>NC_052019.1:50923015-53323015 GCF_015832195.1 Motacilla alba alba | reverse complement strand
TCTTGCCCTTCCACCCTAAAATGGAACACCTTTTGCATCCCATAAGGCATGTACATCTATCCCACAGAGCAACAACAGGATGGTGAGCTGAGAATTACCTCAGTGCAGGTTAACAAAATAAAAACTGTCCTGTAAAACACCCTGGAAATAACAGTAGCAAAAAAACAACCCTTCATGCTCACCAAAGAGCAGTCAGGGAATCAGATGTTCGGATTTGCTAATTAGACAATTCCTTGCTATGTCTTACTAAATAACCAAAATTAATCATGACTGCTTTAGAAAATCCTGTTCTTTACCTTCAGATACATCAGGCTGAACACTCTCAACTTCTCAAAGCAAACTGATTAACATGTTAGGAACTGCAGACTATGAGAAAGCTGTTTCAAACACATTCATTCTCAAGACCAGAATTGGTCACATTATTTAAAGCTGCTCTGGGGCTGCTCTAAGCTGCACCACACACACAGGATCTTAGCACACACAGTGACAGCGCATGAAACCAGCAGGCCCCAGACAGATAATGCTCTAATGCTCTGTATCTTCCTTCCATTTGGGCTGCATTTTTTTTTTATTATTAGATGCTAGTAATATTGTAATGAGTGCTAATATTTGTCTCATCAGTGATCTCACAGCTCAATTCAACCACTAAATGTTTGGCCCTGATCTGTGCCAAATGTGGGTACAGCCACGGTGATCCAGAAATTAATGCTGTTATTAACTCTTGACAGGAACATCTCCCATTCCCACATAAACACCATTTTTCACCAGCTGTGACACATCCTAGAGCTTTGGGATGTTTTTCTAACCCAAGGAAAATCCACACAGAGCTGTAATTTTAATTCAGGCCCTTAGAGTAGCATAAAGTAAGCTGCATGTAGCGGAGTCCAGCCAAATTTCAGTACACATGAAAGATTATTAATATAAGAAGATAAAAGAGAAGTCAATACAGGAAGAAGTGGAAATCTGTGTAGTTTACCCAGCAAGTTATAGGAATAGAAAGTGGCAAGTAAGGCTGAAAAGACAAAACTAGACCTGAGTCAAGAGTCAAGCTCTCATCAGGAGTTCTGACAAATTATCCTGGACTTTAAAAGCTACAGTTTGAATATAGACAATTTTTTCACTAATGAAATACAGGAAAAATGAACTCTATTTTCTGTTTGAGAGGTCTTTCTTCCTAGGAGGGTATCTTTCCTTTGTTTTCCATCACCTAAACTGTTTTAATTCTGCTGCTGACAAAACCAAGTCCCATTATGGCACAGACTACTTTTCTCCAAAGTTATCCTTTTCTGTAAATCAGATCTGCAGAGATATTAAGCACAAACCTTGTAGGTTTTGAGATTTTCAAGACTTCCTGGAAAAATTCACCTCTTGGTTATGCAAAACCACACTGATCCCAAATACTAGTGCTGATTTCTTCCCAGTGTATCTAAGTGCTAGGGTAGTGACAAGCTGTTTGCCTTCAATTTTAGAGCAGTTTTACCTCAAGACCCTATCTAATTTGGATGCAGCCACTTCAAAAAGAAGAAATGCAAGAGGGCATTATCAAATGTGTCCTGCAATGCCTGCTTTAATTAAGCTGTGTTGAATCAACTGCACTTTGAGCTTCCTCTGCCTTTGTTTGCTGGGTATGAATCATCTTCACCATTTCTGATTTCATTCTTTTGCTGATGGAAAAGATAGCAGGAAAGGATTCCTCAGGATTGATTAACTAAGCTCTCACCCCATTGCCCTTGGTAAGTTTAAAGAGAACTGGAGGTTATAATCATCTTTATCACTGCACGATGCAGAGCCATGCAGATTTCCATCTTTCACTTTACTATGACTTTGCACTTACAGGAGCACTTAGCTGTGCTAAAGCAACCATCCCTTCTCTCTCTCCAAGACAGTTCTGGATAGGCCTGGAGCACACTATGCTGTGGAGCCCCCTTTGGTGAGCATGGCTTTGTCAAAGTGCTTTTTGTGGTGTAGAGTACCTGACCTTAATTATATGGGGGCTGAAATCAGCACTTCGTCCTGCGTGACTTTGGGCTCTTCTTCGGGTTGGATTACAGGGAGAGAAAAATAATCCTGTAGCCATAATGGCACTTATTTTTTTGTCAGCAGTAGAATTAAAACAGTTTAAGTGATGGAAAACAAAGGAAAGATCCCTCCTAGGAAGGAAGATTTCTCCTGCAGAAAATATATTTCACCGTGTTCTTTTGTTGAGCTTGCCTTAGTGATACTAAAGAGATGGCCTGATGGATCTGATGGAGCATTGATTCCATCTCCTGGTTGCCAACTGGAAGTCTGAATTGGAATAAGATTTTATTGCCACAGTAAAGCTTTGTAAGTCTCCTTCTTCTAAGCAGCAAAGCAGAACAGAAAGGAATTACAAAGAATAAACACATGAATTGTGGATTTTTTCCCAGAGTTTAAAGGTGAAGTTGTACAAATATCAGAAACTAATTAAGCTGACTGTGTGATATTTAGTTATCTTGGATCCTGGGAGAAAAAAAATTGATTTCTGTTGCACTGAATTAAATTACATTTTCACACTGATTGACACAAGCTGACTTTGCTTCTACTTGTCTTACAAAATTACCCATTATCTGACTTTATTTCTTGAAACTGGGCTGCTGACCTTCTGCAGTGATGCTATTTTAGCACTATATTGATGAACAAACACTTTGTCTACGGGTAGCATTGGTCTGAAAGGCCTTATATACATCTTACCTCGCTTGTTCAGCTAAGTGCAGCTTGAAAAGGACATTATTTTTCCTAAGTGAAACAGTATATTTAACCTGTGCAAGGATGCTGTGCTGCTACCACATACTATGCAGAACCTGTTGTGTGAGAGTGTGAATGCAAGTAACAAAAGCTTTTTTCCTCCCTGAACTACAATCAGCTTTTAAAACAAAGTCAGTGCCTGGAAACCAAACACTGTGGCATGTTTGAGCTGCATCTGTTGCAGCTGATACCAAGCACCCATCTTCAGGAAGATGAGCCTCAATCCCCTAGCTAGTCTCACGTCTGGTGCCAGAAGGATGCTGAGCTGCATGATGGCCCTTGATCAGCACTGGGGTATGTGTGCAGTGTCTGGGGGGACAACACCTGCTTTAGCCCACTGCCTGCCCTGCTCTTTCCATGACCTCTTCCACTGTAGGCTGGTTCAAGCATGAATGAAACTGCTGTACAAATATAGGTACAAAAAGCTTCAAATTATGACTGCTCATCTGACAAAACCTCTAAATTCAAGGATGTGACATCTACTGCTGGGCAGTGGTGCCACAGTGCAAGTATTTGATCTCTCATTGACAGGTCAGCTGGTGCTCTCATCCTCTGAATGCTGATTGCACCAGCAGTCCACATCCCTCCTGCACCACAAAGGGAGAGGATGCTTGTACCTGTGGATTAACAGGAAAAGGCAAGGAGGATGGGGTACACTGCTTTTAAGTGAACCAAAAAGATGGTCCCAAATAAGTGGGAAAAGCACAAAAACATTTTCAGATGATGCTAAACCTGCTTTCTTACTGTGAGAGAATTTATTGTTTGCTTGGGGTGGGGAGGAGGAAATAGGAAGGTTAATCTGAAAATGTTGTGCTGCTATTTTGATGCACTTGGTAATGAATGATCTTCCTTTGATCTTGTAAAACAATTTTGAGAATCCCCTTGATTCCTATGGAAAGCAGGCAGACCTGGAACTGTCCAAGGACTCCGGTTCAAACAATTTTTTGAATGCCTGACTCCTTCCACTCATTCATGCTTCTCATGGATTCCTGATGATATCTGTAATGGAAATTGCATGTGACATGTCTTTCACACTCATAGGCTTATCAAGGTAAAGCTGACAAGTTCTCTTTTCTCAGCCTCTGACTCTACATGACAACCTGTAGTAAGCCTTGGCAACTTCCAGACAGATGACTACTTCTGTTTGGCACAGGAGCAGAGACGCTTTGTTGCAGCGATAAAGTGCGTGTCACTGAGTGCTGGGGTTAAGTGCTGCTCAAAATACACCAAAAGCAATGAGGAACTGGCACAAGAAACGATGAAAGGGAGAAAAGGAACTTCACAGACCTGAGGACTTTGAAAAACTTGGTCACTTTACTGGGAGAACAGCTCAAATTGAAGTCAGTGGACAAGCTTTGGATGGTAGACAAAGATGAACTCACACAGATTTCTTAGGATACAGCCATGTGCTTTGTCTACCTGCCTCCCAAATTTTTAGGTGGTTTTTCTAAGCACTGTGAATAATTTGGACACAGAAATCTGTGCTCAGAATCTCTGAGACAGCAATTCAAGAGTTACATTGTGTAAAGGTTGTCTAAAAATCTTCCTATGTATTTGGGTTCTTGTTTCTAAGCACTGTAGAAAAGAGGGTAAAAGGCTTTATTCATTTTTGGGTGTTTTTTTCATAAAAACCAGTCCTTCCTATCCCATCTTTATCTCAAATAATGTTCATTAAGGCACAGTTCCCCTTCTTTTATGAAGGCTGAAGTAGATGCTCTCGTAGATGTTATTTGAAGAAAATCTGGATTCACTGAATATTATGACAAAGACTTCTTACTCATTTGCTCCATTCTTTTGTTGTGGGTAGTTTACAGCAAATGAGTATAAAGATACTTCCTGTGTTACCAAAAATTACTCCAGTACCTCCTTGCACAGGAATGTACTGAGGCAAAAAGTCCTAATTTGTAAGACTGAAGTTTGCAAGACCCACTAGCAAATGTGAGATGTTTGCAGACGGTGTTGATAAAAAGCAAAAGTGCCAGGATAAGCAGAAAGGATAGAAATAAATGAGGTAGAAAGGACATTCTAACAATACCAAAATAGCCTTCAAAGATCAAGAGGTTGTAGCTGAGACAAATGAATAATGGTGGAAGTACAAGCTGCTGATGCAAAACCAGAAGAGAAATGATGGCTACAGAGGTGGCAGTGGCCTTCCTCTAAATTCACCAGCTTACATGGCCTCTGTTAGAGCAGATTCAGCCTGCAATCTGTTGTTTTTATTCCCATGCCAACATTAGCTCTAGGGCAGAGGTGGACACTGACTTTTCAGAGGGGGCACGGGGAGAGTGGTCACAGAGCAAAGCCAGCAGTGTTTCTCCTGCCCTACAGTACCCTGAAGCCCACCAGGTGCTTGCTCTTATTCTGCTCAGCCCGTTTTCAGAAGTAGTACTCAAGGACTAAATTTCCACTTAATTTAATTGAGAAAGGCTGTAGGGCTTTACTGCTATCATTGTTTAGCAGTTATTTTTCCTGAAGCTGCAATTATCACTGCCAATGCAATTCAGTGGGTAATGGAGGAAGTCAGGACAGTGTACGCTTCACAACCTCCCAGGTGCTACCTACCCGTGACACTTACTGATGAGGCTCTCACTCTGCTCTCCTTTTTTTTTTCAGGAAAAATAAAAGCATGAACTCTCCCTGGTTTAAACATCCAGCTCATCTTTTACCCGCGCATTTGAAGGAGTAGGGAAGGAGTGCTGGGGGAGGAGGGGAAGAAAGTCACTAAGTTAAACAAGGATAATTAGAGAACAAAGGCAAGAAGTCTGCCCTTGCTAATTTAGCCCTTGAAGGGCTGATGATTAGCATCAAAGTAAGAGACAGTTAATGTCATGGCCAGGAAAGAATTTTAGCTACTGCACTGTGGACCAGATAAAGTTTTTGTAAGAAACGATGGTGGGATTCAGGCTTTGGTAAATGCAAGGGTCACTTGGCACTCATTAATTTGTACTGAGATGTTTCCAGTTTCCCCCTTGAGGTTCCCCTTCAGAACCTGGATCCCAGCCCTTGAACAGAAGGTGCTGCTATGACAGTCAGCCACTCTCTACACATTTCACCCCAGTCCCTGAAATTTTTTAACTTCAGGCTGTGGTCATTTATATTTTTCCATTAAGATTCTGCCCATAAAGAGCTAATAAATGTTTCACTGCTTCTTTCATGAAGTCATAAAATCCAACAGACCAGCAAGTTGTTTCTACCTGTGGTCTGTAGCCATCTGCAGCATTCACTGATGTATGTATAATCATGCAGAGAGAAGTGGCATATGTGACAACATTTAATATGCATTACTAAACTCAAATAGACCACTGGAGAATGTTACTTTGATATGAAGTTGAATCATAATTTTATTACTCAAAGGACATAAATTAATTTCCACCTACAGTTTAGCCAAACAGAAGGTATAGTTGTTTAGTTTCAATAGCAATTCATTATTTCTTTTGAACTGAAAGGACAGAAGAAAACCCTGATCCACCCATGAGCACATGCAATGAGCAAACCTGCTACAAACCTTCTAGAAGGAAGAATAAAATATTGGGCAAGGAAAATTTGTCCCCCTTGCAAGAAAAGGCTCAGCAGGACAAAGGCAAGTTTCTTACCAAACTTACTGAAATAATGAAAAAGTAATGAATTATCCAGGCAAACTTCTGGGATTAAAATTGCAAAATACAGGGCTTTCTTGATGTAATTATTTTGTATGCCCTGCTTATTCCTACTCAATACTACAGTGTTAGATTTCTTTAATCAATTAAACAGGTACATTCATGATGCAGAACAAATTAAGTGGAACAACTTTGGACAGGATTTGCATGTGGATTTCTCGTGCCTTCCGCCTGCAGTGTGCTATGCAAGTGTGCCATCAAGTGGTACAGAGAGAAAGAGCTCGGCAAAGAACTGATCCTCCGCCTCAAAGACAAGAGACCGAGTGTCCCCTGAAATGCCACATTTTTATCCGTAAATAAGCGGGGACAAATATTCACATGCCGCCAAAAAATGAGATGGGAAAGAGCTGTATGGCTGGGGCTGCTGGGCACGTGGTTACAGGGGAAATGTCTGTGAATTCAAAAGCCTCTGAGGCTCTTGTAACAGGCTTGTATAAAAGCTTGACATTTCTTGAGTCTGCCAAGGGCTGTAATTACCGCCCAGTGAGGTGTATGTCCCACATCAGGGAACAAAGCAGCCCTTGAATGACCCTTCTGAAGAACTGGTGAGCAGCATGGCTTGGTCAGAGAGATGATGCTGATTTTAATGCAGCTCAGTTGAGCCCAGAAGGGAAAGTGTCACTGCCATCTGGGACCTGCTGGTAGTGCCTGGCTGGGGAAAGACCTCTGAACGGATGTGGTGACAACAGAAGATTCTCCATCCTCGTCCTTACACTGCTTTCAGCCATGCTGGAGATGATGAGTTTGGCTCTGATTGGGGTCAAGGATTAGGGATTAATTTAGGTACATAAAGAAACATTTTTGGTGATTTCTGAGCATTCCACAGCCCTTCCATCACCAAACCACCTCAGCATCTCAAACCTGAATGCCATGAATGTAACTATGAAAAAAATGTTTTACTACTTTGTTTTGGGAAGTTTGTTTTACATCCAGGTAATTTGAGCATGTACAAGAAAAAAGCATACTCCAAGAGCTGCTAAGGCACCTGTAACTCAGTAAAATCACTAGAAATTTACTGTCCCTAAATACCTACAAATATTATATTAGGTGATTCATCTCTGAGCATACAAGTACATTGTACAAACCCACTCTTTTCTTGGTGGGTGGTGTGGTTTTCTAAGTATGACGGGTGGCAAGACCAAGAGCATCTTAAAGCAGATCTTTTATTTTTCTGGCTAGCCTGGATTTGCTTTTACCTCATATATATATATATATCTCACTTATGAATTACCATTGCACTTTCCATTCTGGTGGAGCATCAAATATTACCCTTTTTTTTTCCCCCAGTATCACCTGATGCCAATCACATCTGAACACTGCCTGCTTCCTTCAGTGAAAAAATTTGTGGTACAGTGCAACTCTGTAAGACAGTGTGTGGTTAGTGTTGAAACAGACATCTGAAATAACACAATGGGAAAATGCCAAGGAACAAGAACAATATGAGCAATAACTGAAAGGCTGGTTGGGGAGCATCAGTAACTTGTGATTAGCAACACAGAGATGTTTGAATTGGGAAGACAATTGGTAATTTCCTAAAAACAAACAAAACAAACCTTTATAAATCAGCTTATTCTCACTGTGAAAAGCACCACAACACATCCAGATTTCCTCTTTTTCACTGACTGTGAAGACTTACACTCAGTACAGTTATTCATGGTCAGCTGAGCTGGGATATGTGTATCTATATTTCTGTTCTCACCCACAGCCCACCTTCCCTGGCAAAAAAAAAAAGTCATGGGAGCATAAAGGAAGCCCTCATTTACCCATTGAGGACTATCTGTCACACTGGCATGGTGAAATAGCCAGGTGGTCTATCCTCTTTGCTATCAATAAAACATTTTGCACACTGGCAGCCCTCCTATGCTACCCAGGAAGTGTGAGTGACAGGGAAAAGTTACTCAGAAGACAATGGCAAAGAATGAAAGGTGATTTATTAGGAGATGTATACCAAATTGCCTGGGAAAGCAAGGAGAGGAGCACTCTGCTCACTAAAAACATATACACATCTGAAAATGCTCATTATTAAAACTGCAGATATTCTCAAGTGCTGTTGGAAAAATAAATCTGCTGATGCATGGAGGCATGACTAAGACATGGGAGATTTGAAAAGCAACACATGAAAAGCAGAGGTTGTGCTTTAAAGTAATTAAGGAAAGTGAACATCAGAATTTTCCAAACTCTTCCAAGGTGCTGCCTTCCCCTCTCCTGTCTAGTCATGCTTGAGTGGCTGCAATGCAGGTTCATGGAAAGTGCAATTTGCCCTCTGCTCTTCAGCTCTTCTGTTGTAAGGCACTGACTTCATGCTCTTCTCTTTAAAAAAGCAAACTTTAAATGAGCTTTTCTTTTCCCCACAGTGTGGCTAATGTGCTGCACTGTCCTGTACAGCCAGACTGGCCCAGGCTCTTGCTTTTGGTAGAATTTGGTCTGAAGTTTGCTGCTGACAGATCTGTGTCAAGTAAGGGCCATCACAGCTGAGGACAGTGCCAGAGGCACCACACAGGTACTCGTGATCCAGCTGTATTTGCTATAAGCCCTATGTTTAGCCTGCAAAAATGAATGAAAATGCTCCAATTTATAGAAAGCAATAATGTATTATTAAACAGAGAAGCTTTCAAGCATCTCTGTTTATGTGTGCAAACCCCCCTCAGGGAAAGCAGGCCGAGTTCAGTGAGACTAATGGTCTCTGTGGAATAGACAGAGCTACTGTGCAAAGGTTCAGAGGATCAGAGCTAATGGTGCTGGAAATCTCAATAGCAGAGAAGTATCTCACAGCAGTAGGACGCAAGCTGCCCACCCCTCTTCACGTCTTAAAAATTATGAAGTTGACTTAGATGGCATTTTAATTGAATTTACCTTTTCCTTTCATCTGCTCTTCATGTCTTCTTGCTGCAACTTGTAAGACTTCTCAATTTCAACTCTTCAAATTGATTTTCTCATAATTAATTGGACAATTAACTGTAACTTAATAATTATTTATCAAGTATGCTCATTATGCAAATACCTACAGATCTAAAATATATCCACACTCAATGAGTTTAATAAGAAGGCATCATTGTGGATATTATGGAATTGTTCTTCACTTGCACCAAATATTTGCAAATCAAATGTTAGAATTATATTTGTTTTTGCAGTCACCACAGATTTTTGAAATGTGTTGTAGAATGTGTTCACTGTAATCACAGACCAGTATGCAATCTTAATTAATGCTGAGAGGTCTGCAGAACATGCCTTTCATGTATCCCATGTCTCATCCATGAGCCATAACAGGACTGTGCACATTCCTAGAGCACCTGAGGGCCAGTTGTGCTTCGTGCTCCTTGGATTCTGCCATTTGATCAGACTGATACCAAGGCTGATGTGCAGCACTGTGTCATCTTGGATTAAATTAATGGCAAAAGCTAATCACTGAAAGAGCAAGTACAAAAGGAGGAGCAATTTTACTGGTAATCACCTTGGCCTGGGTGGCTCTTTTTTCCATGCTTCATTCTTTTGTCTTCCCTCTTCATTCATTTATCCACTGATCCAGAGTACATTAATGGTTCATATAGAGAACCAAGGAACCATAAATGTCAGTTCTTGGTCTTATTTCAGCATCCCCCACTCCTGTACCCATAATGAGTGATTTCTTTTCAATTACAGTCAGTTCTGCCCCTCTCCCTTTTTTTTTTTTTTCCTTTTTATTTTTTTCTGCTGTTTTTATCTCTATCATGAGCCACTCAAAGGAAGGTGAAAACACTGAAATGGAAAGATTTTGGAGGTCTACAGCCATTTCTCTGATTGGCTATTTTTATTTTTATGGCTGTTTGAGAGGTAAAGCATTGGAAATATTGGCCTGCAGTTACTTGTGAGTACTGTTAAAACATTCATTTTCCCGACAAGTTGGAAAGTTCAGAAGGCCATTTTATGATTGGAAAATTAGGTTGCATCAACATTTAGCATAAGAAAGCTGCAGAAATCCAAGAGCAAATGTAAAGATATATATAATTTCAGAAATCAGCATTAGAAGGAAATATTCAGGAATGCTTATGGGTGGGAATTCAGAACGTTTTTACTCATATATTGACCGCATAAAGTTTTAATGAAAAGTCTGTGATATGATCAGTCTGGTTAGGTTGTTTTCAAATATTTCAGCTTTCACAGCATGCTCAGTGAATGGCTTTTTTTTCCCTTTTTGAAACTTTTCCAGTAGAATATTTTTGAAAGATATTTTTCCCAGTCTGGTTTACCTCTGTCTCTATTTTCCCTGGTAATTTGACTGCCTGAAGAAGCAGTTAATCATATCTGTGTTCCTGGTAATTCACTATTCCATTTGCAAAAAGATGTAGAAAAAGCCCCAAACTCAGAACTCAGTATTGTGTAGGTATAAATTATTCTAAATTATTCTGCAGGTCCTTCTTTTTTCTACTGTGGTAAATCTCCAGGAAGAAAAAGAGATCCAACCAAGATAGTTCTGGCTTATTTCTAGAATTCTAGGAATAGAAAATGTCTGGATGCTTAAGGAAGATGTATCCCACCTGATCCACAATTCAGGGATGTAAAGATGTAACATTTAGTGGCAGGTTACACAATCACAAATCCACAGATTCCTTGGGCCACGTTGCTCAGTAATTATGCAGTGCTTAGATGCTTTCAAGTCAAGTGGGTTTAGGTAAAAGCAGAAGTAAAGCAAGGCCCAAATGAACTGTGTGTTGTAAAACTTCCCCATCCATCATACTCTGGGAAGTAAATAAAAGTCAGTGGCAGTATCAGCAGGAATGATATTACATTTACTCATTGTGTAAACACAGACAAAAAATTAATCATCTAATCTATCATTTGAGGTTTTATATGCACCCAAGTAAATAAGCCAATCAAACCAGTATCCCTTCTATCACAAATATGAATAAAATATAGTCACCACTGTTGTCAACAGAAAATGTATTTCCTTCAGGCGGCGTCTGGCATCTCTCCTAGAAATCATTTTAATTGAAGTTAGAAGATTAAAAACAATAAAAGAGAAGGTTTTCCTTCCTTTTAAGCCTATATCCATTTCCATCTAGGTTTTCATCTTTTTACCAGCACAACAAATGTTTTTGAGGTTTGATGTTAATGTGATGCAATTTCAGGAGAACTCAAAACAACATAAACCTTTTATGACAGATTGTTGAATATCAGAAGCATATGTATTATTCCTTATGCTTTTTCAAAAGCTGACCTGTTGGCAGAAAATGGAACGATGTCACTTTCCTAACACTTAGATTTGTCATGTACATTAGTCCTAACCCAAGACTGGAAATAGATTGGTGCAAGCATCCATTTACCAATGTATGTTCATAATGTAGTTCAAAATAAACATGTTAACACTGAAAAGAACATAATTTTCAAAAATTACAGTCACAGGCAGCAAAATGTTCTTTTCATAACTAGTTGAACCTAATGCATACTTTCCCTTTAAAGTAGTGTTCTAAGGATTTATACATGTGGTTATTTTCATCCTGTTGTGTTGGTTGACCTTGAATTTCAGTGAGGCTGCCCAAAATGTGATGAAGGGCTTGCTTGGGTTTTGTTAGTTTGTTGTTTTGCTAGAATTTCTCTTTGCTTAGCATAAATGACAGCTTTAACCTCAATTTAGTTATCTAAGAGTTAGGCATGTTTAATGATCTTCAGTTTGACAGCGAAATGATCTGTACACAGGGATAACTTTGAGTACAACAGTTCTGCACTCACTCTCAGTGGTGTTCATTTCCACTTGAGTCCGTTCCTTTAATTTGTAGTGTGTTGCTCCTTTGACCAACATCAGCTTCACCTCTCTCATGCTCCATTAACCAGACAAGTGCAGTACAATTTGCAGTGATTTCATAGAGTCCCCTCAATCAAAACTTGACTGAAAGGCTGCCTTTTCAGAATCAAGTATCATAACCTTAACCTAAGTCTCTGAATGGTTCAAACAGGAACCATGTTTTGGCCTGCATTGTTGGGAAACATCAGAAATTTTATTTCTGATTTTTTTTTTTTTAATTTCTAGGCCTACTGTAGTGTTGGTGTCTTTCTTAAGCATGCCCCTCTACGTGTCCCTCTTTCAGAAGGCACTGACAGCCCTCAGCCTCCTCCTGACCCCCTTTGTCTTTAGTTTTCCCTTTTTTGTAGGCTTAGGAATGGGCAGAATAAATTCACCCGTCCTTATGGAGTTAGGCTAATAAATGCCATTTATTAGTATCTCCACTGCTTTCTCACTGACTCTGTATGCTTAGCCCAGCTCTCAGGGTTTTCATTTGTCAGGGTCATTACACATTGTTAATTTGCTGAGGGTTTCATCCCACAAGAGCCCCTATTGGTTTACTGTAAGATATTAAATGTGTCAATTGCATAATTTTTCATAAACAGCATACATTTCATTCCCTTCTTTGCCACAGAAGCTTTCCTTACTGTGAAGTTCTGACATCACTGTTGGTCATCCTCAGGATGTATCCCACCAGCATCACATTTAAATAAACTGAGCAGCCTGAAGAAATTTAATGTGAACTGCCTCAATTGGCCAGTTCCTGCTTCTCAAACAGGACTGCCAGCAATAAACCAAGTGGCAGTCTGCCACGTCCCTCACTCATCCAAAGGTGCTTGTCTGTACGGATGCCAGTGATCCTGAAACACACTCATGCCTTTCCATGACTTCCATACTCAGCAGTACTGACTGCCACAGCATTTCAAAGGGTCACAGGCTCTTTTGAAAAGGTTGAATTATGTATTATCACAGAAGAATTCCAGGGAGCTACTACACAGATGTAACCACAAGTCCTATAGTTGCATGGAGGGAGCCCAGAGTGCCCAAAGCCCAGTGACAAGTGGGTAGATTGTAACAGGGATGTCAAATGATTGTTTCCAAAACGCTCGCTGGATTCATAAAGATTGGACACTCAAATTTAAAAGCATTTGCCTGTCCACTACAGTTTTAGCCAAAAATCTCTAACCTTAAAATCTGCAGGATTGCCAGTATAGTGAAACCTTAAATTTTGCCCAGTGAATCCCTGTGTCAGTTTATTTCCTGGTAGGTTCTAGTCAGAGATATTTACTGCATTTCCCAGGTAGTTCACATCAGGAAAAAGATGACCTCTAAGGCACTAATTTGAAAGACTTAGATGAATGCATGCTGTCTGACATGCTTCCTAATACATATTGGAAGGAATTTCCTATACTTGTCTAAATTTCCCTTATTCTTTGGACAAAAAGGAGTAATATGCTCAAAGCTCTCTGCCTGCAAGTCCCCTCACCTTGCAGAGTAACAAAGTATGAACAGCATGTGAGCGAGGTTAACCTCCCTCTGTTGGATACTATGTTTTGTTTTTTTTTCTTCTTTTCTCTTTTCCTGTATTTCCTCTGCTTGTCGTAACTGCAAGAGGTTCAGCAAATTCTCAGAACTTTTGCATGTGTATTTGATATATTGTTATTTTCTTGTCCCATTAATGTTTACAACATATTTTGTATTTGCAGGGTTTTATTAAGGTCTTGGCAAATCTGACATTTAGAAGCTCAAGGACCTGCTTCTAACCTCTAACTCTGCCTGCCTTGGCTTTTAGAAAAAATGTCAGGCCTCCCTCACTTTACTGTGTTTTTCTAAAATTATATGTGCTTGTTTTCCAAATACAGAATGTACTGTAGAAGTGGTTTCCTCATCTTCTAGACAAATAAACCAAAGCCACACCAAATGTTCTAGAGGTGTAGAATAAAACCTCTCTCTTTTATAACTATAGATAGCTTAATTTAAAATTTCAAAATTCATGTGACTATATACCTGTTCATTAATTTCAGACTAAATGCAGTACAATCTGCCATGCACATGGAAAGACCAGGACTAATTTTGTAGCTATATTTTTATTTTCAATTAGCAAATGCTAAAATGTGTAAAGGTATTGCTTCTGACCTCAAGAACTGCTTGCTGAGTTCAGGTGTACCCTTAAAACAAATGAAGTATATTTTCTTTTGGGTTTTGGTTGTGGAACATACATCACATCACAGAGACATATTTCATCGCTGTGGACAGATTTCTGACAGTTTTGTGAAGACAAACTGTAGCTATTTATTTTTCCCCTCTGTTTCCATAACACTTGTCAATTGTATCCCATTCTAGACTGTTTTAAGGTCTGTGGGGCCCAAAGTCCAGGCCCTGGTTTTGAAATGTTCCTGTGGTGAGATTTGCACCTAACACCAAAAAGTTTAAACCTTGTTGTCTCTAAATGCATACTGTCTGACATGCTTCCTAATACATATTGGAAGGAATTTCCTATACTTCTCTAAATTTTCCTTATTCTTTGGACAAAAAAAGGAGTAATATGCTCAAAGCTCTCTGCCTGTGGACTAAATGCAGTCCTCTTTTAGGCAGTTTCTGCTACTTACTTTTTTCTTCTATTTGCTCCAGCTTTTTCCCTCTTCTTCACTTTTTAAGTGTTTGAAGTTCTTAATCATTTCACCTTTCTTTTTCCAGACACTTCAGCGATGGAAACAAATTCAAACTTTTACTCTTCTATAAAAGTTTGAGGAACAGCCTGTGCAAATTACAGTCTGTTTCACATTTGGAACAGTGACACCACCCCAGGCAGTGCTCCAGGAAGAACTAAAGCCACCATTTGTGGGAGAACTTTACAAAGCAAAAAGGCAGAGCCAGGGGTATTCACCTCGGCAGCCCATTATGCTACGCAATGGATGTTTTTATGGAAATCAGTACCAAAGCTACTTTTAAGCTGGAAGCTAGACAGGCAGGAGTGATGGATTCCCTTGTGGCCTGTAAGCACAGCTCTGAATTCAGGCAACTGCAGAATTGCAGAATCATCCCCACAAGAACATTATAGTGGCTTTTGCCTCCAAAAGCTACAGTGCCTTTCACACCTCTGACTTGTAGAGGGAAGTGCTGTCTACCAGTCCCTTCTCATGATGTACATCATCCCCACATCTGTCATACAGCCAAGGATGAAAAGCAATAGGTGGCTCTTTGGTATCTTTCAACACCTTCACCTGCTTTTGGCTTGTGATATATTAAGGTGGCAGTTCTGGCAGATCTTGATACTCTTTCTCTCTCACCACCATCTGATGCATGTAAATCATCCAGGAAGAAGTTTGGATTGGTGCATTTTGTTCAAGATGCAGATGTTCCTGTCTCAGTATTCTTTTGCATTCTTCTCGGTATTCTTGCATAAGACAGTTTATGAACTGAACAACATGAGCTGTTCATGCTGTTTCTACACACATAAAGAAGTTGTTTAGCCTCTTGCCAGCTTAAAAATATTCAAGATACCCATTCTTGAAGAACTACACAAAGCAACATGGTTCTCCCATTTAGCTACGAGCAAGTCAAGGAAAGTACTTGATAAATCAATGGCTTGCTCAAAAAAAATGGGCAGAATTTGTACAGGGGTTGGTTTGCTGTGTGTGTTACAACAGTTGAGATAAATGTGGCACTTCCTCTTCCATCACCACAAAAGTAGTTTTAAAATGAATCTCTCTCAAAAAAAAAAAAAAAGCTTCTAGAATCTTGTTCTTAAACATTAAAAAGATGTGTTTTTTCCCTTTGTGAAGGGGAAATTGAAAATCACAGCATTGTGAAGATTAGCACAGCTAAAACAGATAATCCTCACACCAGTCCTGCTGGCAACTCCTTCAGTAATTTTGGCAGACAAATGTGAGGCCTGCCAAGAGCACAAAGAAATCCAGCCAGGAAGACAGCTACAGTCCTATATACCCACGCTGGAAAAAACACATTCTGGAGCTTGCTGCCTGTGCTCTGATGCTTGCCAAGCACACCCTAGGAGTGGCCACACATGTGCTGGCTTTCACAACAGAGAAACAGAGGAAAACAGGAGAGCTATGTGAGTCACAGCCTGAGCAGTGAGGAACGTACTGCCATAGTTTTTTTCTTCTAGAAAGAACTAGAAAAGACTTTCTGCAAAATCAAGGTGAGACTGCACATATTTAGTCTAATGTATAGGAACTCTAGTCTAGACACAGACTGAACACATGTGAAGCACATTCCCTGGGTTCACTGGCAGCAGACTGACCTTCATAAAGAACAACTGATTTTCTACACAGGCTGAACTGGGTAGCTGCCAGCAAGGACATGGAACTCCCCCAAGACAGTGCTGAACTTTAAACCCCACGGCACCCAGCACTTCTCAAAGCCACCGTGGCCCCACCTGGCCCAGCCCAACTCACCAGCCTCCAGCAGAGGAAGCAAGGAAGGAGGTGGCAGTGCAGGGCAAGGAAGAGGTGAAGGGAGTGGCAGAGCACAGAAATAGGCTCCACAGGAAGTCCCAGCAGCTTCACACAGGGGATGAGAGCATCCCTGAGCAGGGCCTGCAGACAGACCCACATGGTGTGTCTGGGCTGAAAATGGGGGGAAACAAAGAGCAGGGCAAAGGGACAGGTTTCACTAAAGGAATGCCAATACATCCCACAGGCAGCAACAGTGAGAAGAGGATACTGAATGAGCTTATGATTTCTGCTGATCACTCAGGCTTCTTCAGGACAACAGCCAAGGACCCAAGGACAGCAGAGCCGCCTCTGGGGACCAATCAGTGAAATGGAAAGGAAAACATCCTTTAGTTGAGGAAAACATCAGTGAAACAGTAAGGAGATTAGAAGACACTCTTTTTTTGCCTCTTTTTCAGCAGACTGACTGGCCATGTGTCTCTCACAGTCTGTCTGTCTTTGGCAGATTGAGCACATTTTATTATTGCATTGGAGCTTTCATGCGTTTAGCAAGATACTCATACCCACACAAAGAGTGCTTTGTCAATGAGGTCAATAAAAGATGATCTTTGAGAAGTTTTATTCTGTACCCTTGGTTTCAAAAACCTGTACCCAAGCTACAGAAACCAAATCAAAGCAGTGCATTGCAAAACTTTCCTCTTCAGGCACACAAGCAGACCTGCTTATCATTAAATCACTTTTCCTGTGTCCAAGAGCAGGATACTGCACATCCTAATCTGCTCCAGATGCTGAAGGAGAGAAAGGACACCTCTGGTCAATGTTGCTGAATCAGTATCAGCCACTAGGAGGGTCATACCCACGCTGGAGCATTCCCTGCTCTTTCCAACTCACTCCACCCCCTTAACTATGGAAACACCTTAAGAACAAGGTGATCATTTTTGACATGAGGGAGCATGCCTGCAAGAAACCACCCACTCTATGAGCAGCAAAGTCAGACCAGGTCAGGCAGGTGAGCTTCCACCCTGTATTTCAAGAGAGGACAGGTAAAGGGATCTGCTCATCAATGCAGATCCCAGGGAGAAGCAGTTTCTCCTCCCACAACAAGGTCCCAGCCCTTCAGTTCATTCAAAATGGCTGCAGTTCTGCAGTTCAGCAGTTGGATCACATGTGGACTTGTGGAGCTCCCCCCCAACCCTGCTTTCCAAAATGTGCCTGCTGGCCTTTCAAAATGAGTCCCAACATTTTCTGAATACCAATAAGTCACAAGGTTCTCCAGGGGCTGTTCTGACTTCTGCCCTGCTCGGATGATGAGAAGCGCTATCTGCGTCCAGTGGTTCTTAGGTTTTCCACAAAGGAAGGAGGCTTTTTGGTCCTGTAGGCAGGAGTGCCTGGGATCCTGGCCCCTCTGATGGTACTGATGTAAGGCAGAAGGGGAGGCTCCCTCACCACCAACGCAGTGCCCTTGGGAGTGTAGGCTCGGAGCACCAATTCCTCTTCTGCGTGAGCCGTCACTGCCACCCAGCCTGCACAGCCAGAGAGAATATGGACCGTGAGGAAGACAAGTCCCTAGGATCAAAACAAGGTTCTGACACAAACTACTGCCTCCCAGAATGGCTGAAAATCTGAGCTACCCTCATGTGGTTGCTTGATCAACCAAGCTCAAAGGTCATACCCAGCCCTTTCCCAACAGAAGGGAGAACCTAAAGCCATGTTACTCTTCTCAGACACAGCTCTTTCCTGGTAAACTTAAGAGGGATGGTGGGAACTACAAGACCACAAGAATGAAGCTTTCCAATCAATGGCCCTTTCCCTCTCACCTGGACAGCTGACAGTGTCACAGCCATTCCTGATGCTGTAGAACCTGTATGGCAGCCAGAACATAAAGTATTCAATGTTGCCATCCTGTACAAGCATGGCTGCCAGTCTCCATTCTTGGAGTCTGCCACGCTTCAGCTGGACAAAGTCAGGCTGCTATGATTTTGTGTTGTTGACAATCCTGCTCTAAGCGAGAAATACAGCTTCACCCCTTCAGAGGCCTCCTCCCATCAATGTTTCTAGGACACAGACCCTGCAAAGCAAACTAACAAAGAAGTATTAAATTACCTGCAGAGGAGAGCTTGATATCTGCAACTGCCTCGGTGGTACCAATTCCTTTCAGTGTAATGTCCTGAGGGACAAGTGGAGGGAACTCTTTCATTCTCTCTTCCCCACCCATGGGGACCTAAGATTAAAACACAGGAAAATTATTTAAGAATCAAGAGATTCTTCAGCACTCCTACCACAAACTGGTAAGCAAAGCACAGAGGAGAATAAAGACATCAAACATTTGTTAGCCAGTTAACTCCTGGAGGTTATTCAGTCCAGCTCTTATTTCAGGTTTGTCAGAACAGAGTCAGGATCACATCCAGATGAACCCTGTGGGAGGTGAGCAAAGATGAAGTGCCCACTGCAGGGTGCAGCTGGTGGATCAGGCCAGCTGCCTTGATGTGAGTGACAGCATTTGTTCTCCATGTGCAAAGGAATGGAAATACCAGGACAGGGACAGCTCACCCCGTCTCCCATCAATCTGCAAGTGCTACACAGAACATTGCCATACAAAGGAAAAAGTCAGACCACCAAGAGATGAAGATATGTGCAGAAGATCCAGCAGGGAAAGAATAAGAAAAGTAAAATTTTCAGCTGCAATCTTCTGAAACCCCAGTCTGCAGGTTTGCCAAGGAAAATATCCCTGTTGCTGCCTGCACTTTAAGACTGTTCAAGAAGAGCCAAGTATGAGTAAGCAGAGCACTGCAAATCTTATCAGCTTGAATGCTAGAAGCAGAAACTCAGCTGAAAATGTTTCATCTTGGGTGCTCTTTCCTAACACACTTCAGCCACACAGTCTGTGCAACACGGTTCCACACTGAGCATCTCCACTCATCCACTGCAGAAGTCCCAAACTCCTGATACCTGTGGATGTTCCCTGTCAGTTGTGCCCCAGACAGAGGTCCTGCCTACCTGCAGCCAAAAGCTCCCCCCAGCACCTCCCCTTACCTTTAGGAACTCTTGGGCTGCGTGCTTCTCATAAACAGTGTCTGCATTACTCAGCGTAGTAATGTGGACTGGCAACAGGTTAGAAGCCAAGACAGAAAACCAGGCAGGCTTTTCTCCCTGAAATAAATACCAAAATGATGTTAATTATGCTAAGAGAAAAGTAGCCCTGGATTGCTCTCTCCTGCCCCATTTCTTTCTTGCAGGTTGGAAACCTGCCTACTGGATGCCCCCTCCCTGTTCGAGAGGTCCTTGCCTCTGCCAGTGACAGCAGCCAGGATTTATATAAAATTGGGATTTGAGTTTTCAGAATTGAAGACCCACAGCTTCACCATCCTGCCTCAAAGCACCCCCAATGCCACATTTACTGCCAGCACAGCTGCTCAGCTCAGGTAAATCACCCAAGAGAGATTTTTGCTCTCATTTAATTCACAAGAACAAACTCAGGGTGGTTATTCAGTGCAAGAGGTGATGGACATCTGGTCTGGTGCTTCTTCTATCACTCGACACTTCTAACACACAGTGCTCCTTCAACAGGACTTGGCTCCAGCTGCTCTCAAGCTATGCAAAGTCTGTAGAGAAATTTCAGTAGGCACTCTCATCACATTTGCAGAAAGAGAAGACAAGGTCAGAGAGGGGAGAGATCTCTCCAAACACTGACAGCAGCCAGAAATAAGGGCAGGAATTCCTTCAAGTTCAAAGGTCAAAGCTGAGGCAGGAGCTTCTGTCATGATCTGAGCTCAACTGTCCTCCAAGATCTCAGGAGGATACAGATACACAAGAGTGATATACATTGATGTGTGCTCCTGCCACACCAGTACATGTTTTACTTCACAGAATCCTGCCCCCTCCACCTTTCTGGTTTTCTTCCAGCAGGTCAGGAGCGTCCTTAGCAAAGTACCAATTCAACATTTCTGTGGTGATCTTGGAAAGCAGACTGAAACAAAGGAACAGCCATACACACCCCTAAAACAGGGCAAGCTACTGAGAAAATTATCTAAGACTTATCATAATAACTAATATTCTTATGAAAGAAACTGCCCCTTACAGAGGAAGCACCATGGGAGGTCAACTCCACACAGTTCAATAAAGGTGTATGGCATGGGATTTTTAACAAAGGGAAAAAATTACTGGCGGGGGGGACACATAACACATTTGAAAAATACTTTTTACAGAAACTGAAATACACGTGCAATTAATTGCTTCTTCGGGCAAGTTCTTCAGAAGTCTGCCAGGAAAGAAAAATGTCTCTGCTCTTCTCTCTTAGGAGACAGTTTTCACAAAACACAGAAATGAGGAAACCCACCTATTTTCCCAGTTAATTCTGGCTTTCTCCTCCCTCCCTCATGCCTCTCTGTATGTCAAGGGAAGCACATTAAACTGAAGATGTTTGTCAGCATTCAAAAGAAGTTCCCATTATACACTATGTAATATTGCACACTGGTACCAAGTAAAAAACCTTTCAACTACCCATCCCAAGGCATTCTGACTTCGTGCAGTGGTTCAGTAACTGATTCAGCATCTCCAAAGCAGCAATGAAAGGATCTGGGAAAGCTACCCAGAAAAACTTTTATGGCTGGTACTACAGTAAGAGATGAAGCAGCTGCTCCCAAAATCCTTTCTTCCCTTACCTCTAAGTAGTCTATACGTCCCAAGGCTGCTAAAAACAACACCATTCCTGGCTTTAGAATGAAGGTCCGTGGAACAATGGCATGGGATGGCAAAACCAGTTTTACTTCCTTCTCTGTCAAGAGATTCAAAACCTGCAAAATAAATTGTCATAACTCATTCCAGATGTTTCAATGGGAGCAATGAATTTAGTATTGGCATTATATTGATAGAATAAAAAGACCAATCAAAGCAACGTCAAGAACATCTGACATAACAGTTCAATTCTGGTCCACACAGTAAGCGAGAAACAGGAACAATGTCCCCTGCCAAAATCTGCCACAGACAATCTGCTTGTCCTCCACTAAGACTGAACATTGACTGCAGGAACAAAATTTGATCTGAAACCTGGCATGGAGCTTTCCAAAGGCGAGCACGAGGATAATCAGAATCAGAAACAGAAGCAACTATTTCTGGATGCAGGAAGTATTTCCCACAAATATTAAACTCCAGAAGAAGGGAAGAACACACACAATCCCAAGTTACCAAACCAGGTCTCTAAGCTGATGCCAGTCTTTACATTGGCTATCAGAGCGTACTTTACTAAGTGCAGCTTAGTAAAACAGGTTATAGTCTGATAAATACATCACTAGAAAACCAGGAGTCTTCCTAGTGGTCATGAAAGCAGCACCTGAGCTGTAAAGTCTCAGTCCTCGCACTTCATTCTCTTCAGAACCTTCCTGTCTGCCTGTACTATTAAATCTACCCCAGAAGATGACCTGCAGTTCTGCACGGGTATTAAAACCACCGAAAATCAAAAGATGCCTGTTTTAGACATGTGCACTTTGTGAGCACTGGCTTCAGTAGGGCAGTGCTCTACTAACAAAGGCCTGACATATTGGAGCCAGTAGCAGCAACACTGCAGATCCTCCTAGCTTCAGGAGAACGCTTTCTCTAAGATGTGGTTCCGTCATACAACTCTGGTTATCCTCCTAAGCTCCACCTTCTTCCATAGGCTGGGAGAGCCGAAGAAGTGCCAGCTCCATTGGGTGATGCTGGTGTGAACTAGCTAAGAGCGCTCTTGCTTACTTCCCTTGGTTCAGAGGTGATGCAGCCCTGCAGCTCCTTTACAAAGCTGGCAGTATTGCACTACTCAGAAATGCAACAGCAGTACCACACGAACCCCTCTCAAGTAAATACAAACTTTATCTTAACACAATTCCCAAGCTAAGAGAATGTTAATGCCAGGACTACAGCAGAAGCACTCTCCCACAGGCACAGCTAAGGCAGAACAGTCCTCCCAAACCCTGTCACCCCAAAACACAGCATCAGAGAGTACTCACACAGTCTTCCTTTACAATTCCTGGAGTGTCAAAACACCACCGAGCATCTTTGACTTCATTGTGAGTGAACTCCTCCTTTTCCTCAAGTTTGTTAGGGGCATCTCTAGGATCTTCATCCATGCTGTAAGAGAGTGTGTCAGGGTCGAAGTCAATCTCAGCACTAGACTTCTGCTGTTGAAATGTTCTTCCAACTCTTCCTGGATTAAAATGAAAGGTTTTCCTGATAATTTATTGTTTGACTTGCTTTCCTTCAATCAAACATCTGCCCCTTTCATGGCTTAGAAGAGATGCACATAAGTAGTATAAAGATGATAAAGACATTATGTGGCTTGAAATTTGTGTGTTCAAAAGCCAAAATGATAAGAAATCCCTTCTATAATTTTTGCTTAGCACTCCTCATGCTCTAAAATCTCAGCAGGGACCAGATCACAGACACTTAGGAGTTTGGAAGGTTTTCTGTAAATTTATGGTAAAGCATAATTTCCAATTTATGGTAAAGCAGGCTGCCTTCTATTTTCAGTGCCTCAGAATGCCAAACACACAACTACCTGAAAACCAGAGCTATCTTCTGGCACCCCCCTCTTTTGAATACCTACTAAAATGTACAACCCCTGTAGCCTGCAGCCCAAAGGTGATTATTTAAAATTAAACTTATTTTCTTTATTTGGGAACAAGAGATGGCCCATACTCTGATATCCTTCCAAACTCCTAAGCTATCAGAATTTGCCAGCCTCGTTCAGACAGGAGATGCATTGCACAGAGGAACCCTCTGCTACTACAGCAGCTGACAGGTACTCACAAAAGTACTAATGATGCTGCTTACGGAGGAGATCTAGAGGTCTTGTCACCATTAATCTGGGAGCAAACACTGGTCAAAATAATTTAACCTTTGTGTAATGCAGTGTTTTCATAAGGGGTAGAAACGCAACACCTTTACTCACCCACTAGATAACCTTGCTTTTTAAGTTGATTAAGGGACTTTTTTTCTTCGCTGCTTAGCTGATCTTCTGTTTTTGTTGCCTCTTCTTTTAGCCTCTCCTGCCTTCGGAATATCCTGTCACACGTAGGGTTAATGACTGGAAATTTCAACAGGTTCAGTGTTGTTCCTGGAAAAACAAACAGAAAGCACTTTTGGATCTCTGATTACCTGATACGTTTCAGCTCTGAGGAACAAGATTACAAAAAACTATTTCTCTAACTTTTTGGTGAAACCCAGTAACACAAAGTCAGAGGTAGAACTACAGCCGCTCTCATGAAGTACCAGCCTCCCAGCCTGGGGAAGCAAAAACAAGACATCCACCTGCTTAAGACCTGCTCTCACCTATCGTGAGAATAAAAGGGTCTCAAAGCTGAGTGGTGCCAAGGGTGATTTAGTGCACCCCAGACAAGTCTCAGCTCCAGACAGCTTGGTTTGGCCTACAGGTGCAGCTCACCACTGCACCTCCCAGCCTCTCCAGACTGGAGGACACCCCTAATGGATGGGGACAGGCAAGGCACGAACATCAGGTGCCATCCTAACTGGCAGGGGTGCAAACAGACCCATTCTGGTTTAACGAGCCTCCTAGCACTACACGATGTGCAGTACCCTCAGCACATGCATCCCACTCCTGCTGCCCCCTGTGAAGATCAATCAGGCTGGAAAAGACCTCTGAGATCATCACCACGTTGACTAGACCATGGCACTGAGTGCCTAGGCAATCCATTCCAATGTTTTATCACCCTTCTGGTGAAGAAATTCCTGCTAATGTCCAACCTAAAGCTGCCCTAGTGCATCTTAAGGCTACGTCCCCTTCTCCTGTCACTGGCTGCCTCGGAGAAAAGACTGACTCCCACCTGGCTACAACTTCTTTCGGGTAGGTGCAGAGAGTGATAATGTCTCCCAAACCCCCTTTTCTCCGGGTTAAACACTTCAGCCGCTCCTCACAGATGACAATTTGAAGCACATCTCTGGATCTTGCTGCCCACCATGGAGGTGCTCAGGGTGGCAGGTACCACTCTGGTGACAGGTTCTCCTGCTGCAGGGGAGGGGCCAAGAGCAGCCCAGAGGTGCACAGCTCACTGTTATCTGCACACCCCACATCCCCCATTACCCGTGCTACAAAGGGCCAAGCAGTGCACTGACCTGGCCACGGCGACACGGTGGCCCTGTCGATGATGTCGGGGGCGCGGGACTTGCAGTAGTCGGAGCGCAGCAGGGTGTTGAAGAGCGTGGACTTGCCGGAGTTGGTGGCGCCCAGCAGGTAGACATCGCCGGCGCACTTCCAGGAGCGCTGCAGCCGGCTGACGAGCCCCTCCACGCCGTAGCCGGTCTTGGCGCTCACCAGGCGGATGTCCACCAGCGCGGCTCCCCGCAGCCCGGCCCGGGCGCAGGCCGCCGCCACCCGCTGCCGCAGCCGCCCCAGGTGCCCGCGGCAGTCCGCGGGCAGCAAGTCCACCTTGTTGCCCACCACCAGCACGCCGGCGGCGGGCACGTCGGGGCCCAGCAGCGCCGGCAGCTGCGGCAGCACCGGGTCGGGCAGCTCCATCACGTCGAGCACGTAGAGCAGCAGCGGCCCGCGGCCGTGGCGCGGCGGGCGGCGCAGGGCCGCGCTCACCACGCGGCGGTGCTGGTCGGGCGGCAGCCGCAGGTGCAGGGCGCTGCCGTGGTGCGCCAGCGCCCAGCACCGCTGGCACACGGCGCCGCGCAGCCCCGCGGGGCCCTCGGACAGCAGGCTGCGGTACCTCTCGGCCGGCACGAAGCCCGGCGCGCCGCCGTCCCCGCACTGCAGCTCGGCCCCGCAGCCCGAACAGCTCACGCCGCTCGGCGGCAACGACGGGTCGGACAGGCTCGGCACTGCCGCCGCCGCGCCCCGCTCCCGCCGCGGCTTCCGCTCCCGCTCCCAGCGCGGCTTCGGCTTCAGCTCCTGCTCCCGGCGCAGCGCCGCCGCCGCCCTCTCAGCCGCGTCCGGCTCGTACTCGAGGAAGACGAAGCGCTCCTGCTCCTCGCCATGGCCCGCCGCCGCCCCCCCGCACGGCCGCAGCGGGGCGCGCAGCGGGGCGCGGGCCAGGCGGGCCAGGAGCGCGGGGCCCAGGCGGAGCATGGCGGCGCCGGACGCACCGACGGCGGCGCCGGACGCACCGACGGCGGCGCCGGACGCCTGACGTCACGGAGCGCGCGGGCGTCTGGCGGGAGACGCGAGCGTGACGTGTCGGGCCGCGCAGCCGCCGTGCCGCCGCCGCCGCCGCCGCTGGCCCGCGCTGGCCCGCGCTCCCTGCCGCCCCCCGCTCCGCCGCCGCCGCCGCGCCCCCGCCCGCCGCCACCATGTACGACGCGGACGAAGGTGAGGGGTTTTCCTTTTCTTTCTCCTGGCCCTTTCCTCCCGCCCGTCCCGGCCAGGGGTGCCGCTGGGGCCTGCGGGAGCCGGGAGCTGGGAGATGCGGGAGATGCGGTGGGCTCTCCCGGGGTACCGGAGGGAGACGGCGGTGGTGGGAGCCGAACTCTCACGTTGTGCTTCCCCGCAGATATGCAATATGATGAAGACGACGATGAAATCACGCCCGACCTGTGGCAGGAGGCCTGCTGGATTGTTATTAGGTGACCTGCTGAACTCGCTGTCCTTATCCCTTCAACACGTGTGTGCTCTCGGTGTTGCAGGTGACATCCAGCTTGCTCCCGGGAACACGGCTGTAGGCTTAGGAACACGGCTGGATGCTGCAGGCTCGGTCACACTAACCTCTGTGCCTCGGCACGTTCGGAACAGGAGGGCTTTTAGTGGAAACAAAGGGCTGTGGGCAGGGATTAAGAAGCTCTGCTGACCCCCAGCACACGCTTTTTTCAGTGAAGAGAGAGGTGGTTTTGGCTCCGTATCAAGCACGTGGTTTTGCCCACTAAGCTCACTGCTGATGCTGGCATTAGGAAATCAGTACTTGCTTGTTTTCACCATTTTGGTAGTGGTGTTTTTTCCTAGTAAAATATGAGCGTCCAGGACCTGTGTGGCTGGAGCAGAGGGGATCCAAGCTGCAAGTTCTGAGTACTATTACTGGGACTTGGGGGCATGCTCCTAGTTTACTGCAGCTTGGAAAATTAGCTAAGCAAAGTAATTTACAGGTGGTATTGAAAACTTGAGCTGAAGCCACTTTCAGTGAGGTTTGTCATCACATTTTTCTTCCGATTCAAGGGAAATTCGAGGCACTCACTGTGCACGCAGTCATGGCTTCGCCAAGAGGTGGCAGCAAGTCTGGCACTCCAAAGTGTCTGTGTCCTCAGGCAGGGAGGGAATTGTTAAACATTTGTGAGGAGCGTCTGTGTTTGAAACTCACGCCTTGGGTTAAGTGAATGTGTTTGATTCTGCACTATATTTCATGGCTTGTGGAGTTTTGGTAGTAACTATATCTTAAGTTTGTTGATGTATGAAGTACATTAATTAAGATTTCTTATTGACCTGCTCTTTTTTCTTTTTTTGTTAAGCTCCTATTTTGATGAAAAGGGTTTAGTCAGGCAACAGTTGGATTCCTTTGATGAGTTTATTCAGATGTCTGTGCAGAGAATTGTTGAAGATGCTCCACCAATTGATTTACAAGCTGAAGCCCAGCATGCCTCAGGAGAAGTGGAAGAGCCAGTAAGTGGAGAACCTTGGCAGAGATTATGTGTTTTTACAATTCAAAGTTATTTTTCATTTGTTTTTTTCAACTCCTGTCCTGCTGTTTGAGTTGAGAAGTGACCAAGAGCAAGTGGCTGCTTCAGCTCATCTTGCCAGTTCCTCTGCAAAACTGCGTGGACAGAGATTTAGTAGAGCAAGCCAGGTAGCCAAGAGCAAGCTGTGCTTTGGTGAGATTTTGGTTTTTCAGCAGCTTTACCATGGCAAGGCTTATGGCTGAAGACTTCTCTCATAGCTTTGACTCAGGTTAGGTTCAGATTTTCAAAGGGTGCTGTTGTTCGTGTTATTCCTTGGCACCATGTTCCCAAGAGCACAGATTGTCTCGATTCTGCACCATGTGGTGGCTCCTCTACAATGAGTGTGCACCTTCTGCAGTGGCTCTGGTGCTTTCACCTGTGCCCCTTGTGTAGTCTGATCCCTGTTCCATAAGTGCAAATGGTGATGAACCATTGCCTTGCTGTTTTCCTCTAGGGATTTAAGGGAACTTTAGGACACCAGACCATTGAATTTGTTACACTGTTTTCCTGTTCCTTTGCATTTTTGCAGGCAAACAGCTATTCTATAGAGAATAACTGAAATGTCTTTTGGTTTCTTTCATAGGCAAACAGTTCATAAAGATTTAGCTCACTAATTCTTAATATTTCCTCTGTTATTCTGTGCATATTATGGCAGATGTTTGTGCTGTGCCTGGTCATGGTTCAGATCACAAGCATGGTTTGTGCCGGGTTTCTTTTTGCCCAAAAGCTATTATTTTACTTTCTCAAATCACAGAGGTTAGTGTCTTATTCTCATTTATTAAATGCAAGTTTTAGGAATAGGTTCAGAGAGGAAAACTTGTTTTTTCCTTCAGAGTCACTTGCAGGCAATCTCTCACCACATTTGAGGATGCTGGACTAATTTAAGAAAAATGTGTGTATTGGGAAAAAACTTGATTTTTTTGTTTCTGTCTCCCTCTGTTTCTCAGTCTCAAATTTTGAAGGCAGTTTAGAGCACATGAGAGGGTTAGCAACCATGCTTAGTGATAAGAATTATGGTAAATGTATTCTCCTTAAGATAGCTTTCATGAGAACTTGGGAAATAGGACTATATATGGCTGTTGCTGCAAATCCTGGAAAAGGTGTTTCTTCACATAAAGATTGAAACTTTTTTGACCTACAAAATATTTGCCAACGAGAGTCTGCCACCTCCTGTTGTGGCAAGCTTTTGTGCATTTTAAAAATCAGATCATTTTCCAAAAACTCAAGTCTTACTTTGTTTACTTGTCCTGTGGAATCTTCCCAGGAACTGGTGTTACCCAACTTGCTGTGTTTTCATTTATTGGTAGTGGCTGTACTTCTGCAGTAGCAGTTCTGGTTGCTAATAGGAGAGATGTTTCCTCCATTGCAAGTGAACATATTTGTTTTCCAGCCCCGGTATCTGTTGAAGTTTGAACAAATCTATCTCTCCAAACCTACGCATTGGGAAAGAGATGGAGCACCCTCACCTATGATGCCAAATGAAGCCAGACTGAGAAACCTTACGTAAGAGCCAACTCTGTGGTGGATAAACACGAGGAAGAACTACTTCTGCCTTATTAATTCATAGCCTTTTGCAATATAGTAGTGCCTTGAAAATGTAATAATACCTGCTTTGTTTAAACTTCCGTGTCTAGTTATTAAATGCAGATGGTGGTTGATGATTTGGTAATAATGCTTAATACACCAATGAGTGCTTGAATAACTGCCTTCATTACTCAGGGCTGTACAGAAAGGTAGTAACTGACAGATGACACACTGGTGTTTTTATTCTCTAGGTATTCTGCCCCCTTGTATGTGGATATAACTAAAACAGTTATTAAAGAAGGGGAGGACCAATTGCAGACCCAGCATCAGAAAACGTTTATAGGAAAAATTCCTATCATGTTGCGTTCCACGTACTGTTTGCTGAATGGCTTAACTGACCGTGATCTTTGTGAGCTGAACGAGTGCCCACTTGATCCTGGTGGCTACTTCATCATTAATGGCTCAGAAAAGGTAAGGGATATACCTTGCACAGCCATCTTTACAGACACTGGAAGTTCTGTCACTTGTTCCCATATGTTTTGCCAGGAGCATAAACACTCCTATTCCAGTGTACCACTCCGGTGGGAGTGGGAGTTCCTGATCTTGCAGAAAGATGGGCTTTTAGTCATCTGTTAGGGCTTTCTCAAGCCACCTTTTCTTCTTTGAGGCACATTTCCCATCTTCAGTTCTTCCTGTCTTCAGTTTTGTGAACTGCTTTGCCTTTTGTGAACTCTTTGCCAGTAAGTGCTCTAGATATTTTCATTTCCTTTTCCAGTATTGCAGAGCAGCATGCATTCTGAAATGAGGCAATTCCTCACTCAGAGTGTCCTCCAGCTTGTTCACAGCTGTATTTTTGATGCATTTTACTTTAATTTTGCTGTATTTTTGATGCATTTTGTTTTAAGAGCAGGTTCTTGCCTCCATTGCTGTGGAAGCAGCATCAGAAAATCACATCCACACCCTGTTAATGCCTCACCAGTGAAACTGACAGTGTTTTCTAACTGATAACCCAGGCAAACCACAGCAAAATAACTAGAATTTTATATTTCTTCTTGGGTGAAAAGAATTCTAGCTTTGATTGTTGAGCTGGCATTTAAATTTGCCTGTGTAGTGCATTGGCCTTGGAAAAACAGATAGTGAAATGCTTTCTTTATCAGTGTGCAAAATGTCTCAGCACAGCCAGCATGTGTGGTAAGTAATAAAAGACAACAGACTTCCCTGAGTCTCTTGTTTGGACTATTTCATTTTAACTAGCTTATATTTTGTTTAAATCTGTATTTTTAAAATACAATTGACATCATGCTGTGCAGTGCTCTTAAAGTTGAGGCCCCTGAAGGAATAGTAGAAACAGTGTGAGTGTTGCTTTCAGTATTCTCTTTTGTCAATTATTTGCTGGTGCTCTTGTTTCTCACACAGGTCCTGATTGCTCAGGAGAAAATGGCTACAAACACAGTGTATGTGTTTGCAAAGAAAGATTCAAAATATGCCTACACAGGAGAGTGTAGGTCTTGCCTGGAAAATTCCTCTCGACCAACAAGTACAATATGGGTCAGCATGCTGGCCAGAGGTGGACAGGTATGGCTAAGCAGTAATAACCCCAGAGACTTTATTTAGGAGTTTTGATACTGTCCTGTCTCTTTGTGTCATTTGCTTTTGGGGTTTTGAGAAGAAATTTATTCTGATGCTAAGTTGTAAAGAAGATAAAAACAAATGCAAATTTGTTTGTCATATGTTATGCTTGTCTCTGTGATAAATAATTTGAGGATTGAAATGAAAACTCAATTTGTGGCAGATTTTAGGACAAGGCTAAAAATTATTTTTAAATTACTATACATGAGTTTTTAGAAAATGCAGACAAGCTGTGTCCTGTTTTTTCACAAAGAATAAATAAAAGAGCAGGGATCTTGTCTTTCCTGATGTCCAAGCTAGTGTTGAGATGTATTTTGCAGACCACATATTAATTAATATTTAACATCTAATTGTGCCATCTGTGAGGGAAAGTAAGTGCTACTTCTAAAGCAAAAGGTGACAGTACTCATTTAGTATTGCACTGATGTTTTGAAATTTTCCCAGAGCAACTTAAATAGCAGCTTTACAGTATTCTCACTCCTGATGTCTGGGGCACTGATTTCTTCTGCATCCCACAGTAATTCCTTCTGGAGATGGGGAGCAGCTACTTGAATAATCACTTGCTCAGTGGGTTAGAAAAGCTGAGTTTAAGCCTGATAGAAGGAACACTGAAGGTGGGATAGGATTGCTTTTGGCACTGAATGAGAGAAATTATGCATATGAGTGAAATAGTAGTATTTATATTCCTTTGTATCAGCAAAAACCTGACAAGTTTTCACAGGCTTCTAAAGCTTGAAATGTTTTTAAAATAAAAACTCATTGCTGGAGTAAGGTTGCAAAGTAGCTCCTTTAGTTGGCCTGCTGAGAAGCCATGTTTTCCTGTGGTGCTTGAATAAATATGCTTGTGTTGTATCATCCAAATCCAAAGATAGACTTTTACTTAAAGGCAGGATGATTTTAGAGACTTTCCTTGAAAGGCAGGATGATTTAAGCCTAACCCCTGCTCTCCCCCATCCTTGCAGGGTGCAAAGAAGAGTGCCATCGGTCAGCGCATTGTAGCAACTCTGCCATATATCAAACAAGAGGTGCCCATCATCATTGTCTTCCGTGCACTCGGCTTTGTGTCTGACAGGGACATTCTAGAGCACATCATATATGATTTTGAAGACCCAGAAATGATGGAAATGGTAACATATGTTAAATTATTACCTGTTCTCATGTTTGGTGGTGTGTTGGTGCAGTAGTCATCGCTTGAAGCATTGCTCATTTTCCTGTTGTAATTTATTTATTATTTTTGTGGGTTCTGTATTAGAAATGTTGAAAGTTCTGTGCCTAAATCTATTGTAATGATTACATTAAGGGGACAGAGCAGAGTGGAAATTTTTAAGAGTTAATATGTATTTGGAGAATTAGGGTCTTCTCCTGCTGTTGTTGACTTTAACTGTAAAATCTGGATTATACCTGAAATAGCGTCAGACCTAGAATGAACTTGACATTGAATGAATGACAACTATTTTATGAAGTTTAAACTATTTTTTGTGTTCTTTCTGCATGCTTCATTGCTGTTTTCTAGTGCCAGAAAGATCTGGATCAATAATTAGCAGATCCTGAAAAGAATCATTAACAAACTACTGTGTCGTTTCCTTCAGCCCCAGCAGGTACTGGTTGCTACAGGATTTTGCTGTATTTTTTTGCCTTAGGTCAAACCTTCTCTGGATGAAGCATTTGTCATTCAGGAACAAAATGTTGCCTTAAACTTCATTGGCTCAAGAGGTGCCAAGCCAGGTGTCACCAAAGAAAAGAGAATCAAGTATGCCAAAGAAGTCTTGCAGAAAGAAATGCTCCCACATGTTGGTGTCAGTGACTTCTGTGAAACCAAAAAGGCCTATTTTCTAGGGTATGTCAGAACTCTGTCTCACAGCTGCAAATGGATTTTTTTACGCATGTATATGATTGGAAGAATGCTTTGAATAGAAGTTTGTTTTAACCTCAGTCTTCTGGATACTCTGTGATAAACCTTGGGGCACTGGTATATTTTTCAGGCTGAAAAAATGCAAATTTTGATAAACTAGAAAAAAAAATAAAGAAACAAAATGAACCTCAAACCCCTTTTGGATCTTAAGTTAAATATGATGATAGTGCTGAATGACTTTTTGATATCCAGTTGCATGGATAACACCTAGAAATTGATAAGTAAGATTTAGTTAAGTACTGATAAGCTGACTGTAATGTAAACCACTCTTTAAAACCAGTAGCGCGTTGTCTTGATCACTGGTATGCAGATGAACTGTAGCATCAGGAGACTTCTGATTTTACACCTGATTGCATGTGCTTAAGTAGATTGTGTATTACAGTACAGGGCAGATATTTAGCAGAAGAGGCATGACTGTCATGATGTAAATATTTTCTTCTCCCTGTCCTTAGCCTGAACTTTCTGTGGGTCATCCACCTCTAAGGATGGGCTGAAGAGGTTTATTTTAGGGCAGTGGTATGCTAAAGATCTAGAATGGACTGCTTTTAGGAAAGAGTTCACTGACTTTCCTGTGAAAACGTGTAATCTTTGTTGTGAATGTCTGCTGTCAGTTTAAACCATAAACTGTCTTATTTGCTTAGGTATATGGTTCATAGACTGTTGCTGGCAGCACTGGGAAGGAGAGAGCTGGATGACAGAGATCATTATGGCAACAAAAGACTGGATCTTGCTGGGCCACTCTTGGCTTTCCTGTTCAGAGGGTAACTATCACATACACGTTTTCTTTCATGGTAGAGGCATTGCCAACTCTGTGCTTCTAAGTCAGACTAATTCTATTGGGTCAGAGAGCCAGTCTTGGGCAGCACAGCTTCTCTCTAATTATGACTTTTTCGTGGAGTGGTTGAGTTTCCTATAAAAGTAGGTGGCCAGCATTGACTTGTTTTGAAGCATATTTTGTGCATGTTTACAAACAGTTGCATTTGCTTTATTCCCCTCTGCCCCCTCACCCTGGTTACAAATTGCTTCTTTTCAGGAGGACAGTGACATTTTTTTCAAATAGCCCCAAGTAGGCTGAATTGCACGTGCACTGTTTAATCAGATTTCTCGATGTCTTTCTTCTACAGAATGTTCAAGAATTTGCTGAAGGAAGTGAGAATATATGCCCAGAAGTTCATTGACAGAGGGAAAGATTTCAACCTGGAGTTGGCAATTAAAACAAGGATTATTTCAGATGGTTTGAAATATTCATTGGCAACTGGAAACTGGGGTGACCAGAAGAAAGCTCATCAGGCCAGAGCAGGAGTATCTCAGGTACAATAAGAGCTTTGTCAGGTTTACGGTTCTTATGGTAAAACTGTTCTCATGGAAGAGTTTAACATTGCATAGCAGCCATGCATGTTGTATGTTAAACAGAAATATTCTTAAAAGGAAATTTCCTCAGGTGACACAGATGGAGATCCAAACAGTTGGATTTTCATAGGTGCATGGTTTAAGGGATTTTTTGTCATGGTTTGCTTTGGCAGTTGCGTTCACTGCTAAACAGTTGGTGTAACTCTTGTAAAGATTTTTTTTGTTTGATCATAAACTTCTGTGTAAATTCCTAGTCCCAGGGAATCATCGAGGAGGATGGATTTCTTTCCTTTAGTTACTTCCAATGCTTCACAGGCAGTTAAAAAAACTTGAGTGACACCTTATAATATAAAAGTTCTGTATTCCATGGCAAATGATGAGGAGCACTGACTTTATTAGCCCAGGGTCTTGCTGTGGTAAAAGCATGCTCTGGGAACTTCTGCCACTACTACACTAGTTAGGAGCTTGAGATTCCGGGGTAATGTGAGGCTAGTGGAGGTGTGCTAAAAAGTGTAGCTAACAAAAACCAAAGCTGTTTCAGTTCTTTTTAAGCACATAATTTCTAGAGGGCATTGATCCCTTGTGCTAGGGTGTCATGATGCCTGTCAGCAGCACACTTAAGAAGCTGTGACTGACTGAACTCCTTCCTGCGTGCAGGTGTTGAACCGCCTGACTTTTGCATCCACGCTTTCCCACCTGAGACGCCTGAATTCTCCGATTGGGAGAGATGGAAAACTGGCCAAGCCCCGGCAGCTGCACAACACCCTGTGGGGAATGGTTTGCCCTGCTGAGACCCCTGAGGTAATGAAAGCAGGATTTCTGTACTAACTGCCTTTCCCTCACGGTCATTTTGTAGCCATGGCACTTGTGATGAACCCTTGCACTTTTTTTAGTAATGCTGACACAAATATTTAGCTTTATAGCTAACTTGGTGGTTGGAAGCATGTTTTGTGTCTGGTTCCTTGAGGAGTTAAATTGAAATTCTTGGATCTTCTTGATTTGAAAATGCAACTTTGTGTTTCTGCTAGGGTCATGCAGTAGGACTTGTGAAGAACTTAGCCCTGATGGCTTACATTTCTGTGGGCTCTCAGCCATCCCCAATTCTGGAATTCTTGGAAGAGTGGAGTATGGAAAACCTAGAAGAAATATCTCCAGCAGCAATAGCTGAGTACGTGCAAATAAAATTCTTCAAACAGACTTAAGCTTTATCCTGCACAACTCTTCAAGGGTTTAAGGGTTATTTGGTGGGGTGGGATATTTTTAATTACAATTTGTTTGTGTTTCCCCTTTCTAGTGCTACCAAGATATTTGTTAATGGCTGCTGGGTAGGAATACATAAAGATCCGGAGCAGCTGATGAATACCCTAAGGAAGCTTCGTCGTCAGATGGACATCATTGTGTCAGAGGTATAAATCTTTGCATCTAGAGTTTGGGTTGGGATAATGCCTTGATACTACTTTGCAAGTTTCAAGTAGCATTATTTGTAAGTCTCTTTTTGAATATACTTCCTGTTGGGTTTGTTTTGTGGTTTTTTTTTGGGGGACGTTTTTGTATTTGATGCATTTAATTTTATTATTATTATTAGCTTGATTATGTATGATTTGTTGCTTGGTTGTGGGGTTGATTTTTTTAGGGGGGGGTTGTTTATTTTTAAAGAGGATCCAGTTGAAAGACAAAACAGTTGAAAATAATCTTCTGAAACTCTCCTCTTTGTAGGAGTGTTACTCTTTGTTCTGTGCTTCTGATAGTGCCTGGAAAGTCTTTGCTTTAGGGAATTTGGTTATCCTGTTTTGTGTTCTGCAGTTCTGATTCCAGGCTGAGACTTTGTACTCATGGGGTGCTGCTGTCTTACCCAGGTCTCAATGATTAGAGATATTCGTGAGCGAGAAATCCGCATCTACACTGATGCAGGCAGAATTTGTCGGCCCCTTTTGATTGTGGAGAAACAGAAGTTGCTGCTGAAGAAAAGGCACATTGACCAACTGAAGGAACGAGAGTATAACAATTACAGGTGAGAGACATTCCTGAAATTCAACGGAAGGTATCATTTTCCATCTTGGAAGCTGCCACATTCCGGTGGGAAAGAGGAATGTTTAAAACTTTTTGCAGCACAAAGATGCTTCCTCTGCCTAGTAGTTTAATCAGGTTTTTTTAATCACACTGAGGCAGTGGTAGTAATAATAAGCCAAAGAAGTCCTTGTTCCTGTCACTGCTGAAGAGACCCATTTTAGGTGTTAATTGAGTTACTGGTTGTTCAGTTGGCAGGATCTTGTGGCCAGTGGTGTAGTAGAGTACATTGACACTTTGGAAGAAGAGACTGTGATGCTGGCAATGACTCCAGATGACTTGCAAGAGAAAGGTGTGGCATATTGTTCAACATACACACACTGTGAGATTCACCCATCCATGATCCTGGGAGTGTGTGCATCTATTATCCCTTTCCCTGATCACAACCAGGTCAGTGCACCTCTGCTGACATCCTGCTTTTAAAGCTGATAGAAAACCCACAGGTGTATGTAAGGAGCTTTCTGTCCATAATTATTGGTCTTCTCTTTGTCTGTGTAGTCTCCCAGGAACACATACCAGTCTGCTATGGGTAAGCAGGCTATGGGAGTCTACATCACCAACTTCCATGTCCGCATGGATACGCTGGCACACGTGCTGTATTATCCTCAGAAGCCCCTGGTGACAACACGCTCCATGGAGTACTTGAGGTTCAGAGAGTTACCAGCAGGTGCGTTGTCAGTTCATGTTCATGGAACAAAAATACTACTCTTCTGGCTTGTTTCAAACATGTCACAAATGGTGCATGTAGAGTACCTGAACACTTAGCAAATGTGTGCAATTTAAGAAATAAGTATAGGTTAAGTGTTAGCTTGTAGCTGGGCACCTAGATTGCAAAAAAATTGTTGGTAGTGTTGCAACTGAAACTACTTTACCCAAAAAAACCTGCTAAAATCTAACTGAAAAAAATGCATTTTCTATATTGATGTTTGATGGGTTTTTCACAAGGTGTCACTCTTGACTCCCTTTTCTACCCAGAGTTGAATTTGCTGATACTGCATGTTTTGTGTGTGGGATGTAGAGATTTTATCTGAGAAAGGGCAGAACAGCTTGACCGTAGAGATTGCAGCCTACTTTGAGTTAAAATAGTGTCTGTCTGGGCATGTGTGCATTCTTTCAAAATATTTTCTCTGCATATTATAGGTATCAACTCGATTGTAGCCATTGCATCATACACAGGCTATAACCAGGAAGACTCTGTCATTATGAACCGTTCTGCTGTTGACAGAGGCTTTTTCAGGCAAGACTTTTAAATTTTTTAACTGCTTGGAGTTAAAAGAAGAAGCTGTACTGAGTTGTCCAGAGGCTCAAGAAAAGTTCATTTTATGCTGGAAGATGCCATTCTCCGAATCTTTCCACTTGAGAAGCATTTTAATTTTTTTTTAATGGGGATGGAGGGAACAACACAATGAAAACAGTGAATGTGTATCTTAGCAAAACACCATGAAACCTCACTGCCCACTTTGTCTTCTTGATCTTCCATTTTGATCTTTGTTCTGTTTAGGGTCCTTTGTATCACAGTTTAACGAAAAAACATTTGGACTCTTCCCTGGTGTATTTTCATATAAGTCTTGCCAGTTACCAGAACAATGTTCCAGCATTTTAGCATAGTCTTGTCTTTATTAGTGACACAGTTGCTACCAGTTAGGATTGGAATGTTCCTCTCCTTAGAAGGAACTGCTGTTGGCACAGCTGGTGGCTGATGTGACTTCATGCATTATAGTATCTGAAAGCACTTTGCTGTGCTGGCAACTGAGGCAGCAAACAAAAACCCTTAAAGCACCATAAAGAACCTTATGTAAATTGAAAGTTTTTCACTGCAGCTCAGTTGTACTGAGTGTGGCACTGCAAGGTAGCAGTAGAAGCCTAAAAAAGTTTGCAAAATTGCATGCATAAGGAGGAAAGTAATATGAGAATGATATGCTGAAGATGTGAATAAACATTAGGAATAATAACTACTTCTGTAGTGTCAAGCAGATACAAAAGTCTTTGCAGTTCATCAAAAACTAGCCTGTTATCTTAGGTACCTTGGCAGTATCTGCAGAGTGACCATCATAATGCCCTCTGAAACTTCTCTGTGTGGTGGGTGTGTTTTTGTTTTGCCCTCAGTGAAGGTCAGATTAACAGAAAGTCAGAGGAAGGTTTATGCCCCTGTGCTCATTATTTGGATTTGGTTGCATTAGTAACAGTAGCCATAATATGTGGAAATAAGATAAAGGGGAAGATGATGGCTGGCTTCACTGGAGAAGACTTTATAACTTCGTTTCAGGTCTGTGTTCTATCGCTCATACAAAGAGCAGGAGTCTAAGAAAGGGTATGACCAAGAGGAAGTTTTTGAGAAGCCTACACGTGAAACTTGCCAAGGTAAGATAAAGGAGTGATTTTAAATTAAGGTTTTGTGGGCAAGGTAGTGTTGAACTGACTCAGTCTTCATTTTGAGATATATTAATACAGATATTTCTGTATTCTATAGAAATTACTGTATCAGTTGAGATATTTAGATTAGATGTTTCAGCAGTTGTCTGAAGCTGCAAGCAGACTTGTTGAATTACTGCAGAACATCAAGTATGTTGAAAAATTTGGGAGTCTACTTTTTTGGTTCCTTCTTCCCCCCAAGGTATGAGACACGCAATCTATGACAAACTTGATGATGATGGTTTGATAGCCCCTGGGGTACGTGTGTCTGGGGATGATGTCATCATTGGCAAAACAGTCACACTGCCAGAAAATGAAGATGAGCTGGAAAGCACCAACAGGCGCTTCACCAAGAGAGACTGCAGCACCTTCCTGCGGACCAGTGAGACTGGGATTGTAGATCAGGTCATGGTAACCCTGAACCAGGAAGGATACAAATTCTGCAAGATTAGGGTGAGCACTGACGTTTGTGCTTTCTGCTTTAATGATCTTTGGTCTGTATTTAAGTTACCAATTGCATGTTTTCCTGTGGCTTACAGGTACGTTCTGTAAGAATTCCACAAATTGGAGATAAATTCGCTAGCAGACACGGTCAGAAAGGAACCTGTGGGATCCAGTACAGGCAAGAGGTTGTTATTTATTTATTTATTTATTTATTTCTTCTTCTTCTTCTTCTGGAGATTTTACCTGTGATGATCTTAGCATTCTAACTGTCTTAAGTGAATTGTCTGTGGAATATCTACTCAGGTGCAATATTGACTTAAATGTAGCTAAAATATTTTTAGAAGGAGACACAGATGCTTTTTACGTATTTCAATGCCTTTTAAATTCTTTAAAAGACTTAATTTGGATCCAGGCACATACTTTTCCTAAACATGATGTTCTGGGAGGAACTGACTGTGTGTTTCCCTGCTGTAGGATATGCCCTTCACTTGTGAAGGCATCACACCTGATATCATTATCAACCCCCATGCCATCCCTTCCCGCATGACCATTGGTCACTTGATTGAGTGTCTTCAGGGCAAGGTAAGAACAGTCATCTGTACTGCATGTCTCAGCAATATGAATTAAAATTTGGTGGGGACTGTTGTATGCTTTTTTTCTCTTTTTTTTTTTTTTTTGGTAAACATAAACACTATGTAGTAGGTGTTAATTCACTTAAAACTTATTGTTCTCCAGTTATTTGATAGCAAAAGGAGGTTTCTCAGGGAAGATGTATAGTCCTGTAAATTTTATCCAGAAGGTCAGGTCCTACCTACAGTGTGCTTTCTCATCTGTTGCTTTTGTTCCAGACATTTTCCCCTCACCTAGAATAAGGAGAGGCAAAATTGTTTATAGTGTGTGTTTTTTAAAATATGTGGCAGATAAACACAGTGAGATATGGTACTACCATTGGCACAGAATCTGAAATTCCAGTATTAAGAGTTACAACTGTTTGAAACAGCTAAATATGGTCTAACCAGTCCTTCAGAAACCTGACAAACTTTTCCAAATCTCTTCTCTGTAGGTGTCTGCAAACAAGGGAGAAATTGGTGATGCTACACCTTTTAATGATGCTGTCAACGTGCAGAAGATTTCCAACCTTTTATCAGATTATGGCTATCATCTCAGAGGAAACGAGGTATAATCAAAGTATCAATCCACTGTAATTATTTTAATATACCTTTGATGGGTAGTAAGGCTTACAATTGCATTGACTTCTTCAGGTCCTCTACAATGGCTTCACTGGTCGCAAAATCACATCCCAGATCTTCATTGGTCCTACCTATTACCAGCGCTTGAAGCACATGGTGGATGACAAAATCCATTCTCGTGCACGAGGGCCGATCCAGATCCTCAACAGACAGCCCATGGAAGGCAGATCTCGGTAAGGATCCCTGCTAGTTTCTTTGTGGTGTTTTGTTTTTCTGTCCAGCTTTTAGCCCTGAACAAGTAGTTGCTGCAGCTTTGCTTAAGCTTAATTAGCTCGCCCCAAATAGCCACCCATTTTTCATGTGTTTAGCTTAAGGTCTTGTATTGGGTGCAAGTGCCAAGGTTTTGGTAGCAGGAGGTACTGCTGGGGTGACCGCTCTGAGAAAGGACCAGGGCTTGCCCCGTGATGGACACAGCCACTTACAGCTGGCCCTGGCAGCCCCGGAGCTGGCCAGAGCTGAGCCCAGCAGTGGTGCTGGTAGCACCTCTGTGAGAATATGTTTAAGAAAGGGTAAAAAATGCTGTGCACCAACTGTGAGAGAGGAGTGAGGAAATGCAACAGGAACTGCCCTGCAGGCTGTGGAAAGCCCACACTGGATCAGGCTCCTGGTAGGAGGTATGATTTGTGGGGGACCCCTGCTGCTGCAGTCTGTTCCCGTGGGAAGGCCCTTCCCGTGGGAAGGGCCTGTGCTGGAACAGTTTGTGAAGGACTGTCCCATGGAAGTCCTGGAGCAGGGAAATATTGTGAGGTGAAAGGAGCAGCCAAGAGGAGCTGTGATGCACTGACTGCAATCCTTATTCTCCTGGTCATCACAGGGAGGGGAGGAAGGAGTGGGGAATGAAGAAGTAAAGTAAACCTGGGAGGAAGGTTGGGGAGGTGAACTTTTTAGTTTTGTCTTTTGTTTCTCATCATCCTACTCTGTTTTTAATGGGTGATAAACTCATTTTCCCCATGTTGAGTCTGTTTTGTCTGTGATAGTAATTGATAAGCAATCTCCCTGGTTTTATCTCCACTCATGAGCTTTTTCATCTTACTTTCTCCTCATGTCCAGTTGACATGGTGAGGACCAGAGAGCTGTTTGGTGGACATCTGGCAGACAGCCAAGGTTAAACCCACCACAGATAAGCAGAGGATGACTTAATAGTACATTTCATTTTGTACTTAATAGTACATTTCATTTGCTGTATGGTTGTGCTGTGGCTGTCAGGCACCAGCTGTAGAAATGCTCATCAGCAGTTATTAATGACTGTTTTCACAGTTTTATTCAGTGGTGTTAGAGGGAAATTAATGCACAGCTTTCCTCCTGCCTTGCAATGCAGATACTTGTTCCAGCAATAAGAACTGACTATTTTTCCAGTGAACTCAAAAGTTGAGGGTTTTTTCTCTTCCTTTTAGTGATGGTGGCCTTCGCTTTGGAGAAATGGAACGAGATTGCCAGATTGCTCATGGAGCAGCCCAATTCTTGAGAGAAAGATTGTTTGAAGCTTCAGACCCATACCAGGTCCATGTGTGTAACCTCTGTGGAATCATGGCAATTGCAAACACGAGGACTCACACCTACGAATGCCGCGGATGCCGCAATAAAACTCAGGTGCGTGTGGTTTTCATCAGCCATTGTTTCTCCTTGTGGACAGGAGGAAATGCCACTCGAGTGAAGCAGGAGGATAGGGAAGTAAATATTTAAAGAAGCACCAGAACAATTGCTATTTTAGTTTCATAACTGTTTTAAGTGTTTATAGCATTGTAGTCAATTTGGATGCTTCCTTATTAATTTTACAGTGTTGGCTTGTCACTTGGCAGGAAATGCTGCTCAAGTGTTGTACAGTGCAGAGTTTTCAGCGACTTTAAATGCTTGAGAGCTTGTTTTTAGAAGTAAAACTCAGAATCACAGGAATTTAGAGGCATCGCCCTTGTGACTATCCCATGAAGATATTTATGCTTGCAGAGCTGGGTCCCTACGGGAGGTCTTTTGTGCTGCACTTTGGTGGGGCTTTTTTAATTTAATAAAAGCTCTGCAGTGCACGCTTGGTTACAGAAGTATGTCAAGGGACAGCGGTAGCAGGGATAAAAATAGGAGCCATGAACAGGCTTCTTTTTGTGCCAAGGACTGACTGCTGCAACTCTGAACAATGGCACTGGGGTTACAGAGTGATGTGTGCTGGAAACCTGACCTGCATTTATGCACCTCAGGCACACTCTGCTATGCACATGTTCTGTTAAATGGTTCTTGTTTAGGATCAGATCCCTTGGCTGCATTTTTATGTTAAAAATGTGTTCTGGAGAGCTGCTGTGTAGCCCCTACAGACAGGCTCAGCTTCCTTCTTGCTTTGGTACTGTCTGTGAGCAATTCTCGTTAAATGCTTTCATGCATAACTTCAGATTTGCTTTTACGCCAAAAACTCAACAAAGTTATTTGTGTAGAGGATGTGGAAGTTGATGCTTTATGAGTGTTTATCACAAGACTTTTGCAATCTCTTTCCAGATATCTTTGGTTCGAATGCCCTACGCCTGCAAACTCCTCTTCCAGGAACTGATGTCCATGAGTATTGCACCTCGTATGATGAGTGTTTAGCCTTAAAAGGGCTTTTTTTTTTTTTAATTATGAGACTCAAGTGCTCAGGTTTTGTTTCATTTTGTACACGTTGCATTCAAAATTACAGTTTTACTCATCTGCTGTGTGCTGTTCAAAAGTATGTTTATTTCCTGTAAATAGAATTAAAATTTGTAATCGAGCTTGTGAATCTATTTGTGTATCTGTCAAAGAAGTGTGCAAGCAAATTGGGACTCAAAGAAAAAGGGAGTTAAGAGGGACTGATTAGTCAGCTAGAAAAAGCCAGAGCTTGCAGCTTTCCAAAATACTAATTTAAAACTGTGCGTAAGTGCAAGTCCTCACATCACAGCTCTGCACCATCATCTGTGGAAAAACAAAAACATGTTACACTCTGTCCTGTTCCAAGGGGGAATATTGCAACTTTGGCAATAGCTTTGGGATCTCTTGGCTGAGGATGAGACCTGACCCCTCCTTCCTTCCTGCCTTCTTTCCTTCCCTCCCTGCTGCAGGGGGGTGATAATAGACACGTTTTTCTGTGCTGAGATCACCTGAACATGGCACGCAGCCTCTCACAGTGTAGCTATGATGTCTGGCAGTTTGTTCCATTAACTTTATCAATTTCCTTTAAAGTGGCAGTCTACATTTACTTATCACTTAGCTCCAGATGCCTCAGAGCTTTCCTACAGCTGAAAAGAACCAGCTGTAGCATGTGCTGGGTGTGTGCAAGAAACAAACTGTTCAGGGGTATAAGTTTGCTGTTCATGGCACAACTCAGTAAAACTCCACTTCATTCACATCTATAAATAAGATGTTTGAAAAAGGATTAGGGACTACCTTAAAACCATTAGCAAAGTTCCTGTGCATGATATTTGGATTCATTGTAAGCTCTCATTTCAGTGCCAGGTGGATCTAATGTTCTTCTAAGGGAAGTATTTCAGCTCTTCACAGACATAAGGACACAAAAAGTCAAGGCTATATAGTTTAGATAAAGCTAACAGGGATTAAAACTATGGATTATGTCCAATAGGGGATTTGGGCAGCACAGTATGCTCTAGCCAGGTGCTTTATTCCCTGTCCCTCTGCCTCTAGCAAGGTTACAGTTACTGTTCTAGCTCTCCAGATTTATTCCTAAGCATGTGGCTGTGGTACTGAGCCATCCTCTACAGCTGGGATGAGGGTGGCTGGTTTGCCACCAGTTTTGCACACAGCCTAGCAAGCAGGACGTGCTGTGGCAAATCTCTTGAGGTTTCACATCCCAGCATGCAGAGAACATGGCAGGAAGTGTGTGCTGTGCCAGTGCTGCTCTCAGGAGAGAGAGGAGCAGGTTTGAAAACAACACTGAAAGGATGACACAAATGTAGGGCTGGAAACCCACTGGAAGTTGCTCTATAAAAAACCCAGAAGGTGTTTCTTAATGTTATTTTGGTATTTCCAGTATTTTACAGCATGTGTGGGGGTTATTTAACAATCCCTTGAGAACTCTAGCAGCTAAGATTTGCTGGAATGTTTTATCAAATGCAAAAAACTGCACGTTTAACTGGTATTTCTGGTGCAGGGGGGAGGGTTTGTTGGGTTTGGGTTTTTTGGGTTTTTTGTTTTTTAAAAGCATTTAACAGAGGTAGTCCTTTTGTATCAAATAACAATAAACTGTCAGGGGGGAGAGCTGCTGAGTGTTCAGCCACACTTACCAACCTTTGGTCAGGGCTATTTCATGCAGAGTTTCCACAACGTGGATTTTTGCAGAAGCTGTTGCCTCTCCTTTGGCATTTGATGCATGGCACTCATATTCCCCAGCATCCTCTTTGCTCAGAGGAGATATCTAAGGGAATAAACACACCCCAGTGAGCATCTCATGCACTGGCAGAGGTGATTCTGTTTTCAGGTGTCACCTTGATTTTCTAAGACTTTGCTAAGCCTTTTGATGTTTGCATTCTTGTAACGAACTTTTTCACACACAGTTCTGTAAACAACTTATGTTTTGCATTCTTTCATGGAGGAGGAGAGAATTGATGGACTCTTGGTCTGTCTAGTGTCATTGGAGAGGTGGCACTGTCACCCTCCAATCCACTGTCACTTTTGGAAAACTATAAATGTTGGAGTCAGAAAATAAAGGTCCCTTTTTTTGTTCACCTAGAGAGCAGCAGTGTCCGTGTCGTCTTTTCGTGTCGTATTACGACATTCAGGTATCTTAGAGAACTTCTTTGTGTCAAACCCTGTCCCCCCCTCTGATCCCCCTCTGATTTTTCAAGTGGTATGCACACTTCAAAATGCTGCATGCTAGACAGAGGAAGGGTGCATGCACCAGGTAAGACTGGAACCAGCACCTCCCCTTACCCTTCATCTCTAACTCACACAGGTCGTTTTCCTCCAAATTCCCTGTCTGTTGCCATTTGTCTGCTGTGCTGTTCTTTGTGCATGAGCCGTTTGCAAACTGCACTCTGCTGCGTGTGCAGCTCTGTGCACACACAGAGTACTTACCAGCACCCAGCCAGTCACTTCATGTTTCTCAGGGCCCCCACGGGTCTGGATAGCCAAGTTCTCCCGGTCCCCAGGCAGAAGCTCCATCCTCTGGACACCATACTGTCCTCGAATTATCTAAACAGAGGGGCACGAATGGGTAAGAATTTAGGGGCTGACTTATGCTGGAACTGCATGCTGAGCCATACCTGCACACAGATCAACATTAGGTATACATGAATGTGTTTTGTGCTGCAGCAGTGTATTTCTAGTGTCACAGTTTCACCTTATCCTCCGTGTAGTGCAGCCACACCACCCCAGTGCCTCAGCCCTGAGGCTGGGCTCCCCTCACCTCAGCAGCAACAGAGTGGCCCAGTTTTCTGGGGTAGATGGTGCTGGGCAGTGACCTGTGCCAACATGCCCTGTGCTGATCTGGCCTCACAGAACTTGTGTCTGTGTGTTCCTAAAGGTGTGTTCAGCCCTGCCTGCTTCTGCTGCAGCAAAGCAGGCAGTCCCTCCTGGTAGGCACAGTGTCAATAGGAAAGCAGCACTGCAGTGTCTGAGTACAGAGCCCAGCACGGCATAAGTGGTGCTCAGCCCTTGTTACCACCAGGTCAAGCAGTCTCTCAGCCACGAGGAAGAGGCATGAGAAGCAGAACAGCACTGACAGTGTAAACTCAGCATCTATTCATAAACAAGCAGAACACGCTGCCCGAGTCAACAAGCCCACACTGTATGCTCACCTGACATTCTGCTCTTGAACCCCTGTGAATAAAGCTTGCTGTCTTACTGCAAATTTCAGGCCAATCTAGTTTTTTTCTCCATAGTATCCTTATGTAGTAATCTTTCAGCCTAATTTTAAGACCCTTCACAAGTGTGCACAAACCTGTGGCACTTGAGGAGGCTGCAGGAGCCATGCAGTGCCTCTCAGCCCTACGGCCAGGATCCTCTCCATTCAACACTGGCCCCCGTCCTAAGCCAGATGTTACCAGTGCTGCCAAAATCAACATGCTGCTGGCTACTGGAGCTAAATGACTGCCCCATGTGGTTCCTGTTCCCAACGTGGGCGATGTCTAGCCACCTCAGAGTCACTGCTGCCAGCAGGGTGAAGGTGAAGGCAGGTCAAGGGACATTCCCTACATGCTCCAAATACCAGGCGCTACCAAGAGAAACACGAGTCCTGTCCTGGCTCGGGATCAACAAGAGTTTATTTTCTAAATAATGTCTAAAAACTAAGCAAAACCAGATGTGTGGGGGTGGACAGAACTGCAGAGATGAGACAACTCATCAAAGAGATGTGTTTCTACAGAGATCTGCTATGGCCTTTGTGCTTACCAGGCACTTTCAGCCACCTCAGGTTTGCTGTGCTGTAAGAGCTCCTAGCAGGGCCCTTACCTTGTTCCAGATGAGGACAGGGGTCGGGATGCCAATGACTTCACAGCTCAGGTAGATTTGAGCTCCTGTCACATTCCAGATGTCCTTAGGAGGAGTCACAATGGAGGGTCCTGCAAAAAGGGAGAAAAGCTTTTAAGTCCCAGGTGACTGCAAGCCTGCCTCTATAATTAGCCTTTTAAGTGGGAGCCAGTCACAGTTTTGAGGATGAGGTGAAGGTGATCCCTGCTAGGAGCAAAGTTCACTGGACTGATCCCACATCACAACACTTCTCTCTCCAAAGTGACACACACACCCAGCCTTGAGCTATCCAGACCAATGGGCGCTTGCCCCAGAAAAATCAAGTGTTGAGCACTTCAGGTGACGAGTCCTCCTCCTCGCAAGGTTGAGGTTAGAAATGAAATACTGTTTGTATTCTGTTATCTCAGGGGCTGAGCAGAACTGTACCAGCTGCTGGCTCTGCTTACCATGCAGTCACCAAGTCAGCTGGCATGGAGGAAAGGATTCCTAGGAGACAGGGTGTATCCCACTCTGTCATGCCATGAAGAGCTTGCCCAACTTTGCAGCATCATTTCTCCCAGCATGATTTCAATGTGAGCTAGCAGAATTCCATATTATGCTGTTCCTGTTTTACCTGTGTGCAATGCTCAGCCAAAGAACGCTGGCTGGAGGGTGGCAGAACTCTCCAAGGGCGAGATCTGGGAAGGGAGAAGGTGAATGTAGAGCTCTGTTTTTCTCCAGAGAGCTCCAATTCCTGGTTAAACAGAGAGTTGCTTCTAAAGCAGATCAGAGCAGGGTTGTTTTGCAGATCTGGCTGGAGATGTTTATCCCTCAGGCAGGGAAATGCTGGACGCAAAACCCATATCCCAGGAAGGGAAGAAAGGCCGTTTCTGTTCAATCCCTCTTTAGCGAGGCTGTTTTGTAAAACACAGCCATTAATTCCCTGCAATAGGAAGTGCAGACCAAAGGAGCATAGAGTGTTTATTTCCAGTTATTGATATTTCTAAGAACACCACAAACAGCATTCCCCCTTCTGTTCTGAAGATGCAAGCAGTAACAGGAAACTAAAGCTCCCATTACGCTCCATCAGGAGAAGGCATTTCCTGTGCAGACAGGTACTCCAGAGCCAGCCTGACAGAAGCTCCTGGGTATACTGGCTCACAGACCACACACAGCTCATTCCCAGCCCCATAAAAAAGAGAAAGACATGGGTCCTAATGCTCCTTATGAGGTCCTGAATCTGCACTGATCTTAGCCCTGCACATGCACTCTGCCCTGCAGCCCTGTTGCAGACAGTGGGGTACAGGTTTCAAGTGCATCCCGCTGCACCAACATCTTCCAGCAGAAAGTTGGTGTCTTCTTCCTCCTCATGATCGGGGCAGATCCACACTAGTATCACAGCCAAAGGGTATCACCCATGCTTCTATTTTAGCCCAAGAGATGCTGAGGTGGTTCCCTGCTCCTGAGCAGCTGGTGCAAACCCAGAGAAGTGTTTGCTCTTCTCTTTCGAGACTTCTCTCTCCAGGAATGACTGTACACAGCCTGCTGATGGGAAGCTGCTTAGAGACTAGGGGTGGCTGCACTCAACATTCTCTGTGACAGAAGTATCCCAGTTCTGATTTTTAACAGCTGTGGAGAAGCAGAAATTTTTTATGTGTAGCCCTGGGCGATGGTTGAAACCACACCTAATAGTCAGCACAGGCTGGTTTCCTGGCAGACACCACAACCCAGGTGCTCCTCATCAGCACAGAGATTAATCTCTCAGCTGAGAAGAGGATTTAAGCAGCATTTCAACACCCTGCTGAAGGTTTTCTCCCCTGAGTACCCTACAGTGACCAGCTCACTGCCATCTGCAGGATGGGGCCACCTCAGGTCATGCACTCTGCTCCCCTTACCCAGGGCAGCACTTCCTGCACAGCCCAGCTGTTCTTTCTTTTCTGGTATCCCTTAAACAATAGGGACAATAAGGTGCTTGGAAGCTGTGATGGGACACAATGTCCTCAGGCAGCTCGGGTGGACCCATGCTCTGTGAGGGGCCTCCAGCTGATATGCACCCAGCAAAGCCTGCTGCTGCTGCTGTTATTCTGTTGTCCAGCCCTTCACATGCAAATTGGCATTCCTGAAGCAGAACCTGGGACTTGTCATAGCCAGGGCTATGTCTGCCCCTGCAGGACACCAGCCTCTCACTGGGGTTCTTCCATGAGGCAGAAAAAGCACAAGTGCCCCCCAATGACCACCATCTTGCACCACAGAAAAGGAGAGATCCTGACTCTTAGATTAAAAGCCGGGTGGTGTTAAGGCATTGTTGTGTTCTTCCAGGATCTGGCTCAATTCTCCCCTGGTTGGGAACTGGCAGCATTCAGCACACCACTAAATCCACTGCCTGAGGTGTCTCAGTCTTGGTTACTGCCAAGTTTCCCCCTGTGCCAAGGGTTCAGGCACCCACTTGCCCAGAGGTGTTTATTCACCCTGCCAGGATGAACGGGTCATACCACGATTTTTCAGCAGTAATTGCTGTTAGGGAGAAAGAGACAAGGAATTTCTACCCACCTCCTGGGTGAGGAGAAATTGTTTACCTTCTTGGACAGGGAATTGCCTGCACAGCTTCACAGCAAAGCCCTGTCTGGCTTGGCACAGCAGTCACAGCACAGTGAGAGCTTGGCTCTTACAAGCTTGTCCTGAGCTCGGGGTGTACATCCTGATCCAACCAGGCAGAACATGACGTTCTACATTTGGCCGTAAAATGAGCTGGAAACATCCACATGCCTGTATCTGACACAGCTCTGAGGCCAGGAGGGAATACACATCCTGAGAGATGCAGCAAGTGTCATGGGAAAAGTCACTGTGCTCCCTCTGGACATTTGACTTAAATCTATACAGCCAAAACTCTAGAGCTGGGCTCTTCCGCCACTAAAAATAAATGAGAAAGGCCAAGAAGTCATCAGATTTGAGGTCAAATCACAACTGGCCACAGCAGTAACTAAACTCTCACCACAGTGGGCTAACACCCAGGTGCATGGCAATCACTCTGCTTGCTGCCTGTGCTGGTCCCACTCATGCTGAGCCCTCAAAGTGGACAGAGATGGACAGATGATACGGCAACTTGACACAGCAGGAGAGGCAGGGAATGGCAGAGCCTTGCACGCACTTCAGAAAATGTGAGGACATTTCCTCCAAGTGCCCCTCTTGCTTCAGGAGTTCTTGTGAAGGGAGCAAAGCTGGGACTGGAAACCAGCCCACCTTGTACAGAGCAGATGTCTTGACTCTTGCCAGCAAGGAGTCCCCCTGCCATCATCCTACAGCCTGCACCTCGGAGGCCTTGCTGCTCTACTGGCAGCGTTGCCCACAGAGGGGCTGGTTCCTCCATCAGCTTCCTTCAGGCTGAGGACCCGAGGGCTGCACCTGCCCAAAAAAATGGTCACCACCACCAAGGTGGCTGAGTGGTCCCCGCTGTCCTGCCGGGGACGCTGTGGATGTACAGATGCTCCCTGACTGCACGTGAGCTCCTTAACCAAGATGAGAGCCCAGGCTATTGATGGAGATTAGCTGCTCTCCACAGGCACTTCAAGCATTTCCTCTGTGCTCTGCCCATTGTTTGTAAAACAAACAGCCCTCCCTGGCCCAGAAAGATGCTTCTTACAGAGCCCCAGAGCTCATTCACCCTGGGACAGAGCCTGAAAACACTTTTTCTGCAGCTTGCAGGGAACTGACAGCCTGTGTTATGTCAAAAATAGCAGCTGGAAAGGAGTTCCCATTGTTAGATGTAGTTGCTTTTCTGCCACAGCAATGTGCGCAGCAGAGCCTCTGGCGTCCTCGATGAGGATATAATTTGGCATCTCTTCCTGACACCCCTCCTGCACCAGGCACCCCTTCTGTGCCCAGCCTCAGCTGGCATGTCCCAGCCCACCCACTTGTCCCTCAGTGATTCCTGGATGGCCACTCACAGCTGAGGGCTAGCAGCTCCTCAACAATCTGCCTTTGCTGTTCACACACACAAACAAATAAAAACCACACAGCAAGCAGAGCAGTAGGTTTTTTGCTAAAATCAAGGGGCCTACAGTTATGTGACTAAAGGCAAAAATCAGCTGGACATGAAGCACCGTGGGCTGTGTCCTGGTGCTTGGGAGTGCCTGGATGCCCAGACCATGAACACACAAAGCCATGTACCACAGGCTGAAGCTCATGTGGGTGTCAGCCTGGCTCCCAGGCAGCACTGCACTGCCCTGCCACAGCCCAGGTCACACACAGACTGGGGATGCTCCCCAAGAGGACAAACCCAAGCAAAAGCTGAACACTGTTCACTCTCACCAGCTATTGCAAGTCTGAAAATAAACCAACTCCAGTCTCCTAAGTTGCTGGTAAAGTACTTTCCCTTCAAAATTACTTTATATGGAAAAAGGGAAACCTTCCATAAGCAATGGACATCCAGTCATGTTAGCTGGCATGGCCTCAGCTGCTCCCTCCCACATCAGTGCCCTGTGAGAGGCAGCAGCCAGACGGGAAGTGTGGGCAGCTCCCAGCCTTCCCCACTCCCAAAGAAAGCAGCCTGCAGCTTTCTGGCAGATGTACAGATGTACAAACCTCCTCTGTTACCTTCTTCTGAAGGCATCTCTCGTCCTCCCGAAGCCTGTCTTTGAGGAGACTAAGGAGTCACAGAAGGAAGCGAGTGTTGGATGCCGTGTCTGTTTGGACGTTCCCCCCAGACTTCAGCAGGCCCTGGAAAGGCTGCAAACACGAACACACTTTATCCCAAGCCCTGCAGACTTGAGCCTGAGTCAGCTCACTGAGGAAGGACCCTGAGCCACCATCACTGTGCCATGGAGCAACTCCTGCTTTCCACAGCACTGGGCCCAGCGTGGTGCACACCACTGCCACTGGAAATCCCAGCCCTGCTGTTCTACCCTGGGTTGGGAACGCTGCTTTCAGAGACCTTGAGCATGACCTTCGTATCACAGAATCACAGAATGGTGTGGGTTGAAAGGGACCTTAAAGATCATCTACTTCCATGAGCTAAAGCCTGGAAAGAATGTGAAAACGGAGACAGAAAAAAGGCATGGCAGCATTTCTGCATGGAAAAGCAAGCAGGGCTTTCAAAAATCCGACCTGATTAGACTTGTTACGTGGTAATCTCCTATTTAGCTCTAACCTCAGTCAACCTCAGCCCAACAAAGGATTAAACACATTTTGTAAAACACAGCATGCCTTTCCAGCAACAGAAAAAACAAACATAGGGTGGAATTTGCTGATCAGTAGTCATTCCTTCCTAGTGGATTTGGGTATGCTGTGATGATTAAGAATGAAGATGCAGGTGAAATACAGGATCCTCCTGAGCAGTGAAGCTTTTGCATAGTCCCTGACATACTGTTGCTCTCTAGGACTCTGACAAGTAATATATTAAACAACTTCCATAGTAGCTTTTAGCACAGTAACCATAAAAACTCAAGCTCCAATGAACCAAAACCTTTTCAAATAGTGGAATGCCTTTTAAGGAGGAATTTATGACCTGTGCTACAACAGTGGAAGTCCCCAAAGTTACACATGAATTTTAAATCACCGGTATTTTTGAACACTGAGAGCAATGAACAGCAGTGTTGAGGAGTCAGTCATGAAGCACAAGAGTCCAGGAAGGCTGGATGTGTTTTAGAAAAGGAATTGTTAAATATTCAAGAGCAGACTGCCCCCAGTGTACAACGACCAGGGAAAAAGACCAGCCTCATTAAACAGAGAACCTGGGCTGGAATTCAGGAAAAAGAAGGAGAATCCATCACCTCTGGAAGAAGGGTCAGGTAACACGGGAGGACTATAAGGATGTTGTGAGGTCATGTAAGGAGAAAATTAGAAAGGCCAAACCCCAACTAGAATTTGATTTGGCTGCTACAGTTAAAGGCAATAAAAAAGTTTCTATAAATACATTGCCAGCAAAAAAGGAGGGTCAAGGAGTGTCTCCACCACTGGTTGAATGCAGAGGGTAGTGTAGTGACAGGGGATGAGAAAAAGGCAGAGGCACTTAATGCCTTCTTTGTCTTAAATATCAAGGCCAGTTGTCCTCAGGATACCAAGCTCTCAGAGCTGGAAGCTGGTGATGGGGAGATGAGCAAAGCTCCCATAATCCATGAGGAAATGATCAGTGACCTGCTGTGCCAGTTGGACACTCACAAGTCTGTGGGCCCTGATGGGATCCACCCCAGAGTGCTCTGCCACAGGATCTCAGGATGCAGCACAACAATGCTGGAAAGATCCAGCTACAAAAGCAATGTTTTCTTTTGCAGTGGAAGCCAGCAGGTAGCAGGCCACCGCTGCAAGACCCCCATTCCCACCTCATGAAGAAACTCAAACCAGATTCCCAGGAGAATCAGGGAACTTGGTTCATTTCCAACCAAGATAACTTAGCAAAAACTTCTCTAAATCTTTCCCCAGCAAAGACAAAACCACTCAAGAAATGTGTATATTCTTCTAAGTCCCTTAAAATCCAGAAAAGGAAGAATGGAAGGAAAGAACTAAAGCAATCTGAGCCTCTTGTTAACAAATTTAGAAGAATTTCTTGCAAAATGTGCCTGGCTATGAACTATGCTTTGTGGTGTCTAGAGTTGGGGGGCCTTTGTACTTAAGGCAGCTGTTTCAGGAGAAGATGAGCTAATCTCAGTGATAACAGCAGTCTGCCATTTCCCACAAGCTTTTTTTCCCAAACTCCTGGTTTTGCTCTACTCTGGTGGTGGATTAAAAAAATAAAACAAACCACCCTCAAAACTATGATATTTCTGGCAAAGCCTCAACAGCTGAATTTGGATGGAATGAGCCAACAGATGTGATTCATGTTTCTTGTTTTGAAATTGACCTGTGGGAACCTGGCACTTCTTTGTTTGCAGCACAGATGAACCTTTATGGAACAGTGAAGCATCAGCAAGGCAAAACCACTGATGGGGTAAATTGGCAGGAATTTGGAGGGGAGCTATATCTGCCCCTGGGGCTGCCAGTCTCCACAAGAGCCTGGCAGTCACAATCCTACATCCATCAGCCTGTTTTTTTAAACCCTGTGGACAGCCAAGAAACCTCATACCCACATTCTTCTGTGCCCCAGAGCTGGTGTGTGGCACCTTAGCAAAAAAAAAAAAACCTTCCATGAGGGATGGAAGCCAAAAAGATACCTCTATGAGGGGACAGCACAGCTCCAGTGACTGGGATCTCCTTGCTGGTGAGATTTAGACAAGTTTAATGCTGGTTACAGTCACTTGTAAAAGAATCTCTTCTGGTTCTGTTGTTTATCTGTGGGAGGGATCCTGTGAGCCCTCATAATCATAAGAAAAAGCCTTGCATGTTCCCAGTGCTGGAAAAACACTTCCATGGAGCCACAGAGTTTTAAACCACATTCAGATGAATAGAAATAAGGCAAACTGCTTGGCAAACCAGCAAATTTACCCTTCAGACAGAGAGGCCCTGAGTTTCTACCCCCAGGAGGTCTTTGCAGGTAGGTACAAAGCAGCACCAGTTCCCCTGAGAGTGAAACACTGTCCTCTGAAGTCTGCTGAGAGCTGCTTTGTGGTACACTGCATTTGAGCAAGTATAAGAGTTTGGCTTCCACCAAGAGAGAAGGGAGCATAACACAAAGAGAAAGTCTTGACTGACAACAGCAAAACAACCTGAACACCCCAACTCTGTTGGAACAAGCATTAGGGACTTCAAACCACATAAAGAGGGAATTTGCCAGTATTTCCAGCAGTCATGCCTCTCAAAGCAGGTATCTGCTGGTAGCTAATGATAAGAAAGACTCGGGTATTTGTCCCTTCCTGCATTGGTTAGGCAACAAGTAAGTGCCTGGTATTTTTCAGCTCAGAGATCATCATCAGGAATCCTGATAGCTGCTTTTTTTTTTTATGGGGGTTGGTGCTTTGAGGTTATTTTTCTGCCTGGCTTGAGCTGAGCCACGCAAGCCTAATTCTTTATGCCAGCTGGTTTTGCATGGCAGTGGGTACCACAGTCCTCCTGCCCCAAGTCCTAGCTGGCTGCAAACAGCCTCAGTGTGTGCACTGCAAATTGAATTTCAGCCTACATTCCTGAAGCCACCAACCCCTTAAGAGGCACATCTGAACATCTGTGCACAGCTGTGTGACAGCAGTGACAGAGGGCAGCTCCCCAGCTGTCAGAGCAGCCTCCCCTCCTGCCAAAGGGCCACCAGAGGAGGCACCCCAGACTGCCTGTACCTGCCCCACCAGCAGGCTTCTGCTTTTCGTCTGGACCTGCCCTGCCTGCAAGACCTGGAGGCAGACTGAGCTGCATTTTCATAGGCAGAGAGCAAACAGACAATCTATTTAAAGGCAATGTTGGAAAGCAGATGGAAAACCTCACAGCATCCACTTCCTGCATCCTCAGCACTGCAATTAGCTCCAAAGAGGCTGCTGGGACACGCAGATAGAGATGGGGTGCAGGTAGTGGTGCCCTAACAGGGAGCAGGGGAAACCCAGGTCCAGCTCTGAGCACAAGTGTGAGGGCAAAGCAGCAGCCCAGCCAGTAGGGAGCACTATGGCATCACTGCCTGCTCCCCCAGAGCAAAAAGGCAGGCAGCTTTTTCTGCTGGCACAGCACCAAGAGCAGGCAGGCAGCTTCAAGGACTTGGCAATCAAGTAGGATGCCTTTTTCCAGACATCCCCAACAGTCCTGCCCGCATAAAACCCACTCCAGAAAGGACCAGCTGGAACCCTCCATCTGCCAAGTGCAGGTAGAGCAAAGATTATTTCCATCCTTCTAAACTCTTCTCACCTGTGTCCTCCTTTGCCCTCCAGCAGGAAGTTTTGGCTGCTGCAGAATTACCTTTTTCTGCATGGCTTCATGATTTCTGTACAAAACACAGACATCACATCTGAGAGGTCTGGGAAACAATCAAGGACAAGGTCAAGGCAAATTCTGCAGGGCTGAGAACGTGCTCATTCCTTTTGCTATTTAATATCAAAGAAAGATCCAACAGGATGTGCAAAACAAGTCTTCCCCCTCCAGCTCTGTTTGAACAAAAAAAAATTTAAAAATCCCAAGAGCAATCAAACACAATTAGGACTCACTGCTGAAAACATGTTTCTGGATCCCTTCTTGGATATTATCTTGAAAGGCTTCTCTCTCTTGGACTGAAAGGACGTGTGAGGGCACGCAGACACCTCAGAGCCCAACTACCACAAGCAGGAAGCCCAAGTGCTCTTTCACCCAAGGACTTCTTTCTGTGCAAAAACTGTCACAAAAATGACTGATCCTGCCTGTTTGTGGTCTCCCTGTGCTGGATCCCACCCTAGATAGTTCCTTAAGGAGATCGCATCTGTTTGTGGTAGGAAATGGCAAAAAAAAAAAGAACTTCCACTATTTGACTACCACAATATTCAGGTCCTTCTAGAAACCTAGAAAAGTGTCATCTCCTCTCTGGAGAGATACTGGAAAAGGCTCTATCCTGTCAGGCTGAAGGGATGGATGTTCTTTCCTGTCAGTGTTTCCATGTGAAGATTAAACTCCCTGCCCTTCCCACCCAATGCTACTAACTGCCGGGAGGCCCTGAGGGATAGAGAAATACTTCCAGCTGTCTAGCATGGTTGTTGGATGAGTTCCTGCCTCTGCTGCAAGCCACAGAGCAGTGCATATCACCAGAAAGCCCATGGCACAAGGAAAGTTCATGCAGCTGAGGGAAATCTCTGAAGGGTCATTTGTGACACCACTGCTGACCAGCCCACGTCCACCCTGCTCCCTTCCCTGACATGCTGGGTCAGAGCTCTCCCAGCAGCAGAAGCCAAAAGAAGAATGGGTCCCCTGAACGACGGAGGAGAGAACATTTTGCCAGTTGCTCTGCACCACATGCTCCGGTGAAATTCCTGAACAGGTTGCTGTTGCCTGCAGAGGTGTCTTGCTGCAGATCTGCACACCTGAAGAGACCTTCTCCAAGGAAGGGATGCAGTTTGTGCATGGAATGGCTGTCCCACTCTGAGACCCCATGTTTGCATTGACCTCATCAAACTCTGTCTCCATAGTCTGGATCAAAGCCCCACCAGTCAAACCAGCATCCAGCATGGGACAGACACCAGGAAGTGCAGCCAAGGGTGGGAACAGTATCTTACAAGTATCAATACCTGCTTTGCAATGAACTCTCATATTACTTTGGGCAAGACAAGTGAGAACACAGCCTTCTTCTCAAGTGCACACCTGAAGCATGACATCTTTCAAACCCATCGGCTCACTTGTCTGGGCTGGCAGAGCCAAGAAGCAGCACGCATTTTAGGACTCCTGGGGCCACTGGGCAGGGAAGGCTCTTTCCAAATACTAGATACAGGCAAAGACTGAGGCCATTCTGATCTCAGCCCACATTGCCCCGAAGGATGAAAATCCTTCCCTCCAAGAGTTAATACTGTACCACACTGTTTCTGGCTAATATGTAAGCCTAATGCTTTGGACAAGGTTTGTGAAAAGCCACACAGGGCATCTAATGGGCAACATCAAAGTGCATAACCCAATCCTCACCCAGTCTTTCATGCCTGCCTTGGGAGTTTCAGAAACATTTTTTTGCAAAATACTTGGCCTCAGTTATGAGAAGCAAGAGAAGGAGGAGGTGGAGGTTGTGACCTGCAGATACTGTGTTTATGAGAACACTCCTCCACCAAAACAGCACTGGCGCTCAATGAGATGTTTAGTATATGGTTTGCATGCTATGTCTTACTTCTGCCCTTCCAGCAAAAACTACTTTTAGAGGTCAGAATTTCTAGTAGAGGCTCCACAGCAGAACAATTTCTTCCTTGAGCACCATCCCTAAGAAAAAGCTTGGGATGAATCAAGCTCCTGGTTGAAAATGCTGAAGTGCAAACCGCTATGTGCCCTGTTTGTTTCCATTTAGAACCAAAGCAAGCCAGTGAATGCTGGCTCTTAATTTCTGTGGCTTTCACATCCATTTAATCATTTCCTTTTCTCTCTGCTTGCAACCATCCCGGGCAGAACACTCCCCTGGACACCTCACCCCTTTTGTTCCATCTCACAGCAGCCCAAATTGCAAGCTTCAGGCAAAGTACGAAAAGTGAGGGAGTGTAGTTCCAGCACCGCTGGAAGCCAGCAGTGAGTGCTCAAGTTCCTCTGCGTTTCTGCGCCTGGTCCGAAGTATTACTCCAAGTTTAGGCAGCGCCATCCGACTGGGACTCTCCAGTCCATTTAAGGTGGGTCTGAAATCACGTCCATTTTATAAAGAATCGCCCCGAAGAGATAAATCGGCGGGAGGAGCACTCGGGAGACGCGGCGTTTCCCCGTGAAACCGTGCAGCAGAGCGGACATCCCCCGTCCCGCAGCCCGCCCGCCCCGCTCCGTGCCCCGCACCTTGCTCGCAGGCTCCCTTGCTGCGCTGGCTGATGGCGGGCTCGCCGCGGCTCTGTGCGCGCAGGCTGGCGGCGCGGAGCTGGCAGCCGCTGCCGTACGTCAGCCCGTCGCTGCCGCACACCGGGTAGCGGCTCTTGCAGAGGCACACGCCGGGCGGGCCGGCGGCGGGGGGCACCGGGCCGCCCTTGGCCTTGCGGCGCTGCCGGCTCTTCACGCACTCGAGGCCGGGGGCGCAGCGTCCCCCGGCAGCGCCGCCGCCGCCGCACGCCTCGCCCTCGCCGCGCCCGCACTGCCAGCAGCAGCCGCAGCCGTCCCGCACCCGGCCCAGCGGGCAGCCCCGCGCCGGCAGCGCCGGGCACCGCGCCGGATCGCAGGGCCCGCAGCCCGCCGCCGCCGCCGCCGCCGCCGTGCCCGGGGCGGGCACCGCCAGCGCCGCCAGCAGCAGCGGCAGAAGCAGCAGCGGCATCGCGGAGGGCGGCATGGCGGCACGGCGCCGCCCGCCCGCGGCAGCCGCTTAAGCCGCGGCGGGGAAACCCCTCCCCGGCGGCGCCGCCCCGGCCCCGGCCCCGGTCACAGCCGCCGTCACGGCCACGGCAGCGGGGCACCGCCGCCATCCCGCGGCCGCCGGACACTCCGCACCGCCGGCCGAGCCCTTCGTGCGCGGTCCCTCCCGGCTGTCCCGCATTCAGCTCCGGCATCGCGTCTGTTCCCTCTTCTACTTCCAGCAGAAAGAGACCCGTGGGAGCGGGTGACAGCCGGCTGAACACGAGCCAGCTGTGCCCAGGCGGCCAAGAAGGCCAATGGCATCCTGGCCTCGGTCAGTAAGTGCGGCCAGCAGGCTCAGGGCAGAGACTGTCCCCTTGTACTCAGCGCCTGGAGTGCTGTGTTCAGTTCTGGGCCCCTGACTACAGGGACATTTGAGGCGCTGGAACATGTCCAGAGAAGGTCAACAAGGCTCGTGAAAGGTCTATCGAGAGCGTGTCTTCCGAGGAGGAGCTGAGGGAGCTGGATTTGTTCAGAAGGTTCGGAGGGCACTCATCGATCTCTGTAACTCCCTGAAAGGAGGCTGCAGTGAAGTGGAGGATGTGTCTCTTCTGCCCTGCCTGCAGTGAGAGAATGAGAGGAAAAGGCTTTAAGCTGAGGCATAGGAAATTCAGACTAGATATTGAAACATTTTTCACTGTTAGTGTGAAAAGTTTCCACTGAGGCACTGGAATTGGTTGCCCTGGGAGATGGTGGAGTCACCATCCCTGGAGGTGTTTAAAAGGCATCTGGATCTGGTGCTGGGTGATGATTTAGTGGTTTAGGGGTTACAGTGGTAATGTTGGCTGGATGGTTAAACTTGGTCTTTAAAAGTCTCTTCCAACCTTGATGATTCTATGATTCTCGCCAGCCACCCATGCTCAGCTCACAGCCACTGGCTGTGGGGGGCTGCAGAGGTGCTGGTGAGCCTGCCAGCTTCCTTCAAGAGTGGAGGCAAGGAAGAAAAAGGAGAGCTGTCTCGCTTCTTCTGTCCATTCTTGGGACAACATTGCTTTCTGCTGCCTTCTTTTACCTTAGCTTGTGGCTCCTGCCCTGGAATGGCTCCTGAACAGTCTCCCAGAGTGGGGGGGCTGTTGCCACCAGCAGAAACTGGGAATATTCCTCAGGCAGCACTGGGCTATGTTGCTGTCAAAATAGAGTCCTGAAAGTGCCAAACCTAAAGCACCATGGTGCTGATAAACCCCTCAGGCAGAGGGGCAGCCGTGCAGCACATTCCCTGCCCTCCTGCCTGCCTGTGCCTGCGGGAGCTGCCATCTCCTGCAGGGCAGTCCAGGCCAAGATGGTGTTCAGCCTTGGTTCTGCCAGGGCCTGCGCAGTGGGTGCTGTTTGGCACTCTGGGGAGGAGAAGGACAGAGGTAGCTGGTGTCCCACTCTGTGATACTGAGGGATTTGGCACTGTCTGGTTTGGGTTGCCAGTGGCTGAGCCCTGCTGGGTAGCCCCCAGGTCACCGTGTCCCTTCCCATGGAGAGAGCAGCTGGAGCTGTGACTCAGGCCAGCTGAGAGGGGCTGCAAGTTCCCCATGCTCCCAAATCTGCTCTGGAGGCATTGACCCCACTCATGCCTGTTCAGCTGCTGACACTGTGGGAACAGGCTCCCACCACGTGCTTCCTTGGCTCCCTGGGGCTCAGCATGAGACATTCCTCCATTTCTTCTGGGACCATGGTATCTGCATAGATGTCCTTGGATTTCTGCATTCCTCTCACTCTGGAAGTGCTCTGTGCTGTTCTCCTGGGAGAAAGGCTGCCCTCCTAAGCAAGCAGTACCCCACACTCCAAGAGTTTTACACATTTTGGTTGTTGCTGTGCTGTGTTTTGCTTTCGTTTGGATTTTGTGGGCAATTCACTAGAGGACTGATGGAAACTGGTGAAATGTACAGATGGACACATCTGTCACTTCTAGCTACAAAAACCATTTTGCACAGTTTACCTCTTCTTGTCTCCTGCCATTTGCCCCACATCTCCCTCACAGACCCCTAGATTTCTGTTCATCAGAGTATTATGAGCCCAGATATTCTTGGGCAGAGAACTACAGGGAGTTTAATGAACCTGCTTACCAGAGCGAGCCTTTCTGACATGAAATCACTGTCAGCAGTCCACTTGGAGGGAGGAAGAATGTAGTTCTGAAAGGATGTCATCAACACCTTTCCGTTCCTTTCTTCCCCTCCAATCTGTTTCTTTCCATGCCAGGCGGGAGGCAGTGCTTGGAGCAGTTTTTCCTCACAGGGAGGAGTCCTTAGTTCATGCTTTGGTGCAGAAGGACCTCTAGTGTCCCATCCCAGCTGATGCTTTGGCATCACTGCTCTAGCTCGGTATTTCTTGATCTCGAGACCTTCCTGCATACTGTGGAAGGAGATATGATCTGCAAAGTGCGTGTAGGGAAGTGGCTGGGACAGATAAGGCTGGCTTGCTCCTCCCTGGGCAGAAGTCACTTACTGTATGCCCCAGCCTCACCTTCCATGGCTCCTCCACATCCTTTTTTCTTCACCTCAGGGACCTCCCGGTGCCTCTTTGTGCACCTCAGGCTGCTCCATTTAAATACCTTACATTAGATGCTCCTGCTGTCTCAGTAATGAATTTTCCGCTGAATTTCAGTGAACACCAGTGTGAATCTGTAGAGTCATGTTGTATTTCTTGGGATTTTTGTAGAGCGCCCTACCAAAATCTCTTCTTAGTATTCAGCAGCATAAAATTCTCATAAACAGATTGAATTTAATTCATCAGTGGCAGCTATGACGAATACAACAAAAGTGATCTTATGTGTTTTGATCTGTTTCATCATTGACACGGGTATCCCTTATTTCATCATCAATATTGTCCTGCATGCATCACTCCAGAGAGGCAGTGTGGGAGGTGAGGCAGGCAGGGTGGTCTTTCTGGGACAGAGGAAGCTCGCAGGGTCTTTGAAGGCGGGGGAGATTCAGCAGAGACTATGTGAGAATGGAAGCAGATGGCTTTTAGATGTTGATGTATTTCCAAACCGAGCGTTTCACTTGCGGTTTGACTTCCCCCAGCCAAGGTTTGCGTGGGCTCTTAGCTGGGATACAGCTGAGCAGCAGAGTAAGTCTCTCGACTCTCCGCAGGATGGACACGGGCTGCTCACTCTGCGAAGTGAATAATAAAGTCAAAAAGCGCATTCTGCCCATAGAAGACCCCGGCATCCCTCCACCGCCTTCTGCTTTGCCCTCTCCTCCCACTCGGGCAGCAGCAGCGGGCTGAGGAGAACCGGGAACCCACCGGAGCCTACTAGCCCACGCCTTTTCACCGCAGGAGTTAGAGTTTCCCAGCTCCGGGCTCCCAGGTATCGGGAATCCCTCCCGCTGCTCCTCCCGCTGCCGCAGCCCGCGATGAGTTTCGGTTTCCATTTCCCCGGCTCGGCGTTCCCGGCGCTGCCCGGGCACTCCCGAGCTGTCGGCGGGCGAGGGATGGCGGGGAGACGGCGGCGGCAGCGCGGCCGGGGGCGCGGCGCGGGAGGTACGGAGCGGCGGAGGCGGCACGGTCGGGAGGACGCTGGGAGACCCCCGGGGAAGGGTCCGCGAGTGGGCGAGGACGGGTCCGTGCAGGTGGAAGCGCTGACAGTACAGCAATCTGCTGTGCGGCCCCTCGGGGACCGGGCGTGAGGGGCTTAAACGTGTCCCAGTGCGCAGCACTCGGAGCGGCGGGACTGGAAGGAGGGAGAACGGAGAACGTGCTGGGGAATAGACGGGGGTTTTCCTCTCTAGTTCCATGTCTGATGTGTGAGAAGGGTGGGCAGCGAGTCTCCAGAGGTGTTAGGTAAATTAGGGCAGGCTTTGCTGATGACCGCCTTTCACTCTTGGACATTCTGGGTCTCAGACACTTGAGCTGGAGCAGAGCTTCATGCGAGTAACTGAGTCCCTGGTGCCTCTAGGTCAGGAGAGTATCTGCAGCCCCTCAGCTGTAGATAAGGAGGTACTTCCTTCTGCTGTAAAGAGGCAATGAGTGAATTTTCTATCATTGCTTCGCCAGCACCGTGTAAAGTGCTTGACTTGAAGGCATCCTATCCCCAAGGCTGTGACGAGTCAGGTAATGTGGTGGTCTTCAGGGCAGTTAGGACTTGGTGAAGTGAAGGAGAGATTTTGACTCTATTTTAGAAGGCTGGTTTATTATATTATGATATATATTACATTAAAAAAGACTACACTATAACTATACTATAAAGAATAGAGAGAAAGATTCATCAGAAGGCGAGACAGGAATAGAAAGGAATGAATAACAAAGTTCTGTGACTCCCCAAGAGTCCGAGAGCTGCTGCTTTCTTGATTGGTCACTAAGTAGAAATATCCTACATCGACCAATTGAGAAAGCACCTGCTGCATTCTACAGTAGCAGATAACAAATTGTTTACACTTGAAGCTGAGGCCCTTCAGCTTCTCAGGAGAAGAAAATCCTAGCAAAGGGATTTTCATAAAATATCATACCTACAGTCAGGGGTGGCCAGATGCCTCAGGAAATGCTCTGTCTCCGTCAGACACTCCGTAGGTGTACAAGAGCAACAGACTGTGCTTCTGCTGGTGTTTCACTGGTTGTCTTGGGAGCTGGTGGCACAGCAGCCTAAGAGGTGGAGAAAGGTCCTTTAGTGCGGAGTCATGCAGCATGAAACAAGCCAGTGGGTAGGCAGGACTCTGAAACCCCAAGGGGCCTGAGAAAACAAGACACACACACTTGTCTCATGTTCTCCTGAGAAGCAGAAACTCTTGCTGAAAGCAGTAGCACACTGAGATCTTGGGAAGGGGGCCGAGGTGCTTAAGGTGCCCGCTGCCGTGGCATGACCGTCTGTCTGTCTGTATGTGTCCTGCAGAGAGCGCACAGTCGCAGAGGAATGAGGAGGTGCGCTGCTCAAACCATGATGCAACACATAAGCTCATTCTCTCCCCTAACGGGAAGCTTTCTGAACACTGGGCTAAAGCTTCAGGAAACTGCCCCCAGACAAGGTAAGAAGCTTCCACAGGGTGGAGGTATGGATGGAAATGGTCAGAAAATGCAGCCTGCTTTTCCCCAAGGTAACATCCAAGAGTTTGAGGCACGTTCCTGCTGTAGAGAGAGAACTGTAACACATACCTTTCTAGTATTATGTCCTTTTTTAACCCAGCTAGAAGTGCACAGATTTTGAGGATGATACCAAGATCTGAGCTGCTTGGGATGTACATGAGACAGATTCCTCTCAAACTTAGTAAGGGTCAGTAGAACATACCAGAGCAATGCAGATGCCTTGCAAATCACCCATGGCTTAGGAAAACTGCAGGTGAAAGACACAAGCATGTCTGAACCTTACCACCTTCTGATGAAGCTGTCAGGGTAACCATCATCTACAAATGGCCCAGCAGTTTGCTGTGTGACTTTCTTGCCCAGGGGAAGGTAACAGAATCAGGCGGAGCATGGTTCTTTTCCAGCTTCTTGTGGAGCAAACCACAGTGAAATCAGTTAGCCCGGCTAGAGCAGGCCAGCATAAGAGAAGGGTGAATCAGCTTACAGGTGACCTATAATTTTCCACATATTTCCTGCTAAAAGTGATAGGGCTTGGTGAGCAGACAATCTTTGTCCTTCACTTTGTCTCACAGCACAGCATCCATTTATTTTGATTTTTGTTTCCTTACTTTTGCAGGCTGGTGAAAGAACTGGAAAACCGAATTATTGCTCAAATAGCATGTGGGGACCAGCATGCCATGGCACTGTCCAGAGGTAGCCTCTTTCAAGAACACTCTTCCTCCAAGAAGGAGTCACGCTTGCTTTGAGAAGGCAGTGTTTGTGCCACTTGCAGTAGTTGGTGACACCACTTATAGAGTAATGAGCAGTTGGGGACACAAAGTGCACTGGCTGTCAGTGCTGCTCCCTCCTCCCAGCACCCAGGGACCTGCATCTCTCTCTGTCTCTCTCCAGTTCCTGAGCACTGCCCCTCCACAAAGGTGTGTTCCGGAGAGCAGATGTGGTTGCCCCACTCTGCAGTCACCAGCCCTGCTCATTCTTAAGTTGCAAGACCTTTTTGGTAGGGAGCTTCTAGCAGGTATGACTTTAGGGGCCTTTATTCTTGCTGTGCTGAGTCACATGGCAACATGGGACTGTCCCAAAGAGGTCAGAAGAAAACAAATTTGGCCACACATGATGTTCTTGCCTTGGAGCTAGGTCCCTGAAAACAACACTTGAGTTTTGCTCCTACTCCCAAAATGCCAAGTGAGGCTGAGCTGTTTTCTTTTGTTCTCTGTGTGAAGGGGGCGAGCTCTTCACCTGGGGCCAGAACACCCACGGACAGCTTGGAGTGGGGAGCCAAATTGCACTTACTCCTGAACCACAGCTGGTGGAAAGACTAAAGGGCATCCCACTTGCTCAAATTGCTGCTGGAGGAGCTCACAGCACCAGTGTGTCACTCTCAGGAGCTGTGTACTCCTGGGGAAAGAACAGTTTTGGACAGCTTGGACTCGGAGACACAAAAGGTAAGGAAGGAGAACACCAGGAGGGTGTTTTCCTCACTAAACTGCTCCTCACTATTGTCAAGCTTCTGTGGAGCAGCGGTGGGCAGTAAAGTCTTTTGAAGATAGTATATCTGGAGATGTTTGTTGTTTCCTGACCAGGAAAGGCATGCAGGAACAGTGTCCTTAGTGGTTGTTTTTCTATAAACAACTTGGAATCATTTTATGTGGCTAATTGGATAGTGTGGGCTCGTAAAACCTCTGAGGCCTTACACATCTATTTCCACTCCTGTCTCCTCTCCAGGAAGTCTTGCATGAAAGAAATTAATTTTATATTTTTTAATCTTCTTTAATTCTCTTTAAACACAAAGTGAGAGAAGAATTTAAATCACCTCTTGTCTTCAAACTTAGAATGCTAGAGAAGAGTTGCCCTAGACAAACAACATCTAATCTGAATGTGTCCACACCCCTGAGAATCAGATACTTTGAAGCCACGTACCATTTGGCAAGCAGATATGGAAGTACTGCATTTTGTTTCAGACCAAAGTAAATGAAAATAAAGTAATATGAAAAACACAGAACATTATGAGAAAGAATATGTAATACTGGAGGGAAAACGACCCAAACCCAAGCTGTAATTACATTAATTGCTATAAGAGAGGACTGAAAAACACTTAATCCTCCTGTCTTCTATTTTTTTCTGTATATGAGACCCTCCAGGACTCTTTCAATTTAGCAGTATTATTTTTTTTTCCAGACAGGGACTGCCCAACATATGTTGGAGCTTTAGAGCACTGGAAGACTGTACTTATCTCATGCGGGGCAGATCATACTGCAGTTCTCTCCAAGGTGAGTCTGAAATGGAAAGTCAGCATCTGAGACCTCACCTTCTGAGAAAAAGATACACTGCTAAAAGAGAGAGAGATGAAGAAAAGAGAAAACATGGAGAAATTGGGATGGTAGTGCCTACTTCCACCTAAGCCTGAAGGCGATCCCCAAGGGATGTTATCTAAGCTATTGGGAAAACTGGTCTTTTCTCATATTCCTGTCATCTGCATGCAACCTTTGGCAGGAGGTGAATGGGAATCCTGAGGCAAAGAGGTGCAGTTCAACTCCCAGTACTTCATGGAATTTTTTTTATAGTACATTGAGGACTTCAGAAGATGTGAACAACATCTAATTCACTAGGGTTTACTCATACAAGTAAAATTTTTCTCATTAACTAAATGATTTGGATTTTCCAGTGTGTGATCTGACTTGCTGCAAAGTGAACCCTCCTCACGTTTGAATCATGGATGTTTTGAATCAAGTCCCACATAACATGTTGTGTTTTGCTGACCTTAATTCTTGGTTGTGACCGTTTGATTGTTGTTAATAATGCAGTGATCCTGTTTGTTTCTTCGTTTCCAGGAGGGGCTGGTGTGCACCTTTGGAGCAGGAGGGTCTGGCCAGCTGGGTCACAACTCCACCCAGAATGAACTCCTGCCTCGTGTGGTGGCTGAGCTGCGGGGAGCAAAGGTTTCACACATTGTCTGTGGCAGGTGGGATGTGCCAATGACTTGTCTTCTAAGGTCAATGCCTTTGGGGAATCACTGAAGAACAGTAGGGAAGGGGGTCACCAAGATGTTCAAATCCCTGTATCACAATAGGTCGGCACTGTCAGAGTATCCATCCACTGTTCAAGTATAAGCCACCCTGCCTCCAGAGCCCCAGTGAAAGCAGCACCCTCAGTCCCTGGTGAGCAGAGGGAGAGAGCTGCAAAAACCACCAGAGAAGCTCTTGGTCTTTTTCTCTTTTAATAAACAATATACTGGGATTGTACTGGGTTCCAAAGGGCAAAAGACTGTCAAAAGCCTGCATCAGGAGAGTCTCTGGATTACCCCAACCAGACTGACAAACTGGGTGGTTCTTAATAAGAATTGAAAAGCAGTGATAATTACCCAGTTTGACTTTGCCCTTCTGGAACTGGGCCAGAAAAAGTCTCCTGACAACTCACCTGGGCTTGGTATCAGGCTTAGCAGCACAGAAACTGCAGGTTTGAAAACAGAAGGGTGTGAAGCAAGCATGGTGTAACTATTTTTGTATGTGGAACTGAGGTAAATCACAAATATTAGAAGATAGTACAGAAAATCTGAGTCCATATGTGTATTTACTGCTGAATGTTTATGCAATGAAGAGTTGTAACACTGTGGTTAAAGGGATTCTTCATCTGGACTGTCAGGACTTTTAAAGACGAGCTTTGGGTGGACACTCTGAAAATGAATTTGTACATTTTATTCTGTTTTGCCCTGTGGTTTTTGCTTATTAGGACTTTTTTTTTTTTTCCCCTGAACAGACAACACACCCTGGTCTATGTCCGTTCCTTGGACAAATTCTACTTCTTTGGTTCTGGTGAGGAAGGACAACTGGAAGACGAGAGAAAGCCCAATCAGTTGATACCAATTCCCATCGATTCACCAGTGAATACTGGAAAATCCTGCCAGAGTAATGACCACTGCAGATATGTACAATCTGTATTTGTTTCTTCCGTGGAGATGTTTCCTTTCTTGATTTCATGTTTACACTGAAAGGCAAACATTATGTCTCATCCTTGCTTGGCCATCCCAACAAATTCTACCGGAGTTATTCCATTTGCTGCTTGATTATCATGGGCAATGGCCTCATAGAATCAAACTTTCAACAGATAACTACTATCTGAAGGGTTTTCTTATTGTTCCACTTTTGTGCACTTAACTCTCTGAAGATAGGTGACTGTCTCTTCAAATGTTCCTCCAACAATCTTTTTGTTCTTTCACAGGAACGGGTGCATCAGGAAAGGGGATTAAAGTTGCTGCAGGAGTACACCAAAGTTTTGCCCGTTGCAAGGAGGGGAACAAGGTACGTGCACATTTGATCACAGCTTCTGATTTTACCACTTTCCACACTACTGCTGGAAACATTTGGATCTTCCACCATGCTTGTAGCATAAAATGTCTATAAAATGTAGACATTTTATATATGTCTAATGCAGGTTTTTTCTGTGCTTTACCTACAGACTAACTTGTATTGCAGTTATATATAATGCATCTGGATCATTCTGGATGACCACTAATTTGTTCATACTTAGGCTGAAATCTTGTTATGATTGGATTGAAAAAAAAAGAATCCCATCGGCTACAGTTTAAATTTTGTTAATGTTGTCATGTATTTCTCACAGAATTCACATTTGAATGGAATTGCCACTCTGGAGGATAAAGAAGTGGATGCATGGATTTCTAAATCTGGATGTAGTGAGAGTATAAAAAGGTAAATCAGAAACTTGCTGTTTGGGTTCATTTGTGGTTTTTTCCCTGTTGCATAACCTTCTCTAAAACCTATTGGTCTTTGGAGGCTACTATAGGAACTGCTGTTCAAGAATTTAGCCAAGGCACAATCTTGTTCCTTGGCACAAAGTTAATGAGGAGCTGACAAGTTCAACAGTGAAAGACCCTGCCTGCAGACCAAGGCCTTGTGCAAAAAGCCTAATCCAGAGTACCCAAACTGGAATGCTGCTCCAGCATTTAAAAATCAGTGGTCACTTCTTTAATTACCCATTTTCAAAAGCAATATGTATATACCACTATGGTATGCCTTAGACTTACAGTCTTTCACAGGTTTTATATGGGAGGATATTTTCTTTGGGAAAGTCTGCCTCCAGCTGCTGATTTTGAGCATTTTGAAAGCTAGGCTAACTTGGAACTAAATGTTTCCCTGACCACGTTTAGAACAGTTTGGATGATGTGAAAAGTGGTGGCTGAGAGGGTGAAAGAGAGGGTTCTTTCCAGATCTCGGTAGGAAGGGCCTGACAGCAAATTGGTTGATAAAATAACTGCTTCAATAAGAACAGAACCAGGAGTACTGGGAGTTAGTAAGTCTGGTGTCCCTTCAGGTTCTGGGAACCCAGCTTTTGTGCAGCAGTAAATTGATAGCCTGATGGATTTTCGTGCTGTAAAGATCCTGTCCATGGAGGGGATTCTCCTCCCTCCCATGTTGCAGTGCCTTTTATTTTGCATAACAAACAAAAGCAGCTACTGTTCTGACCTGTGAGGAGAAGATAACACTCACCAGAATGGAGCACTGGCTGGCATGGGGCAGAACCTCGAGCAGGTTCCCTTACAAGGCCCAGGAGAGCAGAGGTGGCTTGCCAAAGATCAGTAACTCCTTGAGTACAACATCTTCTGCAACACGGACAGGGAAGTGGTGCTAAGAAAAGTTTTGTGTGGTCAGCTGCAGACACCCTTGTACACATTTTTTGTTCTTTCAGAGTTAAAAACCTGAAGTTGAAAGGACTGACTTTTTGGTTTTTTTACTATCAGGAATATCAGACTGATCTTTTCATCTGAGGCTTGCATCAATGGAAGCTTCCTGGACAAAAGGTAGCACGCACTGACTTAGACATAACAGAATATATTGGTTGCTTGTAAACTGACTAGAAAGTGTTGGTTTAGGTCACATACGTAGAAAAGTTCTGTTTTATCTGCATTTGCCAGAAGCAAGTTTTTATTTTTCAAAGCTCAAGCTAATATTAAGATTTTTATAGACCTGGTCCTACTGAAATGTGCTAGAGAAACTCACATTTTAGAAGATTATCCTTTAATGATATTTGGCAGATGATGATAATCCCCCCAGGCAATATTACAGCTCTCAAAGGATCCTTAATAGCTCCTTCTGGCACTGAAGTGGAAGTAATTTTAGGATGAAATACAGGAGTCTACCATTAATAGTTCACAGCCACACAAGACAGAAAGGACAGGATATTTATCAAGTCACGAAACAGCGGCTTGTGTTGTCTATCTTCTTAGAACACATGAAATTATACCCACAGGAGCTGGGGCTGAACTTTCCAAGTATTTTCTGATATTACAATGCTTCATTATTCAGTAGAAAAATTACTTAGTGTTCTTTTTTTTATGTTGTGATAGAGACAAACATTTCAAAACTTCCAAAGAAATCTCAGGCATAGACATGTCAGAAGTGAAACGTTTTTATGAGAAGATCAGTAAAAACCAAACAGTCTACCAGGAGGTAAGGATTTGTTATAAGGATGCTCACTAGACAAATACTGAGGAGCTTTGGATTTGTGCATAAAACAAGAATTTCACACCAACCGAATTACTTTGGCAAAACATAATTGCATTTTAACCCTTGTCTCTCTCTCTTTTTTTTTTTTCCCTCTGAAGGTGCATAAGGAGATTAGAAACTTACTGCCATCATTGTCTTCCTCCCCCATCTCACCTGAAAATTTCAGAGTCTACTTGATCTTGCCTTTCCTTCTGAGGGGGGAGGATAAAGAATCTATCCTTTCCCTGATTATTCTGGCTGAAGCCATCATGAAGCTCCAGCCAGAGGGCCTGCAAACTCTTGGTAGGGTTTTATGGTGGTAGAACAGAATTATTTAAATGCTTGATCATTTTCTGCTGCAGAACAAGTGTTATTATCACTGATGTAATGTGTTCCAGAGCTTGAAATAATTGTTTTTGATAGACATAGAAACATGGGAACTATGCAGCAGGCACAAGAATTTTAAAAATTCTGTCTGAGGTTGAATAGTTTTTGTAGTGCAAGCTTAAACTTTTTTTTGTTCTATTTATTTGATAAAAAGAGAAAAAGCAGCTTCATCCACAAATTGCAGTGGTCTGTATGTTACCTGTGACCTCACTAGCTGTTTTCTTTACAGAATGCCTATGGTCAAATCTAGAAACATCCTTTTTCAAGGAGCTGGTCATTCTGTATCAGACGGCTTCCCAGGAAATTCTGTCGTCATTTGTCCAGAAGTTCATGGCCACAGGGCCAAGCCACCTCTTCAGCCTGGACCCAGTTGAGACTGGGCCTCTGCAAATACTGCAGATGCTTTACCAGGTGAGAAGGTGCTTGGATCCAATTAGACAGGCTGTCTCAATGTAGCCTGGAGTATTTTAATACTTCTCACTTGGTGGATTCTCTGGGTTTGACACTGCTTCAGGAATCTCTTTGGCTCTACACCAGCACAGTTTTGAAGAAGTTCTGCTGAAGTTGTGCCAAATGGACGCTCTGTAGAAATGAAGAGCTAAAGCATGTTATAGCCCCAGCAGGGGGAAGAATGCTTTCAGTGGTGTCAGGAGTGCATCCACTGATGCCTACACAGTTATGGATGTGGTGTCCTCTACGTAACATGCCCATTCCCCTTTCTGCTGTGAGATCCCTCACCCCAGTAACTGCTCAGAGCATTTAAAAGACAACTTATCTGCTTGGCACATTGTGGCTGCCACAGAAATGCTCTGTGATGCTTTAAGAGCCCGTTAACCTGATGAATTCCCTGGGACAACAGCATTAGAACATCTTTAGCTGTACATGAACAAGGGAAACAAAGGGAGCAATAACTGTGTTCTTCTGGACAATCATACTTTCTCTCCACATTCCTGTGGAGATGTTCAAAGTTTATGAAAGTTAAGAGCTCGAGCACACAGTATAAATCAGAGAGACTTGTTAAATTTTGTTCAGACTTGAATATCCTTTTGGCTGAGAATGCAGAATTGGGCCTCAAAGTTTAGACTCTCAAATTTGTATTTGTCCAGATAAATAAACTAAAAAATGCAGCAGGCCCACTCCTCTGTAAGTGATTACATGATTTGAAGCTTTAAATGTTCACTGTCCCCCTGCAATTATCTTTTCCAGGCAGCAAGCAGGAACATGAATAGGGAACTGCAGAAACATGAAAGACACTCCAAGGGAAATACACTTTTTCTGATGGAGTCCTGTTAAGGAATCTTAAATGTAGATGAGAATTGCTTTCCTGCTAGTTTGTGAATGGCTTCTAAGACTTCTCACTGTGGAGCACTGTGCTTCTTGAGCACTTTCATCTCATAACTTCTGTGCAGGGTCTCAGAACCCTTTCTGAAGACAGCCCTGTCAGTCCTGTCCTGCCAGACAGACATAGCTCACTAGTTCCTCTGCTGATATATTGCATGTGTCAATGCAGGTGAACTCCAGAACTGGTTTTGGAGTACATGAAAGCATCTTCCATGTACACGGAGTGCGACAGATTATCAACATATGTTCAAGCTTCAATGCAGTAGTAAGTATAACTCTTACCAGCAGTGCAAAAACGCTCTTTTTTTCTTTTATTTAAATAGTTTATATATTTATATTTATATATATATATGGAAGTCAACTCTAGAGACTAACCTAGCACATCTCAAAGGCATTTTTTATTCCCTAGTCCTCCAAAGCTCTAAATTATGCAAGCCTTTTACCATCCCAGTGTTCCAGCAGCTACAACAGAGCTTTTCCTGAGATGATCCGTGGTTCTGAGAGTTGGAGCTCCCTTCCAGCATCTTCAGCAGCTCTGTTTGCTTTGAACTAGTAATTACTGTGAAATAGCAGCAGCACGAGGGGTGGTTGCTATACTTTGTGTTACTCTGGATTTTATTATGTTTAATTAAGAGAAATATTTTGAGGTGCCTTTAAACTTTTATTTAGAAATTCTATCGAGCATTTCAATGTACTTACATCTTAAAACAAAGCCGCGTTAATAAAAAATAATCTGTGGCATTTCTTGACACAGAGTGAATATTAGCTACCAGATGCAGTCAGTGCCAGAGGAAGCAGTATGAAATGGAAATGTGCATAGTAGGGGTTTCCTTTGTCAAAAAAAGTAAGCTTTCATGCAACTTGGCTGGAATTTGTAGGGCAACTGCCTAATTCCTTCGTAAGCTTTTGTTTGCTAATTGTACCAATTTTGTACCAATTAACCAGAGTGGAGGAGGAGGTTTGAGCAACAGATCAAACAGAATCAAAAGCCAATTAGGACGTTACCTGAAGTTGGTGCTTTATCACACTGGAGGTGTAACACTTTAAATTAGATTATTTTTAGACCAGTATCTATTTTTGGTATTACATTTAATAAACCCAGCAGTTTTGAAAACAATATACCATAACCTGAGTATCCAGGACATTTTGGTTTAGCTGAATTATGGAAGAAGCTGTTAAAATCACTCTCTCTGTTTTATTCTAGAGGCACTATTTTAGACAAGTGTCTGTCTGCACAGAGTGGTTAGATGCCTCTCTCTGCTTCTCACTCACAGGAGTGTGTAGGAGCTGTTTTTAGGATGCGAACCTCTGTTAGTGCAGTGCTCTTGCACACAAGGGCTCCTTTCAGAGACATAGAAGTTTGCCAGGGTACAGACTGGCAGTTCAGTCTGCAGACATGTCCCTGAACTCTGGTTTCACAAGGGAAAATCAGCATGTCTTTTCCTTTCTTCCTTGTCCTTTCAGACAGTCCTACAGAAGCTGAGCAAGTACCCATGCATCTTTGACAGGGAAAACAAGATAGGCCTTCATATTGCAGAATGCGAGGCTCTGGCCAAGATCTCTACTGTAAGTGCAGCCAATTTTGTTACCAATCAGAAGAGATAAACACACTGCTAACAGACTATTTAATCCTTGGATACCCCTTATCCAGACACCCTTTATATGGACCCCTGAGGAATGGAATTTTTGCGTCAGAAGACAATGCCTTCTCCAAGACATATGGAAAAATTTAAAATCTGCCTCAAACCAAGATTTCAGGAGGATGCTAAAGGTAAGATACTAAATTGTATTACTTGTTGCTCTAAGTATCTTGCTGCAGTGTTCCTTGATTTTCAGTGTTACTGTATATTGGTACAAGGGTTTCAGTACCTTCTGAGCATAGAGCCAAAGAACTGCTCCTCACATTATTATAAAACATGTTCCATAGATGGTGTAGAGCAAATCTGGAGGCAGTATGTTACATCCTTATTCCAGGCAGCTTTGTTGGCATAAGTTAAATGCAAGTGGCAGTGCTATTGACTGTGAGGTTGCTTTGAGGTAATGGAATAGAATTGCTCAGTTGTCAAAGTCCAGTACTGTTGCTGCTAGACTGACTTTTGAGACTTTCTACTAGTACATTAAAACCGTGGCATCAGGGGAACCAGCCAGAGGGGTCAGCAAGCAACACAGCCACAAAATTACATTTCTCTCATGGAGATGCTGTCTGAAAGGAAAGGAAGGATAGTGCTGGCCAGAGAGATGAGCATCTGATTACAATGCTGCTGTCTCCACGTGCCTTTAATGTGTGGCTTCCACACAGATCCGAAGGCTGTGGCAGTTGCGTTTGGCGCAGGAATGGCGATGCTGGCCCTGCCCTGCAGAAGCCATTAGCTGGCTGACGTGGGAACAGGACTCCTGCCCAGAGCACAGGGACCACATGCCCCACCTGTCACTAACACAAAGTCTGGCACTACGCCTGTGCCACAGGAACCATGGACCTTGGTGCCCTGGTGCTTTCCAAGTGAGCTTTCTTGCCAACCAGAGCTGTCAAACCTTTTCTTTCCCATTTACTTAGGAGAAATTCACAATAGCTGCCAGAGCTACTTTTCCTTCCTGGTTCCTCACTACACCAGCTGCGAGAGGCTTATTTATTTACAGAGGCAGTGAGGGTGTGCTCCGAACTGTCCTCTAGATTTCAAGTCTCCACCTATTGTACAAGCTCTGACTAACAGCTGCCCTTAGCTGAAGTCAGCCTTTGGGCACTCCTCGTGAGCACTGCCTTCACATTGCATATCACAGGGTTATTTACCCAGCAGCAGCCCTGAAAATTATAACAGCACTGTTAGTATCCCACAGCATTTACAGCCTGATGCATCATTTACAACTTGGTGCTTCATTTCTGCATTTTTCAGCAGGTAAAGGACATGAATGTGGTTTTGTGTTGCAGATACAAACTAACCAAAAGCAAAACATAAAAAAGAAACCTTCACTGTAGCATTGACCTGCCCCCTTCATAGCTGTGTCCTGTTAGAAAGTTTTTCAGACAATACTGAGAACTTGGCCTGTGGCACTCTCATCGTGGCCCTAGAAAGAAAAGATCTGCAGGTACTGCACATACAGACATAGGTATCATCCAAGAAAGAAATGTCTTCATTTGACTCATCTTAAGTTTTGTTATTAAACACCAGCCTGATTTATTTTAATTTTTTGCTCTTCTGACAGTGAGACAAACATACTTCAGTACACACATCTGGTTAACAAACCCCAAAGCTCTCAAAGAGAGATTCATATCATTACATGTTTTGATTTTAATTCAGTTTATTCAGTCAGGGTACTTCCTCATGAAAACTAAGGTTCTAATTAGTGCCACTACAAATGCACAGCAGTCTTGACAGGATAAAACAGACGGAATTAGTGCTTCTTATTACTCCTACTCTTCATCTGCATTATCAGTAGCTAGCAATGGGCTGCTGCTTCATACAGTTCCAGATCCTACCAGAAAAATGATGCCAGCCACTAGTGCCAGAAGGAGACTCTCTCAAATGAAGTGCAATACTTGATGAGATTAAACAAATTACATTGATTTAGATAAGCCCAGGGGTTAGCAAAGGCACCGCACTAGTTGTGCCTAAAAAGCTTAATCCCCATCCAGGTCCACAGGTGAAAGAACACATAAACTGGTACTGTAACGGGAAGAAGGAGGCTGTAGAAACACAGGCTGGTTGTGCTGGTGCAGCCCTGGGGGAAGTTTTCGTCTACGCTGGCCGAGTAGAACAGGCCTGCCAGGGACAGGAGGGGAACGAGCACAGTCAGCGTGGGCAGGGAGGGCAGCAGCCCTGCTCCGGCCATCAGGCCCCGTTACCGCCTGCCCGGCGGCTCCTCACGGCTGCTCCGAGCCCTCGGCCGGCGCCTTCTTGTGCGTCCTCCTGGCAGCCTCCGGAACCATGTTCGGGATGCCGTCGATGATGGGGTACGCGATGCCCAGCTCCTCGTTGATGAGCTCGTTCGTAGCTTCCTCGTACCTGGTCAGCCAAGTCGGGGGGGGCGGGAAGAAACATCCAAGCGAAAACATGAGGAGCAGGGACTAACTTGGGTTTGCCCAGCCCGCGGCCGCAGCTCCCCCGCCCCATCCTCACCTCAGCGGCCGCTTGGAGAGCGGGCACACCAGGAAGCGCAGCAATGATGGCTCCAGCGGCTGCGGCCGCGCTGAGCCGGAGCCCGAGTCTGAGCCTGAGCCGGAGCCGGAGCCGGAGCCGGAACCCGAGCCCGAGCCCGAGCCCTGCTCCCGCTCCTGCTGCCGGTGGCAGTGCCGGCCGTGCCCAGGGCCCCCCGGGGCCGCCCGCCGCAGCCGCAGCGGCAGCAGCAGGGCCGGGCCGCGCAGCATGGCCGCCGCTTCCGCCGCCCCCGGCCCGCCCCGCTTCCCGCCCCGCCTCGGCGGGCCGCGGGGCTCCGTGCGTGCTTCGGAATGCTGAATAGATCAAGGTTATCTCAAGTCGGCATGGTTTTTGATGTAGATCTTTGTACACTTTCAAGCTTAATCAGGAAGGAAGCAGACCTAGTCAGTGGAACAGGCAGCAGCCAGCATTCCCTAGCCAAGGACATCCGGGAATGAAAAGCCTTAAGGCTGCGGTAAATCAAGATGTTGATGTAGGTCTGTACATACATTGCTAACTCGGCAAGGTACTCAAGGTCCACGTAGCCTGTAGCTGAACTGTGTTCATTATAATAGTTAAAATCATGCCGACAGGGCAAAGAGACCCCTGCCCAGGTGAAGACCCTTCCCCTGAGGGTGTGTGGAAGTTAGCTGGGGTTATGTAACTTGTTTGGAAATTACTAACCAAGCATAACAGACGTGGGCAGCTACTAACTCTGAATTTCTGTGTACAAATAATGGCTCAAAAAGTCTGGTGGGGTGTGCTTGATTTGTGGATTACCACCGAGTACCCAGGCTGGCACAACCGTGAGATAAATAATCAGCATCTCTCTCTCTCGGGTGTGTAATTATTGGCTTGTTGCACACCAGGTTAGGATCTGATTTTGTGAACAACATGGGTGTCTCTATCTACGGCTGTCTCTGGCCTTGCAGGTGTCTTTTGTGGGTGAGGTGGGAGTGGATGAAGGTGCAGTATCCCAGGAGCTCTTCAGTGTTGCGGCCAGGACCCTCTGCCAGCCCACTGCCAGCATCTTCTGCCACTTCCCCTCCGGCCTCGTGTGGTTCCCCAGACAGGTAAGGCAGCCCAGTGGGGTGGGTGGGGGCCCCACCCATGGGAAAAGGCAGTCATGGCTTGTTCCTGACCCGGTGTGCTTGTTCCTAACCAGGCCCCGAGCCGTGGGAATGCGGACATCTTCCTCTTGATAGGTACACTGTGTGGAATGGCCCTGTTTAACCAGCGCACAGTGCCCTTCCCCTTCCCCAGGGCTCTCTACAAAAAGCTACTGGACCTGGCCCCCACCCTAGAGGACCTTGAGGATCTGCTGCCAACCGTGGGCCGGTATGAGCCAAGCATGGCCCAAGCTTCAGCTGGGTCCTGTGAAAAGTGCATATTTTATGGCTCTATGCAGATATTTACTATATGTATTATGTTGTACTGATTAGTAGTGCTGTATTAACATTTTAACAGTATAGTAAATATAGTTTATAGTTAAAAGGTAACTTTTGTAGTTAAAATAGGAACTACGTATGTGGGATTTTTTAAGAAAGGAATGAGGTACTCGTACCAGTTAGCAGCCACAGGACACCTAAATCTTTCAGAGAAAGATAATTTATTGCTCTTTTATCAGAAGAAACTAACTTCTTCCCGCCTTGCTCAGACATAAAGTCGCCGTTAGGATTAAGAGGAAGAAGTTGACGATGACCAGACAGAATCCTTTGTTTGAATGGAATTTATGCATCATATATGAAGTGTATGAATATGCAACAGGCAATTGTTTTTAAGGGTTAATCCTCCGTAAACGTGTGTCCTTTTTCGGGCTTATTTTGCCCAGAAACAGCACCCGGACTGTCCATAACTCTTTGTTCTTATTGTCTCATATTGTCCTAATCTCAATTGTTCAAATTTTCATTACTCTAATTATATTACTATTTTTATAACCATTTTATTACTGTTAAATTTTTTAAAATTTTAAAAACAAGTGATTGGCGTTTTTCACAGTCCCTTGCCTTGATCATGCACTGGGAGATCCCAGAGGCTGAATTTGGGGCACCCATGGCTTCTACATTTGCCTTTGTGAAGCTGCTAGAAGCCACAGATTTCCAAGAACGCCCTTGTCCAGGGCATGGATGTTGCTCTCAGAGACTGGCATTGCCAAAACAAAATGCCAGGCCTCATGACTTAGAAAGTGTCAGAGCTCTGCTCCACCAGAGCTTAAGTCCACACTGTGCATATATAAGTGTTCAAAACACTTTGGGCTGTAGTTTGGACTTGAAAGAACTAATGACTCAATTATTAATGTTTGGTTTCTTTTTTCTGATTTACTAATTATCAATTTCCACAATATTGCCTTGCATAAGTACAGTATTACAAAATGCTGCCAATTCTGAGAACTCTTGTTCAGAGTTTCTATGGACTGGGAGAGGAGATATCAGGCAGACATAAGAGGGAGGGGTGCTGCTGCCACCAGCATAATGCTTCTAGGCCCCTGAAGCCCAGTCTTCCAGGCAAGTGATAGAAACAACCAAGAAGATGAGAACCCCATCCCATGAGCCAGTGCCTGTGTTGAGGTGCTAAATTCATGAGGTGCTAAATTCACTGAGGTTCCTCAGTGCTAAATTCATGAGGTGCTAAATTCACTGAGGTTCCTCAGTGAATTGGAACACAAGGTTGCATGCAATACTTGGAAAGGTGCTGCACCCCAAAACAATTCTCCCAGATCATCCCTCTTTTCCACACTTAATTCCTCACTAGATAATGTCTGGAAGCAAGGCGGTGGTCCCAAACCCAGCTGTCACTGAACTTGGTATAAAGTTGTCCACACAGGGCATGGGGATGGACTTGCCTGGAAACTTTTTTTTACTGGAGGCATTTGTGCTCAGCTTATGTCAGCAGCATGATGAAATTTCAGTGCCATATATCATGTTTCTGTCTGAGTGTAGGTGTTGAGTACATGTATGCATTTAAATACTGCTTGTCAAAGGATTTTTTTAGCAGAATTTGCAAGCGCACTGAATGGTCACGTTTCTTCTTTCTTTAATCCCTTTTGTGTTTGGACAGGAATCTTCGGAAAATTTTGAATGGAGAAACTGATAGCTTGGACTTGGACTTCACGGTAAGACATCCCACAAAGGTACTCGGGCAAGACAGTGTCCCAGTGCAAATGACACAACTTGTCTATAAACTCAAACTAGTGAGAGTGCCATGTCAGGCCCTTCAGGAGGAATGAGAGATGTAGAACATATATATGTGTCACATATAGATACATATAGATACAGCAGCCAGTGTTTTAATTTATTTGCATAGACAATGGAAGGAGAAGATTCCACGGATGTTGTTGAACTTAAAAAAAACGGTGCTAACATTCCTGTCACTAAGGATAACAGGTCAGTTTTATTTTTATATTTCTTAATCCTGTTGTCTTGTTGCAAATGTATGAAATAACATGTCTGTACCCATCCCCATATACTGTTAGAAAATATTGAATTCTGTATTGTGCCGTTGGTCTTGGTCCAATAGGTTGTACACTTTCGGTTCCTGCTGTACTGGCTGCACATGTGCCAAACACTAGCAGTTTGTGCAAGCAGTGGATAACATGGGGATCCTTAGATATCGTGGTATCTGCATATACAGATACCTGGCATTAACAGGAAAATTCCTAACAAATGTAAAAAATAACCTGGAACAGTGTTTTTAGGCAAAACCAGATGATTTTTGTGTGAAACCCAGCTATAGGTAGACCTCTTTAAGAGTTTTTTAAGAGCAAAATGTTTCCTGCTTAGTTACCTATATGGAATGTATCTTGTACATAAAGGAGAAGGAGCAATCTATCAATAAGGCTTTGTGTCAATATTAATCTCTGCACAGAGGACAGAGAAAAATTTTGTGTCCTGAATTATGCAGATGACCTGAAGACCCATAGGGATCCATGAAAGAGCTGTTTAAGAAGCTTGAAGTAGAGCATTTACATTGAGTTGATTGTACAGTACAATGTCACTACACAAATCCCCATATGAAGTAGAGAGAAGAGTGAAACTATTGATTGACAGCTGTGCAAATATTTATTTTGATTTCAGGGAAATTCTTGGGTATTCAATGGGAGTTAGGTCTGCTAGGTTCCATCTTTTATAATAATCAGGTGTCTGACAGAATTTCATTGGAGCATTCACATGAAGTACAAGGAGTGTTACCAAAATGAATCCATTCTGGCCAGCATTCTCTTTTATTTGTGAAGATGGTCCCAGCTTATTCAGTGAATAACTAATTGCCAGTGACAACTGGTCTCAGCGAAGACTGAGTCTGTACACCACAGCAGGTCATATGGAATAAAGGAATATATAAAGTTCTCTATATTCTCCTTTTAGAAAAGCACCACCAATGCTCGTTTGGTATCTGTTGCAGGAAAGAATATGTTGATTTGTATGTGAATTATAAGTTTAATAAATCAGTACAGAAGCCATTCGAGGACTTTATGCGAGGGTTCTTAAGAGGTTGCCCAGCTAGATATTGGAAGATGCTTTTGCCTGAAGAGCTGCAGGTTCTTCTCCAGGGACACACAACTTATGACTGGCATCTGCTGGAAAAGGTATTGTATACAAGCACAGTGTCCTTCTGCTCTGTCTGCTAAGCATGAACTACTTCTGACCTGTTATTTCACTGAGTGTATAACAGATGGACAGAAGCTCCAAGAACTTCCTCCTTTTTTGATTTGTGTTGATGTTCTGTCTCTAATCTGTATCAGCCACAAGAATAAAGGGGAATAGGTATCAAGTCATAACTTAAGGATTGTCATATGAATCTTTGAAAAACAACTGAACAAGCAGATTCCAGAGGTTAAGGGGATTTGAATATCTATGAATAGGATTATAAAATTTATCAGATAAAATTTTGCTTTAAATATAAATGGAAATATTGAGGATTAACTGGCCCATTTTATTTTTGTCTCTTTGACAGAATGTGATATACGCAGGGTATACCGAGTCAGATCAAACCATCAGGAATTTTTGGACTGTGTTTTATGAGCTACCAGAAGAAAAAAAGAAAATGTTTCTTGGTAATATATCACACATTTAAAACTTTGCATAGCCCTTTTCTTTACCCCACACCACACATACTATATACTATACTGTACTATAGTTCCAAACTGTAGCTTTTCAATATGTTTGCCCCTGCTGCTGTCACATTTTCTGGGGAAAACCACAAAAAAAATAACACAAGGAGTTGCACAGGGACAGCTCTGACCATCCTCAGATCTCCTGAGGTTTGCCTGAATGCACCCTGAAGCTTGCAGTTACTTTATCCCTTACTTTTGTGGTTGTGTTGTTGGTCAGAGGCTGCAGTTTGTGAGAGTACACTGTGTTGATGTAAGTAGTATACCTTTTTCAAAGGGTTGCAGAAGCTAGGTCATCCTTTTTAAAGGCAGAAGGTCAGACCTAGCCTGGCCTTTCTCATCCACACAATCTATAATAGAAAGTAGAAGAGGGCTTGTAACTACTGTGAATCAGTAAGAGACTTTAATCTGTATTCAGGTGCAAATTCAGCAAAGCATAATATTTAGCTTAGGAAAATATCTGTATGTTTACACTAATTTCCCTTCATGATATTCATTAACATTAATTATTTTAATGATTTTCAGCTAACATTATTTTACTTTTTTTCAATTTGCTAACTTATTCTTGTTTTTTCTTTCATTCCTTCAGTTTTTTTGTCAGGATCTGATCGAATCTCTGGCTATGGACTAGAACCTTTTAGATTTTGCATTGCAGATCGTCCAGTAGAAAATCCAGATGAGAGCTCTCCCTGTGCCGTTACTTGCCGCCCGACTTTGCTCCTCCCCAGATACAGCAGTAAAAAAATACTCAAAAAGAAGTTGCTTTATGCCATAGAGCATAATGAAGGTTTTGGCCGTGACTAACTCTGGGATAGAAGCACTTAAAAGCAAAAATAAGAATACGAGTCTTTATTCACTTGCCATATTTTCTCTTAATAACTCCAATTTACTAGTTTCTACCCTGCCTTATTTTTACTACACTTTATAAACACCTGAGTGTGTGTATTTGCTGAGATTTTACATTGCTTATAAAACTGAGCTTCGACTAGATATTTCATAGTTAGATTGTAAAGTTAGGAAAGAAGTATCCTGTTTGGCACACTTCAGAGAAGCAAGCTGATAACCAAGCATATTTACATATTTATGTGCAGGCAGGGTCTGCACTGTTCTGGTTGTGTCAGGACAGTGAGCTCAAGCAGCAGGGATTCTGTGGTTTGTACATTTATGCATTAGCAAGCACACAACCAGGATGTGCTAAGCAGTCACCCTTTCAAAGCAAAGCTGGGGTAAGGTTTTCATCTGTGTTACTTAAGGGTTCTCATGGGAGCAACTAACACATTTAATGAGATTGTGAATTGAAGGAGCAGTCTGTGCTCACCTGCATATGGTCTATGATTTATCTGAGAGAAATTCATAGGAGGATTTGATTATTCCTAGAGTTTTTCAAAAGCTGTATTAATGAATTATAATAATACAATTTTTTGTTATTTAGTATGATAATTGTGATATTTGTCATGGCTTGCAGAACAGCACTGTCTACAGAGTCCTGTGGACATGAGGCTGGCAGGGCTTCAGGAATCTCATTGTCAAAACAGCACAGAGCACTGGCAGGATATTAACCATGTCAGGCAGGATGTGTGGTTACTGTGTATTTTGCTCTGTGGAGAGAGAGAGAAACAACAGCCATTAATTTTCAGCAGTCTTCTGTTTGGTGCATTAAATGTGTCAGGGAACATCTATATGTAAAGAATTCCACTGTCTTAAATTAAATGATGATGGATTAAATTTTCACCCCTGTAGCTGTGTTCTTCCTTCCTCATACATCTGCCTACGTAGATGAGCATAGCAGGCAGGGTGTCTGTGTTCTCTGTCCTCCTTGGAATGGGGGGGCCTCTCACAAGTGGAGTCAAAGGCTGATGTAAGCATGTTTCAAAGAGATGCATTGTATACGCTGAACAAGTCAGTCTTTCCTGTGTGATGCAGAATGACATTGTTGCCTACTTAAAAAAAAAAAAAAGGCAAGTGTCCTTTTAAGTTACAGTACAGTAATCAGTTAAAAAAATAAAATCAAGCACTCACCACAAGCACCAGGGCAGTACAGGAAAGCAGATGGCATGGGAGTGTTGATGGGAAGAGGTGAAATAGAGGATGGTAACTCCCAGCAGAGGGGACCAAGGGGACATGGCCTGCTCAGACCTAACCCCTGTCCCCATCACCCCCCTGGAACAAACAGGACATCACAGGGATGCTTACGTCCTCTGAGAAAGGCAGCACTCTGGTGTATTTTTGTGGAAAGAGGGAACTGGCAGAAACCCAAGGTGTTGCCCACATCTCATGTCCAGCTGATGCTGCCACACCACCACAGATTTCTGTTTTGGGAGCTTAGCCTGCTGTTCTTCATCAGCCTGCTCCTGGCTGTTGGTTTTCTAAGCTTCAGAGTGATCTTCTGTGCTGTGCAAGTGCACAAAAGATGTATTCTCTTTGGAATTCAAAATAACCCATTAGAGATTAAATGATAATAGGTTTATTTAGAGCCTGGAGGTATTTCCTTCTCATCATGTATGATGCAACATCACATGGGAGATTACAGCCCAGAGTCACTTTCAAGGCTATTTTTAAGTTGTCCTTAAATAATCTCTGCTTTTATATATATGTGTGTGTATATATATACACACGTTACATAAAGACTTTCAGAGTAGAGCACTCCTCTGTGATTTTCTGAAATTAATTTGGACACTGGATTGTGTCTACATTTTCTCAAGCTGTGCCTGTTATAAAATACACAGGAGAATATAACATGAGTGACCATCACATTCAGCTGTGAGTTCAAAAGGCTTCACACAGGCAGCAAAAGTATATTGAACCTGCAGCAGGATTTTTTTTTAGGTCACTCATCTGAGCTGAGCATCACCTGTAGACAAGTGCAAGAGCAGCCTTGAAAGTTCTCTAGGAGGCTGAAATGTAAAAATGTAACCAGTTAAAAATTGGTTTCAACAAGAGACTTTTGGCTCCCTCGCACAAAGTTCAGGCTTTGCTCCATCTTTTTTTTTTCTTTTTTTTTTTTTTTGGTGCGTGTTTGCGTGTGTGTGTGACTCATTGACTACGCAATCAGAAACAGAGGGAACCAAGTGTAAAGGGAAATGATCTATTTTGCAAAGGCCTCCAAACGATGAAATAAACAAACAGAATCAAACACAAACATAGAAAAATATGTTTTCCTCTATGTATGCTTTCAGTTATTCTAGAAGTTGCTTGTAACACTGGTTAAGCCAAAGATGTTACATGACAGGTGTAATTTCATATTGGAGTAGCTATTTATTCTAAACACGAATGATCTATGCAAATACAGGTGATTTTTCACTCGATCTGTTACACATTTTCTGCAAAATGCACAAACACTGCAAGCTGCCAGAGATGCAGCGCAAGGGACATGAATACTTGTGGGCACTGGACCTATCTTAGGGACTTCTTCCCCCCATACTGAGCCCTTGCAAACATCTGTCTGAGGTTTGCTCCAAACATTGACTGTCATTTTGGTGGTCTGAATGGGATCCAGCTTCGCACTGCTCTTGTGGAGCACAGTCTTTTTCTAATAGATGGCACTAAAACCAGAAAATCACAGAAAATCAGTACTTGGGAGTTACATAATTGCTTGCTCATTGGCCTCTTTTTTTTTTTTCTTTTTTTTTTCTTTTTTCTCCTCCTCTCGCTCAACGGAGATTTTGACGACAAACCTTTTATGAGGTTGAAACTTTCTATAAAATTCGAGCTCCTAAACAAATAAGCCTGCCAGGTGAGGTCACATAAAAGGAAAAAGAAACAGGCGGGGGGGGAAAGAAACTGACTATTGTTATTAGTAAGTGACATTACGTGCTTAACGCATTTTCAAACACTGGAAAGCTGCCTTTCCCTTGAGACCTTCATTTAGAACAGCTTAAATTCTCGAATGCGCTTAACTTCGCCCGCGGGTTTCTGCTGTGTTTAGAGCGGCGAGCGATCCGCAAGCCCCGAAGCCCGGCGGGCGGGGGCCGCCTGTCCCTAGCGCTCCGCCCGCGCCATTCCAGCGCTGCTGGGAAGGCCAGGCCGTGCCAGGAGCGCGGATCCCACGCCGTGCCCCGGCCCCGGGGAAAGGAGATTCCCGGCCCTCCCCGCGCCCGCCGGGGGCCGGGCCCGCCCTGCGCATTGGCCGCGCCGCGCGTCACTCCCGGCGGCGGCAGCGGGGCCGGCACTTCCTCGTCGCCGCGGCGGCAGCGGCGGGGCTGGTGGCGGTGAGTGCCGGGCAAGGAGAGCTCGGCCCAGCGCTGCGGCTGTTGTCGGTGCCGCCGCCGAGGCCGCGGCCATGCGTGGGGGAGCCGGGGCTCGGGCGTGGCGGGGTCCCCGCCGCCTTCCCCGGCGCGGGACGCGCGTCCCCAGCCCGGGGTGCCGCGGGGCTGCGGCAGGAGCCGCTCGGCATTGCTGCCGCCGCCGCTGCTGCTGCTGCAGCATCACCCGGCTGCGGGGTGGGCACGGGGCTGCTGCCGCTCCGGGATCGCTGTGTGCCCGCCGGGAAGCGCCGCTCTGGGCGTGGGAAGCGGCCGCAAGAAGCCCGGGGTGTGCGGGGTGAAGGCAGGGAGCGAGCGGTGTTTTTACTGGGATTGCAAAATGGAGGTGATGGCGGGGGGGGTTGTCGTTTTTGATTTTAGGTGTCTATTTTTATGTGTTTTCTGTGGGGGCATCTCTATCTGAGGGTATGCGGCTGTGCAGTGGAAATACTCTGCTCCTGCTTTAACTCATTCGCTGGTACACCTTGCGTTCTTTTGCTCTGTAACCTGCTTTACGTTGGACAGTGAGCTGGACTGAAACGGAGGCAAAAAGAAGAAGAAAGTGGGCTTGGAAGCTTGGTGGCAGAAAGAGGTAGTAAATTCCGTCATTGTTGAGCAATGCTGGTAGAAGAAACGCATTCGTTATCTGAAATCTCACAAACTAGAGGGAAGGAAAAACTTGTTTATTCATGCCCTGCCAGTTGGCAGATCTCTTTGTTTAGAGAGCATTGAGTGTTGTTTGTTGCAATCGTGATATTTACTTAGGTGACTTTCCCAGAAAGGGCGCAGAGTGGAAATGGCTTTAGAATATGTTTGTGTGATTTTGAGGAGAGACTCTGCATGACATGAGAGCTTTTAAAAAGAGAGAGGAAAAGAAAAAGAAAAAAAAACCAAAATACATCCTGTCATGATTATGCATGCAGCATTATTATTTTACCAAACCACGGGGGCTGTTTTTTCACCAAAGGATATATACTTAGTATGTCAGCAGAACCTTATTATAGCAGAGGGTGAGTCTTCCACCCACAATAGATTTCCTCATAATATTCCTCACAGTGTGAGGTTTTCCTAGCTCTAGCTGTGCTATGTACATCCTTCGCTGTTATGATGATGAATTATTCCTGAAATGCCAGGGTCTGAGGTTGTGGTGTTATAGCTTCCCCTCTCTTTTTTATGTGTGGGGAATCTCTGCAAATGCCTGGCTTTACTGCATTGCATCTGTTCGTATCTCTGAAACATGAATACCAAGCTGTCTGCGTTGGGATTTCTGAAGAACAGGAATAGGTTATGTGGTTGGGTACTGCAGTTCTTGTGCTTTTTGCAGTCCAATTTTTAAAAGGAACTCTGAACATTAATCCTTAACTGATTGCATTTAAGAAAAACCCTCTCTCCCCTAATGGTTTGCCCTGTGAAGATAAAAATTCAGCTTTTTAAAGGTCTTTTGAGCTGGACACTAGGAATATTAATCATTTATATAAAATTTCAGGTAAGTGAATATAAATAATATATTTAATGTATACATGTGTACGTGCAAGCACGTGTCTGTTAGTGCTTGCCTACACTAGAAACTTCTTATGTCATTGTTTTAGTATGAGGAAGGTATGCAGTTTGTAGAGGTAGCTTACAGTGGCACATGCACTTTTACTTCCTCTGTTACTGTCAAAGAAGAGTAACTGCCTTAACCGGATTGGAAACAGAGTGAAATTGTTATTTAAAGTCTCCTTGTGTTTCAGGACACAGCTCCTACTTGAACATACAATGTATTAAGACCTCCAGCGTTTTTGTTTTTTTTTTTAAGGGGGGAAAAAAACCCAGTCTTATAGTCATAGTTTTAAAAATGTCTTCAACATAAGTAAATTCACCAGGCCATTTGAAATATTTAGCTGTGCCAGTACACTCAGATTGTGAGTGGCTGTGTTTTTTGCTCTGCTCTCCGCTGGAATGTGTTGGTCTCTTTCTGTGAAACTGAGCTGCACAGAGATTTATTGGCAAAATGTTGGAAGATGGGGGTGGATAAAGATGGCATAGTCCATGGAGATGATTTAGAAAAAACTAGTGAAAACTGGATTTTCTGTGTCTGGTATAGGGATAGTTAAATATGAGGAGCTTCAGAAAATCTGGCCTGTAGCATGAATGGAGGGTTGAACTCTGAAATATCACCTCATGTTTATGTGGATTACTGGGAGTTTGAACTCCTCCTGTTTCAGTAGTAGTGTCTTACCTGGAGGAAAAAACCCATCTCTTACCAATCACATCGCATTCCTTTGCCCATTAGCAGCAAATTCTGGTGTGGAATATGAACACAAGGAAAGTAATTAATGTATTTTTAGCATTTTTAGAAGAAACTAGCACTAGGGAAGATGACTGTAGTCTGTAGGGAGCAGACTGTTGAGGTACCCTCTTAGAAGGTACCCCAAATCAATATTTAGCCCATGTGGTACAATGTCATTGTAGTTCAAGTGGTAGACTGGTGAAATCTTTTCACCTTAGAGGCAGTATCTATTTATCCTAGCAGGGAACGTGATCCAAGGATCTTCAGGAGTGCTGCTTGTGTCTTAGTAACACACAGTTCCCCAGACTGAGAGAAATGGCAGTCCCAGATTTCTGCCTTTCCAGTGTCAGTTTTGAAACGATTCCCTGCCACCTTCAGGGTGTTGCTCATGCATTTTTAGTTTGGGGTTTTTTTTGGTGGTGTGATAGAACATGAAGTTCACTCTAGATGTAGCTGTTTAAAGCACATTTAAAGCACATGCACACACTTCAATTTGCTTGTGTCCCACGGCATTCCTATTCTTAGCATAGCCAGCATAGAAGGGTGTCTTCCATCAGGCTTTTGTGCTTAGGGCAACCAAATACAGAGTGTACACCATGACTGATTTAACCAGGCAGAACCTTGTACACTCCTGCTTTTTTAACCAGGCAGAGCCTTGTTAAAGGCTCCTGCTTTTTCCTCTGCGTGCTTTGGAGCTGGAGCTGGCCAGTGATAAGCACATGTGGGTGTGAATGAGTTGAATTATACTGCAAAAGAAGAAGGGCTGCTGGAGATAAACGGGGTCCTGCATTACTTTAAAACACCTAATAAGAGATCCTAGTGAACAGTTTGTGGTAGGAAATTCCACCACTGATGAAGTACTAACTGGAAAATCCAATCCTCTCCCTTCCCCTTCCAGCTCAGTCGTGCCTCAGCGGAAGTGACCACATCTGACAGGCAGAGGGTAAGAGATGAACACCCGTGTCTTAGGGCTTAGATTAGGAAAGGCTTTATTGCTAATACCTAGAGCTTGAATTAGCACCAGGTTTTGGAAACAAACCAAATGCATGTGTTTCCTGTCTGCTCAGAGTGGGAGAAGGAATCTTCGGCAGTTCAGGGGTTATCCTTTGCTTTTCTATCTTGAGCTATGTTAGTAAATGCTGCTGCTGCAAATTGCCTTCGCTAAAACTTGGCATGGTGTGTCCTAAGACTTGATGTCTCAGATCTTTCATTTTCTGATCTTTCTCCTTCCCTTTGCAAAAAAAAAAAGAAAACACAAACAAACTTTAGCTAGTTTCTAGTTCAGTCAGAGGAGTTCTCAGTGTCTTATTGGTATAGCATGCTTAACAAATAACTCAAACCTATTGATATTAGGAGTGACAAAGGAGTATTAGTAAAATTAGTAAAATCTTTCCTGTGCTTCGTATGGAATACTGTTTCCTTCCCCCAGCTTTCATGCATTAGCATCCTGTTGTCTTTATCAAGTTCAAGCCAAGTAATTCCTTGGAGCTTTTATATTGCTGTATTTTTTCCCTTCCTGTGTTACCTCACTCTGAAATCCCTGACTTTCACTGAGCACTGCACAGAAGATAACTCCTGACTGCTGGCAAGTTGCAGCAACGTGACCTGTCAGGGCCAAGCTGTCAATGTGCTGCTCCACGTGAGCTGCTGCTTCTTGTGTAATTCTTGCTGCAGTTCAGGGCTGTGTGTGTTTCAGTGTGTGGCTCAAGTACGGAGTGTGCGTGTACATGCGCAAATTCGGGTTGCAAGACTGTTCAGTTGAGAAAAGCACTCTTTAATCTGTTTTTATCAGAAATAACACATTTCTGCATTGGCCAGTACACCACAAATACCTGTGTCATTCTGTTCAGGGCTAGTCTGACCACTTTGGAGGTAATTTTTTAAAGATTTATTTAGATATGGCCTCAAATATGACACTCCAAAAGTTCAGATTTGGACCTGTTAGTCTGAATAGCATTACAGTTGGTTTGGGGCATTGTTTGATATTTGGTTTTTGAAGCAGAGTAATTTTGCAGTGTTGGAGCTCAGTCTCCTGGTTCCAGAACATTTCTGCTGCCTTGCAGATGGAGATGGCCAAGGCATGAAGGTGCTGATTCAGTACCACAGCTGAGCTGTCTTGATTACTCTTTGTCTGTGTAATGGTTTACTGACAGTTCACAAACCTGACAGTCGTGCAGGAAATGCCTTTTCTGGTTGTTTCCACCTCCTGCTGTGAACAGCTGGATCTCTGTAGGATCATTTGTGTGTACTTGCTTCATTCACACTCATTTCCCTGTCTCTCTTCCCCAGGAAGGATACATGATTTGCTGAAAAGAGAGAAAATGCTATGCTGGGGCTACTCGTCTTATGGACAGCCTGGGATAGGTAGCAACCTCCAGGTCATCATTCCTGAACCACAGGTGTATGGGTTCATCCATGACAGAAATGTCAAGGAGGTGGCCTGTGGAGGAAGCCACTCTGTGTTCCTGTTGGAAGATGGAGAGGTGTATACCTGTGGCCTGAACACCAAAGGTCAACTGGGACATGACTGTGAAGGAAGCAAGCCAGGTAAGTCTGCTTCTTGTACGCACTTCCAAACTGTCTTGAGGCTGGTGGGCTGAGAACATTATGAAAGCTGCTGTGTGCTGATTGCTGTAGAGCTGGAGCAGCCAGCAGAGCTAATAATCGTGTCACATAACACATGGTGATGCTGAATAACGCTAGCTGGCTCTGGAAACCTAAAGCTGAGCAGCACGGGTGAGGAAACAGGTCTGCTCACTTTGCCTGGGAAATGCATCAAAACAGAGGCAGCACAGATGGTCTCAGGGCAGATTTTGTTATCTGGCATTATGTTGTCTTTTTATAAAAAGGAGGAGAGGCCCATGAGTCACGAGTGTCTTCTGCTTTGTCTTTCCAATTGCACTGCATTGTTATGCCCACTCTTATTCAGCTGTTGCTGGGAATTTTCTCACTTGCACCAAAGAGTTCAGGTGGATCTGTGCTGAGTGGAATTGTGGAGAAAAATTTGTGTTGGGCCAAAAGGGTTTGTAAATTTTGTTTCCCCCTTTCAGAATCCCTTGTCAACTTGTGCCTTCACTCCTTTATGCTTTCTTAGTCTGAAAGAAGGTCACTTTAGTGTTGGGTTCCCCGGACTCACATTGCATCTTCTTCATTGCGTTCTGATGGACAGAACTCATGAGTGCTGAACCACAGGCAGCTACTGCCTCTCCTTCCCAGGGTGAAGGAGTGCTTTAATTGTAAGTTGTTCTTGGAAGAAACCCTGAAGCCTTTCTTCTGGGCTCTTTTGAATGTTGGCCTTCCAGTTTGCTTTCCATTAACTTCTTGGTTTTGGCATGTGGTGAAGATACAGGTATTTCTGTTTCCATAATAAAAAAGTTCCGTACTGTGGGCAATTAGAGAAAAAATTCCTTAAACTACAGGCTACCCTCTGTAGGGCTTGGGTCTCCTCTAGTGTCACCTGTTATTGCATGATAGAGAGAGGGTGTATGCAAAATAGCCTCAGTTCCCCATGCAGTGTGTGCAGATCTGACCTGACTGACCCTATTGCTCCTTTCCTCTGTCAGTGTCTTTTGTCTCCTTCTCTCAAAATGAATTGGCAGGTGTTGGATGCTGGACGACCAGGATGCTGGATTAGAGGAGTTCACCTTGAATCTGCCCTCTCTTGCTTTTCCTTCAAGTAGTTTCTAGACAATTACTGAGAGAGATTGGGAAAAGCAGGAGTGCTCAAGTCCTCTCTATGCATGTCTTCTGAGGACTTGTAAATTTAGGCCCTGGCATAAATGAGATGCTTGGTAAAAGAAAGCCAAGCCTAGTGAATATTCAACTCAAACTGCTGAAGATACACTTCATCCTGCAAATCACCCAGCTAGCTCAAGACTACTGCAGAGGCCCCAGAAATTCAGTACTGTTTTGAGTGCTGCAAAGATACTCTGAGAAACATCTTCAGGCTACGCTGCTGTTTTACCCATAAAATTAAGCAAGTGTAAACTGCTGATGAAAGGGGAGGATACACAGCAAGTAGATCAGAGCTGGAACTGGACTTCATGAATCCTGAATGCTGAAGAGTAGACCTTTCTCAGCTAGGTAATCCTGCTTTCAGCTAGACTGGTAGAAGAGGGCCAGTCTGAGCTTCTGAAATAGAAATGAAAGGTTCTTTGTGTTTGATCCCAAGTGCCCTTCTTCTACCCCTTAAATTAGGGTCTGTCACTAAGATGTGAAACCATGTCCCAGTTATCCTACAGGTTTATTTTTTTTCTGAAAAAGGTTCTGCAGTGCTGCTCCCTGAGGAGCCTGTGGCCATCCCAGAGAAATGATGTTTCAACATAGCATTACTATCTGTGGCTCTAGTGAGATTTCTGCTGGCTGGGGCAGGTGGGAGGGACGTGCTGTAAAGCAAGGAACAGCTGCTCTTTTTAGCTTACAGTGAACAGTCACAGCAGCCTTTATGGTAACAGTAAACTGGGGGAGAGCCCCATCACACTCTGTTCTGTGCTTTGTCTTGCAGCACTGGGAACTGAATTTCTTACTTTTCATTTGCAAATGGGAGCAAGAAGAATCAAGCCTTCCTCTTTCACCCCCACTTCCTCTGCATGGGATAAAGACAACCTTTTACCTTCAGTGTAGAAAGGCCTGTTGAATATGATCTTTTCTGTTTTCCTTTATTGTGGGCCTGTGAATGAAGCCATGCCTGATAGGTGATGAAGATGCATGTGTGGGACACAGGGTCCTGAGCTGTTGGAAACGGTAGAGAAAACTGTCAGGGGGAGTCTGCGGTAGAGAATGGGAGAAATGCCAGGAACTGGGAGTCCTGGAGCTGCACCTCTGCAGCCTCTGCTGGACAGGGCAGAGTGGGCTGAGGTCTCTTGGTTTTCCTGCTCTGTGGCTTGGTCCTGTCAAGCCTGTGAGGGCAGCTGGAAGTGGGACCTCTGCCCAGCTCTGGAAGTGAGCTCCATCTCCTGATGTAGGAGGCTGTGACACAATGCTGATTGTCCCTTTCAGGCAGCCCCTGGGGAGCCTCGTCTGGACTTCAGAAATGCTTACCAGGGCTTTACAGAGTGCCTTGGTTGTGTTTGAGAGTAACACAGAGACACAAAAATGTACAGGGGGTTTTGAACCTTGTGAAGGCTGCATTGATTTCCTAGGGGTGGAAAGATGCTCTTCCTGCTGCCTAGGTCTTCCCTGAGAGGAAACTCCCTTTTATTTCTCACTATTCAGTTTTGCTTCTCATTCATGCTGCTCATGAAAATGTCAAACGGTGGTGCAGAATTGTTCCAGCAATTCCTCTTGGAGGAGCCCTTTAGAGGGCACCTTTTGAAATGAAAGAAAAAGTGTTAATTAAAAGCTGTGTTTATGGTCGCATCTGCTGGCCTTGCAGATGTAGTGTGGAGAGGGGGATAGCAGCTGGCAAAGTGATTCTTATGCCTCTCCTCTACAGGGAACAGAAATTACTGGGGGAGTGCATGCCACTGAAAGAGCGTAAGTCAGTAGAGGTTTGTATTCTGGAATTGCCCTTTCCTCTGGATTTTACATTGGGGTGCTAAAATTGATATTTAGGATGCCTAAGAAGTTTAGCCTAACTAAAATAACATGCCTTTTGACTAAATGCTAACTGCTTCTAAGTGTTTGTTTCAGACTCTCTCCTTTTGATAATACCAGGGTGATACCAGGTGTAGCACTCCCATGGCTCTACCACAAGCCATTTTCTCACACTGTCACACTGTTTACCAATTCATTTTTGCTTCGAATTGTGGTGGTTAGCGAGGTACTTGCAGAGTCCACCCCTCTTAGGGGTGGATATGTGGCTTTGTTAATACTTACATGATCGTTTTTCCTCACCTCTTTTTTTTTTTTTTTTTGTTTTCCTTTTCCTCCCAGAATAATTCTGTAGTTTGTGTCTGCAATCACTTGGCAGGGATGCAGAGGGGGAGGAATGCTGTTCCAGCGTTCTCTCACCATGGCCATGATTAATAAAGCTTCTGTCTGACCTGCCCTAATTCTCGCTTGTGTTGTTATGCCCTTGAAGTCTCCAGAGTCTCTGACCATGTCTTAGGAGAAGCAACTTGGCAATTTTGGTAGTGAAGTATTTAACCTGCTGTTTTGCAAAATTAGTCTGAGTTTGCATTGATCTCCTGAAATGTATCAGATGATAACATACATTATATCTCTAATGGGAAGCAATAATTTTGTACTGCAGTAGTTTTAGAAAAAAAAATTATTTATAAGTATATATAAATTTTGCCTTTTTCACTCCTGTAATTTCACTTGGATTGATTTTCTTCAGGTCTGCCATGATGTCTTGGCTCTCTGTGATGATTCTTAGATAAGTATTTTATCTGAGTCTGCATTCTGGAGAGCAAAAGACAGGCTGAGGTACCTAAGGTAAAGGCTCTTTTGGGATCTGGGTGGAATTATAGAGGAGTGTGAAACAACTAGCTAGTTGTTAGTAGTTTCTAATGCTTTAAAAACATGCTTGAGTCTCAGATATGAAACTTGTTTTCAGCTGTAGAGGTTTGTTCTGTTCAAGTCATTTGGACTTCATTTGACTTCTGCTAGTGAGACAGCCTAGGCTTTGGTAAGTAGTGTCTCAAGAGAGTTACAGGACAATGTCTGAAGCCAAATTTGCCTCAAACCTTTTGTTTGGTAAGATACAGCAGACAAACTTCTGATTTTTTTTTAGAAAATTCCCTGTCCGGATGCAAATTTGCAGGAGAGCACTGCCTTTCTGTGCATTGTGGAATCTATCTGCTCATAGCTGCTGATAGAGATTTCATCATAATGTTCATTCCTTTTCAAAAAGCAGGAGAAAAACACCACCAAAACAAACAAACAAACCAACCTAGGTGATCCAGATCTTCTGGATTTCTCTGAACTGAGTGGTCTTTCTTTTCAAATGTTAGTCCACTTGTCCTGAGCCTCAGCACAGGATTACAGCAGCAGAGAGCTTGGTGTTCAGGTCAGGGCAGCATGCTTGTTAATCATAAGCCCTGGAACAGCTGAGAATTCAGATGTGCCACCTGCTTGGAAGGACAGTGTGTGTGGATCTTCCTGTTTTAGCCTCTTCCCGGTGGGTGAGAAGTCAGCCACGAGGTCCTGGTTGCTCTGGAGGAGAGGTGGCAGGGCTTGTGTTTGTCATGAGCAGGTTGCAGACAAAGAGCTGTATGTTTCTGTTCCAGCACTCATTGTAAATGTTGTTTGTAAAAAAAAAGGTGATTAAACTGGTCACCCCTTGCAAAAGTTGGGTATGTTCATTTATACTCATCCCTCTTGCTCCTTTGATCGATCACAGGATCTGACCAAGCTATTTCAGGTTGCTGTGCCTTCACTAGTGGCTGCAGTGGATTTGCTTTATGGAGAGTCAATTTCAGCTGAATTGATGCCATTTGGGCTTCAGAATGATTTTAAAATTAGGTGTTAGAATTTAGAATTAACTTAATTTAGAAACAGTTGGTATTTGGTTGAATGAGAAATAAAGGAAGTGCTTTCCTGGAGATACCTTAAATATGCCTGCATTGTATTGAATTGGCTGGCTGAGGGATTTAAATATGCCAGATATTTATAGTGGGAGTTGTTTTAAAATTTGTGCGGTCTTGATCATGTGAACTGACTTGTGCCAGTATTTTCTGAGACTGTAGGACTAGGAGAACCCACACTGAGGAGAGACAAGGCTCTTTAGGAGGGCCTAACCAAGTAAAAAATCTGATTTCTTGACAGCAAAGAAATCTACTCAGCAACTAAAATGTCTGTAATGTGTTCTCAGATGCAGCTCTGAAGTCCTGTCTCTAAAGTCCTGAAGTCCTGTCACACATGTATTATTAGAACCACCAGATTCCTCTCTTGGTTTAATTTTGCTGAGCGGTAAAAGCAAGGATGAGCTCAGGGAAGCAAGATACTAGTTTTTTTGCAGTCAGTATGATCTGTTGTTTCAGAGGACATGAGAAACAGTTTTAATGCTTCTTTACCTCAAAAGGCAGAGCTTCATTCAGTAGGAATGACCAGCCTTTTGCCTTTTGACTGGGCATTTGTTGGGCAGTTTGGCAACCTAATCTTCTACTTACCTTTGTGGTATTTGTTACTTGTCACTCCTGTACCATGCATACTATTCAGAGGCTTTCTGGAGATGCAGCTGAAATAAAAGCCTGCCAATGAAACAAAGGCTGTCTGCCTGCCTGGCTTGGGAGGAGCATGAAACCTTGGCACTGTGCATGGCACGAATGACTGGCCCCTTTCCTGCAACCATGCTGAAGCTGCAAGATGTGATCAGGATAAAATGGGTTGGGTGGCTGTATGTGGTGAGTTAAAGGAGAGGGCAGGGAAGAAGCTGGAGGTGATAGATACAAGTTTGCTGAATGCCCCAACCTTTTTGTAGTCAGAATAGTTGTTTGTGCTGGACAAAAGTGATGACTTCGTAAAGGTGAGTAAGTATGGCTGACAGTCACAGCTTCTAGGAGAGATTTGAGTAGTTTGGTGGCTGATGATTTTGATAACTCAGTTATCTTCTGACAGCCCAATAGTCTTCCTTAAGCTGTATTGGAAATAAGACTTTTTGCCAAAGATCTGTGTGAAACTTCTTATCAGAAATCAAGTATTTTTGGTAGCTGAAAGGAGCTGGTAGAACATGCTTACTCTCTTCAACACCTGACCTGCCTTTTAAACAGTTGCCTGCCTATAAAAACTTACCAAAAAGGAATCTACAAATGCTCATATCTTTTTTCAGAATGCCCAGTAGATAAAATTAATAATTTTTTAAATGTTTAATAGGACTGCACGCTTTGCTTCCGCTTTTTCAGTCCCCATGCTTGTTTTGCAGTAACATATTTTCAAGCAATATTTGTGAAGCTGAAGGGAATGCCCTTGAAAGCAAGGGCAGAGGTGCCCTACTGAGTGTGCATTGTGCAGGTGTGGCATTTCAGATATATGGCTTTGTCTTGCTCCTGTGCAAACCACTGCAGGATTGAGAACAGTGGGAACAGAGTGAGAAGCAAATCAACTGCTTTTGAAAATTGTGTTACTTAATCGAAGCCTGGACCTGCCACAAGTGAGACTCTCAAATATCACAGCTTTGCAGTGTGTAGTACCAGCCCATCAAATCTGGCATCTAGGCACCCATTTCCCTAATTCCCCCTTACACTTCTGGTATCCATCCTCAGTATGTCATGCCAAGGTTTAGTGCATCCTGCTCACCTTGGACTTGCTGCCTTGGAGCTGTGGGGTTTGCTGGGCTGCACATGGTGGACCTTGGGGGTTTCTCTGTAGTCATGGACCAGCCACAGCTTCTCTGCTGCCTGCCAGTGGCCAGCAAGCCTGGCTGAATGACCACCTTTGCAGCTCTCTGCCATAACTGAGGAGGAAAACGGGCTCTCTTTGGGTTTTCTGAACATAGGTTTTCCCTGTGTTTCTCTAGCAAATCGTGATGGTTTATTTCTATGAAAGCACTATCCTTACTAGTTTACCTCCAGGGTCTGAGGGTGTATTCTTCCCTTTGCCAGCTGATGCTTGCCAGACTGGAGCTCTCTGTGCCTGAGCAGCCCTTTCCAGGAGCCTGCTCCAGCTGTCTGTGCCCATGCCATACATCTGTAACTCCTCAGAGAGGCTGTGTCCTCTAGACAAAAGGCAACAAAGTGGGGAGGACTTTCTGCCTGTGCCTGAGGAAGGGCTTTTCTTTCTCAGAGTAGATGTCTGCTCACAGCTGTGAGGGGGAGTAGCTGGCAAAGCATATGTGATGTGACACCCTGGGATGTCACTGTGGCCTCTCACTTCTTGCTCTTGCCTTCCTGCCTTGACATGACCAGAAACAGCCTTAGAAAGTGAAAGCAGTGTTAATAACTGAGCCAGCCTTTCTCAGATTTTAAGACTGTAAGTAGCCATGCTAAATAAATGAGTGAGCAGTACCACATGTATCATGCAAGTAAACCATCAAGAATCACTGGTGCCTCTGGATGAAAGGCAACTGCACAATCTTTTGTTGCTTGGAACTTCTCAGGCTTGACCTATGGACCACGTTGCCGCCGCTCTGATCAGCCGTGTTCTGGGGGAGTGTCACCTGCTTTGGTCTGTCCTCTGTCCTTTGCTGTCTTCCCCCCACACTTTTGTTCAGTGAGTCTACTCTCTGTTTACATTTCCTCCCTTGCGGCCAAATTATCAGTCTTATCAGCTTCAGTGCTGCTGTTGTCTGTCTCTCTGATCAGGCTTTTCTTCCTACTGCTCTGCTTTCTGCTGCAAGCATAGCACCATTCAGGAAAAGGAAGACCTCAAGTTTTGCAAACTGGACCTGTAAAACCCAGCCTTCTCGATGGATATAGTAAACTTAAGGTGTTGAAAGTCAGAGGATGTTACATTTTGATGTAAACATTGCTTGCTCCGTACTTAGAGTTTTTGTCTCATGCTAAGAGAGGTTTGAGCATGAGATGTGCAGCGATATGTAGGTGAGAGCAGCAGGCAGGTAACGAGGATAGCTGTCATATGGTGGGGATGTGGTCTCCCCATGGGCTTTGCTCTTGTAGTGTGGTGCTGTGCAGGTGCAGAACACGGTGTTTCTCCCACCTTTGTGTGCGATAGTGTCATAATCTGAGCACAAGATGCAACAAGCATGTAATGCCTTCTCAGAGACGCTCTGCAAAGGGCAGGGAGGTGAAATTGCACAGCTGGTGTCAGGCAGGGTGGTTCCAGCTGTCTACGTGTTGTGTGTCTCATCTGCCTGGCCACGCCAGAGACTGTAGAGTCACCAAGGTGTGTTCTTGAAACTGTCCAAGAGCCCTGGAATCCTCCCTGTGCACCTTCCTCTGATTTTACTGCTGACAAACCACAGCCTGCAGAGGTGGTGTGAGTGAAGCCACAGGAGCAGTTTTAGCTGGCTGGGTTAGATTATGTTTTCACAAAGCACATGACAGCTTTGCAAAGTCTGTGTTTAGTTTAAGTGGTTTATAGAGTCTGATTTCTTTGTCCTGCTCCAGGGCTCCAGATTTCCCGTGACAGCTGGAGTGTGGGATGCCTAGGTGGTCAGAGTTGAAAGTGGGCAGAGGGAAATCAGAGGGTCCTTCTTGGGAGCTTTAAGGGAGAGGGGAAGGGGCAGAAAGGCCTTGGCAAAGACCATAATTTCCCCCTCCCCAATTACCAGTTTCCAAGTGGCAGAATCACACTTCCACTGAGGATGATGTTTTCTGAAAAAACTGATGAGTGTACTTGTGCTGTAGTGGTTAAATAGCTGGTGTTTTACTGCTAACACAGATAAAACCAGTGAATAGCTAGGACATGGAAGTTATGCAGGCAAAAAAGGAGAAATTCTTGGGAGGGAGATGTCCTCTCTCTTAGTGCACTTTCAGTTGCAAGCATTTTGATTGTGGCACATTGGTTTTCTCTTTTTCCAGTTTCTTTAAAGCACTTAGACATGTTTTCATGTTCAGCTGCTTCAATGGGACTGAAATAATGAAGCTCATCACAGCCTAGAAATAGAGCCATGATATCCATATGCAGAAATGTCTTTGGGATGTGCCATTGGAGACTGGGGAGTCAGGTGAAATTTACTAATCAATGTATAAAAATCTTGTCAGGGCATTTGGTAGATCCACTGTTGCTCACTTGCTTTTTGTACAGTGGCTTAGTAGAATGGTGGTGACTGATCAGTTTGGGCCATGATGTTTTTCTGATTTTCTTGTGGTGCTTGTTGAAGGCAGTAGCAGATTTTTATGGAGTTTTTGGCTGTTGAATCATGCTTCCCTAAGTGCTAATGCTGTTAGTGTCACCTTGTTAGAGGGTTTAATGTGTTGGTGCAATTCATCTCCAAAAGGAATGAACTCTGCTCCTTTCCTATAAGAAATAAGGCTTTTCAGTACTCAGAGAATAGAATGATTATACAGGTGACATTTAGGTTGCTCTTGGTGACTGATTGAGTATTCAGCTGCCTTATGCATGGAAACATTGTATCTCACACTTCCGATTTTTAGATCTGGGTTGCACAATGCTCAGGCATCCTAGTGTGGATGTGGACTATATTAAGAAGCGTGGCAGTGCAAAGAAATTGGCTCATCTGTCCCTCAGACTTGCAAGCTGCTAGCATTTAACCCAGAGGAATTTCTTACCTTAGCTTACCTGTTTCTCTGTTCCCTATGTTTTTACCACCATCTCTTATCTGGGCAAGCTAGTAAGACATATTTTTTGAGAATCTGTGAGCAATTTCCTTGCAGACACCAACAACAAAGAAGAACAAATGGTCTGAGTTGCTTATTGTCAAGCTGGGCAGGCAGTGAAGAGTTTTGACCAGATGTCCAAGCAGACTGGAATCCATTGAAACGCTTCCAAGACACAGCTTCTTCTGACCAGAAGTGCAGATTTTGCCACTGAAGGTGTAACTTCAGGGCTGATGGTCTCTCTGTAGTTTCCAGGCAGTAGAAGCCATCTGGTGCTGTTCCTGTACGTCTTGGTACACATATGGCTGAAGGATTTTGCCCTGTCCTCTAGCAAAAGCCCGTCTTGCGAGCAGCTGGAAGCTATACATAGACAGGGTGTACCAACTCTCTGATAAAATTACTAGGAGTAAAAGCTAATTAATCATTCATTGCCTGTGCATTCTAATTAGAGCAGTCTAAGTGAATGCTTTGTGCTTCTAGGAGTTGCAGACACTGAAGATCCTGTGTAGGATCCAAAGATGTAGGGGCAAAGCATGGGCCCTGTTTTATAAACAGGGAAGCTATGGGCTGATGGTGGGCTTGTCAGGGGTTTTCATTCTTGTCCCAGCCTTCCTGCCATTCCCAAATCTTCAAGCTAAACACACTGATTGTTGGAAAGTTGAGTTGTAGAAACATACTCCACTTATCCTCAACTTTTGCTGGAGTGTCCTTGCAAAGCAAGAAAACACAAGAGCAGTCCTGGGAATCGGGCCTGTCATCATTCACAGATGGGCTGTCCTGAAGACTTTTGCCTCATTCTTTACTCCAGTGTATTTTATGAAAAGATCCAACAGGGTTAAAACCAGAAAAAGTCAAACCTTGACATGCCTGTTCCTGTTGAGATCCACAAGTTAAAGTGACAGAAGAGAGAAATCAAAGCTGGAACTCCAGCAGATATGAAGAACTGATAAATGACTTCTAAGCATTGGTGCTGTTTTGAGACAGCTGACAGCTTCAGGAAGAAAAGATTATTTCAGTGTCTACTTCTTGGAACTTCGGAGCTTTTGTTTGTTTTTTGGAAGTTTTATGAGGTGTTGAAACATTGAAGCGTTGTATTGCATAACTGCTTCAGCCCTTCCCTGTTGCTTTCAGGGTTTTGTTCTGCTTAGCTTTGTAGATAATTTTGCCTGTTAAGCCCCACTTGACTGGTTTTATTCACCAGTTACACAAGACACAATGCTAAGAATAAGCTTCACCTTTTGTACTCTTCATCTCAGTGCAGCGATACATCTTCTCTAAGGAGTAAATAATGGTGTTGTGATACTTTGGAAGTTAAATGTATACCACCCACTAAAACATCTAATATTTTGATGTGAGAAGGGGATGGGAGGTCAACAAAGAAGTAGTTGTCAGATAGATATTTTTGATATCCCATGTAAGCTGAGAGATGGTACATTCAGTGACTTGGCAACTGGCAGTGAGTTGGGGCCCTTGTTGGACTGCCCAGGCAGCCTGTGATCCCAGGAGAAGGCTGGCTTTTTTCCATCTCTGGAAAGAAACGTGTCTGAATGTATAAAACTTTAAACTATTTGGTATTTACATTTCTTAATGACTTGCCAGGCAAACTGCTATTGACAGGTTCTTAGGAATGTATTGTGGTAAGATGGGCCATACATACACCTTTCTAAAGGCAAAGAGCTTCATCTCCAAGGCAGGCAGGGGTTTTTTTCTGTCTGTGGTTATGCAGTGAGTCCAGGTGAGACTGCACTCTGTTCCACTGGTGAGCAGTGCAGTCACTGAAGGCTTTCAGTGACACAGGGCAGCCTTTCAAAACAAGCTGGTATTTATTTGTCTCTTGGGGTGGCACGTAGAGCAAGGTCACATTTGTGAAGCCAAATTAAACTTCAGATGGAGCCAGAGGGGACTGACACAACCTCGGATTTCTAGACCTATTGGGCGTACTCTCAGTGTCCTAGTGTGTGAAGTCCTTGCCACAGCCACATACCTCATGGTATTCTTGCTCTCTTTGCTGTACTGCTGTGGTCAGAATCCTGCCTGCTCCAGCTCCTGATGCTTATCTTTGGTCACTGGAGTCTTCTGTCACCTCCCCAAGGTGCTTCAGTGATTCAGGGTCAGCTCCTGCAGGAAGTAAGACTTACTGTGGCAAATACTGCTTTCCAGTAGTGTCTTACATGCCTGCAGGCAGCAAAGCAGTGTCTGCTCTGGGTGCCCCAGCATCCCATATTGTCCATGTTTGCTGTTTTGTCAGATTCATGATCTCCCCTGGAGTGTTTGGCAGTGTGCAAGGGAGCAGCTTTGGAAGCGGGGCTGGCTGGTGACTTTGGGACCACTTTTAGGAGCTCAGGTGCTCTGGGAAACAGCCAAGTCTCAGTGCACCCTTTCAGCAAGGGTGAAGCGATGGGTTCATAAATCAAAGGGTTTTGCTTGGAGAAGTGGATGGCTTCATCCTGCTCTCTTTTTGATGGCCTGATCCTCTCCAGCAGCAGCTTTAATTCTGGACCTTCAGGTTGCAGAAACACACCTGTGTGAACTTAGGTGCTGTGTTGGGCACAGTGCAGCAGGTAATATTTATCTTGCTGGGTGTCTGAAAGGAAGAGACCAGAGTCACATGTGCTGCTGGGACACCTTGTCTGCTGTCTGTCATTGACCTTGATCAGCCCTTACAGCTGCTGGTTGTTTAGAGCACTCAGATAAAAATAGGTTCCCTCGTTTATATATATATGTAAATGAACATGAGCCAGACTGCCAAAGCAGTGCTATAGTTGGGTGCTTGTGGGCCCAAGTGGGAAGCTGTGTGTATAAACTGAGTTACCACCCTCAAACCTGGCTGTGTCTCTGCACTGGCAGTGGGACTTGGTGAAATTAGTGCTGCTGGAAAGAGCTGCAGGGTGTTACTGGGTGGCAGGTCTCAAGCCCTCCTAAGATGTTTGTGTGCTTGTTATTTGTAAACTGCACCTCTGTTGCCATGAGGTATTTTGAGTGAAATGAAGCAGTGTTCAGGTGGCATTTTCCTCAGCTAGAATACATATTTAAATAGCTGTCACCTTTTTCTTCCAAAATGTCCATTAGGGATTTTTCTCCTCATTTTCTCATTCCCAGACACAGAAGGCAAGCCCTCCTAGGGGTACCTTTTTCTACACTCATTTAAGACATGTAGATTAATTGGTAAGCAGGTTTTGGTGCTAAGTGTGTTAATGATTTCTGGATGCCTGTGATGTGGGGTATCATTTTTATGAAATGACATGTAGTGACCCTTTCCTCTCATGTCCCAGGCAAGTGGGATTTCAGTAATAACTGATCACTGCCTTGTAGCTTACAGGGTGAAGTCTTTCTTCGTCCACCTGGAACGTTTGTATTTGTTCAGGGAAAAAAAAGGGAAGCAACTTTGTTTCTGTCTGGCATGCAGGGAGCTTTGCCATCAGTTGTGCGGTATTTCAGTGTTTTATTGAAAAACAAGATGTTTTTTTCATGCCCCTTGGTAAAAATTGTGTAATGAGTAGGATTTGGTTATAGATGTTTTTAGAGTAGTTCTCAAACCTGCTTCAGTTGCCTAATGTGACGTAATGATGAAAAGTCAATTGTGGGTTGTCTTTCAGAGGACTTGAGTGATGATTAATTTAAATTTTTTTAATTCCTTCATCTCATTTTACTTTCTTTATATGGTACTTTTTTTAAATGATGTTTGACAGTGATAGTAATAGGTTGATAGGTTAAAACTTGTTCCAAGATTAGCACGGAGGGTGTTGTAACATACACACCAAGCAATAAATCAAGGTGTGGTGGATGGGTTGTGGATGACATCCAGCTTTGTGGATGACTCATCTTCATTGGCCATGAGAGCTGTGGAAGGTCAAATGTTTTACAGGGTCTGCTATCTTCTCAGTGTTGGGTGATCCCTGAATCAAAACTGAGTGGTATCAAATCTGGGAGATCTGTTCCTGAATAACTTGATAGGTTTTCCTGTGTCTCTGAGGCTGGCTGCCATTGTGCTTGAGGCTTGTATACCTGCCTGCCTTCTGTGATCATCAAACTAGACTTTCAGAAGGGCTCAGCAGTGACACGTTTTCAGTAAACCTGGTGCTTTTTCTCTTGTAGGACATGTTTTAAAATTAAATTGGGGATCAGGGCGCTCACCTGAATGGCTTTGCATGCAGATTTGTGCAGCCCTGGTGTCTGCGTGTCGTTGTGAGATGAGTGCTGTGACCAGAGACGTTGTCCCTGTGTTTCCCTCAGAGCAAATCGGGGCGCTGGCGGGGCAGCACATCGTGCACGTGGCCTGTGGGGAGTCGCACAGCGTGGCCCTCAGCGACCAGGGCCAGCTCTTCTCCTGGGGCGCTGGCAGTGATGGACAGCTGGGGCTCACCACCATAGAAGATGCAGTGACAGTGCCAAGGTAAGCCTTCACCTGGGTCCGCTTTCCTCAGGAGAGCTCCTTGGAAGGTTGCTCACCAAGGGTTGCTCTCAGTGTGGCAGGAATAGGGCCCTTCTCATGTTGGGATGAAGGTGATTCCTCCTCCTGTTCGCTGCTGCTCCCTGGGCCCTGCAAGTCCTCAGGAGGTTTGGGCAGAACAGACCTTCTGCCTGTGGACGGCTGAGGGATGGAAAAGAAAATTGCAGCATGCTTAGCTTCCTCCATGAAAAATGCCACAGTGTTCTGCACAGAAAAAGGAGGTGTATGAAAGAGTACTTAAAAACAGAAACGCTGTTTGTATTTCATGGAGTTTTATCATGCTGTGTTGACAGCAGATGCAGTCTCTCATTAGGTCTGCCACTGCAGATCCAGTGCAGAGCAGAAGTTTGGGATGTGTCTCTAGGATAGCTGTCATGGTCAAAACGGTAGTTAAAGGAAGAGTTTCAATGACAAAAGATTAATGTTTGAGCTGAAGGGCTCTGTGGGAAGACAGTCCTTAACTTGCATGTGGTTCTGATAAAACAGAGAGTGGCTTGCATAGCAATGTGATAGTGCCATTTTAAAAATAACATTTTTGTGGAGTAACTTGAACCTTTGACGTGCTATTTTCCGTACAAAGCACTGAAGAGGGTTTGGTGCTGTAACTCACAGGATCTGCTAGGCCCATAACAGCATGAAAAATGTCAGTGCCTGAAAAAGAATAGTGTAAGAGACACCAAGAACCAGCTATTTTCACCATTTCCAGATGGCTGAATTCAGTGTTATAGCAGGAAATGTAGTTGAGTTACTAGTCAAGTGTCTAGAGGTCTCCACAGATTTGCATCTATTACATATGGATCTGTATTGCCTTCAAGACACTGTTCCTCAGTCTCAAAACCATGGATTTTGTGTGTATATACAACAAATATCTGAGTGGAAATGGTAATTTTTATCTAAGGTGATACTGTATTTGTGGACACTTACTCTAAAATCATGTTGTCATCTTTAGGTTGATAAAGAAATTGAACCAACAGACGATACTGCAGGTTTCCTGTGGAAATTGGCATTGCCTGGCTCTGGCAGCAGGTACTGTAACATCTGTTATTAATTACCAAAATTTGTGCTGTTATTTCGCACAGTGCCCAAGACTGCATATTTCTGCATAGTAAATCAAGGACATCCCATGTTCTGGCTGCTTTTGGGCCAAATGAAATGGCCCAGATCCTATAAAATGGATCAGGTACCATGAATATTGAGGAAGAGCTTTGCCAATACTGTGAAGAAAGAAAACATTACACACAGACCACCCACTGTCTCACTGGTGAATGATGGCAGGAATGCTTGAAAGCTTTCCATCTTGATTTAGAAAAATGTGTGTAATTAATTTCTTTGTGCTGAAATTTTCCTTGGCTGTTACTCTTTTATGTGAAATGAGGACTGTTTTTGTTGTACTGTTTGTTACAGCAGTTGTATTTTGTATTTTGCACTTAGTTGCTTGTGTGTTCATTTGCCTGGTGGCTTCAGGCCATGCTCATTTTTTTTAGCAAAGAATGTCTCTCTTGATTCTGCTTTTTTTTTTTTTTTTTCATCATGAGGCTTGGGTGGGAGCGAAGCCTCCGGGACTATTTATTTTTAATTTTGGCAAATTTGCTTTTCTGTTGGCTGCCTTTCACCCACCATTCTCTTTCTTTCCTTGTTTCAGATGGCCAGTTTTTCACATGGGGGCAGAACAGCTACGGTCAGCTGGGCTTGGGCAAAGAATGTCCCTCCCAAGCCAGTCCACAGCGTGTCAAGTCTCTAGATGGGATCCCTTTGGCTCAGGTTGCTGCAGGTGGAGCCCACAGTTTTGCCCTTTCTCTCTCAGGAGCTGTGTTTGGCTGGGGGAAGAACAGCTCAGGACAGCTGGGACTAAGTGATGAACGAGGTATGAAAATCATGCTCCTAGGTGAAAGAAGGGCAGACTCCTTTGCCTGGTGTCTCTTGTTGCATTGGCAGTGTATTTTTACTGAGGGGGTCTTTAACACTTAGCAGCTCCTCCTGGGATGAGATGGCAGAGAAAGTCTCTGTCTCTACAGGCTTTTCATACTTAGTCGAAACAGAAACATGTTTTTTCCCCTTGTGGGTGTTAATTTAGGTGAGGAGGGTTAAAAAGAGAGGTCTTTCAAGTGTGTCAACATGCAAATATCAAAGAAAGTGCTCATATTCTCCCTCCCTCTTCTCAAAAATATTTTGCCCATATTTTGTTTGTTTGAAGTTGGTTGGAGCAAAGGCTTTCCCTGCAGAACAGCAGGCTGAACCCATCTCCTCATTTCCCAACATGGTTTTGACTGCTGAGCATCTGTATGCTTCAAAACAATGGCAGCACTGAATATCTCAGTACTGTAAAATGTTGTCTGGTTTATTTGTTGTGCAGTTTACCAGACACACAGGGCCAATGCTAGTTTTCTCAGGTGCTAATCTGAAAAGCCCAGATCTCTTTTGCTTGTTGTTGACACGCTCTTAACTTTTTGGAATAAAACAAGTGAATGGAAGGTTTTCTTTGGAGCTTCAAATCAACCTCATTATTAGTTTCTGCATAATTCCTAAGCAGATTTAAGTATCTAGGCAAGATTCTGAGTGTAGATGTGATACCTAGCATGCACCTAGATACCTTGCACTGCCTGTAAAGTAGGGCTGACCTAATAGAAGAGCAGCAGTGTCCTTTCCATGTAGATTGGCAGATAAATGCTTCTAATTAAAACAAAGCTGCAGTTTACATATGGGAGGCTTACACTGACATGGGGCTAATCTTAAATGAGCAGAATAGGCATCAGCTTGTGGGATGGTGCTGGCCAGGGATCATATTCTGCTTCCCCCTCAGTGCCTGGCATTGTAGTAAATATGAGGTATTTATGGTAAGTGAATCATGATAAGGGTGTGTGAATTATGCTTGTCAAACATGAACAGCAAGGTCTGCAAACATGGGTATTCTGCAGCACTGTTATTATTAACAATTATGCTGTAGAGAAAAGTGTCATTCCTGTGAAAAGAAAGATCAGAGTGCTAAAATACAGAAAAAGGTAAATGAAAAATACGCTCTCAATTCTAAAGTCATGGAAGTGTGACTGTTTTTCTCTCACTAGCCAGTAAAAAAGCACCTTACAAATCCTAAGGTGAGAATCTTAAGAAATGGGCAACTTCCCTAGGCAGGAACCTGACTTTTTGTTGGTATGGAATAGGCAACTGCTCCCCTTAATACCTAATTGTTTTGGGGTGCCTACTGCTCGTGGAAGTGCTTAGCTTTTATTTTTACTATATTCATCCCTGGGAGACAGACTTTAAATGATTAGGGGTGGCAGAGTGGAGGAGAAAAGCATCCCTTAATGGTTGGTAGTGATTAACCTTTGCAAGTAGGAGGATCTTTTGCTTAAAGGATGACAGGAGAAGGAAAGCTGAGTATTTAAATACACATTGGGATTTAGCTTACCATGTGTTTAGCACAAGTGTCTCCCACGTGTCAGGGTTGTTCTATATGGAAAGGGTCTAAGTAAGGTTTTGGAAACAAATATTTGCAGTCGTCCCTGGGGAGTCGGAAATGGAGCATGAAGCTGAAGGTGGGTGTATCTAGGCTGCACTCACCATATCTCCCAAAAAGCAAGTGCAAGTTGAATTTATACAGGATATTCAACATGTGCACTCTTGCTCTGGACAGCTTTGTTTGAGTCAGTCAAGCCTTTTAAGAATTCGAGGGGAAAAGCAGCAGTGGAGTACTCAAGGCCATGTGGGGCCTTTTTCTCCACAGTTGTTAAAGTTTCCCTTGTGCTCATGCACCACATCTGAAAATCGGGCTGGCAGTGCTTTTCTTGGGCATGCAGGTCTGTGTTCATGGAACAGCTGCTCTGTTTCCTTTGCCTTCCTTGCAGACCGAGAGTCCCCCTGTCATGTGAAGCTGTTGCGCTCTCAGAAGGTTGTTTACATCAGCTGTGGAGAGGAGCACACAGCAGTCCTGACAAAGGTAAAGATGTTGACCTGGGAGCCCTGGCCACTGTCTCACCTGCCTGATGGTTTCACAGTAGTTTTCTGTGTAGTGGTAGAAAAAAAATGGATCGACTTACTGTATTCCTTCTGACCCCAGTGAAAGTAACTAAGTGGAAAGTGTAGCCTCATTATTTATTCTGAGATTCATTCCCAACACGATCCTTTGCTGGTTTTGAGGATGAAGATGCTAATATTCCATGGCAGCAAACAGCAAAACTCAGGTGAATAACTTAAACAGGATAGCTTTGGAAGGAAAAAAAAATGAACAAACACACATTCAAAGGGGTGAAAATAGCATTTTGTTGGAAAATAGAGTTATACTGTGCATCAGAATAAGATGGAAGCTAAAATGAATGAGTGTTTAAATTTAACATTAGCAGTCACAACATTTACAAGAGGTTTTCAGTTCCAAACCTGCTGCTTCCTAGTGGTGTATAATTTAGTGGCCAGAGGACAGGGCTAGGGTTTGAAAGAGAGCAGCTCAGTTCTTGCCTTGGCTCTGCCACTTTGTAGGTGTTGCTTCCTGTTTTGGAGCCTCAGTGTTTTCCACTGTAAAATGTATTAACTGAGTTTGGGATTCCTGTGGGGAAAAATACCATTGTAGAGAACTAGTTCTGTAGGAGCTTTTCTAGTGTAGAGTTAACCTGAAGATAATTCTGTTAGTTTCTGATGGGTGGCAAGGTAGCTTACTTGAAAGCTGCATTAGCAGAACCCAAGTTTCTTTTCTGAATCTTTTGAAAATCCCCATCAGTCTCTGCCTAAGCTTTGGGCTCATACTGAAACTGTAGTCAGAGAGATCCTGCTGGGCTATGGGTCCCTAAATGGAGACTCTGCTGTTTGGTTTGCTAACAGAGTGGAGGGGTGTTCACCTTCGGTGCAGGTTCCTGCGGGCAGCTGGGCCACGACTCCATGAATGATGAGGTGAACCCCCGAAGAGTTCTTGAGCTCATGGGCAGTGAAGTGTCCCAGATTGCTTGTGGCAGGTGAGTCCTGTGTGCAGTCAGAAACTTTTCTTTGGTGGAGGTTAATGCTGTCCTGAATCATGCAAATAGGGGGAAGTAGGCCTGCTTCTGCATTCTATGTATCAAAGCTAAATGAATTTAAATCTTACTTTCCATGAGAATTTTAAGACCCTCTAAACGAGATGTTTTTTTAATTTGGGTTGTACCCTGCACTCTGACCTGTAAAAGATACCTTCCCAACTTAATAATTCAGCAAGACTTTAGAGCAGAAGCCCCTTTGGTCACAAGTTTCCAGCCTCTTTAATGAAAAGTGAGTTGGCAGCCCTGGTGTTGTGTGTGGTTGCCTTTCAGAATGTACAGGCTTAGCAAGCGACTAAGCTGATCCTATGAGCCTGATATCAACTTTGAGTCTGCACAAGCTGCTCTTTGTCCCTTCCACCCAAAGGGCTCCATCCCACAAACTGGTGCCATCAGGTGGCAAAAACTGAGCATTGGTGCCCATGTAAATGTGCTGCTTGGCACCAGCTTCTGGCCTAGGAGAATGAGAATTAGTTCTAGGTTGCATTTGGGTTGGTTGTTGGGGTTTTTTTCCCCCCTTGGTTTTGGTCTTTGTTTTGTTTTGAATTTATTGTTAAACAAGGCCTAAACTCTGTACCCATCTCTTACAGACATCACACTTTAGCCTTTGTGCCTTCTTCAGGAATGATCTATGCATTTGGCTGTGGAACAAGAGGCCAGCTGGGAACAGGGCACACTTGCAATGTAAAGTGTCCCTCTCCTGTCAAAGGTCACTGGGCAGCTCACAATGGGCAACTCTCAGGGAAACCTGGTATGTACTGTGCTCGATTTGAAATGGCAGATGGACATAAATAATTCCCCCCATGGCTGTCTAAAGACATCTTAACATTGTTCTGTGAAATGTCTGGAAATACCAAAAGAAAGCCGTCCTGTTGTCCCAAATGCACTGTGGTAATTTCTGGGTGACCTTTTGCTCTCTCTGTTAATGTGTGCTGTCTCCCTTTCTCTTTTTATGACAGAGCTCAGCATTTGGCAATCTTGAGACTTCATGAAATTGTGCTGATACTTTACTGATACTGTTGCAAACACTTTGTTCTCTCTTTAAAGCCCCTATTGCAGTTTAAAAATGACAACTTTCCCCTCCCGTGTGCCTCTTATGAAAGTGCTACAGTGCTTGAGTTCCAGCTGATATCAGCAGGGCCTTCAAATGACCCAGGTGCTCCTTGTAGTTGTACTGGCAGTGCAAATGGGAGGAGAGAAAGTATAAGTAGGGTCTTGCATTCATCAGCCTCTAACACAGCTGTGTCTTTCTCAAACAGATGCCTGTAAATACCACATTGTTAAACATATCTTCTCTGGAGGAGACCAAACTTTTGTGCTTTGCTCCAAATACGAGGTAAACCGAATGGAAGTATCTTTTCAAGTCTTCTCCCCTGTCCCAGCATTCACAACACAGCTTTTGTTTTTGCTAAAATCTTCTGAAGCGGAAGTATTGCTTTGGACTCCATTCTGCCTTACAAACCTTACCACCTCTGACAGTTGTTACAGGGATTTCCAACCTCAGTGGCTGAAAGTTGCCTTTCTTTAGAGGCACATCAAAGCCATTGGAAAGACACTGATTCCAGTTTAATCAGCAGGGAGGGGAATCCAGTCTTTGCAGACTGGAAGCAGGGGGCTGCTTTCCACCTGTGGCACTGGTTTCTGCGTGGTTGGTGTGCAGGACCATCAGCCACATACAGTGGGATTTTGTCAATCAGTGCTGGATGGAGGGCTGAATGCTGAATTGGTTTTCCCGCTTCTGTCTTTTTTCTGTCAAGAAGTGTTTGGGATAAACTTTTGAGGCATGGAAGTAGGTCTAAAATAACTGTACTAAGCCTGTAGTTACATATGACAGTATTTACAAGGGCTTTAGTACATCCAGGAGAGGGTATTTTGATTTTTTTTTTTATTTTCCTTTTTTTAAAATGTATTTGAGGATCTTTTTTTCCCTCAAACTTTTTCATACCTTCCCTTTTGGACTTCTTAGTAATGCCACAAAACTTCTAACCAAACCTTTTCAGAAACCACACTAAGGAAACTATCAGTTATTTATTAAAACAAAGATTATGGATAGGAAGGAATTGTTTTACAAGCCTTGTCTTTGCTGAAATCTGTATCTTCTCACAGAATTCCTTGCCTGCTGATGATTTCCGGACCATAAATGAAACACGTTACACCTGTTTAATAAATGATGAAACTATAGATGTCTGGAGGCAAAAGCTTTTAGAAAAGAACAGTTCTAATTCTGTCAAGTAGGTATTGTGGCACTGGACAAGCCTTTTGTTGAAAGTTATATTGAAATAATTTTGTTGGCTTCCGTGCCATGCTTTCACTTGAAATTTAGCAACCTTTTCAAGTGTGGTTCTTGGTTGTTTCCAAGGGGAGGAGTTGCCAGTCACAAGGCTGCCAGGTGAGAGCTTCTGAGCAAAACCAGAGGAATTTGAGGCTGCTTCAGCATTGCAGATGGTGGGTGGGAACTTGATTTTAAAATTGTCCTGCATTGTGTGCTTAAAATTAATAAGAAGCAACAAGAACTTGTGAGCAGACTGATTAAGTTCTTTCCCCAGTGTGCCTGCCATGAGAAGGGCAGAATAGGTGGAAAGGAGGCACTAATTCCTCCTTTCAAAGAGGAACCTTGCAGAATCCCGAATTAAGTCTTGCCCTCTGTGCCTCTAAAGGGGTTATCCTGACATTGTTTCCCATGAAAGGAAGGGAAGAGAGATGAAGACATTTACTGAAGCATCCATTCATAACCTGTATCTCTGTTTTCTTTTCTCTTCCTGCTGCAATCAGTAATGTTGTTCAGATACTGTCCTCAGCTGCCTGCTGGAATGGAAGCTTCTTGGAGAAGAAGTAAGTGCCACATTTCCAGATGTATGACTTTCCCTTGATGCAGACTGGAGTCCCCTTTGCTTCACTCACTTCTGCAGTGGGATTTGACTTTTTTTGATCAGGCAGGAGATGAGGGCAGAGGATGTTCCCTAAAGGGGTGGGGTGGTGAGAGCTGGGTAAGGAAGGCAGATGGTGAGTGTACTGTAAGTGGCACAGATTTCTTGGAGTTGCCACAACTGTTATTCTTCCTTATGAAACAGATGCCAATGGCTTTAAAGAGAGGGATAGGAATAGGACATTAAGTGAAATTAGGGATGTCAGGCATAAGAATAGTCTCTTTGCCAGCTGAGCTAGCTGGTGCATGTGAAAGTATACTTCCACACAGGCTGCTCTTGAAAATACATCAGGGCAACAAGGAAGTGCTTTCCTTTTAGGTGACATCACACGTGGAAAAGTTTTGTGCCCCTGCTTGCAAAAAGAGGAATTTCAAACAGGTGTAACCCGCAATAGGTGGTGACAAGGTTGTGAGACACGTTGCTGAGTCAAAGGCTGTGGGTTGGGAAGGCTTGTGTTGGCTGTGTCTGTAAATGTTGAGGAGGTAACAGCATAAGATGAGGAGGAGGAGAAATTTTTCTGGTGATGTGATGAGTAAACGACCTGTAACTAGGTGAAGAAAAACTTACTTACTCTGAGTAATCTTTGTGTAATACATTCCAAGAGCAACTTGAAGGCAGTTTGCTAATTATTCTGGTGTTTTTCTGCTTGTCCAGTGGTTTCTTCTCTAGTGATGTGACATCTTATTGCATCAGGAGAGTTGTGTCATGTTGGTTTAAAACCCTTGTTGAGGTATGCAAGTTGCTGAATCACTTTAAATAGTCTCACGTCTCCTTTGAATGTGGAAATTAGTGGAGTTTATGGCTTCATCAGCCAAATGCAGTTGTTCTTCCACTTCAGTGGTGTCTTGGCTAGTGCAGGACTTGACTTCTACAGAAAATCTTCAACCAAATGAATGTTTAATTCTGAAGGCTTAAATGAGACTGTATTTAACTATGTGCCTTTATACATGAAGTCTCATGTCAAGGTTTATTTGATAGAAATACCCCAGCACATCCCTCCCATGTCCTAAGGCCATGTAGGCCTGTTTGCATTACAGGATTAGATGGGGGAGCAGCTTTTCCATGGCTGTGTGCCTGAGCACAGCCAGCACTATCTTTGCAGAGCACAGCCTCAGGTGTGCTCTGTAGCACAGTGTGTCTTTGGGGAGCTGTGTCCAGCCTGGAGCCTGTGCTGTTATGGGAATAACCATTCTACCACAGCAGGCCTGTTCAGCTCCTTATGTGGTTACAGTCACACCATCAAACTGAAAAATGCATCCTGTCTTTAAGAGCTGCCTTCCCCTTCAGGGTTTCTAATACTGTGCACTTAAATCAGTGAAGGACTCCTGGGGACACCAGGTACTTGGATGAAGTGTTTCTCTGCAAGAATCCCAGCCCTAACCGAGGCCCAGAGGAGTTTGGGAGGGAGAGTCTTTGTTTCCAGTCTTAGGAATTCTCTAGTGGTCATTTCTCTACTGCTTGCTCTCAGGCCATGTCAATACACAGGTAATGGGGTCTCTTCCTTAACCTTATGCCTGTCTGTGATTTCTTTTTTAAAGAATCGATGAGCATTTTAAAACCAGTCCAAAGATCCCAGGGATTGATCTGAACTCCACAAGAGTGCTGTTTGAGAAGCTGATGAACTCCCAGCACGCCATTCTCCTAGAGCAGGTATTGCACTTCTGAGATTGGGATTTTCAGAGGGGAAAATAAGGGCTTTGTCCCTCCCTAACATGCAAGTACCTGCAGCATTGTTGGGCAAAGGTTGTATTGCAAATCTGAAATCCGGACACTTAATGGTACTTCTCCTTTGACCTGGGCTGATTTTGATCTCCTCAGAATGTCTCTTTTATTTTAAAAGGCTTTTATTTACAAACAAGTTTTATCTCATGGCATTTATACTTGAATGTCTGCTGAAAGAAACTCTGTGTATGTTATATTTGTATTTATTATGTGTCTGTCAGGAGTTGAGTACCTCATGGTTGTATAATTTATTCTAACTCAGAGAATTTCTTTCACAAGTGCAGTGCTGTGGGGTAAAAGCATACATGTTCCCCTTGCCACTTTTAGCTATAATATTTATAGCTTTGGGTTTTTTCACTCAGGGTTTGACTTTTAAAACAGGCTTTTACCATTTCATCATCCCTTAAGCATCATACGCATTGTAGGTGCTCTATCACCCAGGATAAGTTGTCTTTTTTGTTTTGTTTTCTCTCTAGATACTTAAGAGCTTTGAAAGCTTTTTGATTCCTCAGCTGTCCAGCTCTCCACCAGATGTTGAGGCAATGAGGATCTATCTGATTCTCCCTGAATTCCCACCATTCCAAGACTCCAAGTATTACATCTCTCTGACCCTTCCTCTAGCAATGGCTATTTTGCGCCTGGATACCAACCCCAGCAAAGTGCTTGGTAAGTGTCATTTAAAAATTGTTTTAATTTAGAAGTTAAATATAATTTGAAAGAACACTTACTAGCATTCAGAGACTCAGTTCCAGATAAATTTGCATTTCTCTACAGAAACATAGATTTTTGTATAACATGAAGGTTAAATTATCCTATTCTCTTAAATTTGATCAGCTATTGATCACTTCAGAATATCTTTTCTGTATAAGGTAAAAAAAGAATACTAAATATAATATTAAATTATTTGTCCTCTACAAGATGGAGACAAACCTTGATCTGTTACTAAGCTGAACATTAAAACTCTTCTCCCACTTCTGAGTCTTTTAATTTCTAATATATTTTCCTTTGAGCTTATTTTAAACTGGATAGAACATATGCTGCTTAATGATGTTACTCACATTTGTTAAGCTACTACTGTTCTTGTTATTTACTCTGTTTCTTAAGGCTGTCTTGTACTAAACCTAATATTATTATGTAAAATGCTCTGTGATGCATTCAGACCTCCAAAAGAATCCTAGGCTCCAGCTTTTACTTTGCAGGTGACTGGTTCTAGGAAAGAAGCTAATAGTCAGTGTCCCTTCAGGGGAAAGTAAGGGTTACCTGTCCTTGGCAAGAAAGAAATCAGCCTCTCTAAAGAAGGAGAGTTAATCCTTTAGTGCAGATGTGCCAGGAGACACTCTCTGACCCCTGCTAGAAAAGTCTGTGGTGCTACAGAGAATTGCCCAGGCAGCTATTTGCTTGTCACTCCTGCAAGACAGATGTTTGCCCACAAGATCACGGTATCCTGAATGCTTGATAGTTGAAGCAATGTCTTGAATTAAAGACTGTAAAACTTCAAATTCAGGCTGTCACCCTGATCAGGGTTTGGGCTGGGTGGGAGTGGAAAGGGAGAAGCTTTTCAGTTTCTGGTATTTCGATGACTGCCTCACTTTCCTGTTGCTACAGCTAGGGCAGGAATAGGGATGTTTTCAGGTGTATTCCCTTTTTTTCAGTTGTAACCCCTTATTTAGGGGATACTCTGGCCTTTGATTGAGGTTTATATTGATGTCCTCTGCTTTCCAGATAACTGGTGGTCTCAGGTGTGCCCAAGATACTTCCTCAGGCTTGTGGACCTCTATAAAGGTGCAGTGGTTTACCTCCTCAGTGGAAGGAAGACGCTGCTGATCCCAGTCCTGTTCAGCAGCTACATTACAGCTGCCCTCAGGCTTCTGGAGAAACTCCACAAGGTGAGAAGAAAGCCTGGGCATGTGTTGGCTCAAGATGATTCAGTCCTGTCTGCCTTTGGCCAGTTGTGAGCTGTCCGTCAAGTCACAACGTGGGAGAGATGTTAGGGGCTTTCCTAAGTCCAAGGTTCTTGAAGACTGTTTAGTTCTGTCTCAAAGACTGGAAATAAAGTTACCCTAAAGAATGGCATCACAAACACCTGGCCCTTGGCGGTCTCCGCTGTCACTGTATTGTTGCAAGGTGGTCGGGGTGAGGAGGAGAGAGAACTAAAATAAGTTGTGAAGAGGTTCTATTTCATTCTTCTTGGTTTGTGCCAAAATATAAAAGATTGTGTATTGTTTGTGGGTCATTTTGGGTCCTTTGGATTTATGGAAGCAAACCTGAAAAATACTGAAAATATGTTAAAGTATGTCAAATATTTCCATCTGTTCTCTTCACTAGGTGAATCAGAAGGTTAAACATGTGGAATATGATAAGTTTTATATCCCTGAGATTTCCAGCTTGGTGGACATTCAGGAGGATTATCTCATGTGGTTTTTGCACCAGGCTGGAATGGTAAGAGCTTTTATATATAGTCATGAAATAGCTGTCCATGTTTGTGTCTCTGGCTGTAGATCTGTATTTCCAATATCCTTAATCAGAGCATAATGTATTCAGTATAGGAGCTTCTATATGTTAAATATCTCAGATCTGAGTGCTTTACAAAATTGACTTAAAAACGCTGTCAAAAGAGTTGGAGCTAGCAATATTTAACCCAAGCTTGCAACAGTCTCTGTGATTGTTCACGTGAATTCCATTCAGTCTTTGCACGAGGTGATTAATTCAGTCACTGGATCCTTTTAATGTAATCAAGACCTCAGGAGCCAAGTCCTGTATTCTAAAATTATAATTTTTGCCCTTTACTTCTGCTGTTTAGGCAGGTATTGTGAATAATGTAGCCAGTGCTGTTAAAATGTTGCTCTGTAAGAGGAGGCAGTGTGGCGTTCTGGCTAGGGGACTGAACCAAGCCTCAAGAGATGCGGGTTCTATTCCTGGCTCTTCCAGTAACCTGCTGGGTGATCTTGGGTAAGACCCTTCACCTCTTTTATGTCTCACTTTCCCATCTGTAAGAAAGGAGATAACTAAACTGAGGGCTGGAATATGCTGTGTGGGAAGCCAGTGAGATTATTTAATCATAGCTAGGGAAGGAATCTCAGGTGTGAAAAAACCACCAAAAAACATCTGCCGAGAGATGCTGCAAGAGTAAAACCTGACTGTAGTGATGACTCCTGTGTGTGTTTTCATGGGCTTTGTAAGTGTTGTGTGTGCTGTGCCCCATCCTCTACTTTCCATCATTTAAATAGTGCTGCTGTGTGCTTACCTTTGGTGAGCAGAACAATAAAGTGTTTTTAAAACTGGCTTAAATTTATGTAAGGGATAGTTAAAAATGTGTCAATATGGCTAATGACAAGTAATTTGCATTGCAGGGGTGTTCTTGTATCACCATGTAGTGGTCTTATGGTCTCTCCTGTTTCATATGGTTTCTGCATTTGTTACTCATCATAAGAGCCAAGTTTCACCCATGGCAGACCAACACAGGATTCTGTGCCAGTCAGTCTTCTTAGTAATGTTTGATGTTCATGTTTTGAATTAGACTTGTGCATTTTCTTGAGAAGGAAGTTCCTGTGCTTTTCTTTATGAGGAAGAAAAATAGGTTCTTGGTCCCAAAGGAGGGAAATTGACTTTTGGACTAGTCTATCCAAAAAAATTCATGAGACCCAAAATTGAAAGAGTAAAAGATTTTCATACTTTTCTTTTTCTTTCACAGAAAGTAAGGCCGTCCATCATGCAGGTAAAAAAATTGTTTAAAGATTGTTCTTATTTAAATTAATAAATTGTTCTTATTTAAAGAAATGCTCTGGAAGCTGTGGATAGGAACAAGTCTTGCCTGTCTTTCTTGCAGGATGCTGTGACTCTCTGCTCTTACCCTTTCATCTTTGATGCTCAAGCTAAGACCAAGATGTTACAGACAGATGCAGAATTACAGATGCAGGTAATCATTCTCTCTCCCAATTTTCCTGACACATTTATTTTCCTCTGCCTTTTGCAATGGTGCCTGCATGGAAAGGGTGTTCACTGGGAGCTGGTGTGTGCAACACTTTTTTGTTTCCGTGATGCAGGAGAGCAGTGTAGCTGGAGAACCTCTTTGCCCTGGATACTGCAGAGGCAGTGCTTGGTGTCTTTCCCTTCAAAATGTTTGTCTGGCAGCATCAGGACTGCCAGATGTGCATGTGGTAGAAATTTAAACTGTACAGGCAAGGAGTAGTTATGTATTTATGATAATCCAAGGATAAGGGGTAAGGTGAGGAGCTGTAAGACTGGATAAGCAGACAGAAGTCCAGGTAAGTGAACACTTGTTTTGAAATTTCTGCCTGCTGCAGGAGTGGTTGTTCCTTCTAACAGTGAGGTGAGTGTTGTAGACCAGCTGCTGGTGCTGTTTGTGGTTGCAGGCAGCAGCTGTTGCCAGCAGCCCACTCACCCATGTGCAGTGAGGGGCACAGCCCTGGGGCCCTCCAGGAGTGTGCTGACAGCTGGTGATCAGCTCCAGCACCCTGTAGGTGGCAGCCAAGCCAGCTCACAGCCCGGCTGTGACAAGGGCAGCTGGCCTCTGTGCCAGTGGAAGGCACTGCTCACACAGGTCCCTCCTGAGACGGGCACAGCATTGGGCACTGGGACCTGTGTAAGCTGGGCATACAGGCACACACACAGTACAGAGGGAGTGCGGGATTCTTGAACCCTGGAGAAACCAAAAAGGCAGAAAGGAACACCGGCGTGTAGTTGCTAACTGTTTTCCTTTCATAGGAAGAAAAAAAGGCTTAGGCATAGGCTGCTTTTCACTTCTCTTTTATTTACAGGTTGCAATAAATGGTGCAAATTTGCAGAATGTCTTCATGCTTCTCACCCTGGAGCCTCTGCTGGCCAGAAGCCCTTTCCTGGTACTTCATGTTCGCAGGAGTAACTTAGTTGGTGATGCTTTAAGGGAGTTGAGCATCCATTCAGACATTGACTTGAAAAAACCTCTCAAAGTAAGTTTCCCCCATATCTTTAGCACCCTCTCATTTAGCAGACATTTCTGAAGCCTTTCAGCCATTTGCATTACGTCTTCACCAATGTGCAGTAACTTCTCCATAGGTGTTGCACACAGGAGCATTTGGTCTAGTCAGTGCAAGGATTCAGTTTTTTTCTGACCCCTGGAGTGCTTTGGCAGTGGATAGTTTACAAGAAGGCGGGCACAGGGTTTGCTCTCTTCTCCTGGTGTGTTGAGTGTACAAGGGCCAGGAGAGGAAGCATTTTGTGATGTTATGCAGTCTCTGTTTTGCCCTTCTGCAGGAGCAGGCTGTATACAATAGGATGTGTTTAATCTCTGAGAGAGTGCCACAATCTTCAGTAGCTGCTGTCATGCTGCTGCTTTGATTGTTGGGACGACAGGTGTTATTTGTGATTTGCATTAGGATTTAAACATTCTCAAAATTTGCCACCCCTGTTCCCTTTCTGTCCCTGCAGGCAGAGCACTGAAACAGGCTCGTGGGTTGCTGTGGGTTTGGGCATGTTGGTCAGATAGCTTTGCGTGGTTCTCAGTTAGAGAGAGGTCTGATTCACTCAATCTCAGCTCTGCATCCCTGTCACTGGCCTGCTTTTTCTACAGGTCATCTTTGATGGTGAGGAAGCTGTTGATGCTGGAGGAGTGACAAAGGAATTTTTCCTCCTGTTGTTGAAAGAACTCCTCAACCCCATCTATGGCATGTTCACCTACTACCCAGAGTCAAACCTGCTGTGGTTTTCAGACACGGTAAGCCCTTGCCCTCTGTACGTGCAGGTTGGAATAATATGCTGCATTTAAATGACAAGGAAGTTTGTGGAAAACTATGGGAAAGAAATGTTCTTCCTCTCATTTTCTACTCATGATACAATGTGAACTCTATTTTTAGTTAGTGGAAATAGGTCCATTAACCTGGTGATGGTTGTGCCTGTTAAAGATTTGGCACTCTCTCTTTATTCTTACCCCATGATAAAACTTGTATTAAGGGTCAGGTGACAGGTAATAGAGCTCTTATTATCTTGAATGTGATGGTCATGTGCTGTTTTACAGAATGAGAGGTTTAGGTGGTAATGACATTAGAGTTCTGTGCCTCCCTTGCTGTTCACATAATTGCAGCCAATCCACTTAGCCATGCATCACTATCGCCTTCAGGATCTAAAGTTGTTAATGCTTTATATGAGGAAGCTCTTAAGCAGCAAGAAACCTGGCTTGTAGTGGAAGGTTGTTGGTTTTGGAAGAGTGTGGAGTGCAAGATCTGTACCTGTCAGATTTCTGGAGATGGTGGTTTATGTCCTTTTCCTCACCTCCATTGGTAGCAAGGTGGGAAATGACATTGCCAGTCTTCCCTTAAGGTGTGGCTGTCCAGCTGGGGGGGTTTCAGGGAAGGAAGTGGCCTGGTACCTTCTGTAACTTGTTAACAGTATTACAGAGCATTCACTCCTAATGTCAGTGCTATAAAACAAGCCTTTTGGCACCAGGAGTGATGGCGGTGTAAGCACTGCAAATGAGTCGTGTGTTGGGAACATTTAACGAACGTGGGCAGCCAGTCTGTGACTGACACAGCAGTGTGAGAGACAGTGTGTGAGGAAAAGGAGGCTGTGCTAGCACCTCTGCTGGTGTGTCTGCACGGGTAGAACTGGGCTGATGCAAAAGCTTTTAATAGAAAATAAGGTGGGTAACAGGGGGAGGATTGTTAACACATTTTCTTGCAGTACATAGACAGTAAACACTGAAGCCCTGTTAGTGTCTAAAGGCAGAGGTGTTTAAAAAGGCACTAAAAGGCAGGTAAGGTGGAAAGCTGCTGTTTCCACAGTGATCATGACTTACAGAAGTAATACAGCATGGTTTTTGAAGCTTCATTTCTGTGCCACACACCACCAAGAAATTTGCAACCAAAATGGCACCTGATGGGAGCTCTCTGACTCTGTCCCAGTTGGAAAAGCAGCATCTGGCTTCTTAGTGCATGGAGGAAAGGGTACTGTGCATTGCACCAGTGACAGTGTGTCTCATCAGGATTTCTCTGTGTGGTTTTGCAGTGTTTTGTAGAACACAACTGGTTTCACTTGATTGGCATCATATGTGGTCTTGCAATCTACAATTTCACAGTGGTAGACCTTCACTTTCCCTTGGCTCTGTACAAAAAACTCTTGAACGTGAAGCCCTGCCTAGAGGATTTGAAGGAGCTGTCCCCTACAGAAGGAAGGTATGAAAATTAAAATTTTCAGCTTTTCTGGAAGGTAGACCATCCAGCTAAAAACAAGAAGTGCCAAACTAGATAAAAGCTGATGAATAAAACACCTCCTGATCCTTTTGAGTAACTGATTAATTTGCGTGACCGTGAAAACATATGAGCTGGTGGTGGATTTTGTGTACGACTTCTCTCCCACAGGCTATTGGATCAATCTGCTTAGACTCCCACCCTCCTGACCCCCAAAAACTGGGTACCAACACAGCCAAAAGGACACCTCCCACACCCCCTTTTGAGAGCATGAGTGGAAGCCTGTCCCTGCCCTGTGTGGCTGTGTGCGTGATCCCGGATCCCAGCTTCAGCCTTTCCCCTTGAGCCAGGCTCAGACTAGCAAGCTGTGTGTAGGGCTGTGAATCGTCCTGTCCATGAGCCAGAGCAGCTCTGACCTGCTCCCATGACAGGAAGAAGTTGAGTAGAGTGAAAGAAATACTTTTTGCAAGTGGTGTATTGAATTTTCTACCTAATTGCATAGGGATACTGGTTCCCCCTGCCACTGGGAAGTTAAGATCCCACTGTCTGGCTGCTATCTCATTTCTGTTTCTGAGTTGCCAACTGATTCATCTACACAAAGTGACAGCTGTATTTATCAATACTGAGGTAAAATGCCAGGAAGACAGCAGCAGGATTTTGGGGGGTAGTAGAGTATTTTCTATATGATGGGTATGCAGATACACTCCACCTCTGTCTTTTCCTCTACCCCGTCAGACCTTTGTGTGGTGATGACATAGAATTAGAACTTTAGAACTAGAAATGTAATTCTTTTCCAAAACCAGGATCATTAAAGATGATCCATGAACTAGGTTATCATAGACTATATTGATAGTTTCTGTGGCATTTATCCTGCTTCTAACAAAGCAGCTCTTTATTTGAGGTGCATTTCTTTCTTACTGCTTCAGGTGATTCAGATTCTCTCTCTTGCAATCTTACTACCCAGATGTATGATGCTGTTTACTTCTGCTGAATTTGTTTTCCCTGTTAGAGATATGGCTTTTAAAATCTCTGATTATTCTTTTTTTTTTTTTTTTGTCATTTCTTTCCCTACCTGTTATTTAGGAGTCTCCAGCAACTTTTAGATTACCCTGGGGAAGATGTGGAGGAGACATTCTGTTTGAATTTTACAGTAAGACACATTTGACATATCAACTCTCTGATTACTATGGTACAGTTGAAACCTATCTATATTTTCATTCTGGCTGATTCCAAATGCCTATAGCACATGGCCTGTGCTAATCTTAAAATGTTCTTTGCTATCAACTCCCTTCTTCTTTTGTATGTATGTAGTCCTAAAAACTGACCTACTAAGTAGATTAATCTGAGTGGTTTTCAAAATAGCCTCATTGTCACTGTTCAAAGACCTGATGCTCTAACAGGTTGGGAGTGATGGGTTCATCTTGATCATTTTTTGACTCTCTGTTCAAGGCCTGCCCTGGGGTAAAAACAAGGTACCATAAAACTGCTCCACAGTGTGAAGAACCTTGCTGAGCAAGGGGAGTGGTGCCTGTTTCCTTTTTGCATGAAGGAGAGCACATAAACTCTCTTACCTCTGGAGTGAGTCAGACCTGCATCTGACTGTGTCTCCTGCAGCACAGAGCTGTAACTTGGGATGAGACAATGAAGCCATTGTGATGGTAATGCAGGCTGTGTAAAAAAAAAAAAAAAGAATACCTTTAAAGTAACAAAAGAAATCTTCTCCAAATTGTTTTTCCACACTTAAGGGACTCTTTTGTCTATGATCCTTTTGCATTCTTTTCAGGTAACCAGTTAGTGTACAGAGTGTAGGTTTGTACTGCTGCCATCCTTGGCTGGCAAAAGCAGGAAATGTCTGTCATTTATTCTTCCAGTGAGAGAGGATGAATTAACCCCCTGAGTTTCTGTTAAAAAAGGGAGTCCTTTTTATTGCCAGAACTCATGAACTTGGTTAAAAACAGTTAGTTTTTAGTAACCAATCTCCTGGGGTTTTTTCTCCAGAAAATTTACTTCAAATAATTTTTATTCCTTTCTAAGTTCACGTTTCAACTTAAAAGCAGTCCAATAGCAAATGTAGGTGATGGAGGGTGGTGAAGCACACAGGGTACTTGGAGCAGAGAACAGAAGTTTCTGCACATAACATTTTCTCTGGCCCACCCTTTACATACCTCCTTAGTCCCCAGCTGTCTGAGTCTAAGAGTACTCTGTCTTTCTTATAGGCACATGCTCTGGAAAATACTTCTGGTAACGTTAATTTCCTGTTTTTGTACAGATCTGCAGGGAAAGCTATGGTGTGACAGAGCAGAAGAACCTGATTGAAGACGGAGATAAAATCCTGGTGCAGAAGGACAACAGGCAAGTGGGGCACCTGTGGGGATGGACTTGTGCTTGTGGTGAAGTCATGTGCCACAGAAACTCTGGCTGAAGGGAAACGTGGGGGCTGATTAGCAGTCACTGCAAACAAATTTTAAGACCAGTTGCCTGAAAGTTGCTGGGCACTGGTGGTACTCGAACAAAAATCAAGTTTTCATCGTCTTTCCACCGTGTTTGGAAAATGGACCATGCACTGGGATTGACGTCTTCCCTATAAAAGGCCTCTGTATAGACCCTTGGTAGTTTTTCTCATTTTAAAGTAGGCATTGGAGACATGATTTTGGCCCAGGTTTTGACCCCTGATGGCTCAGAGGGGAACTGTATGTAACCAGCAAAACTGAGCCTGGCAGAGTTTCCGGAGCCGGAAACTTTCCTTTGAGCACGGCCTGACTCCCATCCCGGATCACAGCCAGAAGGACCTGCTGTACTTGGATCCCTTTCCATTTGACTGAACACCCCAGAGTTATTACTAGCACAGCTACCATTTCTCCCCCCCTCCCCTTTTTTTTTTTTTTGTCCAGCTGCTGAACTATTTTCTTCCCATAATCTTGTAATTGGATTTCTACAAGTGCCTTTATTACTTGAAGCAGTGTTCACATTCTTTCTCTGCTGGCAAAACATTGTGATCCAGTGACTACTCAGCAGCATGGTTAGGGGCTTGTACTAGGATTGCTGAAGACCTTGCTGGCAAGGCTGGAGATGAAGTAATTTCCTATTAATCTGATTATTTAAAAGGGTTTTGAATGTGTCTGAAGCCATTGCTGTAGCAAAAGCTTTGTCTGTGTTACTTCTTACCTACTTTAGCACTGCCCAAAATGGTGCAATTACACAGCTAAAGAGCTGCCTCCATGCAAAACCCACATGGGTTTCTGTCTCCCTGCAAAAAGATGGACTTCAGGTACAACAGAGGAATGTTTAATCTACCCCTGCAACGGTGAAGGAAAGATAAAAAATGCCAGTGTTAGAACCCTTTAGGTTTTTAGGTTGGGCATATACATTCAAAAGAAAACCTGCTTTTTTTTTTTTTTACTGTATGCCATCCAGTACAAAGGAACACTTGGGAAGAGCACCAGGGTTAAGTACTGGAACTGTTTATTAAGTCAGGATAGGAAACAAGGGAAGAAAATCCTTAAGGAGAAAGGTTAGTGTGTAGTTCCACCAGCTTAACATTCCAAAATTCAATTGCTTTATCCTGACTGGAGTTCTGAACTCAAGCTAACCTCTAAATCCAAGTCTAGACATGACTGTCAATTTACCGTACAGTGCTTAATGACTTCCTCCATCTCTATGTTTAGAGGCCAGGGACCAGTTTGCCACCCTATGGCCTGAGTAGTTTGTTGTGTGCATATCTGTGGGCACTGCCCTTCCCATGTGAGGAAAGTTCATTGGGAACTGGGGAATGCGCAGGATTGCTGTAACTGACAGAGTATGCAGAGTAGGAAATGCCTGCATTTTCCCTTTCTCCTCTGGAGTTCATAAAATGCTCTTGGTGCAGAGTTCATGACCGTAACAGCCAGAGAGGAATTAAGTAACAGTTAAGTGCTTAATCAGCTTGAATTTCCCTAATGCTCAGGTGACTATGGGGAAAATGAAAATAAAACAAATGCACTGGAAAATAACTCCCCCTTTGGTAAATGATTTCTTAGTCCAGGTTTTCGGTTTTGTTAGTCTGCTTCCTGGTTTCCTTTTTACTTCCTCACCTGTCCCTCGCTGCTTTTGCCAAAATGTTTCTTCCAGTTGTAACCTCCTCAGCTTTACTGGTGGCAGAGACCCTGGGAGGCCTCCCATGCCACCCCTGCCTGAGAGTAAGCAGACACACGGTAGTACTTGCTGCTGAGCACTCTGTCCATGTTGCAGTGGCTCGGTGACAGGAGGGCAGTGGGTTGAGGCTGCTGGAGGGTCTTGTTTGCAAAACACTTCACAAGCAGAAGCAGGAAGACTTGGCAGTGTTGCTGCTTAGACATATGATTAAAAGTGCTGTCCTCTGCCTGCTTTCTCTCAATGCATTAGGGAAGAATTCGTCGAAGCCTACGTAAATTACATCTTCAACGTCTCCATCCAAGAGTGGTACACAGCTTTTTCTACTGGCTTCCTGAAAGTGTGTGGTGGGAAGGTCCTGGAACTCTTCCAGCCCACAGAGCTCAGGGCCATGATAGTCGGAAACAGTAACTACAACTGGGAGGAACTGGAAGAGGTAAAGCTTCCCTCTTGTACTATTTTTTATTTTGCACAGGTATCAGGATTGTGCAGTTGCGTGAGATGGGCATTAGTCTGTGTTAGGGGATGGGATAAGCCACGATGCTTTTTTTTCCCCATGCTCCTTGTACACCTTGCTGTCCCTCACATGAAAAGTTTCTCACTGTGGTGGCCTGCTACAGATTCCCTCCTCCTCAGGGAGGAAATTCAGGATGAGGAAGGACAGGGAGAAGGACTTCCATCTGCTGTTTTTAGGGATGAAATCTATGACCAAAGGGAGGACACAAAGGGTCTTCACCTGTAGTAAAACTCCACTGCACAAGTGCAAAAACTACACAAGGGTTCAAAGGGGAGTCTGGACGTCCAGAAAGGGTTGTATCCTCTCAAAATCCATAGACCAGCAAGTCACTCACAGTGCAGAGTGTGTGATCCTGTTCATGAGTTCAGCCTAGGAAAAGGCACTCCAGAATGGCTCTCCACACTTGTAATTAGCTGAAAAGCAGAAGGCTAATGTCTGCCTTCCTCACATTGCCGGGAGAGCCCTTGCCATGTCTTTGAGCCATGCCATTGCCCATCACCCATCCTGTGTTCCCTTTCAAACCTATCAGGCACGGATCTAATTTGAGACACTAGAAAAGCTCAGGTCTGGGTTCTGCTTGGTCTTTGCTTTCCAGTGCCAGCTGAAAATGCAGTATTTTGGTTTTTAATAGAGTGCTGTCTATAAGGGAGACTACACTGCCACACACCCAACTGTGAGAATGTTCTGGGAGACCTTCCATGAATTTCCCTTGGAAAAGAAGAAGAAATTTCTCTGTAAGTATCTTGCAGTGGTGCAGGATCTCCTGAATTGAAAGACTTGGATAGGAGTGGCTGCAGAGCTTCATTGCATTGAGTTGGGTGATCCAGCATGAGTGACAATAACTGCTAGTCAGAGCTGGGGCTTCCCTCTATTGTGGTTTTTTCCCTTCTGTCCTGGCCACCTAGCTAGCTCTAGGTGGCCCTACTTGAGCAGGGGGTTGGCCCCGAGGACCTCCAGAGGTCCCTTCAACCTCAGCCACTCATATTCTGTGACTGCTGGAAGGATAAAGGCCAGTGTTCCTGCCTGGCACTGGCCTTGCTGTGCTGCAGCTCCCCTGGGAGCCAGCCAGGTGCTGCTTGGAGTCCAGTCAGAGTTTCAGCTCCTCCAGGCAGGTGGGGCTGAGCTTTGCCTGTGCGTGCAGCCCTGGTGGGAGGTCCCTCACCTGTCCCACCTGCCCAGTCTCCCTTTGTGCCTCTTGCAGTGTTCCTGACGGGCAGCGACCGCATTCCCATCTACGGCATGTCCAGCCTGCGCATCATCATCCAGTCGACGCCCAGCGGGGAGCAGTACCTGCCCGTGGCTCACACCTGCTACAACCTGCTGGACCTGCCCAAGTACAGCAGCAAGGAGATCCTCAGCGCCCGCCTCGTGCAGGCCATCGACCACTACGAGGGCTTCAGCTTGGCCTGACCCCTGCACGGGGCCGGCACAGACTCTTGGGTGCTGAGCAGCAGAACGATGGGCTTGGGATTTATTTTTGTAAGGGAATAGATCTGAACTTCTGAACTACCTTTTTTTTTTTTTTTGGGGGGGGGGGTGTGGGTAAATATAAATAATAATAATAATACTAGAGATGATGCAGTCTCAGCCTGATGCTGCCAGCATTTTGTGGGGCTTCAGCAGAGAGAGGCTCTTGCTTTGAACTTTTTCATCTACTGAACAAAACCAGTTCAGTGGGCATTTCTGTTGTTTCCCCTCCAACTTGACATCACTGCCCTCCTGGCAATTCCTTGTAGTTTGCTTTTGTTCCTCTCATACACACACATTCTTCTTACCTCTTCTTTTAGTTCAGTTGAAATATTTTGATGTCCCTTGCATTTAGGGTATGGTGGAAACAGGATGAAATAGTGCTCTCCTCTTTGAAAAGCTGTGATTTCCCCCCGACCCTTTTTTCCTCCCTTTTAAAATGCAAGCTGGTTCTTGCTTGCTTTGAATGGAAATATCTCCTCTTCCCTTCAGTCCTCAGTGGATGGTACTGGGCTTGGATGTCATTTGTGACCTCAGAGCGGTGCGTTAGTGATGTTCTATCTTTTTGCACCAGGATGTCTCATGGAAAATACGGTAGTTTACAGAGGTTGGCTTGTTTTTCCCCACTTGTCTTGAATTTTGTTTTCAAGCTTCTCAAAGAAGCCTCAGAATCCCTCGGGAGTGGAGTTTGTGTTCAGGCTTGTGGAAGGACAAACCCTGCCTGTCTTAGCAGGTTTGTCTAAATGCCTCCCTCATGTTGTGTTTCTGTCCTGGCAAGTCTGCAGTCTGGGTGCAGGAGCTGCCCTCTTCTTCCATCCCAACAGCCCTGCTACTCCAATACAAGGTGAGGTGGCTGCTTCCACCTTTGTCCAGAGGAGCTGTGTGTGTGGATGTGCGAGTGCAGGGGTGTGTGAGTGTGGGAGGTGTGTGCAATCTCTCCAGTCTCAGGTGTCAGGTCAAAGATCCCCATTTGAGTGATAGCCCCCTGTCTGGAGATTGGTTTGATCTTTGCAGTTAGGCTTATTACTTTGCTGTTTGAGAACAGCCCTCTCACTTGGCAGCTGTTTTGCCAGGGGGCCTGAAGGACAATCTGTGTGAATTAGACTGAAAATGTAGAAAAATCTCTACCTAAATCTATCCTGTATGATTGGAGAGCTTTTGTCCTCTTTTCCTCAGTCTCACTGCCCCATTAAGTGAAGTTTAAATGATTTTTCTCCTTTCTCCCCTGCCATTTTTCAGATCTTGATGTAAATCTCATTTTAAGCCTAGGGTGGTTTTGACATTGACTTGTTATTAGGACATAGTATTTATGCACCGTGTTCAATTTACAGTATTGAACTTTGCACCTCGTAACAAAAGGTTTTAGGCTTCTGGATTTTTCTTTTTTTTTAAAGACGAGCTGTGGGCTACATCGAGAGCCCCCCAGCCTCTTTCTAATGCAGCATTGAAGACAAATATACAGTTATATCAAATGTTTATTTTCGATGTGTGTGTACATAGTACAGTATTATGCAATAAATTTGATGTTTAATTCTGATGGAGTGGCTGCCTTTCCATGTCGGGAAGCAAAGGAGAGGCTGCTCCAGGCACCAGCACTGCCTCTCCCCCTGTCCTATCTCAGACAAAGGGAAGTCCTCCAAGGAAGAGCTTGGACTTGAGACCAGCCCTCAGTCATTCCATAAATGCATATGTGGTTAGACACATATAGTGCACATATTTATTTGTTTAGGTGAATGGATCCTATGTAGACACAGGAATATCCTCTTACATACAATGTAATGTGTGCACATTACTGTGTGACCTGTATTATTGTGTAAGGTCTAGCTACTGTTGTATCTGGTGTATATAGTCTATATTTTGTATATAGTGGGTTGCATTATTGTAGATAACACCTATTACACTACAGAGGTAAGTGTGCGTATGTTTTATATATTATATAAATGCAAAATGTGTGTATATTTATATTTATAATCAGATATATCTTTTCCGGTAGCAAGTGTCAGCCCTGTTCGGCTGAGGAGGAGGAGGAGGAGGCAAGAGGGGCCAGGGCTGTTGAGGACTTTATGAGCCACTTTATTGGGCTGAGCCATCTTTGGCAGCATCCCACACAGAACAGAAGCTGTCACCAAACACCTGCAGTCAAAATAGCTGTATTTTCTTGTTTTATATAAAACACAAAGCATACACATAATGTTTTTCAATCCATTTATGTTTAAAAGGGCACCGTCGATTCAGTCTGAAGTTGCTTTTACATAAATCATGTAAACAGAGACCCAAGCCTAGAGTCACTGAGATATCATTAGCTGGGGAATGCATTCCCAAGTAGCTTTTGTACACCAAATGCAGTCTGAAGAAAAGGGATTGTTAACAATTTTTTTTTCAGTCAGGCACCCACACCCTCCCTGGTATTGCCTTCTGCACTCAGCCAACCCCAGTATTTGCTATGTACCAAGTTATTTGCAAAATTATGTGTTTGATGTATGTACATATCCATTATTCTAGGAGCTGGTTCCCTGCATGCAGGTGTCCAAAGGGAAGCACAAGGATCATGCACTTGCTGACCATACAAGGTCCAGCAAGTGTTCCACTCTCCATGGAGAGTGCTGTGAATGACCATGCAGGTTGGTGAAACTTGACTGCCCCCTCCAAGAGCTGGAGGTGTCAATCCACTCCAGTCTCCAAGGGCAAGAGCTTTTTTCATGAGTCTTCTAAATGTAGGGCACCAAGACATGCAGTGGGCGTGTGGGGTGGGCTGTCCAGTTTGGACTCTCAGGGCCACTTCCTGTGTCTTCCACCCAAGCAAAGGGCCTCTGACACCACATGCTGTGGCAATCAAGGGCACCAAAACCTTAGTGAACACCTGAGGGAGAAACAGGAGGAGCCTAGGAAATGCTGCTCGGCCATCCCCACAACTAATTGTGCTACACCAGGCCCACTCTGCTCCATTTACTGCCCTTCTACCACCTGTGAGTTACTTGAGTTACTTTGTACTTCTCTAGAGATTTCATGTTGTACTTCTCCCTGCAGACTTTTTTTTTTTTTTTACTCAAACTGTAACAATTTTGGTCTGGTTGCCCAGCTCTCACCTCGGCAGCAGTGGTCAATCACTGACTTGCAAAAAGCTCCAAAGACAGCTCCTCAGGTGGGAGGATGGCTGGCAGGACTTACCCTCTGAAACTTACACACACCAAAAATAACAACTAGCATATCAGCAGAATGATTAAGAGAAAAATGCTTTCATTTCAGTGCCCTTAACAGAAATATCTATTATTCAACTGTTTGCTCAGGAGTAAACAGAATAAAACCAAATGCAACTTGTTAGAATGACAAGTTTTCCCTCTATCTTTCACTCCTACAATCTTATTTTGTGCACAACCCCTTCATGGCCAGCATTTACATTTTAATGATTTATTATACCACAATGTTGTAACACAGACACATGTCCGAGGCAGCCCCATGGATGGGAACAGACCCTACTGCCATCCTATAGCAGACAGCTTTGTTCTAGTGACATGGATAGAGGTTGTCTTACACTAAACAGCTTATTTATATCACAGAAAGTACAATTTTTACAGTGCTTCACACCTTTTAAAAAGAACAGTCTTGTATTTAATATTCTTCAGTCAGTAATCATTGATGTTGGCACAGACAAATCATCAAACAAAATGCACAGCTCTTGCTTAGATTGACTTGGTGTGGTGGGACAAACATAATTTCTGTCTATTTGTGGTCAGTGGGAAGTTAAATCGTCTGTATGAGATAAAGATGTTTTAGTGCTCAGGAGTCCTCCTCCTGCACAGGTTTGGGAGAGGGGAGTCACAGCATCTGCAAACCCAGGACAAAATTCAGCATTGGCACGTGTCTTTCCAGGACTGGAATTCTAAAATTCACTTCTTTCTGATAATCTTTTCTAGCAGTTCCCTTCACAAGGAGGCAGCTGAAGTTTTGCTTTGTTTTTGCCACAGGAAAGGACTTGAACAGTTCAAAAAGAGAGATGGCTAGGTGTGTTTCTTTTTTTTTTTTTTTTTTTTTCTTTTAATGTACAACCTCTATTAATAGGTTTTGTTACTTTTAGTTTTCAAAGTTCAAAAATATAAACTCTCTAAAGTGCATAACTGTACTTACATTTCATAGAAGCTATCTGAAATTCTAGCAATATACCATGTAAACAGCAGTAACTAAGCATCAGAAAATGCTACAATCTCATCAGTTTAAAAATAAAATGTACTGTTCCCTGGATATCGTTTATCAAGATTTGTCAGGGAAAAACCCCAGCTGGTGGGGGTGTCTTAGGTTGCAATGCAAGATGTAACCAAAAGTGTTCTGTTACCAACTGTTAAAACCAGGTGGGGCAGTTTTCTTTATCTCTTCCACCACCAGTCCTCCCTCCAGGCGATTATTTTCTGATAATGGGCCATTGAGTCTTACAGGTGACTGATAAATCACATCCTCCCATTGTGAGATGCTCCGCCCAGGGCGGGGAGCCAAGCATTCCTGCCTGGATAAAATCTGGTAGTTGGAGCACTACAAGCAGCCTTTTTCCACTGGATCCCCAGAGGAAGACCAGGTCTATCTACACCACCACTGGACCTTCAGAGGAAAACAACACCCTTCTACGGGGTCACTGCTTCAACAGAAGCACATCTGCCACTCCAGGACTGCAGCCACCATTCCAATTGGACTGCTACCAACACCCTGACCCACAGGGTGCCAGGTCGTATTCTGACTCTGTCAGTGGTTTTGTACTACTACATTTTATTTTAATTTTCCTAGTAAATTGTAGCTCTGACTTGGGGTCTCCCACTGGTTTGCTTTCAAACTATCATGGGGGATATCACAGGTGTAGGAAACATTAACGACTGGGTTCTTAAGAACAACAGGGTCCTTAAGAAAAACAAAAGCCTTGGCCATGCTTAGGGGAGGAGGGCATCTGGTTGAAATTCTGTTATGTTTCTCTCTGAGGGGCAGAGACACCGTGAGATTCGGGCAGGTAAAAGACAGGGCTGGGGCAGTTGCTAGCTCTGGGTTTTGGAGGATGGTTGGAGCTGCTGGTTGGGGAAGGGAATTAGCTCTTGCTGCTGCTTCCGCTGCTGCTTTCCCAGCTGCCTCCCCCAGCTCTGCTCTGCTCCCTGCTCTGGTCCCACTTCAGTCTCATCTCACTTCCACCATCATGAACAAGAAGCAGCCATTCCTGGGCGTGCCCACGCTGCTGGGCTACCTGCCAGGGCTGGGCTGCGGAGCCATGGGTTTCACCACCCGCTCTGATATCGGCCCTGCCCATGATGCCAATGACCCTGTGGACAACCGGCACGCCCCGCTGGGCAAGAGAATTGTGGGAGACCAGATGAGGAAGTACCAGAAGACAGATGATGATCATGGGGATTTGAATGACACCAACTATGATGAGTTCAATGGCTATGCTGGGAGCCTGTTCTCAAGTGGCCCCTACGAAAAAGATGATGAAGAAGCAGATGCTATTTATGCAGCTTCGGGGATGCATAAAGAGGATGGATGAACGCAGGAAAGAAAGGAGGGAACAACGAGATAAAGAAGAAATAGAAAAGTACTGTATGGAACGACCCAAAATTCAACAGCAGTTCTCAGAGTTGAAACGGAAATTAGCGGAGGTTACTGAGGAAGAGTGGCTGAGTATTCCCGAGGTTGGGGATGCCAGGAACAAGCAGCAGAGGAATCCTCGTTATGAGAAGCTGACTCCTGTCCCCGACAGCTTCTTTGCAAAGCATTTGCAGTCAGGGGAGAATCACACTTCTGTGGACCCACGCCAGACACAATTTGGTGGACTGAATACTCCGTATCCAGGGGGTTTGAATACTCCATACCCAGGAAGAATGACACCAGGCTTGATGACACCTGGGACAAGTGAATTGGATATGAGGAAGACTGGCCAAGCCAGGAACACCTTGATGGATATGAGGCTAAGCCAGGTGTCAGACTCTGTGAGTGGCCAGACTGTAGTGGACCCAAAAGGATATTTGAGAGACTTGAATTCTATGATTCCCACAAACGGAGGAGATATCAGTGATATAAAAAAAGCCTGTTTGCTCCTGAAATCTGTCAGAGAGACCAATTTTCATCATCCACCAGCCTGGATAGCATCAGCCCAACTGGAGGTCACTGGCAATCTCCGGGTTGCTCGAAACCTCATCATGAAAGGAACAGAGATGTGTCCTAAGAGTGAAGATGTTTGGTTGGAAGCTGCTCAGCTTCAGCCAGGAGACACAGCCAAGGCTGTTGTGGCCCAGGCTGTGTGGCACCTGCCACAGTCTGTGTGGATCTATATCAGAGCAGCAGAACTGGAGACAGACATCTGTGCCAAGAAACGTGTCCTTAGGAAAGCCCTTGAACATGCTCCACACTTGGTGGGTTTGTGGAAAGCAGCTGTGGAGCTGGAGGAACCTGAGGATGCCAGGATCATGCTGAGCCGGGCTGTTGAGTGCTGTCCAACCAGTGTTGAACTGTGGCTGGCACTGGCAAGACTGGAGACATATGAGAATGCTCATAAAGTCCTTAACAAAGCCCGTGAGAGTATCCCAACGGATCGTCACATCTGGATTACTGCTGCCAAACTGGAGGAAGCCAGTGGAAATACCCAGATGGTGGAGAAAATAATTGACAGAGCCATCACATCTCTTAGGGCTAGCGGTGTGGAAATCAACAGGGAGCAGTGGATACAGGATGCCGAGGAATGTGATAAAGCTGGAAGTGTGGCCACATGCCAGGCAATCATGAGAGCTGTGATTGCGATTGGGATCGAGGTAGAAGATCAGAAACACACCTGGATGGAAGATGCAGACAGTTGTGTTGCTCATAATGCCCTGGAGTGTGCCCGAGCTGTTTATGCCTATGCCTTGCAAGTCTTCCCGAGCAAGAAGAGTGTGTGGCTGCGAGCGGCCTACTTTGAAAAGAACCATGGAACCAGGGAATCCTTGGAGGCTATTTTGCAGAGAGCTGTTGCTCACTGTCCCAAAGCAGAGGTGCTGTGGCTCATGGGAGCCAAATCCAAGTGGCTGGCGGGAGATGTGCCAGCAGCCAGAAGCATCTTGGCCCTGGCTTTCCAGGATGACCCCAACAGGGAGGAGATCTGGCTGGCTGCTGGGAAGCTCGAGTCGGAGAACAGTGAGTGAGGAGGCTGCTGGCAAAGGCTCGCAGCAGTGCCCCCACAGCAAGGGTCTTCATGAAGTCTGTGAAGCTGGAATGGGTGCTTGGGAATATTGCTGCAGCCCAGGAGCTCTATGAGGAAGCCCTGAAGCACTATGAGGGCTTCTCCAAACCGTGGATGATGAAAGGACGAATTGAAGAACAAAAAGAGCTGGTAGAGAAAGCACGGGAGTCTTATAATCAAGGGTTGAAAAAGTGCCCCCATTCCATACCCCTGTGGCTTTTGCTGTCCAGGCTGGAGGAGAAAGTTGGGCAGCTGACTAGAGCAAGAGCCGTCTTGGAAGTCTCGCCTGAAGAATCCAAAGAATCCAGACCTCTGGTTGGAATTTGTATGCTTGGAGTACCGAGTTGGTCTGAAGAACATTGCTAACAGTCTGATGGCCAAGGCACTGCAAGGGTGCCTCAATTCAGGAATCCTGTGGTCAGAAGCAATTTTCCTTGAAGCGCGACCACAATGAAAGACCAAGATTGTGGAGGCTCTCAAGAAGTGTGAACATGACCCATATGTCCTGCTGGCTGTGGCCAAGCTGTTCTGGAGCGAGCGTAAAATAACCAAGGCCAGAGAGTGGTTCCACCGCACAGTGAAGACAGACTCTGACCTGGGGGATGCCCGGGCCTTCTTTTACAAATTTGAGCTCCAGCACAGCACAAGGGAACAAGAGGTGAGGAAGCGCTGTGAGAATGCTGAACCTCACCATAGAGAGCTCTGGTGTGGTGTCTCCAAGGCCATAGAGAACTGGCAGAAAATGATTGGAGATTCTTGTGCTTGTGACAGCCAAGCTGAAAAATACATTCTAGAGTGTGCTGGCCTCAGCTGCCTCAGCGGTCTCTGTAGGACTTAACCTGCCCTTTCAGTGACACAGATTTTGAAGGACAGTGTTGGGGGTTAGGTTTCTTTCCTTCCATTCCTTTTTACTTACAGAATTCTTTCCCATAAGTTGCTAGGAAACATTAACGACTGGGTACTTAAGAAAAACAAAAGAAGTGGCCAAGCTCAGGGGCGAAGGGCATCTGTTGCATTTCTCTTATCTGGAAGTTTCTCTCCAAGGGGAAAAGTGGGCAGGTAAAGGACAGGGCTGGGGCAGTTGCTGGCTCTCTCTCTCTCTTTTCGCTTTGGAGAAGGATGGTCGGAGCTGTTGCTTGGGGGAAGGAATTTGCTACTGCTGCCAGAGCCCAACCCAGAGCTACTTCTTCTGCCATGGGGTGAGCCTCTGCTTGTGAGAGCAGCCACTGAACTGGGACCTTATGAACACCCACCTCACTTAGAGAGGGACCTATCCTCATCTCCTCGGGTGCCTGGGATCCTGAGCTCACCCCTCTCTGCCCTGCTGGAAGCCAAGCTCCTCTGTCCCACCCTTGCTGCTTCTTTGGCACTGCTCCAAGCTTTCACTGCACTCCCTGCCTGCCAAGACATCCCGCGGTTCTAGCCACAGCTCTGGAATAGCTTCTGATACATCTCCTCTACCACCCCAGGATTTTTGCTCATTCCTGCTGTCCCAGCTCGCTGCTTCTGAGAGTCCTGCTGGAGCACTGGGTTCACCTGCCCCGGGGGTTTCTGAAGGCTTCCCTTCAAAGCACTTTTTGATCCGATCTGTCTGCCCAGTTAACACACCCCAAGGATCAGAGCAGATCCCATCTCAGGAGATGGGAACTCAGCATCTCCGAAAAGCCAAGCCCTAGGTCAGCACACAAGTCCTCAGCACTGTTTCAAAATACTAAATTCAGTCTTTGCTGGTTTTATATGGAACTGGCAATTCTGCAATTAATAAAAAACCAAACCAAGCTGTGAGTGCCCATCCCAAGTGCTTTCACTAACACACCTCTGCCTTACCCCATGTCCTGGGGTGACTTTATGATGCTTGGATCCCCAGTCATCTGTTCTGTTTATGCTGGATATTAAGTTCTACACCTTTGAGGCTGGTTCTGAGAGCAAAGGGGGCAGCAGAAGAAGGGCACAGTTTGTTATCAGAAACTGCAGTGGCTCCTCCCGCATCCTGCTCCTGGACTGTGCTGTCTGCAGACAGACAAGGGACAGAGCTCTCTTTTGTTTTTTAGTTAGTTTTTAGCTAGCGGAGGCAGAGAAGTTCCCTGGACTGTGGCTTTTCCTTTTCTTGGAACTCTTCAAAACTGCTTTGGACCAATATCTCAGAAAAACACCGGGAGTTCATGCCTGTGGCCCACAGGGGCTGGGACGCTGCATTCCAGTGCCAGAGGGACTGAGAGACACGCAGCGAGCTGAGCTACACCCCACAAAAATGACTTTCTGAATTTGCCGTCACTTCAGAACAACAAGAGGTTTTATTGTTTGGTATCGTTCATTGTTCATTTTTCATGTTTGTTGATGCCTTGCTTGTTAAATAAACAGTTTTTTTCCACTTTTCTCCAAGGACATCTTTTCCTGAACCAGCTGGGGCAATTTGCCCTAAACCAGGACACCCACCCTGATTAGCAAAGGGCACGTGCAGCCCATGACCACGTTTGTAAGAATCCAAGGGATCCTGAAGAGACCAAAATAGAAGCAATTTTGGCAAGAACACACACAGCACACATAGCAAGTGAAAGGGGATAAAGTACCCTTACATAAGTACCACAAACTAAATACAACTATTCGTGAACCCACTTGCCCTCAATGAAGAAGGAAGGGGGAGAAGTTGTTCTGGGAGTCCTTTTGGCTCCTCTGGTGTGACATGCATGAGGCCTGGCTACAACCAACACTGGATTTCATCTTGGTTATTTGGCTTCTGTACATTGGCAATGATTCCCCCGGGGAGCTGAAGAAACCATTACAGAAGTGCCTTCCCTTGGGTGTCACAGTAGACCCTGGCTCAGGGCAGACCAAGGGGTGCACATAAGCCTCTGGAATGGGAGAGAGAGCCCAGGAGTCCCAGGATGGTGGAACCGTGAGCCCTCAGTGACATGGTGTCCCTGAACTTGGGGCCTTCCTCTCCTTCAGGCAGCACCTGTTTGACGTGAGCACCTTGCTGGAGCTTAGGTTAATTTTCTTTTGTTCCTTCTTACCTACAGAATTTCTCCCATAAGTTGCTAAGAAGCATTAACTACTGGATACTTATGGTACTTAAGAAAAAGAAAGCGGCCAAGCTCAGGTATCTGGAGGGATTTCTCTCCAAGGGGTGGAGATACCCTGAGAATTGTGCAAGTAAAGGGGTGGGGGCAGTGGCTGGTCTCCATCTCTCCCTCTCAGCATCAGAGGATGATCAAGCTGTTGCTGACTGCAGGGAGGATTCACTGTCACCGCCAGATCCCAGCCCTGAATGCTTCTTCATTTCTGGGGTGAGCCTCTGCTTGCGAGAGCAGCCACTGAACTGGGACCTTATTAACACCCACCTCACTAAATGAGACACCTCTCCCCATCTGCTCGGGTGCCTGGGATCCTGAGCTCGCCCCTCTCTGCCCTGCTGGGAGCTGGGCCACCTCTGTCCCACCCTCGCTGCTTCTTTGGCACTGCTCCGAGTTCTCGCTGCGTTGTAGCCCCGCAGCCCCTGCCTGCCCAGGCATCCTGCAGTTCCAGCCACAGCTCTGGAATAGCTTCTGATACATCTCCTCTACCACCCCAGGATTGTTTTACTCATTGTTTTCTGAGAGTCCTGCTGGGGCAATCGGACCGGCTGCCCCAGGGTCTGTGGAGCAAAGCCTCTCTTCCCTCCCTTCCCGTCTGGGCCGAGCCACCATCACCATGCGCTCCCTGAGCCTGTGCCACAGCGCCCCTACAGCCATGGAGGAATCACTGCACCGCCCCGCCCCGCCGGGAGCCAGCAGCGCCCCTGCTGGCTGTGCCCAGAACTGCACCCAGTGGGAAAGTGCCTACGGCTGAGAGAGGGGCTGGGACTGGGTTCTGTTTGGTGTTAATGCTGTGTTGTTGTTGTTTGTTTGCTTTATTATACACACTAGTAAAGATCTGTTATCCTTATCCTCATATCTTTGCCTGAGAGCCCCTTAATTTCAAAAATTATAATAATTCGGAGGGAGGGGGTTTACATTTTACATTCCAAGGGAGGCTCCCGCCTTTCTTGGCAGATGCCTGTCTTTCAAACTGAGACATACCTGAATCAGGTGTCCCAGGACTTTCTTTTCTGAAAGTCATAAACAATTTTGGAAGCAGTAAATTGTCAAAGCCTGCACTCGAGACAGGTGCCCTTTCCACAGACAGAGCACAGCTCCATGCTCTCAGTTTCCTGTGGTGTCCTGTGTACTGCCATACCTCCTACACTGGGAAGAAAAGCCCATCCTCCGCTGCCACCATAAGTGCTGCTACTGCACCCCACACAAGAGTGATGCACACAAAAGAAGAAAATTTAGGTGAGTGAGTTTGTGGGACCCCGGTGTGGACTGTTCAGCTTGGGCTCAGGTGTCTGTATCACAATGAAGCACACTCATGGGGTGGGTCTTCCAGATATTTACCCTATATTTGACACCAGATATTTCACCAACCACCAAAAATCCCAAGGGATTCTGACTTAAAGCTTTTAAAACCTCTTCCCTGTTGCCCAAACGTGGTCAGGACTCAGTATCACCCTCCAAGCAGAACAAGCTGGTAAGAACCTTGGCGCCATGGTTCATTTTCTTTACCATCCCAAACATGCAGGTACTTCCTTCTACTTCGGTTGAATTGCCCATCAAAAATATGGGAAGAAAACCCAACTCAAGCCTGGGCAAAACTGCAACTGACACCAGCTCTGGCTGATGACCAGGAGATCATTACAGCATTTCTCTAGAGCAACAGACGATGCTGGACTCCAAACCAGTCAAAAGTCTGAGCAAATCTTTACTGTAGCTACAAGAGAACAGTCTTGGTGCTGCCTGACCTGTGCCCTAACATGAGATTGGTCAGGGCACGTGTCTGTTCAACTCAAGTAGAAGCCATTTGATGATTTCATTATTATTAATCCTATTTTGCCTCTTGCTATAATATCCTGGGAAAAAGGAACAGCATGGCTGGCTTTGATATTCTAAACATTACAGGATCTGTAAGCAATTCAATACAGAAGAATCCCTTCAGTGCAGTCACTGAGCGCAGTGTTGTCTCCTACACTGGCAAACTCCATTTTGGGCATCAGGCCTGGAGAAACAGTGGGCAACAGCAAATGTAGAGAGTTACAGAGATCCACATTTCCTCCCTCTCCCACCTCTGGGAATGACCCTTCAGTTCCCAGGGAGCTCCTCAGCTCTCCCAGTCAGGCTCCAGCTGCATCCACTTCATGCATTTGTCCGTTTGATGCTCTCTCCTCTTCGTTTATTGGCAAAAACAATCTCCTTTTTTACATGATCTTGGAGCTAGTATCTCTCTTACTGATCAGGACTTCCAGCAGCTTCAGCTTGGCCTTAACCTGCTTGTATTCATTGTACTCTTCAGCCATGGGAGTGCGGTCTTCTTTCTGCACATTCCTAGCGGGAGTGAAAGCAGACCATGAAGATTTCTGTAACAGGAAGCCTCCCTCAGCAGCCTCCCTCTGTCCACCAACAAGACCTACAAAGCAGCTCCTCTCCCCCAACTCCTGATGAGGGAACAAGACCGAAACATTTATCCTTTGAAAGAAAAACCAAACAAACAAAAAAAGGGGCAAACAAGCTGCTCCAACAAAGTGTAGGATGCTTGTGTGCTGAGGCTGAGCACAACCCCACAGTTCCAAATGCAAAATCCTACTTGAAACATGCCCTGCTTCCCTAAAATCACCAGCTCTGCAAAACAGCTGGAAAACACTTTAGAAGCCATCTGAGTGTCAGCCTATGAGCCTGGCAAAAGAAAACACAGTTTTCCATCTTGGCACCACACCACATCTTGGCACTTACATGAACAGGCACACTCATGCAAAAGAAGATGGTACTTGATCAGATTGCTCTTGGCTTACAGGAAAATTTTAAATTTTCAGTGATTTTACAAAAGCCACTAAGGATGATGGCTGGTAGCAACAGACAGCCAAGATAAATTAAGAGTATAAATATATAAAAACATTCTATCAGCTCATTAATGAGAGACATTTTCCTAAAAAAAATAAAACCAGTTACACTAAGGCAGAAATACTTGATAAAACTAGTGTCTGAATAGCTCACGGATAAGCAAGAATAGGACAGAAATCACTAGGGAAAAAACTAGTTATTTTAACATTGAATAACTCTTCCACCATTCTGAATGTGGGTAAAGCAATGATAATGGTTGTGAAGAAGAAATACATAATACTAAATTCAGGTAACTTTCTGTATTTGGAGATCTTTGTATCTGCAAAACAGACTAAAAGTAGCTGAAGAACAGAGAGGCAGCTGAGAAATCGTTACCTTCCATTTTGTCGGAAAAAGTTATCTTCAAAGTCTCTCAATTTTTTTCTGATTCGCTTTTTCTCTTCTCTGACTTCTTGGAGCTGTTCTAACAGTTCAGGGCTGTTGGGTTTAAAGATAAATGAGATTATCCATATGTACGCAATAAAACCAGGAAACATACAGAAAACCTACAGATGTTTAGTAGTACATATGCCAAGCAACGGAGCTGCTCCTGGAAGCAGCTCTGGCAGCCTCACATTACTTGAAACAAAAAGCTCTCTGAATTTAGTTCAGCAAAATGATCATAGTCTTAAGCTGCAGCTTCTAAGGAGGTCAAGTGTACACTTCACAATTTACCACTAGCTTCTATGAAACTTAACTCCTGCAGATGGGTCTGGGTTTGGTGACTTTTTATAGGATCAAATTCAATGGTCACAACTTGGGGCTACCACCCCCATGTGTCTGCACCAGACTTGAAACTAGCAAAGCTCATTCCACTTGACCTCTCCAAAACATGAAAAACCTTCTGGAGTGCAGGGTTTTCATGATAAATGCTTGCCACTGGTGGAGTTACTATTTAGAGATGGAATCCAAAGGTGCAAAAGCTAAGTATCGGTATCAGGACAAGGTAGTTTCTTTCCAAACCCTCTCTATGAGGGTCTATTGCATTTGAAAATGAAACACATAAACTTATGCCTCAGATCATAAATAGGAAAAAAACCCTAGACTTTTCTGACAAATCAAAAGCTATCTTAGCAAGAAATAACTTTTTGCAGTTGCCTGCGAATTCAACATACATGGATGCTTCATGGAGATTTGAGAGCCCCATATCCTGATTGCTCCTAGATGGAATCTTATCATCCACTGGGGAAACAAAGCCATCAGCATCATCTTCTAGTTGATCCAAGAGGCTGCGCACACTGAAATCTGTTTTTATGGTAATTGTGAGATCCGGCTTCACGTTGCTGTCCTCCTCAGACCCCTCCTCTTCTTCCTACACCCAGGGACAGAGCACCCCCACAACAAGACAGGTTATTGCTTCCCTTCTCAGGAAGAGGCTCCTCCTCTCACCACATGCACTCGGGAACAAGAAGTGGAAAGGCAGAGCAAACACTTCAATTGCCAAGCAATACACAGGACACCAGAAGACCATCAGTAAGACACCCTAGAACCAAAGCATGACAGAGAAATTGCCACCACAAACTCAAATTGGTTAAGGAGACCCAGAGCGACACAACTGAGAGAAAAAAAAAATACTTGGGGTTCAGAGCAACCTGTTGCTTTGTTTAGTTTGTGTATTCTGACTTAAATGAACACATTTACAGTTTTACACATACTGTCCAAGGGACACCAGCCATCCTCTGCATTTCCCTGCAAACATTTCCTAGCATAGAGACTGCCAGGTTAAAATGCGGAATTTTCTCTCAAAAGATGCAGCTCAACAGCTCTCTCTAATGGCTGAATTCAAGACCTCAAATGCTCATACAGCGATACCAGTGAGCTCAGATGAGTCTTACAATTACCCAAATGTGGGATATGATTGACTGTAAAATGACTGCTGCTGCTAACATGTTCAAACATTAGCTCTGATGATTTTGCTGGAATACACTAAAAACTGGAGTGGAAACTCTGCACAGTGCAATTTCCCATTTCCTCAATGCACACTGATGAACTGGTTGTGTTCCAATTAAAAAAAAAAAATAATAGGCATGAGATTTGGAAGTCCCTGCTGCACTTGGTATTCACCAGTTCACTGTGTTCTCAAAAATAGGGCTTGTCCTGAGACACTGTCCAGAAATAATTGTAATTATCAGGGAACGAGGCCCAGTCTCTTATGTATGGAGACATTTCTAGAAGGCAGTTTTCAACCTTAATGTAAGGAACGAGGCTACTTACAGAAAGCAGCAAATGCCAGCATGGACAGTAAATCTCTCAAATATGTATATAAGTACGTGTGTAAATGTATTTATTGTACAGCCACATAACTCTAGCCAGGAAGGATCTAAGCACATGAATATCTTTAAAAGCTTTTGGGGGCTAATATCACTGAAGTCTTCAAGACAAAAATGTATTGTAGCACCGGAATCAAAAGCAGACATTTTTAAAATTTGTTTTTTCATGTAATTCCTCGTGAATAGTTCAACTATTCCTAAGAGACTGGTCCCATGTTTCCAGCAAAAAAGGAGAAGGTAACACCAAGACCTGGCTTAGTCCAGTAAACTCTCAGTGATTTATAAATGCATACATTTAAATTAAATTATAGTTTGCCCAGAGTTTTCTTTTTAATTTAAAGCTCTAGGCCATGATGAAACATTGCAAAGGCACAGGCTGAAAATTACAATCAAGATTGAGGCTGGAGGGTGAAAAAAACATTATCTGGGAAGAAGTTTTGAGTAGCAATAATAACAAAGATATAGAGAAGCTTGAATGTATCTTAGGAAAATCTGCAGGGAAGTTGAAGCAATATTTAGCACACGATTAGACAAGACCCATTTCTCCAGACATCAGCTGTACAGTTTAAACAGAAAGCACAAACCAGCAGCCATGTACTGTTCTTAGACCCTACCAACAACTCCAGGCTGAACTGGGGAGGGGACACCACCTTTCACTGCCATTCCCTGTCCCCAGGAGTGCCACCCTGCCCAGACTGGGAAGGGCTGCAGCAGGAGAACACGGATCCTGCTGTGCCATGGAGGAGGATTTGCTAAGTCAGTCTAAGCAGTGAAAGCAGCACACTTGGCTTTAGAGGAATCTCTCTGGCAACAAAGGAGGAGCTCCCATGCCCTTTTCTGGGAGAGCTCCTGGAAAGAAAGCAAAAGGACAATTTCCATAAGCAGTGTGACAAAGCTGCTCCTGAGGACGGATGCAAGGCGTTTTCCTCACAGATAGCCACGAGCCTGTCTTGCCTCGCTGCAGACACCAGTGTGCTGCCCGAGCCAGCAAGCCGCTCAGGAGCCAGCCTCCTGCCACGGGAGGCCACAGTGGAAAAGAAAGTGTAGAAATTTCATTTAGACCTTGGAGCCAACACTCTGCATCTGGTTGTCACAAGACTTCTGAAATAATTTTGCTCTTAAATACAAAGGAGCAAATTAAAAGGATTCTTAGCCAGAGCTTCAACAGAAAAGGCCCTCTAAGGCCTTCCCTCTAAAGTCTCACATAGGAACCTCACTTTAAATCTGCAGCAACATTTACACCTTGAACCAGAATGATCTTCATACATGAGATTCATTTAGCATGCACCTGCTTGGATTGTTAGGCAATCATGAGGCATTCCAGAGTTATAAATGTTAAATCCCCAGAGTATCCTATCATCGGCACTCCCACAAAGCAAGAATCCTAATGATTTTTTTCAACACAACATTCAAGATATTGTACCAAAATGTTTGTTAAAGTCACCTCAAAACACCTTTCAAGTTTTTAGTCGACTATCCCAAATGCTTCAAGAAAAACTCACCCAGAAACACACAAATACTGACATTGTCAGTAGCCTGCCAAATATTTCCCTGCCCATAGTGGACCTATGCAGGAGCTACGTTTTGGGGCCTTTTGCTAATTTCCTCTCTTTACTTCTGAGTGTAGTTCAGTATAATGCTGCCAGATGCAGCTTCACAAAGCCCCATTTAAGTGTTAATAGGCACATCATGTTAACAGGCTTAAGGCTGTCATCTAAATCTTCTCCAGAAACCCCTCAAAGTTTGCATTCCCTGCAGGACACCGCTGAACTGGTTTGGTACTACCCTGGCACAGCACCAGCCCATGCTGGCCATGAGAGATCACCATAATTGACAGCTCTGAAGTTCTCACACTGGGTGCTAGTAGAGGTGGAGGAAAAATGACACACTAAAACAAAAAAACAGAAGCAAACAAAAGCACTCCCCACCAGACCAGTACTGCAGATTTGATCCAGCAGTTATCTAGAAAATACTAAGAAGCTCAGTGATCATTAACCAGCTTCCAAACAGCAGCTTAACATCTTCAATCTGCAATCTGGTATTAAAGAATATGTGCCTTGAATAGTCCATTAATATACAATCCACTGGACTCAATCACCTCGGCTCTCTAAGTCGGCAGTACTTACATTTAACCGAGCTCTGTCTGGATAACAGAAATATGACCCAAATATGCTGAAGCACTTCTCTCTCTTGTTACACTGCAAGGGCACAGAAAGCAAGCCAGGGCCCAGCTCCACGCTGCGTGTCCTGGTCTGCTGTTGGACTTTATTCCTCAGGGGAAGGCCCAGTATCATAGCAATCTTCCCCATCCTGAATTATTACTCCACAGCAGCACAAGAAGAAACACAACACCCCTGCCATCCAAATCTGACCAAGCATCAACTAGCAGAACCAAGCTGTTCTTACTTCCATCCCCATTAAGTTAAAAACGCCCTGCACAAGGTGGTGAAAAAGAGCCTGGATAAAACAATTGGAGGGGGGCAGGTAAGGATCCCATAAGTGCCTTGGCTGGCTCCACGTGCGAGGGTTAGTTTCGTGAGAGCTCATTCCTGCCATGGTGCTGTGAGCAAGCCACAGAGCCTGGGAGTGAGAGAAACTACTGCAAATCAAGTTAGTGTCTTTTAAAAGAAAGGAGGAAAGCAAGAAAAAAGCAAGGTACACGGGTAATTGTGATTTTTAAATATATTTTTTTAAGCAAAATAAAAAATATTATGTGCAGATGGAGGGGAAAGGAGAAGGATAGGAAAGAATGCAAAGCCAAGGAAACACTGTAGTCTTATCTACAACAAGGGAAGAATTTGATCAGAATTGGCGAGGCTTAAAGCAGCTACTGATTTTTCAGGAGGACACTGCAAAAAAATCAATACTGATGAAAAAAAAAATCAATCAACCATTCTGTTTCATTGGTATAAGGGGAAAGTTGATGCAAACTGAGCAATTAGTTAGCAGCTGGAGGTCTTCACCTTTATCTCCTTGAAGAAGGAAGCTGTTTCGCCCTCGATAATTGGCTGCAGCAAAGGGCTTCTCCGCTTGCTGGAGGGGGAACCCTGTGACAGGTGTTAACAAGTATGTTACATTGTGAACCCCTTCCTCCTCCACCACCTGCTCTCAGCTCATTCTCACCCAAACATTCACTCTCAGCTCATTGCTGGACCACCAGGAGAAATACCTTTCTCAAGGAAGAAAAACAGGCCTGGCAAACCCCCTGAACCTTGGGCTGTTTTCTCTCAGGATGTTGCTTAGCAAAGGACACCACTGCCAATCTGTTTTTAAAAAGAAACTTGGATGATTATCAGCTGGGTAGTGACTATGAGGCAAAGGCTGCAAGAAAATAATCCCCAGCCCGAGGCCCATACACACACAGAGCATTTGGCTGGCTCTCCAGAGCTACAGGGTAAGCTCAGACAGGCTCTCCAGATTTGTTTTCCAGGAGCCTGAAGTACCCCACTGAAGAACTTCCCCACTGAAGTCCCTACTGATGTAGAGATGGATTTTCAAATGCATTCTGTCTCTCTGCGAACCTCTCACAGTTCTCACTCAGAAGACTGGGGAAAAAAACCCAGTCTCATCTCTCCTCTGCTAGCCTCTGTGGATTTTCAGTTTTGTGTCTTAAGAGGACCTGGGCTCTCTTTGATAGCTTTGCATTAAACTGCCCATGCACACCTACACAGCTTCCTCCTCGACTGCCAGCACTGTCTTCACAGCACACATTTTGGGGACTATTTTGCACATTCCAGGAGGAACAGCTTTCTATTTTGGTTTAAATGCAGGACCAGAAACACCTCCCAGCATTTGCAGAAAAAAGCCCCACTCCTGAGTGACACTGCCCTGGGTAAGGCAGTGCCAGCCTGTTCACTTCACTGGCCATCTACAGAAAGTGGGCAGGACATGAGCGCTGCTCAGGAAAAGCAAAAAAAGGGTTCATACATGATAGACAGAGTAAACAGGAACTTGGATAAAACAACCCTTTTCCATAGTTAGGATTGAAGTATTCTGCGTGGGTTTTTTAGATTAATTAATTTTTAAAAGCTGGACCACACAAATTGTCTAAAATTAAAACCAGTGAATTTTCTCCCTAGAGGGATGTATTGGGTTCCTTGCTGGTGGTAAAGCACCTTGAAAGAGGGAATATCCACCACTTGGAGGATCTCTTTAATACAAATTAAGTGTTAGAAGATGGAGGGCCCTTTCTTTCAGCCAAGGACATGCCTGGCATCTCCTGTGAGATCTACTCAAGTCTGTGTTCTGCGTACAGGAACCCTGTACATACAACCCTGTGGAACCAAGCAGCATGGAAGACCTACAGCTCAGCATGGGTTGGTATGGAAAAAGAAGTGAGGCTGTACCAAACAGAGGATGGATGAAATAACAGCAGCAGCCCAATGGAAAGAGAAGAAACAATACAAGGTGAGATGTGCCCGTGGCTCACAGGCGGGCACTAAAGTCCCTTAACCAGTTTTGCCCAACTTCAGTATGAAGGGTGTGATTGATTCACTCATTTGCTTGATCTTTCAGTGATAAGGGAGGCTGGGACTTAGCCTTAGTGATTGTGTTGTAAGCAACAGTGTGGTGATTCCTGCTTCCTCAGCTTGAAACCAAAGAAATACCCCACAAAAGAGTGCTCTACTCACAATAATAGGGATGGTGTTGGCTCTGGAGAGGATCTGTTTGACCAAGCGATACCTGTCATACAACGGCTTCATCACCTGCCGCTCATTTTTGGTAACCTGAAAAGGGAAAAGAGGAGACATCCATGAAGCCTGCAACAAATACTCCACTCTAGAACTCATGTGCCTGTGATCACCCTCAGTCTGAGTGGCTCAAAGAGACTTGTATGGGGATGACAGGAGAGCAACATTAGCCCTGAAACTCCTGTCCATCACCTGTGCCTGGTGCCACCTGAAGTTGTGTGGGGTGTCTTGTAAAGGGGCTGTAAGAGACAGGTGGCTTAAATGACCAATTAGGGATCAGATGTCCCCAGCACAAAATGACCTGCGGAGGCAGCACTCTGTGCTTGCAGTCACGTCTGCCACCGTAAGCACCAGATGAGCTTTCCCATCCTTGTTCTTGTGGCTGGCCCTCAATAGCCTGTTCGTGACCTATGAAAAGAGAAAGCAGCTGCACTGACTGGACGTTGCAATGTGAGGAGACTTCCTTTGAGTATGGTAAACTACAGATTTCACCACAGTTGACTTTCTGACTTTGCTATTCCTCCTAATTTCCTGTACAAGCCAGTGGTTTTTCCTCTTTTTAGCCCCCTAACCTTGCCCTCCATCCCTCCTCGCAGTCACTTTGCTGGGAAGGATTCACTGCAATGCTCGGATGGGGTGAAGGTGCCAGGGCTGTGTGGCATAGAGAAGAGAGAATACTGCTGTGATGTCCACCTCAGGTGTTCCTTATATTGCTTTGTCCTTAACTCCACTCCTTACTGCTTGTCATGCTCCTTCCCCAGCTTTGAGAGCATTACAAACTGAGTGTGTTATTTCTGGTTTTCTTTCAGATTCAGGGTGGGTTTTATTTCTTCAGTGTTTTCTTACAGCACATCAGAAAACAAACAAAATCATCAGCAATACCTGATCATTCAGGACTGTCTGACCCACATCCTATAAGCGTCCTTCCATTAGACCTTTTGTCTAACTTTAGATTATAAAGCTCTTATGAGGAAGCTTTAACTGATGTCATGCCTTTCTACTTGCTGCTAATCACCAGAGCACCTGAACAACTGCCATGTAAAAATCAGCATCAACAGAGTGACTCCTAGGAAGCTTTGTGCAGTCTCTCCTACAATAGAAACAGGAGAAAAGGGAATACAGCTTGAGATAGTAAGGCAATTTTAAACTGCCTTTTATTTTGTCTGCAGTTAACTTTCACTAGCATAATCTTTCTAAAGCTTTTACATCCTCCCTCCAGAGAAAGAGACAGCTTGGGAGAGGCAGAAAGGCTGTAAGTCTTGCCAGGAGTAGGACGGCAGAGATGAACTCTAAGAATTTGGAGGTAGCATCCATCTTCCTCCTGATAACCCAGCCTATGTTCCCTATGTTGGGGGCAAATGAACATGGGGAGGAAAAGGAGGAAGATCTTCATTCCTTTCCTGATTCAATGCAAATATCCCCAGGCCTGATAAGGGGGATATAGATGAGCAGTCTTGAGCTCTGGGAGCTGAATGTCCCCCACCCCCAAGGCACAGCAGGGCTCCAATTCCTGACAGCCTCAAGCTGCCTGTTCATTGAGTAAGCAGCTCACATGGATTAGAGGGATGTGAGCAGCATGAAACAATTCACTCAGTCCTCTTTGTGCTGAGTTTTGTGCTGATATGACTGCACTCAATTGCACTGGCTAGCAAGTTGCCTCCAACTTTGGACATTTCTCTGTAACCCATCCAGAATACAACTACAGAAACTGGATGACCTATATATATATATATATATATATATATATATATATATATATATATATATATATATATATAAAATATTATTCCTATATTATTCCTTGCTTTACAAGATTTGCAGTTTGTGGAACAGGAGGTACAGCACTACTGTTGGCTCAGACAGACTGTTACTTAAAAAAAACCCCAAGACTATGATGAGGCTTATGTTGAGGCTGAGAATCAAACCCTCAATTAACAACATTTCAAAGCTGATTAACAGCACTGTTCTGTACAGAAAAATAAACATAAGCCTTGGAATGGGTACAAAGTCCTTAGGTATGTTGAAGAATGGAAAAGTTAAACAACATCCTTCAGTGTCTGAGTATCAGTGTGGAGGAGCAACACAGATAATTAATATAAGCATTGGAAGTTAAGTGTAGGGAGTCCGAGCCTGTCCTGCAGCTCATTTACACCAGCAAACTTTACAGAAAGCATATTCTGAAAGTAAATGTTTAGTACATGGGCACACTGTCTCATTAGGTAAACATAAGTAAGACCAGCAAAACCTGAGTATATTTTGGGAAAACATCAAAATGTAAAGAGACTGTTTGAATAATGGAGCCTTTGACACAACTCTGGGGCACACTCCACGTGGCAAAAGAGCAGCAGCTGAGAACAGACCATTGCTTGCATTGTTAGAGCAGCTCAAGAATTTCTGCAGAGACAGACTTTTGGCTTAACTAAAACAGTTCAGTTCCACCTTTGCAGGTTCATCTATTACTGGTGCAGAAAGACCCAGCTGCACAATAAATCTGAGCTCCATTGTTTTTCTTGTTTAGTTAAATATCTTTAAGGAAAAAAAAAAACCTTGGCTGAACTATCCGCATTCTCCTCAAGCTCTCAGTACTTTTCCACTGCTGCTCTGCCAGGAGCTGGGAACAGCAAAAGCTGATCAGTCTTCCTTGCCATGCAGTTCAGTGTTACTAGGTATAGACAGCTTATTTAAAAACAAAACAAATTAAAAAGCAGTTGTATAAACAAAGCATTGGAAAAGGTAGGTGGAAGTAAAAGTATGCTGACAAGATGGGCTCTGGGCTTGTTATCTTTTTGAACAGACTGAAGTGAGTTCACTTCAGTAAGATGCCAACTGTTGATTATATAATTGTAAAAGCAGCAAAAAGAGACTCGGTCTTACAGAGAACACGGGGAAGGTTAAGTGGATTCCCTTGTGCTGCCCTTTTTTTACACAAGAACAAATCTGCCTGTCCTCTCATGTAACTATGCCATTTTCATTAGCAGTTGCTAATACAGTTGTGACTGTACAATATTAGCACTCCGTGAAGGCCTTTAAATAAATTAGTGAGACTTTTTAAAACAATGGATAAAGGAAGATATAATATAAAGATCAGGAATCTCGTGCAGCAGCAGAATGACAGATTTGTGAGCTGCACCGATCAAGTACTCCTTACAAGCAGGAATTTGCTTCTCCCAAGCCACTGCTCAGGGGATTAGCAGCACTCTGAAATTAAGTTTCTTTACCTATATCGCTGGTCACAAAGATTATAATGACATCAGTGAAAGAGAAGGAGGGACTCATAAAAAGCCTACTTCATGGCCTGGAAACTGCTGTGGTTTTGCCACAGCAGGGATCAACAGGAGACAAAACTTAATTCTCTGTATTCACAAATAAGTTGGCCTTATACCATTGATACCAGAAATCTGCAAACTTCCTGGCTGGATGGGGGACCACGCAGAACTATTCCCATGCAGACTGTCCACTGGGCCTCAAATTGGATGTCTGTGGAACCTGATGAGCACAATGCCAAAATAATGGCCACTCAGCCTATAGGCTCTGTCCTGCAGGTGTCTGTCCAGCCCAGTGCTGTGTGAGGACATCACCCTGCCTGGAACAGACTCCTCAGCAGCTGCCAAAGTGAAGGATCAGGGAGGTGGATTAGAAGGTGTACGTGTGGTTTGGAGAACAAGAAGTTCTAGTGACCTGACATCAAAGGGGCATTAGGGGCATCATTTACCACAGACAAAGACATAGAAAGATGTACTTTGAGACAAAAAAAAAAAAAAAAAAAAAAAAAAAAAAAAAAAAAAAAAAAAAAAAAAATTCTGCAGTACATACCGGTCTGCCATGAATGCCTTCATAAGAGAGCAAAGCCTTCTGAAGAGCCACTTTTTCAGCTGCTATCTGATCTCGTGTCATGTCCTATGAAAAGTGGCACAGAGAGAGGGAAAGGGAGGAAGAAAAGAAAAAAAAGTCAGATTCCTGGACTCAAAAATACTGATCTGTGCCGTAACCAAAGTCATCTCATACCATCATTATGTTGTAAGGATTCATCTCTACCTTCCAGTTGTCTTTTCCCAGCTACACTGCCAAAGAGACTGTTAATGTGAGTACAATCCTATGCTCAGTGCAGGCAGATTAAACACACAAACTTTGCACATGAAGGTATTTTATGTACCTAAAGTGGATTTTCAGATTATAAGTGTGCTTTGGAAAAACAACACCATGCAACTTTTAATGCTGGTGGATCTTTTTCAGTTAAGATCTGAAATGTAAATTCTACAACAGAACACATTTCCTTTCTTTTTCTCCCAATCTGAGACAAACTCCAGTACCTCTTGTAAAGCTTGTCACCTTTGCTCTGACTGCCACAAACACGCTTTACCAAGAACTGAAGTGCAGTCAGAATGTCTCTTTCTGCAAGTTCTGCTATGGAGTGAAAGGCTGTAGCAGACAAGAGAGAATAAAGCCAAAAAAAAAAAAAAAAAAGGGAAGACAGTTAGAGAAGACTTCTCTAACCAAGTTGGCCAAAATTCCCCCACTGAATTTGCCTGACACCAAGCCTTTTCTCCCTCACAGCACCAAATACTATCACAGTCCCTCTGTAAGTGGCCAGGCTGCGGATTCTTGCTACAGTGAGAAAATAGTCAAAACACATGCTGTATGTTTTTATTCTGCAGATCTAGCAAACAAAGATAATGCTGTCTGCCTCACTCTTACACAGCAGTGCACAATTTACATGTCAGCAGACTCAAGGACTTCATTTACAAGGCTGCCCACACCTCAGGGTTTGAGCTCACATCAGATATGAAGACCTCCCTACTGATTACCCTCAGAAATTACAGCAGCTAACAAAGCTCAACGTGAAACAGTGAAGGTTAGCAGCAACACACCCTAGAAACATTCAGTTTTGGAGTGAACAAGACACAAGCAGATGACACAATCTCCAGACGCACTGGACAACTCAGAATTTGACAAAAACCTTTGGATGGAACAACAGAAATAGCCAAAACAGGGCAGGAAAAAATTGCAATAATTCAGAAACATTACTAGGAATATGCAAGGGTCAGACAAAGAACACAAGACAACATACAATAGAAACTGAGCTCTGGGGTTAAAAAAATCAACATATTAAAGGCAGAGGGAAAGGAACTAAAGCAAGTGAGCCCAGACTAAAGGCTGCAAGGCTTTTTAACAAAATGTAGCAGACCACACCACTTTCACAAGTGACTGTGCAGCCAGAAGTAACCTACTTGCACATAAAGGCCTAAATCTGACCTGTCTACATCGTACCTTAATGTCTTCAGGTCGATTTGTCTCTGCTCGTTTCTCTTGAAGCTTCTTCTGGATGGAGTCAAGGGTCACTTCCACGGCTGGCTTGGCAGATTTATCTGACAGGTCTTGCTTCTTGTCATCCTCCTTCTCCAGCTGAGAGCCGAAGCTCTTGGGGAGCGTGTTGCTGCGCTGACGCACAACAGGGCCAAGGTCTTCCTCTGAGATCTTCAGTTTTGACTCTGAGCAGGGAAAGATGAACAATTACTCATTTTTAAAATGTGACAGTGTCAGGATGACTGCCTCACATCAAACCTTAATGAGGCAGAGTCAAGCTACCCCCCCAAAGGCGCACCAGGGGCAGCTGCTCACCTTTAAGTTGCTTTCGGAATTTGGCCAAATCATTTGTCCATTTGAGCACTTCAGGGTTGGCTGCTTTGTCACTGTGGGAAGGCTGGAAGGAAAGAAAAGCCATTCTGAATCTGTGTTAAACCACCAGGAGCGATTCACTGAAACAAGTGTGTGGCACAAAGGGGTACAATGGAATTTGGACCCAGCACAGAGCACAGGCACTGGCTTCTGACTGGCAGCTGCACATCTCTGACCAGCCCATTTCAGACCTTGCTTTAATTGCTCCTGCCTGTCACAACACTTTGTCTTAGGGGCATCATGAAATGGATTTTCTTTTAAGAAAACACAGAACATTTGACACCAATGATTAAGTTGTAGGAGTGACTCAGAGGGCTGGATGCACACTGGAATCCTTGTGGCTATTGTTTCCTAACAAGAGGGTACCTCTAAAATAGAGGAAACCTAGCATGAACAGCTGGAAAAGTGTTATGACTCATGTATCCACACCAAAGGCTGCCTTACATCCAAAGGCATCAAATGACCCAAATTCTAGGCTACAGCAGCATTTTTTTCAGCCTTTCCTACTGCAGGCCAGATCTTTCCAGAATAATTCTTTGCCATTTAAATAGCCAAAGATGCACACATGCAAAGCTTTACAGTTCCTTACAAAGCTTTCTGTGTATCAGAAGGGTGTGTCAGAACAATTAAGAGTCCAGTACTGCTGCTGCTGCTCAGCAGCACTTCACTGTGGTTCCTTGCTCAGAAGTGAAGGCAGCTGCAATGCACAGGTGTCCTGGGATTACCATCATGCAAATGAGATCAGCCACTGTGCTTCCCATATGCTAAAGTTAAATAAATAAACAAACAAACAGAAATTGAACACAGCCATTCCTACACTGTCTTAAGCAGTGGTTTAAATCCTATGAATTCATTAGCCTTCCTTTCTTGTGCTGCATGGATATTGCATAATACCTGGAAAGATAATTTGCTAGGTATGCATACAGATTTCTGGGGGAGCAGCAGGTCTTCTGCCTTTTTTTTTTCCTTTCCTCATTACAAAAACTTTCAAGCCCCTCTGTATGTTTGGCATATTTCCCTGGTGTCCCTCTGTATGCTTGACCCACTTCCCTGGTGTCTCTTCCCTTTGCTGCTAATGCATCCATCTCCACATAAATGCTCAACTCCTAGAAACTCACTCTATATTTTCTCTCCTCTTCAAATTTGTCCTCAAATCTTCTGATCTTTTTCTTCAGCCCTTGAATCCTCCGGGTGAGTTGTGCAGGGGTAAGGTCTTCTCTGTCATCTTCATAAGATCCTAAAGATGAACTCCGTCTCCTGCCAAAAGCAGAGATTGCAGGGAGAGCTTAACCAAACAGCCACAGTACATCTGGGATGCAGAGAAGGCCACTTCAACTTTGTATGAATAAAGGCAAGGCCCACAAAAGTGAGAATGCTATGTTGCTACTCTGCAATGACAGATAGCAAAAGACACTCTAACAGCCCTAGATATTAATGCACAAACCTAGAAATTAACTACAAAGAACTTTTTTTTTAAAATACCAGTTCCCTGTGAGTAGGGACAGAAACCCAACGCAGCACAGCTGATCCAAAGAGATGCTGCTTGATGCAATGCAGCAAACCCTTAGCAGCTGTATGTAAAAGTCAGCACCGGCAAATCACAACCCACCTCATGAAGGAATGAGAATTGGGAGGAGAAGGAGGCACTTCTGGGTCATCCAGGTACTGCTGGCTCTGTCCGTAGGCATAGAAGCGAGGGGACAGCATGGGATCGCTGTCCTCATCCAGAAGCTGGCGAATCAAGCGCCCGGCCTGCGGGGAAAGGCGAGCCTCATCTGAGTCTAAGCCGTCTCGCTGCCATGAGGAGAGAGCAGGGATGGGCTCTGGGAACAGTAAGACAAAGGCTGGTTTTATCAGGTTTGTTTTATACGTAAGACAGACTCCAGGTAACTTTCTAATGAACCTTGACCTGCTCGTCCTGGACTGTGACTCTTGTCACCCGGCATTCTCTGGTCACTACTCCCATCTGCCCTCTGTGCAAAGCATTACGAAGCCTGGCCACAGCAGGTAACCTACACAAACATAAGTCATCTCTTAGGTGCAACAGAAAACTACCCAAAAGCTGACTCAGGAATCACCATGGACTGAAACCAAAAAGGCAATCACCAGCTAGCACCTTTGAGGAAAAAGTTATGCTGGACAGAGAGCATTACTGGCACATGGTATATGGAAGAGGCAATTGGACTCCAGAAGGATTTTTTTTCAGTTTCAGGACGTACAAATGCTGTAAACGAATAGTGTGTATTAACGGTTCTCCTATAGGCCCCCCTGTCACCTGCTATTGGAAATTCAAAGCCTAGGAGTAAGCATAGGTTCTTCTAATCTGCAAGGAAAAGGTGCCCCACATTACCACTTGTTCCACAGGGTGCCCAGCCCACATATTAACAATTATAGTAATATGGTCTGAGTTTCCCCTTTTCCCTTTCACACGCCATCCTCCTGCTTATAGTATGGTAGAAAAGTGAGGAAATCTTCAGCCCCCTGGACAACCTAACCAGCCAGAAGTAAAAGCAATGTTGTACAGGGAGGTGGTGGAGAGGGAGAGAAAGGGAAACCCAATTTAGCTCTGCTGATTAGCATAATAGAGCCCACGGAAAGCAATCGCCTCAATCTTGTGATCACTCCCTCCAGATGCCATAAGGAGTCTAACATTTTGTGTTCAGATAGTTTACTAAGCTGATTTGCATGCTCCTACTTAAACTGTCTAATCCTGTGGTGCTAAGAGCCAGGCTTTGAACTTCTAAATCTAACAAATAGTTCTAGAGTCAAGTAACAAAACAAAAACCTTATAGAAAGCTCCCAGACCAGTTGCAGAGCTACAGACTAATTGTTTCCTGTGCCTAGTGTGTCTATTCTTCATTCACAAAGAGAGGGGGCTTTTGAACTTATCAGTTTATGAATAAAAAGCAGCATTTCCTTTTGCTGAAGAAGGTTAATGTTTTCACAGCTCAGAGTGGACTGTATGAGGATTCCCCTGCAGAACCTCTGTGCTGTTTAACATTCCCCCTCTGTACAATTTGGGCAGTGCAAGATCATTGCCAACGCAGCAGCGATGGGCTCAGTGCTGTTTTGCTTGTGCACATCTTCCAATGATGCTCTCCTCCTTTTGCCTTCTTCCTTGGCACATGGATACAAATGGCATGCCTCTGCTTAGAGGCTGGTGCTGCACACCCACTGATGTGCTACCCTGAAAGGGGTGACAAGAGGTTTTTGCACAAGTTTCTTGTATAAGAGCCCCTCAAGGTGTTGTGGTAAGAGAAGCACATGCAAGCCTGGCTCACAGGGGCTACTTCCATGGGGTGTGCAAGCCCCAAGTGTATGTAGGCTGTTTTGCCATGGTTTGGAAAGCTTATGTAGCCTGAACTTTCTTCGGGTAATTTCTGAAAAAAAGAGTTTTTCTGAGCTCTGTTCAGCCTTGGCATTTTCTAATACGTGAAATATTTTGCATCCACTTCCCTGAATATCTTATGATTTTAGGAAGGGTCTCACAAGATCTTTTGTAGCAAAATAAAGGGTAATACAAAGGAAAAAAAATTGATATATTTGACCAGCAGGAACGAGAGTTAAATGATGCATTACATTCTTCTAGACATCTCTCACTTCTAATTGTTTGAATCCCTCTCACCCACAAACTGAATTTCCTCTTGGAAATCATTAAGTAACACCTCCATGGGATTTACATAGATTGAATAAACTTAGAAAAAATCAGGCATATTTAGCAGTAACTAAATTAAGCTCCTACCACACTAGCTAACAAAGCCATTATTAATCATGCATGATGTATGTGACTTTGTCCAAGGTGGATTTAAAACTAGATAGCATGTGACATTCAGGGAATTGCAACGGCTCAAAGAGCCTCTGATCAAACCCCAAAAGACAGCAAAGCACTATGCAACCTGATTGAGACTGGGGTGTGTCTACTTTATATTTTGTTGATTTCAAAATACTCCTCCAAAACAGAAAACTCACATTCCAAAGAAGTCTTTAAAAGGAGAAGAAAAAAAGAGTCCTAAAAGGAAAATCAAATTTGAGACTTGACAGAAGAAATGGCTGCTATAGAAAATCAGCTTTCTTTAACCCTTGCTCCTGGAAGGCCTGACTCTATGGGTAATTTTGTTTCCCTTGCTGACCATATACCTTTAGAAGACAAAACCTCAACTAGACACAAAATGGCTAGACCCCTGAAAGCAACACAGCAATGAAGCAATATGTTCCTTCATCAAGGAACATATTTAGGTATGCACAAATTACAAATTTTATCTACATCAGATCACTAAGTGGACCAGAGCTGCAGTCCAACTGCTTCTCTCTCCTGCTGGCCAGGTGCCAGCCCCTTCAGCTGGAACCACTGGAATTGCTGCATCACACAAACACACAGGAACGCACTAAGGGTAAGCTGCTGCTTTTTCTGACAGTGCACAATCAATTAATTCTCCTTTAACAGGATGCATAATATCTTTTTAAATTCATGTAGCCAAGATAGATATCAAAGCATTGAGCTTTTTCTGAAGACTGCTGAACTCCTGGACTGAATGATTTTGACGTATCTGCTGTGAAGTCCAGTTTTAAAGCATCCACTATCATAATTAATGCTGTCAGCCTTTCCCCTTCCTGCTAATTAAAGAACAAAATCTCAATAGAGATTGCAAACATTTCACTTCTTCTTTGCACTGACTTGACAGAGCAGGTACACTTGCTCCTCTTCTGTCCTAAACAGATCTTTCCTGCTCAGGGAAAAAAAAATCTCAGTTTTCTACAAATCTCCACATTCTTTTCATGTACTATCACCCCCCCCCCCCCCCCCCAACTATTTTCCAGAATGACAGCTTTTCATGGGGGGGAAAAAAAAAAAGAAAAAAAAAGGGGAATATTTAGCCACCACGGCTGTACCAGTACAGTGAAAGAGTGAAAAAAAATAATTTAATGCCTTGGTCAGACTCTCTAGGCATTTCTTCCAGGCATGCCTTTTCTAAGCTGGCTCAGAAGCAGTGAACTGTGTGCTGGTAGTGAGGCTGCAGTCCTTCAGAAGTGCTGCTCTCCCTCTCAAAATCCCACAGCCAGCTCATCTTTCCACAAAGCTGTCAGCCATCTGCCAGGTGTGGCTCTGCAGAGCTCCGCAGGCACACAGAGCATCGCCTATGGCAGCACAAGCTCTCTGCCAGCCTGCTGCATAGAGGGCTGGAAATTTTAATAAATCTGAACCATTAAGTGCTTCACACTAGAAGAAAGATTTATTGTATCAAACTGGTGTATTTTTGGTGAGCTCCAAGCCATCCTGCTGACAAAACCTGTCTTTTTTTTATCACTACATTGTGTATTTGCCACAGGGTTACTGGGGGCTGCAGGGCCAACAGAGGGGTGTCTACACACAAATACCACTTGGGGTGCAGCCAGCAAAGCGCCACAGGCATCTCCTGTTTCCTCTCTGCAGCCACACAGCTCATACATGCTGCTAACACTGCTTTTACACACATCCATCTGTCAAACAAACATGGCCAAACCTTAGCTACTGTAAATTGAAGTAAGTCCAGAGGGATTAAGAAGTCTAAAATCATTACCTGAGGTACTAGTATCAAATGCCACTTGAAAAACTCCAGAAAGACCTCTCATAATGAAATGAATAAAGTAATTTAAAACTCCATCCAAAGCATTCACTAGCTCAGTAACAACCTATTTTCATCTTATAAATAACTATGAAAATATCCTTGTTTGAATACATCAGCAGGCATTCTTCCTACATAGATCAAAAGAATAGCCCAAATACAGCACTACCACACCTCTTCACTCAGTGATATGACACATCTCTCAGCTAGCAAGCAAACTTTGTATTTTGTTTATAGCATGGCATAACAATCAAAAATACAATTTTAATATTTTGATGCTGTTCAGTAAACAATGCAATTTTTTTATACTTAGTAATAAAAATAGAACATGCCTCACCCCCTTTTGATTTCTTATGCTAAAGAGTGTTGCTCCCAAATAAACTGATCAATCTAAGCCCACAGTGTTGAAAAAAAAAAGAAAACTAAGTTCAGCTTCCCTTCTGCTATGCTATATTGATTTTTTTTGCATTACTTTGAGTTTTTTCCATGGGAAAGCATCAATTAAGTCAGTGTCAAAACTATTTGTAGATCAGCTCACCCTCAGGGTCTCAAGTGCTGCAATACTTGAACTCAAATTGTGATTTTAATTTCTGCTTTTATTTATTTCTTTAAGCTTGAAGAAAAATGCCAGCTGATTGTTTCATAAGAGCTTGTTACTGCAAACTCTGCTTGAAATCTCAGCTACAGAACTTTTTTAAAGTTAGTAATCGGGTGACATCAGCAGCAATCACACATCATACTGATTCACTGAGCTGCCTGCTGACAGGGCCAGCCACTGCTATGGAGAGCAACATACTTCCAGATTTTCCTTGAGGACAGGATAGCAAGTTCTGGGCTTGAATTAGGAACATTTGGTGAGAAATCTGCACAATAGTGCTGGCCTGTGAGAGAACACTCTGTTCTCCTCAGTCACTGCGCCCGATTCAAACGTAATCCACAACAATTAGAAACCTTAGCTGCGGAAGCAGCTCTGGACATGCCTGCTCCCAAAGCCATCTCAGCTGGCAGCCATTGCCCAGCTTAGCAGGCAAACCCAGCAGTCAGACGTGACATCCCAGCTCCCAGGGACAGCTCGGTCCACATCCAGGGCAATAGAACTCCCTGGTCCACACCTGCCAAGTGCACACCAGGAAAATACTCCTGGACCATGGGAAATGCACCGAGGCAAGGAGTTCAGCGCTTGAATCTGGCTGGGGCACTGCTCACGCCCTGAGTGCTGCGTCAGTAGCCTGATGATTCCTACACAAGCCTCTATACTTAGCAGGTGAGTGGGATGCAGAAGGTGGGCACGTGGCAAAGTGTGAGGCTGCATTGCAGGGAGCAGGGAGAAAATGTCTCTGTCCTCTCTGTGCTCAGCTTTAGGTAAAGGGAACACAGCTGGAGAAATACAGCCAATCTCTCCTTGCGTACAGATTTGACTATGAGATCAAAGTTATGGGGGAAAAAAGTCTGGTAGAAATTACTTCTAGTGTAACATGAAGGGCACAGGGCCTGCCAGCTCACCTGGAAGCAGTTCCCATAGTTCTGTGCCCCTGAATGAGGGCTTTTAAGTCCTATGGAGAGCCTGCCTGAGTGACAAATAAAATCTAGTCAATGGACAAGGTTGCCTTGTGTAATTTTGGGCTCATTGTTGAAGGCTCTTTCCTAACATTTGACTGGAGGCAGTGACAGCTACACCTGAAGGCAAGTCCTCAACCTGTAATTGTTCTCACACATCACTTGTGCAAGTCCCAGCAGTTACCCTGGTCACTCCATGGTCTGTATGTATGACATAGACGACCATCACCCATAACATTAGCTCAACTATGTCCTGAAAGAATGGGTAATTTCCCAAGAGATGGACCTACCACATTTGCTAGAGCAATGCAATAAACAGCTCAGTGTTAGGGCATTTGAAGGCACAGTCCTTTCTCTTTCTCATTGGGGATGCAACCAGAGCTGTGGCATGGATCCTGCAGAGATGTGTGAAGGTTTGAGTGGCTCGAGTTGGCTGGTAGGGGAGAATGTTCTTGCTGCTAAGGTGTGGATGGGTGGTACAACCCTGCCCTGCAAAGCCAGTCTCAACAACAGACTCTGCTGCTAGCTACAGAAGCAGTCTGAGAGCTGATGTTAAGAAATTCCTCTTCCTGGCTGCTGCAAGCTTGATTCCATATCCACAGCTGGGAAAGACTCGGTCTGCCCTTGCTGAGACACAGAAGGCACCATTTTGCTGCTGTTCACCCACACCAACAAAATGGTGATTCTGGAAGGCACGCATTTCAGAAGATGATGTCTCTCTCACCCCAGACAGCTGATTCTTTTGCAACTGCCCACCTCCTCCTCCTGCGAAATACACGTGAACAGAAGGGAGGAAGGAGCAATCAGAGAGAAGCACAGTCACATGTGCCCATAATCCTGCGTCATGTTTGCAGGGCATAGAAAGCTAGAATCCAAACATAAGAGCATGCCTACTAAGAGGGAGTTGTACCAAAGAAGCAACTTATTTCATACAATGGGAAAGCCTCTGGCAGGCAGAAAGGAGCTGTGTTCTCCCCTTCATGGGTTCATATGACTCCTATAAGTAATGCAGGAAGGAAAAAAAAAAAAAGTCATTATTCCCCAAGGTTCACAGGAGGGCTGAAGCCACACATCACCGCTGAGAACGCAGATGTGCTCACCCTGGCTGGAGACCCTGCAGGGCTCTGCTAACTGGAACCTCAGTAAACATCCAGCAGCCAGGGCTGCCTGGGAGCCCTTCTGTGGTGCTTTGATCAGCCGTGCTGCATGTGTGGTGATTCCATCCAGGGAATCCCCACCTAGCAAGCAAATGGAAAAATTCCCTCCTGTGCACGGTGTCTGCTTGCCTGGCTGAATCAAAGGCAGCCATGGCTGTGGGTTTTCTTTACTTGCACCTGAAGCGTCATAACTACTCACCTCCTAGAGGGAAAGGCAAAACATACTCCACGTACGCTGTGGAGGCAGGAGCAGAGAACTTCCCTTCTCAGTGCTCCTCAGAGATTGTTATTTTAGAGCAATGAATTAGTAGCACATTTTCCCTCTCCTGCTTTATTAAAACACCACACTTGGGTTTTCCTGCTTCTTCCCTGTAAAAGCCTATCTTTCACTCCTAAAGAATAAACTAACAGAAGAACTCTGGCTTGTACACAGACACATACTCTGTAACTAGAAAAGGGTTGGATCCCAAAACTACTGGACACCTTAATTTCATCTCAATTTCAAATGAAATTAAGGTCATGGCACCCACAGAGTTTGCCCAGATTCCCACGCTCAAACGAGTAAGTGTATAGCCAACCAAGTGTGCACTCTGCAGAGGAGAGCTAAGAAATAGTATTACAGCAATTTATATGACATATAATCAATTTAACACCCCCATTTAAGCTGGTCATCAGAATTCCTTCACAGCATACACAAAAAAAAAAGTTGTTTTTAAGACAAAGTAACAGAGAGACAGCATTTTTTGCCATCTGTGCTTTTCAGGTGTGAATCATTATTTCCAAACAGTGATTGAAGAAAAGTTCTTTTTAGACTCTGAAATACTCAGTTGCTTTGAAGTGTAGGGCAGTCTAGCTTAATTACCACTGACCAGCCACTAAAAAATAAGGTATCTTGAAATCCTCAGAGACTTAACAGTACTAAACAGAACATGAAAGTAACTTCAAGAATAAAACATTTCATTTTTCACCTCTTAGTGACAATTAGAGTTAGTACCATTCAGTATTTGCTTCTAGTTTCTCCAAACTTTCAGTTCTATATTCAGGACAAAGTTGCTTTGCTATTGTTTTTAGCAAGGGAACATGGTCACATAGATACACCCAGCCCACTGATGTTTCCCTCTCTCCCATTTCACACACACAACCAGCCATCACACAATCCTACCTTCCCAGTTGTTGTCATTGCACAGTGATGTTAAATCCAGCCGAGGCACTTCGGATACAAAGCTGCTTTCCTGATCATCAGCATCTTGATTTCTTTGCAACTTGTTTTCAGGCATGCTTGGATGTTCTTGAATCTTCATACTTGAAGTCAGCTATGTTCCCATACACCCAAGGAAATGAGAGAGAAAGGAAAAAAAAAAGGTCTCAGCATGCAGGGGGGGAAAAAACCCCTGCAAGTCACAGCAGCAGTAAGCTCATGCCTTTAGCTAAAAAGATTCAAAGAGACCCTGATGTTTCCAGCTCCAAATCCAAATCCCTTGCTTGGTGACCCCTGTGTACTACTTGCTCACTCACACTAGTAAAAACATCCGTCCATCTGCCTTCCTTCAATTTTTCCTTCTTTAGAAAGCTACTGCAAGTTCCTGAGACCGTCTGCCCTGACAACTGCATGCAGCTGAGAAAGCCTTCAGTAGTGGAGTGGGATGAAGTGGGAGGGAGGGAAGCAGGGAGGCAGGGAGAAAGGGAGAGGGAAGGGGGTGGCTGCGTACACTTCCTACAGGAGCGCAACTCCTCTGAGCAACAACAAAAACGCTGCTGCTGTTGTTGTGAGGCTGTAGCAATATGGTGCCTTCTAAAAAGCAGGCACCAGAGCTCCTGAGGCAGCAGCCGCAGCCAGCCAGCAGTGCAGGCTACGTACACGCGAATGCTCTCATGCAGGCTGTGCTGGCTCAGATCAATTAGTGCCAGCTAAGCTGTGCTGGCTGCACATTCCCCGATTTCCTGTGGTTGTTTTCTAGCTGGGCGTGGGGAGAGCAGAACTATTTATGGAGGAGCTCTGGGTATTAAAGCAGTGTTGCGCAAATCCAAACAGCAGTAGGGTTTGGCATCTCAGCTGGAAGCAGTGTGGACTCTGGGAAAACGCCAAAAAATTCACAGAAGCATCCAGTAAAAGGAATAAAAAAAAATCCAAAAAAAAGCAGAATTCTGTCAAGTACATGATTCATCAGCTAGTACTACCTAGAAGCAATTGGTGTTTGTCTCAGCACTGTTCCCCCTGCACATACCACACGTCGTGTGCGTTTATGCAGAAATCCCTGCCATTCCCACAATCCAGAGACACAGTGCGCGTGTCTGTGACAGCGCCCGATGAGAGAGCTTCTGGCACTCCAAAATAAATTAGCTGTAATGCCTCACAGAGGGCAGTAGGGAAAAGGAAGTGCAATGCATGTACATAAACATGTAGCGTGATATGTATAAACCCACCAACAAACACAGAGCTAGATGAATAGACAGGATTATGTTACTACATAAACTATTTGGATTTGTTAAGAACAGCTTAGGCATAATTCTCTCAAATATAGTCTAGTGGGCAGTCAGCATGCAGATTTTCCCTCTGTAAATCTAGTAAACAATCTGTATATTCTGATCTGGGAAGAAAATGGGCCAAAAAAAAAAAAATCAGCATTTCTGGACCTATTTTTCTTGTGAATCCAGAAGCAAGGCCAAATGCTTCAATAACCTTAGTGCATACCACTAAGGCACATTTACTTTTTTTCATCTGCAGAAAGCTAATAATGTGTTTGGTGCATCTTCTCCCTTTTGAGCAGAGAAAAACAAGTAACTTTCATGAAGAAGGAAAAAAGTTGCCCAGTAGACAAATCATATGAATAAATATTTTTATCTGGATTCAGTTCCATCAATCCCTGCAATTGAACAGGGTGCTAAATAATCTCATCTAGGCTTCCTTTCCCACAAAAGGTTGTATCAGGTGATCTTTTGAGGTCCCTTTCAACCTGGGCCATTCTACTGTTCTAAAAATCTGATGAATACCCTGGGATTTGTAAAGAGTGTTCTGCATTGTATTTGTGTAAGGTGTGTATTTCCTGTTCATTTCAATAAATGGCCTTTTTGAAACACTATAACAAAATGAAACACTAGATGACAGTTTGCCAAGCACTAATAACTCATGCAGCTTGACGCTAAATCTGATTACAAATGTGTTTATTGCGAGAGCTGTGCGTGGAAAAATGCTAATTCACCATTCAGTATCTTTTAAGCTGCTTCCAGGTTGGGAGGACTTAAATATTTCTCTAAGGTCCATTGACAAATTTCCTGCCAGGATTTAAATAGTCTGTGTACTCACAAACAAAGACTGGTCAGTGGCCAAATGTACCAGTTGATACACTGCTTGTAAATTGCCAGCACAGTCTTTAAAGGTTATATTTGAAGGCAGGGAAAGAAATAAAGCACCGAGTTTCAAAACAGGTGCTATTTTTAATAACAAAGGAGTGTGAAGGAGAGGAACGTACCTAGATTTTAACAATTTCAAAGGGAACAATCTGAGAATATCATCTCATCACCATCATCTCATCACCACTACTGATACTAATTAGAGATAAATGTCTTTCTATTAAGAGTGTACAATCTCCTGACTTATTAAGACTCTTAAAAGATATCTGTAGCAGATAAAAGGCACTTCCCAGGTAGGTAAACACTTCCATTACACATATATTAGAAAGATCATATTGGTGTCTTCTTCCTCCTGAAGTCATTTCAGTAACTGGAAATATTTAAAAGGTGCGTAAAAACAGGCCTGTGCTCTGTCTGCAGCCAGTTACTCTCCTTTCCTTGCTCACTGATGTAGGCTCCAATACAATGAATAAATCATTAGGTGTTCTGAAGAACAATGGTGGTACAAACCCAGGAGACTCAAGAAAGCAGATGTTTAACTTCCTTTGCATTAATGCTCCAAACCCATAGAGTGGTAGATAATTCAGTATTCCCATCACTTATTTTCTTTTTTGATTTCCTGACACCACCAGCTGCCACTCTCTAGGAAAAGAATCAAGTAAGGGAGAACTACTTTCCTTTAGGTATGGACGCACCACGATTTCTTTAAGGGCCAACAAGTTGATGATGTTGGTAACAGCTGGCAGCCACAGTTCACTGCAGATATTACATAAATGACCACAAAAAATCTTCAAAGCAGGTACTTGAATTCTGCTTTTTAGAAGCTGCTCCTGCAGCTATGCTTTGCAGGCACCAGTAACTACAGATCTAAGCAGCCTGGGGATAAGTCAGCTGCATTCATTCTCCCTGCTCCAATGGAGATTGAGCATAAAGAGTAGCTCAACAGCAAGAAATAAATGGCAACAAAAAGACTTTTAAATTCTGATGAGGAGGTTGTATTCTGTTCAATTACATATGGATTCCAATCAACTCTACATAAAAGGCTTGCTTCCCCTACATGTGATCTTCCACTATAGCCACAAGCAGGAAGCATCCTTAAGGACATTTTAGGGATACTACCTGATGCAAGAACACAGTCATTCCGCTGCCTTCCTCCTACCTGAGCCACACCAACACCCTTCTACACTTGTTGCCATGTTGGTATCAATCTTGAATACTTTTCCCTTCTCAAAACCTGGGTACTAGAAACCTGTGTTTTTCCTCCTGGAACTTAGCTACTTCCAAGAGCAAATTTTGAAAGTTACAAGACCACTGAAAGTTCATTTGAGGCTTGTGTTTCAAGGTATTTTTACAGTCTCATGGAGACCCAATTCAGCAAAACTGGTAGCTATAGCAAATTCCAAATCCTTTTCCTAACAGCTTTAGACTGGAGGCAGGGTGAGAAAGAGAAAAGAATAAGAAGAACCTTGTCCCTTCCTCAACCTGAATGAGTTGTTTGTTATAAAATGTATGTCTTTAAGCTGCCCTAAGCAAAAGGCTTACGAGGGAGAAAGAATGTAAAACAACTCTGCCGGAATGTAACATTTTCTTGACCTTGTAATTCCTATATAATACACAATCTCTGGGTTAAGATCCTCTCCGCAGTTAAAAATTTTACACTTTAAAACTTTTCCTAAGGTGTAGTTTACTTTAAGGTTATGATTTCATATTTAAATGTATCTCCACCAGGCTAATTTAAAAGCTTTATAGGAGTATTGTGTGGCATGGCAGCAACAGCAGCTTTTCCATGTGCAAGTGGGTACGTGAGGAACAAGCTGTTGCAAAACCTAGGCTCTGGAAAATACAACAGCTCACGAGCAAGTGCAAGGGATTACTGACCCTCTGCGAGCAAAGCAGGAGATCCATGTTAGCCCAGATAGAGCAGTGATCAAAGGCAGCCCTGAACATCCTTTGCAGGGGCTACATATTTCAGGGTCCCACAAACTTCCTCAGCTACCACACAGCTGATCAGAGCTCAGCTGTTAGCACCCTTTTACCTTTCCTGCTAAGTGGAAAGAATTCCTACCAGAAATGAAGTCTTTCAAAGGCAATAAATGCATAGTGGCTTTTATTTCTAAAAGAAACACAGGAGGAGTCTAATTTAAAAGCACTACCAGCCTTAGGTCAACTCCAGACAGCCAGAGAAATCAGACAGTGGCTACAGCTGCTTTACTGTGCCCATCTAAAATGGATGCACAATTGAGAGAGAGGTGCCTCAGATGACTCTCCCCAGTGTTTTAAATGTTTGGCTGCCTAGAGGTTTTTTAAGCAAATCCAGATGAACCAGTGATTGCAAAGGGGTTTAACCTAACCCAATCTTTGATAACACCATAAAGCCAGAGCAAAAGTGTGTGTATGCATGTGGGGGTGTGTGTGTGCGCAAGAAAAATGGAAAGTTGGGGGAAAAACTGCTGCCATCAACATCACATCTCCCCTCCTGACATCCACCCCAGCCATCAACTTAGAAAGAAGCAGAAGGTGATCCAGTTTTCTAAGACAAATGGATTACAGACACCTATGTTCAAGAGCAACAGGCTGCAGTAGGAAATGATAAACAAAAGGCCAAATGATTTTAGAGAAATCAAGAGACACAAGCTAATCTTACTACCCTAGCAGATGATAAGTCAGATGTCCTGTTTGCCATAATTAATAAGGGAACTTCATGTCACTTAAACCACAGTGATGACTTCAGTGATCCTTCCCTTTTTGGCAAAGAGGGATCAAAGGGATTGAAACAGAAGCTATCAAACTGCCCAGTGGTTGAGAGGCTCCCTAAACTATGTAAATAAAAAGCAGGGGTAAGGGACAGAAAAAGTACATGCTAACTCCATTTCTCTTGTGAAAAACAAAACTATATGCATAACTATTTGTTTCTGCTCAATAGGACACTCATTTAGAGACCACAAAACTGAAACACAAAAACAGCAACAAAAAAAATACTAACCTGAGAATGCCTGAAAAAAACCTCATCGTTTTCACTTTCTTTGCTATAAAAAACAAAAACAAAAACAAACCAACATATTACAAACACAAAACCAGACTTGTCTTGTAACAAAAACAAGGACTTCTGCACACAAAGGGTTTTACATTCTTGCTACTCCTGCACACTCACTAATTCACATAGTAAATGAAGGGACTCTCTGGGCTGCAGCACTTCAAGCTGCTAAACTATGCATTTTTGCTTCCTCTCAGGAGCTATTTGAAAACAATTATGTCATTTAATTCCAGTGCCCTTAATTCAAACCAATACACCTATCCCAACAAATGTAATTTTCGAGAGAAATTGTCATCTCAGGTGAGCAGAGTAAGGCTTTACAGCTCTCACAGAAGAGTGAAGCACAAGGGAAAGGGCTGGATTCCCAACCCAGAGGCCAGGTGAGACAGGCCCTGCATTCCTGTGTGGAGCGTGCTGGTTCAGGTGCTCCACAGCTGATTTCTTTTCAAGTCTGCACCATCAGCACCTTCAGTGACATTCCTATCAGGCTGGGAAAAGAGCCTTGGTGGCATTTGCTGCAGGGCAAAGCCTACACAACACACACAGTGCCTCCATGAAGCCCTGCTTGAAAATTAACATGGTGAGTAATCTGTTCTGTGGCACACGTCACCCCCACAGCCTGGGTGGGAGATCTCTCAGGCTGTTCTACAACCACAGGGAAAGGAAAACATATATACACATAAAATAAAATTAAAATCACCTTTCTGCAGATAAAATTTCCATGTCATCAGGTCCTGTTCTGTCTATAGGCTTGGATGAGCTAAAGCTTTCCATACTCTGCAATACAGTAAATATTAAAGCAGTAAGATTTATATGAGAAACAGATTCAAGCTGCAGACCATTCAATAGATCAAACACAGAAAGATCCAACAGGATTTCTAGGAAAAAGGTAACACTCACACTACTGCCCACTGCACTAAACAAACCCCACACTCTATTGCCCATAAACTGCAAGAAAACCCAACTGCTCGCTGCTTTGTCTCCTTCATCAGACATCTCCAAATGTCAGAAGAGAATAAAGCTGCATGGTACCCCATCAGCTCCCATTTTACGGACTGACAGCCTAGGCTTAGGAGCAATCCTTTGGTCTGTGCAACTCCTGTAAGAGCAAGTAGCAAAATCCACAGCAACCTCTCAGCAGAACTCCTCACGTTCATGTTAGAAAATCCTCCACTTCTCAGTCAAACCCTTCCTGAGTTTCTTCTTAAACAGGCATAAGAATGAAAAGAGACTGCACAGGTGTAATGCTGGGCTAATATGAATGCAGGGCAAGCAATCCAACCTCTTGTTCTGAGATTTCTCTTGGCTACCATTAAGAAAATTAACACTGTTGAGTACTGGGAGGACAAGCCATATGGCCACTTCAAGCACATGTCAAGGAGGCCTTCTATCCTGGGTTTTGGGCAAGTCCCTCTTAAATAGAATGACGTGGGTTCCTGCCCTGGAAACTACATGCACAGACTTCTTGGGGCAGCCTTCTCTCATCTGCTGCACCTCCAGCCCCATATGGTGACACAGGTCAGTCATTCTAGCCTTGCCTAATTTGATTCTTCGAGTCTTACTGATACCTGGCTACCATGTCCCTAAAATGCAGTCACAAGCTTTTAATGCTTTGCGGTTGGTTTGCTTGGCAGCCTAAGTGGAACTGACAGTTCCTCCACCACTGACTTGTGCTTTTGAGCCAGATGCAATCAGACAGCTAAGAGCAAAGCTTCCCCACACTGTCCTACATACTCTTTCAGGCTTTGAGAAAAAGGAATACTCAGAAAAGGGTGTTTAAGGAGAGACAACATCATGAACTTGTTTACATGACAAAGGCCTATTAGTAAATGCTAAGGTGCATGCTATGTTATACTCCAAGTAGGCAGCCTAATTGGGGTTATTATTTGACATATAAAGGTGTAGCCAAAAGAAAGCTAAACCATCACATATCCTTCTGGCAGTCTCTGAAATGCAAGTATGTAATAAACATACTCATTAAAACTTAAAAAGCAGCTTCTGCTCTTCCAAAACAATAGCACCACGCTCTCTGCAAGATGTTTCATAATGATACTCGCAGTTGATCATCCCACTCTGACATTTCCTATAGCAGAGCAAGCAAGAACCACACTGCTGGTCACATTGGTCAACATGTTTTTAATACAAGATTAGTTCATTTTACACTCCTTTCAGCCTTTGCCCTTCAAGAGATCAAGAAATGAGGGGCAGGATAAAGCCCAGTGGACACAGCTGAATTTGAGGACATTTCTTCTAGGCACAGTTGAAGACTTCATGAATGCTTTTCATGTCTGCAGCAAAAGTGGTCACTTCCATCAGTACTTCCTTCTTAAATCCTGGTTAAAACTCTCATTTACATTGAGACTGCTTTACACTCCACAGGCACAGAGAAAAGGTGATGAAAAGATCATAAGCACTAGACCTTTGCCTATCTGAAAGTGCATTGCTACAAGCAAAGACAGAAGTGTGAATGTGTCTGTCTCACTCTGCTTTCATGAAGTATCACATGAGAAGATTGTGGATACTGAGCACTAAATTTAAGTTGCTAAATTGAGCACAGTGTACAATTTTTGGCATCTTGCCTTCTTTTGATCATAATGAAATGCAAATCCACCTCTCTCTAGAATCTCTGCACAGGGTAAGAATATCAGATCATTGCAATTTTGTGATCTCAACAAAATGAGTCCAAACACAAGTCACATTAAGAACTTGCTTTCAGCAGGCTCTAAAACTTAATCAAGCATCACTGAAGGAAAGGACAGGGTTTTCATACAGCTCTTGCTGTTCCTGTTAACCATGCAATGCATGCTTGGTGCAGGCACCACACTTCTGCCACTGCATGCAAACCCTGCACTGAAGCACAGTGTGGTTTCTCAGCTGCTGACACTCCAGTCAGTGTTTGCCCTGGCTGAGAGGGAAGGAAGGTGAACCAGTTTTATTCTATAGCTTGTAGAATTAGGCAAACTGTCTTCTACTGTGAAGGTCACACAAAAATATGCTGAAAAAGTTCTACAGTATTCCAGATTTTTGCAATGTAATAACGAAGTCATTGATGCCTTCAGTAAAAGGTGGATAGAGGGATCACCTCTTGGAACAACACACTTCAAAGTGCTTTCCAAATTGCAAGCACCACAGTAAAACACAGGCTTTAGGGAAATGGCATAAAATACCTTTGCCATCTCATTATCAAGTAGTCACTTGAAATCCAGTTTCAGAGCTTAGCAGGAATATGAAAATAAACTTGACGTGAACATGAGAACCTACATCTAAGGTTCCAAACTCCTTGCAAGGCTTTTGAAAGACTGAGAAAAAGATCTATATCCTTTTATGCTTTCCAAAATGCTTCACCAAATTCAAAAGAAAAAAGCAAAAAGGGGTAGAAAGACAAAATGACTACACACAGAGTATCACAGCAGAAATATGGCTTCTCAGTTGCCTCATCACAGGGGTTACAAGTGTCAGATCCTGTGTTTCCCATAGTCAAAAATAGGCACTGAGGCCAGTACTGCATGCAAAAATTACTACCTAAGGGATAGATATGTGCACTGAAATAAAAAAAAAAAGAGCTTTTCCCATCCTAGTAACAGACATCAAATAGTGCAGTGTGCTGGCTTACCACAGGACTGTCCTGGTTATCATTAAGTTCTGAGAGCTTGGTGCTGGATTTCTGCCGTTTTGATTTATTCCTTTCACTAAGGTATCCCGAGCTGGTGTCTTGTAATTTTTCTACATCTTGAGCAGCTAGAATACAATCTTCAAGACTGCTGAATCCAGAGGGAATATTCTCCTTGTTGACAACTTCCCTAAAAAGAAAAGGGACATTACAGCAACAGGTTGTTTAAAACACTCTCTCACTACATTTATGGTAGCAATAGAGAACTACATCATACTGACTGATGCAGTTCCAGTAACACTATCTATTCCCTATGAAACCACTATCTCTGGTTCTTCCCAGTGCAGCCAAAACCACACACTGTGCAACGCTAAATCCCACTGACAGCAAAAGCCAATTGTATACACCTCAGGTGAGAAAGCTGTGAGGATCCATGTTTGGGATTTGATTCACTTGCCACTAAACCAAACACACAGAAGCCTTCACTTGGAAGCTGGACTAGCCCCTGACTGCCTGTGCAATTTTTATAGAGAGTATGAAGCATATTTTCCTTTGAGACACGAGCTTTTAATTTAGAAAAGTGATTCACAGCTGCGGTCCAGGGATCTCCTTTGGTGCATGACACCGCATAATTGGCCCTCTTACTCATAACTCTCAAATGCAAGAGCAGGACTGTGTGGGGCTTTAGCCAAATGCTTGATTTCTATTTGGGAATTACACAAAACATAAAAGGGAATGTACCTCTGCAATGGTAACACAACTGCTAGGACAGAGGACTGTTTTGCTATGTTGGGAAGAGGATGGGACAGTCAGCCCTAAGTCACCACGTGATGCACTCGCTGGGACTCTCTGGGCTTGCAGGGTTTGTACATGTTTACCAGAAGCCTGGCATATCTTGCCCTGATGGATCCTTTAGCAGGCAGCTTTCCATTTACCACTTGTTAAGTAGTCCTCCCTCTACTATGCCCAGCAGTGAGGATGCACATACACATCACTACACCATGGGAACAGGAGAAACACAAGGCGTCCCATTACCCTGCCAGAGGCTAAAGGCAGCTTGCTGACACTGAATCTGGAACATTTGCTAGCTCTGTGTGGCCGTCTTACACAGCGCTGAGCAACTCCAAAGCCTGCTTTCATGAACAGCAGCAGAACTCATCTAGACTTGACTGGTGTGATAAGAAACCAGTTACTCTGCAGTATCTGGACAGTGCCAGCATGGCAAGTATTCAGAACAAAAACAGAACTAGAAGGTTCCAGTGACTTTCTAGATGACAGATCTCTAGGTTTTGTTGGTGGAAAAGAGATACAAAGAGGTATGATAAATCTCTGACTAAACTTCTAAGATAACACATTTGCCTTTGTAGAAGTTTTTACAAACCCTTCAGCAGACCAATTACACATTGAGAGCCTGTAGATCATGTAATCTTCAAAGCCTGGGAGTTCACCTATGTGATTTTGTGATAAACACTCTTCCTGCCTGTAGTCCCATTTTGTGACATTACAAATCCTCTTGTGATCCATCACAAGGCAAGGAGATGAAGTCACTAACAATCAAAAAAACAACAGAAAGACGATTTGAAAGGAATTCTCAATTTTCATAATTTACCCAGAGAAATCCCAGCAATCTGACCTAAAGGAACCAGGGAAAACAGTTTGGACCACAGCCAACATTCAAATCTTCCAACGTGCTTTAAATCCTTGGCTCTAGCTTTCTGGACTGAGCCTGAATAACTGTGTCAATCATATCTAGAGGCAGCTCTGTAACTCAGCGTTGAAGAAAAGCCCTGCAGTACTATATGCTTCCAAACACGTACACTGGCCAGTCCCTGACCTACTTACCTGAGAAGCCTGTCAGCAGGGCTACGTAACAAGAAAAACTACTTTAGAGCTGCTGCCAGATACTTTGGTGACTTGCAAAAGCCAATTTCCCAGGCCACCTTTACAGTGTATTTTGATTCACTATGAAAACAGTGCTTTTTGGGGGTTTTTTTGTTTGTTTTTTTTGGTTTTTTTTTTTGTTTTTTGTTTTTTGTAGCTACAGATTTTTTGTACAACAGCAGCACCGACACATTTTGGGAAATACCAGAGATGCAATATTAACATGAGGTATCGATGGCTATGCACCTGTATAAAAGTAGCTTCATATAAGAAGGTACAGATCCAACAGAATTTGGGGAACTCAGCACCCAGGAAACAACAACAGGAGACTAGATGCTTATTTTGGAATCAACTTCAAATCCTAGCAATCCAACACTGCAGTGAGGCATACACATTCTTTACAAGAACTAGTGCTGTGTTACAGATAAACACATGAGTTGAACCTGGCCTTGTCTGTGCTACAGTTTCTCAAATACAGCTGTGCCTTGTGTAACAAGTTGGTTAAAGCTGTGGTGGTAATACATTTGTACCACACAATATATGTCACAACTAGAGGAGTATGAATGGAAAAACAGGTATTATCTTCTCTCTTTGACAGACATTTAAGGAAATTCACTACTAAATCATGTTTAAACTTTGCGTAATAACCTGGATAAAAAAAAAAATCTTAGAGTCCGATTAATCAAAAGGAAGATTTTTCTAATTTCAGACAAACTCCCAAGTCTCTTCACTAAACCCAAACACAAGCTGTGCTTCCACACACAAAAGTGGAACTTTATCTCATTTTTGAAGACACTCTGAATTCAGAAAAGCAGCTGAGCCCAATGTTTTGATCTAAAAAAAGTTAAAGGCAGCAGAGCCAACTGCTTGGGAAATTCCACTAATGCAACAAATACCGTAAGTCACCAATTCCAAATACTGCAATTAAAAACTTGACTGCATAACCCCCCTGGATTCTAATAATGCTTTGCCCCACTCCATGATCCAGTAAACTCTACATTTCCCAGCTCTGACTGATGCAATGGAGCTCTGCTGCAATGGGCACTGCAGTCAGGGCAAAGGTCAGTGCCTTTCATAAGAGAACACAGCACTGCCTTGATAAGAAGACATGACTGGGGTAGACTTAAGTACACTTTCCAAAACAAAGAAATCAGGCTCATACATGTCTCTGTTTCTCCAGGCTTCCTCCTGCTCTTTGTGGTGTCGCCTCCTCTGCCTGGCAGACACATTAGAAGAGGCTGAAGACGTCCCGGATTCAGAGTCCTCTGAACTCTGGCCGCCTGAGCCATGAACATCAAAGAGATGCTGCTCCACGGCTGAGCGGATTGTCTTCTCTAAATACCTGTCAAGCCGAAAAATAAGGTCAATTGAGCTCAAAGATTTTGTGGAGCTCCCTCTCTGCAACAATAAATAAAACAAGGGTATCTCTGGGTTATGTTTTCTTAGGATGGCAGCACAAAATGTTCCAGCGCTACGACATATGCAAAGAGCAACACCAAAATCTTCAGATACTCGCTGGTTCAAGTCCCTCAGAATAGCTGAGCCTTCCCAATTAACGTTGCTCTTTTTAGTTCTAGGGATATCTGAAATTTCAGTAAAACAACTAGTTTTACTTACTGCAACTACAGACATTGGTGCCTAACTTCCATCCTCCACTTAAAAACCTCTGCTTGACAAACTGCACTTGATACCCAGCCATGCTGACAGGGGTCAAGTCTGTTGTGCAAGACAAGCTCAGTAAGGCATTGGATCACCTGCAAGAAGATGATTCACTGCTGTCTCACAGAGGGATGACAATATGCAGTAGCTCACTATGAACTCCTCACATACACTGGGACCAAGCATGGGTTTTGTTCTGAGTTCATGACATTTTTATGCATTCTTGGGCCACATTCTTGTGCATCCACAGCCACCCTGATACTGGTGTGAGTCCATCTGCACACTCAATGGCACTAAGATGGCTTCCACACAAGCCACCACAAGAGAGTCCCTGCAGTTGCATCAGTTAAAGGTGTGGGACTACATGAACTTTCAGCACAAACAAATTTTCATCTTGGTACTGCCATTTTCTTGTAATACTCCCTTCCTTCCTTTATCAGAGGAAACTTTATGGGAAAAAGATTTTTTTTCCAAAGAGATCATATGGAAACACATTTTTGTATACATCCCAATCCCACCTGTGCTTCTTGCAATGCTTTAAGCAGTTACTGAAGAATGGATTTTTCAAACATGCATGTCCAAAGTCCATGTATGGCTTCTACTGTTTTTTCCATAATTAAAATATTATTTCAGGATTTGCTGGTTAATTTTCAACTGAGTAGCTACAGTATGGGAATCTGTGCTTGGGCTCATTTCTCCTTTACAAAAGCTGTGCTAAGTTGCTATACTTGAAAGCCTGCTGAGACTGCAGCTCCTGGAAAAGTCAGAAGACCTTAGCAACTGCAAAAGCCCAGATGGTTTAACTAGGCAAGTATGTCTGTATTTCACTATTGACAAAGATCAGCTCTGCAAACCCATCAGCCATTGGGAATTCCCAGCTCCAGCAAAGGAGCCAACTCATCTTAGCTCTGCTCCTCCCAGTTACAGCAGTAGGGTCAGGTCACGTCCTCTGCTGGGATGCAACAGGGAGCAAACAAGAGCAAGAAGATGACACAGTGCAAAAAACTCCTCAAAATATGCAAGTTCTGCCTAAGCAAAACATCACAGGCACAGTGAGCAAAGAACCAAGGGCCTGAGAAGCTTTCAGGAGGAAGTGATGGATTATCATTGTAGATTAATTGCTTTGGGAAACATTGTCTCTTTTTTTGTTTATGTAAGAGCAACTCTTAAAGAGAAATCAAAGAATAACCAGCAATACTTTAAAAAGCTCCAAGAAAGATAGATACAAAATTGTAAAAGACACTTACTCTCCTGTAGCAGGAACGTTGCTACTGACTTGTGATACGTGGGTACTGTATAAAAGAAAAAAAAAAAGAAAAGAAAGGTAGATCTTATTATCAAAATAAGGTCTTAAAACCTCTTGCTCTTTGCAGTGCTAGGATTCAAAGGTCTGAGCTGCCTCAACAACAACTGTGTACACATGTCACAGGTTTTCCCCATAAGGAATTTTCACTCCCACTGTGACGTGGCATATTTTGGCAAGTCAATATCCTCAACAATTAATTTCCCTGTCATTCCCATGAAATAGGCAAAAGTCTAACAGCAAGTATTTCAACCTCAACATGTTACAGATTTTTTCTTTTCTTGTAGGCTTTCTGCTGCTGATGTTTTAGCCTCATGACAGCAGTCTTTGCCTTTTGAAGCTGACTTGAAAATGTATACACTTAATATTTAACTGGTCTCTCTGTTTAACTATTCCCTCTTTGAACATGCTCAAAGAACATATTCATATTCTTTGCTTCACATTTTAAAAAGTAAAATCTATGCATGCTTCTCTCCTTTTTACCTCGGTCTGTTATCAGGCTCAGGAAGAGCTGACACAAATGTAGATGTTATCGCTTGCTGTTCAGAGCCCTTCTGAACAAGCTGACCTGGCAGAGGTGTCACTGCTTTCTTCCCTCTGCCAAGCTGAGTCCCATCCTGCCCCTTCTTCGTCCACTGATTCAGCTGACTCAGCCTTGCAGATAAGGTGACACTGCCTATCCATCCTTCCTGCGACCTCCCTTGAGTCAAATAAACTACAGGCCTAGGGGTTTCATTTCAAATTATCCCCATATCAGCAGAGTACAACTGGCTGATAAATCCCAGTAAAACGTGGTCAGGGTACAAAATCCAAGCTGGATGCAAGACGTTCTTCCTGCCAAAATAGCTACTCATTGTTTTCAGTCTTCACCAGTTTCTCTCAAATCATTTCATTGCAGAACCATCAACAGCAGATTTGCCTTTGCTACCCAAAGGTTTCCTCTCTGCTTCCCTTGAATACTTTGCACTTCACTGTATGGGGCTAGAGCTAGCTAAGAAGCTGCAGCTCTCTCAGATAACCATTCTGTGGCTTTACCGGGTTTGAGTGTCACTTGGGCAGAAGGCAGGCAACAGAGGAAGAGAAGGATAAATGAGGGGTCACTACAGCTAATTTAACAAAACCAACAAGCCAGTGTGACTCCTCCCCACAAACACCCAGCTGCAAATCACACTTGCAATGTGCTTCAGGCTGAGCGGTGTGCTCACCTGGGTCTAACCACACTCACATCCTTGCCAGTCCCAGCTTCACTGAGTGCTACTCTCCAGTCCCAGCACAGCTCACCGGAGTGGTGGCACACCAGGAAAGCAGTCATGGACTTGCCAGTATGTTCCACATTACCTGAGCAGGACCTGAGCAGTTGTGCCATTCAGATAATTTCATGAAGACATGGAAACAACTATTACTGTACCTATTATTACAGATAAAATATCTGCATACAGGAAACAAAATTTGCAAGATCACGCTCTTCCCACATCTAACATCTTGACTATCAACTACAGGATGACACTGGAATTTGAAGTGCACATTTCAAGCCCCCTACTTGCTTTCTGGTTTGCTTACAGGAAGTAAGTGGCCTCTTCCCAGCAAAAACTATTTTTAAGACTTGGTCTCCCATGGAGATATATTAGCAAGTAAGGTGCTAGTGTGCTAATGTGGGCTAACCCACATTTTAAGATACAGTTCATGTGCTTGCTACAGCTCCTACACTCATGGGAGTAGATTAATGCTGTACCACCTTTTTATAGTACCTACAGGCAAGGCAAACTGAGGTTGTCTTCCATAGCACACTTTTCTTCTCTGTTTTCATGCCAGGAAAGTGGTTAGTGGAGAGGAAGAAAGGATTGTTTAGATTTTAGCTTTTTAAAAACATCCTTAGGATATAGGTTTATTTATTTCTACCAATAAAATTTTTTCTAACACCAAGTATATTCTAATTCACTGTGTGCTTTAGTTAGTTAGTTAGTTCACTGTGTGCTTTACTAACACCAATTCAGTTTTAAGTACATTGACCTAATTTTTAATGATGTGTAATAACTAATTTACTGTACCTAGAAAAGCCCTATTGAGGCAATACAGGTTCTGTAAGAAAGACAGTAACATGGTGACTTTCAAACTACTGACAAGTAACAAGGAACATCCTTTACATGCCAGCTGAGTGGATGACTACAAAATGAAGCTCTGATATTCTGATTTTATTGTTCTGAATCTAAGTTCTAAGAATCTAAGCTCTGTGATAAGTTAATGCTCTTTTATTAACCCCTCTGAATAAGACAGAGATTTTAATTCAGAGTTTTTCTAGATACACTAACTTCCTTTTAATTCCACAGCTGGTAATTTTTCTGGCTATTTCACTTTGAAGCTTAACTTAAATGTCTTGCTAAATTGCTTTACTTACTCTCCACCAACCTTTCTTACACCAAAGAACTTTACATCCAAAACAAATGGTGGAGGGGAGAGAGTCACACAGTGGTTTTAGGATTTGAGCCTTCTGCAGGACAGAACAAGCAGTGCAAGAGCACGTCGGCAAACTCAGGCAAAGACACCACCCTGTAAGGATTGCAGAGCCCAGACAAGCAGGCAGGCAGGCAGGGTGTATCCTGCGGGGTTTTCCAAACTTCTTGGGTGGCAGAAGCCGCTCTGCTGTTGGATTTCTGGGGAGCAGGCTGGGTGAGCCATGCGTGGAAGAGCCCTCTTGGCGTGCCCACCTGTGCAGGCAGCTGCCCTGCTCAGTAAATCATCAGGACAATGGGAACTCATGCTCCGCTCCAGTTAATTATTTTCTCCTCACATCTGCTCCATTTCACTGATACGTATGGTCAATGATCTCCACAGCTAGATTATCTTTATTAGATTATGCAGCTGCTGTTGCAGAGCATGGTGAGAGATACCAACTTTTCGTAGAAATTACAGGTTCTCCTCAGGTGACTGAAGGCAGCAGGACAGTTTCCCAGTGCTGGGGGACTTTTACTTTCAGAAAGCCAGCCAGAAAACTTGCACAAAGGCACACAGCTGTTGTAAGTGCTATGAACTTTTGAACTGGTTTCTTATGACCCTCATGCTTTTCCTTCTGAGAAGTCTGACCTCTAGCACTTCCCACTTTTGTCTAACTTGTTTATCCAAGTCTTTCGCTCACTTTCAGAGGTGCTCTATCAGCTCTAAATAATGTCTTACTTCACACATAAGGCAAACTCTTACTGCATGGCCTCCTTTCTTCTGTTTCAGCCTCAAGGACAAGAAGGTGCTATCTTCCATCACCATTAAATCTCACCTGCACCCCCTAACTAGTCCTCTCAAATTTTAAAAGATGTGCACTGGTGTGAGAATTATCTCATGCAATGCCTGCAGCTTGTCTGGTCTGGCTGGGCGTCTTGTGATAGCAGATGTTGGATATCAATGAGCTGGATATTCCCCTGATTTCTTTCCTTCACGCCACTATTGAGCAAAGTATCTTAGCATCTAGACAAAAAGAGCAACAAAAAACCATCAAACAGAGCAAATGAGAAAACTGACATACTGGCATAGTGTTTTCCCAGACTGGGTTTTCATTTATGAAGTCACTTAATTAATTCTTGACAATATCTAATGGCCTAATTCATAAGCTATACTTGCAGTCTGGTATTAAAGTCACCTGTTGCTGACATGTACTTACAGTCCATCTGCTTTATTGAGGAAGCAAAGGTGGCTTTTGTTCTTGTTTTTGCTTTTTTAAAAGCCAAGCACAACAGTAAGAAAGCCTCAATAGATGCAAAAACTTTTTACCATTTTGCTATCCCAGCAAAGTTGAGGATGTTTAAATGGCTTTGACATAGCAGATGGGAAATTCCTGAAGTCCTCCTAAATATAGTATTTCAACCCCTGATCTAGGGATTCAATTCCTGATCTAGTAAGTTCCTATTCATAGGTATTTATATGGTATAAATGCTATCTACTCTCCACACTGTGACATGCAATACTGCAAACTCACGTGGGATCCATTTTAAGACAACTACTTTATTTGACATACTTTCATCAAAGACAAGTGTTGTGACAGCATACAAAAGGTGAAAATAATGAGTTTAAAGACAAAACAAAAGGGGCGTGCTCTTAGTTGCTGGGATGTTCAATCACACAGAGGAGGACACGTTTCGTTATTTTCTCAGCACCTTCACATGTTCAGACCAAATTATCCCTCCTTTAAACATGGTAAATTATTTTTTACACTATTTTGTTACTACACAGAAAACTAACCCCACTAAAAGCGACTTTATTCAGGATTCCTAATGTTTTTTGCTTGCACCTCCTTTATGACAGATGCACACTGACACCTACTGCTTGGAGCAGAGACAACCCTGCAGGGGATTCACGGAGGCCCCATGATACAGCTTGGTGAATTTGCACGGCTGTGTCCGTGCAGGCTCCCCTGCAGAGCAGGGAAATAATCCCCAGGGAGCCTCAGACCTGCATGGCAGCCAGGCACCCAGAGCAGGGACACCCAGTGGCCTGGTGGTTACTTTCAGCCAGTGCAGGTGTGATGGACATGAACACACATCACAGTTGTGATGGAGCCCAGCAGTCCTGCGCACTTAGGATCTCTTATGGCACCTCCCATGCAAATTTCTGAGCAGGTGTGAAATCCAGAGCAAAGTTTTCCAGTTTCTTCAGGAAACTGACCTGAAAACAAACAGCATAAAACACCTTACCCAATAAACTTCAGGGTAAGAATACCTGACCTGCATTATTTAAAGAGTTGTCTCAAATAAAAACTGTTAAAAGGAGAAACAAGCCAGTTGTACTGAATAATGCCTGCAGGAGTACTTCTAGGAAAAGTACCAGGCAAAACTGTCCAATGCCTTGCCCGGCACTCATGGCTATTTAATGCAATCTTTGGCACTGCTTGTGATGTCAGCTCTCATTGCAATTTCAGTTGAATGCTCTGAAGGTTAACAAGGAAGCTCCACACTACAAAGCTTTTGCTTTTCTCCCCTGTAATACCACTCTGGCGCTCCTCTGAAAGCATCTACAGGATTAACATCACATCTAAGGCACACAGGCCAGCACAAAGCATGCCTGAAGAGTCCCTGTCTTCTGGGAACTCCTTGCACACGTGGAGTGGAATTGTGCTTACAGGGACTTGCTGCTGCCAGACGCTGCTTTGTTACCTGAAACTGCTGAGTGTTTCTCAGTACTGATTACTCAAACATCCTGCAGCTCGTATTCACAGTCTCACTAAAGAATTATACAAGGAGCACTTTTTAACAATCTCAACTCCCTGTACCACAAGGTTTTGTTACAAAAGGTTTTGGAACGTAAATGCCCTCCAGGCATGACTCCCTGGAACAATCAATCACCTAGCAAGGTTTTCCTCTTCTTTTAACAGTACAGAAATCTTCTTGCCTGGTCCTGAGCACAGCTGAGCCAAGAAATCAAGGACTACAGAGAGGGAGAAGATAACTCTGGTCAGCAGTAGGTGAAAGGATTTGAACCCCAGGGCTCTCAAACTGGTCAAGCTGACATCATCCTTATTATGCCCAATGAGAGAGGGCTCCAGCTACGAAATTATTAATTTTCTGCCCAAATAGATTAATAAACCATTTGTACACATTCTCTCTTGCATCAGTATCATTATTAACATAAACATCCTCCCATTTCTGTCTAAAACTCAGGGGCAGTATGTGTGCTCTGGTTAATTTCTTACAGTAGGTAGGATCCCCATGCTCTTTTCTCCATCTTGTAAAAGTCTTCCCATTTCTTTAATTATCTTCACAAACCAAAAACTATTGGAATATGAGTGACTTCAAAGTGTTTAAGGCTTCACCTGTCTCTTGTACAGGGGTATCCATACTTCTAAGTGTACTGAAAATACTTCCTTTATATATCCACTGTCATGTGATTACTTCAACTTAGGTATTTTTATCCTATGCTTCTCTTTTATCCCTCCATGAACAAGTATGTTCACATCTCTTTTTTTTTCCCCCTGTCACTTCCAAATGTGAGGAACTCCCCTTTCAGGGCAAAGATTTTCATTATTAGACCTCAGGTGTATGACTTCATTACTTATGTTATTATTTCTTTTAGTATATATCTTAAATTTGATGCTTATCTTAATAAATATATAAAAATAGTATATATATTTATGATGGTGAGATATTTTATAAATACATATATATATATCTCACTCTATATAATATCTCACTGACACACATTTTCTCCCAGAGGACATGGCCAAACCATTCACCCTCCTAAATTTCTGCTACAAGCTCAATTAATGAACAAGATTTGACTTTATTATGCTAGTGGCTATCAAGGAAAAGAAGTTCATGGCACTTCAGGATCTCCAGCAGCAATCCCCTTCCTCTCCTACCAGCAATATCTATAGGTCTCACCTCCTCCCCACCCATCTTTATGTTCTTGTACTCATGCCCACTTTTTCCATATAGATGGCATGATATAAAACATTTTGCTGGCATCAGAGAGATGAGTTATACTCCTTTTCTTCCTCTCTCTGGAAAATCTTTTAAAAATAACATAGTTGTACTGGTGTTACCACTATTTACAAACCCCTGCTACATTTTGTCTCATTTACTGCTTACTCTCATAATGCTACAGACTGTTTATTCCTTTACAAAGTAGCAGTGCTGATAAAGTCTTGACTTACCCAATACTGAAAGACAAAAAAAAACCCCAACCAATCAGTGTCACTTTAAGAAACAGTATATTTATGGGTGGCGTTCTCACAGTTCTGACGTAAAAATTAAGACCTTCAGCATTTGTCTTATTGTTAAAAACATCAACCAGGGAAACATCTCAATTGTTAGCTGACGTGATACAGCACTGAATAATCAAGCCTGATTTGATCCTACTAAAACTGATTTATGGAAGGTGTGCTGGTTTTGGCTGGGGTAGAGTTCATTTTCTTCCCAGTGGCTGGCATGTGGCTGTGTTTTGGATCTGTGCTGAACACGGGGTTGATAATACAGAGATGTTTGTGTTATTGCTGAGCAGGACTTACACACAGCCAAGGCCTTTTCTGGTTTTTGTACTGGCAGGGAATTTAGGGGTGTGTGGGAGGAGCCACAGCTAGGCCAGGTGACCCAAAGTGACCAAAAGGATATTCCACACCATGTGACATCACACTCAGTGTGTAGAGTGGGGGGGGGAAAAGGAGGAAGGGGAGGGGATGTTTTCAGTGATGGCATCTGCCTTCCCAAGTAACCATTACATGTGCCAGGGCCGTGCTCTCTGGAGATGGCTGAACACCTGCCTGCCCACAGGAAGCACTGAATGAATTCCTTGTTCTGATTTGCCTGTATGCATGGCCCTTTCCTGTTAACCTATCTTTCTCTCAATCCACGAGTTTTCCAGCTCTTACCATTCCAGTTTTCAACCAAATCCTGCTGGTGGGGGAGTGAGCAAAGCAGCTGGTTGCTGGCTGGGGTTAAACCATGACAGAGGGACACAATGTTCCTTCCGTCTGGCAAGAGCCAAGTATTATGCAGTGCTTGGAAGCTAAAGAGCTCTTGTTCTCACTTACTTAACTTGTTGTATAATTATCTATATGGAATTACTGCAATAACACAGCAGTGACCGCCCTGTGCCCAAATATTCATGATTCACTTGAAGGGTTACTTGAGCAGTATTTCAAGCTATGTAAGTCTGGCTGGCAGTAATAGAAATAGATTTGACCATCAAACAGGTAAAGCAGACAGTCTTCCCTTCCTTGCCCATGGTGTGAAATGCAATTCCTACGTATGTCATGCACAGCCTCTGGGGCAATAACCTGAACTTTCAAAGTCACACAGAAAAAACTGGCCACCCACTCAAGTTCTCAAGTTGTTGAAGCACCAGGAATTGCCCAGCCAGCAGCAGCTCTCCTGCCAAATTAACTGCACCTGGCAACTGACCTCAGGATTTCTGATGTGTTACAAACAGAAGCAAGACTTACAAGCTGTTTCCTTTATTTACAAGCAACTGTATCCCAGCAATGTTACAAAAGACATGAGCTTGGAAAGAAGCCTGGGTATCAAGGTGTGCGGCTCTCTCTCTGCTCCTACCAGCCATTTCTTCACTTCCCAGCCATGTGTTTATTCCTGACTGCTCCCTTCGTATTTGCAAGACAGATTCCCATGGAAACCCATCCCTTCATTTCAGTGGACACACTCATTCTTTCTCCCCCCCACAAGCCTACATCTCTGTTTAAGATGCTCAAATTTGCTCCCAGAAATGTCCTGCTTTGATATCAATTTTCTCATGTCTACTCCTTGCTCTCCATCTCTCCTCGGTGATCTTGACAAGGTCAGCCAAAGAGAATCTCCTTCATGGATCATCTTTCTATAATGCAGGAAAGGGCTTGGAAGGACAATTCTGAGCAGTAAGACAGATGGAAATGTAATGAAACCCTGAAATCATTTGAAGGTCACATTTAGCCAGAAAGAAAAACAAAGGGGCAGACAATTTTCAATGGAAAGATATGAAGAAGATTTAAACTAGGGAAAATTTGAGACAGGGGAATGTATGTATGTATGCAGCTACAAAATAACATCCTGAAGGAACAGGCAGAATCTCCTTTGACCGTTTGGAGCTTTTGAGGTCCAGACTGGGTAACATCTGCACAAATGGATTGCAGGGAATGACAGTGCATCAACCTGAAGGCAGACAGGATCATGCAACCAGGCTAGTCCATGAACAATTCCCTGACAGACATTTCTGCACAGTATGCATTAACTGCACTCCTTCTACGCTTCATGCTAGAAAAATTCTTTAAGAAAAAGCCCAAGCTACAAAGATAAACACAAATATACGCCAGAGATCAACAAATTTCAGACATCATGGTAAGAATTCCAATTATCACTGTTCTCACAAAAAGCACCACTGGGATTTCTTTTTATTTGTTTAAACTCTGTGAGAGATCAAAGAACCCAATTATAATATCTGGCCCTTCCTCCTCTGCAGCCCTTCGTTGTTAATTGCTCTGGCTCCTGTTCTTCCACTAAGTATAAATGAAAGCACTGGAACTGAGCCTGCTACTGAAGCAAGCAGAGCAAACTTTCACAGATGTCAACAGAATCAGACCCCTTTTACAAGCAGTGACTTTGCCCTCCAGTTGGCAAAACAAGAAACAATTTGTTCAAATGCAGCATGAGCACCATTCCCTCCAAGTGAGGCTTGCTGGGTACCCAGGCACTCTCCTGCTTTTCTAGGCTGCAGCAGGGAACTGGATGAGCTGCTGACTCACCATCTGGTTCCTGGTTTCTTTCTGAGCAGCACATGCTGCCAGTTCCTCAAATCCTGTAGCAGCAATCTCTCCTGTGCCTGCAGATAAGCTACTCAGGCATCTAAGACACATAACAAACCAAAGAAAAGAGGAAAACCACGTCCATCTTGTAATAAAGACCTTATACCCTGGGCCTCTTCTCTAAATACAAAAGAATCGCAACAGAGATGGTATCTACAAAGACTCATGCCACTAACTGAGCAATAATTACAACTGTCAAATTAGTGCTCACTTTGATTACAGTCTGTTCAGCACTTCTGAACCCCTCCTCACATTTAATTCCAATAAGGAGTCAATCCCACACAGAAAAATAAATGAAAACAACGGAGTAAATACCTCACGTAGAAGGGTGACATAGGCCGCTCATCTTCTTGGGAGCTAAAAACAAAATAGATTTTGTAAGTTAGTATGCAGCTCTGTCTTGTATTTGCAGCTCAATATACTCACTCTTAAAAAGCAGAGACAAAAAAAGTGAAATCGCACCCGTTACAGAGGTAACACTTAAGTCTGTTTTGTCCTCTGGTTGACACACGGAAGAAAGCTTTAAGTTACTTTCCTTAAATCCTGGCAATCCAACTCATTTCCCAATGTCCACAAATGTGGCGTAACAGATCTCCTGCTAGACAGCCAGGAGTCATTCTGACACTGCAACAGTGCTAGGGCTATTCCCATAGCAACAATAAAGCATTTTGCCAGGAAAACCAAGAGAGTCCTTTGCTGTCTGCTGCTCCAGAATTAAACAATCTGCCAATTAAAGCCAAACTTGGAAAAAAAAACAAAGGACATCCTGAGTAACCAAAGAAACAACCATGGCCATAGGTGTATGCATGAGGCTACTTACTCCCCAGTTTTACCACTCCTGTGGAAAGTTTATTTGAATGACATTTCTGTAGGCTTGAGATCGGGGATTGCCACTGGCGGGTGTGGAGGTCCCCTGACAAAACGTTTAGTTGTGGTTTAGTCGTCAGCTGGCCTGGCCCCAGCATAACCACCTGGCAAGTGACTTACCAGCCCTGATCCAGCTCATTGTGCCTGTGCTGGCACAAGGGGAACAATGAGCTGGGACACAGCATCACACATGATCACTTGAATTTGGAAGGATTTTATTTATTGGCTTATAAAAGCTGCTCTAAGCACTCAATAAAGGGAAAAGGAACATCTCTGTAGGATTTGCAACTAGGAAATCAAGTCCTCAGCTACTTTCTGCAGCTTCCATTGGAGCCAGCATGAAGCTCCCTCAGCAAGATGAGCTGGAACTGGCCTGCAGCCAGGTAAGTACTGTGCCCTCACACTGCACAGAGCCAGAGAGGCAGATTTAACCACAGCTTACTTCCAACCCAGCCAATGTTATAACAGATCCACAAATACGGACACCAAATTCACTGAGGAGAGCAGAGCATTAGGGAGAAGGCGAGATACAAGGGAGTCAAAAAGGCAGGCTGACAGATAAGCAAGCCAGTGTTGCAGAGAAATAATCACAGGGATTCAACCCCCCAACTAGAATATGGAAAGATTCACAAACAGACATCTACAGAAAAGAGCTTACAGCACGTGATGCAGGAAACCCAATTTGAGGGTAACACCAAACACCACAGACCGGAAGGAAGAGAGGCTGCCTCTGAAATCAGTGTGGTCTGGCAAAACTTCATCACCTCTGTAAGGCAACAGTGACTGGACAGCTTTCAGCAGCTCCCCAAGAAGACTGGGAGCACAGCTGCTGCTCCCAGAGCTGCTGCTGCTCCCAGAGCCAAGCAGGACACAGCAGTGCACAGCAGGTGGAGAGTGCCTGCCTGTCAACTGAGGCTAACAGCACCTGAAGAGTCCTCATGAGAAACTGCTACAGCTCTGAGACTGCCTAGAAAAAGTTGATGGAAATATGGAAATACCCATTACTGCCTTCCCTGAAGACAACCTGCAACAAAGATGTGGGTAGGAACCTCTGCCAGGTAAGGTTCCCTCCCCTGATGGCATGCAGTCTCCCAACCTGCATGCATGCTATCACTTTATTTGGCACTTATAGAATTTTTTAAGTGTAAAGAAAGCACTTTAACCTCACAAAGCTGCTGATGAAGTTTTTTGCTAAGTTCAGTTCACTGCATTAATAGCTGTACTTGTAATCTCAATGCAAACAAATCAAGTAGTGGACAGAAAACATGAAAAATTTTTTTCTCACATAAATGAAAGCTCACAGGGCCATCAAGATTTCTATGCATTAATGCAACTTCAAATGGCACCACCAAATGCTGCTTTATGTCCAAGTGGCAGTTGCTGAAGCCACACCAACCATGCTTTCTTTCCATCATAAACAACCCTCCTTATTTCAACGTTTGTAATTAACTTCCAAATCAAAGCAGCACAATCATACAAAGTCCAAATAATCTTTCACATTTATTCACCCAATATTTGTTTTTACAGAGCAGATGGAAAAGTAGTATTCAGCAGGGACTCTGAATCCTCTTGCATTTCCTTCCCTTTCTTCCACAGAAAATGCAACTGGATGCTTCTTAAGTTCAAGCAAGTTTTCTAACTGTACAAAAATTTATCCATATAATGAAATTGAGGAGAAACAAATATTTTAAGCCCATTAGCTGGGAATGGCAGAGAAAGAAGCTCTTACAGAAGTCAGAAACCAAATATCACTTTCATTTAGATCATCAAGTTTCAAGATTTCGCATGGTTGGTAAAAATTGTAGCTGTGAAAAACCTCTCTTACTCAATAGTGGTTCATAGTTTTACATGTGCAGCAAACGAGCAGTAGCCGAATCTCAGGTGAAGACCTCCAACCTAACTAGTATGAAATCCAGACTTCTGACAAAACCATAAAAATCTTCTAAATGTCTGCCTTGCCCAGCAAAGGACTCATCCATTAGACAAACAGGCTTAGTAGTGAATTAAATTTTGGGCTTTTTTTGTTCGTTTGGGATTTTTTTATCCTCAAAGTTTTGTCCAGATATACGTATGCTTTATGTTCAGAAGGCATGAAATAACTTTAAAAAACTCCAGTTACTTATTCAACTATCACTGATTACCTGGCTAAGCAGGTGAATGTAAAATACATGTAAAAATATGCCTCTTTTTTCTCAAGCATATAAATAGCTCCCCTAAATCCAGGGATTAAACAGAAATTAATCGCTTCCATGAAATAACTTGGGAGATTACCTGACAACTTCCTTCCTGCTAAAAACCAAAACAAATACCAGCCAAACTAAGAAAAAATCCAAAACAAACATAAAACCCCACAACAAACTACTCTTGTTCTGTATATTTCATGGGTAAAGAAGTAACATTATGTATGTTTGTGACCACCCCTGGAATAATAAAAAGTTTGTTAGACTGGAAGGAACACCACTTTAGCCCATCAGTTAGTTTGGCACATCTTGGGATTATCAGGCACATCCTTTCTGGTTTTGAAGGAGGAAATAGGAAAGCCTGGGTGAAGTCTAACTGTAAAATGATGAATTTCCATTACAGAAGGTAAGTTATCCTTTTTTTGCCTCCCTTTTTTGCAACAGGAACATTACAGGCAATGTTACATTCACTCCTCACATTCTTAAACAGGTAATCATGAGTCTTCTTTTTTTTTTTTTTTTTTCTGACATCTCATGGAACCATGGAATCACTGAGAGTGAAAAATACCTCCCAGAACAAGTCCAACCTTTAAATCATCTTGCCCTTCAGGCAGAATAAGGGAGGTGCTGAGCCTGTTGTAGAACACCCAATTAGATGGAAAGTTCCCAATTTATTTCGGTGCATAAGGAATATCCCTGTCTCAGCCCTCTCCTCGCTGGCCTGAGCTCCCACCACAGGTCAGAGTGGCTCAGTGTCCTTCCTCCTTGTTTCATTTGCACTTAACCAGCAGCAGCTCTTCTGTCTTAGCTTCCTGGCACTGGAACCTCCATTACAAAGCTACTGCTGCTTTCCTATTCCACATCTCTCTTCAAAACTTACATTTAGTCGATGAAATTTTTTTGAAAAATACTTCAGATTTCGGCTTTGTGGATTTTTTTGTTGGATTTTTTTTTTCTTTTACAATTATGAAAATGTACTTTGACTCATGGGTCAACATTTTGCACCAGAGATGAAGGGCCTAGACACTGGCAGGGTCTTGCTGCTCAGCCAAGGTCATGTTTTCCTAATGCCCTGCCAGAGGCTCTGTTTGTTCTGACCTCAAATGTTAGATAAGGGAATGGCTCCCTTTCTATTCTACCACAGAAATTCTCCACTTTGAAAGAAATGCAGTTGATTTTAGTGAGAATACTTTTTTTAATGCAAAGCAATAGCTGCTTTTATTTTTAATGCAATCAAACAAAAAGCCAATGAAAAATTCAGTGACATCAAATTACTAATGATATCAAAAGTTAATGCAGGTTTTGGAAGAAGGAGATGGAAGGCTATGTTTGGGTGACTTCTTAAGCCTTCAAACTTATCTCCTTCTTGTTTTTTTCTCATCATTCAGAACACCTATGCCTCCTTGGCTTAAAAGACATATAAGTTTTCAAACAACTGAGAATTTTAACGATATTGTTTATTTATTTATTATGACATTCAACACTAACAACACTAAAAAGAGCTTCAAGGAAACATTGATTTTGAGGCCACAGTAGTGTTTTTTGCTGAAGGTCTCATCTTATTCACGAATTTTTCAGCACTTCTTCACCCACCCAAGTAATTTCCCCATAAAAGTTATTTCAATGTTGCAAAAAAATGCAAGATTGAAACAGCTCATGAAAATTTATTGCGTGCTTATTTTCTCAATAGAGCTATTTACTCATAGCTTGTGCTTCACAGCAGTGGGTAAAAGGCAATGTTTTTGCAAATGAGAAATAGCAGGCAACACAAGCTTTTGCCTTCAAATAAATCCTTCAAAATAAACTTCCTTCAAATAAATATTGAGGCACATTATGCAAAAGACGAAAGAATAACACCATCCTTGATGCAAGATTAACCATAAATTTAATCTAACATCATAACACTGTGGTGATACAATGGTCATCATTAAAGTCAGGACCTACCCTCAATCCTTGAGCAATGCCACCCTTGCTCTATATCCTTAAGCAGAGGGAGAGGAGGGAATGCAATAAATGCACTGTTTAAAAAACAAATGCTCAACAGCTATTTCCTGTGAGAGTTATTTCCATGCCAACATTTCCATTTTGCCCGAAGAGTAACTTTAATAAGTCAAAACCATAACATGTTATTTCAGATATTTATCTCCAGTCTTCACAATAGTTGTGCTTACACCTAACCATGCATACCACTGAAAATTAAGTAAACTACTCAGCAAATGAGCCACACGTCAAAATCCAAGGCTGACAACCCAGATTCTTTACTCTGAACTCACATATTCTGCAAAAAATATCATACTATGCAAAACATCTCCAATTACTTGGGTGTGGATGAACTGGTTTAAATATCAAATTCCAAAGGATCCCATCATCTTCCTCAAAGCTGTTTCTTCAGCATGTTTTTCCTAAAGATCTCTCAAATTAATTACACTGCACAGGCATCTATCCAGAGGCATAACTGTGCAGGGTATACGTGAGGAGGCACTGAGATTGAAGCATATTACCTGAATAGGAAAAAATGTATACTGAGGGCTTTTTGCACACCTCCTTCTACTTCAAAGCAACATTAGAGATCAGGGAAGTATAGGCTATCCCATGGCAAGCTGAAGTGAGCAGAACTTCTTGCTGATTAAGTGCCACTGTGAGCAAGAGGCAGATTTTCCATTTATATTAACATACCTGAATATCCTGGAGCCCTTGACAGCATAATTTTGTGCAATTATTTTCTGCTTACTATCCTCCTAGATTGCAAATATGTTTATCTTTTACAAAATGACGTCAATGTTAAACAGCTCACTTTTGTTGTTTTACTTCTTAAGCTAGTTGGGTCTTATTATGAAAGATGGGGCAGCGTCTTTTCTTTTACTTGTGGTTTGGCAATGGTCCTCACTAGGGTAAAACCAGAAAACGGCTCAGAAAGAGACAGAATGAATGTACCAGCCAAAGTCTCACCTCTTCTCAGAATTTAACAGTGAAGTTGCATAACACACACATACCTGTTGCATTATAATGGCAAAGAACTGTTACTAGGTAACCAGTGATTTCAGTTTTAGGATTGTTTGTTAAAAGCTTGCACACTTCAAATAAATGTATCCAAGAGGCCAGTTTTAGGCAAATATTAATATTTTCTTGCTTAATCAGGTGGACACCCCAGAGACAAACACCAAAGAAAATTTCCACACCAATTTCCTCTCTTAATCAGAGCCTTCCACCCCAGTGGTACTGAGGAAGAGCTTCCACAAGCTTCTCCACTCACCATGTCACAGCTGCAACAAGACAGGCGTCAAATCTGAGCTTGGAAGACAAAAAATTCACATAGCATTTTCTAAGAAGCTATGACTTGAAGAAGATGAGAGCCACAGGTTTAAATTTTTCTTCATTCTTCCACCAGGAGAAAAAGCCCACCCAAACCCAAAGCAAACAAAGAAAAAAACTAGATTCAAGCTCTCTCCACCCTCAGAGAGCATACTTCACATCCATATTCCAGAATATACTTCATTAGGACTTGTCAAGCACTCCCATTACCTTGGACAGAAAGTGATAGCAAAGTCCAAAAGATCAGACTTATTTACTTATGTACAACTTACACACAAAAATGTTCACAAATGTGATAAAGAGAACACAGCGGCCACCCCTCCCAAAACAAACAAACAAAAAAAAAGGTGGTGGAATACAGCAGTGTCCTCGGGCTAAACTGCTAGGTACTTGTGAAAGATCCCAAATGCACCAACCAGTAAGGTAAATCAAACAATCCTGGTAACTGCAGGGGAGACTGCCCATGCAGACAACCGCTGCTGTACAGGTTAGAAACGGATCAGTCATGTTCCCTGCTGCTTTCAGATGCACTTGCTAAAAATATTTGTGACGGCTTCACTCTTCCATTACCTTGACTGGTTAAGCAACAGGGGCCACTGATCACAAACAAGGCCCAAGTGTGTACCTGCCTTTCTTATCTCCTACAGAAACCGATAGATATTATTGGCAAAGGCAGCCACAGGCCTCAGCTCCGCACAGCTGCTGTTAAATCTGCAAGAGACTGAGCTAGAATACATGAATCAAAACATGCATTAACAGCATTAGTAGCACTCTACCTAGGAAGCTGGGATACCAAAGTAAGCTAATGCTTGTCTGAAAAGATGGTAGCCTAATAGCAATAGAGGAGACAATTACTGGTGGCTAAGTTGTTGGAAAATCAGTGATGCAATCCACATGACATTCACCAGTGGTTTCTACAGTGCTTGGGCAATATAGTACCTACTGCAGTGAGGATTCAATATGTTTGGCCCTCCACCTCTTCCCATGCAATGAAACATAACCCTGACACCCCCATTATCACTCCTTCAGTGAAGGACACCATACCCATTACATGCCCTTCCACAGATACCTATATATAGGTATAATATATATATTATAGTCCATATGGTTCTATGCAAGCACGCTATATGATTTTCTGGAAGACAGATTCACAGCTCACACAAATCCTGGTAGACACAGAACCCTTCTCCCTCTCCTAGATTTTACACACCAGCTACACACTTGTGTTGCTTCAGCACAGGAGGGTTTCCATGGCAGGCACAGCATGGCTAGCCACGTGGCCCCAAAGACAGCATGGAGCAGAGCACCTGCAGGAGATGGGCAGGAGCAAGTTCACTTGCCCAGGAAAGGAACCAAGTGTGATTACTGCAGGCAGCTCATTCCCTTTATTGAGAGAGAAAGACAGATTCTTTCAGCTTGGCATGTGTCCTGAATCACAGAACCTGAAGGGTGCCACTACTCTGATTAAACCCAGTAACAGGAACCACGCACTGCAATTTGTCCATGCCCTCAGTTGGAACAGCAACATCAGCCTGTCCACCCCACAGCAACCACAAATACAGTGCTATCCACACTGGTACTAACCAATACTGGAGGTATCAGCTTTCCTGTAGCTGACAAAAAATGCTCAAAGCCAGCGAAACTCTGCCCCTGAGGGAGGGAAGAACAGGAAAATAAAGGTGCAAACTGGAGAATGCCATTGGAAAGGGATCTGGCAATCTGTGCCAAAAAACCCAAAGCGCTAAAAAGTACAGTATACACAGCGTAAAAATAGATCAAGGAGATGGAAAAGGAGCCAGAAGTGCGTGAATTATTTTAACTGAAAAACTCCAAAACAATTCTGTGCCATGCTTACGGCTTAACTGACTTCGAAGAAAATGCCTCATTTTTGAAGCGTAGACTGCATCTGTAACTGAGCGAGACCTAGTCCTTGCAACAACAAAGAGGCTAATTAGAGCCAGCCTGTGAAACCTATCTTCCCCTGGGGTGAAGAGTCAAGGGCACAATAGCAACCACTTGTTCCGACCACTGATAGGACAGTCAGATCCTTGAAAGGTTAAAAATATTATGTGAGACTGGTCCTTCAAATAGAAATGATGCACCGTGACCACTTTAAGACATTCAAACCACATTTCTGTTTCTCTGCAGTCATCAACATGGAACTCCATGACTGCAGTAGTGCCAAAGAGACTTTCTCCACACCCACCTGCAGAAGACCCTGCACTTTATCAAGGCAACAACAGTTTGGACAGCAATTTCAGTTACTATCTTATTGTGTTCAAGTAAGCAGCAACTCTGCAGCTTCTGCTGAAACAGCACCACCACAGTGCTGAAATGGCACGGTCAATTTTTTATTTACTGTTTCGTAGATTACAGAAAGATTGATATTCAGGCCATTCAAACACTACTAGGGGAGATACAGACTGCTTAATTTTGAGAACTGAACGAATAGTAAAAATAGAAATAAGAATCTGATGACCCAGTGAAAGGGCTGTGTACACTCCTCCCCGCAGCGGGTCTGTGCCCTGCCATTTCAGCAGCTTGACTGCAGCTGTCCCTGCCATAGCGTGGCGGGAGCACATGCCAGCACAGGTACTTGCTGACAGCTGGTGCTGAAGGGAGGTGTGCGTCGGCACCCTGGTAATAACACCCAGCCCTCTTCCTCCGAAAACTAAACCTCTCGCCCGTGCTGCGGCAGGCTGGGTGTGCGAGCTGCCAGCCGGAGGTGGGCTGTGCGCAGGGGCAGCCCGGCCGCGCTCCCGTACCGCAGTACAGCAGCCGCGGGAGGGCTCGGGAGCGCCCGGGCGCACGGAGCCGGCGGAGACCCAGGGCTGGCCGGGGTCCCTCTACCTGAGAGCCGCTCCTACCCCGCACGGAGAGCGCTGTGTGGATTTCGGGGCGCTACATGGAATCCCCCTCTCCGCTCTAGGATGCCAGAGATCTCCAACCCCCGGAGATCCGCTAATAGCCCCACTTGTTGCACGGCGCCGGGCCGGGTATCCCACTCCCGAGCGGGCATCCCCGCTCCCAGGCGGGGTCCGAGTCCCGGCTCCCCAGTGCCGGACAGCCCGGCAGAAGCCCCGGGCTTGCCGCTGCCGCGGCTGGACACTTACCTCTGCAGGGGCATCACCTCGCACGCCATGCTGGCCATGGAGCCGCTGCCCGCCCGGCTGCCCGCCGCGCCTCTCGCCGCGCCCGCAGCGCCGCCAGCGCCTCGCCGCGGGGAGCGCCCGGCCCCGGGGAGGGGCGAAGGGGCCGCCGGGCCCGGGTTGGCGGCTGACGACGGCCCGCCCCAGCCCGAGAGCTCGGGCCCGGCCCCCAGCTGCGACACCCGCCGCGGCCCCTGTCCCTGCTCGCCCCACCGGGCCCGGCAAGCACAGGTTGCGGCTTCTGATGTCCAGTTGGTTCTGGGCCTGCAAAAGATGCCACAAGCTCAGGGCTAATGGCTCCTTTCGACAGAAAGACTCCACAAGGTCTTCCGTATCCCTTTCAGTAACCCACCGCCCTTCTCCCTAAACTCGCCCAGGGTGCAATGCAGCCTCTCCCGAGCTCCCTCCCCACGGCCGCAGCGGCGCTCCGCTCCGGGAAGGGCAGGAGCGGTGCCCCGGGCACCCAGAGCCCCGCAAAGCTCCACGACACTCTAGCGGGGCTGTTCTGGCTCTGCCCTCACACACCTTTACCGTGGATCGGTGTCTAGTAGGGCTGGCAAAACCTCTGAACTTGTTCCGTTCGTGTTGCGGTACGCACTACCGCGGTTTGAGAGGTTTGTGCTGCAGGTGCCACCCAGTTCTGACCCACTGCACAGAGAACTCTTCTTCCCTTAACATTTGAACTGAAGAGACCACTGCAGAGCCGAACTCATGTTCTCAGTGGGGTATTCTCAAGCACTCCTGCTTCTACATCTGTGGCTGCTGACCAAATACTGCTCTGAAATAACAAATCACACCATTCCACTGGGTAGAATTTTGGGGCTGGGAAGAGACACAAATGGTGTGTTACTTACCGCGACACAGCAGCCTTCAAAAATTAACAGCACAAAATCAAGGTCTTGCACCGAAACGGCTACTTTAATGGCTACTGAATGAGCATACCCAGGGTTTTACTTTTCACCTTTGCAGCTCCTCTGCCCAGAAGCCCAGAGGAATTGCTTTCCATTTCCCCCAACATTGGACAGAAACAGCTCTGCTGCTGCCCTGCCTGTGAACAATGTTATCACACTGCATACTTTGTGTGATGGGGAAAGGGATGATCCTAATCTGATAAAAGGGCCTAAGAGTGTCCTTTTAACGCTTTATTTGGTACAAACATAATGGCATATGTCAATCTTCAAAAATTCAAGTCAATATTGGAAGCATCACCCTGTTCAACCCTAGAGAGGATTAGTGCTGGCTTGGGAGAAAGCTGTGGCAGGAGCTTAGTACCTGTATGTTTAACACTTCCGTAGAGATGTAGGTCATGCAAACTAAACCTGAGCCACATCAGCTTTCTGGAGAAGCAGCCAACACTCCCACGTTAGCAGAGGGTATCAGACATTTCACAGGGATGCCCAACAGATCCTGACCCTTGCCAGCAGGGGCATTTTCTGTCAAAATCAAGAGCAGTGGGCAGCTGCAGCCTCAGAAGGCAGCGGCATGGAGTACAGACACGGGGGTCAATTGAGACGTGGCTTCGCTTCAGTACCCTGAGCTGTTTAATATCTGCTCCTGTCAGCTGGCTGACTGGAAGAAGTGCATTAGTAATGCTTCTGCCCATTGCCTCAGCACAAGCCTGTTGTGCTGTGACAGTCACACCAGGCACAGCACAGGGCCCCTTTTTAGGAAAGTCAGCAATGCTGATAAAGCACTCTGCCACCATGGATCTGGGCTGCTCTTATCCATTGCAATTAAATGAGTATCTTGATGACTTCCTGGTAAATTAAATGCACCATATATGCTCATAAGCAACTAAAACGATGAGAGAAAGATTTTACTCTGATACATAAAACTACTTCAGTATAAAACAAAAGCATCTTGTACTATTTCACAGTTTGACAATAAATCAAATTAACTTTTCCTGGCCAGTCTTTTTTTTATACACACACAATTATTCATAGTTTATTACACTTCTATAAACTGAGTGTTACCATCGGGATGCCATTAAAAAAACTTAGTTTTCCACATTTAACTAAGGACCCATCTACATGGGCAAGGAGTCACGGTCCTCCAGAGCAGCTTGCTGAATAAACAGAAGTGGAATAACTCAAATAGCTGCTGTACTATGAATTTATACACTAGCTATTCTGTCATAACTTCCATGGGACTTGCTTGTATAAATAAGCTTAAAAGTACTAAGCTCCTTGACAAAGAATTCACTAACAAAAAGAGATGCTGTAATAACCAGAAAGATTAATTTATGGATTAGCATCAGTGAAGAAGGTTAGCTTGTGGCATCATGCTAAAATTAACCAGATGCCAACAGTAAAGTTGCAGGGCTCCTTGTGCCCTCAACACCTTCAGATCCACCTTTTATTTCTGTTCTCTTCTTTTGCAGTCCCCTCAATGGGTATCAACTTTCTCCTTAGCATCCTCGTATGTCTCTTTCAACATTGCCAAAACCAGCACAACTAAGAAGAGGTACAGGAGCTCATGTTTCCCTGCACCTACCGGCATGCAACTTCAGCAACCTTTGAAAGAAAGATGACCAAAGTTGAAAAAGGGCTATTTGGTTGCTAGCACTGCTGGTTTCCCAAAGTTTTAACTACTTTGAGAGCAGCTGTAGACACTGCAACAAAAGATTTTAACATGGAGAAATGTCAGAGTGAAATTTTTAAAACGCCTTTTGAGGACTGTGGCCAGCCATTGGGAAGAGTGGTAGTACAGGATGCATGTCACCTTAGGTCAGTTCGCACTGTCTCAAAGGGCCTTTTGAATGTCTCAGCTGCTAAACAAGAACACAAATCTTAATTCTTCACCTCCCCTGTTCATGTGTAGGGACCACAAGTGATTTATTTGTGGCACAAAGCAGGCAGACAAAAGCTGCCAAAAAGCTGCAGTCTTATCTCCAAACAATTCCACTTCCTTCACACAGATGTTGACAGTAAAACCAACTTGCTATTTGTCAGAGGTAGGAATTCCTACCCTCCCCTTGCCCTCTTATGCCTTTTTTAAAACTTGCATAACTCAGGCTGGGCTAGCACACATGGATTATACAACATTTTGGTTTGGATTTGCTTGTACTTGTTGCATTTGCTCTCCCATGTTAAACAAAGAAGACAAAACCTCTTCTGCAACTTCATATAGTTCTTGCATTTATATTACTCAGAAAGGCCAAACTCATCTGTTGGCACCAACAATACACCACAGAAGCCCTTTATAGTACCACCAACTATAGAAACAGAGGATGACGAAAAATCCTCTCCCAGGACAGGCACAGCATCCTCTCCGCTGACTGAATGCTCCCTAGTGTATTGAGAACACTTCAGGAAAACAGACAGCAAATAACAATAAAAATTATAAAGTCCCTTGAAATACCAACACATACCGCCACACTTCAGCACCTACACCACGGCAACACCTGAGTTCAAACTATTTGATTTGTAAATTTCTTACTGAGTTTCAACAAAGGAAGAAAAACACTGGCTGGAACCAAATATGAATAATCACTTTTCTCCATTAAAGTTTAAAGAACAACTGCACGTTTGGGAAGGAAGTCTCCTGTCAATCATCATTACAGAAGTGCTTTCTCCTCTTTCTTTCCTTTTCATACTTTGCTGCACACCAAGTAATTTTCTCAGCATATAAAGCAACAAGAGAAGAGGATCTACAAGCAGCACCAGAGGATACAAGATATGTGATCTAAATAATGGATTTTATGAGGATATGGTTGTGTCTGCCTCCTGAAAAACAGTTATCCCTTGCTTCACTGCACAGTCATACATAAATCAGACACTATTCAAAAATTAAAAAAAAAAAAAAAAAAGAGAGGCAATCTTTCCTGCTCTGACAAAATCTGAGGGCTTTTAGGATGCTACTCAATACCATTAATTTATTCCCACAATGTTTACTAAGTTATGCAATATTTTCCCTCTGGCAGAAACATGAAATGCAAAGGAAAGTTATCGCCAGACTGAAAATTACAGAATGTACTTTTCAAAATACGACCAATACAGAATTTAAAATTCCATTATTTATGTACACGTACTTACATTAATAGACACGTTTTCCTCTTTAAAGTATCTATGCATATGAACATCTGCCATCATAAATGATAAATACCCTGGAAAATTTCCTGCAAGCCAGAGAACTTGTGTGCACATATGAAATGCATGTCACATGTAAACAGAAACTGCACTTGGAAACTGTGGCCTACAAGTCCAAACAAAGCAGACAGACAATAAAAAGGCCCCCTCCAAAAGGGCACAAACAGGAAGAAAGACCAACTAATATGTTTAAAACATAATTTAGTGAAAGGGGAATCCTCAGTAGTAGGAGTACTATTAAAGTAGTAGTAACTTTAATTACTACTAAAAGCAGTAACAGTGACTTTGCAAAGCTGGTACTCAGCCCTGTTTCACTTAAGGATGTTTCAATGACTTGTAAGTAAATGTAAAATTATACTGGTGGTTATTTTTATGTATGTATACTGGTATATTTTTATGTATACTGGTGTTTTTTTATATATGTTGTGTGCAATTCAGCATTACAACTTTCAAAATCTGGGAACTATGTGCAAGATGAGGGTACAACATCGTACGTACAAACCCGGAGTGACTGTGTGGCTGAAGAAATTATCATCATCATCCTCAGAGACATCAACATGGGTATTACATTGAAAAGGTGTATTATGTCTGTATTTCCTGCTGCGTTGGTTGCTACAAAAGACTTTGATCAGTTCAAGAATTCCCATTCCCAAGCAAGTTGTGAAAAACTGAAGAGTGCTAAGACACAGCCCATGAAGGGCATACAAAAACCAAACACATTCAGTGCTTTTCAAAGAAAATCACTGATGCATGCAGGAAACATTAATATTAACCTAGTACTCACAAACTGATGAAGACTCAATGGTTGGAAGTCAAAGATTGGCAAATTATGGCTAGAAATTAAGACATTTTAAAGTGGTGAGAATATTTAACTACTGATGTAAATCATCAATAATTATAGTGAATTTTTAATGTTCTTACAAATTACAGTTGCCTCTGTTTAGGAACACTGAGCCTTATGCAAACTGTCTAGATGGAATTTGCAGAATTTTCTCACTTACTTTCATAAATGATACTCCTCTTGCCCAAAAGAGGAGCAGGTTGCTCTCAGCTGACTTCATTTTACCCCTTTTATATTTTGCACTGGCATAGAAATACAAGCCTTGTTAGCATATCCGTGGAGAATATACTGGTTTTTGCAGAGTAGCTTTTCTGTTCCGTCCTGCAACTTAGAGGCCAAATTACCATTTAAACCTTTTAAGCTAGTTAAAATCTGTTCAGGAGAAATATTCCAGAACTGTTCTTCAAACTTGCAGGGACAAGAGAAAAGTACGGACCAAACTGAAAGCTTCTCAGAGTTTCAGGTTCTCATCACTCCTGATCTCAACAGATAAGCACAAAAGTTCATTTCCCATTGCAAGGGACACCGCATGCTCCCTGGAGACCTGGATTTGCTGCTGTGGCTTCCTTTCATTAAACAGCAGTGTCCTTTGCAAGCACTGCCACACCCGCTTGCCCGCTGCTTTAACTTGTTCCAAAGGACTCTCACCCCATGGGATAGCCCAGAAATTATTTCTTGGCCTCCATCCTGGAGAAGGGGGAGGATTGGGAGTAGGTTCCTAAAGGGTTTCCTGGGAAAGCAACTAGTGATGAATGGTTGTGCCAGCTAATCTGCTGTGGGAACAGGGTAAAGCATGCTGAGTGACGAGGTCACTAGGTTCTTCATTTGCACCAGTTAGTGCAAGTGCCAGAGCATGGGAGAGCAGGCAAACAAGAAGGAGTCCAGTCTGGCACAAGTTATTTTCAAAGCAGGCTTTCTCCAAAGCTCTGCTAATCTAACGAAATTCCTAAATTTTAGTGTCCAATGAAATTTCTCCTACTCTTCTAAATTGTTATTTCTTTAAAACACTAAATTGTTATTTCTATAAAACTGTTTGCACAAAAGCTTTTTAAAAATCTAGCTGTTTCAGACCAACAAAAATGTCAATGATAACGATGAAGAACAAGCACTCATCTGTTAGCAAAAAGGTTTAAAAAAAATTGAGTCCCTGATGTTCCGTCCATGATTTATATTACCTACCAAAAATACCACTGTTTTTACACTTTCCCATCTTGCAAAATCATCCTTCCAATCCTCTTCAAAGTAACTATCCTTTGAAGTCCATACCTCTGCACCCTCCATGTTCCCTGCTTCCTAAAGCACCTTCAAGTGACATGCTTGTAGTTCACACGAAAAACAAGGATATGGGAAAGGGCTGAGGAAAGCAGGGGAACAGGCCACACCATTCACGTTTGCTGCACGTGGCTTTTTACTCCACTGAAAGATAAACTGCTGTCTGTGTTGGCAAAGGAGGCAGTCTGGCAGAGTCACCCCCCAGAAAAAACCCTCCAGGAATAGCTCCTCTTTTCCAGCTGACAAAGTGACTGAAAGGAGTCCTCCCTTTGCACCAGTGCCCCAGTGGCCGGCCTGGCTCCCGGGAGAGCTGGTGGGAAAAAGATGACTCGGCAGGAGAGATGGACTCTGGCTGGGAAGTACTAAAACAAGAGTGAGCTGGGTGAGAATAACCCAAGCTCTCTGCCTAGAGCTGCAAGATGCATCTGCCACAGAAGCAAGGAAGATCCTGCTAAAAGGCAACTATGACCAGATCCATTAAAACCTGACTGCATTTGAGCAGAACACAGCCCTCTCAAGTCAGCCTTGGGGCTTCTTCCTGTGCCCAGCTGTGTGTACAGAAAGAAACAACAAATGGTTGTTTATGCACAGCCAGATACAGAGATACTGGGCTTAATCAGCACAGCTCACTGCTGTGCCCCTCATTTGCAACATCAGCTTTGAGCCGAGCTGCTCTGTACGTGTCCAGGCTGTGCAAACACTCTTCTGTCCCACTGCAGGACATTCCTGTCAGGACTGGCACAAGTGGATATGCAAGAAAACAAGTTCAGCACACGAGTTCATTATCAGGAACATTCAGAACAATGCGGGTAAGGTCTGTAAGTTTTCAACTTCCCAACCACCTCTCAGAGTCTTGGGAAAAGAACATATTTTTCTACTCAAGGAACATATATCCAGCAAAAGCTAACAAGATTTTAGAGGAATTTTTTTTTTTTGTGATGTTCAACAGTGCTGCTAGAACAGTGGTCACTTGACTTTTTTTTTTTTTTTTCAATTTGACATTTGACACTTTCTGAAGTTTCAGGATGGGACTTTTGAAGGAAACCTCTATACATTTTATAAAATACATTGTAGTGTTCGTAGTGCTACCAATCATTTTACAGTGGCTGGATAGTTCCCAACCATAATGCAGAACAATAAAATTGTTATTTTATTAGCTATTAATCCCTCCCTATGTGACTTGAACTTTCTGAATGCACAGAGCCTGAGACTGTGAAAGGACCTGATGAATTGGTGGTGGAATCTTTTGTTTCCAGGAATCCTGTCAAAGCCTTAACAACTAGAAGTCATTAGCAACCAAGCAGTTTTTGGTATTTCTTTGCAACTACCTAGTGGCCTCTCTTTGCAGGCATCCCTAGCACAAACACAATATTTCAGCAGGTGCATAATGAAAAGAAAAGCTTTGGTATGAGAAAAGAACAATCTTCCCACTTCCTAACTGCAAACCTCTCCCGCCAGGAGGAAGGCACTGAGCCAATGTGAGAAGTGCAATTTGCAGATGAGCAGTGAGCTTGGGATCATACTCCTCACAACAGAAAAATGAGAGGAAACCTCTCGTGGCCACTGACCATGAAAGAGAAGGATTTTACAACACTGAAACAGCTCGGAGCCAAACTGATGCAAGCAGCAGTGAGTGACAACTCTGCCATGCCACGCTCAGCCTCTTCTTATTAGACAGCCAGCTGACCACTTTGAATAAAAATATACATGTGTGTCATAGGAAGTCACAGCTGAACCCAGCAGCCTACGCTGCAACGTGCTGAACACAACGTCCAAATGTGCAGCTCTCCCAGCTGAACCGGGAAATTGCAGCAGCAAACAAACCTGACTGAGAACCCAGTGACCTCTGCCTGCTGATCTTCCTGTGGGGACTGCCTGCAGGACACAGGCGCAGGTCCCCTCTGGAGAGCCACAGGGGAAGGAATACCTCATAGCCTCAGGTGGTCAAAAACTGCTGGCTCTGCAAAGCTAACGGGGAAAAAAAGCACTCTGTGCTGAGCCTCCCCCTCTGAACAATGGACCAGGCACTTCAGCAGACAGCCTAAGGAAGTGACAGGAGAGGGAACTACTTACTTATTGAAGTGAAAATAAGCCAAGTCACAGTGCAGATGTTTTGTTTTTTCCCTATATGCTTGAAACACGGGTTAGTGATGGGTGTCTGGGTTTATATACACATGAATACTAAAAGCACAAAGATTTCCAAGGTTAGGCTAAACTCCTTATGAATCACTGTGTGTTCTCCACATCACATATCCTTTTGTTTAAGAATTACTTAAAAATCATACAGATGTTTGTCCTTTATTTCCTCAGCAAATCTATTATGTGACCCAGTAGGTATCAGAAAGCCATCAGCTTAATGAGATGTAGGGACTTCCTCCTCACAGCAAAAGCTGTAACAAAATAAAAAATCATTCTAGATGAGAGAGCAATGCCTGAGGTACAGAAAGGGAGTAATTTTTTTCCAGCTTTCTTAGTCTTACTGTGAATTTACTGCAGTCTCTGATTTCTAAGGCTGCTGGATGCTGGATGCTGTCCCAGGAAACAGGAAAAGCTAATATACTTGGCTCATGGACTGAAAGAAGAACTTTTGTTTCCATATACACATTATGACAATAAAAGTGCATATGTGCCTTCTACCTTGAATAGTCACCAGATTTTTTTTCATACATGATTTTTCTTGCTTACAAGATGAACCTCCACTTCTGTGGCACAGGTCAGGGCATCAGATTCAAAATATTCTCCATCCCACAAGCCATAATTTGTCACCATGTAAATCATGCAAAGAGAGACAAAGATAAAATGGCTAGAATTATAGAGGAAAGTTAGAATAGTGTGATGGACAAAGCCTAATTTAAAGGAGGAACCTGTGCAGGGTGGAGGAGAAAGGTCAAATGCTTGGAAAAGTACACTGAAATCCACCCAGGTGACTTGCATGGAAAAAATCTACATAATTACATGGGTCTGTAACTGCTATTACATCTGGGCAATAGAGAGGGGAGAAGAACCCAGGACGAGCTCGGACCACACCCTGATTTTCCATTCACAGTCACCTGCCTTGGAGAGACACAGAAATCACATGTCTTTGTGACTATGTTTTTAGAAAACTAAATGCTTTTCTTAACAACTCATTATGTAAGGCAGTTCCTGCTGCCAGCATCCCACAATGCAAGAAAGAAGGGAATTGATTGCATAGGAGGGTGGAGACAAATGTACTTGCAAAGTTAAATGAGTCAGCTTGGAAAAACTAACTCAACACAACCTAAAGAGAGAAAGTGGCAAAAAGCAACAACACTTTACATAAAATGTTCTCTCTGAGGGCTCAGAACAGGGCCTGCCAGAGGCTGCTGCATGCTGAATGATGCAGAAGGCAACTGTGCTTACCACCTCCCTACCAACATTCCAGACCTTTACCCTTTTCTTGAATCATTTTCTTGAAGAATCAGGGCAGCCCTGCCTGCTGCCTGGCTGCAATCCCTTATGTAAACCAGGCAGCAAGGCTCCTCAGTGGTAAGGCAAATTATTACTTTTGATGGGGACTGAATGTACTGGCATGACAGACTTCAAAAACAAAAAAACCCCAAACCTAAACAAAAACAGTCAGCTAAGCAAACAACACTAGCCCCCCTGTTTGATTTGTTCTGGCAAGAACAGGCCAATTCTTATCACATGCCAGAGAATAATGATAAGTTTTGGCTTGCCTTGGTTTTAAACCTCAGCTGCTAAGAGGAAAGCCAATAAATAGGGAAAGTGTTTACAGTAAGCACAAACTTCTCATTGTACAAATATATGTATGTTTTCATACCTCAATAACTAGCAGTGAAAATACACAGCGTCATTATGAAAAAGGCACGGCAGGATACATTAACCAACCCTCTATTTTAGGGATGCTACCATGTTACTAGGCATGTGGGTCCTTTATTTTCAGGACACAGGCCAGATATAAGGATTTTTGTGAACAAAAGGTTGATGTAAACAAACCTTCTCTATGAGAACATGCATGTGTTTGAAAACCAGCACAGCATTATCTGTGCTGGCAAACCTCATTGCAGCTGTGATGGCAGTCACAAACAGGAATTTGTGATCTCTGGCACACAAAGATGTGGCTACAAAACACAGAAGGCTGGCTCACTGAACAACTGCTGTGGCTGCTCTAAGCTGTGGCTCTGAGGAGCTGCACAAAGTGAGTGTTTTGCATAAAGTCTGTCTGCCATACATGGCACCCATTCCCCAGCACCCAACCATTACTAGGTAAGGATGGGTACTCAGCTGCACTCCTTTGATATTTCCATGCGCAGAGCCTAACAGCACCACAAACAGCAGGATGCTCTCCCACTGAGGGATCCCAGGAAAGCAAAGAGATGCAGCTCCAGCAAGGGCTAGAATAGACATGTACAACAGCAAAGCATATTTCAGCGCCCTTTCCTGGACAAAAGATCCAGCATAGTGTCAACCAAAGTCTGCAGACAGCTTGCACCTCTGAGCCAGTATCAGGAAATACATTTATGCCCACCATCCTCAATCCCCTGCTTCATATTTTGACTGCAGGAAGCATTTTCCCACCTTCCTGAAGGCTCTCTCTTCTCTTTGCTTGAATACAAAGTTTAGCACAAAAGGGGAGAGAATTGCTTGCAAGAGGCCCTCCTACCTTTGTATCCACGCAAGTCTAAATCTAATCCTGAAGTAAAAGCCATTTAAATCTATTATTTGAAGCAGTTATCTGAACTTTTAGTACCTCTAAACATACTCAAAACCATGCCAATTCCTACTGCAGTTATGTATAAACTGGAGCTTTGAGCAGACTTTTTCCTTCTAGACAGAGAAATAAAGAAGGACCCCAACAGGGACTCTCAGCTTCACAGAGCTGCAAGCCCACTCCAGACCCCTCTCACTGAAGGTCTGGTAAGGCCCCAGGGTGGCCCATTTCCTCCAGCCCACTCTCCATTCCAAAAGTTGTTGCCTTCCCCAGCAATTGAGTCTGCAGAGTGTGTCTTGTGGCTCTCATCCAGGTAAAGACAAAGGACGTGTGTGGTTCCCAGGCTCCGGAGGTTTGGCCCTGAAGTTCTGCACAGGAACTCTTGCAAAAATGAGATGAGACTCACAGAAGTAAGCAACAGGTTGTATACTGCCTAAAGACTTTAATCATTTTTTCAGAGGACCGGACCAGTCTTTCCTGCCCCTTCTCTATTTCCTTCCTTTCTCTCTTTCTCCGCTGTTTTTGAATTTACTCAAGAGCTGCATACAGGTATGCTTTTCTGCTACTGCATAATTAGCAGTTTGTCCTTGGCATACAGCTATAATAATGAGGTAATTTTCAAAACAACACATACATTATGTGCTAGTGGGGACTGCAGGCACATAGACTTCATCCATCTATTTTTTTTCAGAAAAGAACATAACTTATTCTCTTGAGATAACTGTTGTGAACAGAAGGTGATACAGATTTTATGCTCTGCAAAGTTTTGACTGCAACTGATGTATTGCGTATTTCAGATGACAGCAGCACCTTCAAAAAATTCCTGCAATCAAGAATATCATACCTGTAAGGAGGCATAACATGACTTTCAGTATTTTTAAAAAACGGTAAGTCATTATAGAAGACACAGTCACAACTGTAGTTGCTACTGAATATGCGGATCTTCATTTTAAGGACAACTGTAAGAAGACACATATTAAGAGGCATTTTAAATAGTATTAAAAATCACTAATCAACCAGAAGTCTCTTAGTTTCTCCCTGAAGGCTCTAGTGTCAAACGAAACTGATGGAAAATTTATTGAAGACTGCAATCCTTGCTGGAGGGAGCCTTAGGGGCTTAGTGTGTGGGGTTATTTCTTCACTGTTACACTTGTAACGCTGCTAAAAGTGGAATTCTGCATCTTCTGTTCTATGTAGCCCTTCATCCTCTTCTAATCCACCCATATCATGGCATCTGAGCATGGAAAGGGAACAAACCACAGGCATTTTCATGAAACAGCACATGATTATCACTGCCAAAAACAACCTTTATTCTTTTCTAACAAAGATCATATCATAGTTGAGCAGACAGAGTAATTTCACTAAAACTTATCTGGTAATTACACATAATTAATGATAAGATTTATTTTAGAACTGTTGGTACCTTGTGACACAAAACCCCCCAACAAGAACAGCAGCATGTTTGCAAAGCACTTTGTAATCTAGGTCAGATGCCAGAGTCCTCCTGCTGAAAAAGGTGAAAACTCCTAATAATAGCCTTGCACTGAAGTAACACCAGGTAATACTTCATTGTGGGCTTAAATTACATGGCAGTGGCACAATGCTGCCAAACGCATGTTTAAAACCACTCTTGATATATCAGAGATCTACAGTGATGCCAGGGAATCAAGGTTTGTGCCTGTTGCACAGACAGGTGTCCCCCAAGCATGTTAGGTCTGCTAGATACCTCTCTCTGCTCTTCTCCTGGTCCACAGCCTTCTCTCCATCCCATCCTGCCCAACAACTTGCCAGCCTGAAGCCGGGAAGAAAACAGCAAATACTACCTACTCCTCCTTCAGCAGCAGCAGTAGATCACTGACAAAAAAGTACCAGAAGCAAATGGCAGCATAGATATTCAATGCAATTAGGTAAATATGTACAGAAGTGTGACAGGAAAGGAAACTAGGGCATTCTTGAACAACATGGGATTACAAGAGAATTAATTTCTACAGTTAATTAATTTCCCAGATAAAACCAGAGATACAGACATCTTTCAACCCAAGGGCCGAGCATGAAGATCAGGCTTCTGTCTAGTTACAAACACATTTCATTTGGTGCTTAATGCCCTGTGCCAGCACTGGCTCAACTGTCCCATACTTCAGCAGTACTCTTCTAAGCAATTACACATTGACAGGAAAGCAGGATTCCCTACAGCAAATAATTACTTTGTCTGGGGACTGTTCTCCTAAAAGAAAGGCAGTTAGTTGGGGTACCTCACGACGTACATCAGCCACACAGACCTTCCCAGACATGAGACCTGGCTGTTCTTTATTTCAACCCTTGGGCACTTCATTTCCCTGTACACCTGGGAACACATAGCAGACTACAGCCAGGCTCCAGCATATCAACACCAGAGGCTAGAACTTCTGCCACAGCCCCACCTGCCTGGCCCTGTCTAGCTGCTAGAACTGGATTGCCTTCTCCAATTTGCCAGTTGACCTGCTCTGATCATTGATTTCTAAATCATCTCAGTGAAAAGTAGCTGGATTGTTGAAACCATGTAAAAAAAAATTTGATGTCCTCTGGCTGCAGGAATTTTTGGGGAGGCTTGGGGAAAGTGAAACACACAGCTTAAATAGCTAAGAGTTAAAGAGCATGTGCGCCTGCCAAGAGCTAGAAACCAAATTCAACACCTATGCTTCACCACCATTACTATGAACCAAAATCCAGTGTTAGTGCATAATTTGCTAACTTGTCTCATAAACTGTCTGTCTGCTCTGGTGCTGAGAATAGCACACATCTCCTGCTTACACAGTGAAGTCACTCAGTTACGTGTCTGGCAGCACTGCCTCTGCTTTGTGTTCTTGCTTGGTGTGCTGGGACACTGCAGTGTTCTATTCCATGGCATGTGAATAGCACTATTTCCCACATCAGGCCAATTCCATATTTCAGTAGCACACTGCAATTTCCTACAGTAACCTGAATCCCTCATGTGCTGCACTAGACATAAGAGGAGAGAGAATGGCAGACTCAATTTAATATCCTGAGAATAATGTAAAGATCCTGGTTCAGCCTGATGTGCAGGGAAGGACTTTACAAGAAAGCAAAATGCCCATTACCTGTTCACCTAACAGACAATCTGCCAGCAATCAAAACTCAAAATACTCTTTTAGATAGATATTTTATAGATGCTTTACACCAATAGACTCTCATAGATAAATTCACAAAGATACTTGTATAGATACTCTACACATACTCTTCTACTCTTGTCTGAATGGAGTATTACAACCAGTAGCACAATTTTTTTGCCAGAAAGAGAAAACCCTACAAAAGCCCCTTCCTTTTTGGTTTAAGAGTGAGAACGAAGTTAGCCATCTGTTAAGACTTAAACTCGGCAGATCAAATACACTTGACTATTCAAGAGACATTTTGGTTGCATCTTATGCTTGGTGTAATTTTTACTGGCTGACTGTAGTTCAGAAATGTCCACCTGCACTCCTTCACCAAGCAGGCTACCTTCATATGCTTGAAAATTTATGTTGGAGAGGCAAATCAAAGCACACAGCTGGCTCTGGAGTACGTGGATTCAACCAGAAAAGGCACATTGATTTATCTTACACCCCATTATCCTGGTTAAGTGTTCAAAATACCCAGAGCCAGAGATGCAGGTACAAAACAAAGAGAAAAATATATAGAAAAAAAATTAAAAAAGAACACTAACCTGGAGAAAAACACGTCATTATTAACAAAGGAGATTTCATCTGCTAAATCCATCTCCTTCCCACATGAACCACTGCCTGTTAATGGGAGGCTGACATGAGGCATTCCGTCTGACTGGCCTGGTTGTGGCAATAGGCACATTTGGCTGGATTGTTCCGTTGGGGGTTTGGTCATCTACAGAAGCAAGGAGAGAGAAGATTGAAATGTGAAAAGAAGAAAGGCCAGAACAGCCCTTTCCCATAATCTGTAACTGAAAGACATTCTGTACCGGTGTACAAACAGCAAAGGTGACAAGGTGAAAAACAGTATTACAAAATACATATAAATCAAACACTCAGCTTGATAAAGACTATTTAAAGAAAAATAAAGGTGTGTCTATTGAAAGAGCAGGGGCCAGAAAAAAAATTAAGAAAAGAAAGGTAAGTAAAATAAATACTTATTTTCTGTATCATGGCAGACAGACTAAAAAAGTTTGCATTGAATTTGCTTCTTTACACTACTGGAGAAACAGATGCTAACAGCAATTATTATAGCTCTTCTCAACTCCCTTTCCACCCTTTTTAATGACAATTGATATCAATGTGCCCTAAGAATGCTTAGGGGAGAAGAGCAAGTTTGGAGGTCTGCCCCTCATTTTAACAGCAAACATTGAACCTAACCTTTGTGATTACATTCAATTTGCTCTTGAGTTCATTTCTGGTTTTAGCCATTGCAAGATCCCACGGCTGGGAGTTTTGCAACATTGTTACACATTGATTAAAATTGATTTAAAAGTACTTCTATTTTAGGTATGGTGACATAATCTTTCCCTTGGTTTTGAATTATGAGAATTTACCAGTAACTGTTCCTTAACCACCTTCCCCATACCAATCCTGACTTTATACTACTCCAGTAGAAGTCTCTAATCAGACAGAAAAATATTAGTTTGTCTAGTCTCTCATTTTACAGAAGTCATACGCATATGTTTGATCATTTTTGCTGCTTTTCTCTACACCTTTTCACCTACTATGAAGTCCCCTCTAAAATGTAGTCAGAACTGCATGTGGCATTATATATGAAGGCAGACCTGGTGGTGGCTTCTCAGGAAAATTGAACTTTTAATTTGCTTTCATGATTACTTAATTTGGAGCTCATCAGTATACACATTTATATGATCTGTGGGGTTTTGTGGACATAGTTAGCACATAGTGATGGAAACTCAACTAATCAGTTTTTCACCCAACAAAGAGTAAATCGGAAGCCTTTTGAAAGTCCTTGTAGCCCTGTAGCTGCTGTTAGATTTTCCTGCCTTGAATACTAGCATTGAGTATTTTCTAGGTTATTATGGAAACAGTTAAATAGCATAGATTCCAACAAAGATCCTTAAGAGACTGTTCAGAAAAACCTTTCTCCACCACTAAACCAATCACATCTTTTTACTGCTTTCCAGTTATTACTCCATAAAAAGTTTTTCCTTCTGATCACAAGACATCTTTGCTTCTTCAGAAGCTGTTGACAACCCCATTAAAACATTTTGAAAATTCAAGTGCACTATACTGACTATACCTATGCACATGCTCACAGGCTCTTCTGTAACAATTTTTTCTCTAAACAAAAAATGCTGGTGCCTCCTAATGACTTTAATTATCCATTTGTTTCTCAGTTCTGCTGCCTGCTGTGGTTGTCACAAATCTTCTGGACAGTAAGTCAGAATTTCTGAACTTCTTTTCATACCTGGCTTACCCTAAGATTTTTTTCTAAAATTTATTTTACTTCTTTTCTAGCTCTTCGTTCCACTCACAGCTGCTTTCAAATGCTTTGTGCATGCTAAAAAGTTTCATGGGACAAAAGGCTGCTTCTTACTGAGCTTTGCAGAGAATAAAATGAAAAATAAAATACGTTATCAGTGCAAAGAGAAACCAGAGAGAGAGATTGAGAGGGCTTCCCAGTTTCAGCCTCTGGACAGGTTGCTCTGAGTGAGATCCTGACTTTGCTGACGTCAATGGGCATTTTGCCTGAAGTCAGGATCTCACCTTTGGACCACTGTTGGTTCCAGCAGCACTGTGTTAGCCCATCACCTGCAGCAGCCTCTGGCTGTTGGCACCACAGGAACTGGGCACACAGCCCATGGGCATCAGGCAGTGCCTCTCAGCTGCAACAAAACAGCAGCAGCACAGCGATTTCAAAGGGGAAAACCATGTCTGTGTGGAGGAGGGCAGACAGGGAGCTACATAGTGGCAGCGCTACAGGAGAGAATAACAACAGGAGGCAGCAGGGCCTGGAAGCACTGAAAAAGAGACCAGAACCCAACTGGCTACAACCTCCTTTCAAGTACCTATAGAGAACAATGTCACCCCTCAATCTCTTTTTCTCCAGGCTAAACAAGCCCAGCTCAAGAACATATGACCTGCTGCATACTGAGATGCCTGACATGGTGTGGTGTCTGTCAAAACAGCATTTTGTCCCTGGCAAAATCTAACCACTAAACAAACACACATCTATAAACTTTGTAAATACATAAAAGGCTTCACTTTGGAAGATGACACCAATAAATCCAAGGACAAGCCTAGTGAGTAGGCTTTGGCTGAAGAAAATTTGATTTTTGTTTCCTGAAAGTTTTTTCTCCGGTGAAGCTTAACCTCAAATTGCATTTGACAAAGATCAGACTCAGCCTGAAGCAGGTAACTTGTGGGCTGTTACAGCATAGCCACAGTCTGTGGTCACTGAAAGCCACAGTGGCCACATGGACTCTGCTGAAGTCCACTACTCTGTAATTTAAAGCACATATTCATTCTCAGCCAAATACAAGCAAAACAGCATCAGGTGCTACTGACAATCAAAGGGACAAGAAAGGGTAATAAAAGCAGAGAACCAAAGAAGAGAAAACTACAAGGAAATACTACACCGTTATCCTGCATTTGGCTGTCCAGTTTTGTTATCTCAAAGTCCAGGTGCAAGAACTGTGTTTGCAGTTGTAATAGAAACCAGCCAGTTTTATGACCAGTATAAACATGCATCATGATGGGTGTTGAAGAAAGTGCAAGAAAACCTTTCACCTGGAGGCACAAGCTGACCAGCCAAGTGACATCATCCCACACAATACCAACAAGATTCCTCATAACTAACTGGCTGCATCATAGGGATGTTTCATCTCCCTGTGAAGTGTCAGAAGCTCCTGGGTTCAAAGATCAAAGATAAATCGGACATATTCTAAAGATCTGATGTGGTATGGTGAGTAATCTTTCTCTGTTCTTGAAGAACAGAGCTGCTCCAGATGAGTCTGGAGAGCTCTGTGCATATGAATCAACATGGTTTGAAGACAGATCCTTAGCAAAGGTCATCCTGCTCTTCTGAGTACCTCACTCATGTTCTCAAGCAGGAAAACAAAAAACTTTCAGTATCTCAAGCTATGCACGAACATGTCCAAATAATTGGACAATTCATACCCATTTGAGTTAAGTAATTACAAAGTTTAAATGCAGATCTTTTGGAAGAAACTGTCTGTGAGTTTATATTTAAATCTCATCACTGAAAGGATAATAAAGATATTTTTAGGATAAGGTAATCCTCAAAAAACCCACCAGGCATTTAAAACACACACAGCACATTCTTTTCTTTAAAGGTGTATGAACATAGCACTCTTTCAGACAAGAGAAACCTCCCTCAAAAATTTGCTTAATACACAAATGGAATTCTTACAGTTGTCCACCAAAGCATAGAGGTCCACATGAGTTTTTGAAAGGCTTCATACTTTGTCACCCTAGTGCTTTTTCAACTCAGAAGTTGTCTATATCAATACTAATATCCCATGGAATAGAAAAAGGTACATTTCTTTGGAAAAACACAGGTATGGCAAGCAATGCATGGAAATTTGGAATGCTGGTTTCTTTTTCACTCTAGTCTCAATTTGGCTACTTATCAGCACAAAGCTTTAATGTCAATCTATGCAGTCATCAGCATTACCTCTGCTTCATGAAGACCTGAGAAAGGGAGAACATTAGCCAGCTGTAATTCACGCCTGACAGCTAATCAACCTGACTCAACCAGTTCTGCCCAGTCAAATGCCCAGGGAATGAGCCACCTGCCAAAGTCACCCACACTTGGTATTTGCCCACTGAAACCTCTTGAACAAATATATTCCAGTCACTCCATTTATACACAGAGCTTACAGCTCTCTGCCAAAGTTAATGGTAATGACAATGACAATTACACCAGGCCTTGTTTGGAGACACAAATTTTGCCAGAGGGTTTAGGTCATCCTGAACTGCCCCAGAGAATCTGGTGGAAATTCCTGCTGAGACAGCAAATCCCTTTAAGTCATTCAGTGAACAGACTAAGTATTTATGCTGTACTTGTATTGTTCTCCAAAATTTCATACTGCTGCCAGTTCTCACACAACACCAGCTCCACCACCATTTTATTGCAGTAAAGGACTTCTGGGATGAATCTGGACAGGATAAATCTCCTGCAGCTGTGAGTACCAGATATATTTCAGGTCCAAACAGCTTTCAAAGGCAGGGATAAATCTGCAGTGAGATTTTTCAGTTACATTCATCTCACACGTCTTACATTATTCTCTCACTTTCTATTCCTATGCACCTACTGAGGGTGTGATTACATTACTGGACATAGCACAGAATTTCTGTGTGTGAGGAAGTGCCAAAGCCATGGTATGAATGCTATGTGGACTACACCAGTAGGGACAAAGAAGTCAGAGAGGCTGTGGAACAACATAATCCAAACCAACCCAAATTATCTGCCATTTTCTTCCACAACAGTAGAGCTGAAGGCAAGGGAACTGCAGATGTTATCTGCTGGACTTTGCAAGGCCTTTGACACAGGCCCCACCACATCCCTCTCTCCAAATTGGAGAGACATAGATTTGATGGATGCACTGCTTGGTGGGTGAGGATTAGCTGCATCCAGAGAGCAGTGGTCAAGGGCTCAATATCCCAGTCAAGACTGGTGACAAGTGGTGTCCCTCAGAACAGTTGTCTTTAGTAGGGCTGCTGTCTTACTCACAATGGGTTTGTGCACAAATGCTTCCCCAAAACATAGATTCTATTCAGAAAGTAATGAAATGTAAAAATGTCACTAAAATCCACCTTGATTCCTCACTTCACCTACCACCTACGATATTGATTTTAAAACCACATAGGAATATTAGAGTTGTGAAGTTTTTCTCAAATTAAAGATGCCTCATCATCTCAAATTACTTACACTGGGAGACAAAGATCAACAGCTCTGTAATTGTTCCAGGTTTAGCAGAGTCAACACATACTTGAAAAATAATTCAGTTACCAACTCTCTTCCACACTCAAAACCAAGCCTGAAATCCTTCCCTGATTAACTGCCATACTGAAATCATAAAGTCACGATAAATGTGGTCATCTTTACAATACGTGCAGCTGCCACTGCCAAATTTGGCTTTCTCTTACTCTACTTGTATTTTTAGGCATTGGATGACTAAAACACCTCCTCTGCACTCTGCTCTTCTCAGAGATCAAAGTTATAAATTTGATGCAACCCTAAAGTGTATGAAGCTTTAAAGTTCAATGAAGTTCTGATGTTTTATGCAAATTCAGATGCCTTAATGAGAGCAAGACTCCTTGGAATCAAAGAGATGAGTATCATCTTCCTTTAAATCACATCCCAGTCCTGCTTGTCCAATTTAATTTCCTTTCATGATGAAGTAACCCATCTAGTTGATCAAGGGAATCCTTTGGATTTCAGTAAAGCTTTCAATGCTGTCTCTCACAGTATCCTGGACAAAATGTCCAGCACACAGCTGGATATACACATCATGGGATGGGTGAGCAACTGGCTCATGCGTTGGGCACAAACAGTTAGAGTGACTGGGGTGACATCAGACTGGTGACCTGTCATGAGCGGGGTTCCACAGGGCCCAATCTTAGGCTCTGTGCTCTTCAACATCTTCATGAATTACTTGGACACAGGACTTTAAGGGATACTAAGTAAATTTGCGAAGGACCCTAAACTGGGAGGAGCTATTGACTTCCTGTGCAGACGCCCTGCAGAGACACCTCAACAAATCAGAGGACTGGGCAATCACCAACAATGTGAGGTTCAATAAGGCAAAGTGCCAGATTCTGCACATGGGATGGGGAACCCTGCATCTACAGACAGACAGGGGAATGAGAGGCTGGAAGGCAGTGTCATGGAAAGGGACCTGGGTGTCCTGGTTGATGGCAAGCTGAATATGGGTCAGCAGTGCCCTGGAAGCCAGGAGGGCCACCTGTGTCCTGGGGGACATCCAGGGTGGTTGGGCACTGGAACAGGCTCCCCAGGGCAGTGGTCACAGCACCAAGCCTGCCACAGCTCAGGAAACAACACCACAGCCTCCATGTTTGACCAAAGCCACAGTAAATAGCAGAAGTGCTCAAATGCTTGAAAGTAAATACACCCTTTGCTAACACTGCTCAAATCCAGAGGTAAGGAGCTAGCAAATACTCTCAGAAAGCCTATGACACTCAATCACAGCTATGCAGATATGGCATTTCTAGCTCCAGAGGTAGTTTACTTGTCGCTGGCTGTGAATCCAGTAATTTCATTTCAGTAAACTCTCAAGGTCAAAATCATGTCTTTTATTAAACAAAGCAGATTCAGTGAACAAACTCCAAATTTTCCCTGAAGGCTAAATATTAAAACTATACACTCTAGAAAGATGTAACCTGAACCCAAAGCTATCCTGTCCTAAAAACATTCAAAATTAAGAAATCAACCTAGTAGTAAGATTATCTTAGCCTGTGACTCTCCATGGCACACACACACAATAGGAGGCTGTTAAAGTGAACCAGCAATACCTTAAGGCCCTTTTTCTGCAGGAGGTCAGGCACATTTGCCTAAGGAAATCCCTTCACCCTCCAGCCTGTGGAGCCCTCGAGGCAGCTCTGCCAAAATGCTGCAAGAGTGCAGTCTGCATGGGATGTAGGCCAAAAAGCAACAAGATGTACGGGCCTCGAGCCAGAAGATACAACCAGTTCCCAGAGATGGCCAGCTGCTGCCTGGCATCTGTTTGCCAAAGAAAACCTAGTTCAGGCAATGTTCTGAACTCAAGAGAGCTTGATCCAGCTGGAGAGGAAAGAGTGGAATTGTTGTGGACTTTGCAGATCAGGGGTCCTAGGAATCTTAGCAAAAAGCAAGTTGAGGACTCCCTGGTGGATTAAATAGAAAAAAAAATTTAAAAGCAAAACAAGCATGCATGACTTCACACTGGAGAGATATGACAGCCCACTGTCTTATCATCTCTGTGCAGCAACAAACCTTACTGCCTCTTGAGAAACACAAAAATCCAGCCTTGGTCACTATCCTGAATGTATCCCACAAGGATACTGGAAGTTATTCGCATCCAAATCCTAGAGCTCTGACTGCACTGCTGGGACACTACTCCTCTTGGAGTAACTTCTGCCTTTTGTCCACTTTGGGCTCTCTTAGCTTGAACAGATGATGCATTGAGAGTAAGAAGCACAAATATGGCCAGATGATCACCATCACAGGAGAAACTCAGGAATGAACTTAAAAGGCTGACTATGGTGACAATTCCTGCTCTCAGCTTCCCACAGGGCAGATTTTCTGCTCATGTCTGTATTCACCTGCCCATTCAGAACATAGTGAGAGCAAGCAAAATTATGGTAAGTTTCTGTAGTTACAATGGGCATTATTTGGTATTTCAGTATATTCTTAAAATAAATGTCACCTCCAGCGAAGGAATCCTAAACCAAATGCTCTGTAACTCTCTGCTGTGCTGTTAAAGGGCAAATGTTAATGAGCCCATCAAAAGCCAGAGAACAAAGGTAAGTCAGTACAGTGCCATTACATTCCTTCATCCTGCTGGCCAATTGTTTGAGGTGTAAACAAGTGTGTGTTTGCCAAAGGATTTCTTCATTAGAAAAATGTGAAGCTGTGCCAAAATTCAGAGCTGTTCCACTGAAGTCCATGTAAGTAGGCTCGAAAGTTTAAAACAGGCTGTTAAGAAACCTGTCTTTCTCCATGTATGGTGCTTCTCCTGTTCACAGCATGACAATGAATTACACAGTAATGAAAGAATTGGCTGCCTACAAGACACTGTTGGCACTGGTCTGAACTGTGCTATATCCCATAATGTGCAGGCAGATCCTTCAAGGAAAACAAATTAGTTTTACCTCTGTATTTCTCCCACCTTGCATTACACTATGGCCAACTCATTAACCAGGAAACCTGAACAGCCGAAAAGGCAACTGTAAATGCTAACTCCAGCTTCCACTCTTCAATCCCTTTTCCTTCTCAGCAATAAGGAATGCTGCTTACAAACTCTGTAATAAAGCAGGTTCAGGCCTTAGGAATTTTGAACAGAGGTGGAGTAGCACTCTCATACCAATAAACTGGCACTGAACATGCCCAAGCTCATTTTTATGACTCTCTGAATCAACACTGGGTACTACAGATAAGCTGAGACTCCACTAGAAATTCCACTAGGTCACGTAACAATCCGGCAACAAAAGGACAGGAATGATCCTGTTCTTGGATCATTCACCTCTGAACTAGAAAAGGAGTTAAAAATACATTCTGTACTCTAACAGAACATTCAAGGTGATCTCATAGGTGTTTTCTATTTCCCATTTTTATGGCATTGTATCTTCATTACAACTACACCTCCAGCTTAAGTACAAGTCATCACAGACAAATGACTCAAGTGAATCATCTGTGTTAGATCAGTCTTCTGTCACCTGGTAGCAAAAGTTAGAAATCAACATTCCTGCAGTTAATGTAGCACCAGGCTCACCACTGACTGAATACTATTAAGTGATTATGCAATAGTTGGAGATTTCATGCAGTACAATAATTGCTTTTATTATGTTGACTAGAGATGAAAAATGAGAACAGAAGTGCATGAACTAAAAGCAGAAAAACCTCTGATAGCACACTACTGCCTGCTCCATCATGGATTCTGTAACAGTACATGTAGATCCATGTGTTTCAGTATAGAAATGCATTTAATTTGCACAAAATAATACTTCCAAGGGAGCAGGAGATCCATATACTGGGAACACAGCAAACAGCACTAGCTAATAACCTATTAAATATTAACCTCCAAAAGTCTGCTAAATGCAGTCTCTGGCAAGAGGTCTTAATTGCACTGGGCAGAATGAACACAAATATATTTTTCTGATTCTCTAAGAAAAGATCTTATTTACAGTTTATTCCAACACTTGCAAATTCCAACACTTGCAAAATCCAACACCTGCCCCTTCCCTGTTGTCCTTCAATTCATGCTGATTTTCACAAGGCAAACATTAGTGTAAGATTATACCACTCCTCCTACAAACTGGCTGTTTTTTCTAACTGTACAGGACATCTTTATATTAATTAGGACAAGGGGAAGAACTCACCACCATTAACATTAAAGATGCAATTTGAAAGACAAAACCTACTAGGAATATCAGGCAAGCCCAATAGTCACATTTTCAGGCTGCCCAAGTTCCTAGGCTACTTGGAAAACTTACAAACAAGCAAAACCAGAATCTCAAACATAGTTTAAGCTGAGAACCCACTGCTGTCAAGTGTTTTGCTCTTGTATATTAGCTTGTGAAGAACTGGCAGTATGTTTGATTTTACCCTTTAAAATCCAGAAAGTAGAAAGAACATACTCATTTCCAGTAACATGTTGTACCTCAGTAACTAAGCATATTTTGGAATATATTTTGTTTTTCTAAACATCCTGTGAACTTAAGAGATCAAAAAGTCAAGTTAATTAAGATATTTTTGACCACAGTTAAACTGATACCTAACTCTACCAGCATAGATTAACTAACTGTACATGTTCAGAAATCTGACTCTTGCTCTCAGAACACTCTTTAGTACTGGGATTCAATAAACATAAATTGTAATTTTCAAATGCAAGTATTTAAAGTCAGGCACTTGCATTCCACACAGAGTAGTGAAACCAACAGCATTTAGTCAGGTCACACTTGCAAGGACTTAAAGAGCACTTGTCTGTCTGCATTTCTGTTAAGGAAGTAAGCAATTACACCAACCTTTGTACTCACATTAAAAAAATAATATTATTACCTAATACCTTTTTTTGCATTTCAGTGCATCTTTGAGTTACTGAAGCTTGAGAATTCTTTGAGATTTATATTTATTCATTTTTAGCATTGCTTGTGAAATTTGTGAAACAGTGGGATGAAATCTGTTGTGCTTTAAAGCCTGATTTCCCTTAAAACCCATGTCACGGCTCCTGTACAGCTGGAATAAATGAACTTGGAGCCACAAAATGACTAGCATGGAGAAGTACTACCTGAGCATCACTTTTCTAGAACATTACAAATCTCCAGAGAATGCTCTAAGAAGTATGGTTTATTGGCAATTGCATACTTTCCATTCTCATGCGAAGAAAAAATCTCCAGTGCAGCAGACTGGATACAAAACAAACTTTGTTTTGTTCAACTGTGTGTAGTCAACAATCAGTGTTAACTGTTTTCACCTGGAAAGCTACCCAAGCCTTGCTTACTGTCAACAGCTGCCAGCAATCGCCTCTCCTTCTCATGCCCTCCAAAACCTGCTCAAACTAGAGTACCTTCTCACGTTGGCATCAAGTCCCACCACAGTCAATAAGAGAAATTTTCTATCAAGAGTACTTGGGCTGAAGTAAATCATCAGCATCTGTACAGAACACTGTCAAATCCAGGTTTTGAACTAAGTTTCTGTAATGATTTTCATGCAAGAATTGACAAGATCACAGAGAAAGCCAGAGAACATTTGATTTCCTAACTATGACAGGCAATATTTATTGGCAAATTGTGCAGTCAGAAGTCTATCAGCATAATGCAAGGCTTTTAGTCATTTCCTACATCTGCAAATGTGGCAAATTTAGAGACCTGCAGCTCTTCCTAACCTTACACTATACTAATAAACTATACTGGTTTCCTTATCCATTGCCTTTATTAAGTAAGAGGGATTCATACAGCATACTTGCATCTTACACTGTACCTGACTTAGATGCAAAGTTCAAAACAGAGCAGAATACTACCCTTACTTTTATCCTTTTCAACAAAATGTTGAATAGGCATAAAAATTGTTATGTTTCAGCCTCAGTCAGCTCTAGTCATGGAGATACTGACCTGTGCAGTCAATTTAAAATCTTTTGTATTTGTAGCATGCTACCACACTAACACAAGACCTCAAATCCAACTGATTATGACTGCTTGAGGAAGGATTTAGGAAAAAAAATAGCTACTAAAAACAATGGTTATACATTGTGCTGTATTTTAATGACAACAATAAATTTATTTGTTGATAGCATAATATTCCCAGTTATCTTTGAAATAATCTCATTATTAATACTGTGCTCATCCTCTCTTTCCTGCTTGATTCAGTAATTAATCTGTTTCTGGTCTCACACACTGCATAATCAGAGGAAACTGGCCTGTGGGTTTCTCAGTTCAAGTTTTAAATGCTTCTAGAAAGCACCAGATCTATTTTTTAGCTGTTAATACATGGAGGACCACTTTAATTAAAATAAACTTGAACTTTATAAATTTGAAATTTTTTCTTAATTAAAGCAAAGACTAGGTTGGTTTGTTTTTTGGTTTTTTTTTACAGAAACAAGGAGTCAGAGTCCCTTCTGCAATAAAGAATGTGCCATTCTCACTTCACCAAAATGTCATCCAATTTACTCCATCAAAGTGTTTGGCCTTGTGCCCCAAAAGAGAAAAGCTTTTGAGCAATATGGGATTGCTCACTGACTCTGTGCAGGGGCTTTGACAGAAAAAATAATTGTTGTCAGCACAGTGATTAGGGTTGCAAATACCAGTGGTAATTTTCCATCAGGAAGAAAATCCCCAAACACCATGGGAGCTTGTAAGGGTCATGGGTGGTGGAGATGTTCTGTTGGACTGTTCACTATGTCAGTTCAAAGCAGAAAAAAAAAACCAATCAGGTGACCTTCAAATGACACTAGTGAAAGCCACATTTGTAACAAACAAAAGGAGTCAGTTCTTCATGTGAGAGGAAGCAATTTGTGGCACACTTGCACAGATGAGATGTTGGAAGCAAAAAGCGTACACACGTGCAAGAGAGACACAAGACAATAACTCTGGACATCACTAAATACAAAAACCCTATAAAGAGCAGGAAAACTTCTGAGAATAGTCATGAACTGGTAGAAAAAATGGAGGAAACACCTTGCAGCCCTATCCTTCTCCTCCCTTGTGTGTCGGAAGCAGCACACTGGCTTAGATGGATCCCCCGTGTGAGCCAGCACAGCCACTCTAATATATGATGAGCGGACATTAAGAGGATTATTCAGTGAATTCCATGCTGCAAATGACTGCAGGAATGATGCATTAGCTGATTGCATGAGGACAGACTGCAACAGCTGACTCTTTACTGGGTCAGCAGCTGTACAGCACAGAGGAGAGAATATCCTGCTTCCCTCCACGTAACACTGCAGTGCAGCCTTTGCCTCAGGTAGGTGTCACCAGGGCCACACCCGTGACTGTTCCCAAGGCTACAACAGTGTTGTGCATGGAGCAGTGCAAATCTCTGGATTTAAGAGCTCCTGGCTCTCCTATTATTTGATGTTGGAGTGGCAAATACATCACCTCCTGCCCTGATGCATAGCAGGGCAGGTGTGACATGCAGCAGTGCTGTCAAGGGTGCCAAAGTAGTTACAGCACTGCTCTTCTTACTCACAAAATGAAGACAATATGGAATGTCTTCCCCTCTGTGACCATGTAAAATAGCTCATGGCTGATTAAGGCTCCAAAATACATGCAAGGTATCAAATAATCTGTATTTCTAAGACTAAAATCGTGTGGCCAAAGGTATGGAGATCTTCAAAGGCATTTTCTAATTCACATGGTCACAGGTATTTTCATTAATGTTAACTGGATGGAATAACTGATTTTTATTCAGTTATCACATCATAGAGTTGTCATTCAGTGGCACAGATACCTTCAGGAAAAATACAGAAAATTATTTAACATAAAGAGTAACTGAAAAAAAAAATCTCTCCTCAATGTATTAAGCATCCCTTCCATTTTGTACCCAGAAAGTGATGAAAACATCATTGTTAGAAGGGGGAACAATGTCAGTAAATCATACTAAACAAAACTGATAACAAACATTGAAACATCTAGTATTTAAAAATGAGTATTTATAAATGCCTTGGCTGCTATTAGCATATAAAAACTGGATCAGTTTCTTCCTGTCTGTTGTTCTTCCTTGCCATCATTTACACTATACTTTAATAACCACAGTTCAGCAAAGCTGCTTCAGATAGAGGTGATAAAAAGGAGAATCTCAGTGTTTGCAAAAGAAACACATCACTGCTTTCCAATATAAAACTAATACCCTTTTCTGTTCAACTTTCATTTCCTTTTGTTCTCCCAAGACTATTTATATATATGACCTTTTACCTGAGACCATAGCTCTTAATAAACAGCTAAAAGCTACTCTGTTTCACATCAGTACAACCTTAACCTACTGCACTCATTGCCATAAAACACGTACAAAGGTCATGAGTTGGGATACGTAAGCAAGAGATGTGGAAATCCATTATTTTTAGAGAGGACTGCAATATGTGAAAGGAAATGACAAACACAGTAACAATCCCATGATGCACCTCAATGTTACCAACTCCATCTGTGGAATATCATGGTATTTTCCAGGAGAAAGAGTAAAATGTGTCTCCAGCCACGCAGAAGGACTGAATGCTACAAGGAGTTAAACTGGTAGTGCTAGGATCGCACACAATTACAGAACTTGTAAAAGGTTACAAAGACTTCGCTGAGGGAAAATAATCATCTTCCACGCCCATCTCCACAATCTGCAACTAAAACATCCCTGTGTTATCAACACTGTTTCCAGCACAAATCCAAAGTATAGCTCCATACCAGCTACTATGAAGAAAATTACCTCTACCCCAGCCTAAACCAGCACACCATCTTTTATACAAACTGGCAAGGGATTAATGTGTCAAAGACCACACCCCATAAGAAGCCTGTAGCAGAATTTAAGATTAAAAATAACCCAAATTAAACATTTACAAAGTGGCATAAGAAGACTTCTCTCTTGCTGGGTTTACCTAACTCTGTGTACCTGCACAGATGTGTTCAGTAACAACAGAGCTCAGATCAGTTCAGGGGAACATTTTATTCTACTTTTCAGTTTTAAAAACTGGAATCTGATTTATCTATTTACTGTAATATTATTCATAAAATGGAAAAAGGATGATCTAAAAGAGAGCTGTGACCTAGATATGGGAAAAATCCAGGCCCTCCAGATCTGCATCTCACATTACCGTTGCTTAAACTCAGTCTTGAAAAAGCTAAATTGTATTTTCAGACCTAAAAATCAAAATACTCACAAGGCAAGAAGTTTTTCACACACATTCATGGAATGTTACTTTCAAAAGAAATACCTGATCTGCTGTAAATTAGGGAGTCTTAGTTACTAGTCTAGTTACTCGTGTAAGGTTCTCAGTGCACAAAGAACAGATCCTTTTCTTAACACTGAAATGGAGATGTTCACTGCTGGCAAATAAGGTCAAAAGCTGCTGGGATCTGCTGGATGCATCTGATTTTCAAGAGCGTACATATCCGGACTTTAGGAGCATCTGGTCCAATGCATCACATGCTCCTGTTGCTCTCAGACTGCCCTGAGCCCAGTTTATGATGACAAGCTTTGGGGCACTAAAAGTGCTCCAGGCAGAGCAGGGTGCACCAATCACCTTCTGGAAAACCTGTGATCTTCACAGTACTCACAGGAGGGGCTTGGAAAAACTCACAGAATTTATACTGAAGTCAATGAGCATTTCACTGCTCTTAATTTGGGCAAAGGAATTAATTTAGTGCTGACTCCTTCTGAAGCTCTCATCTTCAGAGTTTTCCAGATGAAGCTAATGGCAGAGGCCAGCAAGAATTAAAATGCCACAGACAGAAAGATCTCCTTTACTTCTTTACTTTGAGTCAGTTCTGACTGCCTGCAATGTGTCCTTGTCACAAAGACAACACTGACTGCTGGTTTATATGGGGGGGATAATGCTGATCATTTTGTGTAACCGGATTAACTGAGTGACTAACTAAGGAAAACCAGAATAAACACTGAGAAATCTAAACAGAAGGAACTGAGAGATTTGTCTTAGCTGAAAAATTTTCACCTTCTTGTTAATCTCCTTTTTCCCTCATGGGTACAGCAATGGTGCTCAGCAACAGCTGGCTACTGGAGAAGCTCATATGCTTATTTTACTGTACCCTGTTTCTTGGTGCTGACTGATGCCTCCCGTTTGAAAGATGATGATGTACTGCCTGAGATGGACTGCTTCCAAGTGCTAAATCACATCATATCCCTCCAAATAAACAAATCATCAAAATCTCCATAACAAAACAAACAAACAACAACAAAAACCTCAAATAAACCCAAATCAATAACAGACAATGAATGAAAAACATTTCAAATAAAACAAGTGCAAGTACAGACCAGACACACATACACATATGGATCTTATTTTCTCTACATTCTAGCTATGTGGAATTACCATGGGACAGTGATAGTACCAATGAGTATTTGTTTCAAGAAAAAAACAGAGAGCAAAAGCAAAATTCCTAAGCACCTCAACTACAGAATTTGTCAGCTAACTTCAAACTAGAAGTATGGACAGCAGGAGGGAAAGAGACATTTGTTATGCGCCTGTCTTTCTTTTATATGTCCTAATTCTTGGCAAATTTCTTCTCATAATGTGTTAAAATTAAAACATGGCTGGTGAAATTCTAGCAAAAGAAGTATCAGCATAATAATTTATTAGAGAGTTTAGCATTAGCATATTTGTGTAAATATTCAGGACTGCATTTAGTAACACCACAAGTGACAGATTTATAATCCTGTAAACGCTTCAGTGAATTTCAAGAGCAGAAACATTCTGGTTTAATAACACATACACAGGGTTGTCAAAGCCAGCAGAGCTAGAAGCACTGGAAAGCCATTTCAGAATTACACAAGGAATTGTTCAGGGTGTTTTTTTACTTGCCTTTCTGAATCACAGCCTAAACATAACCATCCTCCTCACTCCAGACCGAATTTCCTATAGGTGAAGGGTTTGGAGGCTTATAAACTTTCCCCTACAAATCTCATATTGCTCATTTCCCGTCAGCTCACATCTTAAAATGTCATTCTGGCTGAATCACTATACACCCTTACTATAAACATGCCCATCTGCTCGCTGGTGGACAACTGCAAAGTGAATTCTAGCTGAAGAAACACTAAACAAAAAAATGGAGACTGACTTCCACGACTTCCACAGGTGCTCCTTCTCCTCAGGCACTTTCCCCCCATCTTCACATGTCCCACGCGAACCCACTCCTACTCTTGGGGGCTCCTTAGTCCACGCAGGAGCAAACTGGCATGACTTGCCCAAATAAGGGGACACAGCAGAAAATGGAAATGTTTGTTCAGATCTTCGGAAAGGATTTTCAATGATCCGTTCCTGTTGTCTCTTGATGGGAAAGAATTAATCCAGTACTGAAAGCTGACCATTAACACCATACTAAAATGGTCCCAGACATGAAAGAAGAATAAAGGAAACTATCTCGACCCTGCAGGCTTAGCCAGGGCAGTGAACCTTGGATTAGAAATGGATGCCTTTATTCCTGACGTAAATGAGGGGCTGCTCCTGTGTCTGCTGAGTGTGTAACCCTGAGGTGACAGGGAAAGGGACTTTTTTAGAGGGAGCCCATTAGTCGTGGAGTTGGTGGCTTCTCAGAAGTTTCTCCCAGATCTTATCAAGGGATTAAAACCTCATGCTATAGCTGAAGAAGGGAAAGAAGCTCTGTAAGGGAAGATCCAGCTTTGCTCATGGGGGGAAATCAGCTGAAACATTGTGGCTTTCAGTGGAGGTAGAGCTTTAAACTTAGCTGCAGAGGGACCAGCCAAGAGAAAATGGAGAGCTTTGTGGCAATCTTACCTTTCCCACCTCTCCTCAGGGACAAAAGGCTCAAATCTTACCTCAGTATGAATGATCTGCTCAGAGTGTTCAATGGGGAAGAGCAAGCATGCCACTTTAAGCTAAGCTAGCTGGAGCACTCTCCTTGACAAAACAAATATGCATTTCAGGGTCTTGCCTGGCTGGGACAGGCACTGCACACTTTGCACACACCAAGCACCCAGAGGTGCAGCCACATCTGCAGCAGGGGACTGCCTGCATGTCACAAATCTCAGAGCAGGCTTGCACAACGCTGTGCATGCACTTGTGCTGCCATTTAAAGTGCAAAAAACTACTCTGTCAACATCCTCCCCATTAAAGAGGCAGCTCTGGCTAGAAGACCGGAAACAAACAGGATAAAATGCAGGAAGGTAACTGCATTTAAAATAAGAGTTCTTTTGAAACTATTTGTTTTTGCAAAAATCAGCAGGAGACCGATTTCTGCAGCTCTTCAGGAATTGAAATCTGCCTATTCAGAGGTCATCAGAATGTACCTACAATATACTCAAAATGATAAAACTGTACTTTTACTTACTTGACCTTGTAGGTTCAACTTTCAATTTGATTTTAATGTTATATTACGCTAATATTATTTTAATGTTACATTAATTTTCAAAATGTACTTGCTTTTTCTTCTGCATCAAGTGAACAGGGAATGTATTTTACCACCCAGCTAGGGAGGAATGGGAAAAGCCTTTTGCATTTCTGTCCCAAACATGTGATCAAACCAGGAACAGCATTACATCCTCATAATGTCAGTGTTCTGTGCCAGTGCAAATATTTATGTGCTCTGAGCAGACTGGTTCTTGAAACTAGAAGTGCTCTGTCAAGAAGGCATTGGAGGGAAAAGGTGAAAATACAATAGAAAAAAAAAAAGATCTTGTAACCCTGTATGACTAGGTAAGAGAGTATATGTTTTATTTGAAGACAATACTGAGCTATAAACCATGCTATTAAAGGAGACATGTTTCACCTCAAGCCAGAGGAAGGAATAATTCTAGAAATCTCCCAAGAGCAAATCTCATCATAGTTCTCCTGCCCAAATTTCCCTTGCCACTTGAACTACATAAAAATCTTCACTGCCTATCTTTGATCATTAGAGAAAGCTAATGACTGTTATTCCAAGGTCCCAGTTCACTCCAGTTGTAGCAATACACCACTGGCTAGTGCTACAACATAGGACTATGTACAACTACAGTTCAAACAGCAATTCAAGACCTTTTTTATATTTTATTATATTTATTGTTGCTTATTGTTCATATCTGTTGTTACCATAGGTTTTGTAAACCTATTTCTTCTGGAAGTTTACAAAGTTGGCAGTACTGCAACTCAAGACTGACTAATTGGTCATTACATGAGTTATCACTCAGTAACACAAGAATCTATCAGGATCATATGGATTCACACTAGGAATTCTGTTCCAAAGCAAAATATAAGCAATATTTTCTTAGGAACCCCTGACATTTATAATGTGAAAATGCACAACAGTGCAGATGTACTATCAGAAAATCAACTGTTTACACACAACACTGCCTAATAAAAACCAGGTATTTATGATCCTGACAATGTGACCACAGAGCAAGCACCTAATCAGGATGTTCAACCCACTTCACCTCTTTCTCTCTAACTAGCAGAGCCTACTGATCAACAGACTGAGACTCTTACTGACTTAGGAAATTTAAGTAAAGCTTGGATTAAGGAGGGCAGTAATAGCTGGCTGTGAATGAGACCTGAAAACTCCAAAAAACTCCAGTTTATTTCAGAATTTTAAAAACAATCAATCAAATCCCAAAATTCTTTTATTATAAGGCATTTCCAAATACAGATATATTTCTGAAGAAAGCACATGTTATACTTCCACCTGCTGGCCACCAAACTGGATAATCATCTGGTATCATTCTAATAGGTGGAACAAAATCCTTCCAAGCAAGGTGTCATGAACCTGACAGTTCAATTTCCCATTGAAACAGAAACTATTCTAAGACAAATTTTCTTGTTTGTCAAAATTGTACTTTTTTAAAAAATGTAGATGTTTCCAAAGAAACACTTTCCATAATTTCTAACTATAATACTACAATATTATAATAAGAAAAAATTATAATATTGAGCAATGAGCAAGAGGAGGTTTTACGGCCCTGGGAACAAAGCAGGGACTGGAATGCAACTTGCAGAGATTTCTAGCTGCCTTATTTTCTGAATTGTGATCCACTGAGAAAGCAAGCTAAGAAATCCCTTTTACCTGGCACAACTTGTCTTTCCCAATGACTGAACAACCTCTGAAAGAAGAAATATAACTGGGATTAAGGTGTTCCTGTGTCTCCTCAGTGCACATACACAAGAAGAACGGCAGTTCAACTATCAACAGCCCTACAAAATCATGTCTCTTTTTCCCATCTCTAACACTAATTAATTTTCTGCCTCCTTAAAACATATTTTCTTTAAGCTGCCACGGTCTGTTTCTGATTCAAATGCTCTTGCTCCTCCTGGAAGCCTGCAGCATTGTGGATTTCCCCTAGATATGACCAATACAGTAAACAAGATGCAACTTGCACTGCTGGAGCTGTTTTTCCTTTCCAGTACACTGAGCTTGATGCTTCCATGACTTCATCTAATGATCCACATATTCTTGTTTTCATCTGACAGCAAGAATAGTGGGACAGTGCTGTGGGAATTCAGAGGAAAATGTAAACATGGAAAAGTGAGGAAGCAGTGAGAGTGAAGGCAATCATAGGAAAGGCAGCAATGCAGTGACTCAGGGTGAAGTGCTGGCAATACAGTGAGGGATGTGGGAAAAAGGATGACGGAATACCCAACAAGGAAATGAGTGAGGTCATCTAAAACTCTCCTCACCCTACTGCGGTGCCAAAACAGAAGCTAAAAAAGCCAATTAAATAAATGCAGGTGAGTTTCATAAAGGGCAAACTCACAGTTTCTTCACTTTCCTTGCCATTCACTCCCCCATCCCAACATGGATCATGCTTGAATGCAACACACTTAAAATCAACAGGACCTAAGTTTATGAGACCACTGTCTTGAGCATCCTACATTCTTCACTGCTTACAACAGGATTATTTGGAAAATTTCCATCCACCTACCTGTAGATATATCAATGGCTTTTCCAGAAGCAGTAACTTTACCTACAAATAGTTTGCTCTTTTCTGGACACTGTGACATAGGTCATGACAAATAACTCTCTGAGGCATTTGTTCTTCTATAACACAGACCACCTTCTACTGTATGTAATGGTTCATGCATTAGCAATCTGGAAATCACTTCTCTCTACTGAATCTCACTATCATTTGGTTTTCTCTTCAAGTGTACCATCTCTAGTGTATTATACAAATTGACTAGGACAGGGAATATTTGCTAGGATACAAAAAATGTAACCTTTGAGAATAATATGAAGTGTCCTTTCATAGAGCCACCTGACAAATTTAAAAAAAAAAAACCTTCTTAGTACCTTTGCTACATGAAGTTAGATAATTGTACTTCTTGTGTTTGAGTATGTGCCTTGACTAAACTAGAAACTTTCCACCCAAAATAGATGAACAACAAACAATGACAAATTTTTGCAGCTGGCTACAAGCAGAATTTGGAAAATATCAAAATATCAAAGGTCCAAAGATGCAAACACAATGTGAGCCCTTGTGTTTAGGCATGGCTCGCTCAGGCAATCATCTGTCTCCTGAGGCAACGCAATGGGCAACACTTCCCATCTCACTTGAGTAATTACATCTTTTAGCATATTTTGTTGGAGTAATTCTGGCTGTCACCAGGTAATCTGATAGCTTGTATCTCTCAACAGCTGTGGGAAATTTCCCAGATCTCCACCTTCACGCAATCCCAATTACTACTAAATCCTTAGAATTGTAAGACTATCTTGACTTTTGGAACTTGCTGAGGCTTGAAGGAGAAGGAAATACATCTGAAGCTTCTCTTCTGGGTCCTTTTTTTTTTTTTTGGAAATATGTTCTTTCCCTGGTTCTGTTGCTGAAGTGACCATCAGTGGCTAAATATCACTGTCACTGGCCAAGCAGATAATCTGCACCACCTAGAAGTTACTGCGACACTGGACAGCTATCTCCTGTGATTCTATCTCCTTTCACAGAAGCATTTCAGCCGAGTGGTAGTAACAGCTAAAAGACAACTAAATACAGCAAAATTCTTCCTCGCTGATTCACCACGTTAGAAAACCAGCAACTCTTCTAAAGGCAGCTGAGCCCAACTCATACCGATTCAGCAGACCCTCCTGTGATACACCACAAAGGCAGAGATGTTATCAGCTGATTTCATCTGAATGGCAGAACCTGGGCTCACACCAAACTTCCTGTTCTGTCAAGGTCAAAGACACTGTATTTTTATAACTTATTTTCTGACAACTTCTATTCCAGACAGTGAAGGCTAATATGATTTTAACAGTGGGTAAAACCCTACCAAGGACAGGCACGTAGTTCAACCCTCCCAAACTCAAGAATTCACACCCTTTAACAGAGTAATTATCAGCACAGTTAACACACAATAAGAAATGAGGCACCTGCAAAGCATCCTCATGACCATTTTCCTGCACAGACTTGAGGTTGTTTCCCGTGGTAGAGACAGCACAAGCCAGAACAAGGCACTTTTGGCTGCCCTACTTCTCAGCTTTTAAATGTTAGAATCCTTTGATGTTACACACAAGCCCTCTTCCCACCAAAGGTGTAATACTCTAACTACAACACTTTTCTTTAAGAGCTACAATGTACTTTTTTCAAAGACTCTCTTCTTTAATGCTTCTCTTCAAGTGAATCCGGAAATGGCTGAGTCAGAACACCTGACTGTTAAACTCAGGTGCATGTTTGAGACAGGCAAACTTCATGCAAAGGCAAAGATTAGAAACCTCTGTCCTACAGGTTTGGTACTCTAGGACCACTGTCCTAAAGTACCAAAGTTCATCATCACTGAAGTACACCATAAATTATAATCATGCCAGAAACCCTGGACACTTCCTAGAATTATTCTGCCTCCTCATTTAAAAACATTTAAATTTTAGTGATTATATTTCCTGCATAAATAAGTGTGTAGCCAACAAAGAATAAGATGTTTAGCAGAATGAACTTCCAGACCAGTCATGAAAGTTAGCCTATCAGCAGATCAATGTGTAAACTGCATACCAATCAATAACACAGAACATTATTACAAGAGTCTGCCTTCCATTTATCTAAAAGATTTCCAAATTGAAGCCTGAAATAAGCCTAAATTATTGATTTGCTGTGAGAAAATGAAATATTAGAGATACTCACTTTTACCAAAATTATTTTTGCTAGCTCTTCACATACAGGCTTTTCTTCATCCTTCTTCAAGCCTTCTAATTCAAACAAGGTATTGTAATTTTCCAGCATTTTTGTCATTATCTTGTTGCAGATCTCCTGTTCCTTTACCCCTTCAAATCCAGAGGGCACGCTAGAATTGGAGAGATGACAAAGCAGAGCGTTACAGGGACTCAACATACAAAAGGTCCCGCAGAGGGTCTCTGTAACATTTCATTTGTGGATACAGGCTGCATAGCAGGCGCAGGAAACTTTGAATTGAAAAGGAGGCCTGTGCCTATGTTGGTAACAACTATCACAGTTTGTTTGCAGTTTTTCTTTTCAATATTTAATACCAGACCTGTTGGCCGATCCACCCTCTCCAAAGAATCCAGGTAGGGATAGAATTGAGAGCCACCAAGTGAGGTGCCATCAACTCTGCTGTAACCTGGGTTTCACGACCCACAGCGCAGACAGCTCAGGCATTCCAATGCTCTGAACTGTTAATTCAAGAGTGAGATAACTCCAAAACCTGGTTCGTGATAACCTCAGAGTTACAAAAGAAGGATAAGTGAAAAAATTAAGAAATCCCACATGCTAAGCAAAACACTGAATGTTAAATAAGGTCTTTGCCTTCAGATGACCCAATTCTGTACACCAGATTTTTTAATCTAACTTTTGAGTTACCATTTCTTTTGAAAGTAGGGTCGTAACTCAAAGGGCTTTCCAAAAATGGAGATGGATGCTGCCTTTTGCAGAAGAGCCTAAAAGATTAATACAAAAAAGCTCCATTTTCTGGGAGAATACCAACTTCTTGGCTGCTGAGGTAGCAGCTTCTTTCTCTCTTGAAACAGGCCCCTTTGCAGCTTACCATAGACCTTAAAGGCACACAGAAAAGGGCAGATACTGTATGTATCTGCATGTTTCCTTATGTACTTCACACAACTCTCTCATGGAGCAAAAAATGCATGTCACTTGCAACAGAACTCATAATTCACTGAAGCATCTAGTGATCATCTGCTGGAATATAAACTTTCTGCACACTTTATTGACAATTTTATTGACCCCAAACTGACTTAAATCCCATTTTAATGCAAAAGTACAATATCTGAAGAATCTTCTTCTGCAATCATTCAGTGTTACCTATTGTACAGTATTTCCAGTAGACAGAGGCTTCTGAGTAAGCCACAAAGTGGCTGCATGGACGTGAATTTCCTAAGGACCTTATAAAGTGGCAGAGACTGATGATCAGAAGTAATGAAACATAGAAAACAACTAAAGTGAAGAAGCAGAGAAGCCAAAACAAAAAAAAAGTTTCAAGTACCTTTTGGCTGAAGACAAGATGATGTTAAGTGAGAAGAAAACACAACCCAAACCCCCAAAAGCAAAACAAATTCTCCCTGAACTATTTTACAGGGATGTAACTTGAAAGTAAACTACTGCTTACTGCAAAGAGTAAATAAAAATTTACAAATAACTACCTACCCTAAAACTTTAACTGTGGTTTATTTGGACCAGATATGCATTTCAACAAGAAAGCTATGAAAGCTGATGCTCCCAGAAATTTGTCATCAAAGTGCCTTTTTGTAGGGGCTATTGATTCTTCTCACTGCTTTATTCTGTGCCACACATCTACGTGTCAACAGGGAGAGTAATCCACTGCAGCAGAACACATCTTTGTAAACTCCAGAAGAGAGTCTTTATTGTTATTATTTCAACATTTAATACATGCTAGAGTAGCAGGACCTTAATTTTAAAGGATTGAATTATTTTACACGGTAGAATACTGGCAGCTGTAAAAAATGTGTCAGTCTCAGCTGATTGATTTCTTTAGTGTGGAAGCTGGCCTCAGACTAAATAAAGAACAAATGGAACAACTTCTATTGATGGATGTGCATGTACACTCAGATCAATTCACTCTGAACAATGTCACATATTTACTAAAACTTAGTAAGTGGCCTGAAGAAAGTGTGTGTATGCAGTAGGCCCATGCAATTATCCTGATTCAAGGGAACCCCTCTTGCCATGCTAAATGATGTGCTCCAGTGTTGGCGTGCTGCAAAGCCTGCCTGCTTGCTAGCTGAGGCAATTCCTGACTATTACCTTCCTGATTAGTTTCTCCAAAACAGAGTACAACTTAAATAATGGCACCGCTATGAATCTCATTCCCAGGAAAAGGACTGAAAATGTAATAAGAGCACATGCAAGTCAAAATAAAGACTCCAGATAGCAGAATTTTCACTTAAGCCAAATCTGCTGGGAACTACAGCCAACAGTTGCCTACTGACAACAGCTAATACACAAAACTCTATTTGGTTGAAAAACAGTCCAGTCTATAGTTCCCACAAAGCACAAAACCAGTAGTAAATTTCTGCCTAATTCCATTACTTTCTTGCCCTCCCTTCCCCACACTACCTTGTCACTTAAAATTTATTAGATCAATCCTGTGCAAAATCCAACATCCTGTTCTGAACAATTCTGTATGAGGAGGGTAAAACACATATGCAAAACACAAGGCTAAAGCTCATAGCTTCAGTTTTTTTTAACATCTTTCTCTGAGAGTAACTAAGCAAAGGCCCATGAAGTGATTTATTTTAATGGACATTTAACATATTTTATTCATTGCCACCTCTCTGCCACCTGAACAGGCATATTTAACAAAGTTTCTAATATATTTCTCCTATAATTGCTATTATTAGACCTCAACCATGATAAGGACTATTACACTCTTTGAGCTCTCCATGGTGACATTTTCCTTTCAACAAATATATTCTGAGCTGAAGATAAGTTTATATTATGAGCATACTCTACCCTGCCTATTTATACAAAGTAAACCCCATCTGCTGCCACACTGCATGATCTACCAGTTGGACTAGACTTTTCTGAAAATGCATGTAAAAAAAATAGCATTTTACTTTAGCTCTTCTCATTCTGAAAAGTCATGACATCTACAAATGTCACTTCAACTGACTAGAAAAACCCAGATCTGTGAGAAAATATTCTCTGACACTTCCACGTTCCTGAGGCACACCCTACCCCTTGGAAAATTTTCATGATCTTTGTGAAGATCTTGTTAAAACATCACAGTATAAAACTGTCAATAATCATGGTTCCCTTATGTCTATTTTCATGTTAATTAGGCATTACAACTGCGATGCTTCGAGAGTTAGACACACATTTTACTCCAGTTGCAAAATCCTCAACAGAAGGACTTCATCCCCTTTCAGACACATATATGTACAAATTATTTCAGTAGCAGCACCAGAAACTTACCACAAACACCAGAGGGATGCCATAAACCTGCAATTTCTATGGTTATTTCTAGCAGAAAAAGTGTTGATAAGTTCAGATCTATCTTAGCCATTTGAACTGGAAAACTCCCACTGAAGTTATCACAGTGGCTTGCAAAGTCATCAACAGATACACAGCATAGGCAGAGCAGGAGCAAATTCCCTAGTGTCCCCTCCCTTAGATTCCTCAGACACCTGCCCTTCCCAGAGAGATGCTCTGAATAATCTGTGTGCAAAGCACAGCATGTCCACATTAAATATTTGGAAAATATGTGCCTTGTCTAAATGAGGCACCAGCATTAAGAGTATCTGACATAGTTAAGAAGGGTCAAGGGCAAAGGTGCATCAGTACCGCAAGTTTTGCAGGATATGAAAAACTGAAATTATTGGTGAAGTAATTTTAAAGCAAAAAAAAGCAGTAGCTCTCAAAATTAAAACATTACTTGGTAATCGGATCAGGCTGTCAGCTCTTCATTTCAAAATCTGATACCCAGCAGCATTTCACACTTCTGCACTACGTCCTACCAGCATGGCTGGCCCACCCAGTGCAGCTCCACACAGCTCCTGTCCTTGCAGACACCACACCCACATGTTCTTTGGGTTTTCCAGACTGAGTCCATGTCTCTTTCCACAGGGATGCTCAGGAAAGCTTGTCTCAAAGGGTTAAACCACAGCAAGGCTCTGTGTCCCAGCTTTTACTCAGAAGCAAAGTGACCTAAGGTCAGATTAATTCACTGTAAAAGAATTCCTCACATCTCAGGTATATAGTTAAATGAAATTACCTCAGGGTCTCTGTAAACAAGCTGTAACAGGCTGAATGCAGAGTAGGATTTCCAGACAGTGAACCTCCAGGCTCCACTGAGAGCAGTGCAGTGACACACTCAAACATGACTGCAGTGACTGCACATGGCACAGGGCAGGCATCACTACAAGGCTGTCACCATCCACCAAACCTGGGAAACTTGCTTCAAGTGGCCAGGAGGACCTGGGAAGTAGTAATCTGTCTATAATGAGCTGAACTGAGGTCACTGAACTGATTTCCCCAGGCAGCAACTGCTGACAGCTCCCTGTCACAACTGAGAAACAGAGATTTCCATGTGAAAGGGTCATCTCATTATGAATTCCCAAGAGTGCTTGACCCCACCCTGTTTGAGATGAAAGATGCACATTACCATTTCCCCAAATGGCTTTGCAGAAGCAGCTTGCATGGAATGACAGCACTGTAATCCTAATTTACAATCACGGGGGGGGGGGGGGGGGGGGGGGGGGGGGGGGGGGGGGGGGGTGCTATATGCTCTATAAACTACTTTTGCTGCTTGTACAGTAGCTTTTGTAGAGAAGCACGACAAAGTCACCTCACCATTCTTCCAGGGAATGCTGCCAGAAATATGGGACTCAAAGGACAGGAAACACTGCATGGATTTTTTATTTCTCCAGGCCTGGCAAAACATTTTCATTAGTACCTCAGATGCCCATGAGTCCCCCAACAAGCACAAGTGGAGATTTTGAGAGCAGAGTTGCAGTAATTTATAGAGGTTACAACTCAAGGCAGTCTGTTCTGTGCCTCTAGGCAGACTTCACTGTGTCTGTAACAGACAACCTCGTGGCCAGAACTCGTCCACTGCAGGCGATGAAAGGGATTTCTCCTGACACCAGTCCACAAACTGGTGCAGCTGAAAGCAGGCACATATTCATGTCTGCAGACTCTGCTGCAAGATCACCGTCTTGTAAGTAGCTAAAGATACAGCAACGCGCACTTGAGACAGTTGCTCATTTCAGTCTGTGTGACTCGCTTATGTGCTCTGCATCATTTGCAAGCTTACCAATCTGGGTGAAATGCAATGACAGATACAACTACTGAGATTTTGCAGAGGTGTTTTAGCTCCTGTGATTCTGGAGAATCCTGGAGAGTAAACTCTGGGGCATGTACCTGCCTGCCTGTTAAAATCTGCTCCAGATTATCTTCTCCAGGATCAGATTTATTAGCCTAAGCCAACTCAGTAATTCTGCTCTATCAGCACTGTTTGCAAAATAACAAATAATTCATGAAAAATAATAGCACTAATAAATAATAATAAGTCAACAGTACATAATGAATGATAATAATTAATAATAAAATGCAAAATGCAGGCAACACAGGTAACACAAAGCAGTTAGAGCGATGCTGCCACCAAGGCTTTACTGACTGGCTTCATTTATATGCAAAACCTTTTGCTTCAGCAAAACCTCCATTTTTCATCACGAAATTAGAGTGACAGTAGGCATCTTAGAGAGTGCAACCTACATAAATGGGGACAAAGGGCAGTCCATAGCCTAACATCCCCTTACAAAGTGCATTGCTCTCATCTTCAAATATTTCAAAGCAGAGGCTCTTCAAAAACTCTCCTTGTGATTGCATTTGAGCTGTATTGCTGAGCTCAAATATTCATGAGTATTTAATATGATTATGGATGAGAACATTTATAGCCTTGCTATATTATACTTGATGTTTTAAATTGTCATTATAGGCTTCAGCATACTGAATACTTAGGAAAAATTCCTTTACAGTGCTAGAAAAAGCAGTATTTAAAATCTATATGAACTCTGTAAGAAAGGTTATGGCTGCATGCTCCAATTTGCAATAATTTATGTTTAAACAACAATATTCAGTACTCAGTTTGCCCCCAGTCCTGGACTGCCATTTGTTTTGAAGACTGATGCAGGATTGGGGCTGCACTGCCTGAAAACAAAGTCCATCTACATAATGTTCCAAAAGCCAACATTACTCACTGAGAAATATTAATTCAGCCCCTCTGCTTTCACTTCAGTTTTGTATACCCAACCCCTGCAGGCTCCAAGGCTGCTAGAAACCAAGGTAAGACACTCATGCGTAACTTCAGATCAATTTTTAGTTATTTCAAGGTCAGCATCTCTGAAATACCTACATCTACCCTACAATCTACCATTTTCTCCATATCCAAAGATAATATACTTTCTTGTCACCCTTCGTATTATGTAGTCATCATACATAAATAACTGCATCTAACTCCAGCATTTTAACTGGACACCTGCATTTACCAGCCATTTTTGGGGGGATGGAGCAATCCCTCACAACACAATCTCTGTTGGAACAAAAGATAACCAAGTTCACAAGGGCCTGAATGATGGAGGCCACACACAGAGATGATTGCTTGAGAGAGAGTTGCAAAAAATGGTGCAAATGGATCCTCTGATTACTCTTTTGGACCTCATGTCTTACCATGCCAACCAAAGGACAGGATAAGGACAGCAGCTCCTCTGATACCCAGCTCCTGGAGAACAGAAAGGAGGAGAGAAAACCCAGCTGGTCCTCTCCATTTCAGCACAAGCTGTTAGAGCCAAGCAGAGCCCACTTAGCAGGCCTTAACTAAGGCTATGTCTCTCCAGGAGCTGAAATTCAGGTCACTGGACAATAACTTCCTCCAAAAGTAATCACGCTGCAAATGTTAATACTCTACACAGATTAGCCCAGTGACAGAAAAAGACAGCTATTTTTGTTCCTTCATGCTTGTAGCTCCTCCAGGGCTGTATTTCTCAATATACTTGACCTTTGCCTTCCATCACAATAAATCCGAACAAACCAAGTTGGGAGAAAACAGTGAACCAAATCTCAAATCTTTTTTTGAGCTGTTTGACCTTGCCCTTTACATGTTCTTATATCTTACATCACACTTCATTACAAGGAATGCAAATAGCCATTTTTTCCCTTCTATTCATTAGAAATACAGAAAGTGCAAGATAATCTTTCTTAGAAAAGCAGCAGTGCAGTTTGTCAAACACCAAGTAAGGAAGCAGGGGAAATACTGGATAAGATAAAAGCAATAAGGGTTGAAGGTTTAGGAGACGGGATACATTACAGAGGATATGATGTACAAAAACAGAATGAGATTAAGAGAATTAAAATGAAGTCTAAATACCTGGAAAGCGGCCAAGCAGCATGATTTATTCAACCGTTAAACAACTTCAGTTATGGAATAGGAGATACTATGCTTATGTAGCTAAATTGCCACTAAAAATACCTTGCCAAAAGAAGTCCTTCACTATGAGCAGATGGGCTTTATCTTCTCTGACACTGCGCCGTAACTACACAAACTGACATTAATTTTAGACATGAGTGTGAATTTCTGACAGAAAAATCTCAGTTCTCCCTGCTTCCACAGGGTAATTGCTGACAAGTTAGATGCTGAGCCTTCTTTCCTTGTCGTGGAGAAACCCGCCATGCACTGCTTGGAACAAGCAACGCAAAGAGACACGAGCAATCGCTTCAGCCTCCTGCCAATATTTCATTTTTGCAGCTTCTCCAGGGACTGCCTGCAGCCAGTAGAGAGAGGCAGTCCTTGCCAAGGAGGCTTCAGGCAGCCTTACTCTGTAGCTCTCAAATGTGTTCTGAGGATCTCCTTCTGGATGCTTGGCCAACCAACTGCTTAAGCCCAATACCTGTGCTGCAAGTTCTTTCCTCTCCCTATCAAATATTTGTTGGTACAGATAGTGACAGTTCCAGCAATATAAGACTGCATCCATTAACACAGGAGAAAAGGGTACTTGAACTGTTGCTCACAATCTTTGTGTCTGGACCACAGGACTGAACTGCCCTGGAAAGATCAAGATCTGATAAAACACACAGCTGAAATACTAGATGGTGAAACTTAAATTTAAATAAAAACCTACATCCCTAATTCTAACCTATTTGGGTCTTCTAAAAACTCATCAGCCATTTGGTAAGTGTGAAGCCTTGCTTTCAATGCCTCTTTTGCCACATGAGCATTTAAAAAAGTGTCACATCTGCTGGGCTGGTTACACTCACATTCAGACTCCTGAGCCTTTGGTTTTTCACCTCCAGTGAACCCTGCCTTCCTCAGTCTTCTGCAATGGAATGAGGTGTTTCCATCTCTGTACCTTACAAAAACGCTTATATCTTTTCCATGCTGTCTTTGGAGCAGAGATCAGTTGTGGCAACAACTGTAGAGCTTTTAACATGTACACTTTGGTTTATTATTACGAACACCACCTGCAATTCTGAACTGCAGTTCTCTGCACTCTACACCAAAAAATATGCACAGCTAATTTTTAAACTCTCCTGAAAGAAGTGATGAGTAAACTAAAAATTATTCTAATAGCCACTTGGGAGCTTGAGTCATAGAGATTTAGCCACTGAACTCAAATTCTTCTAATTACTTTGTTTGTTCTGAACTCTGCTAACATATCTAGACAGGAATTCCCAAACCACCCATATGAATGCAAGTTTAAAAAATTGTTTTGCTTTTCCTTGTCAGAAATTCACAGTATTGTGCTTCCAGTAATCCTCATATTCATGCATTCTCATGCATTCTACTGTCTTTTGAGCATTTTTTATTTTGGAGAGGAAAACAATTATTTTTAAAATATACTTTATCTTTTTGTACTAAGACAGCAAATGCTTTAATCCTGAAATTCACCTTCATCATCCACCAGCAACATCTTAAGATAAGCCATGTAGACACTAGGACAAGCTTTAGTTTATGTGTCTCATTCCTCCATGTTGTCTCCCTAATCAATGGAAAAAGATATGCTCCTTAAGAAGACAGCAGGCAACATCTAGCCTAGGTACAAGGAACTGTCTCAACATATTACAGGAACCTAATTTCTATTTTCTCTCTTTAAAGAAATCTACCTCTTTCCAAGAGGAAACTCAGAGGGATAGATTAAATTAATTGCTTCATGAGACTAAGTTTTATTAGACAATTCAGTATTAGTCCAGAGTGATATTTTACACAGATCAATACAAATGCAACACTGATACAAGGAACTCACTTGTCTCCTGCTGGTGATATCACACATCTTTCAAGACTGATGACTGAACTAAACTGCGTAGGTGAATCTCATGTCAAAGACCTTGGATGCCAGCAAGTGGGCTCACTGCAGAGGTGAAGGTCCTAACACTGCACTGCATCACTGCAGTGACTCAACAGAAACCTTCTCACTCAAGAGTGTTCTCACACCTGAAAATAGCTGTTCTGGCTATCACTGCTAGCTCCACCAGCACATAAAACATGTATTCAGCACAAGCACCCAGAAACTGTGCCCAGTGAAAGAACCCAGTAAAGCTACTGACCCCAGTAAGGAATTTTAAGAGACCAGTGGATCCCCACAAGCTCCAGAGCAGCTTCTGAATACACTAGAAGGACAGAGAGACCAGAATCATCAGCCTCAGAAAGCAGACACCAGATCATAAGGCCAAACATGCAGACAGTATGCAGTATCCATCTCTAGAAATTATATAGCACCTGGGTGCTGCATTGGAGTCCTTTTCCACCAAGGATCCTTTGTCAAAGCCTTCTGGAGAGAAGCACTCATATTAACTGATAGCAAAGGAAGAAACCTGCATGAGCACACACCTCCTTGCACAGACACAGTCTGAAGGCCTTTCACTGTTATACTTCTGCTCTGCTACCAAAGCAGCAATACAAAACGGATAAACAGTTTAGCAAACAGCAAGAGGAAATGGGAGAGCAACTTCACTTCCATTTGGCTCAGAAATAGCTCTAGCACTGAAGTTTAACACAGAGGCCCAGTCACTGCCTCCACATGATCACCCTGACAAAGTAGATTTCTGACACCTACATTTCCGGCCACCTGCCAGCAAACAGGGCATAGTAAAAAGCCCAACTTACTGAAAGCAGTTTGGTCCAAATACAGTGGCAAGATTGCAAAGATTCATCCTGTTCTCTACGTGATGTTCAGCAACCTTTATCAGGAACTGGCACAGGTACTTCAGCAAGCAGTAATGAGCATCAGGCAGTTCTTTAAGGAGTTCCTTCAAGTAACTTTCCTTCTGCATGTCGTTTCTAGAGTCTAGGAAAAAGAAGAGAAGAAAAAACATGTATATGGTTTTCTTCATTGCTGCCAACTTAATTACATGGGTGAGCAAGCAGTGGGAGCTAACATTCACTCCTGCTTCTGCTCAGAGACACACAACTCCTCAGTTTTCCTCAGGGAATGTGCATGTTTGTCCTGAGGCTCATCCTGGCCACCAAGGGCGCCATTTCATTCTTACCTTTATGCCGTAACCTTTTTCCTGAACAGACTGAGCAGTTACTAACAATCAGCTAAGAGCTTTAGAGCACGTTTATCCCCACCTGGCACAGCTAAATCTGCTTTAACTCCCTCTCCACCAGATCTTCAGATTCCATGCTCCTTCTGGATGTTGTCCCTACTTCCCAAACCCCTCCCATACTATTAGTTTCCCTTACCATGAAAACCTTCAAGAATAAGAAAAACAAGAATGGTAAAACAAAGGGTCTCCTGAAATGCATAGTGTTATAACAGCATTACCTTCTGTGGGTGGCAGCTCTGCTACATATTCAGGAAGGAGTCTTCCTCATGGGAAACAGACTGTTCTGGGCACTGCCACACTCCAAACCGAGTCAAAATGTGGCCTCATGTTAGAGAGTAACCTCGTTATACTGAAAAATCTTCTAGAATTTAGGTATGGATAAAAGTTTTCCATATTGAACTGAGTATCCAAGTATTTAAGTAAAAATTGCATGAACTTGACAGATGCTGTGTTTATACAGACCCAGGTGGTGAACACAAGCTTGGCCTCACAAACAGCTTCTGCTTAACTATGTGCTGCTGCTGGAATTGAATTCATGTGCAAAATTTTTTGCTCCCCTCCTCTGTCCCAAAAACACCTTCCAAAGAGTGATTTGTAGCCCCCAAAATCTTGGACTTACACATCAATAAAAGCAAGGTTTTGAAAACAATTCAGTATTGCTTTCCCTTTATACCAAAACCGGATGTGTTAGTGCTTGCACATATTAATTTTTACCCTCCACGAAAGTGAAATGTTACTGAAACTTTCCCATATTCATGAAAACCCCAAGGACTCTGCTACATCATTTCCAGACAGAAGACCTCATGCCCTGAAGGTTTTCCGCACCGATCTAATTATAAGCAGTGTCCATTAGCATGAGGCCATCTGTGCATTTCTAGTACTTTTTTCCCTTATTTATCAGCCTTATGGGTTGCTGGTGCTGCTCTGCTGTACGCCCTGCTACCAGCATGCAGAGAAGACTGGCAGGAAAACATCCCACGGCTTGTGTTGCAAGAAAAAAAAGAACATTTTACATTTGTTTCACGTTTTTTAGAGAGAAAAGAAGGAGGGGAAAACAAAAACCTCTGAACACCATTTGATGTATGTATAAACACTTGAGAAGTCTTCTCTTTGTTTTTACCTTGCATTTCCCAGAAATATTCCAGGGTTGGGCTGAACTGTGTTTCAGGAGTAGAGTGCTTTGAAAAGTGGTTTGCTGTAATATTATTTCTGTTTTACAATCAGACATTTTTTGTGGCTAATAAACAGGATTTATCCTGCAAATAATTTTGGCAAACAAATGAGGTTTTTTATATACTTATTTGCCACTTCATACAGTTGAAATTTGAGGGACGTTGTCTGCTACCAGGCTTAGAATTCCTGCCTTTTCTGACATGCCCAATACTGTACATGGCAAGAAAGTATTCTTATGTTTTATATGCATGGTGAATTCACTTTTATATGTCTGGTTTTTGTACCACAGACTTAGTATGAATTCTTTCATCACAGCAGACCAAAGTTTAAAATGCAGTCAAATTACAGGACCAAACATTTTAACTAACTGATTAACGATATCCTTTTCTTCTACAGATAAGAAATTAGCTCCTACAGAAAAGTCAAATATCAAATATGCATGAAGCAGATGAGAAAAAAAATCTTATTTGCTTGCTTATCACAATCTTTTTTACAGTTAAAGAGAAGAAAATATCATCATGACTTTGCTACTACCAATCAGCCTGGCAACAGCAAGTAATCTGATCTATTACTGCAGCAAAATTTCAGGAGGCTTCTGAAGGCTGTATTAAACGGAATAACAACAAAGAATTTCAGTGCATTTGTATTTGCACTGATCAAAGTGGACTGTACAGTCTCTGACTTGATTACTAATTATCTTGTTATGAGTCTTAAAACAAAACACAACTAATTTCCATGTAGCCAAAACATACTCCTAACATACTTTTCTTTAGATAACAAAGCAACTAGCACAGTGTTTCCTAGTACAAATTGCTTGCAGTTATGATAAGCAAAGCCAAAGCCATCTCTCAGAAAAAATGTACCTCTTCCATCACCATCACCCCGTCATCTAATTAGGGAATGTCCTTGATAACTAACTGCCCCTCTGAGTCTTCCACTGGGACTTTAGACTGATGGGTACTTTTTCCAATTACTGGAGGAATTTCCAGCCCTTCCAAACTAGGAAGATGCTAATAAGCACCACAAAACATTCCAAACACAGATTTGCACTCTGACAACAAAAAAAGCTATAGGGCCTGTGGCCTTAGCAGTATTTTCTGGGTAGGATGCCCCTGTTCATTAACCATGTTGTTTTTCTGGTATGAATCAACATCAAAAATGTTATTGCTGGGCACAGTCAAACCTTTGTTCATTTCTGTACTTTCAAGAACAGCGACATATACCACATCACAAGTTCATGAGAAATGACCCTAATTGAAGGACGTGGAGACACTGAGTAACATGAGGCAGCAAACCCCATTTACTGAGCCATCAAGTTCCTTCTCTTTGTTTGAAATCTAAGAAAGAAAATAGGCTTTGCTCTCTGTCCTCCTTCTCCAGTAAAAAGACAAGGGAAGGAACTCAAGTTTTTCTTCCAAAAGAATCCAAAAATCAAAAGTAATTTGTTGATTCTTCTGCTGATGACATTTCATGGATTTCAGCTTTATTTTTTAAAAATGCTTTAATAATTCATGGTGAATCTAGACAGAGACATGCATACACAGTATTCCATGCACTTTGTACAGTCTGCAGGACAAGTCTACTACTGCTATCCATGACTGTATTTCTTCAAATATTACAGATTTGCAACTTATTAGAGACCAAAACCAGTCTTGAGTCATAAAAACAACCCCTTCCTTGGAGCATTCCTCCTCCTTTTCAGTTTGTTTCAAAGTCAGTCACTAAGGTTTACTGAACTGATAGTGACTATCAGAAAAACATCAGAGCACCAGAGTGGTTTATGCTACTCATGATTTTCAAGCACAGCATATCCAGTTATTTTGCCTAAGGGAAAAGGAGGAAAGTAAGAATGAAGGCTAAGAGGAAGGTGCTCTCAAGGCAGACAAACACATTCAATTTTTTATTTTGGGAGCCTCCTAAAAGCCATGTGCAATAGACAGCATCTCAGCCAAGGCCTGCAAGAGAAGCCTCGCTAGATGTGCGGTCAGCAAGGGCTTGAAACCAAGAATGAAATACAGTGGATTGGGCTGAGGAAGGGAACAAAACCAGCAGCCTCAGGCCATGTCTAGGCTCAGCAGCCTGAGGACACAAAACACAGAGGATCAAGGAAGCCAGCAAGGACAGCTGGCACCTCAAAGCTGAACTAGGGACTCATTACTGAGGAATGAGTCAAGGAGACAAGTGAAAAGGACAGGCAGTATCTCCAAAATGTTAATTAACTAGAAACAGGAGTCTCAACAGTGTAGGAGGTACAGACACATTTGTGAGGGTGTTTTCAGTCTCATTCAATTTCAGCATACACCCACAGCTCGCAACAAGAGGGAGATATTTTCCAATAGTTCATGCTATTTCTGAACATAGCGAGTGTCTCTGACATACTAGATACACAATTTAATCCCACAATTCATCTCTGTTCATGTTACTCCTTCATGCTGCCTGAACTTCGCTAAATATATGGAATTCATGCAAACAGGTGTGCATAATTGTTTTGCTCAAGTCTCAAATGGTGTGACCCCAAACAACTCCAGTCCGGAAGCACTGAAGCCACATTATCACAGTGCCCTAGCCAATTATCTGTGCTGTGAGGTGAGGAAGAAAGGCAACTGCTCAGTGTCATGCTACCACTGCATAGCTTCCAGCTGCCTCGCATGCTACCAGACTGGAGGGTAGACAGAAAAGCTTGCATCTGTCAGTAGTTCTCAATGTGTCCCGGGAAGCTGATCTTTGGCACAGAGGCAGCAGATTGTGTATTGCAGTACCATGGCACCCACTGGGCTGAGGGAGGCATTAAAGCACTTCTTTCCACCTCCACAATCTATGGGAAGTGGGACTCCAGTCTCTCTCTGGCAAGAAACAATCTGCCTCAGACACCATTGTTTAGACATGATCCTGCCCCAGAGGGGAAAAAAATCAGGCCTTGTTGCCTTCAGGAGCAGAAATGTTTTAAGCCCTGCTCATAAGAAGGCTGCCATCACAATCCAGCTTGAGACACCTCTCTATCATTACAGCACTTTGCAGCACTGTATTTATCCTTCATTCCAACATCCTGGAGGAACAGCACACTTCTTTTGCAACTCTGGTGAGTGTCATCTGCATAAAAATCTATTTCCAAGAGTTTTTACTGCATTACAAATGTCATCATCATATGGAAAACAGAAGTTATTTCTCTGGCTTGGAAACAGCTCTGATAATATTAAAATGACCATAAAAGCCAAAGGAAAAGGTTAAAATCATGTCACAAGAGCTTGGAGAATCACAGATATCTAATGAATCAGATTTCATGCACTGCTGCAGTTACCACGGTGTGAGAAACGATGCTCACTTTTAAGAATTTCAAAGGTTTATTAAACCTTAACAAAATACAACAAAGGACTGACTAAGGAAAAATTACAGCACTCAAAGCATGGGACTACAACACCACATGCTCATCCACAAAACAGCTACTCCACCTTTTATACCTCTGGGGGTTGCAAAAGGTAACCCTAGCCCCTCCCAAAGTCTGCAAATCAATTCTTCTTCGCTGTCCATTGGTGGAGATTGCTTTCTTGCAGCTTGATTGGGGTCAGGTGTTATCATACCACGCCTCCTAGCAACAAGCCTGCCCTCCTCCCAGCTGCCCTATGCAAGGGGCACAGGTACACACCCTCCCTCCACATGTCCCAACTCCCAAGGCCATCCAATGGCAACAACGTGAGGGGGAGGGGAAAGGGGATTACCGGGAGAACAGAGGACATCCAAACAACAAATCACAACAACATCAATAAAACTTCTCATAACATACGCATAATATTCATCCCTTAACTGCGAGAGACAACCATCTCATGACCCATCAATAACAATGGTTAAAAGGTCAGCTCTCATCTATTCATTTTTGCGGTCACTGTTCAGATTGAAATTTGACCTCTAAAATCCCCCAACGCAAGCTGTATTTTTGGTTCTGCTTGTCCATGTAACTCAAACAGCGGCTGGCTACTAAGAGTTCTGTAAACTGACCTGTTGATCCAGAAGGGAGCTGCTCCTTCCCTTCCACCGCCTCCCATCCCTCTTCCTGAAAAAGGCAAGGCTGTTCACAGGCACCAGACAAAACCATGCCAGTCATTACAGGCAGTGAGCAGAAGGAGGTATGTGAATTAGAACTCACATCTTGCTGCCCACTAGAAAAATATAAATTCTATAGGATGAGCAATGTCAAGAAGCCAGAGTGACAAAATAGCATTAAACTTAATTAGACTGAGTAAGAAAGAAAGACAGAGTCCATATTTCACTGTATCTCCACTGGAGGAAGAAATGAAACAACAATAAAAAAGAAATTAACAGTACAGTAGCACTTTGTCTTGATGAAAGCAAGTGACCTGTGAAAGGGGTAAGAGCTGGGCGTACAGTTCCTGCTATGTACGGATGTCTTAAGAGTCAGTGATCACGATATAGAAGATAAGGAATGAAAAGCCAGAGGGAATAAACAAGCTCAGGCAGGGATTGCTGTATGGGAGCTGCTAATTTCTGGCTAAGGTTTCTCAAAGTACAGCCCATTTCACACAGCTCTGCTCTGCAGTGAAGCCTCAGCCACAAAAGAGATCGTGATGGACATTTTTCACCCCAGAACTCCCCGTGAGGAGCAGCCTTTATTTGTCAGGCACTGTGAGGAGATGCGCCGACACCAAGGTCACTATCGGTGTGTCCCTGGCCTGCGCTTGCAACACACATCTCCAGCCCTTCCCATCTCCCACTGCCACTGTCCTTCTCCAAGGGCACAGAGAGAATGCCAGTACACACCGCAATACACTACATGATGTTTTATGGAACTGCATAGTCTTGGCATTACGCTGAGTATTAATTTAAACAAAAGCATTTTAGGATTTGAAGGCAGCATGCAGAGCTCTGTTTCACACAACACTGCACGGGCTGCAGACAGCAATGCCAAACCAGCTGCGTGGACTTCCTGAACACTAAAAGGACAGCTTCTCTCTTTCACAATAGGGCAGATTATTTCTCTTTGATTTGGTAACAAATTTGATAGCTGGAATACAGCTGGTTATAGCTGCAGGTAAAATTTGTAATTTTCAGTTCAGCTATTTTTAACTAGAGGAATCACCCTCTAACCATTTTTCTAGTAAGTAAAGTAACTATGTGTTTTCCTCAGGCCAAGATCTCAGCTGGCTTAAAGAATGCTGAAAACAATCCCTAAAAATACACAAAAAGAAATCTAATATAATCCTAAAAAAAAACATTTCCCATGCAAAACTTCAACAGCAAGGAATACAGAGGTTGTGACAGAGCTTGTATTTGCCTTCACTGTAGACATGTTGCAAAGTGGTTTCAGATTCAAAGTTATTTTTTAATAACGTGTTGACTCAGAAACAGTTTGACCTACTCTCTTCACAGTTTACAAAACGAACACCCAGGCATGCACTGTCCTGGTACCATTTTGCAAGCAATACCCTTGCACATACTTTGATAAGTGAATAGATAACTCCTGCAATCCTGCACAGCTGGTTGATCATTTAACTGCAAGCAAATGCCCACCTACTGCTTAAGCTTATCTGAACACGATGAAAATCATCAGTGCCTTTCATAACTACTCATTTATGCTGTATTTTCTGGGGTGCACTAAACCCTTCAAGTTTTCTCCAAACTTTACAAATGCCTTCCCCTTGCCACAACACCCAACTAGCATTTTTCAAGTAAGACATTTTATTCCTTAATCTAAATTTTAATGGCACTAAGCTTGATCTTATTGTGAAGTACAGGCAAACTTAGCTATGACGACACGTCACAGTTGGATGGATTTTTGCAGATCTGGGTTCATGGGTTACACCAGTAACTTTATTTGGAAACAAGAAAGTTTGGTGAGTAAATCTGCGAAATAACGATATCCATCTCATTTCCCTAAAAAGTACTGGGGGGATTTTGCCCTTCCTGTAGGAGACAGAACAAATTAACCTTTCCACAAACAGCTCACAAAAGACATCAGCAGTTCCTGGTACAATACACCAATATGACCTTTGTGGGGGCAGAGATATGGAACAGCAAAGGCGCGACTTATTTATTATTAATTTACACTTAAGCTGTGATTTATGAGAAAGAACAAAAATACAACTCATAAGTCAGACCGGGTGAAATTTAAAAGTCCCCAAAGAAAGCACAGCAATGACCAGAAAAAAGGGACTTTCTAAAACAACAGCATCTTCCTACACAACACTTCTGAACCCTATCCTTGTGCCCCAGACAACTTTACTAAAGAGGAAGGGTATTTTACTGTCCACATACAACCTACAGCTGAAATGTCTGCACTCAAGGTAAAGCAAAAAGCTCTTCTCCAATGCACCATCAACACTTTATTATAGCCCACAAAACAAAAGGAAGAAAGAAAACACTATTCTCACTCCTCTTGGAAATGGAGGAGAACCTCCATTCCATGGAGGGGAGATCCTAAACCTCCCCTTCATGGAAGGCAAGAAAAGTGGAAGGGAGACCTCAATTCAAGTGTGTGAGAACTTTGCACCATCTTCCACCAGGGATGCATGCCAGAGAGCATGTTCCTCCTCTGCATTCTCCAGTAAGTTTAGCCACTCACCTTGCGCCTTCTTGGGAAAACATAAAGAAGTGTTGACTGCCTGCAGCAAGAGAGATGAACTGTCAGTGACCCACATGGTCAGGGAGCAGGGCCAGCCATCACTTATTCCACCTACCACCACCAGAGATTGTCAGATACAGTCGAAGATGAATTAGATTGAAACTTGCATAACTCTCTTTAAAACGATTTCTCAACTTTCCACAGCAGAAGTGGTGGTCTTTCCTATGGTTGATCCACCACTTGAAGGTGGATGAGGGGGTGTGAATAAAAGAAAAAAAGAAATCTTCCAGGTTGTGCGCTATGACAGGGAATAGAACATAAGGTTTGCTGTTACTTGCAAACTGGTTCTTTTTTTTTGATGGACAATCACATTACTTAGTGAGAAGCAGAAACTTTGGCACTGTATGCTTTTGGCCCAATCTGACAAGCAGATGAAGTTCTCACTTCCCAGTGTCCATTACAATGAAACTGCCAGAAACCACCCTAGCAAACAGAAGTAAATCTATGTCTTAAAGAGACTGCAATTATTTTCTACAAGCATGCCCGAAAAAGCTAGTTGATTATTTCACTTTTTATTTAACAGATATAACTGGATTAGGAAATCATAAACAGTCCAGACTTTATACCAAATACATGAGAAACATTTTTCTGCCTCTTGAAACAGAACTGCGTATCTGGGAGCAGGTAAGAGCTGAAGCCAAAGGAAATGAGGAACAAAGAAAGTAAACTAAGAAACCAGATATCCAGAAAATGCATTGAAGGATGAAGACTTTACCTCTCACTTACCCTGGTAAAGCTGAATGAACCTGGGCTGTAAGGCAGACGTGATAATTCCATCTGGCAACTCTCTTAAGAACAGTTTCAGCAGACTGGCTGCTGAGTACACATCACCATCTTTAACAAGTTCCACCTCCTCCCCCCGCTCGTACTGCAGACGCAGCTGCTCCACCATTTTCATGCTGCCATTCACTCTGAAGAGACCTTCCTGTGTCATACCTGTAATTATATAAAGATTGAGCTGAACCACCACATCCCAGTGGCATGATGAAACAGCTATTCTAGTTTGAGTAACACACATGTAGTAACACAAATGAGGGCAATTAATCCATCACAATATTAAAAAAAATACTATTCTGTTCCCAGAAACCCCCTCTAGTCAGGTACTTAAGATTATGATAAATGACAAATACTAATGATAAGATCTTGAGGCCTGGGATACTCTTTTGAGAACCCACAATACTGCAATGCCACTGAGTTGTCTCACACCATGAGAAATCAATGGAGACAGACATTTTCCATTGGTATATTTCAACAGAAAAGCACCCTACAAAGGACTCTACAAAACCCTTCAGTTGTTTCATTTTTGCAAGTTTCGTTTTCTGCCACGCTCACACATTTGGATTACTTCCAGCTTCATGTTCCAGGGTAACAGGTGCTTACCTGTGACCATCATGAGGCAAAAACATCTTAGTATATGCTGAGTGCAGCAGTAACTCCACAGTGAATTCTGCAACTTCATAGTAGTAGGAAATCTCAATAAGCAAATAATGTATCACGGAGGGCACAAAGCCCAAAGTATTTCACAATGAAAAAGAAATGGTATCCATCACTTCAGGCCAGACATCCCACACCCAGTAAAGGATACGTACAAAAAAGGAGGCTTCAACAGAGGAAGCCAGACTAATCATAATATCATTGAACAGCACTTTCTAGGCATTTGGTAAGATTCAAAACCTTCTGTGAAGACCCTAAAACTGACCTCTGTAATTATTTTTTCTCTAGAACACTTTCACTGCAAAAATTCTGCCTTTCTAATACTGTGTCTATAGACGTGATTGTTCTTCCTCAGAAAGGTTACACTAAGAGGATTGAATATGTATTGTTTTCATCCGTTCAGACTAGACATCACGGAACTGCAACCTGACAGAATGCTTCCAGTCCAGGAAATCAATTCTGAGGCAACAGAGTTTGTAGAGAAAAATAATCTCCTTTATTGGACTAGAAGACAAACTGCTCTAGCAAGAGGAAAAAATGGACAAGCACTCAAAACATTTTACTTGACTAATATGAGATACTGCTGGCAGAGTTTGTATTCCTGCATTCCCAACAAAATGCATTCTCATGTGACATGCTGTGCTGCCATCTCGAGGGCAGAAAATACCTCATCTCAAGAAAGATTTTCGGTTTTGCAGCACTAGGTGAGCAAAGGCCACAGCCCCCGCACAGACCAAACTTCCTTCTCCCCCTCTCACTCATTTATGGAAATAAAGAGATGCTAGAACATCCTGGAAACAGTATTAGAAACTACTACATACAGCACAAGGAAATTTGGCTTCATCTATAAATTTGGAAATAGGCAGCTTAATGCAAACTTAGTTTAAGGATGTAGCTGCCCAACAGACAGCTCAGCCTGGGAGTCTGGGCCTTTGTTAAAAATGCCTTCACAGTTAAATTTGCCATTAATTCAAAAAACAGACCTAACACAGACACAGGACACCCATTTCAACAACTTTCCATATGAGAGGGTATCTTTGAGATCTTGCTTGCATTTTTGAGAAAAAGAATAGCCTTTATCTTTATTGGGGCCAGATAATCAACTTGGCATTCAGAAGCCCAGCTAATCTTGCTTCAGAGTAGAAAACTTGGCTTGTTTAGACCATATTTGGGACATAGTCATGTGGGATTCCAATCTTTTTATGGAACACAGAGCACAGCCCACAACTTGCAGTCACTTGCAGTCAAGAGTGTCTGTCAGCTTCTGGTTTTGATTAAACCCTAAAGGATGGAAAGCTTTTTCCATTCTTTCTCTTCCAGTGTCCTAGCAGGCCACTTTAAGGCAGGGTGAAGTAGATCAAGCAAGAGGCTGCTGTGTAAAGGTAGGATCATATTTTAAATTTGCACTGTACCTTAATCCAAGCTAATTTTCAAGCCACGTTTGCATCTATGAGCTTCTGAGGATCTACCAAGATACAGTCACAGAATCTAAGCCTCTACAGTTGGATTATCATTACTAAGTAGCTAAAAGAAAACCTTAGGGTAAAACCAGATGCAGCTCCTTAGAAGATGACATTACCACCACAAAATCTTTTCCAGTGCTGACCAAATGCCATACAAGACATCTGTGCACCAATGGTGCTCTAGGTTTCTGCAAGGAGATGTATTTCAACAACAGGAACTAAAGTCCCATTAAATGAATGCAAAGAGAAGTTAAGAATTGAACACCTACTTCCTTGAGGGAGTTAATAATAACTGGAATATATCTAAAAACCTGTAAGAACTTGTATTCCTTTCCAGTAACATTCTCTGATGGGATGTGTGTGTGTGTGTGTGTGTGTGTGTGTGCCTGTGACTATCTCTATACAGAAAAAGTGTTAAAGACAAATGTTTTGCAACTGGACGATGACACAAACGTTCACAAATGGAATACATTTCATTTATAAACTGAACAGCTTGTTTATGAGTGTGCTGCTACCTAATGCTGTAAGTTCACCTTTATAAACATATTAAAAAGTTAAGTTCAGCATCAAGGCAGAAATAAAAAAGAAGCAAACCACATACAGTAACATTCTTTGCCTGTGGTTCATGCCACAAAAAAAACCCCACATTCTTCCCTTTGAAGAGTCTTACATAAAGAGTGTTGCTAAGAAGAAGTGACTCCACTAAGCTTACCATGCTGGGTGAGGTACTCCACTATATTCCACACAACTATCGGGATTCCATTTTTGCTCAGTCCCTGCTGCTGGAGCTCCAGAAGACTCACACCAAACACCTTTGGACAGGTTGTGTCCCTCTGCTTGTTCAGTGGAGACACAGCTATCTTTTTCATGTCCTCCTTCAATCTCACAGCTGATTTGCTTTGCTTAAAGGAGCAAAGAGGAAAAAAGTGGGCATTAGTCACATTTGCTGAAGAAGGTTGCGTGGTCACAACACAAGCACATCCAATCTGGATGCAAGCACATCCAAAACTGGCTTTTATGCTCCAGCATAAGGGTTTGGCCCTACTTTGTTTTAAGCCACAGGAAAAAAACCTCTTTGAAGTAGGAAAGTAAAAATGAACAGAAGAAAACACCAGAAGGGGAACAAGAATGTAGGTAGTCTGTAGGTAGGGGAAAAAGACTTTTGCAGACAAGCTTGTTACTAGAATAACAAGGAACTGGGAGGAAGCAAGCAGGAGACTGGTGTTGTTAACTCATGAAACTCACATGGGTTACAAAAGTAACTGGACAAACACAAACAATCCCAATACACCACCAGTAGCTCAGCTTGGCTCCAGGATGCCTGTCAGGGCAGTACTCTGGAGGTTCACTACACTCTTCTTCCAAATACTGTTTCCTAGGGATTCATTCTGGCCACTGTCAGGTGAGATGGATCCTTATGAAAGATGTTCTGTTATGTTTAGTATCTGCTAAGTCTAAAATTTAATTACTGAGGTTTTAAGGTTAGAAAGGGACTATGTAATCCAATGACACATAACAAGGGGGGTGGAAAACCCACTGCACAATAAACCCTTAATCCCACAGGTTCTTCTGGAGGCACAACATTGTCACAAGTTTTGAGTTGCAGTGACAGAGAATCCATGGGAGGATAGTCAATAAAACCCAGGGGAAAAAAAAAAAACAATACATGATTAATTTATAGGGTTGATAATAGGCAGAAATCTTAATCAGCCTACATGACTGCACATTTGGGAAGACGGTTCAAGGCAGAGCAGCAGCATCACCCGCTCCAGTTGCCATCACACTGCAGGAACTGGGAGCCACTGCTACCACAGAGTTCAGTCTCTTTAGAAAGCCTACCACTGGCATGGTGCTTAAAAATAAACTTATTCCTACTGTGTTTCATTAACAAACTGGTAGTAGAAACTGTACGCATGGAGAATACTGTATAGTAACATAAAAAAGTGCTCAGACTTGCCTAAGTCTTGACACTTCACTGTGCTAAATAGATTTTATCACAGCATACTTACTTAATTTTATTTTAAACAGGCCCTTAAATCTCTTCACTTGAGACACAATATTTTTACTGTAGTCTGTAAGCAACATGAACATCTGCTATTTTGCTATTAAGCATGACTGTCCTTTCAGATATAAAATGATCTGGCAGTTCACTCATTTAGCTGTGCTTTTCCCATTAAACAGTCATTTGAAGCATATGTGTGCTCTACAGTCCTAGGTTCTACACAACACTTGTGTGATATTTACAAAAGATGCTGCTTATATAAACATCACAAGTATGTTTTACTATTTGTGAAACAGAACCGCAGTACTGCATTATTGTGACCACTTTAGAAATATTTACAATGAACAGTAGATGCACCAGTGTTTGAACTAAAATTTGACTAACATTAAAATACCACATCTCTTTTAAAAATACATGTTCCCATTCAGGATTAAATGAATAATAAATAATATTTATTCCAGGCAGAGATATGACAAGGTAAAAATCATGTAGACTAGGTTAAATTCAGAAGACAGCAAAAATCCTTTGAGCAGTTTCTGAGCAGCTGTGATGCTTAGGGAGCTTTTCCAATTAAGGCCTTCAATTAGCCTCACAATCTTGCTCAGTTACAGCTTTCCAGCCTGTTTCAACATTTGAAAACCTGAGTCACTGAGTTGGATTTACTTGGGGAAACTCACTACTTAAATCCACATGAGAACCGACAGACATTTGCCATGTCCACAGAAACAAGAGGAAATTTTCGAGCTTGCTTCAGGATCTGAAGAGGCTGTGCTAACTAAGAACAAAAAGTTATGTGGTTATCCAAAATACACATCTAACCAAAATCAAAATAAAGCCATCCCCTCAAAACAGCTCCGAAACAAAGAGTTCAGTGTTATGTTGCCTTATAGATGGAAGATCTGACTTTACCCACGGAAAACGCGTCCAAGTACTAATGCCACTGTTGCTGATTTCCGAGACTGGGAAAGCAACTTAATCATCCCTGCACGATGCCGCCAAAAAGTTCCGCCCAGACACTTGGAAAAAAGCTATTTATACGCCACAGGGACGCACTTTTACAGCTCATCCAACAACTTTAAAGCAGGGAACGCGGCAGCGCAGTTGTTCTCTGGGCTTAAAAAAAAAAAAAAAAAAAAAATGGGGGGGGGGGGGGTAACTAACTAAACGAAAACCGCCTGGAAAATCGTCTTTACGAATCTTTGCCTTTCCCAGACGAGCGGCAGCTGCCGAGCGGGAAGAAGGGGAAAGAAAGAGAAAGAAGAAGAGAGGAGAGAACAGATGGAGAGCGCTCCGGACGAGGAGAACACGCCGGGCCCAGACCGGCCTCCCTTGCCCCGGCCCCGCGAGGGACCCCGGCGGAGGGCGGGAGGAGGAGGAGGCTGATCCAGCCGCCATCCAGCCGCCCCCGCTCCCGGCGGAGCCGCCCCGCTCCCGTGCCCGTGCTGCCGCCAGCCCCTACTCACGCGTACGGCCAGCGCCCCGGCCCCCATGCCGGCTGCCGCTCCGCCCCGGCCGCCCGCCCCCGCTGCTCCCGGCGGGCCCCTGCCGGCGGGAGCCCTGGCCCTGAGGTGCCGCCCGCCGGCCCGGCCCGCCCCGCGGGCCGCGGGGGGAGAGGAGCCGGGCCCCCGCCTCCCGCCGGAGCGGCCGGGAGGGCTCGACCAGGGCGAGTGTGCCTTCCGGAGCTTCCCCGGCGGGAGGGAGCGCGGGCCCCGCGGCTGCACCGGGCGGTCCCTGGGCATCACCGAGGCCCCGGGCCGGGCAGCCGGGACCTGCTGGGGAGCGGTGCCGCTACGCTGTGTGCGAGCCTGGGCTCGGGCAGAGCCGCTGGAAGTGTCGCCGCGAAGCCGCTGAGCCCAGTAACGTTAGCGGGGTGCGGGGGAACCGCAACCGCGCCCGCCCGAAGGGCCAGCAGAGCCGGGCAGCGGGGCCTGGAGACCGGGCAGCCGGGCCGAACAAACTCCTCTGTGCCCCGGCCACGCAGAGCAGCATGCGGTGCAACACTTGGCCCCAGTCTGGAAAGTGTGAAGCAGCCCAAGCGTTGCCCCGTTATGGGTTTCCATCTAGGGATATGTTGGTGAAATAGGGAAAGTTTAAAGCGGAGAGTGGAGGGGAGGACACCCCACGCAGCTAGCGACTGCCAGCCGGCACACGGCACGGGAGTGGGAGGGAGAGGAACAGTATTTTCCCCAGTGCCCTTCTCCCGGTCACTGCCGCCCAGAAGCAGTGTTTGTCCCAGAAATTCAAATTACGCTTCAAACCCGAACTGGGGAGTTGGAGCGTTTGACTTTTTTTTTTTTTTTTTTTTTTTTTTTTTTTTTTTTTTTTTTTTTTTTTTTGTGGGAGAAAGGCACAAAACACATGCTTATTTCTATTTCCTCTCAGATGTAAGCGCCAGTCAGCAGGGCCTGAGCATCAGAGTAGGAGGCAAGGTCTTTGGAAATTGCCTCTCAGAAATACTTGACTCTGGCACAGGGACAAAAAGGAGTCTAGCCAAGTAGAGAAAAGGTGAGGAAGACGAGCAATCTCTTCCATGTTCAGTTTCTGTTTTCCTCTCTAAGCCTCTCTAACCTGAAATTACAGCTTTCCCAGTTGGTCAGTTTACAAAAGTTAGGCTTAGTTAGCTTTGATGTTTTAATTTCACTTTAGGACTCTCGAAGTGAATTGATAGAATATCTCCCTCCTTGATCCCCCTCTTTACTGTAAGACTCCAACTTACTTTTCACATGAATCGCACACAGCCCTTTTCTTCTTAGTCCTAATTACAGCTTCACCGGGAAAACCAATGACGTGCTTCAAACTGTAATCCAGAGAGGGAATGATGAGAATCTGCAACTCCTTGGGGACTGCAATGTGGGGTGAAGAGTTCAAACATGAACCCACAGCAGTGAACAGCAGCTATGGCATTAAGGCTTTCATAAATACATGTTGAGAGGTAGCAGGTACATGCTCATTCTATAGAAAGCCAGACCAGAAATCAAGTTTTAGCATCTGTTGTTGAGAGCCTAGAAAGTCACACTTTCTGTCGAGCCACTGGAGCACTTGGGGCTATGACAGGCTGGTAACTTTTCTCTGTATTAATAAAGACACTTTGGTACTGGCTTAAAGTCTTGAGAGAGCTGAAGGCCAGCATACTTGTTTCCTGTGTGGCAGAAGAATCAAACCCAGGCTGAAACTTCCACAATTGCCTTTGTCCCCTCCTGACACAGGGCCAACAACCCCTGTCCAGGACAGAGAAAGATTTACCTGAACTTTTCTTAACCCCAGCCTAGAAGTAAATGGATTCCTTCCTTACCTTGCACTCTTCCCACAGAGACATATTTCTATATATCCTGATCTTCTTCTCCTCCCTGAGCTGAAGCACTACCCTTCAAGGTGACTGCTCAAAAAAAAAAGTGTGATGAATGGGGAACAGCAGTATATGCTTCTGGTGCCACAGAAATCAGCTGAGATGCTGTGGTATTTGACTCTAGGGTGCATGTTACTCAGGAAACCTTCACTATTTTCCTGCAAAAAGTTCAGAAAATCTTCAGAAAACAAAAAATCAAAAGAGAAGCAGAGAATTCCCCAAACCCAACAACAAAAACACACCTCTGTATACCTCATATATATGCTATTTCATGTTTTCTGGCTAAGATGTTGGATCAAATAGCTGTCTCTTCCTTTTTCTACTCTTGAGGAATGTAACATTGCATGGACAGAACAACTGCAGGGTGAATATTTATACAACTTATCATAGAATATGTCTAGATCCATGAAAGCTCCAATCAGAGCAAACGCATTGTGAAAGACTGGTGAAAAGTCAGTGAGACCCACAAGCTGTGTATAGCTGGCTTTTATCATAATCATGCCCACCTACCTTGGGTCACACTGTTGTTTCCAGTAGTTGTCAACTATTTATTATATTTGTGTAAGAGTAGCTCAATGGCTTTTTAGCATGCCTGTCTTTTCAGGACAGCAAACAGAATAAATTCACTAGCTGAGATGCACCCCTCCATCATCTTCTCTCTACTTCCATGTAACTGCTAAATGCTTATGTAAAAGCATTGCAAAGAACAGGCTAATCATGCAAAAATAAGAAAAGGAACATTTTTTCTTCCCTTCCAGTTGTTTACAAATAAGGCATTTAATCTCACATGTTGAAACAACATTCCCAGAGGGGAAGAACTGAAGCTGAGGTAGTGTTGGAAGTTCAAAGGAACTGCCTTACACCTCTTCTGTGAATGATGCAATATGTTGCTTTAACCTGATTATTATTCATCATTTCCACAGTGGCAGCAGAATTCAACACCCATTTCATAAGAGCCCACATAAAAACAGGCTGCTGTGAAATAAATTATTGCTGCCACCTCTAGCATCCTTGACCATTACTCTCTTCCCTCCTGGCTAGCCCACATAGCCAGCTGCAGAATACTTGCTATGACCTTCCAGGGCAGCCATGGGAAGGTCAGCCCAACTAAACATAGGGCATACTCTAGTGAGTAAGACCTGGCAGCTACAGGTGAGAGCCAGAAGCAAAACAATAATCCAGAAACAGCTGGAAATTGCCAGACCAATACATGAGAGTAGGTTTAGATGAGATATGAGGAAAAACTCTTTGCCATGAGGGTGTTGAGGTGCTGAAACAGATTTCTCAGAGAAGTTGTGGATGCTCTATTCCTGCAACTGTTTGAGGCCAGGTTGGATGGAGCTCCAAGCAATCTGGTCAGCGAAAGGTGTCACTGCCCATGGCAGGGGTGTTGAAACTATGTGATCCTTGAGGTCTCTTCCAGCCCAGTACATTTTATGATCTGGCTGAGAGATTAGACTGTCATTGAGTAATTAACTACTTCTCATCCAAAAAGCAGTAAGGAGACACCTTTTCTTAGAGAAAAAAAAGAAAAAAGGGCATGCAATAAAAAGCATGTAATTCACTTCAATCAAGACATCTGTGTGAAGGTTTTGGAATCAAAATGAGGATGACTTTCCCCAGGATGTTGTTCTTGTAAATGAATTAAACATTTTAAATATCGAAAATGTTTAAAGATACTAAAACTAGTATTAATAAGGGGTGGTGGTGTTTTTGCTTTTGTGGACAAATGCATGGCTACCTTGCACTTCTGCATGAAAACCAGGAAACGAAAGGGACTAGAAGCAATTGCATTTCCCCTTCATTGTGTTGTCCAAATGAGAAAAACACCAAATTCCACTACGCAGCACATGGAGGACAGAAAATTAAACCCAGCCTTTTTGAGAGCTCTGCTACTGAAAGATGGGGCAGGGATTTATTGTGTGACCCTCTTCCAATATAAACCCTGCAGAAGTGGCAAGTTGAATTTTTTATGTTGTCACATCACCTTTGCCCTTCAAGGCAGGGGAGGATGTAGAAGAAGGAGAAATCTGATTCAACAGTTAAAATTCTGAAGTAAGAAAACAAATTGTTGTTCTTGAAACACAATTTGCAATTTTATCAAGCCTGAATGACATTGTTCTGCTGCTCAGTATTATCTTGTTATTTATGACATCCCACTTTATACAAAATTTTCTTTAGAAAAGGCAGTATTTGTTGGAGGCACTCATTACAAGTGGCTTCTCTGAATGTCAGGTACTCTGAATGATGAGTCATCACAAACAGTACTGCACAAGGAATCAGTGGTGATAAATAGGAAAAGAGGATTTATAAATAAATTACTTTTTATTGCAGGTCAACAATAAAAATGTACCGTACCTACATTTTGAAATAGTATTGGAGGGAGGGGAATGATTAGAGCTATTCAAAAAGCTATCAGTGGTCCCAAGTTAGTGATGAAAGGATCTATCAGCTCATAGCATGGATGATGAAAAATGGGATTTTGTGGGCTCAGGTCCCTTTTATCCTCCCTTTATGTGTGCAAGACTGAGTAAATGCTGGCTAAATGAACGGCAGAGTGTGCTGAACGCTTTTTTTTACCTTGGAAGGGATGGGAGGCTTTATACACCAACATACAGAAAAGAGATATGTATGTGACATAACATTTCCTACCAAAACCTTTCAGGAGCTGCCCATTGTTATGTTACGAAATGAAGCTTGTTAATCATTTCAGCCAAGCTACCACCACTGCCAGCTAAACATCAGACCTGCAGATCTGCAGGGCCTTCCCCGGCCACATTTTAGCCTGGATTTCTTCCCTTGGCCACTTGGGACAGAACATTTGTAGATATTTGATGACTCTTGAAGTTGAGAACAGAAGATAAAGCAGCTTATAGAATTGATTTAAATGTCTAAATCAATAGCCAGCTGTTATCTGACTAATCATTAGCTCACTAATCTCTACTTAGTGACACACAGGTATTTTTAGAGAGAGGTTTGCTTCTTACTGTTGCTGCAATGATTTCAAATTTGATGTGGATTTGCAAGGAGTTCAAATTGTTTATGGCTAACTACATCACAGAGGTGTTTTAATTTCAGCAAAAATAAGAAGGATTTTTTTTCCAGATCCCAGCATGCTTCAATAATATAAAATTATTTAAGAATTAATCTATCTTGCGAGTTTGTAGTCTCTAAGTAATAGCAACAAAAGGAGGTCCCTAAGCGGGCAAGGATCATGGAGATTCATTCCTGCGGGGGAAGAAGCGTGTTCATTCATGGCCTAAACTCGGGCTTGCATCCCCATCTTGTGGCAGAAGGGTGCAAGGAGCAACAGGAAAATCACGCCGTGGCCGAGGGTAACCCGCGGTTTCACAGCCAGCCAAGCCGCAGGGAATGCATAGGAAATGTCCTCGGCTCTGTAATTGCTGCCATGCCGTTTTTAATCTCACACCTCATCAATACCCCTGCCTCATCAATAAAAGAGACTCAAAGAAAATCCTGTCCTGGTACAAAAACCACAAAACAACACAAAACAACGCAACACAGAGCAAAACAAACAAACAAACAAAAAGAAAAAACACACACACACACAAAAAGAAAAACCCAACCCAAACCAATTAACAAACCTCAAAAAAACTCCACTCCAAACCAATACTGCCTCACACACCAAAATACTTGTTTTGAAAATCTCAGCCCAATTGAATTGAGAAGACTTTTACTTGGTGTAGAAAGTGTTTCCATCCCACCACTGTGCCAGCCAGAAATGTGCTTGTCATACTTTAGGAACAGCATCCTCTACTCAGTCCTGTTTTAGCAGGGGAAACCTGAACTTAATTCCACTAATTTCATGGACTGCTGGTAAGTTTTGGGTCAGGTCTGTAAGTAAAAAACAAGTGAAACAAACAAACAAACAAATAAAAATCCAGCAACAACAAAAACCCAACAAGACATGGGAAGATCAGAAATACCAGAAATTGTAACAAACCTACAGCAAAATAATAAGACTTCACTAGAAACCCTGTGAGAATAATGATGAGCTTTTACAAGCAGATAAGAAATGTTTATTATCTCTTTCTCTCCCCATCTCAGCCCCTACTTCAGGTTGTGAGTCAGCCTTAGCAATTAAACTGTTAGAGAACAATAAAGAAGAGAGAGCACCATTTCTGCCCTATTCCACAGTGAGCTGCACTATCCTAAAAATTATGCATGGGGAAACCTACAGACATTTTTAAAACCAGGCAGATCCAGGCAGCAGCTGGCAGGACTGCAGCATGCTCAAAGGTATGTAGGAGCTCCATGGGAAAAGATGAGTGTGGCATCCTGTGCTGCTGATCAGACACACGTCTGAGAATATTAATGGGATAGTTACACTATTCAAAAACCCTCAAAATTTTCAGTCTCTGTTTCCTGGCCTAGAAAACCAACATCATTCAGCCTCTGTGTCTGGCTACACCTCTGTGCCTAGTGCAGCCCAGGAACCCTGATTTAGATGGGTTGAGACCCCACTAGAATCTGGCTGTCTATGGGGCAATGTTATGTGAGCTCAGCTAACAGACAGTAATGAGGCAGCCTTAGCCAGAAATGAAGATTTAGGCTTAAGTCAACTGTAAAGAGAATCTGGGCTTGACTTTGTGAAAATGTTGCAACACAGCCTCCTGTGTTTGGGATGCTGCTGTTTGTAGAGTTCCAGTCACTCCAGGCAACTGTCAGAAAGCAGGGAAGAATTTCCAGCATTCCCCAGGGGAATAAATGAGGTAAGAGTAATAAAAATAGAAGGACAATAAATGGTATTTTTGGGTTTTTTTGCTGTCATATTTTGATAAAAGAAATCTTTTCAATAGTACATATCAGAAAAGCTTCATCTTTCAGTAACCAGCTACACATGACAGCCCAGGTTTTCTTTCTTTTTTTTTTTTTATTCCCTGAAATATAGTTTTTTTATGTTTATGAGCTTAATCTCACAGCCTGTTTCAGGAAGAGCTGGCAGCTGTGTCCCCACTGCTGCCTGCCCAAGGCATGGCTGACAGCAAAAGCAACACAAGGTAGTTGGGGCCAGCTGCTCAGAGAAGTCAAGATACTTTGCTGTTCAGTAACTCTCTGTTTCTCAGTGCCTATCTGCACTACAGATGTAATAGCAATTTTTGCAATGAGGGAAATATATCCACAAAACATAGACCTTTGCCGTGATTATTGCAAGTTAACTTGGTGGCCTCAAAGATAAAATACCAGCTGTCAAATTACAGTCAGAGCCATTCATCCCCTTTAAAGTATAACTGGGAGGAAGAAGTACCTTGAGCATGTCTCCCAACTCAAAATGTTGTGAAGTCCTACCCACAGTGAACCATAGCTATAAGCATGGATTCTTATTTCAGAAAACTTTGTTTTTATTGGCTTTGAACATTGCAAAATGTGCAATGTGAGTAGAAGTTGCCTCTGAAGAGCCAAGACAGAGAGGTAACTGAAGTCATGTCCCTTATTGCAAGGTAAAATGAAGCATGATCAATAGGAGAGAAATGCGTAGGCTGGGACTAAATAAAACTTCTCTACATTTGGCATTTTGTTGCCTTGACAATACAAGTCTGTGTAAATAACAAAAAAAAAAAAAAACAAAACAAAAAAAACTCTGTGTACCAGACTGGATGGAGCCAAATCTGATGCTGGGAAAGGATCCTGCCCATTAATTTGTATGAGCAGAGAAAACTGCATGACAGGATTTGGACATTGGAGACAAACCACTCAAGAGGGAATTTGAACTTAGGCTCCATGGTGGAAATATAAAACACTTGCAAATCTGACCCTGCTTTAGGAATTTCTGCTCCATGAAGAGTTTGTCCTTCCCCACAAGGAGGGCAAAAGTCATCCTGCATGGTGAAGCTCTGAGGCCATATTGTGGCCACCCAGCTGCTTGCATAGGATAAGAAGGAAGATCTTATGTCAGCTGGTTTTGCCCTACAAGTTGGTTTTAATTATATTTTTAATTTATCAGGCCTTTATCAAGTGTGTAAAAAAATCACTTTGACAGTGAATGGCATTTTACAAATTGATTTATTGCATCCCAGTTGAAGCCAGCTCAAATGGTCTTCAGAGAGCAACCTGTAACAAAACCATTAATTACGTGTTCTGGTTGGAAACTGTGCATCCTGGAGCCAAGAAAAACTCAGTCACTACACATTTTGTGAATCTTATTTTTTTCCAGATTTTACAGGACTACTTCACTGACTGGAAGGCTAGTGTCAAAGAGAGATCTAGAGCTCAGCAGAATCTCAGCAGAAAAAAAAAAAAAAGTTTTCATCAGAAGAATGTTTTTTTTTCAGTTACATGGTAGCATACACCATTTTGGCTGAAAATCTATTATTTCAAATCTGAAATTGCCCCACCACAACTCATGGACCTTCCAGCCAGGTGATCCCTGCTCCTATCCTTTCTCAAACTCCAGGATCTGTTTTGGCTGCAGCATGACAATGAACCCTGATGAAAATCCTAGGATCTGTGATGTGGTGTGTTTCCAGCTGAATCAAAGAAATACCACTTGTGCTGTTTGGGGTGTGGCCATAAGCTCACTGTGGTTGGTCGTGCTTCATGGAAGGTTAATCTGGATGAAATCAAGTGCAGAAAAGAAACAGTAGGATCAAACAGAGAGGAGAAAATTCAGTTTGATATTGGAAAATGAAGACTGGAAACAAATATGATTTTTTACTGCTACAGTATAATAAACTCCAGAAAGAGGAGAGTTGTTATTTATGTAACGACGTTAGGAAAAAGTGAAACTAGCCTATGTAGCCTGTGAGTTACTTTAGGGTGGAAATAAAAAATTATTTAAAACCTAGCCAGGTTCTGGAGTAGCCTTTTGTATGGAGGAATAAAGGCCAGAAACCTAATTAGGCTAAAGATAGATTATATGATGGGAATGTGATGGGAATGTTGCTGCAGTAGGAAGCAGTTCTGGAGACCCAATAAATTTTTTTCCCATCTGTGGTTCAGGCAGATGCCTGATAGGGAAGACACATGATATGGCAAATTTGGGTCACACTGTTTTACAGGAACTGCATTTCCAAATTGATTTTTTTTTTTTTTTGAGTTTGGGACTTTCCCTTTTCCAGCAAAAGAAAACTTACTCATGGGAAGCAGACACACTCCATAAACACGCTCATCTAGTCAAGAAGATGTTTCCTGCTGAGAAATCATTCATCTGGAAATTTTCAAGTAGCCCCTGCACTAACATCTGCTTTAAACCCCTTGGGCAATAGCCTCCTCTCCTTATTTCTACAGTGTCAAACGCCCTTGGCAAGACAGATGAAGAATGACCAGGCGAGGGAAGTAGAGAGTCCATTCAGCTTCTGCCATCTCCCTTTTCCGTGGGCTGTCTGGGAGAGGAGAGGGCAGGGAGTAACCCTGATGCATTCAGCAGCTGGGTTGAAGCATGGAATGCTGCAAAGGTGTAAACCAGACAATGAACCTGACCATAGAAAACTCAAACATGACTTTGCAATGCACAAGCTCTTAATGAAATAAAGATGAATGAAAGGGTAAAAAAATAATAATGAACTATTGCTTTTGGTTAACCAGCCAAGGATAGTGTTGGGTGAAATAAAAAGGCATCACAGGAACCCAGACCATACTAAAAGTCATGTAATTATTTGAAAAAGTAATTCTATTCCAAGAGGAGAAAAAGTAGGACTTAAAGGCTTGGGCTTTTTTCAATGAGTCCATTACCAAATTGTTCTATTTAAGAAGAATTCAAGTGTTATCCACTGCAGCTGAACCCTTCTGTCCTACCTGCCTGTTCTCTCATCCTGTGAGTCACAGAACTTTGTATATCTTGTGTATGTGGAATAACAAATTTTCTTCCTGGAGAAGATGAATCCTTTGTCAAGTCTTCCACATTTTTGCCACCTACAAGTCTTTTGGGAAGTGCTGTTCAACAAGCTTGAGTTAGCAGAGAGTTCAGCTCAGCTCTTTCACAAAGATTTTTAAGAGCTTGATTATCAGCAAGATGTGCAGGGGGTGCTCAGCCACATTAATTTCATTATCTCAAACTGCCCAGAGCTCAGGAGTTCTGAGTACAGAGCATAATTTTGGTTTGTACCCCAGCTCCTTTGCAATGTCAGCTAGCCAAAAAAGTAAAAGAACCATGCCCACATGCATAGACACATACACAGTGCTCTTCCTGCTGCAGAAAGAAAGGATTCTCCATGCCTGGGAGTTTCTGTGGAGAAGCAGTGGAGACAGCAGCTCTCCTCCAGTGTGTCCTTGCTTGTCACTGCCTGGCCAAACAAAAAAAGAACATTCACAGATCTCAGACATGACTGATTACTCTGATTTACCCTTGTGGATTTTGTTGAGTTTTAGTTTTTTTGTTTGTTTGGGTTTTGTTTTATGGTTTTGGTTTTTTTCCCACAGCCTTCTTTTTCTGCTGTAGCTGCCAGCTGATTTAGTGTTTTTGCTGGCTCAGAGGCTGTAAGGTCATTTTTACTGTATCGCTCCCACACAGTGCCTAATGATTTGGAGTCACAGCACCCTTGCCTATAAAAGGGAACATAAAGCAGTGGGAATCACTGCCACTTGCTGGGCTTGTCCTGAGTGGAAACAGGATAGTCTCCATTAACAGATAATTATGTTTACATTTCACAGCCCATAGGGGTATTAAAGGTCATACAGGCACCAGACAAGGTCAATGGAAACAGCATAGTTTGGAGTAAGTGAAACAATTATAAAGCCCAGTTTGCTGGAGCAATTGTATTGACCGTGACAGGAGTGGAGCACAATCCCCATTTCCCAGTGAGGATATAGATGGATCCTGCAGTTCCCTTCTGGCAAGGCCTCCATAAACTTCTTTCGCAGTTTTTGCTCCCAGAAGTATGAATTCAAGTACCCTGTAGATGCATATAACACAGCACTTCTGGATTGGGAAGGCTAAATCAACAGTGAAAAGCCAACACAGCATCCAGAGGAACCTAAGAGCACAAGGCCACAGCATTGATGTGCAGCCCTGTGTAAGGACTTCACTGTGCACTCACCCTCTTGGGATCTGTCTTCATGAATCCCCTTAGAGTAGGGTCAGGATTCAGAAGAGCAACAAGGTGATTTTCGTGGCCCTGTCCTGCTATGAGTACTTGCTCATAATTACTTTCATTACAGAACACAGCACACAATGGCACAACTCAATCCAGCCTCATGGGTTTGCCCAATCCATACTCTATTGTCTCCCCACCCAAACAACTTCTTCCTGTCCCACTGTTCAAAGTGATGTGCAAAAAGTCACTCCCCACTATCAGCACAGGGGTCTCAGAGAAAATTTACATGGTCACTGCCAATAGAGTGAAGACATTTCACCTGTCAGGAGTACAAAGTACAGGTTTGGAGTTTGCCTTGAAGCAGCTAAGCTGATCTTTGCTGTCAATTGCTTTTACAGAAGTTGGTAATGGACAGAAACAAGCACCCATCAGGAACTGAAAGCAAATCCTCTCCTGAGGAGAGCAGCACCAGGGCTCTGCCTGCCAGCTCAGGGCCACAGGGAGGAAGTCCCCTTTATCAAGCCATCCTGATTCATGGGCAGCCAAATTAATGACACGAAGGCTAACAGGTCCTAGGATAATTCCAATTAAATGCATTTGTGTTTAGGGACCTCACCAGACAACAGCAGAGGGACTGTAGAAAGGTACTGAGCTGAAAAATGGGCTGTGTATGCTGGGGAGGAAATGGTGCAACATCGGGAAGCAGGGAAAGTGAGGTCTTGCCAAGCCCAGGAGACCCTCAATGACAAAATTTCCTCCTGTTGCCTACAGTGAACATCCAAGTGCTTCAGCAGTTCTGAAATCCTTCACAAGCACTTGTCAGTGTTTTAGACATGTTGAATCATAGGTTAACCAGTTAGTTAATGAGTACAAGTCGGATCCCTGACCTTCCCAAGGACTAAGGTGCTTGTTCACACCATCACTGCTGCCCCATCAGACTGTTGCTACAGCTAAGCCAATAAAAACACTTCAGTTTTTCAGTCAGCTTCATAATTCATATTCACACATAGTCCTGAGTTTTGAAAACGCTGAAATTTTCTTCTGTTTCATGGTAAGATATAAAGCTGTCTAATCTTGAAATCCAGACAGAACTAGAATGTTCTTCAACTGCTTGATGGTTTTGCTTGGATTTGATTTTTCTTTTTTACTTTTCTGTTTAGCAGATCTTCAAACTGCTGTGACTTACTGACTTTCTGGTGGCGTAAATTTATACAACACCCCCAAATTCTGCAGCAAAAGAACACTCTTTAATCTGCATCACTCAGAACTGAGGAGGAGCTTTAAAGAGGGCTGTCTGTATGGCTTTAACTTGACCCCAAATGGAGATGCATCATTATATAGTCCTTAACAACACAATTACACAGTATTTTTCTTCAGAGAACCCCTTGGCAATTTACCACATGAGGAGTGTTTTCATCTTTGCTATTGAGTGTCTCACCCTGTGCTCAGCCTTGTGCTGGACAATCAGGCTGGCATATTTCCTGCAGAAGATTCAGTCAGAGGAACAAAAGGGATCAACCCCTCTGTTCACCCTACCCCAGCCCTTCCCCTAACCACAATCACAGCTGAATCCAGTCATTTGTTTCTGCCAGAGTCTAAGGAGTCTGAGAGACATTAAATTCCTATGATTGTTGGCTGAGGAAGGGAAAGAGGCAATTTTCATATCCTCCTGCAGGGTTAATACGCCTGTAGGCTCACACCAATATTTCCCCCTTAAAATCCATGTCCATACCCCAGGTGTCCTTGGCTCTGCAGTACTGGAAACAGCTGCTTTTTTCCTGGTACTCATTCCCATGTTGATGCTGGCCACTTATAATTATTCTGCTTCCTTGCCTATGATTTTTTTTTTTTTTTAATCTTGCAGTTCCCTGGGGCAGAGCAGTGGCTCTGTGAATGCTGGAGAGCAACAAGCAGCAGCGTGAGAAATTGAATTCCTCATAAAAAAAAAAAAAAAAAAATTAGATTTCTAAGTGAGACATCCTGTCCTGGAACAACAGGGAAAAAAAAAAACCCACAAAAAAACCAAAAAACCAAACCAAACCAAACCAAACAAACAAAAAAACCAAACAAAAAAAAACCCAAAAGCTAAACAGAGGAACAAGTCAGGTTTGTTCTTCTTAGCAAGAGGGTAAAGCTAGAGTGCATAATAAGGTGCTTCCATTCCAAAACCAGGGGTGGGGGTGGAGCATCCAGGGTCCTGCACAACACTCTCTTTGGACTAAAACTCCCTTTTTTTGTGGACTAGAAAAGGGATTATGACTCTGCAGAGCCAAGAGGTCCAAAGTCTCATGGTATCCTGGGAAGGGAAAAGAAATTAAAGATTGCATAATATGCAGATTGCCATTAATCTGACCTGTGCAAAAGACAGGGATCTTGTCATTCCCCAAAGTTCAGGCAGCTGTTCAGACTGTGCACTGTTGTAGTCTCCTATTTGAACATGTAAATTGCATTGTTCCTAAAATGCACAAGGGCTTGTATCAGCTAATGATTATAGTCTGGGTTAGCTGATGAAGAGATCCATGTCTCCTTATCTGTCTTAGTATCCAGGAGCATCCACTGCTTGTACCTTCGGGATGGGAGAAAGGGAATGCTGTGAAGGTTTTGCAGAGAGGCAGGCAATGTGGGTTGGCAGGGAGGATGAAAAAGTGAAACTGGCCCCCAAATTGGCTTAAAGTCTAACAAAGGTAGGCGGAAAGGACTTGGCAAAGTGCTGGAAGGAAGAATATTCCTGGTATTTGTTACCAAATCAGAGGGGATGTTTTAGTGACACACCTCTGAAAAGAGGGCCCCAATAGCTTTGAAACAGATCTGCAGACCACTGATAAGAGACTGGCCATGCAGACTCACAGCAGATTGCCTGCCTTGAGAACACAGGTGGATGCAGGGCCTCCCTAGCATCACTGCTTCCAGGAAATGAGGAGAAAAACCTCTTTCAATGCTCTTTACTCACTTGACTAGTTACCTCTGCTGTAATAATGCAGATCTTGTGTCCTGCTATCCCGAAGGCAGTAGATGGTGCTATTGATAGCGCTATTAATGCATACATTGATCAAGTATAAATATCCTTAGATGAACAATGCTAAATGCTCGTGTTTTCCTCATATTCATCATCTCAAGGAACCTCAATGCACTTACCAAAATTTCAAACCTGCATTTTTATGTCAGTTCATGTTCAACCTCAGTGCAGCCACTCTTGTGTGCACCCACAGGCTCTGCTCCAGAGAGAAGACAGAAGATAGCACGCTGATGGAAAGTAGCAAAGAGCCTTGCTACTCCAAGTCCCACTGAGCCTTGAAAGATAATTTCAGGAAGAAGGGTGCAAAACAAGCGAGGCTGGAATCTGGCAGGGCTAATATAAATCAAACTAATCTCTCAGTTTTTCAAGAGAGCCCTTAACAACTTGAGGCCAGGTTGCCATCTCCATTATCTCTTGGGAGGAGCTGTTCTCAAAAGCCAGCACTGATTATCCTGTTGGCACATGGTAGCTTACTCTGCTGCTTCTCAGAATGGGGACTTGTGATCTTGGTCCCATTACAATAATTGACTGTTATCAGTCTCAAAGTAGCAGCTTAGGCAAAAGCCATGGTTCCCCGGGGGAAAGAGATGGTGCAAAGATACAGCTCTTGCCGGAAACAATTTAGAAACGCAACTGCTCCACCCTGAGAAATTAAATTACATCAGCAGTATCACAAAGCTGACAACACTGATTTCTGACTCCAGATCAGTCGTATTTCCAGGAACATACTAAACTCCTTTTGTACCCTGTACAAAGTTGTCATTACAGTCACAATCCATGCATCCTAACAGAGATGCTAACAAAGGAATGGGCCAAAATACACAGCAAAGTGTCCCCAAGGATGCTTAACTGGCCAGCTCAGCAAGACACTCAGCAGAGTGCTTTGTGTTACCAGGCTTTGTGGAAACCATCTGATGCCTCATAAAACCAGAGTCAAATTTCTATTTTCTGAAAGTGTCAGTGCTCCTAGGAAGGACAGCTCCTTATCGGTGAAAAAGGTGCTCAGAGCCAAGAGGAGTTTTAAGTTTCTCTTCATATCTTAAGTCTTCTGGTTTTTAAAATCAGTTTCAGGCTGTATACAGCCCTTTTCCAAATGCATCCAAACACACATTCAGCTCTGTAAAACACATGCCAAGCATGAGAACATCACTCTGGTCCAGCTCCTGCTCCACTTTAAAATCTCCAGTATTTTGTATACTTTTTTTTTGTCAGCAGCAATTATTTATCTTGATCTTTTGAATGTGTACATTTTTTTGCTCTGTAGATGTCTTAGAGAAGATTTATATAGCAGCAGATTGTGTTCGAAGCCTTCCACATTGATGGAAATTAAAGCTCTATTTCCCAAGACTTTTAAATACTTGCTTAACTTTGGCCATATGAGCAGTGCTATTGAGCAAAGGGATATTCATGTGTTTTGCACAACAGCTGGATGACAATACAAATTTGCTCAAATGACATTCATGAGATTACATGTTTGCTTAAAAAAATAAACCTACAAGAGGAATATTACTTGGCAACATGTTTTAGGAAGGGAAAGAGGACCTGGTGACAAAGAACACACAACCCTGAGCAGCAGAGTGTGTTTTGTCTCACTCTTTACAGGTTAGACCACCCTTAAATAATCCAAGACCCTGACACTTTCAGAACTGAGAGGGGCCAAGTGTTTGTAAAGCAGCTGTACAGCAAAGGATGTGGGAATCCTGGTGGACACCAAGCTGACCATAATCATGCCCTTGCAACAAGGCAGTCCACCAAATTCTTCAAGAGAAATTACAAGGAGCACTGCCAGCAGGATGTGATCCTTCCTCTAGCACTGGTGAGACACATATGGAGTGCTGAGTCCAGCCCTGGGCTCCCCATACAAAGAACATATGGATTTACTGGAGTGAAACCAGGGGATGGGCCAGAAGATGATGGAGGGAGGGAATGGACCATCTGTCATACAAGGAGAAACTGTGAGCTAGGACTGTACAACCTCAGAAAGAGACAGCTGAGGGAGGAGCTCATCAATCTGTAAAAATATCTGATATCAGGGGAAAGGGATAGAGAAGATGGAGCCCAGCTCTACTCAGTGACTGAACAAGAGGCAATGGGCACAAATGGAAGTACATAAAATCCCATTCAGCTATCAAATGAGACATATCTTTTTTCCCCTTCCTGTGAGAGTGGTCAAAGGTGCCCCAGAGAGGTTGTGACCTCTCCGTTGTTGCTGGTACTCAAAACCCAACTGGACATGGTCTTGAGAAACCTGCTCTAACTGACTCTGCTCTGAGCTTAGGGGTTGTTCTCAACAGATAGTCCAGCAGCAGCTGCCACAGATCCCATGCTCAATTCAGATTTACATTAAGATGTTTCATCTTACTTTTCCTGGTGATTAAAATAAAACTTTTAAAGTATAGTAATATGGCTGCCTTGTTCAGCTCAACCATGAAATGATGGTTATAAAAGTATACTCAAGGTGAAGGCACTAACAACCAATGATCCTACAAGAAGTGGTTTGTGCAGAGCTAACCTTTTAGTTCTTTATTCTGTCTTTTCAGTGCTACTGTGCTTACATTAGAATCTATCTAAATGGACAGTATTGGTTCAAGTCTGAAATGTTTAAATGAAAGATACAACCTAGCACAATGGAGTTACATCTGCTTTCTCTTTTTAACTTCTGCCTGCAAGGTTACAGGAACAATAAAAACATCTGCTTTCCTGCAAAAGCCCTTTCTGTTGCCAACTAAGTTGTTGAACTAAGTAAGGCCTGCTCCATAGTTTCTCTTTTCTAACAAAAGCAGCAAATGCATTTTAAACTTGCAGCATATGCCAGTGAAACTCCTGGAACACTTTGGGTTCCTTTAGTGCAGGCTGAGTCATATTAGAACCAAGATGCTGGGAAGCCTGAAACACTCTTAGAAATATTGACTCTGTTGGTGAATCAAAGACTGAGTTATCCAGGTCTGACTAATTGTCAGTCTTCTGCAGACAGAGGAGATTGGCTGACCTTCCTCTCCATCCAGGGGAAGTGTTTAAATGACCAAGTAATCCAAAATTGGAGGGAAGAAAAAAAAGGAAGTTTGCTGTGGAAAAGAACCAAGTATTAGTATTTGACAGACTTTAATGACTACCATCAAACTCATTTCAGCCATATTCCAGTCATGCCAGTTCAGTTCAGACCTTAATTGTAATATCTTCCTGGTTTAGTGGTGGGCTTGGAACTTGGTTGGACCCTATGATCTTAAGGGTCTTTTTCAACTTCAATGACTCCATGATCTATAGTATAATAATAAGTGCACACATACACTATTATTGTCAGTGCTAAAGTTTGCAGAGCAAAAGCATCAAACTAGTATCTGGGCAAGCCCTGCATTAGCAACAAATTACTTCAATCAATATTTACTTGTCCAAGAATCAAACCCAGGACTACCTACAGACCAGGGGAAAACAAGAAATGCTGGTAAAGTGTACAGAAGAGCCAGTCACTAGGGAACCATGTGAACAGCTTCATTTCCCCATTAGGAGCTAACACAGGAGTTGTCCACCACTACTTGTTGCAGAGTTGCTCATGATTTTGCTATACTACAGCCACAGAAACCAGATGCTCCAAACAGCAGCTCTCACTCCTACCCTATGGAGATGACCATTCTACAAGGAGGAGACTGACGGAGACCTCATCTCGTACCAGCAAATTTGGGTTCCTGTTTGGAATCTCAAGCAGTGTTGAGATCAAGTCAGTAAAATTGGTCTTCTCAGGCCTCAGCTTACAGGCCAAAATCTGAGTTCCTGTTTTAACCTACCTTTCACTTTGTAAAGTATTTATTGTTGAGAGCACTGTCCTCCTTTTCCACTTAGTTCAAAAGAGGGGTGAAAATTTGGAAAAATTTCTGCCAGGTTTAGTTCGCTTTTTTTTTTTTTTTTTCCCCTTCTACATTCCCAGCGGTAGAAATGAACCAGAAGAAAGGGAAAGGCCAGGCTGAGCCCCACTCTAGCAACTGGCACATGAACACGCTCATTAACCAAATGCATTGTAGTCTGACTCTGCTGACAGCACAGAGCAGAAGCTGAATCACAGCTGAGCAGGGCTAGACAGAGCCTGAGTTTGAGGTAGTAGACATTTGTGGAGTCAGTCCAGCAACACAAAGCCTGTTTTCTAACTCTGCATGTCAGGAGTTAACAGTCTGAGAGGAGCAACATGCCAGGTACTAAAGGAGAACGCTGCTGAGGTTCACAATAGGAAACCAGCAAAACTTCTGATCAGTACAAAAATACCATCACTGGGGTTTTTTACTCCTTGTTGATTTGTCTTAGAAAGTTTTTACCTAATTTTCAGCTATGGAAAAAACTTCTATAGAAGTTTCCTGCAGTGAATGAAGGAGAATTTAGAGAAGCATTACAGAGCCCACGTGTCACCTTTTCACAGAATACAAATAATGATTTGCCAGTATTTGAAGTGTTCAAAGTGGCTTTGCTGTTACATATACGGTGTTTTAGCACATCCTAATTACAAGTATTTGAATCACTTAGCTAGTTGCAGAAAAAATCCTAGAGGAATAAAAGCCAGAAGACAGAAGTGAATAGTTTATATGTGTTGTCATGAAGATGACAGCATTTTTGGTGATGTTGCAAGTATTTCAGATAGGCAGTACTGACACAAATTTACTCAATGGAAAACAAAATAGGAATAGCTCAGATTATTACTTTATATACCCATTGGACACACTTTCCACTGAACCATGAAGTTAATCTCTTCTTACCAGCGCTGATTTATTACCACTTTTGCCTGCAAGAGCATATGTATAAAACATTAAATCACAGTAATATTTGCCCTTTCAACAGCCAAACCAAGGGCCAAAATACCAGGTATGGATAACACTGACCTCCCACAGCTGCTCTCAGGTATTGATGTTATGTGGACAAAAAGAAAATGAGTGGGGAGTGAGCAGAACCTCTATAACCTTGGAGAGCTTTTGCATCAATCACTTCACAATTTTAAGTACCAAATGTTTAAAAATCAGCAATTAAGGTGTTTACACTCCCAGCCCACTGCAGCTCGTGTCTCTGTGGCACAGTAGGTAGGAAGAAACTCAGCATAAAAGCACTTGGAATGTGCATGTAAAATGTGATAGTATTTAATGAAGTTAAAAAATTGCCCCACAATGCTGCTGGAACAGCACAGCTCTTGTTTCCAGGATTGGAGGGAATATTGAAGCACCACCAGATTGCATCTGTAGAAAATTTTAGCAGTTCTTGATATCTTGTTTGTGTAACTCATTTAACCATGGCTAGAAAGAAGAGTTCTTACACACCTGCTAGTTGTTTAACGTTTTCCTGGACTGACTGGTTTGGTAGCATTCTGCAGTCAAATCATAACTTCTTTCACTAAGAAACCCACCAACTTATGTGTACTTGATTTGTGTAAGAGATTCTATTGTTAACACATATGGTCTCATTCAAATAGAAGTAACAGGATTTCTAAGTCCTGCAAACCTTGGCATTAGAGCTAAATATGTCTTAAAATCCTTCCTGGACCAGACTTGAAAACCTGTGGAAAGATTTAGGAAAATGGTATAACAACCTAAGCCATTATGAAGGAGTAAAGAGTATAATTTGGTGATAGTGAGAGAATGTCTGAGCTCTATTTATGCTGTTTAGCTCCATTGAGTTAAAATCGTGAGAGACTTTTAATTTTGCTTTGGGCTCCTCTATCAGAGTAAAACATTTTGTCTGGTTCCAAAGGCACTTCAGATACAACAGTGGACAGGCAGTGCTGATAGACATCTGTCACGCACATACCTGAACTGTTTCTCACTGCTGTTTCTTTAAAGGTGACAGACATGTTCTCATTCAGAAAGACTGCCTATTTATATAATCCCCTTAACACAGCTTCCTTCACTGCTCCGTGGAAGCCTTATCCAAAAGCAGGAAGGAGGCCGGTGTAATCTGAAGGATGCTTTGAAATGAAATGATTGAAATGATGAATTCAGGCATGTCTGCTGGGAAGGCACAGAGGGCACATGGCTAATCCAATCCATGAGTATTGTTCCCAGTTAGCTTAGCCACGCAGTTTTTAGCTGGGGACACACATGCACTTTGCCAGAAACAATGCACTCAAAGCAGCATCTATATAACTAATGGTTTATAAACATGTTCTAAGAAATTAACACTAAGAGAGAAAAATCTGCTGGGGGCTTGCTGCTGCTGTCCAGGAGTTTGCAGTGAAGAAGGAGGATGGAGTGAACAGCAGATAGCCTTCTTGAGTCAACACTGTCCCAGCAGAAAGAAGTCATGTGTGCTTGACTCATCTAAAGACAAGAGCGTCACAACATGCCCAGTCACCAGAATAACTCCTTATTTGTCAGTCAGGGGTGTTGCCCCACTTGGAGCTTCATGCTGGATGTGGAGGTGTCTGAGGGGTCCTCGGGGACCACAGGGATGTCTTTTTGCTCTGGGACCCAGACGTTGTTCAGGCTAGCCTGCTGCTGGAGGAATGCATTACCCAGATGATGTGTTGCAGCCTGCAAACACAGCAGGGCAGACACCTGAAGGCTGTCCCTGCAGGATGCTACTTACAAGGCATCCTGCTTTTTAGCTGGGCCTCAAAGTTGGCATAAACTTGGTTCTGATGGGGTTTTTTTTCTGCTGGGAATTTAGAGGGAAAGACAACATGCTCCTCAAGGGAAAAAAATTTTCTGAATTCAATATATAAATATAAATACAGAGCAAAATGTTTGGGTCGCCCCTCTTGTATCCATTTCTGGCCTTTCAAGGCCCTACCTACCAGAAAGAATAACATTACCAATTAATCTAAATGCAGTTTAGATTAATCCTCAGTTTCAGCATAGTGAAATGCTGTCTGGTGAAAATGATGGGCTTGCTGTTACTTCTGCCCTCCTTAAAATTGCTATTTTCATAGTACAGTTTCACTGCAAGACATGTATTCTTTATAAAGATTTGGCAAATAGGAACAAAACTAGGTATTAAAGGACTGGAATAACTACATTAATTCCCTCCAGGGAATGGTGCAGAGGAGACCCTCATAGCTTATGCTTTAAATCCGACACTAAAAAGACAGTCTCAGCTTGTCCTTTAAAAAAAAATAAAAAAGCTCATCCGCAATGACTTGCCAAGACTCGCTGAACTTCCTTTTGTTCTTCTCCTATATCCCTGAATCTGGGTACATCTGAGGGGGTAAAGATATGCTATTAAAGCCTTAAACTAGCCTACATTCACTAATCTAATTATTTCTACATGTAACATAAGATGCAGCTAACAGTAAATTTAAGGAGAATTTAAGATACTGCTTAGAGCTAAGGTAGCAGTGAACATTTTCCTTGCCATTGAAACAAAGTGCAAAAAATGGACACTGATGATGAAGTAATGTTTGATGATCAAGTAATGCCACTGCAGAGTGGCAGTATAGTTCAGCCATGAAATACTCTTCCACATATCACCACGGATGACAGCCACTTCCCCTGTAACAAGCTGAAGATCTGCTGTAAAAGACAGGAAGCTTTGGAAATCAAAGAGAGAAACTAGGAGATACTGAAAGAGCTGCCAAAGAAATGCTTGACCTTGAAACAAGGATGACTTCTCCTGATGAGGAACTCTCTTGCTTCCACATGCACAGTCCTCTAATTGCTTAAACATCCAGACCCTGAGCACTCATCCCATCAGGGTTTAGCGCTGCTAATTGAGCCCATTACTCCCTGTATCTCAAGTCGGGTGTAAAAAATACCCAGGAGACAAACCTGGAGCTTTGGCATCTCCCGATCATGCTGCATTCACAGAGGTAAAAGACCCACTGATGTAAACTGAGTGTTTGCCCCATTCCTCCATCTGTTTCAAGTGACTATACAGCAATGCCAGCTCTGCCTCCACAACTGGGCTGTTTCTTATCAGTCCAGATGCTGTTATTAGCTATTATGCTATCGATCATCATTATCTCTCAGACACATCTACAGAGAGAGGCTTGAATTTGCAGATGCTCTCTGCCTCCCAAACCACCTCTGCTTGAACAAACCCATGAAATCTGGAATGTCAAATACCCATTATCATAGACTTTCAAGACAATTAACCCCCTGACGACACACGTGGTGAAGGGAATGAGCTGCCCTCAAAGCACTGCTGGAGATGTAATGTGCTCACCCAGAGCTGTGAACTGCCAGCTGAAAAATTAACCCAAATACATTCATGGGAATGGGATGAAAAGGTCATTTGATGGTGATTAGCAACACCCCAAGCCTTCTGTTCAGTGTTATTAGCAACCCCATTCATAGTAGCTATGAGGAGTTTCCTGTGCCTTCCTGGTAGAGACCACATTGCTGAGTGGGTTTACAGGGAGAAGTGCATGTGTTAACCAGGCACAAAACTGCCATCAGGGCTGCGTGTAAGAGTGCAGCCTTTCCCAAAGCAGAGGGGAAGCAACAGGACCCCACGGCAGCAGTGTTTTTGAGCCCTGCATGTGCTGAGAAAGGAAACCCCCAGGAGACTCCAGGAAAGAGACTCACGGGACAGGCTCTGGCTCTGCCAGTGGGGTTGTGAAAGTCATATCCAGATGTGGAAACAGCTACAGCAGACAAGAAACTCCCCCAGTCACTCCTGAATATAAACACTATGACAAGCAAATTACTAACTAAATCAAGGGCACTTCAGTAGAGGGTGGCATTAACAGCTCCGTCAGCTTCTCCTGAGTGACTCTATGTTCAGGTGACAGCAAAAAGGTCATTCAGGAGGAAAGAGCCCCTTTACACCAGGCACTGTACAGCCTGGGGTGAGTTCCCTACACCTCTCCAAATCTGCAGTTGCAGGAAGACTGTAGCAAAACAGAACAGTGAAACAAAAAACTTGGGGTGAAAAAACAGTAAAAAAATTCAGCTCTGTTAACTCTGAACACAGAATTTCTGACAAAGACTCAGTTGAATTCAGCCTCAAGACGTAACAGTGTCATATGCCTAACCTCCCCCAAAACTGACAAAGCTCACTCTATCCACAGGACAGCTGTCAAGATTCAGACCTTAGGTATATGGGGTTTTTCAGATTCAAAGTGAATTAATCAGCAGCTATAAAGGACTGATGGCATTGTTGAAGTCAATAGTACTATGTTCATTAATTCCAACTGATAATTTGGCCCTTAGGGTTTGATTCAGACACAAATCTTTAATCAGCTAAATGCCAACATGAGAAGCTGTGGATGCATTTGTAGACAGCCATTTGTAGATAGACATTTGTAGACATTGATTAGAACAGGAAGAAAGAGGTGATTTTTCCACATATGTTTAACAGCTATGCTTTTTTATTGTTTTCAAATCCAACTCAGTCAGACCTAATATGACTCCTCAGAGGAAGCTGCATAAACCAGAGTCCCTGCCCTTTAACATAAAAGGACAATGCAGTGCAGCTGAGGAGTATGATGTGAATTATTATTCTCAATGCACTGCAGTCTCATTACATTCCAGGGCAGTCGTCCGAGTCGACTGCAATGTCCAGAGCGCTGGCAATTGCAGTCCAGGGGCTGGCTGAACTAAAAGCCAAAGAGGATGCTGAGGAATAGGTAAATGCAGATTCCCTCTGCCTTTCAGAGGGGAATTAAAGCTCTTAATTTTGTTTCCTGGTAAGAATCTCCCTGCAGAGCAATGCTGCTGTGCTCTGGTGCCCAAGGTTCTCCTGAAGTGCCCACAGTCCAGGAATTTCTTTAGTTTTATCAGCCTTTAAGATTAAGGAGCAGAACTAGAGATAAGCTTGCAGAGGGAATTCTAACTGAAAAGGTAAAGTAGAGGTAGGATTAAGCCAAAAGGGAATCCATTCTCTACAACCCCTCCATGTGATCTGAGGAAGAGTACCACATTACCGTAATATCACACCTGGTTTGGACAGGAGGGAGCTGTGGTTCCTCAGGCAAGGCAAAAATCCCAGGCAGAGCTGGCTGCTGGCCAGCTGCCAGGCTGTATCCACCTTGCAAAGGGACAGCTTGGCCCAAAGGCCAACATGGAGGCAACAGGACATTTACTCCAGCAGGCTTCTCCCAGCCTTGCCCTCTGTCAAGAAAAGCCGTGGCCACCTCCTTTCCTAGTGATGCAGGCAGGAATGTAAGCTGACACTGAAGAGTAACCAAAGCATGAACTGCTTGAGGGCAGCCTGGGCTGTGCCTCATTCACCCTTCTGCAGAGGACACACTGTGCAGTGTCCCCACACAGCATCAGAGATGGAGAGGTGCCACTGGGTGATGCTACTGAAGGTTTGTATGGAAGATGCTTGGGCAAATTGAAAGACAAGCATTGATTTACACATTCTTCCAAGGAAGCATCATTATTCAATGCATTTAATCAGCAGAGGTTCCCCATTCATTCATTCATTCATTCATCCCTGCTTAGCAAAGGGATGCCAAGGCTGTCAGCCTCCACTCACTGGAGATCAGCCTGGGGGCCTTTGATCCCTGTTGAGTTCTGTGGGAGGTGAGCAAGCTCAGCTTCTGGAAGGAATTATTTTCTATAAGACTGTGTCCTTTGAGACATGGAAAACCCCAGTGAAAAGAAGGTCTTCCGTAGGTTTAATCACCAGAAAGCACTGTCGTAGTCACCTGAATAGATGTTTGCCTAATATATGCCAGAAAAACATGGAAACTAATTTCTGCACCCAGCTGACTGAGCTGAAACTTACTGGTCTTGTGTGAAACACTCCCAAGTGATTTAGTTGAAGAATATACCTGGACTCTGCCACTGACACTATTTGATATCTGATAGCCAGCATTGTCTCATACATTGCACCCTGTCCAGGCCATGAGATGATGAACAGCTGGTGGTTTTAAAAAACCCAAACCTGAGCACTTCCCACATTGAAGGGAATAGGGTTTTAGTGCTTGGGCTCAGTACAGAAGCTATGAAATGTCCTGCAGTGTGACTGCAGCATTTTCTGGCTCCCCTGCTATCATCCCATCTAAGAGAATAATGTTCTCTTAAAATAGAGGAGCAAATGCCTGCACCCTCTCTTACAAGGGACGTGGATGCAAAGACTTTTTCTAAACATGGCAGGTAGGTAGAAAATTAAGAAGCCTCTCTCTCTCTCTCTCAGACATTGAGGGTAAGGCTTGGAAGACCCATGCTGGGGTCATAAATCTTGCATAAATCATGAGTTGAAACCTACCTACACAGTAGTCCCCAAGATTCCCTCATGTCCTATGGCTTTGGAATAGCCTACAATAAAAGTGCCATCTAAGCAAGTGAGAGTTAGAATTGACTCTACAATTGACAGGTTTTCCCTACTTTGAGAGGAATTCATACAAGGTGATACAGTCCTAAAACTAACCCCTCTGCTGCTGGTTCAGCAGGCAGAGACAGCACTGCTCACTGGAATGAGACATGTGAGAACTAAACCTTGGGCCAACACAGTTGCCCTCTTTACAATAAATTGTAGTGCAATGCAAGAGTCCTGCCAAGATCAGCTGTTTCCTCTAGATTTCTGTCAAGCTTTGACAGCTCATTAAAAGTTAGGAGGAGAAAGGGTTTGATTTGCTTCACTTAGAAGCAAAGCTTAGAGGCTTACCCTTTTGCACAAACAATAAAGAAAAAAATGACCTTCACTCTTCCCAGCTTTTCTATGCTGCACCATAGCTAACAGCAGGGGAGGACCCAGTTCTGTGCACAATTATTGCCAAAAGTCTTTTAGAGCTTTAAAATTGATTCTCCAGTCAGATACTAATTTGCACTGCAAGAAAAGATTTAGAGCTACCTGCAGGTTTAAGGCATACAGCCACATCGATTATGCTGAAAGCACCATTTCAGGCAATCTTTGCACCTTGGAGAGCTAAACCTCACATTTCCCCCCACCCTGTTAGAATCCCCTCCCAGACTCCTGCAAGGGCAGATCCACTGCAGGCCCTGCATGCCAAAGGTAGAGTGTGAGATAGAGTTAAATATCCATGTGACACCGTGGCTGATGCTGCCGCTGCCAGGAGCTGTCATGGTGTTGGTGTGCAGTGTGTTAGTGTGACATCAAAATCAATGTGTGCTCTGTATACCTGCAGGCAGTGCTCAGTACCTGGTAAACAAGGCAGGCAGAGCTAGGATGAGGGACAGAGGACTCAGTAACTCTGCTCTATTTAAAAGAGATCTCATTTAAAATACAGGGCAATTCCATGTAACTTGCCAAGAACATCCAAAATACCAGAGCATCTTTTTGTTCCTCTTTTAGAGCTTTAATGCTAAAAAAGTGCTGACAATACCTTTTTATACAGGGAAAAGCTTTTGTGTCACATTTCTCTAATACTCTAGGAAGTGACCCAATCAATCTACATCAATCTACCAGGGATTTCTTACTTCTTTTTACAGCGGTGTCTCATGGCAAAAAAAAAAAAAAAAAAAAAAAAAAAAAAAAAAAAAAAAAAAAAAAAAAAAAAAAAAGAGAGAGAGGGAAACAGTAAAACTTCTGGGGGTAAGCCTGGCCTTACAGAGTTCAGAGTTTTGTGTGCCTCTCTGGTAAGTCCACACACTTGAGCCACATTGCACTCCCTGGGCTGCCCTGGCTGGTGGGGGCACAGGCACAACTGCTGCAGCCTTAGCTCTTTGTCCTTCTTTTCTTTGGATCTAACTCTACTTGTTCTTACTTTTGGCTTGCAGAGCAAGAACCATACATTCAGCCAAGCATCTCAAATCACCTCATTCCTCTGCTGGGAATCAAAACCTCTCCCCAAAGCTGCACCTTTTAATCGCTATGCATTAATAACACCATACACTCCACGTAGCACAATATCCCCACATCTGAGTCCCTCCTCTCAACTCAGATCCTCCATCCTCTTGACAAATTTTCACAGCCCTTTGAACCAACCTCAGATAAAGGCATCACATAAGCAAGAACTCCATGTTGCACCTTACCTGCAGCACAGACAGTGTTGTCTGGAAGCTTCCCCATCTCTCCTGAGGGGGATCTTTAGCCCACTGCTATACCTAAGTATTTGCTACAACTCACTGCATCTTCATTAAATGCCTTTAGACTCGTGGCTCCCATCTCCTGCTGCTCACCAAGCTCAAGTAATGAAGAGCACTTGTGCCCCTGCTCTCTCCTCCTCACCTGTCAGAGCCTCTAATGCCTCCTGAGCTTAATGCACATCACCAATACACCTGGTATTTGCAAAGATGAGGAAAGATGGGAGCCTCCTTTCTCACTGTCCTTGCAAAGTCCAACCTGCCCAGGCTACTGGTTAGAAACCAATCTTACAGGAAAGCTGCTCAGAGGCTTTTCATCTAAATGGATGTTTTTCTTTCAATGAGCTATTTTAATGCACATTGCAGCACATTGGAAAACATGTAAATCACTTGATTTTTGAAAACCAAACAGAATTGTTCTAACAATGCTGAAATGCCGTTGCAAAAGATAGCTCATCTGCCTGGAAAGGTGTGGAGCATCCTAGGAAAAGAAGCATTTAAACTAGCCCATTCCTTTCTCCACAGACCTTTCTCTTTACTATCCAAGCAAAGCTCTGCACTATGGTTTTCTTTATAATGACACTTGTTTGTTGTACATGCTGCATTCTCAGGCAAGGACACTGAAACCAAGCCTCTTTTTTCCCCTAGCATCAGGAAATGTAGGAGTTTTGGGGGGTTGGTTGGGTAGATGACCTTTCAAGGAAATAGGTCACAGCGCTGAAAGACTCAAATAATTTATTCAAGCAAAATTTGCCAAACAAGTTAAAGAAGTATGAAAGCTCTACTGGAGCTGGTATTGAATGCCTCACAATAATAGAAAAGTGTGTGATCAGAGTAGACTGCCAGGAAAGAGCAGCGTGTACATTGTGCCACTCCATGTTCTTGGACAAGTAGAAGAGACAAGTGTGCCCCAGTGGAGGGAGGATTCAATGAAGGTATTCTTCCACTTTCTATTTGAGCCTACACTGGAGACAGAAAGGACCAGCTGTGCTGAAGCTGGACACAACCTCCATGTATAGCTATTTAAAAAAGCTGTATCTACACCACATAGCTCTCCTTTTGTCAGGAGTATGTTCTACAAAAGCTCCAGCTTCTAGTTCAGCAGAAATTAAGACCATTTAGGGACTGCCTTCAATTTAGGAGGCTCTCTCTACAGTGCCATCAATTAGCTTGTGGTAGTTATTCCAGCATGTATGTGAGCCAGGCTGGAAAGAAAATACACAAATTAAACAGCACAGATTTTCTCCCTGAAAGCAAAGGAATGGACATTATGAGATGGTCAGCTTTGTGCGTTTGGAAAGTGTGCCATCTCAGAGAAATATCCAGTAGAAAAAAAAACAAACAGCACTGCTTTCTGCTCCACCAAAAGGGAACAGGCCAGAGAACCTGGCTTTGGCTTTGCAAGGGCAGAGAGATGAGTGACAGGTGGGGAAGGGGCCACTTATTCACATCCAGTCCAGGAAGGAAAAGGCATATAGTGGCACTTAGTTTAGTGATGTCAGGATGTGTCCCCAAAGCACAGGAAGGTACCTTAGGAAATGCAAGGCAGCTGCCAGTATCACTCATGGCAACATCCAAAAAATGAGGAGCAAACAGGAGTGAAAAACCAACCACTTCACTCTTCAGTTGTCTTTCATCATCAGCTGAACCAAGCTGGAAAGGTGGCTTAGTTTGGGAGGCGAGAGAGAGAGAGAGCACTGTCAGCTCCCAGGATAATAAAGCCCAAGATGACAATGCAGAGGATAGTGCTTTCAGAGGGCTTCAGCGACAGTGACTACATTATTCGTCTCTAAAATAAGATGAGTGCAGAAAGGACTGTCAGTGCATAAGCTGTACAGCAGGAAGTTAGGGTGAATACCAGGAAGACTTTTCCAGCAGGGAAATATGTAAGCATGCAGAACTATGTCAGTGAATGCAAAGAGATAAACCTGTAATAAAGGATATTTCATGTAATGAATCAAAATTAGAGCATATTTTGCATTTGCCTTATGTCATTTGTAGGACTCATTACAGGAGGCTTACTTAAACTGCTCTACAGATCTTCCCTTTCTTTCTACAGATCTTCACTTTCTTAGCCAACATTTCTCCTTTAAATAGCTGAAGAAGTCACACCAGGTGCAGGGAGATATTTGCATATGACCTGAGCAAGTGTCAGCCCTATTTATTTCCCATTTTTTCTCTATGGCCAGAAAAAAAAGCAAAGCCTTGCCACCAGCCTCTGCCTACAGAGCAGGCACTCAATGTTAGTTTGGACTCAATGTGTCCAAAACCTAAGGGGAGCCCAGGAGTTTGAGGAGGGTGAATAACCCAATGCATGGAGAAAGTATCTCCCTAGAGGCTTTTCCCTACCTTAACACTTACTAAACTAAGCAATTTCTCTCATTAACTGGCAACTCAGTAGCTGTCCTTCAAAAAGTAAGTGACACAAGAAAGGAAGAAACATGAGGAGCTCCCAAACCCCAGAAGGAGCAGCTTCATGGATGGTCTCACCTCTGCTGGTTCCCAGGCAGACCTGGTCTCTCCTCCTTCTCACAGCCAGGGTGATACAGTCCACCAGTTCCTGGCTCAGCCCAGGTGTGGGGGCTTTGCAGAGTCCAGCAGACATTCCTGCACACCAGCCATTCTCCACCAGGCACCGAGGGAAAGGTGGGTGCTGAGTGGTTGTGCTCCAGCTGTCAGGGTGTTTTTTAGCAGCCCGTGAGAAAAATGTCCTTAACTGCTCAGCTTTCTGATGTTATGTAAGTAAATTGAGAGAAAAAAAACACTGCCATGAGCAGGTTTATAATTAGGAAAAGAAATAAAAAGAATTATGGAATTAAGGCAAAACCTCAGCATGAATGACCCAAATCCCTTCCTTGTGCTGCAATCCACAGCAGGCTATTAGAAAACTTTTTTAAAAAAGAAAATCTATCACTAAGATGGCACAGCAAAGTCAAATTCTTTTGTAGGCCGGCACCCGATTTCCCAAGCAGCTGATCCTACTTAATTTGTCTATTGTAAGTGTGAAGGACTCTTTAGAAAGAGATGTGCTTTGTGACAAAAGCACTCCTACAAACATTGCCGAAATACGAGTAACAGTGGGGCATACCACAGAGTCTAAGAATTGTCAAGGTTGGAAGACACCTTTAAGATCATCAAGTCCAACCATCCACCCAACACTACCGTGGTAACTCCTAAACCATCTCCCAGCACAACATCCAGACACCTGTCGAGCACCTTCAGGGATGGTGGCTCCACCACCTCCCTGGTCAACCCATTCTAGTGCCTGACCACCTAACAGTGGAAAGGATTTTTCTGATATCTAATCTGAATGTCCTGTGCCTCAGCTTAAAGCCATTTCCTCTGGTCCTCACACTACAGGCATGGCAGAAGAGACCAGCACTCACCTCACTGCAGCATCCTTTCATGAAGGGAGTCGTAGAGAAGGATGAAGTGCCTCCTGAGCCTCCTTTTCTCCTGACAAAACAATGCGAGCTCCTTCAGCCGCTGCTCATAAGTTCTCTAGATCTTTCACGAGCCTTCTTGCCTTTCTCTGGACATGCTCCAGCACCTCAATGGACATTTTAAAGTGAGGGGCCCAAAACTGAACACAGTGCTAAAGGTGCACTCACTCACCAGCACTGAGTTCAGGGCAGTGATCACTTCCCCAGACTGCTAACATCCGTCCAATCACCATACAATCACCATTTCCTAATTTGTTCTGACAACTTTCTGTTGGTTGTCTGCAGGTTGTCACTGCAACTGAGAGCTGCCTACAATGAGTTACCTACTATCACACTGCATACAGATGTCTCATCAAGAGTGGCTTGTTTTGTGAATAGTTCAAGCATCCACAAGTCTCCATGACCTGACCTTAACAAAAGGCAAGAGCACGCTACACTTCTCACCAATGAGGTTGTATTTCTTTAAATACTCAGTTGCAGATATAAGTGCCTCAGTCGCAGATTTAAGTGCCTATGTTTTAAAACATTGGCTAGCCAAACTAGTAATTTTATGGCCCTCATAGGATAGAGTAATTTGAAATTTGCTGAGAAAATCTTCTTTTCCCTCACAATCCTGCCTATTGTGAGTGGAAACACCTGTCTCAGTGATTTTGTGAGTGATTTTGATGGCATTTGAATCCCTAAGGGCATGGTGGTTTCTCTAGCAGATTAGGTGAAGCAGATATCCCAGGATGTTATGTGCGGCTGTTTGGAAAGCTCACATCCTCAGTAAATCAGTTAATGTTTGAACAAGAAGCCAGACATATTCTCTGTTTTTCAAGGCACCATCTCCCTGAAACTGCCACGTTACATGACAAAGTCTGCATCAGCCAGAAAATGTGCACTGGTCATCATTGGTTTGATAGGACGGTAGCTTATTTTCTGCACTAGTCCTTTTTCTGCTGGGTCAGTCCCCTCAGGGTGAGGGATCTTTAGGCTTTTTTCCTTACAGCAGCAAGGCTACAAGGATGAAATACAAAAAGGAGACCTCAGCTTTCCTGCCTACTAAGAGACCTTGACAAATGCAGCACAGAGATGAATGAACCAAGCTGCTGCAGGGAAGGACCCCACTCTGGCAGCTTGGGGACTAATGTTTGGCAAGCACTGGCATGCAGGAACCCAAACCATATGAGAAGGAATCCAGCAAAGCTCATTAATAAAATACCTTCTGCAATTGCCCAAAGGACTGGGCAATTAGTTGAAGCACCCTGACAACTACAAGGCACAAGTAAACACAAATAACTATTTTTGGAAATACCCTCCAGCTTAGGGTGAGCAGACAGAACATCACAGGTAGCAGCGGCACCATGCAACTGCATTATCTCAGTCTGTTCTGCTCCTGTCCTCTCATTCTAGGAAGGTGTGTGCCAAGGTGGGGTCCTCATGCCTTCTAGAAGATAGGTACATAGATATACCATACCTAAGTACATGGATATACCATATCTGTAACAGCACTGGGTCAAAATACTTCCATAATCTGTTGTCTTATGATCTTTTGTACTATGCGACAAAACTTCCCTTTTTTGGGCTAGAAAATAGTTACTGTGATGCTGATGCTCTTGGATTTGTGTGTGGTGTGCAGGCATGCTGGTGGGTGGTGGTGACCATCTGCTACAGCGGTGACACCGCAGGGTTAAAACGCTGCCTTTCCCACCTGGGCTCAGGGGTGGCTGTGCTGGCTGAGTAGTGTGTGGTGGTGTGGCAGGGGGTGTTGAAAGGCTGAGTGAATTGGTGCCAAAGGGCAGAGCAGCAGCTGATGCAGAAGAGCCTGTGCTGGTGAGCAGCTGTGCAAAGGGACTGCACTTACACAGAAGGAAGCAGACAGGTCTCCTCTCCGGCAGGGACAGCACATGGAAGCTTCTACCACCACGCTGAGCTTTGCAAGGTGCCAGATCACAGACCTGAATCCAGAAAGCCCTTCATAGTTGCTCTGACCTACACACATCCATGAATTCTGGCAGAATGTTCACCCTTAAGATTCCTTTCTTTTCCCATGTCAGCCTACAAACAGAGACCCAGAATAATTAAGACAGTGCTCATTTTATTGTACTCAGCATGGAAACCAGATGTGAAACAGCAAAACATTAAATTCCTAAGGGACTCAGTCAGGTGGGTAACATTGCTTTAGTATCACTTTAAGACTTTTCACATGCAAACTTTTGTTGGTATGTCTCAAATGAATGCCATGGTACACGTGGTAGCCTAAGACTAGCTTTTATTTTGTACAGTACATCACATTCAATCAGTGTCACTGTAAAATTAATAAAGCCACAATAATATTAGTTGTTGTTAGAAGCCTCCAAGTTGGTTTTCTTCTGATGCTGGCTGACTCATGGCCATAGTTTTTTGAAATTAAAAGTTCAGATACACTCCCTACCTTTAATTCTGGGCAGAAATTCCCAATACTATTCAGTGTCACTGAGACCTTTACTTCACATCTCAGACTCAGTGATTTTATGTGCCACAAACACACAAACAGTTCTCCTCCATTTTATGGAAATTCCTCAGGGCAATGTCTAAACTTGCTTCTGATGCACTTGAAACTATTGATTGTGAACTGAGCTAAGGGAAGTGTCACGAGGACCCTCCAGCAGAAGCGTCACCTCTTACAGCAGAGCTGCTGAGAAGCATCTGAGAGACTCATATTCTGCAGCAGATAACTGCTGGAGACTTTGCAGACAGATTTGTCATTTATTTCTACTCCAAGGAGTGTCAGTCTCAGCAGAAAGCTAACAAAAACTTAAGGTCTCATATTTCAAATGGGGATTAGTTGATGTGATTCTGTTCCTAAGGAGATCAGATGCTTTCTATCACCCACAGTCTGCTTTTTAGAGACCAGAGAAGGAGAAGGATTTAAACTTGCCTCAAGGTTTTGCAAAATGCTAAGCCTCCAGCATTCAATCAGAAGGGCAAACGGAAAAAATCATATTAGAGCAAGAGTGATGCATGAGACCTGCACACATGTACTTGCCTTTTAAACAGGGACACACACATAAGCTTACCTACATCAGAAGTTTTCCTAGAGGAAAAAATATTTCCTCTCTGTGTGATTTGGCTCAGTAATAACATCACTTTTCTTTAAAGAAGGCTGAATGATGAAAAGTAGGTTTCACTTTGCAAGATCTTCTTTGCTGGGATTTGATGCAAAATCCATATTATAAACTCTAGGAAGGAAGAGCTACTCAGAAAAACACAAAGCAGAAAAACCAATATATCGCAGAGTTAAAAAAAAAAAAAATTAGTTTGGCTCAATTCAGCTGTAATACTTCAGTCTTTCTTTTAAACATCTACCGTAACTCAAGGGGGATAATTTAGGCCCCTAAAAGAATGTTGAAGCCAGTTCAAGTTACAGGACCCGACCTTCAGGTCACACCACAGCATCCAATGGCACCAGATATTTCATAGTGTGCAGTATTTGGGTAAGGATCTACCTTCATGTCTTTGGGACACCTGAAAATACTGACCACTCATACAGGCATCACAGAGACACCAAAAAATAAACCAGCAGAGATTGGTTACTGAAACAGGGAGTTAGGGAAAAGGAGGGAGAGTTTCCCTCAGACCTCAGCTCTTAATTTTCTAAGCCCACGGAGTCTGACAATCAGTTGTCTATCATTCAGAGCAGCCATTCTCACATGCTGTGTGCAAAAGTTACTCTGTTGTGGCAGCGTTTTGCGTTAATTTTTAAGAGGTGTGGAAGGATAGACACACAAAAAGATAACAGAGCTAATAAGTTAATAAAATTTGTGCATTCATAAAAACCTTGCATAAACTGAGCTAACTAATGAAACACTGGTATGGTACATTCCATGAAGCTTCCAAATTGAAAACCAGTGGCAGCCAATTTGAATTCCTCATCAACACTGATTGTCATTTGGATTTCCACCTCTAACTTTAACACTTCAACACATTAATGGAACTTAAGAGAAAAGCTAGTGCTATCTTTAGAGCATATACTCAATTTTTTGAATCTCTTCAATATACTTCTTCAAACGGTGCATTTTACAAGCTCTTACGTTTTAGTGGCAGTAACAAACAGATTGACTGCTTAGAGGTTTTGTTGAATCCTATTTGGATATATCTGTAAATACTAGCAAAATGTACAGCCTTTGGAAATATTCAATTTCCTAAAAGACATGGGATGCCAACAGATAAAAAATACATGAGGTCAGAAAGCAAGTGGGCAAAACAGACATGAGAATGGGAATTCATTGTGAAGCACCTACACCAACTTTATTTTACTTCTGTTTTAGTCCTTCCCTCCCCATGTTTCTCAGCAATTTCTTCTTCTGTATTCAAAAGAATGTTTTCTTCTCCTGAAATGGAGAAGACAGATATTGCCCTTCTTGTCCCTTCAGCTCTTTCCTCACTTTTTTCCAAACCAAGTCAGCAGAAATGAGGCAGAACTTCAGCACTTGAGCCCAAACAACACAAAGCTGGCAGATCCCAACCAAGTGCACAGAGATGGATATCACAGCCTCACATGAAATCCAGGACTATATTGCAAATTGCCTCCAATGAGATGTTCCTTCAACTCAAGTATTGTATTGGCAACATCAAAACATGCTTATTCTCACCTTTGGATCTAGGGGGCATCTAGTGGAAAGCCCCCTAAGTGAAACTAGGGGTAAATCTTCCATTCTTATTCACTGCTTTTATTACTGGTTCTTGCTACATCGCCCTTCCTAGAAAATGCAATTGACAGGGAAGGGTTTCCTGACACAGAGCTTTTTTCCCAAAAACTCTCATCTTGCAAAAAAAGCAAAAAAAAAAAAAGCAAAAAAAAAAAAATTTAAGAGTTATTTCAACTGGCTAGGTTGCAACACAGGTTTGTTTTTTTTTTTTTTTTTTTAAATATATATTTGCTCTTGGGAATGACAAAGTATTTTCTGTTCTGAACCCTCCCTTTATTAGCCCAAATGGATTTTCTTGGTTGTTACCCATCCAATGTGATGCAACGTGATTCTGAGTCACTGGGCAGAGAAAAAGAATGGGGTGGTGGCACATGGATCATCTCCGCCTACTCTCTGCCATATCACTACTCCAAGTGCATTTTCATTTCTGAGACTGACAAGACACCAAGAACAGCCTTTCTTGGCTGCTATAAGCACACTCAAATGCATAATATTTGCTAATTGCTACCCCCAGTGTGGTTGTTCTGCTGTTGGTGAAAGATGTGTTGTCAGTAAGGATTCACATTGTCACCCAGGCATTGTATGCAGGAGAAAGCACTAATCACCAGTGTCAAACTAGCAGGTTGCCTACAGTCTGCCCTAGCAAGGCACAGTTAAAACCTAAAATATTTTCCATGAGATGTGCTGGTGATTATCAACCCATTTTTATGTGTTGGCTTTTGGCCCTTTATTGCTTGGCTTCCAAAACATGTCTGCAGGACTTCTGCAGCCACCAGACAGTGCCATGGACAATTTGCATCTTTGCACTCATATTTGCCCAGAAGACAGGCTGAACACTACATTTTGCTTCAGTATGCCCATGCAGTTGTTCAGGTGCATCCACTCAGGAACTTGTCCATCGGAGCTTTGTACTACGAATGCACTGGTGAAATTTTCCTAGAAGAAAGGTCATTTGATGTGGGGAAGGGAGGGTGGACCAGCTACTGAAGACTCACAGCTGAAAGAAGCTGCAAGGAACCAGGGGAGATCTCTCATTCCTTGCAAAGAAGCAGTAAATCCAGTGCTGCCCCAGAATCCTGCTAATTCATTGCCAAGCCTAGTTTGGTCTCCATAAAGCAACTCATACCCATATCCTAGAAATATTTTGCAGAGCTGACGCTAAAGGATAAAATTCATGGAAATCAGTGAATGAGTGGTAGCTGTTTATTCTCCTCTGGAAAAAAAAATAGGACAATTCATTTGTATATTCAGACTGAGCATATTTATAAAGGGACAGTTCAGAATAAGCTGGCTCACAGCTACAGCAAGGGGAACGCAGAGGGGGACGAGCTGAGCCAAGGGACATGGCTTCACAGGAAGACAGGCTGGGCAGCAGCTAGCAAGGGAAGGGGCAGGAGGGAGGTCAAAGGAGCAGCACAGAGCCTTGGACCTGGACAGGACACAGCAAGAATTGCAGGCAACTCGGGGAACCCTGTCAGGGCTGACACAGACACAATATGGGAAGAGACACTGAACTTGTCGACTAACCTGACCTAATGATACTGTCAATATTAATCCCACACAGAATTTCACGTGAAACTCACATCTCAGACACTGCTAGGAAGGGGGTGAAAACAGCAGTACTAACAGAAAAAAGGTTGGAGACTTTCCTCCTGGTAGGCAGAGGTGGGAAGACACTCTCTAATGTGGTGTTTCAGAATTAAAAACTCAGCACCACAAGCAGGAGAGAACTTGAAATAACATACAGAAATTGAACAAGGACGTGACATAAAGCCCCCTGGTATATATCTGAGGAAAACTAGGAGTCAATTCAGCACTATGTTTAGAGACAACACTTTTCATTGCACTGGGTTAAAATGTTGTATCTTACAGTATTTTACTTTCTGCTGGGGAAAAATTGCCCCCAAACAGCTACTATGAAGGTTTGGCAGTTGATGTACTCAAGAAGTCTGGCCTCCTAAATAACTGGGGACCACTTCAGGTTCACTTCACAAAAAAATAAAGAAAAAAGATACTAATACTCATTTACACAGTGTAAACCTGTAAGATTTAGAGTAAATTGTAAGAGTAAGATCTACAGAGTAAGTCAGGTGTGTGGTACTAGAGACAGAAATAAATTATCATCATGATTCATGAAAAATCTTTAATGGACTAAAAATATTTTCTATTTAACTCTAGTACTCTGCAGGATTACAATATCGGAATCATCAGTGCTTTGCAGGATTGATAACTAAATTTTCTACAAACTGCAGGAGTTCCCCAGCCTCCCATAATGAACTCTAGTGGACAAAATACAAAGCTACTGGGAAACACATTTCCCAAGTTGAAAAATATTATTGAGAAATGAGATCAACATATATTTGAGACATTATTGTATATCATACTTCTGGAGAAACAGTCACTAAGCTACTTTTTATTAGCAGTTTCTATAACTAAGTTCAGAAATACAGCAAAGATTGTCTCAAGATTTCAGTACTGCTGCAAATTTTTCAAGGTAACAGTATAATGGTTCATAATATAGAGTGTTAGGTAAAACAAAATAACACATAGGCTAAATAAATGGTATTTGGGTTATGAAAGGCAGCAAGAAAAGCACCAAAATACTGAAAAACCAATAGAATTGGCTAAGGACTTAAAGGGAAAAAAAATCAGTGTAACACACTAGACATAGAGGCTCATGGACCCCAATGCACAGGAAAGCCTGCTGCTATGGGAAAACATTACTGTGCATCTCTGGAGAGAGAAGAAAGATCCACATCACTTTAATGAGTGACTTAGAACAGAGGTGCTCAGCGCCACAAGAGGCTGGGAGCAGGGGCTGCCCACCCCACCTGAGGAGGCAGAACAGCTCCCTGCTTTTTAAAGACTTGGCAGGAGTACCAGAGAAGGGTGAGTACCATCCTGCTGGGTGCAGGTCCATCTATTGATGCGCTCTCCGTGCCTCGACGGCTTATACCGTAAGAGTGGCCACTGCAGGGGACAAAAAGCATCTCTCTCACCTCCCCTTCTGGGAATCAACATCCCACAGACTTAGCTTCCCCCAAACAGAGAATCCTTCAGTCTTGATCCTCATTCTTTGCCTGGTTGTGCATTTCAACAAGAGCGGAAGACTAGGCTCCCTAGGGCTCACTGAGACCGGCGGCCCACAGTACCAACAGAAGTGAGGCTGCTCAGTGATCAATGTCCACAGCCTGTTCATGGACTTGCCTCAACTTACAAACCAGAAAAGTTGTCTTGCATTAGGTCTTTACAGCTGTTGAACCTTAATTCCACCTCTCTCAGCTTCCCTCAGTCCACCCCTTTGACTAAGACCGCATAATGCACATAAATAAATTCCCATAATTCTGACAATCCCTCAGCTTCCTGCTTTATCAGAAGGTGCTGCTCTCCCTGCAGTAAGATGGCAATTGAAATTTGTGCTTTTGCTAAGTGCCTAACTTTTCATCTGACAGCAGTCAAGGTTGGGGCATAACGTGGAAATACACCAGCTGTGACAATAATAATGGCAGGATGGAGCATGTGGCTAGCCAGAAAACAAAGGGAAATAATTTTCCACTGTTGCATCACAACCCCAATTACACAATCAAACAGCAGGACTTGAGGGGAGGGATTCTCTCCACCACCACAGGTATTTAGGCACCCCTGCAAACCATGTCAGTCTAACACAGAAGAAGGAGCAGGTCGGACACAGCAATTAGGACGCCTAAAATTCTGCAGCATGGACTGGAACACGTTGTGCTGCCTCCCTTTTAGTTTTTTATTTGAGGATGTATCTGAGGAAATGGATTTCCGAGTCTGACTGTTCTGAGCCCGGATCAGTTTCTCATGTTCCCGTATTTGTCTCTGTAAGTGGTTCTGGATGGCAATTCCCAGGGATTCTGGATCGAGGGAAGCACCATAAACCTCCCACGTCATTCCTTGCTCATCCCAAACAACATCCCTGACATGTTTGGACTGCTTCACCTGTACTTTCGCCTCCATGGCTGGAGTGGAATGCTTTTTGTTCTCCCCCAGGTTTGGCACAGCCTGAGAGGAAGCAGGAATCACTGCAGTGTGGAGATCATGTCCGGACTGCCTGGCCTGGAGGGCCTGTTGCTGGGGAGCTGCCGATGCTGCCATGGGAGGGGCAAGACTTGCAGGACTCACACTCAGCTCGGGTGTCAGTCCTGCCTGCAGGTTCTGGCCACCAGCCACCTGAGACTGGCCGCTGTCTCCGTGGCCTCTGCTGTCCTTCTCACCTGCCTCCTGTGGGCACGCCTTTGCACGGACGGCGGCAGGCTGGCTGCTGACATTCAGCCCTCCTTTAGAATCAAGCACCACCAAGTTTTCCTCCTTTGATTTTACCACAGATTGGTTAGGACTGGCCTGCCCTTGACTCCCACACTTGCTTTGCACAGGCTTTTGCTCAGAGCTGCCCAGGACCTCCTTCTGCTTGGCTTCAGTGTCCTTGCCAGAAAGTAAAGGTGACCGGCTGCTTCCTGCACGAGGGATGAGATCTTGCACCACGTTGTTCTGGGTTCCTGGGACAGCATCAGTGGAAGTGGTGCTTGGCTCACCAGTGCCAGTCCCACACTGTGATGGAGTTTGATTACTGGAGTCAACTCCAAGCTGCTCAGCTGGGATGGGCTTTGGTGGGACTGGAGCATCCTTTGGCAGCTGAGCAGCATCCTTGACATCATGGGCTGCCCTGCTCATTTCAGCATTACCCACAGATGTTCCTTGAGAGGTAACAGCTGCAGGGGAGCAGGGGAGAACAGGTTTCACGTTATCTGCTGATTCTGGAGATGCCATGTCAGATGGGACCCCAGGCTGGGTTTGGGCTGAAGCAGTCACAGCCACAACAGTCGATTTTGATGTGATACCAGGAGAACATGGAGACTTTTGTTGTGAGGATAAACTGTCAATAAGTGCAGCCTGGCTCAGCCCCATACCTCCTTGGTAAATTATGTGCAGTTCTTCCTTCTCCTCTGGAGGAGGATTCTCTTTTAAGAAGGCAGCAAAGATGCTGGGACTGGTGGAAGCTGATTTGCTCTCCACAGTAGCCACGGCCTGAACCTCAGCATCCCGCCATGTCCTGCTAACAGCTTCCTGAGTAAAAGGGCTGCTCTCTTGCTGAGCTGTCATTGTACCTGTTTCTCTGAATTTGGAGAGCTGGGTGGGGTTTGGACTCCCAGGCGTGGGGCCCAGGTTATGTACAGGATGGGGACTCCCGTGGCCAGACTGGGCTGGTGCCTCGCTGCTCTGCACCACTTCAGTTTTATCTGCAGGGCGCAACTGCGGCGTGTCTGCAGTCCCGCCTTTTGCCTCCAGACTGGTCTGTGAGTCTCTCCCCAGATCAGCTTCGGTTTGCCCTGCTGCCAAGGCTGACTGACACACAGCAGAACCATTTTTCTCTGCCTCCCTGTCTTTTTCCCCTCTTTGAAGAAGGTTTGCCTGAGAAGTATGACAGAATTGATTAACTCCGACAGGATCACCCGGGGAAGAATAATTTAACACTTCAAGCGCTGGCTGATCATCAGTTCCTTGAGGTTTCAAGGCAGAGTCATCTATCTGTGTCAGGGAGCTCGTTTTGGCCTGGCTGCCTTGCACAAACTGCCGGGAGCTCTGGGGGGCTGGCATCATCTCTGGCCCTTGCCCCACCGAGAGGGCTCCTGCGGCAGCAAGGGCTGGCACTGCCGGTGCCTGGATGCCCGCTGGCTGGGAACAACCAGCAGGCTTTACATCTGCAGGATGCCCCTCTGCACTTGTGCTGGCCAGGCTGGGAGAAAAAGCTTCCTGCTGGCTGTCATCATCTGTGTGGCACTGCTCACAACTCTGTGTGCTGGCAGCACCTGTGCAGGTCAGGTTGAAGAAGCAAACCCCAGCTGAGCTGGACGGTGCGCATGGGAAGCCATTGCTGGTCCTCTCGCCACTGGGGGGTTGGGGCTGGTGCTTAGCAGGTTGCAGGTCTCCCAGGTGCTCCTCCTCTGCAGAAGTTGAGACCAGGGAAAGCTTGGCAGATCTCAAAGGATCTGGTACAGTCCCCATGGACTGTCTTCAAGATGTTGTTTGTCCTCAGCTTCTCCTTGGAGTTTTCTCGCTGGGCAGGCTGCCTCCTGTGAAGCTAATCTGTTAATGAAACAAACACAGTGTTAGCAGCTGTCAGATTTAAGAAAAAGTACCCATAACTAATAGATTTTACAGTGCGAAGAGAAATACTTGCAGGCAGGATGGGAAGTGAAGCACCCAATTCTGCCTGAAAGTCACAAAAAAGACACAGGTTTCAAGGACCTCCCAATTCTCAGGTCAGGATGGAGAAAACAATACTAGGGACAAAGCAACAAAAGCTTCTGTGCTGTTGATACATTAATGAAAACATTGACATGCCAAGAGGAAGGAAAAAAAAGAAATATGAAATCAAAGAAGAGATACAAACTTTGCATGGAAGTTTGAGTCACAGAATAAAATCCCTGTGATAATATTCTCTAGCAAGCCACCTGTGGAAGGAAATGCCTATGTGAAGAACAGGTCCCTAGGTTTGAGTGGATTCTACATCTTTAGTGAGCACCAGTTCCCCCTTCTTCTCAAGGATAGCCTTTTTAGCTCCACTACCAACAAGGACAGTGTCACAGGGGGCACCAGGTCAATTCAGAGTAATGTGGATGAACCGAAACCTCACTGTTTGGAATATGGAGGGATCACAACCTGCTGGGTGATGCAGGCAGAAACCAAGAGGAGGTACTGCACACCAGGGCTGTGCACACACTTACTGCTGTCACACAGAGATCCTTGAAATAATTACAAGGAAGCCAGCTTGATTAACAAATGGGGGTACAGATGACCTAGAAATCAACTTAGAGGTAGGTGGTATGAAATTGAAAGGGGAACATTGCAGCACCACAGAACAGGAGGGGTTCATGCCATACCCAGGGAATTGGGGTGGGATTTTAAGCAGGTAGAACAGAGTAATCCAGGCTGGAATGATGCCAGGACTGCAGAGAAACCATCCAAACTGGAGGTGATCTCCAAATGTTTTTGCTGGCTTTCCAAAGGGCTTAGCCTGTACATTGCTAGAGATCAAGGATGGGATCCATGTCAGCAGAGTAGTGGTGGCCGGTGATAAAATCCCATCCCACTCTTCTTTTAAGCTTCAGGCTATCTGTGATTGTTTAAAAAGCTTTCACTGGCTTATCCTGCCAGCAAAACAGGTATGAGAACTGGGAGACACTGAAGTTTTGTTAACCTGATGACAAGAACATTGCTGTACCTGTTTGTGTGCCCCTGTCTCTGCAGGCACACAGCAGGATCTCCCTTGCTACATTACTAGGGAGATGATGCTGGAAGCAGTAGAGCAGTCACTCAGCTGTTCCAGACCCTTCCTATCCACTAGCAAAATCAACAAAATTTCTCTCCAGAAAAATCTCTACTCTCCTTTTCTCAGCCTGGATAGCAGTGGTATGACTTCCTTAGTTTCCTTAGTAAAATGAACCCCAAATTTCAGCACCTTAGGATACTTTAAAAGAGCAACAGGAGAAAAATGCTCAATGAAGGAAAATTTTTAAAAATACAGTCACTTTTTTTCTTAGAAAAGGAAAAGTGATGCAACTTATTACTTATTCATTAAGCTTTCTATCTTCCAGGTATTAAAATTTTATTATTTTTATCCTGCCTCTTTGGGTTCTGTCCAGCCACAGAAATACAGGCTCCAGGGTAAAGCCAGCCCTGAGAAACTGTAATCCTGCCCCTGAAGGATCCCAAGTTTCTTAGCTGCAGTCTGTGACAGCAGCCCAGCATCTCCCCATGATGGCTTTCCAGGAGGGCTAAGGATTGACAAGTTTTTTGGGAAGTACTGAGCATGTAAACCAGGCTGAAAACCAATGGAAGTTTGTGGCTGCCCACATGCCTTGCCTTCATTTTTTTCACACTTTAAGGACAGCCCATATAGTCCTGAAGGAAGGACAGACCTTCCACGTGCACCCTGTTCTATAAATGTCTAAGGGCTGAGAGGAGAGGAACAGATGGCTTTGGGTATCCATTGGACTAAATTCTGTTATTCTCTTCTTTCCTTTTCCAAACATTGATGCAAACCAAACCAGTTCATACAACTGGGTAGGTCAGATATCTTTCCCCCTTATTTTTTAGATCCAGAGTTTATTTAAGAAAAATCAAGCAAATAATGGAACAAAATCAATCCCAATTTTTTGGTGAGAGGTACTACTCAGCAAACACAGTCAGAAGAAATAAAGATTTCAGAGAAAATCTGTTTGGTTCCTCACTATACAAAACCTGGGCAAGGCAATCTGCATACAGGAGCATTATCTTTTAACTCATACCCATTCAACAGGGTAGTGATTCCTAATTTTTCAATTAAATGAATTAGTTCTGGCCTGAACTCTGCATGAATTCTCCCTATCTGTTTAGTGGCTCTTTACTAGAATCACCTGAAACTCGCGGTTGAATGTCTGCTTCCTATGGTAATTCAAAGAGATTTTGCTTCCAGTCCTTGATATACTACATCAACAGAAGAAATTTCCCCCCAGAAAACCTACCTGAACCTATTCTCTGATGTGGGATAACTGAGCATAGTGCTGACATTTTGCCTGACCCTTGCATAGGGATTGAAGGGTAGATCATTTTTCTGCCTGGAATGACTCTGCATATGAGTTAGTTTGTGAGCATAAGGTTTCTATAAAGACTTTTTTGTCAAAGTCATGGGAATTTTTTTCTAGACTGTCACTAAACCATCCTAATGACAGGAGCCAAAGGCACTGAAGTAGCCTAAATAAGCATGGTAACTTAAGAAAATATTCTAACTTAAGAATTAATAAAAATCAGAAAAAAGCAAAGTCTTATGAAAGAGAGCATCAAGAAAGCCCCACAGGTTACAGAATTGGAAAGGCATTTGTATTATTGGAATCTCATTTATGATTATTGTCTCATTTTTATTATTTGAGTCCTGTTATATAGGAATGAAGAACAAGGTTGGGACCGGTGGGCAATGGTACTCAACTGCCAAGACAGTGAGGATTCAAACAAGCAAACAACATTGCCTGCAAGCACATATTTAAGAAAAACAGAAATACAAAACTCAGTAGAAGGCAAAAAAACACGTCAAAACAAATCAAGATCGCTGATGAATTTTTCAAGTCTTGTATGCCAGACGTGGAGCAATCATCCAAAATTTTCTTTTAACAGGAGGTGAAATTAGTATCTCTACAAAGGTCAAAATCAATTTTTAGTAATAAGAACAGATTTGCTACACCAACAGAGTTCTTATCCTTATTCTTGAGGATCAAATTAGCCTGCCTGACTGTGTCATTCTCATCTCAACAAAGAATTGTTCTGGACCTTTAGCAACAAGAAGTTTCTAACTTTGGCAAAGTCTATGTTTGGCTTAAATGGTCTGGGAGGGTCCCTGCATGGCCAGTGGACGTTCACAGACTCTTGTAACTGAGTAGGTCTTTTTCATGTGCTGGTAAAAAGCCCAAAAACCCTCAAATCCCAAGAAGTTTCCAGGCAACTCAATGCTGACAATGTAAAGAAACTCCTATCTATTTCAGTAATAACCAACCCCCATTATATAAAACAACACTGCAAGTGTTACAGTATAATGGTTCATAATATGGAGTGTTAGGTAAAACAAAATAACACACAGCTGAATAAATGGTATTTGGGTTATGAAAGGCAGCAAGAAAAGCACCAAAATACTGAAAAAACATGTAGTTTGGTTGTTTTGTTTTGTTTTGTTTTTTTTCACTCTTGCTTCTTATGAGAAACTCAACAAAACCAGAAAGTCTGCATGTTTCATAATAGAAACCAATAAATTTTCAGGAAATTCCTACATAAGATTCTGCCTTTCATTCCCTCTGGAAGAAATCTGCAAATCTGCACAAGCACAAATAAGATTTCCAGCATCTCCACCTATCCTCAACCATAAAAACAACTAAAAAGCAGCTCCCAAATGAATCAAGCACCCCTTTCCCAATTCTGGATTCTCATCACCTTTCTCATTCCTTGAGTCCCGTACTCTTTGAGCCCTCTCTTCAACCTTGTCTCTGCAAATGGAAGAGCTGAACACTTGCTCTTAATAGCTCTAATCTTACAAGATCTCTCAGATCATCACAAAAAATCATTATATAGCCACATCGTTTAAGAACAGAGATAAACATCTGCTGAAATGGGAATTCAGTCTCTGTTCTCATTTTCTGATCTGAGGAAAAAGACAATGGCTCACTTGAACTCATATCAGACCACTAAATACAAAGAAAATAAAACACATTTCTGTAAATTTTAAATATACAAACATCCTTCTAATTCTGCAGCCAGTGGGTTTTTTACCCTCTTTTCAATGTCAAAGGGTGTTTGTTATCCTGGGTTTTGCGAAAAATTTGCTTTATGGGCCATTTTCTCCTAATTATCTGTGGGATCAAAAAGACTGGCACTAAAATGACAGACAGCACAAAACAAGGACACATTCATTAAAATACATAAGAGGTTGCCTGAAGAGGTAAGGTGCAAGATGCAGAGCTTCCATCTTTCGGTGTGTTTTGGGATGCTGACAGGAGACAAATTCACTGGGATGACAGGGAGGGAAGAGGTGGTGGGGATGCCCACAGATACCCTGCACAGCTGTGATTCCCACCAGAGACAGGGCTGGCATTTCAAGCAGAGGGTGCTCCAAGTCCCAGTTCCCCTTCTGCACCTCAGGAATGCACATGTTATTGCAGGTCAGACAAAGCAGGAAGCTGTGCCAGAGACAGGGACAGCAGAAGCAACACGTTCAGCACACAGGGCTGCAGCACCCTCTGTGCACTCATTAAGCAAAGTGGGTGATTGTATGCACACCACAACACCAAATCAGCTGGAACTACCAACTGAGCCACATGGACAGTCCTGAGGAGAAAGCAGATCCAGACAGGACTCTTCACGACCTCAGAGCTCTTCCTCCTGGATGCTGACACACAACCAGTGATGTCTATCAGGTTTGCTCAGAAAGGTGTCGTGACACAATGAAAAATAGAAATGGCAGAGGCACAAATGGGAAGTCCAAATACAAAACCAGAGGCTCAGTGCTCATCCTTGCTTTGTAATGGTAGTAAACTGAGGAAAATCATGTGAAAATCAAGGGCAAGATGCACTACCATTTTCAGCCAAAAAGAGATGGCTGCCAATCAGCCTGACACCTACTGAAGATTTATCTAGCACATTTGTACACACTGAAGAGATGCATTTTTCTGGTTGTTGACTCCTCCCATCTTGCATCTCTCTGCCAGGTATAGGGATTAACTCTGCAGAGTGCAGAGCATGGGAACTCCACATGTCCCTCCACTTTGGAGGGACAAAGCTCAGCTTAAACCTGCTGCCCACAACCTACAGATGAGAAAATGTGTAAAGCCAGTCCTACAAATGGTACAGTGGCCTCTGGGACTAACACAAAGCAAAGCAAACTGCTTTGCACCTTCCTTCATGTCTCTCAGCTTCTGGCAAACCTTAAGTACGTCCTTCCAAGAGCCCTGAGCAGGACCTTGCCCCAACATTTCAAACACGGGTACCTCAGCAGTCGCTCAGGGACAGATGTGTGAGAATATCTGCAATCAGCTTTTAATAGGCAGGCACAGAGAATAAAAACTGTGTGGTGATCAACCATGATTCAGCTCTACCGTCCTGCTGGCAGTTACCCTACAATTAGAAAGATGTCCATCTAAAAGGAAATACAGCTCTGCTCCGAGACAGGATGTTCCAGCCTGTGTCCCATCTGTTCCCTGTGGGCAGCACCCATCTTGCCCTGGCCAGGAGACAAGCAGCAACCCCCACATCCAGCTCTGGCACCTGCTGATGAGACCCTGGCAGGAGCCCCTGCACTGTTAGCAGTGCTATGATGCAACTCAACCCCAAAAGCTGGGCTGCCCCTGCTGAAAATGTCATTGTCCTCTGGCCATGGCCAAAGGCAACAGGCTGCTATGTGCTGTGGGTGTGCTGTGAGAGCCTCTTGTTTGTGTGGGAGTAAGAATCGAGTGGTTATGGATTTACAGGTGCAACATGGTTTAGCAAAATTTTTCTACATTTCCAGAAAGAAAATGGGTTTGCCTTGCACTGCGACACTTTAAATCAAGAAAAGCCAATATTTAGAAGTGATAGGAAATACAATATTGAGAAGATCGCTAGAAGACTGCAAGGAGATTGAAAATCCTGGTTTAAATTAAGAATTTTGGTATCATCTCCTGCCATTGAAGTTTTCAGCCTTGAAAGTTCACTCCTTTCGCACAGGTTCAAAACTTGTTCCATGAGAAGCTCAGATCCTCATGTAACTGCAGCCTCCAGAATCTCTCCAGAGAGCCTCACACATCAGAGGAGGGTGGCATGGGAAGCAACCACAGGAGGGCTGGATGAGAGCCTGAATGTCCATCCCCTCCACACTCTTCTCTCATATCATCCTGCCCCTCTATTTCCCCACTCACCCTTCCAAGCATGCTCCCTGCTGCAGACAGGCCCTCGGGGAGCAGCAGGGGCTGCAAAGACAGGCTCTCTCCCTGCACACCTCCTCCCAGGGCTACAGCACCTGATAAAAAGGCTTTCTTTGGCGAGGCACGTAAGCACGCAAAAGCCCCTGCTGAACACGGCTTGCTGCAGAGCACTGCAAAGAGCCCATCAGTCTTTCTCCTCCAAGGTGAAAGGGAAGGATAAATGGCTTTATGAAAACACCTAAATCAAACAACAACTACACGGACTGGCAGCCAGCTGCAACAGTTGCATAAGCTACAGCTATATTCCTTGTATCCTGGGCCACCCTCGAGGGGAGGCAACATGAGGGTAAAACCCACAAGGATATACCTTTTTTTTGTTTAACTGCATGTTTATTATGTTTAGCCTCATTATGTATCAGCAGTTTTTTCTTACTCCAGTGGCTGACCCTGAAAGTAATTTTTAAGGAAATGCAGCCTGACTTGAAGGGTAAGCCATGTTTCAGGAGGAAGTCTGCATGCACACTCCTGACACATGCACATGAGAGGAAACCAACAACCTGCTGTCCACATCAGGCAGGTGACTCCACACAGCTCACTGCCACTGCTTATTTTTCTTCAGCTTACTTTTGCATAAAAACAAGGCGTGGTTTTTGAGGAATGTGAACAGGAGGGTCATACGGACCTCTCAAACACCACTTTTGTATTTGGTGTTGAAAGCAATAGAATTTCTAACAACCAATGGGAATTTCGCTCCTTACCTATCCTGCTATCTTTCTGATAAAAGCATGGTGAAATCTAACCCCTCATTAATGCATATTATGCAGCTGACTGCATTTGAATGTTGACAGCTGACAAACAAAAGCCCTTCGTGAGCTTTCTGTGAGAGCAATTTAGCAGTGACCAACAACAAATATATTTTTCATAACAGCAATGCCAACATGACTTCATAAAGCAGAGTGATCATCTTCAGCGATGAAAGCATAATGCTGGCTTGCTGCCCATGCAATTCTTGCAATTCTTCTTTGTTGCCCAGACAACTTGCAACAACCAGGATGATGTGGTTTACATGGACATCGATCCACTGGAAGCTGGATGAACACCAAAATCACATTTCTGTGGTCAGGAAAACATAGCCACTGCTGAGTAGGTGTGTCTTGGAAAGGGTGTCTTCTAGGGACAAAGGCTGTTATGCACCTCTAACATGCCTTCAGGTCCTCAAAAGGAAGTTTACTGAATTTCATTATGACTTACTTAAGAGCATTCCCCCCAGTGCACTGAATACAAAACATTTATCTTGTGGCTGAAGCATCCACAGGAGCAGTTACCACCCCAGACAATCAGGTCTGATTTGCTGCTGAATAACCATATTATCAGAGTCCAGAGAAATGTATTGTAGCAGCACTTCTTATTTTAAAACCAACTTTGCAAGTAAGGAAATTCTGCCTTGGAAGAGCTGACAGCAGGATCAATGTATTTTGCATAAGGTAAAACCCTCAAATTATAACATTTAATTCTCATGCACAGTCTGAAAAAATTAAGTTCTCCTCATATATCATATTATTTTAATGAAGATGGTGGGCTCAGTATTAGAGAGGGGAATAGATCTTTACATAACAGGCACCTGGCAAGGGACATACCCATTGTCATTTACAGGCGTTATCCTAACGGAAAAGAACTACTTCAAATGGCATGTAATTAGAGAAGAAGGATGCAGTGCCTACCCAGTCATTACTGTAACAGAAATTTGCTGTACTGTGTGATTAACCTAAGAAAGGCATGATGATGATCTCACCATGTCTGCTCTTACCTCCTGGCTATCACAAAACACAACTCATGTGAATAGAGAGGCTGGCAGCTGAAACAGCTATCACCGTGGGTTTTTTTTTTAAAAAAAAAACACCCAACAGTTAAAAATATCTTGCCTTCTTCCTGCTGCCACCTCAGCAGTTGCTTCCTGTTTTTTCACGTTGTCACTTTGCTCTGCTGCTGGCTGTCATTGACAGTAAGAGCAGCAAAAAGAACAAAATAATCTCCTTAGCAAACTGCCTCCTGCTAAACACCTTCTCAAAAAACCCACAAGAGGAAGTGCCATGTGCTGGGCCACTTTTTGTCTGATGTATTGAGGCTCTGCAGGAAACCAAATGGCTGCAGGTTGGAGGCCTTCGGTGTTCAGGGATAAAATCTGAGCAATTCTGCAGTGTCTTTACAATGCTGGTAAATGCTCTTTTGAGGGCAATGACTCAAACCTGCGTGTCCAGCTAAGGACTCTAAGCTGCTCACCTCAGTCACTCAAGCTTATGATGGGACTTCACTGAGACCATTACATGAAAAGCTGCCATCTCAGCCTCTTCTTTTTCTTTTCTCGAGGCTGTACATTTTATTGTGTTGAACCCTGACCCTAATGGAACTGGACCACACCAGGACCTCATTCATTATTTGTATAACTGATGAAGAACTGCATGTGGGATGTGGGGGAACCAACTCTTGTCATGTACTGCAGATAATCAGTGAGACCACTTGTTCTTTATGTCCAGAAATGATGGAACAGCCTAACGGCATACAAAGCACTAGAGGTGGGTGATGCCTTCCAGTCACCTGATTCTAATGAAGGTCAATGCCAGATGGGAAAATGGTGGTAAAATATTACAACCATAAACCACTGCAGGTTTTCTTTGGTCTCCATCCAGAGCTGACAGAAGATGTTGAAAGATGCATGTGAGTAACCTTCCAGATGACAGCGACTGCCACTATGGCAGAACTGATCAGGAAAAATTGAGAGAAACTGATTGCTCTTGAGCAAAAGGCAGTTCTGGCACTGATACCAACTCAGCATTGCTGAAAATCAACTCCCAAACCTTGCATCACTAACTTTGGGTCCTGAAATTCACTATGTAGCCAGAGAGTTCTCTGGGACAAAAAGAGGCTCTTAAATCTTCTCCATCCTGCACTTAGATGTGCTTGAACAAAGAGACTGCCATGTTTCCTCCACGTGAAGCAGCCAACTCAGTCACCAAGTCATTCTCTCAATATCTCCATCTTCCCACAGCAAAGAAAAACACCAAACAGCTGTGCTCTATGATGGCTTATTTTAGGAACAACTCATTATTTGCAGTCTATCCCACAGGTGTTTGATGGCAATAACTTTTTTAAGTTGCCCTTGCAGGGAGCCCAGGGGTGTAAAAATCTCTTATGCTAACAATTGCAGGAACCATCCTCACTTCTGTTAGAATTGTTTCCTAACAATGGCTTATACAAAACATGTATTTTTATCCCTAAATTCAATGTGCTTCTATCCTTCTAGCCCCAAGAGGGGGGGCTAAGGTATCCAACTGTCTGACACATTTTATACTGTGATTCAAATATGATTTTCACAGGCTTAAGAATAATTACATTCTCCTCTTCTGAATTTTAAAAAATCTCAGTGCTTTTAAAACAAATCCTTATTTAGTGTCTGACCTGGGAAGTCCCATCTGTGTTGGAACCAAACTAAGCCCAGGACCTCTTCCTCAAGACAGACAATATTTAACAGGTAGCAGTGCAAAATCTGGAGACTAGTTCAATAAAACAGGCTGGAAACAGAGACACAGAAGGTGTTGTAAGCCAAAGCTTTGCCCACTGCACTATGGCACAGCCATATCCATACCCTCAACCTCTGCCTTATCCATATCACGCTTATGGTCCAGCCCACACCCTGGAATTGCAAGGCTTAAGTGACATCCCCACTTCTGCCAAAGGCTGGCATCTTCTAAGTCAGAGTTCAAGGTTTACACTGAGCCTATTGCTGGGCACACCTCCTTATTTCTTCTGCATTTAGGACAGGGGAATTCACATTTACATTTATCAGGTGACTGAAGCAATGCATGCAGTGATGAAGGCACTGGTAAAAAACATTGACTTTGACTTGGATCACTGTCCCTCAGGATGATTGCCAAATTGGTTAATGAGAATAATTAGCATTAATTAAAATGACAGCTCAAAGGAGTTATATCACTTCTGAGTTCAACTGAGTCTCAGGTTTACAGGAGCTGGCTGCCTCAACCACCTGGCCAAGCCCAAAGCAGACATCCCCATGGGCAGTGTGACTGGCACTCACCTGGCAGCTATCACTCCAGCTCCCCTTCCAGCTTCTCACACTACACACTGCAAGCAAATCATGCCCCAAGCATTCAAAAAAAATAAAAATATATAAAAAAAAATTGATGTGGCACTCCCCAAGCAATTACTAAGTTTATCACCTAATACCCAGCACCTCCCAACAGGCTGCACTGCTTTTTACTCCTCTTAGGAGCAGTTTTAGCTGCCCTTGCTCAAGCTGCCAGCATATTTAACCTGCAGATCTTAGAAGTGATCTAAGGTCAAGCTGTACCTTGCTAGAGCACAGCTGTGAGAGAGCAGGGCTGTGGGATAGCTTTGTTCTTGTTTCTAAGTCAGCTGGAGTGGAAGCCAGCAGGGTGTGAAAAAGGATCATTCACGGCTTAGGGTTTAATTACTGGACTGGCATTGAACATCAATGCCCCATGCACAGAGGCACACTTGAAAGAGTGAGAAAACACATGGCAGCCTTAGAGCCAGTATGAAAATCCAGACAAGATGGTTTATTTCCACATAGGACCTTCTTGAAGACAAGTACTAGATACTTCAACCAGTCATCTGACAGCTGTGAGTGCACAGCAGCCTTCCAACCACAATTTATTTTTATTGACATCCTGTTTATGGATACAATTTGAACTACCACAAACTATGCATACTTACATGATTGAAGACAGACATACACATAAAATCTGATATATGCTAACAAAGACAGTAATCTAGCCTAATCTGGGTAATTAAAGTTGGGCATTGAAATCAAAGATGCTCAAAAGTGCTGAATAATCAGAAATACCAGTAAAGCCACTAGGTTTTCAAAGTTGCTCAATATTTTTGAAAATACAATTTTTTTATTCCTGTTCTTATTCAAGAAATGCCAGAAGGTTCTAACATACTCTGCCTTTTTGCTGGATGCTACATGTGAGCATAGAGATAGTAAGCATTCATCACTTAAGCAGAAAAGATACAGAGCAAAGGTAGGAACCTCTACTTTTTCTGCCTCTTCAGTACAATCTAACGCAGATGAAGATCGCAGGCTATGCAATAGCCAGTGTCTAATGGCAGTGATTTAACCACAGAACACCTTTCTTCTACATCTCATCATCTACTACTAAAAGCTGTGCAATCATGAGCCCAGCAATTTGGGCTTCAGTGATCCACCTCTGCAACATTACCGAAAAAATATTCAAATGAGTTCCTTCCCTTCCTAGATTCAAGTCCTGAATCTACAAAGAGGGAAAGAGACCTCTGCTAAACAAAAGGCAGAAAACAAACCAAGTGTACAGAATATGCTGCTGCTAGCATTTGCAAAGGAAAAAACCAAGCCCCAGAAAACCACCACCTTAAAGCTGAATAAGCAAAGGATGTTACAGACCCAGGAAAAGTACTTGCACATACTCCACCCAAGAAAAACACTTGCAACGACTGCAGATTCATAAGTGTTCATACAAGGAGGTAAGCACTTCTGGAAAGGGCTCTCTTATTGCTCTTGCTCTTCAGAAAGCTCAGGCAGGGCATGGGATCAGATGGGGTATGAACACATGACAAGAGAGAATAGGACATCCAGTGTAAACAGGGCAGCAGTCAATGAGATACAGAGCCAGCAACTCAATAATCTTTTCATCTTACAGATGAGCTGCTTCTCTTGCAGAGAGCAAGGCTGGCAATTTGTTCTGAAACACCTCTCCTATGAACCCATAGCCTGTGTGCCAGAGCAAGAGAACTCAGAGCAGACCAAGAACAAATGGAATCAGTATGTGGACAGAGGCAGATTGTGTCAGAGGATCAAGTAATGCCAGGCTACAGAGCTGGGAAACTAAGTGCAATTTATCAACTTGGCTGTCACTAAGGTGGGAAGCCTTGTCCTCCACCCCTTGGTCAGCACGGTCCAGTTAATTACTGTAGCTTCATTTTCACTATCTCAGCTCTCTTCACTCTGGTCCCTCATCTATTTATTAACAATCCTGAGCCACGGGTGTGGGCAGCCACAGGAAAACTGTTAGGTTTGTTTTACTCCAAGTCAAGAGGAGAAACACATTTTTGCAAATGCAGACTGCCATGTGAGGTGGCTCGAGAGAGACAGATGTCTGATTAGCACTGCAGATGGGCTGAAAAATCCCCCATCACCACTTCAAAACTCTCACCCTTTTCCTTTTCCAGAAGGACTGAAAATGTGCTCTTTTCCCCTCGTGTGGCAGCTTTGCCTTATTTTAATGGAGAAACTGCAACACCTAGAAATTCATTAAGCTCCTGGCTTTCTCTCTGGGCAGCAACTAGATGAAATGGCTCAGCTGTTGAATTTCAAGGTTAGCATGCCTCAGTCCTAAGTTTCTCTCACAAAACTAGAGGGTTAATGCTGACCTTTGGGGAAGATCAGCCTTCTCCTATACAAATTCAGTGACTTCATTCCATTTATGAGGCTGGCATACCTCTACAACTGCTGAGTGAGTTCTCTCTGGGTAAGAAGGCAGGGGGAGATAAGGGGTGAAAGGGAGACCTGCTCTTTCAGAAAAAAATGAAGATGTGCAGAGGAAAGTAAGTTGGTTGGTCCCTGTGATAAGAGAAATTCTTTGGCCCTCTGCCTCCTGGACCTAGGCTTGAATGCTCTTCCAGCACTGATTCCCCATCTGTCTCCTACTGTGTGCTCCTTGCCAGACCATTTCACAGCTTCATATCGCTCAAGGCCAGGAAACTGTTCATAAATGGTTATTTTAAAATTGCCTTTTGTACCATGGTATGGCATCATTTTTGAAAGACGGTTTTAAGTATTTGTGATGTTGACCATGTTCCTATCTCTTGCTGCCTCATGTTGCATGTTCAAGTTGAAAAGTGTAAACATTGCTTTGTCTTTCTAAGCCTCTGATGAGCATTTATCCCCATTTTCTGGGTTTTTTTTGGTAAAGTATTAGGTCTCTCTTAATGGTTGACCAATGTCAAACACAATTCAAAAGGCTGCTCTCTGATCATTCAGAAAGTATTTTTCTGCGTATATGGACTCAGAAAAAAGAAACCAAAACCAAAAAAAATCAACACCAAAAACCTTCATACAAACAAAAAAAAAACCCAAATAGACTTAACTAAAAAAAAAAAAAAAGTGTATATGCATAAAAAAATCAACACCAAAAACCTTCATACAAACAAAAAAAAACCCCAAATAGACTTAACTAAAAAAAAAAAAAAAAAGTGTATATGCATAAGGGGGAAAAGCCCATTTTCCCAAAGACTGCCCTCTTTTCAGTCACAAACAGAAAATCCTCTCTCAAAACAGAATTAGTCATTAAGCATATATAACCAATTAACACTTAAAAGTTTCAACAGTGAAGAATTTAACATCAAGATTAGGTGACCTCAAGATATTTATCCCAGCTAAATTCTGGTTCTGGAGGTCAGCTCAGAAGCCCATGAATGAAATTCCCCATGCAACACACAAATGTTGATCCTACATTATTAATTCAAAGGGCAATGTATATTTTCATGTGCATTTCTTCTTCAAAATGCTCTCCAAATGCAAGCTAGCAGGTTTACCCCAAAACACATTTAACTGGGTCTTTAATGCTGCAAAGGAGTCACCATATGGTCTACTAGAAAACAGACACTTTTCATTCATCTCTACCTCATTTGCCCTACATTCATTATGAATCAGCCATCTAAGACAGGATGACTGAGGGGATGATGTGGTTTGGCTTCCTGTCAGAATGGCAACTATGGTATCTGGAACAATTTCATATTAATTTAGTATCTCTGGTTAGGTACCTCTGGTAAAAGGCCAGATTTACCTCCTGTAAGCGACAAAGGAATTACAGCCTTTAACTTTGCAAGGTCAAATTTCACCCATCTAATTAAGTTTCCTGCTCTGAGCAGCATGTTAGCTACTGACTTTGATATGATTTTTACAATAACAGGTGTGGCTCTGATTGCCAACAAGTTGAACTCATGTGGTCATTAAAGATTAATTTTGATTGCTGAAGTCAAGATTATAGATCACATTGAAAAAGAAGAAGGGTTTCAACAGACAAGTGAGACAAAATGAGACAAACTGAGGTGAGTAGGTGGCATTCATTAGTCACTAGAAGGCAGGCTCTGCTCCTGGAGGAACCACCACCACATGAATTGTCCTGGAGCATCCACAGAGACGGAACTGATGAGTAACAGCAAATAACAGTTCTTACAGAGCTCCGTTCTTGGGATCAAAATATTACAGGCATAAAGTAATTGAAGCTTGCTTTCCTGGTACGTACTTAAGGAAGCTATTATTAGCTTTGCTGTCCTTTTACTTAATTTTCCTCTCCTAAGGCTTTTTAAGGAACGGCTCAGACATTGTGTGGGTTCTCTCCCTGTCATCTACATGTTTGAGCTGGCTGCTGGTAGGAAGGTCTGCTCATATTCCTGCAGGCATGCCAATCTGGATACAACAAACACATACAAATAGTCTGCATGCAGGAATCTGGTGGAAAAAGAATTAAGAAAAAAAACCAAACCAAAACCCATCCCCAAACAAACAACAAAAATACACCCTGAAACCCCAGGGTGCTATTTCATGAACACCTTCAGTCTACTCCTCTTCTTATTAGGGAGTAAGTGTGCGTGTGCTTATTGTCCATCTCTTTGGCAAGCATCCTGCTACCTTTGTGTCCCCTCCAGCATGGAAAACTGTAATTCTAAAATAGGTCATTTTATTATGAAAATTTGTTTTCCAAGCAATATTCCCTTGAGGGGACTATTCCCTCCATATTAAGAGCATCTTTTGAACTGGATAAATACTGTTCTCCCATTTCCCAATATCAACTCACATGTTTATGTGATAATGGCTGAGCATGGTCCAGCTGGAAGCAATTCTCAAATAGACCATTTAATAGAAGAGTATTTCTGAGGGAAAGCTCCCAGGCTTTATGATAGGGTATTATCTGCTTTTATTGCACTGTGGCCCCATGACCTGAGGTTTGAATTGTTCCTTTTAAGTTGATGCGTACCCTGAACCCAGAGAGGAAGTCAAAACCCCTTTTCTCACCAAAGAAAAGACCATATCTGAGTTTCTATGCCTGCTTCATGCAGGAGGAAACTGCTTGTCCCTTCCCCTTCCTAGGCATCAAGCTAATTGAGACTCAAAACAATCAATAAAGGCTGGATTAATTCCTGAGTGCCAAAAGCACACGCAGCTAAATTAATGAAGCTAATCCTTTTGTAGTACCCATTTGTTAAAACTTCTCTGCAGCTCCTGATGCAGCTTGCTTGACTTCTCAGGAAATGAATGAACCACTCTTATTCCTCAGTCATAGTTCACAGTGCATCCTCATGCATTTTTAGCACCACTAGCACATGGCCAAAACCACGGGCTGAATTCAGCTGATGAACCCTGTGTTCACAGGCATGGGGTAACAGCACAGGTTCTGCACAGTCCCAACCTGAAGCCATCACATGTAGTGACGACTTCCAAGTCTAAGCAGCTCTTGGCTGAGGTAGGTGAGAGCACATTTGCAGTTACTAATGCTCTCACCTATGGCATGAACAGGCTTATTTGAAGAATGGGGCAGCAGACAGGGACCTGAAAGCCTGGTCACTTTATCCTGCCATTCATGCACTCGAGGTGACTCCTTGAAACACTTCTTACCCTTTCTGTGAAAATGCCTTGGATGCTGCAACTAAGAATTGTCAAATGTTACCACAGCTGACTTTGTAGATGGGATACCTGTCCCTATGGACAGCTGGAAACTGATGCTATTTTATGGAGTACAGCAGATCTTGTAAGGCTACTGCTTAGCTTGAGAAATCTGGGTCTTCAAACTCATGCAGACCTTCATAGCAGCTTTTAACAGATACTCCCTAACTATTAACCTCAAGGGCAAGATTACCATTTTAATTTTAATTAACATGGAGAGGCTGTGGTGTGCAGCAGTGTTATAAAAAGTTCTGAAATGCCAGCCTGCCTGAGTGGAATAATTCTGTCATCTTGTTTCCACACAGTTCTTCTCAAGACTATCATCTTTCTGACAAGTATTTTATCACTATTACTTCTACCCCTTACTCCACTCCCCAGCATGCTTATTATATTCCATAATTTTCTTAATGAGTCATCTCAACCTTAATCTTTCAATTGTGTGAAGTTTTTCATGAAACTGAAACTTCAGAGGAAGGAGAGTGACTGTAAGGAAAGTGACCCTTTAGTTTGTTAAATACTGAAGTGTGATTATCCTTCAGCATTTTCTAGCCAAAGGGCTGACTAAGACAACCAGACTGCTTCTAGGAGAGCTGAGCTGAGAAGATTTAGGCGACTTTTACACCTCTCCACTTTCTGAAGTTGGGATCTGGTGATATCTGACTCATTCCTCAGTGCTCAAAGGCCATCTTAGAAGCTGCTCTGAATTGGAGCTCCAGTAGTGTAAGAAAAAAGGGACTTGGTCAAATGCAACAGTGCCCTGTCCACATCACCTCCTCTGCTGGAAAATTTCTTACCTGCTTTGTTATACCACCTTCACAGACCTAATCTGTTATTTGACCCTGTTTTTGGCAAAACTCCACAGAGTCCTGGGGCCTCTGGAAGGGAAGGGACTGTTCTCTAAGCACGCAGCAGACACACTACTTTCTGGATTAAGATCTCACTGGCAATACATTGAAGGTAAAGCACTAGTCCTTGCACTACAAAACATTTCACAGATTCTTTACTTTGACAAAATGACTGCCCACAAATAGAAAATAACTTTCAGCCAGGCTTGCTCTAGGTTAAGAGACTCTGCTCACCCCAAAACTGGCAAACATCACATTTCCCTGAGCAGAGAAACCACGTGCCAGCTGTACTTGCTACCAAGAGGAACACTCATCTCTTCCCAAAACCTTGTAAAATCAGATTAGTAAGCAGTCTACTGTTCTTTTCCTTCTCTGTTTCACCCAGGAAAGAAAAAAATCCATCCATCTGAAAATTATGCCTAACCACATTTTTTTTTTCCACATAAATGTTAATGAATTGATTCCTGTTTATGCAAATTTAAGGTAAACATCAGATCCTTTGTTATCGCATACTGCAAGTTCCCACTGTTTCCATGATAACATCTTGACTGATTTTCTCAGCCTTCTAGTGATTATTTCATGCATGTAAAGAGGGGTCCTGGAGTCACCAGAAAATTCCTGAATTAATTCTTCACCGACTTCACTGTCATCATTTGAGATAAGCCATTGCTTTTTATAGTATCCTTTTCAGATTAGTCATAATGCAGCATAGTATTCATGGCCTCTGTTTCAATCTGTTGGGCTTTTGCATGAAGAATATTAAAAATAATTGCACATCTTGTTGTTTCATTTTGCCTTTTTTCTTGACTTCCCTTTTAAAAACTGAACTTTACTTGTTTGCACATTAGTGTCACTGGGAAAGAAGATTTTCACTATTAGAATGCAGTCTGGGATTCCAACTGCAGTAGCCAATATTTGTTCAATGTTCTCCATAAGAAGCAGGAAGGCACATGTGCATCTAGAAAGCCATCCCGTTCATCCAGATAGAAATGCCAACTGGTGATAATTGCATGATGACTTTGAAGAGCTGACAATATTAATTATCATCACTGAACTACAGGAGAATCTCAGGATAGAGGTGTCACTGTGAGAATTCAAGCAAACATTGATTACTTCTCAATATTTTTAGAAACGCCTTGTCCATTTAGCAGGGAAAAAAAAAAACCCAACAGACCAAAAACAAAACAGAAAAAGGGGAAATAAGTTGGATCTGTCTTTCCAAAGCTGAATGTTTGGTCACTATGTTCTGCTTATATTTGGTATATGTTTTCTTCAGAAAGTAAGAGTACCCCTGGTTGCAGGCTCTCTAGACAACCTTTCCTGCGGTAGTCACTTCAGTCCTGACCTGTGCTTTAGTTCATAGCTGTAGCTAAGTGGAGCACCAACATAACTCTTGCCAGAATCATCCAGACTACCAAAGCCTCAGGGAACACTGCTCTTCCCCCAGCTTGTGTGTGCATTAATGTACAGGCACACAAATGGGAGGGGGTGTGTTAGTACTACGTAACCACGATCAATCCACAGATTATGTGAATGCTTTTCAACTTAGCAATGCTGCCGCTTCCTGGATCAGGAGGTCACCAGACCACAGTGAAGATTCCTGTCTAGCAATGTGCTTCATATCTGTTTTATCATAGTTGAATTTGACTATGAGGGTTGCCTGAGAGGGACATGATAAATATCTCAGAACACATACTTCTTATGATCCTCTTCTAAAAAACTTCTCCCCCACTCCCTCAGCATAATATTTCTTCTCCAAAGCTAGACAACAGTGATATAAATTAGACTGGAAAATGAATTGTAACCACTTGCCAAGCGATACAAGCTTTCAGTCTCAGCTCAGAGCTGGTCTCCACTATGTTAGCCACAGACACCAGCAGCATGTAGTGATGCTGATAGCACAGATACAAACAGTTTAACGGAGCATTGGCATGTCTCTGTCCCCTTGATTAACTCCGTGCTCTTCTAAAAGAACTACTGACAGAGGGAGGAAATAAGCAAGCTCAACTGTTACTACCACGTTCTACTAATGTATAATAAGTACAGTAAAACAATCACTAGAAGTTACACGCCTTGCTAACAATTACACTCAGAGATATAACAGACACAGACACTTTTCCCTGTATAATTTAATAGATACTGTATCTTCCTGGATGTCTGGCTGATACTGGCTGTGGTAACAGCTTCCATACCTGCCACCAAGCTTTCTTACACAGGATCACGGATTTAGAGGCATGGGGGAGATGAGGGGAAAGAATTGAATCTGCCCTCTGTGAACACACCTTTAGCACTCTTTTACCACAATGCATGGTAATATTTGTCATTGTTGGCATTCTTCCCTCCACTTAATTATTCTCATCAAGTGCACCACTTGTGCACTTGTCCACTGCTGACAGAGGACAAATAGGTGCAAAATGCTATTATGCTGGTTCCCAGTCGTTCCTACTCAAGTGCCCACCTTTTTCTTTGCCTTTCTCCCCCACAGCCTGCATGGAGCTGCAGGTGTTGGCACTGCATTTTCTTCCCTATTTACTCAGCAGCATGCTGACACCTCAACCCTCTAGGATCTGCTGCCAATTTACAAATGTGAGCTCCTAGCCACAGACTCCCAAGAGACAAATAACTCGATGTTAATAAGTAACTGATCATGTGTGATTAAATTTTTAATCGGTACTAGTCTTTGTTTCTATAGAACTGTTACTGAGTTCAAAGTTCATATATATAATAAAAGATATATGTATACCTTTTCTGTTTTTACTATTTGCAAAATAAACTGTATTTACATATACTTTCAAAAACTTTTCCTATAGGACAGTGACTTAATTTCGTTCAGATTATGCCCAGAACTTGCTTTCCCCTAGTCAAATTATCGATCTTTTTTTTTTTTTGTTCTGACTCTCAAGAAGGCAATGTTTACCTAAATTAGATAACATCAGGTCTTAATCCAGTATAGCTCCTAAATCCACAAAGGCAGCAGATTCAGCCTGTATTCTAACTCTGCTTTTAGTGTGGGAGTTATAAATTAAGAAATTATGTGCTGCTGGAGCAGAATTCTCAGTTAGGAAATTTTGTTCTGACTGTAGCTGTGAGACTACAAGCAGATTGCTTGTACTCCTACAGCAGTGAGGATTTCACAAACTGGAGGCAGGATGTTGTTCCCCTTAGCTTTGGCTGAGTCTGACAGAGGGAGTTTATGGTCTTAAAAATAACAGTGTCAGTAACAGTTTCAGGACCCAAATCTGAGAAATTTTACCACTGCCATAGTATGTTGCTAGTGAAATCTGTCTAACCTAGTGCTTGCTGGACAGTCTTCAGCAAGCCTGAGACTCAAAAATACTATCTTCTGTGTGTTTACAATTAATTAACAGCCTGTAAAATTAATTACCAGCCACTATTCATACTGCTGGGCTGACTCTGGATGGGCTTCATAATTCAGAAATGTGTAATTTTTGCGACCAGCCACCCCAAGGAAACACACACATATTCTTCTGACTGCAAAAGGAGTTGAAGGAAAGGTGCAACCATGAGAAGGGAAAGCATATGTTGAAAAAACTCAGAGATATTAGCCCAATCTGGGGGACAGAAGTCGAGTTTGAATGGGTGAGGGAAAGATACCTCTCAGGTAGTGACATTTCAGAATTTTGTATTAGGGAGATATACAATTGGACAAACTCTTGAGAAACAATTCCTAAGATGCTGACACCAGCTTGTAGAAAATTCAGCAAAATTATGGAGCTCTATTCAATCAGATATGATATCTGAGCTCTGTGATGATTTTTCAGACTGTTTATATTTAGTGCATCACTGTCTATACTTCATGAAATCTTATGAATAGACATTTTCTGGGACTTGTAAAAAAAAAAAATCTTCATGACATTTCAATAACACTCTTTGTCCTGACATTTGAGTCGTTACACAATCAGAATATACTTTTCTTAATTTTAACACTTTGAAGACAACTGGGTCATTCTAGAGGCTGAAACCTGCTATCATTATTCGTGCAAACAAACCTTACTCACAGGCACTATCACATCACTTACTCCATGGGCTGGTCTGCACGTAAAGACCTTTAATTTCCAGACCTCTTACACCACCCTCCCTCACTGCGTATTAAGCTCAAAGATAGGGCAAGTCAAGGTGGTTACAAACACACAACCCCCCCCCCCCCCCCGCCCCCGAAATAAAAAACAACCTCAACCCAAACAAAAAAATTAGTTAATTTCAAAGAACTTTGTTTTGTACCATCTCCCACAGAAGATGCCCCTTCAGCCTACTCAATCTCATCATTTTGTTGAGATTCAAGATGCTACCCACCTACATGCTGCTGGAAAAAATGACAATATTCTGTCAAAGCCACCTAACCTCTGGCCCATACTCTCAGATATTGTGCTTTCTAGATAGCTGAAAGTCCAGGCTTAAGCACACTTCAGAGCAAGTAAAACTCACAACATTCAGGTTAAAGACTCGCAAAATAAGGACACTGTGTATGTCAGCCTAGACATCAGAGGCAGTGGTGGGATTTACAGCTCTTTAAGACAGGAAAGCAATTCTCTTTTTCTCTCACCAACACTTGGAGGCACAGCTGAACAAGAGCAGCTACAAAAGCAATTCACTGTAATGGGCACTTTCAGTTTGCAGTTTATATATTACCCAGAGTAACTTCTTAGTACCTTTTACTCCAAGGGACCTTAAACTTATTTGAAGTTGGCTGGGGGAGAAGACAGACCTTTAGGAGGGAGATCCTGGGAAAAGAAGCCCTTCTGACTTCTAGAGGACACCAGAGGTGTATTGTGATTCCTGAGCTGCAGACTCAGTGCAGACATGAACTGAGGAGGGAAAAAGCTCTAATATAGGCAGAGCCAAAGGTATAAATGTAGAAATCTTTAATTCAAATGCTCCTGACAACAAGCTTCTGAGAAAACCTTGGCTTCCAAAGAAGTGCAGAGATCACTGCCTGTAACTAACGGGACAGAAGTTCCCACCATGTAGTCGTGGGAAAGAAAAGTTTGTACCATTGGGTGAATAGACAGGGGAATACTGAGCACGAGGTTATTATCTCCACACGTGACATTAACAAGGGCCTTCCTGGAACCCGCTGTGCAGCACCGGAGGCCGGCAAGGATGGTGGTGGAGGCTCAGAGAAGAGCAGCCCAGACATTTCTCCTGGGGAGCATCTGCATTCCAGGGAGAGACCAAGAGAGTCAGGTCTATTTATCTCATCAGAGACAATGTTAAGTGGCTATTTAATTACTGCCCTTAAATACTTGAGCAGAGAGAGATGATCTGAAACTAGATAGCTATTTAATCTGACAGGCAAAACATTACAAGATCTAGTAGCTGGAAGATGAAGTCAGAAAAGTTCAAAGGGGAAAAGAGATGCAAACGTTTAACAAAGCAATTAAAAATTGGAGCCAATTATCCAGGAATGTAGTCAATTCCCATCGTTGGAAGTCATTTAATCAAGACTGTTTGAAGAGGCTGGTGGGCCAGACCTTGGAATCACTGGGGAATAGTCTCTGCTTTATATCATGGAAGAGGTTGGGCTACGGGACCATAACAATGTTTAATGGCTAAAAAACCCACCACTGGCATTATTATCTTCCTTGACAAAAGAAGGATGAAGGAATAAAGCATTAATGAAGCCAAGGCCTGTATGGGACACAGAACACAAGCTGAATGTGGACAACACAAGCCACAGACCAGGAGCTGACATCATCAGTAGTTTTGTCACCAACTACAGCAAGAGAAAGAAAAGGCCGCGAGGGATTCGTGCCCAGCCCCAACGCCCTGAGCAAGGCAAGGGACATCACCTGGCCAGTCCTCACGGCCCGATGCTCCCTGACCGTGACATCCCAGCTCGCAACCCTCGCGGACCCTTCCGCTCTCGGCCGAGAGCCGCCACACCACGGTCTGGGGAGCGCCGGGCTCCGCCGACAGCCACCCGGGGTACCCCAGCTCACCCTCACCGCTGCGTCCGCCCGCCTTCGGCACGGGGGACGCTCCTTGGCCACGATCCCCGCTCCGGGCGGCGGCAGGCGGCGGCTGGGGTTAGCCCCGCGGTGGCGGCCGCCTCCGGGGCATCTTCCGCGCTGCGACATCGCGGCCGCGGGCACGTTGCCGTGGCGACCGCGCCGCGCATCCCCCCGGCCCGTCCCGGCGGTGGGGGGCATCTCATCAATATTCCCTCCACCTTTTTTATTTCTTTTCTTAAGTTTTCCGCACTCCCGGACCACGCCCGAGCCAAAGTCGCTTACAAGCGCCGGTAAAAACGAGCAGAGGATGAGAGAGGCGCCCTCGGGGCCGGCCCTGCCTCTCCCACCCGCGGGTGCCCGCTCGGCGGGGCGGCCGCAGCCTCTCTCGCCGCGGAGCGGGGCAGGGCTCAAGGGCTCCTCGGGCACGGCTCGGACCCCCGGGCACGGCTCGGACCCCCGCTGCCGGGCGCGGCCGGCAGGGCGAGGCACGCCCGCCTCGCCCGGCTCCTGCCCGCGCACCCAGCCCGCCGCTCTCGGCGCCGAACGCCGTCGCCGGTGCGTGTGTGCGGGCCGGGTAGGTGCTCACCCAGCCGCTCCGCTCCCCCCGCCCCTTACCTCGGCGGCGGCGCCTGGGAAGCCGCGGGCACACCGCCGCCGCGGGCAGGGATGACCTTGCGGAGAAATCCATCATCCGGGCAGGAAAACAAGCCGTTCCTCGGGGCGTGCGGCGGCGGGAGGGAGGAGGGCTCCGCTTGGGCGGCCCTTCCCGCCGCGGGGGCAGGACGGAGGCGATCCGTGCCGCCACCGACGAGGCGGCGGCGGCGGCGGGGGCGCGGGCAGCGCGGCCGGGCTCCGGCGCCGTCCGCCGAGCTGCGGCTCCCGGGCGGCTCGGGAGGCGGGCAGCGCCGGGACTGCGGCGCCGGGCCGGGCTCCCCCCGCGGCCGCAGCAGAGCGGGGCGGCTGCCGGGCCCCGCCGGCGGGGAGGGAGCGCGGCAGCCCCGGTGCGCTCGGCCCCGCACCCCGCCCCGAGCCCTCCCGAACGCGCAGGGCGCGGACACGTACCTGCTTCCAGGGAGACATTTCCCGCTGACGCCAGCCCCACCCCGGGCCTCTCCTGGCTTTTATAGGGCGGGAGCTGGCGGCTCCTGTCCTCCATCAGCGCATGGGGGTGAGCAGGGGTCCCTCGCAGCCCTCCGGGAGACCTCGGCAGCCGTGCCAGAGCCCTGGGCTCGCTGTGTATTGCCACTTCTGCCGGCCGGCTTCTCTCCGGCTTCTAACCCAAAACTGGGCGCTGAGCTGCTTCACGGCATCAGAGCTAGAACCTCGCACCTCAAACCCGCCAGTTCCATCCACCTGTGCTAGCCGTGCATGTGTCCGCGGAGGAGGCGTTCAGGCAGCGAGGCAGCTCCCGAGCCCTCTGCTTGCGGGGTGGCACAGGTTTGCGCGGGGAATTGCAGTGGATGCAAATGCGGCTCAGCTCTTGTCACGCTTTCAATTTGGGTTGTTGTTTTTGATAGGCAGATTTGGCTTCCTGTGTGAAGCACTGCCCTGTTTGCCTGGGGGAAAAAAAATAGTAGAGTCAAGCGAAAAAGAGAATTTGGGTTGGAAGTCTTAATTATCCGGAAATCTTTGATCTAATTTCTGTTTATTCCCACCACAGTGGAATTTTATCTCTCTCTGCTGCAATCACAGGAAATGGTTCTGCAGTGCCCGGAGACTCAAGTCAAGTACAGGTTTTCAACCGGGAAGGTTTTAACTCCTCTGCAATCCTTTTGGGATGAACAGGAGCAGGATTTAAAAAAAAAAAACCAAACAAACAACCAAAACAAAACTAGGGCAAGCTGTGAAGAGAACTCTGTTGCAATATGGTAAAAAAAAAAAAAAGAACAGGGCATCTAAAAAAATAATTTTTATTGTAGGCATCAGTGAATCATATTCCCTTGATCCTTATGAGTGGACCCATATTTTATTTACTGCTTTAACAAACACTCTCTGCCTCAGTTATTGATCCTAAATCTCCTTGATTCAAGAGTTAAGAGATCATGAAAAACACCTTATACCGTAGCAACCATAGCAAATGTAATTTCTTCCCCCACAGCAGCCACTAAGATTAGCTCATATTTGTGTAGTAGCCATACCCGAATGTGGCTTTCTGACAGTTATTTAAGCATGAAAAATTCAAGATATGTTTTCAATGTTCACCTACAATGACTACTTTTTCTCATATGCCAAAGCCAATCCAGCAGCACTCTTAAAAGCCTGAACAGCCCAAGCATCCATCACTGGAAGGAGATTGGAGAGAGCATCACACTTTATCAGTGAAAGATTTACAGCACTCGCACATCCAAGGCTTCCCAGTAGCTCTTCTTTACTTTGTTCTCTTCACAATCTTGCTACTTCTTCATGGTGCTCTGGAGGGCTGAACAAAGCCTGGTCCTCCCCGTGCCCATGTCTGAATCAGGAGTTCAAGGTCAGCTTGGCAAACTGAATCAGTTCAACTCTTCTTCATTATTCTGCTAAGTGACCTATTTTTAAAGAAACAGTGCCAAACTTCCTAGAATTAATCCTCCTGCCATTAACATTACTGTAGGGGAACTTCCCTTTTTTTGATAAAGAAGGGAAAAGGCTGGATGATGCAATTTCCTTTTGTCAGCAATTACACTTTTATGAGGAGATAGCTGTCAGCACTTACAGTCCTTGCAGCTGCAAGGACTTTGTGGGACCTCACAGGCTATTCAGCAAGGGAAAATTACAATTAGTATTGTTTTCATAAGCCTTCCTAAACATGAGACTCCTTATCTGGATTCTTGAGAGACCTTTCTATTGACAATTCAGCCTTGAAAGTCACAGCAAGAAGAGTTATATGCATTCAGCTGGAAAGACTAGGGAGCTTTTCTATGGGCTAATGTCTCTGAAGCACCTTCAGAGCATGTGGAAGACTCAGTCCCAGAACCTGTGGGAAATTGGCATTCTGGGGCTAAAAAGGAGAGGAACTGGGAGCTTTTATTGGTCCAAGTCCCTGAATGCTCATGCACCTCATAACTAGTGTTCACATATTTTCCTGCTGAGTTCAGATAAACTTTTCTTCTGTCTGTACAGCATTGCTAAGAATCCCTACTCTGCTCTCAAGCAGTCATATCTGAGCACTGGGTCTACTGTTACTATGTCTGATGGACAAGGAATTCCAAGAGAATAGAACACAGTAATATGACTGAAATACTGCTCCTCTGATAATCTCTTTTTCGTGCCCAGTAGGGCATGGATGCTTTAGCCTCCAGATGCAGTGATGATCTGGGAAGCTGATAAGAGGTATTAAAGAGGTCATTGCAGAAGCTGGTTGAGATGATGCACCTTGGGCATGGCCTCTTTGTTTATGAATTCTTCTCACATACCTGTTTTTTCCCCTTTACTCTTCCCTGAACCACAGTCTACCATGTAATGGCTTCATTTGGTACATTAGACAATATTGGTTTTAAAGACCTCTGAAGGATTTTCTAAACCCTGTTATGTGCTCTGAAGTCTGCCAGCCACTGTTCCAATTGTCAAGTCATCACATCTCAACACATCAACGTGTCACCATATCAATGCAAACTAAAGATTTAGATAATTCTGATTTATTTTTCTGAATGTTTGACTCCCTTAATCACCTGTGAGTCATGGCCAATTTGCTACTACTTATCCATCCTTTTTTCTGCTTCAACCTCCAGCTATATGCATTTGGTTTATTTTGACTCTTTGTAGTTGTCAATGCAAAAAGTATTCGTACTGAGGGCAGCACATAGATGGTTGCTTAGCTTTAGGCACTGTACTGAGAACTTTAAATAAAGTCAACATGATTAAAATTAAGTGTGTGCATAGGTCTCAATAATATTGAGAATAATAAAGAGTTCCACCTCTTTAACTGGCTAGTATTGTCTGAGTGAAAGCATAAATGTAACTGCAAAGGGTTTATCTTTTGATATGTGTTAGACCAGAGCTCAGGGCAACAGGAGCCTGGGTTTTTAGGAGCTGTTACAGTCCAATTTGCCATCAGAATAACAGCCACACTTCTGCAGTGCCCTTGACTCTTGTAGTGTATTTTAAAATCTCATCTTCAAAAGAAATTCCTTACTGTAGCTAAAAAAAAAAAAATAGATGTGATGATTTGTCAAAATGAATAGTGGTACAACATGTTGAGAAGATGTGCAGTTGGCCTAAGCTGGTGTGGCTTCATTTACTTCAGTAGTGCTGGGCAAATTTACATTGGTGGGGATTAGGCCTGTTGTTATTGCACTGCTTCTACCATATTTCTTAACATATTTTGATGAGTTTTGATGACATTAATAATAAATTTAAATTGTGTGGAAGCCTTTTTTTCTTTTTTATGCAACATCTTTCATGTCTCCTTTAGGAAGAGGAGTTAAGAATACTTCAAAAAGTAAATAGAAGCATAACTGTTCCCCAGCAAAACTTCATTTGAAGGTAGAGCTGAAAAGGGCAATGAAGAGCAAATTTGTGAATACAGCATTTAGCATTTATGCTTTCGTGAAGGCACTTATAACTTTACTTTCCATTAGTGTGAAAAACAAGTTGAATGGCTGGATGAATATGTTTATTTGGGACCAGGAGCTGAGCCAAAAAAGGTACAGATCCTCTGGTGTGATAGCTGCAGTTGACAGCTGTATCATTAGAGACAAATGTATCAAGAAAGAAAACCCTACCACACACAGGGTGATGTGGTGCATGTGTTTTGTGATCATGCGCTTTCTGTCTGACCAGCAGAGCAGAGTAAATACTCATTCCAGGTGTTACACAGCATCTCCCTCTCTCACACACCTAATGGGCTGTACCAGGCACCTCACAAATGGATGGGCTGTTTGGCCACATAATAACTGTCCTGGATCATTAGACTGGGACTGATAGTACAGTTTATGGCTAGAAATAATGGGTTCCGTTGGTCATATTTAAGAATGTTTCCTTTAAACATTTTGGTCTTTATAAAAATAATAGTAAAAGGGATAGAAAGAAAACGGCATTGAACAAAGAGTATGCCACTGTGAGGGAACACACTATTTGGGATGTTTTTCACAGTGGTCCTAAAACCCTATGCATCCATGAGCTAACTTCCGTACCTCTGGCACTTATGTCAAATTTCAGTTAAAAATGTGTAAGCATGTGAATTTCTACAATGTTGTGAAAATTATTTGCATCTCGCCATGCACCTCTTGACAGCTTTTCCTTCTGTCTGAGCTGTGAAGGTCCTCATGAGGAACTTCAACCACCCCAGCACATGCAGGAGGGACAGCACAGTAGGACATAGGCAATCCTGGAAGTCCTTGGGGTACACCAGCTTCTTCATCCAAGTGACAGAGGAGCAGAGGAGCATCTCACTGCACCTCCTACTCACCAGCAAGAAGGGGCACACTGGGGATGTGAGGGTCAAAGGCAGCAGTCACAGTGAGATGGTGGAGTTTGGGGTCCTGAAAAGATGTAGGAGAGTAAAAAGCAAGTTCACAACCCTGTACGTCGGGACAGCAGATTTTGGCCTTTCCAAAGGGTAGAGTCCCGTGGAATAAAGCCCTGAAGGAAAGAGTGGTCCAAGAAAGCTGGTTAATATTCAAGCACCACCTCCTCCAAGCTCAGGAGCAATCTATCCCATTGAGGAAGAAGCCAGGCAGAATTTCTGCATGAATGAACAGTGAGCTCCCAGACAGGCTCAGAGACTAAAAGGAAGCGTACAAGGAGATGAAGCAAAGACAGGTAACCTGAGAGGAATAGAGGTACATCATGAGAGCATCCAGGGGTGAAGTTAAGAAAGCCCAATAATTAAATGTAATTTAATCTGTCTAGGAACGTCAAAGAAAAGAAGGGCTTCTGATGGTACATAGGTAACAAAAAGAAGATGAGGGAAGATGTGGATGCATTCATTGCTGAATGAGATGGGAGACCTCTTTACACAGGACATGGAAAAGGTTGCAAGAATCCCCTCTTCACCTCAGTCATTACTAGCAAGACTGACCTTCAGAAATTCCAGGTCCCTGAAACCAGGGGAATCTCTGTGTCAGAGAAGACGTAGCACTGGTGGACAAGGATCAGGTTAGACAATATTTAAGCAAACTGGACACACACAAGAAGGTCAGAAAGAAGGACCCAGGCCAGAAAGCCACACTTCAATCCTTGGAAAGTGATGGAGCAGTTAAACTTAGAAACTGTTTCCAGGCACATGAAGGATCAGACAGCTGTCCAGAGTAGTCAGCGTGGTTTCACCAAGGGGAAGATGTGCTTGGCCAACTTGATAAACTCCTGTGAATTAATGGCTTTGTAGATGAGAAGAGAACTGTGATTGTTGTCTACTTACACTTCAGGAAGGATTTTGGCACTGACTCCTCTGAGATTCTCATAGTGAACATGAAGTATGAGCTGGATGAACAGCAAGCTGGATTGAATAGTGGCTGAACAGAGTGGCAAGAAGTGTAATTCTAGGCCAGGCACTAGTGATATATCTTAGGGGTGAATACTGGGTTAATATATTAACAGTATTAAATAACATTAAATAATAATATATTAAACACCCTTGTTTGTGATCCGGATGATGGTGCAAAGTGCACCCTCAGCAACTTTGTTGGTGGCACTGATGTGGTAGGGTGGCTGATACACCAGAGGGTTGTGCTGCCATCCAGAGACACCTCAGGGGCCTGGAGATATGGGCTGACAGCAACCTGAGGTGTTTCAGCAAAGGAAGTGCAAGGAGGAGTAACCCCAGGCATTGGTACACACTGGGACTGACCATTTGAAAGGCTGTGAGGGTGACCAAGGACTGACACACTTGCCCAGAGAAGCTGTGGAGTCTCCATCCTTGGAGGTATTCCAAAGCCATTTGTATGTGGTCCTAGGCAGCTTGATCTAGGTGGCCCTGCTTGAACAGGGGTGTTGGACCAGATGACCTCCAGAGATCCTTCCTAACCTGTAGCAGTCTGTGATTCTGTGATTCCTTTGGTTTGATGGGAACTTTTGGCCAATGTGCTGTGGCACTTCTGTTTTCACTCGTAGACTCTGAAAAGGACAATTGGGTATGATTCATTTCACATTCTGCTGTTCCCATTTAACACATTCTGTGTATTCATTACTGTGTTCCTACATGTGAAGCAGGCCACACACACAAACAAATAACCTTCTCCCTTCTCAACAAATTGAAACAAACGATTTGATGAGTCAGTAATTTATACTGTTTACCTCCTTTTATGTCAACAATCCCAAGACTGGAACAACACATAATCATAATGATTATAGACATAATGAGCTGATTTATTACGTAGACACCACATGGTATTCTGGTGCATATTCAGCTGTAATGATGTCAAACAATATGACTGGAAAATCTATCTGCTCAGACAAGTGCTGCCTACTGGGAACAAAAAATTAACCTAATGCAGTACCAGACACATGGGTTCTCTGGACTCAATGCTCCATCTCTACTTAAATTATGTATATATCAAAAGCCTTTGACATTTTTAGAATTTCAGGAGAAAAGAAAATCAGTTGGGCATCCTTTTAAGGAGTGGTTGTGAGTGCTGAAGGTAAACGTACATGAAATACTCTCCCAATACAGTTCTGTGATAAGGAATCACTCTTACAGTTGTACCTTTTCACTGAGTTTAGGAAACTGTTCTGTTAGCAGGTTAGTTCTACCTACTCCCTTGGCTGTGTAAAGTGTTATTCCAGAGGGGTGCATCCTTTAACAGGGCTATCACAGCTACTTTCATACCTTTGCATTTCATTGCACAAGACAGAAACTGCTCCTCACGCTACCAAAAGAACCATTCCCTGGACCACTACAAAAGATGTTTATGGCTCACAGTTGCCACCCACAACATGGATTTTTATGCTGATTCATACCACAGGTGAGATGAAAAGCAAATGTGATAGGTGCTGCAAGGTGAGTAGATAAATGATGGATATGTGCAAGCATGGAGGATAAGTACCACAAAGAGTAAAGAGTGGAGATGAAAAGAACTAAAGAGAGCAGAGGCTCTTGTTTAAATATAAAGAATGTCAAAACCCCAAGAATAAATACATAGACTACAGGTCAGTGTAGAATCATACATCGAAACAGAAAAAATATCTGGATTGAAATAACTTGTTCATATGATCTCTAAACACGTCAGTGCTGCATTGGAACAGAAAACCTTACATTAATTCCAGGCAGCTGACAAAATAAAACATCAGGTGTTTCTGTTTCCTGGATATATTCACTAATTTTCACTAGAATCTCACTGATTACATGGACTTAACTGTCTGGGATGCAACTGTGCTTTGTGAAACAACATTCCTGCTCATCCTCTTTAAATTTGCCTGTGCATACATTATTCCTGTGTTCTGTGTAAAAATGTCTGATTTACTTTCTTTTGGCCATTCTTCGTGTTGTACCTCTCATCGTAATGTATCTATTAGTCCTCTATCTATTATTTTTTAAAATCTAATATAAGAAATCAAACATTTACAGGTTATTGCCTTTTCATGCATCTATTGCATCTCTTGCCCAGCCATGGTTCTAATAACATCACTGGTGTCACAAACAGGTAATAACTGCTCTATTTACCTGAATTCAAAGAAATTATATCTTTGGCTGAAAAAGCTTAGCCAAAACCTGGTTTGCCTTTTTTTTCCCCTCCTTTTCTTACTATAGAAGCAATTACCTTTACTTGATCAAACCAACTGATTTTACAGTTTCTCAGTTTAAAGTAGGTCAGGCCCTGTCTTCTGTTGTCTGGATTACTTTCTGTTTGAGCTTTCATGCATGTTGTAAACAGCTCACCCAGTCACACAGGACAGCCTCATCTGCATATTCAGCCAGCCCCATGGAAATGGACACAAATGTGCCCAAATGGACACGTTGCACCTTTTACGTGGGCTCCTCTGGACCAGGCTTCACCACAGGGATTGCACTGGTTTAGTGCCACTTGAATGGACAAGGTGTGCCTGGGAGCTTCTCCCTCCCTCTTTGTCCTTGTAGCTCTTTCTGCTAGGCTGATTTTCCACTCTGCCTTGGTTCTGCTCCCTTTACAGTCCTTCCTTGCTGCAGGGATCATCCAAACGCTGTGCTGAGCACCAAGAACATGAATCATTCCAGCCAGGAATGAACTGATCCACTGGGATATGTGCAGGGCCCATTCTATATGATTTCAGCATCTTTATGACCTCTGAACCTAAGGAAAGCATTTTGAGAGAGACTTTCTGCATCACAGACCACCACTGCCTCCCACTCCAGTTCTACCAAAACTCATGTCCATTTTGTGTTTTGGTGAATTGCATTAGATGTAGAAGCATGATTATAGTAGCATGTTTTATCTGATTATTATTATTTAAAGATGGTTTTTCCTCTGGAGTTTGAAACCTCCCTCCTGATCATGAGCTAGTCAAGGTTCAGTGATCCACAGGGAGATTGGGAAGATTCCTGTCTCACAGCTGCAGAGCAAGAAGACATTTTTCTGTCAGTGCTAAGAAAATGTAAAAAAATTGTCTCTGAGTTCAACACCACAGACACTGAAGTTTCTAGGTGGCTTCTGATCTCAGTGGACAAGGCAAAAATCATGGAATAAGTCACAGATGGCAGACGAACAAATGTTTTACTATCCCTTTAAAGTCAACATCCCTTAATACAATTTCAGAAGAACCTGACCTTTTCTTTGAGCTAAAAAATCTTCAGACTCCTGTTAACCAGGGAAAAGGCCAGGGAGAAATAGCTGAAACTAATTCTAATAATTTTATATTATCTTGCCTACTGATAAGATATTTGAATAGAGCTCAGCGTGGAAAAGGAAGGTAAATTTTCCATCTGCATCTAATGTCACATTGCTTTATGACAGGAACTTTGATTAATTAGCAGCATTCTAAACTCAGAAACTAATGGTGTGTGAGTTTAGCTTGTCTCTACAAGGTGATTAACTTGAAAACCACTAAGACTTCCCTTTTTAGAATCATAGACTCATTTAGGTTAAAAAAAGACATTTAAAATCATCAAGGCCAAGCATTAACCCAACACTGAGTCACTCCCTCTGTCCTCTTCCTCTAGAACTTGTAGAATGAGGTACCTTCTACTGGTAGAGGTATTCTAACCTGTTCTTCTGAAGACTGTATCAAGGTTTTTTCTCAACTGATATTAATCTTCTCACCTGGACATGAATAGAAATGCACTTTACAGTGCAGCTTACCAGATGGAGTAAGAACCACATCTCTCTACTTGATAGCAGGGGAAAGGCTATTTTTGTAGCTGTTCTGTTGAGTGTTTCAGGCATATTTCAGGTAATGGCTCAAGAACAAAAAGTTCTTCAAAAGTTTCACAAAAACTATTGGCTTTGTGAAATAAAGTTAGACACTATAGCTGACCAAATGACTTCATAGGTTTGGTCCATGGTGTAGCAGTAAGGCAAAAAATGTTAATTCTTGTTATATACCTGACAAAAAACATTTCCAGCATGTGTAAATTTTATTATATTGGTGTCAGGAAGAATTGTAGAGGTATAATAGTGGTGAAAACTCCCCAGGCTCTAGATAGATATGATATTTTAGAAAATACACTGAATACACAAGCCTGTCTCTGTCTTTCATTTAATCCCTTACTATTGTTATTTGCCCTTCTTCTGAGCTGAATATAAAGAGCTACTCTCTGTAGCTAAAGAGTGTTAAGATCAGTGCTGTGTGCTCAGCCAGAGATATTAAAAGGCCCTAGCTGACACCATCAACAGTGCTGAGCCTCCACCACCCTGAGAGCAAACCCCCACCCCAAAAACTGTAAAGTAGAAACAAATTAACTAGATGACCATCTGAGGGGCTGAATATTTTAGAATAAATTTGTTAAGGATGCACTCATGGGATTCAGTACAATTTACAGATTAGTCACCAGAACATTCCCAATTGGCACAGAAATGTGAGTGTTGAAGCTGTAGGACTCTTAAGTATCTCACTGTGCTTTTGGGTATTGACCAAGGCTGGCTCAAGTACTTTGGGAATGAATTTTTATTTTTCTTTTTTTACAAATATGAGAAAGACAGAAATGGTTCAGTGGTTGGAGCACTGGATTCTAACATGATTTTATATCCACTTGAGCATAACCCCAGATCTCCTTCATGGTGCTAGTCAAACCCTTAGGGCCCTGGTTCTCTCTACTTTACAGTTGCTCAAGGATAGCACTGCTGAAGAGTAAGAGAATTGGGGGTAATTTGGAGCAAAGGAGGCAGCTCTCTCTAAAACAGGTCTGTCAGCTTTATAGAGTTTTTTTTCCTTCTTTTCCAAGCTTGCAGTGGAGTAGGACACACCTGAGTACTGTGATTACCAGAACTGACAGGGAAGACTCGGTCTAGCTTTGCTTTTTCTGAGCTAGTATTGTGTGAAACTGGAAGAGATAGAAAAATCAGTGGTAGCCATGTCGCCAGTCAACAGTTTACAAAACCTGCAGATTTGATATTTGGGAATAGCAACTGCCGGAAACCTGTATCATACACAAAATGGCACCTTTTTAATGGATAATAGAGTCTGACAGATTCTCCTGAGCTTTGACATTTCTTCCCACAGGGTACATATGACAGAAGGCAGGCAGCTCAGGCCAAGGATCTCACACTCTCCATAGCACCAGAGCAGCTTCTCCCCCCACCCCATTCTTCCTGTGCAAGGTTGACTTATCTCCTTACCTGTGAATCCTAAGGTGCTCCCAAGAAATAAATAAACTACTGTCTCCCAGGAAATAAAAATGTTAAAAGCAAAATATTACAAAAGTAGAATTCTTTGGGTTTTATGTTGATATAATCATTTTCAGATTTGTTTGCTCTGTTGGCAGCCTGATGCTCTGAGACTTTCAAAAGGAAATCACCCATTTGCAGATACAACAGAACAAGCACGACAAAATGTGTCCTGCTGTACTCTGATGAAGCAGCTGCTTGGTATTATGGGATACATATTGACAGGGTGTTCCCTTGTCAAGTAGCACACAACTGTTTCCTGGCTGACAAAACACTCTGGACAGCCCAGAACTTAGTGGCTTTCCCCAGTCCAGTTGCTAATTACTATAGTCTCCTACCTTTAGGATAGCACACAATCTTCTCCTCTGACACCACTGTTAAACACAAAGACTCTCTCACCCTTATGAGCCTCCACAATCCTCCATGCTCCTATTGGGAGTGACCTCAGCCTTTATGTGACGGCACCTTTCACCCTCCCATCTTTTTCCTATTTGTGATAATGAGTCAGTTGCCATTTTTTCCCTCCTGTGATGATATCCTGATGGGATGACTGCAAAATCAGGGGCCTGGGGTTAGTCCTGCCTTCCTGCTCATCATCACATTCAGCTGACATGAGATCCTGGATGTGATCACTGAACAGGATGCCAAGGCAGTGAGAGTGTAAAGCGAACAAAAACCCTCTTTCGTTTCTTGCTTCTATATAATGGATGAAAAACTACAAAATTCTCAGCCACTATGACCAATGCTTTCTGTGGTTATATACACAAACACACACACAGAGAAAGACATAATGCAGGACAAGGTTTTCCACGCCTACATCCTCATGCTGTATCTTCAAAGGAGCTGGAGCTCTCAACTTTTTTTAATGCTCATTCCCTTTGCTATAACCACATTGGACTCAAATGAGCAAATTGTACCTGCTTCTCCTGCCAGAGTGCTCTGAGCCAGCATCTTGATCAAAGTGAGGCCAGCTGGCAGTACTGTAAGAAGCAATCATTATCAGTAAACTGAAATCAATGAATCTCTGGCAATTTATAGCAGGTAAGGATCTGCCTTTAGCAAGAGGGAAAGCCTTGGAGCTTGTCTGAGAGGTGTGGTAAGACAGAGCAATCCTCATCCCCATAAAGCTGTCACAATGGGCCTAAGGTAAAAGCTCAGGGTTAAGTGGGCATCCTGGGACTCACAGAATAGCACTGCCAGATACAGGAACCCCCTGGCTGATGCAAAACCCTCGAGAAATGAAGTAGGTGACTGTCACAAAATAGTCATGAAACTGCTTTTGCTGGGCATTGAGAGCTGTAAAGAGCAGTGGTGGCATGAGCCAGGCTGGGTCTGGGAAAGGCACATGGAAGTCCAGTCAGAAAAATTCCTCAGTTATCAAAAACAATTGCAAATTGTAAATTAACTCTGTTAAAATTGTTACTTTTTTGTAATAATCAGAGAGGGCATGTTTCTTACTTCCAATAAAATATCATTTTTTTTAATGTCAATGGAATAAAAAACATTTTAAATTTATAGGGGGTTGTTTTAGATCAGCTTTTTGTTGAGTATAAATCACTTTTACTTTTTCCAGGGGAAGAAAAGCATAAATATGACTTGACATTCTTATCACCTATCCATTCCCCAACTAAAAGATTTACTGCGTTGCTCTCTGGGAAACATTCCTGTAGTTAAGGGACTCATGTAGGAAAGCTTAGCTGTGAGACAACCTTGTGTGTCTGGGAGATGTAAGTCAAACTGAAGTAATCTCCATGAATCTATAGTATATTAGCTGCCAGATTGCAAAGGATGGATAAGACTCTGCTATTTTTTACTTGACTTTGATATAACTACCATACAAGCTACCATACAAATATACTCTACAGAACCTTGTGATGTATGAGAGGCTTGTGACCATTAAAATTTACTAGATTACGGCTTACTATTCAAATCAGAATATCTTAAGGCAGTGAATTCTTTGCTAATATCTTTAGTGTAATTGAAAAATTGATTTGTACATGATGAATGTTATTTGATGCTGCTAATGTTACAGCTGGACTCTCTGCTGGAGTACTTCTGTAATATTGCTCTAATTCCTTTTAACCTGAATGTATATGCAGAAGTACCCTGCTTCCAGGAGAAACCAACATCCTCTTTCAGAAGTGACCACAGAGATTTTTTTTTTTCAGTGAGTCCCCAGTTTTCTAACAGTGTGCGATTACTTCACCTGTTTCTGCTTTGCTGGAAAGAGTCACTTTGCTCATTGGTACAGCAGCCTAAGAACTCTCTTCAGCACAGAAAATTTGGTTGTGACTGGTCTTTAAGTGGCTTATCCTAGTGGGCAGAAAGGCAGCAGCTTGTTGCAGGTAGTGTACAGCCACGCTGATAACACAGCTTGTAATAAAGCCTCATCCTTGGCAGGCCCTTTGGAAGAAACTCTGCCCCCATGTAACTCCTTTAGAGCTCAGCACAGCATCAAACTTCACAGACAAAAATAAACAGAAACTTCAGCAATTAATGAAGACACTCAGTATTGCTAAGTCTTCTTTTTATCTTTTCCACTAAAGCAAATGAATTTGCTGTTGGTATCAATGGCCATAGGATTATCTTCCTGTACACTTCAACAGTTTTCTATTGTGCACATACCTATAAAGAATTCATACTTTATATTAAAAAGGCGGGGAAAAAGTTAATTATTTTAGCTGTGTCTGTGAAGAGCAGTATCAGCTAGTCACACATGAAGAAAACTCACTTCAGATTCTGTTCACCTTACTCAGTCAATCTTTTTTTTTTTTTTTTTTTACCATGCTGAATCCTTTGCACTAGAATAAATGGCAGGCTGCTGGGAGATTTTCTAAATGAACCCTGGAAATCCTTGCTGAGTGATTGAAAGCTGCTTCTTCCTGTGATCCATCCTTCCTGGCAGGGATTGCCATCCTCAGGCCTGAGAGAGCGAAGTATATGAGGCTTAAAGCCATCTTTCTTGTGATTTTAATAAAAATCCTTCGAGCCTCATGCACTCAAGGAACGTTTTTCTGTGTTGACTTCATGCTGTATACAGTAAACTGTAGTAAGGGAGTGGAATAGGCAGAGGAGGAAGTGAAAAAAAAAACCAAACAAACAAAAGAGAAGTGAATTCCTGCTTTACTTGCACCAGAAGCAGTTGCAAGTCCATTTTTGAATTCCTTGAAAACATTTGTGGGATCGTGTTAAGAGCCCTTGTGCAGATGTTAGAGTCTCTTTAATGCTGGTGATAAACCTATGCCATGAACTTCATAATTAATTCCTGTCAGACTCAGACATGCATTTGTCTCTGCTAGTTTTAATGTAGGAATAGTGATTATCTTGCTTATCTTTGAAATTTGTGCCTGTTGTGTGTTCTGGCGTTTTTGTTACCAGCTCCCTTTTCTTCTCCTGTACCAGTTCTCTGCGTTTACTTTTGTTATGCCATTTACCTGTGTGTAAAGTGAACACTGAATTTATCATCACTGTGGAATATTTCCAAGGAAGTCTTGAGTTGCCAATGTTTCTATCAAAGGCCACAGTGTAATATACATCTTTTGCAGAAGATTTCCTTCTCTCTATGATGCCATGCCAGGTTTTGAGCATTGAACCCACTGCTGTTCCTTCCTTTCCTGGCTTAGGTTTGCCTTTCGCTGTCCCAGTGTCTTCTCATCGGATGATTTTGGCAAGTCTTTTGACCCAAACGAAGAAGCATCACTGTCACCACAAGGTGATGCTGTCAAGAACTTCCTAGGTTGCCTGTTTTCTCAGGAGCGTGGCCTTAAGAAGCATCTCAACCAACACATAAGCAGAGCACGTCCTGTACTTTCCCTTAGCCACTGGTGCCTCTTCAGCATCACTGCCCATGAGCTTGCACACATCCACCAGCAGCTAAATAATTCAATGGCTGCTGAGGGATATATTGGAAAAATTCAATTGGTCTTCTAAAAAGTGTATATTAATGAAGTGTGTCTATTTAAGAAACCGCTTTAATAGGCAGCAGGAGAATTGTTGAGAATTCTGCCAAGGGCAACGGGTACAATTTATACTGCTAACAGAGGATATTATTCACATCTAGAAGAATAAATTGGATATCACCAATGCACTGAATTACTCTCTTGAAATAGAGGTGGGGAATAGAAGAAAAAATAATATCCCAAAAGCATTAAAGAATCCATCAAAGAGTTTAGACTTTTTATTAAAAACTGTAATCAAAGCTGGATCCCATTGTGCTCTCACTCTAGCTTAATGCTTGGCAATGCTCCTCTGATCTCAGTGGCATTGCTAAGAAGGGAGTCAGTACAGTCAGAAACAGATTCTTTTTAGTCTCATTTTTCTAAGTTAAAGGTGAACTGAAGAGAAAAACCTATTTATTTACCAAGATTGATGAGAAGAGGCTAGAGAAATGAAAGCAATATTCCCTCCTGTGTTCAGCTGTATTTCAGAACTGCAGGGATTAACCATGCCTCCTCCAGGGACAGTCCCCTCCTTGTCGCAGAGGTAAGCCCTTCTAGCAGCAGGGCGCAGGAGAATTTGCACACTCTGTGCCTGCCTGTTTGCCCCATGCTACGGCATGGCCTCCATTAAGTGGCACCACAGTGTTTATCAGGACTCATCTTAGATGAAAAGGCTCTCAACGCTGGCCAAAGTTGTTGCTCAAATTCTTTTGGAAGTTTTTTTTAACAGCCTGGCACAGGCTAGCATTGTGTAAAGGGAGAGTATCCAAGAGAAAAGAAGGTGCGAGATGCATCCCATGCTGGGGAGAGATAAGGCAAAGTCAGCTCCTTTTCTGAAACTCACTGGGAGTTTTGTAATATTTCAGAAAGAGCAGAACTGAGCCACTAATAAAAAACGTCAGCACCCCCACCTCTGAAAAAACCTCAACCATTGGAAATGTCTCACAACAACGTTAAAGCCCCTATGTTTTTCAAATGTTTAAACTTCTGGAAAATGCAGCATAGCATCTCCCATGTGCTGAGTGCTGGTATGCCAGGTTTAGCTCCTCAAAAGTTGAAGAAAATTGTGGAGGGGATGGACACAAATGAGTTAATTTCAAGTCTCCCACACAAAAGAGATGTGGTGTGTTTGTACAGTAACCAACATGTTACTTTTCTGTATAAGTCAGCAGTGTGTGGATTTTTCTCTTGCGCTGCATGTGCTGTTTACTGAGTCATTTTAATTGTCTTTCCACAGAGGATAACAGTGTGCCTGCTATCTATAGCCACTGAACTCAGACTTAGCTCTTTCTCCTCCAGGACTTTTCCCTGGCTGCATGATACAGGAGCAAGGACAGCCATTTTGGACACATAAAATAAAGGTGCAGAGGGGGAGAACTAATGTTGATCAAAATTCAGGCTCCTGGAGGGTCCAGGGGGATGATGTAAGCTGCTAGACCAGAGCATTGTGCGTTCATGTATTTCATCACTTTACCAGGGCCAGCTAGCACTCCGCTGAGAAATTCCTGTGCCTGGCTGGCTGGCAGGTAGGATGCTCCAAGTCCATGCCAAATCACCTCGTTGTGGAGGACACAAAAATTTACAAAATTTGATGGAGCTTGCTCCATGACATTTGGCTTCATCCTGCTTTAGCAAAGGGGCCACAGACACAGTGTTTGCTTGAGGACTGCCAGAAAGATGTAGGGGAATGTAGAAAGATGTAGGGAAATGTAGTTTCAGGGCAGTTTTCAGTTCCCTGCCTGCCTCCTCCTCACAGCTGCTCCCTCCTGCCTCTCCTCAGACCAGCATAAACACTTCCTTTTCTCCATGGTGAGCTAGAGGGCTAATGAAGGCAAAAAGTATTATTCACCAAATCATTAATTTTATCTATACCAGCTCTCCAAACCATCTTACCACAAGTGTACAGGGACCTCCAGCCACCTCAAGGGAAAGGTAGGAAGAGAAGTGAAACCCCCAGATCACAGTCTTGGCCTAAGTTGTTGTGGAACTCTACTTAAGCTGTGGGTAAGGTCCCAGCACTCCTTTACCACTTCTCTTTACCATGCTGGTATGAAAAGCAATTGTTTCTTAATTCTGCTTCAGAAACAAGAAGTGGGCCTTTTTCTAAATAAAAACCTAGTTTCTCTAAATAAAAACCTGCCCTTTTTAAAATAAGCCATCATAGCCCAAAGCTTAATTCAATAGGAAGAGTGGCTTTTTCAAGGTTTGAAAGATTTAAAAAATGCTTTAATGGATCTCACCACATAGTGGTCACTAATGAAGCAGGGAACTTATGAAAAATTGTGGACATAGAAGCCCAGTTTGTCCTGGGCAGGCTGAGTGGTCCTGTACCAGTGAATAACTTGAGATAGGTACTGTAAACTCATTTGGTGTACAACCTTCCTTGTTCCATATTTGCACAAGGCTTTACCAATGAAACCTCATTCTCTTTAGCAGCATAAATAATACCATAATATGACACAGAACAGCTGAACAGGAAAAGTGAGAAAGTTTCCTGCTGAAATTAGGCAGATGGATCCAGGGCCCTGCCTACTTTTCCTTGGACTGCCACGGGAAGGCAAGTGTCTGTACAGAATTCACCAAAGCTTTTCCAGCTGAGAACTTCAAGTGGGTCAGGCATCCCTGCAGGACAGCTTGGTAAGCTGAACATACCATTCAAATTTTACCCACAGAAGTAAAAGCTTTCCCATTCTTCCCTTGAGAGGAACTTCAGGTGATGCCTGGTTGGCAGCCCTCTAGACGTTAACCTTAGAAGCCCTAAAATCTCCAATTTCACTAGCAGTACATCTGTAAAGCATGCCTATTATTCACTGCTGTGCTACTCCAGCTGAATTCCAAAGCAGCTCTGTAACTGGTGCAAAATCTGACTAATGAAGTGCTAAATCAAGCCCAGCAAGTAGAAGGGTTCAATTCTTTTTTAGTTCAAAGCTTTTGCAATTAAGGATAATTATGATCCAATATTTAAACTGCTTCTGTTTCAGTTTTCCTGTGGACGAGATTTGGGTTTTGCACACATAATACTATTTTGTTTCAGTAAATATTTCAGTAATACTATAAGTGGTCTATTATCATGTAGTAAAAATCTGTAGCAACATTTATTTACTAATAGCTGTGAACTATTCATAAATGGCCAAAAAAAAAAAAAAAAGGCAGCCCAGTCTGGAAATGCATGAATGAGTTTGCAAGAGCACTGTTTGCTTTTTCCCTGTAAGCTTCTGTTGCTGCAGGGAAATTTGATTTATGAAGCCCTGAGTCCATGTCTGCTTCAGACCCTGGCCTGTTGCTTAATTTAGCAACAAGGCATCGGCAGTGGATTGGCTGCCTTGGAGCAGCACAGCAGTTGGGCTCACTCTCGCTTTCCCTTGTGTAAGGTCACTTTCTCCACCAGCTTGAACGTGTGTTGTGCTGCATACAAATAGACAGCAAAAGGCAAAAGCCTGTTGTGAAAACTGTCTGGCTCTCTGGTACTCATCAACAACATTCAGCCTGCTGAAGCTGAAATGACACTTACTCCTCCCCCCCTACACCTTAAGCCTCCCTTTAGCCCTACTCAGTTTCTGCAAGTGTTTTCCTTCAACCCCCCATGCTTCTTCTTTGCTTTATTATTTTCTAGCACCTTTATCCAAGAGGCTCTGTTTTGCAGACATTTGGAGTGGTGGCAGACCATCTGAGCTCCAGACTGTTCAGTTCAATAGACTGAAAGGAAGGTGACATGACAGCTGGAGTAAGTATCATACCATTTAACACACATAGTGGGAGGCAAGGGACTCTTAAGTCTTACAACTTCACATGCTGACTGCCTGGAAGATGGAGGTGTAATAGGTAAAAAGCAACTAACAGGAGTCCTAAACGGTTCAGCGCCTACATTTTAGCTTTATTTTTTTCCAGGCCTGTCTCTGTTTTCAGAACATGAAGTAAAGTTCCTTTCTGTTTTTACCTTCTCAAGTGTATAGTCTTTATAACCTACTTTAGGTCTGGAAGAGCTGCAGTTGCTCCTGCAGGAGTCAAATGGACGATATGATCCATTGTAAAAATTTGCATTTATCAGATGGCAAAGAACAGAGATAAAGCAATTTTTAATGTCCTCTTCCAGCGAGTGCAGAGCTTATATCTCTGAAATTTGCTGACCACTTTGGCTGGATTAACCCTTCAGTTATTGACTTGAGGAGGTGTTCTACTTGACTCCGCACCATGTACTTTTTGGATATACATATTCCCATAGATGAAAGCTGTATAGAGCTTCATAAGCAAAGCAGAGACATTCTACCACCGTGGGACAGTCCTTCTGCCAAGCAGCAGGCTTATTCAGGTGAAGAAAAAGTCTCAAGAACCCTTTCTAATGAAATTTTCACAGAATATAAATATAGACATTTCTGTCAATTCCCTCATTAATAAATCACAAAGAAGAAGACACAATTGCTGTTTACACAGGAGAACAAACCAAATAATCTAACCTTTATTTAGCATTGGTTTCGGCCATGACTTTTTTTCATAGTTGACCTTTTCTACTTCAAGAGAGATCTTTATAAAGAATAATCATGGATGGGGGGAGGAAGAAATGAAATTATCTTGCTGAAGTGATAATTAAGCAAGACAAGGGCCGTGAAAATAATATATTTTCAAAGGTCTGGGCACACTCAGTCGCCTTGGGCAACAGGACAACATAAGTGACGCTCTGCCCCTCCTACAGCCCTTCCTGTCCCTGACATCAGCACATCACTGTCATTAAAACTGTCATAAAAAAATAGACAGGGCTGATGGGCTGGCTGAGAGGAGCTGTGACAGCTGCTTTGTGTGTGTCACTGGGTTTTATCACTCCATTACAGGATAATGATAATGATTAGCCTTGCCTTGCTCTCAGAATGGAAAGAGGTATTTTTGATGAAAGGAACTAAAAACTTGGTTTGGGCATCATGGCAAGATTTCAAGAATCAACAGCATCTGTCAGCACAACTCTGAGTTATTCTAATCTGCGCTCCAATAACACCCGGATGGCAAGTGTATGATACAACCCCTGGCCTGAGGGCTTAAAGAAAAGGTTTTAAAGAAAAGGTTTTCATAGGTTTAAAGAAAAAAGGGACATGGTGTAGAAGAGGAGACCATTTTTATGTGTGTTAATGCATAGTACTGACTGAAATACATGCATATGTGCATGGACATTTTGCATACAAATGTAGGGCAAGCCAGTTTCTAGCACTGCTTGTCAAGCAGCTCTTGCTTGTGGGACACTGAGCTACCTTGTACTCATGCCAAGTTGATTTCCCACTCAGCAGGTGATGTGAGACAACTCATGCAGGTTCTCTGAACTGTATGACAGGCACCAAGCTCTTCCTGTTACCTGTATGTGAAACCAGGGTATCCTGAATTAGCTCCTCTGATTCCCAGAGACAGTGTTTTGTTCTGGGCTGAAAGCATTAGAAAACGAGTCAAAGGTTCTGGGTTAGTTGCAGGCTTCCTTGTTGATGCTAAGGATTTAACACAAGAGGTTTACACAAGGACCTAATTGCACAGATAATACCAATTCCTGTATTTTCTGAGAACTAAAGCTTTCAGTCCTCATGTTCATTAATATAGTGTTTTAAGCTCTCAAACAAATGTGAAATGTTCCAGATCATTATATCTGCTAACCATACATTCTGGTAGGTATTCTCATTGTTTCTAGCATTACTCTCTTCACTTTTCCTCCTACAAAAGAAGTAGAAATCTGACTGCAAACACACCAACACTAAATGACCTTAAAATATGTTTGGTACACCAGCAAGTATTTTGTGGCTCTTCTTGGGCCAGGGTCTACCATCTTTATTTAAATCTGAGTATTTCTTGCTCAGGAGAGACTCTCAATATAATTAGTTTTTCCCCTGAATTAAGCATAGGGGAAACAGTCTCACATCTTTATTAAGTGTCCTGTGGCTGTGATATTTTGTGAAAATCCCTTTGCTAGGATTTTTTTCTCCTGAGAAGCTGAAGGGCCTCAGCTTCAAGTGTAAACAATTTGTTATCTGCTACTGTGGAATGCAGCAGGTGCTTTCTCGATTGGTCAATGTGGGATGTTTCTACTTGGTGGCCAATCGAGGAGGCAGCAGCTCTTGGACTCTCTAGGAGTCACAGAACTTTGTTATTGATTCCTTTCTATTCTTGTCTCACCTTCTGATGAATCTCTCTCTGTTCTTTGTGATATAGTTATAGTGTGGTCTTTTTAATGTAATATATATCATAATATAATAAACCAGCCTTCTGAAACGGAGTCAAGATCTCGCCTTCCCTTCACCAAGTCCAGACTGCCCTGAAGACCACTGCAATAGTGTCCTTTTCTACGAAGATGAAAATGGACGTTCTCAGCAAAGCAAGCACTTTAAACTGTATCATGGGACCAAGGGTTCTGAAAATTGTTCAGACCACATTCTCAGCTTTCTTTACAGGGTAACATTGTAGGCTGCTTTTTCGACAGCAATTATCTCTAACCAGGCTTTAATTTTTCCTACTTTTAGAATTTTGTCTCTTATTTCAAATGGACATTCCTTGAACACAAATGACTTTTCTTGTTTTGTGAATCTTCAGGAGTCCTCTCTGTTGCACATGCAATAAAGCCATGGGCTTTTAATGACTATTTGGGACAAAACAAAGCCAGAAAAAAATCCAGCCAGAAACACAGACGTCTTTCCCTTTAAACAAATGGCCCCCAAATCAGATTGCTCTATGGTGCAAGAGACGCAGCTGTGCCACTGTCAGATGAAAATGTGACTTGACATTTGTTCACCTCCCTTGCCACACAGTAGTTGCTCTGCTCTGCTCCTCAGCTGGAGCTCTGTCAGGCTGGGTCAGGTCACACTTCACTGACCACAGGGGTCACTGTCAAGATGAACTCTGTGCTCTGTGGTTCTACCACTTGCTGACATGCAGGCCACCAGAACCTCAAAATTTCATCTGGCCTCATTCAAATCCGGTGTCAGTGATGACTGAACTGTCTGCTGATCTTGGGACAACAGGTATTGTATCTCAGAATGTGCAAATGGAGTTTTCTTCATTTTGTATAGTGAGTTATTACTCCTGAAGAACTTTATTCTCTGTCTCCCAGACTCCTACACATGTTCCAGTGTTGATATGTTATATAAACCCCACATAGAGTCCACAGCCAAAGTCTAAGGTGTCATCTCTTCCAAAAGGTTCATTTCCTTGCAAAGCTTGTCCATACCTTTCCAGCCAAGAGAGAGCTGTGGATGGGCTAGGCCATAAAGCAGGTAACTTGTGAGAAGGAGAGCAACTACAGCTTCAGAATTCACTAGCAATACACGATCCTTGTGAGAAGGAGAGCAACTACAGCTTCAGAATTCACTAGCAATACACGATCCTAGAAAGACCTGTCTGTGAGCCACATGGTGAGTGTAGGATCTGGAGGCATGCTGCTGGTATCAGTGGAAGCAGAAGCATTCATTCCTCTGTGGGTGTGTAACGAAGTCAAATATAGTTTGGGAGTAATCCAAAGATATCAAGTTAATTGCTCCGTGCTACGTCTGCCTGCTGTGCAGAGGAAGGAAATGGCAATTTCATTAAGCTTTCAGTGCAAACAACACACCTCTTTGTCTTGCTTAGTTCCTCCATGTTACTCAAGATTTGTTGCCTTCATCATATTTCATTTGTATAAACTGAGCTGTCATTTTGCAAAGGGGACGCTGGCTTTGGTTTAACAATCAGTAACATTATTTAGTACATTCTGGTTTTATTCATAACAAGATAAAATATGTGTGGTCCTCATAATTGGCCTTTTGGTTTACAAGGCAAAGGTATGAAGTGCAAAAAATACACACTTTATGAGTTCTGGATTGTTGAAGTCTTCAAAACCGCCAGCAAAAAAAATAGCACAATATTCTCACCTATAATTACTAGAACAATATAATTTGTGGTAGAAGCACAGAACATTTTGCAGCACAGAGGCATTCTAATACCTGCAGATAAATTCCTTTAGGTATGCCTTGAGAAGCATCATTTTCAACAGCCAGACTCACCCACTGGCAGAGTAGGCAGATGGTTCTGTCCCACGGAGACGAGGAGGAGGAATCACAGCAGGCAGCAGAGGGACAGCCTGCACATTTGGACAGCCTCCTTGGCTCAACAGCAATGTAAACACCTCCACCCTTTTATCCCCTCTTTGCCATCCTCTCTCAAGGGAATGCAGCTCTGGTTTAAGTCGCTGCTGATGCTGCGTGAGTGGATTTGTAACCTTTAGATACACAGGCAGCAGGAATGATCCAGCTCCTTCTTGTCCGAGGTGTTCCTCTACAGCACCGGGAGCTTTGCTATCCCTTCCAGGCCGATTATCTCAGGCTGTCCCTGCCTGCCCAAGCTCTTCTCCCCTCTCCCCTCTGTGCTGCTCACCTGCAGCTGTTCCAAGTCTTTGCTGTCTCCATCAGGTGTCCGTTCAGCCCTTTGCTTGGTTACTCCTGCCAGACCGTGCAAGGGCTTGCAGGTCACCTCAGCTTTTGACCAACACTGACTGTTTGTCATTGACTTCATCTTCTCCTGCAATGGCAGCCCCACTGTATTTGTTTAGAGAGGCAGAGAAAAGCCTAGAGCAAACCGGTAAAAGCTGCCCCAGGGATTCCCAGTGCCTGGTAAAGTGGGTGGAACCAGGCAAAGCTATCTCCTAAACATTTCAAACAGCTGCTAAAGGGCCCAATCTGTCACAATTTCATGCACTTACTCTGTCAAGAAGAGCATTAGGAGAGAAAATTGAAATGAGTTTCTAACCTGAGAATATTTTTAGTTCCCAATCGAAGCATTTTGGCATTCAGAATTGTAACTGCATGGAATGGGCTGCAATTTCCCTCCTCCCTGTATTGATGTGATTTCTTGCTCCTTAAATCTTCAGGACAATTTTTAATAGATACTGAATATTTTCCATGTTTTTGAGCAGTTATCTTCACTCATGGAAATGGGAACTTTTGGATGCTTTCTAAGAATATTCAAAATTTTAAAATACAGCATCTTAATAAAATTAGGTTATGAAGTTGTGAATTTTGATGAGGAGACCTTTACAAAAGATCTTTTTGCTAAAAACTCCTCAATTGTTTACAAAGATGGCTAATATTTTGATGTTCAAACAATGATGAAAAGAGAAAAGAAAATAATATGCCTTCTCTGACTACCTCTATTGATTTAGGAAATCTTTAGTGAAGAGTACGTGAACTTTGACTTGGAAAACAAAATGCCTCTACATGCTTTACCCATGCAGTTAGCACCATATCAGTGCTGGGGGCTTGGCTGGCTGATTTCAGGACTGGCCTCTTCATTGGCAATTTGCCTTTTACCTAAATGCCTAAATAGTTTTGTTTGTTTCTGGTTTTTGTTTGTTTGTTTGTTTGTTTGTTTGTTTGTTTTTCCTCAAATTGGTTCCTAGGGTGTGGTTCTACAATCCTTGATGCCATAGTTTTATAAATAGGAGCTAAATGAACTTAAACCGGATTGAGAGTTTACATGTGGTTGTGACATTTTAAGCTTCTTCAAAATTAGACTGAATTAATTGCAGCCAAACTAGTTTAAATTGAAACAATCTTATTACCAGACACAACTGTTTAGCCAAATGAGTAAAACTACACCTTAACCAGGCTGTTGGTCCATGATAGGTTTTACTAGATACCAAACATGGGTAAAGAGAATCTCAAAAAAGCTCATTATGCAAATCATGAGGTACTTGGATGGTTGTTCTGACCCTCTATGGTCTTTCTCAGCACAGCCATGCCACTGCCCTCTCTCAGCTAACCCTGTGCCAGTGACACTGAGCTGTTGGACAGGCTCCAGACCACGGCCACTCTTTAGGCCAGCTTCACTGCACTGCAGATGAAGAGGAGGCAGGCTCAGGCACAGCCAGAGCACACCTTCTGCAGCCGCCAGAACCTCTGTGACCAGCTGGGTGGGAAGGTTTGGACATCCAGCCCTCTGTACCCCTGCACAGGATGTTTGCAGCCCTGGCTGGCCATTTGCCCTCCTTTGCTGCAGCTGGGGCAGAGCCAGACATCCACATTTTGACCAGATGAAATTACAGCTGGTGGGTCCAGGGGCACTAGGGAAAGGAATGAAATGGATGATTTTGTGTGTTGTCTCTATTGTATTTCAATTCCTTTAGCCCAAAGAATGTGAAAATGTTTTGTGATATCCTACATCACTGTGAGCAAATGAAATAGAAACAACGAGGATGTGTCTGATTGCAGATTCTAAAGGAAACTGGGGAATGTTTCCAGTCATATTAGATTTAATCTAATCTAGCTTTTTCCTTTTTCTCTCTCCATAAGATAGCAGTCCTTTTTCATAATTTAAAGGGAAAATAAATCACTGCTGAAATATATAACACCTGCTAGCATTCGCCTGCAGGAAGTCCATAACCCTGGCACTGACAAGCAATGCATTAAAGCATGATGTTGAAGATGAAAATAAGGCAATGGATGCTACATAATCACAGATGCAATCTGCAAAAGGGGCTCCAGTCTTTAAGAATGAGCACCCTGTTGTTAGCCTCCTGTCTCTAGGCATAGTAAGGGATACAAAAAAAAAAGACATATTACTTTGTTTTCAACTTTTTTTACTTTGTCAAGTATAAGACTTTCGCTTTTGCTCCACATCAGTGGCCTATTATTTTTTGGCTTTGCACCAGTCTGTTAAAACAGAAGAAGAAAAACCTTTCAGTCCTAAAGGTCCACAGGGAAAAAGATCTTAGTTTGATCTCATTTTCCTTTTAACATTAATTGTATGTTTAATTTTTGCAGGCAGAGGGCCGAAAAGTGAAATAACAGCTTCTACCATGAGCATGACTAGGGCCAAGCAGCAGAATTTAAGGCCATTTTGTTCTTAGTGTTTCTGGCACTGAAAATCCTCCACTCTGGCTCAATCTTTCTATATTACCATCTTGGATGTGTTACAGAATAACCCAGTGCATCTCAAAGTGCAGAACGGAACAGGAGTGTAGGTGCCTGCAGAGCCTGAGATTATCTACACAAACAGAGCAGTTTGTAAATACTGCAGTGCACCCTCACTGCTCTTCTGCTGTCTCTTCCTCTTCGCTCTTAAGCTGCACCAACTTCATTCCCATTCAGAAATGGCACTGAAGTCTTGATACACTTATTTTTTAATCTGAAAATGTTTGTCCTTACCCTTTGCATATTCCAGCAAATACAACCACTCTACTCAAAAAGACAGCAAGTCACTTAAAGAGAACATGCAGGCAAAGGAAGCATATTTTCATTCAGTTAGCCCTCAGTGCAAAAGAGAATTGGTTTCCATCAGTGGCACAATACAAACTGAGCCAAATAATCAGTTCTTCACACTTCAGGAGCTGAGCTTAAGTTCATAACTTGATGTGATCCCAATTAGAGACAGGAATCCTGATACAAGATAGCCCGGGACAGCACACTGTGAGAGGGGCAGGCTGGAGATGGGAATAAAAATTACCAGTGGAATAAAATGGCTATGGTTCCTTCTCCCCAGAGCTGACCTGAGAATCCCAGAGTCTGTTGTGAATGCTCTGAGGGCCTTGATGAGAACAAGAAGATGCCCTGTCACTTCTCTTCTCATGCTGGAGATGTCTTTGCTCACAGATCAGCTCACCACAATGCCCAGGCTGGTTTGGAGGACCCTACGCCTCAACCTGTGTTTTCAAAACAGGACAGGACTGGACCATTTACAGAAGACCTGAGTTCACCTTGGTGTGCCACAACCACAGCTTCTAATGCAAGCAGGAACAAGCTCAGTCAGGGCGGTGTTTTTTCTTCTCAGCATACTTTGGGTATACTTATTACAGCATAAGCTCCTTTTGCTGCCATAAGGATTATAATAATTTAATCAGCTGTCATCTACTGAATGATTTCCTTCCTTCTACCAACACTATCATTCTTAGGTCCAAATTCTTTAGAAAAAAAGCAATTAACTACAAACTTCATTTAGTTAACTAAAATGAGAGGAGTTCTTTTTATTTGTTTGTATTTGTTACTGCAATAGTAGCACCAATTTTGCTGGTTTGTTTTTGCAATGACTTAAGGGGAAGCAAACAAATTATTTTAAACATGTAATAAATACCTAGAAAAAAAGAACAATAATTACACTTTCAATGTCAAATAAGTTTTACCTACCCTTATCCTGTGTTTCACAATTTTATGGTGTTCCCATTTTTAAAGACTGCTTTTAAAATAAATGTCAGTAAGTATTCCCCAGAAAATAATGTGTTTGATGGCATTTCTTTTCTTCTGTGCATGAATGGCTTAGGGATTACTGTTGAGTTTTCAGCTATAAATGCAAATGTAAACCTAACCCAGTTTACAGTTTGAATGTGTGCTATTTGCTCCAGCTGTTCTCTGTTTGCAAGGGGGTCTGATTCAATCCCCTCTATCAAATGACACTGTTTAAATTCTCTGGTTGTCTGGAAAAAAAAAACACTGAAAGGTGAAGAAAAGGAAGTGATTTCAAGATAGAAAAATACTGTTTTTCTGGTTAGATGAGTAGGGAAATCACTACCTGTCCAAAAATTTCACAGGGCTTTTTGAGCACCACATTTAGGGAACAGAAAGAAAACAGAAGAGAATTTTTAATCCCAGTGAGACTTCTGTCAGCTGTGGAACAGTGGATGGGGAGGTTTGGGGGGCCTGCCTCTACAAGTTCTGTGGAGCTACAGGCCTCTGTTTTTTCCTGGCCACTCTACCAGAGAGAAGTACATTTTATTTTCATGCCAGGAGTAGGCTTGCTCAGCCAGTAGGCTGAGTGCTCATGTTGCTTGCTGTACACAGTCAGGGACTGAAGGCAGTCCCTGTGGAACAGGTATCTCAGCACACTTACATTTTGCAGGCTGAGAAATCCTGATAGCAGAGTGGCCAGAACGGTGAAAAATCAGTCCTGGGCTGGTGAGGCTCAACACAAAAGGCACTTACATGCTGAAGACAGGAATGCAGTGGCAAGTTTTAAAGGAAAATCATGAATTGCATGACCTTTTGGGGAGGGAGCAGTGTTCTTTCTGGCTGTGCCTATATGACATCCGCCGCTTGTCAGATGATCCGTAATGCCACAATATGGCAACGTGGGAGCAGCGCCAACCTGGCAGAAGGGGTCTAACATACAGAGCATGGATCCTGCTCTGAACCTGCCCCAGGTTCCCTGAGGTTTTGATTAATGCTCATCCCAAAGGGTGTCATCATTTTGTTTACCTTTTTGGCTTGGAGCTGCTGATGTTATTGCCACAGCACTGCGCATCTTGAGCTGAACACACCTCCAGCTCCCCTCGCATATCAGTTGAATTATGTAGGTCTCGGTCACTGGTGAATTTGTCTTGGGGCAGAGAGCCTGTTTATTTGAAATGCTGCTGCATCTGTGCTCAGTTCACATTAGGGTTGTGCAACCAATAAAAAAAAATACATGCAAATTGTTCTAAGTGCCAGTTTGGAAGCATAAATGAAATCTGGTTACATGCATTGTCAGATTGATAGGCTCTGCTGCAGGAAAGAATAACTTTCATTTTATGGCAGTATTTGCTTATGAATCTACTGGGACACCATTTCTTTGTTGCACAGTCTTTGCCAGCAGCCTTGTGAAGCTTTGGTGGTCCCAATGTTCTTTGTCTTTCTGTCAAGCACAGTGACCAGCCAGGACTTGGGAGTGTGACTTTCTTTTTCCAGCTCTGCACAGGCTACAGAGGAACAACCTCACCCAGCTGCAGGCAGCTCAGCTGCAGAAGTGGGTGAATTCTACCTCCTTTCCCTTTCTCTTTGTCTGATGTGGCTTTAAACATTTGGATTTAGGAGCAGCCTCCAAAGGTACATCCCTGCTGCACCTTTGCAGTGTAGAGGGGAGGGAAATGTCCAGATCGCCCTGAAGAAGCAGCGCAAAGCAGCTCAGCTCAGTCAGTGCCAAGTCCCACACCCTGTCTGGCATCATGTAGCCAGAAGCACAGAGCTTCTACAGCTCAGATATTGCCAAAAAAGATCTCATCTAGTTCATCTATCTTTACATTCTGCAGCGTGCGGCCACCTTTCCTACATTTCTGCAGCCTGGTGACACAAAGGGTTGATGTTCTACAATGGCTTTGTGATGTGGGGATCAAGCTCCTCCAGGATACCGTGGTCAGCTTTAATGTAATTGAGGTCACTTTCAAGCAATATATCAAACTACAGTTTGTCTCATCAATACAGGCAGGAGATGGAGCAGTGTAAAGGCTTTGAAGGCCGAACAAAAAGAGTGTAGAATCAGATACTCCTTTTTTGGCAGCTGTTTTAATAGAAGGTAAAAAAATCTTTGTCCTTGGCAAGCCCCTTTCCTAACACCCAGAGCCATGCCCCAACCTCAAAGTAACTGAAAATAAAATAAGCAGAGCAACCAAAAAAAACCATTTTCAGTAACCAGCAAGGCTCCTTAATCAAGCCCTTGCTTCAACAACAGCCAGCATCAAGGCAAGGAAGGCAATGGGATGAAGAGAAGTAAAAATTATCTGCAGGAAGCCAGCCCATCATCTGAAGGGGGGCTCCCTCCTTCCCTCCCCACAGCTTGTTTCTCCTTACAGTGTACCGTATGGCTTAGCAACTCTGCAAATGCTGAGACAAGTGTGCTGGGGAGCAAAGAAATGTTTCCTTATAGACATGCCAGGCTGTCACTCCTCTGCCTCCCCCACTGTTAGGAGCTGCTAGACTCTCTCAGCCATCTGGTGCAGGATTTGAAATTTCCTGCTGCTAACCCTGGCCAGTCCTGGCATTGCTGTGCACTCGCTGTATGGAGATGAGACAGGTTTTGAAGTGTTTCTACAAAGCTGGAAAAGCAGTGGAAAGGCTGGAGGAAAATGAGTGGGAAGGTGTGAGCTGGAAATAAGACACACTGGTGATGGAGGCCTCAAGCACGTATTTCCCTTTTGTGGGGGATAAAGGGAAGAGCTTTGCTTTTAGATTTTAGCGGTCATGGGACACAGCCATGGCAGAATAAATTGTAGATAACACGCTCCTCTTTATTCCCTGCTGGGGAATGGAGATGCAGACAGATTTCCAGAGAAGCACAAGGACATGAAGCCCTTTGGATGAGGAAGGGTCTGAGAAGCCATCTGCCTCAGTTTCCTCTGCCAGCTCCTCCCTGTGGGATGCCACTCACGTGTGACAGTTGGGAAGCTGAAGAAATCCTTATGAGGTGTATTTAGACCAGCGTGCCAGCAACCAGGATCAGGACCAAGCTGTGCCTGCATAGTCTGCATGGACAAGAGAGGAAGTCATTGCTGCTCTTGCGGCTCTCCCTGCTGGAATCTGCTCTGACCCCACATTACTCAGGTTTGCTAATGCAAAGAGCTGTAAGGCAGGTGTTAGACCACTTTGTTAATGCACTTTTTTCATTCCACTGGCGTTCAGAAATCTATCACAGTAAATGCATTATTAATTTGGCCATGTTAGAAGATGTAGCTCTTTCCATACACTCAGTGCTAGCAGTGCTAGGAAAAGCAGAGAGCATCCCTTTCCCTGACAGACAAGGGACACCCACAGCTGTCCCAAATCAGGCTCTGTGATCCCAAAGTGCTTATTCATCACTGTGCACATATCCCTTGTAGTCACTGTGATGAGTTTTGAGCCAGTCCTAGAAGCCCTGAAGATGCCCAGAAATTCATACAACTCTTTTTAAAGTATTAAAGAAGTACCACAGCTTCAATAGGTGTTATACCTGGGCAAGAGTCTTATAAGGATGTAGCCTCTAGTTGGGTGGAATGAGTGTGTTAGGCTATCCTTAGCCTACATGAATACCCAAAATAGACACTGCCTTGAGTGAAACCCTTGACTGGGTTTTCCTCTGAACATTATTACACAACAGATACAGTTTCCATGCAAAGTGACTTGACTTTTCCCCAGTAAGAGTGATAGGATGGTCAAACAGTTATTTACTTATCAATATCTGAATTTTGAAAATATGTTAGCTCCAGATGAAATGAGAAATATCTTAGAGTATATAGAAAAACCTTCAGTTCTCCAGTTAAAAACAACTCTCCCAAATATGTACTCTAATACTTGCTGTGTGTACGGTGGGTGTAACAGTATTGATGCAGGACTTCTAAGAAAAATACTCCATCTTTCCACAGGCCAGCATGCAACTGCTTGAAAATAATGAGCTGCAGATATTATTTTCTATTTCCCAGTGAATAGTTGCTGAAATTATTTACAGTCTTCCCACAGTTCCAATTATTTTGCTGTGTGGCCTTACAGGCTCTCTCTGTGTGCAAGGCATTTTATTCCTGTATTTCCACACAGAGAAGAGAATTTATTGGCAGAAGCTGGCCCAGCCAAATTGATTTTACCTACCTGCAGTGATTTTAAGTCATAATAACTGAGGATGCTTCTCACACTACATGCACTACCCAACTGTGTGCCCTGAAATTCAACTAAAGGGTGCCCATTAATTTGAATACTGTTTTGGTGAGGCTCTAACAAACACACTGCCTTGTCTTGTTTAGGGCAACATTGCATGGGCATCAACGTGAATTCACTTTCTGAACAAGGAACAGGCAACATCTGCCCCATTAGAGATGCAGCTACACTGCAGTGGGGATGGTAAATGGTGGTGATGATAGTGATGGTGATGACCATGGTGGTGGTGTGCTCCCCAGAAGTCATTCAATGTCTTTATTTCACTACTTAGTGTGTCTTCCATTTTGCAGGCTAAATGCTGAACACAGCGGTTTGCTCTGCCATGTTCTTCAGATTGCCCTTATGTTTACAGGCTTTGGGGAAGAGGATGAGCTTCAGAGAAGCTGTCAGTGCTCCTGTCATCAGCTGGCAGTCATCAAAGGAACATTATAACCGTGGACACAACAAGGAGCAGCTTGGACCATAAACAAGCTGTCTAGATACCAACATGTTATTCTCAAAGAAAACAGTTTTCTTGGATCTGGGCACAGCCTGCTGCTCTTTCGATCTTCAGAGCACTGAAAGCATGATATTTTCATCCAAACATCCACCTGAACCCATCTGGAGAAACAGAAGGCCTTGTACCGCAAGCAGGGCCTGTTTCCTTTTCCCCCTACATCACACAATGGGCACAAGAGTGGCAAATCTTATGCCTTTAGCATTTTTTCCCCCAAATCAATGACTGTGGTAGGATGAAAAGAACACATGCTTCTGACTGATCAAACCAAGACTGTCATTTTCACCTGTTAAAAGAAGTCAGTCTACTAACAGTCTAACACAGTTGAACAGAGAGACTTGATTATATTTAAATTAATTAGTACTTTATTTATAATTAAATTCAGGAAAAAAGGAACCATGTACAACAAGAACTTATACATGAAGGAAAAAGTCTTTATATTACCTAACCCCCAAAATCCACCTGAGTCTGTGCTGAGAAATAGAAGTACTCATCTATAAATGGGATCACATTCTTTGTGAGTGAGTTCTCAAGTTGGGCAAAGTTGGGCAAATGCTGACAGTCTCAAGGATGACAGAGAAGCACTGACTGCAGAAGACAGGGCCACAACAGGGCTGACAAAATCAGTCATTCTCTTTGCTCAACCTGAAAGTAAGGAAATCACAACATTTATTGGGAGGAAAGAATTTGAGTTTGCTGCTCCATTGGCACCAGGCTAATAGGACTTGGAGTATCTGAAATCAGTCTGTTACTATTAGAATAATGAGAGACCCACACATCTGCCAGTGACATCTTGGCAAAGGTTTCTCCCTCTACCTTCACCACCAAGAAGTAACTTTGGAGCTTCAAAGCAACAGCTGTGCTCCAAGGCAGCTGCACACATCATCCCAAATTAGCTGAATTGCACAGCTCCCTCTCTGTTCCATTTCATGTCCCACAAAGCTGAAAGAATGACAACATGTGGATCCTCACCTCTGAGTTTTCATCCAGCCAAACTGGAGAACTATCAGGGCCTGATGACCATGCACTAGAGGGACAGCCAGCACATTTGGACAGCCTCCTTGGCTCAACAGCAATGTAAACACCTCCACCCTTTTATCCCCTCTTTGCCATCCTCTCTCAAGGGAATGCAGCTCTGGTTTAAGTCCCTGCTGCTGCTGCGTGAGTGGATTTGTAACCTTTAGATACACAGGCAGCAGGAATGATCCAGCTCCTTCTTGTCCGAGGTGTTCCTCTACAGCACCGGGAGCTTTGCTATCCCTTCCAGGCCGATTATCTCAGGCTGTCCCTGCCTGCCCAAGCTCTTCTCCCCTCTCCCCTCTGTGCTGCTCACCTGCAGCTGTTCCAAGTCTTTGCTGTCTCCATCAGGTGTCCGTTCAGCCCTTTGCTTGGTTACTCCTGCCAGACCGTGCAGGGGCTTGCAGGTCACCTCAGCTTTTGACCAACACTGACTGTTTGTCATTGACTTCATCTTCTCCTGCAATGGCAGCCCCACTGTATTTGTTTAGAGAGGCAGAGAAAAGCCTAGAGCAAACCGGTAAAAGCTGCCCCAGGGATTCCCAGTGCCTGGTAAAGTGGGTGGAACCAGGCAAAGCTATCTCCTAAACATTTCAAACAGCTGCTAAAGGGCCCAATCTGTCACAATTTCATGCACTTACTCTGTCAAGAAGAGCATTAGGAGAGAAAATTGAAATGAGTTTCTAACCTGAGAATATTTTTAGCTCCCAATTGAAGCATTTTGGCATTCAGAATTGTAACTGCATGGAATGGGCTGCAATTTCCCTCCTCCCTGTATTGATGTGATTTCTTGCTCCTTAAATCTTCAGGACAATTTTTAATAGATACTGGACATTTTCCATGTTTTTGAGCAGTTATCTTCACTCATGGAAATGGGAACTTTTGGATGCTTTCTAAGAATATTCAAAATTTTTAAATACAGCATCTTAATAAAATTAGGTTATGAAATTGTGAATTTTGATGAGAAGGTGACATTTGCAAAAGATTTTTTTGTTAAAATTGCTTCAATTATCTACCAAAATTTTCAGTACTTCAATGTTCAAAAAATGATGAAAAGAGAAAAGAAAATAATATGCCTTCTTTGACTATCTCTACTACTCGCTGTAGGAAATTATTTCTCCAAACAGATTCCTAGGCTATAGTTGCATGATCGTTTATTCTGTAGCTCTTCAAATAGCAACCAGCTAAATGAACTTACACTGGATCTAGAGTTTACATGTGGCTCTGGCATTTTAAAATCTCATTTACAATTGATAGTTCCTTCAAAATTAGGCTTAATTCTTTCTAGCCAAACTTGTTTAAAATAAAACAGTCACACAGCCAGACAAAACTGGTTAACCAAATGAACTTTTGCCTTAACTGGACACCCCTAAGCACCCACATGGGCCCCTGTACACAAGCAGTAACTAAAGGGTGCATTTAAAGTTATCCTCGGAAAATCTTGAAAGGGAGTCAATAGATAAAAATGTGTTTTGCCTTTTCTTCTGTTCCATGTAATTTCCCATTGTTTTTATAATTTACCTAGCTATTGCTATAAAAATAACAACTACAATAGTATGTTGTCCTTTACCACCTTCATCTCATGCCTGGTGTCTAAGGCCAGAAGATCCACAGCCATGGGTGGAATTAGTCAAAGTGCAAACTTCATATCAAAACAGATTCAGGTCTACACAGCAGAGCTGATTCTGGCCCAGGTATCCACCACAGATATGCTGAATTAATAGATAAGCCAAAACCTACACACTGAAAATTCAAAATCTCTTTCTGCAGAACGCCCTAAACTGGAATAATAAAGAACCTGTCTCTTCCAAAGGAGCATCTTCTTCTTAGAGCTTGGCTTGAAACAGGACACAAATGAGTATGACATAGAAAAAGAGAAGGGAGAGAGGAATTTCAGGAGAAAAGAAAATGAGACATCCTTTCCACGACATGAAAATTAATTTCATTGCTTCATACAATTAATGTATAGGGAGCAGCAACCCTATCATAACAGGTAAGCATAAATAAAGGAAAACTTTTTTCTCTCAGTCTCATCTGCGGATTACTATGCTCAGCCTTTTTTTGTTAGGCTATATTTCTTGCTAATATTCTTCCATCTCAGTAGTCATTTGCCAGTTTGGCCAGCAAATTGAGAAAAACCACCAATTCACTCAGAACCTTCTGAAGCCACCTGCTTAGCTGAAGATATTTGCAGTACAAACTAGAGGGTTGTGACTGTTCCAGCATTGCGCGTCTAATGCTGAAAGAATCATAATATTTGCATATTATGAGGAGCTAAATAATCATCAAAGAGTATAGAAAAACCTTCAGATCTTGCACAATTGCATGGTTGGAGATGAACTTATAAAAAATCCTCCATAATTTACAGAGATGAAAATGAAATAGTAACCTCAATTCATTTTTGCACTGTGAGAACTTGGTTACATGGAATTGTTTAAAGATATAATTTTATGGACTTTGTAAGGGATAGGGATTAATTTGTTGATATTTTCTATTTCTTAAAATAAGAAATAAAATGAAATCCCCGACTGACAGTGCTGGGATGAAAACTCCTGGGATTGAAGGTAAGTGGTAAAAGGGGACCACTTATTTGCCCCAATGAGTCTTGGTCCTAGCTTCCATTCCCAAGTATGGTGGCAGCTTGGACCCTGACCCAGAAATCCTTATTCATGCCCAGTTTGGATTACCTGCTACTTTTTTCTTCCAAAAGCTATCAATATATCCAGAAACAGGTGCATTTGCTTTCTGTATTTTTTCTGGAATGATAGTGATTTGTTTATTTATTTATTTATTTATTCATTTATGTTGCAAAAAAAAAAGATCAAGAAGTATCTGAACTCCAAAAAAAACCCCCACATCTGACAGTTCCTCTAGAGAACTTCCATTTCCTCAGGTCTATGGAGATGGTGCTTTTACAGGTGGGGTTTGGGTCAGCTTGTTCTCACTCATCATCTCACTCCTCATCTTTTTGCGTGTGTGAAAGCTCATGACTTGACAGGCAGCTCAATACCTATAAATGGCCATTTGTTATTTATGGTGATTAGAAAGTGTCCATGTTTTCAGACCTATTACGTATGCAGTGATGTAAGGTTTCTATTTTAAAGATAGTATTTATTTATCATACCAGAAGGGGCTAATGTCTGGAAAGGTTATATCGGTAAAGCAAACACAGAGCACTACTGAACAAAGTATAACCTAAATGGCCTGTTTGCATTCAGTATTGAATTTTTAATCTCATTTCCCCATTTTGTTACAAACAGTAAGGGGAAAAACCGATACAGAATCCATAGGGAAAAAATCCAGGGCACTGTACATTGCATGTGAGGAAAAAAGTCCCCATGAAATCCTTCTGCTTTGTTATTGACAACAGTTTGCTCCCTGCCAATAACAGTAAGAGCAGCAGAGCTTGCTTTAAGTTCTGGTTTTCCTGTTTGTAGCTAAGTAAGTTTATTAGGGATGAAAAAAAACAGGTGGAAAGGGGGACAGGAAGGAAAGAAGGCCTTTATGGTGTGTAGATTGCACACTATAGAATAAATATTTAACACCCTGGTACCCTGTAAAGCCTGTGTTCCCAGGCAGCTCTGCTCTCTTGGGATACAGCCAACAGATAAGGGAACATACTCCACCTTCAAGTCCCTTCTTTTTACAGTTCTGAAGGTCAGGGTGAATGAGAATTAGAAGAGCCTGGAAAAGGGCAGAGAGAAAAGAAGATCCAGATTATTAGGTGATCTGAAAAAGTGTGGGAAGTCAGACAATTCCTGAGTCCTCTGTGGACTCAGTGCAACCTAAGACAGAGTCCTATTTTCTTAGAAGATAAATGAAAAGAGAGCTACAAGTCATGCTGACCATGCCACTTCAGGTTTCTAAAGCCTTTCCAGATGGTCCTACAGGGAGCCTCAGCTGTGTGAACAGCTATAGAAACAGCTCTATCTTCCACTTTGACATGGTTTTATTCCTAAATCTTCTTGTGTTTTTGGACACCTGCTGCCACATCAGTCTTAAAAGAAAGAAGAAAGTCTCATGGTTTATTATTGATTTTAGAATCAATAGAAAGTCAGAATTCTAGATACGATTTCTGCGATGGCACAAGGAAGATTAAAATGGCAGTTTGCCATAGAAAGCTCAGGAAAGTGAAGATAGGGTGAAATCCTGAAAGGAAGATTTGTCAAAACCTCTCTGAACAAAGCAAACTTATTTGATTTCATGCACTCAGTTAGCACAACCTTCTTAGCCTCAATTTTCCAATGAGAGTCCAACAGCCAAACCCACAAACATTTCTATAAACAGTAAAAGCAACACAAAGTAGAGAAGAACAAGGCAAATCTGAACTGACTTCTATTGATTTTGTGATAAAGGCTCCATGGAGACTGGCTTTTAATTACCTTTTCAGAGGAGACACTTATTTAGTTCATAGCCAGGGTTGGGGTTTTTTGCCCCTTTCCTCCCAGGTACAGTAGACTGTACTGCTAGGATTAGCATAGGATTGAAACGATAAATGTGTATTGGGACACAGTTTTAATTATTCATCCATTTTATTGTGGTACTGCTAAAGACCAGGCAAGAATGAGACAATACACAAAATAGAGATGCCCCATCACAACTGCTCTGCTAGTGAATAATATTTTTAGCAGTTTAGCGCCACTTTCTTTCTAGCCAAAGTTATGCCAAAGCAGCACATACCTGTCCATCTTGTTTTCCTTTACACTGCTGTTTCTACAGATGTTAGTGACTTAGCCCTGCCAGGTAAATGGCATGAATGATTTAACCCTGACAGGTACAGAGCTCTCCTGATGCCTTCAGGGTGGGGGCAGAGGGGATACACAGTGCTGTGTCTCTGTGTTCAGCTCCTCTCTGAATAAAACCAGCAAGTCCCAGCTGTACAGTGGCTCTGAGCTGTGCGTGGTGGAAGACAAGCAAATAGGGGCAAATGAGGCTTGAAAACCATCTGTTCACTCACCAGAGCCTGACATGAGCTGATTCAGTGTTTGCTGCCCTGCCTGGGTGATGTGAGCTGTTCTTACAGCAATAACAGGTGCAAAGCTTTCTGGTGTAGTGTTGTTTTTAAACCCCTGAGTCTCTTTAGTAATCCAGAGAGGCGGTGGGCTGAGCTCTCCAAAGCCATAGCACCAACTTTGTACAAGCAGCCTGGGCAATTATGGATGCAAAATGAATCCTGCAAGTGAAGTCACACTGTTCCTCACTTCCCAGAATTACTGGGGATAGTGTACACAGAGCAGGCTTACACACAACAGCAGGATGCCGTGGTTAGACTTTGCAAACACATATACCTTTCCTCTAGAATCTCTCTTCTGCTACTAGGGCTGATGCAGTTCTGCTGGAAGTCCTGATGCAGAGCTCATGGAATCACAGGATTCCCAGGGACACGTTCCACTAGAATAGGCTAGACTCAAAGCCCCATCCAACCTGGCCTTGAACACTTCCACTGATGGGGCCTCCACAACTTCTCTGGACAATCTGTGCCAGTGCCTCAACACCGTCACAGTAAGGAATTTCTTCCTAACATCTAAATCTCTCCTCTTTTAGTTTAAGACTATTCTGCCTTGTTTTAACACAATCTGCCCCCGCTTTTTAAGACCCCTTTAAGTACTGGAAGATGTTCCATTATTTTAGCTACCTTGAAAAAGAAGGTCAAAGAGAAAGGACATTGGTGACCGCAGTGCACAAGAAGATGAGCATTTAAATTATTCATTTTATACAAAATCTCCTTATATGTGATTGAAAACAGGTGGTGCCTAGAATGACAGCTCATAGCTGCTTTCTGATTACTAATACGCCATCATTATGTGGTGTAAGGAAAAGAGCTATAGCAGATGGGGCTCTCTAAAACCAGACAGCAGAAGACCATACAGGAAAATGCTTGACTCTGTTTTAGCTTACAAGCTGTAAGTACAAATGGAAATATGATTTTGAGTCAGAGGGAGGCCTTTGTGCAGTAAAACTTGGGAGTCTTCAAACACTGCCACCACTCAAAGTAGACAGACTTTGGTTAGTCACTCTTCTCCTGCCTATCTTGAATTCCTTTTTTTTTCCTCTGTGCTCGTATAGCAGCATATCTAGTGCAAAATAGGAAAACAGATTAAACTAGAAACAATCAGCATGAGGATCTTGGTTCACACTTCAGCTCACACATCAAGAGTTTCTGTACCTTAACAAGCTGCCACTCACAAGGAAGCCAACTCAATCACAAATTAACAACCTCTGCTTGGTTTTGATTCCAGATCTATTGTGCCTTGAGAAATATTATATCTAAAAATACTCTGAGTTAAGGTCCCCCATGTGCTTCAAGCAGAGTGTTCTAGAAATGATCTATAACATTTTGCACATTAAAGAACAGCAGCAGCCTTGATGCAGAGCACTTTGCTCATTTGTTTTATATACATTCCCAGACCAGCAAAGTGGCCAAGGTGACTTTAGGAGGAAAAGGCTGCTAGAGTACAAGCAGTGCAATTGGGGCCCACAACTTTCTGTGCATGTCAAAAGTCGTTTGCATATTCATTATCTTTTGATGAGCGTTGTGTGGGCAAGGGAAATGTACTTTCCCCTTTAGAGCATATCTCAATTTGATCAGCCTTCTGTAAATCTCCCATGCTCTGTATCAGTGTGGGTATAATTTAGTCCATTCGCTGTATGGAAAGATCCTTCCCCCAGATTACTGTGGTTTTAACTGTAAACAAAATATTTGGGAAGGCAGAGAGCCTGGCAGGGGAGTTTGCTGGGGGCAAATATATAATGGCTGTTTAATTAGGATCAGTCCCTAGAAGTTTTCTAGGAGATAGAAGAAGTTGCATGCTCACCAGTGTTGAGCAGCAGAGGTGCCAGGCAGGGTTACTTAAAAAGCCAAGAAATTTTGGCATTGGGATCAGTCTTTAGCTCAGAGGTTATGAAAACCCCACAGCTCTTCTGTTCTCACAAGAAGGGTGAGAATTGAAGCAATTCATGATCCACCCTTAAATGTGAGACAGAAGCTACGGAAGAAAGAGTAAGGACTCAGCAGATGAGCTCACCAGTACAAGGGAATTTGGCATTGGAGAGGTCATGTTATTCATGTTCTCATGTTCTTGGGAGCTGGATGTGCTTGGTCTGACTGCTTTGCTCCAGTAACACAAGACACAACCTAGCTAGCAGCTCTACAGGAACAATTCTGTGTCTCTCAGGTCTACTCTTACAGGGCAGCAATGCCACTTTGTGGCTTCATGAAATCTGTTTTCTCATGGAAAGAACTGCCAGTATTAGAGGGCAAGGTGTTTGATTGAACAGCAGCTTCTTGCTGAATTCTAAGCAGAGCTGCAGAGTAAGGATGAAACAGCACCTAAAATTTTTCTCTTCATCTTTTTCAGATGTTACACAAGGCATGACCTCCAGTGGGATGTTATATCCCTGCCTGAGTGCCCAGAGCTAGCAGCACAAAGCCCACGTGCCTGGGAGGCTGATGGGGAAGGCAAGACTTTTTGGGCACAAAAGCCTACCTTGCCTTAAGAAGGAGCTCTATCCTAACAGTGAAATTAGAACAAATAATCACCGTTCAGCAGGAAAAGCCATTCTCAGGAGAGGAGAGGAGGCTGTATGGCTCTCACTGTCTACCAAGCGTGTTCACTCCCAGATTTGTCAAGGTGCTGTGCCATCTAGAGGAATTTGAAAGGCATTTTCCCTTGCCTCTCCAAAGAGCCCGTGGCTGCGCTGTGCTGGCTGGTGAAGCTTCACAGGGCTGCCACTGAAGGAGCCAAGCAGTGAGACCTGGGCCTGGCCCAAAACCACTCCTGGCAGCCCCTGTGTCTGGTGTTCCTGCCCCAGCACAGCAGCAAGGCACAGAGGGGATTTTTGTGAGTTATACTAAATGCCTTTAAAATGTGTTGCTTTAACTGTTTGAATGTGTTTTCTTTATGGGTTCAATTTTCATCCAAGTGTGATTTACAGAAACAAGGAGACATCCCTACCCAAATTCCAGAATTCTGGGCTACTGCTGACAGAGCTTCCTGCTACTAGATGAAACAAGGGCTTCACCCCCTTTTTTTTTCTTTCTTTATTCTTTGTCATGTACAGCATCACAAAGGAAACTGCTGTAATATCCAGCTACCAGTGACTACAGGCAGAGATGGGCTTCATGGCTTTTGGTGTGAGGTAAATACAGAGCACACTAATGCTAATTAACATGAAACAACAACAATGCTATATTAACATGAAACTGTGGCTTAAAAATAGAGGCATAGGGTAAATAGTTGGTGAATGTCACTATTGACTGAAAATAGTTATTTAGTCTTTAAAAGTGTTAAGTTGATGCAAAATATTGCCATCATTCCTTTCCTGCTCAAAAACACCTCAGGTTTTATTCACCCCCTGAAGTGGCCATCCTCAGCTCTTTCCTGCCCCATGTGCCTGTCCTGAATCACATTTGTCTCCTCTGACTGGGAGCCATCCAAAGCTGATGAGCTGCCTAAAGCTTTCCTTTGCATTACCAGAATAACCTCGTACCCTCAACCATGCACAATTCTTTTAGGCATCCTAATTCCTTATGTGATTCTGACCATCAGAGATGTGAGCCATAAATTAGTAGAAAAAATGTCTGTCCAACTTGCTGTAAGAAAAATAAAGGAATTTCCCAGGTTCTCACGAGTTCAAAACCATCAGATGAAAATTCTACAGCCCACTTCCTTTTTGACTTGTCTTCAGTTTTGATGCCCTCTGCTCTTGATTTTGTCCCCACACACCTGTGGGGCAGTGCCAGTAAAAGGGTCGCTTTTTCTGCCAGGAGGTGACTGTTACCAAGTGACTGTCACCAAGTGACTGTCAGAGTAGGGTGTTTGTTGTCAGAACCATCATCCCACACTGTTTGTAGTCTAGCTACAAAAACCCCAAATCCAACCAAACAAAAAAAGAGTGGAAACAAAAAAGCCTATTGTTACAAGAAGTAATCCATTAGCATCATATCTTTTTAATGCTTTTAAATTAGCATGTGTGTGGGAGGCCCCTTTGTAAACTTTACTCTGCTTTTTTACTCTGCTTTCTAAGCTTTACTTCGCTTTCACAGCAAACCCAGAGAGCTCTTCCATGTCACACTTAAAAAAAGAAGATGATTTTTCACATCCAGAATCAATGTGCTTTCTCCTGATTATCCAGGGGGTGAGGTCAGGGTCTCACAGGCTTGCACTTGAGGTGCTGACATCCCCACCTTGTCCATGTGCTCCAGGTGCTGGGCCAAAATCTGTTTCTGACTCTCATTAACTTGCTCAGTAGCTCTTAGAAGTCAGTTACTTCCTTCTGCCTTTTTATCCATGTCCTGAGCAGTAGGGCACACAGCATGAAGGGCAGAAATGAACTTTCACTGTGTTTTCTTTCCTTCTGGGATTTCTGCAATGTGCTCAGAATGAATGGTTTGTTTTGCCCCTTGTCTCTTGTCCTCACAACCTGCCCGGGTCCCCACCTTAGCCTCCTCAGGAGAACAGAAATAATTATTTCAGGGAATAAGTGAAACACTGCTGAAGCAGCAAGGGTTTCACATTTTAGTCTAATCCTGCAGTATCTGAGACCTGTAGAAAACAGAAGAGCATATTTTAAATTCTAAAGGATTAGATTAAGCAAGTACTCCAATCACTATAATTTCAGAACCAAAGGGCAGATGGTTTATACATACACATACAGCTGAATTCTGACCTGAAAAAGATGATACAGCTCCTCTGGGTGTCGCTATTCCTGCTTTCCCCATGCCAAACCCAGTAGTGCTTATTCACTAGAATAGACTAGAAAAGCAGGTTCAGGCAGTGCCCAGTAAGAAATGGCACCACTGTCTTGAAATTCAAATCAAGCAGACAAGGAAAGTACATATATACATTTTGATTCATGATATATTTATCAAAATTACCCTGTTCTGTGAAAGATTATGTGGCAGATTATGTGTATGTTGCAAAACAAGAAATTAAAATGTGGCTGAGTAACTGGGTAAATGTGTAGTATTATAAAGAAAGTAATAATAATGATGATGATGATAATAATAATAATCTAAAATAGAATGATAAATGACAACCCGTGTCAAGGGTTCCTGCTGGGGATAGTCTGTGGAAGTTAATGCATTGGGACCACAAGGCAGGAAGGATTTCTGGGGTGATTGGTGAATATAAAAAGGTTAAGGGATATAAAAGAGTTCATGCTTTGAGTCACACAGAAATTGTGTGGTTTGAATTGTCAGACAGACCTAATTGAGGGACACAGAGATGCTGCCCTACTTAGAGCACAGATTTGAAAGCTGATCAAAGTCTGGACAACAATCACTACATTTTTATGTAGGAAAACCAGGAAAGTTATTACAAAGTGCTATTAAACCAGGCCCTTTAGGACCTTGTAGTAGTATACAACTGTCCAAACTACTCTCAGAAAGGTCTTGCAGGTAAGCAGTGAACATGGTAGAGAATAACACAACACAGTTGGGGATAAGGGCTGCAGAATGCTGAGTGTTGTACAAACATGCAAGGCATCAGGCACCTTTATGGCTTTCAGGACAGGCAAGCAGTGGTGGAGAAGTCCTTATTCAACACAATGGAAAGGTTTGCCTATAAAGCCAGGAAGTATGACCAAGCTTCCCAAATCCCTATCTGTCACCTTGCCCCCAACCTCCTTTGGATGATATAAAAGAATTTTTACTGCTTTGTGACTTGTCTCATAGAAGAAAATCATAGGAAGGAATTCTCACAGCAACAACATGAAAATTAAAGAACTAGACTGTCTCTTGAAAGAAATGTGGGCAACTGCACAATGTAAATTGCATGTACTGGCCTGAAACATCTGTTTTGATGTATTGATTTCTGAGAGGATTTTTAGATTGTTATCTCTCTCTTTCAGTTGTCTGAGGGTCCTGGTGGACAACAAGCTGTCCATGAGCCAGCAGTGCCATGGTGTCCCCCAGTGCTATCCTGGGGTGCACTAGGAAGAGCATGGACAGCAGGTCGAGGGAGGTGATCCTGCCCCTCTTCTCAGCTCTTGTGAGGTTCAGCTGGAGTGCTGTGTGCAGTTCTGAGCTCCTCAGGACAAGAGGCACATGGAGCTCCTGGAGTCCATGTGGAAGGCAACAAAGATGATTAGGGAGTGGAGGATACCTTACAAGGATAGGGAGGGGATCTTAGTCAAGACTTGTCAATAAGTGTCTGAAGGGATGGTGCCAAGAGGACAAAGCAAAGCTCTGCTCGGTGGTGCCAAGCAATAGGACAAGAGGCAATGAGCAGAAAATGGAACATAGGAAGTTCCACTTGAACATGAGGAAGAACTCACTGTGAGGGTGACTGAGTGATGGAACAAGATACCCAGGGAGGTTGCCAATTCTTTTTAGCCTGAGGACACAAAAAGCTGTCTGGACACAATCCTGAGTAACGTGCTCTAAGGGGGCCCTGCTTGAGCAGGAAGGTTGGACTAGATGATCCCCACTGGTCCCCTAAAACGTTATCCATTCTGTGATTCTAATTAAATATCTGAAAGCTGAAATCCTTCAGGAAGGCTTGGAATCTTAAAAGGAGATGTGGTTTCCCCCTACTCCAGAGAGTGAAGAGGAAAAATTGTGGCTTCCTAAGTAACACAAAGGAATCAGCCCATACTCCTAATCAAGCCTATAAATGACCTTGTGGTGGACCTGTGCTTTTTGGAATTTGTCCTCCAATCCTTGACATCATGTGGTGCTGGATCACAGCCTGCCCTCAAAGCTAATCAGCATGTGTTTTAATGTGAAACAAATGAACAGCACTGCTCTTGCTAGCGGCACTTTCCTCCTAACACTGCAGGTGTCACTGTAAAATAGAAAATCTGCTTGTAACAGAATCAGTTCTGGTGACTTTGCAGGGGGATGTGCACAGCTAGAGTTTTTGGGAAAATGTTTGTCCTCTGATGCTGGATTAGATGCTATGCTATATCCTAACACTGTTGCTTGATCTGGTTCTGGTGATCATCATGGTTCTCACAGGAAAAACAAAATGTTGCTGTTATAAAGGCAGATTTCCCCCTCTCCTATGATATTGCCACTTGTGAGAGAAAGGCAGAGCATCCTTGGTCTGCAAAGCCAAAGTGTTGCTTTGTACAAATGTAGCAGAGCAGTGAAAGTTCAGCAAAATGTAAAAAAGAAATTTGTTTCTCGGGCATATGATTGTCCATGGAATTTTGTCTTTCAGAGATGCCAGAGTAATTCTTTGCAGAAAGAAGTTCAAATGTTTTAATTTGGATGGGTATATCCAGTCCACCAAGTGATTAGGATGATACAATGAGGAAATCCACAGTAGGCTCCTGTCAGTTATATGTGAGCAGTATTTTAACTTTGCTGTAGCACAGTTCCATAAGACAGAGAGATCTGTGTGCTATCACAAAGGTTCCTTGTGAAGATAAATGCATTAAAAATGTGAATCACTTAGATATTTTATATTTTAGGTGTGAAGGTCAGATCAGATGCCAAATGAGATTCACCTCTCACTGAGAAAAACTGGGTTTTGCCTATTGTTTCATTTTTTAACTCTCTGATGAAAAACCATGGTCTGAAAGCAAAAAAAAAAAAAAAAAAAATCAATCTGATGCATTCCCATATTGCAAGCAAAATTATCCAATTTGCCCACAATTATAAAGATGTTTATAAAGGAAAAAATAAAACACAAAATCATGACTTTTTTTTTTTTTTTGCCTTAATTGCAAGCATTTATGCCTTTGAAACATCCCTAAGGATATATTTTAGCAATATGAATTTTGGAACATTTAAAAAAGTCTTTGAAGCATTTTTTAAGAATGATGCAAGAAATTCCAGAGGATGTTACCTTATCAAATGGCACAAAAGACTGTTTTAGATATGTGGATATATTAGAGACATAAACCAGTATGCTAGCATTTATATATTAGTATTCATATATTTAAGTGTATTAGCACATATCAGCTCAGATATCCTGGAAGGAGAAAAACTCTAGCTGTCTAGGAAAGTGACATCAGCACATCTGTTATCTAGGAAAGCCAGTGGGATGTTTGCCAGCATATCAACATCTCCATATTTTCTGTTTCTCAGGTTGAGCAGTGGTTATTCACAGCCCAATATTAACTTCTGCAACCTGAACTCTCCAGTAAAGTCCCAACCACAGGAGTTCTGCCACTTAAATACACAGCACTCAGTGCAGACACTCTGTCAGGGGAGTCATTTCCCTTGGCAGCTGTGTGTGAGGGTAACAACAGCATCTGTGCAGGATCTGGAAAGAACAAGGCTGTGAACCTGCAGGAAAAGCACCAAAGTGCAGCCAAGTTTTGTTGTGCCAATATTTCACACATTTGTCTGTGTGGGATAAAGGTTCTCACCTCTCCTGGTATTTTGTGTTGATTCTCTTTCTATAACCAGGAACGTGGAAAACTGTTGCTGCTGGTTTTGCAGACTTGAAAGATAATGTTTGCTTCAGGCAGTTTTTTACCTTTGGCTTGTCCTGGCTAGTATTTTAATAGGTTCTGAGAAAATGAAAAATATACATCCTGATTTCATTATAATTCCTGTGCAGAGATTCCTTCCACTACTAGTGTGGATACAGCTTGCTGCTTCAAATACTGTAGACATCTCATATGATCTTCTGTTTCCTTTACTCCTGCCCTGCACATAAGGATAGATTATTTTAATTTCTTTTATTTCTGATAGTGTGCTGTTCCTAGATGCTACAGTAGAAATTTTTGGTGACTTCCATTTACATTTAATTATCATTTGCACTTGTTATAAGTAGCATATTCTTATAAGCCTGTGGAATGACAATGTTTTTTAGAGATTGCCTTTAAGTTCAGGGCTATTATTATTATTATTATCATTATCATTATCATTATTATTATCATCACATGATTATTATTCCTATTTAGGTTGACACATGAAGACCAGATGGATATGCATTAAAATATTTTATTAGATTGTCCTTTTTTTTTTTTTTTTTACTTACAGCCTTAGAAGTCAGTTATAAATTGTATGTATTAGCATGGTGAAGAAATGAATGTAAAACTAAATGTGAAATATGTGTATATATGCTATGCAATTCCCTTCAGGTCACAAGCTTCAGAATTAATTATTTTTGCTGCATATTTCACCCTTCCAGTGTCCTGAAATGACAGCCTTGGTTCCTAGCCAGCAAGAAAATGAATTCCAGGATTATAAGGTAAGTAGCTCTTTTGTATTCCTGGATTACTTTTGATCTCTATAGTTCAACAAGAATTTATAGACTGTGCAATGTGTTGCCAGAAAATTTCTATAGTCAAGACAGTTTATTATCTATTCTCATCTCAGCTCCTGTGAAAAATCCATGAAAGGAAGATTTAAAATCCCAAAATTGTGCATGACAGCTATTCTTATGTGCCCACATTAGAATTATTTATTCTTAGGATCAGGTGGGTTTGAAAGCAAGAGAAAGAGAAAAAGAGGAAGAGAAAAGGGTGGGGTTTTTAAGAGCTCTCAGGTGACTTAAATATTTTTAATTTATTAAAAAAAAATTAAATTCATTTAAATTTGTGCTTCTCTTTCTGGTAGTCTCAATGGGTACTCACCCGTTTGGAAAACGCGTGGCTATTAAAAATGTCAGTATATTTAATCTAAGACAGCTGAGACTTTGGTATTGTGCTCTGTCATGAACACTTGCAATGCTGCAGAAAGAGGTGCAAAACTCAAGAATGTTTTCTTTGCCATTAGCCTTCAGAAAACCCCCTTCCTGGTCTCTGGGAAAGCACCTTGGACTGCTTTGTATCCACAGATCAACCCTCTGCATCTTCATGTGTTGTGGGATCATGTGATTAAAATCTGATTCCTTGCACTGCTCTTGAGAGGATGTCCCAAACCTGAATTCTCAATGTTCCTTTGCTTAACTGGGTACTTTGTTACCCTTTGTACAACAAAATGCTGATAACTTTGCCCTTGATCCTGCCAAAAACTTAAATACATGCTTAAACTTACCTGCACATGTGCTTTGATGCACAGCAGCCAGCAGTCAGCAGTTTTCAGGTCCATTAGCCAGAGGGAATCATTTTTATGAAATATTCTGTGAGAACTCCACAAATCAGAATTCTTTCAAGCAGATCAATGCAGAGGAAAATATTTCTGTTGTTTTTTCACTTCTTTTATTTCTTGGACAGGAAGGAAATGGAGTGGAAAGATAGTAAAAGACCTGATGCAGAAACAACATTCCTATTCCTTAGTGGCATAGCAAACTTAGGACACACATTTGGTTAATAAAGTATCCTGCACTGTGATCTTCTCCTTCTCACTATATTCAGGTTCATCCCATAGGTGTATGAGAAGCAGGGAACTGTAAGAATACCATAAAAGGAGAATTCACACATACAATTTCTCTTTTCTATCTTATCTAGGCCAAAAATATTGGTACCCTTTACAAGAGGATTGGATAATTGTTTTAGACATGCTCAGAAATGTGACTCTTTCCTCTGATTCTGGATAAGAAAATACACAAACAAACCTAATATACACATTTACACAACGTACAGTGAAACCTGTAAGAATAAATATTATGGAAGAAAATGATAAAATAGATTATAGAGAAATATTACTCAGACATTATTTAGGAATGCACTAATTTACTGCCTCAGAAAATTTATTTGAATAAGAGACATATTTTTTATCTGTCAACTGTGTGCAGAAATAGATAATTTTCTCCAGTTTCATTATAGGAGGTAATTACTCTCACACTTGTATATATATATATATATAGGCATGTACTAACAGAATTTCATATTAATCTTTGCCTCTCTTTTCTCCCAGGGTGGAATTATTGACTGTGAGATTTTCTTTTCATATTGTTTTTTTAATGAAATAAAGGTTGCTTCAGTCATTTAGTTAGAAAAGTGCATGTATTTATTTTTCTTGTTTGGTAACCTTGTTTTAAAACCAACAAATATAAGAATTTTTTTTTCACACCCTTCTGAGATAGGTAGAGATGAGGTACTAATTTGAAAACCTTAATATTACACACAGTGGCAGACAGCATTTAGTATTAAGGGCTGTAGTTTCCCTAAATCAATTATAATAATGTGCCTATTATCCCAATAGGAATTTAAAACCCATTTATACTATATTAATAATATTTAATGAAGCACTATATCTACAAAAGCACTTAGACACTGTAGTACTGCCTAAAAGCCCAGTGAGAGTTGAGAAGTCCACACTTCATTCTACTGCTTGTTGATCACATGCCTTCCAGAGGTTGGTAAGGTTTCTGCAGGGGCTTTCACCAGTGAAATCCCAGTGCAATTAAGATTCTAAAGTGCAGAGCAGTGAGGTGCTCCACATCCAGATGTTTCATTTCCACCTGCCCAGTCTTTGGTGTCAAGACTGGCATGTAGTCAAAAGGTCTCTGTGAAGGCAGTATGATGATCCTGCTGCAACACCTCAGCCTTTCAGCTACTGACTTGATAGTCTGGGATGCCAGAAGCTCAACTACATTTCCTTCCCCTTCTTGAGGCAGTTTCACTCTGCATATTTACCTATCTCCCCCTGTAGCAGAATTGCCTTAGCTCCTCTTGCTGTTGTATTTTGTATGTGGTTAGTGCACAGTCATCAGACAGACAGACAGACTCACCACGTTCATTACTTCCTCAGGCATTAGGCAGGACATGGGAATTACGTGGTGACAGCAAGTCACAGTGCCAGGAATGAATCATGCATCTTAGCAACTCTGCATTAACAAGGAATCCAGTTGCAGAGGACGTCCTTCTCATCCCATCAGCAGCCAACTGCCTACAGAGCCATTCTTGCTTTTCCCAGCCAATTTAAAACAATAAATCAGTGCTATTCATCATTTTCAGAAGCTGCCAAAAATCTTGGAGGCTTAGAACCTGAAGAACTATATTAGACACAACTGTGTGCATTTTAGAAAGTCTTAGAGTTTAGAAAATCTTAGAGTCTGATAAAGTTTTGAGTTTTCATCTTGTACTGAACTGGCACAGCTTTACTTAGTTTTCTCACTATTACAAGTTACTGTTATCAAAAAAAATATCCCAACTTATAATATATTTTAAATATTGGTTAGCACACCTCCATAGAAAAAACAGCAAGAAAGATGATTTTTCCTTGAAGTGATTGCTGCCTGTGAACTTGAAAGTTTGATAATTTTAGCTATTATTAATCTAGTGCAGAGATAGACGGGCTAAATCATAGTGCTTCTTCATGCTTTCTTTCCACTAAATGAAAGAGAATAGCTATCGACCTTTCTCCAGCAGCAAAAAGAAATTGGTATATTCAGCCCACTATTTATATGGAGGAAAAAATAGAAGTGCTCTATAAAACATGCTCACCAGCAAGTCCATCCATTCTAAGACTGTTGCCAACTTTAAATGCCAAGATTATCCAAAGGCCCCACAGTGATAGGATTTCTTCACTAACTTTGGTAAAGTTTGGAGCTGGAGCTAGTTATTACACCAGTAAAATAATATCCAGTTTCTGGGATGTGGAGTCCTAGTCTGTTCATGGCAGTGGGAGAGAGAGGAAGGATGTGAGCTGTCGGTTGGATGCTGGAACCCCTCCAGGGAGGAAATCTGAGCTCTGGGAGCCAGAGACATACACCAGACAAAATGCAGGTAGGAAGGGCACCCATGCAAGCATGTACCCCTGTAATCACTTTCAACAGAAAGGACAGCCTGAAGGAGAGACTTGGGGTGTAGAGGATGTCTCATGGCCTTGTTATATTAGTCCTTGATTTATGAGAGGACCCAGGACTTGATAATTTAGTTATAGTGAATAACCTAATTCATGGTTTGTTTTGTAATTCTGCATTTTTATGCTAGATATGGCCCTGATTGAAATGACATATTTGGTTTCATGTTCACTAAGCATTCCCGACTAGTTCACTAGGAGTTTCACCTTGACTTGGGAAGGGGTTTTGATTTTTTAATTTACTGACAGTTTTCCCTGACAGGAGGAAGGCACAAAATGTTGCTGTCATCATACTGCTGCAAAACTAAGGCCAGAGAATAGTTTGTCTTGTGGATACATCCGCCAAAAGACTGAATATAAATGAATAGCCTGACTGGTTTTCTACACTTAAAAGAGTAGAGCTCAGTTAGGCAAGAGGATGATTAGCATTTAAGGTATAAGTTAGACACAAGCTTTTTCCCTTTTCCCCATAAAACAAAAGAAGTCAGGGGATATGGATCAAACATTCCAAAAGAATGTTGATTTCTGGTAGAGTTGAAAAATAGGAGTTTTGTCCATTTCTTTATTAACTTAAATGCTGAATGCTCTTTGGCAAGATCTAGGAAGACAGGGCAGGTAGAAAAAACTCTCACAGCATCTTCCCTTGCTTTGATCTCTAATGAGAGAACTTCTACAATGTTCGTGACTCCTTACAGAAGAGTTCATGTCAAAACCTATGTAAAATTTACAGTGCAGAGCCCTGGAGGCCCTTTAAAATGCAAAAAAAAATTCCATAAGATGTAAGGGAAAGGGAATGTAATGCCTTAGGTTTACAATTTGTACTTTCTTTTAAGTTCTTATGGTTTTGCTAAAATTAGAACCATAGGCCACTTTGTACAATTCCCAAGTCACAGTAACATTACACTGGGGGAATGTGTGCACAAGGTATATGCTACATGTTATTAAATAAAATATATAATCTTCCTCAATTATACATACAATCTCAATATGTATATCTCAAGTCAAAGTATGCATGGAAAAGATATATTCTGAAAAAGGAACAAAAGGAAAATAAATAGGGAAAGAAATCTATCTGTTCATTGGAAGGAAACATCACTTTCAATTTTGAAAGGTTGGCTGATAGTTCATAAGGAAATATAGACAAGGAAATTTAGACACATCTCACTAAACATGATGTCACTGAAAAATAACCTCTCTGAAGCACCTGCAAAAACTCCCCAAAATCTACACGACTCAAATAAGAAACATCCTAAATACTCATCTAAACTAAGTGTCTCAAAATTGGCTTTTCTGAGTCAGCAAAAAAGCATTTGTTGCATGTTTATATCTGATAACTACAGCATTACTCCTTTACTTTTAAAATTTGTACAGTTCCTATTTCTAAAACCGAATGAGACACATTCCTTTCCATTTTCTCCACCAGAATTATCAGCTAAATCATTAAATATTACTTTTCAGAGCCGTATCTGTGGAATCTCATTGAATCCTATGCTTCATCTGAGCAAAAACATGCTGGCAAACTGCAATTAATATCTATGTCTGGTCAGCAGTAAAATAAATTTGGCAGGCAGTGAAAGAAATTCATACCAGTTCTGAAGAGCTGTCAGAAAAAATATGACCCTTTTCATAATGACTAAAAAGCATTTCCCCCCAAACACCTCTGCCTGTAGATCATTGGGAAAAGCTGTGGCGAGCTGCAGTTCTGACTCACAGATAAAAGTGTGAGAACGGGTGCTGTAAAGACTGGTATTATCCTTCATAAGGGTGAATTAGTATTTGATGCTCTCTCTACATAGATCTCAAAATGTTTTTAAAAAAAGCTAGAGAGTAATTTACTGTCATTCTCCAGTGGATTGATAATGGACCCAGGAATAGCTTAAATTCATTTATCTGGGTTAATATTCACATGACAGTAGAGAGAGAAACATAATTTAGAATGTGCTATTTTTTTTCCAGATGGCTAGCTCCACATTTGTTGGCAATGATGGAGATATAATAATGCCAGAACAGAATAAATAGGAATTCAAAGAGCTAAGAACCAGTATTTACAGACATCAGCAAGAAAGATAAATTAGTATAAAATATCCAACTCTTCTATCCATTGTCACAAGCCATTTTAAGACAGATTTTCATTCCTACTTCTCATTGAGATGCATCTACAGACCGAGTGGCATCTTTTTATTGTAAAGCAAAATAATGTTGGTCTGCTTGCCATCTCTGGGTTTGTATTCTGTCACTCTGTTTCACAGCTTGAGTTCCTGAGCCAGTGGCAATGCACACACATCAGCTTCCTCCAGAGGCTTTGTTTGCTGCCATTTGTCTGTTTCCCCACTCCTTTCTCCCTGCTCCCTGGAAAGCTCCGTGAGCTAAATCCTGCTCCCAGCCCTACTTGTGTAACTCTGCTGTTGCCTGCTGGATGGACAATTTAAAATTTGTATCCACCTGTGGCAATCTGCCCACCTTTGGTGGTCTAAGGTTGGTTACAAAAAATGCTGCAAGCCCCCAAAGGAACAAGTAACAAGCATTGAGTCCTCATTAGACTCTAGGGGTTTTCATAGATTTCTTTGCTTGCAGATCAAAATCCATATAACTCTACTTCCTTTAAGGTTTTGTTTTGGTTTGGTTTTTGAGGTTTTTTTTCCCCCCAGTGTGTTGGAACCCTGGATGCTGAGAATTTTAATCTTTCTGTGCTGAAAGGCACAGACCCACAAGAGAACACTGCATTTGACCTGAGGCTGTGGAGAAGACCTCCAAAATTGATTGATAGCACTGGGATTACGGGTGTGTAGTTGGTTAGAAGTGTGCAATATCATAGGGTGGAAAACTTAGAGTTTGGGGTTCTAGAATATAGTAATAAATATGAAGCAAGATGGAGGTTTTAGGAAGGAGGCACGTTGCTCTTCTTTACCTTCTTTTTCCTTCTTCTTCACCTTCTTCTTCCTTCTTCATGGGTTTGGGTGGTATTTTGTAATTGGGCAGAAAATTCTGCATTGCGGGCTTTTTGGGATCACTTATTGGGTTAAAAGGGAAAATCATCTCGGTGTCAGTTCTTAATTGGATAGTTTAGCCTTAAAAGACCTTGTAACAAGAGATAGTTAGCCATTTTGTGCCTTGCTAATGACAAAATGCAGAACTCACTGTGGTGAGGCTGTAACCCTAATAAGCAATAAACACCTGGTCTGAACGTGAACTATCATCTCAAGTGCCTTCAATCCTGACCCCGACAGAGGTAGAAAAAACAAGCAGAGAAGCTAAACCAGTGCTTTTCTGGTGCTGTGAGTACACCAGGAGGCTCCTTTGAGGACAGAAGGCTCAGATGAAGAGCAGTTTAAGAACATGTAGAGCTTTTTCACTGACACAGGGCACTGCACTTGTCCAAAAACATGGCATTTCAATCACTGATTATGCCAGCAACGTTCAAGGTTATTTTAGGCCTTGTTCAAGTCTTAGAGCAGCTTTTCCCCTGCTGAATTTACAACTCTGCCACAACATCATTATTGGGGTCCTCTGTAAAGGCCTAAAATGGAAGAGTTTTAGCTGACAGATTTCAGCTTACCACTGGCACTGAGGTCACTGTGTAAGGCAACAAACTGGGACTTGAGGCACTTCATTTTCCAGTCAGGATATTCTCTGCCTTGGTAGCAAACTTCCCTGGGACTTGAGCTGTATCATGCTGGTATCCTCCCAATGTCTTCCAATGTTGGATCTGGGACATCGAGTACACCTGGAGATAAAAATCCATCCAAAGTCCATCATCTCTGCCACCTCTAGCACAGAATCTGGATTTAATGCTAAATCTAAATATAATGCAGAGTCTTTCCAACTTACTGCTATCATGTTGTGATAATATTTTGAACACGGTGAGGATCTTCTGAGTTTTGTGTGCATCTAATTTATTTCCTGCTTCCTGACTCACAGCATGAGGACATTTAATTATATGACTTGAACACGTAATTTAGCTTTTAAAGCCTCAGCACTGAGGTGTGAGGTGTGAGCTCACAGCTTCTGCCAGTGAACAAAATTAGTCATGGGTCATGCAAGTTCCTCTCCCCAGTGGCACCACATCAGCCAGAGCCTGGAATTTCATGGAGAGCCTGGACACTCATGACAGCTTGCCAGACACAGAGGCTTGGGCAGATGGCTCTGAGATGAAGCAGAAGTCAGGGTCACAGTATTGCTTGGGGTGCATTTAAATTAAATTGTCTATTGGCTTCCGGACAAAAGCTAGTTTTCTCCTTGGATTACTCAAGCACAAAGAAATATACTCCGGAAGGAGTATAGAGGAGTGAAAATCTGGAAGCTAGGATTTCATTAGGAGAAATTGCTGCCTCAAGAGTGTGTCCTCAAGACACTGTCTCAGGAAAGTAATTTAAGGGCTGTAGAAAGCTCTCTCTGTGTAAAGTATCTGCTTATTTGGGCTACCCAGTGTTCTGCACTGGTAATTCTGTGGTGGATGAAACGTACTACACTGTCAATTAATAGAAATTAACTCACTTTGCACATAGTTTATAACAGCAGCATGTGCAGGAATATAGATTTTTCAAATGTTAAGTTTACAGGAGAAAGACAGCCTGTCTTGTGCCCACCACTGTGTCAAATTTTCATGAAATTGCTGTTATAGTTCCCAGTGTATGTAATTTTATGTAGTTCTTATCAAAATGAGACTCAGTATTACATGCACATTTTACCTCAACACTGAAGAATACACATAGCTGTAAACTGTGTGCCTGGTTTTCTGTTTCTGGGTTGTTTGTTGTTTTGGTTTTTTTGGGTTTTTTTTCTGGATTCTGTGACATAAAAACTTTAAAAAATAGGTAAAATTGTAAAAACCCCGAACATCTACTGTCCTGGTAGAAACCCAAACAAACAAACAAAAAATCACAAACAAAACCCCCAACAAAACAACAGTTGAAAACAGCCTCAGCTCTAGTAACTGATAATTTGTAGCATTTCATCCATTTTGGCTTTGAAAGTCATTTTGAACACAAAAGTCTGCTAACATTCGTGCAGATGTCTCAAAAGATAGCAAATAATCAAAAATTGTTCTAAGCCAGTAAAGACAATCAGATTTATTAAAAGGAGAAGGGGTACAATATTAATGGTAACTGTAAATCTCTACCATATTCAGTGCCTTAGTGGTATTAAATGCTCTTAGCTTTTCCCTGTTCATGAAGGTCTCACTTCATAAATAATATGTATTTATTTATGTCTTTTCATGTTTGGTAGCAGGATTTTCAGGATTTTCCCCATGCTACTAAATATAATATCCTCTGGTAGCAATAAATTCCCTTCCCGGAGCAGATTTCCAGCAGAACATCAAATATAAACTAACAACAGTGCAGGAAAGCCTCTCCAGGCAGGCAAAAGAACACTGCAGCAGCTTGTCCATGTGATCCTCCTCATCTCTGTAACTGAGGACATTCATCATCCTGACAGCCACGCTTGAGAGAAGATCTATAGTTTCTTTCTCAGCCACATATCTCTGGAGCATGTGGAATCACAGAATGGTTTGGGTTGGAGGGGACTTTTTAAGGTCACCTTGTTGAATCCTCCTGTTAGATCAGGTTGCTCAGAGACTTTTCCAGCCTGACCTTGAACGTTGCCAAGGATGGGGCATTTACCACCTCTCTGGGCAACCTGTTCCAGTGTTTCACCACCCTCATTGTAAAAAAAATTTTTCCTTATATCTCATCTCTTCCTTATGTCTTAGTCTGAATCTATCCTCTTTCAGTTTAAAATAATTTAAAGCCAAATTTGTCCTATAGCAACAGGCCCTGTCAAAAAGTCAGTGTATATGACAGCACACAGTTTTCTTCTGCTTTCTAGGATATTAGTGACATATGGAATTGATGTGCACCTTTAGCCTGATGGCTGCTCCACTAAAAATAACATCTCACAGCGACTTTATCCAGGGTGTTTCTACAGATGAAGATTTCATAGAAAGAAAGGAAGGGCCCATATGTCCCTGTTTGCACAGTGGATATACCAAAATACAGAACTGGAGATGAAACTTGCACATAATCCCAGAGAGAGGACTTAAGTCATGTTTTCATTAGAAACCCAGAAAAGAATTCATGGACATGCTCAACCGATACAAAAAAGAGCTCAGGCAAGGCTGGCTGTGCTGTGATCAGGATCTTAATTTCCCTTGAAAATGTATTTTTCTTGAAACTGAACTTTGTAAAATTGTACTAATTTGGCAAAACACTGCCTGAGAGTGAAAGAATTTTTATAATAATGCAACATGCCACTTTTCATAAGAACTTAGTTTTAGTGTTTAATTTAGCAATTTCCTATGCTATAAAGGAATACAGAGTGCTTAAATCGATTTGGTTTCAAGGTAATTTTTCTGTTTAGCATGAAACTTAATTTGGAAATCTGAAAGAGCCCAGACAATCAGACTTTGCATTCTCTACCTCACTTCTCCTCAGATGATTTGTGTTATATTTTTCTAGGCTGCTTACTTTCTTTACATTGATTGGTGAAAATGAGAATTTATAGAAATTGCCCATGTCATGGTTGATAGAAATCATCGTGTATGAGGTGCTTAAAAGCCTTGGAAAAAATCTGACTCCAAATCTCTATGGTATAATGTGGAGATGCATGTAGATAAGATTAATGAACACAAGTTGGGCAGAGAGAAAAACATAATTAGGCTGTTTCTGATGTTTATCAGGGAGAAAGGAGCCATGAATGAAAAGCAGGCATTTAATCAGGGTGGAGAGACGTGCTCATAGCTGTAGCTTGCTGTGAGCAGACCTTGCCTTGCTGCTTTAGGAAGCTGTTTGTCAGGAGCCAGGGCAGAGCAGTGGGAAGGCACAGGGACAGGAGGCACTCACGGAGCACACCTTGGCTCCCCAGCTGCTGGGCCAACACTCAGCAGTGGGGCTGGCACAGGGCAAGAAGTGGAAACAGAGGGTTTGATGTACCTGATAGTCCCATGAATGCCCCCCTCTCCCACGGAGCTTGGGAAGAGGATGCAGGAGCTGAAGCACCGCCAGCTGTTGTCCTCTTTTAATTGCTGGTGGCACCACTGGCAGTCAGCAGAAGTGGAATGTTGGGCGTGCTGGTTTCCCCATACTGTGCTGTTGCCACAGCCCCTGGCCAGGTAATCATTAGCCCTGACTCCATGATTCACAGAAGGCTGATCAATCTCTTTATTTATTAAGAAACATTGCCCTTACAGACAGTCACGATACAGGTGGACGCAACTGGTCCTGCAATCCAAACACCATCACCATTGGCCAATCAAGAAACCACCCTTTGGTAAACCCATCTCCATAACACACTCCACATGTTCACAACAACAGGTGCAGCAAGTTAGGATAAGAATTGCTTATCATTCTTTTCTCTGATCTTCTCACAGCCTTCTCCAGGACAATGTCTGGGAAAATTGTGCTTCTCTCTGTGGCTAGAGAGCTGCTGCCACACTGTGCCACCCAGACTTTGGGTCATGATTTTTAGGGATTTTTTTTCAAAAACGTGTAGGAAGAGGGGAAAAAGACTCTGAAAACATCCATCCATCTTGTCAGCCTGGGGCAGTCCATAACATGCCAAGAAGGGAATGGCAGATTCAGGGTCTTGAAAGAACTCAGTGCAGAGCAGAAGAGTGGACTGCAGACTAAATCAGCTGCAAGGATGGTTCCAGTTAAGTATCTGACCCAGAGTGGAGAAGCCAAGCTTGATAGCTTTTTTAGTATAACAATAACTGAGCATGGGCAGTTTTCCCAGAGGGGTTGTGGAGTCTCCATCATTGGAGATTCTCAAAAGCCATCTGGATGTGATCCCAGGCAGCCTGCTTAGCATGAAGGATTGGATCAGATGACCTCCATGTGTCCCTTCTAGCCTCAGCCACTCTGTGATTCATTGTTCAATGAGATTTTTACTGTTATTGTGTCCACTTGCTGTTTCTCTGTAGATAGCACAGCAGAAGCTCCTTCTTCCAGCCTCTGGGCTGTCTGCTTACATCTGAAACTGCTCCTAAGGCACAGAGAACCTGTGGTTTAGTCAGGTTGTCAAGAAACCATGACCTCAGAGGCAGCTTATGGCTACTGTAATACTGCATTTGATCTAACAGCCTCCTCACACAGGGGGAAAGAGATAGTATTTTCAATGTATTTTCACTGAGTATCTATACAGGGTGGTCCAGAGATGGAAGCAGGGCTTGGCTGCTTATTCCCACGACCATAAGCTAGAAACAAAATTAGCCTGAGGTGGCTCACACAGATATTATGAAATTGTTATTCACCCTTCTGTGTGAGGCATCTGTTTTAACTACAAAATAATTACAAGCATAAATTCAAGCAATTTTACGTCCTTTAGTTCCAGTTCTAGGTTTATACCACATTAACAACAGCTGTAATGAGTTTTGCCCTCTTGGTCATGCTCAATTTGATAGATGGATGGATGGATGGAAAAAAGTCTGAGCACTGGAAACGCGCATTAACGCCACACAACCACTGTGCACGGGAGCACGTCCTGGTGGTGCCAAATGTAGGTGTATGTTGACTCACAGCATTTGGGCAGTTCTAGTGCTGCTAACAGATGCCTCTTCTTAGCAAGTGAGCAGAGGGTGCACTGAGCATCACTCCGACAGTGTTTCATAATCAAGATTCCCCTGAGTTGTGAGGAAGCTCTGAGCAGTTTAGGCCATCTCACACTGGTAGGTGGAGGTGGACATTGAGGTTGGAAACCAGTCCATTCCCCCAAGTCTCTTCCCTTTCCCCATTTTCATGAACTGCAAACTGCCTTTTAAATGTTTAACTCTTCATGCCCTCAGATGTACCTAGAATAGCTTCAGGAACTGCTACAGCAAATGCAGCCTTAAACACACAGGCAATAAACATCTGGAAAATGTGTGCAAGCATCACTGCACAGCTCTAGATTCACCACAAATAACAGAGTCCCCTCACAGAGACCTGCAAGGCTGAGCCTCATCTGGATAGGGTAGGGGCAAGTGTGTCCTTTCCAGGAAAGTACATTAGACCAGTAGTGAGGAGGGCAGCAGGAAGATGGATACATTGCACTCTCCCAGCTTTCTGTGGTGTGAGGCACTGAGAGAGGGATGGCAAAAAGATGTCACAGTTCAGATAATGCACTTTCAAAAGGCTGTAACAAATGCTTACACTTTTTCTGATGGAGTACCAAATACTTACACTTTTTTTTATTCTTCCCAGATACAGTTTGTTTCTTTGAGGACAGCATGGCTCAATTCAGTCCAGGTGTATTTACAGTGGCTTGTGTTGCAACCTCCTTATAACCAAGCTAAAATTGTTCCTTTGTTCCATATTTTCTTTCTTTCTTTCCTAACCAGCCACAGCTCCATTGTCCTGGCTTTTAACACTTGTAGCAAACCAGCAATTACTGCCTGAAGTGTTTTTGTTGTCCATTTGCAAGGGATGACCTTCCTTTTTTCCTTGGCACAAGTCTCCAGATGGAAATGTAATCTTTCACAGTTGAGTGGCTTTTAATACACAAGCAAAGGCAGACTGTAAAAACTTAGCACTGCTATTAAAGCTGCTCTCTGTAAACAATAACGTGTCTTAATTGGGATTAATGTAAGAAATAAGCATTGAAAGAAAGTGAAATCACTACAAAGCCTGTCTTGCAGCTGTAATTTCATTCTGCAAATGGAACTGTAAAGCTACTGACTGAGCCAGGCACTCTCCATCGAGTAGGTAATCAACAGAGTGAGTGCAGAAACAAACTGCACTGGTATCCATGGGAAGAAAACCTGTTTGTTTATTTGTTGCTAATTATGAAGACTGCAAATACATGCCGACATACAGAAAGCATATGCTATATGGAGTTTGTTGGCTTTTTAGCAATAGAAAGTTTACATAAAACTTCAACTAAAGGACAAACTAATGTGTGCAGAACACTAGAACAAATAAGAATAAGCCAGGTAGTAACTTTTATTTGGTGAATTTTAATGCACAGTCAGTTCATTAGGAGCCACAGCAACAGAGAACTAACTACTCAGAGATGCACTGACATAATCAGCTAGATTAAATGCAACCCTTTGAACCACTAATAAGATTACATTTCAGTGCACTAATCAATGCAATATTGTGATTAGATGGAGTTAAAATAGATTTTAGAATAGAAATCAGGCCAGTAATTTAGATGGAATTAACAGTCTACCTTTCCTTGTTTTTACATTTCTTAAAATTCACACTCAGTGCTAATAGGTCCACAGAATCCTTTCTTTATTATGTTCTGTCTATTTGCCATTCACTGGAAACATCTTGTTCAGCCAAGTGAAGTGATTAGTGAAGATCTCATGTTTTGTTGTAATGTGTGGAAAAGGGAAAACATCTGGGGAGATGCTTGTCTCGTTTTGCTAAGGGACACCAGTCACACAAAGCTGCTAATAACTGAGCAGCACAGACAAAGACTTTAAATGCTGAGTGTGGACCCTGCAATTTAAGTCCACGTTCTGGTGACAGTGCTGGCCTGCTCTGTTCCAGAGTCACATCTGTCTCACCTGTCTCAAGACACAGTCTGCTCACATTCCTCAGCTTCTCCATGGAGCTCAGGAAGTAGCTCTGAGCTTAAGAGATTGCTCTGGACTCAGCCAGCAAGTCCCACTGAGCTGTGTGGCTTCCCTGAAGAACATGCATGAGGCCAGTCGTGGCACTGCCACCAGAGAAGCCACACATGCCACCTGCTATGGGAGCATCTCTGTGTGCTGAGCACCTGGAATATACAAGCACAGTCCATGTCATGCAGCACCAAATGCTTAGCAATAATTGTTAGGTTATGGACAGCAGCTCATTGGGACAATCATAAAGGCCCACACACATCATCCCCAAACCTGCTCCTTTTTTCCTTTTTACCTCCCCAGCCGGGCTGTCTTCTCCTGACTGCCCACTGCCCTGGGTCCTTTGAGCAGTTTATCAGATTTTTTTTTTGTTTTGCTTTGTTTCTGGTTTGTTTTTTTGTTTGTTTGGTTTGGGTTTTTGTTTGTTTGTTTGTTTTTTAAATCTTGTCTCCCTCAGTTGAAATAGTAATTTTTTTTCTGGTGGTAGAAATCAAATACTGTGCTCTAAGTGTAAGTAGATGAAAACTGTTCTACTTTCTAATTTCTAAAAAAACCTATGTATCTTGCTTCAATCTGCCTTATACCACTGCTCAAGGCTTTTATTTTTCTCTGTCCGGTTTCACAATTCTGTGCATTCTGAGGTCAGATGACAGGATACAATGTTTGTGCAATTTTTTTTTAAATGTTTCTCCTTAAAAAAAGACATTAATTTGCTTTTTGATGGTCATGGTATTTATGGCATTTTGATTCAATGTTCATTTAAAATAAAAAAATAAATACTTGACACCCCGAGCCAGAGCTCTGGGATGGAGGATATCCTATTTCCTCTTTTTTAACCGGTAGAATCTTTTTTACCCAGTTCAATGCTCAACTATTTATTTTTATAGGTCAGAGAAGCCTCTGCTGCAATCTTCATTGAAAACTGATGCCAGCTGTGCTGAATTTAATCCATCTCTTTACACCTCTGTCCCCTTTTCTTTTTTTTTCCTCCATGAGACTCTTCCAATTTCCTTTGCATGGCTAATATCTGCCTGAGCAGCAGCAACTTTTACTTTATCATTATTCTATAATCTCCTGATATCCTTTTTAATATCCCCCTAGTGCAAGCTTAATTTTCCTTTTTTACTAAAATAAATAGCGATCAGAATATTATTATTATTATTAAATTTTATAAAGATCATACATTTATAAATTCTGTAAAGAGAATAAGCAGACAAATGCAATTGAAATAAAAGGTAAATGCCAGATTAGTGTGACATTCTTGCTGTCATCAGCCTGGTTTTCTCCAAATGACCAATTTCCTTCAACCAAGAGTTCAGGTTAGGAATCCTCTCCCCATAGAGGGATGGTCAAGGATTTTGTATTGTTCCTCATTGCTCTCCTTGACATGCATTTATGTATGTGTTAAACATAAGCAGTTTCTGGGTTTTGTGGTAAATCACAGAAGCTCAATATGCACTGTGAGCAAAATTCACACTTTTCCATCTGGAGCAGCTTCATGGTGGAATAAAACACTGTCTGCAAAAGACATATTCAGATAATTTTGTTGTTCTCTTGTGAACTCTTTGTAATAACTGCAGAGGAAAATAGCACATTTACAGAAAATAATGGTATTACATTGATGCTGTCAAAAGAGCTACAAAAGATCTGACAAAGGGTGAATAACCCATTGAAATGCAATTTTTCTTTTATGTTACCTGTACAAAATGCAAATTTCACTTGGTTAGTTTTACATTTGTGACACACCTTCTGCCTGGAAATGTAATTTGCTTAAGAGGTAGTTAACTTCTGTGTAAAAACCAGAAATTTAAGTCTCTGAGTGAAATGGATCTATTTACATGGTATATTTACTTTCAAATATGGACTTATTTCTTATTTTGCATTTGTGCAAGCATTTTAGGTACTTCTCATCACTGTTCAAAAATAATTTAAAGACTCCTCTTTTTTTTTTTTAATGTATTTTTTTCCCAGACATTTATTTTAAGGTAGAAGGATCTCTATAACCTTTATTGCTTAATCAAAACACATTAAAAAAACCCAGAAACTACCTAAGTTTTCCTGTATTCTCTTCTGGTTTTCAAGCAATGTAAAAAAACCCCAGGTGACTCATTCCTGTTGATCCAAGTACAACGCATGATGAGAGGGCACAGCTTGAGTACAGGACCATATCAACAATTTTGGAAGCATGATATGCAGAAAACCAAGGAGGGTCCTAGTCCATACCCCAGTTTGTCTGCTTTTAATTTGAGCCATACAGAGTTTTGCCACTTATCATTGTCAGACCTGGCAGCCCAAATGCATGAGTTCATGCACTTACACCAAATTACATCTTCAAAAAAACTCGAGGGACCTGCTGTGGAGTAGTCTGGCCATGGTACAAACATGGAGAGGGCAACAAGCACTGGTACTAAATCAGCTTGCTATTTTGTTTCCTGCTTCTGAACAAGGGAAAACAATCAAGAAAGCACTTCTGGTTTTCTATGGATGAAAAATGAATCTGGTATCACATCAGAAAAGACATCATCATCTCCAGCAGGGTCTGCTATCACAAGTTAGTCATCAGCACATCTGGCTGGCAGGTGAGTACAGGAATGATGGTGAAGCAGAGGACAATAGTTTTCTACAAAGAAACTGCAACTATTTCTAGTTATACCCATATTTCTTTGTTTCACTGCCATCTTCTGAGCAAGTATTTGGAAATTTGCTTTTCTCAAAATGGTGCAGAAGAAGCAGATAACTTTCAAAGATGAAAAGAAGCAGTTCTTCACAATTCTGCATCTACCAATTTTATGAAGAATGATTTATATGTCAACAAATTTATTCTTTTTTCTTTTATTTTTTTTAACACATCACAAAGAAATTAGGTTAGAAGGTTTAGCCAAATTTATCAGCTGCACATTGCCTCATACTACTTTGTCCAGACATTTTTGTTTCCTTTTCTCTTCTGTTCTTACTTCCTTTGAAACAACCCCTTCCACTCCTCTCTCACTGCATAGAAATTTTCTTTCTCAGTGAAAATACTGAGAAAGAAAGTATTGTTGCTTGAAATTTTACATGCCTGCAAGCAGTCTATGGGCATAAAAATTTGAAAGAGCATAGCTTATCCAGCTTGCAAAATGAAACCTAGAAGACGGTAGGATTTCTCCTCAGGAAAATTGCAGAATGCTAGCTGCTACAAAATGGAGAACACTGTTTAAACTACTGGACTGTACTGGCAGCAAATCAAACAGGCACCAAGCAGTGATAAATGAATTTCACTTGGATGTTTTGAGGGTTCAGTGCTGGGTCTTAGCTTCCAGAATAGTCTTCCAACAGAACATGAGGATAATTCACCAGAGTGGTATTAAAACAGTGTTTATTACTGCTGTAGTAAAAGGTTCATCCTGGAGAGTTGTAACATTAAATGACTGGAGTTCCTCTCCAGATCTATTAGCTCACATTACCAGTTGCCCAGTTCCTTTTCCTGCCCTGAAATTTCCTATGATTCTACATGAAAAATTATGAATTCAAACAGAAAAGACAAATAAAAGCCTCCACACTCGCATTTCTCCATGCAGCCTTAGAATGGCCACACGCACCAGCCACCTCAGTCACAAAGTGGAACTGCTGGTAAGTCTCCAGTGCAGCAACACTTCGATTTCCCTAGGTCTGCCTTCCAAAAAATAAAATGCACGAATTACACTAAAATGCAACAGACAGTAACACAGGTTTTGTAATGCTGCTGTTGTTACCTCACAAATTCCTGTCTCTTTTTGTGAGGCTCAGAACATCTGTGAGTCAGTAACTTACAGAAGGTAATTAGCTCTTGATTAACACTTACATCTAATTTTATATAATTTCACATTTTCTAGTTTTCCCAGCTCAGCCTGCTCTGATTCTTTCTGTACTGAATGAACAGCCTTGTCTTACCCTGTGCTCCTCTCAAGGGAAGCATTCTGCTGCTGCTCTGCAGCCTGGCTCTCAGACACATCCTGCTGCACTGTTCTGCACCAGGGTGACTCTTGTAGGGCTGTACTCCTCCACAAACACAAACAAACAAAAGCACCTTTTCTAACAGATTTTCAATGAACTTCAAACTGAGGCAAGAACACCCCAAAACTATCAAGTAGGGGCTTGACTGAACATGCATGAGGTAGCTGGTGTTGTACTTAATGGTGACTCGCCCAGCATGAAACAGGTCTGAGTTCAGAGCTATGCCTGAAGTCATCTGATGGATGTTTCTTTTTTGTTCCACATCCACCAGCCCAGCACCCTTCTGGCTTTTTACGTGTCACACCTGTGTGTGAAGTAGAAAGCTCTTGGAAAGTCTCCATCTATGAAAATACACCCTCCCTGAGAAGAAAGAGAGTGGTTTTCTCTCTTCAGCATCAACCACTTTATCTGGCAGCAGTCGAATGTGTATTTCATTTTTTATTAAAGTTCTATTACCTTTGGAAGTCAGTAAAGCTCTTGAACAGGTTGTTTTGAAGACAACTTTAGGTCAAATATTTTGGTTGATGGCTGGAACGTGCTGGGAGAATCAAGTGTCAAATCAGGCTCGGAAACATAAACTTAGTTGGAATTTTTGCTTTTTACTGAGAACATATGTTTGGGGAGATGCCCTGAGGCCAAATTATGCCTTATCTTTTGATCTGCATGCTTTTATATATTCAGACAATTAAACCATAAACTCTCAAGGTAACAGGAAAATCATCACTATTGGACTAGAATATTAAATATCAATCTTGGTTAGTTGGTACTGAGGATACAGCTCAAGCTTAGTCTCATGTGGGTACACTTACTTCTGCCTGTTGTCTCACTATATTTGCATGTGCTTTATTTTCCATTGGCCACGATGCCCACCAACTTGCACAGGAGTTGCCACTGTTAATAATAGGTGGGTGATGAAAAATTGTGTAACTCTGTAACTTCTGATCATACTTTACCCTTCACAAATGTAGCTAATGAATGCCAACCTCATAAATCCTGTCCCTATTCACTGGCTGAAGGTAAACAGCCTTTTCCTTTAACACTTTTTGTCAAAGCCTTTCTGACGTTTCACACACAAAGTATTTTGCTGCCTTTCTTGACACAAGAAAATCTTCTCTGCAAAGTTAGAATGACCTTGATTTTTTTTTCCTGCTAAGATTACACTCCGTGCAGGTACTGCTTCCCTTTGAATGGTTTGCTCTGACTTCTGAAGTGATTTTACAAGGTCTTTATCTCTTCATCCCAGGCTAATTCATTATAAATATCTACAGCCTGTCTCAGACCTTGTCAGTGCTTGCACTGCAGTGCCTTTCCCAGGTGCTGCCATTGCAGTTTGCTGTGTGTCAGGCAGCTGTTTCACACCCTCCACACCCCTGGCAATCTTTCTGCTGTGATCTGCTAAATACTGCTGACCACCGGGTTAGACTGGCTCCAGTTAACGTCAGCCACTTTTTGCTTGGCTCATTGCTGATACTTATTACAAGATTACAAGGGATTATCATCTGCAGAAACCTTTGGTCTGGTCACAATGTCATAGAGTAAAACCTTCCTAGCATTACGTTTTTTCCTTCCATAGTGGTAATCTGTCAGATTGGACAGATGAGGTGGTGAGCACCTCATCTTTAAAAGTGGCACTTTAAAGAGCTGTCTGTAAACATGCACTTTTATAGTCTAAGCAAGCAAAATGACCTGCTTATTTTATCCCATCAGTACATGCAAAACAATTTTTTTTGTGGTGGACAGACATCAACCCACTCATATTTACAGTACCTCTGTGTTAATGACACAGTTAATGTCACAGCTTTCCTGCAAATATTTCACAAAGTCCTTGACATCAGAGCAGACCAATGTCTGTTTCTGCTCCTTCTCTTCAGTGAGGAAATGTCCATGTAACCCTGTTCTAAACATTACAGCAAGAGAAACGAGTCAAGATTTCATGGCCTGAAGAGGCAGCTGCCAAAAGCAAATCATAGTGTGTACAAACCTGCTCCCATTTCAATGGCACTGGCAGACAAAGGCAAACCTCCCAAGGATCCTGTTTCTCTGTGTGCTAAGCTGACAAAGACTTCAACACAACCAGCAATGATGGCATGTCACCCAGTCTGATTGTTTTCTCCCCAGATTTACTCAAGGTCACCTCCCAAGGTAAGGATCTAGACAGGGGAAACATTGCAAATTTTAGACTCCTTAACAGCATTGGCAGCCTGAGTCATGTTTTCCAAAGGAGAGGGAATCAAGCTGGGCTGTGCAGTGACTCAAAAGCATTTTCAGATGACATTTGGCTGAACTTCAGATGACACATGCAGCCTACCGAAGCACAGCCACCAAAAGAGGCAATCCTGCCCTTCTCCCCAGTTGTTTGTTTCCACACTGCTTCCTTGTGCTAACACAAGCTTTTCTGTGAATATTCTGCAGTACTGAGAAGACTGAAAAAGAAATCTTTTCATTGGTTTTGGCAAGGCTATTTTTCAGCTCCCGGAGTCTCATCTGTCATCTGACTATACAAGTATTTGTGCCAGCCCAAAGATGAGGCAGGTCTGAGGCCACAGAAACCACAGCCTTCCTAGCTGTAGTAATCTGCACAGACTTTTTAAAGCCAGATAATCCACCAGCTGTCCTTTCTCAGCAATGCTGTTTCTCCAGGTGAGGGTTGCAGGCCCTGTTCCAAGACCTGTGCCACACCATGACACAGCCATGCAATACTGTACCTTTGGTCTTTCCAAAAGAAAACTACCATGAGTAAGTTATCTGCCAACAGCAAAACAGCCAGAGTCATGGGTCTATGAACAGCACAAATGACAGTTTCTCTACACATTAAAATGAGATTTTCTAAGATATGTGTATTTTCACAGAGTAGCCCTAGTTAATTTTTGTGCAGGCTAGTGTTTTTGTTCTTGGAATTTACCTGGTCGTAAACCAGGTACCCTTTAAGGAGAGAAAAGAAAAAAAGAAAAATAAAAGGAACTTTGTAGTCTCATTGCTGAACAGCTATTTCATTCTGGTTTTGCTATGTCTTTTCCATTCCTTGGTGTTCCAGCAGTAAGAGAGCAAAACCCAATTACACCTGAAGTAAAGCTGTGAAATGAAAACAACTGAGAAAGCAAAACAGAGAACAGCAAGTGGTCTAGGAGAGCACACCTGGCTCTGCCCAGGCAACACAAGTACCCTGCCTCTTTGTTAGGCTCATGATGACTGGGCAAGTGAGCAGCCAAAACTACCTGAAAATGACAGACTGTGAGTACTGTTAAGGGCAGAAAGTGCCCTTCCGTGTGCAATTACTTTATCTTCTCCTGGAGGGGGTGGGATGTCTGTGTGCATGGATGCTTCAGTCACAGTTCCAGTGCCAGTGAAACCAAGGAGTGGAAAGGACACTGGTTACAGGGGGACCCTAATAGGTGCTTCAGACTGGATGATGCCTACGTTTTAGGGACCTGAATTGCATTCTGTCTTAATACAAATGCAAGATGGTGCTCAACATTACAACATGCCTAATGAACTCAGCAGCAGCTACTTGTGTCCTTACAAGCTTAAGCTGAAATAAGGGGAGACAATATTATTTTGTTGAGTCTAGTGCTCAGCTGTTTAAATAATCTAACTTGCTGAATAAACTCAATGCAGGTGTTTTTGAGGGGTTTTGCTTTGTTTTTTAAACTTGTTTTTAAATAATTTTTTTCCTCAACTACTAAACCTCTGTAATGTTTGGAGACAGATCTTGAGAAAAGTGCCCTAGTGCAAGACAAGCTATGATGTGCTGGTGACCTTCACCCAGCTCCCTGGAGCCTCCCTGAGTGTGTGATCATACATTCATTTAGCAGACTCACTCTTCATCCCAGTGAGGGTTCATCCCACTCACCTTTAATCATTAAGGTATCTTACAGAAGCCATTTCTCTTGTCTTTGTCTGTATGGAGAAAAAAAAGTAGTCTCCATTTAGTTATAAAAACCAGAATTGTAAGCAGAAACAGAGGAGAGTGTAGTTGCAAATACTTAAAGCCCTTTTAATTCAGTAGAGGCTGTTTTGTAGTTACTCATCTTTGAAATTTAATGCCCTGCTTACTTTAAGACTTGCAAGTTATGGAATGAAAAATAATTTGGCTTTTTGTTACTTTTATATATTGAGGTCAATAAATGCCATTAAAATAATGCAGGACTTCCAGAACTAAAACGTACATGTACAAATTACAGTACTATGTAGATTTCTTCAAAAGCCATGACTCTTTCCTCACTGCTCCCCCTATGATTATTTTCATTTATATAACCAGATTTTTGACCACAAATATTATTTGTTTGTGCTTCTAGGCAATGAACGAATGCACTTCTCTTTCAAGCAATAATATTCTTTTTAGGTGATAGTTCCTTAGTTCATTTGAGTCTAGAATTAATCTCTTCCAAGAGTATCTATCTTTTGTTTAGCTCTGCACAATACAACTGTCTTCCTTTGTAGCCTCGTGCTTTGGACAACTAGTCCAAATAGGTTTCCATTGTTATCATTTCCCAAAGGGTGTAGGAAACATTATTGACCATTATTCTCAGCTTCTTCTGCAGTGGGTACTCAGCATTTTACTGGCAGGTGTTTACAGGACCTTCAGCCAGATTAAAAGAGAGAAGATTTGCTAATGTTGCACCTCCAGGAAATCATTCCAGTTCAACATCTGTAGTCACAGCTAACTTCACTATATGTGAAGTTTTCTGGGACTCAGATCAAACATTTAAAATTACTATTTACTTAAGGCAATAAATATTAATAAAAAATACAACAATAAAAATTACAATATTTTAAAATCATGTTGCTACATGTTAATAAGATTTATCTGCTGATTTTCTAATTAGTGTGCTCAAATTGAAATGCAATCAATACCAGAAGCTTTCATACTTCACTCTACGTAGATAAAATCAATTATCAATGTATAAATATATTTTATACCTACAGTTGGTCTTACAACGGGTAGTAACTTTACCCCAAAAAGAGTTTCTCCTTTGTTCTCAAAGATTAGATACTTTTGGCAATAATAACCATTCAGGTACTGTATTTAAGGTCTAAGGTCTTTTCTATTTATCCACAATCTCAGGAGTGTTTGCTGGCTCTAGTGATTCCTTTAGACATCCCAAAGTTTAAATGATTTTTTAAAATTTTAATACGCTAAAGTACTGGGCTGTCTTTTTATTGTTTGCTTGTTTGTCTTTTTCTGAACAAAGCAAAAATATCCTGAGTTTCTTTGGTAGTCAGAATGAGCCACTTACCCATCAGACTGAGCATCCTGCAGTCAGATTGTCTCAATTCTCTTGGGCTCTGTCTTTCTCTGCTGGCACAGTGTGCCATCATCTGCGATACATGAGCGGAATGACATATTTTTCCTTAATTTCACTTAATTTCTTACATCACTTATGCCTTTTTATACAAAGGGAAAAGATCCTGTCGGTGAAAATAAGGTATTTATTCCAACATTAGGCAATGCTTCACCAAGTGCTTAAATGTATATATATGTTTATCTTTCTCACATCACCAGCTCCACTTTATACATTACATAAATGTGTTTTCCCTACATTATAAGGGAAAAACTAGATTTAGTGACACAGAATGAATTTGAAGAAGACCAGCTTCCAAGCTGACAGGGGGAAAAGATCCTTAAACTGGGAGGACAGGACAGCAAACACAGCACCAGTTTTGAGCCCAAGACCATCGCCCCCCTTGGCCACAGCTAATACCCCTTGGAAAGTTACCCGGGCATTTCAGCAGCATTTCCCGGCTGCCGGGCTTGGAGAAAGACTAGCGACTGCCAGAGCGGGGACAGCGGAGGGGAAGATGCCCTGGCAGCGGCCAAGGTGGCAAAGAGGGCTCCAAGGGCTCCTCTCCCCGCCAGGCACCAGGTGGCGATGCACGGCCAACGAAACGCAGCGCTCCTGGCAGCATCCCCCGGGAGATGCTCCCTGCCTGGAGAGCATCCCTGGGGCCGGCACCGCCCTCCCCGAGCACCTCGGATGGTTTTAATTATGGGGCAATGCCGGGTAGTTCCTTACTTAGCTCTCCCTCTCCGCACTGCTCACTAGGTAAATCTCTACTTAACCCTGTGAGAGCTGGCAAATCCTGCTCAGAAAGGCACAAGATTTATTCCTGACATTTGTCTCTCACTTTATTTTCCCATCTATTTCTAAAATGTAACCAGACAAAATTGTTACTAAATACAGCGATTTTTCCTGCATGCACCCTGTCCGAATATTTGCATTAAGTATGTACAGCTTCCTTATGAGAGGAAGAGGAGGGGTCTGATCTCTTCTCTCTGACCACCAGTGACAGGACCCAAGGGAATGGCCTGAAGCTGTGTCAGGAGAGGTTTAGGTTGGATATTGGGAAAAGGTTCTTCACCCTGAGGGTGTTTGGGCACTGGAACAGGATTTCCAGGGAAGTGGTCACAGCACCAGCCTGACAGAGTTCAAGAAGTCTTTGGACTCCCAGGCACAGGGTGTGATTCTTGGGACACTGCTGTGCAGGGCCAGGAGTCAGACTTGATGATCCTTGTGGATCTCTTCCAACTCAGCTTATTCTACGACTCTGTGTCATCCTTTGGACCAGCTGAGATATGGCAGCAAGAATGAATATTCATGCCTAATAATTCCTTTGGATGACTGTTCCATTCAGTCATCTAGCAGTGACTTGCAACAACCAGAGGTCTCCAGTACTCTCAGATGAGCTGCGTAGATTGTATTGGACATTCCTCCCCCAGAAGGAGACTTTCTGTCTGTGTTCTGAAAGGCTCAATAACCTCAGATCATATTCCCTAAGTTTGGAAGACCTTTGAGCAATAAACCCCTTTGAGAAAAAGATGTATCGATTAAAAAATGTTAATGCAGACTCCTACAATTGAGGACACAATAATTTTCTATAGTCTACCACTAGGACTTCTGTAGCTGTGTTATTTCTTGTGCCAATACTTTCCATGTCTTACAGCCCAACAACTATTTGCAATTCAGTTGGAACACTCAGAGCTGTTTCTTGGGAGGGAAGTGAGAAGGAATTTTCATAATATTTAAAAGAAAATATTATCCAAGTTAAATATGGGCCTTTTTTCTTGTATTCTCTCTGGCAGCATGGCTCTGCAGTACTTTCGTAACCATAAGCTGCCTTCAAAACCACATGATGAGTGAAATTTCATAGTTATAAGATTAAATATTTTTGTTAGTCATTTCAGTTTTTCTGGATATAGCTCTGCAAACAAAAATTCACAAAACATGCACAATTTCTAAAGGTGCCCTGAAAAGATTTCACATTGAGCACAGCTCTGCAAAAATGTTACCTACCATTAATAAACAGTTGATTGAAAGGGCACCCACAACTTTCACTGACCTCTCCTGGCCTCTCACACACTGTAATTAAAACCTTCTACCAGCAAGGAGAGAAATGAGAAGGGATTAACTACCCAAACAAAGAGAGAGTTTCAGGGCACTCAGCTATGACAACAATAAAAATGTAGGTAGGTTTATTTTGGCAGGAAGGAGCTGTGACTAATCATGCACAAAGGAAGCCTCTGTAGAGTGGGAGTTGGAGATGCAGGTGGGGAAAGAAAAGGACAACACCAGGAGAAAGAATATTAACATGACAGAATTTACATTTTCAGTGTCTGTCTGGGTTTCCCTTCATGATGCCTCAGTCTGTGTCAGTAGTATTCATTAAATCCAGAAGTTGCCATGATGGCAAACTCGTACCTACCTTGAAATTTTAGAGTTCAAAGAAGAATGAGCAGATGCTCATTAGATGCCGAGAGCTTAGATTTGACTGAAGAAGAGGGGGAGGAGGGAAACAAGCCCATTATCTGCTTTATTTTTAAAAACAAACCTACTAACAGCTCTACTTAAAAGCAAGCCCAAACTCTTCTCTAGGTCAACATCAAAGTAACTAATCCAAGAGTATGCATGAACTCCTCCTGAAGTCTGTCTGTGCCAGTATCTGGGACACCAGCAGGTACATCCAGCTCCTGGGTACTGTAAATGCCATCATGGAGCATGAAAACACAGACCACTGCAACATTTTACCTCCTCAAGTTGTGAGCCCCTGTGTAGGTCTTTAAATTTTTTTTTTTTTTTTTTGCTTAGAAATAGAAATTTGCTTGCCAAATATACTATAGTCTTATACACTCTGCAGATGATGAAAACTCCCAAGTTTATTTTACCTTAAAGAAATGATTTTCATGTGCCTAAACAAAAACAAGAGTCATCCCCTAAAGTTCAAACCTGTCTGTCAGTGGTTGGTTTTGTTTTGTATTTTTTTTAACCTGCCATTGAAGAAGCTGTCACTCTCCTAAGGACAACTGGGCTTAAAACCAAGACCCAGCTCTATGTTGGCCTGGTGATATTGTCATATCAAGGTGGCTGCCTTGGTACATAAGGAGCTAAAGGCAATTTGTCTGTAGACCACTAGGGAGATACCTCCAGGGGCTGGAAATCCCAGAAGAGGTGAAGAGAGCTTATTCTGGGAGCCTCATCTGCATCTAATGAACACCCATATCACAACCCACTCTTGGTGCAACCAGAGAAACAACCCCAGATTTTCAGCATTCCCACAACTGAAATGTAACAGAAATGACTAGAGCAGGCCTGAGTGGAAGGGAAAAAACCAAAAACAAAAAACAAACTCAACTGTTAAACAACTATTGGGAATTAGCTGACTACTGAATTTTTAAAAACAAACCAGACCTGACCTTCTAAGAACTCTCTGGAGGGATTTCAGCTCAAATAAGCAGCTTGAAAAGATAATAAGTGAAAGTGTCTCAGGAGAGAGAAGAAAATATTTAGCCTTTTCAGAACAATGGGGAATCATCAACCAGGTAACTGTTGAAAAGATAAAACTGGATCCTGTGTGCTGAACATCACAGAAGGACACAACACTGAAATACAGGACTGTGTATAAAGAACAGAAAGGGAGGAGACACCCATTCCCTGTAGATTATTAATTAGTTTCTTGGCAATGTCTGCTCTGCATTGACAGCTTAGAAGCATAAGCCCAGCTCAGCTGGGAAACCACACACAGGTGAGACCATGCAGAGAAGTCAGGACTAGGTGTTCAAGTCCTTAGATTATACCAGGCTCATCAGATTTTCTACTGGAAGACTGTTTCTTCATTTGTACCCAGAATCAAAATGAAAACTACCAGAAGATTAAGAGAATAAATATGTCCTGAGCCATGAAATAAAAATACGTGAAAGATGTTCTCGCAGGTCAAATCAATCTGAAGCAGGCTTGCTAGCTGTTTTATGAACCTTCTAGTCTGAGAAATAAAATTACATATTCAATCATCATCACCTGAAGAATGAGAATATGCAGCAGTTTTACATAGTGGAGTCAGAGGAATTCTTATCCTTAAGACAATGATTTTACCTTGAAATTTCCAGAACTCTATGAATGGGTCCCAAATTAGTCAGAGTTCAGTCCTATGGCATTTGCAGGACTTTTCTTGACATCAATAGAGATCAGTAGTGCTATATCTCAGAGTCTTACTGTGTAGTGTAATGTCTACTTGGTTCTATATCCAAATTTTTAACACACACAAAAAAAGGTAAGTTCAGAGACACATGGATGAATCCTGAGACTTAGAGACATACTTCTCAGCTGTGGAAAAAAAAAAAGAAAATAAAAAAGAAAAGAAGACTGCTGTTCTTATCTCTTTGTAAGTGTCAACAAAAAATTTGAATGGGGATCATCCATCCCTGCTGGGCAATTTCTAAGAAAGAATCTGTTTAATTGCGGGGCTCTTACACTCCATATTGCATGCATCTAAATTAAAGTAGGAAAGCCTCTAAGTTATAGTCCAAGCCAACTATTAGTCTAATCAGTGTATTGTGCTTATTGTAACTCAGTAATGAGTTGTAGGAAATATTTCTCTAAGCTGTACAGAATAGTCCAGAAAAGATCCAGTCACTTTACACATCTGAGAATGTCACCAGGAGGAGAGGAATTAGATGTACAATGCTATTGTAAGAAAATGTTCACAATTTCCAATGGTTTTTTACCACTCTCCCAATACACAAAGGTAAATAATTTGCAGTGACAATATAGGGACTGTGAGTAGTAACATTTACCTCAGGAATATTTTTGTCAGATACCTGCAGCCTAACTACAGGAAGGAAAACCCAAATTAAACCATTCTTCAGAATTACCCTTTAAATCAAAGTCAAGCCTGCCAGGCATGAGTTGGAAGGATTCAGAGTCAATACTGCTGTGTCATGTTTGGAGGTAATTGGTTTGTTTTATAAATCTCTCTGCAAATAAAAAGCTATGCTTGATATGTCTAAGACTGTGTAATAATTCCCCATTTGTGGCATCCAAATTCTGTTTCAAGCTAAATAATTTAAAATGCTGTCTGCAGAAACCTTACAACAAGCAATGAAGAATCTAAGTCTGACATTTCACTTTAGTCCAGTTACTTTGAGATTTTGATTTCTTGAACACTCTTGTGGGTCCCTGGGTACCTAGTTAATGAATTCAAGGTTCAGAACCTGACCACACTCTGCTCCTGCCTCTAGAGTAATAGCATCCTGAAAGAGGGCTCCTAAAAATGCCAGTGTTCCCATGAGAAAGCTGGGATGGAGGAGCTGGAAGTTCTGGGCTGCCCTGAAGCAATTTGTACAGCAGGGATGCCCATGGGACAAACGCACCAGGGACTCCCTTCCTGTTTCACAGACCTCATGGCCAGCAGCAGGAATATTATGGAGCAGCTCTGAGTAAAATATTTATTCAGCTCTGGAGCAGCTGCTGAGTAAAAGATTCTGCTTAAAACCTATTGGATTCAGGTGCTTCTGAAATAAAGTTTTCTTTGATTTCTGGTTCACAGATTTCTGCTTGAAATAGAAGAAATTAAATTAAAAGAATCAAATAATATCTCATAAACAGTGGCTCCTGGCTATTCAGTGATCTCCATGTGGTACTGTTCTCTAGAATAAAACTTTATTTGAGGACAGTTCCCATTGCTTTTCTGCTGGTGGATAAAGCAATAACAAGGATACTGAGTATAGCTGTACTGCAGCTTGCTTTAGTTCCAAAACCTCATGAAGTTACTGCAGCCTTAACATCTGCACAAGAAAGAACCATACACAATTTTGCCAAAACCAGTCAATGCAAGAATCTTTAAAACAATATCTGAAGTGGGAGTAGAAAGAACTCCAGCTCTAATCCATCACTGCCTTCACTCAAATAATATATTAATTTAAAAAACATCGCCTGCAGCAATCTTGAGCAAAGCAAAGAAGGAGAAAGAGAATGAATTTAATCAATGGGTTTTCCCATCAGAAGAGGCTGGTTTGGTAAATGCCTACAGGGATCACCAACAGGCCTGCTGCTGCTTTCCTTGCTTTTTCTGAATGCTGCTCTAGCCTTGAAGAATTTCAGCTTCCTGCTCAGTTGCACCTCAGTGAAAACTGGCACCATGGGCACAAAGGTGACTGGGGAATTGTGTTCCTTCCTGTGTTTCCCAAGCAGCAGCTGCAAACCTGCTGGTGGGCATCCCTGCTATCTGAGTTATGGCTAAGATAAATATTATTTTAGTGTGTAAAGCACAAGTTCTGAAAATGAGGTCAAGCAGCCATCGAGCTGAGTTTTTCCCTTTCCCACGATCCCAGGCACCTACCTTTTTTTTTTTTTTCTTTTTTTTTCCCCCTTTTTTTTGCTCTCTGGGCAGCTTAGTGGGCTAAAAGCCATCCTCTAAACAGCAGCAGTAGAGTGGAAATACTTTACCAAAGACTGGCAAAGCAGACCCTGTTTCAGAGAGGAAACAGTGAGGTGGTGTGATCTTCATTTGCTGTCCTCTTGGGCACTTTCCAGCAGTTCTGCAAAACTACTCTCACTAGCAGGTAGAATTTGGCCTGTGGCAAGACTGACAGCACCAGTGCCTCAAAAGAACTGGAAAAAACCCTGCTGCCAGGGGTATGCCCAGTGTTTTCCAGAGGTATTTAAGATATAAGATATCAGTAGTGTTCTTAAGCAAAGGCTCGCTTTGGTCCATTCAGGGCATAGAATAGTATTTCAGCAGGAAGTGCTCCAGAGATTCTGGGAAGTTGGATTGCAGCCACTTAAACAATTTCTAGGATGGTGTCAGTCAGTGTAGACAGCAGAGACAATGCAATTATGCACTGAGCATAAGGAGAGGTCAAGACTGGGCTGCCTCTGAAACCACAAAACCAACTAAAAACTAAACCAGCGACACATGCAGAATGATAGCTCTTCTTCTGCATCTACTGGATACCACTGCCCCATTCTCTTGAATTGAAAACTGAAAGTGTGAGAAAGAACCCCTGAAAACCCAGACCTCAAAGTCTCATTTAGGCTGACTGAACAGGTGGGGAGAGTGGGACTTAGAAATCACCTTTCTTGTGAAATGGCTGAGACTGCCCCAATACAGTGTGGTGCTCAATCCCTCCTTTCCTGATGGGAACTCTTGCAGCCTAAGAAACACACTCTTCCTGCTGCCAGCAAGAGAAGAGGCTCCCACTGCTTGTACTCAGAAAACAGCCTCCCTGATGAGCACCTGAGTGCCTGACCTCAGCCTGTTCTCTAGAGAATGTTTTAACACCACAGTGCCCCCAAAAAAACAAACACAATTACAAGTGACTAGAGAAGGTCTGTGGTGAACAGCACCAGTAATTGCTCAGAGATACTGGAGCCAGTCAAAGCTGCTGCCATGTAACACCCTTGAAGCCAGGAGGTGCCTGGACCCATAAGCAAGAAGTTGATTCTGGCAGGAACATCACCCAGTGCCTTTGGTGATGATTCGCTCCATGATAGGAGGCAATTTGGAGATGTTATTTTGAGTAGTGTTACAACAAATGACTAAATGAAATATTCATCTCCAGTTGCTTTAGAAAATTAGCTCCATAGGTATCTTTGGCATTATTTATTAGATCATTAGAACTCTAGTAAACATTTGTTAAATTATAAAAATTGGAGGTAAGAAGAGAAGCTGCAAATGCATATTTGCTCAGCCTTGCCTCCCTGCTGACATGTCTGTGGACTATCATTCATCAATACTGTTTTGGGGTTGGATTTACTTTTAAGCCCAGAAGCACATTTACATTAAATGAACAACTTTGCAATGCATTTGCTCCAGATTCTCTAAGAAAAATTAAACTTGGCATTTCAAGTTACCCTGGCTGTCGGGTAGCCTACAAAATGTTTTTCTCAAAAGCCTTTGCACAGCTAAGAGTGGTCTTTGGGTTTGTTTACTTCATTACAAATGCCAGAGAGGGACTGGTAGCATCACTCTCCTATCAAAATGTTTCCAAGAAAAAGTTAATATAATTTAAAGAAAATGAAGCCAAGAAGACATTGCTTTCATTGTTAATCCCTAAGCAGGAGCTAAAAGGCTGGAATAAACAAAATGACATAAATATTCTGCCCATGTTTAAGCTTGTTTGCTACATGTTTACTCACCAACATTGTGGGATACAAAAGGGGTTTTAGGATTGGGTAGTTTTTCTCTCATTTCATTATTCCTATTAAAAGTTTAATTTAACATTTGGCTTTAATATAATTATATTAATCATAGTTAAGACATTTGCAATTTGCAATGCTTTGATGTAACTTAATTGGTTAAATTCACTGGATAATGTGTGCACCTTAGGCTGAAGATGGAAAGGAGGAGAAAAGGGAGAACATTGAGCTTGCTGTAATGGTGAAAAATCACCAGTCTCGTAATTTCTAAGGAAAATTCAGGAACATTAATATTACACTGTTCTAGTGAAGGAAGGCAAATACTGCAGACAAAGAAAATGATGAGTTTGAGAATGAAAGCTCTTGGTTGGGAAAAAAAGATAAGAAATTCAGTTTTCAATAGAATGAATAACACCATAAACTGCAGCAGGCTTGTCACTATGAAAAGCAGCAAGTGAGTTTAATTAAAAATGCTGCTTTTTCATGTAAGAACATGCAGTCTGGGCTGTGTCAACATGCTGCCTGCCTAATCTGGGTATAAAAAGAGCTGGTAGCGGTGAGATAAAGTGCAAGGCAGTGGTTTGGTTGTTTAGATTTTTTTATTTCCTTTTTTTTTCTTTTTTTATTGTCCCTCTATCTCGTGGATTTTTTTTTTAAATTCCCAGGCATTAAGCAGCCTCAACCTGTTTCTCAGATCCACATTAAAGAGAATCATTCAGCTCGGAACTGTAAAACACCAGAAGATGGATCTGGATTGCAAAGGGACAAAGAGATCCCTCTTGAATATTGAGATATGTTGGAAGAAGTTTTGGAGTGCTCTTGGCCCAAAGACCTATGAACCTTTTTCAGTTTATTGCAAACTGAGCATTTGAAGAATACAAAGGAGGGTTGTGGAGGGGGCATGAAAACTCAGTAAAGCTCTCACATGCAGCAGATCCACTGAATACACTCAATGTCATCCTGATCTGCAGAGAAAGTAAATTCCTATGTCATATCCAGGACTCTTACTAACCTTTAAAACCATTTGGAGGAAAAAAGAACATGATCTGAAGGTCTTTGCAAATGTTGGAATGGACTCTGATGAGTTTTGGCTCAGAGTAAGATTCTCACTGTACCGAGTATACCCAAACATGGAATCAGTCAGACTAGGGGGAAGAAAGAAACAAAGAAGGATTAAATTCCAGAACTTAAACACACACCTCCAACACATTCTGAGAAACCTTCTCATCATTTGGGAATTATCCAAGAAACCTGAAGAGTATAAAAATCAGTCAAGCTCTATTTATTAAGCACCTTTTAAATTTTGCTAGTTGGTAATTTGCATGCCAGTGATGCTACAAACAGTTTTCAAGTTATAGTTGCTGTAAGGAAATTAGGATTTCAATTGTTTGCAAATTATAGCATCCATGTTTGACAAATTTCAGAGTATAATTTTAGAACTATGATCCAGTTTATTTTCTGAATGTATATGCTTGTTAGAAATAAAAAACTAAAGTGAAAAATTGTATTAATACAAGCACAAGAGACTTCAATTCTCAAATGCAATTACAGCGACTCAAAGCTGAAGACCTGGAGCAGAACAAATTAAATGGTGTAAGTACTAATACTTTCTTTTCACCTTTTATACAAAAAACAAAAAGAAAAAAAAAAAAAGAGAAGAGTTGAAGGAAGAAGTTTTGAAATCCCTTCTCAGTCTCCAACGAGCCACAGTCAGCCCAATGTCATCAGAGCCCAGAGACTTCAGTGGCAGCAGAATCAATAGAATAGAACAGTAATGTTTCTGGTGACCAAAAAGACAAAAATATATGCATTTTAGAAGTTTTCTATCTGCAAAAATATCCTTAATTTAAAATGAACAGAACCCTTTTTCTTTTCCCCCTGCAAATTAAGGCAGCTATTGCTGACTGTACAGCGTCCCTGATTTTCTTTCCTGCCAATATTTTATTCCTGGCAATTTCTGTTGAAGAACTACTGAAGAAAAAAATATGGGTATACAAAAAAAAAAAAAAAAAGACAGAATCAAGTGTCTAGCTGATAAAGAGTTTAATTTCCTTTCGGCTACTAAACAGAATGCAGTGAACTTTCTCCAGCAGATGTAGTTTTAAACAAATAAACAAACAAACATCTATTGTTTGACTATCAAGCAACAGTGTTAATTTATATCCATTTTCAGGAGAAGAAAGGAATCATCTGATGTCTTTAAGATTCATGTGAGTATTGTAAAAATTTATGCCTGTGGATACCACACAGGACAGAAACTGGAAAAAATATTTTACAATTAATTCTGGCATGCAAATTTAGTCAACTTTCCCATCCAAAAACTCAAAAAGAAAAAGGAATTTTACCTAGGGAAATTAAGTTAACATCAGTCCCAAGCAAAATCATGGGGAAATGAATACAAGACTCAACTGACAGCCAGTGAAGGATGTAATTAATGCCATCAACTCAGTTTTATGGAAAATATCCTTAGGTATCTATGGTTTGTTTAATGGAGAAAACTACAGTTATGTAATGTAGTGTAGTATAGTACATACAGACGTTGCTGAAGTGATCAGTTAATTTTTGCAGTGTGTTCTGATAAAAAACTGGCTCAAATAAATAGATCTGATGAATTTACAGACTGGCAGACACAAATTTATTGAACAACCGTAATTGAAATCACATTGTTTCTAGAGATTTTTTTTTTCATTGAAGTAAATTAGATCTGATATAGCTCAATAGTTTTCATTAGTGATCCAGAAGCATTTTTCAAAACTTGGATGATCAGATTTTCAGATGACAAAGATGAGTAGAATGAAAATATTAAGCCAGACAAGCAGTCATAGAAAATGACAGACACAATCTGAGAGGGACGAAATTTTCATTTTAACAGGTTTCAGTGCAAAGCACTGTATTTAAACACACAGATTACAAAATAAGCTTAGAAGATGACAACATCCATCCCGGAGCAAGGAGGACTCTGCCACAATATTCAGAAATCCCACCCTGAAGTCTCTGTGTCATGGTATGATAGAAAAACAGGTCGTGCAGCAGACATCAAGGGCCTGAACACCTTATTATGTACTGCTTCAGTGCTTCATAAACACAGAACAAAAGGCAGCATCCCTTATCCCTAGAAATTAAATAGCACAGATGCAAGAGTTGCAAATTTACTGACAAGAGGAAACAAGCATTCACATATCCCTGCAGCATCCACGTGGATCTGCTGCGGAGGCCAATTAAAACAGCAAAACAGGTAACAAATCAAACATCACCTGGGGAAAAGGGCAAGCATGACAGTCTGAACCCTGCTGCATTTCTCAAGGTGAGCAAGAAAAGAGGAACTGCAGACACAAAGGTCCCTGAAACAAATCCCAGTGCTGGAGCCAGCTGAGGCTGTGTGATTCATGGCATTAAGAATCCTGGCTTCTGGGAAGGTCTGGGATCATGTGTACAAGCAGCAAGAGCCATCTGGACAAGGATCAACTCTGGCAGCAACAGCAGCACGTTTCACAGTTGGAAATGATGACTGCTGAGAGGAGGTTCATGGATTAAATGCACTTATATTAACCTGCACTGCACTGTTTTTTATTTCTGCACCTCCAAGCCCCTGACTAATCCCTCCTTAGCAAGGTTTCCCTGTGTTGTTCTCCAGTGGAAGGTGTGGGAGCTCACTCTGATCCTGAGTAAACAGCATGTTAGCAAAAGTACAGTGGGAGTCTTCAAGGTCAGCTCTCAGCCACTGGCGGCAGTCCTGGCCCTAGCAATAAGCCAGAGCAATCTAGGCTTGTTCTGACCTGTGACAACCAATTAGGACCACCAAGGGACCACTGACCAGCAGAAAGCTGACACTTCCCATCCTTCTCTTGCTCATGAGACACTTCCCCACCCCTCAGTCACTCTCCTAACATGCCTTCTTCTTGGAGTCCTACACTAGTAAGGGTATGTTGGCAGTGCTCCAAAGGCCACCTTGATCAACATAAAGGACAAGCAGAGGGATCAGGCATGAACACATTTTGCTATTTCTGGACTCCTACCTGAGGGGTTGAAGGGAGCAATGGCCTCTTCCACAGACGAACTTCACCGTGAAGATTTGCCTACAGCACAGGAAAAGATTGGGAAAGCTGCTGTCTCTGGAACACCTAGCAGGGTTTTGATTACACAAACTCAATTTTTGGTCAGCAGTTCTTTGCTAATGTAACAATTCTTCCTGTCATGCCACGCATACCAATGGGAGTTCATAGCCTCTATATACAAGCTGGAGAACAGGAAAAAAAAAATACTCTTGCCACCTTATTTTCCTGAAAAGCCACCAAAAGATAAAGAGGCCAGCAAAATCTTTACATTGGAAAGCAAGAATATTTGCAAATTCTTGTTTAATATCTATACTCTTCTTTACTGTTGCTTTACAATATGTTTTTTACCTTGATGGCCATGCTTGATTTGTTTGCTTGTTCATGATTTCTTTATGTTCCTTCATAATTCTGTCTCTTTAGTCTCTTGAATCCTTACACTGATCCCAACTTGTGCCAGTTGTCCTTCACATTAGTAATACTGAAAAACTTGGAAAGAAAGTTCATTATTCTCTGGATAAACTTAGAGTGGTTAAGGGCTGTTCTCTGATAAGATTCTTCCAGGTAGCATTCAAAGTGATGCTAAATACAAGTCAAAGCATTTTTAATTTATTTCTTGCAGGTGCATATGCTTCCATTGTTCTAATGGTAATTTAATGTGTGCAAATCCAGACTGACTCCCTTGAAATTGGTGAATATGCATCACCTTCCTAATTGTGTATTAAGGGATTAGATTGGAAATGGCAGAAGTTCAATGAGCCAAGTGAAACCACAAAGACCCAAGTTGTTACCTGCTTCAGGCACACAGAATACATTCTGTGGACAGTAAAAGAAAGCTACTGTATTCTAAACAGAGTGCCACAAAATGCCTCCCAAACACCTAGCTCCAGCCTGCATTAGTCAGTGAAGTCAGCAGGTTTGTCTGGAATCATGTTTGAAGGTGCCTTAAGCAACCTCCCCCTGCTGGTGACAGCCCCTAAGGGGAGGCACAGTGCTGTCCCCATGCTCATTTTCCGGGCAAGACATGGGAAGTGCAAAGACACCGTGTCCTCCTGGAAAGAGCTGAACCCTGAGCTCTCTGCAGGAGAACACCTCATCCCTTCTCTATACACATGCCTGCATATGATTCAGTGAGAGCCCATAGGCGACAAGTTAAGGACAGCGACCAGTGATACAGATACCAGCCACTTAGGTCTCATAATACCCAGACTTCTAAGCAGATGACAGACCAGAAGATATCAGGACTGATGACAGACTTTCCCCCTTGACTGGAATGAATGAGGTTCACCAACACCAGCCCAGTGTCAAATCCAGGCCTATGCCAGCAATGAAATATCATGCAGGTTCGAGGCCTTTCCATAAATTGCATGAATGTGTTTTTCTCAGTCTGAAGTATGAGAAGCCTTAACCAGGCAACAAATAGCCAGAGTGCCAGTGTCAGCTGTAGGCAGAGAGCAGGAATGCTTTTCAGCAGGCAGGCAAGCAGCACCTCCAAGGGAGGCATCACCAAGCTTGGCAACACCTCCCTTTCCTCAGAGACACACTGAGCATCCAGCTCCCCAGGAGAGACAAAACCTTGACTTCCTGAAGAAGAGCTCTGCAGCTTTGTTTACACTTGACATTTAATATATCACATAAAATCTGTTGAGCTTCAATAAATGAAACCAGGTGATCATTCAACTTCTGGAATGTTTCCCTTTACTGTACACACAGACTGGTACAAGGCATTCCTCCCTTTTCCAAGTGTTACAAGGCAACAGCACGTGATAATGCAGATTCACCTTCAAGTACTGTGAAAAGTAAACACCTGCCATTACCCGATTTGTGGCAATAGTGTAGCACCTGGTTCCTCAAAAGATCTCCGTAAAATAAACAAAAGCAATAAGCAAATGTAGGTATCACTCACCAGTACAATAACCGAAAGGAGCAATCGGAAAGCATTTGAGCCATGAAATGTGTATTTGTGACTGTACAGCACCTAGTACATGAGAATTTTGAAGCTTGATTAGGCTGAAACCCTTAGACACTGCCAGCCAACAATTAATAACCATATTAACACTATGAATTAAAACACAAGCTGACCACGTTGCTATGGAAATATAAGAATATGGCAAATACACCCTCCTGAATAGCAGCCAATAACTGGGAATAGCAGAAAGGAAATGAGCCAAAAATTAACCACTAAAATAGACAGAATTTCTTTAAAAATGGAAGGAAGAAAGCCTTGCCTAGTCAGGCATCAGGAAACACAGGTGCATTAGTATTTGCACTGATCTTTACCTCCAATAATAACATTTCCAATAGCAGAGTTACAAAAAGGATGGGAAGAAGAAAAATGAAGCAAACAAACAGAAGGTAGATAAACACAGTTATTAATCTAAAATCTTGTAAAAGCACAAGCTTACCGTTTCGTAAAAAACAGCGTCGCATTCTTTTCTGGTTTGAGAAGGAAAGCTCCACTACAATATATCAAGATAAACAATTTAAGTGCCAGAAGACAACTAAAGTGCTATTCTTCACTGAAATTTATACACCAGCCAATGCAGGGATACATCTAGAAGAGAAGGATCCTTTTTGAACTTCCTTTTATCACCACATTTCCATCTGGTAACTTCAAATCAGAGCATGCATGCCTGTGCCTTAATCTGCATTTCTCTTACCCCTAAGGGAGGCCAGCACCTTTCCCCAGGTGCTGAGTCTTTCCAAACTGTGTCTGATTCCAGTTCCTGAAGACACTTGAGTTGCTAACTGAGAGTAGTCATAGTGCCTCTATGGAGAAGAGAAGGAGCAATATAAACAATTTCTGGAAAAACTTAATAGAAGGGCAATGAAGAGGCCTAGGAAATGACAGTGCTTGTTCAGGAATGCAGTGAGCAAGAGGGGACAGAAATGTTTTTGCTTTCCTTTCCCCATAAAGCAGTCCGTCTCCTGAAAGGTTTGCTTTCATCTGTTGACAGATACCTGCATCCACAACTTCTCATAGGATCACCTTCCCTCAGGTTCTGCTGCGCTCACACCTAAGAGACCTCTGCTGGTTTGTGTTTGTGCTCTTCTATTCTCACAGCTTCTGGAAATTTCCTCACATGTACTGGGAGTTATTTCCCAGCAGAGGTGATTAATTTTTCACACACAAAACATTCTGGTGATTTTGAAAGCATTTATTTTTTGTGCTCATACATTCTTGTACTGATTCTCCCTCAAAATTGTGGCTGAGAATATCATTCTGTCATCCTTGCGGTGGAAAAATCCAGTATAAAGGGACAAGGACATAATTCTGTAATCTAAATCGTGGGCAGTACACTGCCTTTTGAAATACTTATATATCACTGCTTGAAGACACTCTTCTAAGCTCAATTCCCACTTCAGTATGAGGAAGCAAGGAAGACATTCCCCCACCTTGAAGCACACATGTTAGGCACAGGTAGCCCCACTCAGAGCGGTGGATTCAAAAGCTCTGCTCTTTCAGGATTTCCCTGGGCAGCACCAGATGACACAGAGCACATGCAGAGCAGAGGAGCAGGCTGGTCAGAGAGATTTTAAGGGGAGGGAGCAGGAAAACACACACATAAACAGTATCTATACCCCAACTCCCCACCTTGCCCTGGGTAGAAGACTGCTGCACACAGCCAAGAGCTGTGCAAGCCCCCATGTGAGCAGTTTGGTTTTAAAAACAGATACCTAGTAAATGACATACATCTCTAGTCACATCCCAGCAACAATTTGTACCTTTCTTTGCCCACAGACAGTACACAGAAATATATTAATAATAATTTAAACACCAGAGGTTATGGAAATTTTTCAGTAGAATAAAGCCTTACATAGCACAAGAGACAGAAAAATTTTATGGACAAAAAACTTTTAAACAACAGGTAAGTGAAAAAAATGAATTATTAAAAGCAACTTGTCATTTTTCATTTAAAGACACCACCATCAATAAAATCAGTTCTTTGCCTTGATGCAAGTTCCCTTAGAGGCAGACTCCATCACTTCACGTTGGACTTGGAGTTGTGTCTGAAGCACAAAAAGAAGATTGAAGACTCACCTGGAGTAAAATACACAAATTGCACTACAAAGCCTGTGGGTATATAAATGCTGTCGGTTCCTTTCAAAAATGTTTCACTGTATTAGCAGAGTGGCAGGAAGGTCTGCTTCTCATTTCATTGCTCTGACTTGTCTAAGTATTTAAGGGTCATTGACTAGGAATATTTTTCACCCAGGACCGAAAAAGGAAGTACCCATGGGTGTTGATTATTGAGCACAGAACAAGATATCATTCTTTAGTTCACAGAAAAACTCAAGCACTTTCAAAAAAACTGAAGCTGAACATCATGAATAAACTGCTGATAAATGACTGGATCTTAATTAGAAAAAGAAAAAAGCCAACAGTGAAATATATGTTTTTAAAAAGAAAAGAGAGGAAATGAATGATGACTGATGCTACTGCTCCCCCTATTTCAACTGGTTTAGTTCTCTCTCATGAAAAAACAACACTAGAAAACAACAGATCCAGAAAGAAAAAATACCAGCAACCGAGATAGAACATCACAACAGCTACAGAGGCAAGCAGGAGTACCATGCCAGTGCTTTGAACAGCAGGCTCTACTCCACACAGGCCTTGTCTGGAAAGCTGATTTACCATTTATGCTTTATAGGCAATGTTCCAATAGCTGGTCTAATCACATCATTTTTTTTCTTAATATTTTCAGGAAGCCACACAGGTTGGAAATGCAATACACTGTCTGGTAGCCTGTGAAAGGGCTGTAAACGTGAGCAGAAAGGACAGAAGACATTTATTTCCATCTTTTCTAAACTGAATTTCAACCCAGGCATTGTTGTGGATTGGATACAATACTAAGAAATCTGTATTGTATTGACAAGGCAACAACCAGAATTGAGTTCTTACACTGAACTGGAACCCAGTTTGGACCTGAGACATCAAATGCTCTATCAGAAAATTTTTAATTATGAAGCATTCAAAGACATATTTTTTTATTGCCACTCTCCAGCCCTCTGCACCTGCTCTAGACAGAAACAAACTTGCTCACTGAAACTGCAAATAGTGATAAAAATGTATAAAGGGGGAGGAGAACAACAGTGCACCCATAAACAGCATCTGTCTTTATAAGGGAGACATAAAAAGCTGGGGAAGAAATAACGAGTTTTATGGAGGCAATGAGAAAACAAAGATAATTAAAACCAAAACTGAAACTCTTTACCATTATGATGCCCATAATAGCTTCCTGCTATTACAGGAAAATAAAGGAGCTACATCTGAATATACATGTACAGGGGAAGAAAGTTCTCTTGGCACCAGAAATGAGTGACAAATCTTTTTTGTTTTGTTGATTTTTTTTTTATTCAAATGAACACCAAAGAGACTTGACTTCAGCTCCTGTAATGCTACAAACATTCTGGTGCCACTTGCCTCCAGTCACTGAAGGACACCCAGCAGAGGCAGGATCACTGTCAGCTTCTCTCTGCCTGTGCTCCCCATTTCCAAGTAAGATGCTTGCTTCTATAGAGAGGGAAGCATTTTCCTTGTCTATCTGTTCAGCTAATGCAGGAGATGTAGCAGTTAATTGAACTTGCATTCAATCCTTTCCTACAAGTGCTTAGAAGTGGAAACATCGCCTGGCCTTGCAGCAATGCTCTGGTCACCCTGCACTGCTCCAGCTCTCCCATCACCCAAGCTCCAATAGTCATTACACACCACAAAACATCCCCTCCAGTCACAAAACTGTATGTGGTGCAGACATCAAGCTGTTTAGGGAGCTAAAATGCAAATAACTACCAACAGTTACACCTTTCTCCCTGCCCAATAGGAATAGCCTCCAAACTCCAATTCTCACGTGTTTTTAGCTGCAGTTCAAACACACTTTTCAGGAATAATACCACACCAACCACACCATAGCCAAAGTTCTGGCAGATAGAACCCATTCCCTAGTCTTGTAGGCAGTAATGGACAGAATTGTACCTGCTTCTCCATCTCTTCAGAAACCCTTCCAGTAGGAGAGATGCAAGCAACCTCACGCGACACCCTTCAACCTCCTAGTGCAAGGCAGAAAGCCAGCTGAAAACACAGGCTGCACACATAGCTACTGCTGTTGGGATAGCAAAGATCCCATTTCAAGGCTCATCCAAAAACCCTTCCCCCTCTTCAGGGAAGTCTGGCAGAGCTTTAAGGAGGTGACTTCGTGCCAAAGGCCCATTTCAGAGTACATATAACCATGCATGCCAGGGTGTAAAGATTGTTTCCTCTTCTTTTACACTCTACTATTGTTAATAATGCAGCTAAATTTAAAACACTGTGCACCCAAGGTCTGTGGTGGGAAGCAAAGCCTTTGCAGATGAAGCAGCTTAAGCCAAGAGCTTCCCTTCCTGCAAGCCCTGTCTGAACCACCAGCTGTGACTGCCAGAGCAAGCCTTGCCTTAATTCCCTCTCCAGACAATAAGGTCAGGCTGGCAACAAGACAGTTTTCTTGGAACAAGAGTCTTTTCTAAAAAAGCAAACACAAACTCCAGCCCATTTACAGCTCCATGTAAGCCAGTGCAGCTTTAAAACCAAGAGTTTGAGCTCTGTCTCCACGTTGCCTACGACTTCATGCCAGGGCCACCCCTGCTGCTGCTTCTTCACCTCCCCTTCTTCTCTGAACTCTGTGAGCACACATGGTACAGCAGATGTGTGAGCTGCCCTCCCTCCTACCTTCCAGCCACCAAAGCCCTTAAGTCAAATCTTTGCTGAAAACACTCTCAGAGACTCTGTCATGCCCTTGACCTTTTCTGCTGTGCTCATCTCTGTACCTGTTTGTACCATGGAGAGGAAATGCCCCAAACACACTTTCTGTAGGATCTTTACCAGGCTTCATCTTTGCCCCTTTCCTTGCTCTCTCCATGATAAAACCAGTGAGCAAATCTCTGGAGGTCCCATCTGCCCATAGCACCTTTGCTACAGTGTTCTCTCACCTGGGGAAAGAAATACACTGCATTTATCCTCTGAGAAACAAGACTGACTATAATTCTGGTGCACAGCTGAGAAGTATGTAATCCTGTTTATTACTTGCAATAGTCGTCTGCAAGACATCAGCCAAAAATTTAAGCTTTTGGGTGCTAATGAAAGCAGGCTGGCAGACATTTTATGAAGTTTTCTTCACATTTTTGACCAAATGCCTAGCAAAGAATATTAAATAACAACAACAACCACCACCATCATCAATCACACAAACCCCCAAGTCCAACAAACAATCACAGAAAATAATGTTTTGGATTCTTCAGACTCTTAAAGAAGCACTTTCTATGAATTCAGCAATGCAGGTCAGGTTAAGATACATGTTCAAAACAACATAAAGCTGATGCAAAAATGCAACAAAAGCTCTTCCCCTCTGCTAAGAGTACCTATAAAACAGTTTATCTGTTTGAATAAGCTCAGTTTTTCTGAAGGCATCAGAGGAGAGAACAAGTCTACCTCCTCCAGACAAACCACTAAAGCTAGCAGATGAACACTAAATTCAAGCAGAACCCGTTCTTCTCTTCTGGAAGCATTTGCTTAAGTTTCTCAATATTCTGTCAACATCTGCATGCACAGAATTGAGCATTTACCATTCTCCTGGTCTGATTTTCCTTCTCTTTAAGGAATAATGCAGGGCTGAGGAAGTGTCAGAATGTTATGCAGCCCTTGTCACTGTCAGTATTATTTCATACTGTTTTCTTACCAACTCCTACTGAGATTCATAAACTGTTTGCATATAAGGATTACTAATGAAGTTCAGTCTCATTCTTCAGCCCCCCTCCAGCCCACAGTGCAAAATATAGCTGTACTTTGGATTTAGAAGACTGACTAATCATGCAAGATACCCATCATTTATCTATGGAGAAGGCAACAGTTTCTACAAGAGGATTCCTGCCTTTTTCTCCTTTGCTCAGCTCTGTATCAAGACAGAAAGACTATTCTGTGGACAGGGAGATAACCAAGACATCTAATCACAGAATTTCAGAATGGGAAAGGCTGGAAGGAGCATTGCTGGGGTCATTGGTCCAACCTACCTGCTCAAGCAGTGTCCTCTGGAGCAAAGTGCACAGGACTGCATGCTGGTAGTTCTTGAATGTCTCCAGGGATGGAAACTCCACGACTTGCCTGGGCAACCTGTTCCAGTGCAGGGTCCCCTACACAGCAAATCAGAGCCTTCAGTCCCAAGGGAACTATTAGCAGGTTTCAATACCCTACTCTTTAGGAAGACTGCCCACCATTAAGAGGTAAAGGATGATTGATCTAGTATTTTTAGTATGAATATACTGGGAGTAAGGATGCACCTTTAAGCGCTGCCTTAACCAAAGTTTTCATATCTTGGTACTGAGCACGTGCCCTAAATCCCAATAAAACTGATGATGACACAGCTCTCCTGGAAAAACTTGGCTAACACAAATAGCCTTTCACAGATCAGGTAGTTATACCTTCCAGGCTGTATTTTACAGTCCCAAAATACTTGGTGCTAATATTCATCCTCTACTAACAATATCAAAGCATCATAAGAAAAGTCCTGCTACTTTTTCACACATTTAATGATTTTCAAGTACAGAATCTTTTTTTCAAAAGCCTTTGTAGATAAGAAGAGACAAAGTTTAAAAACAGGAAATATTTGTCTGGGCATCAAATATTTGTCTGTGCAGCCTTTACAAAAAGCACATCTGGAACAGAGACAGGAGGAAAAGTCTTGCAGAAAAGCAAACCTCTAATAAATTGGTTGCATGTCAGAATCTGTCAGCAGCGTGACTCATTCTGTGCTCATTTCTACTTTAACAAATTATTGCTTTTCCAGGTTTGAATTTTCTCACATGCTGTTTTGCTACAGCACTGCACGAAATAACCCAGCACTGAGCGCCCCACTGCAGGAGTGCCACATGCAGTTTATCATTAGCAATATAATTTTGGCAAAGGATGGATAAGGGTGGTAGTAGAATGCATGAATAAAGCAATATTAAACAAATAAACAACGTGCAGCAGCAGGTAGATTCAAAACAAACAGCAGGCCATAATTACAGGAGGCTATTTTACACTGAGCCATCAGCTTGAGTCCTGCCTCAGTTTGTCAATGTTACTGCCATCAAGCAGCCACTTATTTTCCTATTCATAAACATGGTAGTGTTCTGAGAGGGAAGATCCAGATTTTCAAGCAAACAGAGCACACCTACGGGCAGAGAAGAAGGCAGAGTATCACTGTCTCCCTGATCTCCCTTTCCTGACAACAGACCTTCCCTTCAGCATTTCTGGTATGCTTGCTCAGCTTCACTAGCATCCTCTCTGCATGCCTCCTCTGTTCTAGCCCTGGCATGGCTGGTGCAAAACCTAAAAACCATTCCCTAGAAGACCCAGCAGAATACTGTGAAATATCAGGGAATGCTGAACATTCCCCAAACACCCAAAACTGCCTTTAGCTCCAGTGTGGGTAAGAAAAGAAACTGGGAGTACACAAGCAGACATAAAAGAAGGAGGCTTCTGGTGTGAAAAGAACAGACTGGCAGACAACCCTTGCAGGACATTTCTCTACTGTTTTCAGAGACTGGAGGAGAAAGAACTGGCTTCACTCCCACACCTTCCTTGGGGACTTGCCACAGCGTTTTTAAGTTGCTGAAAGAATAAATTAGAAAACTCAAAAATTGCATATCAAAAGCATTCCCCACCTCAAAGCACATACCCTCAGTCTCCTGTAAATTGTTGAGGTAGTCCAAGGTGAGTGTGACAGGGAAGAGGCTTCCTGAAAGTCAGAGTTGGTGCAAGAAATACAAACTCATTAATATGAAATGAGATTTATCTGGTACAAAGTTAAATGATTGGTTTTAGAACAGCTTAAACAGAACATATCTCTTTTCTTCCCTTCTAGTAGATGTTTCCCTCTATGTTACTTACTACAAATGACAAAAAAGATAACTTCTAATCAATAGTAATTCAGAAATCAAGAGCAGTCTCTGTGGTGTGACTGCCCAAAAGCACTAGGCAGGCTGCAAAGACAAGAACCTACTCTCAAATAAAAAGAAAAACCACGAAAACCTTCCTAATCTTATCCACAGCACTGACGTCTGTCCTGACATCTCTAAAGCTAAACACCTATGAGGACAGATTTTTAAAAGTGTTTAGACAAAGCTTCTATTTAAATACAGAGGTGAAGCATTTTAGGTATTAGCACAGTAACCCTGACTCCTGGAAAAATGCTCAGACAAAAGGTTGTACGTATCTGTAACCCTTGTATTTGTATTTCTGCATATCCATCAGCCCACGACCAAAAGGCTTGACCTGGAAACTCCCCAGGCTTCATCAGCCTGTTCAGCTGCACAAGACACTTCAGGCTGCATCTGCACAAGACACTTCAGGCTGCATCTGCACATGTGCCAAAGGAAGGAGAAAATGGTACAGCTATTATCTGGTGAATCCATTGTTCAAAGTTCTCAGTTCTAAACAGACTGAATGCTCCTCAGCTCCCTGTCTGACAGCCTAAATGGCACATGGTGTTTAAGAAAAGAAAAAAACAGGAGTGCTGGTGCTACAAATCAGATGAGAGGGTTTTGGTGGTTCTTGTAGGTCCTTTTTAATAAGAATCCATTTGAAAACTGAACATAAATGATGACATATGAATAACATTCCTGGTAGGGATTTTAAAGTATATTCAGACATGGCCCCAAAAGGTGATGATGGTTTTCAAGACACCCCATAGCAAGGTTGGACTCAACATTTGGGGGGTCATTAATCTAAAATAACCACAGTGATAAATCTACAAATCACCAGAATTTGCTGGGGGGAAGGAGGTAAAGGGAGGAAGATCTTGTGGTGGCATCCTGACAAAGTGAGGAGCATGCTGAGTGCTGGCTTATCTCAATACCTGATGTGTTTAGCAGCCAACAGTACTCCTCAGTTTCCCCACCCTTTCACCAGCAAATGCAAGAACATTGCATTGGAGGGTCAGAACACAATCCCCAGCAGGTCAGTCTACAAGCCAGGGGTTTTTTTTTCCAATTGATTCAGAAAAAATGTCCCTCACCCTTAAGCTCATGTGATTGGCAGGAAATAGGGGGACTGCTGCCATTTAAAACAAAAGTATTTCACAGCCTTTCCTTGCAATGTTGTTGTTTACTTGTGTGGCACTGGGAATACGCCAGATATTCTAAAAAAACCTCAGAAACTCCCCTCCCTTTCAGCTTTGTAAATAGCAGAAAATGCATTTACATTTTTCATCAGGTTTGCTTCTCCAACCTGGTATTTTAAAGCCCCTTGGCCCAATCATGTCTAGGGCCTGAGGATGCTCTCCTAACACCAGCAACAAATAATAACTGAAGCCCCTGGGATTTCTGAAACTACTGAGAGGTGAAACAGGCTGCCAACCTGTCCAAAGTATTTACAATCTCATAAAACCCACAAAAATGACACCAGCAAGCTGGCTGATAAACTGCTCATGACAGCCACAAACACTGATCTTCCTGCAACCAGTATCATTAAAAATGGCACTAGAAATACATCACTGTGTCAGACTGGATGAAACCCAACAGGAAAGTGATAGGTGCTTCTGTGCTTCAGCACAGCTGAAAAAGCTTTTCTCAAGTGATAGGTGAAGCCCTGCATACCCACAAAAATTGTAGAAAGTTACTTTTAAAGGTGAATCTGATAAGCATCAGCAAAGAGGGAGGCAGAAATCTGAAGCCCAAAAGCAGAAATGTGAAACAGTAAGAGGAAATGCCTTATTTTAAGATTTTTGAGTAGCAAAGTACTGTGCAAAGTGGGATTCAAAAGCAACAGCAAGGTGACTCCCCTTCTGGAGAAGGAAATCATATTGACAAGTGTGAAAATAAACTACTTGGATTTCAATGAGCAGATTAATTAAATCTGGCCTCTGAGGTCTGGCTGACTTTTAATTGTCCCTATAGCTGAAAATGGATTTTGCTCCTCTGGGCATGTTTACACCTGGTCCTCACCTGGACCATTTATTCCAAGCTTCCCTCCTGGCTCTGCAAACCCAATCTCACTACATTGCAACATGTAACTAAAATCACTGACACAGAAAAATGCCTATGGGGAAGCCATTGCAGTGCTGGTTTCCATCCTCTGTCTCTGTGACTCTATTTCCCTTCAGATGGCCAAGACTCCTACTTAATGTCTAGTAATGTGCCCAGAAAATAGATATGCTCATAACCACCTGGTTTTGAAATAATATAAGTGAGAAAGGCAAACAAAAATAGAGCAGATTTCGTTAAAAAAAATAAAAAAATCAGCACATATCCTTTGTACTAACCCTGCACTTCCTGTGCATTATGTCTCCAAAGAGATTCCACTGGGAATCAGGGACGTGCAAGGTTTTGACCTGACAGTCAACACATCTGGGGCTTTGTAAGTGAACACTGTAAGATCAGCAGGAAGACAAGGATAAAAGTTAAGGGAGAAAATAGACTATTCTTTGGCGAGAGTGTTCTGGAAATAGCGTGTGAATTAAATTCTTCCCAAACTCTGAAGAAAAAGTCTAGGAAGGATGCACTCCAACTCCTGACACTTGGGCACACAGTACCAGAGCTCAGACTGGACTCTTGCTGGCCCAATCAACAAGTTCAGAGCTGATGAGAGCTAGTCACAGCTCTCCTCTGGCCCAGGTGTCATTGGGATACAAACCTCAGACTTAGGGTCAGCACATGGCTGTGGCACAATTCTAAGTCAGGGAAGATGGAAAAACAATTTTCTTCAGGTACCTTGGCTGTAAACTGATGCTGGGCAAATCAATGATATTCATGAGAATATTCATTTTCCAGTTTATTTAATGAAACAAATAGATAATTATTTGCATGTCACATCTAACTGAGCCCATTCCTTGCTTTCAAGTTAAATTAAGAAGTTGGAAGAGAAGACCTGCTGTTGCTCTTTTCCACCCCAGAATGATAAGTGAGCTAATAAAAAAAAATGTTGGTAATGTTCTCTTTTAGAAAACATCAGCCATCTACAAATAGTATGGCTTGGTCATTTTAACAGAAATATCTGCATGGCAACAGGGAAACCTGCAAACTCATTCTTTTACACTCTCCAGTTCAGTTGTCTTGATCCTGTCTTGTGTTTCTAAAGTCATGAGAGCCAGTTAGCCCTTGTAAAAGACATAAAAAGCATGATAGAGAAAGACAGAGGAAAAGAAACATCGAACTATGGCACCTAGCTACAAATTCAGTTCCCCTTCCTTATCTTCTACTGCTGTATTTGGCCCACATTACTAAATGAAGTCAGGGTAGCTTCAGATTTACAGTAATAACACCTCTCAGATCTGCAAGCACTTTGCAAGAACAGCTATTTCTGGTTTAAAGCTGGGGTCATAAGTTCAGTTGAGGTGATTTCCCTACCACAACATCATAAGCAAATAGCAGAATTTGAATTAAAGTCTGCCTCTATATCTTACATCATCAAAGGATGCCCTTGTTGTCCCACTGTTGTGGGATCTGTACTTGCACACTAAGTTAGTTTTCTGACTGTAACCCTTCATGCCCATCACAGACACAAAAAGCTGAAGGCACAGCCCTGCATTGGCTGCACTGCTTCTGCAGGTACTAAAGAAACAGCAAGGTAATACTTCCCACTTACCTCCAGAAAGCATCTGCTTTTTGCAACACGGCAGTCACACACTCCTCTTCCTTTCCTTCCCTTTTCAGTTTCTGAGATAAATTAACTCCCACTGAAAAGGCAGCATCTTCTCCAGAATTTACATCCCAGTCAGCCAGGTGGAGGTGGAGCTGGTTCAGGCACTAAGCAGGAGATGGAGCTGGGAACACACAAATACGTAATTTTAAACCATGCAAAATTCTTCGATGTTGGATAAACTAAAACTTTTATTTTCACAACAGCACCTGTGCTTTGTCTAATGTGAAGCCTGACAGGAACTTAGGCAACAATTTACGAACAGTTGAAGTAGCCCACAGGGACTGAGCTGAACTCTCCTCCAACACCACTCATACCATTTTCCTGAAGATTTCAAAAGGGTCTCCAGAGGCAACACTCTTGACTCTGTTCTCCTGACCTCCAATTTAACACTATTATCCTTCACTTAAGTTTCAGTAATATTTAAGGTCCTATCAAATAAGAGAATGAACAGTCATGGAAGAGTCAATGACCTCTCCCTCCAGCAACCTTGTGACGTGTAAGACAAGAAAAAGTGACTAAAGAGAGAAAAAAGATGGGCAATTTATCGACATATTAAATGCATTATCTCACCAAATGCTCTCCTCACCAGTTCTTGCCTTTCAGATCCAGAGGGAATGAGCACTCGTGTTCTCATTTCTAGACTGACTTGCATTAGTCAGCTAACATGCTCCCAGAGCTGCCTTGCCATCAAGCTGCTCTGCTAACACTCATCTATTCATCTGTATAGTCAAGCTCAGGATAATTCCCTGAGATAATTTAAGCAGCATAGCTTTTCTCCTTATGGGAGAGAGAGATAGACTACCCTGATTTAACATGATTGTTTGCATGATGGTCTGCCCTTGATAGGGAGAGCTTGTTGGCAGTCACACAGGAGCCAATGTCCCACTGGCACCTGGGTTCAGAAAAGCCAGGCTGTTCTTAGGAGGACAAGTTTTGCCAAAAAAACCAGCGTGTCACTAGGAAACGTCAGGGTAGGGTGCTTTTATTATCACACTCAGTTAAGTGGAACTGGCACTATGACAACTGCTTCAGAAAGAGCACTAAGCACAATGTGGGGGAGAAAAAAATGTGGATCTCGACTGATGGAGCTGTATCATCAGGAACACCTAGTCCAGAGGTGTAGTAACAACAGTACATCTTTATTACACAGTGTATTTCACTGCAAAGGAACAAATAATGTCAGTAACGCTGCACTGTAGGTAAGATAAGCCACTTACACAGTTATGTGTTACCTGCAAAGCTCTGCTAATGCTGGCTTGGGCTGTTAGTCATGAGGCTTGAATTTGGCAGCTTTCAAGAATGTTACCTAGTATTTATATTAAATGCCTTAAAAATGGGTGCCTTGAATTTGGGATAATCCCCCACCCTTGAAGACAATTACTAAAATAGTATCACTTACAGTATCCAATGATAGTGCCTACACACGCTGAACAACAATTACAGCAAGACTCATCTGCCTGCAAAATTCAGAGTACAGGAGAGCTGTCACTCTAGTGCACAGCAACTGCCTCTGCACAGACTCTGCTAGCAGACTGGAATTATCATCACATTTGAATTTTTGAGCTTTCATTAAACTGAGAATGAAAATTGAAGCCTTTCAAAAGTCCATTTATTTCACACCTTGGAACATCCCATTACTCAAATAAAATATGTATCACTCTCTTGCTACAAATCTGAGCCAGAAAGGAACTGGATTTTGGAATGAGAGAGCTGAAGAAATAGGAGGAATTTTGTTTCAAGGGTTTTGTCAGAGATGCCACCACCTTCCTCTGCCAAGGAAAGTTGACACTTACTTAGTGGACTGAGATCACAGATTTCACTTCTTTTTGGCCTTATTATGTATTGCTTGTAAATCACGGTTCTCTATATTCTCACCATTAACATGTTTTCCTATATTACACAACAGCACTGTTACGTCTTCTTGCTAAGGCTGCTCCTTTAGAGATTTTTCTGGTTTTGGGATAATGCAGCCATTTCAGCAGGATGCTATCTTAACAACTGCTAACATTAGATGACTATTTTTGCAAGGATTCATGGAATTTTACAACTGAAATTCACATGAAAAAAATGCCTGGCCAGACAACAGAGATACAGACCCTAAGGACATCGTGCAGTTTTCTCTTCTGTTCAGGAGACTGATAAAATCAGATTTCATACTTTGGGGTTTTTTTTATTAATCTAGTACACTCCTCAGCCAACTGCTTTTGTTTTTCTGGTACAGCAGATTTCAGAAAAAATAGAAAAGGAAATTCAGTATATAAAGCCATGTCTCCTCAAACAGCACAGGAATTCTGGCTCATGGAGAGTGAAACATCCCTGTCTGAATTTACCTGGCTCCTTGAGGTGCCAGTTCCTGGAAGCTTTATAAAGCCATGCATATTTTCCATCATTAGCCTCTGACACCAGAAGCGGTGCTGAGGGAAGGAGGCAGGATGAATGCCAGCCAATTCTCAGCAAGGCTCTCATGCCTGGTTTTCTTCTCCAGCCTCCTCAGCTGTCCTTGAACAGCCCCTGTGTCTCCCCACCTCAGTGCCTTTGGGCACTGCCTCTGCTTTGCCTTTGGCTACTGTAGGGATGGAGCACAGCAAGGAGGAGACAAACTGTCCTCTTTTCAGAGGGAAGATCCAAGACCAAAAACCCCAGCTCTCCAGCCATGCCTACAGCTTCATCACAATGTACTAGACACAATGGCTGGAGTAAAATTGTGCAATAAAATGAACACTCAGCAATGGGTAAAGGGTAAGATCTGACCTGCTGAAAATTTTATCAGACTAATGGAGATAAAGAAACCAATGGGACAGTGGTGAATAGAAAGAAAAAGAAAAGTTGAGGTATCACAGAAGTTGCATTTTCATAAAATATTATTCTGGTTAAATCTCATGTTTAATCAGAAGTATATAGGTGCTTTGGCTTCCTGTGAAGAGCTCTCCCATGCTGCAGCTGAAAACAACACACTTGTAATCTCAGACATTCACCTTTTCTACAGAAATGTACCCTACAGATGTATCACTTGCTAGTAGATTCTGACCTATGCAGAGCTGTGAATATTAGTGGAAAATGATGAAACTCCACTTTAATGCATCCAGTGGAGGAAGAAGCATTTGTGAAAGCATTTATTCCATCATGGGAGAAGTCTCATCTGACCTAGTTTCCTATTCTGTTTGTTACCTCCTGGCTGTCTCATCTGAGGTCCCACCTGCTGTTTCTCCATCTGCCAGTCTTTTTTATATCAGAGGAACCTTCTGAGTTACCCGTTAAATGTCAGGCAGGCTGGAGAAGAGTTGTTTATGTCTGCATTTAAACAGATGATATTTCCATTAGAAGTGCTTCATGGAGACGTTAAAGGCTAAGATGTCATTTGCATTTGGTCATTGCAATTCACAGGCAGGCCTGCTTGTGTGAAAACTCATGCTATTATTTCAGAACTCCCTACACCCAAGCAGAATGACCATACCCTGTGAAGTTGATTAATAGTGTCTTTTCTAGTAATATTGAAAGTGTTAAGCTAGGGGCCAAAAAGTTACCAGATAATATAGTCAAAGCCACTGGAAAGCAAAACCACTGACAGGGAACCACCTGTTTTCTCCCACTTACCTCCTAAGCTATTTCAGAGCAGAACACAAAGAGTTAGTTTGGATTAATGTGTGAATAAACATCAGTTACCTTAAAGAGTAATTAACTCTAAGGTTGCAATACTTAAAGGCAACCACTCCATTGAAACCCAGCACTTGAGGTATATTTATTTTGCCAGCATATAAAACCAAAGCTATGCTGAAAATGCTCAGTAAGGACTAAGCTGTGGGATTATCAAGATATTTATCTTTGCTTTTCTGTTACTTTTGCTATTCATAGATACTTTGCAAAGAACTTCCTTTACTTTCAGCAAGTTAAGGATCAGGGAGCATCAACTCCATCACTTATCACCTCCCTGAAAAAAAAAGTACTTCATAGCCAGTGGCTCAGGAAACTCTAGAATCAAGGTTTTCAGCAGTTATTTTCACCCAAAAAAGCATAGAGAAAAGAAGTGGAAACTCACCATGTTAGTGCAGACTGCCACACAATTTGCGCAAGAAAATCAAATGTATACTGGAGCTACAGCTGTCCTAACATGCCATGTGAAGCCAGTAGGAACATTTTCAAAGATTTCAGTGAACTTTGGATCAAATCTTAGGGGCAATTAAGTAGCCTTATTTTGTATACTAACATTTTATGAATGTATGTAGGCAGACATTCTGTAGCATGTCTGATTCTTCCACACGAGCATCCCTGGGCCTAGACTGTCCATGCTATGAAAACCAGGATGAGTAAAATCTGTGCTTCCTGTAGAGATATAGCCATGTTACTTTTCTTTGAGTTTATGACACTGCAATTTACCTTAATTTGCCTTCAACTGTCTTGAGGGAATGAAGGAAAGTCATTATATAAAAGTCATGTAACACAAGTATTAACACTATGATTTACAGTAATAAAAACATTACTACAATGTGTTTAATTAGGAACCATTACAAGACCAATTAAAGTTGTCAAAATAGAACAAAAAAGCAACATGTGTTTTTCCCCTGGAGGAGTAGGATATGGTGAGGCTCATTATTAACTCTTAATTAGACAATAGAAGATTGCTTTTGCTTTGAGTTAAAATCCAAGCTCTTAGAAAAAAAGAGCTCCGAGTTATATTCCTCTGGCAGACATTGTTTAAAAAAATTTTAGCACACCAGCAGAAGCATTTTTTAATACACAGAGTAGACACTTTTAAAAATCTGAATTCAACAGTGTCTAGTTAGTTCAGCTTTAGCACCCAACACTGTTCTGACATTTGCAACCTGCATGCCAATATCCATCTCACTGCAATAAATAAGACACAATGACACTTGGTTTACCTGGAAAGGATGGTCAGGCAGCCCTTAAAGGAATCTAATTAAAATGCAGCTTGTTACCAGAGCAGTGCATCACACTGTGCTGCCATAGTAACCAGGGTCCCATGGACTTTTGGGGCCATCTGAGGGCACGTTTGCAAGAGACACACAAGAACCAAACTGATCACCTTTGGTACGTTTTAAATGACCTTAAAATTCTTAATGATCTGCTGATATTACCAATTAAAGAAATTAATTAACCCTTACATGTTCAGACAAGGGACCAGTCTCAGAAACAAACTCATTACCATTCTTCATGATATAACACTCCCCACAGCTTATTTAAGAAGTGCACAACTTACTTACAGCATGTGAGCATCCAGTTTAAATTGATTCCCTGGTAAAGAAGCAACAGAGAAATCAAGACCTGGGCTATGAAAGTGAAGATGAACAACAGAAACACATATTCTATTTAGACGGCTATTTCCAGTGCTATTTTCTGAAGTACCAGGCACAAGACTCATCTCAGTTGTTGCTTTTGGTGGATGATTCTCTGCTGCCATACTGGGGGGGAACTTCACTATAGCACTGAGCTTTTCTTTCCAAGTCCTTCTCCTAGAACAGAAAGATCCTTAAACAACATTAAGATATACATAAAAGCAGTATCTTAGGTTGTACCCCATCCTCATATAATTTTCCAGGAAAGCAAGAGATTAGTAACAGAGGCATTCATTTTTCATAGTAAACATGTCCAGGTCAAGAAAATCTCTTGACACATCACCTGCAAAAGAGACGTGGAACTGTTGGTGGGCTGCTACACATTACTGTGAAAGATTTCTTCCAAAAAAGCACAGGACTTGAAATTTTGTTACACAATTAAAATATTGATGAAAAAACCTGAAAGTTGTCTGAAATGATCAAGGGGATTTTTCATTGTTTTGAAGAAGAAAACAAAACAAAACCAAACTTGATAGCAATTCTTTCGAAATAAGTAAAAGTCCTGAGAAATTCTGGACTGGGACTGGGGGATGACATGGGAAATTTTAAGCACCATTTTTAAACCAGCATGCTCATGCAACTTTGGCTCACAGTGCTACCTCATCAGCTCACACTGTCCACAGATGGAATGGGCACACAGTTGCAAAGATCTATTTCATGTTGGGCATGATAGTACCAGAAAGGTTGCAGAAAGCCAGAAAGGAGCTCAGTTCACCAACAAGTTGGAGAGTTCATCCTCCTTGCATCTGTGTCTCTTTTTGGTCATACCAGTAACATGCATTATGTGGTTGTGCCTAAGTTTCCCCACTTTCAAAACCAGACAATGATATTTACCCGTTACCCAGAGCACTGAAAAGGGTAGCTGCAAGTCAAGTTCAAAATCCTACTCAAGACTAGAGAACCTTAAACACAAAACCACTTCAGGTTAGAGCTAACACTTGATCCAAAATAACCAATAATAAAACAATATAGAAGTAAAACCATTTCATATTTAAATCTTTATACTGTATGGAAAAATATCCAGGCAGCACATGTCTAAAAATAGACAGTAGACTGTACTTCAGCAAAATGAGACTTCATACAAGACAAATTCATTGCAACTAAGCCATCACCGCATATCCCAGCACTTTAACAACATTGGAACAGTAATTCCTCCAAGGGCCTCATGATTTCCTGATAATCTGCTGCAGCCCATTATTAATGGCTTCATTCACTTTCAGGCTGCCCTTACAACAGCAAGTTTATTAGCCTACCAACAAATCTATCTGTCAGCAAAGCTGCACCCAGCTGCAGCAGCAGCCCTGATTTTCTCATTCTTTATGTTTTTTGTACAGACTGGGTTTACATGTCCTGATTTTGCTCCTCCAGTTCATTCAAAAGAAGCAACACAGCTTGAATGCTTCAACAGGGGCTTTTGGAAGGGAAAGGTGCTGTTAGAAATCATCACTGATTTAGAAATTCATTTTTAATGGGTTACGTTTTATTTGCTTCAGTTGAACACCATTATTTACAGACACAAGTTAATAAAACACATCACAAAACAATAAAATTTCAACAGCTAATATTTATAGGTGCATAGTTCATGCTCAATTACTTTTTTTTATATGTATAATACATACACATATATATAAAGCTCTCACAATAAGTCATCTCTGCACAGAAAGAATAGTCATAGGAAACATAAAAACTGTATCATAAACAATATCAAATTACTGACAGCCTATCAACAAAACATGTACAGAATTAGAAATAAGCAGTAGACACTTAGGTGTTTTTACTTAATATTTTCTTTTTTAACTTTTAAACTTGAAGCCACAATATCCACAGCACAACAATGACCCTGCCAACCGGCTTTCATTTCAGCAGGAGGGAAATGCTGAAACAAGGTGGATGCAGTCACAGATACTCCAATCATTGCTGATGGAAGACTTCAAAATACACCGTAAAAACTGTAAAAAAATGTAACGACTGGGCACATTGGAACTCAGCACTTGTACAGGATGGGACGTCTTTAGTAGTTAGTAGATTTCAGGTGATAGAAAGGGAAGGACTCTCATGCTTCAGGTTCATAGTCTTGATACTCTTCCTATTGAGGGAGAGCAGAAATCAACACTACTGGTATTTCAGATGAAGACATCCTATTTTCTCTATTTATTCTACTCCTGGTGGATTCAATGCCCAAATATTATGGATTCTCATGTGACCAGGATATGAAATGTCTTTGTATTTTGTCATGTGTCCCAGATTCTGTACCTTACAAGTCATGGTACTTAGAGGGGAATTATGATTAACACATCATTCAGCTGATGCTGCCAGGAACTCCTGAGGCCACCCATGACAATTCACTTGGAGAGGAAGGAATACTGCTTCTGGGCTGAACAGCACACCAGGTGCTGCAGATCCTCATATGAGTCAGTAAATCATTTAAAGGACTGTTTAACTATGGCCACATGAGCAGCATCCATAATTTCAGTGATATTCAAGATGCTACCCTCAAGCCTTTAAGTCTTTTATTGGATCATGGCCTAAATTTTTTATACCTCTCATTTTCAGTCTTCTTATCTGTGCCACCATAAAACTGCTAGTCCAACTAACAGTGCATCATGCCAGACATTGCAGAGAGCTCATTCATAAAAACCAACAAAATAATTTACTCCCATAATTGCATTAACTTAGGATCATGCTTCACAAAGCATGATGCATTGGTGAATGGCCAAGCTATTCAAACCATCTATGAAGATGGAGTTTGTCTTGCATTCCCTATTAAACATGCAAAAAAGGATTCCTCAAAACCCAGGCACAAGTGTTTTGAAACAGAGAAAATACATTCCCATTCATCTTCCTTTCTACCAAAAAAGCAAATAATTTTCTGATTCCCAGTACTATAGCTCAGGCAAATCTTGGCCAAAGAGACCATGTTTCTGCTGTGCCCTTGCAGCTCCCAGCACCAGCCTGGGCCAGGCTTATGTGACTTGAGCATGCAGCCTCTTCCTGTAGCCTTCTCTCACATGCATTCACAGCAAACACCACAACAGATTTACCTCTGGAGGCATTTCGTAAGCCTCGTTCTCAGGATCCACAGGAGCACCTGTATTATTCACCATTCCCTCCTGCAGGAAACCTTCTTCATTCTACATTTAAAATAAGGAAAGAAAAGTGACAGTGACTGCTTGCCTCATCACTCCCACCAAAGTGTGAGTTTCCTCCCCATCAGTGGTTGACTTCTTGGTCTGCCCTTTGGTTTTGGGATATTACCAGGGGTTGTGGAGAGTGAGAAGACATTAGCTGCAGAGAGATCTTCCCCGTGTTTCACAGGAGTATTCCATGGGAAGGACAACTTTTGAATAGTTGAGACCTAATTCTTCCCTCGCCATGGACAGGCCAAGAAGTCAACGTGAATAAAAGAACAGTACCACCACCAACTCGCTGAATATCTTCGGAAAATATTTTAGTCCCACAGAAATGCTTTGGTCGAGTAACGAAGCAAACGAAAACAAGGGGTTTTTGTGCCTTAAGAAATCAATCTTGGAAACAAAGTCCTGCACAAAAGGTTTAAGTATCACATTAAGTTATCACATTAATTCATGTTTAACTGCTTTGGGGAACACAGTGACAGGTATGTAAAAGTGCCTGTTAAAACAGGCCAATATCAAGACACACAAATGAAACAGTAATTCAATTATTTATTTTTTCCATGTTATAGACATATCCACCCTCCCATAAACCATTATTAATTTTAAAGTTTTAATCTTTTCATACAGCAAAAAGGGGGAAACATGCTGCTTTTTTTTCCTTCTGTTTTAGAACATAACTGTATTGGAAAATGCTTTCTCCTTTAATGGATCATACCTTGACATGTTTTCTTATGTCAACCAGCATGTTACTCCATGCACTACTGGTATATGATACATGGTATGATACCCTTACCCAGCTTTCTGCATTTTTTTCTTTATTACAGAACCACTTCTATTTTATACAGCAATTTTAATAAGAGACTCTAGAAATTAACAAGACAGCAATGGTGTGAGGAATAATGTGTTGAATAAGACTATTAAAGGAAGATTATTATCCTCCTAGAACTACAGATACTCTGCACCATATGAAACAAACACAAAGGAAAAAGCCCACAACATTTCAATTGGGCAATCCTCTTTGTAGTTGTTACTCCAGAAGTTCACAGAGAAGAAGCATGAGCTCTGCCACAGCAGAAGCTGCTGGCATTCATCCTGAACTACAAGAAATCTGATATGAAAATAGGCAGAGTGTCTCAATGGATGTATTGTGACCATGCTGACTTATAACAGGTGTCAACCTAGACAGAAACACACTAAAACCAATTACAGACACTCAGGAAGGAATTTAATTTAAAAAACCCCACCTGCAGGCTGGTAGAGTAGACAGAAATACAAAATTAAGTAAACTATAAACCAGACTAATGAGATAGTTATTCGAAATATACAAGTTATAAGATAGTGGTGCTAAATTAAATTTAAGATACAGATGAAATGAGGATAAGAGAAGCTAAACCTGAAATTGACCTCTGAAAGCTTAACACAAAATAGAATCTAAAATGCAAATAAGGTGGCACTAAGCCCTCTTTACCTTCACACAGTATTTACTGTGCTCCACCATTTGCCACATATTGGCTCCCTCTGTGGTTTAATCAGGTGACCTTAATCATACCAGCCTGTTCCTCATTTTCTGCACCACCCCAAGCACAAACTATGACTTAATCTGCCAGATACCTGTTCTTCCTTGGATCTGTCACCTTTCTGATATATTTGCAGGCATACATATCTTTCATCCTCATCATCCAAGTTTAGGATGCACAGAATTTATATCCATAATACAGATTCTTCTCTTCAGCTCTTATTTCAGACTTTAAAAGGTCCAGTATGAACAGATATCTGGTCCTATTACTTCTCTATGCTTTTTTCTTTGGAGGTAAGCAGCACAGTCTGTGTGGAGTCTAACTGTTCTGCAAGCTCCCTCCATGCATATGCCTGCTCTGAGTCAACACCCCGAGCTTCTCTGTGGCATAGACAACATGGCCAAATTCCAAAAGGCCAAAGGACACCGATGAAGTACTTGCAAGTACCTTTATTTAGGTATCTAATAGGCACCAGTTTGGCTTTTCAGAACTGCCAAAAATTTGGGGCGTTCAACAGGAAAGGTACTTTTTCAGGCTTGAAATTATGAGAAAAACTAGGCCAAATTATATTTCTGCTTCATCTTATTAAAACCCTTGAGCTCCCCAGATTACTTGATTTCAGTATTTACTTAGCTTAGCTTCTAAACACATTTTAATAGCATTTGTGCCTATTTGCTTGTACGAGAAGTAGCATCAATCCCTACTAGATTTGACTGAAATAGCCAAATAAAGAGTGCAATGCAAATTTTACAGCTGTTACTATGTCCTTGACCTAACAGACCAGCTCTGAAGAACTAAAGCTCCTGTTGCATGCTCTCCTGCTTAATCCAAAATATAATTTAATTTCTGCTTCCCCCATCATTAAGGAACAGCTTCATCTAACAATCAGCTCATCAAGTAAAACTGTGCCCAAAATCAGGCTTGAGGGTGCACAAGAAAGCATGCACACAGCTTAATGTTTTCTGTAGCAGGAAAACAGACGGCAAGTGAAACTGCCAGGACCATTATTAACAACAAGGAAAAGCACTTCCCAGATGAATTTCAAATAAGAGCTTCAAAGTTTGTATGCTGTTTTTTTGTTAGGTCCCTCTGCAATGGATCTGGACTGTCCATCAGGATTACTGAGACACAAGGCCTAAAAGACTGAATCTATCATTTTTCCAAGTCCCTTCAGCAAGTTCAGGACATAGCTTTCTCTACAGCCTCAAATAAAACAATCAGCAGCATTAGAAAAACACAACATCAACCACATTTTTCAAAGAAAGTAAATCATAAGCCATAACAAACCTCCAAGGGAACTCCCTGCTCAAGAAAGGTTTATTGCCTTTGCCCAGCGGCAAACAGCAACACAAACACCACCTCTCATGGTGATGGCACTGCAGTTCAGATGAGGATGACATTACTCAAGGTCATCTGTTGCATAAAAATGCATAGCAAAGGTGATCACCTCACTTTAAATGGTGGCATGCTCTGCTTGTGATCTACAGCCCCCCCAAAGTAAGGGTATCACAAAAGTAAACCACTACCCTCAGTAACACAGAGCCACCTAAGGTACACCTTAAATCATAGACCTTTAAAACAATGTACCTTAAAACATCTCCTTTAAAACAAAGAAATGTAATTTTACATTGCCATGATCAGTAATTCCATATCCTAACTCAGTTATGGAAGAGGAAAACCACCCAAAAGACCAATTCTTGCCTTAGTATGAAAGACACATTTTTCTCTAGAAGCTGCAACCTCTCTCAACCACACTGAAGGACATTTCCAGAGGGAAAGATTTTTCTCTATTAGATCATCTGAAAAACTCAACTAAAGCTTCTTAGAGATGAAGTCAACTTTTAACTGGGGAGCATGAACTCTTGCTGGAAAAACACTTTTAAAAGGGGAAATTACAACTCACCCAGTCAACAAGGCGTTAGAAGAATGGTGAGGTGAGGACTTCTGCTTGTCCCCTAAGGATTCCCTTAAGTAAAAATGAATACCCACCTATAAATCAGTCTGAAGCATGGTCACTCTAGGTAAGCCTTGCATTTTGACTCCAGAGAGCCTCATGCCCTTAGACCCCATGTTACAGGAACAAAGCTTTTGCATACCCCAAGCAGAGCAGACCACGCTGCCATTCTCAGGCATTAACAGGAGTGCCACTTTGTGCTGTCAGCACTTCTGCCTGCCTTGCTAAAGGCATGTGCCTATGAGACCTGCACAAAGCCCATGTGCTGCCAGGCCACCTGGCAAGCCCACACACGCTTTCCCCAGGAATACATGGCTATGTCACACAGTGTACACCCTCTCTTCTGTGAGGTTCCCTCATTTCATTAAGCAACTTCTGTCCTCTAATAAACACAGAGGAGAGGGTGTCCCATCATGGTGAAGTGACACTCTTGCATGACCCTGGGTGCCAGTTCTGACTCAAAGAACAGGGATGAATATAAGTGGCATACAAGAGCATGAAGCAGAACTGCTGCGATGGCTCCAAAACATTGATTCCTCCTCTTTTACTACGGGAATGACTCCTGCTAAGCTCTGTGCACAACAGTGTGAAATGACCCACTTTTGCAATAAAGTAGTAATCATACTAATTAAAAACTCCTCCTGAAGACCTGGGCCTGTAAAAATACAGACTATTTGACATCCTTTTATGATGTAAATGTCACCAAATAGGTTTGTCTTATTCAAGTGTTTCTGGTGAAAATTGCAACTCATTCTTCACTCTCTCACCTCATAACACTCATGGTGGAAGGGAAGAGACTGTTGAAGATCCCCTACCCATGAAAAACAGACCAAGTGGTCGACCCCTGGTAGTGCTCCTATGTCAGCACCACGAAGTGACAAGGTCACCTTCAGGAGTGTGCATTCTGTCCCCTTGGTGACGTGTTGGTGTTGTAATGCCAAGTTACTGCCATCAGAAGAAAGGTAATTTATCCCAAGTCAGAGACAAGAGCAACTTCAAAAGGAAGAGTTATAATTGTAATTTAGTGGCTGATTTAAACACTATACTTTGCCATCTCCCTGGTTAGTAATAGGTTTTTTCTCTCCATTATGAACACTGATGACATCTTACAGTCATGCATAATTCTCATGATTACTGGAGACTAATTCCTTCTGGAGTGATTCCACATCCTGAGATAAATAAACCAGGCTACCAAACTGTCTGCTCTTAGAACATTTATACTGGCAAGAAGCAATCACTCTGGAAGCCAGGAACCACAGCGGCCAGAAGAGACCTCCAGAAATCGTCCACATTGAGCAGGTTGCTCAAGGCCACTCCTGATCAGGTTTTAACCATCCCCACAGACAGAGACTCCACAACCTCACTGGATAACCTCTTCCAGTGTTCAACTAAATAGACAGTGAAAAACCTTTTTTCTACATTTAAGTGGAGTTTCCTTTTCATTTAGTGCCCACTGCTTCCTGCCATTTCACCACTGAAGAATCTGGTTCAATCTCCTAGCAGGTGTTTATATTCATTGATAAACTCCCTCCCCCTCAAACTCACATTCATGTTGTTTTGTGGTTGCTGATTTTCTGTCTGTTCTTGCGACCTCTATGGAATTTCCCATGCAGATACTGTGGGAAATTCTCTTCCCTAGTTGAAAGCCCTACCAACCACAATAAATACAGTGAGACTTGCCTCAAACAACTAAAAGATTAATGTAACCTGAGAAGTCAAAGCTAATTCCAGCAAAATAGATTATTAAAACTCAATGAGCACTGGTCACTACATCACTTGCCAGTCTGTTATTGAGTGTTTTATAATGTAAAACTGTGAACCAATTAAATTTGATTAAATTAAATCTGTGTAAATTAATCAAATTAAAACTGTGAATCAAAAAACCTATGAACCAAGACAAAAGGCCTTATTGAAAAAGCAATGAACTAGAATAGGGGAAAAGCTGGTTTACAAGATAATCTTCTGGAAAGTCCTTTGAGACCCCAACAAAACGTTCCATGCAAAGCAATTTTAACACAGCCCAATTTGTTGTACACACAGTCCAGTTGGTATCTGTGGGAGCTCAAAATAAGAAAATGCACATCTAAAAGCATCATTACCTTGAAAAATAATCACATACTAATAGAGTAATGCCTGCCTGCCAGCCATGGGCATGTACATCTTTGTGGGCCCAGATGTTAATTGAAGCCCAGTATTAGTGAATTATTGAATTTGTTGTTGTTACAGTCTGGATAATTGCACCAGTAATCTGTCTTTATTTACTGAGGGATAAAATAGTTTATCCCTAAAGCTGTTGGTCTCGTGCCTGTTACCGCATCCCAAACCTGTAACTCGGCAGGGCTGCCTCAAGCCCTTACAACTGCTAACTCCATGTCCCTACAGCCTGACTAAGCCCATTTCATTTTTGTATTATCCACCTCGTGAGAGCTTTTGTCAGGAGCTGTCAGTCATTATATGGCAGAGTTTAAAGTAAAATTTTGCGATTCCTTTCTTATACCCCCAGTGCAGCTATTATTGTTCCTGTGAAAAATTCCCTCCTGCTACAAGTTGAATAACAATTTGCTGTGCTTATGGGCTTAAAATTCCCTTTTGAAAAAAAAATAATTTGAATTGCTTTTTCTCCAAAATATAGTCCACCTGGATACTGTACTAAAGTGAAAAAAATAACTGTCTTCCCCATTTGGTAACTCATTTTTTACAGATCTTTTGACCATAAAGCCCAATTTATCTGGATGGGAGAAAGACACTTGAACAAAAAATCCAACAAGAGGCAAAGCAAAGCTATGCTAAAATGGCCTCAATTCATTTACTTTCCTAGTCCAAAGACATTATATTAATGGAACTGACTGAGTTATACAGTTACAACTGAGTTGCCAGGTCAGGTTAGGAGGCTTCAAAGCTCCTGCTCGCTCATTGCAATAGTCAGTGCCTCCAAGACTCAGCTGTAAATGACAAAGCATCATCATCAGTCCGGTTGTTTCACTCCAGAGATACAGAGATGTATCTGTGCACTATCTAGAAATAAAGCAAACTGGTTTAATTATCCCTAAGCTGAACACCTAAGTAAAGGAAATGATGAGAAAGCATTATGTGGGAAAGAAATTAGCTGTTCCAGTGCACAATTCATTTAGAACACCAATAAAATGAGACCGTCTCCCTCCTTCTTCTCAAACAGAGTTGAAATGAAGAAGAGACATTTAATTAAACAAATAAATATCAGCACTAGCACAAATCCAGTGAAGGCTAAAATAGTGCCTGCAAGTTCTACAGGCTGCATTCTAATTTGCATTTTCATGCCTTTCAGCTGGCAATGACAAAAGTGAAAAGGAAAACAACTGAGGCTTACAGAGAAAGGAATGAAGTGTCTGTGGTAACCTGTAACCACAGGTCCACCTTGGTGTCTACAAATAACTGGAAATAATTTCTGCTTACAACAATCTACAAACTGTTCCAAATGCCTTGAAAAATAAATTTCAGTACTACATAAATTGTGTATTTATTTTTCTCTACTTCCTTTAAAATTCCCCAGTACTACTTGAACAGATGAGATGCCTTCAGAGAACAACAGGAATATTTCTGTGAGAAATGAAATTTGCTGAAACTCAGATTGATGTTTGCATTAACCAGGGTGCTAAAGTTCCTAATAAGAGCTTCTGGAATGTTGCTATTTGCTGATAAACAATGATTACATGGACAGGCCAGACCAGAAGTTCATATGAGTTCTACAGCAACAGACGTGCATCAATTCCAGGTGACAAAGTAAGAGGCTGCCTAAGGGCTGAGTCAATGTGACATCAGCAACACATGTGAATGCATCAGGACACAGAGCCCTTTCAGCTTCATCCTCTTCTGCTTCCCAAATCCATGCTGACATGGAAAACTCCAGGCGTAGGGAAAGAAAAAGCTAGAGCAGATAATTTGGAAAGACTGAAGTTATTTCTAATTTCAGTATAGTGGGGGTGATGCTAACTAGACATCACGTCAGAGATGCCTCTCCTCCCATTCTCCTGAACAAGGTAATATCAATTTAGAATAATAGATTTGCTCAAACAATATCTGTCACTAAATGCAGCAAATATCCACTATCAACTTTGTTACTTACATTCTCAAAACTGAAATTCTGGATTGCCGTTTCACAGAAATCTTCAGTCAAATAATACCACCAGTTCCAGTAAGGATTTGGAAGAAGGGCCAAGGACTGCATTGAACTGTTTGCTCGATCTTACACAGTAAGAAGGAGCAATAAACAGCCTGAGTTTATTTTTATTGCTTTTACTACATAACTTGAAGACACCTTGACAAAACTGACTAAGTGACAAATAAATAACATGCACCTCAATAGGAAAACATGTAAGTGTCACTTAGGGACTTCACCAAATCAAAGCTGATGGGCAAAGACTGCACAAAAAAGAATTGCAAAGTCAAAGAGTAACATAAGCCAAAAATGTCACCTTACTGCAAAAAAAGGGAAGCCATTCTCTCATGTATTATAAAGGCCTACCCAGCCCTAGGGGGCCTTCTGAGCACAGAATCCAGTCTACACAATGCACTTGGCTGGGGATGTTGGGAGATGCCAAAGAAGAACAGCAGCAATGATCACATCCTAGAACAGAGAGGAAAATTAAGGAACCTGTCAGACACTAAGTCACTCAGGAGCTCCATGGGATTAGCTACATCCATCTCTTTCTGTAATGGAGGGGTCTCCATTCTGTGTGAACCCATCACCAAGAATGACCTCCAAGGAGGATATCTAAACATTATCTTCATTAAATAAAACTAGAACATAATACACGACCTTGACAGATCACATTAACTAGAAAAATGGCACAAATCAGCTGGGAGTCAGAATAGAAATGAGCAATATTGGTCAGACTTGGCTCTACTAGGTCAGTAAAGATAATTTTAAATTGTGTGGTCTTAGTCAGAACTGCAATGTTATTTTACCATACTTTATTTAAAACAGTATGAACATCATCATCACATTTCAATGTTAAGTACATTTTTAGTATAAATAAACTCCAGAGGTTACTGTATAGATTCCATGAATATATATTCTCCAAGAAAAAATTAAAGGAGAACAATGAATTTCCTCTGAAAGAATTCTCTGGTTACACAAATAATTGATTCAATGCTGTATCATGTAAAACAGCAACCTTTAAACCAGAGCTATTTCTCCTGCTCTTAGAAAAAGTCCTCTACACAGAACTGCAGGCCCAGCCACCCTGTGGCATTAAGAACAGCATGAGTTCCCACATGGCCCCAGAGAGAGCACATGTTTCAGCTCTGCACCCTGTCTCCTGTGGCTGTAGTCACAAATCACTGAAGCAACTTGACTCACTCCCATGGAAGCTCTTAAAGAAAGGGGAAGATTCTCTCTTCAGGTACTGGGAAGAAGGCAGGTTTTACTCCCTTTTGCTTTCTCCCAGAGTATGAGCAGACAAGCTACTGCAATCAGCACTGACTCATTTGCTTGTACGCTCCAGCACACTGAGCTGTGGGCTCACAGGTGATCCAGTGGCAGGATGTCACCTTCAAAGGCTGGAATTGATAGACAGGACATGTTATGAATGAAGTGGTCACCCTTCAGTCATTATCAGTGAGCATCTCTCTAAAGCATTCCTTCAATTCCAACCTATTACAGCACTTTACCCAGCTGGGGAATTATTTTAAAATATATTTCTTCTACAGATTAAACCAGCACTTGCTTTGAAAAAAACCCACTTGCAACAATTATTTGAACTACAAAGGTTTCAGGAGTATTTCTTGTCATTGTGATCTATTCAGCAGCAGATCAAACACTACAAAAGACTCAAAAGACAGCCTGCATTTTAAAATTTATACTCCTGAAGAGACACTCTTCATCTAGAAGCAAGTACACAACTATTCTGAGCTTTCCCTTCAATTGGGAAAGGTTACATCACAGTTCAGTGGCACAAAACACAAACATCACTAACATCTCCAGCTTATTCTTCTCCCACAGAAGAAGAAAAAACTCCTTTTAACTGAGTGGAAAGAATTTCTTAATAAAGTTGACTTTTTATGGTATAGTATGCATAGACAATACTTGAACATTTGTGCTGTCTTACCCTCCTCCTCTGCACTGCTATTGTTATCTTTGCTTTTCACTTCTGGCTTAGATGCAAGAAAGCAGCAGTCTGAAGTCTGCCATCCTCTACACTGCATGAGAGTGGACTTCAAAGCAGCAATTACCCAGGACAGATGCTGTTCTATCTCTGCCAGTATAAGCTTGGTGTAGCTTTGCCCTTCATTAATCCATTTCCATACTCAGACCTGTATGTCTGAGGGCAGCCTGGGTTCATGACCCCCTTTTCAGACAACTGCTGCTCTCCCAAAAGGGATGGACACCAGAAAAATCTTCACTACTACTTCACATATAAGAAGTCATAAAGAGTCTAAGTTTGGATGGCCTTTGAGGAATCACCCAAATTGCACCTCTGTTTTAGGCAGGTTCAGCTTTCCCCAAATCATTCCCAACAGATGTCTGGGAAAAGCCACTTGGAAGCCTTAGAGTAGTAAAGGTTTGATGCTAGAAAAAACATTATCCTCATTCATTTCAGTCTTCTCTAGGCTAACCAAGCTCCTTCTGTCCACACAACATAGGAAAAGCAGGAGCATCCCCTACCCTGTACCTGTGGTGCTCATTTATGAGAGCTGCAGACAAGTTACATCTTGCTAGAGCGGGGATGTGGCCACTTGCTGTTTGGAACAGAGTCAAGTGGAGCAGAGATGCTGCTCACCATGCTGCTGACAAGGAAAAGGCAGGCAAGCCCCAGTGGTGCTAAAAGTCCAAAAACTACCTTAATCAGTGTGAACTGATGATGATCTCAGCCACAGATGAAACTTCAACGGAGAACCGTTGCTGCACTGCTTTTACCGAATGGAGCCTTCTATTAATAAACTCTGTTAAACTACTTGACATTAAAATGCAGAGCTGCTTTTTAAGGATCAAAGCATGAAAGGCTAGTTATTAGAATTGTTAAAATGACACTTTCCCTCTGGTCCTTTCTTATCATTAATCATAGTAGCTTCTCAAATTTCACCAGCTAAGCAGGGGCTGCCCCTGGAATGCATTTAAGCCACAGTGAAGTTATCACCATAAACTGCTAGAATTCACAGGAAGCCATAAAAGGGAAATATCACTTTTCACATCGACTCTTCTGATTTGAAAGAAAGAATTCCAATACACCAGCCCTCACCCTGTTTATATTAAAGCATACCAGAGGAAAAAATTACACATACACGCAAAGAGGTATGCATAATTTTTGCTAGAGGTAGCACACAAAAATAGTAGTTGAGATAAAAATTTATTCTGTTCACAACATCCAGAATAGCAGGTAAAACCACAATTCTGCCAGGAAGTTTTGAGTGAAATACTGCTTAGTAATTGCACTTAATAAACAATCGACTTTGAGGATAAATAAGAAAAACCAAACCACTTCAATTTCATGGCATAACAGTCAGCTACATGTGATTTATGGGAGTTCAGATGAAGCTGAAGAAGAATAATTTCATGTATGTGACATCAATGAGCTTGATTACCAACAAAGCTTATTCTATGAGAAAAGAATGCTCAGTTAAATGATTAAGGAAGAGTGAGAGAACACATGTAACAAATTGATTACAGTTGGTATAGATCTTTCTTCTACAAGCCACATTTGCAGTTCCTGAACAACAATACACTGCCTGAAGCAATACAACATATCCTATCATAGCAGGAACCTAAATGCTGCTCTTCTGTATTTTCAGAACTGAGGATAAAACAAAAAGACTGACAGGACAAGTCCATGCTTCAGAAAAAGATGTGCATTTATCATATAACTCTCTGTAGTTTGAAAACAGCATGAAGACCTATCTGCTACTAGCCATAAAGATTGTTTCTCTACATGTGATGCTTGATGAACATTTGGATAAGAATCAGAGCCAGATCTTGAGAATCACCCATGCAGATCTGAACACAAATGACTTGAAAGACTGCCACTGCTCAATGCCCAAGTGTTTCTAAACACTTAAGCAGTATCAGTTAGGCACTCAGCTGGTGAATTGATGGGCAAATGCCATTTTAGAAATGACCCATACTGGAAAATACTTCTGTGGAACACAAGGCTAAGAGTAAATGTACTTTGACATGAACAAACAAACTAAATGAAATTCAGCACTATGCTGTATCATCATCTTTTAATAACAACCTCCAAATAATTCTGTTTCAGTTATCTGATAAGTATTTGTGCATTACCTCAATAGGGGAATTGCAATGGCTCTCATTAAAGTATGATAATTTTTGTAGTTGTTCAGCATAAAGCCAACTGATGTGCTTACTGTTCCATAACAAGCATTGTTCAACAAGCAGATTCAATGAGGAAACCTAGCAGTGAAAAAAGCAGTGATTTCTCTTACACATGTGTATCTTTTCTGATACAAGAAGGCAACAAACCAACTGGTCCTTGTTCTCTGGTTTAGTTGCTCATCGGCCTGGAATTACCTAGGAAAGGCAGTGGCATTGGAAAAAGCAACAGTTGACTGCTCCAATGTTATTAACCTCTTTGCCATACCTGGGGCAGACATAAATATGTAAAGTGTGGATGTTTAGTGCGTTCCATTTACCTCAAGTCACTTCTGACAAGATGCTCTCTGGACCATAGAGTACCCTCAATACGCTGTTTACAGAATGTCACCCTAAGATACAGAAGAACTAGTGCCTCAAGTATTCTGAAACATTCTTCTGAATATATTATTGCAGAAAATTAGTTCAACACATCCTTTGCAACAAAAACACCAAATGCAAACCATATATTGTGGCTGCACGGTACTTATTTGCCAGCTGGACTTAAACCATGACAAATATGTAAGCAATCTCACAAGAGAAGCTTAAAATAACATTGCTACTGAAAGCTTTAAAGCTGATCTACTTCAACTTGAATTATTTTTAAACATTTAAATTCATTCATTTGATTCAGCAAAAGATTTTCAAGCATGCACTTAAGCAAGTAGGTATTTGCACAGAAGGCAAAGCTTTCATGTAGGTTTAATATTACCGGAACAATGTAGTGCATCAACAATCACCTTCAGAAATCTCAAGTGTTTCAAGTGCCAAAAAATCTAACTACTTAATATGGTAAAGGAGGATATCTTGGAAATTGGATGCAAACCACTTCTATCCAGTCTCTATATCTCTGAGACAGACTCAGCACGTATCCATCTGTAATCTCCCAGTTTAAATCAGTGACAAGTGAGCTCTTCTACTGTACCCTCATTGCAATCAGGGCATTAAGATTCAGATATAAAGACAGCATCCAAATGAAATGTGTTCCTAAGACCAGTTCCAACAAGTCAGTGGAAACCAATATTTAACTCAAAGCAAACGTAGGAGACAACATTCCCCCAGTGACTATTCGCTGCAGGTACAGAATCCCTTCAGCACTTGAGGCTTTTTTTTAACTGCTGCTGATTACCCTGTGCAGAGGAAAAATGTTACAGTGCTTTGTGTTGTGTGGGTGATGCTCCCATTTCCCAGCTGAGTTTGGTTCAACATTTATAGAAGGGATAAAGCATTCTGAATTGGCTTCTATCAGTAAAATGACTCAGTGATCACTGTGCAAGTGGGAGGACTTCAAGCATTTGACATTGCTTCTCACATTCTTGCTGTCACAAATGCAAATGTTGGGGAATTTAAACTTGTTCCTATCTTGTCATTTTTAAATCCTAAAGGGACCTTTGATCATTCAGCGGTCTGTTAAATATTTAGCAGTCAGGAAGAAAGGATTTTTTTCCCCTTCTGTGATGGTTTAACTGGTTTCAAATCTAATACTGCTCCCTTTATGTGAATACAATGTATCAGCATTTTCCTCAGAGAAAAAAAAATCCCTTCAATTAAAAACTGATCTGCCTTCTAAACTAATGAAAAAAGAAGACAGAAGTAACATAAACAGAAGAAGACATGGCTGTGAACCCCACAAGCTACGTAACCTGCATGCACAGAGCACATGTACATCTTGGGGGCTTAAAAAATACATTTTAATTACTCTGTCCCTCTTCAAAGTTAAGTGCCTTGCAAATATTGGCTGGGGACATGCTCAACTTGTTGAAGGCAGCACTGCCACCACCCTCAGAGATGTAGGGCTTTGGTCCTGAGGGCACCAATACCCCTACTGCACTTGAACTCATTAATCCCACAGAAGCACCCGTGATTATTTTCATCCTAATATCCACCACACTCCATGAGGGGATGTGCCTCCAACCTAGGAGCAGAAATGAAGCACCAGGGAGCCCTGAGCTGTAAGCAGCCCTGTTGTGCTGGTTCAACTCTGCTCACAGCCTGAGGAGAGAAGGCTCCTATAGCCTCCCACACAAAGCCTTACCCGTGCTTGTTAGCATGCCTGCTGTATTAATGACTCATCTTCAGCGTAAAGCAGCAGCTCAGACTCCTCATTAATCACCTCAAGTGTGCTGGCTCCTGCAGCTTGCTCAGAGTCCTCACTAATTCAGGCTTCAGCATTACAAACATGGGGAATGAGTTAGTGGGTCAGGCCCCACACTTCAGCAAGGACTATGTAACTCCACAGAAAACACCTTACGGTCAGGATCTGCCTTTTCCAACCCAGTGTTGGGTAATTTCTGGATATTTTTTATAACCAAAAATAACTGCTTTCAAAATATGATTCTTAAATTACATGGGTTGCCAGCAGGTCACTGCTGGTGCATTTCCAGTGAGAGGCTCAGAGAGAGAACTAGCCCTGCACCACAGCCCACCTTTCCTGTAGAAAAAACACTGACTAGCTTGTTCAATAGTATTAAGAACCTAAAGTAAAAAATGAATGCATTGTACTGCAGATTGATTTATCCTTCAGGGGAAGAGAAAAAAATTCTCTCAATGTATTCTGAAAAAGGCTCTATACACATTATGAGAAGGAGAAAGCCACTGAGAAGAGCTGCCGGTTGTGATGAAGAAGCACTGACTTTTCATGGTGTGTGGGCACTTCCTCTTGTATCCCAGCCACCACTAGATGACATTCACAGCTCCTTCTTTATACCTCTTTGGATTTCAATTACTGTTTCTTCATTATTTCTCTAATAACTTAATTTTATTCCATTTTATAGATAACCTTTTTTAATACTAGCTAAAAAGTAATATGGCTTCCTACTCTAGCTTAAAATGGGTTTTGCACAAATAAACATCAGGGCAAAGTGCGCTGCTAGCAAAAACGAACAGCCTATAACTGATGTAAATTTATGTCCACCCACCGGTTAGCCCATCAATTTCTTCTCTTATGAAATGTCAGAGCACCCGTCAATCATGCAGACAATGCGAGAGGCTTCACCACAGAGACTAAAAGAACAACTCTGCTTTCTAATCTGCCACACCATTCGACAGGTGCACCGTTCAATACAGAGGTTAGAGCCCAGACACAGGAGATATGCATCAGAAACTTCACAGGTATGTAAGCAGTGCATCAAGGCTGTACCACCCCTTGACACATCACTTTCTTAAAATACACACTAGATACCACACATGAAGGATCCATCTAGAGCCATGTATTTTGGCAGGTGTATACCAGAGCACTTGCACTGACTTTAGACCCCATGTTCGATCACTTATCCCGACAGATTGCTTGTCTACCAAGACTGCATTATTGGAGCAGCAATTCGCAGGTAGCTAGTCAACTTCAGTTCAACAGCTGTGCTTCATTCAAGCCAAAAGTCCACATCTTCACATACAGCTCTCTCCACAAAGGAAGGGGACAGCTTCTTCCCTGACTGGGACTGTGAGAGTGAACCTACAAAAGCCTGTAACACCACTAAGACTGGATGTAGCAGGCTATGTGGATAACTCCCCAGCATTTGTACCTTAAAAACACTACTCAATTTCCTTCCACAGGACAAGTGTCTGCAGCTACCCTAAAGGAAGTGTTCATTCCTTCTTCCCTTGCCTGCTTAAAATAAACACCTTTCTGGCACAGAAAAAACCCTAATTTTAGACATGCTTCATATGAGCAATACATTTTGCTGTAAGACAACAGACTGAGACCTGAGCTTATGGCAGCAAGGGGCAGCCCACACCTGACAACACTCACAGATCAGCTGAGCTCATGTTACAGACATCATTGCTTTTCTGCCCAAAATACATTTTGTTTCCCCTTCTGCTTTAGATATTTTTCTTTTTTGGTTTTGCACTTCGGGATTACTAACTGCAAACCCAGCAGCCACATGTTGCTGCCCTCAAAGTCCCAGCTCCTCTGGTGAATGGCCCCTCAGTGAGGACTCACCAGCCTCATTGCACTGTGCTTTTCAGCTTGGGTAAGAGCAGTCCAAGCCCAGTCAGCACTGACCTGTGTAAGGAATGGTCTCCTGTTACCCTGGAAAATGTCCCGGCTCAAGGGGCCAGACTTCTGGCAGTGATGAAGCTTCTCTCCTCTCCACCCCCAGAGGACTACCTGCCTTGCTCCAAGCCCTGCTCATTACTGGATAGCTGTCAGTGCAATTCCAGAATGCTGGCCCAATAGCTGACAACTGCTAAAATGCACCAGTGACCAAACCTCACTCAGCACTCCAGCTTGGGCAACATCAATGCTGTGGCTTCATCACATTGACTCAAACACTTGAAATCTCAGTAAACCATCCAGTGGCTGTTCAAGTCTCCCAGCACAGTAAGAGTACTCATGAAAACACTGAAGGAGCTTCCCAGTTCAAATGAAGCAAATTTTTATTTTCTTCCATAATACATTGCTTTAGTCAGGGCAATCTGACACTGTTCAAAAGCCCGTATTTAATCAATAGCAGTTAAAAGTTGTCTTTCTACACAGGAACTTAAAATAATTCATTTCAGCTGCTGGGCTTGTTAAGGACATTTCCCTGTCCAACACTCTCACACCACCTGAGCTGGAGCTGAGGCCCCCTCATAGCTACACCCCCACACTCACACACAACAGTTTTCCTCACTGGCTGGGCACCAGGATTCCCACAACACAGTTTCAGATGTCTCCATCTTTTAAGTACCTTAATCATGGTAAAATAACAAAATTACAGCTTAAGCTGATGCCTCTGAAGAGGAATTCAGAATAAAGGAACCCCTGGGCTTTTATATCCTCACAGCCTAAGGGCAGGAGAGTCTGCAATGATCAGCTCCTGCTGTGTCCCTGAGTGTCCAGTCCCCTGGCTGGGCCACAAGTCCCAGCACCCTCTGTTCTGCAAAGGGTTTGCACTTCATGTCATGGCCTCTTGCCTGGGGCTTGGGCTCCTGCCCCCCAGAGCTGAACCTGTAACTCAACAGCACTGCAGCCACAGCCTGAGCTACCTGCACCGAACACAAGCTTGCCAAAATGCTGAGAGAACTCACTCTGCAGAAATTCCAGACTAAGCCTGCACTGGAAAGTTTTGATGTACTAGGGGTACATACTGGGAGCACGAAACCCATCTGTCTTTATTGATATGTCTATACCCACACCAATTCTTGCAATGCAGTTCCCCCACCAGTATAGCATATTCTGAAAAACTTCGTCAATTTTTTTTTCCTTTTACTATAAAAGCTTTGTTGACATTTGGAATGAAGTTCCTCAGAGAGCTCTACCAATCTCTGTCTACCTTCTAAATACAGTCTTTCTTCAGACATCTATCACATCCTCCCATGATACACACAGAATCTGTTCAAGCTTTTTGTACAGTCAGTGACAGATTTAACTCTGCATTTGCCAGATTGGGAATGGTATAGATGTGCCAGCACTTCTATGACAACATTTCTGTCCTTTCCCATCAACTACTGTCTCCTAGTGACACAACTGCTGAGGAAAAGCCTATTTCAAAGTTTGCAAAGCACACAAGCAAAAAAAAAGGCCCTCTGATGCTTGTTCTTTCCAAACTGCACACCAGGAACCAGCTCCTAGTCCCTTCCCTGGGTAACCTCTCCATTTCCCAGACTGCTTCTTGAGGTTTTCTTGGAAGTGTGATATGCTTTGCACTGCTACAAAGCAAAATAATCCCAGAGGATTGCCATGGGTTTGAAGTCAAGGGCATGCCACGTTTCCTTGTGATGTCTGTTTTCTTTGGGAAGCCTTGGAGAGAAAAGTCAAGAATAAAATGCTCTCTGCTGACACAAAGCAGTGCCTCCCAATCCAAATGTTTGCATGCATGCAGAGGCACTCTAGGTACCAGATGTGACCATAACAGCATCTCTGCTTTGAAAACATGATGATTATTCTCACTTTTATTTTTTTGGTGAGAAAAGGAAAAGTTTAAATTCAGGTAATGTTCTTCAAAAGACTGTATTAGAGATGCAAAGATAAGCAAAGCACTCAAAAAATCATGAAGCACCATCTGCTCTCTTTTATCTTCTAATGTCTATCAGCATCACCAGTGTTGCCAACATTAGTCACCCTCCTCATGATACTGGGTGTTTTTCTTATGCTCTCAGCTCTCATAATCAAAATTACACAATAGCAGTTTACTTAAAATAAACTAAAAAAAGGGTGATGCCTGAGAAAACTGGTGTAAGTCAGCAGCTCAGAAAAGCAGAAAAGTTAGAGCTATTTAAATAGAATTTAACTACTAAAATTTGTAATGATATTAAGTATACTCCAGGAGCTATCTTTCAGAGTAGCTCAGCTTCCACAGAGGTACCAAAGGGATAACCACACTAAGACCCAGCACACTGAAACTCCCAAAAACCTGCTTTTAACTATGACCAAAGAATATCCAAAAAATACTGTTGCAAGCCACATTTTTACACGGGCATAGCTCATGGCGGAGAAGTCAGCTGAATTCTGTGCCTTTAGAAGCCAGGCAACACTCAAACACAGAGCCCCATATTGATTATAGTCTTATTATCTCCTCATGGGAGCATCCAGGAGAACAAGTGCAGCCTCTGCCTATCCTGCCAACTTTACACTATCAGGATTACATCTTAGTCAGCTGCTTCACAGAGCTTTTATTTTTATATAAAGTGAAGAAAGTTTTTGCTATTCTGAAACACGAAATACGTCAGTGCCCCTGCCTGCTGAGACCAGGGTGCAGCTCATGACAAGTGCTGTAGGCACTGGAGAGGCACCAGCAGACCTTGGCTGGCAGGTGGAGGAGGGCAGCCCAGGAAATGCTGCTCACAGGTGTTTTTCAACAACTCAGCACAGCTGAGCTGGGACCTGAATTATTTGGGTCCCTCTGTACGCAGCCAGCAGCTGGGAAACTCATCCATTATGCCCTGCTCTGTCTCCACATTGCATCTCTAGCCCAGGTGCCATTCAAAACCTCAGCCTCATCCTTGGCATTTAATAAGATCCAAAGTCTTCAACCTCAACCTCCTGCTCCTCCTGTTTGAGCTGGAAAGAAGGGGCTGCACCATGTGAAAGCATTCTGTTCTCTGCATGCATGTTACAGCCTGCATCTTTGCAGGAGGCTCTGTGACTCATGTCTGACTCATGAGAGACCTGCACCACCACCAGCATCTAGCACAGCCAGAAAACAGAGTGCTTGCCCTCAGGTTAGGAGCTATTTTAATGCCATGTGTGTTAAGGAAGAAATAAACACAAGCCAAGGTAGCTGGCACAAGGAGATTTGAAGATGATGCTGCCCTCATCCCCACAAGCCTCACCCAGCCCAAGCACTGGGGCTTACACGAGGAAGATGAAAATGACAACAGCCACCACCTGAACTTCCACCACAGCACCTTGGCATCCAAATCCTGCTCAGAGCTTTCTGCACACATCCACTTGAGTTCATACACCTACACAAGAATGAACCCAAGCACATGCTTGGTCTTTTACACAATCAAGTCCTGGTCTTTCTGGCACTGAGATTTGTGCAATGCATTTTTCAAAGTTTCATGTCTTTTCCTGTCTGTATTTTCCAACATGAAACAGCAAAGTTAGTAATTTTCTTACTGTTACAGCTTTCCCCCACCAAGAGAGATGGGAAAACCAGGATTTCAGAACATTTGACTATTTCTTACAAAGTCACCTCTCTCTCTCCTTCCAGCCTCAATAAAGCAAAGCCATTTCTCCCCCACATTTAGAGATCATTTAGAGATCAGATCCCACTGATCTCATTAACTACTTAATGAGTTTTGTGCTTTCCTGCTGCACAAGCAGCAAGGCTCAGTTTATTTTCCAAGTTACAACTTCTTTTTTGGTTGTCATTTCTAATGCAGTTTTGTGCACAGAGGTTTCCTAAGAGGTATGTAGACCAAGACATGCTTCTTCACAGTAGGAAATAGAGAAATTAGTAGAGTAGCAGCACTAAAACGAAAAAATTTATTTGAGATGTCAAACAAAACCTACAGCACCAAACCCAGGAGTTCCTTACTATATTACACTAGATTAAGAAAGCACAGGCAAAATGTGTAAAATATAATGGAAATAGAAAATTTGAAATCCTATAAGGTATATTATATTTAGCAATATAATTTAACTGCACAGTAAAGAAAAACTACTAAAGCACTGGACATGTATAGTTCACCCACTGCAACTAACTTTGCCACTAGAGACAAGAAATTGTGAGTTTCCTCTAAGGAATTCTTTTGGATGCATTATCAGAGGTTGGTTGAATATTCAAAACAAGACACATTTTAGAAACCAATTTCTCAAAGAATATCCTTTTCAGTTAGTCCTTCCAGAAAACCAGGCCGGATTTTTTTATTGTCTGTCAGTGCAGATCATGTAAACCAATCATTTAAATTATGCTCAGTTTTTAGACATTAGTTTTAAGAATGAGAAGAGAGGAGAGATCACAAGATGATCTGCTTGGTTGACCTCTGGCCATTACTGCCAGTAGAGCTCCTAGGAGGAAGCAGACAGACAGACATCCACACATGCAGGAATCCATCTTTTTAATCTACTGCAACTCAAATCAAATGACCACCTGGACAGCATTCAACAAATGCCATTAATAGTGGTCACCAATACATGTCTAGAAGGCATCTTTGAACTAATTAGTCAGCTTCTAAACAGCAACAGCTTTCCAACAAGAAAAACATCTCATACTGTCACTTTTTCAAGTCTATCTTTTACCTGATCAAAACCATATAAAGCTAACATACTGGGCATTAAGCAAAAGGCTCAGATCCAAAGTCAGTGCCAAAAATGTAGTCAGTTTTGGATTGAGCTGTCATTTGTGACATAGGCTTAACAGTCTTGGACACTTAGAAAAGATACTAAAAAGCAAAATAGGATGCTGTTAGCCTTAACACAAGTTACCTGCATCATATGAACTGCTCTAGCAGTACCAGAATTCTAAACTTCAATGTTAGTGCAGGTGAAAGCAGGCAGGAAACAGCAGTGCCATTGAAAGTATCACAATTTCAGGAAGCATACAGTAGCTGAAGGAAAGGCAGTGGCAGCATCTTTCTTCACATCCCCAATCCTTCAATTACCCTGTGGTGAACCATGGGGAAATCACAGCCTTGGTCCTAGGAGGCAGAGGATATGTGGTAGACAGTGAGGAGGAGCAGAGGAAGTGGTTTTTAGCAGTAACCAAGAAAGCAGAGCACACAAATCACCAGCAAATAGGCTACAGAAGAACTGTGAGAAAACCAAGAATGAGTCCCTGCCACAGGCAAAAAAAAAAAAAAGGGCCTCTTTGTATTAACTTTTCCTGACTGGAAAAGTCAAGCCAAGTGTCCTGTTGCCTGCAAAGTGGGAATAATTAGGGATCCTTCATAGCCATTGCCTAGCAACACCTGTACAAATAAAAAGTAGATTCTTCTATCAATTGCAGAATAATACTTAGAAGAAATTTATCCTGACATCCACAAATGTACAGATATATACATTTTTCCTTCTTAAAAACACTTACATACCTAAATATAGAAAATAATGCTATTTGGCATCTAATAATTTGGCATAAAATCAAACAAAAGAACACATGTAAACAAAATAGCACAGGAAATATTGATTCTCTTAAGATCTTACTGGGTTAAATCAATATGAAAAAAGCAATGCAATAGCAAAAGGTATCATTACTCATCCAACCACCATGGTATAATGAAAGGGAAAGTCTCACAGTAGGCTTGATGAAACCATTAGTCCCTGGTTTGATCCCTCTGTTTCTCTAGAGATTCTAATGGGAAATATGTGAATGAAGTGAGGAAATGGATCTCTCAACTACTCAAAACCCACAAAGAAATAAATAAAAGCAAAACCCCAAAGCTAATATGACAGCTTCAGACACCTTCTTACATTCAATCCCTCTTCCCATGACTTCCATGTAATGCTTAAATTTAAATTTTTTTTCTAACCTTACCATTATGCTACCTATGAGCTCCAGTTGTTGGGGGACTCCATCTTCATTTCATCACCTTCTGGCCAATAAATCACTCAGCACAAAATATCCAGGCCTAACCTGTCTAGCAGGGCAATGATTTTTGGGAGGAGTGGTGCTCAAGCTCTGTCCTGGAGTTAAAGTGAGATCAAAAAAGTCTATACACCTCTGTGAACCATATCCATTAATTTCAGCTGAATTTTCTGAATGCTTTGCTAAACACTGTGCTGATGTTCCCCTCTGCAGAAGTCCCCCCCTTGCTTACAATGGCATGCCAAGCTCATATTTTACACAGATAAGGCAGAAATATCCTACCAGCTCTGCAGGTAGGGAAACAGACTTACAGATTGTCAGTGACTAAATGCAAAGCTGCAGCCAGTTTATGATAGACCAGAACTGCTCCTCCTACTTCTCCAGCAGTCTCTGTCCATGGATCTAAATTTCAAAGTAGCTCAAAGTACATCCAAGGCATTTTAAATTCTGGAGTTAAAAATTAATTTTGCCTAGCAACGTGGCCTTAAGTTATCTTACTTGCACAGAAGTTGTTTCAGTGATCCTTTTTGTTACAGAGGCAGCTTGGGCTCAGTATCAGCCATTTCATTTACAACTGGTACTGAAACAACCTGGAAAAAGCTCCACTTCATCCATCTAACCTTGAATTTTCTTCCCTACTTCCTGCACTAATCCTTAACTGAGTATCACTGTCCCTATTTCCCCCAGAACAACAATTCAGGGAAATTACTTTGTTTTTTTACAGTACAGCACAACGTATTAATTTCTGATTTTCTCCTGACATCTGTGAGGATGCACGGAGTTTGCTGTGGGGTCACCAGCTCCAAATGTCACCTCCCATCTTTTTGTGCAGCTTCTCTTGACTACATGCTTGTCTGCCATCAAGCAAGTTATCCTGCATTATTGCCAGCGTCTCTGCTTGTTTCCAGGACAGAACATCTAATTGCAAATGATCACATGTCCAAAATTCACCAGCTTCATAACTACACTCCAGCTCATCTAAAGATGCTTTGACAAAGCCTTCACATACTCTATCTTCCCCAGTTTCACCATATGAAAAACTGTCCTGGTCCTTTGAACACCTTATAGTCTCTGAAGAAAATCCTCCTGGCTTGTGCTTCAAACACACACAGCTCCCTCCTAGTCCTTAGCAGGGACAAGGGACATAAATCCTATGTACAGAACAAAGTTTTCCTCGTTTGAACAGATTTTCAGTGGCAGCCACATGAAACTTTGTGTACCATCCAAATAATATGGTTCAGGATGAATATTCCTCTTTTTTGGAAAATTTTTTTGGCCAAAACTCCTATTATTCCTGAAAAAAAGGAAGCCTTAAATTGTTTTTCAGCCACATTCTCTGCATTGGATACCCTGCCAGAACAGCAGAGGCCGATCCCTTTATATGCTGATGCTGGTTTGGGGTTTTTTTTGTTTGTTTTTTTGGGTTTTTTTTTGCCTGTTGAACTATTTTTTTTTTATTATTTTCACATTATGTTCTTTGGAATAATGCAGACTGTTTAGACTGTTTTCCCAGTCATGCAGCTCCCGTCATTACCTTAGCCACAAGTTGTATATCTCTGTTTTGTGTTTTGGCCACACTCCCTCATTACTTAGTGTAATTTATGAACTCTGATCTTCATTCAGCTCCCATGTTTTCATCAGAGAACAACAGCCCACTAAATGCTTGTAGGAAATACACTACCTGTCATTCCTTCTGTAATCCCTGGCACTTCTGATCATGTCCTTAGTAGAAGAAAAATTAAGGTGGGAGAACAGGCAACTTCAGTGTCTTCTCTTCTGCTGAAATGACTACTTTTTCTGTTCCTACAGGATCTGGAGTTGGGTTCTCAAGGTGTAGCTAAAAATATCACCTGTGAGTTGCATGGTCCTTCTTGGGATATTTGATGGCTACACCACAAATGAAAAGCTCTAGGGCCAGGCTTCACCAGGTAGCTGATGCTGAGTTCAAATTGTTCACAGTAGGGTTATGCTGATTGAATATGCAGTCCCAGGTTTTAGTGCAGCAGTGATTTCCTCACCAATTTCCACCAGGAGTCATAACTCATCATGAGGATGCTCAATGAAGAGATTTTTGACACGTTGCCATTTTTTATTTCCCTGCTACCTTCCTTCTAAACCTTCAGTTTATCTTGATATTTTTTGAGTCAGATTCCTTTAGAGTTTCTCAGGTCATTCCAAAAAATGACCAAAAAAATGCTGAACTCCAAGCAATTGTAAGGGAACTTATTAAGCCAACATAGTGAAAAGCTCACCTCTCAAACTTCCAAAACCACAATCATTCCTTTTGCTCTAATGGCTACAGAAAAACATCTCAATTTTAGAAAAAGTCAAATTGTACATGTTCCCCGCTTTCTCTCAGGCACTCTGTGGTGGTGAAACCATTAGTTCTTAGAACTGAAGGGTCTGGCTAAGAAGTTTCTTAGCTAGAAGAGCATTCCTTTTGACTAAAAGCCAACAGTCCATGATGGTTTCCAACTCCCCCCTTGAGAGCTTGGGTAATACCATAGAGGGGAAGATGCCATCTCAGTGCTCTCTCACAAGGGCCACGGTAAATAAGGTTTCTGTCTGACTTGCCCTCATTTGTACTTCCGCTGTTACGCACTTGGAGTCCCCGGAGCCCCTGACAACTCTATACCACATTTGTTTTGAACACAACAAAATCCCATCTTTCTCAGAGGCCCAAACAAATGAAGCCAATGACCTTATTTCATTTCCTTTTCCCTAAAGGAGCACTAATTTCAGTACTGCGTTGTAGCTGGCAGAACAGTATGTCTTACAAATTAAGCAGAGAGAAACAGCATTCCCAACATCACATTGCACAATGCAAGACACTGAGATTTACTATGTTATTCTCAAGCCTTTACATACTGTACTCATCTATTCACAGAGCACTGAATCCTCCTTTTTAGAAAAGGCTCCTACATGTCCCATGCTAACAAAGATGACATTTACGAGTTTTACCATGAGTCTTTTTTCTCCTCAATTAATTTTGTCATGGTAGGAGTATGTCACTTATTTATGGCACGCGTTTGGGTGGAGTGTGGGGTTTGAATCACCAACAGGAGGAATTTTTGTTGTTGGACATTTTGGCCAAAGCTGTGTTAATTTAAGAGCGGATCAGAATTAGTAACACTGTCAAGCACTTCAGGAATACCTGTTTCAGGATAAGTAATATCAGATTCGACACCGTGAAGTTAGAATCCTAATTATGGGTCACTCAACAATTGCCATGGACAGTGACCTAATCTTTAATGCTAAAATGATATCTGTCATATTACTGCTGAGAGGGAAACAAAGTAATTAGCTGGTGCTTTTTAACAGGACAACCAGCAATTTACGTTCCTTTTACAGGGAAATAGTTGAAATTGCAGAGTTATCTGCAAATGAGTCTTCACTGAATTGCTTCTCCGCTGCCAATAATAGGCCCCCATTGCACAGAAAGCAGAGGCTGATGGGAGAGAACTGCATCACGAAAAAGCTAAAATGTCTATGTTATTCCACTTTCTCAGGCAAACACTGCTTCTCTTTCACAGCCACAGAGTAAGAGCATACCATTTGAAGGAAACCTTCTCTCTAGCTGGTTTGGAAGGAGTAAAATAACCAGTACAAGCCTACATAAACAAAGCAAAAAAAATCCCAAGCCCCTAGAAGTCAAATACCTTAAGACTTCTTAAAAGTCTGATTGTCCTCTGACCAAATATTCTATCAAATACTTGACCAGATGTTTAGGTTGGCCAAAATGAACATTGATGAATGTCAAGTGACAACCACTGGCACTTCATGAACAAGAAGGCAACAGTCTGTGTGGGGATTTGAGAACTGCACCAGAGGCACTATAGTTGCTCTCGCAGAGAAAATCAGTAACTCTTGCACTGACTGCAGGGCCAACAACTACACACAGCTGAAAATCCTGCTCCTGGATGGAAACAAGCACAGGCAATAAAACACCAGAGCAAATCTTGCCCGAGAAGATTGCTTCTTTAGCACAAAATCATAAGATTAGTCAATTAAGGGTGCACAGTTATATTAATCTAGTTAGATTTTACCCAGACAGCTGGTGTTGTACCTTAAAAAATCTTGATTTACAAGTTAGTTAAAATTTATTTGAAAAAAAACAAGGCCTTTTGAATTTAAGCTGCAAAGAAAGAACAAATGACAGCGTTTCAGTTTGAAGGAAGGCGTCTCACCAGTTACTAAAAGGATTTTTTAAAAATATCTTCCTTAAAAGATCTGTGATAGAAAAGGCAGTGTACTAGTCACAGATTTAGAAGTGGTAATGAAGTGGAAGAAATTCTGATTACTAGCAGCAGAACAGGGACATAAAAACCTAAACTGAATCTCAAACATTAAACACCCAGAATTCATCCCAGAAATAATTTGTTTATAAGCTTGAAATCTCATTTAAAAAAATTCCCACAACTATTTGTAGCAGACAATCTTGAAAACGTGAGCCAAGCATAACTGTTACATACATGTGTAAAATCCCAAAAATACCCAAGTGACAACTCAGAGATGCCACATCTCCCCTTCACTTCCGGCTGTTAGGTCAGAAAACTAAGAACAAGAACTCAAAGGTGAGCAAAATTAACTATCTCAGTAAGTCTTGCTACAAAACCAGCATCCAGCTAAAGCTCATAATACCCACAACTTGAAAACACTGTCCTTACAATGCCTATTTTAAAAAAGTACCCATGAGAAACTGCAGTCACACTAAGCCATTATGAAATATTTCAGAACACTCATGCAAACACAATTCTTGTAACCATTTCAGCAGCATTCATCATTCCTTTTATTTACATTCTATTATCATACATATGAGAAGCCACTGCAAATATGCACACAGTAATGTATTTGCACAGTTCCTTCAAAAAAGGCTTTGTGAGCTTGGAAGACTTTCTATCCAAGAGCAAGAACATTCAGTGCAATCAGTGACCAGATGCACACTTCAAATAACAAACTGCAAACAGCAGTCATAGCAACTGATAGTCTGAAACAGCCAAATAATTTTGAATAATGGGCAAATTAGTGGAAATTGAAATCTGTTCACACATCATTTATGGACACAACAGCTAAAATCTCTGCATAACAAAGTTTTGAAAGAAGTATTAGAAAACCCCACAGGAAAAAGATGGCTACCAAGACCAAGACTGATGTTTTTTGTTTCCCTCCCAGTTTCTTATAATCATTCAGTCTAAGACAAGAACAGCACAGAACTACTGGATAAGCAAGTCACATAAAAAAGTAGGATTTCCCCTTTCCCATTTTATTGCAAGGCACATATTTTTCAAGAAGTGCAAACAGAAACTCAGTTAACGTCAAAAAATATCAGGATGAAGGACATCTCAAAGAGCTCAGATTTGGTATTTCTTTGATCATCAACTTGACCATTGCCTGCTAAACAGCACAGAGATAAGGAATGATAAATCAGCAGTCTTCACAGATGAAAACTAAAGGACATCAAATACAGCCACCAGTGCCACAATGAAAATCTTCAAGTGAGACACTGGCTGCAGAGGGTTACATGGATTCAAATAACTGCTCAACAAGTTGAGAGATACCACAGGCAAACACAGCACTTTTCAAACAATGGTTCTGACACCTCTGGTTTGGAAGTCCCTGAATTGAAAATCCCTCCTGGCAAGGGAAGAGTGAGACCATGCCATGCATCTCTGAGATTCATATGCCACACCAATGTTTGTAACTCTTCTTAGGTTCTTATATCCGATGCATTTATAAACAAAAGAAATAGGACACCTAATGCCCATTTTTTTCCTTCCAAAGATCAGCAAAATAACACCATAAGAAACTTCAAACATGTCAGCAATGGTTGTAACTTCAAGAAGCACAATGAAAAAAAACCCTACACTACAAATCTGGCCCAATGCCGAACACGGAAGCAGCAATACCAAGAGATGCAGCTCTGAGTCTGAACAACTCAACCCAGTGTCACATTTGAATTTCTTGCTGCTCTGAGCAACTTCTCCCTAGACTTATATTAGAAGCTTTTAAATAAAAATGTTGTTCAAAGAGATGCTACCAAACTTTGTTTTCCTGTTCCTGTAAGAAACTTTATCTTAAGAAAAATGAAGACAGTCATCACCCAACTAAAAATTTAATTAGTTTAAGAGGACAAGCAGTTCATCTGGGTTGAGCTGTGCCTGACTAGACAGATGGTGTTAAAATTTCTTTTAGTGTTCAGAAACTGTAGAAAGGACAGTTTCTAAAATGCTTTAGGAGTGCTGGTGTGTATTAGCCAGTAAATAGTTGCAGCTGAAACCCCAGAGGATGTCCCAATTAACCATTTAAACACTATCTGCAGGTGCCTATCACTGCACTGTGATAGTGAATCCGTGCTTACACGTCCGTGTTTGGCAGACATTTGACCAATTCAGGTTCATACCTCTGACATCAACACTACTAATAAGACTAATTAATGTAGTTCATGTCCTTCTACTTCGCAAACAGCAAGAGAAATCCAAGCTTCCTGCCTTGCATTTCCAACAGAGTAGAAGCATCTGTTCTGAAGATGAAAAGTGACATTTGCTTTTAAGTTCTTGGAAATAATCCCCATGCTTTTCAGAGTGTAAGGACTAATGATTTTTGTCAGTTTGGATGTTTCAGGATCCTGTTCTAGTGAGCTACGTTCCTGTCTCTTCTTTTTCCTGGATAAAATACAAGTAAATCACAATGCAACAGAGTGTGCACAGTTGCAAACCTTCGAGATGTGTACTCCACTCCATCCATCCAAACAGCACTCTTTTGGATACAGTATGACTTCAGACAAGAACTACAGAAGTCTTCACCCAAAGATGACTAAAAAAACATTGTGTTCTACTTGCAGTTCAGACTGCGTGTGAGGAAAGTACCGTGGCTGCTTAGAGAACAACCCCTGTGACTCAGAAACATGGTTTTTGTGGGTCTTGTCCATGCCTACGAGTACAGAAAAGTATCACAGCAGCTTCAGGCCAACACCGTTCTGTCTGTGTTCCTCTTCAATGTGATCCACTAAGGCACAAGGCATCCTCACCCTGCAGCATGCAAAATCAGCATGAAGTGATTTACTCTCCACAAGGATTGGACTCTAAGGTAATGTAGTTGATGCTGAGAGACTGACTAGGACTCATGGGCCCACCATCTTCTAAAATGGAGTAGGGCCATGCAAATACAATTATTTCTGCAGCACCTATGTCTACCATGTCTGAACTGATGCCTGCTCAGGTGGTCTGAACAAATACTTTTTAACTGTATCTATAAATACTAACTAGCACTGAACACTTAATTCAGTTTCCCATCTCTTTTCTCCAACAGAAACAGACATTCATATGTGGCACTTGAGCCAATCCTGTCTAAATAATGTGACACAGAAGGAAGAGATTGTTGAGAAAAACACTCAGAGAATGGTACTGCTATCACATCTCATGCTACTACTGCATGTGTGTTCTGGTAGGAAACATTTCAAACACAGCCCAACTACTAAGATGAGACTTAAATCACAAGGAGGAAAGAATTAGTACATGCACTAGAATGCATGGTAAAAACAAGCAAGGCAAAATTCTTTTCCTGAAATTAAAAGTGTAATTACTTGGGAGCAAAGTTTTACACACCTCACAGATATTTCAAGAGCTGCACATGTACTCCTCTGAAATGCCCCCTCCATTGTAAACATGTCTCCATCCTTGATTACCAGTAATAAGACTGAAAAATAAAAAACAATTAATCCAAGCTCCATAGGAACCACAAAATTCCCTCTGTTCCATTTCCACCTAAACACCTTTTTTTCCAGTGATGGACATGGACAAGGACTAAAAGGCTATTCTACCATTCTGGCTTCATAAAGCAACTGAAAACTCAAAGGCCACCAGCCTTGTGATCACTATCTCATTTCAAATCAAAACTTCCCATCACCTCACAATAATTGTCTGCTTCTCTGGCTGCATGGAGAAGACTCTAATAACTTATTACTGTATTTCAGAATGAAAGAACCAAATGCCTGGCTCGGGAAAGGTGGAAAGGAAAGCACAAAAAAAGACAGGAGAGTTCTAAGTTATTACTACTTACCTCAGAGTTAGTATAGTGATCTTTCCGAAGGAAAAAGGAATTAAAAGGCAGTATATGCCATCACAGTAGACTAATGCATATAGCTACAATAGTACTTCAGGAAAACAAACAGATGACAGTCTGGATGATCTGTCCACAAACATAGCTAACATCTGTGCTATTTTTTTTAATTGCAAAGCACTTCTGTGCAATGCTTGACTGATCATTATTTCATATATTCACAGCTAAAGAAGCAGTTTCCCTGACAAGAATATCCTGCTGCGTGGCATTTGTTTTTTTTAGTAATATCCAATTATATTACTACTGATGACCAAGAAACAGAATAAAGTAATCAGTAAAAAAATCTGGCCATGCACCAAATTATCTCAGATTCTCAGATGTTCAGTCTACACAGTCTTGAAAAACAAAACTGTTTATATGGCATAAAGAAATACTCCAAGATCAGAACAATTTTGAATAGAAGGCAAAATAGAAATCAAACACCAAGTAAATGGAACAAGTTTTCTGTTGAGTAGGTTTGACTGACAAGATCATCCTTACTTGCTGTCAAAGAGTGACAGTCCAAACTGAGGTGGCTGAACAAGCAGTAAAAAAAAAAACTTACTGTCAAAGGAAGTAAGAAAACTTAACTGCCACCAGCTGTCACTGTACCAGCCTTACCCTCTTGTTCTTAGTCAATTCTAGTTGCTTTCAAACCTTGCCAATCTAGAAGGCATAGCAGGTTGATCAAGAGTACAAGACAGAACTGACAGCTGAGAGGCTCATAATAGCCCTTCTTCATGCAGTCAGACAGATCAAACGGGAACAAGGGATGAGTTGAACAGACCCCAACACCATTTTGCATGGTAAGACTATGATGTTATTTGCTGCTCTGTACTCTTTGGATATCATCCACCCACTGCTGGACACCTCTGGAAGAGCAGCTGCCCAGATGACTAACACTGACTCCCACAATGAAGAAGACAACACTCCAGAGGCTATGGAAGAACAACACAAGGAACGATGAAGAACAAAACATTCTCATGTCACATTTAGAAAGACAGAAAAGACAGAAAAACTATACATGCCATTTATTTGCACCCTCTAGAGAATTATTTAATCATTACTCAATAATGCCTGGAGGCAAAACTCTCAATGTTTTGTTTTGTCAAGGACAATTACTATATTTTTTCTCTCATACACAACTTCACCAGATGATGGTTGAGATTATTAACAAGAATCTGAACACTGCAGCATGCACTGCAATAGTAAAAGACAAGCAGAAACAAGTCACAACTGTTCAAATACAGAATTCAAAAAGCCCAGATACAGCAACATCCCAAGGGCCAACTTTACTTAATGAAACTATGAACTCCTTTTAGCTAGTAACTTAAGACACCTGACTGAGAAAGTCTACTGTTAACCAGAACAACTACAAAATAATGTAATGGCATTGTCAAAATATGCTAGAGTTCTACCTCACCAGTTCTATACATGTGCATGTACTTCAGATTTTATGTTATCAATATGCCCATTCATTTCTGCTTGTTTTTCCTTGTTTTACCTGTCAAACCTTCCTGCATTCTTGAGCAGCCCCAGTGGCTGGAGTTCTGCTTACCCACTCACCAAAGCACTGTTGGGTGGCTGAAGAATAACAGTCTTACCCTTGATGCACTTTCATTTTTAGCATTAACATACTAAAGCACTTAAGTCTGTTTAGCGCTCCTGAACAAAGACAATCACAAGAATCACGCACTCAAGCATAAGCATGTATTTACAGTGAATGATTCTCAAGCACATCCCAAGTATTTCCAGTGCCAGTCCACAGCACATGCAAGTGTTGTACTCCTGTTGTTTGATTTTGGAACTGAAGCAATCTGTGCTTCTTGAGAGTGACAGATAAGTCATCAGCCAGAACAGGAGCTTCTTGGTCCATCACCCCCTCTCCTTGCATAGCTTAGGTCCTACTAGCAGCTCTTGCAAGCTTCTGTTAGCTCTCATCCAAATCAAATGAGGGAAGGAACTTCATGCAATGCCTCACTGTGAGGAAGATAGCTCCTCTTAGTCAAAGATAACTTATATTTCTGCATTTCTTTGCCCCCACTTCTCCAATGAGTCTCAAATGCTGGCTGCACACAGAATGATGCTTTGTGAAAGCACAGCGTGTTCTAACAAAGAGCGACCAACAGCTAGCTGTGTGTTCTGAAAGACAAGCCACATGTCTGGGGATGAGGCAGGCAAATTCCTGCCTCTCCCCCAGAAGAGATTTAAAAAATCCCCAAAATTCCAATGCAGCTCAGATATCACAATCAGAAATTATGTGACAGTCTTACAATATAGGACATATCAGATGAGATACTGCAACACAAAAGCTCTTCGTAAATATGCTACATACAGTAGCTTGAAACACAGTTGTGATTTTAACAGCTACATTGAAATTTTTTTTTGCAAGTAGTTGACAGTTCATGTCAAAACAAAAAAATACAAATGATTTAAAGTTTTCTTCCTTCTGAAAAATGTTTGGTAAATGCTATGACAGGTTTGTTTCTCTCCTTGAATGCCATATACACTCAACTAAACATAAAGAAAACTCTAGAAGTCAACTTGAGCTCTTACTTCTCCTGGATCACTGCTAAATTTTACTAAAGATGTATCCAGCCAAACTACGTACTCAATTTCTCCTACATAGCCACTGTGGATAAAAGACTTGTACCTGTTCACCCATGGACAAGCAAAGTAGCCTTCAATAGATTTACAAAAATGAAGCTGAGCATTAGAGCAATGAAAAGCCTACCTTGACTTGCACCTTGATGATTTGTAAGAAAAGCAGGAAAGCACCCATCCTGTTCTGATCTCCTACCAGTCTGCCTGGGAGATCAGGGCAAGAAGTGCACAAAACAAACATTCTGAGTAAATTCTTTATACTTTGTTGAAACAGTTGGCACTTTCCTCAAGTGCCAGTATCACTCTCCATGATGGAGGGTCACCCCCCCTTGCCACCCTTGGTGAGGAGACTGGTATCTCCTCAATACACAATCAATACACAGCAGTCATTGTTACTTCCACAGGACTGCTGCAGAGATCATGGCAAGGAGCAGGGAAGATAATGGCTGGGAGGTCGGAAGCAGACTATCTGTAAGGTCCCTTCCAACCTAAGCTATCCCATAATTCTCTGGTAGAGCAATATGATGATGTACTGGACTGATGAAGTAGCTGGCCAAACACTGTGCACCCAACAGAAACCAAAAGGATAGGGCTCCTCTACAGGTCACAAGAGTGCCTGTAGGACAGATGGACTTAAGGCCCAGATTTTAACAGATTACAGAATTCACTGGACAGATTTTAACTCACTGGAAAATGTGGAAGGTATTCTGATTTTATTTTTAATGTGGATAATCAACAAACACAAAGCACATGGCTGTAGATTTTTCTTAAACTTAATAACATTTGAGAATTCCTTTTGTCCTTCTTTTATGCATACAAACCCATCCAAATTCAAGACCTTCAGAATCTGGTAAGTTGCTTTCTCCTTGGGGCAAGGGGTACAAATTAGGTGAGCTAGTGAGATGTCAGTATCTAATCTAGGATCACTTGGATGGATGTGATTGTTTGCACACAGCTCAGGCATTGAAGGGGAGGACACAACATGATGGACCCTGTACAGGATCCTTTCAGATAATTCGAAATCTCAGCTGAACCTATGCCCCTGTAAAACAATCACTCAAACATCCTGCTTTTCCAAACAACTCCAATTTCAGATACTAGGATGGATATTCAAAAGCAGTCAGCCCTTAGAAAGCTCTGCCACAAATAAGTTTTCAGGCAATTATCAAAGGGATCCACATTAGGATAGATACAGAGCAGTTATTGAAGAAAAAAAAATCTAAAATGCAACTTATTCTTCCCAAGAGATTCACTTTTATTATCAATGTTCACCACAAACGCAAAACATCAGGCTGAAAAATTGAAGTTGCAGGGCAGCTCAACTTCCCAGCCACTATTTTGCTGGCAAAAGCTGGGTAAAAAGACATAAGTGGAATCCATTGCACATCCCATATCACAGTCTGAGCCCTTCTTCTGTGTTTCCAGAAGCCATAAGACTTCTGGAGAGTGAGGTCTGTGCCAGCATCCTATACCTCAAGGAAACAGGATCAGAGGTTGCCTCACGGCGCTTGAATACAAGGGGAAATCAAGAACTACCTTCATACATGGCCACTTTTTCTCCTCCCACTCATTCCCTAATAATCAAATATGCCCTACCCAGTCGTTCCATTCTTCCTGAACCCAGCTCATCCCCACCAATGGCTTTGATTCCCCAAATAGACTTTTTGCTAACTAGGGGATGTAGAGAAAGGTTGGGTTTGCCATCTGTCCTCATCAAATCAGTTGCTGTTATCTTAGGCCAACTGTAAATCCAAGATAAACGGAGAAAAGGACATTCAGTTGCTTCAAGTTAAGTCTCTTTGGAACACATTAACCTGACACCTTGACCAGCTATGATCATCCATTTTCTTTCAAGTACAACCAAGAGGTGTCCACATTCTCTTCATGTAGCCTGCATACTAGGATGAATTCCTGAGTCTGATTCTCCTTCAGGAGGCCTGCAAAGGCTTCCCTTCCCATCATGTACCACACACAGTCTAGAGGCATAGAGCTGAGCTAAGGAACACAGAGGCTGGGAAAAGAAAAAACAAATCCACTACTACTCATCTTAGCTGTCATCAAGATGTTTACAAATAGATTTCAAAGCAAGGTGTAAGCTTTGCTTTCTAAAGTGGTTTCATTACTTCTCCCAGCCTCCCCTGTTTCTCAGTTTGGACAACAGCTGGCATTTACAGCAGTCCAACCAGCCACATTATAAAGCATACATCCAAAATATAGCTCAAGGAAAAATCTACAGAGACAGCTAAGACTTAAAAACTCCATCTCATAGATGGTGTGTAGGAGGTGGCAAGAGGCACTGCTAAATCTGTTACCTTTCCTGTGAATGATGAGTACACCACCCCTTCCAAAAATAGACCACAGAGGAAACATTATGCTGGTGACTGTGAAAAAGCAAGCTCACCACTCTGGCTCAGACACCAGGTCAGCTGTATGTGAACACATGCCCTCCTTCAAAGCTCCTGGAATAACTTACTTAGGTTTTTTTTTTTCTTTTTTTTTTAAAGTAAACATACAATATATTGAGAAGAATGATGCTTTAAAAAAAAAAAAGTACCCTAATTTCAAGAAGCTGTTTTATAAATTCCACACTAACAAAAGGTAACAACTGACAAGGCTCCAATAAAGGTTTCCATCTTCCACCCGTTGGTCTGACAACCCTGCACTGCATTTTACCACCACAGCCATCACTAATCCCACCTGCCTTCACCTTTTAAACCTCTGCAATGCAAATATACACTCATAAAGCCTGTCTCTGTGCTGTGGACAAGGAAGAGAGTTCTGCTCCTAAATGCATTGGTCCAGCATCATCAAATAAAACAAACACACATCAGAAAAAATTCCACAGTAGGGATGAGGAGAAGGGAGGAAATCTTCCTTCCATCTGAAGATCTGTGCCAAGCCAGTGACTCCACTCTTGACCTATTAGAATATTTTCTCCAGAAAGGGAAATAAATTCAGCCTCCAGCTCTATTTGATCTCTGACCTTTCTCTACAAAACAATTTGCATACAGTATGTCTGAACTCAATCAGTTATGTCTTAAGGGATTTGTAAGATCATCTGCCACATGCACAAAATTAAAAATGACCCAGCCATTAAAACTGATGCTACTAGGAATTTGAACAGAATCATTTGTTCAGATCAAACATATGAAGTATTAGCTAAGTCAGGGGTTAAACAAGCATCTCTGAGTGCAGTCCTTACTGGGCTAAGATATGCTGGTTGTTAAGTAATGAACTGAAGTGTTTGATGCCACCAGAGTAATATTTTTAATTGACATAAGTATATTCATTAGGCAAAGTATAAGTGTTTCATGCACACATTAACATCTTTAAACTGCATTATGGATATAAATTCTACCAAACTGGCCAGCAACTGCATACACTCTTGTAATTAAACCACACATTTCAATACCGTTAAAGTATTAACTTATTACAAATTATTAGCTTAGTAATTAAAAACACTTCAAATTAGAAGCAATCAGAAGCTCACAGTGAGGTCTCAACACCAGAGATGCTAACAGGTTTTACAGCTTCTAGCCTCCTTCCTGAAGGCTCACACAAAATCAAGAGAACCTGCAAGTCTTAAAAGTGCACTGCACCACAGCTCAATCGCCCTTGCCGTTTCCTTCCCCAAGCACAGTTCGCATTACAAGCTGTAAAAATAATTTTCTTTAGATGTGATATCTTGTTTCAACCACTGTTTCTTGCCTTCTTCATCTTGAATGGACATTCCCCATTAGAAATACTGTCCCTATGGATAAGTAGAGATTTCTTGTGGCTGACACAATCTGGCACCTTAACTGAAATTTTCACACCACTCCAGGGCAATGCATGTTCGTTTAGACCACAATGAACCCTTTAGGCCTCAAAACCATCACAGGGAATTAGTAAGGAAAAATGAAAATCCACATATCTTTCTTACATACAGGAGCACACGAAGAAAGATCTACATTACACAATTAAAAGGTACAGCAGAGGTCAGCCAAAGAAGGCCAGAGCCTTGGCTTCATCCCACAGCCCCTGAGAAGAAATATGCAAGGCTGACATAATACTGGCAGGGTATCAGCTGCTCTAGGTGATCCCCCTTCTACACAGGATAGAGTGGGAGGTGGGACAGAGGGGTTAGGCTGCTTCAAAAGCACAAATCCTGTTTTATGTGCTTTTGAAGGAAAGGCAATTACAGACAGCTCCTCTTTGTGTTCATAGCTAACCCACCCAGCAGGGTTAAAGTAGTTCTATACTGGCTGCATCTCCTCTTTTTGAGCTTGATTTTGACTCTTCTGACCCAAGTCTGGCAAATCTCCAGGGCATGTGCTAATAAAGCAAAAGGAAATAGCTCTGAAAGCTAACACCAAAAGTTTGGAGGGCAATCAATATGTCCAATACACTTCAGAATCAGGCTGTCTGCTTCAGTCTTGCAAAAAGCATTGTTTTTTGAAGGACAACTTCAGCAGCTTACACCTCCAGTTTCCTCATAGGGAATATTTTCCATTAGATAAGCCACTGGAAAAAAAAGATGTTTGCAATCTAAATATTCAGATGCATTTCTGAGATATTCAATGTAGCTTTGTCCAGCAACAAATTCCACTACCCAGATATATCATGGAAGCTTTTGAAACGCTCTGAGACAAGTAGTTATAAAATGAAAAATCATTACCAATCATCCTTATCCAGACCACTTAACTTCCTCTAGCAAACAAGTTAACACAGTCAAAAGCAGGTAAGAGCCAGAGTTTAGTGACAGTTTACTGTAAGCAAGATGGATCATCTCTTCTCTTCCATTACATCCTAGCAGCTTCAAAAAAGTCCCAGACATCTGCAAGCTCTGTCCAAGCTTTTATCAATTACTCCACAAAATCTTTAAGAAGTTCTATAGTGGTTAAAATGGTCACAAAAATGGTGTATATCATATTACACTAATATTTTGCTAATCATCACCAGTACATCACAATCATCATCAGTACTCTGATGATTTAAGCTTCCTTTCTTCTGATAGTAACACCAGCACTGCCAGTAATTAGGCAGTCCCAATAAAGCATCCCACCTTACTTCCTTCATCCTCCCTCTCCCTCTTAACCTACAGGATTTCTTTGGGAGAGAGATGACATTGGATTGACATTCTGAAAATACAGATTAGTCTCTATCTCCACAGAGAGGTATTTACTCCACATTTCAGTTCCTGAAGTTTATACAACCCTCATCATCACATCAATACAAGACCCCACTTTGCTGCTCATGCCTATTAAATATCCCGCTGCAGTGCTTTGCTGAACGGACTGGCAGACAAACACACATTGCAGTGCTTTGCCAAAATGTCATTTCAGCACCATAAACTTTCACTGCTAGCTAAAAAAACCTGCCAGCTGCAGTCCTTGGCTTTTACAACATCAGCAACCAGCTACCATCACAAATCCTCTGGAGACAATGACTTCCAGATAGGCGCAGAAAGAATCACATTTAAGCTTCTTACCTTCCAAGGCTTACACACTCCTCCTTGGCCAGCAGGGCAAAGGAGCACTGAAACATGGCAGAAGATGCTAAGGAGACAGCTTTAAGCTTGCAAAACCCTTACCTTAAGTTGCACAAAATTGCCACTTAACAATTTGCCCAGCTATCACGGGTTATATGAAACTATTTCCCATCTGAAATTGCTGAATCTTTCACACAAAGTGGGCAAGAACAGGAAGAGTTGGCATGAACATATATCATCCCCAAATGAACTCAGAAGTATTCCTCACCAAGTAGCACCTTCCTGAGTATTTAGCATAGGATTGGAAACTATTTAGAACAGGAAAAAAAAAATTCTATGAGTACTGCATGAAATCCCATGGTTGGATACACAGGAAAAACAGACACTACAAAATGGAACCGGTTCCATAGTTAGCCTGAGAGAATTCCATAATGCAATGGCCATAGCTGCACAGGGGAGATCAACACAGAAACCTGGAATGTGCTGTGGGGGCATATTAGGTAAGGTACATGGAAACAGGAGATGGAGGCTATGGGAGGTGGAAGAGAGACCAGAAGAAAGAAACAGAGCAGATTGCAGACAAGCAAATCCTTATAATAAATGCAAAAGGCAGACTCCTAGTAAAGGATGGGGAATATCTTTTGCTTCTCTCTCATAAGTTGAAGAAATTAAAAAGGGTGCTCTACTTGAAGATTTTACAAATATTACCTCATTAGCATGACATGAACAATTCCTAGTGGAGAAAGTGTTTATCCTTCTATCAGCTGGCAAACAATTCTTCTTGGAGAGCAAGGGAGATAGGCATATTCAGATTAAGATAGGAGTACTTAATTTCTCCACAGTGAAAGATAAATCTGAGGTTAAGCAATTGCTAGAAAACAAAGAACAATATGATGCCACCCAAAAGCTCCTTAACTCCATCTCTCCACGGATAATTAGGAATACATTATGGTCAGAAGCAGTGAAGGAAGCAGGTAGATCCTGAATATCAGTGTGCACTAAAATGTTCTCACAGCATGGAAGCCATTAGGAAACCAGGAAAACTCGCAAGACCTTTATATTCCACTGACATTTGCTCCTGAATTAATGAAGAGCAATAACCTCCAGGATATTTTGATAACACCTTACAAGTTTTCTTTCCTCAAGTTCTGCTTAAGTCACAGATATGGAAATGCTTTGACAGAGAGAACATGGCTTTCCTTCAAATACTATTTTGCCCTCTGAGAAAAAACACCAGCAACATGCCCCACAGTAGGAAAAGTATTTTCTCTGCCAACCAGAAAGTAAAGCATAAGTTGACATTCAAAGTTCTACCAGCACTTCAACAACCTCTTCAACAAACACAAAAACTCTACCACGTCTATCTACAGTCACCCATCTCCCACCTTCTGCTTTCCCCCCCAAGTATTGTTATTTTCTGTGCACATTCATTTTTATATTGCCCAGCCTAATTTTAAATATTTCAAACAGAGGTGTTAAAAGTGACATAAAATTAATCTACTCACATCCATAAGTCTACCAGCATGTGCACATACCTGCCAAGAAGGAAATGTCAGGTAAGAAAAATCATATAAAGCCAAAGAAAGGCAGAAGAAAAACATGGTATCTCCTTGCTGGCTCTGTGACTTCTGTACCCTTCCTATTAATCAGTGTATTTTTTGTGGGTATCATTAGCACATTTCATCAAATAAAACTTCCTGTAAACATTGGAGTCTGCTTCACACACTCCACACTGTTCTTTACTGTGCCATTAGGCAGTATCAACATATACTAAGTCACATATGGGAGGCTTGCCCATGTGGAAACACCAAGAGAAAACAGAACTGCATTAATGAAACTGCATTGAGTAGCCTCAATTGCAGCTGTAATGTGCTTCCAAAATAAATTCAAACCACTAAATCAAAGCCACTTGCACTCCAACACTCGCAGTTCATACTGGATTGCAACACAATTTCACAGGTCTACTGAAATTCATACCTCTGTACAACCTAGATGAGTCATGAGCTTTACCATCAAAAAAATACATGCGCTGTCATGAGAAGGAGATTGGACTGTGTACATAAAGCAGATTTGAAACTTTAATATCACCTGCCTATGGGTGCCTTATGATTCATAACAAGTCAGAGTTTGCTGTTTCTAGAATATGCATTAGCTTTATAGAATGAATTTCTTACAGATATTTTAACACAACACACCATCATTAATTCTGAGAGCAGTAAGAAAAGCTCTACCAAAATAAATCAGTCCCGCTATGCTACAACCAGAGTTATGTCAGCTCACTGACAGTTCCACTTTCTTCAAGAACTTAAAGAAACAGTTAACAAAGGCTTTCTCTTAAGGGTCATCTGAGAATCAGCTCCTGAGCAGTGTGGATCCCCTAATGGGAAATCGATGCTTCATTCTTCCACTCTCAAACAATCTACAGACATTAAAAGAGGAGACACTGCTAACAGCTGCTAAATATCCTCTTGGTTTTTGCAGCAGCCACTCATACATTATGCATAGAACAAGAATAAAACAATGAGGGAAAAAGAAAACCTACCCCAAAATATATGCTCTGCACATTATGATTCAAATCGAAATTTGAGAGCAAGTGTTGTCTGACTGATGCTCAGCTGTGACTTTCTGAGCAGGTCTTCTCCTAATAAATCACCTAAACCACTTCGGTTTCCTTGAGGAAGACTGACTGCGTGGTAGTTATCCCACCAGAATGCACCCTATGCAAGCTTGCAGGGCCAGGCTGATGGGGCACTGAGCAATGTCAATAGTGGAAGGTGTCCCTGCTTGTGGCAGGGGGTTTGGAACTACATGATCCTAAAAGCCCCTTCCAACTCAAATAATTTCATGCTTCCAAACTGTTGCTGTAACTGCTCCCACACACCAGGCAGCAGTGTCACACCAGAACAATGGCGAGGCCCACCCTGAACAACCAGAAAACCCATCTCTCTACACTGCACAAGACAAAGTGGCACTGCTTGCCTCAGGCATAAAGAGTCAGACCTATGACTGCCTGGCAGGCCCACAAACTAGGTTATTTAATATATTTAAACAAACTTACCCATTCTCTACTGTGACTTTTATTAGAGCCATACAGCATAAGGAGTAGTTGAGGGCAATTAGATGCTGTACCCCTCTAAAGCCTGCTTGCTCTACAGAAAATATTTTTCTGTAATTTCTTTTTCTACAGAAAATATTTAACTCCAGAAGTTAATTGGTGAAGGCTATTCCTACATTTGGCATTTCAAAATTTTACTGAAGTTTCCTCACTTAAGGCTTGATGTTTTGCTCATACTAAATGCTCTGGGAGATCTGCTTGCTTCAACTGAAGAACAACAGTTTCAGTCTCATGCAACTTGCACTTAACAGCCTGCTTTTCACTGGGGTCTGTTAGCCTCTTGGGAAACATCTGGCAAACAGCAAAAAATGGAATGCAAGGGTGAAAAAACTCTCTAACTCCCTTCCTGAAAAACGAAATTTGCCATCTTTGCTCCACAGCTTCTCCTTTGGGTTTCTAGCCAAGCTTTTTGAAATTAACTGACTAACCTAGAGACTGGAAAGATGGGGGGGAATGGTGATCCTTCAGTAAGCCAAGCATCCTGTACAGTATACTGAATATGAAGGTGGTCTGGAGAGAACCTGGAGATCTTCATACCTATCAGAATACATGGTTCTACCTACACCCAAATTCTGCAATGATTATACCCACTTCTAGAATTTTATTTACAACAGAAAAAGTACATTAAAATTAATTTTAGAAGTTTCAGGAATTTTCCATGTGGCATGTCAGTATTATGGCACTGTAGCAAAGAAAATATGCTAAATAGATCTCAAAAAGATAAAAAGAGACAAAATAAGAAAATGCCTATTGAAGCTTTTCAATTACCAAGTTAGACATTTTTATCATATGCAGGTAACAAGGAGAGCACTACGGCAGTGTTGGGGAGTTTAATGTGGGTATTCAAATTTTGGAAACTGATATCCAAGATAACTTAAGTAGAAGTCAAATGTCATCCCTAAGTTAATTCTGCCGAAGACTGCTACAGAAGGGTTTCTAAATTGATCTTTGTTTTTAAAATCAAAGTGTAAAGTGCAAAATCTCAGGCTTATATATTCAGCTTTTTTGGTTTTTTTAACTACAGATGGCAATCAAAACTTCTTTGGGAACACAAAGGAATCTCAGTTTACAACAAGACAAATCAGATAACTTTGAAAGAAGTGGCATTGCTTACACTCAAGAAATTGATGCCTAATAAAGCAGAAAAGTATCCTTCCCTCTGCCACTGAAAGGCAAATTCTCAGAAACATTCACAGGGTTTGTATTCCTTCTACTAGCAAGGTTTCCCAAATGAACAAGTAACAGATAACTGGAGTACACTGTTATGTTTGCTGTCTTAATCAAAACTGAGTTGCTCTCACCAAAATTAAAAGGTGTTTCATCATATCTTTAGTCTCAGCAATGCACCATGTCTCATGGAGCTTCTCTGTAAGAAAGATCAAAAAGGCTTCTACAAATTTTTATATTTAATTATGGTGATTCCCCAAAGTGGAATCATTCACCCTGGCTCTGAACAAAGGATAATGTCTGTGGGAAATTTTGGTGGTTCACAAGACTAGCTATTCTAGACAAGAAAAGTAGGAAGACAAGAGATACTCTAAATCTGTGGGTTCCACAGCACTGAATGCTTATGCTATGACACTGCTTGAATTCTAAGGAGTGCCAGGAAATGCAGGGGGTGGGAAGGGGAGATACAGCTAACTTGCCATGGCTTTTACTCCTAATTTTCACATTAAATGCAATTAGCAAGGGCTCCTGCTTAATTCCCATTTTATATAAAAGAAAACACCTAATTTATCAGTCTTGACACAGACTTTTTCACTGAAAGCTTCATAATTAAACTAGTGAGTTGTATTACCTCCTCGGGAAGCGTATTGCCTACCTACTTGTTATCTGCTACTGAAACTTTGTGTTTTCAGAGCTATTTAGTGCAAATGTTTTAAATTAGGAAACACTATTAAAAAAAAAAAAAAAAAGATTTAGCCCATCGATACCAAACATGATCCATACAGAACCTGAAAATCTTAGGGACAAGACCTGTTCTTCTATTTACTTTAGTAGAATTTACAGCACATGAAATCCATATGACTATAGCAACACAGGGTACTCAAAGAACCTTGACATTTCAGCTTGACTGGGAGTTATGGTGCCAGAACAGTAAAAATAAAATTACTCAGCATTGAAATCATACAAGCTGGCAACTGTTTATTCTTGAGATGCCAGGGAACCAAATGACATGGATTCAGTGAGGTTAAGAACTTCAATTTGTTAATTATCTATCTGAAAACAAACTTTGTAAGCCATATTTGTTTCCAAAAATATTATACACTAGACATAATTGCTGGTAAGCCTCTCCCCTCCCCCCACCCATTTGTATCCATACATTCAGGCTGACTTGCAAACAGAACATTCATGTTCATCTCTGCATTAAATGCAACTATCAGTAATTTCTACTTTTTAAAAGCTCATTCTGAAGACACAGAAATAAAACACACACAGGCACACAATAAGTGTTCTACCATTCAGTAAAATACTGCTTGCAGTACGTTTATAATTAATTTGAGCCTACTAACCACCACTACCCTGGCTGTGTTTAGCAGTGAGCTTCTGCCAAAGCAGAAATCCCCCAGGCAGCCTGAGATGGGCACTCTCAATTCATCCCTGTCTGTCACTGTCTCAGCTGACACTCCACACTGCCTGCCTTACACCAGCTGCAGGGCAGGTGGGTGACAGTGGGGTGTCACAGCAGCCCTCCAGCCTGGCCTCACTTGGCTGCTTAAGCTTGTGCTTCATGCTCCAAAGCACACCAGTTTTTAAGGCTGCACTTGGCCAGCTTGGAGAAAACTTCTTAAGAAAGAGTTTTACCAAGAATTTGCAACTTATTTCCTCTGCAAAAGCATCATTGTAGCCACAGGTTTAAAAAAAAAATATATAGTGTTTTTAATTAGTTGAAAGTCAAAACCAAACTTCCATCACAGCACAAGAAAAATGCCAGTCACCATGCAAGACTGCAGGCTTTCACACAGGCAAGCAGCCTTAACACACAAAACCTTACAGAAACAAATGACAAAGTTACATTGATACTCTGAATGCCTGGTTGGCACCTTCTGTTATCTCAGAAAGGCTCACCCTGCTTCCTTCAAGGTCCCACTGCTACTCTGGATGCCCACACCTGCCCTACCAAACTGTCAGTTCACCTGGAAAATCCAAGCAAAATCTATCTCATATGCCTCTGAGCTGCAAAGGAATGCAAACCCACCAGGTTTTAAAATAATTACATGCTAGTCAGTGTTGATATTAACATTTTCTAAATGGCTACTCATCCCTTGCAGAACCAGTAAAAGACAGAGGTGCGAGGCAGTCCAGGAGGAGCCACAGACACTCATCAGCTACATGGCCATACTGCATGGATGACTGAGAGCCTCAGCCTAAAAATATCAGTATCAAGCCTCAAATGAATGATTTTACATATCTACAGAACAAAACACCAGTTCAGAATAATGTTGCTATTAATAGAAATAATATGCATGTACATTATGGATGTTCTTTCATTTCACAGATATGATTTGATTCTGTTACAGCCCTCACGACTTATATCTAAGCTTTAGAATACAGAGAACAGATTTAAACGAAAGTCAGCAGACATTTGCTTTATACTTTATAATTACAGGGATCTCTCCCGAGAGAGAGATAAAAAGGCATTAGTAATGGTCAATACTAAAGGGGGTAATTGTGCATTACAGCACTGATGATCCTTATTACACTGAGTTTCAAGAGCTGTGAACAGAAAATAGTATTCTCAGCATAAAACTACGCAAGAGCTTTAGCAGAAACGAAGGGCAGAGACTACTGTGACCATGCCATATTCATGTATCCCCTGGCAGGTCATTAGATTCTCCATTTTGCACATCTTCCCACACAGCTTTTACAAAGATCTGTGACCACATCAAAAGCACCATGTTACTAATAGCTGAAAAAAAGAGGACTAAAAAAATCCCCCAGGAATATTGATTTGAAAGAGAATAAAACTGCTTGTGAGATGTTTCCAAGACAATCCACCAAAATGAAATTAATGCCTACCACAATATAGTAGCCCTTTTTGCTCTCCATAGTAAAGCACCAGTAAGATTTGTCAGACAGACAGGACTACACTTCAACACGGATAAAAAACTCCAGTTTTTAAGGATTCAACTGCTACAGTTCCTCTGGACACTGCAAATAAGATACACAATAGAACTTCATGCTCAATTCCATGACAGCCACATTTTTGTGTAAGTATTAAAGACTCTTCCTAACCCTACTTCTGTCTAACTCTCAAACATTCATACAGAAAACAGCACAGAATGAGGCATTTGTCTCTTCTGAGTTATTTTTGTCTCCTAAAAAAACCACTCCACACATTTTGGAAAGCATTGTTCCTGCCAGCTGGAGTCACTTCTCACCTAGTGTCAGAGGAAGAATATTAACTACAGTGTATAAATAAGAATACCTACAGTGTTTTAGAGGATGACCTACAGCAAAGTTGATCTGCTGAGGCTATTTAGAGGCATTTTTGAGATAGTGTCACTGTATTCATGGAAGACAGTGACTGTCCAGATAGAGCTTTGCTTTAGATGCAATGTGTCTAATCAGTCAGTGGATTGGTACACAAACCCTCCTCTCTACAACTAGAGAGGATACAACTTGTGCTGTTAAACCTGAGATTTGCTGTTTGACCTTTCAGCACTAGCAGATTGCTTTCAATCCAAAATTAGTGGGGAAAACAGTTATCTTTCCACAAAACTAAACAGCAATCCTACAGCAGCTGGTCTTCACTAGAGGCTCCTGAGTTCAGAACCACCACTTTAAAGCATGATCCAAATGAACTAAAACACTTCAGATTAGTGAAGTTCCATGCCTAATCCTACTCAAGTTCCCAGATCCTGCAAGTCACTCAAAATACAAGCTATAAACAGCAGACACCTTCCTTGCTGTTCGTTTGGCACAACACAATTAATCCTGCATTCATACAACTGAGAGACAGAAAACACTCCATCTGCCTCTCAGTTCATGAGCTCCTCATTGCTCACTTCTTCACCTGGAAAAGACTATAAATAAACCAACCTGTTTGGCCAACTGGTCCTTCTTCACCAAGCCAGTGGCTGCAGCGATGTTCCCTGCTCCTTCCACTGTCTTCTGCGCCACCGCCGTCACTCCTGTCACCACAGCTCCCCCAACATTGGACACCTGCTCTTTGGTCTTCTCAGCCACTGAAGAGAAGCAGAAGGTGGAAAAACACATGATGCCTCTGGGAGCTGTAAGTTTTTCAGCGAATTTATCACTGACAGCCCGACATGATGAAAAGCCATAAGGCCATTACACTTGCTGTACCCCAAGTGGATCTTAAGAAATTAAACTATCCATCTGGTAACGCTGGAGTAGCAGAGGTAAAAATAAGCCTTAGCTGGGGCTCAATTTCTTTCATGTGAAAGATATCTGACATTTTCATTCATGTCTAACTGCACTTTGGGGAAGAAAAGTCATTATTTAGGTGCTCTTATTATGTCCATCTCACTGTATAATATATCCTAGTTTGGAAATGCATTCCAATTAGTCCACCAAACTGCATGATACAAGGCATGGAAGACATGATTTTTTGCATTAGACTCAAAAAATTTTGATTATTCCTTTTTTATTTTCTAAGATCTATTTCATTAAAAAGCAGATCTATCAGTGCTCAACCAGAGCATTTCAAATAGAACCTTTTATCTGACCCCCTTGAGATTTTTGCCCCAATGCTGATACATAATATACTAATTTATAAAAAGACTGAACGTCAAAGCAAACTGGATTAATAGCTGACTTCCAAGCCCCAGGGAAACAACAACTCATTTAGCCTACATATACATCAGCAGTTGCCATTCTACCTTTCAGAATATCACTGGTGTTTTTCTGCTCATTCATCCCCAAGGGCTCTTTCTGACAGCTTGAACTACAGTGAAACTGCTCTAAGAAAAGGGATGGAATGACTTCATGCCTTCAAGTTACATATCCAGATTTTTAGCAAAACACACATGCACTCCTCTAAACAAGGGAATGTTTTTCAAAAACATCTATCATATATCTTTGCCATTCTAACTAATCCTATACTTTCCTTCATGCTAAATCCCATCTGATCCATTAAATGTATTCATTGCTTTATCTGCATCCTTTAGGAGCACAGGATGGATTCTGCTTCAAAATTAGGCCACCATTTCTGACGTTTTTTTGGGAAGCACATATGAACATTAGACTTTCTGTGGATGAATTACATTTCTTTAATTCCTTACATAAAGAGCATCAGTTGTCCACATCACAGGGCAAGCAGCATGCATTACTGACTGATAATAAATAGCAAAAATTAGGGAAAAGCTGGAAAGCCAAACATGACTAGTATGCAATTTTTATTAAAGGCCCAAATTACAAATATCTGTGGACTAAAAATGGAGGCAGATAATTTAATGCTTATTCCAGCTAATTTAAAGGGAAAAGTTCATAACTAATTAAGTATTATCTCTTATGACCAGGAGCTTTCATTATAGAGCAGAACAACAGACTACACATTTTCTGTTTCTAATTTCAGACAAAGTCTGTTTCAAATATCTCCCACACTATACATGCTAATAACCTAGAAGTTCATGAGAAATTTCCTTGTATACATCCACTACTCTATTGCCATGCTTTCTTTAGGGGGGGGATGATGGAAAGATAATCAAAAGTAGGTTTTGCTGAAAAGCAAATGTTGCCCTCAAGGAAGGTTTGACTTAATGCTAGCAAGTGCAAAACCACATCTGTTAAGATGCCCCATTTGATTATTACCAGCTTCAGACCACAAAAAGCTTTGGATTTTATGCATGAAATTCATATAGGAAGCTTTCCACTAATTCTTGCAAGCATGTATCTTCCGATGTGGGTCCACATAAGATGCTGTATCTTGCAAAGCCTAGTGAGACCTGCTTGTGCTGGGAGTCTTTCAGAATGAAATTGGGTAATATGAAAAAAACTTATTCATGCTGTTCCATATAAATCCCACAGGTGACGGAAAAAGTATTCTAAAAAAATAGAGTACCATCTCATAAAAGTAGATTCAAAATCCAATTTTACAATAAATACCTCAATTAAAAAAATTAAGAGACTATATGTTTTGGGTACATTTCAGCACTGCTTTTTATTTTTTCTCCGTCTCATTCATTTTCTGGCAGAGATCCTGGGGTGCATCCAAAGCAGTATAACCAGCAATTCAAGGGAGGGGATTCTGGCCCTCTGCTCTGCAGAGACCCCACCTGCAGGGCTGCATCAGCTCTGGGGTCCCAGGACAGAACAGTGTTCTGTGATGATGGAGTGAGTCCAGGGGACACCACCAAGATGATCAGAGGGATGGAGAATCCCTCCTATGAATACAGGCAGAGCTGGTTAGAGAGCTAATTGTGGCCTTCCAGTACCTAAAACCCTACATGAAAGGTGGATAGGATTCTGTGAACATGTTGGGACAGGGCAGGAGTAGATTACTTCAAACTAAAAGAGTTTAGATATAGAAGACATTCTTTACTGTGAGGGTGGTGACGCACTGAACAGGTTGCCCAGAGAAGCTGTGGATGCCCCATCCCTGGAAGTGCTCAAGGCCAGGGGGCTATGAGCAACCTGGCGTAGCAGAAGGCATTTCTGCCTGTTTAAGAGGGTTAGAATCAGATAATTTTTAAGGTCTTTTCCAAACCAAACCATTGGGTTTGATTCTATAATTCAGGGTATTTTCATTCTGTTAAATTTTTTATATGGAAGTGCCACACATTGTTTTGAAAACTTCCCTTTCCAAAAAATGTTGAATGGCAGAACACGCAAAGTACAAATTCAGTAGGCTTGATGCTGACAAGGGCTCTGTTGGCCTTGAGCAGACATCCTTTCTGATAGATTGTACTGTGCTGATGGTCACAGGCACAATTAGTTTCATTATCTCAAGCTCTTGAAGCACCTTCCCCTCAAAATATGAAGAAACAGAGTGGAACTGAGTGCACTGTGGATGCTGCAGTATAAACCATCTGATTCTCAATGCCATTATTACTCCCACATTTCTTACACTATATTGTCATGGCAGGTACAATCACCTACCAAGAGCAACTATCCAGTGGCTGCTGTTCTCACCAGAGTATTTTGGGAAGGCACTGTCTGAAGTACATTTCCTCCTCCCAGTAACACATTGTCCTAGGAAAGGCCTAGTACATACAAACTCAAATGAAAAAGGAAAGAATCAGGCCACCAGCACTGTTACTGGCACAACAAGATATTGATAAAAGTAGTAACAAAAGCAATGTACTTAAGACTGCTTCTGTTTCAGACAGCCATGGTTTAACCCCAGCTGGTAACTAAGCACCACACAGCCGCTCATTCCTTTCTTTCCCCAGCAGCATGGGGAGGAAGAGAATTGGAAGGGTAAAAGTAAGAAAACTCAAGGGATAAGTATGGTTCGATTGAAGTAAAATAACAGTAATAAAAAATTATAATCAAAAGGAAAACAACAAAAAGAAATTTATAAATCCCACAGGTGATGCAAATTCAAACAATTGCTCATCACCAACCAAATGATGCCCAGCCAGTCACCAAGCAGATGACCCCCACCAACCTTCCCCATAGTTTCACTGGTCAGCTGGGGTCAGCTGTCCTGGCCATGTCTTCCCCCAGTTCCTTGTGAACCCCCAGCCTTCTCACTGGTGGGGTGAGGTAAGAAACAGGAAATGCTTCCACATGTAAGCCCTGCTCAGCAATAACTACAACATCCCTATGTTATCAACACTGGTTCCAGCCCAAATCCCAAACAGCCCCATACCAGGTACTACAAAGAAAATTACCTCCATCCCAGCCAAAAGCAGCACACAGACACAGCATAAGAAAGCTGACACAGGAGTTACCATGGAAGATCTCTCACACACTGCTTCAGGAATCAGAGCCATGAAGATAAATTGAGCAAACTATAAAGAGCACAGTTTGGCAAAAGCAATCATAGTAAGGAGACAATCTTCTCGCCTGTCTCTAAGGAATAACACGACATCAACATCATTACCAGAGTGACTCTGATAATGAGACCCAGCCTGGTGACCCAAGAGCTCTGAAAACCCCACGACAGGAGAAGAAAAACCAAAATACGTTGCCAGTCTCATTTATTTTATTGCTTACCCTAAGTAGTAATGGGGAAAGCATTAGGTGTGCCCAAACAAATCAGTTCAGAACACAGGGGGTTGATTCCAACTTAGTAAATTTATCTGAATACCAGGTTGCTTAATGATCTTAAGCCATTAAGTCTTTGTAAAATTGATATTTGCTTTGTATCACAGTGTTGAGACCCAGAGGAAATCTGCTTCTGCAGAGCTTTGCGGTGCTATGGCCTGATTACTTTTTATCTATGCAGAGACTGTCCATTGCATTAAATGACCTTGGGACAGTGTACAATGACCACTCACCACCACGGGTGTGTTTAATTTCTAATCCTGACTATAGCACGGTGCAAAAGGTATTAGCATTGAAATTGTCTTTGCACTTATTACAGACAACTGGGTAGCATACAGTATCAATGTAAAACCTCTGGAGCAATTCAAAATAACAACTGGCTACTTTCAACCTTTCAAGATTCAAACCACAGAATTCTCTGAACTAATGAACCTACTCTTATTGTACCAAATATACTTTGGAGTAAGTATTTCAAACAGTAAGTTTGTCTTAAGTACTTGAAAAACTCATTTACAAAGATGCCCTAAATAAGGTGGTTCTTTAACTTATGCAATTTTCTGTAAGATACCTGATGGAGTTAAAGAGCAGGAATACCAATGACTAAGAACATCAAGAAGAACAAGAATGATCTTGAATAAATAAAGAATTAAGCCAAACACCTGACTATGGCTCCACTACTATCAATATTGTGTCTTCACTCACATGATTGAAGGACTAAGAGCTTTTTTGTCCCGACTTATTTACAAATAATGCTTTATTTAGAATATCTGGAGATGGACTGTAAATATTTTATCTTTGATACTGTTCATTTCCGAGAGATAGGCAAGATGGGTGAATTATGCATTTACAGTCAAAGGCCAAGAGACATTTGAATTAGGAAGTGAAGTCTAAACACAGGGCATACACCCCATAAAACCAATAAGCAAAGGTGCTTTTATCCCAAGTTCAGATAAAGGGTGACCTGACAAATAACACACCATATTCCAGTGAATCACAGCCTGGAATCCTCATTTCACAGTATCTTGATGTCAATAAATCTGGTACAATCAGGTCAAATTTAAAGCAAGCAACATATCAGTCTAGTAATTCTGGGTTTGGAAATTAACTCACTGAAAAATGCACTTAGGTTTTTAGCTCTTCAAGGTGTGTCATTTCACCAGCATAGGGGCCTAAATCACAACTTATCCAAAGACAGCAAAGCTATCAATATTTTGGAACTCAGGCATTAAGAAAAGACTGCAAAACTGTGAACACTCATTTTGATCAGTGATTCTAGTTTGTATCTGACTGTCTCCAACATCTCAAACCATTTTTAATTACATAACAAAGTGTTTATTTCACCTCAGGTTTCACATGATGCACTAGGGACTTAATATTGTAAGACCAGCACAGCTTGTGAACTCTCAGTCATATGAAAAGAGACAAGTAGGTCTTTACAAGCAACTTAAAAGGCATTTTTGTCACATCAACTTGAACAGCATTGATTTAAATGGATTTGATTTCTATATCAACTTCACTAGCATCTCTGTCTTAATGTCACACCTCACAGAATCACTACAGTAAACCCAGGTTTGTTTTTACCTACCTTCTCTTCTTGCCAGAAGAACTATTTATAGGCTTGCTATTATGTTTTTATTCTTAAAATGTGTCCAAGCACTTGCTCTGTTCTTACACTGGCAAGTCCATATTGTTTCATTTTGGAAGCCATGACCTCTAGATTTTGCCTGAAGTCTTCTCTTGTCACTGTCACAGTTCAGCCTGTTCACTCCCTGTTCATTTTCCATTTTCATGCAACAGCCAAACAGTTCAAACAGCTTGAAAGGACAGAAGGTGGCAAACTCCAGCACAGAACCCAGTATTCCCAAGTTTTGGGTGTTTCACTTTGTGTCACCTGTTTCCTAAAGTGTGTGAGGAGCAGCTACTGTTTTGGCTAAATTCAACAGTAACTTGTTCAAATTTTCTATTCACAGGAACAGCACATAACAGGTGTGGTCCCCTTATGTTTGGCTTTACAATCTGTTTTGTACCTTTCAGAAGAAAATTTAAGGTATTTTCAAACCCATAAAAACTCTATTCACCTACTGAAAATTTCCTGCCTAATTAAATATATTGCCATCACATAAAGAGAGGCACAGCATTTGAGATCATTAATTTCTTTCAGGATGATGAAGAGAAGTCTCCCACTGAGGCAGCCCACCAGACTCGCAGTGCTTCAGCATGTTTCATACGTGTGCAAATGCCCTTGACTTAGATTCCACCACATCCCGGCTTGGCGAACGCCACCTCTATTAACTTGCTTCCTAGTGCTGTCAGCTGCTGCTCCCACATCTGTGATGATATTGGATATAGGTGTCCCAAATCTCATTCTACTGCAATCCTCTACTGGTCATAGCAATGATCCCTCTGAATATTTTTCTTAATTGAGGTCTAAAGAGCTGAGATTTCAAATCTCATAACAACAGCACACATGCTCAGCCTAAGCTCTGAAAGACCATCCTCAATATTCTGTTCTGTTTTGTAACCAGAAATACTCTTGACTGACTTTTCAACCATTTATGTGCGTTGTGTATTAAGTACTGACATTTGTTTACTTACCACTGTTTATCCTTTACCTTGTGAGCACAATGATACACTGACACGTCAGCTGAATGAGAGACTGGCTGTACACTGAGGAAAAAGAAATCCTTTTCTTCTATCTTATTCATTTCTGAATTTGTGAGGGGAAAAACAAATTTATTGGCCATGCATTTTCTTCACAGCTTCAGAACTCCCACACTCTACAGCAGAAAATTATACATTTTACTCAATGCCCTATGGTCAACTAAGGCTTTTCTGCACTCTGTAGATATCAAAGACATCCAATCATTTTGTCCCTTAAAACAAATTACTGGTTACTGGTTTCAGTTCATACCTAAAATGATCCCTGGAAATCAATTTAAAATGCAAATTTACTCTTTCTTGGTGTAGAAATGCTATTGTGAAGATACATGCCTGGCATTAAATTCCAAGTTTGAAAGTGCTCTTGCTACGGAGAGATTAGTCAGTTTAGAAAAAAATTCAAAACATTCATAACTGTGACAAATTAAAATCAAAACTCTGAAATTTTTTTCTTTCCTTTAAGCCATTTCCATTCAGTCTTTCCATCCAACCAGATATCTCAATTTTCCTATGCTTTTCCATCTTTCATAAAATATAGTGCTCTCAAAAAACTCAATTTTTAACAGCTAAACGGGTGGGTAATCTCATGCAGCAAAGAAGCTGAAATCAAAAGGTAATTATCTTACCTGTTGTAACACCATGAACAACTCCTTCCTTGGTCCTGGAACCTAAACAAAGAAAAAATATTAGGTTGAAAATGCATATTCTTAAGTACTGGTAAAGACTAGATAGATGATAAAGAGGGATTAACATGTAGACTGCACACCATTGCACACAATATATTCCAAGGTTATTATGAAATTCAGTCTAAGGGAAGAGGCAGAACAACTGTTCTTTAAACTAATTAGCACATACTGCTGTTTAAAACATAACTAGATGCCTTTTTCTTTACCAGCCCTCTACTTGCCCTTGTCAAGTTCCATAATTTGGCTACATTTCAGGGATTAGTATCCATCTGTGGACTATGATGCTTAACAATGTGCAATTAACAGAGTTTATGGCTCCCAGTTAATCATCTTACCTAGTTTGCCAGAGACAGGATGACATTTTATTTTTCTTACCAACACAGAAATGACCTTATTTGTAATGCAATTTTTTGCTGTCATTCAGTATTTCAGATATCATAATTTATAATTCTGATTTTACACTTGTAACGTAACAGAAGAAAATGCATGAACAGAAAAATATTAGAAAAAAGCAACTTTTTGTCCAAAATTCTTTGCAATACAATTGAACACAGAAACACAATATAAGCTCATTCATTAATATGTCCCATTTGCTACTAGTGCAAATTCATGCAACTTTAGCCATGTAATTCTGGCACTATTAGATTGATTACAAGATTGAAAAGGCTCTCTTACCCATGGGCAAAAGTAGAAAAATAATCCATGACAAATACAAGGGAAAAAAATACTACATCAGGTAAAATGAAATGTTCCTTTAGCTAATGATGAGGTTGAACAGCTGAGAAGTCTTCTCCCTCTTTATTCCCAATTTATCATTTAAAAAAGCCTGCTTTCTCTCACTGAAGTCACCATTGAACAATCAAAAGTTTCATTATACACAAAATGTTCACATCTAAGGTCTTCTTTTAGGAATTTGGTGCTCAATTTTGTACCATGAGACCTGAAGAAGCAAAGCACATCCTGGAATTCAAACAGATGATGGGTTCTCCTGACTTCTAGCAACTAAACACCACTGCAGGCTTATAGCGTATCTATTAATACTTCATATTAAGCACATGCTTTTAAAGGCATTGTTAGACCAGGTCAATACCTTGTTCATGTATTTGAACAGACTGTTTGCAAGCCAAGCCATTAAAGACATGGCAACCTGTGAATTAGCAATTATCCAGTTCCCTAAGGCCAGAAAGGGATGGGTGGTATGACAGAATTCCCTGAGGACCTGTGCAATGCACACATCTCCAGAGGGACCTATTCCAAGTAGATTCTTACTTCACTTGCCCAGACAACACTGCTATAACCACAAGTCGCACAGAAATGCTGGTGTTTTTAGTGGAAGACAGACTTTTCTTTAAAAAAGCTCAGCTCACAGACCCATATGGAACAGGGGTATGTATAGACGGATCCATTAATTGGCAAACAACCAGCTGGTTGGTGTTTCAGACCCTACAGCATATGTTAGAGCTCAAGAGCACTTGCCCCACTGCTGCACACTTGCATGCTAGTAGCTGCTCCTGCCACGGCAGCTACAACAGCATCTTGAAGCACATTAGGATCTGCCAGAACAGGCCTATAAATAACAGCAGAATTCAGTAGGATGACTTCTGGCGAGCCATGAAGGAAAGCTGGTTGTCCACACTGATTTCAGGATAAACTAGCTGTCTTTTATCCTGCCATTCCCAAAATACCAGCAGTCTAGCTTGTTGTACCCTCCATAACAAGGGGAACAGAGCAATCAGAGCAGGGATAATGTAAATACCAAGGAACATGACTGTAACCTAAACCAAGAAGCAATTTTAGTACTTGGTAATGCTACTTTCCCTAGCTGTAGTAGACATCTGTGTGGGGGGAGGGAGAACACTAAACAGCATTTTTGGGTTTTTTTTTTCAATTTTAAAAACAACCATAAAGTCGCTTCATGATTTATTATCATGGCTGTCACTGTGCCAGAATGAAGGAATGTATCAGCAGTTTGCAAATACACTAATTTCTGGACTATTTGAGAGACCAACAGACTGCTGACATTGCTTTGTCAGAGCTGGATACAGACTGGGAGACAAACCCAAATTAGAGGAAGGGGCAATCGACGTTTAAGGAAAACACTTGCTTCCAAGTCCTGAAGCCATTATTCCACCAGACCAATACAGACCCTCGACTACTCTGCTGGCTTTTCTACCACCAAAGGAAAATAAGAAACATTATGAAAAGGGAGTGGAGGAATTTGGATGGCTTTGCCAAATAGGTCATGACTGCTCTGCTCCACTCTAAGGCCATGTGCCAGCACAGGGAGTAGTAAACAACTGCCAGCCACTCTGCTGCCCATAAATTATTCCTTTGTTCTGCGAGCTTATGATACACCTAAAACAATCAGACTGGAAACTTCCATTCCTGAGCACGGAACATACACTCAAGAGTCAACTGAGCAAAAACTTGAGCTCCCTGGAAGCACGCAGAAGCTCAGCAGACATCATGAACGCTGCATTGCCAAGAGTGTGTGAGCACATCCTTCTTACTCAGTTCCTGGTTTCCAAGTGAGTGTGGATTAAGTACTGCCACTCACTTCCTCTCTGCTTCACACTAAATGCTCTTGAAGGCTACAGAAAGATGCAGTTTTACATCTACAGCACACACAGGATTGCTGAGCCTAAGTCCTTCTTTCTAAACAATGACCAGGTCATTTTTTGACATCAAGAAAGGTCCTGATGCTGTGCTTGAATAACTTAAGAGAACCACCAATTTCAGTTGGCCAATGCTGAAGCCCATTGGCAGAGAAATTGAAGGGGCGAAAAAAACCCCAATACTTAGAAAGCATAAAAAAACCATTGTAGACTGTATTGAAGGGATTTTGGGTATTTAAAAGGAGGCCAGGCAGTGGGCTGAGGGAAGGAAGTAGAAACTTCAGCATGGACAGGGAAAAAAAAAACAAAAAAACAAAAACAACAAAAAAAAAAAAACAACAAACCTCAATCCTCCAATACACTGCTCTCCTACATAGCTCTAAGTTTCTCCCTTTGCTAAGAGAAATTTTCCTTGTGCCAAAAAAATGCTAAAACCAAAAGAAGAATAAAAGAAGTACACTGACCACATTTCATCCCAAACAGCAGGTGTTGTTAATAGAACTCTTACCAGGTAAAATTAGGTTATAGTCTTACAATAATAGTTAAGAGCAGCTTGGACAAAAAGGTCCAGATGCTTTCCACATTTACTTAAATTGCACTGATTTCAGTGGGAAGCAACATCACCTCGGGGATCTGGACCAAAGACTCTGCATCTTCTTAAATCTCCACCAGCAACTGGAGGCTGAATGTTATGAAACTAAAAATGATTAACAGGTCCCACTCAGCCCAGTGTTGTTAGGTTCTTTTTCACAAGATGTCAGGCAGCTTTCACAGTATAATCTGGCTGAGAACCTCAAATCTGAAAACCCAACTATAGAAAAAGGGAGTGAGAAGTCTCCACGAGCTCTAATGAATTGTGCTGCTCCTCTCCTCAGCTCATAAAGGGGCTTCACCACCTTTTGCACTGCAATCATTATCAGCCTGCAGAAAAAAAGATTATCACAGCGGCCTCTGCTAATGCTACACAGGGAAAGAAACACCTCTGCTGTTTGCTTGGTAAGTGGACAGAGAAACACCCAGCTCCTCCTTTCCCTATTTGGACTTGTTGAAACATCCTGCCTGTATGGGCAAGCACACAGCTGGACACAAGCTGCCAGAGCTTCTGGAGACAGCTTTCAACCAAAGGCTCTTTTGCCTGCACCAACTGTGCACATAGCTCTTGCCTCCTGAAAGGAGGCACCTGGTGGGAGAAGGATCCTCCACCATTACTACAGCCACATGCACAGGTCCCTACCATGGCTCAGGGCTCTGCAGTCCCCAGATGTTTCTTAAAATTCTTGCAAAAAACAGCAAGCCTGCCCTCCCAAGTTCAACCTCAACAAAAGCGTCTCTGAAAACAATAGGAAATCTGTTGCCTTCAGGAACAGAACTAGGTTCAACAGAACTAGGTTCTGGAGAAAAGGTCAGAAACAAAGATTAATTTAGCACACGATGCAGGTTTCTAATACAACGAAATCAATGACCCCAGAAGCATGGCCAGGACTACAAGAAAACAAAATAAAACAAAGTCCTGCCTCTGGAAAATAATTCCAACATCAAGCACAATACACAGTGGAAGAACATCTATTTTGCTGTCTTGAAAATGAGCAGATGTTCATTTTAAAATAGATTCATCCTACAATTAGTGTTCAAAATGACTGCCATCCTTGTTGGCAAGAGCACTGAGCTTTGCTATGGCTTAAAAGGGAGGGAAGTCTATTCCAAATGAGTAGTCCACACTATCTGGAGCAGAAGTAATTTCTTACAGACTGGCACTAGCCTGCAAGAGGGAATCCAAAAAAGGCACCGGAATACCAGAGACCTCAGTATTCCCATTGAAAAGAAATGCCTCTGGTTTTCAGCTCTGTTTAATTTCTCTCTGTTATGTGAGCACATCTCCCTCAGTACACACAGCGCCCATTACAGAACTGACCTGCTACAAAATGAACATAAACAACCTACAGAAAAGGGTATCTTTTCCCCCTCCATTCTTTTATAGACTAGCTTGATTTGATGAATAAGAGAAACAGATCCATAACCATTTTTTTATAAATAACCACTTACTCATAGTCTTGGCAGATTGTTTTTCCCTGAATTTTTCATGACAGCATTTGCAAGACACTCTTCTAAAGCCCAACACATGCTAAATGAAGATGACTATCCTGCATGAAAGTCCCACTCAGGGATTTGAAAATAATTTCATCCCAGGCTCTATGCAAGACTTGCATGGCCTAGAATAAGACACTAACAACTGCTTTGCTACCTCAGGGCCTACCTGCCCTATCTCATTAACTGTAGAGGCTCTTCCTTGAGAAGTCATGGAAAATACTTGCCATGAATTTGCAATTGTAACTACAGAAAATGAAATTAATTTCAGAAGATGACACTTAGCCATACAAAATGGTACCGTCACCGTACCGAGGAGTTAGCATGTCTACTACTCAACTGTTCAGCTAACCTCTCAAGTGTCTTGTCCTGAAATCCTGTTCAAGCCCCACACGCTCTGTACAATGTTCTGAAGCTACCTTCACCTCCAGCTTTTATATTTTTTAGTATTTATTTTTACTGTACCAACCACCCCTTTGGCCTTGATCTGGCAAACTTCTTGCATGGAGTGCCATCCAATGACCTGTGCTGTAAGGCACTTGGCTTCAAAGAACCAGAGCTCAGGAAGGCACAAATTACCTCTTTTGCAATGGTCTCCTATGAGTTATTACATATTTTTTTACAGAAGAATGGGTCTGATGAGAATCCAGCTGTGAATGTTGGGGTGCACCAATAAGCAGTGTGCTCTCTGCTGCCCACCTACCCACATAGAGGACTCCCTCTTTCGTCTTTCCTGCTGCCTCTGCCACACCCTGCTTGGTTTTTTCTGCTGCTGCTACGACTCCCTCCTTTGCCTTGGAAAGCCCTTTCATGAACACATCCATGGCTGAAGACTTTCTTCACACAGCTCTAGAGAAAAACAAAAACAAAACAACAAATAGTACACACTTTCAGTAAGGTTTTTTTCAGCTTTTTATCCCAGAAAGGGGAAAAAAACATTCTAACTGAATGGCATAACAATTACTTTAAAATTATATTATTTATACCCCCAAATTGTACAGCTGTGTGAAACAGATATCCTATTTCCACAGAATCCTACGGACAGGTTGTCAATAATGCAGTTCTGATGGAAAGATGGTTCCATTGATATAAGTGCCTTCCTTGCCTATCAAGGCATCATTTCTCCCAAAGGACAGCTCTGTTCATGTGCTGAATGCAAGATTTAGTCCTGTGATACTCCACCTCTCGTCCAGAGAAAAAAGCCAGCTTAAATAAACATCAGCAACTTAAAAACAAACAAACAGACCAAACTGAAAACCAATACACATAAACCAAAACCTCTCATAAATGACAAATGTTCACTTGTAAGAAAATGCCATTACAACTCAGGACTGGAGGAAATTAAAAACGTTGCATTTCCATTAGTCCAGCATTTTACACACAGTCCACATCATTCTTTTGGAAACCAAGTTTTCCTGAATGGGTTCTTTGCATGCATCAGAACTGAGAAAATATTTTACTAAAAAGCAAAAGCAAGAACACAGGATTTAAAAAGCACTGCACTAAAGCTACTAAGAGAATCCTCTGGCAGCAATACAATCCAGTGCTACACTGAAACCACTGAAATAGTAATTAAAACCCAGAATCGGCGTCCCTTCAACAAATCCATTATCAGTAGTCCTTTCTCTTCCTCCACCCACACAGACAGAAGTGCTGCCTGTTATCTTCTCTTCTTTGCCAGAGGCTGAGTAGGAGGAATGGATGTCTAGGAAGGCATCTGGGCTGTCGCAGCTTTCCACTAACTCGTGACGAGCGTGCGAAGAAAGGCAGCGTTTGTGCTCCAGCCAAACTGCCCACGGTACCTGCCGCCCCGGGGACGGCCAGGGGGGCTGCGAGCCTTGCACACAGCGCCGGGGGAGGCAGGACCGGCCCGCGGGACCCTCCGGCTCCTCCACCGAAAGGGTCCCAAGGCCCGTCCCCGGGGCAGCGCCGCGATCAGCTGCGGGGGCACCTGGGGACCGCGGCTGTGGATCGAATAAAACACCTGCAGAGGGAGGAGGGAGGGAGGGAGCAGGGCGTCGCGCCTATGTATATGTGGGCGCATATGTAGCTATACATGCACAAACATATAAATACATGCACACAGCGAGGCACCTACCGAGGAAAGCAGAGCGGCGCGACCATATGGGCACGCACGGGCTCCCGCGGACACGCCGTCGGCACACGGCGGACACGGCGCCCGGCTTCTCCTCCCTCCCCCGCGCCCACACGGGAACGTTCAACAGGATATCTCTATCTGGCCGCCTTAGGTATTAGAGAAGCACACCTATAATTCCATGCAGGCACACGCGCGCTCCCGCCCCGAGCGGCCCCGCCCTGCCCGCACTCACCGCCGGGCTCCTCCGCCACCGGAGAGCGACCCGTTCCGAGCAGGCGGCGGCGCGGGCTGCGGACAGGCGGCGGCCGAGGCGCGGAGCGGCCCCTGCTCAGCACATCCCGGGGCGCGGAGCCGGCCGGCTCTGCTGGCAGCACCCCGGCGGCAGCCCCGCAGGCGGCGAGTGCCGGCGAGAGGCGAGGGCGGGAGGATGCGCCGCGGGAGGGAGGAGCGGAGCCTCTTGCTGCCGGTTGAGTATGCGCCCCCCGCCCGGCCCCCTGCGCCCACCCTATCACGTCCTCCTTGGCAGTGAGGTGGGAGGCGTGATAAACTGCGAGCACCTGTTTGCTGGACGCAGACCAAGGGTGGGGGGCGTGCCAGGCGACTTGGTTCTCCTGGGACTCCGCACAGTCACCACTCCCTCCAAAGGCTGGAGGGCCTCATCTTAGAAGTGTAAGGAGGCTGTTGATGCGGCACAGCCCTGAGTCACTTCACCAAAGCCTTGGAAAATCTCCCCCAGCTTCTAGTTCGTTTTCATCTACTTCCCAATCTTCAACCCTGAATGACTGTTCAATGTCACTGTTCGAACAAGATTCATGATCCCAGCTCATTTTAAGCGCGGGAGGCGGTGCTCTTGCAGGTGTTATTCGAGTCCTAACTCTATTGCACACACACGAGAATTTTCATCCCAAATGAAGAGCAGTAGGGCCAGACTTGCCCAACCCTTACACCGCTGCTGGCATCCTCCACCACACAATCTGTGGCCACTGCCACTCGAATCTTAAACTCAGCCAGAGAAGTCACTTTCTCCCCAGAAAGGGAAACCTATCAAACTTCTCTATTTTGGTCACAGAATTTAAGCATGAAAAGCCAAGACCAGTAGGAGACAAGGCACTAGAACAGATGGACCTTCAGCTTCAGTACATCAATTCAAATCCTGCAAGACTTACAGAAACAGCTTGGGCTTTATTGCACTCCAAAAGGAGAAACAGAACACGGCATAGATGAGATACAAGGTTGTGAGCTGCAAGGAGCATCTTGCATCCATCATCCCTTGCAGACAGCTGATGCATCCCTGGTTTTGTTCTCATGCTGAACATGTAGTGCAGGGACTTATTCTTGTCAGGTTTCCTTGTAAGTACAGTAATATTTCGGTATTGCTTGGTAAACTTTCTTTTGCTTCATTCTACTAGTGGTTTTAATCAACCAAGCATTAGGCAACAGATTGTACTTCTTTGTGTAAGAATGTTCAGACTGGTAATATAAATCATTTTCTCATAATTCTTCCCTCAAGAAAACCTTGAAAAAAAGCCCAGAAATTAAATTACATAAGGTGCCTCACCTGATTCATCCTGTGCAGCACATTCGTAGTTAGTAGTGCAACATCTAGATGTGGTATTTCTATTTTCTTCCTATTTTGGGGAGAGGACAATAGGTACAATTCCAGACAGTAAATAAAATCATATTCTTTGCATATGTTAACTGGTCCAATTTATGTACCTTTATATGTAAATTGGCTCATTGAAAACCCTTGTCAGTCATTCTCTACTATCCCAAGCAGTAAACTTAGACCCCAAATTAGAAATAGTGAATCTCATGCTCCTTATGTAAGTATCGTCTTCCAGATTTAAAGAAGCTTTTGTTTTTCCAGTGTGCAAGTGACTATGAGTATGAAATGTTGCTTTTTATTATGCTGATATAAATCTAGATATACTTATTGTATTAATTATGTTAGGAGAAACAGATAATCCAGTATGATAAACAGCCTTGTACATTTATGGCTCTGTTTCTGAAAACTTTATGAAGAAGAGCTCAGATATTTGCAGCTCCTAGGTTTTGCAAGCATTCTTTTTTTGCCTTATGTTTATCAAAGGCAAGCATTATGTTCTGCTGTTAAACAAAGTAACAGCTTGTCCTTTAGCAAAATCATGCAGCTAGAAATCGAGAGGTAAAGGCAAGAGGGGTCAGTTGCCACAGCAGAAGTAAAGCTTAAAATTTCAGCTGTAGTATTCATACTAGGCAGCTGTTAAATTCTAAATCATTGGTAAGAGGCAAAGTAAGAAAAAAAACTGAGTACAAATGTTGACACAAGAAATTCTTCATTCTGAAAATGAATGAGACTTAGGTGGAAACTAGAATTAAATATGGTAGAGAATAGGCACTGTATCTCTAAGGCAATTCTTATTTAGACCCCGTTGTCTACAACAGCTGGTCAGGGCTTTTTTTAGGTTGTCTCTTCAGCACTATTAGTATCACAGTAAGTTCTCCCCTGAAGCCTTTTCTGTCTGAAGAAAGGATAGTAGCAAACAGATTGCCCACTGATCACATTTAAAACAAATCTTTATTTAATGACACTGTTTACTTCACATGAGCATCTAGAGCAAAAATCAATTAAGTAGTACTAAAATCTTCTTTACTTTATCTTGCCTTGCAGGCTAACTTATTGGTTTAGTTGCTAGTGATCAAGTATATCTACTTTATCACTATGAAAAGAACAATTATGGACAATTGAAAAAGGCTGCAGAGTGAAATTGATCTGCGTTTACTGGGTTTGGTTTACTGACTCACACAGGCTCCAGAACTGATAGGTGATGCTCCTCAGAGGGAAGGTTCCTTTGAAAACCTGAAAGCTGCAGCGTGAAGGGAAGCTGTCTTAGGGCACACGGTTAGCTGATCACGGTTAACACTGATTACTCCATTTCAAGGCCCTTCTACAGATTGCAGATAATCTGAAAATGGTCTTCATTGGATAAATTAACTGTGAGAAACTGTGAACACTTTATGCACATATAGTCCATGTTTGGATTTCTTACAGAACAGTTTACTATGTGGATTGCTTTAGAGGCAACTGGGAGTTCAGATCAGTTTCCTAGACTCTTGTATCACAGTGTTTGCATTTCTATTCCCACCTAGCTCACCCTGAGGACCATTGCTGTCTTTACTGACCATGCTGTAACTACCTGTGTGCATAGCCCCTTTCTGAGAACTCAAAAATATGCTCAATTTAAAAAAAAGGTGAAGAAGACCTCATCTTTGCTTATAGGTAAGCCTGAGATTTAGCAAACCATTATCTTTTTCTTATCATGCTCGTAGGTGTTGTAATTTAACACTTTAGAGCATGCATGGTGTTCCCTTGATGTTTACTCAACTGAAAGTTACCCACATGTATTAAAGCCTTCATACAATCAAGATGCAACTCGTATCAGAGTTAATTTCCCAGTGGAAGCATTCGGTTTATTAATTTAAAATTAATATTACGCAGCAGTCCCATTGCAAAGATTTCTATTTGTGGATTGTTTTGATAGATATAGTTCTGGGTGCTTATTACGGGCTGGGCTATTGGATGTCCACTGCCATGCAGCCATTGCCAAGAGACGCAGATAGAACTGATCAAGAAAGTTTTAACTGATATAGATATATATAACATCTATATATTGTATTGAAGTACTTTGAGGTATGTACACACCTACACACACAGATGTACATATACATAGATGTCAGGAAGATTGATGTATGTCTCTCATCTGGTGGATTTCAACTCAGCTATACTAATCTTGACACAACTCTAACCACCAGACAATAGGGTCTCACAGCTTTACACCACCTCTGTTACAGGCAGAACCTGCCAGACCTTTACCTCTCCTTCACTTGCAGTCACTGGTAAAGTTGCGGAGCCATCACAGCTTTCATAAGCAATGGTAACATTTCATTAATTAATTAAACTCTCTAGGCTAGAATTCAGTCCTAAAGGGCGCAGAAACTCTGTCTCTTGCGCCTGGAACCTTTAGCAAAGCTTTACTCTGAAAAGCAGTATCTTGGGTGCCAAGGGAACCATCTAGCAGCATGTTTCTACTCAAGAGACAACCAGTAGGTCAGATGAGGCTGATCTAAGGGTGCCTGGCAAAATCAGTGTTGATTATTATTTAAGATGTTTCCCATATAATTACAGAATGTGCAGAGTTGGAAGGGACCTCGTTGAGTCCTTCTTTTAGCCCTGCACAGGAACATCCCCAAGAGTCACACCATGTGCCTGAGAACTTTGTCTAAAGATTTCCTGAACCCCATCAAGCTTGGCGCTGTGACCACTTCCCTTGGGAGCTTGTTCCAGTGCCAAACCCCTCTCTGAGTGGTGACCCTTTTTCTAATATCCAGCCTATATCTCCCTGATACAGCTTCAGGCTTCCTATCACAGGTCACCACAGAGAAGAGATCAGTGTTTTACTGTTGCTCTTCCCATCATGAGAAAGTTGTAGACTGTGATGAGGTTCCCCTCAGTCTCCTCTTCTCCAGACTGAGCAGGCCAAGTGGCATAGCATCAATATATTGATTTTACCTGAAAGAAACAATCACCTTCCTCATATATGATGCAATGTGTTATCAGCACCTCATATAACTGAAAATGCTAATGCTAAAAAAATGGAAATCACCAAGCCAGAGTCAGGTCTGATGCCTGTCCTGTTCAAGTTCTGTTTGATTGAGAAGCCAGCATTAGATGTCTCCAAGGTGAAAGATAAGGCAGCATGTTCTAAAGTAGCCTGCTGCAAACATAGGCATCTGAGCCAGTGCAGGCACAGCACATTAATTACCCGGATGGCAGCATTTCTCAAGAGGTGCTCCAGGAAGGCAGCAGCTTTAATTAGATACTACAGTTAGTTACCAGAAAACTGTTTGAGCAGGTGGAAAACCCAAAGAGGAGCATACTTCATTCTATCAAACTCTCTTCTTTCTGTAATTCCTAAAGGAAAGTAGGAATTACATCGCATAAAGGAAAAGTGGTGGTTTTCACTCAGATATGAACTCACAGGGAAAACCTAAAGTCTAATCTGGCAACACATGATTCTCTTCTCATTTCTCTGATTCCTATGTTCTGGCTTCCCAGCCAAGTTATCCCTTGGATATCTTTGCTGGTGCCACTCCAATCACCATAAACTCATAACACCGTTATCAGCTGCCAGCACTTTTTTTGTTACACCAGCCACTGGTCCAATTCCATTCCCATTCATGCTGACATTAAACCAGAGATTGACTCAGGGGAACCAAAAATAGCAAAGGAAATATCGCTATAAGCACAGTATTATCTGTTCTGGTTTCTTTGGCTCCTTTATTTATTATATGGAATCACTTATTGGAATCCTATTCTAATGCAATCTCCAACCCACAGGCAACCTTCTTGTTGATGTTTGTATTACCACAAAACATAGAGGAACTTGTCTTGATCTAAAATTTTTAATTTTAAGGCGACACTCTGGGCTATTAACATTTATCTATGTGGAACACTAAGCAGGGCATGGAATAACTGTGGGGAGCCATTTCAGATTTCTTCACAAGGGGATGTATACTCAGGCTTGGGTAATGTAGACAATAGGAAAAAAATTACTTTTCCTCGTAATCACGCACAAAATGGATGTACTTGCAAATTTAATTTAAATTACCATTTCAGTTACAGCCTCAAGCACAGATCTTGGGGAAAAAAACCTACCTTAGAAACATTTAATTTCTGTTATGCTCTCCAATTTGTTTCAATTCACAGGCAGTTTGAAGCATTCACATTTGCAGTGATGCCCAAGAGGCAGGAGAAAAAGACTCAAAACATCACTTCAGTAAGAGATAAAGAAGTTAGGTAAGCGACAAAGGGAAGACAAAGCAGCAAACAGAGTGGCAGTGGTCAAAAATAAAGGCCACAGTCAAACCCAAGTCAAATCTGTGCAGGTATCTCAATGAGGGGTTTGTCCAGAAAGAAATTGTAGGTTGTCAGTGAGCTAAGTAGAGACTTCTGGAGAATGACTTTTCATCTGTGAAGATTTCCTTTTGTGTTTTGAAATACAGATGTAGAATTTGTGCAGAATCAGTGTCTCAGGAATTTATCTTCTTCTCATGGTACCAATATACAGGAAATATTCAAAATATTCAAAAAGTTAAATTCTTTTCCCCATCAATATATTTTGGCATTCACTTCACTCATACCTGCCAATGAATGCCCCACTGGGCTCGATCTTTTATAGCCATGATCAGACAATTTTCTTGGCTCAAAGGGGCTTATTGTCTTGGTTTCACAACAAGACACCAACAGGGGAATAAAGCACAGATGAAGAATTTCTGAAGTAGCGAATAACTACTGAATGAAACAGGTGAACCATTCACAGTAACCCATAATCACAGATCACTGCCTTTCTAGGTACTAACTGCCCTGTGAAATGAGAATTTGACATTTCTGTAGCAGTAAATTCTTTGTACCAGTGGTTCATACTCATCAATAATATCTTCTGCTGGCATCCTCATAACCATGTTACCAGATGCTTATGAAGTTTCCTCCAAAAATTAAACTCTTTCAGAACTACTTGAAATGGGCATAAATCAGAATTTCCTCTTGCTATCCATGACTCAAATGCAAATTTCATTATTGTATGACTAGTCAGAATGCTCTGGTGAGGAAAGGCATTGCCAATCATCAGCAAACTTGAGTTTCAATTTGAAATATGTCTGATTACATGCATTTGAACTGAACATTCAATTTCCTAAATGAACTCGAATGTTCTTCACTTAAAATCATTGTGCTGAACACCTTAAAGAAATGTTGTGTACTATATATTCATTTAGTGATTTTAAAAGATTGTGTTTCAGTCACTGCTACTTCTGTCTGTTGTGAATAATATAGCATTTACTCTGCAGGGGTCATCTGTGCTGCAAAGCACTAGCAGCCTGAATGAGAAAATGAGACCTTGACACTCCATTAAGCCATCTCAGTCTGAGAACAGCCTTTTCAGTCTCTTTAACATTTTTCATAAGTCAGCTGTGTTGCTCCCATCCAGTATCTTTTCATCACAATGTTACAGTTTTGCAGCTTTGAAATATCTAGTGTGTAGTCACTGAAAACAACCCTCTCCTATTTCTTACTTCAGTGATCTTCATTTGACTTTACCTGTCTGATTTAGGCTACCATTTAGGCTGGCTCTGTGGAAGACTGATTCCTCACAGACACCACAGAACTAACTTTGTATATAGATGCTGAGTCAGCCAAAACCATGAGAGGTGGATCTATCTTGTCCCTGTCTCAAAAAATCAAAACATTCAAACAGCTAGGTATTTATAAAATAAACCAAATTTTCTAGTGAAGTCAGGTTAGATCAGACCAACTAATTAGCCCAACTGAAAATAAAAATATTCATACCTGACTTTGTCCCACATTGCCATGTTCTGGCAGCAGCTTTTGCTTCCAGACCAGCTCATCGTCTTTCTGAGTTGCAGCAAGCAACCCCTGCATGTTCTCCTTTGGTCCTGGGAAAGTCCTTCAGCCCCACCTGAAGCCAGGGAGCTGCTCTCTGCTCTTCAGTGCCATTCCACAAGCTCTGTGAGCTGTAGGCTTTGGCTGCAGGTAGTGCTGTGTGGCCCTGCCATAGGACCTTCCCTCCCTTACCCTCCATCAAAGAGGTTACAATCTCTTTCTGCCTTCTAGGAAGTCTTCCTGATCCAGTCTTCTTAGGCCATTTCTCATCAACCAAGAAAGCATTCACACCCTCTTAATCTACCCTGAGATCCAAAACATTTGTTCATTTAAATGTCACACCCTGTTCAGACAGAGCTTTGTTGCAGAGACACAGCTGTGTCGTGCACCCTTGTAAATCTGGAGATACTGTATTGATAGTATCAGATATTGAACTGAAATCCCACGCTGAAGATGGTGATGGTCCAAGCATGTAGAAAGCAAATGACATTTTAGCATGGAGCATTGACCCAAGTGCTAGTGGCACAGTTTGTTTGAGACTTTTTTCATCTGCTGTTGTGATTACAGATTTCAGACAGACAGCCTACATATGACAGGGGGAGAAAACTGTAAGAGCCAGATCTGCTTGAAAGAAATGAGGAATGCATTTAGTATTCATTGTAGAAACAGCAGAATCATGTTAATCAAAAGATCAGCAGGATCTTGTTGCAGTATTCCTTTGCAATTGCAAGGAGACAGAAAGATACTTCTTGCAATAAAACCCTATCTGTCTATGTCCACAAAGACAGGTGGAGTTTCCAGCTGAGAGTATGGTAAGGATCAAATGTGTTTCTCTCAATAACATGTCTGCATAGGCACATGTAGGAAGACCTCAGTCTGCTGGAGGAAAGTGAAATTGTTCTGGGAGGCTGTAATAGCATAACTCAGCTCTGCTGAGAAGCTCAGTGTGATGTACAGCTCCCAGTCGAAGAAATGCATGGAAACAAAAGGGCCCTCTCTAGCCAAGGATATGCTGCCTTCACAGGCTTATCTAGCTTGTCTGTGTTGCTGCAGCTTCTATAAAAATCTTAGTGACTCTCATTTATAGAGTAGATCAATACTTCAGCTTGCATGCTTCCTGCATCTTTAGTCTTGCCAAGCTTTGCCTTGTTCCGTGGTTTAAGCTTGGTGAGCAGCTTATCACTGTGCAGCCACTCACTCACTCACTCCCCCACAGTGGGATGGGAGAAGAATCGGAAGGGTAGAAGTACAAAAAAGTGTGGGTTGGAATAAAGACACTTTAATAGGTAAAGGAAAAGCTGCATAAACAAGCAAAACACGCTAAGGAATTCATTCACTAGCTCCCATCTACAAGCAGGTGTTCAGCCATTTTCAAGGAAAGCAGGGCTCCATCACATGTTATGGGTACTTGGAAGGTGAAATGCCATGATTTAGAATGTCCTTGCTTCCTTCTTCTTTCCCAAGATTTTATTGCAGAACATGGCACCATATGGTATAGGATACCCTTTGGGTCTCTTGTGTTCAGCTGTCCCAGTGTGTCCCTTCCCAACTCCTCATGCAGCCCCAGCCTCTTTGGGGTGCGTAAGGGACAGAAAAGGCCTCGATGCTGTGTAAGAGCTGCTCAACGATAATTAAAACATCCCTGTATAATCAACCCTGTTTCCAGCACAAATCCAAAACCTATCCTTATGCAAGCTACTATGAAGAAATTTAACTTTATCCCAGACAAACCAGTACACTTATTTTTGTTGAATAGGCTTTCAGTGTGGTTTGCAATCTTCCAAGCTTTCTTCCAAACATGTAAGCAGCCATTAACTTGAGAAACTCAACTGTACATCTGTTTCTCTGAGATGCTCTGCTGTGTCACTAGCTCCCCTATCCTGTTATACTTTGTGAATTACAACTTTCTCTCTCTCTCTCTCTCTCTCTCTCTCTCTCTCTTTTAGACTCACATAGGGGAACATGAAGAGGAACATGAAGAGCATGTCGTTATGTTGTGGTTGAAAAAGAGGTTCAGTAACTCAAGCAGATTCATCAAGTGTTTCCTCCAAAGGATGAGCACATCTCTGTATTTGACCTTTTGCTATATTCTTTCCAGTTTTTAGATACTGAACTCTCTAGGCAGCCAGGATGTGTTGAGTTCGGTGAGAATTAGTCTTTGATGAAAATTTCTGCTGGTTCCTTCTTCTGTTACCTTAACAACCAGTATATGTGCCTCTCAAGTTACATCTTCATCTGAAGTGCCTCCCTCTTCCTCATACATTTCCACTCTGAATATTCACTGAAAAATTATGTTAGAAATCAAATGTTACATAGAATTTGTATATTCCTGTGTCCTGGTTTTCCCACAGTAATTGAAATTGATAATTGATGGAAAGCAACTTTCCTGCCAAATTGTGCGGGTTTTTCTTTTTAAATTTACCCCAATCAAAAAGGATAACTTCTTGTTTAAGCTATTGAACACCAAAGCAGAACGAATAAGAAGTACTCAATTTCCTCCTAAGAAAAGATTCTGTCACATTCTACATTAACATGGTGCAAGTTTTCAGTGGAGGACTGCAGATTTTTAATATTTTTTTAAAAATTCAACTCTTCAAAATTCAGTTAAAGCAACAAGATTCTCAATGATTATACATATAAAAGTCTCACCAAAGGCCACAGTATCCTTCAATATGATAAGGCTTAAAAATTTTTTACATTTCAATAATTTTTGTGGTGATCTGCCTGTATGAAATAATTTCCCTGTATGGAAACACTAGTAATCCAGACTCCTCAATTCAATTGTGTATACCAGGATGTTCTTAAATTTGTAGTACGCACAGCAGCAAGCCAGACTTACACATGTTTAATGCTCAATTTGTAGACAAGAGTCTTGACATTACTGATCATACTTTATAAATTTTCTATAAATGACTGTCTCTAGGACTTTTAAAAAGTTGTAATACTAAGTTTTCCTTAAAGGCTTTCATAAATGCACTTTGAGGATGTAACTTGTTTTATGGATGTTAGATTTTCATCCTTCAGTATCATGTGCACATATTCTATGCTAGTAATCCTTTTCTGACAAATCAGTCCCCCCAATCATCACATGAAAATGTCTTGCAATGATATTACTTTTAAAAGTTGTACTTCAAACTTGTTAAGGTTTCAATCAAAGAAAGGACTTAACCTTTTTTGAAGTACAAGTTCAAACACACTCTATCAAGTAAAAAAATAGTAGATTTATAATCCATTTAAATGTGTTTCAAGGTTTAAACAGGGGGGAAAAACCAACCCAACCAAAACCCAAAACATTTTCTATTATGGCTTTTTTTTCTTTTTTTGACAATTTCTTCCCTACACCGATAAGAGAGTAGATTGACATTTTTGTCTTTAATGTAATTTCCATAAATTTGTATAGAGATTACATTTTTGGTAGGAAGTGTGCCTTAAGATTGTACAGTTTGGGTATATACCTTACTCCTTTCTGCTTATTGAGTTCAACTCTTTAAATGTTTCTGAGCATCTTGCAAGTAAACAAGTAAAGATTACAAAAACAAATGTCATTAACCTCCTCCTGTATTGCTGAATACAACAAATTCCTCCTGTTTGTTGCCTGTGCTTCATGCTTTGGTGTAAGACACCTCAGCTGGGCTGCTGGCTGTGTCACCTTGTTAGAGAAACACCCCTTAATTCCTTTGAGGTATTTCCCTGGTGTTTCCCTGTTGGCATTTTTTGTTTCCCTCTTGGTTCTTCATCTCAAGAATGCCTGACTCATCTCTGTAAGACTGGAAGCGTGCTCCAGTGTGGCTCTCACATTGCAGAGTTCCTGGTAGAGGGGCCTCACTGGTACCCTGTTTCCTGTAACCTTTGCATATCGCCCCAGGAACAGCCCCGACGTTGTTGTGTGCCATGTCTGTCACTCCCCTAGCACACATAGTTTAAAGTTCTGCCAATTCCTGCTAGTTCCTGAGGAAAGACTGTACTCTCTTGCTGAGAAAGGTGACTCCCATCTGATGCCAGCATGCCTGGTTCCATGCAGGCTATTCCACTGTCAAAACCCCCAAAATATTGACCACCCATGTAGCCATGTATTAACAGACTCAGCCCATCTGTTTCTTCCAGTGTTGCTGCCTCCAACTGGAAATCTGGAAGAGAATATAACTTGTGCCACTCGTTCCTTTTCCAATGTCCCAAGGCCCTGAAGTCCTGTTTTGATGGCACTTGGACTGCATGTTGCCATTTGATTGTTCCTAAATGAACAGGAGATCAGTATTGGGGTACTCTGAGAGTTGCCCCAGGCTAGGAAGTTTCTTGGTGATATCCTTGACCTATGTCCCAGGGAGGCAGCAGATGCTCCCGTGGGTTGGGCCTGGTTGGCTTATTGGGCCCTCTGCTCTCCTTAGAAAGGAAATCCTCTACAACTTCAACATGCTTTCTCTTATTTTTTCTTTTTTTTTACATCTTTTTTCCTCTTGGAAGTGGGTGTAATACGGGGGGTTGACCTTTCTGATTGTAACCTTTCTAAGTGGTGTAACTGGGCCTTCATCCTCTTCATCCTTTGGCTGGCCTCCCACGTACAAAACCTCATAGCTGTTCTCATAGCAGAGGGTGAGTTCAAAATTCCCTTGGGAACATACCAGTAATACAGAGCAACTTGTACTTCTGAGAGAGATTGCCCCTACTTCTTCCCTTTGAGTAAACAGATTGTTCATTGCTCTTTTACCAATATAAACTCACAATGCAAAATGGAGGGAAAAACCCATGGAAATATAACCTGGTCAACTCAGAAAAAAAGGTCCCTAATCACCTCCCAGCCTCTCCACCAGCTTTCTGGTGGCCCTAAGAAGGAGATCCAGCACTCAGGATGGGAAAGCTGTGGTTCTCTGCCACCCCACACTTGACGTGGACAAGAGTGAGGCTGAATGCTGATGCACACTAAAGGGAGCATACACAGATTCTGTCTATTAAATAGATTTATTACATGCTTGCCACTGTGGGTTACTCAACATCGTGATACACCTTCAGTCAGGCGTTCCCATATTCTTCTATGTACCCTACAATGCCTTGCTTAGTGGCTTTGGGAAGGCTTTAGACTGCTGCTCTAAATATACATATTTTCTTGCTCTGTGACCGCCGCCATCCCAAACTACAGCTATCTTTTCCACCCTTCTGACTCAAAAATTTATCAGTTAGGGCTGTTTGAAACTCAGTAAATGTAGCTGGCAGTGGCAAAACAACTGGAAACATGTAGAAATGGAAATTGGGGCTCATAAAGAAAATTTTATTACCGCAGAGGGTAAGCACAGCTTGCATGCAAACATAAGCACTCATCTTAGGCCCTAGCCCACCACATGACAGGAAAATGTGTTGCTCAGTTCAAGCAGTTTGAAAAGCAAGGAATAAGCCATCAATCATTTCATTTTACTGTGCCTCATAAATTTGTGAAGTCTGTATTTCCAGCAAACCATACAACCCATTTTATGGAACCATGGAACCAGGCACAGCCTGGCCTGCCCCATTCTATTACATTACATTACATTCTATTACATTTTCTTTGTCTTTTCACCAGAATTGCCTGTCATTGACAGTGAGCCTTTTTACAGAAATTAATCCAGTGAAACTCCCCCTCCAGTTATTGGAAACATCCCTGGATAGTGGCCAAGGTTACTGGCAAGGCTTGTCCTGGACTGCAACACACACTGATGGGTTTTCCTCTGCTACCTCCAGTCCGCTGCTCACAGCACAGATTCTGCTCTGCAGTTTGATGCATCCATATCAAAGATTACATTGCCTGAATCCTCCACCATTATACTCAAAATTCATGAGCAAAAAGGGGAACACACCTTATATGCAAAACAAACAGCTTATTTTTAGTTTAATGAAACTCTAAGGCATGGACTGAAAGAATTATTTTTGGTGCAGTTACAATGATATTTACACAGTTCAAATGAAATACAGTTAAAAATTACATATACACAGACTTCCTAAAACCTATCCCTTTTCTCTGTTACTGTGCTCAGCCTTGCACTGCCCCTCTGGGTATGAAGGCTGATACCTTCAGGCCATGTACAGGGAGTTACAGCACAGTCAGCATCTCCTCCCTGAGAGGAATGGGATATTGATTCTCCCTTCTCAAATCAGGACAGATGGTTGAGATCAATATTATATTTGGTAAGAGCATCTTTGCTCTGCTCTTTTTCCTTTGGTCTGTGATACGATGCTACACCTTCATTTGTGAACTTAGCACGTTGAACTTAGCACTTATATTCTAATTCTTTGCTCTCTTCCCACTAGAACTGGTTATAGCCAGTTATAGTAGGAAGAGAGCAAATAATTAGTGTATAAGATATATATGCTGCTTTCCTTTAATAACCTAATTTGTATCTTCTTTCTAACAATTGACCAGTGCTAAGTCTTGGGTTTGCTGGTATGATCCTTTCCCTGTGCTTTAAAGCTCCTGCCAAAGACAGCGGGTTGACAAGGAAGAAATCATGCTTATACACTTGGTACAAGGCTTTCCAACTCTTCCAATTGGAATCATTTGCTGGTGGCCATTCCTGCCTGCTCTGACCCCCTTTGACACTGTCTTAACCTCCGGTTTTCCTCTTACTGGTACAGGTAAGAAATCCTTCAAACACCTTTCCAGCCCAAGCTCTCATTTGGCACTTACTGTGTCATGGTTGCTAGACATGAGCACACATGCATATATTTAGATTTAGTACTTGCTCCCAAAGCTCTTTATTTTCTAAATGAAGCCACTTCAGGCTCCAGTCCAACTCTAAACTCCCAGCTGCGGCAACCATTGCATCACACATTACTCAACCCTCCTTCACTTTTTTGTTCCAAGGGAAAAATTAGTCACTACAAATAATCTGCATTTGCTCAAATAGAAGATTACACACAGTGGTTCATGTTGCCTTCCCTTTGTTTTTCTCCCAGGGCATGTCAAGGCTGCTAACTAATTTTCTAGGAATAGAATTAATCATGTGAGCCAGAGAAAACTCTCTCAAATTTATTTTCTGTATGATGGAAAAAGCTTCTTTGTAAATAGCAGAGGGCTCACTCCTAGAGCTTGGAGCAATATCCTTCTGTTCCACAATCAGAGGATTTTGAGAGGCCTTCAATGTAGATTTGTTTTGCCTATTATCAAGTTTTCCAGGAAAATAAAATATATCTTCATATAGTAGCAATCTACACAGTAGCTGAATGTGAGGTATTAAGTCTGGGTGAGTAGGATAATTTAAAAATACTTGTGTTAAAGGCTACACTGAAGAGTTTATTTGAGCTGGTTTGGAATCTCTTTTCTGACAAATCCTTGGCTTCTGCCATGCTTATGCACCATTTTCTGACTGGAAAATTAAAACACGTCATCACTGGTCAATCTGGAGATAATTTGCTCTACCTTCAAATGAGGTCTTAAGGAACATAAATCCCCAAATATCTCTTTAAGTAGGGTAAAAGGGAGAACAACATGATAAAGCAATTCTGTAAGAGAAACTGAGCAGGTTAAATCAGTGTTGGAAATTGACTCCAGCCAGTCATTGCAAATCAGGTTATTCTCTTGTATTGATATTCCACATCCTTAGCTCTTCTACCAAACCTATTCATATGTAAACCCACTTGCAAATCTAGGACAAAACTGTCTGCCACCAGACTGCTCCAGTCTTTGGAGAGATACTTGACATGAACTGGTTCCATTCTGTGACTTATCTTACCCCACAGTCATATCTGAGGGAAATTAGACACTACCATATCCTGACACAGTACACTTCAAACCACAGAGATACCAGCTGGGAAACACCCCAAAAAATCAAATTTCTTCTACTGAACTAGAACACCATGGTCACTACAAAAGCTAGAGACTGGCATTTTTATTCCTGTGCACTTCATACACTCTATGAATAGCAACAAGCTCTAGTCATGTATCCAATCAAACCTGGACAAATTTCAAGCAGAGTAGCAAAAATTAGGGGACAGAATTATGCATAAACTTAAACTTATGTATACTGAAATGTCTATAGCTCTATTATCACCTTCCCTTTTAGGTTTCTATCTCACTAAGCCTTTCCAAATGTCCCAGGCAGAGTTTGGCAGCGGGTCATAGCTCATGAGTAATGGAAGAACTTAATGGCTATCTGTGTACTACCAGTTGCGATGCTGGGGCCTCACTGCTGGAAAAGTGGGAAAAGGAGTTCTGTGTATAAAATAACTACAATGAAATTGACCCAGAGATGTCTCAGAAGAGCAAAATGCAGAAAAACAAAACATCATGAGCAGAACTCCTGTAGTCTTAGGAAATCAAATGCAGCTTTTTATCTTGATTGGATCCATAAAGCCTTGTTCTTAGCATAACTTACACAACATTCATCCTCATTAGTAAGAAGTAAATGGGTTCTCACTGTCCTTTTAAGGATCTATGACTCTTACTCCAGACTGAGCTGCTTGCAGGGAGAAGACATATTTTCCCATGAAATGCATACCTACAAGAAAAGTGGTAAAAGAGTGTGATTCTAGAAAGCCAAGTCTATATATTTGCCATGGAAACAGCAGTTTTAAGAAACAAAGTGATGGGAGGAATATCAACTATCACTCCAGTCTGATTTCTGCAGAATGCGGTTACAGCAAACTGGCTAAAAGTAGGCTGCTCCTCGTGCAGCTTGACAGACCCTCTAGTTTTATTAGCTGGGTGATGATGGGTCATTTCTGGCTGCTACTTTTGAAATGTCCTAGGTTTCCTTTACTATATTCAGGAAATATAAGGAATGAAGTGGAAAAGGTGAAAAAGGATCTCACCTCACTCTGGACACTCACCTCATTTTTTGTGAGGCCAGCAACAACCTTGATGCATGTTTCATTCACACTTTTGCCTGTTTCTTTACATCCTAGCAGAGGCACTCAGTATAAGGAAGGAAAGGGACTTCTTTGGACATCTCCTTGTCCGAAGCAGTTCAGGCCTAATTCTGGTATTCTACTTTTGGAAGCTTTTTGTTTTGCACATACCAGAAAAAACTTGCAAGCACTTCCAGGGTCTACAAAAGCTTAATTGACATTAAAAGCACTTCCAGAGTCTAAGAAAGCTTAATTGACATAACAAACACAAATTTTAGCACAGGGTTCCCACACTTTCCAGAGTGGTCACTACTTGTGTAGTCATCATCTCTCTGGTTTTTGACTCTTACTAGTTTTCTTTCCTTTTGATGTCCTGTTCCTCTTCAGTCACCTCTCTTTCCCTTCTTTATTCCATTCTTTTTGCTACCAAAGGTGTAGTGGAAGTATCCCAGTTTCCCTTCTCATCCCTACTGATGGGAATAAAATGAAGCAACTACTTTTGCCGAAGGAGAGAGATAAATATGCTTAATGCAGTCTCTTGGCCCTAGACTCTACAAAACAAGTATGGTACACAATCCAGAAGAATTCACAGCATCTGCCCTTAAGGAATGCTTAGGGGTTTGGCTGCTCCCAGGGTTCAGGGAAATGCTGCTTTTCCAGTCACTTACAGCACTTACAGCATTCAGGAAGGTTGATCATCACGTGGAGTCACCTTCAGCTGCAGGAGAGCACCTCAGCACAGACACAGATGTGTGCTTCCAGCAGAGGAAATTTTTGCTCCTCTGGTCTTTCCTCACAGTCCTGGCTTCTTTCTGGTTTCCACAGAATGTTATTGATGGATACACTGGGGAAGGAGCTGGCATGGGAGCTTGTCAGTAGCACAGGTTTGTTTTTTGCAGGGTGTTGCTAATGAAGCTTTGTCAGTAGCAGACATGGGTGGGAAATCCACACTATTAGACAGATGAAAAGTGCATCCAGGAAGTTTCTGTCCTTCAGGCATCATTACTTAGTCCCCAGAAAAAGTCCCCATTTTCTTGACGATAAAACCAAGCTTTTCTTAGTGTCAGATTTAAAGCCTCTATAGGTAACTGTTGTTTTCCTAGGCCTCTTGCTGATTTCCTGGCTCATGAAAATGGTTTTGTCTCCAGAATAGTGTGAGCATTACCTCAGTTAAACTGGTTTTTAGCACCATCACCTTGAGGCTGATGAAAGAGGCTGCAATGGTCATCAAAGACCAGTGGCTTCATCACACTTGGGAGGCTACGCTGTGAAAAAAAAGGCCAAAGTGAGATCTCTGAACCAGTAAGTTATTTATTTTGTTCTAGGAAAAACCTGGTGTTCTTTGGTTTATTTGCCTATCAAGGTCAGAAGGGAAGTGCTAGGAACAGCTCACAGAGGGTTTTTTTTAAAGCAACCAGATGATTGCCAGTTGCCATTTATCTGATATCGGCTTTGCCATGGGGATAGGCTGAAGTTAGAGCAAAGCAGACAGCAATCTCCTTCATCAGCCGCTGCTGCTCCTGAGTAAAAGAATACATAAATGTCTCTGAAGGCAAAAAACGTGCCCACAGGCAAAGGAAAAGAATACACTGGAATACACTTTTAAAACACAGCTAGTACATGATACTCCAGCAAAGGAATAATCAGATACAGTAGGGTATTTTGTGTGCTTAGCTTGATCAAAAGTGATGCTGGGGATGGAATGGGACTCTCTGCCTTAGATGGATCCCGATCACAGCTGAGCCTTTAGAAACACTCATGCTGTAACCATGCAAACTTCACATCCTGACCTTTAACTGGAAAATCCTTCTGCTGCTATGTCCTTACATAAAGTAGTGATTTCTCCTGTTACTAGTGTTCTAAGCAAACTAGGATTCAAAGGACTTATTTTTTTTGAGAGGGACACAGTGGTCTGTATTATGTAATCAGAACGAACCTAAAGTAATCTCACTGATTCATTGAATCCTATTTTGGATGGACAATTTGAACTTCCTGGATAGACATATAGAAACACTTTCTTCTAAGTATACAATGGCTATAATTTGTAAAATGTGGCCACCTTAAGTCTGATTGCATATTTTGTAATGCATGCTTTTAATTAATGCTAACCAGCCATAGACATTGGATATGAGCTTTTAAATAAAATAAACTAAAACTAAAACCAAGTCAAACAATAAGTATGGGTATTGCTCAGGAATCTTCAGTATACATTTGGACCTTACAGAGGAAACATTATGAGAAGGAAAAGATCGTTTTTCTTTTGATATGGAAGTATTTAGAGCTCTTCATAACCTGATAAGAATTTTCTGAATCATTGCAGACTCACTGCGGAAGTGATTTCTTCTTCCTTATCTTGAGGTACCTATTTTCCTGTCTTAAGTGCTGCCCTGTGCATCTGTACATGAGAGAGGAAAGCAAAGTGGCTTTTTCACTGGACCATTCAGCTGGTACCAAGAGGCACTGCAGGAAATGTGAGAATTTATGTCAAATACAAGTGTGTTTGATCTTGAGCAAGGGAAAGCAAAATTCTCCCAGCAGTAAGCACACTAGTGGAATAAAGAGCTATTCAATAACATCTTTCTCACTGTTTTTGGCTGGGGTAGAGCTAAAATTCTTCCCAGTGTCTGGTGTGTGGCTGTGTTTTGGATTTGTGCTGAACACAGGGCTGATAATATTGAGATGTTTGTGTTATTGCTGAGCAGGGCTTGCACAGAGCTAAGGTCTTTTCTGCTTCTTGTGCTGCCACACTGGCAGGGAATTTTGGGGTGTGTAGGAGGTTGGGAGGAGCCACAGCTGGGACAGTTGGCCCCAAAATGACCAAAGGGCTATTCCACACCATATGGCATTATGCTCAGTGTTTTAAGGGTGGGGAAGAAGGAGGAAGGGGAAGGGATGTTTGGGGTGATGGTATTTGTCTTCCCAAGTAACCATTACATGTGCCCAGGCCCTGCTCTTCGGAGATGGCTGAACACCTGCCTGCCCATAGGAATCACTGAATCAATTCCTTCTGCTTTGCTTACTTGTTTGCCTTTTGCTTCTCCTAGTAACTGTCTGTATCTCAACACATGAATTTTCAACCTTTTGCCTTTCTGATTTTCTTCCTGATCCTACTGGTGAAGGATTGAGTAATCTGCATGGGGCTTGATTGTTGGCTGGGGTTAAACCACAACACTCACATAGAAACTCTCATTTTTTACCATATCACTTGTGACCCCAGGTGCTGAGCAGACAGAGAGCCCATTGAATGAGCAGTGTTTTACAGCTTTTGTAGCTGCCAGCAGAGGTAGAGGAGAGAGACGAAGTGGCTGTACAGTCCTTGGCCTGAATAGTTCTGGGGTAAAAAATCCCTATGGAATCAGACTATTCTACGTAAGACTGGGAATAGGTTTTCTCCTGGTAAAGCCTGAAGAATGAGGATGACAGGCTGTGGCTGTGTAGCCATGGTAATCTTATTGAAGTTGTTAAATAATCTGGAGGATCAACAGTAACTCTGCCAAGGTGACTATGCAGTCTGGTGATTTAGGGGAGAGCTAACCTGATGCTCTCCTTACAGTGCCTGGGGAGAGTTGAAAGTTCCTGAAGATGGCTCAGGTTATGCAATGAGGTGTTCAGGGATTTGTCTTAAGTCACAGTGTTGAGTGTGTGCCATTAGCAGATGTAAAATATAAAAGTGTTTCTAAAATCACAGAGTTTGGTCACCTCACTCAAGCATGAATAAAGTACTCACCTTGTCTGAAGAACCACAGCTGTGACCCTGAAAATAAATTGTGTTTTTCTGCAGTACAGAGCAGGGGTAACTCTTGTGTTAGCAGAAGGGTACTGCTCTTTTATATAATGTAGCCTGGTGACTTAAATGTGACAACCCCAGGAGTGCGTTTGCATCTTCACAATCCATTTCCACCTCCCAGAAAACTGCTTCCTTTACCATCTTTTGCTCTCACAGGAGATGAGAAACTCTCAACAACTCCTGCTGAATGTGGCAATACCTGTAGAGTTAAAACTCATGGACTGAAAGAATATGTGTTCAGCAGCACGTATGGGTGTAGACTCTGATGTGGACAATTAATACAGATTGGAAACTTGAGATCCAGCTTCTGGTCCAAGCTCAATTTTTAACATTTCCAAGAAAAGGCCATGAGGCCAGGCCAACATGCAGGGATTTCAGTAACATGAATACACAACTAACACAAAAAATGTGGCACCTATGGATTTATGCTTACGGGAGTGGGCAGCATGTTGAGTTGGAGTTTTCAGGATACTTTTGAATCTAGTTCTGAGTTTCCCCAAATGCATTCAACTGCTGATCTTTTCCTGGGTTCAGTTTACATCAAGACAAGCAGCACTTGGATGTGAACTAGTGCTGAAATAAGACTTGGAATGAGCTTGGGATTCAGATCCAGCATACAACAATCTCAAAAGGGATATCATGAGTTTCTTACAGTGCCAAGATTGTTTTGCTAAATAAAAACAGCCTTCAAACAATTTTTCTTTTCATCTAAAGCCCAGGCATGTGCTAATGAAGTAATATAAATAATAGGTTTTCATTTTGGAGTATTCAGACAGGGAAATAAACGCTGCTGTAGTGAAATCTACCAATCACCAAAAGCCAGACTCTTCTGCTTTACTTTTTTCTGCACCAGTGAAAATCTGCAGTCGTTTCTCTGAATTCAGAGGCAGAATTAACACTTGCAATGAAGTGACACAAAGCAGAATCCAAGCTTTTTTTTTGCTAATAGGCACTCTTATTGCACAATAAATGTAGTATGTAGATGCTGTATTTTTTTTTTTTATTAAAGTCAGCTTGCATTTAAGTTGCAAATACAGTCAACACTTATTTACCATTCATTTTGTCTTGGAATTTCTAAAAATATGGGATGCTAAATGCTAATTCAGGTAATTGTACTAATTCAAAATCTCAAATATAAAGCTCAAAAAGATAAGCACTCAGATGAAATTGCTTGTGTTAGTCTTTAAATTAAATCACTCATTAGGTTGTCTCCTGTGCCCTACATTCAAAGGTCGGGTACAGATCTCACTATGAGTAAGAAAAAAGAGAGGGGATCTCCAAAAGAAAGCACAACTGCATATCTTTTCTAGTGTGTTGTATCATAAAATTGCATCTGGTTTACTTACACGGTAGAAGCCTGTGCTTTCCAAGACAATAAAATAGAAAAATATACCATAAGAGAGGGAAATCCCAGCCCTTTAGCACACCTAAACTTTTTCACCTGGAAACTGAAAGCAAAGCACTGTTATCCAAATCTTCTAAACAGGAAAAATCATCACAGAGATTTATTTGACTGCAGCATGAGCTGGTGGTTTATCCCCCATGTTTGTTTTCCTCTTGGGTGTATTGGTTTGGGGTTGGGGTTTTTTTGAAAGTATTTTCTGAATAAATATGCAAGGAATTTACCAGCTTTTCCACTGTGTCCCTGCTAGTCACTGGATTTCCATGGAATGGGGATTTCGCATCTGATTTTGGAAAAAGGTGATCCTCAAATGTCATGAAGCACACCCAGAAGATGCTGTTAAGTTTGCAGGTGTGTGAGCTTGCTTTCAGGGATGTCTTGTCCATAGTCCTTAGTACAGCACTTGTGTCAGCGGCCAGAGGCTTTTTGAACAGATGTGCAATGGCCTCTCAGATCTATATGGTTCCTGACAGGTCTATTCTGTTGCTGTTTTGTACCCCCTTTAAAATTTCATGTTGTATTTCTCTATGCAATTTCCACAGCAATTACCTTTTCTCTTTCTTTTCCTTCAGCAAGAAACTAAGCAGCCTTACTCTCAGAGAGCTCGAGAATGGCAGAAGAGGAGAAAATCTTTCATCTCCTCTTTCCTGGCTGCAGTGTTCAACCTTGCAGCTACTAAGCATAATTTCATAGAGCGATGTAGACTGGAAAGGACATCTGAAGGTCATCTGGTGCAGAACCCAACTCTAAGCAGGGCTGAGATCATGTTGCTCAGGGTCTTGCCTTTGAGTTTTCAGTCAAGTTTTGAATATCTCCAGGCATGGACATCAGTGGTGGGTACAGTACTCTTCCTTATCTCTGCACTGTTAGCAGCAGTGTGCTTAAATGTTCAGAGAAAAAAGAAAAGACACAGCAAATGTTCAGCTTTTTGTAGCACACCACATTTGTCTACTCTTTTTCCAATAACAAGGTCATAAGTTTGAACCATCCAAAGGGCACATGTGATACGTCACTTGTCCTTACATGTACATGTGAAAGGAAAAATAGTTAATAATTTCAGGTTTTATCCCTCAGGATTACTTCACAGTACATATTTTTCCACATTTCTATCGCACCATTAATCTTTATCCTGTGCCCTCTGCAGACTTCTTTTTTTCCTCCCACATAGGCTGCCATGGTCCTGCTCTCCAAGGGGTCACAGGGTGCAGCGGGATCCACAGAAACAGGAAACCAGGCTTCCTCAGTCAGTTTTGAAACACCAAAACCTGTTTCCTTTCTACAGAAATAAAGCCTGTCAGGGCATCCTCTGGCTAGGCTCACTATCTGAGCAGCAGCCCAGGAGGACAGAGAAACTACAGGATTTCTTGTTTAGGAAATAAATGTGAGATAACTTGTAGCATTTACAAACTATCAGAATGAAAGAGATCATTTTCTTGCTGCTCCTGTTGCACTTACAGAGGGGCAGCACTGGATTCAGCACTCTAGAAAAGCTCTGGACCACAGGACAAGGCGATGAAACCCAGACAAGTCCCTCAGACTCGACTCCATCTCTGACCACAATTAGGGGGTCACCCCACTCTGAAATTCAAGCTGCCAAAGCAAGTGCCTCACAGGGGCCTCCTTTTGCATCTGCAGGCGAGACACTGGGAATGACAGCAGTGAAGAAAACTTCCAGTCCTACAATACCTACCCCTGCAAGTCAGTCAAATGGACACAGTGATGGTGACTCTGGCAGAGACAAGATGGGAAGTTCATTTCGCAGCAAAGGGACCCTACAAAGCACTGCTGGAGAGATCCCTCTTCTTCAAGGGGTCACTGCAAGCCTGGAAGGAACAGCTACAGGGAACAGATCTGTCAAGCAGTCCTCTCACAGCACTGGTATCACCAGGATCCAGCAGGATGCCAACTCCAAAGCACCCGGCTTTGAAACTACCAGGGGAAAGTAAGCTACATATTTTTTCTTGTCTCCTATGTACTGCTTATTTTCCTGTTTCCAGTGGCATAATTGGCAAAAGTCCTAGCAATTTCAGTAAAATTATTTTTTGACCTTAAAAAAGACCATCTAAAACAAGCAAGGGACCAAACTGGCAGCATTTATTCAGGCAAAACCATTGTAACATTTCTAACAGAGTAAATGCTGCAATGTTTTATTCCTTAGGGTGGTTAGAATCAACAGGGAAGTCATTATCATATATGGGTAGGAAAGGACTACAATATATGGCCCCCTGTTTTATGCACAGTAAACTACTATTGATATTTTTTTCTTCTTTCTTTTCTTGTGGATAAAAGAAATTGCAAATGCACTATTTCATTTTGAATCTATTAAAAATACTGTGTTTGTAAACTTCTCCACTAAATTGAAAATGCAAGCAATTAAATGTACAAAATGCATCAATGTCTGACAATTTGAAACATCCTATTCTGTGATGAAAAACTTATGAAAAGTGATGTTGTAGATGAATGTGCATTCAGAGCTCTATAACTTAACACACAATAGCTGTGCATAATAGAATATAGCAAACTGTACTGTCTAGTTTTATAGTTCTGGAGCACTCAATTCTTTTCTTTGTTCCCCAATGTCTTCAGTTCTCAATGGGGATATTGCAAGTTTCCCTTAATTGCTGATATATAATCAGATATTGGTAAAAAATGAAAGCTGCAAAGGATTGGTTGTTTTCCATAGCATTTATGGAGAATGGGCTTTCAGACTATAGATTTTTTCTTTTGATACTACTTTTCCATATGGTAGCATCCAAATTCATGGAAAGGAGAATAAATCATCACTCCTACAATTTTCTTGCTGTGTGTGGCTGGGAGTTAATGTTCCTTCAATTGAAAGAAAAGATTCCTATTCACCTGAGCATGTTTTGGATGATGTGGAAATGAAGTAATGCATAAGGACCCAAAGGAAAGGAGTCCTTTGCTTGGAAGACAGAGCCCAGTAAAGGAGTTGTGTTTCCCAGACAGCTTTCCTAGCATACTCCTTAAGTTCTGAAGGTCATCTGTTACACCACCTTACCACAGTGTTTGGCAGAGTGTCCAAGTTCACCTGAGTTAAATGGAGTCTCTTTTTACATGAGTGCTGATAGCTACATCTCCACTGAAATAAATCCTAATACATGCTAACCTTGGTCTTTAGCTTTCGCAGCTTCTTCAAGAGCAGTATTCCAATTAAATTAATCTTCAGCAAAACTCTGTGAACCAGCAGATTTCTACCTTTTACTTGAGATATAAATACAAGTAGCAAAAAAATTAGTCTCTGGTGAAGATGGTCATGTATTTTATTTGTCATAATGACACATGATTGCAGCTGCAGAGAGGCAAAAGAAGCAAATCTTGTATTTGCCAGCACCTAATTTCATGACTGGTCAAGGAGCAACCTGCTGTGCAACATGCATATTGGAGTCCACTGAGCCAGTTAGCAATAAAGCTAGGATTGCATATCACATTCACAGGAGTGTGTAGCAGCATGAAACCCCAGCATAAAATTGAATGCTGAGTCCCCATTTTCTTGCTCAAACTGCTGAGCTACATAGCCTCTCCCTCTCTAGCAAATATCTACAGTTTTAGGTGTGGCTCAGTCCTTTTCACAATAAGATTCTTGTGCTATAAGGCTTGCCTTCCCACTGCATATGAGTGGTTTTACAATAAGATGTGGTGTTTTGAACTTCCCTTGCACTTTTGCCATGACCTGGACTGTGACTTACTTCACTGTTCCACCTTCCTTTCCTTATGGATTAGACCTGGATGAATAATAAACTTGCTTGTGACTCATTTTTCTTTTTCAGCGAGGACATGAGAAAATGCCTAGTCTAGGGTGTTGACTGTTACCAATCACTGCTGTGAAACACTTGAAAAGCTACTGCTGAGAAAATATGCATAAGAAGACAAAAAATTTTATTTATTAAGTGCAGGTGCCATTGACTGCACCCTAAATAATTTGTACCATATATTTTCTTTTTTTTTTGTTTTGAATATGTATCACAAATAAAATGAAAAAGATATTGTGAAAATTCCAATAAAGACACAGCTTTCTTCAAGGTTTTACTCATTTGAAGCCTAAGCACAGCATGACTCAATAGCAGCTTCCACAACTGTAAAGTGTACTGTCTCTGAGGAAATTTGGAAAAACAATTTACTTTTTGAATTTACTTTGCATTAAAGCACCTCTTTGGTTATAGTCTGTACTCCAACCTGAATTTTTGAGTGACCTTGTAGGAGCTGCATGACTCTGTAATCCTTTATGGCAACCCATTGTGCTAACATATGTGCAGAAATGCTGATGTTAGGAGGCTTCATATTTCTATAAGGAACAATAGAGAGAAATCCGTGAGAGACATGGAAGGAAAACAGAAGGAAGACAAGAATGAGCATTTATTTTTAAACATTTATAATTTAAAAAATACCAATACATACACTTTGTTAGAGAGTTTGTAAGGCTGTCAGATTGTCCACAAGGTACAATATGTGTCCATTGTACAAAATTACCCAAATACCCCTTTCTGAAGGAGATCTTGTGCCTTAATGGCTTAATTACAAAGAAAATTCTCTTTCTGTTGCTGCCCTAGGTTATGTGAGGACAGTATTATTCGCCCATATCTCACAACATGCACTCTAGAACTACGTTAGGCTTTGAACCTCTCTCTAGCACATCCTGATGTGGTATGACAAGGGCTAAATATTGGGCATATCCTTTTCTCTAAGGAAATTAATCTCTTCCTTATTCTTCATTGGCACAGAAATGCAGTTAAATCCCGTTCCTTCACATTGGAACGATTTTATAATTAACCTTAGAATAGGTACAGGAGAACACAATTTGTCACTGTCTGCTCTCAAACCATTTCAGAAGCGTGTTTTCTGTGGTGAGGGTTCCCCCCTTCAGGCAGGGTCTGCACCCAAGCTTTCATGAGGATAAGAAAACTTCATAGGAAGCACATCTGGAATGGCCTGAGCAGAAGGAAAATTCATTTCTTCACTCCTAGTAATGAATTTTACTTACCTTCTGAAATGTGAATCCTAATGTCTCTACAAATATGGGGTTTTTTAATTTTTTTTTATTTCTACCTGTCTTCAAAGTTTTATGCAACCCATATCAATGAATAAAGAAACCACGGAAACCCAGAGTGAGAGAATTTCTCTGAAATTTAGTGACATAAATCTGAGTATCAATTTGGTGTGAAAGAAGAAAATTTATGATGCATTCTTTTCAATTGAGTTCATTTGAGATACATGTTTTTCACCCTGTGGAGAGAGACAATTGCAGTATTTCTTTCTGTAAAGCAGCTTAAGCAACAGTGGTGCAATGGAGTAAGTCTCAGGTAGAGTTCTGAAACCAGCACACTCATCTTTTCATTCTGAACCTGATTTTATCAATTACTATCCAAGGCAGCTCCTGAATAAATGAGACCTTCATTCAGGTTGTAAATTAAGCACAGTATCCCTGCACTGCTGAGTGGCTCTGCATTAGTCTTTTCTCTTATTATGTGTATGTTACACTTTTTCCAGTTATCTTGAAGCCACTGAGGGTCTTTATAGACTTCCTTTACCATTACCTTGTGTAGTGGTGAGGTGACAGTATTTTATTACTTAGCACAGAAGGGTTTAATAGAGTCAGCACCAGGGACAGATTTGCTTAGCTGTCACATGTGATAGGAGTGCTGAAATATTTCATTCTCATGACCAGACATGAGCATTTCTCTCTGGAAATTGCTTTTGTCTGTATCAGCTTGGTAGAAATCTAGTGTGCTGACAAATTAAAATGAATGGTTAAGATCAGTAGATAGTTCAGATACATGAGGCACATAGAAACCTGATTTAACTGCCCGGTTAATGCAAGGTTCACAGTCTCTTTTCATCATGTCACTTTTTAATGGAGCAGAGACAACAATTCTTGAATTGGTTTCCTAAGATTTTACATCACTGTGCATTTACAAAAAATACAGTCACACATGGCTTAGGTTTCTGCCTCACTGGTATATTCACTATGACCTGGAAGGAAGAAGCTCTCACCCAGGCCTGAGGTTGTCTTGGTGGCTGCATCAGGGTGGGTTTGACAATTTTTGTCCCCAGAATCTACAGCTATGCAGATCTTTGCAATAAGTCACTCTCATCCAGCAGCACCTTGAATGTATTTCTGATGCTCAGCTGTAAGCCCACAATCCATTTCTCCTACACATGCTAAGCTCAGTGTTACTCCCATAGCAGTCCCAAGGCAATGATGGCTAGTAGAGTCAGGACAGGACTGTTTGCAGCAGGACAGGAAACATAGCACTGGTGGAAAAAAAATCACTTCTTAGCCAAAGTTGTTTTTGAGATACTCACAAAGTACTTAGCATGCTCAGAGTCTCATTGTTTAGTTTTTCTGTGATCAGACAAGGCACCACTATACAGATGATTTCTGATTTTTTTTTTTTCAGGATGGTAAGGAAGGTTTCTGTTTGTCTCATTACACTAACTATTGCATTAATGCTTATGCTTATCTTGCTCTTGCTCTTTGCTTCATCTGCCATGGGAACAGCAAGGATTAGGAAGAGACTGTTTTCCATCCCTGGAATGTCCCTTCACCCCTCTGAATAGATAAGGATTACTGTACCACACTGGACACAATGTTAGGATTTACCTACTAGCCACTGAAAATAGCCAACTCTTCGTGGCATTTCATTTAGGGCACAACAGAAACATCTGCTCAGGTATGCACAGAAAATAGGCATTCTTACAAATCTGAATATAACTAACATTTTAGAGAACTGATACTAATTCTAGAATAGACTTGGCAAGAAGAGGACAGCAGCAAGGTGTGTCCCCATGTGTTTTCCAAAGGCATTATCTGTGTTGCCAGATAGAAAATGCAAGTGTTGCAAATGTCAGGTTTTCTGCCAAATCTGATACAGAACATCTATTCTGTATCACATTCCTGGTAAGCAACACCATTGGTCATGAGGAAAAGCCTGTGGAAAAAAAAAATCACCTTGAATTTCATGGACTTTGGTTCAGATCCTTTCTGTTCAAAAGCCCCATAAGATCAGACAGTGACAGCATAAAGATATGTATCTGTATGGTGCGGTGGCAAATCAGATACAAAGAAACTGGCAAGGCTTTTAATCATTTAATGAAGGGAAACAAGAAAAGAGAAGCTGCCCAAAACAACCCTATAAACAAGGACAAATTCACCCCTGAAACTTTAATGGATCTTATCTTTTATATTTTCATTTTGTCACTTACAAAGGCTTTTTTTAAGTTGTCAGTGTTTCTCAAAGTGGAGAAGCCATCACTGCCATACTGCAATCTCCTTTTCTGTAGATCACAAAAGCACTAAAAAAAGCAGTGAACACCAACACCCCTGAAGGTTACCTGGAAAGCAATGGCAGTAGACAAGACCAGAACTATATAAATGAATTTTGTACTCTGGGTGAATTAGAAGATGGCAAATAAATTTATATTCCTGAAGTAAAAAGGAATTCAGACCTCTTTAAAGAGCAGTTTGTTTGCATTTTTGGATGTGTTTTGCTGTTTAATTCTCAAAGATTTGAGATTAATGGATATCTTCTCCAAAGTCTAAATTTTATCTGGAAAAGTTTGATTGTGCTAAAGGGCTCTGAATATGGAGTGGAAAATCATGTATCAAAGAGGTGATCTGATTTGCAGCAAGAGAACATTTTAAATGCTTAAACAGATTGGTGAAGTGCTAGATGAGTGGAAATTGTGAATTAATTTTTGCAGCACAAGGGAGGACAAACAGTAAATAAAAATTCACATGAAACAAAGAGGCTGTTCGCAGTCCAAGGCTTCAGTGCTGTAATACAGAAAAAAGGAAATGAATGATGAGAGCAGAATTTGTGTTTTGTAATAGACAGGACAAAATGTCAGGACACTGAGTCCTGAAAAAAAAACATTAAGCAAATCTTTGGCACCTAATGCTCCAGTCAGTGTCAACAAGTCAGTTGTTTCTCAGGGATAAAAACATATCCTATAATATATTTTACTATCACTTACTATTTTATATTACATGTCACATGCACCTTTTTGTTTCTTCCATTCCAGCCAGCTTGTAAAACACATTTTCCAATTTGATTTGTTTATGGTCAGTCCCTAGTGAGTACTGAATTTTTATTGCAGCTGAGATTCATACATTTCAGAGCAAAGGAAGCTGGGCACTAAACCGAAAGAATTAACTGGGTTTTGTTCAAGCTTATAATTTCTCTTTGAAAAAGAGCTTATATTTTTGAAAGACCCCCGACATTCACCTAAAGATATAGAATTTACCGTATCACAGTGAGAAGTCTCTGTGGTCACCTAGTGGAATTCAAAGGAAATTGCTAAAGCCAGTCTGCCATGCAATAGCAAAAAAGAACCTTGTGAGGGTGCTTGCTATCCTTATAATCTGAGTGTTTACACTGTGTCAATCAACATTACCTCTCCTCATCCAAACTTGGCAGGTTGTTTAAACCAAATTGAAAAGCCAGCATCTCCTGGCTCTAGATGCTTGTATCATCTTTATACATCCCCTTTGCTCAGGCGTAAAGGACAATATAAGATTAAAACTGTTGTAGAATCGAGGTGAGTATTTAATTAACTATTTTGTGAAATAGAAATAAACTACATACAACATGAATGAGGCACAACCACCAAGCTGGGCATGAACTTTGACAACAGCTCCAGCTCTGGGTCCTTTTGTATTCCATCAGCAACACAGTAATCTCATTTTCATGAGTCAGTGAAGTTCAGCTGGGCTGATTGAATAGCATTTCTATTAAAAGCCGGGTAATCTAATTTACTCACAGACAAAAATCAGTCATTTTCAGGTACGGTATGAAGGGGCCATGACTGATTCTATACCCTTTGTGGTCCGACTAGCACTGGTGCTGTGGGGTGGCTGTAGGACCGCTTCGAAGGATCTGTGCTTGCAGGCAGGCAGAAGCAATCACGTACAGGCGTTGCCGGCAGGTTTTGTGAGGTTTGCTTTTTTTTTTTCTCGGCAATGGACCCAGGGAACGTTTTACAACGGAAATGTGCTGTGGAAGTGGGACTGCAGGGACCCTAAAAAATCGGGTGTAAATCGTGCTTCGCTTTTCAGAGGCATCGGGTGCCCCAGCGCCGGCGCCTCGGCGGGCTGCGGCCGCCACCTGCCAGCCGAGCCCGGCACTGCCGCGCCTGAGCCCGGCTGATCGCGGCTTAGGACGGGGTTTAGCCGTGCAAAGACGGGTTTAAGAGCTCTCGAGTGTCCCCCGAACCAGGAGGCGGGGACCCCAAAAGGTACACACTGTGGGTGCCACTGGGTCCCTGCCCGCTGTGGGCCATTTGTTCCAGCCGCCTGGGCAGGCTGCGGGGCCGATTCCCTGCTCAGGACTTGGAACTGGGAATGGCCCCAAGGCCCAGAGGGCTCTGGCTGCCGAGGCTGCCGAGCAGACGGGCTCGCAGCTTCCATGCTGCTCCTCCTACCGTGCCCTGCTTCTCGGCGTGGGTGCTTCCTCCCCCCTGAGGGTGGGATGTCACATTCGGGTACAGCCAAACCGCCCCGAGGGCAGAGCTGGGCTAGGAGCAGTTTGATTTAGGCTGGAAATACCGCAGCAAACACCACATCAAGGAGGCTGCTTCAAAGGCCTCAGGACTCTCCCACACGTTGCCACCAGTGCATATTCCTGGCCAAGACATGCGAGAGGAGGATGAAATCTGTCACTTGGGCTTTTTGCCAGCTGGGGGGCTTGTACCGCTCTTTCCGGGCTGGATTTCTGTTGTATCTTGTGAAGGTTTTGCTTTGTTTTTAAATACAGCTTTCCTGATTGAAATCAGGCTCAATGCAAAAGAGACGCTAGGCTCCTCCAGCTCTCAACAAAATCTGCATGTTAGAAGCCTGTGTTGATGATTTGGAATAAATTATTCCAGGGAGGGTAAAGAGGATTTTCAGGTTTAAAGTCCTGTTATGCAAATCAGTTGTCTTCTGTTCTGCCTTTGCATTAACACGGCCTGTCATAGTTCTTCCGCCACGCTTCATCTTCTATTTCCAAATCTACATTTTTTCAGACAATTTGATTTCAAAATTATATTTACATTCTTAACGTCTCTTAATGAGCTTATTTCATTGGTAGCGTAAACTTAATTATGAGTCACACCAGGGGCTCTTTTGCTGTGAATATTTAGCCTGATCAAAGATTGCTGGGTTGTGTGAGAACCACAACTTCAGATATTGCACTCATGTACATTAAGAATGAGTTAAATATTTTAAATGGAAACAATCTGCTCAAGTGAGTTACATTTTTGGTAGAGACCAGAGGCTGAGTTCAAACTGTCCTTAAAAAACAAGAATAGCCATTAACGTTTGGGGTGTACTGTAACATATTTTTCTTTGGAAGACATCTCCAAATGGGCAAATCCCAGTAGCTATTCCTCAAAGCTAGAGACCCTTAGTAATATTAATAATAATAGTAATAGTAATAATAATAGTAATAGTAATAATAATAGTAATAATAACAACAGTGTGATTTTTTTTAAAGGTTTGGGGAAGAGGTAGGGTTGTTTTTTTTAACTGAAAACTATATTACAGTGCTTTCATGTATTTTGCAATTTTTTTTAATGCCTGTTTTCATTCTTTTATATTTTCATTGACCCCATTTGCTCAGGTGTAAAATGGCTCTCAGTTAGTATGATGTATACCCCAAACATGTGCACTGCCCAACTGGCTGTCAATGACAATATTGCCGTACGGCTTCTGCTTCATGCCTTTTTTCTGATGAGCTGTCAGATCTGCATGCAAGGTTAAAGCGCAGGCTAGGGAGCCACAGGCCCAAGTCCCTAACCTCACCCCTGCCCAGATTTTAAAATCTGACCCCTATATTTAGCTTTTTTATTTGCAGAGGTGGGATGCTTAGCACCCAGCTGCCCAAGGCTTCTCACTTTCTAGAAATCTAATGTGGAACAGGAATGCACATGTGGTACTGCATAACAGCTAGAGATGGCATTATTGCTTCAGAGGTTTTCTGAGCAGACGTTGAGTGCCATCAGTTAATTGCTAAGATTTATTTAGGAATGTAGATATTTACATTCTCTATACTTAGTTTAAATCATAAGCAAATCCCCATGTTTAGTCAGAACTCCTCCTGAATAGATCAGTGTCAGTCTGGACCAGAATCACTTCCTGCATTTGTTAAGAAATATTTAGTATCCCATTCATATGCTGAGAGGGTTTTTTTGTTTGTTTGTTTATTTGTTTGTTTAATATCTGTGCTGCACTTCCGAGGAAAAAAAAATACAGTTTTTAATCTTGGGTATGAATTTGCAGAACCCTCACCACAGCTGTGAAAGGGAAGAGATCTCATGCCTGCACTGAGTGGGATAACAAGCCTTGATGGTCCTAAGCAACCTCACCTGTAGCTTCCACTCACACCCCTGTGCCAGGACTCCACTTAAGCCCAGGCAGGAAGATGTGGTGTTTCTTCCTTACGAGGGTGTTTGTCTCCAGTAATCTTCTAGACTGGCTCCTTACCTGGGCCCTGCTGGGCTGTTCCTTGATCTGTTCCTGCCACTCCACTGCTGTCTGCAGGTTGCTGGTGAGGTCAGTGCCAGGCTGGTGTGGTTGACCCTTCCCTTAGGAAGAAGCCCCACTCTTGTGCTCCCTGATGCTCAGTGAGGAAGCCCCCTGGAAGGGCTGTTTTCCTGGCAGTGCTTCTATGGGCACCAAGTCCCCTGTGTTGCTGGAGTTTAACTCAAATACCATTATCACTTTGTTCCTACTGCCAGTCTCTGTGATACAGGAGACTAGGACCCACATGCCCGACCCAGAGAGGTGGGTAAGTAACTTCATTATTCCTTTGCAAAACTTGAAAGACTAAAATTTCCTCTTGTTTTTTGCCAATTTTATGTCTCTCAAATATAGCTGCTTCTGACTTCCCCAGAGAAAGTGAGCAGAATACCTAATCTTTATGCTTGTGCTTGATAACTGCATTGGACTTTTAGTAAATATTTATGCAGTCTTTAATTAATAGACACAGATAAAAGGCAGTAACTAAAGGAGTGAGAACATAAAGGAAACATCAAAAAAGCACAGCCTTTTTATACCTAATTAAGAAAAAATACTATCTTAATGAAAACTCTCAAGCAAGTGGAGAGTGAGTGAGCAAAATCAGATCAAAGGCACTCAGTAAAAGCCCATTTTATATGAGGCACGTTATTCCTCAAATAAACAATGTGTGTTGTGAAAGGGAGTGCTGCAATATTGGCAGTAGAGATATTGTGAGATTAAATCTGTTAGTTTTAGCATCTTTCTGGCTTATCCTGCTTTTTTTCTCAGGAATCATTTTCCAAGTACAGCGCTACTGAGCATAATGTGCATACACTGTAGGATCTCAGCAGACAAAAGCAATCATTTAAGGATAGATGCTGATACAGTTTTGTTCTATTTTTCATGTTTGAAACACTGTAAATCTGTAGTAATGCCACTTAAGTAAATGGAACTAATCTGGTCTTAATTGTGTTTTGATTTCCACTCTAAGGAGCCCATAGCAAGTTATGATATATGGGGTAAATACTTTCAGGAAACATGAAAAGAACTACTATAACTGGAAGAAAGTGCTAGCAGCAAAACACAACACAGAAAGATGAACTTTAGGTTCTCATATGCAAATATTGTTTGTAAGTTCTTGCTGCTCCACCAGTCCTACTGGTGAAACAATGTCTAGTCACTAACTTGCCAAGTCAAAAATTAAATATCCAAAGCATGGACAAGGGAATAACATGATCCTGAGAAAGGCTGCACCAAGTTAAAGATGAAAGAAAAAAAGCACTAGGCCAAATAGGCATTTGTTCCACCAGCAGAAACACAGTAATACTTTATTCAAGATGCCTTCCAGTCTCCATGTGGGAGGCTTCCTGAGACAAAGATTGAAGTTGCAACTTAATGATTGTTAAAAAACCAAACTGATAGTACCCTAATGACATGTTTTTTTTTCATGAAGCAGTTTCATGAAATAGTTTAACTGCTTTTTTAGCTTCCAAATTCACCACAGTCTATGGCTATGGAAATGCTGCCTGACCCTTCATTTTTGTCTTCTTTAGTTTTAAACCTGTTTTGTTTTGATGTCCACTTATCATAACAAGACTAACTGAATAATGAATGTCATGACTTCATATCCTTCCTGCTCTTCTATTTGTCTTTTTTTCCACCTCTCTTTAGGGTGTAGGACCAAACCTGAGTTCTCTGTTCAAAGTGGCCAGAAACTCATATACAGCAAGAAAGAGTTGATGTACTGAAACAGTGGTGATTCCTATTTGTTCTTTAGTCCTTCCCTACTAATTTCAAGTATTTGATTACTTAGCTTAGTTAAGGCAAACCAATAAACTGGCCTATTGAGAGAGCCTTTAGCAAGGACTCCAAGATTTTTTTCCCCTAATGAAAGCTACTGCATCTAGTGATACTATCCCTATAGGCCTGTATTTGTAGCTTGATTCTGCATTACGAGACCCTTTTCTGACACCTACTTAGTTGGAAACTCAGTATCATGACACTTACGCAATTCCTCAAGTTGAGCTTTTTTTACTGCATGAAATGATTTTGTAAAATTCTGTATAACCCTGCCATCCCCCTATTTATTTACTTCCCCCTAGTTAATTAGTATAGTGCCTATTACAGATTAATGTGAGATTGTGTTGATAAACTGCTTATTGAAAAAGCAAACTAGTCTTTCATCTCTCTGATTTAATGCCTTATTTATTTATTACAGGATCTGTCTTCTTACTAGGTAATAGATTTCTTCCCCCCCCCATATCTTTTGGTGACTGACCTTGCCAAAAGCCTCTGAAAATCACATATTTATCTACTTGCTTCTGATGTAAGGAATACCAGTACATCTCTGTGGCATAACTTCCCAGTACAAATCTGTCCTTATTCACTGAGCCATTATTCACATAATAATTTTGATTTAATTCTATTCTCTACTGTAGCTTCTACTGTAGCCAAGTTTCAAAATCTGATTTAACAGTTTGTATTTGCTTGCAGCCTCCTTCGAAACTTTTTAAAGAAAATGCAGCAAACCACCTCTTGCACTCACCAACTTTGGCCCCCTGTGCTGCAGTCATCTAGCGTGTGATCATTTTGTGACTGCCTTCTCTGGATGGGCATCCAGAGGCACAAGGAAGTGTGGAGCCATGGCATGTGTTTGTTGTGTGTGGCTTTGACCTCTAAGTGCACTGGAAAACAAAGTTTACCTGTATTCATGGTATTGCTGGGCCAAGGGAGAAATACTAGAATGGCTGTCCATAAAGTGAAAGCTGTGGATGATTAAAAACCTCACTGAAAAATCCTTTGAATTATGGATAAACAGTTTCTGTAGTCTGAAAAATAGGTGTATTTGAAGACCTGTCATTACTTCAGTCTAGGGGAGCTTCTTTGTTCTTGGCACTCCACAGATGTTTTCAAATTAAAACACTGATTTGCAATATGAATGTATGTAGAGATGGAGAAATGATTATTTGTTTTCTTTGCTGAAGCACAAAGACTACATAATTGCCCAAGACAACGTTGGCAGTCTGAGTGAAACAAAAATTTTTGTAACTTAGTCCTATTTGTAAATTATGGCTTTAACTTTCACAATTAAGTATCATGTACGGTATGATGGAAAAAGTTATTTGTGCTTTTAATCATTTTACCTGTTCTGTTTTGCAGAAACTGGTGTGCTTATGTCCATACCAGACTCATACCTACAGTTGTGGTGGATAACCTAGAAACCTTCTCATCAGGCAGAGCAAAGCCTTGCACTTATCAGATTGGATCCTGTGCTCAGAGGTACGGAGAACTGGGAAGAAAGACTATTTGCAAGCACTTTAATTACAACCAAATACACCGTAAATGTGACTTTAAATTGAAAAATTAAAAGGGAGACAAGAGGGAGCATGCCCTCACTCTGGCACCCTTCAGTCAGTTCAAAGTCTTCGAGTCAAAGAGAGGTGCACAAGTACAAAGCTTTAAAGCACATGCAGGGAAGAAAATCCTTTCTGTGCAGTTTTCCAAGCTTGTGCTCTGTTGAAGCAAAGAGCTTCCCCTGAGAGGCATAAATATTTTTATTATCTCTCTGCTTAGTGCTTATTTCTGGCACAGCTTTGGTCAGGCAGTGAACCTAGACAAGTAATTGGCCTGGATGGAACTTGTAAATAATACGTCTGTTAAACATTCAGGTTTCCTTTGTGGTTTGGGTGCCTCGTATTCTCTAAATGTTAGATTTCAGTTGTAAGTGAAATTGGATTTTCATGCATGGATTTGAAAAATGGCAAAATCAAACAGCACCAGCAAAATGGAGATTGTAATGTATTTTTCCCTTGGCAAATTTTAAAAGCCTCTTAAAAGTCAGTTTGACTGTTCTGGGAGTTGTCCTCTAGATGGTATGGCAGAACACACTCCAAGCTTTGAGTTGAAACTGGGAATAGAGCTTCCTTAGCATTTGGTGACTCTGAAGTGCAATTGACTGCATGGCAAAACTGTGGAGTGGACCCTGTGGTTGAAATGTTGCCAATTTTGTTATTTTGTGTTAGGTTTTTTCCCTATTTAATTTGCTTTAAGTCCTTGTGCTGCTTCTATAAATAAGGCTATACTACATAAATTTCTGAGATTCGTTTACATAGATTTTTTTTTTTAACATGGATTATTTTTGAAATTGCTATTCCTGATTAACTCCTTTCATAGACGCCTCATTTTTATGAGTGTTTTTAGGAATGGATTATGCTAATGCAGAATAAGGAGTTTTTATCATAAGACCATCCATACAGCAAAATAACCAGGAACTCTCTTGAAATTCAGTTCACCTTAATCCTTATTGAGTTCTTGCTGCTGAGAAAGCCATTTCTTAGAGCCAAAGCTGGCTGGGAGCACATGCAAAGCTCCTGCCAGCTGCTATGAGAATTTTAATATATGTAATATTACATCCCTTGGGAAAGGGTGACAACATTAACTGGAGTGTAAAACATGGTGGCATTTTTTAATGCATTGGGAGGGTATTTTTTGGTCTGACAGCCTTTAAATTTGTCTCTTTTTCTGAAATGATTTGTACAGGGATTGTGTGTACAAAACTATTCAGTAACTGTTTTATCATTGGGTTTTCTGAGATTTTAGGTTTTCTTCATGTTAGTGCTTATAGCTAGTAACTACGTGTGATATTATTTTTATTTGAGATTTATAGTTAACATCTTAAGAAGGCAAGGAGAGTTGCTGTGGTTTATTCTGTGTGGCCTACTGCAGCATGTGTTCATTCTAAACTGACTTCTCTGTGAAGTTAAGAAATCTAGGGGAAGTGATGGGGTGGCCAGGACATGCAGAATCTGTTGGAACACAGAAATAAAATTACTGTTTCCTCTGCAGTTGCATGCTGTAAAAGTAATAACTGAGGCCTCACAATTACATAGAAAGGCCCTCCTTTCCCTGAGTGGAATTTTTCAGACTTTATTGGATTAATGTTTATATAATCTTGTTTAAAATAATCAGAAGGGAAGGTTTCTAGTGTGCATTAAATGTATGCTGATGTGGTGTAAATTTATTGTGAATGCATTTTTCCACCAATTTCAAGGAAAAGTGGTACATGACAATCATATTTTTGGCTCTCTTTTTCAGTTTAGTAGTTATTAATTGTAATGTCTTCCACAAAAGATTGCAGTATTTGAATCCTAAGTAAGATATTCTGGGAAGAAATCTAAATAGACATCAGGTTTCTTTGAAATTCATGTAGATAATCTAGAGGTTGCAGTATTAAAGCTGTGATTGCTAATGAAGCCCCAAACCCTCGTCAGAATTCACTTTGAATTTCAAGCAGTAATAAAAGGATATGACAAGTGAGATAATATAATGAAGTTATGCAGGTATCTTACAGCTCCTCTTTGGTTACCTAAAACAGATTTAAATTGTTCTTATTTCACAGGTCCCAGACAACAACGCACCAAGCTTACAGAATCAAACATAAAATAGTGACAGCGCTGGAGTGGAAGTGCTGTCCTGGGTACAGTGGGCAAAACTGCCAACCCAAAGGTGAGTAGAGTTGTAAGGGTCTGAACTGTTCACTTCAGCAAAAGAAAGCAATGCAAGTTTGATCTGTAAGCAAATGGCTCTGTTGAAAACAAATGCAGTGCTTTCTGTTAAATTCAAAACCAGAAAAATTGCACAGTAAACTAAAATGCTTTGGTATGTTGGCTCTACCCTGCACATGAATTTGCAGAGCATCTAAGCAGAATGTCTTTTCCCCTCTTGCACTCTGAATAAAGCTCATAAAATCTCCAGCCATATTTAATTTTACTAAAATATGGAGTTTGCATTCAGTGCATCTCTACTTTTGACCTTTTGGTTATTAAGAATTGAGTGCTGGGGGATTTAAATCCAGGTCCTTACTGAATCCTTGCTGTAATATTCCTCTACAGCAGTGTTACTCTTTTGCCTTTTGGTTTCAGGCTCTAAGAATATATTTTGTTTGCGATAAAATAATGCACCAACTTTTTTACTTCTCTGAATTTTTTAGCTCTTCTGCTGTTCATTTCAACAGTGACTGAATTTTTCTAGGTATTACACATTGTGCCCTTTTTGACAGAATAGCCTTTTACCTCTGCCCTGGTGATCAAACATGTGGCATCATATTGTAATTTTACATTTGTATAAAAGCTCTTTCTTTGCTGCTGGCCTTAAGCAAGCAGTCCTTGAAAAATTAGATATGGCATCAGCATACAGGTTTTAAATTAATGAATATTGCAAGAAAGGCTATTAGATATGATAGGGAATTCAATCAGCAGCGGTAAAGTAAAGGGCTGTGATTAAAAATTAATGTTGAGGAATGAAGAAAAATCACTATTGTTCACATCCAGGAGGGAAATCTCAGTGCCAAAGAGCCAGAACCTTGGCAGGCACAAAATTCGCCTCTGCACAGCAGTGTGGAGTCAGACATCAAGAGATATAACAGAGCACAGTCGGTCAGCAAGGGTGTCCAGTGAGCATGGATCAAGTCATTTAAATATTTCCTTTCAGAAAAGAGCAAACATTAGCAAAAATAGATTAATAAAAAATGTAAAGGGTGATGTCACAGTTGACAAAATTGAAATTGAAATGGCATCAAAATAGCAGGCAAACATAGACCAGGAAGAAAATCTTCATAACACAATTTGTAGTGACATCTGTGTAAAAAATAAGGATAAAGGGAAGTGCTGTGAAGTGTTACAGGAGTGGGTGTTACATCTCCTGGGTTCTATTTTCAAACCTCTTCTGGCTTACTGAACAACTTGGGGAAGCTACTTATAATCTGCATAACCAAGTTAACCCATCTAGAAAATTGAGATGACACTTATCTCACAGGGGCACCAGGATATTTAATTAATTAATGCTTGTGCCTAAAGAGGTTGGGATGAAAGGTGTTATGTCAGAGAAGCTTTTCTTCCTTGCTTCTGGAATCCTGCCTCCCATGAGGAGCAGACCACCAGCACAAGCTTGCCTGTATTATTCAATTCCCACAAAGGGGTGTGGGCTAATGAACTTGAACAGCTGGGAGCCCAATAGCCTTGTCTTCCTGTGCTCCACAACAGCAGGGTAGAGGCACTGAAAGTGCTGAGTGGGGCTCTCCCGAGTCCCTGAGCCTCCCACTTGGCCTCTCTGTTGTTCAACAACAGAATTGTTACTGAAGGGTTTCTGTGCCAAGGGAACTGGAGCGTTCTGACAATCCTTTAGATCCTGGAAAGGGGCTGTTAGTGTGATGAGGGTTGCTTGTAGCAAATGCTGATTTAAAATGCCTTCTGGTGTAACTTCTCTCTCAGACAGAGTGAAGTCATCTGTAACTATTTCAGTCAGTCTGGGCAGGAGAAACCACTTACCACCACCTGATAGCTATTACCAGACATCTGAAAGTCTTATTTGGTAGCTCCATTGTAACTTCTTGGCTACAAATGCTTCTCAAGGTGGTGCAGTAGTGAGAGAGGTGGAAGTGATGTGTTCAGATCACTATTTGTAACCTTACCTCCCTTGTGGCAACACATGACCAGATTGGCTAAGACATGGTTCCTATTCCAGCATGGACAATGCAATTTCTAAAGAAAATTTACAAGAATGAAAATGTCGATGTCATTTTTATAAGTCTAATGAGACAAGTCAATATGGACAATGCAACAGTGAAAGCGTCATTATTTTGACCTGGGAATATCAAATGCTTAACTGAGAGCAAAACCACTAAAACAAAAGGACACAAACTCAGAGTTGCAGACTTCATGACACGTCGCTTTTACTAAACACAGCTTTATTTCAACTTTGTGTGTGTGGTAATGAAATCCCGGTTCCTCTATGCGCGTTCAGAACACCGAATTATATGGTTTAGGGCCAGCGGCCGGCTCTGCCACAGCCTCTGTCAGCACGGAATTCCCTGGAGTGGCAGTGATTCCATTTCTCCAGCAGATGGCCGTGCGATGTCCCATCTTCTGCGTGCGGTGAGCGGCGCGCAGAAAAGGTGGGAATTCGCCTTGAAACACAGGGAACGGGAGGAAACTATAAACCTCCCTCTGGGAAACCCCTTCAGGCACTCGTGCTTCATCAAAGATATATAGAGTCAAAAAGATGCAATAATCTTTTTTTTTTCCCCCCCAATAGTCCCTGAAATTATTTTGAGTGCTGGGTTTAAGAATACATGGGACAATAAATTATACATCCAGGCCAATATATTGGATGACAGACACCTCATGTTAAATTTCTGTATGCATTACTTGTTTTTCTGATACAACTGGAAGGACTCATTGCTCAGGATTTCGTATTGCTGCTTTTTTTGGCTTTCTTTGTGGTGCTTTGTTATTGCAAATGGCACCTCTAAGGTGGGTCTAGCTGTCTCATTTGAAATTTTTTTTTGTTTAAACTGAGCATGGCGTATCTAATTTTTAAAAGGTCTCAAATGTAAGTCATTTGATGGCTATTTCTACTCTAAAGACTATGTGTATTAGGTTTTTGGTCTGGTGCTCCCATCACACCTGCTGTTATCCAGCATCTACAATGGGAAATCTCAGCTGTGGGAATACGGGGCACATAAATGTAATCACCATATGATGTCTTGGAGTGATTCCTTTGGAAAAGGTCTGAGCCCTGCTGGAAGAATGATGTAGGAGAAGCTATATTGCCAGTGACTCCTCTGAATTTGTTTCACAAATGAAAAGCCTGAATTTCTAATGCTACTTGCCAAGTACCTTTCCTGTACCGTGGTGAAATGTGATAAGTACACAGTATGTGACTGTCTGTGGGTGAGGTTGGTGTGTGTGTGTGTGCATCACTGGCTCCAGCCCTGTCAGAGGCAGTGCAGTGCAATTTGGGCTTGCTCCATGGCTGGCTTGCTCTGACAGAGATGCTATGTGCTTGGTCTCACAGCCATTATGTTACATGAATAATTTCAAAGCATTAGTAAAACAAGCACACAGGAAGAAATACGTATCCTTGGAACTTTAAGAGTGAATAAAACTGTGAGAGTTTGGGTATTCTAGAACGTGGGGCAATTGATTTACTAGGGAGGATGAAAGATAAGGTGGATAGTATATCTGAAAAAAAAAATGAGGCATCTGTAGCACCAACAGTGTCAGTGAATGCATTTAGAGCACAGGAAAGACCAGTAAATAAAAGAATAAAAGGACGTTGATCAGCTGGTCTTTATCACAGGAAAGTAACTGACTCCCTTGTCATAGATTGTATCACCACAACACCACCTAATAAATCCTGTATAATGAGTTGGGCTGACTGCAAGAATTTAGCTTCTGTCAAAAACCATGGCACAGAAAGATAAAGGAAGCTGTTGAAATTATAACCATTTGAGGATTTTGTATTTCTCTTCAGGCAATTTAAAAAGATTCTATCAAAATATTGGTCCATATGCTAATTTCCTCTGAGTTCCTAGCCTGACTTTTACAGCACCTTTAATTTACAGCTTAAACATCTTATATTGTCTGAATTGCAGTCCATTTATCTTCAAATGTTATGTGAAACATGGAATTTCTTGACTCCATATTTTAATCTGTTTCCCTGGTAACTTGCATTATGGCTAAACTGGATTTTAATATTTGAAGTGCCAAATAATGTCACCATACCCAAGTTATTCTGCTTGTACTGTACTAAAGACTGGAAATCACATTAGTTGCACGTAATTGGTATTCCTTAGACATGCTCCTTCTGGAACGTTGACTTCAAAATGTTCCACAAACTGAGCAAGTACATAAAAAGTGATATCAATTTACACTAGTAAATTTATTACCTAATTTGTGCTTTTTTTTTTTTTTTTTTTAATAAAGTAAAACACCACCATTAAGCCTGACGGCTAGAGACTGTGTGTCAGGAACATGAAAATCTCAGTTCTGTTCCCAGCTATCTGATCAGTTCATTACTTTTTGTCAGTGAAGGCACTTTTTGGACTTCAGTTTCTGCAGCTGTGATATTGAATTAATAATGTTAGTCCAGATATTTGAAAATTACTTTTGGATCTTTTGGGCTGAAATTTAAAATAAGAAGAGATAATCCCATCTGTCATCACCAGAGAAAATACTTAAAGTATTGCCACCTTTGTTAAGTTTTTTAATATGTATACCAGTCATAAATGTCAGATGACATTTGTTGGAACCTAGAATTTGATTATGTTTTGAAATTGTTTTTATTTTTTAGGTGTTTCAAAAATGTAGCATCACCATTGCCTTTAGTAGTACGATTTCCATGGTTGAAGATCTGTGTAATCTGTAAAAACAAACAAACAAAAAACCAACCAAAAAATCAGTTTCAACAAACCTGGTTAATTTTGTAGCCATTAAAAATCCCTAATTAGTTTTCCAGCTGACAATCTGTGTGTTGTCTTTATACTGCTGTTATATATAGTTCTAAAATATTCCTCTGGAATTTTTAGCCCTGGGCATTTATAAATTCCGTTTATTATACAGCAAATGTTGACGTTTTAATATTAACACCAGCCCCTGCCATTCTTGAGAAAACTATTATAAAGCCAGTCAACATCTTCAGCAATGTGGCCCCCCACTACACAGAGCAGGTAAGAGTCACTGCATATGATCAGATTTTAGTACAGCTGGTACAGAATACAGAAAGAAAAAAATTGTTGTGCAGTCATCCCAATTATCATGTTCTCAGGTTAACTCAAATCCTTTACTTTGCTTTTTCTCCCTTCTTCAGCTCAAGAACAGCAATCGGTTATACACAGCAACCAGGCTGAAAGCAGCAGAACTGTTGGTGAGAGGACACCAGGAGCTCTGCAGGACCCCAGTGGACCAGGTCAGTTGTTAAAATTGCTCTCACCTCTACCCAGTCACTGAGATCACTGCAAAAACAATTTGAGGAAAATCTCTGCCTACTGAAGGGACCTGAATGCAATGTCAATTTTGATCAGTCATGGTGCAGTGGTTTGCTCTTCTGATAAAGATGGGCAGAAGATACTGAATTTAAATATACCAGCAGGTTAGAAATTACATAGGGTTTTATGCCTAAATTAAAACCGGGGAAGTATTTGGTATAGAGATACTTAAGCTATTACGTTATTGAATACAATAAATTAATTAACAGGAGGAAAAAAAGAAAATTAAAGCAAAAACCCCCAGCCCAAATACAGAAGTAGTAGAGACCAGCATTGCACACAGAAGAAAATGTAATGAAGTTATTGACTTTTTGACTATGTGATTATTGCTATGTATTTTCTTATAAAAATTGGTTCTTTATTCAAAATCAGTACAAAGATGTTTCAAACCTTAACGAGGGCAGCTAAGGCATGTTTTAAGCTACTATGTCTAGGATGATCAAATAACTAAGAAACATAGCAAGAGTTTAAACATTTATGCCAGAGAAGTTTGAGAGTATTTCTTATTGCCTTATACATTTGCTCATTATTGTGTTTATTTCATTTTGTCTGGATATTATGTTTTTGGAATATAAGGTCAGTGTTGTCTGGCTAAAGTATGTACAGAAAAATGAGAATTGTAAGAGCTGGTCAGTATAAAAAAGATTTATTGAAATAGTGATCTATATTGAGAACCTATGTTAGATGACTGCTTTGTCATCATTTGAAAATCTTCTCCACGTTTTGGTCACTAATTGCTGGCAGCTTTTTTTGGGAGACATCCTGCGATGCTTGCCATTTTAGGAGGAGAACCGCGCTGTTGCCTACACGTGCTGCAACATGAATGGTGGCCGTTTTTCATGGGGATGAAACCCCACTCCCCCAGTGTCTCAGGGTCAGGTCAGAGGTGGAGTTTGGGGCTCTGATGGCAGCCAGAGTCTAGGCCTTTTTATTTCTGAGGAGACTACAGGTGTCAAGAACAATTTGAGCAGGTTTTAAAATAAATTTGACTTTGTAGGTTAAGCTTCTATTTTTAATGATAGACTAATCATTATTCCAAAGTAATTTATATATTACCTATTTTTCTGCTTACTGCTGTGTTGAACAAGTCTTTGTTTTCACCTTAACAATGGATAATGTATTCCTTCAAACACAAGCCTTGCAAATTCATGAAGTTACGTTATAAATGGTAAGTAAAAATGAATGCTTTTGTGACTGCTTTAAAGGAGATTGACTAAATGAGAGTTAACTGAATACCCTGTAGGGTACTAGGTAGAGGAAGAATGGCATTATGTTGATTAAAATAAGCTAACCATTCAGAATACTCTTGTAGAATCATAAATACTTTATAATGGATACATATGCTTCAGTAATTAGTAACTGCTGTGCTGCTGAATCTCACTAATACATGATACATGACAAAAATCAAGATGATCTACTCAAAACTAAAAATTCAGAAATTTTTCTCCCCACTTTTGGCTAATGTCTCTCAGTTAATTATACCTTCTTTTATTTATTCACTAAATAATGTTTAACAATACTAACTTGTTTTGGGTTTTTTTCTCATTTTGTGTCCCAACCAAGCACTTTTTCAAAAAATGAATGAGAAGATTAGCAGTCAGGAGATGAAACTGACTTTTCTACAGAAGAAGGTTGACAGCATTGCTGCTGCGATGAATGATGTGAGCAAGATGCTTTCTTCTCTGGAAGGCAAAATCAATGAAGATAAGGGCAGAGACTTCCAGTCTTTTCTAAAAGGTAAGAAAAATAAATGAATGTAATCACTCACCCTGTTAGAAGTGCCAGGAAAAAAAGCTAAAAATCTTCATAGACTGTTCTATTCTATTACTCAGCACTGTTGGAGAAGTAATTTAAAAAATTTTGTTTCATGAGAGGAATTTGTTTATTTCAAAATTCACTATGGTGTCTTTCATAGTGACAAAAAATTTATATTCTTGGGTGCTTCATCATCTACATGGCAGCTTAAGCCACTATCAAGCCATTTTTCATTTACTTAGAGCATCTGCAAATAGTCTCAGGTCTGTTTTTGTTTATCTGTCAGCTACTAAAAGATGTAGTATTTGTTTTGCTACCAAGTCTAACAAATATTCTTTAATACATAATTCACACACACAGGGCAAACTATAAAGAATTCTGTGGAGGCTGTGTTTATAATACAGCAAGCATTCTGCTGAATAATTTGTCCCGGATTGTATTAGGCTATCTTTGATAAACTCCTGTATTATGTTCAGTATGAGAGAAAGACACAGCTAAAGATCAGGAGCTTGGGCAGCTCTTCACCAGCAGAATCATGCATCCATTTGTTGTGAATCCTGCAGCAAGATCTGTGTGTTACCCAGCTGAAAGAGTTGTTTAACAAGCAGATTTAGACTGAAACTTTCATTTCCGCAATGTGCAGTATTTTTCTCAAGTATTTTTTCAGGAATATTCCCCAAACCATATTTTACACTTCAGAATCCAGAGAGTTATCTGCTATTTAAAACTAGAGCAGAGATGCTGGAGTTCCTTACATTGAAATAAAACTGAACAAAACAATAAGAGGCTTTGTATCTTCCTCAGATTTACCAAGTTGGGTGCCATTTCTTGTATTTTCAGTCCTCTGTCTCCTGAGCTGCTCCTGCCATGTGCTAGATGGCTCTCTTGTATGCAAGTTCATTTCATCTCTTGATCGGTGACCTGCTTTCACCTCTCCACATATTGCTAGATGGCATTCTTGACCTCTGGGTGCACATTTAATCTGTCTTTGAATAGTTTCCATTTCCCTTCTGCTTTCTCCTCATTCTTTTTTTTTTTTTTTTTTTTCTATTTCACTGTTCCAGCTGTCATTTTCATGCTAGTCTACAAGGTGTTTTTCAGCATCCTGTGTTTCTGCTTCTGCACTCCCTATCTCTATTTCAGGGTGTAAGTCTTAATTAAAATCTGCTGTCCAAAACCCTCCTCCTTTGAAAACGCCCTTCAAGCCTTTATTGTTTTTACCTGGGATGTTTTATATTATACCTGCTCAGAAAATATCTCCAGCTGATATCCCTCTTTTTGATTTATCTTCTCCATCTGTCTCCTAATCAAGAAGATAGAGCAGCGATGAAAAAGATGCTATTAACTACATTCCTTGGCTCTAATTATGAGCATTCAAACACAGGTTATTCTTGGCTTCTACATGGGTAAACAGCAGGAATGGGGAAAGGAGGAGAGAAAGAAAAGGTTAGTGTGTATGATGGCTTCTATTTGCTATGACAAATGGCAGCTGCAGTTTCTGTCCAGGAAATATCAGACAGTTGGACTCAAATGCATAAACAGCATCCTAAAGTAACAGGACCCTAAAGGATCTTCCACGCTATTCACTGTAGCACTGGACATTCTACCTTGCTAAAAATTACTCTTAGAAGCTCACCTGAAGCAAACCACAACTTTCCCAGTTCCACTGCCATCCTTAAGCAACCTGCTTTTGAAGCACAGTTAAGTCTGTAGTTGCTTTATGCTATTCAGGCATTTTACTTCTTCACCTACTTTTCCATTTTCTTCCTCTGGTGCCAGGTCCTTTTCTCACAGTCCATTCATCTCCCTTTTTTCTTATCACAGAATCTCTAATGTTCTGCCCATCTTTGTATCAGGGTTTGTTAGGAGTGAGGTCTGATTCTGTGACCAAACAATTCAATACATTTCAAAAAGTCTTTAATTCTTGGTTTCATCTATGACTTCAGTGACACAAACACATCATCTGCTAATAGAGGGCAACACTCACTGGAGTAACTGATATGCTCCGCTGTTTAGTTAATGAAACCTGTTGTGCATTTTAAAAATTGCTTTCAGTATTCAGGAAGCTGTTCCCATTTGTTACTCAGGGAAAATAACTTTGTGCTCTTTTTAATTTAAAAAACTCTGCTTACTTCCTGCTATTATTTTCTTCCTCCTCTAATTCCACATTTAATATACACCTTTCCTCTTCATTATAAAAATGTACACTTCTTTCAAAATGAACTCAGTAATGGAGTGTTAATCACTTCCAAGTCAGAAATGTCATTTGCAGCTGCATATATAGCCTCAATTCAGTCTCCTGTGTACATAAATTTATTTTGTACATTATTTTTCAAATAATTGAAACTGCAAAGAGAGTATATGTTGACACAGAGTAATTACACCCTTTGGTTTTCAGCCAGGAAGCTAAAATTAAAATTTATAATATCATAAAAAGTGCAAGAGATCTTTAACATTCCCAGGTAGTTTGGACATTTGTATTTCAAAACGAGCAACAGAGAAATTGAGTTACATCCATGAGTGCACACATGTATTTGCAGCTCAAGCTTAACAATATGCCCACTTGTCACCAAGTTTGGGACAGGTCTTTGTGTGGACGAGCGTGCTTCCACAGCCCCTGCTGCACTTTGCTTACGAACTACCCAGTTGTCCTAGCCAGAAAGCGGGGTAGAGAGAAATCCAAAGCTGTCTGGTTTAGCAGGCTCCACACTCCTCTGGTCAAGGGAACACCTGCAAACCAGAGCTGAGCTCCGTACTACACTCACTATCCAACTGCATGGAGCTGGCATTGCTATTCCAGCTGGAGAGTGGGGCTGGCACCTTTGTGGCCATCACAGAAAATAAAGGTTGGTATAGACTCTCTGGAATGCCTCTCACAGATGAATGGTCTGTTATCAAGATTTGTTACTGAGATCAACAAATTTAATTGAATCCTCACAGAAGGTTTAGAGTAATCTTTGTTCTTTCCATAGCCATCAAATTTTGTTTTTACAGCTCATTGTGTCTTAGAGCACGGAGGACTTTTCAGCATCAGAAAGTAACCTGACCAAATCATCTCTTGGAATGGGTTTTCTACATGTCAGTTTTTTATCTTGGCTCATATCTTGGTTTTTCCTCTCAGCTGCCAGGACACCTTTATTCTCAGATATTTCAGTGTGCACATAAATGTGCCTATTCATGTACATGCACCTGTCTCTAGTCATTGACTTGCTCTTTAGGTAGTTAAAAGGAAGATAATAAAGGTAATCTCAGTATTATCACTGTTGTTTATTATACTTTATGTAAAATTTCTGGGACATTTGGGACCTCGTTTGACAATAATGAAGTTTAATTCTTAGGAAACTTCATGTTAGATTTCTCATGTGGCTCTTGCCTGGTCTAGTAAAATTGGGTCTGATTTCCTGATGCTTTACTGCGCTTGCTGAGAATGTGCCTTCAAGTAAGTTTTGAAGACATGCCTCAGTGTTTTAGAGATGAAGAAATAAATTCCGGGCTGTAGAATTAATTGAGAATAAAATGGAAGAAAGGAACAGGTAATTTCTGCCTTTATCAATACAGTTTTATTCAGAGAACCTGTGGTCACTGAAGCATTGTAGAGGTTGAAGAGTTTAATCATTATACCACAGTTGGGCTGCAAATGTTCATAGGGTTTATGAAAATTGTGCAAAGAATGCCTAAGTGTTTTAGTTGGACACAGGAGCTACCTTTGAAGAATAAATTAATAAAAATCCTTCTCACACCAGAACAGAACTACTGCTCTAATTCATTGAAAGATGTTGTGCAGAACTCTTTTATGCCTGTGTTGACCTCTCTAAGGCTATATGGGAGACAAATTTTTATGTTGTTCACTGGGGCAGAATTCATATGCCCATTTCTGCCTAGTGCTTTTCAGGATCAGAATTCCTAGGAGCTATTTAAGGAGTTGTAGTATGCAAGACTTAAAGTTTCTACCCTTAAAATGCCTGCATCTTGCAGCAGTTGTCATGTTACTAACTTCACTTATTCAATAAGGCTATTTTTTTTCATTTTGCTTCTTTATCACCATAGTGTGTTGCATCATCACCTAGCACATACAATACAGTAGGAAGGTAATAATCTCTGCTTTCATTTCTTGACCATAATCTTGTAAAGAAGATTTTTTTTTTTTGCCTTACTCTCTTAGTGGAGAAAGGACGCATCATTTTTTATGAGCAAGCCACAAAAGCACACAGATCTCTGCCTTTCAGTGCTCAGAAACAGCTTAGGTAAGAGGTCAAAGCTGGTACTACATGTAGAGTTTGAGCTCGTCCTTTCAAAATACTAGAAAAAGTCCCAATAATTTCAGTAGAAACAGGGATGAATCCTCAAACCCTATAGCTTTATATAACCTCTACATTCTTCAGCTGTAGGTTTTACTCTAAATGTGGGTAAATGGGGGCAGGGGTGTGCATTTCACCTCTGTGCAGTGCTGTGTTTGCTCACATTGTGGGAAAAACTTTGATGTTACTAACAGAGTTGATTTGTTTGTTTCCATATTTCTCCTTTCCCGCAAAGGTCTCAAATCCAGAAGTATCAATGACTTAATCAAAGATGTAGTCAGAGAACACTCGCAAGTATTTCAAGGTGAAATGCAAGAGAGCATGGCTCAAATTTTCAAGACTATGTCTAGCATGTCAGGTGACCTTGAAAATACAAAAGAACTAGTCAAGCACCTGAATGAAACCCAAAATAAATTTGCTCAGGAGAAAGATAGTGGGCCAACAGAGCTTGACATTCTGGAGCTGAAGAGTCATATGGTGCAGATGAGAGAGGAAATGTCCCTCACTTGTGAGAAGCCTGTGAAAGCTTTACAAGAAAAGCAGAAGTCCTTGGAAGTGAACTTGGAGCATCAACAGTCAAGAAGTGAAATTTATTATCAATCTTTAAATAGGACCCTTACTGAAATGAGAGATGCTCATGAACAACTGTTATCAGCTGAACTGTCTTCAAGACAAAACCTCCCCCCAGCAGATCAAGTCATGGAGTACAATGTTACAGAGTACATGATCACACTGCATGAGAAAGTAAAGAGACAAGGCATGATGGTGCTGGAGATCTATGATGACTTAAGAGTGCAAGATAGCAAGATCAGCAATCTCAGTGTTGCACTGGAAATTCAGAGAGACTCTGTTCTGGGGCTCTGTGATGACATGTTGTCAGAGAGCAGAACAGATGTCCAAGCGCAGCTGGCAGCAGTCCAAGAGAGTGTGACTGTTCTAAACAAGAGCCTCTCTGATGTGTTCCTTCCATTGGGCAATAAGATGGACAGAATGAATGAGCAAATTAATGACTTGTGCTACGATATGGAGATCCTGCAACCCTTGATTGAACAAGGGGTACCTTTTAGTCTAACTTCAGAGTATGAGCAACAAATCCAAGCTAAAGAATTTAAAGAGAAACTTGAAAACCTCACTGTTGTCATTGATGGAATGAATTCTGCAATGAAGGAACTTTTCAAAACTCAGGAAGGACTTAAAAATGAATCTCAAGCTTATCAGGAACTGTTTGAGAGTCGTGTTAATGAATGTTCCATGGAAATAGAGGACGGATTAAACAAGACCATGATAGTAGTAAACAGTGCTATTGATTCTATTCAAGATAATTACGTACTGAAAGACATGCTACATGCTCTAAGAAATGAGACTGAAGTTTGCTGTGGCAGAGCTGAGGAACTAGACAGCCTCCTGGCTCTTATTCCCCAGTTCCAACAGTTGAATGAATCCTTCCGGTCACTGCTTTATGATGAGAGATACAAAATTACTTCACAAGTAGCACCATCCCTTTTTGATCTTCCCTCCAAGGAGTCTGACAAAAGTATCCTCCACAATTTCAGCAGAGTTTTCCATATTTTAAATGATACCTCCTCAAAAGTGGAAAAGCAGTATCAAGAGATCAGCCGCCTGGAAGAAAAACTATTTGACTTTGTGGAGGGCTCAAAGGACCATGAGGTTCGCCTTCTGAACGTAGAGTCAAAAATTTCCAAGTTTTTGGCAAACAACTGTGTCTCACTAAAAAAAACCAAAGCTGCCTCAACAGAGAAAGAACAGGTGGTCTCACTTCAGCTCCAGGCACTGAGTTCCAGGATCAAAGCTCTGGAAGCCAAGTCGATCCGTTTCTCAAATGTCATGCCGCTCGTGAACAAGACTGCTCATGAGGCCTGGGGGCTGTGCCTCGACACCAACAACAGCATCCAGAAAGTGAACGCAAGCATACCTCTGCTAATTAAATTGGCTCAGCCAGATATCCCCCTGCTGCAGAGAGGCCTCAAGGAGCTCGTTGAATCAGTGCTTGAAGTAAAAGCAGGAACTATTTTGACAAATTTAACCCAGCATGTTGACATATCCGTGGTAAATGCAATGAACAATATCACCAAACTTCAGAAGCAGCTGAAACCAGTAATAAAGAAGCCCTCTCCAGCAAAAAAAATGGCAGGAAATGCCACCATGAGCCTGGCAAGCCGAAGCCAGAGAAACACGGATAATGCAATAGATCCAGGTAATGCATTTTACTAAAAATCAAGGTATGTTTTATAAAGATGATGTAGCCATTGTGATGAACTGAGCGGCAGAACTTGACTGAGAGTAAATAAGTCTAAAGACTGCTGTGAAGAGTGTTTCAGAGGATCCTGAGATTAGTCTCTTGCTTACAACAGAATTTATTTTGATAATGAGGTTTTGCACTCAATTTAGCTTTCCTTTAATAGATTCCCATCTGATCAGTTTAAGATATATACACATGCACATAACACTAAGCTGAGAACCTGGCCTTTGAAAAGTTACTGACAGTTTAGACAAAACTTCAGAACAATAATTTTATGCCTGCATCTCAATTAGCAATTTCAATAGAAAAAAAAGTGTATGCAAGCTGGGAGAGAAATATGGAGTTGCATCAGTGCTTTGCAGTGTCAGCAGGGATGATAGGTATCAAAAACCTGAAGCAAGTGAACAAAAATGACTGTAATGAGGCTTTTGCTGGCTCCTTCAGGACTTCAATGAGAAGTGCAGTTACAGCAGTGTGTTCCTGAAAAAGCAGGAATCCAGCCAATAAAGGAAATTTGGCTCCAGTCCACCTGGAGAGCAGCTCAGCTAAGCAGGAGCTGCCATTCTTAACAAGAAAATTTTGTGTGATCTGCTTCTGAACTTAAATTCAAATGCCATCATGTGAAACGAGTTATGAATGAATTCACAGAAGTGCAAACTCTTGAGTTGTGACTTCTGCAATCATACTTGAGTGAAAATGACAAGCACAAGATAATGTTTTATGGAAATAAAACTTCTGGCACAATACAAAAAATGAAGAGTGGATGAGTGACTTGAAATACTGAGATGATTCTAATTCACATTAAAATTAGGATTTCTAAATAACAGAGTCATGTCCAGATACTCTTGAACACCCAGACCTGAATATTTTGTGTAAAATGCTCTTAAACTCAAGAACATTTCTAAACCAATACTTGGTCCCTATTGCAAAGAGATGTACAGATAGTTAGAGCTATTACTCTTGTTCATGTCCTAAGGCCATGGGCAATTTCCTTTTCCCTTTCCATGATTTTTTCCTTCCTTTCCAATTGAATTCTTCATTCTCTTCCCCTCCTAAGGACAGTTTCTCAATGATCGATGGAAAGGATCCTTTTTTAAGCCATAATCCGATGACTGGCTTGGTTTCTGATGAAAGTCATCCCCATTGAAGGATTTCAGTCCTTGGTTATCTTTTCAGTTAGAGCGAAGACACAGCTACTATAGGAGGCAATCACACTTAAAAATGCACAAAGTGATTTGAATATTTTGCTATTCAAAATTGCAACTCTTCCTCAGGTCCTATTTGGTTTATGTCTGTTACTGGCACTGCACAGGATGGAGATTCAAAATCTTTATTCAAAGCTGAAATTAAGAAAAAATGAGAGATATCTCTGATGAAGAGAGATATGTTTCCACACCATGTACTTTGTTGGAAAGTATCACTAGTGCTACCTGCCTGGAGCATGGGAAGGTGCCACCTGCTCTGGTTTTCACTCATATTGATGCATTAATGTCTTTCCCATTTATTATTTATACTCAATTTTAACAAATAACTTGCTTGATAGCCTTGGATATATGCTCACTTGTGGAAAGTGCAGTTCTTTGCAGATGTGGAGAAGCCTTATTTTTGTATGAGGTTTCTACATAGCAATGTTTATGCTGACTTTTCCATTGGTAATGAGATTTTGTACTTAACAAATTTCATGCCTAGCAAAGCCATACATTATATTTCTGTAAGTTAAAGAAGCAAGACCATTACCCTAATTAGCAAATATCCATCTTCTGCCTGGCTGGATTTTACTTCTCCATGAAAGCTTTTTCTCGCAAGTTCTAGGACACCACCAGAGATTTGTGCTGCCTTTGCTAAAATTTCTAGAAGAAATTCTAAGGCATAATTGGCTAATTATAAAATGTATTTAATCTTAGATTGCCTTTTTCAACCAAAAAAAAAAAATCTAGAGGGAGGTGAATGACAATTTTCATGGACTCCAATATGTTCAATGTTTGAACCTACTCTTACAGATTAGGGGTTTAACTGGCTTTAATGTGTTCAGGATTTGACACTGAGGTAATACTTTCTCAAGTACTTAGTTGAAATCAGAAGAAAACAATGTGAGTTTGCATTGCATATGCAGGGACATAACACTTAGCAGACTTCCCATATTGTGGAATAAACTTAAGAACTTATGTTCTATGTCAAGTAGAGGCTGCAATACATGTGTGAGGGGTGAAAGCACCAACACTTCACCTGACACTGACTGTAACAGCAACCCAGGATGCATTAAAAAGTGATTATCTTAAGACAGCTTCAATATCTAAAAGGAGATGACAACATTAAAATACATACATTTTTAATATACATATATACATACATTGTAGCTTTTAATTAGTCTTGGTTTTCGGTTGTGACTGGTCCTACTTTCCAATGCACTGTTCTCCTGCAGAAATGAGTGATGCAGTGTGAGGGCAGCTTAGCTCAGTTCCCATTTTCCTGTTGCTATTAGTGCTGCTCTCTAGGGAATCTAGAGGCTGCTGTGCTTTCCAAATGTGAGTGTGTTCTCTTGTTGCATATCTAGTATGGGTTGTGGGTTTTGCATTATTCAGATTATGCCACCCTCTCATCAACATGAATAACTGAGAGTCAAGCTGTGTTGTATTCTTGCATTTAAAACAGTGCACCTGTGTGAGAGGTAATTTCAATTCATTCTCACTTTCTTTCTTATTTCTGATTTTGTTTTCACAAGATTTCTAACTCCTAACAGAAACGCAAGCTTCCATTGTTGCTTTATCATTCAAACCTTAATTTCAAGTGAAATATTAACCTATTGAAATGTTTTCCATCTTGTGTTTTAATTGCACAAATGAGATGGTTATTGCAGTTCAGCTTGGTGACATACTCTTCAAATTTGCATATTTACTCTTTAGATGAAGCTGTTGTGTTGTTTTTAATTTGGTGAGCCTCGAATCATCACACAGGAATTATACCTCTGCTTAACAGAGAAACAGAGTTGCTGGAGTCCCAGTAGCTCAGATTGGCCCTGACACTCTGCCCCACCCAAAACTGGAAGGCACAGCCCTCTCCTCCTTGCTTTCTGCCTGCTGTCAGCCTGAGGGTGCTAAAACAGGGGGGATTAATAACTATAGGCTGGCCACCAGTTTGACCCTCTGTTAGCAGGGTGATTTAGTAGATTCCCAGGCTCTTCCAGTCTCCTAGGGCTTCCTGAGAAGCAGGTACTGATAACTGAATACTGAGAATATGTTTTTAGGTTACGTCCTGGTCAGAAGAATTTCCGAGCTGAACTACTGGAGTCAATCTTTTCCATAAGGAGACCATTAAATTTCTGAATATTTGTTTTGCTTCTAAAAAAACCCCGGTAGATACTGACAGAGCTTCATTATTTGTTTGAGATTTGTTTGCACAGCAGTGGCAGTCTGTTTCCCAAAAGAGCTTCTGGCTGTCTGCCTTCCCAAAGAGTAGCAAAACTGAGCATTAACTGGCTCTTCTCATTACTACCACACCAAGTGTAATTAGCAACTACATTTTATTCTCTGTTAGCAATAGTGACAATTTAAGCCTTTAATTTATAGTCTCTCTCTCTTTTACTCATCTACGCTGCTAAGTTGTGAAACATTAATGAACAATCAAAGATTTGTTTTAGTAGGAGATCTGTTCCTAATCTGAGCCCTCTGGTATCTTTACCCCGAGGAGATAATTCAGACATAGCGTCTCAGGACACTCTTCAGCAAGAAAAGAGAAAATACTGGGCAGAGGAGCAGCCTCAGCCAGCAATGACTGCAGAAAGATGCTATTGTAGCGTAGTTACATGGAAATTATTGGCACAGTGGAGATCTGCAGAATTTGCCTCTTGCTCTGAAAATCCTAATTTGACTCAAACCCCACACAACTCCTATTGTAGGAAATGGAGGAGCTTCCCAGTTGCTGTTAAGCAATGCTTCACAGGGAGGGTTAATTTAATGTAGATAGAGCTGTGTCTGAATTTGAATTAACTCCAAGGTTAAGTTCAGGCAGAATCACCCCACAGCAGACTTCCAAAATGCTAGTCTCAATATCATTATCATTTCCTTTTAGTGATCTTTTTACTGTTTCTTGGGTTTGCTTCTTGATGATGATAAGTAGAGGCCAATTAGCAGAGAGACTGCTGTGTTCTTACAGGAAGCTTTTATATTTTGGGAGTATGATACAGTCAGCACAATCAGCTGTTTTCCTTCCTTTTCAGCTTTCCTTTGACACTTGGTAAATATCTGGATGCTTGGTAAACATCAGTGAAATGTTGTGGGTGCTTGGTAAATGTGAGTGAAAAATAACTTCAATGAAGGATGTAGCAAACGATTATCTGAGAAGCAAACCATTATTTTCTCATGTCCAGTTGCCTGTGCTGTGACCCCGGTCATGACAGTCCTAAATTGCTTGATTTCAGGCATTACAGAAGAGACATTATTTTCTGTGAAAAGAATGACTGTTGTGTTTATAAATCCATGTGCTATATCAGAGCAAATTCAAGTGTCGCTTTACAATGTCCTTCAGCATTCTGCTCACTGAGCTAAAATATCACACAGAAACAGTTCACCTTAATGCAGTAGTCTGTGAAATATCTGGTTGGGAAAACAAAGATAACCCTGGAATGACTGAAATATCTATGTGAAATCCAGGTCAGCATTTTCCTGGCAATAACTAGGTACTTTTATGCAAGACTTTTTCAGTTCTGACCTACCAACCTAGATTTACCATAACAGGACTGTGTGGAGTTCTCTTTCCAGAGTTCTGCTGATAATTACTGGCAAAGAAAAGGGTTGTTTTCTAAAATGTCTGACTTTTGACCAAACCAAGAGAAAGCAAAAATGTGTGCTTTGCGAATGCTTTGTGTTCAGAATTTTTCATAGCAATATTTCTTTTTTAATGTGACCTGAATTTTCTCCCCCCAAAACACTGCTGTGACAACACATTATTCAAGTACACTCAGTAATTACTGTCTGAGAGCTCAGCAGCACTGGCCTGACAGATTTCTCTGTATTGGCTGAGTTTAATTTGGCCAGCTCATACCTAATTGGCAACAGAGGCAAGGACATTCTCAGTGAGGGTGCTCTGCAAAGCCACCTGTTTGGTGTGTTTTTCCTTGCTTGCAATCCAGAACTTCTACAACAACCTTGATAGATACACTGGAATTAGGGACTGACTTATGGACAAGTATTTGAAGTGGCTGGTATAGCATTTAGGACCTTTCATCACCAGGAGCCTGGCTTTCCGGCAATGTTTGTCACATGCTGGATGAAAAATGTCATAGAGAAAACAGTCCAACCTGTACGACAGCAGTACAAAATCTCTTCTGGTACACCCAAGGATAAGATGGTGCAGTCCAGAAAGAGCAGCCTGATCTAACTTTTTGGAGGTTCTTCTTTCTTTCTGCATGTGCCTGATCCTCTGAGAGCAGCAGAGCTCAGAATTTACAGGTAATCTTGAATCTCTTGGAGGATAGCTGCAGGTATGCTGTGTTCAGGTCGAAAGGGAGGCTGGACAAGAGCTGAAGTTGGCCTTCACAAAGAACTTCAGCAGAAATGGTGAATTGACAAAGAGCCTTTCCAAACACTGCATACTTAGCAAGTGTCACTGATTACAACTGAGGCTGTTGCTTTTGCTCCTCTCTTTCACAGGGCAGGTTTCAGCGTGTGCTAGCTCCCCGTGCCAGAATGGAGGAACCTGTGTCAATGACAGACAGAGTTTTGTCTGCGCCTGTCGCCACCCCTTTGGAGGAGTCAACTGTAGTGTGAAGCTGGTGAAGGACAATTCCCTGAGTGTTGGCAAGTACAGAATTTAGCAGTGCAATACAGGATCAGTCCAAGCCTCTACCCCAGGGCCTAATTACAGAGCATTTGCTGGTCAGAGGTCTCACGTTTCGCTTTAATGAGTGACAACTCGAGCAGCAGAGTCCTATGTTTTGGTGCTACAGACATCAATCCCCACGGGTGACTCGTGATCTCTTTTCTTAATACGACCAGATGATGGGATTAAATTGGTTTGGGACCTGTGATAATAGCTGGAAAGCTCCCTGATGAAATGTGCAGAGTGGGAGGGTGTGCAGTAGATGCATTTGAAGGCCATGTCATGGGTTTTGAAGGGGGAGGTAAAATCACATTGCTGGGAAATGCTATCTTCAATGCAGCCCTAAATGTTCTATAAATACCAATAGCTACCAGAATGTGTGGGACTGTGCCCTCAAGGAGTCATTTTAGGCCTGCCTCTGGCTTTCATCAGCAAAGGATGCAGCCTCTTGAAAGATTCCAAAAGGAAAAAAAAAAGTGAAAATTATGCTTATTCATCATAATAAATACAATAAATAATTTACACCCAGGCCACAAGAAACATGAATTTCATGCATCTTTCAGCAGTCATTTGGCTGATTTTTATTCCTGACAGCATATGAATAGTGAATGAAATCATTTGTACAGAAGCAGGGAATGATAGCGTACAGGCTCAGCTTGAAGAGAAACCCATATACTTTTATCCCCTCATTTAACATCATGAATGCTAAACCTCCTCGCTGTTTGTCTAAGACTTGTGCCGAAATTCTTGGCTTCAGCGCTCTCACATGAGCAATGAAAGAGCTCCTGGAGTGGGGAAACTAGGCGGGGGTTTAGGGTGGAAAGAAAGCTCCCTTAATGATAACATAGTAGAGACAAACATAAAGTTCCCTTGCTGTTGCTAAATTTTTCTCTGGTGGATACACCTGGTACTAACTGTGAAGAAAATTACTTTTTATATAATATGAGAAGATGTGTTTATGCAGGAACACTGTGTTTCAGTTGCTCAAGTTGTGTCATCCACAGGATGATGTGACATCAGAAAATCTGCATTTGGTCTTCTGCCTGGTCCAAGTTGCCTTTCTACCATGTAACATCACTTAAAGTTTTTCTTTATTCCTTTTCAGATTTTTCAAAAGGATCATACAGATATGCACCTATGGTGGCTTTTTTTGCTTCCCATACATATGGAATGACAGCTCCAGGACCCATCAGATTTAACAATCTGGACGTCAACTACGGAGCCTCATTTGCCCCAGCAACTGGGAAGTTCCATGTTCCATACCTGGGGGTCTATGTTTTTGAATATACCATTGAGTCATTCAGCCCACGTGCCTCTGGCTATCTGGTCATTGATGGAATAGACAAACTCACCTTTCAGGCTGAAAATATTAATAACAGCGAGTACACTGACAGAGTAATTACTGGAAATGCTTTATTAGAGTTAAATTATGGTCAGGAAGTCTGGCTCAGACTGGCAACTGGCTCTATACCAGCCAAGTATCCACCTGTAACTACATTCAGTGGTTACCTGTTGTATCGGACCTAATCAGTCCTAAATGTGAGCTGTTACTCAGATGAAGCAGCCTGCAGATGAATCTAGCTTTGCATTTAAATACTTTGCTTCTTTAAGGGCCCTAAGCTTCCCAATGTTTAATGGCTGATCCTCCACGATGTTCTTTGGTTGTAGCCATAGGCACAACCCCAAGGAGTCCACAGGTTGGAGATGGGGGAAAACAAAGCATCTTCCTCATATTAATATGACTGGGAAGCACAAATCTAATGCTGTTCTGCTGTTCCGTTGCATAGACATACTTACATGAGATTGTTGAGAATCACTTCTCACGAGAAAGCTCAAGTTAAGCTTTCCTCTACACCCTGACTGCAAATCAAAAGTGATGGATGAATTTTGATGACTCAGAGGTTGGATTACTACTTAGCTCATTGTATCAATTGGTAATCATGTATATATATTCTATTTGGAAAAAATATTTCTTTTTCATTTTGCCTCCCATTATTCACTGCATACTTTGATATGGCAGTATTTAATTGATTCATGTTTTTTTTTTCTGTAATCAGTATGGTGATGAACTAGGATTTTGAATCTGGCAGCAAAAAAAAAAAAGCCAAAAAAACCCCAAAAAACCAAGAGAAATGCATTCAGATTAGAAATAAGGTAATTTGAGCATTTAAATTAGTCATAGGATAAACACCATAATGGATTTGATGGATTCTCTCTGCTGCTTGAAATATTTAAACCACAGCTGGATTTTTCTTGGGTGATATGTTTTAAGCAAACATTGTTATATTGGCTTCACACAGATTTTAGCACTTGACCTATAAAATACACAAGATTAAATTATATAACCAAAGTATTGTCTGAGTTTGAGTTCTATAAATCTATGATATTGTTTGTTTCTGCATTATATTCACTAACTACTGAGGCAAGATGAAATTAACTTCAGTCTGAATGTGATTTTTCAAGCACCAATCCAATAAAGAAATATTTTTAATTGATGCCTGACTGCCTAAACAAAAAACAAACCCTCAGGTTTTTATTTTTTATTCTTTGCAAAGTCCCAGGCTGCTGCAGTTTCTTGATATCCTGTTCCCTGGTGTGACTGGCCAGGTTTGTTTCTGGTTATTGCCTTTGTTAATGGTATTTGACCAGGTTTTTCTGTGTCTCTGTGTTTGTTTCACTCCCTTTTCTTAAAAGCCAGAAAAATCTAACTATGATCTATGCCAATCTATTGAAGCACTGAATGTTTTGGTGCTCCCTGAATTATTTTGTTTTCCACCATCAGGAACTTTTCTTGAAAACACATGGGGATCATCAACTCTTCTTAGTATTACTTAATGTACCTTACAAGATCTTAAGGTGAATGTCCATGAAATGACTGAATTCTTGCCATGCTCTATGTGGATAAGAGAATCCACAATATCTTCCCTTAGCTGCATAAATGTACATTTTGTTCCAAACAGAAATGAGCATTCCCCACTAGAAGCAGAGGTGCTGGAGCATGTCCATGGGCATGTGCCTGTGAGTGCTGGCTACCTGAACTACAGAAATGTGCAGCACTCAAGAGCATCCCTCCAACCTCAGGGATCATCTTATCATGGCTTGTGGTCAAGAAAAGCAGTTAAGAATTCATGAAAGTTCTCAATCCAAACTCACTTTTTAAATTTTTTGATGTTTTTCTGAGACCAGAAATCCTTTTTTCTTTGTGTTTAATGTGTAGTTGACATACCATGGACACTGAATGAATGTGCTACAGACCATTCTCTTGTTGCACGCCACATTTTTTTCAATAAACACTCAAATCTTTGATATGGCACTAACTCAGCCTACTGTATCATTGAATGTTATCAAATATAATGAACACACGCCACACTCCCTCCTTGTATGATGTTGTCATTTTAATGTGCTTAGTCTTCTTTATTCCTGCTGTGGTTACAGCTAAATGGCATGAAAATTACTCTCAAGATGAAATTAAAATAACCCACCAGAGTCTGCATCTCTGTTTTAATGTGACTTTCTTTGCCCTTGCAGCCCTTCCCTCTAAATCCTTCAAGCTGGGTCCTCATCTTCACAGACACTATTTTCCCCCAGCAATCAGATCATTTCTGTGTCATTGTACTGGTTTTCTTTCCTCTTGTCTTCCCCCTTTTTTTTTCTTCTCTCACAAAACAACAGATTGATTGGGATAAAGTAAGCATTCTGATTAACCCCACATATATATAAGTAACAATTAGAAGACTCCTTTCCCTAATAGAAATAGTACTGTAACTAATTCTCATTTTACTATTTAAAACATGTGAAAAAAAAGAATGCTTTAAAATGATAATAAAAATATACTCCCCTTTTTATACTGTTTAACAATCCCTTCCAATCTTTCTTCACATGTCTTCGAACTAATTATAGTTGACTTTGTCTAGTTTTAAAGACTAAAATTCAGATTGTTCACTGTGAAGATAGTTCTGTATCAATCACTGAAGCTTATTTATGGACTTGTGACTGTACTTGAGCTGGCTGGACTCACAACACAAACCACTGAGAAATAAGTGAGGATCAATAAGATCAGTCAGCCTACCCATTATGCAGAAGAGGAAACAATCAGCCTGAAATCCCAGGAGAACTTTTTAGGCATCAACCAGGATAGGTGATTCCTGAGGCACTTTATCACCCCTCTGCTTTCATCTTCATTTTCTGATTTGCATTCCCTAATGCCAGCAGGCAGCAAATCTGAACGCTCATCTCTGCCCACAGCCCTTGTGAGGGACCACAAAGCCATCCTGAGCTTTTGTACTTCAGAGTGAACAGTGTTCTCTTTATTTGGGTGACTCAATAACCATGGCAACATTTTGTCTGCTCTGGCTCTGACAAGCCCATCCAATTGACTCCAGAGTTTGTATTATCATTTTCTCACCTATACCAAGTGAGTTACAGCTGAACCCAGCCCCTCGTACACTTGGGATTCACACTGAGACCAGCAGCTGGTTTTCCTCACATGCCATTTCTAGCTGCATAGCCTGCACAGCTCATGCCAAGCTCCCCTGCTAACCCAGGCCTGCCTGGGTCTGTCTCATGGGTATTGCTGTCTGTCCCTACATCTGGGATGTTTTTGTTCAATTATTTTTTTTTCTCTGCGATAACATCCATGTTAGTAGCAAGCAGGAGAGCGACCATTATTTCTGAATTCAGGCAGTGACTAAAAGTAGCTATTAGGACCAACATTGCAGCTTAATCCCACCAAAATCAGTGGGTACCTGGTGATTGAGTACCTTTGACAGTGGGACAATAAGTGCATTGAGGCAATTGCAAAACTGAACCTACCTAGCAGCTCAAGCAGGCAGGTGAGTAGGAGAGTGCAAAACAAAATAAGAAAACACACAAATAGTTTGGGCATTTCCAAAGTACAAAAGTGTACACCATGGCTTTGCAGATCTGTCACTGGTAGATGCTACGTGGCTGCAGAAACAATTGCCTAGCAGCTCCATGCCTTTCATTAACCCCTTCAGGTCATCAGATGTATCACACTGAATTAACAATGTCTAGATTTTTTTCTGGTTTAATTTTAATAATCCATACTTCTTCCTATCCCTAGCAAACTGCTGGAAAGCCTGAGCCAAATACTCCTGTTCCCATGCTAGAGCCTTATCAACAGTAGAAGATGGAGACCTTCTTTTATTGTGGTGGATTTGTACTTACTAAAGCATCCTGGTGTAATCATATTTTCAGCAGTTTTATAAGAAGTACAAATATTTATCACAATTGATCATGTTTTTAAAATATACAGTAGTTCCATTGCAGTAATTTGCCCTTTGCAAGGCTGCCATTCTCCCCCTTTGTATGATGGCCCCGATGGCAGGAGAGTTCTCAAGGGTGAGAGAAAATAAAACACTCTGTTCAGATGGGACTCCAGTCAAGAGTGCATGGTAAGAAAGCGTTATCAGCAAGCTGCTTCCTAGCTGAAGTTGATATAGATATGTTACAACCAACGCACTGCCTTGTAATGAACTTCCTTGCTCTGCTTCCCCACCCTCAGAAATCTGTGGTGGCTGTGAGCTGAAAACAGTCTTCTGCACTCACATGTTACATGTAAACAAACCGAAGTGTTTCTGAAAACACCGATTGCCATGGCTGCTGTTGAAAATTCTTATCTTAGAAAAAGCAAGTTGCAAACAAAACAGACCAGGACTGTTTACAAACACCGAGCAAGTAGTTCCAGAAAGCTTGCTATTCATATCTGCAGGAATTGGGCAATGCCATAAAAATGATCTGAAGTGCCCAGAAGTCCTTTATAAATACTACAAGCTTTCTAAATGCTTTTTGAGCCACTAGAAATCTGCATATCTCACATCCACACAGATTTAGCGTGGTGAATAGCAAAGTCAAGAACAGCAGCAACTAAAACAAAACCCTAAAGTGGCAGACTTGTTTAGATAAAGAATTATCCTCAGCTCTAACTGATGTCTCTGAATTCTCTGCAAATTGCCTTGGAAAGAAAAAAAAAGGTTCAGCCATCCATTGCTAGGCTACTTATTGGTACTTACTGAAGGGAAAAAACACACATGAGAAAATTGTGTACTATCATTTCCTTTCAAAGAAAGGGCTATTACCAGCTTACTCAAGCAAGAGACAATTTTCAGGCTCAGCATTTAGACACATTCTAGAAGAACATAGCGGCCTTAAGTATAGTTTTCATCATTAATTTTTAGGGTCTAAGTTGATCGCTGTTATCTTGGCCCCAATACCTGGCATTATTACAGCTTCTTAATACACTAGCATAAAACATTTAATTCTGGAAAAACAGGAACGATGCTTCCAAAAATAAAGGAGAGAGATTCACTAAGAGTTATCATATAGCAAAGGAAACTAGAATGCCATCAGCAGTGAATGACAGAATCATTTAGGATGGAAAAGACCTCTGAGGTCATTGTGTCCAATCTTTGATCACCACCTTGTCAACCAGACCATGGCACTGAGTGCCATGTCCAGTCATTTCCTGAACACTTCCAGGGATGGTGATTCCACCATCTGCCTGGGCAGTTTATTCTAATGTTCCATGAAGAAATTCCTCCTGATGTTCAACCTGAATCTTCCATGGCACAGCTTGAGGCCATGTCCTCTCATCCCGTCACCAGTTGCCTGGGAGGAGAGGCCAAATGTGCATTAAATAAAGCCTATTTTGGGCAAAAATTGATAAAGGTCATTCCTTTATACGTGAAATTATTTGTGTGAATGAAGCAGAAATATGATGGCAGCTATGAGGAACTTTTAGCTTCTAGAGCAAAAGATACAGATCTAGGAACACACTCAATTTGTCTATGGGCGTACCTTGTTTGTAGAGGTTTGGACTTTGACTTAACTAGTATATATGGTCATCAAAGGAAGGCCAGATGCTTAAATAATTGTGGGAGAAAGGTAAAATCAGGGAAATAACACAGGACGTGTTTGTAAGTGTTAAACAAAATGCATAAGCAACAAGGCATTTGCCTTCCTAAATAAGAATGAAGAGGAAAATAAATTAAAAGTAAGAGATGGGAGAGTGATTGTCTACAGTTAAAATGCCCAGCTGAACAGCTGAAAGGGATTGTTCTCCCAGCTCTCACAGTACACATGTGCATTTGCTGGGACTGAACCACAGCCCTGCCTTTTCTCTGCCTCCCCTGTCTCCAACTCCGCATTTTTTCTCTGCTTCCCTGCTGTTTGTGTGAATGACCAGACTGCAATGACCTTGGAAATTGGTTATGATGCAATATCCTTGCACCACATTTCTTCTGAGCCATAAAATAAGGACATATTTTTCTTTCCTCTGTTATTTTCAGTTTGCTGACTCCAATGGGCACCCCAATCACTGCCATTTTAGTTCTGTTATAGTACAGCACAAAATTCAAAAAAAGCTTGTTGGGAAGAAGGCATAGAGCATTCTTTCAATCTATTTCTACACAAACACAGTATTTCATTGTTGCTGTTTGTGTGTGCTTTTTTTTTCCAGGCAAGTACAAAAAAATCTGGTGAGGTGAAATTACTTTTCAATCAGGTTATATACACTTTAGTTAGAGAAAAAAGTGCACATGGATGAGAAGCTGTGTATTGTCCCATTTTAAACTCCATTCCATGCTTTTCATTTTTTACAGGTGTATTTTCAATCTCTCCACTTATTTGGTAGCCAGTTTCACAGCTCTGCCTGCAGGTTGTACTACCTCAGGTCATCTTTCCAGGGACTGTGAAAACGTGTATGTCTAAGGCCCTGTATCAGCAGCGAAAAACAATCTATCTACTACAAAAATACTTGGACATCCTTTCAGGTTAAGGTACTCTGCTGGTCACCCAGCAATGCTGCCCAGCAGGAGATGGTAGCCAGCAGGCAGACCTTGATCGATCATTTGAAACAGGATTAGAAGCAGGTTCAAAGATACAAAGGTAAAAGAGGAGAGTTAAAACCACAGAATAGTTAAAAACGTTGCAGAAACAGGTAGTCAAGGGTTGGTGTCTGAATTTGTTGCTCAGTGCATAGGATAGACTTGTAAAATTTCTTAACATTGCTCAGAGCGGGATGAAAAATTCTCTTTTGTGCTGATCAGAAAAAAACTTCCTTTTTACTGAAGACAGAGAACATGTAGCAAGACATAGACGTGTAAAAGGAGTTTTAATTGAAGCATTTAAACACAAGGAAGGTCTTGATGTCAACCTAAAAGCAGAAGGGATATACAGAATTAAGAATCATGCAGCTTCTGAAACTTGGCAGGAAAGCCATCGACAGGAGCAGCAAAACTGAGGCTGAGTGGGTCTGAACAGTGCGCTGGCTTTCTTACTGGGAAGAACACGATTCAGCTGGGGGCATCTGGGGCACCTTGGGCCACCTCAGCTCTTATAGTGCCACCTCCAATATTAGATCAAAATTGGCTATGGGTATGTAACCAACCTAACACCAGCTTGTGCTTTGATGTGTATGAATAGAGCTCCCCTTGGCTTATGAGCACTGATAAAAATAAACTCATTGAGTGAAGTATTTATCTCATGTCAAATTACCTGGATGTCAGCTGCCTGCAATTCTAAATACTCTTGCAATAACTTACTGTGGAAAAATATTTAATTCTTATCTAAATGAGAACCACCCAGTTGAATTTAAGCCAAGTATTTACAAAATAGTTAAGAAAATAATGAGATTACATTTTGCACTTAAAAATCCCAAGATAGACTTAAATGCTACAGCAAAAGATGTCAACTAATTTTTCAGTATAAATTGAGGGAAGCTAAAAATGTGGCGTTGGTTTTGCAGCCCTTTAGTTCTGCTAACAGTATTGAACCTGCAGAAGGGAGGCAACTCCTCCTGCATACAGAGAGCAGTGCTAGTGGAAGTATCAGTGTGGCAAATTTTTTTAAATCTCAGGCTTAGGTGGTTATATCAACAAATAAAGACCAAACTGCATCTGTGTCACTCCTCCTCCCTGATGGAATAGAGCTGCATGGAGAAACATTTGTGCAGCAGGTATTCTATTGCAAGGGTGTAGAAAAGAGCAATGCTTGACAGATGTAAATTTACACTTACAAGAGGCATATAAGAAGTTGAAGTAACAGAGAAGAAGAAGTACCTGACAGCATTAACAGGTTAAGGGCCAGGCTCCTGCTCAAGTCAAGTTTTTTTGCAGTCTCCTGTTGTGTCTTGGACCTTTTGGCCCTCATGCCATTCTTGTGAGCCTCACAGCCTGCAACCAGAGCACATCTGAAGAACAGCAAAGTCTGTTTGCCATCTCTGGAGAGTGTCACCAAACCAGTGAGGGCTGGTATTGTGTCAAAGCCACTGAGAGTGTTAGGGTGGGTCGCTGATGTCAGGGTGAATTGAAGTCTATAACCACTCATGAAGGTGTCTTTGTAAATTGGATAGATCTTGCTTCACAACTACTGACTAAAATAATGATGTCTGGTGGGAAAAGGACTTTCTCGGAGTAGCCTTTCATCACCATCTGGTTTACTACTTTTCTTTACAGAATTATTTTCCAAAGTGCCGGCAAGGACAACCTCTTTCTAGCTAACATCTTTAATGAGAAATTTTTGATTGACTTTTGATCTTCCCTCAGCATGGTGGCTCTCTTCTGCAGAGTTACTGCAGCAGCCATGTGCTTGTGTGTGCTGAGAACAGCATGCTGCAAGTGCTGATGATGTTGGGTCTGTCTGTCAAACCTGACAGGATTGATCACAGCAATTTACCTCTCAGGTGGTCAATACTTCTGCAACATTTCAATCTTTCTGTAGTGAATCCCATACAGTTTCATGCTTTTAACTTGCTTTAATTCCTGCCAGTTGACTCCAGACACACTGGAGACTCACAAGGGCTCAATTTTTTACATCTGTTGTTTTGAGTTTTTACATTTCTTTGGAGCAGGCAGCATGTAATATATTTTCCACCATCATTGTTTTGCTGATCATTCACTGTTTTATCTATCAAGTACTCGCTTTGGGAATTTGCATTCAAATCTGATTGCTTGCATAATCCAGGAGTGTTAAAGAAATGCCTTGGGAACAGCATCTTTCTCTCCCACCTCAGTACACCTCTGTGTTTGGTTTTAAGGAGGTGTGTTGTGTGATCTCTGATCTGCTTTTTCTTATGAACTTTAAAATCATGGCTGGTTCCAATGCAGCTCTTTAGGGTCTGGTCTGGGCACATACTGCTTCAGTTGCTCCCAGAAAGCTGATTCAAGTGGGCCTTAAAAAATTAAACTCTCCTTTAGAGGTACCTTCCCTTCAATGCTGCATCTCAATAAATTTCTCTTTCCTGTTTCTCAGGCTGTTGTGTGTCTTTCTGTGACATAGGGGTAGCAATTGAAAATTTCAGGCTTTCCTGCCTGACTTGGGGATACCCGACAGGAGAGCAGGGTTTCACATGGAACAAAAAAATGCCACAAACACCCACAGCTGAGAATAAATGAGTAAGTGCTGTGTTTCTACAGTATAAAAAAATAGCTTCAATAAAAACTACACTTTCTGGTAACTACAGAGGCTCTAGCTCCTTATTTGGCATCATACATGACTTTATGAATTTTGATGGCAAAAAGTAATGTAAAATATATTGATTGATTCTGTTTTACCCTCCTCCTGGGATGACTTTGATGTCCAATACTTTCTTCTAGGAGAGGGACTATTTGTCACAGCATTTCAAACAGTTAGCTTGAAATTATGTGTTCTTCTGGAGGCCCCAAAACACTTGAAGCTAAACACTTCAGAATTCAAAGAGAATTTGCTGAAGTCTGTAGATACAAAAATGCTTTCACATAAGCATTTCACATTTCAAACTGTTGCAACCCTTTTTAAAAATCCCCTCTGTTTCATTATGAGACTAACTCCCCTTTCAGCTGGCAAATCAAAATGGCACAGTTTGAAGTCACAAAGCTTCCCCATATCCTCCTAGGGACTGAGAACCCAATTTCTCCACATAACTATCCAGACTGTTGAACTGCTGTAATCTTTCAGAAAATAATGTCATTTTGCTTTGGAAGCTTGCTCTCATTTACTTGTATGTTGTCAGTATTACACGAATTACCAGATATTCCTCCTAATCTAGAATCCTCCAAATTAAATGTCTTTATCACTCATTTATCCTCACGATCCTTTTATCCAACCATATGGAATGACTACTGGCAGCAACAAATTTAATAACTATTGTATTGTGCAGATGTACAGAAGGGTAAAAAATTCGATTCTTAAAGACAAACCCAATGAAAACAAAAGGAAAGCATCTTGCTTTGGCTGGCCTCTCCCTCCTTTGTACCAATACCCTCTAAAACAGTTTTCCCCATAAAGATTAAAACAAACAGCTTGATTCTTGAGGATAGCAATTATTTTTGAGTGCTCTGGTGAGTATAATTACACTGTCAAGAGTTCACTTATGTTCCGCTGGTAGCCATGTGGCTCTATTTCATATTTCCAATTTCTCTCTCCTACAGGATCTACGCCCTTTGAATGGATTTAATGCTGTACCAGTCCAACTCATTTGTGCACGTGCCGTGGTGAGTCACACACCACCTGCCCACAACCGTAACAGCACTGAGCAGAGAAATATCATAGTCCAGTCCCCAGAGGCTCCTGATTCCTGCTTCCCAACAAGTGGCTGCACAACAGGATCCAAGCCTGGGAATGTCACCAGAAAATGAAAGTGGGAGAGGGAGAAAAGGAAGAACTGTGTTGAGAATATGCAACCCTGAAAAACCTAGGTGTGAGATAACAATGTGAGGGTTTGTATTTCTGGAGTGAGAGAAGTCAGCATTAGGGGAAGTACCTCAAAGGGAAAGGAGGACATGCACTATGAGCTGAAGGCTCCCATGCTGCTGAAGAGTATCCAAAACTGGAAAGCAGCAAGAAATAAAGGAACAGTGGTATTTGACAAGAGAGATACTGAAACAGAGGAGAAACATATAGAAAAACAGCAGGATTAAGAACAAAAGAAAATCCAAGGCTAAAATGATTTTAGGCAGTGATTCCTTATAATAGCATTCATGGGGTCTCTGTGATTTTCAGAGGACTAAAGCTCCACTCAAGGTATGCTTCAGAATAAATTTGGGTCTTCTCAAAGAAGGCAGAATGAATCCATCTGGTGAGCAAGGTAAAACAAAGAGCAGGAGAGACAATGAGAAATTATCTTTTCCCTACTGCTGATTTTCTTTCTGTGTGACTCAAACTGCACTTCAGGTAGGCAGCACCAGCGTACCTAGTCAGCACACCCCCTTGACCAAAATTAAGCATTTTTATATGGTTTGATGGTTTAATGCCATATGCCAGATGGGGAAGAACAGAAAGATTTTTACGATGAGCAGAGCATGTTTTCATATGCTGCTGATTCTTTTAAGCTGGAGCAATTTGCGTTTGTGCTATTCTGCAGAAATCTATTACAAATTGCTACTCTTGGTTTCTTCCCCACTGATACTTGTTATTATACCTTGTGTTACATGAAATAGGAGCGGGAGAGACAGAAAAAGTCTTGGGGGATTCAGAGCGGAAAAAGAATGAACTTTCTTTAGAGGTAAAACTTGAAAAGAGATTAAATACCTTGGGGCCCATGACAGTTGTTCTGAAAATATGTCTTGACTCAAAGAGGATAAGCCCACTTGCTCTGCTTTGTCCCCTCCAATTTGCCACTCCCAAGGAAAGAACATGCCTCTGCTTGGGAGATGAGGGGGAGACTGATTCTTCAGCAAGGAAGCAAGAATACTTTTTCTTGGTGTTTTGAAAGAAGGAGATGGCATAATTTTTGGAGCTCAAAGTTGTCTGATCTCTCTCCACCTCTGCTGTAAAATGCAAATCTCTCTGAGAAACCCTGAAACCAGCAAAGGAAATGTGAAGACCTAGTTAGAGCATGTCCTGCTCCCTGCTCCAAAGGGACAGGAAAGCCCCTGCACAGGAGGCTTGGGAGTGTTTGGCCTGGGAAAGAGCCAGTGACTGACGTGTCCCAGGAAAGCACCTGCTGTGAGTGCATTAGTGTTGAGATCCCTGGAGCAACAATTACTTGGCTATGGGTGTGTTGATTTTAATTGTTAAAGCTATGGAAGGAATAGAGAGGGCACAGCAATGAACACAAAATGTGTTTTGGACCATTTTTTAAATTTTGGTTTTTATTCCTTTTGTTGGTTGTCACTGTTGTTGCCACCTGCAATTTGTGGCCTTGTCTTTTCCTCTGTGCAATTTTCTCTTTGTGCTCTGATTTAACTTTGCAATCTGTATTTTTATTGATGCTATGATTATCTACTATATAATGAATCCTTTTCTGCTGTTTTTCCCAAAACCTCAAGAAAGCATCAGATGGTCTGAGTCGGCGCTGTTCCACTGAATCCTAAACTGGTGAAGCAAAGCTGGCTTGAAGGGCTGATATTCCAGTGCAGCAAAGGGAAGAGGAATTTCCCCCTAACTTTACCACACAGAATTAATAGCGATAGATATGATTCAGTTCCTCATATTTTTGACCAATGCTGTAGAATGAGAATAGATATTATAAAAGCTTTCCATTTTGCAGTCTCCTGTGATATGGCACTTTGTTGACAGAAAGATAATTTATTTGCTTTTCAAGTATCTCTGCACAGCTCATGCTTGTCACAGGGTGACAAGCCTTCCTGATTCATTGGGTCTCTCTAGAAATATGCATCTCCTTTTCTTGTTTTTTATAAGATCAATACATAGGTTCCTTTCAATTTAAGATATTCTACAATTACATTCCTTCCCTCCACTCCAGTGCAAGTGATACAGGATAAGCATGGGATTAAGGATTAAAACAAACAAGTGAAAACATATGTTTATTGATTGCCTGGTTGTGGTGACAAAAATCTTCTCAGACACACTGTAAAGTGCAGAGGTTGCAGCAAGGTGCATCCTCTGTGGATTTGGCTTGTCACGGGCAGCACAAGGGTGGAGTAAATATTGTCTGGTTTTATCAGATTAAGCCAAAAACAGAGGAAGATGCAAAAGTCGGTGTGAAATCAAGGTGCATATATGAATGCTTTTCCTTGTCAATGGCTGATTTAAAGCTGACAAACCAGTTCCTGCCTGTGATTTGACTCATTTCAGGAAATTGCTTTCACATTCAGGTGAGAATTCTCAGGGGTTAGAAAATGCATTGCACTTGCATAAAAATTATTAACTTCTGTTTTTTTTAATTGGGATTTTATTTGCCCGATTTTCTAACTCCCAGTTCTTTTGGCCAAAAAATCAGGGATAGAAAAGCTTGTGGAGTGGATTGGTGGGAAATGTCAGTTTTGAGTAAATGTTAAGGTTTTCATGTACACTCTTGTTTTATGATCTGGATCTTCAAAAAGGGTCCTGTGAGACTTCTGTATGTTTACTTTTACTGGCTGTCAGATTTATGTTTCACATCTGGTGAGCTGTGATCTATATAACCCATGTCTCAACTAAGTTTCCCATGCTTCTTTTCTTCTGACACAGCATTCACAATTTTCCTGTTGCTATTTAATATGAGTGCAACAATTATCTGCTATGAAATTTGGGGATACAGCAACAATAAACACTCAGAAGAATCAGTAAGTGTGCGTGTGCAGATAATCATATGCCACTTTTGTTACTGGGACTTAAGTACTCAATGCCCAGTGCTGTAGCCCACCCAGGTAATACTTTACATTTAAATGTAACTCACAATTAGTGGCAGATGCTGAAATAAATATACAAATAGGGAAGTGAGGGTATTAGTTTATATACAGTCATTTATCTTCTGATAGCATGAGCAAAGCTGAAGTCAGATACAGTTAAATGAACTGAAGCTGTAACAGTGACTCTTGAACTGCTTGAATTAACAAAATCAATCCTCACAAATTAAACTATCATTGATCTATGATACAATTAAGCCCTATAATCAAAATACACTATTGGTGCATGCAGCGTAACCATACTTGTTCCAACGCTGAATTTTAACCACTGCTGGCTAACTGCTCCTGCCATGTTCTGTAAGGCTCCCATCTGGCATGGGAGATGCTAACATTATGATACAGTCATTTCTTTTCCATTTTTCAATTTAGGCTGACATCTGCTGGTCTCTGCAAATGGCAGGCAACCCTGCTGAATGCAAACCAATTTGAGGCTGCGGCTTCTCATGTTTTCCCTTTGTCATTTTTCCAGAGCTGGGAATGGCAACCAAGCCACTTAATTACAAAGGAAATTCATGCAGAATAATAACTCAGTGGAAGAAGAAAGGCAGGAACAATGGTGTACAGAAGAAAATGAGTTTGACATGATAAATTACATGCATGCACGCCCAGTGCACTGTGCAAGCACTCAGAGGAGCCAATGGCAGCCACTGTATATTGGCCAATTAGACCTACACAAAAAAGGTGTTATTTAAGGGCACCACACTGTGGGTTGTAATGAGGAGGCTGGGAATGGGAGTCCTCTCTTTTACCCTCTCAATGAGGCTGAAGAGAGGGGGAGTGGTGTGATATTGGGCAATCAGCACTTGATGTCTGCCCAGGCAGACAGCAGTGGTCACAAGGAGCTGGGCATTGGAGGGCAAGAAACATTCCAGCAGGAGCTACCAGTACTCCAGGTGATGTGCTACACACACCTGGCCAGGAACAGCAAGAAATAAGAGGCTGCTCTATGATTAAATAGAACAAGGGAGGCATCTCCACATTCCCTGCTGGCTGTATATATCATGGCTCTGTTTTTTAGGAAAACAAGTCATTTGGCATGTTACATTGACTATAGCACTCCTCACCCTGGCAGCTAGCTGCAAGTCCATTCAGAGGTATCTCCAATGATCCAGCTTCCACATGCATGGACTTTCAGTTCAGTTGTCAACCAGTTGTTGTTTTGGACAGGAATCCACTCACACCACTGCTTTCACACTGATATTTTGAAACCCTGAGTAAAATCAGTCACCTCTGAATGAGCAGTGAATCTGTGGGGGTACTGATGCTTGAGCCACCATGCAGATCTGGATCGGCAGCATTTACTGACTCCCCCATGGTGGCTTGTTGTGCACTTTGAAGTCCAAACAGTTTCTAAACTTTTTCTCTTGCCACTTTTAATTTCCTTTCGGTCCAGCTCTTTGTTTGAAATAGCTGGTGTGCCTGCTTACCTCAGCAGCAGTATTTCCCACTTCAGCTACATCACTTTGTCTTTCCCAAGATATTTTGTAAGCAAACAGAAGAAAGAAAGGAAGCATTAATTATGTGAGGGCAGAGGTACTCCTCTAACTCCAGGGTGTTTCAAGCGCAGGTTGCTGACAGCGGGTGTTGTCCATGCCTCCTACAGGCTGCTGCCCTTCAGCAGGATGCATGTGAGTTGGAGTATTATCCTGCTCTTCCCTGCTTTTCCTGGGGTGACTAACCCTGCTTTTCAGCAGGGTAATGACATTGTGGTGGCTGTCTGAGCCAACATCCTGAGACATTTCAACACTTAAGTCATTGCACAGGGCAGATTCACTTTTAATCCTGCACTGCAGATCCCAGAGTTGTTTTGTTTTTTGGGTTTTTTTTTGTAGGGTGTTGAAAATACTCAATGCTAGTTGTGATAACTCGTGACGATGACAATTATCCTTGGGAAACTGGGTTGAAGTTTTTGCTGTAGCTTGGAGGAGCCAAGAAAGCCTGAACCAGTGATAAAGGAGAGCACTTAGAAAGTTGCCCGCTCTATGAGCTGCCATGGCTGGTGCTGAGGAGCAGCCTTACAAACAAAGGGAGAAAGGGTGGATAAGATCCAGGTCCTTACACCTCCTGAGCACTAATGATCCTCCAGCTGATCCTGCCCAGGAAAGCAGAAAGCCTCGCTGCTTTGGGGAATAAGGAGTAATGAAATTTGTGCAGTTTATGCATGCTGCTAGTATTTCAGCCAGGAACTCAAAGTGTAATTGGGGTTTGGCACAGGTTTAGTGGTGGTTATAAATTAAAATTAACTGTAATTGTTTGTTAAGTGCTGACAGACATAAAAGGAGGCATGCCACCCCCAAGCATGGTAACAATCAAATGAATCAGCAGTTGTTACCAGTAATCCTCAACCCCGAGTGCTAAGGTGCAGCTGAGTTACAGATTTGGACTTGGTGAAGATCCTACAGAAAGTGCTTGGTTAGTGTTGATGGGATGTTGGGGTCAGGAGAGTCTCTCATGCTTCTTTTGATAATACTAATATTTCTAATATTACTAATATTTGTAAGAATAAAATACCATTTCAAAGTGTCAGCCCTTTGGATCCGCACTAAAAATGTATTCAGGAAGGTAAGCAGGCTAGTTAGAAAGGTGAGTTTTTCCTCCTCTTAGTGCATCAAATCATACCAGTTATATGAAGTAGAAAACTACAACACTGAAGCTGGCACGAAAGTCTTGATATTTATAACATAAATCATATAGGGTTTTATCTGGTTGTTTGCTTTTGGTTTGTGGGGGATTTTTGCATTTAGATTATTGTTTAGAGTTTTAAATCTTCTTTATAAAAATTGTATAAAAATATTAGCAAACTGTAAAGCAAGTGCCCGGGCAACATCAGTGTCACTATCGAGTAAATCCTTAAACTACCTTAAGCCTTTAAATGACTTGTTACAAAGCAGTTTGAACTGTTATGTAAGTAAGTGTAGTGACATTTGGTGCTTCTTCAGGTTAAAGCCCTCTGAATGCTCCCAACAGCCCTGAACTGCAGTTCAGATTGCTCTGTGTCGCTGCTTCCCAGTGAAAACTCAGGCATTTACCACTGAATGGCTCTTTGACTGCAGGTATTCATTTCTCTCACTCCCTGATTCTGCAGACACCCTTTTTTTTTCTCAGGTGTTTAATAGTGACATTAATGTACTGACAGACACACCCAGCCGTGTTGCAATTTACTGGAGCTGATGGAGAAATGTTCTCAGAGCTCCACTTGCAAAATGGAGCTGTTTTATAACTTTTGTGATTGCTATTTTTGAAAACTTCACCTCTCAGAGTGCTGATAGACAATTTTCCCTTCCATTCATTTCTTTGCTTATTGTAACAGGTACTTTAAGCACAGATCAGTGAACTGCAAATCTGAACAGACTCCTCAGCATTTCATACAATAGGAGAGAAGCACCAGAGAATTCATATTTGTTACAAAGCTAAAATTAATTATCACACAGTTCTCTTGCTAAGATGGATTTCAACTTCCAGATCTTCAACATTAGAGCCAAAAAAAATTAAGGCCAAGTTTTCTATCTGCCTGCTGCTCTGCTTTGTGTAATAGACTTGAAATGGAGTGATACACTGGATGGCTGAATGGACTTGTGAAAGTCTCATTTAAATGAATTCCTGTAAATGCAAAGTGATGTTCAGTGGGTTGTTATCCTGGATTCAGATAATGACAGAGGGCAGAATCACCATGCAGGTACAGACAGAACATTTGTGTAGGTATGAGGCACATCATACTAATGGTGTGCCCAGAAATGTGTTCAGAACTTACCCAAAAGCCAAACCAGCTATTCCCCAGCCACATTGCATCTTAGATCTTTAATGGAAAGCTTTATTGTGGCTCTGACTTTGCTGCAGTTTGCAGCCACAGAGCAAGACACACTGAAGATAGGGCTACGGTGAGTGGTCTTTTACTATGAATTCACTGGGGTTTTTTTGTACTAACCACTTCTGCAATTTAATGATATGGCAGCAATGCTTTTATTGTGCAAGTGAAGGTAGGTAATTTCAAATTTGTGAAAACTGTATAGTACTGCCTGTGTTTAGGATATGCTGTGATAACATCTAATTTTGTGTCATGGCAGGCATTCATCTTGCATATGTGCTGCCCTCCTTATACAATTTCTTTGACAGTGGCATCACTGCTAATGAACAAGGCCTGTAGATGGTAATTTTCCTGAACTTTTTGTGTCTAGATCTGATTAGGTCTAGAGGATTTCAGTTCATCAGGTTCTCATTTGAACTGCCAGGTACTTTTACACTCTGGAGTCTCACAGAAGTGAGCATAGACATGATCCCGAACTGCAGCAGTTCAGCTGTGTTGGGCTTTTTTTTTGCTAATCAGTTGACAAGGTGAATCATCTCTGTCATTTTAGTATTTGCTTAGACAATAATTTCCTGACACAATAATTTTTTTCTTCTTGGAACTCATTAGCAAAAACATTCAGCAGTCTTGAACTGAAGATAATAGTATCTGAAGGCATTTCAAATTGCTGAGACAAGTAGAGTTGGTAACCCCTGAACCTGAAAAAAGACAGATTGGAATTCCTGGACCAAACCACCTAGATGACCTTTCAGTCAAGTCAGAGAAAACTCTTCAAACAGTTTGGGGAGAGGAAGGGAAAGTTCATCTATCACCACAGTGTCATGAATAGAAGAGGTTCCAAAGCACTAGTGTGATTTCCTGCCTCTGAGTCCTTTTTTACAGACAATATAATCCTCTGGAGCTGCTTCTAACCACTTTAAAACTCCTGATCCCATTTCCCACTGCCTTCTGCTTTGTCCCTTGATGCCAGTAGAAGTACTTATGAGACATTTTAGAAGAGCTCACATGGTCACGCTTCATGCCCAGTTTGCCTCCGGTGGAATTAAATGTAGAGGCAGCAGGGTAAAAACCAGCAGAGACTCAAATATTGACCTGACAGAGGGATCCCAGAGGGGCAGCTGCAGAAGAGAGCAAGCTGAGGACCTCTTTGCACAGCAGAGCTCAGGGCAGCACAGGCCATGTGAAGCCACTCCTGAGGCATCCAGCTGGGAGACAAGAGCGGGATGTAAATTGGTGGAGCTGCTCCAAGTCATGCTGGGATAGCTGATCGCAGACTGACTAGCTCAGGGGATTTGGGGGCTGCAGGGTGCATGCAAATCCTCTGTAAGACTCAGCAGTGAAGAGCTCAGGCCAAAAAGCTTCAGGGCTGCTGTATCGTCTCTGCCTCTGTCCTCATTCAGCTCCCACAAGAATGCTTAAGCAGCAAAGCTTAAGCTTAATCGAGTTATGTGAGCCAATAAACTTTGCTGCATTTCTTATTGCCCTACCACAGTTAGATGCTTCTAAACTATTTTTCTTTAAATCAAGGCTGGTTTTTTACACATTTCTTCTAGAACAGTCTCTCTGCTTCACCTCCTGGACTTGCTGCTCCGCAGCTCAGGTGGACTCAGGACTGCCTGGTGTGCATGTCTGCGAGGAACATTATGAACTGCACAGCTTTCACTTGACCTCAGGCTTCAGAAGGAATGTCAGGATCAGACTCTGAATATCTGAATTAAAGGCTTAACTTTGAAAAGCGCACCGTCGAAGTGGTCAGAAGGTCTGTGGGGTGCACAAAGCAGCCCATTGTGCGCTTAGACCTCTGTGTTAGCCTTCCATCTGTTGCCAGCAACCAAAGCTGAAAGAACGTGCCTGTGTTGCAGGTAATGGCATGAAAAATAATCGTTCTTGTGAAAGTTCAGTTTTGCAGAAGCTGGCCTTTCTACCTCATCCACCCAGCTTCACAGTAATGAGGGAAACAGCGAGCTCTTCCTCTCATGATAACTGAGCTCTCCAAGCTTCTTCTCTGTTGCAGTGTCTGCAATCCTTGCTGTATTTTAAAAGCAGAACCTGTAACAACTACAAAGTCCTAAGAGAGGCAAGGCTTCAATTCTGTGGACACCAGTGACATTCTCAGGGGTGCATCTCTCTTGATCCCAGCCCGTGCTTCCCACCTCCTGGTGAGCACAGGAGGAAAGGCTCGTATCTCGAGGCAATGCAGCTCCCAGGCATCTTTCTTCATGATTCACACAGAAACTTTTAATTTATAGAACTGACATATTAAATCCAGTGGCCTAAAAGAATAAATGAGTAATACCGTGGGGTCTTCCATTCAACAATGAGAATGTTTTCCCCGAGACCTCTTTTTAATTGAAGCCATTTGTCATTTTGAATGTCGAATGTATTCATTAGAAAGCAGCACCTTGGAGGGGACTAGAGAGCTCAGGAGATTAGTAACAGGGTACAAAGCCTTTTGCCTCCAGGTTGCTAGTTTCAAATCTGGCCATGTCACTATTGATCAGAAGAAGTCATTACAGGCTGACAGATGTTTGGCTGCTTATATAGAAGTGACCTTGTCAGATTAGTCAAATTCTTTTTTAAGAGATATGTCCCTACTCCCTCTGACACACAGAGGCAGACACACACACACACACAAATCCTCATTAGCACCTTGTTGATAGTGCTCACAGCATCAGTAAGGACAGGGCACGGTTGTTCATGCAGAATCAGAACAGAGGGATTTTTGAGCTATGTGAAGGTTGATTGAAGCATTTTCAAAGCATCTCATGATGCACTTTGAAATTTCCAAGTTGATTCTGTGCTGCATAATTTAAAATGAACCCTTCTTAGAATATTTGCAGTGCTTTGATCAATATAAAATTTATTTTTTTAGGAATCTGAGAACGGAGTTTTTTCTCTAGCATCTATTAGCAGAAAAGCATGTTCTTAGCAAAAAAAAAGGGGGAGGACATCTGAAATATGTGGGAAAAAAAAGAATGGTAATACTGCATACATTTTATTTAGTAACTTTGAGACTAAGGCTGAAAATACTCTTAGTTGTGTGATGTATTTTGCAGACCAATACTTAGGGAACAGAAGAATCTTACAAAATCACCCCAGACACTTCAGTCCAGCCTGCAGTAACTCATCACTCTAGTTTGGATTAAACTCTTGCACCATGGACCACAACGGCCACCTATGGTGACACCAGACATCTCCTTTCACAAGGCTCTGCCACCTCTTGATCATAACTCATGGCTTTCAAAATCTCCTAGGGCAGGCACTTGGGAGAGTGTACATGCAAATTTTCAAACACAGGCTCCTAAAGGGGTTCCTTTCCTGTGTCCCTTTGGAGACCTACGAGGAAGATAATTCAGTTTGGGATGAAGCTTCCTCCAGCTGGGACTCAAAGGAAGTTTACCCAAGTGAAGGGGCTCTGACAGAGATGAAAACCTCTATACAAAAAATCTGTATGAGAGACCCCAATTCTTCTCTGAAACAGAGGAAAGAAAATGCCAGAAATCGAGTGGGACCTCAGTTTGCCATAGGGAAGAAAAGATTCGTTTTTTTGTCAGCTTTGCAGCCCATGTTGCAAATTGAGTTTGAGACAGAGAAAAATGCTTTGGGGTGTTCATATATTTTTACATCACCAGCAATAAATCTCAAAGCTGGGCTGATAATGTTGGCATGAAAAGCACAGGTGCCTTTGGTCTGTATTGTGAACAGAAAAGGTAAAGTGTGTCCCGATTAGTGAGGTTGGTAGGTGACAGTTTGTAACATTGTGGTTTTGATTCCAGTCCAAACTCTGCTTTTTGAATACTAAGTGAAATTTTTACCTGAGCTGAACTTGCTTCTAACACAAGAGTTTTGAACAAGGTCTTTTTTAAAACAATTATAATCTCTCTGCAAATGGTGGAGGATTATAGGGTGTGAAAGCAATAAATAATAGCTTTGGGCAGGTCTGAGCTGTTCTGAGAAATGCCAAATGACTGGCACACCTTATTATATCTTTTAAGCAATCACAGCACGTGACTCCAGCTCCTTCTATGTCAAGAACATTTGTTGTTAAATGCCAAAAGGATATGAGAAGGTGTGCCAAGGCTTCTGTGCACCTTCAGCTGTTCTCAAGGTGATGACTTAAAAATGGCAATTTAGCCTTTGCAGAGCACAGAACAGCACACGCCATTCAAGTCTTGGGCAAAAAGATAAGATAACATGTTGTATTTTAGAGTTGAGGATTATGAATTGGATCTCTGGGAGGTGGGTAGGGGGAAGGGTGAGCACTTCATCTACCAAACTCAGCTGATTTGACTTTTCTTATCAGTGAGGGGATTTAACCTGCCTGATACACGACTTCTTTAAGGTCTAAGTAATATTGGTTCTGCAAGAAGTAATATTTCAGCACATGTAGCTTAAAACCTGGCTTGCCTTAAGGTCACATCAGCTGTAAGTAATACACACTGAGTACTTAGGATCCCACAAATGTGACCTTCTACTTGTGTTCCCGTAATGCAGAAGGCACCAATCCAGAGCAGGCCTGTGGATTTCATAGGCATCTAATAGGGAAAATAAAAAGACAGCTGTTTCTATGTATTGTAAGGTGGGGGAAGGCAGAATCAACAAGAAGCTCTAAATTAGTTATTGTGGTGATGAATGCTCTGTTATGGACCTGCATGTGTGCCTCAGGCTTTTATGGGCTTGTAATTATATTAGGAGATATTGCTTTGACCTAGACATAACTGTACAGGTTATTTACTATTATTATTTGCCTGAGAGAAATAAAACCCAATACAAACTCTTTCAAATACTGTATGCCACACTTACATAAGACAATATATAGAATAGATTCGCTGATGAGAAAAGGAACTAAAATGGCAATAGAAATCTATTTCAGGGTGGATTGGTGAATGGCAATATTGATGGTTTCATGATGGTATTTTAGCTTGTACTTCGGTGATGGTGTAGCTAAACTGAAGTTTGTTCTGTCGCTCCCTGTTACCACTCTTCCCAGAGACAGCATGTCCTGATGGACTACAGGAACTTGGCCTATTTCAAGATAATGGCACAAATTAAGTTGATTCACCACTGAAGGCATTTTGGAACAACCTGGCTAACTTTTCTAGGTGGCCTCAAAGCCTTCACACAGCCTAGAAAAGCTGCTTAGCTGGGAGGTTGTAATAAAGCACTGTTCTAAAATAATCATGAATGTTCATAAAGCAGATGAAAGCCTCCAAGAAGTACAGCCAAGCTGTATCAAAGGCTAAAGTAACAAGACGCATGATTTGTTTAAGACTTTCCCTCTATTTGCACTGTTTTTTTCTTTCTTGCATAAAAATGAAAAAAAAAAGGTTTAAAACAAAAGGCTAAGAATTTTCCAAGATCAAAATTAAGATCTTTGAAAGTCCTGCAAAAGTGTAGTGTTACTGTTACAAAATGCACATAGAAACAGGGGATATCAGGATAAAAATTTTAAAACATAAGGAGTTAATGATACATCTTTTTAATATTGTTTCAGCAAAGGTAGCCCTGCAGCAAATTAAACAACAGTGGGTATGAAGAATTCCAATTTCAAGGGAGAAAAGAAGAAACCTGTAACACAGCCTGGAAAGCACAGCTATTAAAGCAGAGAGACTTTCTGATGCTACAGGTAGATGTTATGCTTTGGGAGATACTGACTCCCAGAAGGGAAAACTAAGCTTTTTTTAAAAAAAAAGGAGGGGGTGTGGGAGGGGGTGGAATCCCCCAAAACCAATTGAGAATTTATTTAGTGGGTGACTTTACTTGCTATTCTCACTTGTTTCCCACCAGATTTCTTTTTAATATCAATATATACTCTCCATATCCAAAGTGCAAAGGCCTGAATTATTTTCTCGGTGATTTCTTTGCATTGCTGCAAGGCTTCCAAGCAATGAGAAAGATGTCAAGAGTCTGTAGCATGAGCTACAACTTCTTAAGGCATTGAAAGTTGTCAGTATGGCCAAGCTGGACTTGGCAGGGCAAGCAAAGGGAGAAGAAAAGAAAGTGATTATTGTGCCATTGCTGTAGTTGTTGTGTATTGCTGCTCTGGGCAGTGCTGGTTTGAACTGTTTCTACTGCAGCTGCTCCCAAGAGCCTGTAGTGTCCCAGGGAAGCTGCCCCCTTCATCACATGCTTTCCCTACCCCTTCACCCTTCCCAGGAGGAAGCCAACAAAAAAGCTTGGGCTGGTTGTCTCCAGGACCAGAGTGGTGAAGTGCTCTTTGCACACACAAACACTTTCTTGCAGCACGGCTGCAAACAACTAATCGCTCTTTAATCCTGCTAACCTCTTTGCCTCGGCCGTATGGTGGGGTTAAAATTCCTGCTGATAAGATTAAGTGCTGTCTTGGACTGGGGCCTACAAAAATAATAATGCTATTTCCACAGTCCCACTCATTAGAATGAAATGCAAAAAAGGATGTCGGTCTTCCTGCTGTGGGATGTCAGCCAGCTGCTAATTGTTTGTGGTCAGAAAGGAGTTTGCTTCTTGTCCTTATTTAGGGATCTATGTGTGTTGATCTAAGTCCATTTTACACTTGCACTGAACTCAAGTGCATTCATCTACAGTATTTGAACTAGATTTTTACCTTTAGAGCACTGGATAGCTGTGTGTAAGTCTAGGCTGCATTAGCCACAGGTTTCGTCTTTAATTTTCTTACAGGGTTTTATTTTTAATCTGAGTGGCACCTACAGTAAAATCTTTTTTAATGGCCAAGACAGTCACAGCTCAGATTTAATCCCCTTGTTATAAAGCAGACATGTTTTCCCCATTGTCAGACTGAGTGTGACTCACTGCTCCTTTTCTGCTAAGAAATCCATTATATTAATGTGAGTTTGAGAACTACAATGACATTATTCCAGTAATCTTTTTATTTTAAAAATTCATCAGCAAACACCACAGAAACAGAGTGGCTAAGTCTGCTATTTTACTGAACAATCTAAAAAGAAACAGCTGTTAGAGATTGAACAATGAATTTGTGGCTTTAATCTTTAGAGGTGCTCTGCGCCTTGTCAACAGCTAAGGCACAAAAAATATGAAGCACAAGCCTAATTTTAGGCACACCTGCAATTCTGGAGTGACTAAACGCTTTGGTTGCTTTATGTTGGCAGACCAAGGAGACCTCTGGATAAAACCAGTGAAGTCTGGAAAATCTTCTAAAGTAAATAATGTAGGAAGATAAAACAATCACTCACGCGGCATTTTAAAACTAAATGTTAAAACAAACCCATCTGTTTTCCCTTGAAAAAATAAGGGGCACAAAAGAGACCCAAGAGTAGCTTTCCACCTAACAAGCATCTTATGTAGAATAATACAGGTGTGGCTGAAACTAGTCTTGACATAAAGTATACAATAACATGTGTGATGGAGATGTGTTGACATTCCCAGCGGTTTTTGTCTGAACCCTTATTTTGAAAAAAAGTCCATTTCCTTGCAAATTTCTCTGTGGGGGGGTGGGAAAAGGGTGGAGTGTAGGAGCACTGATATTTCCCATTTTGCTAGAGATGTGCAGAGATGGCTTTGAAAATGTGAGCTGAAGTGGCTGTTATCACCAGAGGAATCTGGCTGGCTGGGGAGCAGGGCTTTGCCAAAGGAGCTGTGTAGGGCATGCCTGCAGATGTGTCAAATAACGCTTGTCTGTGATGCCGCTCCCCGTTGAGCGTGTCACGAGTTATCTTCACTGCTCCTCAGCCTCGCACTGTTAAGAGGGAAATGCAAATTTCCTGATGTCTTCTGGAGGGCTACGGAGGGAAGAAAGTGAGGAAGGGAATCAAAGGGAATATATTATTGGTGACAGCAAGTATGGTAAGTGAGAGATGGAAGCAGGAGCTGAAGATGTGGTTAATGAGGGCATGTGAGGGAAAGCAGCCCACCATGCACACTAAACCCGCAGCAGGGGGGAGCGTGGGGGGAGACACTGGGGAAAAGGACAAAACAGAGCTTGTCTGCTGATATTTCTGATACTGCAACCCTGCCCTTCCAAGAAAGCAGAACCCATATGGTGGCATAATCAGAAGCCCTTTAATGCTTTTATTCCTCTTGGTGTGTTTCCCATCTAGAGCGGAGGTTCTCTTTCCCCTTTCTCAAACTCCTGCTACCCTCCTGCTCTCCAACACTGACACCAAAAAGAGCAAAGCTTGGTGCCATTTTGACACTGCAAAATAAATTGCTTATAGCTGCAATGACTTCTTTCAGTTTTCAGTTCCTTACTATTGTATATTTTCATATTTTCAGGATGAAATGCCTTTGGTTTTTGAAAAAAAGGACTTCCAAGTAAAATGATTGTATTCCCAGAATGTTTCTTTCCCAGGGATTTCAAAACCATTATGTCTCATTGTAACTCATCTTGAAGACTAGCCAGATTTTGAGTTATTCTAAGCCTTTGCCAAATAATGTTTTCATCCTTTTGCCAGGTCTGGCTTAGACTTGTAGCGAGACAGCAGCAGGACAGACCTTGCACCATACATTCATCCCTATCACTCTTACACAAGACTTGTAAACATTACCACATGTCCTCATCTTGGCCTGTATCCTCATTTTGCTGATGGTTTAGTTTATTTTTGTTGCATTATTATCCCAGCCCTGCTTTTTCCCTGGAGGCACAAAATATCCCATGTGATATTGTGCTGCTTCCCATGGAAGCAGCACAATATCACAATCTCTTATGGCAGGTGCTTTTGGAAATGCTTGATCCCACTGCTCTGCAATTATTATCATACTAATGCAAAATTTCCAGACCTCTTGATTTATATATTTATGCTATATATATATATAAGCACACACATAAGCCCAATCATTCTTTGTATTTAACTAGTATTGGCATTCTTTCATCTATGATTAAAATGATCTTTCATGATCAATGCAGTCTCCAGTGAACATTTTACACTCACTGTCTTATTAGCGTCTCTCCTCAGAGGTCATGCCTTTGTATTCTCTACTCCATTGCATTTAGGACTCCTAAAATTGTAAGATGTCCAACCAAGATTGCCAAAATTATCTTCATAAGAATTATTATCATGATGAAGACAGAAAACTAGAAATATAGCACATTGTACTTTTTTATGTATTAGGAATATTGCTTTAAATTTTGTGTTCTGTACAGAAATCTTGATGTTTGAATATCCTTAATGTGTTGCAAAGAAGGAGGACTCAAATATTTTAGAATCAGGACAGAAGCAATGCCCGGATGTAGGGACTTTTCCAAAACATAAATGAAAGTTCTATTGGATGCATTCAATGTACCATATGCAGGGATATTTTAGTCATTGTTGAGTGGCACTTGTGTGGTGTCGAGGCCTTTTCTGCTCCTGGTACCACCCCAACAGTGAGGGGTTGGGGTGCACAAGGAGCTGGGAGGGGACATGGCCAGGACAGCTGAGCCCAACTGACCCAAGGGATGTTCCATGGTCATTCCTGTCTATAAAACTGGGGGAAGAAGGAGGGAGGGGGGGTGTTTGAAGTGTTGACTGTTGTCTTCCCAAGTCACCACTGGATGTGATGGGGCCCTGCCTTTCAGGGAACAGCTGAACACCTGCCTGCCCATGGGAAGTGGTGACTGAATGCTTTGATTTGCTTTGCTTGTGCACACAGCTTTTGGTTAACCTGTTTAATTGCCTTTATGTCAGCCCATGAGTTTTCTCACTTTTACTATTACCGTTCTTTCCCCCATCCCACCAGTGGGACAGTGAGCAAGTGGCTGTCTGGTGCTCAGTTGCCATCTGGGGTTAAACCACAATGGTGCTGAGAATAGTTTAACACATAAATCCTCTCTAAATTTTGTTTTAAAAATGTCCAGTAACACTTTGCTTTCAGATCAGGTAGCATATATCAGTAAAAGTTTTTTTTCCCCCCTCTAGTAAGAAAAGTAATTTCTGAGATTGTCTTTGACAGCACTTCTGACAAAAAAGAAGACAGGTCACTTGAAATGAGTTAGTGTTTCAACAGAGAAACAATACAATCATTTTATCAGAGACTGCTTGAAAAATAAAAGGCATGTTGGGAAGGGAGGAATAACTCCTTAGATGAACAGATTTTTGAAGAGCAGTCATTCTTTTGAAATATTACAGATTTAAATGAGCACACTTCTCTTTGTCTGATAACAAATGAATTTGTGCTTTGTAACATTTTTAACACATATAGAATGAAATTATTAGATTTTTTTTAAAGGCTCAAACAAAAAGAACTATATAATTTTTATCAACTAGTCCGATCCCAGAAAGTTCATATTTCACCTAAAGCTAAGATTAAACCAACTTGAGACTTCTAGGAGGATGAAATCTGTTTTCATAAGCACCCTCCTACATTACAGGAAAATCCACACTTTAGGAAAAGCCAAAATCCAAAAACAAACCACCCTCCAGTTCTAGCAGCCTTATCCTGCTGGGGACACATGGTACCTACAGACACTCTCTTCTCTGTAAACACATAACTGGATTAGAAGGACCGTGAGGGTGGTGATTTGATTTGCCTCTTGCCAACAGCAGAATGTCTTGCTGCCTTATTTTTACTAAAGTTTATAAAAGAAAAAGCATTTATACAAATAATTTTCCAATTTTAAAAATTCTTTTAAATATTAAGATGCTAGAAAAATGCATAAAAATCTTTTAAATATTAAGATGCTAAGAAAATGATTGCTAACTGGAACATAAAAAAGTTAATAATTTTTAATCTCCTCTTTTAATGTGGAAATACATAAACTTGAATAGAAATGTCTTCCTAGCTAAGGAATTGTCCCCTTTTTAATTAGCAATCACAAATCTGTCTATCAATTCCACATGTCAGTATCAAGCTAGAAAGCAGTTTTGTCATGCCCACTTTCATTTGGGCATTTCTAATTTCAATGCAGAAATCCCTTTGTGTGAAAATCCCTGAAACCTGCATCAACATATTTTCTTTTTTACACAGTATAAACCTATGCCCACAGAAACAGCAGTTTTGGAATTCACTGATGATGTGTGTCAAGAACTACAGCTGTTTTGCAGAGCATTACTAAAAGGAACAACTACTAGTCACTTTCTTCTTCTTTTACTGTGTTTTACCTTGATCAGCAGCTAATGGCTTCTGCTGTGGACACAGGGGAGGATAAATCCTCTTCAAAACAAATAACACTCATTTTAATTCTTCTGTTGTAACAAGATATTTATGGATCTAGTTCATTCCTTCCCTTTTGGGAAATGTATGTTGCAGAACACAGCAGCTCCTGCGCATTGGGTACCAGCAAGTTCCAACTACAGAGCTTGGGAAGGTGGAAACAGCAAATTCAGAGGGGGTCAGTCCTAAAAACTGCAGTGATATACTCCAGGCTGAGCAAAGCACATGCTTTACTATGAGCAACTTCAGAATCATATGGCAGATAAGAGAGCAACTTCTGTACTTGAAATTTTACTGCTCATTCAAGTGATTTTTTGACAAAGTCCAGAGTGTCTCCACTTTGCAGGACTGAGCAGCCCACATGACCTCTTCAGGTCTGAATCCAAGCCCACTACAGGCAAGGAAACAATGTCTGAGTGTTCATGGACACTGTTATCTGCATCAGCCCTTGAACTGGGCCCTGTCATAGCAGCAATTTTTTTAGCTTTACTGAAAATTTTGTAGCTCAAATTTGAACAGTTATGGAGATTTCCACACACTTATTATTCCTATCACTTAACTAAAATGTCTTCCTAAAGTTTCCACAATATTATTCCATTACTTGTCAACTTATTTTTCCCTCTTATCTACGTCCTCATTAATGCATAGTATCTCATACCACTTCACCATACCATTTCACTATTTTCCTTCTCTGGGTGACTGATATAAGACAACAGGTCATTAACCCCACCATTATAAAATTCTTCTTAATTTGCTGATCCCCCTCATTTTTCAGTGACCCACCTTTTCCCTGGTTCTTCTTTTATGCCTGCTCCATGAAACAGACATTTATTATCACCCTTAGCTTTGTTAGCTAGCACTAGCTCATTGCCTTTCTCCACCTTGTCTTGTTCACTGCTGGTTATTTTTTGCTCTTTTCTAGTTTTCCCTCCCATTTCAGGACTTCCTCTTCCTTGCAGCTCTGTGTGAAGCAATGGCACGTGTATGTTTTTAGACACCCAGCAGTGGTATGGTGGTTCTTTCCCTTTTTTTGATGGCTCTGAAAGTATGGAGAAAAGATGAGGTGTGGCCTGGACACATTCCTCTGCAGTTCTCCCTCACTCTTCCTCCCATCTCCCTTTGGAGAGGTCCAGAACACTTTAGTGTCGGGACTAAGTTGTTTCTACTACTGTCAAAATATAAACTCAATTCATTTTTACTGCTGAAAATGGGTTCATGTTGTAAATCAAGCACTGCAAAGATGAGATTTCAGAAGGGGTGCATTTGTGCTGGAAGGAGGAAAGAAGAAATTGCCGTCAGTGTCCTGTCACTACTTTTGGCACATCATGTTTGGTGGCATATTACATGCTGCTGCACAAGCTTGTTCTACAAAACACCTGCTTCTCATTCAAGTTAAATTGCAAAACTGCCATGAGTTTCAACATGACAGGAAGGCCTTGTGAGCTTTGCTGCTGGTGGATTCACTACTGTGCTCTTCCTGAAGCTCTGCCACCACGCCACCACACAGGTACAAGGCCCTGTCTTCCTGCACCCTGTAATTTCACACACTTCTCTTGTAAGGGCATGTTTGAATTTTTGCCTTCCAATATGTTTTAACTGAGTACCAGTGACAGGTGCTGCATAACACACATGGTGCAGAACTGCAGCTGCCAAAGCTTCCCAGCAGATTAGTCCCTTCAGTGCTGCTAATTCTTTGCTGTTAACCTGAGTGATCAGACTGAAATCTGGAAAAGGAGCCCAGCCTACATCACTCAAAAGAAATCTCCTTTACCCTCCCCTGATCTCCTACATCTGAAAGATTTCCAGCAAAGGTGCTGCCATCTGTGCTCACAAGAGGGAGGAGATTCTGTAGCTTACAATCTTTTGTATTCTTTCAAGTAATCTCTATTTATGTGACCAAAACACTAGGATTAGAAGAAATACACAGAAGTATTCTCAAAAGAAATGGCATAAGCAATTTGATTGCTTATTTCCCAGGAGCTCTCCCCATGGTAAAACCTCTCAATCTGTAAAACTAGTAGCTGGGGAAGAACAGATCATAAAAGAGCAAACTAAGAAAAAACCCCACAATCATAAAGCTGTATCAGCTGGATTTGTGCGCTGGATCAGCTTTTGCTACTTAAATATGTATTACTGGCAAAGATTTCTTAGTGTTGTCTTTATTCAGAGTTACTCTCAGTCAAATTACTGGCTAAAATCCAAGTAGGTGAATTCTGGTTCCTTTAACTCTTGAATGTACCTACTTCAAAGCACTTACTCTACTTTCTGCTGGATTTTTCTTTGTTAATTAATACCTTTCTATGACAAGAGCCTGAAAATCCAAAACGTGCTATACAACTAAATAAGAAGCCACAGCTTGCAGTCCTTGGCTCCAGGCCACGCCATCCCTCCATACAGACCCGGACAGGCACAGGTATCCACCTTCATGCGCGTTGGTTGTAACCTAAACCGAGGGACGATTGCAAGAGGTTTTGACAAATGAGATAAAAACGTAACTTGGAGCTTGGAATTAATGATAAATATTTAAAGATTGGATGCCTAAACTGAGGCAAGGATGCTACATGGATTTGTAGCTGGCATCTAATTCCAGAAGCCCATTTTCAGGAAAGTATTAGCAAACAACAGATTGACCTGATCTGTGGGCATGTCGATTGTAGAAAAAATGGAGTCACACAGTTTTTCTCTGTAAATCTGTACACCTGAAAGGAGACGTAGGAAACATTGCAACAACCTCCCAACCATGCTCTGTCTCTTCTAAATGTTTCCATGCTGATAGCTGGAAACACAGACCAAAGACACTCAAATACACCTGGCCTTTTCTTCACTGCAGCAACTGCACACTTGCCTCCACCAGTTCAAGGATGCTGCAACAAAACATGCACAAAATAAATAAAACCCCTCTCCCAAAACTTGAAAACACCATGAAGATGATGTTTCTGTAATACTTGTATTTATCATTTACAGAGTACCATGATTAGCAGAGTAACCTGGAATACACAGACAGCTCGTTAGCACATTAGTTGTCATGGGGAATATAATTCTAGCTCCCATTTCTGGCAAATTAAATTGTATAATTAGTTCTGCTCTTCAACACATTTTGTCCATCAGAATCAGATAATAATTTTGTTTTGCATAGTCTTGTCAGTAGACCTCAACCATATGGAGAAAATTTGTGCAGAGAAAAATGTAGAGAAAATATGCTCCATAGAACGCCAAATAGTTTAGGAGAAACTGTTCATATGAAAGATTTTGACCCAGAGCTCCCACACTCTATTGTCCCTTATAGGAAAAGTGTCCTTCTCTTTTAATTTTTCTGGAGAGTACCATAAACTGTGCCATGGGTTCTCCTTGCTTTTAACAGGATCATTATTTGCTTAATCCTCTCACCGTGAATTTGTTTCCTGTTTCATTCTCTCTCTCTCTTTTTTTTTTTTTTTTTTTTTTTTTTTTTTTCTCTAGGGAGATTTATTTGCAAATATAAGGTTTCCTCTCAGACTTATTAACTACTCCTACATTGTTCCTTGACTTTCTTTTTTGAAGTCTCAGCATGGGTCTTAATCTGAGCTAAGACAGATACCTTTGCCAGTGGAGATAGGTGGCTAATAAGTTAATACAACCTAGATATTTTAAGAGTTATGTATTGCTTCTGAAAGATGTGACAAGATAATATTTATTGACTGTAGCATTCTTGACATCCACTGGGCTAAATGTCTAAAACCCACCACTCATATCAGAAATGCATGATTGCAAAAGAAAAAGGGAAATAAAAAAGATAAAAAGATAATTTGCCTTTTTCTTTAACTGCTGTGGAAACAGACACGCAGCTGTTCTTTTTCATTACTGTGTAGCAGACTGAGCACAGTATTCATTGTTGAGTAAAATAATTGCAGGAAAAAAAGAAGAGATGAAGAGAGAAGAAAGATTTGCTTAATGAAGATAATTTGTTTGGAACTGAGGAATCTGTAATCCTTCGATCCATGCCTATTGTTCACTTGCATTATATTTGTTTCCCTATAGCTGAGATTAATCCTACTGGCTTTTTTTTTTCAGAGAAAACTGGAATTTTTATTAATTTTGCATTTATGGTGTGTATTATTCTGTGCCCCCTCTCAGATGACTACTAAGAAGCAATGGCTGACACAGGAATGGAGTGGGGGCAGGGCAGGGAATTGACTTTTTCAGTCCCTGACCATGCAACCACATCTGGAATTGTGACATGTCTACCATAAATCCCATCTTCTTATCCTGTATATGAAATATAACACAGCTAATGACCATATGGAGCAGATTAACGCAAGCAGTCTAATTTACTAAAGGCAGGGGCAAAAAAAGGAAATTTCTTGCTTAATTAACAGGGGCAGAAATACAGCAACAGACAGTATAACAGGAGGACCATATTTAAGGCATCTACAATCAAATGTTTTAATGGCATTAAGACCATTAAAGACTCACGGGAGATATAAAAATGCCTGGCACTGCTAACGTACTTGAAACATGGTTCTGCTTTTAAAATAATTTTGTGTAACAGTTCAGAAAACAATCAGTTATTGGGAATATCTTGATTTTTCTGTCTGTCCAACTTGCAATGCCTACAAAGGGGAGGATGTTTATGACTCTGTACAGTAATTACATAATTATGGCAAGGCAGAGCAAGATACACTCTCAAAAAATATCAAGGCACCGTGGCCTCAGCTGGAGGAAGATACCACATGAGCCGAAAGACAAGGCAGACCCAGAACTGCTTGTTCCCAAGTGGTACTCAAAAAACACTGTCTCACCTGGGACAGCAGTCTGTCATCATCTCAGCAGCTGTAAAAGCAACTTTCAAACATCATCCTTGGCCTGCGTGGGCGGCGCTCCATCATGTACTGCACGTCCTTGCTTTTGATTCCCTATCCAACCCAGGCAGCTCCTTTGATTACTACTGCAGCCCTCAGAAGCCTTTTGTTTTCTCATATATTCAAATTAGTCCTGTGGATGACTACTGCATGAAAGGCTATGGAGTGTGTTTTTCCTGTTAAAGCAATAGTTTTTAACTGATTCTTTTTCCACAGCTGCCGTGAACCTTGTGAAGTTTGCTGTACAAACACATAGGAAAAGGCATTTCTTTTTCAGGGAAAGCTTTCTGTCTGAGAATCAAAGCAGGAGAAAAGTGATTCATATAAACCTAGAGAGACAGTGAATATAATTTAAAGAAATTAAGAAATGTTGAACCTGAAGGGCTTTTTCTTTCCTGCTTTTTTTTCTTTATCAAGACAATGCAACAATGGGAAATTAGTGAAATCTGAAACATTTCAGATTTTTTATTTTGTTTTTACCTAAGACCCTGGAATCTTTCAAAATGCAGGAAACAATAAAATGTATTTCTTTGTATTCCTGACAGCCTTCCTACAGCCTCACTGCCATCCCAACTTCGAAACCATTTTCTGTGTTGTCACATGTATGACACTGGATGGCTTGGATTATGTATAGCAAAATGTAATTAAAGATACATATTGCATGGGAGAGGTAGAGTCACCAAGGAAAAGAAGATTTGCCGACCCTGAAATGGGGATTAAGGAAGAAGGAGGTTTGCAGAGACTTGAATACATTAATTTTCCTAACAGCTTACATGGCAATTCAGTGACTTCTATTGTGCAGAGTGTAGTTACCACCTTCCCTGACCTGAAATCAAGAAGAAAGGGTGTGCTTGTGTGGAGTCAGATGAAAGAACACGTTATTGCAGAGTCAAAGAACAAATATCCTAGTCTTGAAAAGAAAAACTGATAGATTGTAGCCAAGGATTAAAGTGGCTATGCCCCCAAGGAAAAAAACATTCCATCTCATCCTTTGGGACTGTAGTTAAGTGACAATTAAATGGTCAATGAGATGATTTTCCCAAATCTCATTGTTTTGCAGTGCTTGTTGGACTTTTCTTGCCTTGGACTCATGTTGGACTAGATCTGGAAATAAGATTAGAAATACCACCTCAGTGTTATCTCTGAGCTCTTCAGTCTTGACTCTGAAAGCAGCCTCAGTGGTTGAACAAAGAACAAAAAAAACCCATTTTGTTTGAACGCCTGCAGCAGAAGAAATTTATGATTTAGGAGCTATGCTGGAATAGGAGGGTATGTTCTCTGTTATTCTCCATTGTATGTGTCTGTCCATCAATTTGCATATTTTATACATCTTTTCAACTTTTGTGTTTTGTGTTATACTATAGATTTTGCAAGAAGGAAAATGAAATACATGCAAAGGCACAGAGGGAAAAACCACATGACTACAATGTGATGATTTTCATTATTTTAATGAATAATTATTTAAATCTTTGTTGCTTTACTTACAGTTATATTAGACCTGTGAACAAACAAACAAAAGCAGAAATTATGCACAGATCAGAAGATTGTGTGGCAGTACAAACATTTACCCCAGCCCAGAAGTACTGAGCAGGTGATACATTACTGAGCAGCAAAGACACAGAACAAGGCACAGACCACCATAAAATTCTGATATCTGCAATGGGGAACATTGTATTTCCCTCTGAGGCCACAAAGACATTGCTGTTATCAAATAAACACATACAACAAGGACTCCAAAAGACAACTGAGCTGTGGTAGAACTTGAGGAACTTGAAACACTGATGTGGTTCGCTGGAATCAACTTCATTTAGTTTTAATACTAAAGTATTATTTCTTTGTAGCCTTGTTTTTCCAGACAGGCACAGGTCTGCTTCCAGCTCTGGCAGGAGGCTCTGCATAGGCTCAGAGGGCTGATTCTTTCTGAAGCCTTTCTAGTGCTGCCTTCCCAATCTGCCCCGCCCTATCCCCAGCTGCTTTTCAGTGGGGAATAACTGTCCCAGTGGGGTGGGTACAGAATTTCTTGCCAGTCACACAGAACAGTCCACAGTGTTTGTTCATGTGTTAAATACAGGCAATTTTGTGTTGCATTGCTCGAGTGTCTCAATCACAGGCCAGGTGTGTTTGCTACGTGCTGAAAATCCTTGCCTTGATTTCACAGGAACCCGCATGATGTAACACTGTTCTTCCTGGATATGTTGAAGTTTATTTGTAGAGCCTAAGGAATGAAAAAGAAATAAGTGCAGCCAGACTGAAGTTCAATGAAACTTGCATTTTGTGCTGTCAATTGTGCATGCGTGACTGCCTTTTGAATAATGATTAAGGGTTTTTCAAATTCAGTGATTATTATGAGGGCTGAGCTTTCTTTCAACACAGAGTTTGTAGGGAAAATTCCCTCCAAACTTTGCCCCCTGCTATACAGCCCATATGGGCTCATTAAATCTGATTCTACAAACACAGGTCAGTGGAGACAGTAGATGATTACTCCTTTTCCTTTTTTTTTTTGCCTGAAGTTTGCAGCAGTGCCAGTGGGACAGTAACATGAGAATCCATGGAAGGAAAAGCAATTGATTGAGCCCAAATTTCTGGTGTGGCCTGTGAGATATCTCCTCCTCAGCCCTGGCCCTCTCCCAAGAAATGGCACAGCACCTGAAGTTTGTTCCTGCTGCTGTTGCATCCTCTGGGATGCTGCAGCCCTGGGGAGTTGGGTGGTGCTCCCCAGACCTCGTACATGAATATTGGGCTCTTCTGCAGCAAGGGCTGAGGCTGCCCTGCTGGACCACTCACATCCCCAACCTTACAGAGCAAAAAGTTCCTGTCTAGAACCATGAAACTTGGATCCTCCTGCTTTTGTCTGTCTAGTAGGAGAGTTAGCCAGGGCAGCCTTGCATGCAACAAACCTTTCCAACACTTTTCTCCATTGGCAGTTTTAGCCCGGCATACAGTCCTGTGTTCAAGCAGTTTAGAATGGGTAGCTTTAACCTCTGACAGGTTTAAAGAGCATAAGTATGGGCTCTACTGGAAAATGCAACGTGTCTTTGCTGAGCTGAATAGCCTGGGTGTCTCGATAGTACAGGAGATCATTATGCCTGGCTTATCAGAATAATTACACTATCAATGACCTTGACTAAGAAGGTCAGATCCTTTCTGCTTATCTCCCAATTTAGTGTTATCTTTTTCATGCACCTTATGCTGGCACTTAAGTAATCCATACAATGCAATTAGCAGGGAATGGCCATGAGTTTTACCTTCAGAACTAGGGAAAAAAGGTAGGATTTCTCTAGCACACTTGACTATTCACTAATTAGCTCCTGTTCTATCATTAACATCAGATACTGGTCTCAGGAAATTAGGGTAGCTGACACTGAAAACAGACCACTCAGCATTAATTTCCATACAGCCAATGCTATCTGCAAAAGTTTCTGTCTGTTCTTACAATAATTTATCTTATAAACTGCTAATCATCTCAGGTGTTACAAAAACTATGAGGGGATTCTTAAATTATTATTATTGTTGTTGTTGTTATTTTTTTAAAGCTCTGCTATTAACTGTTAACTCACAATTCATTCTCTAGAGTGAGCATGCTAAGAACATACTGTTTCAAAGAGCTGACTGATCATGTTCTACTTATTGTTTTTCAGAGAAATTGTGTGGAAATGCTGGACTTTAATCATACCAAGTTCTGTGTAATATTGTGTGTTCTGAAACATCATGTTCATCATTGATCAAACCAGATGCCCACAATGAAGGTGTCTGTGTTTCAGTTCCTTTCTGTATAACAGAGATACTATCATCCCCTCAATTCACAAAAAGCACAACGAAAATTAATTTTTTTCAATGCACCCAGGTATTAGCATAATGAGATTTTAGTTCTCACCCCCTCCCAGCTTGCTGTAATATCTGATTCCTTTCCCTTGTACTTATTCCTGTTTTGATCTTAGAATTCACCCTTTTTAAAAAGGCACTTGTTCAAAAGTCCTTACAAAAATTAAGAATAAAAACGTTGTCCAATATTGAACAATTCTTTTATGCAGAATAAAGAATTCCACTTTCAGTTTAGTTAACCATCTTTTGTGACTGAAATGAATGACTTATACTCTTTTTTAATGGTCTGAAAACTTCCATGTTTTCTAAAAAACTTCTCACTTTCTATTTTACAGAAAATTGTGTTAAATTCAGCTTTGGGGGGAAAAAAAATCCACACCTGAGATATGCTAAAAATGGTTACAGCTGAGTAGGCAACCCTACTTGGTAATGAAAGAAAAGCCCCTGTGACTCAATTCAGCTGGGAGATTTAATCAGGGTACTGCTTCAGGTGAGAAGAAGCTTCTGGGGCTTGCTTTTGGGCAGAGAAAGGTTTCTATTTTACCATTTACTGCTGTCGCCTGACCAAAGGGGGGCAAGAAAAGGCTTGTTATTTTCTTCTTTTTCTTTGTGTGCAGTTGTACTATTTTTCTATTTAATCTGTGGAGAAAAGGTCTGGCTAAGTAGAATGGCTCTGGCATTTATTGCCCTGTGCTTGTTAAGTCCTGTAACAAGCCTCAGGTGGAATGAAAAAGCATAATCAGTCTTGGAAGAAATATGTCACCTTTTTTTCAGCTTGAGATGCCTGGAAAAAGTCAGGAGATCAGTTTGATTTCAACTTATAATGAGATTATTTTTTTAATTTGTTTTCTGTTGTTTTAATGGAAATTGAGTTTTAGTATTGTTTCTTTAAGGGCTTTAATGTTTTGATTACTCTCTTTACCAGCAACACATGGCTACATCATGAGTTTTTAAACAGCAATAAATGCCAGCTGAAAGCGATCTTCCTTTTCTTCCTTGCCTCATATCCTGTACAGGAGAGGAGCTTTCTGTGAGTTGGGTTGTCAGAGCAGGTAGTTCTGTTCCTATGTGTTTGTGGTCTCTGCAAGTGAGGTCCAAGAAGAAGATGTGAGAGAACTGGGAAGAGGCTCTCTATGACTGCTCTCAGCATCCAGAAACTACAATTCCAAGGAGCCAAGTGCTTTATCTCCTTGCTCTCAAAGTGTTTCTTTCAAAGGCTAAAGCAGCAAAGGTAAGTCTGGAATGATGAAGAGAAAATAGCTTCTTTAGCTGAGCAGAAAGGGAATAAGGGAGAGATGCTGAGTTTCCCTCTTTTGTCTGGTCTGGGTTGTAACTGCAGTAAAATGACTACAGCAAACAGTCAGTCTTTCTAAAAGACAATTTTGCATTTATTTATCTGTGTAAAATTGTTTTCATTTTGGAGTGTTTGCACAGTTGCTATGCAGGCTCATGCTTATTTTCTGAGTAGTTGTTAAATTGGTAGACTGGTGAGATATGAAATTTCACGCTATATTCTCAGCTTGATCCATAATATTCCAGTTATCATAACATCTAATTAGGAAAATACAAAATTAAAATGCATTTTTATCTAGGAGGACTGAAACAAGAATACAAAAGCAAACTAGAAAAGAGCCAGTGAGAGGTGTTGTCCCTTAACATCCTAGCTCTACAAACTGCTTTTGAAATACAAGAGATAAATCTAGCTATTGTAAAGTCAGCTTAGAGAACATCTGTGCATTAAGAGATGTCTAATCTCCTTTCTCTGCAGAAGCAATTAGAAACCTTTCCCATGAAGTTAATACTATTAATATAGCTGTAGTAGATTTCAAAGTCTAGATCTAGAAAAAGAAGTGCTTTGTGTCTATGCAGCCACTTGTTGATGCTCACTTTGTGTCTACGCAGCCACAAACAAATATTCCCAAGGCAAAGTAGGGGGGGAATTTCATGTGCTTTGGATCACAGGTGTTTTAACTCTTCCCATATGCTATACCACAAAGGAATGAGAAGATGGCTAATCTTTGATTCAGCTGTGTACATGTATAAAATATGTTTGCTATGTGGAATGTATATATGTGTTGATTCTCATATTTATTTGTATGCATCAATAGACACACCATTCAAGCAAGGGTCTTTGCCCCAGGGCCTCCTTACCTAACTTGTCACTCCTTCCAGCAGAAGAGCTCTTTCAGCATTCAGGGCTTTGATGGATTTCTTTTCCCTTCCATGCTTCGTTTGTTCTCCTTCCCTGGGGTGTGTGCAGTGGGTGATGAAGTCTAAAATGAAGGATGTGCCTGGCTTTCTGAACATGTTTATGCAGAAAACTGACAAGGAGAGGATGCTTGCTAGCTCTCTCTAAAACTTACTGTGCTGTATCTCAGATGTGCAATGCTACCACTTATTAAACTTTGTTTTAAAGATAGATTGTTTTGAGTAATGAAACATCCTATTCCTCAAAACTAGGTGACTGAAGTGTATAGATCACACCTGGGGTAAAAAGGGGTGTTTTCTGCTGAGATATGTGTATCTTATGATAGTGATGTAAATTCTTATTTAGCAGATTCCATTTCTACTAATGAAGGGGTCACTATTCTCTATTATGCCTTTTGGGGAAATTGTGGCTCTCTTCCAAGATTATTTCTGCAGAGATATAGTGGAATATAACTTACTGCCAAAGCAAAAACAGAGCTTACAGAATACATGGAAGCAGGTCCTCATTCCACTGTGTGTTTACTGGAAGGTGCCACCTTTTTTCTTTCCAAGGACGGATGAGTCCAAGAAGTCAGCAAATCAAGTGTCACAGTGCATGTCTTCCCTTTTTCTGCCAAGGACTCCTCAGATCTCAGAATTACTGTATTGCTGTGCTGTTCTTACTCAAAGGCAAGGTTGCACTAGACCCTACCAGGCAGGGAAGCCAGATTTTTTTTTTTTTTTCCTTGTGGTTTAAATTTTAGCTTATGAACTGCTGCAGAAAATATTAACTTATCTAAAAATTCTGAGTAACTTGCTGTGTACCATGTTACCCACTTGTACCTGTTGTGCTACAGTCTACTTGCCACAGAATTCTTCAGCCAAATAAATTAATGATTGACACTTAAATATACACCTGTAGGTATAATGATTTGGTTTCACTATTTTAAGGTGACTTTCATGAGATGATAACTTAATTGGAAAGAAAAGATAGAGTCAAAAAAAAGACCAGTTGTTTTATTGTCTTCATTTGAAGCCTGTGGATTCACAGTCAGAAACAAAACAAGAAAAACCAAAACAAACAAACACAAACAAACAAACCAAACCAAAAAACAAAAAGCTGACAAAAAACCAAAAACCCCAAACCAATATATCATGAGAGACGTACTGAGGGACTGATTACTTCAGTGTTCCTGAAAATTGAATGCTTGCCATGGTAATCCAAGGGTTTACTGATGTCAGCAAACTTGCCTCTCAGCCCCCTCAGAGCACAGGGAAATTTAAGTTGGGGACAGACATTGCCACTGCTGCCAAGTTGCCCTTCTGGAGGCTGGAAGAGAATTTAGGTAGGAGCTGAGCTGCAAACAGGAGATTTTCCTACCAGGTGGCTGGGCATTTAGATGATGATGGCTCTAAAAATCAAACTCTGTTTCAGGTGATAAACAGAGTCATAAAATTGAGTATCAAATATCTGTCTGTGCTAGTGATCTGTTAGGGTAATATATGAGAAGATATTCTTCTCTATAGCTGCAGGAAAAGAGGAAATAAAATGTTAGAAAATGCTGGACTTGAATTATGGCTGTGAATGTATTTTGTATATTCTGTATAGTAAGAGCAAGAGTCTTTTGCCAATCTTAATGTAAAATTTTGACTTGGAGTCAATGTAAGTGATTCTTGGGAGGCCCTCTCTGCAATCTGTGAAGCTATCAATGGAATAGGTTAAAGCTTTTCTTTAGACTCTGCTTAGATATTTTGTCCTTTGACTTGGTAAGTCAACACAAAAAGATTTAAGCACTAAAAATAAGGTCTTGCTATCAAGTGGACTTAATTGGTACAATTAATGAGCTCAGTAGAGGTCTCTAGGTTTTACATTGTGAACATTTTTCCATTAGGTTATGGATCTGTGTTTTTCTGGGGTTTTCTCATTTCCATCTCCTTTCTCCTGCAGAAAACATAGATTGCTTTCCCTCCCTGGCCCCCTGCCTATTACTTATTAAATACAGCATGAAAAATGAAAAGCATAAAGGTCAAAGTAGTCTGAGTAATCAAAAAAGCTAATTATGTTTTTTTTTTATTTACTTTTAAGAGCAATTAGTCATTAGAACAAAAATGCCTGGAGGAAAAAAAAAAGGATTTTTCTTCACTTGACTTCTTTAGGTCTGGATATATGTTTTACTGCTCAAGCAAAAGCTAATTTTAATGTAGACATTTCTAGATTAGATTTTAATCTAGTCTAGTAAATTAAGTGAGCTCATACAAGGCATTTAAAATAACACCTCTTAAGTAGTGAATTTAGATCTATCAGTGGTAACATTTTGCTCTTTGATCAGTGAAGGTAATCACCAGATTGCACTCTTGGAGAAGGATTAAATTCTGTTTCCTGTTCTAATGAAAATAGTTGGCAGAAAGGTGTAGTCATCTACTGTGGTCAGTAAAAACTCATAAAAACAAATTGTCTGTACTCAAGATTCAGCAGGAAAAAGTATCATGTGAGATGGCTTTGGCTAACACAGGAGGCTTTCCTGAGCTTGGGAACTAAAGGCTTTGTTACAAACTCTGAATTAGGTTTTGCATTTCAGAAAGGATGATTGAACTGTGTTGCCCAGTTGAAATATTTTACTATTCCTGGGCCCTATCTGGGAAATTTATTTTTTTTATTATTATGAAATCCTGTTCATCACTGGGTATATCTGATGGCTAAGATGGGGTGATGGGCAGTTTAAAGATACTTGGTGTTTGTCCCTGTGGAATGAGATGCAAAATCTCCTTTGTGTTGTGTCAGCACCGCCGTGTGTCACATTGTCACCGTGCTGTTTCATGTGCTGTTGACCTCTCTGAGAGTGGGCAGAGGAGATTCAGTGTTGAAATTCCCCACGTCCTTAGGTCTGTGCCAGTGCTGTGACAGCTTTGGGGAGAGGGAGGGCTTGGGGAGTAGATCTTGAGCTACAGGATGTGAAAATGATTTAGTTTTCTTTTGTGTAGACAAAATACACAACTTCTCTGCACATTTGTATCCAGCAATGCAGCCAGGCTCAGAGTGATTATTTTTGTGCTTCTTTGCTATAGTGAACACCATCTGCTACTGAATGAACTGTATTAAGGAAATTTTTGGTTTATCTCATGTTTAGCTGATAGCATCTATAGTTAGAGCTGACATGGTTCTTATTGACCGGGAGATTAATTTCTGAATGTATCAGATGAAATAAATCCAAGCGATGTAAATGCATATTCAGGGAGAGCTGGAAAAAGGCGCCCACTCCTGTGTGATAGGCGGGAACAGACTTGGGAAGAAGCTGAGTGTACCCTGGCAGAAGGAATGTAGCAGGTGCCTAGAGCACTTCCTCCCCATTGATAGGGTACCCTGCAGCAGAGAAATATCTCAAGCACAGCCCAGGTTCCCACTGATGAAGCAGCTTGCCACTGGACCCAAGGATTTCTTACAAACCCAGTTGTTCCCTGTCCCATACATCTCATAAAGCACCATTCAAAACTAATCCTCCCAGCTTTGGTCTCTAATGCAAACATGATTTCTGTAAAGCAAACAAAAACTTATGCTTCTGTAAACATTGCTAATGGGTGTTATCAAAATTACCTGTGTGTGGGTGCAGTGATTACAGGAAGAAGCAAGAAGTGCAGTACGCTTGCATCTCCTGTGTCCAACCCCCTCCCATGCAGAGACTCCCTTGCAGCCTCCCAGCACCTTGTGCTGACAGTCTGTCTGCCAGTGTCTGTCTGCAGCTCTTTCAAGGTGCCTCGTGCTCCTGGAGATGTGAGGGACAGCCTCTGGCTATGCCAGGGGTCACGCTTGAGGCAGAGCTGTTGTACAGTCTCCAAGCTTGGTCTCTGGGAGAGCCCTGGGGAAGTCTGATGTGATAAAGATGCAGTTTTAATATATTTATTTTTTCTAACTTCCTTGGAGAGAGCTGGGAGTCAGCTTGCTCTGCTAAGTCCATAAATGACTGATATTGCTCAAGAGGAGACTTCTGTTCAAAATGTGAGATTTTCTAGGCTCACTGTGATGTTCACAGGCTGCTTTTGGGTAAGTCCAGAGTCAGGTAGCTCAGAATGGCTCACCCTGAGCTTGCTCTTGTGGGTCAGGGCTTTATCCAGCTCTCTGCATCTGACAGAACAGGTGTTCACTTTCGTTTTCCCTACCAAACTGCCTTGCAGTGGTCTCATAGTGGAAGTGGAGTAAGCACATCCAGAATTCTCTATTGTTAGTGGGCAGAGGGACTTCCAGACCTCTTACATCTTCTTTGGATAGATAAAAAAAGAAACTGCTCAGTAGTTTTCAATAGAGAAAAAATGAGCTGAGGAAAAAACAAATTAGACTCCATTTCTTATCTTCCAGCTCCTGGTAACACTTTCAAAATGGTTTTGTACCATTACTTCAACTTGTTCAGTCTGTATGGTGGGACATTTCCAACCCATGAGTGTGTGGGACTGAGTTAGTAACATGGTGATCTAAACCTTGGCTGATTTTCTTGTATGCCATTTCCTAAACAAAAAGAATAAAACCAGAGGAATTTTTACTTTTTATTGCTACTTTAATTCAATCAATGCAGAATTGCCTGTCACAGAAGTATTTTTAAACATGAGGCAGGATATTTGCCCAGCTATAAACAGAGGTATGAGTACCCCCAGTCCATGAAAACCACCGCCAGTCCAGACCTCTGGACCCCTTTTTCTGCTTGTAACCACAAATCATCCTGCAGCCATCTGCACCCATCAGCTCATTTTTATAAGTGTAAAATAGAGCATAAATGGGTTAAGTGAGATACAGGCCCATCTTCTTATGTGCTTGAAATAACAATGGAAGCAGTTGACTGCAGTTTCTGTGGATACACTTGGTCTCATTTATGTGCCTTCTGTATTGGCAATTGCTGCTCTGCTTTGCTAAAAAGCTGAAATACAAAAATGCTCTGTCAAGTGTCATTGATTTACAATGGATAGTTTGTGAACAAAGACGAACTGGGGGCTTTATGAAAAGCAGAATATTGAGTAGAATGAATCCCAAGGATCAGCGTTCATTTTTTTGGTGAGTTTTATATCTAAATCATAAATAAGGCATAAGAATTTAAATATCCCTTCTGAATTAATCTGATATGGCTCTGAAACAGTACTGAGAGTTATGATCTTTTTCTTTCCCTTCAGTGCCTAGGTGAGCACTGTCTTTATTGCCCTTTGTGCAGTTTAATTATCTAGTGGCATTAATTGCTGTACTTTAAAAATAGATTACCAGGAATTCACATGTCCTGTGATTGGCTTATGTGGTAAATCCATACACAGCTACAAGAAATATCTGAGTCTGTTTATGAGCCCTTAAGTGCCCACAGCTATTGACAGTGTATTTTAATGCAGCAATTACTATTGTTGTTTATTCTATTACATTGTGATTAGGTTCCACAATTAATTTTAATTATTACTAACCTTAAATTAATTTTCTAAACACCTCAGATATTGACAATAAATATATATGAATGGCTGGTGATCTGGAAAAAAATTAGGGCTTGAGCTTTCAGCAAAATGACTTGAGAGGAATTATGGAAATGCTCCCCCCTTTTTTAAAAAACGAATGTGTGTGCAACATTTTACTATTTAACAGACATGCAAATTAAAAATAAAGTCCTGGCACATGGTACATCCTTGCTCATCATGAGCTGGTATCTACAAGATTTTTTTTAAAAAATGTGGACAAAACAGTAGATGGAAGTAGCCACTATTTAAGATTATTTGAAGCTAGCTGAACAATAAAGGTCACAGGGAAAGGAGTGGTGTTAAGTTCTAGGGAAAATATGGCTGGTACTTGAATTTTGCTAATGAAGCAATTGTCTAAAGCGTGGAGGCCAACACTAAAGCGGAAGAAAATTGGCAAAGAAAACGGAAACAAAAACCGAGGCATTTAGCACAGCTTCTGTATTTGTAAGTCAGAATACAAAGCAGCTCCTACTTTGCTCAGGAATGGGAGGAGATACCAGGGCTTTGCTTTTTTTCTGCAGTTATTCCTGCTCATTCCAGGCAGGCATAAAGGATGTTTCGGTGGGCTGGGCTGAAGGGGAGTTGATAGAGGGTAGAAATTGTGCAGACTCTGAATCAACCATCACCTCCTGGGACTTGCAGTAGAAGTCAAGGGCAGGTTTGTCTCTGAGAACCTCAAATGTCAGGGAAAACCGAAGGAAAGATGTCATCTCTCTTGCTCCTTCTAAGCACCAGTTGAGTCAGTCCAACTGGCACAATATTGAAGGCACTGAGAATAATCTCAGTTGTTTAAGTTATTCTTGTATTGACTGAGGAAGCCCATGTATAATGTAATCATGCTGGTGATTTAAAAAAAGGAAAAGATGAAACACCATTCTGAGCATTCTTCTTAAAAAAAAAAAAATCTGTGGTATCTTTTTTCTTAATTTCCTCATGCTTCTTAATTTGCCTGTCAAATAAAACCTCCCTGACTGATTTTGATGACACTGCAAGCGTTCAGCTCTGAAGACAATCAGTGTAAATTGTCACACATTATCAGATAACCACTGACAAACTACCTAACCATGTGCTTCACAGCCTAATGTGTAATGATTTTTCTCATGAAATTAAGAAAAATCGAGATCACTACAAAACTGTGCCTTTTGTTTGGGAACACATTATTTGCAGTGCTGGAAAATGAGAGTCGGGTCAGGGAATGTGACTGAGCTTCCTTTTCCCTCTGCCTCTAAGGCCTATTTAGCCTTGAGACATTTACCATATGCCACAGATTATTTTAACCATGAGTGCTCCGTATCTTTATGGATATGGAGCTACCACTGGGCTTTCACTCTTACTGGACTTTCAAGGTTATTTTTCTGAACCAGTCAAAGAATTATGCTGATATTGCAGACATGTCGATCCTGATCTTAGCATTGTTTTCCCTTTTTTTTTTCCCCCATGAATAAATTTAAGTATCTGTGAACAGCCATTGGTTACCTTGCAGTGTGAACTTGAGGCAGAGAGAGCAGAGTGTGTGCATGTATATATTGCCTGGCAGGGGGTATGTCTTCCTTTAAACTATGGGAAAGGTAGATATTGCATTTTCATATTAGGCACATTGAGCTCAGTCAGTTATCTCACTTCATGAGATGAAGCAATCCATACTAAAGGTATTTTTCAGCAATATCTTCGCAAATGTCATAGAAACCATCTCTTTATCATGGCAATTATTTTTTCCCAGTGGAATGACATCCCAGTCTTATATGACAAAACAACAGGAAGGTGTAAAATTGGCCTTGTCGACTCTGATAGACTTGATTTAATGCACAGCAACAAAGAATAACTAAACATATATGCTTTCTTATCCTAGGATATTTTTTGTTTGTATTATGAGACATAATTTCACTTTTCTCTATATTGTGGTTAGCAGAAAAAGGGAAATATCTCAGATATGTAACGCTATAATTAGATGTTACCTATAAACATGGGTTTGCATTAGTTTGATGTGCTGATAGAGCATTTGTTAGATTTTTTTTCCTCCTAATAAAGACATGATCAGAAGTTTTTTCATAAATAGCATTTGCGTGTTTTATGTCATTTAACGAGGAATGAAAAGATGAAAGGTCATGTACAGGTTTTACCTCTTTTAAAAGGTAAGCTTGAACTGCTTAAGGCCCTTGCTTAAAGTTTGGTAGCAAAAAAAACCCACCGGAATGAGAGCTTTTTCTCTGGCCTATTCCCAGGATTTTCTGAAGGGCCTCCTTGTCTTGTTCTTCACTTGTCTGAATCTCGGGTCGCTTTCCCGAGGCCGGAGGGCTCATGCAGAGCCCATCACATCAGGCAGGAGAGTTTCTCAGCTATCCAGTTTCAGTAGTTTATCCTTCAGCTGCAAAGGGGCCAGGCAACAATAGAAAAATAACGTAAAATGTTTGCCAACACACCACTGTCATTGTGTGAATAGAATGCTGAGCTTTGTGCTGCACATACACTTCTCCCTGTTGATAAGAAATTATTTGGGTGCTAGTAACTTGCTGTCTGACTGGTATGAGAACATTGCTTAACAGCTCCTACCCACAGATGTTGGATTTTTGCTTATTGTTTGGATGCAAATACACTTGAAATGCTGCAGAGGACCACCATGAAATTTTGTTTAGAGGGCTTGCCTCAGGTGCTGCCTTCAACCTGTGGCTCAGGGTGAAGGAAGAATGGGACAGTGAGGAACTGTGCTCAGGCTCCCTGTATCAGATGGGTGCTTAGAGGAGAAGGCAAGCACTGAGAGCCCATCAGGGCAAAGCAGCCTTCCAGCCCCTCGGGCTGAGCAGGACCCTTCTCTCCTCTACCCCCTGTGTGCTCAGCCTGGCCTCTCCCACGGGGATGGGAGGCGCTCCAGTCAAAGGGATGGTGTTCACTTTCCCAGCAGCTGGACAAACTTGAATGTCTGGTTCTGCCCTGGTTCACACGGGCTGTTCACTGAGGAGATCAAAGCCTATTTATTTCTGGCACAAGACTTGATGCAGATTCCTGTGGCTCTCTGGAAGCAGGGCATGGATGGACTCTGACCATCGCAATAACTCCAGATCCACCAAGATGTCAAAACCCCCCACCATGCCTTTCGGGAAAACAGTCCTTCTTTTATCTAGCAGACCAACTTTGTCTGTCAATTAGTTTGTAATGATCAAAGACATCAAATTCTCTTGAATATTTGTTATTTTTGAGGTTTTATGGGTTAAGTAATATCGGGTTTTCAGGCACCCATGTGAAATAGTTGTGAAACAAGATGATCAACTGACTCGTTTAATGTTATACCATAATGCATGACTTGATCCAGCTTTGAGCTTCAGCTGTGTCTACCTGTAGTTATAACTGAGGGGTGAATCACTGCCTCTCTTGGTCACTGGCCCTTTTGGGGTTGCTTGGAATCTATGACTAGAAAAAAAAGGTTTGTCCGAATTAGAAACTTCCTGTTGCTTGGTCCTAACCTGTTGTAGTTAATTATCTGTGTACCTACCATCCTAATGTTCAAATAGCTTTATTTGTTCATTTTTCTTACTTTGCTAAGTATTTTTGCCAGCTTGTGAAGAGGCTGGTTAGTTCACAGCCTGTCCCCCACAGCTCTCTGCCACATTACAAGTTCTGTCATATGTTAGGGTGACTGGCACTGAGTCATACTTTCCTTTACTGTACCTGTACTGTGTATTTTTTTTCCATAATCAACTTTACTCATATTCTTCCCTGCCTTTTCTTTATTCAAGTAATAATTCACATGCTAATGGGATTTTGTTTGAGCCTGTTTCTAGAGGAGTAGCTCTTAGCTGAAGTTGGTCTATACTTTCCATTGTGAAAATCAGTTTAGATTTGAGTTTTTTGGTTTTGTTTTTTTTTTCTCCCCAATAGCTGACATGAGTAATGAGCAAGCAGTGTGCTTCTCTAAATCCCTTGTGAAAAACTGAGTAGGATGCCTGTACTATTTGCAGTAGTTTACCAGAGAGAAAAGCAATGTTAGAGCTCTCATGCTAAAGCCATTGTTCTCTCCTCTGCCTCATGATTTTATCTGGCAACCCCCCCTTTGACAGGGGCTAATTTGACATCTTAGAGGGTCCACAGACAAATGTCTGTCATGGTAAAGATGCTCCAGAGTGCTGCAGGGCTTGCAGAGTAGCCAGGGTGCCCAGCACCACCATCTCAGGATTTCCACCTGTGTTTGAACACTCAATGTGTATTCAGGCCTCAGTTGGGCATCCAGGCTCCTTTGAAAAAAGGTTAAAGTTAGAGAAAGGGATCCTCTCAAACCAGGAAAACCTATATTGCTTGTAACAACTAGGAAGTGACTATTAAAAGAAAGCACTGGAGTGTAGGTGTGTTCCACTCTCCTCTTCCTTTGGGGTCCAAAGCGTGACCCTTTCCTGGGGGTTTATTCCAAAATGTGGCATTAGTTAGATACCTCTTTGAATGGCCCTGCTTTGAGCAGGATTTTGTACCAGGTGTCTCTCTGAGATCACTTCTGACCTAAATAATTCCTGCCTGGGGGGAACTGGGTGGAGGGACATGGAACAACATTGCCTTGTTTCCAGTGGCTGGGATTGAAGCAGCAGCATGTGAGAGACCCAAGTTCATGTTCCTGTCCTGCCTGTTTCACAAAAACACAAATTTCTCTGTTCTACTCCTCAAGGGGCTGTCCTGACAAACAGGTTAATAGCTACTCTGGAGAGCTCAGGTCTCCTTTGGTTTCTTTGTCTGGAGGAGTTTACCTTGAGAAAGAAACAACTGGATGTTGGCTCCGTAGGTTAGTGCAATTCCCTGCAGATGCAAGAGACTGGGTCAATGAATGTGGAGTTACTCATGAAGTGTACACAGGGAAGAATAGAAAATAGCTTTCCATACAGTGTGCTTAGCTGAGTCAGACAGCTGGGTTGAGAGGGATATGAATGTGTTGTTCTCGATTCACTGCACCAGTAGATGTTTTGGTATTTGCTTCAAAAGCTTTCTAGCTCTTTGGGAAACATCCTTGTATATGTTGTAAACTGCATATCAGTGTCAAAACCAGGTTTACAAACCATGGTAGCAGCCAGCCCAGTACTGAGGGATAGCTGCAATCTCTGAATGAAGCTAAGAGGTACCCTCCTTTTTCCTGGCAAATCTCACCCTTGGCATGACCACCATGAGGTCCAGGAGGCTTTCTGCCTGTTATTTTGTTTTAGTTTGTTTTGTTTCTTTTCAAGAAAGAAAGTCTGGCTCTACAGTATGAAGAGACTTTTTTCTGTAAATACTGCAATTATGGGCACAAACGTGTTTTACAACCAGTGCTGAACACAATATTTTCTTTACCTGCTAGGTAAATACTAGAATCTGACCTTCTAGAAATGTGTTCTGCAGTAGGTGAGAGCATATCCCCACAATATGGTAAGATTGATCCAAATAATTCTACGTAAAACTCTGAACTTCTAGACACGTGCATACAAAATTCTATTGATGTAATGGATTTTCTACTGCAAAGGAAAATGTTTGGTTTGGATTTTTTTTCCACTCTGGTTTGCAGGAGTGAAATATTTCAGTATGTATTAAGAAGCATGCACTTAAATTGTAAGTCAATTGACTGGTTTCTATAAAAAGTAAACCCAGTATTTTCAGGCATTTTGTTAGAATAAAAAGAACTCTGCTGCAAGAACAGCTATAGCCCTCAGCCCAACTCACATGCTTGGCTAATTAATATGAGAGGCACTGAAATAAGTGAGTCTGGATCCAGTCCAAGTCAAAATTAGACTGCAGTGAACCCAACATTGAAGTCAAAGGTAATTTTCCAATTGATTTTGGTAGATACAGGATGTTAGAACCAAGAAAGATGCTGAAAAACCTGAAATTTCTGTTAATAGTGCTGTGTTGAGGATATACCTGCTTCAGATTTTGCCTCCTATTTTCTGCACAGGGCACAGGGAAGGTGCAGGCAGCGGGCTGGGAGAAAATGGTTGAACCCAGGATATAAGGGCTGAAACTCTAAGGCAGCATCCTCTTAGCAGGCTAGTTGTGGAATTCAAGACTCTAGAGCCAAACTGGCTGTTCTAGGAATACACTTTTAAATACCTGATCACTCTTCTGCTGAAACAACCTAGGTATTTCCACACTAGAGCACATCCAGTGGCATTATTTCCCTTGCTGTGAAGAGAACCTGCGAGGTCCTTTTAGATAATTGGGTTGCTGGGCTTTTTCACACTAATTAAACAGAAAATGTTTTGAAGTGAAGTCAGTCACTCTCCCTGGCACGTTGCCATGTGGAGTGGTGCAGGGGCAGACACCCTCACAGCTCTCTTCACTGGCTATAGCGTACAGAAATTGGTAGGAAAATGACTGAGTGGAAAATGGCCAGTTCTGTGGAGATGTAAGAAATAGCAACATTAGACCAATAAAAATCAACAGTGTGATTTTTATATGCAGCTGTAATTATTTTCCACTGAAGGAGGTGAGGGAGAAGTACAAAGCCTGTGATTCCCGTTGGCAGCAGACTGCCTAGCAGAACGCCTGCCTCCTCCTCACTGCCTCTCACAGACACACATCAAACAATTGCATTAGCACTTCTGCTGCCTTTCTTCTCCCACCCTCTTTTTTCACACTATTTAAGAGCTAAAGCAGAGTGGTGTTGATAGTTGAGCCTAACAGTGAGTTTTGTTTGAACACAGCTTATCCTATCAATGATAATTCAGAAATTTCTGCACATGTTTTGAAGGCAAGTTAAAGTAATTTCTAAAGATGCAGTTCTCCATTTGCAAATAGTAAATAATTTGTTCTGTTTAGTGCTCCTCAAAACGTGTCTTTGTGGAAAAGCTTGCTGCGGAACATTGGAATAGGATGAAATTCTGCTTCTAATCACAGAGATAGGCTTTATGTGTTCATGGATTTAGAATATGTAGAGTTCTAAAAGACATTTTTATGTCTTTTATGCCTTTTTGAAAATTAAAAGGCCATCATTACACAATAACAAAATTTAATACTTCATCTTTATTGCCACATTTACTACCGTGGGAGCAGTTTTAAGGAGTGGCAGTTCAGTAACTCTAGGTGCTTTCTGCAGACAACTGCTCTTTTTTTTCCTTGACATGTTTTTAACAGTTTTTGGATCAGGCCCCAAATATGTGTAATTAGCTTTTTATAAAAGCTATTAGAATGTAATCGTCTTCCCATCTGGATTTTATGTTCTGGCTATTAATGCTACAGATGCTTTAAAATATACAGCTCCAAGCCCTGCTCTGATCCTATTAGCTAAGGCCTAAATTTCATTTTATTTTCAAAGAGGCATGGAGAAATTGTTGCGATTTTAAAAATGTACTCACCTTACATAGGGAATGTGTTTAATACTTGGTTTTAGATAATTAACATAATGATGAGTCCAGTGCTGCTCCTACTAAAGTTACTAGGACCTTTGCCATCAAGTTCAGCATGCGCAAGTTTGTGTTCTTCAGGCATGTATTAGCAAAAGACATGTACATTTGCTTACCAGCTTCCCTAGCAAGCTTTCTCTTTCACTAAGTCAGTGTATTTATGAGGGTTCAAGTGTTGTGGTCTTACATAATCAGATAATGATCATAATTTCAAAATAAAATCTGTCGGCATAATTTAGTATTTTGAGAGGTCCAACTTGTGCAAGAGGAAATACAGACTCAAAGAAAATGTAGTCCTGAGAAGAATGTTCATTTCAGATGGAATATTTGTGGAAGTCTGTGGGAGTTAGTATCCAATTTCTGGTATTTTAATAGGACTTAGGTCCCCAGCTCCTATATGGTCTCCAGAATCTCTGACTTATTTATTCCCCAAGATTTGCAATGAAGACCAGAATCCTGCTGGGCTAAACCACAGACCCAGTATACAATTTCTGCCTGAAAGAATCCTCTATATATTGCTTCAAACATAGGATCTGGTCAAAGCACAGAAACCACAGGTTTGTGTAAAAATGTCCTATACCTACATTATAGAAAATAATATTTTGTCCTTCTATAGTGTTTTGTTTGGTTGGTTTTTTTTTTAATAATCATTTAATGAATAGAGTTATCCAATATTTTTTTTCAAAGATTAACTCAGTATCTTGGAATTAACTAGAGGACATATGATTCCTCAGGTTTCATGGCAGATATACAAATGTTTATTGAAGAGAGAAGCATTTAGGGACATAAATCCATGCTGCTTGTTGAGGCATAACTTACTGTTGCCCTTGGGAGGGAAAAACACACTGCACTTCTGTGTGTGTGTCTTAATGAACACATATTTAATATACTGGCATATTTTACTTGCTGCAACACTCAGGTTTTCATTTTCCATTTTTATTTAATGTCAGCTCCAATAGAACTAAGATAACTATGGTCTAGGTACTGATGTGTTAGAGTAATTTGAACACTAAATAGAGCTAGTAAGAAATATCTGTGTTTATTTCATAACTGTTCTTTACATGTATCTCAGAGGGATCCTGTTTATTATCTGTATATGTTTGAGGATGGTAATGAGAAATATAAAAGTATACTCAGGGAAGAGTAAATAGAGACATAAAAATCAGAAATTGTTGTGATGTACAAATTACTGTCTCTATAGATGAGTGAAATAAGCTTTGTGTTTTAAACAGTTCTTCTTCATTATTTGTTTGTGAAGGGTATCTATTATCTGGTAATGTTTGGGCACTACTGAACTCCAGTAATTTCTGGTACCTTTCTACACACATCCTCCTCTATGCTTCTGCATTTGCTAAAGCTTTTGAAATCCCAAATCCCCACTACTGAAAATGTGTCTGTTTAATGGCAGTTATCACATTTATGTGACTATAAATTGCAAAAAATAGGAAATTACCCGGGGTGATGTTAACAGACCTTTCTGGTGTCATTCTTCAGGTCATTTAAACTCATCACCAACTGAATAGAGACTTCCACAGGAGAACTGTGCTGGTGCCTCTTGCTGAACACCAGACTTGTCCTGTTAACATAGATTCTCTTTTCCAGATGCATGTTTCCTAGGAAGGGATATGTGCTTTAGGGACCTGAGCCAAAATACGAGCCTGTTCAAAGATTCAGTGCATGAGGCAACACTCAGCATTTTCTATATTTGGGGAAGTGTGCTGATTTTTTTCTCATACTGACTATGGTGGAGCTATACATCACGGCTGCTTGTGATGTTCATAAAAATAATACTGTGTAATAATAGAGTGTGCAATAGAGTAATAAATATCCTTTAGGATGTAAGACAAAGCCTAATAAATTCATTAAGCAGACTACATTTCTAGCCCCTAGCAGCAGACCTTGCACTTAAAGCAAAATCACAACATGCATTTGTCTTTGATAGAGACTTGGGAAGAGACTTTAAAATGAAGATGTCTGAATAAAGAAAATGCCCTTGCTTTCATAAATACTAAGTATGAATCTAGGCATAATAGACATGAATGTGGCAATGGAGGCATCTTAGCATGTCTTTGTGTCTCAGTTTGATTGCACATTGTGAGGCCTGTGGCTCGATGCCTTCTCTCCTTGAGCCTTGTGATCACACCAGCCAGTCAGTGGCTGATGAAGCAATCCCATCCCTGCTGTAATAGAAACCTGAAGTGAAATGCAAGGCACTAAGCTCTTTAAGACTTTGGTGCCAATTTGGATATTTCCATGCAAATGCTGCTCTGTAAAAATGCAATCTCATATTTACAGAGACCTGCCTGAGACTGCGTCATGCGTGGCAGCAAATACCAAGTAAGGGTGGTGCTGTGGGAACGGCAATGAGGTCAGGCTGAGAAAGTGTTTTTGTTTAGGTTTATTTATTTTGTTTTGTTTTGTGTTTTTTTTTTAAATTTTGTTTTTGGTTTTTTTGTTTATTTGTCTTTTTTTATATAACCCCAGTTCAGCAAGGGACTGCCAAATCAATACTCTCAGTTCTTTTAGCACCCTAAGTCCATTCTCTTGCTGCAGCCTCAGACAGGGCACAGGAATGTGCACTTTGATTATGCAGACGCACCATAGTGCAATAGTTCATAGATAATCTGCCTACTGGATAAAAGATTTCAAAGTTTTGGTTAAGTCTAAAAAGTTTTAATTTTAACTTGGGCATATGTTTACTGTTGCACTGCCATTTGAGGTCTGCCACAGGTTGGTTTGTGTGACTACTAAAGATGTAAAACTTCTGTTTTTTCCTGTGCTTGGGGTGATACGGAGCTGGTGTTTTATGCAAAGACTAAATCCTTTGCCCTCCTGAAAAAGCAATGGTGATCATTGAAGTTGAGCTTTCCAAATTCTTGCTGGTGTGACCACTCCATGGTAGAACCCAGAAATTATTGTGTATTTATTTCTAGTCTCTTTTTTAGGTAGATGCCTATTCCTGAACACCAAACTGAAAGGCTGTGTGGAAGAACATCAGTGACTGAATGAGCTCACACATTTTTCTGGGTGTTGCCAAGATGCTGGTTATTGATCATACAAGCCACTTGAATAGAATAGAATTCATGACCTGTTCTTTTGATTTTGGTATTAGTTCTTATTCTTTGACCAATATTTGAAGGCTTTGTAGCCATTCTTACTAGGAGACAATTTTTTTTTTTAGTTTAACAGTCTGAAGGATTAGATAAATAAGTGTTCTGTGAAGTCTGCATCAGTTGATAGGCACATGAGGAATATGGGTATTTCAGGAGAGAAGTTAAAAGTACAGCCACAGAAGTGAAAAGGAGAATTTGGGAAGGTAGTGCTGGAAAGCTGGCTTTGCTCTGCATGGGTGAATGGTACTGAGAAAATCCTGTGGTATGGAGTGTCTGTAACAGCTGCAACAATAGACTAAGGGCCATGAAGCCCATCTGTGCTGGAAGCCTTTCCATTAACTGGTTGTTTAGGTGTTATTCTACGTAGTATATGCATGCACCTTGTATGTTTTGGTGTATTAATGTTTATAGCTGGATATTCCCCATTCCTCAGCATAATTTCAGATGATGTCAACATCTCTTTTTTGGTTCTTGTCTCTGGTCTTTTGTCTGCAAACAGAGAAGTTGCTGCTCACTAAACACATGAGGAAAACTTTAAAAATTCCATACGAACTGAATAACTTGAGGAGCTATTCTGGCCCAAGGCAAACGGAATTAATGAGACTTAAATGCAGAATTTGCTCAGTCCTCCCAGGTTCACTGATACTGAAGAAAGCTCCTGCTGTGATGATGTATTGGAGTCACAGATACCATTAAATGCAGCACATATTATTCTTTTTTAATCCTCTATTTTCTGGGACAGAATACCATGCTCAGACTATGTTTTCAATGCTAGCACTCAATCTATTACAAATAGAAATACAATTTTCCCTTTCAGCAGATTTCCTTCCTTTTCCTATTTTATACAATGGATAAATAACGAGGCTGAAAATAATGCTTGTCAACTTCAATTTTGCTGAACATGTAAATGTTAAAAAAAAAGTCTGTAAAAAAAATCCCTAGACAAACCAGAATATTTCCACAATTTAAGTAAGATTACAAAGATGAACAGTTAATTTACAAATAAACCCTGGTAGCCTGCAGAACCAAAATATTTTGTCATGGGGATCCTCCATGTGTAAGAGTTGAGAATGAAAAGTAAAACCTCATTCACACAGACTTCTGTTGTTCAAAAAAAAAAGGCATGGAAACACACAAGGCAGCCACTGGAGGCTTTTATTAGCTGCTGTTTGTGAAAATACAATGCTCAATTCCTTTGGAGTCCTTCAGGTTTATGTATCCATGTGGAGCTTTGGGGATTACAATAGAGAAACAGAAGTTTGCTCACCTACTTCAGAATTAGATCCTCGGCCAGTGGGCACAGATTTTACTGGGGAAATAGGCCTCTGAGTTGGAAGCATTTTTATTTTACCAAGACAGTTTTGCCAGTGAAACACTGAACTAAATAAACAAAACTTCATTCTCCAGTTATGGCATGTTTCTCTATGGGCATGTAAACAAACCTTACCAGTAATCTAATTTAGATGAGTATCAGAGTTGATAAGATTTTTATGCTTTTGATTTATTGATAACAGTAAAGCAAGCAACTTGCACATTGACGGTGTTTGAAATGAGATGAATCAGATAAATATACTCACAAAGCTGGTTTGTTAAAAAGAAATCTTTTGATGCTCTTCAGTGGTAGTAATACATTCATTGGCATCACAATTTCCAGCAATGAACAATGATAATATCTGCATTAACTGTTTCAAAGGAAATATTAATGCCAAAATAGATGAGCTGTTCTAATAGACTAAACTAAGAGAAAAGTACAGGTATGGGGATTGATCCTTTTTTAGTGCCAAACTGGAGATTTTTCATCAAAGATAATACCGTGTCAGTTATCTCACCACTGGGAGTCAAATAACATTTCTTTGTTCAATTTGCTAAACTGAATATTGAAGTGTAAGGAGCATTTATCTTTTTGAAATAATAGAAATTCTGTATTTCTAGTTACAATGGTTCTTTCTGGCTTCAGTAGTGAAGGTGGTTATAGCTCTAGAAAGTGGTGTCATTTTTGCCATTGGTGCTGAGGGAGACAAGAGACAGAGTATAAATAAATTTACAGCCTGTTTAAAAGTGGGGAATAAAATGCATGAACCTTAACTCAAAAAGCTGCTTCAGATTATTATTATTTTATGATTAACTAAAGTGGACTTCAGCCTCCTTTGATGTTTCAGTGTTAGCATGATAAAATTCATAGCTTTTAACAAACTGTCTGGTTTCAGTATTTATTCAGTACATTACACATACATGGAACTATACAGCAAGGGGAAGGTCACTCAATTAATCCTTGCTCCAAAGGTGTAAGTGGATATGATCATATGCAATGCAAAACTAATAGATATTGATTAGTGTGACAATGCTTCACTGAACAGATGTCCCTTGAAAGGAGAGTGGAAACAATTTGGTACTGGAGGCTTTCTTTCTCCTCTCCTCTGATGGTAAGGTAAACCAGGACCTGACCAGAGCGCTCCATGCTCACTATGGTAGGAAACACACCTAATGCCAACCTGGCTTAAACAGTACTGCAAGAGAAAAACATTTAGTGAAGTCCATACATCCTCTGGACCTCCCAAGATGTCTCAGTGTACCCCAGTGCCAAGGTAAGGTTCTCCCAGCCTGTGGTTATGAGTCACTGCTGGGCATACTTAGCCCCTCCAGCATACCAGTCTTCCAAAACTGGTTCTTTTCAGGGTCATAAAATGCTCCTACAAAACAGAAATTAATCTGTTTTATCCCCAAGGGCTGTTTATAGCTCTGGCCAGACCCGAAATTCATGCAGTTAGGAAGACAACCACTGCATATCTGGTCAATTGAGTCAGACAGACTAGTGCTTCTCTGTGCCCCAAGACTTCTCTCAAGAATAAAGAGATGCTTGTTTGGTAAAGGGCTGAGACCCATGAGGGATACATGCTTCACCCTGATGGACATAGCTTTTGAAACCAATTTGATCTCACCTGTCTCAGCTTCCCCCATGCCTGCCTAAGCTGGATCCATACGTGTGGAAACAAAACCACAAAAAGATAAAAGTGTTAAACACATTAATCCCTCTTATTTTTTTGGAAGGAGACAGCATAAAGTATGAGGATAATGTGAAATCCTTGGTTAGGCAACAAGGAATGAATGTCAGCAGAGGGAATACAGAGAGCAGACAGCTGATGCAAGGGAATCAGACCTATCAGTTGTAATGACTTCCATGACACATATCTCAGTGAATGAGAATGTCTTGATCCTGGTGAATCTGCACCTCTGAATGTGAAATTTCCTTTTAAGGCTTTGCTGTGCTAGCAAAACCTAATGAAGATTTTGGTGAAACACCCTATCATAGCCTCAGAGAGAGGCCTTCTGCTGAAGTCACCAGGGCCACATCAGTTGGAAACTGGAGGGAAAAGAGAATTAGGTTACATGTGCTTGGGGAGATCGGCGGTGTGGTGACCACAAGCGTTCCTCCCCCAGTAACTCCCATAGCTATCTGCTGGGACCTCAGGAAGCAAACCTACTGCAGCACAGGTATTGCTCAATGCTTATGACCATGTATGTTTAGGCCTTTTTTTGTCCCTCCAAATCCCTAGAATTTGGAAAAGGTGACATTTTCCCATACAAGCTCTAGCTGCTGTCTCTGTTTGTCTGTTTGTGTCACTGGACTAATCCAAGCCTTGACAGCTTCACTGGAAGCATCACTTGTGAGTGTGTCTGGGAATTCTAGTTAATCACAGGGCCTTTTTTGCCCTTTCAGGGCAATTTAGGGAAGAAAACTGATAGAAACCAGAGAGCTTGAGTTAATCATTGTGATTAACTCTGGGAATCTTGTGCTTGAATACAAGAATGAAGGAGGGTAGGGAGATGGAGCTCAAAAATCATGCAAGACTCTTAGGAGATGCCTGATTCAGCAAAACACAGATTTCTCAGCCTCCGCAGTCAAGGCTGACTCAGCTTAACACAGTGGCTAAGTAGAGCCATAATTTTACATGTGACAAATACCCTCATCTTCATTGAGACGACTCATGCCCTTGCAGTTGCTTAACTACTTTGTGGGTTGTGCACCACCTCTCAGTAAAGTCATCTGGTTACTGCATACTCTCATTTGAAATTCCCACATTGCGAAGGTAGATGCTTGCAATAATGAACACTCTTGGGGCTGTGTCACATGAAATCTTTTGCCTTTTAAATGCAGATGACAGGTTACTAAAAATGTTTCTCTCCATGTAGCATTTTTTTTGCAGTGCTGCTATGTGCTGCATATGCCAAACTTTCTTCCATGACTGTAAAATATTTTATCTGGTTTATTATCTGGCCCAAGAAGAAACAGAAATGCCTTCAGTTTTGGTTATCACATTTCATTGAACAATCCCATGAACATGTTGAACAGATTGACAGTTATATTTAAATATAATTAAGTATGGTGAACTTACTTGTTTCAAAGTTTAGTTTTGTAAAGACATAAGCATTCAGTTTCTTGCTACTTTCATTCTAAGTATGACACTGACCTCTGCACTCTCACAGAATTCTTATTCAGAATTTCATGGAACCTCATTGTTGCTGTTAAGTTGTACCTGTATTTTGTCAGAATCTCTTTTACTCAAAATTCTTCAAAACTCTTTGACTCCATTCTGGATCTGCACATTTCTGTAGCCTAATAGTTGAAAGTGCTTTGGGTTGCAGTTGCAGCCTAAGCACAGATGTTACAGAATGAACACACTTTATTATTGTTCAGATGGAAATCTGCAAAGTCCGTGCATTTCTTAAGTGCAAGGAGTTTCATGCGTGTTATTTTTTGGTATGAGAGGACAGGGCATGTATCTGCAGCCTGTCACTTTTGAGTCATCACTCATTTCACTCAATTGTTCTTAACGAGGCAAGGTAGGTCATTTTGTTGGGTGATACAGGAGAGATCCTGTATAAATTGGCAAAAAAACAGGGTATGAAAACTCAGTCATATTCCCTAAGTATTAGTCACAGAGAACATGGCTATTTATCTGCTTTACCTTATCCTTCTGAATTGAATAAGGAACTTAATTCATTACATCTAAACGCCATGTATTTGACCTCTGCCCTCGCCTGATATTCCAGGGAAATCATTCCTGCTCCTAGACTTGTGCAGCCGAGACTTGTCCTTGGTATGGAGCTGCTTCTTCAACGCGGTTTGCTTACTCCCTCCCTTGGACCAGCAACGCACCGGGATGGCCACGGAGCAACTGGGAAATAATCACAGAAGACACGTCTGGAAAAGAGGACGAGGAAGTGAAATCAGAGGGCTCCGCCGCCCTTCGGAAAAGGGAAAAACACATATAAATCCCTGAGCAGATGGTGAGTGTAAACACACCGGAGGGAGCTGAGTTCCTCCCGGGGGGGACTCGGACTTTCTCCTCTCCGCTGCTCGCCTCTCGCCCCAGGAGGCCGGGGGAGCTGCTCCGCGCGGGGACACACGGACACGGACAGACAGGGGGAAGCGCACACACAGCCGCACAGAGTTACACGCTCATCATCGCTTGCACACGCTCAGAGGCACACAGACAGCGAGGCAGCCGCGCTCCGCGCCGCGGGAACACGCGCCCCGCACCGGCACACGCGCCAAGCGCCGCCCCGGACCGCCCCCGCATCCTCCCTCCTCTCCTGCCGCCCTCCCTCCTCCCCGCCCGCCGCGCACACACACGCACACACACACACCGGCCGCAACATGACGGGCGGGCGGACGGACTGACAGACCGGGGCACCGCCGCTCCGCACGGATTATTCTCCCCGCGCCGGGGCGACGCGGCGGAGCAGCGACCCAGCGGGGCGGGGGCGGTGCCGCGCCGCGCTGCCAGGAGGGTCCCAGCCCCCGCCGGCCAACGGCGAGCGCGTCGGGCGCTGCAGGAGCCCGGCCAGGTAACGCGTCCCTCCCGGGCCGTATCGCCGCGCAGAACCGGGCCAGGCCGCGGGGCGCCGCCGGCCCCCCGACCTGCGGGACCTGCCCCGGGGCGGCTGGGCCGGGTCGCCCCGCTCGGCAGGTGCCGAGGTGATCCGGCGGGTGTCGCCCCGGGGCGCGGGCGGCCCCCCTGCCTTGGCCTCGCCTTCCCCGCCCGCGGGGCGGCGGCGCCGGGCGCCCTGCGCCGACCCGCGGCGCGGCTGCGGCGGTGGGGGCGGCGGAGGATCGGGGCTGCCGCGGCTCCGCGCTGATCCCCGGCAGCCGCGCTCCGGTGGCGCCGGGGATTTGCGAGGGCGGGCGGGCGGCGCGGGGACAGAGGCACTGGCGGCTTTGTGGCGGGGCGGCCGCAGGTGTCCCCCGGGGCTGGCCCAGCCCGGGGCAGCGGCGGTGCCGCCGGGGTGGCCTGGGGGCAGCGAGGGGCTCGTCGGGCCCGGCCTGCGGGGGGCGCGGCGCGGGCAGCCGGTGCACGGTGCCCCGCTGGCCGTCGCTGCTGCAGGTGATGGGGAAGAGATCCCATCCTTTTTTTGTTTATTTTTTTGGCGTTTCTTCTCTCCGTTTCCTCTCCCTTTCCCTCCGTGTGTCTGTGTTAAGCAATCTGCAATTAACCGGTGAAAACGGCAAAGAAATGGTTTCAGAAATGGGAATGGGTAGGGCCCGGCCGCTGGCGGTCATGTGTGACCTTTGCCATGGATTTGGAGGCAGGAGCTGGAGGATGCTGCATGTGCTTTCCAAAATCGCATGGCAAGCTTTAAAAGTGGAGCAGATGGTGATGGTAGTGCTTATAATGGAAGAGGTTCGTGGAAATCCTTTATTTCCTCTAGACAGTTTTTGTTTTGCTCCTCCCAGCTAAAGAGATTGTCTTTGACTTTTGGCAAGGAAAGGATGTTGCTGCAAGTTGTCTTGTAAAGGAACGGGGTTATTTTGCTCTTCCAAAGAGAAGGGATCCCCCCTCCCTCACAGCTTTATGTCTGTGTTTCTCCTTTGGGGTTGACAGCAGTAAGTGTCTTGGCATAGACAAACTGCACTGTGCTTTATTTTCTTATCGCACACCTTTATAGTTGAATGTAACTAGAAAGGAGACTCAGAGTATTCTCTTTTCCCTCTCTATGCCAGATGTGTTTTTCTATCTAGTATATATTGCACTTGAAGTGTTAAAGTCTCAGGGGGCACAGAGGTGGGGATGTGAGGCAAGGTCTGCTAGTTACTTCAAACAATTCTCCTTGCTCATACTTAAGAAGGAGAGAAAGGAACATGTTGTAAAAGCAGCTGAGGAATATATAAAAGTGAAATATTAATGAGCTGAAAAAGCTCAGATAGCAAAGATGTTGTGCCTAATCATTCAGGAGGGTTCTTCTCCTCTTTACAACTTTTCATTGTGTGTTCCTGTACTACAAATGCAATTGGTATAAAGGATGGTAACGTTTGTATTTGTTTAGCTGGAAGCAGTAGTAGTACATTTGGGGTTTTTTGGCATTAGTGATCATCTCTGGAGTAGCTTCCTTTAGCTGTGATTATTAAGGCTGCTGTAAGAAAGGGAATTATTACAGAAACAGTAAAAAAAACAGTAAAAAATAGTAAAAAACATTCAAGAACGTTTTCTTGGAAATGTAAATGGCAAGGGCTGACTCAGACCTGGAATAACCCAGAGGAACAACTAGTCTTGGAAAGTCCTCTTGGAGACATCATGATCACAGCTGAGACATTATTAATCTCTTGCATCCCAGAGAGCAACATCCCTTCAACAGGCAGCACTGTCTCAGGAGAACGTAATAACACACAACTGTCCAGGGTCTGCTGAAAGTGAGACAAGGGGTATTTTGCAAGGGGTATTTTCTGCCAACTGAAGTTCCTTTACCTCTTTGAGTCTGGAGTGCAGTGGTCCCTGTAGTTTGATTAACTTCCCCAGTTTGGCTTGGAAGGAAAACTAAGTGCAGCAGCTTTCTGCCGTAGTTTGGTGAGGGAATTTAGTTCATTGGGAAACTCAGCCCTGCAGGGTGAAGTCTTGCAACCCTGGCTCTAATCCTTGGCAGGACTTTTGGAGTAGCTGGTAGCTTGAATGAGGCCTGCCTTCTGGAGAGCTTGGTGCAGGCCTGAGTAGGGCAAAGATACAGGGAGCTGTACCAGACAGATGACCTGGAGCAGCATATATGGCATGTACCATGTCTGATTTACACGAGTTAATGTTTGTTTTTTAAGTCTGTTAGTCACAGAAGATGCTGAAAAAGCATCTTGTATCCTCAAGTCTGTGCATGTGGTTGTGTGAGAGCACGATCTCTTGTGCTGCGTAAGCTGTGTGTGGTTGGATTTCTCCTTTTTCATTCAAACCTAATGTCACATGAGCCTTTGAAGTTGACATGGAAGAAATTTTTGACAGTGTTTTGGAGCTTTTTTTGCTTGAGTGTTTCATAAACTGAAAGAGAGATGTAGAGAAGTTGCTCCATTGGGAAAAATTCCCACTCTTCTTGAAAGTTTGTGGAAGATACTATGGCTTTGTTAGATTAGCCCATCTGGAGTACTAGAAAGAATAGTGGCCACTGTATATTTTTTATGATGTTGGGAATTACACAGATACAAGTAAGTCACTGAGAAAAGCGTTTTGTAAAATTAAACTCAATGATAGGTTTTAAAAACCATAAGTCTGTCTGCATATTCTAGAACCATGATATACTTCCATAGTGTTTAACTGGATTGTTTCACTGTAATTTTGGAGGTCTCCTAATTAAAGGAGGCTTCCTTTTACCTATTTGCCTTCCCTTGAGGCAAGGGAAGAAGTGAATGTTGCACTGTGGTTTTTCTAAGGCTGATTGACAGTACTAAAGCACGACATGAAATAACATTCATGTGTCAGTGAACATATCAATGAAAAAGAAGCCTTATGAACACTTAGTCAAATTAAATAACTACCAGCTTGTTGTGGTGAGGAGCTGAACTATATCTTCTATCTTCTTCTAAGAAGTTACTCTTCGTTGTAAGTTTCAGTGCCTCAGGTCTTCTCCTTGAGAGTAGTTTTGCGGCAATTGGAGGGGCTCATAATCAGGTGGGAGGGAGGGAAACAAAAGGAAATAGACACATAATAATGGCAAATAAGGGCTGGGTTTGTTTCCTGGAAAGTGACTGCAGTTTTTTCAGGTTTTTCTCTCAATATTTCCTTTATTTGGCTGTTTTCTGCAGTGACAGTAAACTGGGTTACTTTGATTAAGTAAATATGTTTTTAGACTTAGTAAATATGTATTAGACTTTAGCTATGGAGTGTACTGGCTGTGTGAGATGGCACGTAAAATAACAGAACTTGAAAGTACCTAACATGTGTATTGTCATTTGTACTGGTAAGAGTTCATATATGTTCCTGTGCTTTAGCAAGGAATTGTAACTTTAAGAGTATGGAAGATGCAGCTGTGTATTTTACAGGCATCAGTATTAAACCCCTATAACTGTTTGGTAGTTAAATGTGTGGTTACTTTTACTTGACTTGTTCTCACTGCACTACATAGTGGGCTATGTTGATTAGATAATACAAACTCACTCCGTGACTGAAGGCTGTAGTATCATTTGTCTGTTGTATGGCAGTGAAAGGATAAAAATAGTAATAATAATAGTAGTAATAATTCTTTCTATGAAGTCTGCTGCCTTTACCTGAAATGTGAACATCCAGCAGAGGACAGTTGGTTTATAGTAAGGAAAAAGAAGCTACAGGCAGGCAATAAGTAAAAGTAGTAAAGTCCTAGATGTGGAAGAAGCAAGATTTTTATTAAATGTGCATTCTAGTCTTGTTGCCTATGTTTTGTAACTCTGCACAAAAAGTAAAACCACACTGTTGAGAGGGATTACCAGACCTGAGTGATGATGGTTTTGTATCCAAACATTTTATGTCTGATTATTGCTATGAAGGCCCACATGAGTGTTGCGGTATGGACGTGTAGTTCTTTTCCTCATACTCGGGACCTTGGAAGCAGTAATGTGTGGAAGTCACATAGCTGATTCGTGATAAAGACAGTTGAACTGGAATATGCATCCCAGGTCCCACAGTCTTATCTTAATGGATTAATTGTATTTATATAGTTTGTTTGATAACTTGGCATAGATGTGAAAACTTGTTACAGATCCAATTACAGGATTTTGTGTAAAGTTATGCAGCATTTTCTTAAAGGCTAGTTACTGTCAGGTGATTTATTTTTTTTTTCAGTCTAGGCAGAAGAGCTTTTCCTGGATTTTTTTTTGTTGTTAAGTTTGAGAGAAAGCAGTTCTGCACCCGTAGAATGTAATGATGCTTTTACATTATTTAAGGAAATACCACTTAATTTTTTATAATGCTCTAGCATATCAGGAATTTGAGATCCAGCTCAGTCAGTAATGCTTCTGAGGATCACAGCTGTTTTCCAGTGTGTAGAACTAGTTGTGACAGATTGGTAGGAAGCTTTTAAAAACACTCCTTTATGAATTTTGGTAGTGCAAATTATTGCTTCTGAAAGTATATTGTTTGTTTCTAGTGCATATCCAACTGTGACATTTTTTTGCTTATTCCATGCTTGTTTTTGGGCCCCTTTACTGATCCTAGTTTGATATGCCATCTTTATGTGATCTCTTCAAACATTTTAATAAGAAAATAACAGCTCTAAGTGATGTACTGATTTTGTATAGTACAGTGGGATTTAAATTTGGCTGGGGGTACAAAAATTATTCAACAGGTTTCTCATCTGTGTGTTGCTTGCGGCATAGTCCAAACCTTGTAATTTACCTAAGATGCAATGACGTCTGTTCAGATGTCACCTCCCAATGATGTTAAACTGTCACTGTGTGTCATGCCAGCCAAATCTGACACTGAGAGAAAGATAGTCACCCAGTACCTCTAAAATATGATGTGAGAGAGGTATGCTGTGCTCAGGTGGCAGTGGCAGTCTCTGCCTACTCTGCCAATGTCGAAATGCACCAGCAGTTTGTACTTTGTATTTTGTTCTGTGTGCTAGGTACTAATTCCACATTCTAGAGTGTCTTCTAGCTTTAAAAAATTTAGTGCAGTGCCAATTTGTGAGGCTATTTTCAAATCTATACTGCCTCATTTATTTATTAATTTACAGTGTTTTTTCATATTTTTTTTACTAAATGACTGTTGAGGAGAGAGGATAAGAGCAAAGTTTTACCATCTATTCTTGGAGAAGTTTTGGCCAGTGGCAGAATTGCTGCTGATTTGAATAGGAGCCTTGGTAACTGTTTTGTCAGGTTTTATGACTTTAAAATATGCTGGCTAGATTCTTGATGACCAACTCAACATGTTGTGGCACAGAGGCAATGGAAATAGAGTAACAGTCCTGCCAAAAATAGATTGCCTTTCTTTTTTTTTTTTTTTTTATTAGTTGTCACCACACATATTTATTCTGTGCAAGAATATTTATTTCACTGTTAACACAGAAGGTTTAAATAAGAATGCAGTGTATATATTGGAGGGATAAAAATGCTAAGAAGCTAATTTCATTTGAAGTGTTCAGAAACATTAATAAACTGCCTTGGAAAGCAATTTCTGCAATAATATATTCATGTTTTTTTTCTCCTGATTTTGCTGAAGGGAGGTGAGTGGGAGAAAATGGCAGTAGGGAAAATGATGTGGCTTTCTCCATATTTATTTCCAGCAGAGGAATGCTGCAAGAAGAGGTACATTATTTCACATTCATTGAGTCCTCTCAAATACCTTGAGTGCAGATCATGCCTTCATCTCTGAGTGTAAGGTATCAATTGTGCTTGAAGTGACATGTTAAGCTTTTAATATTTCTTGATCCTTAAACCCAGTATGTTTTAAGTTGGGCTTCCCAGCATCTGCAGGAAATGGCATGTCCACGTTGATACCCTGTCACATACATTAGGTTAAATTTCCATGTAGGAGCACAAACATTGTGGTATAATAGAATCATAGGATCATTAAGGTTGGAAATGACTTCCAGGATTGTGTCCAGCCTTTTATCAAATACTAATGTGCCCACTAAACCATGTCATAGAGTGCTGTGTCTCATTTTTTTAATACTTCATGGGCTGTGACTCCACTACTTTGCTGGGCAGACTGTTCCAATGCTTAACCACTCTTCCAGTGAAGGACTTTTCCCTGTTATCCAGTCTGAACTTCACTTGGTGCAGCTTCAGGCTGTCTCCCTTTGTCCCGCCACCAGTTGCCGGCGAGAAGAGGCTGACCCACAGCCTTGGGGTGCCTGAGCCACAGGCTCATTTCAGGTAGTTGTGGAGAGTGATGAGGCCTCCCTTGAGACTCATTTTCTTCAGGCTCCATTTCCTCAGCCTCTCCTCATAGGGTTTATGTTCCAGACCCTTTCCTTGTTGCATGGCTACTTGGCTGTTTGGAAAAAAACCCACCCAGCAAGTGAAGGCATAACTGCATGTCTTCCAGAGGCTTCCTTTGAAGGCATTCCAGTTGTTTTCTTCTGTTAGAGGTTACTGAACTGCCAGGGATCCTGGGCTCGGAGAGCCATGTAGGGATCTCCTATTCTGTTCTGGTTTTGCTGTTTCCCTATGTAAAAGTAGATGTGGTATAGGAAGGTGATAGCAGGCTCTGCCATCTCTGTGAATAGCAAAATAAAATGGTTTTGTTGTACGTGAATTTAAATTTTGAGGCGTGTGAATATCTAATGTTTTGTAGCTAGCTAGTACAGAGGTTACACTGTGAGTAGGACAATCAGGCATACTAATTTCTTATGGTTTTGAACCCATTTTTTCAATGTAGTGGCTGTGAGCTCAGAGAGAAATGTTGGCCCCGTAGCTCAGCGGCAAAACTGCTACTGGTTTTAATGTGGCCTTGATTATACCCTTAAATAATATTTCAGTGTATGTCTATTTGCTTTGTACAACATTTATTGTTTTCAAGGACTGATTTTCAAAAGTTACTGAGCTTGTACCCTTTTGATGGTTTTTGTTATATCGTGAAATTCTTAGTACTTCTAAAAATTAGGTTATAAGAATGTTTCTTACAATAACTAAGTCCAAAAGAATAGGAATTTTTGAATGTTTAAGACTGCAAATACAATAGATGTGAATAACCTCAGTGTCTGAAACTAAACTGCTTTGTACCCGTAGGTACCTGTTCTGTTCTAATGGTGATTATGCAAGGGGACAACACAAGGCATTTAGAGTTTTGATGAAGTCCAGCTGGAGCAGAGATTCAAAAGGCCAGGGTATTTAAAATGATTACCTAAATGTAAAATTTTCAAAAATAGATGACTGATGGGAAAGTAGAAGGAAGAATATGAGATTTAGGAAAACTGTTTCAAGATAATATTGATTGGAGAGTTGTGAAAAACATGCATATGGAGTAGATGAGGAGGAAATAAAAGAAATATGAAGAAATTAGTTTGTCAGGTGATAAGAGCTGACACCACAAATGACTTTTTTTTAGCTGCTAATCTTTATTTTATAGCTAGCAAACTCTGGGACATATGCTGAAATGGGGAAGAGAAAGTCCCGGAGCAGAGGTGCTGGGGAATGAAGGGAAAATCAGCAATTCTGTTCTCTCCGCTCTCTGCCTGTACTCAACCACAAAAGGGGTGTTAGAAGAAATTTAGGGATTAGTCTCATGAACTGCAAGGTAATCTTTATTGTCTTTAAATCCTCATCCCAACGTCCTGATCTCGGTCAATTATGGCTTTGGTGTCTGTGGCAGCACCTCAGCAAATTTCACACCAGTCTTTAGTACTTGCTCATGGCCCTGAATAAGGGAGCAACGTACAATTGTCTGTTAATGACAAGTTTTGTTACAGATTAAACTTTTATCAGGCAGAAATCAGAACCAGAAGCTACAAGGCTGTTTTAAACTGTCAGGTCTGCAGCTCTCTAACACTTGTCTATTTTTAATAGTTTGTTTTGCTGGTTAGTTCTTTTCATTTAGTATTTGCCATGAGCTAAGAACATGCAAATAACCACCTTATACGGCTTGTCTAAAAGCCTAATAACTTATGCATCTGAATCCTCTTTGTCAAGAGAAAAGTATCATTTTTACCTGTAATAGTTTCAATTTCAGGCTGTTAGCAGGTGAAGAAGACTAGGATGTCAATATGTAAGCATCTCACAGGATGGGTTAGCTGAAGACTTCATTAAAGTCATATTAACATAATATTCCCAAGACACTGTGGGGATAAATTTTCTGGGGTAAATACTGCATACACATGTTTGTGTGTATATATAAAACACAAATGTTTTCAGTGAAAGGAGGTCAGCAGTGGTAGTTTCAGTTGAGAGCTATGCTGTTTTTAATATGGAATAGTGAATGGTTGTGAAAAAAAAGGATTTCTTTCATTTATTGCTTTAGAAACAGTAAAATTGAAACAGAAATCTGCTCTCAGATATGCAAGTAGTTAATAACTGGGGGCAGGGGTAGGCAGAAAATAACAAAATCAAAATAAAGCTTCTTATCCTGGTTTTAAGTAGTTTACTTTTTTGCAGGCAAGATGCTTCTCAAAGCTGTATATTGCAATAAACACATTATTTGTAGTCTTGATTTGAGCAGGCCTTAGGATGATACTATTGAAGAAGGTGAGCAAGAAGTTACTGTTGGAAAAGTAAAAGTGTGAAAATTTTAGATTTTTGTCTATTTTCTCATGCTTTCATTTGAATTTTATTGACATCTTGTGTTATAAATGTTTCATTGTGATTCTGCATGCTTTGAGAATAGTTATGGGGGAAAATGTATGTATAAAAGAAGCAATTCCCTAGTCACAGTAATGATTCTTACACTGGCATAGGACAATGCATGTGACTTCCAAAATGCTGAAGTTGAACACCAGAGAAACTGTAAAACACTTACACAGCACTATATCTTCTGCAGCATTTTCTAAATATAGACTAAATCCTTGTCATAAAGAGTTTGTATAGTTAAAGTAAAACAAGACTTGACATGACACAGAACAGCTTGAGAGAGGCATGAGAGCTGTAGGTGAGGAACTGTGAGAAATTAAACAACTGTTTCAAGTGAAGGATTTTTGGAAGGCTTGGAAGGACAGTCAAGATGCCCACCCCTCTTCAACTGAAAAAAAAATAAAAAGGGAGTTTAAACTCCTTTTGTTACCTAGTTTTTTTATTAGTAGGTTTTTAGAAACCACTATTTCTTTCTATTAGATAATAAAAACAGTAACTATATGAAATTACTGAAGGGTTTTCTTTCGGTAATAAAGAAGAAAGGAATTTAGAGCTGTTGTCAGTTGTACACATGGGGGTCTAAATCCTCAGCTACTGTTAGAGCTTCCTTCAATGGAGCTCCATTCAGGTATTGCTTCTGTTTGTATTTGTTAGGCTGAGCAGTGGCTGCTGATGGCAGTGAAAGAAGGATGGAGTAGGCAGAAAATGCAATAGCTTTTGATCTACAGTGCCTCTAGCACCCCTTCCTTGGTCACAGTAATGATTCACAGTAATGTTGTTGTTTCTCCTCTGTTCTTCTTGAAACTGGTCTTCTGTCCTAGTAGTTAAAAATGAAGCTTGCAAACCTTTGGTAAATTATGCTGCTTGGACAAAAAAATGAAAGCACATTACAGAGAAAACAACTTATCCTGATTTTCTGTGGAAACAATACTTGTTTTTCCTACCATCCAAGGATCCTACTGCACAAGCTACACCAGATGTTTTTGGCTGCCTTCAGGGATGTTGGACAAAAGATTGGTCTTAAAGTCTTAAAAATTAATTGAAGTTTGACTAAGTTTTGAGAAATTGGAGAAGAGACACTCATGTAAGTTCTCTGGCTGAGGGAAAGGCTGAATTTTATGATCACTATCAAAGAGTCCACCTAGGAGAGGAGTCTTGAATGTGTCCCAGCTGCTTGCAGCTTCTTAGACATTGAAATGAACTAACCGCAACATGCAAATCTGTAGGTAAATAGACCTTGTTAGGTCTGGCATTCTTAATGGGATGTGAGGGGAAAAATAACCTTAGTGCCTTTCTTAAATTGTTTGTCTGGGGCCTGTGGGTGTTGGGGTGTTTTTTTTTTTTTTTTTTTTTTTTTTTTTTAAGGGTCTTCCTCCCTTCCCCTGGGTTATTTTATATCACCTTTTTGAAAGTGCAGGATGGAGCACTTATTCAGGGTTTTGGAGTGACGCCTGCTTGATGAGAATTGATTTGTTTAAGCCCTTCTGTTGTATTCATTTACAACACCTGAAGATTTGCTTCTTTTTTTTTCTTAATTACTTAGTTACCTGAAGTCCTCAAGCAAGCATATTGCAGCCATGAACCTTTTGTTTAATTCAGCTTTTGACTGGAAAGATATCACGTATTGTGTTTTTTTAACTGGTCTGTTCACATTGACACTCAGCAGAAGCAAAGAAGGCCAGACTGCTTTTTGTTCTGCGGTGTCAGAAAAGAATGGAAAGCCCAAACAAACCCTGTTGTGAAGAAGGCACAATTGAATTGGTTTTGCTTTGAACTAACCTGAGTGCTTGAAAGGACAGACAGAAATGTGCCTACTTAGTGAAGTGTGTATTGGGCTGGCTGGCCATAGTGTAATAACTGCGGGAAAGATCCCAGTTACAGATGCTCAGCTGAAGGTGGGAAAGCAGTAATTTATGTATGCTCTGGTGCCATTCAGCTTCTCTTTGGTACCTCTGATTTTGGAAGCTTTGTTAAACATAGGGGGAAGTGGGAGAAAACTTCAGAGGCATCTGCTTTTCTGTGCGGTAGCAAAACACTTAGCAATTAGTCGTGAATGCAAAATCCAAATATTTGTATTCAAATAGAGTGCATTCCTACTGAAGCGTTTTGAGTGGTTTGTTGCTCTAGTAGAAAATGAGCTTGGAAATAAAGCAAGGGAGTCTTTGTGTCAAGAGAAACTTAATGGAACGTTATGTTTCAGTACTTCAGTCTTTATGCTAAGATTTGGAGAGCATATTACTTTTCTGAACCATACCTGAGCACAAATTGTGGTGAAGAACATACAGAAAAAATGTTGAAGAGAGTGACTGTGTGACTGTGAAAAATAATGATATTGTGTAAGTGTTTGGCACAGTAACAACATCAAACCCCTCCTCGTGTGTTTATTTTGGAAAACAGTTTGGGCAGGGCAGTACTGTGATTATTCAAGTCATGTTTGGATATAAAATGAGCTTGGTTTGCTCTGTCAGGCAGGTGTTGCTGCATTCCAGTAAAAAACGTTTGCTGAGCTTGTGTGCAAAAAATGCACCTGTTTATGGTGCATTTGGGAATGCACCATGGAAATGGCAATTTCAGCTGAGATAAACTGGTATGCAGGGTACAGCAAAGTGACTCAAGGGTGAGCCATCCCTTTTTAAGCTGAGATTCTTCCTTTGGCACTGTGATAGTTTTGCCTTTGCTCCTGTTGTGCTTCAGTCAGTGTTGGTTCTACTTCAGTTGAGCTCTGGTTACTGTATGTGTGTGTTAAAAAGACCTTTTGTGATTTACGTATTATGAATGATGATTATTGAGGGAAGTTATTTCATGGGCTACTTTATTATCTTGAATACAGCAGCTTGTAATACTTATGGGTTTACCAGAGGGATTTAACGAAGCTGTGACAATAGAAATAATTACAGGGGTGGTAGAAAGAATCCTTGAATGTATTATTTTTATTTCCCTGGAGTTAATCTTCACATATCAAAGTAAATTAACCAGAATATGCTGTGTCGATGTCTTCTGGATTCCCAAGTCAAAAGCTATTATGAAGAAAATGTGATTCTCTTTATTCCCTGTCCTACAATCCTGTCTCCAAGTATGCTCTTGGTGAAGTCTATGTAAGTGAACAAAGTAATATTCTGCATACGTTCCTGGTATTAAGGGAAAGACACTAGTCACTGGGATATGTACAGGTAAAATTGTTTCACGAGGTATTTTTGCTTCCTGAATCTTCAGCTCCTGCCACCCTCTCATTTTCCATCCAGCTGGCTGGTGTCACCCATCTTCATGCTCTTTGTTATCCCAAGGGTTGGCAGTTCATGGCCTCTTGTCCAGATTTCCACCCAGAGCTCAACCTGCAGCTTGCAGGCCGAGCTACCTGCACCAGGTGTATTCCTCAGCACTACAACTGAGTGTTTGCATGCCTCACTTTGTCCCTGTAATGCCCTCAGGGATTGCTATCAGAGTGGCATTTGCTGAAGAGGTCAGGTTTGATGGAAACTGAAATTGAAATTGTAACTTGGCTGGAGATGAAACGGAATATATTTTGTATTTGTTTATTTGCCTAGGAGTAGATACATGCAGAGATGACTTTCAGTGTAATCCTGAAACATCTTACTATGTTGTGCTAATCTCTACAGCTACATCTGATTACAAAAGGAAAAAAAGGCCACTGGTTGGCTTTAAAAGTTTCTGCCATCTGTCCTGGTGCTTACCCTTCATTCACCCTAAGAATGTATTGTGAGAGGCCAGACAGCCTCCCTGTGTGAGGCTAGCAGCCTCTGAGGCTGTTTTTACCTTCTGTCTCTCTTTTGGACTCTGTTCAAATAGAGCAGCATGTAAGTCTTCTGTTTTACCAGGACAATGCAGATCCTCATATCTTGTGCTTCATCTGTTTAACCTAGCAGCTTTGGATTTGGGAGCTTCTTTTTTTTTTTTGTGTACCTTGTGTACCTCTTCACAGCAGCTTGTAGTGGAGTTATCACAAGAAGAAGAGTTCTTGTAAGTCTGTTCTAGCAAGAGGAGCAGTGTGGTTTCTTCTTAAATCCTTGGGGTTTTAGTTCTTGTGGGATGGTTTCCCACTGCATCCCCTTGTTAGCTGAGTGCATCTCCAGATCCCTGCCATGTAAATGACTGGTGTGCTGTGGATCAGGCTCCTCCTTTGTCCTCGTCTGACACTTCACTGTTTCTGTCTCTTGGGGAGATCTGCCTAGATTTGAGACCACAGAAGGAGAGGGATAGCGTTTACTTCTAGCAGGAAAATAGCTTTCCTGCAGCTCCTAGCCTGCTGTCTGGTGTGCATGAGTTAGTGTGGTTGAAAGGAATAGGATTACTTATGACTGTGTGGAGGAGCAGACTGATGTCTTTGGGAGAGCTGAGGAGGGTGCACTATTTACAACAATGTTCATGCTGAAGTACTTCATTCATCTAAATCACTTTTTGTTCATGTACTGAGTGTAACAAACATGATGTTATTAAAGCTAGTAACAACCACCATTGCTTTTGAGAAAATACTATCATTACTGAAAAGCTGGGTTAAGCTGCCCCTAAATCCAAAAGTAATTCAGGCTGCTAATGGGGTTTCAGGACTCTTCCCTAGAAAGCACAGACCAGGCAAGTGGTGGAGATGAAGAAAATAATATACAGATACCAACTTTAAGAGCTAATCCCTGTATTTTTAAACCTTCAATGAATAATTTAGCAAAATATTTTAAATATTTAAAATGTATTTAAAGCACCATTTCAGCAATTCCTGCATCTTTAGATTTTTCTTTCTAATCTTTTTGCTTCATGATAGAGGTTTCTGGTATGCTGTTATTTCCACCCCTTAGGCTATAATGAAATGAAGTATTAATTCAAGATATTAGATTGTTGATGTCACTGCTTGGGCAAAGTTAGGCATGGAGACCTAAAGGATTTTAATTTTATGATGGAAATCCATTGTAATAAAGTTGTGGGTTTCATAGAAAAAGCTGGGCTTAATTGGAGTTATTCACACAACTTGATGGGAGGAAAGAGTCTTAGAAAACATGATGAAATTATGATCGAGTTTTAAAGTTTTTTGTCTCCACAATGTATACATTGTCTAGATGTGGTGTGAAAAATGATATTAGTAAGGTTTTTTATGCTTAAAATACATTATTTTTTGTTTATTGTTTGTCACTGACTGTGGCTGTAGCTGTAGCCAGTTAAAAAAAAAATAAAATGAGCATGCTCTTCATGCAGTGGGTGTGTGAACTTGAAGCTTCATGCCAAAATGTGTGTTGATAGTTAAAAGCACGTGTGTTCTAATGGGAATGCAGGACAAATTGATGTGAAGTCCAATGAGTGTTACCATGTATGCAGAAATTCTGGCATGAAAATAGAAGGAGAATATTTTGGGGGGTGGGGATTGGTGTCTTAGATTCTTTCTGAGGATAAGATTTTGCATGTGCATGAGATGGGTGTGTGGCCTGGCTGCATCATAGGAATGGCTGCCCCAGATCCAAGTTCTGCCTTCAAAACACACCCTGTCAAAGGTGTCTAAAACTGTAGAAATGAAGAACTGGAAGTCTCCGTGAGAGCTGCTTATGTCTGCAGTGCCCAATGCAAATTGCATGAGCTGACAATCTTATTCTGTGAGCTCAGGGAATACTGCTGATCTTCTTTTTGTTTTTTGAACTTTGATAATCCACTATCCCACGTGGCTGAACAAGGGAGAGCGATCTTGTTTTCTACGTATCTAATGATGGCAGCAATTTCTTGGCAGCTGAATAAATTTCAGATTCTGTAACGTGACTTCAGATTAACATTAGTTTTCTCATAGCTAATGGTATTTTAGACTCTCAACTCTATTCACAGGAAGAAAAATCCTCTCCCTAGAAGTATTTGTGTTTTACATCTGATCTCCCCTACTTTCTTATTTAGTGTGTGTGTGACAGTTTGACCCTTTAATAGATAGAGGTGTGAAAAGCACCGTGGATGTGACTAGCACCACTTCTTTTCAGACATTAGTTCTTAAACTTTGAGATGCTACATGAACAAAAAGGTTGTTGGTGTATACATAACAAGAAGAATTCAATTTCAGAGTGATCTGTGCTGCATAATTAGATGAACTCACTTGTACAGGGTTCATTTTAATAAGCTAAATGAAACATTGAATGAATAGGAGGCAAAGATTTAGGTCACTCATAAACTACATTAGAAAAACAGTGACTCGCTGAAGTAGTGGGTCACCAATCCTCGTGTCATACAGGGAATGGGGTTACAGTGTGTCTCTGCATGGGGGACTAGTGAGCAGAAATAAAGGAGGTGTTTCTTGTGCTGTATATTTTGTTAGTGAAGCTTGCTGGATCAAGTCAATGTGGTGTCTTCTATGGAAACATAGGATATCCTTTCATGGAGGATTTAAAGAAAATGAGAGAAGCTTCTTCAAAAATCAGAAAGTGTTTTACCCTGAGGGGTTAAAAAAGGTCTGCTTGTTTGATTTAATGGGAAGAAAAGAGAACTTTAGGAATACAAGTATGGAAGTGCAAGTGTAGGTGAGAGGAAGGCTCTTGAAAAAGAATGGTGTTTAGTAGTTGGAAGTAAAAAAAGTGGTACTATACAACCTGGAATCTGAATATGAAGGAACTAATTTGTGTAGACTGTGATGTAGGAGGTTGGAAACAGTGCTCATTTTGGTTACTCCATCCCTAAAATCTGAGAACAATAGAACTGTTCCTGGGATGCACACAGTCACATGGTAAGTTTTATTTTAAGGCTCTGTGATGGATGGATTAAAAAAGTAATTGTTTTAGGAGAGCCCAGGTATTTTCTGTTTGAAATATTTTAGAAATGGAAGCAGTTTTCTCTGTACATGCTGATTACTCTCTACGTTAATTTTTTTTTTTTTTTTACAGCTTAGATTAGGGAAATTATCTAGCCTTTTCCATCTTCATGTTCTTACACATGAGGACAGACTTAATAGAAAAGATGATGGAGAGAGGTTAATTAATTTAATTGGTTTCCATGGGAGTTATAAAAATAAATATGGATACAGCTCATTTTCTCATAGAAGGCTGTTTTCTATAAGCCTGATAGAGGCTTACAGAAATTTGGCTTAAAATCTGTTTGGAGGAACTTACTTTGATGTGGCCTAAGGGACAGGATGGCTCGTGTTTTTGGGGTAAAGAGGGATCCAGGACCTGAGAAGTGCTTTCTTCCATCCTTGGCAGCAAATGTCGTCCCCCATACCACTGTGGAAGTGGCACCTATATTGTGTGCTAGACTGTGCTTGAGAGGAGGTGTTCTGCCCTGTGTGTGTGATCCCTGAGCAGCAGTTCTACGTCTCCTGCAGGTGACAGGCCAGATGGAAGTGTCTCCTGTGCCTGGTGCTGCCCACAGGCTGTCCTCTGGATGGTCCATGTGGCTGGCCAGTGCTCTTGGTGGCTTCTCCTGCTGCCATTATTGGGTTTTCTAACAGCCTGCAATGCTGTTGGGTCTGAGTCTGCTTAAAAGCCTCGCTTTGCTGAGAATGCTGGATGAAAAAGATCAGGCATCTTTCTAACACAGAAACTGACTGCTCATGAATTTTTCTAACCAGAAACAACTTCTTCTCTCCCACTCATGACTGCAACTTCTCTCTATGTTGTCTGCTGGATTTTTGCCTTTTACCTCTGTGGATGCATGCAGTTAGTCAGTCCCTATCCTGCATTAGCATTCTGTGCTGGGAGGAGCCCTTGGAGACCATGGCTTAGCTCTGCTTAGGCTTTGCTGTACAAGCCTGTTGTTAGACAAAGCTTCACATTGAATTCACATTTTCATTATGAAAATGTGCATCTAATTGGTTCTTTCAGCTAACTGAAATGAAGGATGGGTGGCATCTGTTTATTAAAGTCCATTATCATCTGGAGATTAAAGAGGGAAATATTTATACTTTGCTAGATCTTAGTGTATCAACTCTGTGTTTCTGTAGGGGGTTCAGTGCTGACCTGGAGTTTTATAAGGAACTTGATGCAGTCAGTACATATCTTGAAGCTGTTATGAACACGTGACCGTATTGATATTTTCTTGGACTCTAGTGGGTATCTAAATATGGTACCTGTAAATTTGAACCCACAAAAAAAGGCAAATGTGTGAAAGATGAAAAAAAAATTACCAGTCTTTTATCTGAGCTGTCCCATACACACATCCTAATTTAACCATGAGTTGCTCTCATTTATTTCCACCATGATACACTGTATTTTTAGGAACTTAGTATATGATATTTTTTCTTTCTTTATTTCTTCATACTTAAAAAATAATTTTTGTGCTCGGAGTTAGAGTCAAACATTGATACAAACCTGGAAAAGTATGTAGGTACTTGAGGAATACTGTATATTGTCCTCAACTTTGCTGCAGCTGGATATTTCAGACACTTGTCATGGAAGCATTTCATGGGGGGAAGTGTATGGAGGACACATGGCATGTTTTTTGGCAGACTGTGGACTTCTGTTCTTGTGTATAAGCAAAGACATAATGCTTTCTTTTTATAGGTATTGGGTGTTTGTATGTGAATATGTATGTGTGTGTATATATATATATATGAGAGCTGATTTTATGCTACACTATTGCACAGTAAGTAAGGTATAATTAGACAGGCTATCATTAAAACTACTACTGAGTTATATAGTTTAGGATTATACATAATTTCATTTTAGATTGAGGCCATTTCTCTCATGTGGTTTCTATGTCTGTGATTTCTTCTTCTTCAAAATACAATTAAAGACTCGGCAGATATCTACAGCTAATGACATATAGAGAAATTCAACGTTTTAATGACTTGATGTGTAAAGTGCCATCTATTTATTTCTTTATTAAAATATTATTTAATACTTAATCTGTGCTCATGAAATAACAAAGGTGTAACCGCACAATACACAGCATCTGTGGTGAAGCTGAGCCTGAGATATTTGGGATATTGTAAGTAAGGGGTGTGTTTAAAGGCTGCCCTTTGTGCATCAGCTAAAACTGCTGTTATGCCTTGTCATAGCAAGAGACCATAGTGGGAGCACTGGTTTCTGGTTGAGGGCCTGCTTGTAATTGTTTTGGTGACTGAGGGATTTTGGTGGGGTTCTCCTGCTCTAAGGACTGTCCTTGTTTCTGCCCAGTCAGCTCTGGCTTAGGATAAATTCCTGGACTGGTTTGGATTATCTTCTTCAATACCATAGTTCAGGTTATAGCAAAAGAGGAATTTTTATGACATCCCTGGTGCCTGTGACAGAAATGGAAATGTGTCCTTATGGAAAAGTGTTGACAATGGATATAGCTAGAGGGGAACAGCATTAAAGGGCCTGTGAGGAGGAAATGGAGAAATTTGGTCTCAAGGGAAGAGATGTTTTGGGTGTACATGAAAAGGGTTGTGTGCTAGGAGCTTGATATTGTCTTTAGGGGATGATAGTACAACTGCTGACTTTGAGTGATGCTTATTTTGCCACATCACAGCTGGACAGCTGTGGCTCTTTGAAATTGACCAGTTCAGCTGGACACCTGCAGAGGCTTTCAGAGAAAAGGCAGTGTCAAATGGATAGCTGACAGTGAACATTGCTTCCCTTCTCTTTTTATCAGGAAAAAATTCTGAACAAACATAACTCACACTATGTTTGTGTGTATATGCTGTTCAAAATGTACATATTTACATAAGCTTCAATCCTTTTACATGTGTGATTTCTATGATGAAGGTATTTATTACTGCCTGGTAAAAAATTTATGCTCAGTTTGAATAAATGTTTTTGTCAGGATTTCTACAGTAGTGATCTTAGAAATAGGTGTGCTTTTTTTTAAAATGTAATTTTCTCTGTGAACTATGGTTTAGTTCAAGGTGGCTTAAAACTTAAGAACAAATACCTGTTCTGCTGTAAGAATAAAGAATGCTTTATTCAAACAAAGTGCATATATTTTTCAGCTACTTACAAGCTTTCCCATCTCCTTACCATAACAATAACTTTTTAGTGCTTACACCATGCTTGATTTTTCCAGAAGCACTTTACAAATAATAATTAATTGTTTTCCGGGGTTGGAAAAGCTGCACTGTCCAGACATGTGGGTAGGAGCAGTTGGGGACAGCCAGGCCAGCAGAGCAGCATGTCCTGTTACACCTCATTTCCAGTTGTAAACATGATTGTCAAAGGTGCCAGCCACCTTTCATTGTCCTTCCCTCTTGATAGCTTTTATCTGGAGGAGTCCACCCTGCATATTGTTTAATGAATCTCACCTCTGAGAATGCACCATCAAGTCTTGCCTCATATATAATTATAGGCCCACTAAGATTTTCACTGGAAAACAATTAGTACTGTGATATTTTCATAGAGTGCCTCAAACTAGCAGTGATTAGCATTTGCGTGGTGCTTTCCAAATAGTGATCTCGTGGAGTCTAATGAAGTTGGCATTTCCCTATTTTGGAGATGTATAAAAAAATAAAGGTCAGAGAAGCTGGAATTAGAAATAGCATATTGGACTTCTGGCAAATAGCTTCTCTTAAAGTGAACGAGTAAGGTTGTCTTAATGTGGTAAACAGAAGTGCTTTGAATTATGAAAAAGAGGAAGATTACAGGAGTTAAGAGATGCAATATATTTCACATCCCACGCTTAAGTTAGAGAAAAGGAAAAGCCAATATCCATGCATGTTCAATTGGGTTCACAGTAAGACAGTGAGTGCATACACCTGAGAACTTGTTAGAAATTAATTGCTATTTCGTTTTCTTAACAGATTAATTAACAATTAATCTCTTGCTTAATCGTAAATTAACTGAGTGGCCATGTAAGTTAACTGAGCAGCAGCAGCCAAAACTCTTGTCTTAGTCCACACCTGTGTACTGCAGTTGACTTTGTGTTGCGTTTTGGCAGTAGAGGAGGCAGCACAAATCTGTTTAAATCCCAGGTTTGTTATCAAGCTCATTAACCTGTGTTCCTCCTGAGCACTTGAGAAGCACTGAAATGCTTCTTTCCAGTGCTCTTTTTTCACTGGTACCTCAAAACCAGGACTGCTGCTGCTACAGTCTCCTCACCTCCAGCTAAAGGCATAGCTTCAGTGTCAGGCATAGCTTCAGTGTCATGCTTCCCTGTGTTTGGTGAGGTGTGGTTATGATGTGTGCCCTAGATTCCTGCTGATCCTTCTGTGTTTGTTGCCTGGACTGCTTCTTGCAGGTTTGAGTGTCCTTTTTTTTGGTGCATCATGCCCCATCCTGTCCAAGGAGAACAGGGTGTCATTTCCAGTGATCCCTCTTGGGAGTAAAAAGATTGAGTAGGAAAGGGAAGAAAGCGTCAAGAGAGGAGGAAATTCAGACGAATGAAGAGCTGGAGATAATTATTCAAATGAGTCAGAGTTTTTTAAAATCTGATATTAGGTTTTTGTAGAAAAATGTCTGCTACAGATTCAGGAAATTGTATTGGCAAACAAAAAAATGGCATTAAAGACTCCCAGTCATCAGTATATTCTTCGTAGAATTGAACACAATTTTTGATTCATTCCGAATTCTGGACTTTGCAACTGGTAATGGGCCAGGTATCTGCAATTCTTCGTACCCTCAAGAAATGAGAGCTGGGGACATAAATCACTGTGTTGTCAAGTACCTGAAAATGTGCTAAAATCCCTTGGAAATACAGATTTGGATCATTATGTGCAGCAAAATGATTACCTTTAAATGGCAGTGAGGTTTTTTTTTTTTTTCAATTGAAAAAGCTAGACTCTAATACCATAATTAGCACAGATTATCTTCAGCATTTGTCTATTTGTGCTTTTACTTCAAGGGGCACTTAAGGATGGATGAATATTTGTTAGAAGCACCTTGTTGTAACCAGCTGGAAAGTTAACATATACATACACAAGTTAGTTGTAGATAAAAGCAAACTTTGCTTTTTAGATCTTAGTTTTGGTACTCCTCTTTGCTTAATGATACTTCCAGTTCTTTTCAAGTCCTCTCCATTTTTGTATCCAGCTTTATCTATGATAGTACATACTTATATTTAGGATTTTTTTTTTTTGTAAAAAAGCTGAAGCAGCTAATAAATATTTTTTTAAAAAGATTGGTCTCAGTAGGTGTAATTAAACACCCAGTTTGTCACCTCAGTAGGCAGCAATTCTACTCTTGTCCTAGTATCTTGTTGCGCTGTGTCTGGTCACACTTGGTTAGCGTGTTATCTGAATGTTTTATCTGATGTGAGCAGTGGTGAAGTTCTTAAGTTGCTCTTTGAATTACTAAATTAATGCGTTGCTTGTATGAATATAAGCAATGCAGTGTTGCACATGGGCCTATACTTCTAGTCTTAATTCAGAGAAATAACTCTGCTTTGTTTTTTATCTGCTTATACTGAAAGACTTACCTTTGGAACATAGGATTTTCTCTTTCTTTTTTTTTTGGCAGCTGATGTTCTTTCAAGAATGGTAAATCTTGTGATCAGAGAAGGAAATCTTAGGTTTTTCTAAATGTGAGGTTCTAATTGCTACTGATTAAGAAGGTTGAATTTCTATATTAGCTAGGAGGAATTTAAAAAAAGCTTTATGCTGAAATCTCTTATTTGCTCTCCTAAGCTTTTTAATTATCTGAATATCAGATCTGATTTGTTTGTACAATGTTTTAGAAAATTATTGTATTAGTGTTGTGGGTAGTAGCCCTAGAAGCTCAACAGAAGTTAAAACATCTCTGCAGCCTAAAAATATCCTCCTCAGGATGTAGATAGAGTATCAGAAATCTCAAAACACAGGCTTGGCCTATTGCATATACAAATCATGTTACGATTTCCAGTGTCAAAGTAGGTATGATGTCCTTGATCAGTGGTCAACCAGGGGCTGCTTGGAACACCTCAGGTCATGGGAGGACTGATAATGCATAAAATTCTGTCTCAAATTTAGGCTGTTATGAGCCTGCAGTAACTCCGCCAAGGATAGTAGGCTTATTCTATGTTTATGTCCAAATAGATGATTATCCAATTAGTCCAGTAGAAAAAAGACTAGAAACCATTGAACTGAAAGAACTGTTAGGCTTTATCAAGGATGTTGATATTCATGGTTAAATACTAAAATATAAATGGTTATAGGAAAAAAAGAAGAGTGATAAGAGCAGCCTGTTTCTTCTAGCCATCTGGATGTTACTAAGAGCTTAATGGTAAGATAGGTGTTTTGCATCTGTATTGGGATATTGCTTGTGGAAGCACCGAGCAGAAACACTGCATACCCAGGCAATTTTTGCAATTTAAATCATGGGATGTTTTCTAGCAGGAAATGTCATTGCACACTGCCTGCTTGAGGTCAGTGAGTTAAATATTGGAGTTGGATTCTAACAGGGCTGGATAATTTAATAACCCATAACAGCATTAGCAGTTAGGCATGCAAAGATAAAGGTTATCATGCTTTGCTCTGTAAGCTGATTGCAGTGGGACCTGTGGGGTCTCTTCCCTTCTCTGCTCACTTCAGGGCAGTGCAAGAGCTGCTCTCTTAAGAGTCAAATCACCTTTGTAAAAAGAGAAATAGTAGACTTAAAAGTTCAGTGGTCTCAGCTTATACAGTTGGTGTTGCATCACTCTGTCTATTCCAATAAGATGCTGGAAAAGCAGAGATGTTACAGGAGGGTTGGCGCGGCACCATGGAGAGATGAAGTGCTCTGCCTGACTAATGCCCAAAATGTTATTTAGGGTGAAGGAATAGGAGAATCTTTGTATAAGTTAGAGAATTTACAAGTGGATTAAAGAGCTCCTCATCTCCACGTCAGTACAGATGGATACCTTGTTAGAGGGAATCTGGTAAGCTGTTGGGAAAAAATGTGCAGAACTGCCATACTGAGACAATTTGCTAATCAGAGCTGAACAGCTTTAATCTGTTTACTGCTGAAAAAGTACACACAATGAGATATAGAATAAAAATTGCACTTAAAAGTGAGTAAAATATTTCTTGTTTGTTGATATATCATACTTTTAAAATAAAATTTGCAGTCAACTAGTGATGTGAGAGAAGGAGGCAGGGTGCCTGCACCTGAAAATCAGATTGGGAGTAAAAACCCTTCTGCTTCTTAGTATTTGCTTATTCAGGATTGGCTGCAGTTTTTAAGCATGTTCTCTGTTAATCTGGACTTTATGAAAGAATATTGTGCAGAAGGTACCAAGTTCTTTGGAGATAAATTAATGCTGAAACACACTGATCCAGCAGCTGAGTATGTGCTGAAATGTATTATACTCTTATAACCAGTCTGAGCATACAGAAGGTTTCATTATAGTTAGGGTTTTAATGGTTAGGGGGAAGCTGTTGGCCTAAAATGTAGTTACCTTGTCATGCAAAATATTTATTCTCATAGTCTGTTCCCCTCTTTGTTACGTTGCTACTATTTTCCTCTCACATTTTGCTGGAAGTCTGTTTCCTTCTTTGTATTTCCTTTTTTCTTCCATATTTCTGTATTTAATGGGGTGATGAATGAATATGGGCAGTGTTGAATTATTGTTTACTGTCTACTGACCTTGCAGTAAACTGAAATATGGGCTTTTTACTAAGCCAGATGAAAATTATAATCAAAAAAATGCAACTATATTCTTTCTCAAGTCATTTAGAGTTGAACTTTATCCCTCATTGCATATTTAACTGGAAAATTGTAACCTGCCTAGGCTGAAATGCTTTATTGAAGACAATATCCTGACATCTGTGAGCTATTGCTCTCCAGCACATCTGTCTTAATCATTTGGTGCTTTGGAGTACAGGCCTACCTAACATTATTCACTGTCCTGATGAACAGGTACTTCAAGGAGACTTGGTGTGTGAATAAGATAAGCTTTAATACTGTGCACATTTAATGGTTAAGTGAAAAGCAAATGCATGGGGTTTTCATGTTTCATTTTATAGAAGCCTAGGTAGAGGATTGCAGAGGGACTTAGGGTTTCCCCCCCTTTCCACCTTTTTTTAATCCCACAGTCACAGAAAAAGGAGCTGGGGATGTGCAGATGTCTTAAGCTTGCCAGTAACAGGGATTCCCTCCCCCCTTTTTGACCCTAAGCTGCAGAGCAAAAAACAATCCCCTCATGTAATTGAGTATCTAACTCCTTTTTCATGCTGGTGGCAGTTGCTGTAATTCTCACGTTCTGAAATTGGTCTAGCGATCTGTTACGGGACACAGTAAAAATGACTTCTTATATAGCTGTGATGGATCTCTCAGAGGGCATCTGGTTTGTCTGATGCCAGTGTGGAATGTCAGTAACAATGCACAGAAATCAGCATTTCAGCAAGGATTTTTACCTAAGTCTTTGAAATTGCAGTGACCTTTTAAATCTGATTGCTTAGCTTAGAAGCATAGGAGACAGAAGGAAGTCTTGATTTTGAGTGTTACTGCATTGCTAAACACCAATCCTCCGATACTATAAATATTTGCACTTCTATTATCTTTAATTAGTGAGAAGTAGTTAGAAACAATGATTTAAAAAACTGCTTTAAAAATTGGAAAGTATTTCATGCTCCTTCTGCCTCCTCAGGAAGGGAGAAACTGACTCATCCAGGAATAGTGAAGTTACTCTACCAAAAGTATAGCGTAGCTTTGGAAAGAGCAAAAGACAGGTGTATTTATCTATTTATGAAGGTACAACTTCTAAGCATGCATCTTTTGGTATTGCAGCTATGGTATTAATGTTGGAAAAACACTAAGTAGAAGTTCTGTTAATTATTGCAATAGGTGATGGCATTCTCTTTGTTTATGCCAAATCTTCTTCCATAAAGGAGAGTAAGTCCAGTGTCTTAGGTGAAGACTTGTGCAGGAGATGCCTATCAGCAGTTTATTTAGAATTTGGTGAGGATGGTTACTAAGCTTCCCATGTGAATTTTCTTTTGGTAATTATACTGATGGCACATGGGCTAGAAGGTTCTCATCTCTTCTAACCTGACCAGAGGTTAAAATGCCTGCATGGTTGCCTCACTTGGAAGCAGCCTAGTGTTTCAGTGGTAAAACCTGTAATGCTGTTTAGAGTTCATTGCCAGAAGAAAGACTGCTTGCCTTGTAGTGGCTTGTACAATGTGGGAATTTAGCATACAGGAATTAGCACTTGTGGACAAACAGTTGGGGACAGCTGGTAAAACTCTGTCAATTGCTAGCTCAGAGTCAGCATGCAAGTTGCAGTATGAACATGGGTTTGAGAAATCTTGGTTAGCTTGTGCTTCAGGTAAAAATAAGATACCAACTCTTTTCCTTTCCTTCTAAAGGATCTGCTGTTATATTTTTCTTTAAAATCCAAAAATTCAAGTGGAATTGTTGCTTGAAAATTGGCATGAAGTTCATTGTGTGTCATTTACACAGAAACGGTCCTGGAATGGAAACCTTACAATTTTCTACCAAGGATTTCTATTTCCTTGTATTTTTAAAGTTGTTAATTTAAATGTTTTGGCAGTAGCAATGTTTCATTTTAAATAACCTTACTGGAAATACTTTGTGTGGGCAACAATTCCAAACTTTTTCATTACATTTTTGCAAATTGGATTTTTTTTGGCTTCATTTTAGAGTTTGTTTTAATTTTTCCCTATTGATTAAGACTAGATGGTTAGCTTAATGCCAACTAAGCTTAATGTGGCCAAACAGGTTATTTTTCTGGGTTTAATCCTCTAATATGCATCAGGAAAACTTTGAAGTATTTTCTGCTATCCTCAAAATATGGTGGGCCATATTTGTAAGATTTCTAAGGTAATCTCTGTATAGCGTTGCATTGTAGATAATAAATAATTTGACATCAGTTGAACAACCTCCTGGTGATGATGTCTTCTCCATAACCCTTCCTAATCTCCCGTGTCAGTAAATACAGGCTCTGAGCTTGCACCTCTCTGGGGCTGTGATGCTTGATGACAGTGTTATCACAGCCAGGACAGCAGTGGCAGTGAGCTTGCTGGTGGTGTTTTAGCTTTATTGAACTAAAATCAAGTGACTTCAGACAGAAAGTTTGTGGAGAAGAGGGGGTTTCTTGTCACCTCTGCTGCGTGTTCGGATTGGTGTGAAGTGAAGAACAGGTGAAAAGGCATTTCTGCTAATGGTACTAGTGAGAGGTGAGTGTACACAGTATAAAACTTATCCTGGGTTACCTGCTTGAAGAAGAAGGCAGGATTTTATGTTGACAGCTGCTGTCTTGGCTTACAAGCCAGTGTGTGAACTCGTCCCATGAGCTATTGCAGTGTTACAGAGCACAATTGTGTACCTGCAGTTGGCACAAGTCCCGTTAGCACTGATATCAGTGGGTATGCAACACCAGTTGGTTTGTTCTTCAGGGAAAGTGAGATGTGATGTAGGGATTTATGTTTTCAGGATGTGTCTTCAGCTTTGCGAATCAAGCAGTAAATTGTTGTATTTCAGAATGTGCTTTGATTTTCAGGATGTGCATTTTTGAAGGGAAGAAGCATCCACATTTTCTAATTTCAGCCGCATAACTGAGATTCTTATATTACAAGTCTGTTCTTCCTCTGTGGTCAGTGGACACTGAGTGATTTCTCTGTAAAGCAATTCAGAACAGGTAAATTGGATTACTTCCTTGATTTGTTCCCTTATGGAGCCCACTGTTCTTCACAGAGGAAATGCAGGGAAGCTAAAGGCATTATATAATCTCTCATGCCAGGTGTGGTAGAACTCCTCTACCCAATTTCATTAATATTTGCATTACAAGGTGGAAAATCACCTGAAATTTGATATCATTCCTATACATTTTAGACAAACTTTTCCTAAAATATTTTTAGACAAATCTTTTATCACCAATAAAAGATTGGTGATAATGAGCAAAGATTGCAATTACTATGAAGTGGTACTTTCAAAATGTGTTGTATATTGTCTTGGAAAGTAACAAACTCCAGAAGCTTTCAAAGATCTCATTCAAGATGGGATAATAAAGTATTGTTATACATGCTTGGAAATATTTATTATAACAACAGGGGACAAAAAGAACTTAGTCAGTTGTAATGAATGTGTGATTATACCTCTGCAAAAATAGTCTTAATGCTGTCTGGGGCATCTGCATTTCAGTTTTGGATGTTTTGCAAATGAGAAGGAGTTATGGTCAGAGATACTTTTAAAGTGTTACACATGTGCTTGGAGGTTTATGTGAAGTAATTAGTTGACTGACTTTGAGTAAAACTTCTCTGTGTGTGGAGTTATGTCTTGCTAATACATTAAAATGGTAACAGTTTCAATGTACAGAAGTACTGCTTTTGGATCTCCATCACTGACCTGCAGAATTGGCACACAATTGCAGGAATAATTGTGAGCAGTCAGGCTTTGTCTATGGCTGACAGTCAAGCAGATTTTTTAGTAGCTTGGCGAGAGCTGTGTAGGATCACTTTGTGTGCTTGAAGTTAATCATTGGCAAAGTGTGTCGTTGGATCAGGATCAGTTCACTTCCTCAAGGAATCCCATCTCTACTTACCATAATCTGTTTTTCTGACTTTCTGTGATTTCCAATTCAAGGGGGACTTGATTTGATGGGTTTTTTTGTTGCATTTTTGTGGTTAGTGGTGGTTTTTTTTTTTTTTTTGTTTATTTTCAGAAGGAAAAATCTGAAATAATTTTTTTTTTGCAGATGCCTGGCAATAAGGTGACTTCGGTCACGTCTGTGTTTCTTAAAGTACAAGCAGCAAGTTCCTAGTCCTAGGGACTTCAGCCTGATAGGAGGCCATGGGAACCATGGAGGCAGTGTTGATTTAGCCAGGCCTGGGAAAGGAGCCTGAAGGTTGCTGCAGTGAGATCATAAAGTTGCTCAATTTATGAATATTTGCATCTTGATTCAGTTCCTTTGGTGTGAGAAATGAGTTTCTCACTCAGCTGAAATAAAAAATACTGAAATGGAAAAATATGTTCTTGGAACTTCTTGCTTCAGTGATTTTCATTTGAAATAAGAAATGTTGAAAATTAGTCCCAAGTTGAGGGTGTTTATACTGTCTGTTATTCCTATCTCTTGCAGTAGCATATGCTTAGTGCTCTTGATTAAACAAGGTGTTTTCATGCAAAAGAAATGTGCCATGGTGAGCAGCAGAATGGCCTAAGACACTTCGGCTGACATTAGAGAACAGTGTTAAATGAGAAACTGTTTAGAATGATGTTGTTGGTTTGAAATATGTATGCATATTGAAATAATCCCATAATGAAAATAAAATCAAACATATAAATCTGAGAGCGCTACATTCAGTTGACAAGTCTGGCTTGTCGGAAAGGACATAAACCAGAAAAATATTTTAATGAACTATAACTCTTTCTTGGGAATATTTGGGTTTACAGAAGAGGGAAACATAAATAAAATAGTCTTGGAATAATTTATATGATGCTAGGCTAATGAGTGTAGTGGACTTGGAAGGCTTAATCTCTTTGGAGAATAATACATACATATATATCTGGAGATAAAAATACAGTATCTCAGTGACTGAATTTAAGAGCTGTTCCATTGTCAGAAGCACAGGTCTGCAAATTCAGGGAATTCGAATGAAGAAAGCTGACTTAGAAGATTGAGTTAATTACGGACTGCACAGGCTTTGGCATTATTCTTTACATTCTTCCAGTCTATGAAATAACTTGACACCAAAAAAATGAGGTGCATGACAGTGGAAAATGGAGAGCTCAGAGTGCAGCATGGCAGTGACTTGTAGCATCCTCAGAGCTGATGGGAGAGCCCTGCAGAGGGAGAGGGGCTTCCCTGGCCCTCAGTGCTCAGTGAGGCAGCAAGGTCCCTGCGAGCTCAGCACAGCCTTTGCTTGGCTACATTTAGGGCTCAGCTCCAGCTGCTGTGTCTTCTGTACATTGCTTCCCACACAGTCATAATAGCAGCTGTTAAAAGGTCACAAAACCATGGGTTTTTTAAAATGGCTTGATAACAGTCTGTATGTAACATGGAAACATGAAACAGGGTACAAGTTTGGGTTGCAGTGGTATCTTTTTGCAGAATGTTTTGATGGAATAGGTATTGTTTTGGACAAAAGATTTTATGGATGTTTTCATCTGTTACTTGGAATTACTTTAGGTTAAAATGAAAAACAGTTGTTTTAATAGAAATGAAGGCGGACTAGCAGTCATGTCTGTATTCAGGTTTTTAAGACTCTAGTATTTTCTTGGGAACGGGTATTTTCTGCAAATAATTACATTTTGACTTCAAAACTCATTACTTTGAGAATGTTGAGGTGGAAAATTTTATCCCACATGTGGAATATTCTTTTTTCTTCATTATTTGCAAACGTAGTCAGTCCATATAAGATTCAGTCATATAGACTGCTTCCTATTTTATGCCAGTCTCTGAAGACAGAACCGGGAATGACAGGGCTAATTATAATCTGTCATGCTTAGTCATCCACATACACTTCTGTTTTCAAGGGTGAAAGTCAAACTGTTGTACGTGCATCTCATTACAGTCAATAAAGGTGTATTTTCTTGGAAATATTGAATATGTGAATTTTAAAAAATATTTTTAAAAATCACAAGTAAAACTGAATTGGAAAATGACTCAAGTTTCTCACTTGATTCTGTCTGTGGCAACTCTAAAAGCAAAAAGTAGGGAGGATGGAAAGAGAACAAGCTTTTTGACTGCTTGTAGTTTGAAGATCACAGTGTTTTGAAAAGCTGGTGTCTCTCTTCAAGTCAGCCTTATTATTTTTAATAAGTTTGTCACAATTTATAAGAAGGCATAATTTTTTTTTTGTTTTATACATTAGCTGTCAATAAGACTTTGGAATGCCCAGGTGACTGTGACTGTTTGTTGGTAGAGGTATTGCTTGCCCATGAAGTTGATGATTAGCAGAATTAATTACATCTAATTGGGTGATCATATCCTGGTGCTGTGTCTTGAGTTCAACACATGTTTACAAGCTGTTGAACAAGTGTTTGCTCTCTTATGGAAGTTTTTGAATCCACTTCTCCTCTGTGTGAATATGCTATGTGAAGTCTTTGAACTGTACCGCAGAGAGACAGGCAGTGAGATGAGTCCAATCTCTACAAGCACATTTTCTATGCAGCGCAGGACCAGAGCTTCCCAGACCAATAGCTAGATTCTGATAAAGCCTGAATTATACTCAGTGTGAATGTTTGTACCCTCAGGGCATCTGTCCCCTGCTTGAAGTGGCGTATCAGATCACATCTGTGAGCATATGTAGCCACTGTTGAGACTGAGAGAATTTAAAATGCAATTGAAAGTGATTTGTAATCCCCTTACTGGAATTATTTCTGAGTTTTTTTCTCTCATATTCGTTTAGTTTAAAGCTGTGTCTATTAAATTAAGTTGCCTTTTCTTCAATGCGTTATTTCTCAGCTTCTCAAGAAAATAAGTGCAAACTGAATGTCAGGTTGTGACCTTCTAGGTTTCTGTTTATTGCTCCCAACCAGTCACAAAGATGTATATGCTGTATCAAATCCATATTTAACATGCAGTCTGAACACAGAGGTGCAATGATGAAACGGTGCAGAATCAATAAAAATCAGCTCCAGGCTTTGCTGTTTAGCTGCATTGTGTTTCAGCACTGCCGGGAGAGAAAGCTCAGGTCCTTCCTTTCAAAGGAGAGGCACTGTTAGCATGGGAGCTGTTAAAACATTGCTCCTGCAGAGCTCAGCTTGTGTTAAATATTCTGTTCATTCCCTGTAACTCCAAACCCATTCCTTTGCAGGATTCTTTCCCCCTCAAGAAGCATTTGCATCAAGGGATGTCAGTTCTGTTTGGTACAACACAGTGAGGTGTGGGGGTTGATGGATTGTAGCCAATGACAAATTTTATAGCCAGTTGGTGGGAGCGCCAGGCTTCTCAAACATCACTCTGATGTGTTGATTTCACTGAAATTTCTTGACACAATTGGAAGGTGTTTGTTTGAAAGCAGGATCCTCCAATTCCTGCAATTCTTTGGTGGGGTTAAACTGGCTCTCTGTTTCCAGCTTGACAAAAAATGCCGTTGTGACAGGCACTTTAGTCATGGGGCTATTAACCCCCTCAGAAAGAAGGTGAATGCTAAAATTCAAGGCACTGTCACAATAGATGCAGCTTCTTTATACAATAAAAGAGTCTCAGAGGTGGAGTATTGTTGATTCGCTATTTGAAACACTAATTTTAATTGATATATGTTTTTAGAGGCATTCATGGGCCTTATTTCAGTATTCTGACAACTGGTGTCTTCCTGCATTCCCTGTTCAGAGGGAAATAGCTTCAATTATAATAAATTTATGTCTTCTTACAGCTCAAAAAAGGAACTTGTAAGTAGGATTGAATGTGCCAAAAGAAAAAGTTAAAAGAATCTTACCTTTTAATGCAAACCTTGCATAGATTTAGAGTTTTTAAAAAAAGGGAGAGAAAGACATGGCAGAAAAAAAAGTGCAGTGCATTTAAGAGATGGTCATAGGACTTGGAATTGGCCTTGTTTTGTTTCTGTTGTTCTAATTTATTGAAAGCAGTGTGAAAAAAAGTATTCAAACCAGTAAGTGTAAATATAGACAGTAAACAAACTGATTATCCTTAGAGGTTCAGTAAAACTGTAGAGAAGTTTTATTAAAAGTTGTTATTACTTCTGTTAGTAGCAATAGAACAGGAAGATGTATCCTCAGGATCTTTTCCTGCAATTCTGGAGCCTTTTTTTGCCTTGCTTTTAACAGTAATGTGATAAAAGCTTCCAGAAATGTGTTTGACACAGATCTTTCTTGTGCTGCCTTCCTACAGTCCTCAGGGTGGCCAAGGGAAGCTGAAGCTCTGACAAGAGCAGTTTCTTTTTCCCCTACTTTCTCTGGCTAATGGCCTTCAAAAAATAGCCTTTATTTGTGTTTTAGACTCAGAGCCAATACATAACTTGTTAAATGCATCTCTTACCAAAGTGCAGTGGAAGGTTGAGAAGGGAGAGTTGTATTTTGGAATAGATGTAAGAAAATGTTGCTTTTCTTTGTGCTGCCTCTTTTTCTCTAGAGAACTGATTTTCCTGTAGCACAAAAGTGGTTGTTTTGGAAAGCTAACTGGTATAATGCAATAAACCAGTTCCTTTATCTGTTTTGACTAGTGGAAGTTACTGTTGCAAGATACAAAAATGAATGCTATGGACAGCTTAAAATTAGAGGCTGTAGAGGAATTCATTTCCCTAAAAGCTTTCCAGAAATACTTTTTTCTATTAAATGATATCTAGCATTAGACAATATATATTTCTTTCATTCAAATCCTGGGAGTGGAAGTGCTCTGGACAGTCCTTCAGTCTCTTCCCACAGAGCAAGCACAAGAAATGAGACGCAAAATCAGACTTGGGAGGTGGAAATTTGTCCTGTGTTCATCCCTAAAAGATAGAAGGTGGGTAATAATTATCACAAAGCCTCATACATTTGTTCTTAACGCTGCATTTATGGGGATACATACTGTTCTCTTGAGGTGGCGCAAGCAGATACTGGCTTAAATAGGAAATGATGTGAAAATTTGTGAAGTCTTCCCCTTCCCCCTCCTTGGAACTAGTCAGAGTGCTCTTGAAGGGTGCAAGGTGAATGTAGGATAAGATTTGACAGTAATTCAGATTAAGATGCTTGAGAAGTGGGAGGATGTGTGTGTCCTAGGTTTGGCTGGTGCTGGCTGCACAGTTATTGTACCTGGAACGCTATTTGTGGTGACAGGGCAGCCTTCCTGTGTGCAGAGTTGTTCTCTTTGCAAAGCAGCATAGAATAGCTTGCAAAAGTCTCTCTGCTGCAGAACACGTGAAGGAGAAGAAAGGTCTTTTTGCAGCCTTATGGTTACAGGAAGGAGATGGTGAGAGCAGTGTGAAAGCTTCCTGCCAAAATTAGGAAACATGTAAAGGTTAAAATGTTATCCTTTACTCATCTCACAGGAGAACAAATTTCAGCCACTCATTCTGAAAGGAAGGAAGGAAGGAATAATTTGTTTGAGACTTCGTGGAAATGGTAGAGTTCCCTTACATGTACACAGGTGTTTCCTGGACAGAATGAGATCTATCCATATATTAGTGTATAGTTTTGCATATATTTGGGCATTCTCTGGGACCAGATAGAAAATTGAGCTTTTCTTGGGCTTGAAGTTGGAGAAGTAATGATCACCTTTTCAGCTTAGTGTGCACTATGCTGAACCTTATTATTATAACACTAGCATTATTTATTTTGTTACAAAACCTTTCTTTGTCAGTGGGTTAAGATGGAGCAGGATGCTTTATAGAAAGGCAGCAAATTAGAAGCAAAGAATATTGATGGTTAGTGTTTTTGACAAAGCCTTACTTAAGTCAACCCCTCGAGGATCAGGATGAATAAACCACTTGAGACATGTTGTAAAATTAAACGGTGCAAAAGTATAAGAAGACAGCGTACTGCCGCTTTATTTTTTACTATTGGGCATTATTATGTGTTACAGCCTTGTTTAGAATTACTTAAATTCCTCAGATGTCCATGCTGCCACCAGAAGGATATTCTTGCCATTGTTTTCATACCAGGCCTTAACAGTCATTGTGTGGCTGTTCTTCATCATAGCAGCAGAATAATTAAGCTTGTGGAGAAATCACTCTGCTTGTGTCTGATTAGATTTCAATGGCTACCTTCTCTAATTTGATTTATTCTGTGCTCTAGCTGCACCGATCCCTGAAGGAAAGGGTGATGGTGCAGTGAGACCTAGCTGAGTGGGAGAGGAAGCCAGAGCTTATTTGCAATGGGAGGATGGGTTGAAATGTTCCTCAGCTACTTGTGGGGTGATTTGACAGGTCTGAAAACAAACAAAAGGCAAAATAAATGGTGTATTTTGTTTTTACTTTAAGAAAGGAAGTAACTAAAAAGGAGGAAAATAAAGAAAAATTAATAATGCATTTCTTTCAACGCTGAAAAAAAAGATGAAATTTGTAGTGCTAGATTTGATCTGCAATTGCCATCCATTTACTTTCTGAATATTACTGGGACACACACATTTAAGATGGGGAGCTACGTTGATGGAAAGCAGCATGTCCAGACTGCATTGTGACAGCCAGGAGGAATTTCCAACTGCTGCCAAATATGTTGATGCAACAGCCAAGTAGCTGAATTGCTTAGGATGCAGGTTGCACCTCCTGCCCCAGATGTTGTTCTAAGTCCCTCTGAAATTCAGACTGGACTGCACTTCTAAGTGTTGGTCTTCACACCCTCTCCCTCAACTGGCCTTGTGTGAAGGATTACAGCAGAGGAATGTGAGGCTCCATGGGAATTTCCTTTTTTAACACCTAAGGGCTTGTCTGACTTGTGCTTTTGTGTTTTAGGGCATTGCCAAGTGCATGACTGTTTTGTGTGGCCAGTGCATTGCTGGCAGGTAGAATTCCTGTGGCTTAGTTTGAGGATTCTTCCCACAACTCAGTGAAGTTTTGTAAAATGTATTTAACATTTGGTGAACAAGTCCTTGAGCTAGCTCTTGTGTTTTTCCAGTCAATGTAGTACTTTGCAAAGCACAGCTACACTGTCCATCTTAAATCTGGTAGGTATTCTGTATCTTTTTCTGCCTGTACACATTGGGAAAGGATTTTGCTAATTACAGTTCAGTAGTTCAGACTTATTGCATGTTGGGATCACTCTGATTTAATTCTCAGAATGTGCATTAAGCTTGGTGGAAGTGCTTATGAAATTTTTTTCATTAAAATTGCTACCTCTTGTCTCATCCATGCAAATGCTTTCTCTCTGCAACACAGCTGCATTATGATTTTCTGTGATTAATGTTAATTGATAAATGATAGTTGGAGTCTCTTGTTTTGACCTTATTAGAGATTTCGAATTAAAACTCAGAAAGCATGTTCCTGAATGCATGAACGGTACGAGGAATGAGGAAAAATAGCTTTTGGAAAACATGTAAAAGATTGCACAAATGGATAGGCAAAACTCTTACCATCATTTTTTCAGCACATGAATGATTCTTACATTAATCACTAAAGCGAGCACTAAAGTGACTCCTTTTCTAATAGATGCAAGAGATACACTTAACAATATGTATTTCCTGTTCATTGGTGTATGAAAAAAATCTTAGTTTCCAGCTTTTGTGAATATATCTAGGAAGGAGGTGATTTATGCTCCTGCTGCATGCAGTTTTATTGTAACTGAAAGCTGCAGCTGCCGTGTAAATTCAACAAACAAAATTTCTTAAGATTAAAAGCAGTATTTCCTGAATTGAGAGAAATCTAGGTCATGATTCTAGAGAGCAGATCTCAAAACCATAACACTTTAGTCAGAAGTGGGATCTTTCTGAAGTAGATTTCTGGTTGTATTTTATATGTTAGCTAGTATGTGTATCTTCATTTTGGTATACCTGATGAATGTGAGGTCCATCCTGTCTCCCAGGCAGATCTTTGCATGCTCATTGCTTTAGAAACCTTGTAGTGGGAGTACAGTTGCACCATGATCAATTTGAAGACTTAAATCATAGAACAATTCTGATCTGTCAGTCCAATTCTCATGACTTGTTGTCAGTGCAAAGTCTGCTGGATTAGTGTGAAGGTGTATTTTGACACCACCTTTATTTAGGAAGGGTAGGAAGGTACTTTTGTACACACACACACACACACACACACACACACATATATGTTGTATATATATATATATATATATATATATATATATAAACTCTCCTGGTGCCAGATGCTTCTGTTGATTTAACTTACTTTAATGCTATTATTCATTAGAACCAATTTCACGTTTACAGGTACAGTAAGTGATACTCTGTACTAAGAAGTGGAAAAGGGTGAGGATTGTTTTCTGTTTCATTATTATGTGTACAGTATGCACAATTTTGCTAATCTCAGTGTCTATCTATGTGCATGTGTCTCCTTTAGGATTGCCATTTCTGTTACATGAATACTTATCACTCTGCATATTGGAGTCTGTTGAATTAAGAGTGTAATTGTGTATAAAAACATCATATGACCCTTTCCGCTTAATTTTCAGATTTTTGCTCCCTTTTAGAAAACATTGTTGCAGTAAAAAGGGAGCTTTATCCCAGCTTGTGTCACAGCAGTGCTGTTTTCAGTTCAGTAGGACTGCATTCACTACACATGTTTAGAATGTAGTGAGTATGTTTTTATGAATGTTGACAGTGCTTGTGTATTGTAAAATGAGCATTTTGTATTTTAAAGATTGGCTAAGAGGACTGGTAGGTTTTAAGAATGAAGTGGATTGGTTTCTGTTACCATTTGGTGCAGCAACGTTGCTTATACTTCTTTAGGCTTCTTGCATCATTATATGTCTGCCTGTTCTCTTTTCATTTATTATAGAATGTCCTTCTTTCAAAAATGCCTAAGTCAAATAAATAATAGTCTAATGGGCTGTTATACAGGTGGGACTTTCACCTAATTGATCTTTGATTTCTAGATGTCTTAATCCTTGAAAGCTGTAGAAGTTGTACTGAGTACTTAAAAGGCTGAGATCTGAAATGTATTTGATGTTTAATTTGGAGGCTGAATTATAAAATAAATGAAAAAATAGCTAGTCAAGGATTATTGCTTTGTTATATGGCACACTAAAATGAACCAGGAAAAATTGTTTTATTAAGGCAGAAAAATCAATATTTTATTATGATTCTTGACCACATTTGAGTAGAAACAAAAGATTTAATGTTCCCAGAGTTTGCAGGAAAAAAAATAGGACTGCTGATACTTTTCCCTCAGGTGTCCTAATTTGACTTTTGTGACATGGGTGACTCTGGAATCACTCACTACAGTGGGACAGCTTTCTTTTCTCCTGCTGATTGTGTGTTTGTGTTTGGTACAGAATGGAATTGGTTTGACAGGAGAGCCTGCTGCAGAGGGTCCCAGGATCATGGCACCCTGTCAGTGAGACACTGCCTGGAGAGCCAGCCTTGGTTCACATCTCTGCTTCCCTCACGCAGAGAGGGAAACTGTGGTCTTGATCTTCTCTTTCCCTGGCAGCTGGATTGGATCCTTGTTCATGGAAGGCAGCTGTAACCTTGCCAGGGGCCGGCTGGTCCTTCATCCTGTCCTACCACCTCTCTGCCTCCTTTGGTTACCTGATCAGTTACACCTGCAGGATGACTGAGTCCCGCAGGGAAGATGCTGTGGGAAAAGCAAGAGGGAAGGGGTAGGAAGCTCATCACAGACCATGGGGGAATTTTTATTGGTGTTGAAGAAGGTGGAAATCTGTGCAGTGAGCAGTGCTTCCTGTTTTCCCTGCGAGGCAGTGGACAGGTTTTTAAGAAAGGAATATTGATCTGATTTTACTTTTAAGAATTGCAACCTCCACAGCAATGCAGTTGTTGGTTTAAAAGTCACGCCCAGAAGACCACTAAGAATATGGAATTAAAGGGCACAGGAATGGAAGACTAATTAAAATGATTGGGCTGTGAGGATATGGGCTTGGGATGAAGAGGAAGCAAGGGAACAAGAAGGAGGTGGATGATGCGGAATTATGAAGTAAGGTTACACTGTTTAAAAAATGTTTTAATACAGTTTTAGTAATGCCTTTCATGTCCCTAAAATTGATGAAATTACTGTGCCATTTAGAAAATGAATCAGGCTTCTTTTCTTTGGTCTGATCTGCCGAGATGTAGAAGTGCAGTGTTTAGTTAAATTAGTCCAAGCTCCATGGAAGTCCTGGGGTCTGTGCACAGACAGCTGAAATGAGGCAGACTGAAGATAGCTGATAGCTGTTCCAAAAACAGAAAGAGGAAACCACAATTCTCCCTCTGCACTTCTCTTAGCAGTTTGGGTTTGTCTTTTTCACACCTCTCAAATGTCATAGTCTTTGTCTCTTCTGATATTCCTCACTCTCCTCTTTGTAAGCTCATTTTAATCTACAAAACTTATTTTTCCTTATCTTTTCCCTAGTACTCTTCTTTTTCCTCAGGGTTCATGTAGGATTGTTAGCTACAACCTTTCTTGCTAACTCTGCTGGTTTTTTGCCTGCTGGCTTGTGACTGATGGCCGTGCCTCTGATGCTTACCCCTCAGTTTCTGCAAACCTATCTGGCACCACCCAGAAGCACCTTTGAATGTCTGGAGCTGAAACCTGCATGAACATTTCTTAGCCTGTTTGCCTTAGGGTGGCCATAAAGAGAAAAATGCTGGTGGGTTTTGTTCAAGAAATGCTGTCTTTCATTGCAAAAAAAACCTCTGAGAAATGAAGTGTGTGAACTAGAAATGTAGTAGCATAATTTTCCATGTCATACTTCTTCATTTGCTTATATACATAAAATTGTATTTAAATTTAAAAATCATTCTAGGAACTTTTTTCCATTTGACTATTGTTTAGATTCCAATTAATTTTCTTCTTCATATGTTACCCTATTTTGCTGAATTTTGTAGTAAATCCTATGACAGTCTGCTTAAGAGATAAGACCATGTAGTTCAAAAGTTATTTCCTTGTCTCACAGGAATTTTTAACTTGAATGACTATCGTATGACACTGTTTACTATTCCTATTTTATTTTTACTATTTTTATATTACTATTACTGTTTTTCCAGTAGGACTTTGAGGGGCTTCACTCATTTTTCTTATTTGAGGTAGAATAAGATTTTACTGTACGAACTTGGCTTCTTTGGGACAGCTGAGTAGTGACCATTTGTAGAACTGTGCCGTTTCCACATCTGTATATTTACTAAGAGAGAGTGAAGCTGTGTACAAAATTTAGCAGCTGACTAATACCAGTTACAGGTAACTCATTCTGCAGATAATTGGTTTATTTTCTTTCAGGCAAAAAATGAAGATGTAGTAAATTTTCACCTGGTTAAATAAACAGGGTATTAACTTTCTTTGCTGGTATGGATTTTCTTTATCAATATTGATTTTGGGGAGATAAACCTTTTACCTTATTTGCTTATGGGAAAGGCAAAGCAGCACTTATTGACTCATTCCTTCATTCCAGCTGCAGCTGTAATTTGGTACTGAGGTTTATAACAGAATAAACGAGCTCTCTGAACTTTGAGCTCCCTCAGTAAGATTCAGCAAACTCTTAGCAGCTTTTAGAAGAATGAAAGTACTGAAACATGGAGGCTTTTGTGTACTTTGCTGTACAAGGAGTAAATTTATTTGGAGATCTGCACAGACACATGCACATACTCTTCTTAACTTTTAACAATGAACAAATTTTATTATAAAAATTATAATGTTTGTGGGTTTTGATGTTTGACTGTCAGTGAAAAACCTTGTATCCTTCATTTCTGTTTATCCTTCTGTAATGTCACTCACTGTGTGTAAGATGGGTGTGTGGCTTGGAAAACACCAACAAACCACCACAGTATTCATAGGAAAAAACTCTGAGAGGTCTTGAAATGGATGAGGATTTTACAATGTAGTTCTAAAAACAGCACTTTGAGGTTTGAGTATTGTGTTTTTGTTGGTTTTGGGGCTTTTTGAGGGTTGTGGTGGGGTTTTTATTTTGATGTGTTTATTGTGGATTGTTGGGTTTATTTGCTTGGGTTTTTTTGGTGTGTGTTTTGTTTGTTTCTTTTACATTTTTAATTTCTCTCTTCCTGAAACATTCTTTAAAACTGTGATAGAATGTACTTCTCTGACCTTGCATAGTTATTTCTAGGTGTGTTTTCTTGGTAATAGTTTTTCTTGGAGACTCTTTGTGGCTTGTCAGTTGCTGGGTCATCTTGTTTGATTATAATATGAACTCTAGTGTTTGGTAAATTGAGTAAGCTAACAGCATTAAAGCAGGTGGAGGGAGACTGACACTAATGATGTCAGCAAGAAATTATGTTGGTGGTTTGAGATTGTGGTGGTGCCACATACCTGCAGGAAAACAAGGACTTCTTTTTTCTTATTTGGGTTTACTTGAAGGAATAATGTAATTCTAGTAGTGGTACAATGGCCGTTTTTAACATTTTCTGAAGTTAAAACCAATACCGTTAAAAATAAATACTGTATTTTTATATCTAATGAGAGAGAACGTGTGTACATTATAAGTGATACTGGTATAATGAAGTTTTAATTTCAGCTATTTCACTTGTTCTGATTTCTGTTGTAATTTACCTCATGCCTTAAGTACTTATGGAGCAGCTTTTTAATGCTTTTAAGGGTACCATTATAGTCTTAGAGAAGTAGCGTTGGAAGTAATAATGATGGTGAGCGCAGTGTCAGAGGATTAAAGCCTCAAGCTCATTTTCCCTGTACAGCTATAGCAGTACTTCATTCTGGTCAGTGTTATGTGTGGATAGTGATACCACAGTCCTCAATGACTGTGAATCAAGTCAAGCAGAGAAAATACAATGTTGAAGAGATTGATAACTGCAATATCTCTGTTTGCAAACTGCTTTGAAATTCTTCTGATGGCATGACTTGCAGCATCAGACTTCAGGTCTTTTGATGTGAATCCTTCTGTTTAAAAACCCTCAGGAGAGAGATACACCTATGCCTAGTAGAGTTCATTTGTTCGGAGTTTTGAAAGTAGGGCAGTTCTTCTAATGGTACTACTTCCAAAAGCTCTTCTGTTGTTGATTTACCTTACATGTATGAGAGATTGTGCTTTTCAGAGATTCTTTGGAGTTTAAAAAGATGAGTTTTTATAACACAGATATCTGATGAGGTATATGGAGGGAGATGGTAAAAGGTAGTACCAGCGGTAATAAGTTTTGGAATCCTGGAGTAAGCTTAAAGCTTCATTCACATTTTTTTATTATTGGTTATACATCTTAGAAAAAAATTCTGTGTAGAGGTAAGTATGCCTGTTAAGCTCTCTAGACTCCTGCAATTAAGCCTTAAACATTCAGGTGTAGTCAGGATCTTGAAACTCTGATATTAGCCCTCACTGATGCTATGGGACAAGTGTATTTATGAAGTTGGCATCAGTAGGTGGCCTGACTTGTTGCATGCGCAGGATCTGTGTGGATCCATGTGAAGGAAGAACATAGTCTGCAGAAGTGCAAGGGTCAGCAGTCATATATTATATTAAAAAACGACATGTCAGCTACACAGCGTGTTCCTGAGGTTTCAGTGAGCGCATTTCATGTGCAGATCATTACGCCCATTACTCTCCTTCCAGAGACAGAGAAGGTGAAGCACAGAGACATTACCTGCCTTAAGACACAAACAAGTCCACTGGCTGGGCTCTGTATCTCATAAACCCCTTGTCAGTCTTGTGTCTGCAGAACTAAAATAAGATATGTTTATTGAATAATTTTCTTAAACATCTCTGGAAGGGCTTCTCTGTTGTTATAGGCATTCTATTTCAGAATGCTTTTAGATGTTTCTATGCATTATAAATGTCAGTATTCAGAGAAAAGTGGAAAAACCCCAGACCCTTTTTTTTCCATGCAATGAGAAAGGTATTCATACCTACTGACAGAACCAGAGGACACAGTCTCAACCTGCGCCAAAGGAAATATAGGTTGGATATTAGCAAAAATATTTTATGGAAAAAGTGATAAAGTACTGGAGTGGTCTGCCCAGGGAGGTGGTGGAGTCACCATCCCTGGATGTGTTTAGAAACAGACTGGATGTGGCATTCAGTGCCATGGTTTAGTTGTGTTAGGGCTGAGTTGGACTTGATGATCTTGAAGGTCTCTTCCAACCTAGTCATTCTGTGATAGATGCAAAATTCTATCCCAAAGCAAATTTTACAGCTCAATTATTAACCCCTGGATAAGAATTCATAATGAAAATGCTGTCAGTTCTTTAACTACAGTTATTATAATAGAACCTGTAATATTAAGGCAGCATCCAAGTTTTTGAGCTGCTGTGTCAGCTGTCGAACCCAGGCTTACAAAAATCCCTTTCCGAGTGGAAATGTGGTATAATGCTATTCAAGGGGGACTTGCATCTGCTCTTTTCAGTGAACGCATCAGCTAATGTTGGAAACTGTCTTCCTATCATAACAGCTGCACAGAAAGTATGACTTAATGAATTTGCAGCTATTTCTGCTTCTTTAAAAGAAAAAAAACATTTCATTGTTAGACTAGATAAAAGCCACTGTTGTTTGTGACAATAGAGGAAATATTAGCACTGTTAAGAATGGTAATTTTGCTGAAAATATCTCTACAGCAAACTTTGGTTTGAAGTATTGGCGCTTCATTTATGCATAGGTCATAGTGGCAAAGTCTTGCTAGCAATACTTGCCCACACAGTGTGGAAGATGATACACCGATGACCCGATTTATCCAGATCTGCCCATTTTCCATTCTGCTCCATCAGTACAAAAGCACTTCTCAACTTGTTTACTTTAGGCTACAGAAAACAGTTGACGAAGTTGAACTTGGTGAGAACAAGGGCCATGAACTGGCATTGAATGTCCAGTGCTGACAGTTCATCTGTGTAAGAAATCCTTTCCTAGGTGAATGGCCAGCGAGAAGTGAGAGCTGGGTTACACCGAAGATAGGTGAACCGTGGTTATTTGCAATCTCCAGGAATGGCTCATATTTGGAGTTTTTTCTGGCTCATGAACATATTGCTAGTACAATACCTGATAATTAGCATGGATATTTCTGAATTAGGTTTGTTAGCACTGAAAAATATATTAATGAACACAAAGTACTTTTATATGTGATTATTAGCTATTCTGCTTCTTTGTTTCTAAAAATATTTCCTGTTCGACTAGTGATGAAAGCTCTATTGTCATTGTCCATCTCAAAGTTCATTTAATTGGGTTTTAACTGTCAGACTCGTCTACAACATGACTTTCAGAGTAGGAAAAAGATAAAAAAAGATTGCTGCTAAAGACAAACTTCTTTTTTGTCTGTGATTTTTTAAAAACATACTTTCAATATGGTATAAAAAATACCTTTTTAGAATAATTTTGTGTGGTAAAGGAATTTGAGATAAGTCATGATAGTGTTTGTGTGTGCTCAAGGAGGTAATTCTCTTAAAAATAACAGCTTTTCAGAAGACTTTAGCTGGTCATACTGATCACTTTGCTACTGAGACATACTCTTCTTCAGTAGCACTTGGGGTGAATAATCATATGAAATTAACTTCAGTTTTATTTTTCAAGTATTGTAGAGTCAGGAAAAATAAAGAAGTCTTGACCAATATTGAAAAAATCAGTTTTATTTGTTACACAGTAATTATAAGATTTTATTGGCATATCCTTAAATAGTAAAAAAAGAAAAATAAATCAAAATTCGGTTTATTTTTTTGAAGGTAAGCAGTTAAGTATTAACTGAAGCAATTTCTTTGGCTTTCTTGGAAGGGAAAGGAACTCATTGTTTTTGCAGGTGAATTCATAAACATGGCTCTAATGATTCATAATGTAAAGTCTTCTTTTCTTTATGTTATTAAGTGACAAAAAGGCCACTCTGGTTTTGATGCTACCACATGCCCTCTGCTGCTAACGTTCTTTTGGGAAGAATAATGACTGGAAAATGCTTAATAAAGATTCAAGGCCTGAAGTCATAGGCTGCATTCTCACAGATAGTTGCTTCTCAGGTCAAGTCCTTGGTATCCACAAGCTGCCTTTGACTCACACCCATACTTAAAAAACCAGTGGGAGAGTGGTGGCTACCCTGGAGTCTGGCCCAGGGGCGCAGTAAGCGTTTCCTTGTTGCTCACATAAATAATAATATTGGTTTTTAGGTACTAGAGACTGAGAGTGCCTGCACAATTTGATAGCAGTCAGACATTTCTATAGTGCTTTGACACCGATGCCACCAAAATAACAGTTCAGAAAGACACATCAAAGTGGAAGCTACTCTGTGCCCTACACCCACTAACAGACAGGTGCTGTGCAATTCTCTTACTGTTTCTCTGTTTGTCCTGTATTGATGGTTGCTTGTTGTAGCTTACTGATAAAAGCGGCATTAAACAAAGATGTTGCAGAAACCCACTTCTCTTGTTGCCTGATCAGCAGACTGGCCATTGTGGTGATGGATAATGAACATCTGTGTTTCAGATGGAGTCCAGTAAAGCCTGGCCACAAAACAATGCTGCTCCAGATTTTGAAGTGGCAGTGATATAAAACCATATTAATGTTAAATGATGTGGGTAGGTGGGCAAGCAAGATAGAATTTGATATAATCTGTCCTTCCTTGTATAACTTAATATGAGTTGTGCATTCTGTTATTGTGGCACCTGTTGTGCTTTGGGCAGTTCTGATTGTGAGCTATGTACTGTGTTTCTGGTGAAGCTGAATCCTGTCAGGTTGATGTTGTTTCAGCTGAGGTGTCATCTTCTTGTGACACAGTTGTGGCCATCCTGTCCTGGGAACATTGTAGCTCTTCACATCTTTGTGCCATCACTGCACCTGGCCTGTTATGCTCAGATATTTGTCAGGACAACAAATGTTTCCTCCTTCCTCATATTAGGAAGGAGGAAATATATTCTCAGAAGTTGAATTGACTGTTTATTGACCAGATTATTAAACACTTCCCATTTGGCTTTTCCCATGCAGTTTAAAGCGAGGTTATCAGAATAGGAGCTTATCTTTGGGTTTTTATTTCTCTCAAGTGTTTCTGTCTCCCTCAAATGAAGACACTAAATAAGTCATGTAGCCCAAAAGAGAGCATCAGGGAATTGTTTCCAGCTACTCTTACGGTTTTGCTTTGGAAATGCTTCCTCTTAGGTATTGTATTCCCATATAGCTCGTTCCTAAATGGGGGAATGACTCAAGTAAGTATTCCTGGCCAACCTTACAAACGTTTTCTTCTCTCATTCAACATTGCCTTTTACTTATGTCTGGCAACAATAACTTTTAATTAAATGGTCTTCGTTGTGTAAAAAGATAGAGAAGACATTTTATAAAATCCAGCTCTCTCACTTGATCTGCCTTATGTATTATAGCACTGAGATTTGGTATTTTCATAAGCTCCTGAGGAGTGGTATAAGCATAATATAATGTTCTGTTATACTGCTGTCGTCTGTACACAGTCCACATTGCTCTGGAATTTGTGTCTCCAGGCATTGCTTTTGCCTTGGTACATCCTGCATTTCTGCTTTTCCAGAAGCTCACTGTGCTGCCTGGTATTCTCAGCTTCAGAAACTGCCGGGGGAAACCTGCATTTGTGCTCTTTGGTCAGTTCTATCATTTCTGTTTGTCAGAGTTTGAGGATTATAGTTGTCATTTTGGCTGTTCACTTGGGAAGCTTTTGGAGGTCTTTTAGATGTTACAGGCTGAAGCTGGGGAATTTTGGAGCAGGTCCCTGGGTATGGTGTGAGAGTGTTCTGCTGGAACCATGGACCAGGGCCAGACCAGGGGCAGCCATGCAGGTGTGTGCCTTGTGCTGATGTCCCCAGCTTGGAAACTTTACACTACATGAGCTACTATCCTGAAGAGAATAAGGCCAAATCAGGAGCTGTGGGAACAGAGAGTAAAAAAAAAAAAAATTCACCTCTTCTTTCAGTCAAGTTTATTCTTTGACATCGGCTTTAGTGATTGCAGTGACTATAAATTGGGTGGTCAGGGGCAGGGTTAGTACTGGATAATTTGCTCTTTCCATGTAACTTGAGCTGGTTTGGATTAAAGAGCAGATTCATATATTGCAAGTACATATGCGTGTAATAGCTTAAAATTAGCTGCAGTAAGGTTGGTGTTAGGCTTCTGGGATTCTGTTGCCAGTATCTTTGGTGTGGATATTCCCAGGAATCCTTTGGTTTTTGTGGACTGAAAGTTTTGTGTTGGGCTGTAATGGTCTGTCTCTCGTGCTTTCTTCAATTAAATAACTGTAATTACATTTTCAGTACAATCTGAATTGTCTGTCCACGCCTATCTCCTGTGTCTCTTAACTGGTACTTTGATAGTTTGGCTCCACCTCCTTTTTTAGTTACTGTGAGCCTAAACCTCACTTACCTTGTGTTTTCTGTTTATGATTCCTATGTATTTTGTTCCTTGTATTCAAACAGTCATCTTCCTGAGCAAAGTTTAATGTCTGAGTCATTAGCTGTTTTCTCTATTTCATGGGTGTGTCAGCATTTTGTTTGTAATTTTCTTCAGGTCCTCCTTTTAAATAAAGACTCTTAAAGCTGCAGTCAGAATCCATAAAGATAAGATCATAATGGTGAATGTAACCCATTGGCCTGAATATTGTGAATATTTCCTTGTATATGGTATCCCCAAATCAGCCAGGAGTGTGTGAAAGTGCCTGAGAAGTATTTGTGTAAGAATGCAAGTAACTTTAAACAGGCACACCAGCATCTGAGCTTTGATCTGTTAATGACTTCCTCATTCAGTAAAGCATGGAATGCCAAATCCCTGTGCTTGGCAAATTCAGACTGCTAATTTGTCAAAGCTGAATAAGAGGAAAACATGTATTTTGCAATTCATTGTAAGAATGTAAGGAAAACAGAGGTCTTAGTAAAAGGAGCAGTAAGATGCTGAATATCCCTTTTATCTGCTGAAGGCAGACAAAAGACAGTAGGACTAATCTATAGTGTCCAATATTTCCACTCTCTTTTGTGTCAAATTAGACAATTCATCTGCTCAAATACACACAGTGTTTTGCTTGGTGAAGAGTGGGTGGTGGTCCAGAACTGGAATAATATGAAGTTCAAGTAAATGTGGAATTGTTGACACTTAACTATACCTTTCAAATTGGTTAATCTAACAGAAATTACTTAGAAGTTTTTTTATGGGCTTATTTTACTTACAGAGATTGGTGTAAACTTCCAGAACAGATTATAAGTCGGATGCTGTCACCTAGAGGCTCATTTAAAAAATAATTATCAAAACAAAGATAATTCTGAAAATGCTTACTTTCTCTGGAGTTTAGCCTGAGGTGAGAGATATTCTTTACTTCTGATAAATTTGATCTATTGAGTGACTTTGTGTCCTAGCTACATATTTTAAAAAGAAAAAAATATAGATACATAATTTAGGACAGTTGAAAACAGGGCTATGAAATCATGTTCCCAAATCCTGATATGCAGTGAGTGGAGAATGGACTGAGAGCAGCCCTGAAAAGAAGGATTTTGGGGTGCTGGTGCCTGAGAGGTTGGACATGACCTGCCAATGTGTGCTTGCGGTCCGGTTGTATCCTGTACTGCATCACAAACAGCAGGATGAGGGAGAGGATTCTGCCCCTCTAGTCTGGTGAGACCCTGCCTGCAGTGCTGCATCAGCTGTGTGGCCTCAAAAACAAGAAGGACCTCGTTCTGTTACAGCATGTCCAAAGGAGTGACAAAGATGATCAGGGGGCTGGAATACCTCTCCTATTCAGGCTGAGTGAGTTTGGGTTGTTCAGGCTGGAGAAGAGAAGGCTCTGGTGAGATGATAGAGTATCTTCCAATATCACGCAGGGGGACCTATCAGAAAGCCAGAGAGGGACTTTTTACAATGGCACGTAAGGGTAGGACAAGGGGTAAAAGGCTTTAAACTGTAAGAGAGTAGACTTAGATATTAGGAGGAAATTCCTCAATGTGAAGGTTGTGAGACACTGCACCAGGTTGCCTGGAGCAGCTGTGGATGCCCCATCCCTGGAGGTGTTTGAGGGCAGGTTGGATGGGGCTCTGAGCAATCTGGTCCAGAGGAAGGTGTCCTGGTCCATGGAGTGTTGGAACTAGATTACATTTAAAGTCTCCTTTAACCCATTTTATGGTTTTATGAATGGCAGAGCAACTTGTATGTGGTTAATGAAAGATGATGAACAATGCAAGTGCTTCTCAAATAAAGTGCTGTATCCCCTTAGACAGCAGTTCAATTACAATTGCACCATATGTTCTCAGCAAGCAGCAGATGTACAGTCTAACATTTAGCAATGGAACTTTCCCACTTGAATGTTTGGGATAATACTAAAATAATGAATAATGAATCTTTGACATTTCAAAGGCAGTTTCTTTTTGTTGCTGTTTGTCCCCACTTTGCAGTGCCTATTTGTTTCAGAAAGTCTTGCCACTTAAACATTTTAGAGCTCTTATATAGACATGTCCTTATATGTCTCCAATCACCCTGAAAGCATTATCCATTTTAATGCTTGGATGACTAGGTGGCTTCCCCAAGATCACACCAGGCAGCACAGAAATGCAGGGGGCATCACTGGTGTCTTGAAGACTGATGTTTCTGTCGAGGCAGCCACAGCTGCAGGGTCGATGGGGAGCTGCCAAGGGCATGGCACCTGGTAAATGACAAAGTGCCACCTTGAAGGCAATGCTCAAAGACGTCGTCTCCTCGCTGTCTTTACTTTATCCCTTTTGAGTACTTTCTATTTCATTAATAAAGGGAATTTCAGGAACTGGATGTTAATTCTAGTATTCTCTACTATTAGAAAGAACTTGCTTTCTAGTACCATGGAAGGTAGGTGTAAAGTTATGTCAGACCAGGTTGCAAGATAATTAAACCAGGGGAAAATGCCAAGTTTCCACTGCAAGTTTTGCTATATCAGCTCATGCTTAAAGTCGTCTGAATAATATAATCTGAATTAAAAGTTCACTAAAATCAGTCTTGCTTTGGGAAGTGGAAGGGGATTGACTGACTGTAATAGGATATGTTTTTAAAAGTGTCAGTTAAAATTGTTTTTGTCTGGTCATGTTCTTTAAGAGGGATTTTGTTGTGAGTAGTATGTTAACCTTTGTAGCCTCTTGAGGAATGTATTGATTAACTTCCGTTTTTCAATTCAGCCTTACAGGTCCATGGAAAAATATCCAATATGAGTGTAATGTGTAGAAATGTGTGTAATATTTTCTTCATTGGAAAACTTGTGATCTTCTTGCATTGCCCTTTTCTAGAAAGATATGTAGTCTTATGGGACTTTGGTTCTTCAGTTCGTGAAAGTAGCAGCATAGCTGTAAGGAAAGTAAAACACTTCATTTTTATTGACTATTTTATAACTGTAAAAGCTTTTTTAGCAATTTTGTCAAATGTGAAACTTGATCTGTTCCCTACAAAGTGTTGTTGTCTCCTTCTGCAGTTTATTTACAGTTCATTAGAAGTTCATGACCTCTTTTTTTTTTTCCCTTTAATTCTGCTTAAGCCAATCAATAATGGTCAGATCTTTTCTTGGTATTAATTTTGCAGGCTGATGTTTGATCTCTATCCCTTATATAATTGAGGATGAGTCAAGGCTGAAGACTCATTTCTGTGTTATGCACAAAGTAATAAAGAGTACAGTAAATAGGGACAAATGGCAGGTGTTTTGTACACAGACAAACGTGTAATAGATCTGTTTGTTGCTTCTGGAATTATTTTGCCTTATTGGGTCACTGCAGTATTCAAAGGGTCTTCTGAGGGTAAAATACAAGAAAAAATCCTTCCTTTGTTCAGTGATATTTCTTGGTGATCTGCATGGGTGATCAAAACAGAGTGAGTGGCATTAATATTCTGTACTTTACTGAGATATGGGCTGTAGTTCTGGTGGTGAAGCCTGTGTATTCTTTTCTCTAAGAAGGCAGTCATTATGTTTAGCATTCAGCACATCTTGTCAGTTGGACTTGCTTTTTCTAATTTAACTGAAGGAGCGGCCACTCCAAGTCACTCTCACTTTGATGTAGTTCCTGACACTATTCCAGACCTTTTCCAAAGAAAATGCCATGCCGTTAGTTTTTTTTTCCCTGGATCTTCCTGAAACTGGCTCTAGGGGTGTTGACCTCATTTTTGAGTTGTCCATTTACAAGATTCACCAAAATTAAGGGATTTGTTCTTAGCTATCTCTGTTTTTCTACAGTTGTCTACAGCTGCATTCATAGAATAATAATTTTTTTACTTCTTGATAGGTTGGATTTTTTTTCCCCTTGTCCAACCTCTCTGATGTCCCTTAAGGAGTTAAACATGCAATAAATATATAAACAATGTGCTGCTGCTCTAAGCTTACTTTCTATTAGATGCAAACATGAAATCTTGCAGAGGTTTAACTCTGATCATTACTAAAAAAGAATGCAATTTAATGAAGGTGTGTTTTGTTAAAAATGAAGTTGTTCTGATGGTGAGAAATTTGCTCTGTCATTAACTTTTCTCTCTGCTAAAGATACATGGTGTGATTCTTGGGGTTGTCCTGTTCAGGCCAGGAGTTGGACCCATGATCCTTGTGGATTCTTTCTAACTCAGGATATTCTGTGATTTTGTGACAGGCGTCTGTTAACATCTGCCTTGCTCTCTACATTTTTGCAGGACAGTCAGATAGCTGTGGCTTGGAAACACATATTTTTTTCTTCTATGTCTTTTCTTCTGAGTCTAAATCACTTTATTTGATGAAAAAGTGAAGCTCCTTGGCTTCAAATTTGAAGGTTATCAGCTCTCTTGCAGGTATGAAACCACCTGCCTTTCAAGTCATTTATTGAAGAAGTTGTGTCCCATCTTTTCAGCTGGAGTAACCTGCTTTCATATACTTAAGTACTTCAGTTTCCTTATTAGTACCAGATGTTAGTACTTAACAAAACTCAAACCAATTTTTTCTGACAGTATTTCTTCATTTGTAGTCTAGCAGGCCTCAGATCCTCTGTGTTCCTGACTCCAAATCCCTAGCTGCTGACCTCAAGGCTCCCCTGGTGCTTTCTGCCAGAGGCTTCAGGAAGGTTGGTATCCCTGACTCTTGTCTGTCTTTTGCATCTTCTCTTGTCTGGACTGGTCTGAGGGCTGCTGCATGAACTGTCACCTGTTTGATTTGTTTGAAGGCTTGTTGTTGCTCAGAGCCCTGTGTGAAATTCTTCTTCTGGGTCAGTGGATAGAGGAAGCTGGCAATCAGACAGTCATTTGGAATGTGTATTTTTTGGAAACCTACAATGCCTAAAGAAAGCTTGTGTATGTTTCTTACTAATTGGTGGATATGAAGGTGTAATTTTGTTAATCATACCCGTTGGGATCTAACAGACTGTCTTACCATTTTATTCCTGTGTAGGTCTCTTGACCTTATTTTGTTTAATGGCAAAACCAGCTTTCAGAAAGATTTGACTTCTGTTTCTCAAAAGCCTCTTCTGCTGTATTACCCCACACAATGGTGTCATCAATTTACTGCAGGTGTTCCTGAGCTTCTCCTTGTTCCAGTGCAGCCTGGATTGGGCCACAGCAGATGGCAGAGCTGTCTCTCCCCCAGGGATGGGGGATTCTGGGTAAACTGGGCACCCCTCCAAGTGCAAGCAAGCTCTATTGCCAAAGGGATTGAGAAAAACACATTAGTGGTACCAGTTTTGGTACACCACTGGGCTGCCTTTGACTGTGTTGAAGTGTGTCTGCTGTAGCAGCTGGTTGATTTCAGTCATATCACAATAATCTACTGTTAATTGACATTCTCCATTAGAATTTCCCACTGAGCAAAATGCAAGGGGCAGCGTGGTCTGAAGGGGCTGAGACCTCTCTGTCTGGGCTTGGCCTCTCTTGAACAAATTTAAGCCTGGCTGGGCTGACCCAGGCAGCAGATGATGTGGAAAAGACTTCAGGCAGGCTCTGTATCGTTCCCCTTGTTTGTCAGTCTATCCTGGTTTCCTCTGCAGCAGCCGAGACCCCACCTCTGCCTCCTGGGATGGGGCGAAGGGCTGGGGAAGAGGCAGAAGAGCTTTGGTGCCTGCCCAAGCTTTTTCTTCGCATGGGCTCTCAGCCCTTGCCCTGCGTGTGGTTGGCCCAAGGCCGTGGCGGGTCTTGGCTCGCAGCCGCCTGGCACCATCCCATCTGGCTGAGCCCTGTCACTCAGCACTCTCGAGTGTCTCCTGGCTTTCCTGCCAAGGCAGAGATGAGCTAAACCCCACTGAGCTGCTCCAGCAGCCCACCTGCCAGGACCTCCAGGTGACAGCCAGCTGGGCACAGGAGGACTGGCTCCCTGTGCCCAGGCCTTGCCACTCCAGGTCCTGGGGAGGCACATCCTATGTGAGCGTGGCCCAGGCGGGATGGCTGAAAAGGCCAAGGCTGCTGGGGGAGAGAGTGGCTGTGGAGAGAGCTGTCCATCCTACCTGACTTGTTGGTGTCCTACCTGTCTGTTTTACCTGACTTTTGTTGTGAGGATATCGGAGAGTTCTGAGTTGAGGGTGAGGCAGAGCACAAAAGCAGTCAGCTGGAGTCTGGACTGGCAAAAAGCCTGCCGTATTGCTTTAAATCAGAGATATATCTAAGAGACACATTGAGCCTGACCATAGGAATCTGAGGGAATATATACATTTACTGTTTCAGCAGGATGAAGAGTTATGCCATGTACATAATAACTTGTGAGGCTGCTGTTGGACTTTTCTGAAGCTACACCTATTTTTCAGCTGGCTGTGTCTTCTGAAATTGTTTTTGATAGGATCTAAAAAAGAGACTGAAAGAGAAGGCATCGTTGTGACAGCTACAGCTGGTCTGTAAGCTGCGCAGATAAATTGGCCATAACAGACCTCACCTCAAGCAGCCTCAATCAGGTGTGTAAGCATGGAAAGTTTGAAGCCCCTATAAAAGGAAGTGCCCATCAATAAATGTTGGCTGTTGTCGCATGAACTTTAGTTTTTCAGTTGCATGCCTGTCTCCAAAACTGCGACGCATTGGAATATTTTACGGAGCAGTCTTTGGCTCACAGCCAAAGAATGCCGTAACCCTTGACATAATTATTAGAGCAGTAATCATCTTGAGAGGTAATAGAGAGTGTAGTCTCTGCCCTTCTTGAAGGGAATTTAGGACTAAAGTAGAGGTTTAATTTTATTGATATCATTAAGGGAAGAGTAATACAGTTGTAGTGTAATTTTCCATGTGGGATGGAAATTGAAGAACTCCATCCACTTTGCAGCGGAGTTGATGACAGAAAAAGAGAGTCACAGATGTGATACATGATCTTTTAGAAACCTTAATAAAAATTTAGAATTTCATAGAAGTAAAACAACTACAATAATTTTTAAAACTTGATTTGATAATCGGGCATTAAATAAACAACACAGACAAACCTTTTCGAAGTATGCCTGAATGGACAGCTTGGAATTCCTCAGGGACTGTAATTTGCACAGTAGATTTGGTAGGAAATGGCAAAAGTCGTCAAGGGGAAGACTCAAAGGATAGTGATACTCCAGTTCCTCGAGGTACTCAGTGAATGTATATAGGAGAATTAAGACCAAGAAGTGTGCTCAAGAGAAATTTCCTTTATTTTGTTAAGCCTTTTGCTTGACTCTGGAAGACCTAAGAAATCCTTATTTGAATTATAAATTATGAGTAAACAACTTAGTGTTAGCCTGAAAGAAGAGGCTGTGGCTAACTAAAATAGTTGCAAAATACCTCTACTATTTCTAGAGTCAAGGCAGGAGAAGGAAAACCAATTTCCACTGACTTTAATCAGAGGTCTATGTTATGTGTAGTCCCTATTTTTAAGACTAATCTAGAAAACTTTATACTATCCCAAAAAGCTTAGCTTCTGTGCTGTCCTTTTAGTTTCATCCTTCGCCTTTGCTTGTTCAGATTTGTTTCGTATTTGAATTGGAAACTTACTGAAGTATTTACCATATTTTCTTAAATATGGGTGTGATTAAATAAATCAGGTGACTTAGGACCTACAAGCATTGATCTAATGAAAATAAAACATCGCTTCTGAAATAAGAAGCTCCTTTTTTTAAAATTCAAGACATTTTTATCACCAGCTGAAGTAGAAAAACTGTCTTGAAGCTTCTTGTAGCAGCATTTTCTTTTTAAGAAAGAACTTCATTTCTGTTCAATGTTTTACTCTATGAAGTTGCACTGTCTGGTTGCTGTCAGATGCTGGAAGATTATTGCCTCATTTCTTAGACATCTCCTGCATGTGGTACTTGCCTTTGTGACATATATTCTTGGCAGAAGAAAAGGAGGGAGATTTGCTGTTGTCGTCATCTGTCATCACCGAGTGTAAAGACATTGAATGTAACACTCTGGGAAATTATCTCAGGAAGCTTTTGCATCTTGTTGCTATTGTCTGTGTAAGCTGTAGTCAGATATAGTAGATTTTTACAAGTCCTCTTTGTCCCTTTGCCCAGAGTTGTGATTTTTCAAAAGATCTCAGCAAGAACTGACTAGTTGAGTTTGCTGTGCATCCAAGCTGGTGGATGGCACAGTGCTGTCACTAATTCAGTTTCCTGGTAACACTTTTAAAGTTCTAGAGCTTTCATACAAAATATATCCTGCCCTGCTAAAGCAGAAGGCTGGTTTAATGGCTCTGAATCTGGCAGTTTGCTGTCTAGGAACAGACCTAATCCTTCATTACTTCTGATTATATCCCCTCTGTGGACTTGAACTCCATTTCTCTGTGTCATTTTGTTAGCAGTGTTTTTACAGTGTGCCGAGAGAGTCTGCAAGCAGGATGCTTGCTTAAATGTGACATTTACAAGTGCAAAGTGACTGCCTGATGTCTACCAAGAGCTACTAGATTAAGTATTAATATACTCACCCTCCTGGTGCTACTTCTAGACAGTGTGTGCTTGCTCCTCATTCATGCTGTCTGTATTTTGGCTATCTGTATATACCATCTATTTATACCCTCACAAGAATTACAAGTGGGTGTACTCTAGCAGGGTTCAGAACATGCATTAAGTTTTCTAAATAAGATTCTTAATCTTAGTACTGCTGTTGGAATTCAGGTGATGTTGCTCTTTTGAATTGTGGTTGCAGTTCCCATCTTCTCACAGAACATTCCCTGTTTATGTGTTGAACAGGTGGTAGTGTTTTGGTTAGGTAGTTTAGGGTTTTGTTTCTGTTTTTTTAATTTTTTTTTTTTTTTGGTTTTGTGTGTTTTTTTTGGGTTTTTGTTTTTGGTTTTGTTTTTACTAAAGAAAAGTAGTCAAGGAAGACATACTGTTTTTGGAAAATAAATTCATGAAAATACGAGGAGAGCAAATATGCAAAGAGATTCACTGTTGCTCATTTTGTTTAGTAATAAGAGTTCTTATTCATAGAAATTTGTAATATCACTGGCTTAAAAGTCCCTTAATTTACCTGTTGGTTCCAGTTTGGAAGCTTCGTTATGTATCAAACGAAACCAAGGCAGACGTGAGAATTAGAATATATGGCTATCAGTAGATGTTTCTGTAATCACATGTAAACGGGCTGTGTTTTGGGAATACATTCACATGTTGTGCTGCAGTATAGGAGGGCCTGGTTCTGCAGCTGTGTTAAGCAGTTCTAAACAGAGGAGGATTTCCCTCCTGGTATGCAGAATCTTAACTGTGGTGCAGGCTTATTTTTATGTTGCTAATTAAGGGATTTCTCCAGCACCACCCATGTCAAAATCAGTTCTGGGGTACCTTTGAGGTTCACCTAGAATTTACATTTGTCATTAGTATGCAAGGTCTCTTGCTTTGGAGAGTTATTTTTGCAGGCTTTGTGCTGCTGACAGCTTTTAGGAGCCTTTCAACACTGCAGCTCTGGCAGTTGGGCAGACTCACAGAATGGTTTGGGTTGGAAGGGACCTTTAAATATCACCTTGTTCCCACCCCACTGCCATGGGCAGGAATATTTTCCACTAGACCATGTTGCTCAAAGCCCAACCCACCTTGGTTTTCAACACTTCTAGGGATGGAGCATTTTTTGAGCAACTTGTCCCAACGTCTCACCACTCTAATCATAAGAAGTTTCTTCTTGATGTGCACCTATATACTTCCACTTCAGAGCTGTTCTTGGTGTGATCCACAGACTTGTGGAGGGTGCTCTTGCTTTCACTGTCTGTCTTAGTGAGGAAGATGCTCAGTAACATTGGTCCCAGTATAGACCTTGAAGGACATGACTGGTTAGTGGTGTCCATGTGGACATTGAGTTATTGACTGTAATGAATAATTTGTTGGCTTCACTTTCAGGTGCAGTAAAGCTTCCTGACTGGTGTTTTTCACTATGAATAAGATATGCCTGAGCAGAAGCAGCTATAATTGACTATGTCAAAGCAAGCGTTTAAAATGCGAAGAGCCAGTTTTTGTAAAATCAGCTGCAATAGGAATAATGTTTACTGCCAGGAGTGAGTTTTGTTTTCTGATCATTGAGGGCCATGGAGAAAGATGGGTCTTGAATTACTGCTTTTGCAGCAACTGTGAGAGTGTACAGTGCATTCACAATATGCCCTCTGATATTTGTAGGCAACTTTGGAGAGTGTAGCAGCTCTATTGCTATTTAATACTGAAGAGCTTAGGTGTGGTGGAGTAAGTAATGACTAGACACTGCCATGAGCTAACACTTAAAGCTGTCCAAAACTTTGAGCTGTGAGCTTGTAATTACACAGTTGTGAGTGCTGATGTAGTAACTGAGATGGCACAGTCTAATGGCCTGAATTTTCCCTCCTCTTTACTGATATCTTTCCCATGTAACTTTGTTCAGACTCACCTGGTGCTACTAAAGCAGACCAAATATGCTTGTATAAAATGAAATATGTGAAAACCCCTCATCTCACTTATCTCAAAAGAACATAGTGAAATCAGCAAAATTTCAGATTTGTGTAGAACCAGAGGTCAGGGATATACAAATGTTGCTGTCTTGTAAGTATGCAGAAATGAGCTAATATGTCCCTTATTAATTTTTAAAATTTAAAAATTTAAAGCCTTTAAACAATTAAAAATTTTAAAAGCCTTTAAACAATTACTGTGCAAACAGTTTACTTATTGAGGTAGTTGGGAGATACCCATAGTTGTTTTTTGACACCTCTTTAATACATTCAAGGGTGGAGACCTGCTGTGTTTAGCTGTCTTTTAATCTGAGTTTTGTGTTCACACACAAGTGTGTGAAATCTGCTCTTATGTCTCTGATTTTTGGAACTGAGAACCATATGGTATCTTGGTTTTGCATTTCTTAGATCTTCTTAATTGTGCCTGCATAGCAATTAGGCTTGTGCATAAATTTGAGAAAATAACACGTTCATTTGTTCTAAGTGTATAAAGTATACTGAGAATTCATTTCAGCTTTCACAATAACAGTAAAAAGCATTCAGAAAAGGACAATTTGGGTTACAGTTACAACATACTTAATTTGACCCTTTAAGGCTTGCTTTACTTTTTCTTGGTCTTTTGTTATGAAATGGCAAGGCACAGGATGTCCAATTCATCCAGTGAAGGGGGCTAAATTATGTCTTTGTGCACTGATCCAGCAAAGCACTTGGCATTGTGCTTGTATTCCATTTGAAGTCAATGGAATCACTTATGATTTAGAAGAAGGGTGTGCTTTTAAGTGTTTTGCTGAATAGGGGTGATATTATTCTCCAAGTCAAGCATGTGCTTAAGTGCTTGGCAGAACTGAATTAGTTAACATCTATGAGTTAGCACAAGAACTGAATCTTGTAGTGTGCTTGTTTAGAAGATCCTTTTTCTAAGTTCCACTTGAGTTTGACGGGCTCTGAGGGAATGTCATTATGCAGTAAGTCCAGTACTGTGATATATCTTTCCATGGAATTAAAAAACAAATTGGGATGACTTTAAGACTCTTCCTCATTCAGACATGATTTTATCCCCAAACTTCTCTTTTCAATTTTTGTCTCTTATTAGCTTTTAAAATAGATTTTACATTTCTGCCATTCTTTTTCTTTAACTCTCCGTTCTAGGCATTTATCTTCTCTCTAGGTATAGAGGTTAGCTGAATTTCTTCCTTGAGTTTCTGAGCAGTTGTGTGTCTCCATAGGCATCTCTCCTGTTGGGAGACAGGTCTCCCAGTCACTCTCTCTGAATTGACATCAGGGGTTATTTCTGTTGTCATTTCTCCATTCCTATTTTGGCATCCTTGCTGACCAAATTTCTGTTTCTGTGTATTTGTTGATCCTTTGTATGTGCTAAAATTGTTGGAGGCAAAATGTTGACTACAGATTTGCATTGCTTAGATGTGAGGCAACGTGTTGTAAAGAAATAGCAGTTTGTTTTCCTACCAAACTTCTAGGCATGGTGTAGTTATCTCTGCTTTCTATCATCCCAGCCAGGAGGCAGAAGACGAATGGATTGCAACCTTCTAAGAAATTAATTATTTGATTGGACTTCCAGGACTGACATAAAGCACCTGTGGTTGTATAAATGCTGTTATTTAATGTCCCTGATGTTTCAGGAAATCAGAGTAGCTTTGAGAGTTATATTTGGTGATGGAGGGGAGCAAATGATAGCAACTTGGACATAATGATGGATTCTGACTAAAGCCTTTAGAAGCTGTACAGTGGTTAAAAGTGACAAAACACACCAGAGACATCCAGGAACATACAATAAAAAAATGCTTATATCTAAGGACTCTAAAATCTAAACCTGAAGTCAAAATACCTATTAGGTTAAAATATTCCTGGTATTGTAATTCTGATGAGAGGGATAGGTTCTAATGGGTCCCTTGGTCACAGAGCAGGTCACTGAGTAGTGGAAACAGAGCTGATGGCTTCAAAGACCTATACCACTTAAACACCTGGATATTTATGTAATAGCTGGGATAAATGGAAACTGTGATATACCGTCTTTTTGTAGACTTTTCTGTGTTGAACTTAGGGTAGAATACTAACGTTAATGGGAGTTTGTGTTGAGTTGTGGCTACAAGCTGTGAAGTGCCAGATAATTGGGTTCTTAAATCCAGAGAAACAAATTAAATTAGGTGTTAATTTTTTCTGGAATCCTTAGGAGCTTCCATGATGATTTTGTTCTCTCTAGGCAGCTCTGGAGTTTTCAAGCTGGTTTCTTTTATTTTTTTCTTTGCTTGCTTTGTGGGCTGGGTTTTATGCTTAGACTTTGTTAGCCTTCAGTTTTCAAAACTAAATGCAGGTCTTTACTGTGTGTGTACACGTGTTTCCAGGCATTGTTATGGCACTTGGTTATCTTCAAGTGTGCTATATGCAATGCTAAAGAAATGTGAGCCACTGTGTTTTAACATTTGATTAGCAACTTGCAATTAGAATTTATAATATATTTTTAGAATATACTGAGTTGTGTGGAGTTTCCTTTGATTGTTTCTATTAGCAAGAAGACAAGTGGAAATGAGTGTGATAAATTTAACCTAGAAATAATATAATTTCAATATAAAAAAGGGGTATTGCCTGAGTCTTTGCTAAGGTTCGTGAAAGTCCTAGGTAGAACATGATAGGTTCATGATTTAGTTCTGAATGTAGTGTGTTTGATTCCTAAAAATGTATTCTTCTTATAAGTAGTGTCCAGTGGAGTACATTAGCATATAGAGAAATTAAACAGTTTTCAATTAAAATAATGAAATTACACAGTATTGAGAATGGTAATTATGAATGTATTTAATATTCATCCCCATGAGGCACATGTCTTATGTGTGGTAAAAACTGCAGGGAGCAAGAATCATGTGGTTCCTGTTCATTATAGTTAGTAAGCTGGGAGTAGCTTGCCTGGAAGTTTTCAGTCCATCTGAATCCTCAGTCTGAGTGTTAACAGTTCATTTTGCATCATCAGATTTCTTTCAAGGCGTGAGTTGGGAATTGTTCTTTTCTGTTGAACTTGGAGAAATTTGGCAAAGAGCTGTTATTTTGTGGTAGTGCAGTCAACAGCTGCAACAGTGATATACTACAATTACCTTTTTATTGACCAAAGGCCAATCTGTAAATCAAACTGCCTAGTGTTAGGCCAAGTTTTCACAGTTTATTTAATGACTAATAATAGCCACAGATACGTTGTATTTTTAAAATTCTTTCACTCAAAAGCACATACTTCTTTCAAGACATGAATGGTCCTGTTGACTTCAATGGGGCATAAACACAGTGGATCCCTTGTAAGAGTTTTAGCACCCTGCCTTTTTGGCTGTGAGGATGTGAGATAAACCATGGATCTGTCTGTCTCAGTGCTCTGTTTTTAACATAGCCCTAAGCAGATTTGTAAGCAGAAGCTGGAGTGGATTACAGGTATATGGCTCTTCAGAACTGCATGATTAATTTTCTAGGGTTTTATTTATTTTTATTGTAGTCTACTAAGGGTTTCTGTCCTTGGTCACCATAAAAAAATAAAAAAAAAAAAAAAGAGAGAGAGAAACCCTGCTTCCATCTGCTTAAATTACAAGTTTGTGTCCTGGGAGTGATTGGATCATGCACATTCAGGTGTTGCTTTTGCAAGAGTTAATGAAGAATTATAGATGGAATGATTGAGGCTTATAAGAATGAAAGGCCAAATGGTTTAAATCAGCGTGATCCACTTCATTGAAGCCTGTTGAATTTACAGCAGATGAGGATTTGGTCCTTCTTAATGCAGTTAAGGTCACACACTGAACCAGTGACAGAGGTAATAAATGATCCCAACCCTTGTTGTCACTGTGGTTGCCATATACACAGCAGAGGCAGGTGGCACTTGGGGCTGAAAAGGAGCCAGACTCGGAAACGTGCAGGAAGCTTTATAATAAAAAGTAAATTGCTGCTGACATTGGAGCTGTGATTCAGGAAGGTAAGAGGAGTAGAGAGAGAGCACTGAACAAAGACTTGCAGCTCTGCTGGGACTGCACAGTGCTGAGACAGTTGTGAGGTGGCTGCTTGAAGTGAGCAAGAGACACAGATTTAAGAAGGACCACATTAAAGCTGAACTTGAATGAACTACTGACTGTGCAAATCAAATGGATTATGCTTTTGATACCCTCATGATATCTTGTGGTCTTGTGAGGCAGCAGAATATTTTCAGGAAGCAGTTTGTTTTTTTGGTGTGGTTGTTTTTGTGCTTTTGTGTTTTTTTGGATGGGGTGGGGGGAGGCAGCACTGATAAAGATGCTTTGAATGCCTTAGGGAGTAGTAGCCAGTATTGGTGCTTTGCTTCACTCTGCCAACAATTTTTATGCACTGAACAGTACAGAGCTAGAGCTCTGTTATTCTGGGTATTTTCCTCGTGAGAATACCAACTGCCTTGTGCAGTAGTGATCTGTTCCGCTCAAATTCCAGAGCAAATGGCTGGCAAGAATTCTCTTAGTCTCCTTATGTCCTGGACTGAGGCAAATGCTAGATCTGCTGTTTTTCAGTGTGCTCTAGTAGGCATCTTACACCTATTTTTCATGCATGAATGAAAAAAATACCCTTGATTGTCTGTAGGTTGCTTTTTCCTTTTAGTTAAAATAAAGCACAGCCAAAAGTCAAATTGCTGTCTATATATAAACACATGCTGTGTTTATGACTAAATACTATTATTTAGTGTGAAGTCCAAATATAATTATTTTCCTTAAAATGTTGTTTGAACATGCTTTTCTACTACCTCTAAGCACTGTAAAAACACAGTTAGGGACACTAAGAAGGGGATGAGAGGAGAGAAAAAATGAGGGAAGAAGGATGGCATCCTATTGAATCCTTCCCAGTCCCCAGACTGCTATCTCTCTGCCCACCCAAGATGTCCCAAAATTAGTCCATTTCTCCTTGTCGCTTCATGGTATAATTTCCATGTGTAATCAGGGATCTGTGTAAGTCCATTTCACTTGTTAAGCAAGTGAATAATTCATTGTATGCAAGCATATTTGGGGAAGATAACTGGGGGAGTTGATGCCATGGCACTTGAATCATAAAGCAAGCTCGTGCTCTTTGATGCTTGCATTTCCAGGTTATTACTTATACTTGTAACTGTTTCTAATTAAACTGTTAAATATTGTGGATACCAGATGCTGTAAGAAATGCATTGTACGCTTCTCCAGAATCCAGATGAGTGACAGAGGTGAGAGAGGGATGGTTTCTCTCCTCTGTTGGAAAAGCAACACAACACACCAAAACAGGAAAGGAACTGCTTCTTCGATGTGGTATAGTCCTTACCCCATTTCTGACCTTTCTTGTCTGATTGTTGAATGGGTGTAAGTTGATCTTCACACAATCAGTTTTTTGCTAGTAGCTTATTCCGGCTCTTACTGAAGAGCAACTGGCTGCTGGGTGTATGTAAAGACTAACAATAAGATTGGTTCCCTTCTCTTATTTTGTATATTATACTGAAGTTGTTTGAGACAACCTTTACTGTGATAGAGAGACATTTGAAATAGGGGGTGACTCAAATGTGAGAGAACTGTGGCCCCAAGGTTTCTCAATATCAGTTACCCTGGTTCTCCTTTCTTACAGCCACAGTTCACATGGTAGAAGTGGGATAAATTTACATACCCAGTGATAATAAATGATAGAATGAGTTGTGTGTAACTTGTCTTATGCTAATGTTTGTCTTCTAGCTAACTTAAAGTCAAAAGAGGATATATAGATATCTTACCTACAGTTGTTGTCTTTGAATGATCGTTGCACTTCTAATTTAATCACAACACTGGGAAGCAGTTATGGATATATGAAGTCACTGTCTTCAACTGGTACAAGACCAGTCAAAGTGAGAGACGGGCTTTTGATGTATTTGTGTAGCTTCAGACTTATTTATTGCAAATTTATCTGCTTGTTTCCTCTCTCATTTCCTGAAAGCAAGGGAGTATTTGAAAATAAAGTTAGGCCTGGGCTGCAGAATGCAGGAAACTGAAAGAAATCTCATCTCTTGCCTTAGGGAAATTGAGTGCTTGGATTCTATGTTCTTGTTCAGTTTTTAGTGTTTTTGTTTTGTATTCCACATATATAAAAGCTGTTCCCAGATATATAAAAGCTTTTTTCTCCCCAATTAGTTTTTCAGTACAGAGGGGAGTAAGACTGTGGAGTTGTACATGTGTACATATATAGACATACATAATTTTTAAAGGTCTGGTGCCCTGTGTTAGGTACTCTTCAGTTATTTATCAAAACTATTCAGAAAAACTAACCTCCAAGCAGGCATGGACGTGGTAGGAGCTTACAAAATTTTACTGTGAGAATGATGACTGTGGCTGCTGTTCCACAGAATACACTCTGTAGCTCTGTACCACGCTGCAAGGGTTATATGCCCAAGGAAGGAAAAGGGAAGAGTGTTTTTCACAAAAGCAAGTGGAGCTGTCATGTATTAGAAGGAGCTTCACTCATTTAATTTGCAAACCCAGATTGTTTCAAACCCCTCTTTCCAAGCTAGTGCCTTTTAATTTGCAACCCCCCTCTTTCCTAGCTATTGCCTTCTATTGTTCAGGCATTTGGCTTTGCTGGTGTTTTCAGTAAGATCCTATTAATTCGGTTACATTGTCCTTGGTAACTGCTAAAGCCCTGAGTCTTTATCTGGTGTTTATTTGTTTGCTTTTGTTTTAAATGTAAGCTGATTTTAATGGCTCATTTAGACTCCTACATTGTGCTCATAGACAGGCTTGATCACACACAGTGACCTCTGGGAGCTGTGCAGGTAAAACCAAGTCACAAACACACTAGAGAGACAAATAATACTAGAGCTTTATGGAAGGCAGTAATGCTTAAATGCTGAGAACAGTACAGTGCTGGAATCCAAATGATAGAAGCTTAACAATTTGGGTGGGAGCCACAGGCTGTAATGTTACCCCATGGACTAAAGGACTGCTTCTCACAAGTGTATCAGCTGCGTCAGGACTTCTGGTGACACACTGACAATTAAAAAATATTTATTTTCATGTAGTTTGTGGGTATTTGTAGTATCCTGGGGCAAATTTCATTTCTGTGTAAGGTTGGAGCCAGCTGGTCTATAGACACCGTGTCTGTGAGGTGGTCCTTGCCTCCTGCTGCATGGTGGTGCTTGTGTGAGGGATGGAGGCAGGATTTTCTCAGTTTAAGATGCGCATCTTAGTCCTGTGTGTTCTCCTTTATTGTGCTGTTCCCAGTTCTAAGCAATAAAGAAAATCTATCATCATCCTTAAGCTATGAGTGGAGCCTAAAAATCTTCCAGATGCTTATTGATATTCTGCTCTGATTTTAAGGTTTGAGGCGTTTCAGCTATGTGTCATGTCGTCTCCTAGTTTAAGCTTTGATAGCTAATTCAGTTTTGTTTCTTGTGTGGAAGATGTTTAATATTTCTAGGAACTGCATCTTTAAGGAGAACCTATTTAGGAAAGCTTTATTCAGAAAGTGTTGAGAGGTAGTAGCAGGTTGGTTTATTTATGAAGGGAGTGTTTTCATTCCCCTACACACTACAGTGTTGAATAAACATATATTGTCTTTTGGTGTGTATATGTAATTATGATAATGGTAAAAGTCACTAATAATTTCAGTTTCTAAATTTTGCCTCAAAGGCAATAAGAAATGTAAAAGGCACAGACTGTTGCTTCTGCATATTTGCAGTTATTGAGAAAGTAGATCCATGGCTCCATCTGCTGGGGTTCAAAACCAGAAGCACAAGGAATTGCTGTTTATTGAAAGGACTGAATTCTGGCGTACTTGTGAGACTAGCTGCTGGGCAGAAGCTGAAATAAAAAGTACTGCATTTTATTTTTCGGCTGGTGAATTGATGGAGTAGATTTCTCTGGAGATATTGGTGTAATATTTTGACAATTTTGCCTGTTGTAACACTTGTGGTTTTTTCCCCTGGAGTTACATTTACTGTCTGAAAGTTGAGCAATTTGTCTCTTTTGACAAGATAAAATGATATCTACAATACAGAGCTTCTTGTATAATTTTTACCCCATGTGTTTTTATAGTCAGACAACTTCTTTGGGCAAGATAAAGGCCTGATATTACAACATTAGCTGGATGGTTCCTCCAAGGATCTTCCATGGGGGAAGAATAAGGCCCAAAGTATAAAAAACTTTGCTTCTTGGTCGTCTCTGGCAATTAAATATGTGACATTAAGATATTTTTGAGATTAATTTGCATTTTGCAGTGTCTTGGTGCAGACCAACATGAAAGGAACCTATTTCCATCTGATTGACTTTCTAAATTTCTATGAAGAGGGGAAATATTTTGCTCGCACTTGGTTTCTCATTTCCGTTGGTCTGAGCACAGGAGCTCAGGAACTCCGAGCTGCAGCCAGAGAATATTCTGAAATAATCCACTATTACTCTGCCTTCAATTGTTTTCAAAGCAACTTACTAATTTTCTGTCATTATATCAAACTCTTAGTTGTGTAATGCCAGCTGCAAGAATGTGCATGAAAAATCCATTCCATAAAAAGCAAAAATTGTCTGTTTTGTTCAGCACTGAGTAAACACTTCAGTTTCATCAGAAACTGGATTTTAGAATTTGAAAGTATTACAGTGTAATGGCTGTGTATTTGATCAAGATTCAGACCTCCATACAGAATAGTGTGCCTGTTCTCTTGAGTATTCTCATTATGTACTAGCATATATTGTCCTAAACAACGAGCCTAAACAAAGGTATCTTTCTCTCCTCTTTTCTTTTTCCTCTGTTGAAGGTTTTAAGAATGATGCCAGTAGGGATAAGAACTTTATTAATAAAATTAATGGTTTTGCAGAGAAGATAGAGCTGGAGTGAATTTCTCTCTCTAAGGGTTACTACTATAAAGATGCAAGTACAAACACTCATGTTAAATGTGGAGACTGAAAGGAAACTCCTCCTATGTTAGTCATAATAGGACATATATGGCAGTTTATCACTCATGTGCTGTAAACAAAAATTAATGGAAGATCAGACTTAAGTAGTATTTGAAAGTATTGCTATCTTGAAATACTTGTTGTTTTACCTTGAGTTGCAAGTAGAAAAGTTGTCTTTTTAACTTAATGCTAAACTTTGGCAGGTTAACAGTGCAAAATGTGTGTGTATGTAAAATATATACAATTCCATTACATCTTAATATTAATAAATATTACCAGAACATTCACAACATTCACACAGTGTATGCACATGGGCGTGCATAGATGCAGGTATATTTGCGCAACGGTGTGTGTTTTAGGGAATACTCTCTGATAGCTATTGTAGACCTCGAAAGAACAGTGTATTGCACTTAGTTCATATTTTATGAGTGAGGATTTCTGCTGCTCAGACAATTACAGGAATGCCGACAGTTTGTGTTCTTCCTTCAAAAGACAGCAAAGGAGGAATCAACTGAATAAATGCTAGTTTCTTATCTACTGTTAGAGGCAATGTATTCTATTAAAATTTATTACCACCTGGAAGGCCAAGGCTGTCTTTATTCAGGGTCATTCCTTAGGAAGAATCTTTTATTATTTAGACACAGTGTTTGTATTCCCAGTGAAAGTTACAGACGGTGCTTTTTGTGCAGTTTTCTGCTTCCTTCTGCTCTCAGCTTGGAAAATTTTGTAGTTATAAACTAGGATGGCTTGTTCTTCAGTGAAGTGACAATTAAAGCTGTGGGCAGGAGAGAGAACAGCAGCAGCAAATGTTTTATACACCCATAAAATGGCTGTAGAGGTTTAAGGTATTTTAAAAGTACTTTTCTCATCTACTGCTATTGTAAATCTGCATTCTGAAGTGGTTTTTTTGAGCAATTATGATCTCTCCTTAAAATACAGGAAAGAATCCTCCCAATCTCTAAAAATCCTGTGTGTATGTGCTTATCTATATGTACCAGTAAGCCTGCAGGTAGAGATTCAGTACAGCAAAGAAACCCCAAGACAGTTACGGTCTTGAAGTGGTTAAAGAAGCCAGAGAAGCTTGAAGGGGAGGGATGAAGAGTTTGCGGACGGGTGAACAAGCTGGGATAACACCAGCTCCTGTGGAAGCTTGCAGGGCCTCAGCTTTTCTGCTCTGTCCCCCCTGCCGTTGCTCTTACACAGTGGTCTAAATGCAAGCTTTCACACCTGTCAGTGAAATGGAACAGCTGGCTGTGCTTCAGTTCACTGGTGAATGTCAAGTTTTTCTGGTAACTCTGTGTGGTCTTGTATTGCCAGTTTTGCCCCAGTCAGACTGAATTCAAATTGGGTTTTCAGTCACAGAGCCTGGGTTTTGTCTAGGTCGGGCTGTAGCTTGCCATCAGAGATCACCAGCGACTTCTTGCAATTACTGACTATTCCCAAGCTGTTTTACTCATCCTGAACTACAAAATAGCTTATTGATTCCTGGTGCTTGTGAATGGTGTGGCTGCTTGGCACTGCATGTTCAGAGTGGAACTGTACTAGCATTTAAAACAAATGTTAACAGCAGAAAAGTGCAGTTCAGTTTCTAGGCAGAAACAGTCTTTCAACTTGTTACCCTTTCTTTCACAGTTATATAAAGTATATGTAGTTCTAGTAATACTTAAATATTCTGTTTCCATTCATGTGTATTTGTGTGTGTATACACTTATCTAAATATATACATTGCTCACAGGTACTTGCTGAGCCACAAAACACATATTAAATTGCTCGTTAGATAAATTACTTTGCTTTTGCACTTGACATACAAACATTGTCTAGACAGATGACTTGGGGTTTATTTTTATGTGCTGAATACTAGTAGTTCAGGAAGTTACATAGGGGCACAATTCCCACAGCCTGTTCCTGTAATTATATATTACATGTTTTTATTGCTGTCTCTCTGTGGTCCTGTCTTTCACAGTGGTAGTTTTTTATAAGGAGAACAAAAAGGAGCTAGAACTGGTATATATTTCATAAAGATTAATATTCTTCCAGTACATCTACAGTGCTGATCAAAATAAGTTTTGCTTAAATATTTATAAAAAAAGGCCAAGTGCCTGTGCATGGAAGCACTTCTTCCTAATTTCAAAAACCATGAAAAATTAGCTAATTATAAGCAAATAGGCTGTGAGAGGATTCCAAATAAGTTCCAATTACAGTTCAAATCTAGAAACATGATCCCATATTTTGACAGTAAATTCCTTGAACTTAGAGTTCTTCAGGAAGATTTTTTGGTGTTGCATATTTTGGCTGGACTGCAGTGCCATCATTTTCTGTACTGCCAACTGATACAGCCTTTAACAGAAGCACATGAAGTAATTAAAATCCAACTGGAAGTTCTGGGAAGTTTGAAAAACTTAAATCCTCTTCTTTTATGCAAAAATCGGAGAATTTAGAAATACAAAATAATTAATTGTTCTACTGAGATAATGAAAAATAACTGTCTTCTAAGACAGCTTACACTTTATAAGAAGAACTTAAGGATGTTTGGGTGATATGTTTGTGTATCTCTTGGCATTTCGATTTTATACCATAACCCAGTGTAACGCTATAAAATACTGTTGTACAGTATTGTATATAAAATTGTATCTTTTGTTGGTAGAATATTTTAAGTGACATGTTTGCTCAGTTTTCAGTGCTGGCTATTTAACATCACTTTGAAATGCTCGAAGTCCTTAGTAATGTGCATGCAACAAATTGATGTTGACATCTTATGTATTTAGGCTGACTGACAAATCTGTTCAAGTGGTCTTTGAGGCTGACTAATTCATCTTCTTTCCCCCCATCCCTTTGTTTTTCTCTCATCCAAGGTTATTTTATTGGCTGTGAAGAACCACGGACTCTTTGTGCCCTGATGGGGGACTCGGGATCCAGACGATCGACTCTTGTATCTCGGTTGCCAATATTCAGGAGAAGTGTTAGCCGGAGACACGACTCCCTTCCTTCCTCGCCTTCTTCTGCCAACGCCATTGGTGTCCACACCTCCTCCCCATCCAGCACGAACTCCAGCTCAGGGAGCACAGGAAAGCGCCGGAGTATTTTCCGCACTCCTTCCATTAGCTTCCATAACAAGAAAGGGAGTGAGCAGAAGCCTGACTCAGCGAGTCAAAACGTTAACATCTCAAATGGTGCCCAGTCCTCTCTTAGCACTTTTCAAAAACTCAGCTTAGACGAGCACATAAAAAGCAGAGGAAGGCATTCAGTTGGCTTTGGCAGCTCACGTAACAAGAAGATAACAAGGTCTTTGACAGACGATTTTGAAAAGGGAAAGGAGCCCTCAGCTAATAAGAATGTCTTTATCAATTGCATAAGCTCTGGGAAGAATGAGGGTGATGATTCGGGCTTTGCAGAAGAGCGAAGCCGATACTCTGTCAAACAGTCCACACGAAAACTTCTCACTAAGTCTTTTTCATCACACTACAGGTTTTCCAAAGCAGTTCCAGAGAGTCAGTCGGTTTCCTCTGCGCAGCAGCCCAGGTGTTTGCTGGAAGTTAAATCCTATGTGGAGAGCGAACCTGTGATGGCCAAGTCGTCTCCTCCGTGCTCGGCTGAGACGACGGAGTGCGTGGGCAGCTCCCTGCAGTCCCCACTGCTCTCAGCTGACCTCACAGCTGCCCAGACGCCCTCGGACTTCATTGCTCTCACTGAGGACTCTGTTTCAGAGGCTGATGCCCTGCCCAGCAGTGGGCCAGGGGCACTGCTCGCAGAGGATTTTGGCCATGATGTCTCTACCTCTCAGATCTTCTTTAATCCTGCTGCTGCTCCTGTGAGGGAGAGAGATACTGTGCAAAGTGCCGGCCATCCTGCTGGGGTATCTCCTGTGAGTCATGCAAGCTCGTGCAGCATGGAATCCAGTACCTTATTCAAAACCTCAGTTACTAATCAAACAAAAGTACTGTTGCAAGCCAATGGACTACATGTTAATGATGCCAGGCATATAGAAAAAATTAACTCAGAAAATGCACATTTAGAAACCTTGACGTTACAGCGTAGTGAAGAACCAGTGACACTCTCTCCAAAGGCACGGGGGTTGAGTGGCAGCAGAGTTGAAAGCACTCCACCCAAGCACATGAGAAACACAATTCCTGTAGTGGAGTCTAACACTGTTCAGTGTTCTGAACCTCAGTCCTTTAAAATACTACAGGGTTATGAATCAAACCATTCTAAAGGTATGTTTCATGGTCTATTCATTTTTGAGTTTGGTGGGTCTCATTTCTTCCTTAATGACTGTTTTCTGTTCTTTTTGTCATAGAGTACTTTTTAGAATTGCAAGTGCTAACTATGAAGTTCAGAAAGTATAAGTTGTTAAAGGCAAAGTCTGTGATTTTTCTGAGTTTGTGTTTTAAGAGTTAGCAAGCACCCATCACTGCTGTTGGTGGCTATACTTTGCTTACTAGAAAATGAATTAAGAATGCAAGCACTGATTCCCAGCTTGTGTTAGAGGCTGAAGCTATGATTCCTTGAGACATTCCATAGCCCCATGGCTACTTTGGACTTGAGCCATGGGGTTGCATAATTTGGCATGGAAACATCACTAGAGAAACAAATGTTCTTGTAGTCTGATTATGGGAAATAATACAGCTTATTTTATATTGATCTGGGTCTAGAAATTTATAGAGTCTTGCTTTCTCTATTCAACTGATGTTATAGAGCAGCTCAAAGTGGATGTTTCGTAAAAGTATGAGGTATCCTGTTTCTGCTTCCATCTGAAATAAGTGTTCAAATTCTCATTTTGTCATCTATGAAACTTGAAGGAGTTAATTACCATCTAAATTTCACACTGGGTTAGTTTATGAGGAGTAATTTGGAAATACTAACAAGATTAAGTGGAAAGACTGTGCCTAGAAATCCCAATCTATAGAGATACAGATAGATAAGGCACCAGGCCCTTGAGTGAAGGACACCTGTCAAAAGACATTTATCTCTGACAGTTGATTTTCTGGAGCCAGCTTAATGACTCATGCTTTCTTGCTTAATCCTGAGGCTGTATGTGGTGGGCCAAAATTTGAGAGTTAACAAGACAGCATTTGTAGTGATTGTATTAGAAGATTAATGATGGTAAGTATAAACTCCTATAAATTCACACCCCTCATTTTGCTTGGTTATTTGTCCAGGCATGTGGATTATAAGCAATCAAAAGCAATCTTTCTTTTTGAATTATTAGTCACTGCTAGGCTTAGTTTGATATCTTGTACATAAATGGCAATAGAAAGTGAAATTAATCCACTGAATTAGCTTTCACCAGAGGGCTCCTCTTTTATTCAGAACCTCAGTCACTTTGGAGAAAAAAATATTCCAATTTATCTATATTACTGGTCCTGAACACTCAGTTTGTCTTCCTTGCCACATTGTTGCATCTGTAAATAGCCCTTATTTCAGAATCTGTCTTGCAAGAGTGTACTGCAGAGCACTAAGTAAGCACCTTGGAGGGATGTTTAGAAATACCTCCTGCATTTCAAACTCGTGCATTGGCAATTTGATATTTCATCTGTATTTCAGTAAAGCAGCTAAAGGGAGTTGAAATTGTGATACAGATATTTTTGTAAATTGGATTCATGTTCACAGAAACACTAGAGCTAATACTGCACTACATAAAAGTTGTTGATTAATTGTTCTGTTCTTTTAGTGCTGTTTAAAATACTTATTTTTTCTGGTGTTGTGAAGAATATATTTCATAGTAGGAATTCCCCAAGCATACAAAGGAACCAGGGAAAATAAGACAAAGTCCTGCCATATGAAATGAGTGAAATACAGAAAAAGCTTACATGGCCATAAGTAAGACAGGGTTGTAATTACTCATACCTGTTGAAAACAGACTGGTTTGAACATTTGGTTTTCTAAAACAGTATTTAAACCTAGATGTGAATACAAAATACTTCTGTGCATTTTCTTTGGTAATAGATATTTTCTCTTCTGTACCTGGTCTCATAGCTGATATCATTATAGATAGCACTGTGAATGTGACATTAATGTATGAGCAGGTTTCATGTGCCATATATTTCTTAGTATACCTTTATGTATTTTTATGTGGTACAGATTTTTTTGAGAACCTTTAGATGAAGTCTCTTTTCTTACAAAATGCCAAAGAAGGTAAGATTTTCTGTATGTGTGACATTTATTACACTACTATTCTTTTATCTGTCCTCATCTCTAAATTTGCCCTAACATGTCAAACTGTATTTTTTCTCCTCTTTTCTGATGTGTTACTGTTTTAACTGGATTAGGATTTTGCCTACTGACTGCAGGCTGATGGAGGTTGCAGGTGTAAGGCTAAACGTGGAATGCTGAACAAAAATGGAAACCGATGTGTATCCCTGTCTTACGCAGGGGTAACAGAGTTGTCACCTGGCCCTTCAAGAGCTGGATTTATTTGCCTTTAGGCCAGGGCAAGGCAGGTTGGGTTTCGGCACCATTGGACAAGTTATAATTTCTCTGGTAGATTTTACTTTCAGCAATTTGGAAGTGTCTTACGATGAAGGGAGAAAGAAAAGGATCGAGCAGAGAGTCTTTCTGGACTCCATGAGGTGCCCTGGTCTGGGCTGTGGTGTGCTGAGCATGCCTGTCATTGGGGCTCAACAGTGAACTGGGGGCCCAGGTGACACCTTGATCTAAGTAAGCATGGTCTGCTTTCCACAGAACATTTCTCATGTGATTTCTTTTCAGTGTAATTATTTCAAGCAAAGCAGTGTTCTGATGAAGAAAATACTTGTAGAGAGCAGTTCCCTGTAACAATTGCTGATTGCTTCTCTCTTTGTAGTTGATCTTGCCAGCCTCAGTCCGTACCGGGAAGGCAGATTTGTTGAGAAACGACTGAGGTCTTCTTCAGAAGGCACTGCTGGGGGCAGCCGGCTGATCATCAAACCAAAGGATGGAAATGCAGAAGAGCTTAACAGCCTGAGGAAGCAGAGAGCAAGCTCGTCCTCTTCCAAAATGAACAGCATGGTGAGTTTTATTCCCACATCCATACGTTTGTTTTTCTCTGATTGGTGTAGCTGTAGTGAGAAGCAGTGACTTCACAACCAACAGTAATAAAGAGGGCAGGAGGTCTCAGGCTTCCAAAATGTGATCCAGGCTCAGCTTCAGATATTACAAGTATTTTTTTGCAGGGTGTGGTGCTGTGAAAAGGTTTACGTTCTTTCTGAGAAGAGATTCTTGTTGACGTGTTCTTGTGATTTGCTTGTGTTTGGAGCTTTTCGTGTTTCTCTGTTTTTGCAGGAAGTTTGCGTGCTAATATTAGTGAATAGCATGTGATTTTTCAAAGCCAGAAAGAACATGATGATACTTAAAGATACTGTTTTATGTAGGTATACAAAGCATTATGCAGAGGGAGTTCATGCCTTAAAATACTAGTTAATCCTGGCTTGGGCCTGTGAACCTTTTTTGGGTTGTTGGGTTGTTTGCCTAACTCAAGCTGTTAGGCAGATCTGTGTTTATTTAAATACTAGGCTATGCTGATGCTATTGCACTTCCTTCTGTTTAGCTTCATATTAATGATGGAAACGGGAACGTGTCAATCCAGGAACAGCAGGAAGTAGGAAAAATGTGGATGGGATTAGGTGGTAATCTGACCCCTTCTTTGTGTTTTGTTTATGAAATCTATGAGTTTTTTCCCCCCACTGTCATTAGCAAGATTGTCCCCATATCGACATGATTTGCTTATGCTTACTGGTATTACAGTCACAGACCACGGACTTCTAAAACAAGATTAGAGAGCATGCTCATGAGGGTAGGTAAAATTATTCCTGCTTTCCCCCAAATACATATGGATATTATCTTCCTATTTTAAGAAAATAGAGCTTTTTTAGTAAAAAGTGAGGTTTAGGAAGTAAATCAAACAAAACTAAACCTGAAAACACCCTCTGCACCCTCTCCCCCCACAAAAAAACTGAAGACAAAAGAAAAACATGGAGTTTTCTGGAGGCAAAAAAGAAAAAAAAAGAAGAAATTGAATGTTCATAGTAATATGTATTTGAACAGGAAAAATGCCTGTTCAAAATACTTGTCACAATCAATTTCTGTTTAATACCACAGTAGCAGATGGCTACGAATGAATGATGCTAATGAAAAATAAATACTAGGTAAAGAATTGATGTTACTACACAAAGTATTATAAAAAGCTTTATCTTTCTTAGGCAGCTAGAACAACATGAATCACATGGCTTCCTGCATTCATTTTGTTCAGTTCTGGAGAAAAATGAGCCCCAAACATTTAAGGGATGGCAAATCCCTGGGAAGAGCAGAGGCCGCTGTGGCAAGGGCAGCATTGCTGTGCAGTTCTGCTCTGAGGCACTGAGTAACCAGCTGTGGCTGTGGATGCCGGTTTTCTGGCATCAACCAGGTGTCTTGTTAAGCTGAAGAAACTGTGTACCTGTATCTTTGCCCCTGTTTGTGTTCTTTTTCTTGTTGGCAGGCAGTGTGAGCTGCTTCTGCTGAGGGACTGGGAGTGAGGAGCCAGAAAGTCTCTTTTGAAGGGGTGTGAGATTTTTCACAGGAGACAGAAAGTAAAAAATAAACAGCATCTGAGAAATTGTTCTTTATCCTAAACATCTTAGTCAGCAGAGTATTCTTGCATAATTGTCAGTTCTTGTTTAGAAGATGAAAGGTAAAAGCTTGGATAGACTGATCTCCAAAATATATGAATATGTATCAAACCTACAAACAAGACCGCTGCTTCCCCTAAGAGTGGCCTTAACTAACTTGTGAGGTGCTGAAAGTAATGTATATTCTGGCTAAGACCAGTGCTGTTTGTAAATGAAATTTAGGGAAGAAAAAATCTTTAAAAATAACTCTACAAACGTGCCTATTTCACAGTATTGTAAATAATGATGTGAAAGAAGTGATTGAGATGGATTGGATTGCCAGTTGTGTGCTTACAAAGCCGCTGTTCTTGCAGTGGCCGATTCCTGCTACAAGAGGGCAGCGTTTCACTAGAAACGGTTTTGGAGAGCCATCACTGCGATTCAGGACTTGTGTTCGAGCAGTTTCAAGTTGTTAGTCTGTGCAGTATAACAGACCCTTTCCAAATGAGAAGTATGGATAGTGATGCAGTTTAAAGACATGGATATCGCTGTATATAAACTCTGGTCATTCTAATGCTTTAACAATAAACTCATGAGTTAACTAGTCTATATATCAAAATATTTAAATTTGTTAACTATCTATGTTAGCCTCAGATAGGTTGGTAGAATCTATGCTTCACCTGCTGTTTCTACCTGGGTGGTGGTTCTTTTATAATGTGTAAGAGAGACAAAAGTAAAGAAAAATGTGAATTAGTACAGGCAAAAGACCTGAATGATCTTAAATATGCAGTCCTGCAAGACCAGTGAAAAGAATGTCAACCTGGATAGTTGACAAAATGAGAATTAGATTTACCACATTAAAAAAAAAAAAACGAAGATCCCACACCAAATCACTCTAAGCAAGTTCTTTAAGAGGCTTAGGAGACAGAACAGCAGGGGGAAAAAAGACTTCATATGTAACAACTTGGAACTAGGAGAAAATGAGACGTATGTGAAGAACAGAACTATCTGTCAATTGTCATAGTAGTGGCTGATATGGAAAGGTGAGTATCTTGAATATCACATTTATCAGTAGAGACAAAATACTTTAATTTTTTTAAAATGTATGATAGAGATTTTTAAATGTTAGCAAATTAAAGTCATTAAGACTGGATAGTCGTGAAGGATGATATGAATGGCAGTAACTGTGAACTACTTCAAATTAAAAGAAAAACTTGGGAGAATGGTGGGAGCACCTAGATCACACCGCCCAATTTCAAGGCATGAGCAGCACTGTGCTGTATGCATACATGTGTTTTCCCTCTGCATATGTGCAGTGGATCAAGACTGCCCACTTACATTTGGCTCTTGCAAATCTGCCCTTCTGCCTCTCTGCTGTTCTCTGCAAGGAAAATAGTTACTTGTCTTTACAACTGCCCCCTTCCCATGCCTGTTTATCAGCATATATGCTACTTAACTAGAAACCCCTTATTTTTCAACTTCTTGTCTCAGTGGTGAACACTGCAGGATTGTGTTTCTCTGGCAACTCTTCAGCACAGTTTTCTCTTCAGTTTCTCATACTCGAATCTTCTCTAAATATTGCCTGTTTCTTGCTTCTTAAACTCGGTTTCAACTTTTCACCTCTGCAGGTAAAAACTTTTGTGCTTGCCTTCAGTGCTGCATCATCAGCTTCCTTTGCCTGGAGCAAAGCAGCCTTGCCGACTTGTGCCAGCCCAATTAGAGCAGCACAACTTATTTTTCTGGATTGTTGCTTTGGCTGTGCCATTTCTTTGCATCTTTCCTGTGGTTCCTATATATAAGATATAAAACCAAGGACTTTTGAGGCCTAAGGACATCCCTGCCTTTTTCCTCTCAGCTTTAACAGTGGCCCGTTGCCAAGCTGTCAGATAATTGTATTCATGTTTTCTCCCATGCTGCCTATCATGCACTTGAGTAACTGCAGTTACCTCAAAATTTGCTTCATTTCCTTTCTAAATTTTCAGTTTAATTTTTAGCCTTGCCTAAAGATAATTTTTCAAGATGCATGCTGGTACTATATTACTAAGGTTTTTACTGAGCTTTTTTTGCTTATCCATCCAGTGCTGATGCTTAGCCAAAATCCTCCTTTTCTCATGCTTGTGCTGTGCTTGTTAAGTGCGGATGCTCCAAGCTCTCAATGTCTCAGTAAATGTACCTACAACATACATTGGAAACAGTGAATGCAAAACCCAGTGTCAGAATACACAGCAGTATTTCATGGGCAGAAGTTCAATTTGATAATGCAATTAGTTGAGCATGTTAATTAAACATTAAATAAAAAAAAATTTACTAATTTAGTATAGAGGGAGCCATCTGACATTTTGGGTATATAGAATAAAGGTAAATGATTGACACAGAAATATGCTTGCGAAAGAGAGATTAACTGCAAATATTTGAGACTCCTAGTGTGTCTGGAGGGAGCAGAAAGCCAAAGCAGAGGTCGCTAATGAAAGCATGTTATGGCTAGAATATCTGTGGTAATTATCCAATTAGCAGCTGGGGTCTGAATTGTGGCTGGTGTCCTGGATATAGTGTGTGTGTAACTCCACCTCAGTTTTGTTACTGAAGTGATTTGGAGTGGCTTAATAGTTAATAGTCAGGCTTCTAGTATACTTCAGAAATGGAACTTAGAATGATGGAGCTATTATCCGAACTGCTGTATTAAAATCTCTTTCCGTATTTGATATTGTGTCTTATCAGGCCACACCCAAATCTGTAGCTCATGAAAGTGTGCCTGTTGCTTCTCACAGATAACTTTATTTTTAATGTTACCTGAGCACTCTTATTTATTATCAAGAAGCAGTTTTAATCCAGTTGCTGCATCATGACAGAAACGGCAGGATGCTGTGCCCCGATGGACTTCAGTGAATGTACATGAATAAGGGCTGAGATGTTTTTTATGTTCCCCTTGCTTATGCTGAGTCGTATGATATTTTGCTGATGTGTGATTAAGCACAGAGTATGAATCAGACGAGGATGGCTGCTAGTCTAGAGAGAATTGAAGTGATTTTCATATTTACTTGAGGTTACTTTAACATTGACCTTCTGGAAGCTGTGATTTTTATGCAATGTGTGCCTAATACATGAGGTGGAAGCTGCTATTGAAAATACTTGAGTTGAATGAGTTTCAGAGGGTGACCAATGAGTAGATTTGAAAGTGAAGTTGAATGTGGCTGGTTTTTGTAACCTATAAATGTGACTTATAAAGGCCTGAGAAAACCTTGTGGGGTATGCTGTCCCTCCAAAGACTGGCATTAATTATTAATGCCTTAACGGCCTGCCCTGGAAAGGCAGTGAATGAAAAGTTAGGGGGAGGATTTGAGTGTTCAGGGCTTCAGTTCAGACTGAAAAAAAACCCTCAAAAAAACCCCAGCCTTTTTCAGATGTGCCAAGACTGTTACCAAGAATGAACTAGGTAAGCAAAATGTGCACAATTCTTTATTGTCTTCTGCACAACCTTCTTTACAACTAGCAATGTTATGTGTGCCTGGAATAGATACAACCTGTTTTTAACTTGCTGTAAGGGTGTATTATCGCTGGTATTTGTGGTGTTCATAGAAGCTTTGTCATAATGAAAATAGATTTGCTATTCTTTTTCTGTCACTGAATTATGGTATTTCTGCTTAATTCAAATTCATCTCTGCTACGCTGGGCTTCTCAAGGGAGAATATTTAGGAACATCAGTTGTTACTGAACTGTTCAAGCAAACCCTGTAAGGCAGTGGTTCACCCTTCAGGAGAAGTGGACTTGACAGCATTAATTAATAACCAGATTGATACTAAAGTAACAAAATTTCCCCTTTTGCAATGAATTCTGCATTTTGCTCCTTTCTGAAAAGAAACTCTGGAAGCCACTTAAAGCAAGAACTGTCAGGACTACCTTGGCTGAACAGTGCCATCCAGATGGGAGTAAACTGCTGACTATAGGTACCTAGTAATTTGAGCCTTGTATTTCTAACTTAGCGTGGAGAAAGTGCCTTTCACATACTAATAGGATAAAAAATGGAAATGGCAGATGGGGATTTACGCATTTTGGCTGTGATTTTTAGGTCAACTCAACTAGAAGCTTTTTGGGTAGCTACCCCGTGGGAAATTAATGTCTGTAGTGTAATATGTGTTTCTTAACAAATGAAGGGCTTGTGAAAATCAGATTGCAGTTGTTAAACACTTTGAATTAATTCTTGAGATCAAGTAACTAACAGAAATTAATTTAGATGTGACTTAATGCTTATGCTGTGGTGTTCTGTGCTTTTCTTTAAGGACTTAATCATGGGCCAGAAAAGGGTAAACCGTTAATCTAACATTGGAGTCATTATTTAAATTGAATTGAATTATGTTTATACAGGTAGAAGGTAGAGCTATTAGCAATTTTAAATCCCAGAATCATCATGGCAGTGGGTGGATGTATTTATTGTGTAGCAAAAATAGAACAGAAGTAGTTCTTTCTCTGGTTTTATGGGTTAACTGCAGTGAGTGAACTACACTTCTCAGCCACTGGCTTACTCCCTCTGGCAGCATGAGGAGGAGAAGTGGAAGGGTAAAAGTGTGAAAACTTGTAGGCTGAGGTAAGGAGAGTTTAACATGGAAGGCAAAAGCTGCATACTCAAAGGAATTCAATGAGTGATTCCCAGGGTGGACAGGTATTAGCCATCCCTCCATCCCTGGGAAGCAGGGCTCTGTGATACCTCGTGGGTTACTGTGGAGGATGAATGCCATGTGTACAAACATTCCCCCTTCCTTCTTCCTTCCCAGCTTGAACTGCTGAACACAGCAGCAGATCCAGCATGGCTGGATCCCTTTGGTTAGGTGGGGTCAGCTGTACCAACTGTGCCCCCTCCAAATTCTAGCTCACTCCCAGCCTCTTCAGTGGCAGGGCAGTATGAGGAGCAGAAAAGGCCTTGACAACTGTGCAAGCCCTGCTCAGCAATAGCTAAATCGTGTCTTGCTGTGTTGAGAACCCTGATTTGGTCACAAATCCAGAACACAGCACCATAAAAGCAAGAGGATGTGAAATGATTTAATTCTCCCCCATCCAAACCCAGTACAAACTGTGTATCTGATATTTTTTCTCAAGACCTGTAGGAATACTTACTCTCAGTGTTGTTAGAACTAATTTACAGGACACTGAAACTTCTAAAACTATAGGTAGGTTCTGAAACTATAGTCCCCTGTAATGCATTGTGTTTATTTTTCTGTTTAATATTTTTCAGAAAAACATAGCTGTTTATTGAGACTCAAAATAGAAGTGAAAAGCACAGGCAGTTGATGGATTTTTGTAACAAAACACGCTTTTGTGCTAGTCCTACTGCATCTCCAAATATTTTTGCCAGTTAATGTAAGAGGTAGCTTGTTCTGAAGCTGCTCATCATTTAGAGTAGATATTATCTTTATGGATTTCTTTCTCCACATGAAGGAAAAGATTTTTCTATGCACAGAAATATCTGGTAATATGTTAAAATACACCATAGTAATAAATATTGTTTAAATAGATATATTTGTCAGGCAAAATCAGCTTGGTTATTTTTCTATTGTATTATGACTTATACATTTTGCTTTCCTGTTCGTTACCATATTTTCCATGTTCTGAATACAGGTGAGTGCTGCAGCAAGATTGTTATGCAGTCTTCTTGAAGTAAACCACTCAGTCTGTTTGTGCATATGGGCTACTAAAATCTTTGTCACCACCTATAGTCACCACCAAAGAAGTATCTTGTTTGTGGTGAAGATACTTCTGCTCAGTGCCTGTCATGCTGTGGACCTGTGGGAGAGGTCAGGGATTTACCAAGGATTAAATAATCCTGTGAGAAATCTCATGAATGCTTCTTACCAGCTCTCGCAGTATGCTAATCAATATTAGGAGAAGAACACGGTTGCTGATGCTTGAAGGCACCTTTGGGGATGATCTGGTCCAACACCTCTGCTCAAATCAGGGTCAGGGATGGCATCCCTACACCCAGGGTTGTGTGTAGTTGGATTTGGTGTCTCTGAGGGTAGCGACTCCAGAGCCTCACTTAGAAGCCTGTCCAGGTGTTTGTCCAGATTTATGGTTTAAAAAAAGAACAAAATTTTTCTTGGGTTTCTTGTATTTCAGTTTGCATGTCTCCATTCCCTGGGCAGCACTAAGAGGAGTCTGGCTTTGTCTTATGACTCCCATGACCACCCTTGTGTGTCAGATCTCAAAGGCCTTTGATACTGCCAAGAGTTGAGTCCAGTATTGAAGGATAGGGAGCCAAAGGGAATTCTAAACCGAGCTCCCTTGACACTCCCATTGTGCTCCCAACTTGTTTGCTGTGCCTCTGGGCTCTGCCCACTCATTCTGCCTGCAAATATGGGCAGAAATTGTAAAGTCACAGGAACTGGGATCCACCCTCATGTGTACACACAGTCTCTTATATTTCCCCATCCTACTTCATGGAGCAGGTGTGCCAGGGAAAGGAGGTGGTTTACAGGGAATTCCTGTGATATCCAGTGATGGCAGCTGTAAAGTAGAAGCGTGAGAGGGTGGAGAGGCCACCGGGGCTCTGACAAGTGTTTCTGAAAGAATTGGGAGAGTCTGAAGAGGCACCTGATGTGCTTCGCTTGCATACTGGGATCTCTTCCCTGCAGAAGGACAGAGGTCAGGGGATCATGGAAGTTATCATTGGTGGAGACAGGTTAGAGGGTTATCTGAGCTAGTGTGGCTGATCTAATGTCTGTATTTTAATACACTTGATTTTTAAATAAAGGAGAGGCCTTCATGCAATGAGTAATACTTAAGTAGAAACAGTTTTCTATCCAGTATTGGTAAAAGAAAGTACTTCCTCAGAAAAAGAAGGTAAGTTGCTTTAATTGAATGTCTGCTATGCCCTAGAAGATTACAGTCATGTCTTTTATCTTTGGAGATGCCCTTAGCACAGGCAGCATTTTTGCAGCTGTGGAATATATCTTCTTGGGTTAGCACGTGTAAGTAATAAATACCATAGGAAAATGAAATTTTTAGTGGATTTTTCTAAGGGACAGCTAATTCACTGAACTTGAAATTTATGACTAGTGAATAGAAATCAGTATCTTGGGTTTATCATCATCCTGTAGGTCTGATGATTCATTGGTAGTTTGCACTCAGTTATTTTTTATAAAAATAAAACCAGAAAATTGCCCTGTTCTTAGAGTGGCTAATTTTGCTCTTGTCCTTTCTTGTGCATATCATTTCCTGCTGTGTGGGTCCTTCGAACAGTGTGTCCATAAATGGTTCTATAGTGCGAGTTTCTGGAATGCCTTCCTTATAAGCTCTGCCTGTTTGTATTCATTTGCTTATGTGAGAATAAACTCAGAATAAATACAGTATTTTTTTCCCCAGGCGACAGCAATTCAGAGTAGGGTGCTTCTTCCAGGCCTTTGAACCCTTTGATTGATAAAAAGAAAGTAATGAGGTGAGAAATGGAAATTCTGTTGGGTCACTTGTTAGGTCATTTATTTTGCAGTCCTTCTTGTCTTGCCAGTGTGTTGCTGGAGGCAATACTAGATGAACCCTGGATTAAGGACTTGGCAGGGGCTGGAAAACTAGCTGTGGACCCTGAAGCTTGCCATTTAGAGCAGGAGATTTTTCTGGTTTAAAGTCAAGTGCATGCTAGCCCTTTAAAGGCTCAGGATCACACTTTATGATTTGATACATGGAAATCAGGTTTGGGTATGTTTATCTAGGTTCATTCACTTTTTAGTGAAGGAGTAGGCAACAGTAATTAATTCAGGAAAGGAATGAGATGCTAAAACACATTTTGTTGCCCCTGAGATAATTTTCTGTATTCATAGCATTCATTCACTAAAACTAATAAAATTAATTGAAATAACATAGTCCTGGTGAATAACTTAGTATCCATCTTGTAAAATTTTTTGAACTCGCTGTGTAGATGTTTTCATGAACAAACTGCGCACAACCCCTCAAACAACACAAACTTTTCTAAATTATTACACTTCCAATGTGTATTTTCTATTTGAATTCTTGATAAAGTAAGAAACACTCTGTGATTTTCTTGTATGAGAGGCTTTTTGGACTTTGAAGAGTACTAGTGTTGGATAAATGTGTAAGGTTTATATTTGCATTAACAGTCTGGATAGCTGTTATGATTTGGAGCTGATTTGCAATCAGAGGAATGTTGGTACTTGAGAAGTAGTTGTTAGAAATAGGTGGAGCAATCAGTTTCATGACACAAAATGCCTTGTTTGATACCAAAAACCTGAGGAGGGAAATTAAGATGTTTAGTAACAACCTACTTTGGGATCTTGAACATCTGCAACAGGATGGGGAGTTTTAATCAACTGAGAGCTAATAGAAGGTTATTCACTGAGGTCTGTTTCTGTTGCTTAGACAAATATCTTGGACAGGAAGAAGGGCTTCAGTTTTTCTTAGTTGTTTTTCATTCATATGTGTTTTAGGTTACTCCCACATACCCACCCTGTTAGGTCTGATGCTGTGGAACAGGCAGCGCTGGAGCAGACCTCATGTCTCCTAAAAATTACTCTGACAGGGTTCTTCACTGATTAACTTTTTTTTCAATATTATATCTAACAAAATGAGGTTAGTTTTGACTGCTCCAAAAATCAGAAGTCTTTTGTCATCTTTTTTTGGCATCTTTTAGTTGATAAAAGTAAAACCCAACAGTTTTGACTTAGACACTCTAACCAAAATGATTAGATTGCAAGTGTTGGGAGTATATTTTGAAGAAACTATCCCAAAATAAGCGTTGCGAAACTTGTGATATGTGAAGCAACATGAGTAAATAGTGGGAGGGAACACTTAGCTAAATGAAGTTGCCTTTATCAATCTGTAGACTTGGCAGACAGTTATCCTGGAAGACTTTCATCTTTATAAATTTGCCAGCTTTGGAAATCTGTCTCCTTACTGGAGTGGAGGAAGTGCAGCAGGGAAAATGAGAACCTGATCCAGAAAGCAGCAAGGAGGATAAAGGGCAGGATTTCCTGGAGACTGGGCTGTGTTGCCTTTAGAAAATGGGTGGGGTTACGAACTGCTAATAAGAAAGGAAGAGTTAAATATAAGAAAATTGTGCTTTGGGATGGGATGGAGTTCACTGCAGGTGCTGTGGAAAAGGAAGAGATGAAACGTTGGGAAGGAAAAACGTTCAGGAGAAAGTTTTGACTAGGAGATGTCAAAATTAAGAGGATGGGAAGTAGTTCAGTTAAAGAAGTGGGAAAGATAGGAGAGGCTATCTATATTTTTACAAATTAGGCAGAAATTGAGGGAGAAGCTGGGAACTAACAAGGTCAAGAGCTTAGAAATCTGGTTGTCAAGAGAAATTTGTAACCCTTCTGTTACCTAAAACATTGAAACTCAGGAGTTAGTTTTATCTTCTATGACTATTCCCTATAGGGGACGTTGTTCAGAAGAAAATACAGCAGCCTGTAAAGTATGCGTTGCTGGCACAAACCTGTCAGGCATTTCAGCTGGAAGAGGGCAGTAATGCGATTTTCCTGCTGAAAGTGGCAGTATGCACAATAGTTTAAGTATTTTCAGTAGTCACATTTCAGCAGAGTTTTTCCTCCAGATGAATATAAAAAGTTGTCATTTTTGTCTTTATTCTATAAGGACATATGTGACATGGTGAAAGCAATTTGATCTTGTTATCAAAGCTATATCTTTTCTTTTGAAATACTTTGCCTTCTCTCAGCCTGTAGAAAAAAAAGGAAAAGGAATATTTTTGCATCTTTATGAATAAAAATGTATGCCTGTAACTTCTGTTCGTGTTGGCTCTGGTTAAAATTAAATCACAAAGTTTTTCTGAGATGCCTAATTAATATGCCTTGTTCACACCTACACTGTTTAACTAATCATCACAGTACAGAGTCAGGACAGTTTTTTTCTTTGTGTCTGAGAGAAGGTAACTTTGCAAAACATTTGCTTTGCTCATAGCTCAGGATTGAGCTTTGTATTCATTTGCTTTGCTCATAGCTCAGGATTCAGCTTTGTATTCCATATTGCTAGTCTAGAGGAAGTGTGTGCAATCATTAAAGATTATGCAGAAATAAAAATTTATAAAGGAACGTAAGAAACAGTCATGATGGGGCTTCAGATATTGTTTGCTCTGAGGCACATGTTAAGGATGTGTTTTTGATGTTGTAAAATGCCTTACTAGGGTAACTTAGTTCTCAGGCTATTATGCATAGGTTAACTTGCTTTTACTCTGAATCACTTCTAAAGTTTACAAAAAGAAAAAGTGGATTATTTTCTGGGTTCTGATCACACAGTGGGAAAATTTGTTTATCTTCTAAACAAACCCAAATCATCATCAGTGACAGGGAACTATCTCTATAGACAAGCTGTCAAGCTATTCATACTGCTTTCCTGGTTCCAAGCACAGAAGGGATGCAGGAGTACAGTTAATAGCTCAAAACAGCGCTTTAGTAAGATGATATGACCAGATATAATAACAGAATATTAATAACAAATAAAAATAGCAAAGTAAAATGTCCTTCTTACTTTACTGTGCTCAGACACAAAATCAAGAATAAAATATTCCATTGAGAAGTAACAAACAAAGCTTATTTGTGCAAATGAAATTGTCAGAACAGACAGATTTAGACTGGGGGTTTGTGGATGTCAGATTTTTCATTGCCAGTATTAGGCACTGATATAAGATGAGACATTGAATCCCAGCGTGTTGGTGTCATTGTGAGGTTTTTATTTCAAAGAGATACAGATACATGAATAAAAATCTTGGACCTAAGTGAAAGGAATAGTTAACCACTCAGCCATGGTTCATGAATCACAGTGGTTCGTTTTAATAACTTTAGTTGGGAAAGTGGATGCCAAACTATTCTATCTGGATGCTTCAAGTGGACTCAGCTGTCTACTGGAAGGACCTACAGGTGGAAGAGAATAGGACTGAATCAGGGATGCTATGCTGACTCACACAAGAAAGAAAAGCACTGTGAATGCATGGTTTTGCTCTTGGGTAGCATTCACCCATCTACACAGACTGCATAACAAAAGCAATTGTGGCATTATTAAATGGTATGAATTGATACACTGATTTCTTGAGGCATATTTATTGCTGCTCAGTAGGAGGCCTGTAAGGTCTATTAACCAAAGGAATTCAAAGATATCTCTTGTTGTTCAATATTTATTTTTTAAACAATTCCGTGCGGCAGGGTGTCTGTTAAAAAGGTTTTAGGATGCTTTGTTGTTGCTCCAGTATGCATTTCAGTTTGTTTAATGGAGCTCTCCATTTTGGAGCTAGCACATGGAACTGCCAAAACGAAATTGTTTGTGAGCCTGGTTGTTGTTGTAAAGAAAGAAAAGCCAATGTTCCTAATGGTAAATAAAAACATTTTCATGATCAGATACTTTGATCATCGTTGCATATTTTAATAGGTGGTGAAAAAACTTATCACTGGTTTTTCTGCCTCTGTGTTGTGATGGCAGTGTCTATTTTCCAAAAATAGACCAAGCAGTTCAGAATCTGTCAAGGCCTTTGCTTAAGCTTAGAATTGTTTGGCAAATAAAAGAAATTTCAATTTTCATTCATTCTGCATATTTCAAAGGCAGAGAGAGAACATTTTTGCATAGATGTATTGCAAGCTATTTTCATATTCAAGGTGAACAGAAGGGTTTAGCAGATCCTAACATGAATTAGGATTTCATTTAAGACCTGAGTTCTATTTTGATTCTCTGTTGCTACATACAAGGTTTGCCTACTAGTGTTGCAATAGCCAATTAGCCTATTACTGCTCATAGTTATTTATATAATATATTCCCTATTTATAGGGAATAGCCATACATCAAATTTCAAACACTATGTAATATTGCCTGATGTCGAGAAACCTTTTATTTTAGCCTTTTTTTTTGGTTAGACTCACTGTTGGTAATTATTTTGCTGACACTGTTTCTGGACCAAAACCAGGCTATTTTTTTGTTTTCTGTACTCGTGTTTTTGTAGAGTGCTGGTGGTGAAGCAGCAGTGCTGTTTCCAAGCACTGTGTCCTCTCTGTGTTGAAGTAAAAGAGTTGTTGGGACTGCAGAGTTGAGCAGAGCATTTGCTTGTGCGTCCGTGTGGATATCAAACAAGTGCCTGGCCTGTATGTGCCCACAGGTTTCAACAGGAAAAAGAGCTTGAGAACTTCTTAGAACTGAAATGGACCATTGGATTCTCTGGTAGACCTTTGGTATGCGACTTCTCATAAAAGGCTACCGAGTTACCTCTGGGTCAAGGACAGTAAGTTCTGTTGGAGTAAGGATATGAAGAAGATGAGGAGATGGAATAAATGTGACTTCACTTGCTAGGTTATTGCAATGGTGTGAGATTTAAAAAATCCCCAACAAAACAAACCAAACAACAGCCAATGGATGAAACCACGAAAAACAGACTGTGAAAAAAACAGGCCTGATTCCTAAATTAATGGTAGCTGTGTTTTTACTTCCAGCCATTAGGCTTCAGTTTGTCTTTTGTAGCTAGACTTAAGTCTGTCTTTTTAGTAAGTAGCCTATTTCTGTCCATTAAAGCTACTTGTAAATGATAAAGCCACCTCCTTGGTATTTCTTCTTTTTATTTGAACAGATTGAGATTTTTTCATGTTTTACTTTGCAAAATATTTTGGGTATTTTTATTGGTTTTATGATTTTTCCTTGGCTGCAAAAAAAAAAAAAAAAAATTTTTTAGGGAGACTAGGTAAGCAAAAGGGGAAAAAAAACCCTGTTTAATTCCAACAAAAGAAGTGAAATATTTGTGAAATACCTGGTACAGAAAGAAAAAAAGCACCATCTTGTTCTTGTCCCACTCTGTATATATAGTTGATAACTACAGTAGCAATGAATATCTTAATTTTGCACCTCCCAGGAAGATAAATTTTTTGCTGCAAGGTGTATTGACTGCACCTGGATGTTAACTCATGCAAATGATATGACTATCTAGTCTCTCATAAAGCATTTTTCTCAGTGAAGAGAATGACTCTTTGTAAATTTGTGCAAAATTGATAATTTTCCACTGCTGTCTCCTGTGAGGCTGATGCAGCTATATATGCAATATGTATATATTTTTTAAAGGAAATAAAGTGCAGGTAGTAAGTGCATTTTGTTTTTTCAGTTGTATTCATTGAAGCAGGAGTCCTGTTGTAGCTCAGTGGGATGACATAGGAAATTATTCCAGTGTGCCATGGGAAATGATTTGCTTTGGATTTTCTTGCTGATGTTCTTTATGTTTGTTTTTTTTTTGTTTGTTTGTTTGAGGGCTGCATAAGTATTTTATGGAAGGGCTGCTGATCATAACTGCTTGTCTGTCAGCCTTTAGGTGAGTGGTCTTCATCTGTCATCCACTTGGACTGAATTCCACAGATGCTGTGAAGGGATATTTCTTTTTGTCTAAAGATGTGCTGTAGCATGGTGCAGAAAGATTTGAGCAGTACAAGCAACGTAATTTATTAGTCTAATTGAAACAGAGGAAAAGAATGAACAAGCTTTTGTCGCAGAAATCCTTTTCAGGGCCAGTTCCTTAGGTAATAAGTAATTATCTTGGAAGAAGTGTTTATGTCTAGGGAATATGTCTGGTTTTTTTAGCTGTAAAACTGGTCTGGTAAAAGATACTGTTTCTTCTAGTAAACTTTACTTGTCCTAGCTTTTTAGTCAATCATGCTTGCAACAATTCTGCTAATGTAGTTTTTCAGCAGCATATCTCCCTGCTTTTATGTGCTTTCAACCAACACAAGCAGAATGTAAACTATCTGTCATTCACACATTGCCAAGTCTGGAAAAGTAGTAATAGATCAGAAAAATTAAAAATATATAGGTAGCTTATAATTTTCTTTCATATAGCTGCTTTTTACAAAGCTGATGCTGTTGCTTATCTCCCACTGCAGCTATTCACTGCAAACTCCTATTTCTTTGTAGTTATTATCTGGATTTAAAAGGAATAAAAGATGGTGCATTTCTTAATTTGGCGGCTTTCATCGTTTACATTTGTAGGTGAAAGCTGCCAAGCCCTATTAGGGGGCTGAGCTCACCAGGGGGATACTTGTGTCATTTCCACCCGCTTGTCATGTTATTTTCTCTACACTTGTTAACTCGAACTGTCAACCTGTAAAGTGCTCTTATCACATTTGCACATGAGGTGCTGCAGGAGGTGACATAAGCTAATAGGAGGAGTTCATGGTAACAGAAAATCTCATTTGTACATAGTGGGAGTGATGAGCTCAGGGACTTGCACTTTGATTGCATTGTAATTAATGATGCTTTGTGTATCTTAGTGTGATAGCTGCAGAGACTGCTGCTGTCTCCCTGGTCCTGTCTGGCAGGGTTGTTTCTCCTAAGAGGTGTGGACAGGAGAGAACAACCGAGAGGTACGTGATGTAACTGGACTGATTGCAAGTTTCTCTGCTAGTCACAGCCCATCACTCATGATTAAGAACTGAAAGCGAGTCTTCAGCCTTCTGTCCCTGTTGTGGATATGATGGCTGCAGAACTGTCTTTTGAAGGCATTTCTTTTACATATCAACAATAGAAAGGTTATGTAGATATTCACCGGAATAAATGCTAAGAAAAGGGAACAAAGGAAGTTGCATGATAGTGCCATGTAAAAGGATGGCAAGATAAACTCCTGATGCTGAAGGTCCTGAACATGAAGCTTTCTGCACCTGATATTGTTGAGAACCTGTGGGCTGTTTGGTTTCCTTGTGCTGTTTATTATTACCTCTTTAGAGAGCCCAGACATTATCAACTGAATTTCTTATTATGCTGCATTGCCATTTCTTCCCTTTCCTTAGAAAAAAAGGCTTGTGAAGGGAATGAGTGGAGCTGTTGCTGTCTGGTAGCTGCAGTAATCTGGAACTTACTTTGGTTTGCCCTGGTGGCAAATTGGCTTAGTTCTCTCTTTGTGAGTCCAGAGGGGTCTCCCCTTTTAAGATGATAAATACCTGTGTGAATGCACAGGCCAGTTTAAGTCTGTGTTAGCCCCACATATTTTCCTTCTGACTTGTAATATCACTAACCCTACTGGTTCTTTCATGCTGAAGGGCTGCTTTTAACTTCTTGCAGGGTTTTAGACATTGAGTATTTCCTTGGCTGCTTTTCATTTGTTTTTTTTTCTCAAGGCTTGGTGAATCTGGCCTTGACCGAGTGTTTCAATGAATGGAACAGCTTTATTCCTTCTGGGCCACCTTGCAATTAGTAAGCAAAGTTGATTATATTTTGCCTAACTGCCCAACATTTTTCATTTCTATATAGAAGATTACATCTCTATTTTCTTACAGAGCAAATATTTGAGCCTAGAGCTTAAGGAAGAAAAACTTCAGCTAGCTCTTGAGAATGTTTCATATTAACTCTAATGTAATTAATAAATTACTTATCTATTGCCTTATTTCTACTGCATATCTCATCTCCCTACACTGGGCATTTGTCCCCTGTAATCTTGTATAGCAACTATCTGTAGGACCTATTTGTAAAACTTAACTTTTATTGGATGATTACTATCCCAGGTGGATTTTGTAGTCAGTGGAGAAAAAGATTTCTCCAGGAGATAATATAACAGTGGCTAATGTCAACCTCCTTTCTAAACCATGTGTAGATTTCCTCACTGTTCTCTCTAAAAAAATACAAATCTGGAAAACCTGGCTACAAGGGTGTAGCAGAGGGCATTACAAACAGTTGCAGCAAGTCAGTGGAAAGAATTAATTTGAGGTTTTTTTTTTTTTTAATTTTTTTTTTTATTTGCTGCCCTTGGAAGCCTTTTGGTAAAGGGATTGACTCAGGGAGAGGAGATGGAAGACAAATTTACTGCGAAGTAGATTTCATCCAGATATTCTTGTGTTCAGCAGTAGGTTGTTGTTCATCATTAACAACAGAAATGGTAGAAACATGATTTGGGTTAACCTTCAGCACAAATACTAAAAGCCATGAAACAAATCACCAACCTACAGCTGTTTTTTTAAGGACAGCTTTCCTGCCTTAGCTCAATGTTCCTTGAAGTCAGGAAACCATATTCATACCTGACAATGCATTTGAATATAATAATCTGAAAAGTCTGTAGTTACTACACATTTGCATACTGTTCATCCTGGGCACACCCATGTCAGTCGGTCTCAATCAGAGATGAATATTTTTTTGCAGACTTGCAAGATTAAACTGAGACTGGCTTCTACAACTGTTGCTTTGAATTTCTTAGATTTGATTAGCATTTTTTTAATAACACTCCAAACTGCATGTCAAGGAGATTTAGTTCTTGGTGTTATCTGAAATAGGATTCTTAACCACCTTGGGAAGAAATACATCCTCCCTCTTTAATTTCCTAGAGCATTAATGTAAACAGAGAACATGACGTTTTGTGTTATGATTGTGTTTTTTATTAGACTAGAAGAAATGTATTGGGGAACTTGTAAGAAAAATCAATTGAAATTTTGCATCAGGAGGGATACAGTGTAAATGATTGGATATAACCAAGATCACACCATTATTCTTCATGAGATTGAAATATAAACTGCATTGTCAAAAAGTTGAAAATATCTTCAGTTTAGATTGCTTACTTTAGACTCGATTTAATCCTCTTTTTCAGCATGGCATTTTCATTTCAAGTCTGGAAAAAAATAGTACAAATTTAGTCAAATTTCTTCTTTGTAAGGAGGTTATATTTTTATGAATTCTTACATGAATTGAAGTGATACTGTAGCCTCTTATTTTATGATTCTGGAATTGAAGAACTGAGAAATTAGTGAAGGAGCACACTAGATTTTGTGGTGAGTAAATAAGCCTTTTATATCATCAACATAGAAATGTCAATCACCAAGCAGGTAGACTACTTTTTGCCTGAGAAAATAAAAACATGCTTTCAAAACAGTACTTCAAGGCCTTTTTTTCTTAACTCACTCTCTAGAAAAACATATTCAGAAAAAACCAAAAAGTAACATTGCTCTCAAAAGCGCCTGTGGTAGTACAAGAATTCTTTCTTCTCATTTTTGCAAGAAGACTGACAACTACTTGTTGTAGTAAATGCTCCTACTGCTGGAAAAAAACCCGAACAAACGGAGATGAAAAATGCGTGCTGTGTCAGTGGCCCCTCACAGAGGGTTGAAAAAGTGTGCAACAGGAATAGAAAAGAGATTATTAGGGTTGTAAACAGGTATTAAAATATCCTAGTAAGGCAAAGCAAATTTTTATCTCTATTCAGCCAATATGTTGGAGATAGAAATAAAGAATATCAAAATTACAGATAAAGAGATAACAGGTTAAGATTTCAAGAGCAGATATTACTCTTTCATTACCTGCTTCCCTCTGCAGAGTGATATATTATGGTAGTTTGGTTTGCTGCTCTCTTTGGGATTTATTTCTAGAGGCATGCATATTATATAGCACTTTATCATCTACTTCAGTTGTCCTGCTTACTGATTCCAGGGTGAAATCTGCTTTAGGCTTGATGCACTACATTTCACTCATTACATTCCTAAGAAAGACAAATGGTTGTAGGTCTTTGCAAGTTGACAACTCATAAATAGGATCTTTAGAAATTAGAGGCTTCTTCCTTCTGTCCTTCCTTGAAATGATATAAGCAGTTTGTAAGAACAGTAGAAGAAGGATCAACAGTGCATTATAACAATAAATAATGAAAAATAAATGTACATTGATGGTTATTGTGCATAGCTGGCTCCCCCAGTAATACTCAGGGCATTTTGCGCAGTCACAGTTCACTGTTAGATGCAGACATTTGGCTCCTTAACACAAATACATAGGTTATAAATAGGAAGCTCAACATTTTGATAGAAAGTTATAGCTTGGCCATTAAATTGCCCCGTTTCTTTTTTGGAAAATCCTGCAATCGCTGTGCCCTTGAATTCTTTCTATTCTCAGTCCTCTTGCTTGAAGCTTCCATCCATCCTTCATGATGATATCATGATGATGATGATGATGATATGGATATCATCAGTCATGTTTATTTTCCTTTTTAGTTTTTTTCTGTCCAGGACTGATGGAGAGCTTTATGTGTCTGATCTGTTTAACTTGAATACTTTTTATAGTCGCAGCATTACCTTTATCTCTGTACAAAGCTTGTCATGTGCTTGGAATGCTGTACAAACTTAAAGATATTTGTGATAATTTCATCCAGATCTTTGGGTAATACAGATTTGACTAGTGTAAGAGAGAGTATTTCCTGTTAGTTATACTCTCTGTAGATAAGGTGGAATGTAGCATAAATGTCTTGTTTTTCTGAGACAACACAGTGAAGGGATATAAAAGGAATAGTAATACCTGGACAGAGTTTTTGGACTTTGTGTTTCTTGGAGAAGAACTTTGGTTTGTGGTCCCTGGGACTGTAGGCTGTAAAAAGATGAGGAGCTGGTAACTGTGAGGCTCTCTAACAGGCTCACTGCATAGCCTGAGCTGAGTTGCCTCAGTTTTTCCCCATCTGAAGAAAAAAAAATACAGTCATCTTGCTGGCTGTGAAAATGCTGATGTAATGAGGGGTTAGCTTCCCTAGAAGCATAAAGTGATAAAAGATATTTTACTGAGGGGTTTTGCTATCTCCTAATCTGTGCTTTTCAGTTTAGTGTCTGAATGTATGGCAGAGTTAAAAGCCTGTATGAGCCCTGGATTTTGCTGTAATGAATAGTGTCAGAAGCAGCTGCACATATGTGCATGACAAAGGAAAGATCAAGATTTATGCTTGTAATTCTGAGGTAGCTACTTAATGCTATATTCTCCAGTTTATTATTGCTGTAGTTCTGCTAGTGGTTTTGAGGCTGGAAATATACTTCAGAATGTTGACTTAACTAGCAAGTTGCTATTATTTTGTTCAGAATTAATTTTCCATTTATTAGAAATGTCATAGCTAATTTATAGGTATCAATCTGTTTTATGGAGCTATTGACATTTCAGCCTAGTGGCATTTGTTAGGAGGAAATTAATTTTTTTCCTGTTAGCATTACAATCAGTAAACAAAAATCACCCTTTTATGTCAGTAAAATATGTATTTTGAGAATTACTGTTCTCGTGGGAGAAGGAGATACTTTGACTTGCTTAAGGAAAATCTTATATTTCCTTAATCTGGGAAGAAAGTTATCTATGGGTCTTTTCTATTGCGCTTAAAAATCAACCAGCTGTCTCCCCAGCCAACCCTGTTCTCCTGGTTTTTACTGTAGCACGAACCTCCATTAACTTCCCTGGCTTTATTGCGTTTATATTACTAGAGGAAAAAAATGAGGTTTGTGGTGCATTGACTGGCCAAGCGCATCCAATCTTAGGTTGAAAATGAAAACTCTGACTCCAGTTAGCCTGCAGGCATGGCTGAGCTGTTACAATGGACCTAAGCTGTTTATCTAGCACAGAAAATTACATGTATGTAGAACACATTGGATAAGAGAGACCTGTAAGGGGAATACAGCAAAATATTGTGAAGATGAACTAATAATCTATTTGTTTGGCAATTACAGGCTTTCACACTTGTGACAGAGGTACCCTTTGAGAGGACCACCAGTGTTTTGGTTTTTAGAACTACCTCCTATTATGTTTTGCATTTCATTTTCTCTGTATAAATATGATGCTAAAATTTGCCATTAATTCTACAAGTGCTATATGGAAGCACATGGTAGTCACCTTAAACTACACAACAATTTGCATACAAAAAACCTCAGCATAAGAATGAATATTCTCTTTTGAAAAGAAAAACTGGGCCTTGCTGGAATGCTGCCTCCTGAGAAACAATTTGAAGGATGGATCTGAAGCCTACTGCATTTTAAACTTAAGATGTGTTTTGACTGCAGTTCGCTGGGACACCAGGAACTGTGATGTTCAGTGGAGTCATTGGGGATATTTGGTCACAGTTGGTTGAAGTATGAGTTATGCTTTTCTGGAAACCTTGGAGTGTTACTTTATCTATATGTCAAACAGGAGTAGGAAAGCAGCTATCCATGGTGGAGGACCAAAACTGTATTGCTTTATTAATATAACTAAAAAACAAATTGCCCTCCACTCTCACTTTTGAACTTTTGGTAGCCTGTGTGAAAAATGCTGAGTTTAGGCTGACTTGATTCTGTAGGCTCCAAGTGGAAGAGGGATTTTCTCCAGACTATTGGATAAAAATGTTTCCCCTTTTGAATTGTGATCACTAGTGATCCTGTTGCAAGCAGTACTTCAGTGGCATGTACAGGTGGTGTATTTTGCGTTTTCCATTTGAAATACTATATTTCATTTGTTTATCTTCTGGTAATTTTACCTAGGGACATGAAAAAATGGTATCTAAATCATACTGTAAGGACAGATAGGTAGATTGGAGCATTTAAGTTTCTCATTGCTGTGTACAGATAGCCATGGGTTGGTTTTTTTTACTTTTATGTATTTATTTATAAAAGAGAAGTGCATAAAATGTTAAAAGAGAGGAAAAAAAATCCCTTCAAGTTTTCCATGGAGGAATGGGGAATAATCTGATGGTAATTCTGCGCATTCACTGAGATGTGCACTTTTATATGGTTTTACTTGCTGTTGTGTGTTCATATTTTTTTTAATCAATATGGTTGCCCATACTAATGCATTTTAGGAGTGTGCGTGTCCATGCAAGAGCTGCAACAGGCAGTGATTTAAAGGTTTACTTAATTCTTGAATACAACCCTTGATCAAGTTAACAAAATTGTGCATCACTGGGGAGCAATCTTCCCTGGCTGGGCTCTGCTCTAATCTTACAGATCAGCACAGCCTGCAGAACTGCAGATGAGGAACCCGAGTTTGGATTTGCAGTGCTGAGAGTACATTATACGGGGAGGTAGTTGGTCTCTCACTCACCAGTTCCATAATAAAACACACTTTTATAGATTAAGAGATACTGGTGCTGAGCTCCATATAGCCTGTCACGGGTAAATAAAGTGCTACAAAAATATTGCTGCTTCAGGCTCAAAGCATGAAATAGTGTTTTTGGAACACAATTTTTCAGTTATATTAAACTTGGCCCAGCAGAAAAAAAACAGATTGCTGGTGGGTAGTCTGAGCTGTTGAAGGTTGTATGTCCTGAGTTTATATTCAGGAGGAGAGTCTGAAAAGCCAGGCCCAACTCTGTGCTTATTGCATCAGTGGAAGAGAACTGTGGAGATAAACTCCTCTGCTGGTATGTCCTCCAGACACCCACTACAGTCTCTTTTTGTATTGAAATATAGATGAGTTTTTAGGTATCTCCTTTTGTATTGAAATATATCTGAATTTTTAGGTAATAATTTATGTTGATTAGTGGCAGCTTTCTTCTAGAATTTATAATAAGCTGCTTTGGTATGTTATGCTAACTTGAGAAGAACTCCCTTTGACTATGAAAGGCATGGGCAACTTACTAGTGACAGGAAAAAACGGTTTAAAATGGAAATAGTTAAAATTTGGCTTTCTCTGGTGTCGCTCATGTGAAATATGGTCTCCTCGAGCCAGGTCTGATAAGCTCTTGGAGATCTGTATCACACCTGAGATAAGTCAGCTACCTCAGATGGCATAAAATCAGCAGAATGACTTCTGTAGCAGTGTTGGAAACAGAAAAGTTTTAATAAAAGGCAAAATAACAAAGCTCTTTACAGAGAAAAACTGAGCCAGGCAAGAGCTTCTTGATCCTGGTAAAACACCTCACGGATGTGAGTTTCTTTGTTCTTTTCTTTTTCTAGTAAATTGCTTAGGCGGGACTTTTTGGCTTCTGTCCAATTGGCTATCCTTAAATTTGATGTGAAGTCATGTTACAGTCATGATACAGATTCATAGGTGGCAGCCCAGAAATAGCCAGCAGAAGGCAAATAATTGGCCACTTCTCCATGTTTTTTTCCTTATGCAACTGGAACTCATCTTTATCATCCCCTTAATACCTCAATTTTAACTTAAATGTACTCTAGCACATCTGGTTGTTGGTGCCTTTGCTTCTTGATAAGGTTCCTCTTGATATTAATTTGATTTGGAGGGACGAGGAAGTATATTAGGAAATGGTTTCTGAGGGCAAGGGTGGTAAAAACCAGATACTCTGACTGAAGGGTATTGTAGAATCTATGTCTCTGTGAATCTCTTGGATAAGCGGTGGATAGCAAGCACTATTAGATCACCATTAACTGAAAGTACTTTTTCTGTTGGGTCTGTTATGTTCCTGGACACATATATTGTGTTTGAGAGCGCTTCTGGAGTGTAAATCTGTGTGTGACATTAATAGTTCTGTATTGGCTCATGTGTGCATATATGTGTGTATAATTACATGAATTTGTCGTGAGTTTGAATGTCCAGAAACTCAGAGGATGTTTCTTTGCATCAAAGTCGCTCAGAAAAAACTACATTATGAATGTCTTGGAGGATTTTTTACTTTGGCAACCAGTTTTTTCCCATAAATGTTCCCACAGTGACATTTTGCAAAATTCCTTCAGTGGCACATTCCAAGGTGTGGTAGCACATCAGCTAGCTGCTGGAAAGCTAACTGCTGGTGTTCTCCACCAAACTGATGGAAATCCACACTCTTTTCCAGGCAAAGGGCAAAGTTTTCTGTTCTGAGTCTTCAGATGTTTGAAGTATGTCAAAGATCAGTCATCTTGCATTCCACTAATTTCTTCTGCCTTTAGTGCTTCCTGTTGGCTACTGCAGACCCTTGAGACAAGCAGCAGTAGCAAACACTTGGTAGAGTGACCTGATGGAATTGAAGCAATCTGAAACTAAGACTGTGTATGAAAATATTCTTATATAGTTTTATTAATAAGGGGAAAAGGTGATAACTTGTCCTGTGTTCAGAAATAGAATTGACATTATTTCTCTTCCCCAAAAACATTGAGCAAATCTTTCAGGGAACAGAATGTTGTTTTTAACTCTCTCACCTGTCCCTACACTAAAAATTGCTGTGTAAGGCCATTCTCTTTATGTTATAGAATTGTCTGAAACTCCTGCAGCCATTAATTTATCATGTAACTTACGTTTTACATAGTTAAAATAATGTCTTAGTATTCACTGAATGTATTAACTGTAGTTTAGAAGAAAAATATTCAGTATTTTAAGATGGAAGATAGCTCTGCTAAGGGTGTGCTGTCATTTTCCCCATTTACCACTTCATTTTCTATTCCCTTTCTCTTTCTACCCTTGATTAAATACTGTGCTATGGTGCTCATGAGAATAATTGGGATGAGCAGAAGCATTACTAACAGGAAAAAATTGCAGCCTCCAGCAAGTACTTTTTCTTATTAGTCTATGTGCCACCTTATAAGAATGTGATTAATTTCAGATCAGAACTTCACTTTAATGATGTGCTGATGTAATACTCTATGTAGGTCATTTGTTCTTCCAGCCCCCAAAAATTTGCTGGGCATCGAGGTAGTCCTTGTCTTATTTTTGTATCTGTGATGACCACTGATGGGAGAATAGCTTTTTATACTTATGCTGTGTCTTCACTGGAGGATTTATCTTGGTCTGAAGCCTAACACTACAGAATTAGTAGTAATACAGTAGTTGGAGGTTTTACTTTATTCAAGTAACCAATTGCTGGTAGGCCCATTTTGCTAAAACTGTACTCATGTGGAGAATTGGCTGTAGCACAGGAGTGGAGACTGCATTTCTTTTTTTACTGTGTGATGTCAGTAGGGCATTTCAGAAATGCAGTTTCTGCCTACTTGTTAATTGTAGTCCATATCCTGAATTATCTTGGATCCTGAGATGAAAAATGAAAGAAGAGCAAAACACTGATGGCTAAGCTTGGCTTTGGTCAGGAGTGTTGATGATGTTGGTACTAGGATTGGATGGTAAGAAAATCAGCTGAGTCAAAGCTGTAACTTTTGTGGATTATTCCATATGGTCAAATTATACTTGTTGAAATTGTAAGGCAGCTCTGTCTCTCTATAACAACCTTGGACACTGCTAAAAAAGGCAAAAATTTTGATTCCTAATAATATGGAATTGGTTTGTGTTCATTCAAGATTTGCCTAGTATTTCTGTGTTTTCTCCTTTAATAGTATCAGACTGTCAGGGACTTGGGGGAAAGAAGGGCTGAATGTCCAGCTACAATGGAATAGAGGTAGGAGGATTCAGAATTTTGTTGGTTTTAAGATAAATTATATCTCACTGAGTTTACATACTTCTAGTTTCTGTGACTTCATTAGAAGCATTCATTAGTGCTTCTTTCACCAAAACAAAACAATTTTGCTAAGGCTTTTATTGTTTGGTTTTGGTTTTTTTTTTAATTCCAAAGAGTGAGAAGAACATTTTGGCTTGCACAGCGAAACTATTAAACAGCACTCCCATTCCATGTGAAACCATGTGAACTTTAGACTTCCCTAAAACAATGAGTAAAGGGCCCATGTAAAACATCTAGGGGAGGCAGTGATGTTAAGATGCTCAGTTACAGACTTGCTTCAGTATAAGCACTTGGAAATAATCGTGCTCATGCCCAGCTGTTAGTCACGCATTTCTGCCCACTTGCTCCTTTAAAGGTAGACGTGTTTTTCACTGAAGACTGCAGTGTCGGGGAAGTAATTTCATTTTTAAGTGAATAAATTTAAAAGTGCTGTTTCTTGCTCTTGTTCCTGGCTCCTGTTAGTCAAGGCACAGTTCCAGTCCAAAAGCCCTTCCTGAAATTTGATTAGCTTTGCATTTTAAGCTGGTAGAACGTAACCCTTTGTTCTGAGAACTGCTTCTGTTTAAAGGAGTATGAGATAAGGAATAGTTGAAAATGTTCTTGGGATAGTGTTTGATTAATTTGCAAGTCTGTGGGATGGAAGGATGGTCTGAGGGACTCTGCATGTAAACTCAAGGCTGCTTTGTTGTCTTTACCAACCAGCCAATTCCATGAGCTATCAGCTGGATAAATTTGCAGAGCACCTACTGTGCTGTGAACATTTTATGTGAGCTCTGAACATACATGTGGACAGACATCACATTGCTTAGATTTCACATAGAGGGTTTTGCTGTTCATTAGAGTGTACTGTTCAGAAACTGAAATTAAGAATCAAAATTATTTGCAAAAACCTATTTTTATCTGCTAATTTTTATTCTTAAAATTTAGTAGTAGTAATGATTGCCTTATCTGTCAGCATAAAACATAATCATCTGATATTTTATTAGCAGATGCAAATGACTTGGAAATTTTTGTTCAGCAGTACTAAAATAAGAAATTGCGGTGTCATAAAGTAATTTCATATCTCATAAATTTGGAGTCTGACTCTGAAGAGGAGACTCCTTTTTCACAATCATAGAAAAATATTCAGTGCATGAAACAGCCACAGAATGGAACATGCTTTGGTTGCTGGTTTGAATGTTGTGTGAATTAACTTCTCCTTCTGTACCACGTCCTCAAGAAAATAGTTATCATTTGTATTTAATTACTGTTGGTTGACCCTCAGCCATGAACTGGGAACCTGGAACATTTACCAGCTGCCTGACTAGAAGTCAAGCTTTTACAGGCTTTACAGATGAATAGAAAATGAAGGACTTCTCTTAAATGTAAACTCAAGATGTGACTGATGATTAAAAGAGAAATGTAACATGAGAAGTCTCGTGAGTGAAAGAATAGGATGAAATTTGACATGTAGAAGATTGCAGATTTTTGGAGATCATGGGAAGTACCACTTTATTTGGTAAGAAATCCCATTTAGTTTGCCTTAATAAATTCCCACTAAGTCTCAGGGTTTCTACAAAGGGGAACCTCTGCTATTACATGTATTTAATGTGAGAATTGTCTGAGAAAAAACCCTCTTGTTTTATTACTTTATCACTACTAGAATGCCAGAAAGAACATAATATCAAGTGATGGCCACTGATGAAGGAATTGCTTTTTATACTAATACTGTCATTCAGGTTCGAAGGGACCTTTTGAGGTCTCTAGACTGACCTCCTGCTCACAGCAGGGCCAGGTATGAGATCAGACCAGGTTATTCCAGGCTTGATCCAGCTGGATCTTGAAAGTCTCCAAGGCTGGAGGCCATACAGCCTCAAGTAAGTGTTTCAGTACCTGTGTGTCTTCCTATGGAATGAGTTTCTGCACGTGTCAGGTCTGAACCTCGTTTCAATGCGTATCTCTCATCTCTTGTCCTCTGGGCCATGCACTACTGTGAAAAGTCTAAATCTGTCTTCCCCTTGAACTTCTCTACACTAATGATGGGCTACTTTTAGTTCCATTTGTATTGCATTGTGTTAAGGGCTGTATTATCAGTTAAAGCAGCAAAGATTATTAGTTATACTGTAGAGATTAAATTAATAGCTCTTTTCTGAGTGCACAGGCAATCTATGAATAGATTTATCTTGATGTGGAATTTCACTACCACCCAGTATTCAAAAAGAAATGCAATCTTTAGCAGCTTTTCTTTTTGCCCATTGCTGACTTGAGAGTACATTATGAATGCATGTGTCAGAGGCTGTTATTTTCTCTGACCTGAGTAGAGGCAGTTTCAGAGGTACAAAAATAAACCTAAAACCATAATTTTTCTTTGCTTTCTGCTTGGGTTGAAAGTATCAGCTAGTACTGTATATCCCATGAAACAGAAAACAGTGTTCATTACCCTGAACTGTTATTTTTATTGATAATGGAACAGAGAAATTTAGAATATCTATGTGGTGTAATGCATTCATTACCTGTGATGTAATTTATATGGATACAAAAAGTTGGTATGGCTATTGTACTAGGGCTTTTTTATAACATTAAGAGAAAATGACAAGTTGCCACTGAAAAAATGGCCCTGTGCTTTGTAGTTATCTTTGAATCACCAGGAATGGGCCAGAGTTCCATAACAAGATGATGCTCAGTTTAGGAACTCCCATGAAGAAATAAGGAGTGAGGCAGATGATTGTCAATCACAGGCTGAGATCTTTATTTTTTTTTTGTTTTTTAGGGGGAACTTTCTTCTGAGGATTAAAAAAAAAACCAAAAACCTTTAAAAGTAACTTTTCTTCATTTCACTTCTTAGAAACTTGGTTCTTTTTGCAATGAAATTTTCAAGTATAAAGTTCATATACATCAAGGGCAAAAGGCAGTAAGTACCATATCATCCTGGTCCTAGTTTAAAAGGAAAGCATGTGTGTGGTTGGTTGGAATACAAGTGTAACAGAGAATGCGCTTTGAACTTGCGCACCCAGAGTTAATTTTAACAGGATGCCAGCAAGCTATCAAGTCTGCCACTGAGAATAACTATATTGTACTTCTTAGATTCTGGATAGCATTAATATTTAAATGTGTAAATTTTTCCATTATACTCTAAATTTACAATACAGAGCTCTGATGCAAAAACTGAAGGCAATTACTCTGTGGTGCCAGTAGCCCATTTGTCTCTTTCATAGATCCATGAAGTTGTCTGTTGATTGTTGTGCCTAGAAATTAATTTTTGATTACCTGATTTTCTCAACACAAACAGACTGCCAACTGCAATTCTAAGTCATTCTTTTGGGAAATGTATCTGCTTTCTTCAGATCAGTGAATTTTTCCCAGGAGCTAATTTTTCCACTCAGCCACCTGGTGGCACTAGGCTCCTTCAAACTGATGGACGCTGCTGTAAAATGTGCCTGGCTTCCGACTAGAAGGCTGCTCGATTTCTTGAGTATCACGATAGCTGAGCCTTTTGATTAAAACATGGTTTATGTTTTCCTTATTTTATACAAATAGCAGTCAGATAATATTTGGAGAGCATTTAGAAGCAGCATGCTACTCTGCAGTACAGAAAACAGTGTTGAGGCTTTGGGAAGAGAGCAAGCCGGGTTCTTTTGATTTCTTGGCAGGTGAGGCCCGTGGCAAAGAAGTCTCTTTGAGCTTTTTATTTCTGATGATGCTACTGTCATAACCAGGGGGCTGTAACCCTTCAGAGCTAGGAAACTGACAGTGCTTTGTCCTTGGAGTTGGGAAGGATATGGGATCTCTCAGGAGTAAAGAATCCTGACAGATAAAATACCATGGCAAGTGAAATCCTTATGCTGGAGCTCGGCAAGGTCATATGCCAAGCTTCAACTTGAGACTTCTGTGGTGTTGCCTAAGGGGAATAGATGCCTAAAGGCATTGGCCAGCTGGCAGGCTAAGGAGTTCTCTTGTGATGTGGAGGAATGCTTTGAGTGAGGTGATGGACAGGCCAGCTCAGCATGCTTTTACTCTGCCTCTGTAAGCATCATCTGGCTGTAAAAACAAATTTGCAGCTTTTTGAGTAGCAGAGAGAGAGTATCTAATTGTTGAGAGCTGTTGCTTAGTAGCAATGCAGGTACTGTATGGAGGGGAAAATAAAATCCTACTGTATTGAGGCATAACAGAATTTTGACTTGGTTTCCTTTTTACTATACATTGCCTCAAGACATTTCAGAAAAGAATGATTTAATAATAGATACTGTACCCAAATGAAAAAGCTAAATTTCATGCAGTATGACATCATGGCAAAAGAGATCCTATGTGAATTTTCTGTATTAAATATTGCACTAAATCCTGGGGGTTTTGGGGTTTTTTTAGTGTATAAACACTGCATAGAGATCCTGATTGAAAGGCACCTTTGTCGTTTGGCATAGGATGCTGACCCTGAAGGATGCCATTATGGCCGAGGCAGTTGCAGCCCTCAGTTTTCTATCTGGCTTTTGCTCGTAGCAGATGCAGTGCTTGAATCTTACTCTTACAGATACCTGCTGCAGCTCAGCTTCTGCATTTTGCCTTTGAGACTGTCACTTTCCAATTTAGTGAATGTTGTTAAAGAGGTTCAAAATTTCCCAGGGAAAGGACAAAAAATGTGCTTAGACAATGGGATGGCATCAACCTTGTTCTTGAGGAAAGTAGGCTAATAAGTTGTTAATTGTAAAAGTTCATGCACTCTTCCACTGCAGAGCTGGGAATAATAGCACTGCATAATACTGAACTCCAGAACACTTTTTACATGTGCTGTTTTTTTCACAATGATTGTGTTTGCTTTATGACTCCAGTAAGTGGAAAGAAAAAAAAAATCCTTAATTTTTTCTTGATCCAGTCTATACATACAGAATTAAGGCTGCAGAAGGAATGGGCTTTAATGTTTGATCACATTTTTTTCCTCAGCACATTCCGTATCTTTACCCATGTACTTTTATTTTACACTAAAAGCAGCAGCAGCTAGGAGAAGGCACTTACATGCAGAAAAACATTATAAAAATAGGGATAATGACTAAGAAGGAACATGGCACTGTTTTGGATGTGTTGACAATGTCTGCTAATCCTTGTAAAAAGTGATATTGGAACCTGTTGACTGAAGTGAGGTTAGAACCTGGTTGAGAATAAGTAGTTTGTAAATTTAACATCACTAATATTGATATAGTGCAAGTACTCCAGAGTAAGATACTCAGAAGTGTAGTACGAGTACCTCAGTCTTGTGAACATTTCAAAATAATGCCAGTCTGCCAACCCCAAGACATCAAATACTTGCTGTTTAATATGTCAGCTTATTCCTAAAGACATCACTATATAAATGTGGAAGACTGGTTTCACTGAAGAGACTAAGTTCTTTTTAGTATAAATTTGAAAATTGTTATATGCTGAGTAAGATTTTGTGGCAGGTGTTCTCTAAATCAGCTTATTGTGATGGACCTACTGAAGCTTAGTCCATGAGGATTCATCTCGTTCATGCTATGGGATAAAAACCTGACTTCAGCACTGAGCAAGTCAGGGTTTTCGTGGTGTTGCCTTAGAGTGGAAATGGAGCAGAAACAGTTTGTTATCAGAACCTATAGATGCTACTATCCCATTCAGATCAGAGGACTGTGTTTTAGTTTATTCTGAAAGAAGATTATAACTTACCCTGTGATCTTTTTAAAGTCTAGACTGTTGACTGAGAGGCTTTTTTTAGGCTTCTTAACAACTTGCCCCAAGCACCTAGCCGTTAACAAATAATGAGAGCATTGATTCCATGAAAGGAAAAAAAGTCCCAATCTGGAGCACATTAGACTATTAAATTAAAAATTTACTCCAATTAGTACTGGGGGACTGCTTTCTACTGTAGTAAATGAGGCAGCTGGGAATTAATGGCAAGTGAAAATCGTTATAATGACAGTCTTCTTTGGTTAAGATTTGAGAAAGTTTCTGACAGTGTCACCATGACCTCACAGAGTTTAAATTGCTCTCCAGACTGAAGATGCATAAATGTTGATTAGTGAAAAAGGTCTTTGGAGTACTTCCTAGCAGAACTGAGCCTAGACTGTCTGAGGTCTAACTCCTAAGTGTAATAAGCCACCCATCTCCATTTGTTCAAACACCAAGCTTGTCACATCCTCAGGATAAAGACTTCTATGACTTTATGTATGATATTTATATGGCAAACTAGAGAGCATTTTAACAACCAAGTTGTTGATTCAGTGCAACTGCATTTTTTCACTTACTGTCCTTTTAAGCCAAAAATGTGCTGTTTCTTTGCTATTCTATATTATATGCACATTATTTCTGTTAAATTTATAGGAAGACTGGAAATTGTCAAAGAAACACAGCAGATACCATTTAAAAGCAAAGTCACACAGTGAGCAGAAGGAAATGGAAACAGAATTGGGAGTAAAAGACCTATAAGCTGAGTGAAAAAGTTTTGTGCTTCGCTTTGTGGTAAATCCTGTACCTAATGTTTTAAAATTTTGTTTTCTTCTGTTCTAGACCCTGATTGAATCTCTACAACACTTATATGGCATTTGGGCCCCATATATGTGTATATATAACATGTTTTATGTAACTTTATTATTTGAACTTCACTGATTGGGATGCATCAGCAACTACATTTTCTCAATCTGATAAGCCTGAGATCAGTCTGATTTTTTTTTAAGCTGCTATATTGACTCAAATTACTGAAGGATTGGATGTCCTGCAAGCAAGTAACAGTGTATGATGCAATTAACATTGCTAAGGGTTATGTTGTACTTAAAATGAACTCTGAGTTCATTGCCTTACAAAGGGAATCATCTTCAGCTTCTGCTTTAGGCTCTGAAGCAGTGATGAAATAGCACTGTTGTTGGGGTAGGCTGAACAGACAGAGGTGCCTAAAAGCTTCAAGCTAGCCTAATTATCTTCCCTGGCCTTAGTTCAAGGTGTGTTGTACCTCTCCAAGAGTGTTGTGTTCTCAAGCCTTTCTGCTTTGCTCTGGCAGGGAGATCACCCTCTTAATACACACTGACTTCATCAACAGATAATTTTTGTGGGGAGGCGAGTGCTGCGACACAGCCAGGTTCTGTTGGTTGTCCCTAGTTGTGGTTGGCAAGGTTTGGTACAGTTTTGGCCATCTCTGAATTTGGACATAACAGCCAGGTGAACTCTGATACCCACATACAGTGTTGTGTTGTTAAGCTGGGATGCTTGGCATGCCAAATTTTTCTGTGCAGGTGTAGCACCTGCGAAAATCGTGGGAAAGACTTGGACACTGTTTGATAGATATTGAGGCTGTTCTTTCATTCTGTGGTCTAGAACCAAATATTTGTTAGAAGATGATGCAGATGTAGATACTGAAGGAGATAGGTGTCTTAAGCATCAAGTAGTTTTGAAAGTACAGGGGAGAAGTAGCAAAGCCAGTCAAATGGCTGCATTGCAGGATTTCCAGCTAGTGGCTGTGGTTTCTGTCTCTGCAATTTTGATTACTCTGCAAGATGGGATGTTGCATTTTGTACAGCTGCAGTTAGTTAAAGCTTGTAATCATTTGCCTTGCTTTAAGTTCCCAATTCACTGCCCACTCAACTGTGATAATAAAAGAAATAAAATCTTTCTTCTGGACCAATAATTGACATTACAGTTTTTCTTCCAAGAAGAAAAGAAAAAATCTAAACAGAAACCAAACCAAAAAAAAGTGGAGAAAAGTATGCGGTAGTGGAAAAATGCCATTTGAGCAGAAGAATTTCTCAAAGAATGTTATAAACCCCTGTTTACCAGAGCAGCTGTAGGCCAAAGTTGCCATGGAAACAGAAAAAATTCAAATAATATTAGCCATAGCATATCTATTATATATTGCATTAATGACACTATACCAAAGGATCACTTGTGGTTTTATTTGCAAGGCTCATTTTCAGTGATTTATCACCAATATTAGAGGCTAGAATTTAAAAGTAGAAATGGAAGGTTTAGCCTTAATTGGCTTCTAATAATATTGGGAAGGAAAAAATATTTATTGAATCATATGTCTAGAAGAATTTTGAGTTTTTGATATGCAGAAAGTTCTTAGTCTTAGAAATAAAATCATGCTCAAGCCATAAAACAGATTATTCTCACTTGACATCCAAAAGTGCCCACTCCAGCAGTATAGCTGATATAACTAGAACTGGAACATTCTTTTATTCACAAGGAAAATCAATCAGTTCTTGAACTTTCTATGTACCTGTTTGGGGAAAGGAGTTTGAGTTCAGCTATGCCTGCCAGATGACTGTGGCTGGTGCTGGATTGTGACAATAGGTGAATTGTTCTGATGTAGTTTGTCAGAGCAATGATATTCTTTAGATAAGAGTTTGACACAGGAGTGGTAGGGGTTTGTCATGAGTATAAATACTGAGGTTCTCCCTATTGTATCCCCTGATATTAAATGCTTCTCCTTTTGGCACTCAGGTTCTCACTAATTCTATGTTTATATTCTTTTTTCTTTCCCTCTATGTACCACTGGTTGAGAAAAGGCAAAAATAGAACTGAAGATACCTTAGGTGTCATAAAACAAATTTTGACCCTTTAAATATTGACTGAAACACTGACTTTGGGTGCTTTCAGAACACAGACAAAGTTTCAAGTGACAGAAAGTTTAGGTGTAAGTCATGTTTGTAAATTGAGTGGTTTGGAAAAAAATCCCTGACCAATCCGTGTGTTGGTCCAACCAACCTGGTGGGCACTGTTAAGGTGTATTCACATCTCTAAGGTATATAAAAATAAGCTTCACAGATGGGTCTGAATTACATCCTATATAAATGCAGGATAGAGACACTCAAGGAGCTTTTTCTGTGTTTGGCAGAAAAATCTGGCGAGAGTGTAGAAAAATTACACGAAGCTGTGTTCTGATAATGACTGCACTAGAATGCTTCCATAACGCTTTGCCTATTACAAAAGCTGTAAAAATATTAACTAATCCGTAAAGCAGGTTACATGTCGCAGATGTGTCCCTCTGCTGGGAGGAAAGCATATGTATGTGTGAGTGAGGAGGGAAAAAAATTATTAAAGGAAGCTTTGTGTGGTCCCTCTAAGCTTTATTGCATTTTTTTGGACTGTATTTTTGTACTTTCTTAAGCATGTCTTTTTCCCCCTTGAATTCTGTAAATGAAATTGCAGATGGGTATATGAAAAATGTATACACCTTTTTGAACACAGAAAATCCCATTGTCTTGATTCTATTTACAAACAAAGTGAATCTCAACTCTAAATTGAGTGGTGACTATTAAGTAAAGCACCTCTCTGATAGTTTTTTCCTTTTTTTCATAGATACAGTTCTCAAGCTTTCTGCTGCATGGAAGCTTTGGCACATTTTCCGTGTGGCTTTTACTTTAATAGTCTTGAAAAATAGTAAATTTAGGGTTAGGTGACTGCTATCTTTCATCAGGTCTGTCAAGAGCTGATCTTTATCTAGGGTTGACCTGAACATTTAGATTTAGAATGCTATGATAAATAATTAAAATTGCTTAAATTTGCTTAAAATTGTATAAAGCTACAAGTTAAATGCTGAGGCCACCTATTGCCTCCCAGCTCTCTTCAGAGCTGTTTAGCTGTGCCTGTGTTGCGGGTGGGTGTGTGCACATACCTGTATATGTGTATGAATTGAAGATGGCTGCTGAACTAAAAATGGGATTGTTTAGGAGCTGAGGAACAAGGTCAGTCTTGCTGGGATGGTCCTTGCCCTCGTCTTCACTGGGTCTGTGGAGGCCAGGATTCTCTCTCTCAAGTGTTGGAAACTGGATCCAACGTGTGCTGCTTCTTCTCTCCTCATCTTTGTGCACTTGTCTTTGGCTTTATCTTGTCAGCCTCCACCCCAAAAGGAAAAGGAGGGGACTTTATCCACCTCTCTTATAGGTCATCTAATTTTTGAAGTAAGGATTTGTTCTGATTCCATCACTTGTCTCACTCCTGTCTGTTGCATCACCATTGTTATCATCTTTCTGAGGTTTTTTGTATGTTTTGCTACACATGGTTTGTGCAAATGTGTCACTATTCTCTGTTTGAGTCTTTGGAACTGCATGTTATTCATATTCCTGTGCTTAGCATGTTAAAAAATCCTTTTGTCTTGTTACCAGTTATACTATTGGTGGCTTTCCTGTGCTACCAAAACACTGGCTGTTGCTCCTCTATTTTTGACTGACAATGTGGCAGGACAGAACATGGGCAGGTCGTGTTCCTGCCACCAGCAGCGCTTGTGCTTGGCTACATTCCCCTTGAGTGGCTCTGGGGAGCTGGCCAGATCTGTGGCACAACGAGCCCTGCGTGGGGGAGTGCCAGCCTGAGACCTGTTGGGAGACTCCATTAGTTGTAATCACTCAGGCAAGAGGAGCATCATTGCAGACATTGATTTAATGCACAGAGAGAATCGAAAGGGCAGAAGCACCAATCAGGTGGAAAGTACTGCTCTTCCCTTACACGGCTGAAAGAGTGCACGCAGAAAATATTTTAAAGAATAGTCTGATGGATCTGAGCTCTGTAGTTAGACTGTGCCCTCCACTGCTAATTTTCTGTCTTTGGTTCTTAAGGGCATATTAATTTATTATATAATTGGATTTTCACATGTTAGCTGCAGAAGATGTTTTTACCAAACATGGCAACGCATATTTTTTCTTTTCTAAAGTCTTCAATTTATTCGTGTAGGGAATAATATGCTTTTTGGGGGGTGCTGTTCAGGAGAAAAGAACTGTTTTAAGCTGCTCTTGGTATATGAAAGTAATCCATAAGCTTTACACTTGATGCAAAGATTTTCAGGCTGTTGGCAGAGATTCTATGTTTTTAAAAGTTTTTCTGTTTGCTGGATTTCATATACTTTCATTTTCTCTTTGAAGTGTGTGGGAGAGAGCAGAAGGGGAAATACTTCATTATGTCCATGAATTATTCAGGTATAGTTCTAGCAGCTAACATTACTTTAAATAGCTCAAGGTCTTTCTTTTTCCTTGAGTATGTCTCAGTTTTCATTCTTATGCTGATTGTATGCCACGTTCCTTTGTTGAATACAATTTTGATAAAGTACTATCCTTCAGCAATCTTTAGAAATCATTTCAGTCTTGAAATAAGTATTTAATTTTGTTCTTCTCCAGCATCAGATATTCAGTGACCCTCCGTTGATACAGGTGAATTGTTATACATGTGACTTTATGAAAAATCAAATTATTCTCCCTAGAGTGTGTTTTCTATATACTCTTGCAAAGACATTGATCTCAAATAGCCTCCCACATATATTTATACAGTGAAGGAAAAAAGGAATCTATAATACTAGATATTAACATTTACTACATAATTTCAGTGGGGAGGCATGAACATTAAATCCTTACATTTTGGAAATGTCCTTCCCCTCCTACTAGTAATATATGAAAATCTGTATTTAGAAAATAGTTAAGAACAGTTATACAGAGGAAGACAATTAGAAAGATGTCTAGAGGCCAATGTGAGAGGAAAGTAAAACAGAACCCAAAGTGAATTTAAAATACTGTTCTTGTATTTCTAAAAATATCTTTGAAAATTCAGTGATCCACTGCATAATCACTTACGCAAATGAGACCCTTGCTATTATTCCTGGGGGGAAAAAAGTGTTAAAAAAATATTTCCCTGGGATTTAGGGCTTACCTGATACAGTCTGAAGAGGCAGTGGGGCAGAATTACAGACAGTTGAGGAAAAATGTATCTCTGTGTGTGTGTGTGTGTGTGTGTGTGTGTACAAGAGTCAGGTTTCCCAGAGGGATGCCCATGACCAAATCTCAACTGCTCAATTTAGTTGCAACAGCAGTGAGAATTTTGCAAGGCAAGCATCAAAGGAAGTGCAGTGACAAAAGAGTGTCAAACAGAGCAAAGCTTGACCAAAAGATCCATTAAAGATTGAAAGGTAGTCAATATGTCCATGTTCATGACAGTAAGGTTATAGCAATGTATTTATAACCAGGGTTAACTTGTGTATATTTTCTTCAGCCATGGACGTGTTTGAGAGAAATGTTTTTGAACTGCGCAATTGCGAACATGCCCATGCTTCAGTCTTGTAGCTTAAGTTGCTTACTGGACCTCAGGTTCTCAAAGCCCTTGAACCATCTTTGAGCAAATAATCAAGATTTTGTTGCAGTAACACAGATCAGCAATGAAATGGAAATCTCAATCTGTGTAAAAGAACCTGGAAATACCCTGGAAAATGCAAGGCCCCAGATTCAACCTGTGTGTGGTAACTAGAAACACTGTCAGAAAAAAAGAATTACATCCCCTTGCTCAGCAAAACAAGATTTATCAGGGCTGAATCTCTCTCAAGATGATCACTGTAGCTCTTGAGAAATATATGAAAGTTGTTTGAATATCATGTTGACCAGGGAGTACATGTTAATTAGAATAAAATTAAAAAATAACAGATACAACATTCCAAAAATGCTGGTAATGACAGAGAATCTCTCTCTGCAGCCTTTGGGACCTTGCTGTTACTTGATTATTTCAATTGTTGAGAAGAGCAAGAAATGTAAAGATGTGTGAAAATATGAGGGAAGTAATCTTTTGATTGGTGCCACTGATTACTGGCTGGTTCAAATGGGAGATTTGTTACCTCAACCCGATTACTAAACTTAGTTTTATCTATGAGTTGTAAATACTCAGTTCTGCATGGGTTTAGTCTGCTTGGTTTATATGTGTTGTGCAATTAATACAATTTTACTTGGTCCATGGGGAATCAGATTATATTGTTTAACAAAATAATATACACGAGTGTATTTGCATATTCATATGTGTGTTTTATTCCCATTTTTAAAAAGCAGAGTAGTCAGTTTTTAGAGGACTATACTGTAATTCCATAAGAAGTAATTTGACTAGGTATTTATATGCTTAAGTTAGTTATTTGGAATAATAATTAGGAAAAAAAAACATAGTAAAGAAGCCTTCATAAAGAGTTGTTATTTGCTTTTCATTATTTAAAGCTCAGTGGTAGATTTGAGACCTGTAATCTTAGGCATTTTACATATATTTACTGTAAAACTGCTGTTATTTATTCCAGACTCATTTTTAGTGTTGTCCTCTGAACTAAACACGTATAAAAAATAATTAAATACTCTGCTATTCTGGAAAAGGACTAAAATTTATGTATTATGCACTAGATTTCTTTTCGTTTGCCATCCTTAGGAAGGGAAACTAGAAGGAGACAAAGGAGATTGGGAGGGTAATAAGGTGTAGGAAGGAAATCTTCTTCAACACACCTGAGTGAATTTACTGGCTGGGGGTACTGTGTGCCTGGTACATCTCTATTGCTAAAAAGTTTTAGGTGTTTCTGAACTATACCTTTGCAAACCACTGTGTATCTTTTGATACTAAAGCTGTTTAAAGGTCATATTGCTTAAGAATGTTAAGGAAGTTGTAACTAGGCCCAGACTAAGCTGAGTACCATTGAATTCAACGAGTCCTGTGTAAGATACCCAGTTGGATGAAAATAGCGGTTTGTACTTTTTGTGGTTGCTGAAAGAATTTTAAATATGAAAATGTTAATAAGAAGTTACTGATGCTTTGAAAAATCCTTAGATGAGCATCCTGTTCTGCTCACAGCCATTTTTGGTTATCAAACACATCCTGAGCCATTGTATGAACCGCTGCCATTTAGGCTGAGTTTGTAACATTTAAATTATTACTGCTGAGTTCTTGTGTGAATAGAAGCTTCTTAAATTAACAGTGGTAGTCCACCAACTCAAAGGTGGAAATTATGGCTGGCAAACTGAATTTATTAGTTTTTAAACTGGTTGCAGGCTGTGTTGACCAGGAAAATCTGAGACATGTGGGCAGATGCTGGATTAAGTGTATTCACGTGCTCTTCTCACAGGTTATGATCAACTTCCAGATAGAGTACAAGAAAAAAGCACAGTCATGTTAATTTTGAGTCCATTATGAAGTCAAAATGATAGTAGAAATCAAACTTCCTGGAAGTAGGAAGTATGGGTTAAGGCTTCTGAAGGGCTATTACAGGGTCAATAAGGAACTTTTTGCTGCAAGGTTGTGCCTTAACTAAATGGTTTGCCTCCTAAAGTAAATAAAAGGTATGCCACCCTAAATAGACAACAAATGATTCCTTGAGACTTTGATGTAAGAATTAATTTATTTTTCTTTATGTAGCAAAGCCTTGAAACTACTCACTTGGAATGCTCTTTAAGGCTCAATCTCTCCCTTATTTTTTTAATATTTAATTGTGTTATTCTTCAAAGACTGCAGTGGCAGTGGTGAGGGGAAGAATGGGCAAAGGGTCAAGAGATATTAAACTTTAAAGGAAATTACAATTTTTGCTAATTATCATAGCAACAAAGGAATAATGAATCCTGGTGAGGAGGCAGAGGGGTGGAGGGTGTTGATTTGCACTTGCAGCGCTATCGCTGAGCTGTGCTATGACATTAGGCAGGTCATTCTGAGAGCTCGGCTCCCTTATTTTATAATTATATGTTTTCAGAAAATAGTTAGAACAGCCCTGGGAATCTAAGTAATGCTCTCTGCTTGGGTGGGCTTTTATTCATTCTTGGTTTGTGTCCATGGAAGAACTCTGCTCACAGGTGGGCCATCAGAGCAGGGAATCATCTAGACTGCCTTCGTTGACATCCTTGGAGGTGAAGCAGCCCTGTCAAGCCCTTGTTCTTGCCATGATGGCCAGTAGCTGCTTTAGTCTCAGTCCTGTGATTTGTCCCTTTATAAAGAGCAAGCAAACTCCTGGGAACAGAGGTGTTTGCCTGGAGGAGGTACTTATGAAAGAATAAATCTGGGGTGGCTTTGCTTGGTCACTTCAGCTTGCCTGCTGTTGTTGGTGCAGTTGAAGAGGCTGTAGCAAAGGGAAGGCCAAGGGGTCACAGGTGCTTTGAAAGGGCAGCTGGGAGCTCTCAGCTCAGGTGGATGAGAAGAGGTGTTGCTGTGTGGAGCAGGATGTACATCAGCCTTGCACAGCAGAGAGCATGGTTTGCCTCCACTTGGAGTGTTACTCAGGTGGTGAAGATCTTCCTGAAAAGCAGTTATAAGCAGGAGGAGAGTTGACTACAACCTGTTTTCTTTTGGTCCCTCTTACATGGTTTTTCAGCTCTTCAGTTTAGAAAATTGTGGTTCTGTTTGTGTTTGTTAATTCCAAATCAAACGGAATTTGTTTATTGATTAAGGCTGTGAGTCACTGTGTTTTTCCAGGCAATCTCCTGGGATTTCAGATCACACATAAATTACTGCCCAAGATGTAGGAGATGCTCAATTAACATGAATTCATTGCTCTTTGCTGGTGTAGCTTATCAAAGGACGCTCAGCATTAATATCAGTGTGGATTCAGTTGGTCAACTGTAGTACAGAAAATAATTTTAAGGTTAAGAACAAACCTGTGTACTCCAAGCTTTTTACATTTTGCTTCCACAGGCATGAAAAACTTGTTCCTGTTGCTTAAAAATTGTAGGGATTGTTCTTCTGGGTGTTTTCCATGTAACAAAAAAAATTTGGTGAAAAGGCAAGATATAAACAAAGTATGTTGTACTTTGTCTGAGTTTAATATACCATTTAATTAAGCTTGAGTGCACAATAGCATCTACATTTAAAAAGGGAGCAAAAAATCTAGTAACAGCATTAGCAGTGGCTTCTGTGTCTCATAAGAGGTTTCTTGTCCTGATGGTAAGTCGGGGAAAGAATGCAAGAAAAGTCCTTATGTTGTTTGTGAAAGAGTAGAAAACAGAATTTGAAGAAATAAATTCTCCAAAGGGTTAGATAGGTGCAAGTGGTGAATAGGAATAAGAGGTGACATCTATTGTAGTGGGAAAATACTTTGAAGAAATAGAAGACACCTAAAAAAAAATACAATGGGAACTGAAGTCAAGAAGGGCTTTTACTAGTTTAATGTATACTGCTGTCATATTTCTATACTTTCTATACAGCAGATGGCTATGCAGAGATTTCCCAGACAGTTCAATGCTTTGGGATGATAACCTGGCCTCTTGCACTCTGATTTGTTACGTTACATTGGTGTTGGGAGCATGTGCAGTGCACAGGGCACCAGCATCCATCCCATGCAGCATCTAATGACTTAATTTGCCTGTGGATGGACTGAAAAATTGAGCCCTGCAGTATTGCTTGCTGATCAGCAAACAAATTGCCAGCTGGAGAAGGCATTGTATTAGCCTTGGTTTGGTGTTGGTGACTGTGGAGACAATCATTGTATTACCACATCAAAAGAAATGACCATAAAATAAAACACACATGGGAAGAAGATGGAGAATTATTACCCCTGTCTATAAACATGCCTTATCTGTCTGTGGTTAAGACTAGGCAAACAAATGGTAATGGGGACCTAAGCAGCTACACTTCAGAGTCAGGTTTCTTCTCTGTCTATATAAGCCTTTGCCACCCGCATAAGTACTTAAAAATTGACAAGTTGATAATTCATGCTTGAATTTCCTGTTTATGCTAGATTTGCATTTCTATCCTTTTGATAAATAAAACAGTAAATCTCTCTTCAAAGTATATTAGTAAGGGCAGGCAGTGCTCAGAATTCCAAAATTTAATAAAAAACATGCACTGATACTTTCATGTTGTGCTAAAAATAACATTTTTATTCTTCATAAAAAGTTAGGATTAAACTTGCAAAAACACAATACCATCACTAAACAGTAAAAAAAAAAAAGGTAGTTTATATTACTTGTACTTCTGTGTTTTTTTGTTAAATATTTGAGATCCTCTAAAAAGACAGTGGTGACCAACACGTTTCAGGTTGGACAGTTGTTTCTTACCATTTCTCACTGGTCTAATGTTAGCAGAAAAATCTTTTGTAGCTCCTCCTTAACTACGTTTTTCAGATCTGATTGGAAATAATTTTGTGCAGAGCAATTTGGCTAAAACATCTGTCTAAATGTTTCTAATGCTTCTTTTCTTTGCTTTTTTAATGTGTGCTAGGATGTTTTGAATAACTTGGGTTCTTGTGAGTTGGATGAAGATGACCTAATGCTTGACTTGGAGTTCCTGGAAGAGCAACATCACCAGCGTTCTGGTAAGTCAGATAAATGCTGTCTGTCTTCAGTAAGGTAATGTTATTCTAGGAATAAAAAGTAAATATGTTCAGTACAATTACTTGGAAATAGAAAGGAGTAATTTTCTTGGAAGGAGGAGAGTGGTATTCATTTTTTAGAGTTATTTCTAAATGTGTTTGTAATTAATCAGATAAATGCTGTTTACACAGCACTTGGACTTCATATGGTCAGTTATGAAATGGAAGTGGTTTTTACAGCTACAGAATTTCAGTACCAAGGGCAGACCCATCTGTTTTTCTAAATACTTAAAATGACTGCTGCCTAGCCCAGGCACTTAACAAAAGAGCATCGGTGGAATAATTGTGATCACATTTTGTGTGTGCCAGAATAATATTTTTCAAGTAAAGAAGGTTTGGCTTGAAACGTGAGTGTAACTTGATGGTTTCTCTCATGTTTGGTTAAAACCTTGTTGCACTGCTAATAGCAATAAACTATTGCTATATACTGTGTTTACTACCATTTTGTAGTAGGATTATGCAAGGTAAGTTGTTGGACCTGTGAAGAGGAATTTCCTTTGCTGGGATGTGGGACAGCAGGGCCTTGTCTCTGAATAGAAGTCCTGCTAAATCAGCAGGGTTTGGAGAGTCTTCAAACCTTTGAGGGACTTGTGCTTAATCCCAGTTCTGGGTTTGTACTCTGCTGTGATGCTCTATTCTGACAGTGCTGTGAGCTTAAGCCCAAGGAATTCTCACCTTCTCTTTTACCTGCTGTTCCCTGATCCCAGTTTCTCCTACATAGATGCCCCTAGTGCACATTCTTGCAGAATCCTGTGGAAGTGGGGTTTTTGAGACATGTGCTGGCAGGTGTGGACCATCTTCATTTCTGATTCCTTCTTAGATGCAAATTTAGCAATGGTTACAGATAAATTGTTTGAATTGTGATCCTGTTTGATATTTTCTGTGTTTGATTGTTCTGTGAACGTATCTGAATTATTTCTATGACAGTTCTGTTTAACCATTGTGCCATGCTTTTAAACCTGTTTGCATATCTACTTACAGGATGAAACATCCGTTCTGTTTGATTTGGTAGTGAGTGTGGAGGGTTGCAGCAGTAACATGTTCATGATTATAGTTTTCTAAATTGTTGGAAGCTGGGATGCAATAAATGAACAGCGCAGAAAAGGACTTCTCTAACCCATTCTGAATAGTGCTATTAACTCTTTACAGAAAGTTGAATGAAGGGTAAGGAAATGTGGTTTCAAAAAGCTTCAGAAACAAACATTGCATTTTATAAGAAATCATATGGGGTTCAGAGTTATTTATTCCCTGGACTGGCTGGAAAGGAGTTAACTGGCAGAATTTTCCATAAATAAACTTCCCTGATGTGTTGCACTTGGCCTGACCTTTGTTTTCCTTCTTTTTTTTTACAAAGCACTGAATTAACAGTGAAAGAAAAATTATGTCCAGTATATGATTACAAAGATTTTGTAGCAGCTTCTAGAGCAGCTAAAATAAGAATGTCTGAGCAACATACTTGATAGAGAAGTAATTAAGATGGAGATGTGATATGACACATAATCTTCCTGCTCTTGGCTCATTATCTGGAGCAAATGAGATGCTTTTAAAACGGAGATCTACATTGTCCTCTGAAGAATGGTGGTCCATTTCTATTCTGAGCAATGAAGTAGAGATGCACTCTGCAGTGTGCACATTGTCTTTAAACACAAATGTGTTTATTTTAGTGATATTTGCTCTTTGGTTTTATTTGTTTGGTAGTGAATCTAGCTGCAAAAAATCTAGGATTTCCCTAGCTGTCACTGTTTTTTTAAAGTCATTCACTTGGAAGAAAGATTTGGAAGGGTAGAGCTACAGTATGAAGTTGACTCAATTTCACCAAAAAAAGCTGATGTCTTTATTTTTCTTGAGGATCTGGCCCAAAATAGTTCATGTGATTCTAAGTCATCACCTTAATTTGTGTTAAGATATTGAGGCAGTATGCTTGATTTTTAGTGACTTAGCATTTGAATACCACTGAAGTGCAAAAAGGCCTTGAACTAGATACTGACATTTAAACACTTGTAACAAATTCCTTTTCTGATTCCTTTGTGAAGTTGTGGCCAACTTCCAGCACTTAAGAATTGTCAACAAAAATTCTTTCCAGTAATTCCAAGTCAATCTGTTCTATATTTTCACTTCTGAGTTTGCTTTTTTTTTTTTCCCAAGAGGCATCTCTATTCATACCTAAATAGAATTCTTCTAAACATTTTCAATTAAATTACAGTATCAAATATTTTTGGTGCAATTTTTTTCTACAGGCACCAGAATAGAAGAAGTGATCATGGTAAAGACATACAGCTAACTTAACACAGAGCTTGAAACTTTCATAAATTCTTTAGATTGAAATTGATCATATTTCTGGGCATACACATATAAGCTCTTTGAGGTAATTGGGAGGTAATGTATGATTTTTAAAAGATTTTTAATTCTGACTGCTTCAGAAACAAGAAGACAGCAGAATGCACATGGAGGATGAGCCAGTACTGTTACTGTAGAACATAGTATACTAATGGAATTTGAATTAAACCAAAGGACTGTTTAATTCTTCAGGTGTGTGACTGGTCTGACAAGTAGATGATTTTCTGTAGTTTTTGCCAGTTGCAGGTTTGTTAAACTACTTGTGAAGGCTTCTTTAAAATGATGAACTCGAGAGTTTACCTATGGTTCGCTTCAGTAAAATTCAGTCAGGACAGCTGCAGGCATACAGATTTGTGAACCTCCTTTAGTTAGAGGTTAGATGGATGTGCTGTCTCTTCTATAAAGCTTCAGCCCTATATTATGCCAGCTTTACATATTTAATCCATTTTATTGCAGTATTTGTTTACCTTCCTAACAAGTTCCTCATGTTTCTCTAATACTTGCAGGGGATCTGTGTACCTGACATTAACACATATGTTATACTAAAGTCATTTGAGAGGTAATGCATGTGTTCTTAGTCTGTTATCAAAATTAAGGTGTTCAGGAGTATAAAAATATTGCACAAAATGCTGCTTTTTGAATAGAAACATTAACATCGTGCTGTTCTGGAAGTCAAAGGTGTCAGCAGTACTGTGACTATTTGTATTATGGTTAAAATCCTGTTGTTCTGTGTACTGATGCTGATTGCAGAATTTATTTGGTTAAAACCATCAGTCCTAGAGCCATATTGCCATGCACTTGTGCTCCATTTAGCTTTTGATAAACAATTCTGTGGGGAATTACTATGGGGAGAAATGTTCCAAGAGAAGCTTTGTTCCGTATTTTGAAATAGATTGAAATATGAGGAGGTATAATTGGAAAAATATTCAGTTCTTTCTTGGGTTGTTACAGAGGGATAACTAGGGAGTAGCTAGGAATAGCTATTTTTTAAAAGGCTATGAAAATTTCTGATGACAAATTACATGAATACAAGGGCTAATGTCACATTTCTAACTTGAATATCAAAAGTTATGCCTCAGTGAGGAGACTGTATATATATCAAGCTGTGTCATTTAGCCATAACGATTCTGAAGGGTACTGCCCCAGTTAATAAACACTGTTGATGAACTGATTAATGGCAAATTGAGAAATTCTCTTATATGCCATTAAGAGCTCCAATTTTTTAGAGATTTGTTAGTTAAGACACGATTTACAGTAATTTTTGCTTTTAGCTGCTGTAGTTTTTAAGAACAGTATTTGTTAGTGTGAGGATATCTCTCTGAATTTGTACTGAAGCTTACAATATAATACTAATTTAACAAAATAATTGTATTGTATTGACCTACCATTGTTATAATGACCATTTATGAACAGAAAATAGGATTATATCGGAAAGATTTCTGGGAGAATTCGTTATTAAGGAGCTTTTAAGAGGAGCTACAAGCTAGTTGGTAGAAAAGGAGATGTTCCAGAAAGTGGTATGCTGTGTAAATTAAAATTTAGAAATAGAAAGAAGAAAGAGACAAAGATCTGTTACCTCTTTTGTTGTTTATGGTCGTTTTAAATTATTTATTTATTACTTCAACTTATTTTTTACTTGTGCTCTTGTTCTGTCCCCTCAGCTTTTCCCTAATGAGCTGGTTGCCCTCCAGCAGCATCCCCATGAAATGAGGTTCCTGCAAAAAGGTGCTATAAATCCTTTTGAGTACTAGCGAATTAGCAGATTAAAAGATACCCCTAACTTTTTCTCTAACCATACAACAGAAGATAAGGAGACACCTGCAAACCTCAGGCAGATGCTTCTGCTTTGGACATAGATGTCTGTGCTTTGCTGGTCTTAGCACACCTTTAGAAGTCTGGAATTCCCTCATTTCTGACTTTCTCACTGTGAGTTTACTGCTTTAATTTACTGCTTTTGCTTCTGTTTTAAAGGCTGTATTGTTGAGAATGTGAGACAGAGACATTTTATTATCCTGCCTAACACAATTACTTTGAAATTTAATAAAATAATATTTATATTGGGCTTGGTGAGTGTAGAGCTCTGCTGCATACAAATTCAAAATATTAATCAATATTTTGCATACGGTTCTTAAGATGGAATGCTTAAAATGAAGCATAATGTGACATACCTGATGAGTCTTGAGGATGTTTTTTTATTAATCTGAGTAAATTAGACTTTTTAAATATGCTGCAGCTTTGATTTCCGGTTGTAAAATAATGAAGTCTGTGGTTTCTATAGTGGGAAATCATTGCAGGTTTATAGAAAGTGACGGCATTAATTTAACTTCATTCATTTTCCTTTTCCCTCGTGAAACACAATGTATTTGATTCCAAGTATTGATTAGTCAAATGAATGAGGAAGACCTTTATATTCAGTGATACAAGCAGTGGGGAATTTATTCAAGTAATGCACATTAATGTGCCCGAGTTGAGTGCTGTTGTTGTGCTGTAGCCTATTGAAAACTAAGTGGTTTTATGTGGTTGGTGTTGCCATTAAATCAGCACTGCAGTAAATCGTAGCCTTTTCTGAAAGTTCACGAAAGCACAGCTATCCAGGGGCTTTGGTAATTCGTCAAGTATTTACCATGGGTGCAGGGTGCCCTGCATCCTCCTACAAAGATGTGTGTGTGTAGCTGGGATTTGCAGCGAGTGGTCCGGCTGAAAGTTGGGGGACTGCTCCTGGTGCTGAATATTAAGCACATGTTCCTGTCTCTTCCCCATCAGGCTCCACACTATGCAGTGACTGTTCCTGGGTGTGATATTGATTAGCTGTGTACCCATGCTGGCCTGTGCATCCATCATGTTGCTGCTGGAATGCTTGCTGAATAGTTTTGAATAATGTAGCTTGCTAGAATTTTTAGGAGAGATTTGTCTTTGGCCAGTGCTTTAGCTGTTCTGGATTAAATGCCCCAGCCTCAGCTGAAAAGCTGTGACCCAGTGTATACTGAGGCATAGTTACTTCACCCAGCATATTTCAGAAATGAAATTATTTATTTGCTGGGGGAAAAAAGTGCAAATATAAAATTTTATATGAATATGAAACTTTATAATTCATAAAAATATTATTTAGCTCTTAAAAAAACAAATACTTTCAGAGATGGAACACATTTTGATCAAACCTAAGTTAAGACCGTGTCTGTTAGAAGCATTTTAAGTTTGTTCTTAACTCTGTCGTAATACATGTTTTGATTCTTGCTCAAGGTTTATGAAAGAAATGACAGATAACAGCATGGGTTTTGCAGACTGAGGGGAAGGCAGAAAGGGTTTTGAGGTTGATACACAAAAATACTTATGTAAATGGCAAATTAGAATAATACGTTACATCAGAATATGGTCTTTTAGTAACATCCCTACATTAGATATTAGCTGCCTCACCAATAAAAAGCATAGTGTACTTGTTTTTTTTAGGAAGCAGAAGTCTGGCATTTGCTTTGTATTTCTTTTAAATCCAGGTAGTCTGCAGATCAATTGCCATCAGTACCCAGCCAAACTAAATTGTTGGTGTAGTGATCCAGTGATATTAATTAGGTAGTTGCTGAAGTATTTTGAATGTGATGAACCAACGGTGTGAAAATTCTGTGATGAGTTTGGAGTTCCTCCTATGTCTTATTAATTCAATGTATTAATTATTTTTATTAATTTTTTAGTAGGCAGTAGAAGTGCTGAGTTGTGATGAAACTCCTTTGGTCTTTTGGTTTGTTTTTTTTTTGACCAGGAGTTTTTCAGTGCAAGGAAAGCAAATTTTTCAAAGGTTTAAATTTGCTTTTAAATAGATAATAGGAAAAAAAGACCCTAACTATGCATTTTTATCAAAAAGTTGCTTAAAACCAGAGCAGAAATACTTAAGTAATTTGAATGTATTGCTTTGCTCATGAATGTGTTGTTGGCAGCAGATTATGTTTCTGTATTTACAAACAAATGACCTATTTTGATTTTTAATTGGAACTGGACACTCAGCTCCTTGAGCACTTCTGAAACCCTCATCATTGCCAAATGCCATCTTTTAGAGTTGTATGTGTTACAGATTAGGCTAAACTTAAACTAGAACAGCATTTCTTTAGATTTCTGTTTGGAATGTGTAGTAGCAGTTTAGTTTATACTTAAAGGTTTTGAACACAATAAAGATTGTGACAGTGAAGTCATAGAGAACTCTGTGTCTCTGCCAAAGAGCAGGTTTAAAGAGTATTTAGCTAACTAGCATCTTGCCCTGTCACTACAAATTTTGGATAATAAGGTAATAAAAAAAGTGAAGAGTACTAATAATGAAAAAAAAACAGAAAGTGATGTATGACTTTACTAATTATACCACTATGCAGATATCCCAAAAGCAATTCAAAGGTCAAGTTCGTGTTAGTTTTCAGTTTTGCAAGAGAAAACATCTTGCTGAATAAATGCCTGCAATTCCTCCATCAAACTTCTTGTGGTGGAGAGCCACATCATGAGCCACAACTGTGGCCAGCCTGATTTTTCAGTAGAAAGTCACATGCCACTAGTTTCCATATATCTAGAAGAAGTTATAACAGGGCTCTTTATATATTTTCAGAATGACCTATTCTGCTAAGCTGCACATTTTCCCCTGAAGCATTGTTTAATAAATATTGCACAGTAATGGAATAACTTTAGGTCTTCAGGGAATGACATAAAACTTGGCATCTTCCAAACTTTTCTTACCAGGGTGTATAGCTTCTGAAAGAGCACCGAGCATGGAGGAAAGGAATTTTTGCAGGGTTTGCAAGTGAAAGTATGTGTGGCAGTATCAAATAAAAAGAGCATATTTGTGTTAATTGCAAGTAACTGTTGCACACTTGTTGCCTAGGCCTGCCTTAGGACTCTGGAAGTGTAAACTGCTGAGAGTAAGGAGAAGTAGTGGAGTTAGTATTAAATTGGAATGGAACTACTTAGAAATTATAGACTTATAAAAGGTTAGTCTTCCAGCATCCTGATCCCTATTGTAGAAAAGTAATACTGGATTGAGAGCCCTGTTTCTATTCCTTTATTTATGTAAATGAATGGTTCAATCCTATTTTCATTTAGAAAAACAAAACACAACCTAGAACTGCTACCAAATTACCTGCTACCAAGTTAACTTTATCCTAAAGCTCTTTTAGTGTATTTTCCTTTAAAAGCTGAGTTGTAACCAAACCTAATTGATGAGGAAGACTAGCTTCTAACTGTGGTTTCCTCAGAATATGTTTAAAATGAGTCTGGGATATAGAAAATGTGCCTGTGCTGGGTGTTCCCAGTGGATCAAGAAAAATGCTCAGTTTCCTGAGCAAATTGGAATTTTTGCCTCTTTGTTTTGGTGTGAAGAGTAATGAAGGACTGATATTCAAATGGTGTATGTTAGATTCCTATCTGACTGTTACAAATTTTATTAGCGATATGTACTTGTAAATCCTCCTCACTTAAATGGAGCAGTATCACAGAGCATCACATAATTTAGATACCAAGAGATTTTTTTCATTAATGGACAAGAGGTGCAAAAGAGCACAGTTGTGAACTTCAAGGTCATTAAAGAATACTTTTGAGTGAGATGCATTTGTATGGTTATCATAGAACAGTTAGATTCAGAGTCTGTATCTCAATTTGCTGCTGTCATAATTACAGTGTGACATTTAGTTACAAATCCTTATTCATATTGGTATGCTCAACCATCGTTTACTGAAAGAACCAGGACAGTAATTAAATTAGGAGGATTGCCTTTCTTCATTCCTTTGATTTTATACATACATTGAGATGAAACATCATCTTTAATAATATCTGCAGGCAGAAAAATTAATGCAATAATAAACATTATGAAAAATCAAAGCTTAGTGTCCTATTTAAAGCAAATCTACACTTCTAGATGGCAAAGTTTAAGTAGGATGCCAAATGCTGCTTTTCTCTCCTGCTTTGTAAATTTACAAAGACCTGGACTGCATGTCTTGCAAAAATGAAAATGTGATGAAAACTTTGGAGGAGTATGGCCTGTGTTCTTACTTTTGTGAGAGATTTAGGGAGTAAGAGAAACAATTATGAGCTTATAATTATTTTACAGAACAGCCATAACTCTGTCCTTCCATACAACTTCTACAGTGATCCTACTTCAAGGTCAGACTGAAACTGTATGTGAGTTACTGATGGTTTTTGACCTTTGGAAATACTTATCGCTGGGATCATTGTATCTTCACTCTTCGGTGAAGAAAGAAATAGTAGTCTGATAGTTAAAACTTCAGTGTGGGTCTCCTGGGTTGAGCTGGATTCTCTGATGCTGATTTCCAGTGTTATCATGGGCTCGTCACTTAATTTCCTTGTAGTACATAAGCGGTACTTCAGTAGTCATGGGGGTTTGGCATGAAAGTCTGAGAGATACTCTTGATACCAATGGAATGGAGCTGCAGTAATAACTGGAGTCATTTCAGTCTTTAGAGGCCAATTCTGTTCTGGTTTGTGCCTCTGCATGTTTCATTCCCGGAAGTGGAGCAGACACTGCCATTGCTGTTGCTGGTGTATCCGCTACTGTTACTGCTCCTGTGATTTATTTTTTTTTTCTAATTTCCTTCTGCAGAAAAAATGCCAAAGCAAACCACAATTTCTTTATATAAACAAAATGAAAAAATATTGCAAAAGCCGATCATACTAATCAACTAAAGCCTGGGCTCAAATCTAAATTACTTTTAAAATCTTTCCAAAATCCTTCATTACTCAAAGATTGGGTCAAATCTGCTGTAGTGTTTGAAAATATTAGGTGACTTGATTTTTGTATGTCTTTACATATCTTTACAATTTCTAGTGGTGAGAGAGTCTGTTGTCCCTTCTTTCATCCCTGTGAGTGTTCTATCAAATCCTTCATGTTGTTTGGATTTTGTTGAATTTCATTTATGTTTTAACCTCCAACTTCCCTTGAGGGGGACGGAATTCAGAAACAAATGCTGTGCAGGTAGTAAACCCTGAGATTTATTGGAGCCTAGGTTCAACTTTGGGAGGGGCAATCAATAGGTAGCAAATGCTTGGCAGGTTGATTGGAGGTACAGGGTCTTCCTGAGACATGAGAATGTTTTGTCCATCTAGAAGAAGGCTTTGCTTTTGGTTTGTATAGCCTAGCTAGTTTTCTGCACTAAGAAGGACATAGTGCACCTTTCTTTGCCAAGGGAACAATTTGAAATAAACTCTGAAAGGTAACCTTGAAGAAATTTTCCAGTTGTACCTTCTGTAGTTAGGCTTATGTTGTGAATATTCCAACTGACCCAAAGCAAATAAGGCCCAGCAATCTCCTTATCACATTCCCATTCTCAAAATTCTTCCATGCAACTGTTCTTGTAAGGAACAGTTGACAATGAAAGTTTGTCAAAGGAAGGTTTGCCTGCCCCTGCTCCAGTAGCTTCATCAAAGAACAGTGTGCCTTGTGCCTCCTGAGGGTAACATCAGTGTTACAGGGTTTGGGGGCTCTTTCCCCCCCTATTTTTGTAATGTTGTGATGTCATTAGGAGATAAAGTCTGTTTCCAGTTAAGATTTAAAGGGAAGTGTGTTTGCAGTGGGAAGTATTCCAAATGCACGTTTAAAAACAACAAACAGGTCTTCTGTTGCAGGATAGGTCACATGTATATGCACAGATCTGCAAATGGCAAGTCATGCACAAAATGTTATTACACACTGCAGTGTTACTGAATCTATGGGCATCCCTATAATTTTTTTTGTTTGGTTGTTTTTTTGGTTTTTTTTTTTTTTTTTTGTTTTGGCAAAGGACTAAGCATTTATGAGTTAAATATATTTTAGGAGTTGCTGAACCATAGACTAAGTAGTGGCTTTGAAAAGTTGATTACTGGAGACACTGGCCCCATGCAGCATCCCTCAGCCTACAGTGCTCTGTGTGCATGTGCTTAAAATAGCCTTTGTAGAAATGTCTGTACCTAAGAACTAGCATGTACACAAGTGTGAAACACACCTGACAGACCAAAGGCATTCCTCTGAGCTGTTTCAGTTTTTAAAATGCTTTAATTCCTTACATCCAGCTTTTGGTAGTGATGCTTGTTTGTAACACAGTCACTGCTGAATCTGAGAAATGTGAGAAATGAAACAGAAAATTGATGGTAAATAAGTGTAGTGCCTTTTGGTTGCAGAATGGATAGTGTGCCCGTTTTCTCTTGCTTTTTAAGTGTTTCCAGCCCTGCAAACACAGTTCACATATGTTTTAGGAAAAATGGACTACAGCAATGTCTTTGTAAAGGCTAAGGAAACCAGAGAAGCCCTAGGGCCTGAGAAACTGTTATGAAAAAAAATATTGGTATTAAACTTTTTTTATTGTAATAAATTGATTTTTCTGACTGTCAAAAGCTCAGGAATCATTATTAACCTGTTGAAGATCTTCTTGGCTTGACCAATTTATTCTTGCAGAGGTTTTTCTTAATAAAAACAGCTATCTACTATAAAAATATCCTTATTTGGAAATTGAAAAGCAGGAAGTAGATAAAATGAAAGCTCAGCTGTGTTGTAATATTATTTTGTGCTTCTTCCCAAAGCTGTTAATATCACAGAAAATAGTTTTGACAAGTCTCTGTATTTCTAATACATTTTCTTCTTTAATAAAACATGAAATAGCTCTATTTCTAAGGTTCAATTTAATTGTTTTCTTCCCTACTTAATCTTTAATTTGTTTGACTCATTTGGAAATTTTTGCAGGATTGGGGGTTCAGGAAAAAATACTCTTCGTGCTCCTTAATATAACATTACTGATATGATGTCCTTGTGAATTACAGGGTTTAAGCTAGAATGACATAAATACATTGCTTAACCATCGTATTGTCAGCACGTGCTGGATAAAATGCAAATAGCTCCTGGTTCTGAGCATATGCAATCAAACCCCTCAGTCTGCAAATACAGCAGACTTGTATTCATAGCTGGGCTGTGCAGAGCTGTGTGGCGTTACATGGAGAAACTGTGGGCTGTATCACTGAGCATCTGGAAGGGGTGGATTTAGATGGTGGATGATGTTGACCAGGCAAAAGCCATTGCCTTTGTCCTAGGGTGACGTTGTGATTCTTGTATCTCCAATTGTCCGTTCTGTTTATGCTGGATATTATGTTCTGTGCCTTCAAGACTGGCTCTGTAGAGCGGAGTTTTGTTTTGGTTTTGTTATCAGCCTGTTCCCCCCACAGCTGATGGGACACAGAGACAGGGCAGTACATAGGGCAGTTTTTTCTTTTTGCTTGGCTTTTTGCTTTGCTCTTGCTTCTGCTTTGTTCCTGCTTTGCTCTTGCTTTTGCTTCTGCTCGTTAGTTAGTTTAGCTGAGCAGTCTGATTTTTCCCTGGACTGTTTTTTTTTTCCTTTCCTTTTTTTGGAAACACTTGAACCTGCTCTGGACTGGGACCTGGGAAACACCAAGAGTTTGCACCTTGTGGCCTGCAGCAGCCATTCCCAGCGCCAGAGGGACCGACAACAGAGCAACCAGCGACCACTCCCAAGGGAGACTTTCTGAATTTGTCATCATTTTCAGAGTGGTGAAAGAGTGTTGTCATCTGGTGTTGTTCATTTTGTGTGCTGGGGGTGCTTTGCCTGTTAAATAAACAGGTTCTTTCCACTTCTCTCCAAGGAATCCTTCCCAAACCATTTGGGGGGAGGGGCCATGTGGGTTTGCTATCTGGAAGGGCCCCCTTTGGAGATTTTCTCCCAAATTTGCCCTAAACCAGGACAGCCTTGTGCTGAATTTTTGTGGAAACCCACACTGTGATCCTTTGACACTGAGTTAACACAGGTATTAAAGAGTAGGGGTAGGCAGAAAGAGGAAAAGAAATGAATAGAGGTAAGAAGGAAACTGGCATGGAAAAATCTCACCTTTAGCTTCTGGGAAAAATAACTTGTTTTGGAATGAAGTTTCTCTCAACTTCATTCAGAATGATACATGACAAGCAGCTTAAAAGAATTTTTCAGACTCTCCCAGAAGTAGTATTCTGTCCTTCTGTTCTGGAAACAAATCCAGAGGTTGAAAGAAACCCAGGTGGTTTGTGTTTTTCAGGCTGCAGGGGCCATGGGCAAGGGCTTTCTGGGAGCACACGTGTTCCTTCTGCATGTGCTGCTCCCCTTCATCTCCACGGCAGACACAGAGGGAGGAGTGATGGAGACCTGTGTTAGCTGATACATCTAGTTTCACAACATCTTGCTCTTTTACCTCATCTGCAAGAAAAACTCTTGAGGTTCTTTCCCCTTGGAATATAGGAATAATGAGCTGTTCAGTCAGCTCAGTGGTATGTGCTAGACAGGTCACAAAGGATCTGCAGCAAGGCCAGGGAGGTGACAGGAAACTTTCTTTCAGTGGGAGAATTTATATTTCCCACGTGTTCAAACTGTAGGTAAAGAAAGTCACTTGCAGTTGTGTCACTTTCTTCTTAACTAGAAGTGAGGTTGTTTTGCTTCCCCTTCCCTAGTCACATTTAACACATCTTTTCCTTTCTTACCTGCCAAGCTTTTTGTACTTCACTGAAATATGCAGGAGCTTATGTTACCTTAGATGGCACTTGGATTTATTACTACTACAGCTTTATAAAATCAGTTACTACTTCTGCAAATTCAGCTCATTTTTGATTTGTCATGCAAAAAAAACCCCAAAACAAACCCACCATTACTTTTTCATCTTTACTCTTTCTCTTGACCTAATTCTGTTTGCTTTCTGTTAAAGAATTGTGGTTTGATGGGCTTTTTTCTACTGTGCAATCTTGTCTGAATCTCATATTGAGGAGTGGGATGCTGACAACCTCTATATTTTGTATATTTTCAGTCTTTGATTAGTGCTTGATTTCAGTTAAGTTTATTCAGGTAACAGTAATATTTGAAACTGTAGGTAAAAGATAGTGAGTTTTGCTTGTTTTCAGGCTTAGACGTCCAGACAGCTAAGTTTGACAGATTTTTATATCTATAATAATGAAGAATTCTATCTCCCAGTAGACTATAGATGTAGAATAGAATTCCCATGATTATTTAATAATGCTAGCTGTATTTATAAATTACAGTTTAGACATGCTGGAGTCATCAGAAGTCCTTGGAGATTAGAATATTTTCTAATTATGTGTGGGAATAAATTGTCCCTATACTTACTGCTGCAAAAACATTTTTGAAATGCTGATATTTCATCAGGGCTGAGGTCATCACATTTACTGTTCTATTCAACTTCCTAGCTATATGAAGGATGATTCAGCATGTTTTACATTTACCACTTTTCCCTTTGATCTATCTTTTTAGAGTTCATTATAGATTCAAATTTATTCTGTGTCTTCACCGATTTGTATAAATGCATGTTCTCTATTTTTGGGCAAAACATTACTAATGTATAAATGATTTCTAGAAAAACCATGTTTTTCCTTTGGGAAACAGGAATTTTTTGGTGCTTTGAGAATTTGCTGTGAGAACATCTCTGTGGAGAATTAAGAGTATATTTAGCCTAAGGCACGTAGCTAGCTCCACTGAAGTCAGGGGGATCACAGACTTCAGGTTTAAGCTCATTCATAAGTGACCTTAGGCCTGGACTTGATACATCCAGTGCCTCCTGTGAGACTGGTTTTTTTTAATAGCTACTCAGTTTCTGTCATTTGCCTTAAACACGATTATGCTGTGGCTAAAAGTATATGTCAGTACAGTATTGCTAACATTTAGTGAAAGAATAAACTCCATAGGAAATTTGTCGTTATAGCTAATGTATGGACTCATTGATTAGCAATAGCAGGATAATTTAGAGGAACAAAAGGTCATATTGTGGGTAATGATAATTTTTCCGGTAAATAAATTTGGAGATGCCATGTCTGTTTAATTTCAAGTGTTTTCTAGGAATGGATATGAAAGAAAGAGATTTGAAGCTAGCACAGGATTTTTATTTATGTTGCAAGGAAAATTAGAATTGGTAGCAAAGCGCAGCGTGCTTCCTTAAATTAAAATGTTAATATCTGTTTGAGAAAAAAAGCCTTCAGACAGTACCCCTCCCTAGTGAGTCTTAGTCCATACAAACTCTGCTATTTTCCCAAAACAATGAGGACGTAATTTCTGACTATTTCTTAATCATCCAAGCAGTGTAGAAATAGGTAGTAAGAAGGCTTTATTCCTAAAGAAAATTTTTATTAAACAGATTTATTTTTTTTATAAGACTTGGTAGACTCAATAGCCTGATCAGACCTTGGAAGCAATTATGAGGAGGAGAAAGAAAATCTGCAGCAAAAATAACTTATTCAAGATTAATTTAGATGAGGTTAATTTAAAATCTCAGTATGCTTTTTCACCCACTACAGCCCTGTTTAGAAGTGATGTGAGACTGGTTCTTTAATATGAAGTAGAAAGAGATAGGAAGACAATTAGGTCCTTTGCTATCTCTAATCTTAAAATAATTTTGTTCTCTTGCATGAATATGATGCCTTGATATTTTCCATCTATCAGAAGAATTATTGGGGGGGGGGGTCTCTCTTACTTGTTGTTGTAAGTAATTTCCACTGTCAGCCTAAAAAGTTGAATGGTCTGTGTCTAACTTTGTCTTTCCTGGCAGCCTTGATCACATATGTAGGTTCCTAAAAAACTAAAAGAAAAAAAATGTAAATAGGGGATTCTTAATGAGGATATTTGATTTTCTCACCTTAACCAAAGACCATAATCTCACAGTTTAATTTCTGATTTTTGTATTTTGAGCGTGTATTTTCCAATAGACTTTCCCAGTAGGTGACTAAAATTGTTCTCTTCCACACAAGATTTTTTGAGCACAGGATTTTTATAAGCTTTTCCATCTCTGACATAATCTAATACTAACATCTAGAATACTCCCAACTGGGAAAAATTAAGTCAAAACCCAGGGAAAGACTCGGAGGTTACTTTGTAAGCATTTATGTGTTTTGAGATCAAATTACAATTTTGGGAAAAGCAGTTTTGTCTCAACAAGCAGAGGCTAAATCTACTGTGTTTTCATGGCATCTTAGCTCCTAGCTGAGTATGTAGTCTCTGACATTAAGTGATTTAACCTCTGCTCCTTACCCTGCTGTTCAGGTACCAAGTAATCAAACAATTTATTGAGGTGGTGTGCACTGATTAAAGTGATTTTATGAAGTTATGGAGCACTGACAGTTGCAGTATAAAGTGTTATGATTTGATAAAAATCATAATGCAATCCATAATTTCTTTATCTGGTACAGTGCATGCATACATTAAGTGGGATATGCAAGGATGTAAAAATAAAGGAGGTTAGGTACAGATTGCTTACAGGAAAGAGTTGGTCTATGAAACCAACGCTCTTTAAGTTGTTAATGATGTAGTGAGCTGTAATTTCTCATGTGATGGTGCAGCGGAACTTGGTCTTCTGCTGTTTCATGATCTCAGTAGTTTTGGGTGTTTTTTTTTTTTTTTTTTTTTTCCTTCTTCTATCTTGCTATTCATATGGATTTTTCTGTTTAGTATAGCTGTCCAGATTGCAAGAATAAGCTAAAACCTTTTCCTGCCTTTAGTGACCTAAGTATTTTAAAGTGATGGCCAGTGTGCCGTCTGAGCAGAGGATAGGATTTAGAAATATTTGTCTGTCTGTTTGGGGTTTTTTGTCAGTCTTTCACCCTCGGCTTTCATGTATTAGCTTAAAAAGCTGTAATTCTCTTTTCTGTAGGAAATACTATAATGAGTATTTCAATGTGGTAGTTGTACAACTGTGGACTATTTTCTGTAATTTTTTTTTTCAAACTCTTCTCCTAAACTGTTGCTCATTCTGAAAAATTACCATGTCCTTAAATTGACAAAGATTTAAGCATGTTTGTGTGAGGTAATATTAGAGAAACAGGACTTGTTGCATGCTGAAAATACTTGAAACCACTTGTTTATTTTCTTAATTCTTGAGGTGGCAGCCATTAAATGCTGCTGAGTCATTACCGGTTATTAGTTCTACCATTACTCACTTGGAAAGGGAAAGAAGCTGTCAGCTATTCTGGAGGTGACACAGCTGATGTTACAAAAAGGGAGTTCTTATGGACAATCCAAGGGTTACATAGAGTTTCCAATAAAGAGTGACTGTGAATTTCAGTCATCTTCAAGGAGCAATTTTGGTCTTTCTGTTAATGTAATAAATGGGATTTTGTGGTTGTGATCTAGGGACCTCTTCGTGCCCTGTAGCACTTTCTCAACTTTCTCAGTATTTAGGGAGTAGTTTGGAAGGGAATGTAATATTCAATATGTCATTTATGTTAGATTGGTTTTTTTCAGCCTTTTTGATAAAGCATTGCTAAGATAGTGATAAACTTTTAGATGCATATTGGCTTTGAGAACAGGAACAAATATTTTCTGTAGTACCTATAATTCTATAAACATATTTACTTCAAAGAAATGTTTGTGTTAGGAACTTGAGTTGAGTTTCCAAATGAATGCACAACTTTGCTTTGCTTTTGGAAGTAACCCTAGCAAATTGCTTGGTAAAGATGTAGTTTTGCTCCAGTTAAAAAATTCAAATCAGCTTGATTATGTTATTTTTTCAGACTTTCTTCCTTGGTGTTTTATGATGTTAGAGTTGGTTCAGCTCTAATGAAATGGGGGAGGATCAAGGATAACCTGAGTTTCAAAGACTCGTATCTTCTAGTGTAGACTTGTTAGCTTTCTTAGAGATGTAGTGTGTTTTAAATGCTAAAACAAAGTAAAAGTTACTTTTGAGAATTAATTGAATCAAGGACTGTCATTTTAAGTATGTGCCTGTTGAGTCAGATGAAAGAATTTACTACAGTGACTTTGTGGGGAGTGACATTTGAGCAATGATCCTCTTCTCATTTGCACCCAGTAGGGAACTGTCTGGTAATGAATGTGAGATCTCGTGTATCTTTCACATAATTCAGAGGAATTCCAGCAGAGGGATCTAACACTCAAGGGTACTGTGTAGATTGGTGCATTCTCTGCAGCACCTCTGGTCCAGAAGTCAGTAATTAGGCTGTCACAAAAATGTCGTGGTTTACGTTGTTTGATTTCTGGGTTTTTAGAAGGAAAAAATGAAAGAGTCAGGTGGTTTACATTGTTTGATTTCTGGGTTTTTAGAAGGAAAAAATGAAAGAGTCAGTGGGGAGTTATATTTTTCTTGTTAGTTTTGACCTTTTTTTTTTTTTTAATAAACTGTGGTCAGGTGAAGGCTATGTAAAAATTAACAAAGAATGAATATATTTTTAAACTAGTTTTACTTTATAAATAACCTAAATTAAACCATCACTAACTTCCCACTTATGTTAGTGTTTTGTATGCTGAACAGCTTTTTTCTGGGTTTTATGGCCTTCCCAGAAGCTTTAATGGAATTACAGATGTACTGTGGGCAAGCAAAATTGGATCTTATAGTTTACAGGAAAAGTGTGTAGTCTCACTTCAGGAAATCTGAGATCTGCTTCTGTCTGTGCCACAGGTTGTCTTGTATAATCCTTTGCAAGATACTCTGCTCATCAGTATTTATCTCTCACATAAGGATCTTTTTGGGATGCATTCTTTTTTTCTTAGGTGTTTATATACTCTGATTCCAAGTGCTGTAATGTATCCTGCAATTTAATAAGTTGCAGTAAGTGTTTTGCAAATAAGATTTTGATACCGACTGAATTGTTTGAGGAATTTCTACTACGCCTTCTTCTGCTGTAATTTTGCAAGTGATGTTTACTCTTAACAAAAGAGAAAGTAAATAGCTTTCAAATTGACAGTGATGAAACAAACTGCTCCGCAGGGAGCTTGGTGTCTTGAATGACAGTGAATAGAAACAAGCAGGAAATTCTGATCTGGAGTATCAGGAATGAGGAGCATCAAGTGCTGCATCCTCAGGCTGTGACAATGAGTCCATACTGAGGGAAGGGGCTGGTCCAAGGCCTCCAGTGCCCTGTGCTGTCATTCTGTCTTTGGCAGATCTATAGGTGTGCTCTCATCATACACATCCTGCCAATATGTGAAGTGTATTTCGTTCACAAGTATATTTTCTGTACATGTATCCATATTTTAACTGAAACTCTGCATCCTGAAGAATCTCAAAATATTTTATTTCAAAATAACATTTTGAATTGCATAGCAATCAATACTAATAGAATTATCTCACTAATTGTATTCTTGGTTTAAAACCCAATTTGGCAAACAAGCTACAACAAGGCAAAAATACTGCAAACCACCTAAGCTGTTTTTGTAAACTATGCTTACCAGTGTGCTCCATACCAAAACATAGATGGGATTGTTTTGTGACTTTCTGGATCCTGTGGTTATAAGACCTTCTCTGTACTGTTTGTGGTATCCACTAGTATTGAGAGTTGAGATGCTTCTGGTGTACAACTTACTAATTATGATATTGCTAACATCTGTTCATTTGCAGAAGTGGAGAAATGCTTCCTTTCAAAATTAGATGGTGAAATTTTGAAAGAACACATAATTGACCATCCATTCTTGTGTGAAAATATTTTGACATCTTTCATCCAGCCAGCAAACGTTGATTTTATGAGCCAATATGAATCACTTCAGTTCTGGAAAAAAACGCAGTAGTTTGGCTTATGTTAATGAACTGAGCATCTGTCTTTCTATGCTGTAGCTGTGAAAAGGCACAGTATGATCTTGTTCGGTATTGGGACAGGGAACTAGTGCTCTTTTTGAAGCAGCAACCCATCCCCAAGACACAGGTTTCCTGCTCTTCCAGTGCTTCCTCATCTGAATGCTGGTCGGGCCTGCCTGATGCAATGAATGTTGTGGTGGGGAGGTTGCTGCCTGGAATACCATGCCTGAAAAATGATCAGTGAAATGCAGTCATATCAATTACCAGGCAAATTGCCTGGTAATTGTTTTTAGAAGTTTCAAATGTCATTACTCAACAGAAATAATTGGCAGAATGGTATGGTTTTATACATAATTCAGCATCATAGGCTGATAATTTGAATGCATTATTCTCTTGAAAGAGGTCTTAGTTTCCTCACTGTGTCATGGACTTCAGTCAGGAAAGCTGAAGTTCAGAGTGCCTACTGAAGGTTTTCTGAGCCTCAGGTTGAAGAACCAAATGTGTTTGTTTAAAATATAACCCAATTATTCCTGAATTATGCTGATCACCATAGTAACCTACATTGATTGTATTTTGTATGAAGTAATTTAAAGTCACTTAGCTGGAAGAAATAAGTGATGTCAATTATTGATACATGAATGTAGACTAATTATATTAATGTGTAACATTTTTGTAGGATGAATATTTCTTCATGCACTAGAGTTTCCTGTCATTGTCATAATTAGTGTCAGTCATTTATTTGAACTGGAATTCTGAGAGGTTTCTGGTTTTGGTTTTTTTTTTTTTTTTTTCTGTCTGTGTCCCTCTTATACTATGTGTTATATTCAGCATTTTTTAATTATTTCAGTTGCTTACTTTTGCTTGCAAATGCAACTGGATTGTATTTGAGAAGTACCAGATGCCTGTTAGGTTCTGTGGTAAAGCTGTAGTCGCATACATACAGTATCTACAGAATATCACCTCTATTATTTGTCTTTTATTTATTTTCCTGACAAAACATTATTGATGTGATCTTGCAATGAGTTTTGAAGTTGCTGGGAAAGTTTACTTGATCCTGATTTTAAATGGCTTTTTGATTATATACTTGATTAATCAAACTGTTGCTTATTTGTTTAATTAATTAAACGCAGTGATGTTTGAAGGTTCAAAAAGCAATTAAATAAACAGTCTATAATTGACTGAAATGGGAATTCTGTTTGAAGAATTGCTGGAGAATCAAGTTCACTATGTAATCTTAAAATGAAGAACACTTTTGTTGTTTATGTATGCACCTCCTGTTCATTATGCTGAAATTGAGCTGAAAATTGTTTTCTTTTACTGCCATTAATTTTAGTTTTTAAATTCAAAGCAAATTAAGTTGCTAACTTCAGCAGCTATTGAGATGACTTCCTAAATATGAGATAAACTCAGTCTCCAGTCTAACAATTCTCATTTTGCTGGGTTGTTTCCAAATACCTGCAGTGAAAGCCAATGTATTTGAAAAAGAATTTGTTGTTATTGTTCCAACTAGTATAAACTGTCCATTGCCAACAGTAGGCAAACAACCCTCGAGCTTTACTGCTCAAATTTTACATGCCAGTTTTACCTCTTTCACTGCTAATCACTTCAGCAGCAGCATTCAGATGGCCTAGCAGAGCTGGATAGCACAGAAGTTACAGATGGGAAGAGCTAATTACCTCACCTGGTGCCTTTGTTTTTGTTGGGTTTTGTTTGTTTTCCTTCTTTTTTTTTTTCCTGCCAGTACAGGATTTTTCCTGCTGTGTATTTTGTATCAGCTTTCCGTTATGTAAGTTATGAAACTGCAGCCAGTTGCCTTGAGAGTTTTCTGTGTTTTGTCATTTTTAAAATTTTTATCTAGCATTCATAGATCTAAGTGATGTGCTAATCAACTGATAGTTTAAACCTCATTGTAAAGGAGATTGAGTTCAGTCTCTTAATACCCACAGAACTGAAAATACAGGCAATAACCACATAATATTTGTTTTCATTCATAATTCCCGTGACACAATATGATTTCTTAATTGTTGCAAGGAAAATGCCCAGGTAAATACCGTCTTGTTCAGTTGCATATTCTTATTCTAATCTGCTCACTTTCTGACAAAACTGGATATCTAGACTTGTTCATTGCATTTGATCTTTTAAGTCATTAGTAGAAGAAAGAGTATAAAAAGGAAGAAGTCAACTATTTTTTTTCTCCTTGCTCCTAATCAACACGTTTTTCAATCAACAGAGCTGTGAGTTGCTTTTGATTTGTATTAGCAATGCTTCATTAGCCTAAAAAGAAACTCAGAGGCCATGTTAAGTGTTCTGATGTTGCCATGAGGGAAAAGAAAAGGTTATGGTAACAAATGGAACATAGTTGCTCTGGAATAATTTTGAGAATAAATGCAGGGCGTTGCAACACTCTCCCACACAGAGTCATGCTGGGATGATATTTTCAGTGACTACATACACCAGTCCCCAGAATAATGTAAATATTCTTATGTCTGAAACTCTCAGAGAAGGCAAATAATTTCACTTTGGTCAGTTGAATTTGCACTATTTGCACTTGAACTCTCAGATCTGCACTTCATCTTCGTCTGTGTTTGACCATCCATGAATGCTTACAAAGTGCCTAAATGTGAGCTTGAATAGTACCAATTTCAGTAGATTGATTTTGGTGCTCATGTCGCTCTATAAATGTAGCTTGTTCTTCTCAGCCTGGGTGTCATTAAATGAAGTGTATTTCTGAAAGTGTTTAATGTTTATGTGGAAAACAAATAACAACAGAACTCAGTTCAGTTCTCAGTTTCTCCATCTGAGGATTAAAGAACAGCTTAGACTCTGGAATATGCTATGACTGAGGAGATCCTGGAAGAGTGTATTAAAGGTAGTGAGCGCTGTTGCAGGGTTGAAGGTGAAGATATGTAGGGGTGTCAGGATCCCACATTGTCACTAAGCACTTGGACAGTGCTCTCAGGCAGATGGTATGATTCATAGTGTTCCCCTTTGCAGGGCCAGGAGTTCGACTTGGTAATCCTTGTGAGTCCTTTCTAGTTTAGGATATTCTGTGAAATAATTTTTGTTTCTTTGCCATAATTCTCAGCATCTTCTGTTAGGTGTCAGTTGCTCTGAATGAATATAACTACTATGAAATAATAAAATGATGATATTTTGAAATAAGAAAGAACTCCTTCTGTTTTACATGTTTCTTTGTACAATGTTTGTTATAAAAGAGAATTAGGATGCACCTGAAGGATTTGCATTGCTGACTAGAGTGTGAACAAGCTAAATGTTAGCAAACAATGAAGTAAGATTCCTTTCAGATTATCCAGCGCAAGAGAGTTGTACCTTTTAACTGCTTATGCAAAGTTTTTAGTGATAGAGGACTTAAGTTTTATCTGAGGCTCTATCATACTGCTGTGTATGATAAATTGTACCAGTGAGAATATTAGTCTAGAAACTGGAGAGCATAACTGCTGTTATAGATGGACATACAGTTACCTCAGTTGCCTCACTTCTTTATTTTAAAGTAACTTCTTCTGTTGTTGAAGCTCTTTTTCATATAGAAGTGTCAGCACAGTTTTATCCTTTCCTCCTTACCAAAGCAGGTTTGCTCCAAAAAACAGGTTGTGACACCTTTTAATAAGCTGCCTGAACAGCACAGTGTGGGTTGATTCTTGTGGTGTTCAGGTCTCCAAAGTCAGTAAATTTGAACTGTAAAAGCAGCCTCAACCATCTAAGACTCTCTAATAGTCTCTGAAAACTTCAGAGTAGCTGGAAAATGAGTGATGTATCTCCACTATGTGCAGCATAAATGATGTTATGACAGTGTTCAGTTGTTTGAGTGAGTACTCAATAGAGCCTCAGAGGCATTGAGGGAAGAGCTCTGGGGGTGTGTGGTCAGCTGCAGGTAGCTGCTTGTCATGCCTTTCCCTGTGAGGTGTCTTCATACGCTTTGTTACAGTGCCTTGAATTGGTAGGATGAGTGCGGAGGACGCCAGTCTAATTGGGAGGAGGAAGAAAGTCTCCAAACACTTTCATCTATGACAGTGTCTGTCAGAGAGCATGAAAGACTATTCCTGTGGTACTTAATTAAGCCTTGGGTCTTTGTAACAAAAACAGCAAACAATTAATTAATGATTAAAATTAGCGGTGTGTCCTTTGTGTAGTGATTTATGTACATAATTAATGCTTTAGCATTTTAAGGTGTTAGCTGTCCTGTACAGAGCTGCGGAATAAATGGTGGCTTCAGAGGGTGTTACTTAAAATTCAAATTAACATTTACTCCAAAAAATTCTCAGTGCCTAAGAGGATAACTAGAAGCAGAAGCTCCCCTGCCAATTTTCTGTGTGAACAGACATCAGTCTTGCGCAGGGACTACATTATTCTCCATTCCTGCTCTAACTAGCTAGGCAGGCTCTTGCTGGTTCTGGGAAGATGATTTAAACTGCTTATTTTCTCAGGCTACCAGAACGACTGATTAGACAGCCCTGTTGAACTACAGATATGGGTACTGATGGACGGTTGACATCAGATTGAAGTCCAGCATCCAAAAAGAGTGAGGTGTTGTATTTTGTGCTTGTTAAAACTTTTGGATCTATTAAAACTTGGTTCAGTTAAGCCATACAGTCTCAGCAAAGCAACATGCACATCTGTGTTAAAAAGCTATGCCTTAGCTTTAATTTTGCACATGATGGACTGAGTGGGAGGCTGCAATTCAGGAAATATGTGCACATTACGTTTATCCACTCAGAGGAGTTTTGCTGTATTGGTGATGGATTTAGGAATGATGGCCCTTTTTTGTTGTGTCCAGCCTCTTCATCTGTGCTCCAGTTTTGTCTGAAGAAGGTTATTTCAAGGTTCACTCAAAATGCACGTCCAATTTGACTGTGATACCTTGTACACTTAACTACTTTTAAAAATCCTTAAGCTTAAAATAGTATTTCAAAACAGTTTATTACTATGCAGAGGAGTATACTTTTATGCTCCTGCAAATACAGTTTCAGCTATGAGCATTGATTGGGAAATGAAGGTCTAAAGGAAAGCTGTGATTCAGTGGCTGTAAAATGCTTAAATTGAATATGTGAATTAAGGAGGAAGCAATTCACTGGCTGTAAAGTGCTTGAAATACCAGAATTAAGAGCACAAGGAAAAGGTACTGTGGAAACAGGCTTGGGTAGAAATAGGGTGAGAAATTTAATTATTTTATTTCTCACCCTACCTATGACTGTAGTCTAGCTACATTTGGAATAATAAGGGGCTAGATATAAATAATTCAGTACAGAGGTGATAATTCATTTTATAAAAATTGATTTGTAAGTACAGGGAATTCCTATATATAGAAATTATTATAAAAAGGCCAGAATAACATGGTAACCTGGGAGTTTCTGTTCTGGATTAGAGCTATGTCTGTTCTCATTCATTCTCCTGTCTTTACCTGAGAGACCTTAGCAACAGAGAAGAGAAACTCATCTTTTTGTAGAAAAGACCTTGCAGAACTAAATATATTTCTATTATAAAAGACATATGCTCAAAACTTTCTTTTCTGAAACCACAAAGAAAATAACAGCTCAAAATGCCAAATTCATCTCTTGTATAACTTTCTTCATGTTGATAATGTTCTTAAGCATTAGGGAAAATTTGTCCAGCTTGTTTTTCTGATACGTGGCAGAATGTGGAGAAATTGTATTTTATCCTTCTGCATCCTCATTTCCACATCCCTTCTAGCCCTTCCACCAAAATTGTTTTTCCTGTGTATCTGATGCCAGTGAATTTCAGAACCTGTTGATGGTACAGTTTGTGGTCCTGCGTTGTGACTTTGAACACAAGGAATATTTTGTGGGCAGAATAATTCTGATGGTGTTTTATTTGCTTACGTGACAGAAAATTTAATCTTTACCTGCATCTTATATAATTATTTTAAAATCTTATATGACACTGGTAATTTCAGCAGTAATTAGCAACCTGGTAAGAAGGTAATTACATCTGCAGAGACTGTGTTTTCACATGTTGAGCAGTCTGCCTAACAAGCCACACCAATGAAAACAAAACCCAAAAAGAATATTTCATCTAGAGCAATTACAGGTTTACTCCTATCACTGTAAAATCAACACAAGCTACTGAGAATTTGAATAGTAATCCCTCTCTATCCAATACCTAATTAATGAAGGTTAATCAGATTCTTAAAAAGCAAATCCTTCTACGAAGTGTACCTCTGTCATTGTTCCCATTATATATCAGGGTCACAGCCCTGCTTATTCTTTTACATAAAACCTCCCTGTGGGGCATTCTTGCAGTGTAAGGTCTTCATGGTATGTGCACTCCCTGTATCAGGAAGGCACTGGTCCATATCTGAAGTCCATAAGAAATTTAGGCATTGAAAAGATTTGAAAAGCAGTTGACATTTAAGGTATGATTGTGTTTTTTCTCTTGCTGAACCAAAATGCTTTTTGACATCAGCAGTAACTTTACTGATCAGATACTTTGTCAGCATGAAAATGTTGGTCATAGAGGTAGGCCTTTAACCCAGCACCTAGAACATTCTTCCCTCTCAGAGCATCACTGCAGTGTGAAAGGGCCCATGGTCATTTTCAGTCGCCTTCTGGGATTTCTGCTGGGATAAATCTGGAGCAGTACAGTGCTGCACCAGGAATGTATCTGGTACTGTTGAAATCCCTAAACTAGAGGGGTGGTTTTTTTTGTTTGTTTGTTTTTTGGTTTTTTTTTTTGTTTTGTCTGGGATTTTTTTTTAGTGTGAGTTAAACTAACACTCTTGAGTGACTGTGTGAGAACCTGCATAAATACACTATCCTTAATAAAGGAAAAAAAATACTCTGTTTCTGCATAAAAGTGATACTTATTTGGTATTAAGCCCTTAAGAAACAAAATGGGATTCTTTTTTCTGCCTTTTATTGACTAGCAAATCAGGCAGGGTTCATAGGTTTTTCTGCCTTTCCTTTTCTGCAAATCAAAACTGTTCTGTTGAATTTCAAGGCAGGAAGCTGGAGGTTGGAAGGCAGTACTAATGCAGAAGTTTCTTGAGTCATGGTTAGTTTACATGTTTACTGTGAAGCCTGTTGAGGAAACCCTTTCTCTTTCACATCAGTTCATAATTTGTTCTGTTTTATTTGTGCTTGTTTAGAAGACATTTTGCATGTATTCTAGTATGTTACCTAAAAATTCCAACAAGATGGCAGTGTTTTCCCATCTTTTAAGGACATGTCACTGGGGATGTCCCTGACTGAGTACCCTCCTGATGCTTGTGACTGTATTGCTTGTAGTAGTTAGTCGTAGTAGTGTCTTGGCCCACAAACTTGTGGTGTTTGATTGTCCTGAGAGAAAGTATAAAACCCCAAATGGTTGTTACTTCCCTGGCTTTCAGTGTGTCATCAAGGCAGAACCTGGAGATTGTCTAACTACATTTCTCTGGGCTAAATTTCAGTTTGGTTTTGATGCCTTAATTTAGAAATATTTCTTCATATTCTTTATATTTGTGGCAAGTTGGGTATTCCACAAGCCAGGAAGAGAGAGCAGAGCTCAGTGTGTGTGTCTTGTGATTGACTGTACAGTCTCTATACATCAGCAGGACCTCATGGATGCTTAAGTGCCACAGCAGGATCTACATCTTCATGTTAGTCTTTAACTGAGGTGTGGGAAACTCCTGTTGAGAACAGCTACTGGGCACATCAGCTGTATCCTGGATTTTACAGAAGGTTTTACATTTGGTACACTCTGTATACACCTTTTCACTGCAGTGGTTTGTTTTTTTTTTTTTTTTTTAATTCAGAGGCATAGCTGGATGATTTTAACATAAGCCTGTTGCTGAACAAAGAAACTGGAGTAGAAATTGTATCAACTCACAGTTTCTTTCTGGTTTGCTAACTCCTTGTAATTTGCGAAGTTCTCTTGCTCTCAACTGGAATACAAGCTATTTCCTCTGTGTTCTTCAAAGCTATGCCAACAGAAAAACCACAAAGGGTAACATAAGTGTGACCGCCCAGAACGAGTAGAAACTTCCTGCCCCATAGGTTTTAGCTGCTAACTCAGACACCAAGCTGAGGGCTGTTAGTTCTGGCTGATAAAGCCAGAAATCCTGACTTCCACCATCTTGAAAATGAGCCACTTTTTGGCTAGTTTTGTTTGCTAATAGTTTAAATTAATTATCTAAGAAGGAAACTTTCATGTATCCCACAGTATTTGAGATCTACATAGTCAGCCTTGATCCCGTAGTTGTCCTGACTTAGTTTTCGGTCTTCAGCTACTTGTTACATTAATTCCAAGGGATTGAGGAGGAAGGAGTGTGCTGGTCTTTCTGTCTTTCTTGACCTTTCTTGTGTGATGAGGTGGCTACATATATCCTATGTGAAGCTGCAGTGAACCCATACCTTACTGTGCAACCTTTGCTTCCTGCTCTATCAGAAGGAGCCATGACTATGTAAAGCAATCTTGCCTTTTTTTCATATTTTTATGTTCTGACATCATTAATACTGACAGTACAGCTCTGGGAATCATTTGCTAGTTAGGTAGAACAGTCATTCTGCTGTCTCAGCAGTGACAGGCTGCAAAATGTTTAATGTATTACTTGGTATTACAAACACATTTCCTTAACAAATCCTTTAGCAGATCTAAAAATGAAAATAGATGCTTGGAATTCAGAAGTAAGGTCAATCTAAAATTTTAACGTATTGCTCTTTTCTTAGCATTTTCATCTGTGGGTAGCAGTTCTGTACATAATCATTGCCCTCTACATTGCTGAAACACTGGTTCAGAGGCTGACAGGGAAATGTAGTCAAATGAAACCTTGGTCAGGTGTTTAATCTCAGGGGAGTGCAGCTATCTCCTAACCGTGTTTTATGCTTTATATTCTTAAACTAGGCAGTACTTCTGACACCAAAGCCAGTAACGAGATAGTGAATATATGAAGAAAAAGTAAAAGCATGCAGTGAGATATCTTTGTTGAGTAGAAAATATGTTGCCCACTTTTTAGATCTAAATGGGTGCTTTAGCACATTTTATGCATGACTTCTCACATCAGAGTACAGGAATTACTCTTTCAAATGCAATAAAGATAATTTAGATAGCTGATTCCCCAGCTTTTTTATGCTGTTGAGTGTATAAAGCATCTAGCTAGTTCAAATGCCACTAGTGGATACAAATTAACGATATAGGACAATTATAAGAGGTGATTTTAAGGAAGATGATGTATTAAGTGTGTTTCCTTCACCTTTTGGATCTTTACATTTTGTATATTTTTGTAGATTAACTGCAGTACATAACATTTATATTTAAGATTTTATCAGAAGTGAAGTTTTATTTTGGTTAATACATATGATACTTAAAATATTGGGTGACTTCCAAATAATTCTCGTTTTTAAATTTGAGGGCTTCTAGCAAATGTCAAGTGTTAATCTTAGGCCTGCTCTTAAATTCTAATCAGCTAAGAGCATAATTGTTCAGTAGAGAGTGAAGTAAATTGCGTTCTTAAGTGCAGTGGCTTAGAGAACTGGTGGGAAGGAGGTTCCAGAATTGGTGGCCGTGTGCTCCAAAACGCAAAGAAGCGCTCTGCATACTGAAGATGTCATTAGTCGCCCTCCCTCTGAAGAGACAAGGATAACCTTTGCGCCCTGGTGTCTGGAGTATTCTTGAGGTTAGTGGGGCTCCTCCCAGTGAGTGCCAGGGTTTAAATTATGTTGTGCAGGGGATGGCTGTTGACATTTGGCTGAGAATGGAGCGATGTCATTGAGTGCTCTATGCTTTAGAAACTTTGGAGCCAATTTGTTCTGATTCTCTATGTAGGTTACAGCTTTTCTGGAGCCTGGACTTCCTTGTGCATGTGTTGTTTCTGTGGGCCACCCTTTAGGAGCCAGCTGCATAAATATGCAGTAAGGGAGAGTCTTGTCCCTTGAAGCAAGCAGTGAAGGCTGATGTATATAGCTGAGTTTTTAAAAGGCCACATCCCCTGATATGCAGTTGTAGGTAAAAGATCACTCCAGAATCACTGTGGATTAGGAAAAAAGTGGTTTGTCTTAATTTTTAGGTTCCTCTAGAAATCTGGTCCACTTGCACTCAGCTAACTTTCAGGAGGATCTGTTGTACTTGACTGGTTCTTTGGATGCCTCTGGCATGACATCTGAAGTAAGGATGGAAGATTTCTCAAGGGAAAGCGGAACATGGGGCTGTGAATGTGTTGTCACTATTTAAATAGTCATTAGGCCAGATTTTGCTGGATTCACAGATGCCCAACCAGTCTTCCATATTCATGAACACTCTTCATCTGCTTTGACAAATGGTGCTATTTGACAATGGAGATTTCATCTTTTTGCTTCTATTTAAACATCTTGGGTTCAGAAATTCTGAGGCTGGTAAATCCAGTGAAAGCTGCAGGTGAATCTGGCCATTTAATTTTTATCTTCAGCTGGAGTGTTATTCACTGAAAATCGGTAATGTAGATTTTATTCCTATTTTCTATACATCTTCTGCTGATTTAGAACATAATGACTTTTTCTGTGGAACAGGTTTTTGAGTTAACCTGCCTGCCAGCTCCTACAGAATTTCTCAGTATCCTCTTCTGTAATCATAACATTCAGAGCCTGGTTTATCACCTGGTGGTGAGCAGGAGGAACAGCATGTAGTTCTTTACTGTTGAGGGAGACACGGCTAAAATATTTAGGGCAGGTTCTAAATCATGCTTTGAATAAAGCAACATACTTCTCAAAAAAAAAATTTGCAGTATTTTCTCAAGTAAAAACAACAGTATTTGTGACTGTGTCAACGCTCAGCATTTGCAATTCCTGTCCTAATATTGTCAATGTGCACTACTGCATTCAGTTTAAAAAGTGCAGCAAATCTACCTGACCACTAAATGACACTATTTCCTTTTCAGAGCCAAAACCAGAGGAAAGGTATTTAAATCAAAGTAGAGGGATAATATGCAAATGTTTATTTTCTTATTATCTAGTCTCCAAATTGTTGTTTGTCACTAAAAGAAAACTGACTTGTTTGTTCATTCTTTGCTTTGCATTTGATATCACTGGTAGAATCCAAACAGAAGCTGATGAATTTGTAATGGCTTGGCTTTAGGTATTGCATTGCTTCCAAGGTTTGTATGACTGCCTTCTGTGGAGAACTTCACCATAACACAGAGAGAAGCAACTGAATTTCTTAGCAAGTCAAAAATTTTTTTGATTCATGTTAGGAATTGGAATTACTCTTCTTTGGTAATTTTTTTGATGTTTAATGAGGTTAGAACAAATGTAATACAGGCCTGGGTGGACACAACTGAGTTCTGGTTTTTCTGTTTGCAGCATCAGTCTGTATGAATGGTGCATTGTTGCCCTGTGGTGGTCCTCTCTCAAGTTTTCAGACATTTTCATATGGGTGCCAGTTAACAGATATCTGCATGTTTTTGCCTATGCAGAGGAAAATATTTTTTTGAAGGAATTACCCCATGTAGTTTTATATCTCATTTTCTGATATGTGGTTCTTTTTTCCCTCCATTGTGTTCTTTGGGGCTGCAGTGTAAATATCAATATCAGATTTGAAAATTAGGGCTAGGGGAAAATGGTTTAGGTAACTTTCTTAAAGAAAACAGCGTCCAAAATGCATCTATATATGCTAATGCTATTTTGCTTGCCATGACGGTTTGTATAATTAAAAACACCAGCTTAATGGTCAGTACAACTGGAGCATTTATGTCACACCCTTGAAGTGTGACATGGAACAACCAACGTTTGTCAGTCTAACAGATTGAGACCTCTGTTCATCAAGTCCAGCCTCCCAAACAGCAAGGTGATTATACTTTGCCAAGTTGTGCTGTGCAACTTTAAAATATATATTTGACAAACACACATCTTAGTTTTACTGTTAATTTAAATATGTTTGTAGACAGTCACCAATTTTGTTTAGTGTGTGGGTTTTTTCCCCCAATAATTTAATTGCTTTTAATGCTCTAGTTTGATGACTTCTTATTTGGGGAAGTCTGGAATTTTCACCCATGCAGGATCACATACAGTGTAGTGTATCTTTCAGTCATCTTTTTGAGAAGTTGGATTGGTAACCGAGTTGAGCCTGCCTTCAGTGACTTCAGAGTCACCAATGCCATGTTCATAGCCAATGCTTATGTTGGACATTTTTGCAGTGGCAGCACACTGGGTTGATGGTTTGCTCTGAACCAAAACTGCACTTCAGAGGCATAGTGATAGCCTGCATTCTTTTTTTTCTAGGGCTGTAATCCTGCATTGGCCTCCATTTAAACAATATTTGTTATAATCATCTTGTTTAATGGCTCTTCAAGATTGCTGAGCTTGTCTCACATTCCCATCATTTTGATCTCGACCATTTTTGCCAAGCATAATCTATTCCTCTTTCACTTTATTTGTCTTTAAGGTAAAATGTATTGCTCTCAAAACTTGGTTGGATTTCAAGCCCTAGTGAATTTGGTTTTTTTTTTTTAGAATAGTTGAGATTTTTAGAGAAAGTGTGAACAGTCATCAACATAATGATCAATTGTTCTACTGCTTTTCAGAAAGATGCATTTATATTACTTGGCATATGCTTTATCTGCAGCATAGATGGATGGCTAGAAGTCTGTACTTCTGAAAATCAATTGGAAAAATTATGCTGTTAGTTTGACCATTAATTGGAAGAATTCCTCAGATCACTTACAAACCTAGCATAGCAGTGACCTGAACTCTTCAAAGTTCTGCATCAGGACTATAATATTGAACTTTTGGAAGAACCAAAGGATGTGCTTGTGCCACATGTCAGATCAGATGATCCCAGTAGTTTCACTTGTCCTTTAAATGTCGTCAATCAAATGCAGTGAGTACAAAGCATAGCAAAATCTGCAAGCTGTGCAAATGGGCAGGCTTTTAAAACTGCAGGTACATCAAATAGTACTCTCTTTCTCAGTTTTCTTTGTGGCATGGGAGGCTTTGTATCATTCCACAACTGCCACTAACCTTTCTTGTCACGTAGCCAACTTGTGAACATGATTTCCCTGGTACTGCATGAAAAGCTGTGAGCACAGCCTAGGAAATTGCTGGACTGATTATCTTCTGGAGTCTGTCTTTGCTTGCTGTCACAACGCACCTGTGAAGAGCCTTCACTTGACAGCCCCTTTGAACATCCAAGTGTTCTTCCTTCACACCCCGGTTTAATGGGTGCCTGCCATAGGTGCCCACAGGAGGAATGTGTTGTGTATTCTGTCTTAACCCATTATTTAACCTGCTCTTCCTTAAAGCCTCTCCATTTCCCCTCTTGGTTCAGAGGTCTTTCACTAGGTGCTCCTGCTGGCACGTTCCTTTGCTGTGGGAGTACTGAGTGGTAAGACTGTGGGTGATAGGTATGCAGGATTACTAGGATTACCTGCCCACTTTGTTCATTTCTCCCCTGCTTCGTGGTTTCACTGGAGCTGTCAGCTGGCGCAGCAGCCAGCTGCTTGCTTCTGCATGCTGATTTGTAGGATTGTTAAATGACTGCAGAGACACTTGGGCTGAAATTTGCTTTCCTATATGAGTGAATCACCTTAAAGAGAGCAAAGGTGTAAAATAAATTACTTGCATTTTATAATAAATATGGAAAATATCTTCCCTGAGCAAAGAGTGAGATCTTCTTTGTTACAGAAGAATATGTTTCAATGTCTGGTGTAAATTTCTAATACTTGGTATGTGAGTGACTTCTGTGAAGGCAGGAATGAGTCTAGAATGGCTATGACCAATGTGCTGCTGTAGGGACTGATCACTGAGTTGCTTGTCACTGGGGTTGACAAAGGCTGTCGTTCTGCAGCTGAGAAGTTGTACGGCTCTACTGGCAGCTGTACCTGGTGCTCCTGCTGGTGACTGCCAGCACGGCTATTATAGAAAGCCAAGTAGCCTCATACTCCTGCAAAACAAAAATACCACGTGTAATTTTCCTGGTGAGCTTTCAGAATCTGCGCTGAAACCTGGTGTTGTGATTTTATTTAATAATTTCTCTTGGGAAACTGTACTTTTGGAGGTTTGTCTGTGTATTAATTGCTGAAGTAAATTTCTTATGACTACAGCCATTCAATACAAAACACAATAAATTAATCTTGCTTGCCTGTCAGTCTTTATTTCATCTAGGCCAAGAATAATAGTTGAAGCCAGCAGACTGTGCTCCTGAAAACACTTGCTATTGAGTTTTGACAGTTTTACTTGCAGTGAGTGACAGTCGAGGATATTGTTGTTAGAGTAGTCATTCCTTCAGGGGATTGTATTATGCCTACAGAAATGCCCTGCAGGCCTTTTTATATGCCTTCTTTTAAGATGCCAGTGTCACAGTCACTCCTTTTTCTCTCCTTTTCTTGAAGGCATCGCATAACATAAATAGAAACCCAAATGTGATCAAAAGCAGAACTAAAACTATTATTCTTCTCTTGGCTGAAAAAAGAACTTTTAGGCAGACAGCTCTTGCAGCTGGTGGTGTCCCTGTTGGGATTTCCTCCACATCCTATAGTGAGAGAGACAAAGGTTTCCCAGTTCATGGTACCTTGGGGCTATTACCAGGGCATGGCTTTATGCTTGAACCTGAAACTAGGAATTTCAGTACTACCTTTTCCATTCTTACTGGAAAACTGGAGTTTTGGGCTGTTATGTTTTCTTCCATCACCTAGGACCTGCAGTGTTTTTTGTTCTTACGACCCAGTGAGGCAGCTTTGCCAAGAATGGCAGAGGCTACCAGTAGGGGAGGTCTGGGTGAGCCTCATTTCCCCCATGAACCAACCTGCAGCTGTATTCTATGGTAAATTAAATTAATGAATTTAACCAGTTGTCTTCAGAGTCTTTGGGAATAAATGGATTCACTTGTTTGGCCCACGTGGTGATTACCACCACGCATCCTAGACCAAATGACTAAGCCTCCACTTTTTATTCTAATAGATATTCTTACTGTTAAATTATGAGGCTTCCTGGAATTTGGCAGAATTAGATACGATTGGTGGGATTCAGATCATTAGTCTTTCATTATGACCTTTCCCTCACACAGTTGTGTATTTATGCACATTAGTTCTTATTCATGCTTGTGTCACAGAACAAGTCATAGACTAAAGGGCTAAAAATACAGGCCTGTGACATCATCCTGACTGATAGTGCTGCCAAAAGCTAATGAAAGTTAGTAGTCATTTTAAAAGCTCTATTATTAACACTTAACCAATGCTTTTTGACATTGAGAAGTGATATCTATGTACTGGATACAGAATATGCCTTTAAAAATAAAGGCTGATTATTCCAGTGTAGGCTGCTTGGAACAATATTTGCTTTAAGTAGTTCACTGTGAATAAGAAAGTATCTCAGAAGCAGCCCCAAGCACAAATAGATGTACTTAGAATGTTTTAGTTGTACAGTAGCTACAGCTGAAAAACTAACCCACTTAATTTTCTGGAAATGCAGTTAGATTTTCTCCTGGCCTTGCTACAGCGATCCATCATTGCAGGAACTTCAACAACGAATGGTTAGTTGTGGAGAGGTCAGCAGGGTGACCAGAACTATGGAACAGGTTTTAAACAGGAACACATGCAGATAATGCAGCCTGTAAAAGAAATGGCTGGCTAAGTATCCAAAAGAAGTTTGTAAAATGTAGAGTGGAAGGTGAAGAGGGAATTTGTGCATTGTCTTCTCCAAGACTAGAACTGGGGGAGTCAGATGAAACAAGCTGGTGGCAAAGTGGACCGATGGGAATATTTCTTCACATAAGCTATATTCAGCTTTGGAAGTCTATAGGACATTGTGAATACTACAGGTTCATGCAAGAGCATAAGTAACTGAACAAATCCATGAAATCCCTGAGGATTAGTAAATACCAGCACAACCACTTTGTAGAAGAAGGTCTGCCAGTCACTGTAAGCTGCGGGAGGCTGCTTGAGAAGATTGGTCAGGAGTCAAGGTGCTACCCTGTGGCATCTTTCTGCCCCAGGAGAAACCAAACTGCAGTCGTTCTCTCAATACAGTAGAGTTAACAGAAAGTGTGCAAGAAGTGGGTCATCAGTTTTGTCATTGCCTTTGTGATTATTTTAGGAGTTGGTATTTCCATCCCTTGCGATGTCTATAGGGTCGGTCCTTAGGCAATCAGGGCATACCCTTTCATTCGGCATGCCATCATGCATGAACATGGAAAAATTAGAGTTTCATTTCTTATGCATGGGGTACAAGTCACCCGACCCAAAGTTTGTGGCTCTTACTGTCACTGTCATCACAGTGACAACAAACAAACTTAGGACAAAGGCTGCAGATAATCCAAGGGTGCAGATAATCACTGCAGAACTGCTGGTGTGTAAGAGGAATTCCCTGGCTCCTCCTTAATGCTGCATTTTGTACCCTTCATGCTTGTGTGCAGTGTAGATAGCACAAAGCAGATATGTGTGTGCAGCCTTTGGGTACAAGAGCCATGAAACGTAAGAACCTGATAGAAAGTAATTCATTTGCCTAAAATGGGCCTGTAATTGTTGCTATTACAAAATTTCTGATTGTGACTATGTTGTGTTTAACAATCAGGCCTGTGGTTTTATTGCAAAATTATTACAGCAAACCCTTTGGGGACTGTGAGCATATACACTCATTCTCTTAAGTATTCACTTGGCCAATATTGTGAAATGTAGCTGTTTCTAGGGAACAAGAGGCCCTAGAAAAAGTGTTGAACTAATAAAAAATAGAGATTCATTTAGTTTCCTTTTTTTTTTCTCCAAAGACCATCATCACATCTAGGATCAAGCAGCAGGAAAATTAGGTCTTTTTATTATTTTTTTTTAATATTGAGCTTTTTCTAATATAAGTAGATGGGCAAAAATACCTTTCACATAAAGTACCTTGACCTTTTGTGTTGTTTTAAAGAGACTGAAAGTCTCCTTGGGCATTAGGGTTTAATAAAAAAGTAGTAGAAGACTTTATTGTGTTTCTGGGGCTGAGAAACAGGGTATGGAACTGAATTCATACACTTGGTTTTGCTGAAGTGTTTCGTGTAGGTGATGTTTGGGGTTGATGGAGAGACAAATCAGAATGCTGGCTCTTTTCTGAGCCCTCTGAGTGACCTAGGACTATCGGAGGCCATATCTGTGCAGTGAGGAAGGGACTAACATGGTGGCTCGTCACAGTTCTTCCTGGACATACCAGAATTAATAGACTGGATTTCAAGATCCTCTCTTATGTGCTATTTCTAATGTCAGCAGCTTTCCTGGCAAAATAACTTGAGTTGCATGTTGTAAATGTTTTTTTGTTCTTTCCTCAGCTCTTTACTTGTTCTCATATACTGGATGAATTTATGGTGTATCTACCCTTCCTTTTTGGTTGGTTGGTGTATTTGTGGTGTGGGTTTAGTTAGCTTGTTTGTTTTTGCACAAGCTCGGTTTTAAGTGTAACACTTGTTTGTCCTGAATTTCCTTTGTCTGAGTAACCTGTATAGGGGTTATATATTTTGCAGCTCTTTCTTGTCCTTTGTTCAGAGTACCTCAGAGGGTGACTCATTTCCTGAGCCTTTTCATGGCAGAGAGGAATTTAGGAAACCATGTGCCAAAATGTTCAGTGCCTGCAATGAGAGTTGGTGTTCCAGAGTTATTAAAACATCATGTCTGGCCTTCAGTAGTAAAAGGGATGTGGGATTGGATACTTGGCATCCAGGTGTTGCTCCCTCATGCTCTAGTCCCCCATCTCCTACAGTGGCAGCTGACTGATCTTTCAGGGTAAAGCATTTAATGCCTTCCATGCTCCTGGCTGCTTGCCTAGTTGTTTACCAAAGCAGAAGGATTTTGGGTATAAAACAGCATCTGTTTCCAGATTTGATCTGTCTCTTGAATTATGAGAGCTGATAATTTTAAATTTCATAAGCATAAATGTAAATACTTTGGATTGTCAGGGTAAGTGCCCAGATTTCTGAAATCCAGAAATACTTCACTGTTTTTGTGTCCCTATGTCATGATTCCCTTATGCTTCACTGCACACTGCATATGAACATTTCCCTTCTGTTTTCTCTAAGCAGGTACTACTTGCTGCTAATTTCATCTTGTGTCAAGGGAGACTTTTTTCTTGATAGCAAGCAGTGATAACCAGATTGTCTTTCTCCTCAGTTAAAAAAAAAGGGGGAGGGAAGTGTGTACAATTAAGTGTTTGAAATAGATGGTGTAAATGACATCCCTAGAGCTTAAAAATCTTTTTATTCTCTGGAGAAACACATTTCTATTCAGTAGCTGTTGAAGGCTTCCTACTGTCCTACTATTTAGGGAATTAAAAATTTTTCAGTGGTTGGTTCAAAGTAGAAAAAAATGTTTAATTAGTCATTCTCATTGTTCTTGAAAGAAACAGCAAAGAAAAAAAAAAACCTAATGTTTTTCTTCTCCAGATGTAAAGATCTGTTTTGATAGTGACTGATGTTCTGGGACTGCCTAAACCAGCTAGGGTAAATCCAAGCCAGCACTCCTAGTGATAAATATATGGGGTACTTTTAAAACACTTGGCGATGGAAGAAAGCAAGCTGCATGCATCATTAAACCAAAGGATCTGGGGAGAAACCGTGCAGCTTCCAAAGTAGTGCAGATCTTTTATAATAGTAGTCTATGAAGTTAAGACTGTTTGTTTTCCCTTTCTGTCGAGTACTCCTTTACATGACTTGTAATTTGTAGGTAGTGTCTTTTGTTTCACGAAGAAAAATATGTTTCTGTAATGATAACACACAGATATTTCTCCAGTTGTGTTATTTCACTACAATTATTAGCTTGTTCATGTAATGGTTGAGTTGTGAATAAAGGACTGAAAAATACCATCTCACTTGCATGCAAATTGCTTTTTTTTTTCTGAAGATAGTCAGTGTATAAAATTTTCTGAGATACTAAATGTTAGTTTCTTAAAGAAACTGCTACAGGTAGTATAAAATTGGCTGAATTTTCCTGTTGTTGACAACTTGTACAGTTTTTTCCACCATTCTGCATCAGGAATAATATAGTAGGCTGAGACAGCTGATTATACTGATGGCTTTGCCAAACACGAACTGAGATGACTGAAAATTTTGCTTTCCTTACCAGTTCATGTAGAAGGCTAAATTTTTAAGTTCTTGCTGGATGTTAAGGAACAAGTTTGACACGTGAGAGGATTTATGATTAAAAGGAGAGATACCTTAGAGTAATTGTTTTTCTGATGTTTGTGATATTTTGAGGATTGAACAGATTTCAATAATAAAGAGTATAGTGTGTAGACATCGTAAATGGTCTTTTTTGGGGTAGGGTAAGGTGCTCGTAGATTAAAAAATGAAGTTGTAGAAATAAAGCTATGCTTTAGAGTTGAGTTTGAAATGTAAAATGTGAAAAGTCTTACATAAAACAGTGCCCATCCCTGTTAGTGTTAAAGTTGAGAGTCCACATTCAAGCATGTTCTCATTATTTTAATGCAAGTTATGAACAGATAGTAAGAGCATACACTCTTCCAGTAGGTGAAAATTACTTGCAGCTGTGCCATCTCTACTTCATGACATTTTAGTTAATTATAGTGTCCCATAATGACTTACGACTGTGCCCAGAGTTGAGATAAAAAGGAGGAATTGTAGTGATTTTCAAAACCGAGACCCAAGAGGATTGCTGTCTAGAATGGGGGGATAATACATTCCATGAGCTGCAATCACTGGATGACCACTGGGTTTGTCTTCAGCTGTAAATTAGGGGATTATGCAACTCCTGGATTGCATTAATTATTAAACAAAAGCAATTTCAGTTTTATTCATTCATAAAATTTCTGTAAAGAGTGGGAGACTTGCAGTGTCTTCTTTGTTACTCACGATTCCCTCTTTTATCTGCTCTGATGGACAGTGCCTGATCTAAGCAAACCCTCCCCTGTGATGCTTGTCACCAGACCTTTTACAAGTTCTAAAGTAATAACTTGATGCTTTAGTAGTAATACAGGTCTTCTGAAGAAAAATGTGTACTTGCTTCATCTTTTATGCTCTGTTTTATCAGTGTTTCTGGTTAAAACTTAGGTGCTGAATATCACTGATGCGCTATGATAAGCCTGTTTTTTTGCAATTCTTTGACTGTAAATGAAGAGACAAAGAGACATTAATGTTCTTTTTTGCACATATTCAGCTGCTGATTGTAATGAGAAAATACTGTTTTATAAATTACTTGGTGCCTACCCAGCAGAATCATGCTAGTAGATGGTCTGCTGGTCATACATAATATAGTAGGATGTAAAATCACCAACAATTCCATTTTTTTTTCCTTATGCTATCTCTTTAGTTCAATATATTTTGCATTAGTTTTATCTAAATCTGTTGTGCATCAGGCTATAACAGAAATCCTACTTGCATGCCTGCAGTCAACATATCAAGTTCTCTTTGTGTATGACTGTCTTTTGGAAATGTGTGTCTATGATAGTGACAAAGTATTGAGTAATGCTGATTCCGAAGAAAAAAGGAAGGCAAGGTAAGATACTGGGCATCTTAGGTGGCTTAGTCACTCAGCACAGTGTGCACATTAATATTTAAAACACAAGCATAAACAGTGCTGGACAACATCAGATAAATTAAACACAATTACAAGCACTCCCCAAAAGGTTTCCTGCCTGGCAGAGCTGCCTGTGCTCCAGCCATTTGTGCTGCTTGCTGTATGGCTCAGAAGTGCTCAGAAAGCAAAAAAAAGGCCTTTGTAGAAATATCCAGCCCCGACCTGACCTGTTCCTGTTAGTGTTTCAGGGTATTTGTGGAGTACCAGTATGTCCTGTTGGTGTGTACTGAGTTTGGGCTGAAGGTAATTCATGCCCTCGGGGTAAAATGGCACAGTCAGCTGTTCTTGACCCAGTCAGGTCAAGATGGGTGAAGTTTTACTCCAGTTTTGCTTCTTTTGTAAGGGGAGCATAGGCTATGCCAGACATGTGTTGTCCGTAGGCAATAAGGAGGCACATGATTGTGGAGAATGGAATAATAATAAATCAATGTCACAGTTCAAAGTTCCCAGCTGTACCGGTCTTGCATAAATGTATGTACTTGTGAAATGTGTTCTTTCTGGCTTTGAATTGCTCAGAATTTGCCACAGTCATTCTGGTTTTACAGGCTATGTTATTGGCTCTGGGGGCACGTGTTCACTCTTTATAAAAGTGTTCTGTATGTTATAAAATACTGTGTGTCTTTAAAATACTGTTTAAACATCGGGCCCCACATTTCTTCTTGCTTGTATATAATACGTTAAAGTACCAAATGTAAGATAAGAAGCTGTCATGCTATGTTCAATGAAACCAACTCTTAATTCCAGTTTTCGTTTGTTTTGTGCCTTGGCTGTAAAGGAAATCTATAGCTTCAAATTCACTGGTCACTGCTAAAAGCTGAATTACTAGTGACACTTAAAATTAGCATTTTAAGAATGTTTATGAATTGTAATATAATTGTCTATTCAGAGGTCAGAAACTTTTGGGTATTCATTTATTAGTTCTAATTGAGCCAAATGCTCAGCTCAAGTGTGTGATCATTCTTCTAGCTCTAAATACTGTCTGACTTCTAACATTCAGCGCAGTAATGCAGATACAATTTTTATTAAAAGAAAGCATGAGTCAGTATATCAGATATCATTTCTAGACCGTTTGGATTTGGGTTTTTTGGAGTAAAGTGAGTCATAACAGTTAAAGGTAAAACATAATCTGTTTTCCTACAAAGTATAAAATTCTTGAAGATGGGAGGTTTGCCTGGAAACCACCCATTATTTTCACCCTTATTTTCAGTCTGTCATGAAAAAGAATTAAGAAGTGAATCAAACTCTGATGTAATTTATGAAATGTAAGTGTTTTTAGGACTGAGACGCACCAATGAGCTAGAGCAGATCTTGTGCTAGGTAAAACTTAGTGAAGATCAGTCAATGGCAAAAAATGTGCAAAGTAAGCACGTTTGAAAATGTGAAAAATAATGGCATTGTCATTGCATATGGCCACAGTGAAGTATTATTAATTATTTGCATTTTTGTTTATCACAGTAGGACTAGGATTTTTTCTTTTTTTTTTCTTTTCCTTTCAAGTGCAAACTGAGTTCACTGTTTAACACTGATACTTTTTATCTTTGCAGTGTGCCGGGAAGACTCATACCAGTCAATAGTGTCATGTGCTGCTGTAGTACTCACCCCTGTAGAGACGACAGTGGATACAAGGAAAAAAGAACAGATGATAATGCCTGATGTGTCCAAACAGTGAGTTATTCAAGTAACATGGTCTTTTACAAGTGCAGTTTGAACACCAGGCCAGATTCCTTCTCAGGGATATGCATAGATCCTTTCTCTTTCATCCAGGCTTTCATAGGTGTTCCCAAAAGTAGAAAGTGGCCTGAGGCTAAGCTGCTGCTCTTGTTCCTTAGCCTACATTTTTTTCCCCAAGACTTTTGGTAATGACATACATAGAGGAAATCGGCCTTTATATGCCGAGAAACTGACTTTTAAAAGGGTTTGATAAGGTGATTCTTTTTGTTTAAATAGTCCTTTCAGTCTTGCAAGTAGTTGATTTTTATAAAGAGGGTGATTTGTATATGCTCAGCTCATCTGCTATATTTCAGTATTTTCCGGTGACCATTGTACCTCTGTGTCACAAGAGGCATCTTCAAAAGTGTGGTTGTGTATTCTTCTAGGGAAATTTTGTTTACTTAATTACAGTGTATTTTGGTATCTTACATTAGGTGAAAATCAGAGCGTGCAGTAACATTTGCCTTGCAATACCAGGCAGGATGGTTATTTCTTAATGACTGAGTCCTTGGAGAATAAAAGTAATTTTGTTTTCATGAAAAGAAAGAAAACACAATTGTAAGGCTTTATCGCTACACAAACTTGAGGTCTATGCCTTTGAAAGTGTGGAAGGTATTAAAAATACGACAATGGATAGCATCATTCCTGTTCATTTATGTTCAGTTTTCTGCTTCTCTTGGTATGTACAAGTTTAGCTTTAAAATTTTCTGCGAAGTCCTGGCTTGCATGCCTATTACTGTAAGAAAATTAAAACATCCCCCCACATCCCCAAAATCCCTGAAACATCCAAAACACCACTGGTGGATTAGAGTAGATTAGATGGGTTGTGGTCTTGCTACAGATCTATGATTTCAAATCTGTATCTGGCTGTTGTATCTTTTTCAATGTGGTGATAAACCCGTTTCATCTAGACTACCTGTATTTAAAATTTAACACAGTTACCTACAGTCTGGGTATTATTGCAAGGGCCTTATGTTTAAAATGCTGGGAGTATCTAATTGTTGTCGTGCTTCTGTTGTGTGGTTCTCTGAATACCAAGAGATTGGAAAGGCAATGGACTGTAAAATACTGTGCTGAAACCCAGAATAATCTCTCTGGTTAGTTCAAAGCCGCATAGAACATTTTTTCTTGTCTTCACTAAAAGGGAAACCTGCACTGTTGTTTGATTGGCTTTTTCATCTACTGTGATGAAATTCTCTTATGAATTCAAAGTAAGAAACTCTGATATCTGTTTAGCTTGTGCTAAATGAAGCCATCTCCCAGATGTTTAGCATGTTTGGATTTTTTTTTTTTTTTTTTACAGCCTGATTAGTGTTATCTTCTAAGAACGCAAACATAACTTTTCCTAAGCACTCAGAGGTCTCAGAAACATGCTCTAACCTCTGCTACTCTTCCAATACTAATGTTTAAAAATACGACCTGGAATTCTTTCAACGAGGAACAAGATTGTGCCTAAACAGATTAAATGTGTTTGAACTTCTCCATATGAAACTATATCAGTGTCTAAGTGTCTTTAAGCCAACGTTTCTGACAAGTATATTTGAAATTAAACAGAACCATTTTGCTGGGAAAAGTTTGCAACTGGAATTTGGCAAATTTTGTAGAAACCTTCAGAGTAATTGTAGGGAGGAGGTGAAAGCATGCAGCTTCAGGAAAATTTCCAGCATTATGAATGAAATATGAGCATACTCATCTTGCATTTCACCCTGTGCTTTCTACATGCAGATAGCTTTGTTCATATCCAGTTAATGGAAGCAAAACAGATCCTAATTCCTGTGTCTAAGTATCCCAGTGTCATCTGTCTCCAATGCACACATGCCCTTGGCATTTGTTGAATTCCATTGACTGGAATGCAGACTCCATGTATGAGCTGGTCTGCATGGGTGGATTATAGTATTAAAACTCAATTCATGTGAAGAACAATATTGATGCTTTGATTTTTATACTTATCTTTGTGTACCCAAATGGTTTTGACTTGCATGTCCAAAAATTGTGCGTATCACAGAGGGCTGAGCAGTAGCCAGCCATTGAGGTCCTGTAGGGAGAAGTTTCTGCCTTCAGGCCCTAAAGGGACAAAGTATGTTTAGAATAACTAATGCTTTCTAAGGCTACATAAGGAAGTATGTAATCCAAACCAGATAAAATGCATATTAATGATAATAAAATGTTAAAGAGTTACAAATAGCTAAAAAGAATTCTCTTGTATGGCACAGTGAAATTACATCCAAGACATTCAGGACACAAAAGCTGTGAAGACTGGGCAGGAAAAGAAAAAGAAAAAGCTTTTAATGCTACTTGTATAATATTTGATTAATGATGTTACTTTGTTTTGGAAAGAAACTGTTTAGTGGCTTTAAATAATGTATTTGCCTAATGTATTTTTTTTTATAAGCAGCAAATGGTGTGGTGCCAGAAGTGGTAGCAGCAAATCTTAATGAGATTTTTAGTGTCTGTGATAAGTTCTTATCAGGATTGCAGGAGTAAAGGGCCAATCTTTTCCCCCCCCCCCCCATATTTTTTCTTGGAATCTCAAACCATTTCATCGAGGAGTAATTTCATAGTGATACCCAGGTAATTGCTGACTTGTTGCTTGTGCACTGGGCAGAATCCCTACCTCAGTTATTACCAGGAATGGATTTGGCAAGAGAAAGAGCGTGCCTTTGTGATTTTTGTCTTTCCTCTCCACAACAGACATTGAGGCAGAAAAATCAATGGTCAGTGTGAGGTTAGGGTGACAAACAGGAAATGTGAGCTCTTCCTTATTTTGTTTTCTCAGCCCTCCACTTTGTCTAGGGTGTTGCGTTAGCTTTGCTGTATTTTGTAGAAATTCAAGCCTTAAAAACCTCTTGCTGTCTTAGTAGTTCAAGTTACTGAGGCCTCTTTGTGTTGCCATAGTGATACATCAGTCAGTTGTTCTCAAAGGTGCCCAGATGCAAAAACAATTGGAACATTTTGAACAGTGAATTCTGCTTACAGAGTCCTAATTTTAGTCCTTCCTATCTGAATTCTAATATAAATAAATCAGCTGCTGGCACAGAGCAATGGCATGAGGAATCCTCTCTTCAAGTTCTTACAAGACAGCATGGGAGAGGATGCATGGCCCAGGGAACTCTATGTTATGCTTTAAATTAACTTAGCTTCTGCTTCACTGGGCAAACTCTAGGGCTGAAAGGTCAGCCCTACAGGGGCCAGTGTGGAAAAGGAAGTGTCTAAAGACACACAAGTCTTGGAGTAATGTTCTTCTGCTGTGTGATGTTCATAGGTAAGCATGGAAAACCATTCATGTGCTAGTAGAGCATGAAAAAAGGATAGTGAAGTTCAGGTGCGCCATTTTAAAATCAGATTTAAAGTTAAGCTGGTAGTTGTCTATGTCATTTGATGTGTTTCTTTGGGTATGACTGACCTGCAGTTCGGAATAGCGATGGCAACATGCAGCCCTCTGAGCTGGCTAATTTAAAGGTGGTTTGTGCATTAGTACTTCAGCTGCTGTCAAATTTCTGATTTTGATTTTTACTTAGAGATATTATTTGCTGTTAAAGTGTTCTTAGAGCTACTAATCTTGTTATGTCATAAAGCAGACACAGTAATTTGACAACTCTTTTTCATGTCAGAAATATTTTCCTGAGTTTTGGGGGAGATTTACAGATGAAGAGCCTAAAAAAAAGGTAGGATGAGTTCAATGTTTTTAATCTGAAAGAAGGTAAATTTCAGACTGGTTTTAAGGAAGGAGGCTTTTACAGTAAGGATGGTGAAACACTGGAGCATGTTGCCCAGAGAAGTTGTGGATTCTCCATCCCTGGAAACATTCAAGGGGTGTTGAATGGGGTTCTGAGCAACCTGTTCTAGCTGAAGGTGTCCCTGCTTATTGCAGAAGGATTGGATAACATGGCCTTTAAAAGTTCCTTCCAACTCAAACACAGTCAGTGATTTTATTTTATGATTCTAAATGTCACTGATCATTTGACAGTTCTTCAGACTCTTAAGATCAAGTTGAATTTTTTCTGGTAAATGCCTGAATGAGCCTATGTAGTGAGTCTTTTCAATATTCTGTCTGTGCCAAAGCTGTTTCACTTGTACCTTGCAACTGTACTTACCTGAGCAAGGCTCTTAGGTGTGAGATCAAATACATGAGAAAGCTTCTTGAAATCACAGTGACTACCTGGCTGCTTGCTAATGGGAACAGGCTGCTAAGGGGGAGAGTTACAGCTCTAATGCCATTCTGTACTGCAGTGTTTAGTGCAGATGCTAACCCAGGACTTCAGTACCAATACAGATTGGAATCTAGCAAGATTTTGGTGCATATATAGACTGAATTTATTAGCTGCAGTAATCATACTGCAAAATTTAGGAGGTTTTTTCCTTTCTCAGAGTTTCAAGTTGTAGGTATATAATTGGTGCATCAGAAGACTGGTCATCTTTTTTGACTCTTGAAACCGTGCCTAATTTCTTTCAAAAGAAGTTCAAACCAAGCTGATTATGTATTATTCTTCACTTAATCAGTTCTGGATTTTCTTTTCATTTTTTTTGCTATAATTTTTTTTTTACATTTTTGATAAATCCCAGGGAAGATTTTCTTTCCCCTCAAAGCAACAGTGATCCTATATTACCTCTGTAATTTTTGATGTTTCTGTTGTTATCCTGTTATTGAGAGATGCCTCTGCCTGAATTAAGGTGTAAAAAAGGGGTTGAGGTGATACCTGCAGTATGTGTTCATGCTTCTTCACAGTTTGCCTAAGTGGGAACCTTTGTCTGGATGCATTACCTAGGATGTGCCAGACCTGGAGCCAGGCCACCCTGCCACTCCATCCTGTACTTACCTCATCTCAAAGTCCTTCTGTGGCCTTAAAATCACATTTGTCTGTCTCAAACGCCATGTAAGTCCTTACAGCCCCTCAGCGGTGATGTGAAGTGTGGTCTCTGAAGCAGCCACATTGTCAGGCACTGGTGTCCACATCATGATTCCTGTCTGCTCTGGCAGTCCTTTAAAAAGGCATTTTTCAGTGGTGTGAAACAGGAATGCTTTTCACACTTGTTTGGAAAAGCAGATAAAAGATGGTTTTACTGTGTTAATGTCTGGATGATTGGGACAATGGGCTATGGAAGCATGTGTCACTCTGTGGGTGAGACAATGCAGAAGAGAATAAGAATGCCCAGTGTTGTCCTGGAATGACCATACTTTGAAAGCTGTGGTTCCAGCTCAGCTGAAAAACTTGAGACATCAGCTGGATTGCAGTATACTCTCCAGCACTAGATTTTAGTGATAACAGGTAGGAGAGGTAGCATTTATATCCATTTCTTTAAGGCAGATACTTTGAAATGGAGTGAACATAAACAATGTGTTTATGCTGTCAGTGGTCTACTTTTACATTCTTTTATCTATTTTGCTAGTTACTCTTTAAACTCAATTTAGTGACTTGAAGGGGAACTGAAAATTTCTACTTTCTGTGTTGTCTGTCACATGTTCTCCTTGTGCATCCTGTATTGCTTTTTGCACATAATGGGAAAAGAAATAATTTTGCTGTACTCATGTCTCCTTTGAAATGGGAAACTTTTCAGAAAATAGTAAAAATACAGTATTAACACTTTGTTTATTGTCTGCTAACTAGTTGAAACTACTACCTGACATTGCCTCTTGTCTAGGCTGCTCAAATTGGTAACTTCTTGCTTTGAGGAAAAACAGAATAAACCAGACTCTGTTGTTTCTATTTTTCCCCTGTGTCCAGCCACTGCAAAAATGTCAACGATTTTGTAAAATCAATTATAGGTAACAGTTGTGCAAAGGAAACATAATTGCACTGCAAAGTGAATATGGAAGAAACCTTATATCTAGTTATAGAATGGGAGTATCATCAGTTTTCATGCCCCTTCACAGTCCCTGCAACCATCAGTTTGTGGTGAGATTGATAGGAAAGCAATCTACCTATTTAATTTAGCTATCTAGGGAAATTGTTTGCAGCCAAGGGATTAAGCAGTTCTGTATAGCTTAATTTGATCTTGAGTTGCAAATGTTGAATAAGCTGGTTTTTGAGAGCCACTAGCTAATTGCAATTACTGTACTGACTATTTTCAATAATTTGTAATTCAGCTCCTGTCTTTTCCTCCTGTGTGGTGGTGAATAATGCAGGAGGGAGAGGAATGATGGCAGTTGTCCTATGGAGGAAGGGTGCAACATAGATTTCATCTATAGCCCTGCCGAGAACTTTGCAAGTGATCCTTTGCAAGTGTAGTCATTGTCTGGAAAGCTTCCTCTTTTCTATGAGAAGAGATTTGGTTTCTAATACACAATCAATTGTGAATGCTTCAATAATTTCCCTTAAAATATTACTGATGTGACTGAACTCAACTTGAGAAAAAGATGTACGGGTGGAATGTTAAGCAAGGCACTTAATGATGTAATTTTGAATCAAAATGTGGAGGATCCAGAAAACTACAGCATTTTTTAGTTGAGATAATTGTAACTGCAAAGGAAGATGAGTGCATTGTATCATTGTGTAGCTAGTCTTCATTAATAAAAAGAAAATTGAGGAAATAAAAATATGTAGGGATATAACAATTTTGCTGATGATATTTCTGAGCACCAGATGGTGAAAATTTGGGTTGAACTTTTCGAGTCAAAATACAGTTACTGTAATATACATTGACAGAGTGTGGCCAAAGCTGATTTAAAACTGTGAACTGCACTAACAAAGGACAGTGCACTTATAGTAATTGGGAATACAAATTTCCCCTGCTTCAGTAGCAAGCACTAGACAACATAAGTGTATCTACAACTACAGTTTCTGAACTAGATCTGGAGTTATCATAAGAAAAACATTGTTACCAAATCACAGTGATGTTTAGAAAACAACTTTGCCTACAGCAAGATCACTTTGTTTCATTGAGATACATTAAATTTTTTATCTTTATGATACCATAATGTCATTCTAGTTTTGGCCATCACCCTAAAAAGAATGTCCTTTGGATTAAGATTATCAATTTATTTATCAGATCTGAGAAATCAGATCTTTCTAAATTTTTTAATTAAATGAAAATCTGTGCATTCCCTTGCATCTTTATTTTCTCTGTTCTCTGTCCACGTTGTCCACTGGGTGTTTCTGAGGTAGAGGAAGCCTTAAATACATTACTTGCTTGTCCTTCATGTCCACAAATTTTCCCAAAATAAATACATCAAGATAAGTAATTTTGCACTATTTGGTTATGGAACTTATTTAAAAATATGCCTTTCTCACATACATATATGTGCAGGTGCTTAAGAAAGACTGAGTTCCAGAGTGCAAGTTTTATCCTATATGTGCTGTAGTGTCTGGAAGTGTCTGCTTTATTTACATAACTGAGAATTACAAGTCAGACCACAAATACCAACGTAATTCCCAAGTGGCAGTCTCACACTTGACAACCAAGAGCTCTTCTAAACTGATGGCCTTGAGTAACCATTGCTAAATATTTTTGGCAAGTACATTTTAATTAGAACAATGAACCATAAGACACAGTTTTGAATTTAAAATTGAGCTGACATTTTTGCTGTGTGATGAAATAGAAATTATATTTTATATATGTCAAAACTCCTTAATGTCTGGAACAATTCTAAAAGGAGATGTAGTTCAAGTAAATGAAAAAACCTGGTTCAATCAACCTTGAAGAGGACAGTTATTATAGGTAATGCAGGCAGAGATGTTTGAGACAGGCTTAGGCAATTGAAAATCAATTATTTTATCTGGACACCTCCATCTGAAGAGTTGCTGTTGTAAGTTGTAGTGTTAGTCACAGCGTTTGTTATTCCAATAAAATCACAGAGTTTCCCATTATCTTACATGGCAGTTGCCTAAGCCCTGAAGAGCACACCCATCCTCTGCTGGAATGACTGCAGAGCCACTCAGGACTCCAATGGGGCATGCAGAAAATGACTCACTCATTGACTTTGGATTTAAAAGAAAAAACAGACTTCATTTTCATCCAGCCTAAATTCATGTCCAACACAGACACTCAGAACAAGCATTGTATGCCCTCAGTTTCAGGTATTAAAGGAGATCTACAGCTTTTGTTTATCAGGTACCTATTCACAGGGATGAAGGCACTTGATTTTGGGGCAGCACAAGGAGTCCCCAAAATAATGGCCTTACTGGATTTATGCTTCATTTCAAAAAAGCCATTTTTTTAGACAGTCTGAGTGTCAAGTTAGATCACATACCAGTTTCTAAATTTGTATTTCAATAACCAGTTCTTGTAACATCCTACATCAGTTGGGAAGGCATTGTTAGCTCCTGTTGTTTACCTTGATGCCTGGTGTTGCCTAAGGAGAATTAGCTGTGAAGCTTCACCAAAGGAAGATGCTTTCAAAGTACAGAACCAAAGATTTGGGAGCAAGCCCACTTCACTCAAATGGGGAGAGTGAGAGAAGTGCTAGCTGTGCCCATTTTAATCCTTTTTCTTGTACGTCCAAAATCTTGAAAGCATACAAAAATTATTTTGCTGTAAAATTGGGGCAAATATAGTTGTTAAACTTCTTTAACTCAAGCTTTCACTAACTTAAGTGGAAGTGCTCAGTCTTAGGAACCACTCCTGAAACAGAATTATACTTTCTAGTCTGTAAAAGCATAGGCTGTTGCTAAACTCTAACTGAAGTTCTGTTTGAGACTAGTGGCTGTATTTTATCCTCTTGCAAGGAAATAAAGGCAGGTTTGGGTCTGTACCTTTGTACAGCAAAAACATGGGTCTGGGGTAGCATTATCTAAATGCTGAAGAGATGAGGGTGGGCTGGTGGGGGAGGAGGGACCAGGGGATCATTTGTTTTTTAATTTAGAAGCCTGTGGTGTTTGTATTAAGGTACAGCCTCAATTCTTACAAATTGGATTTCAAAGCATAATTGCCGCATCAAATATAAAAATTAATCAACTATGTTATTACTTGTGAACAATTAAAGCATCATAAAATGAAAAATATGAAGGAAATAAGCTTGTACGTGTAATGCTAGGATTGCAAAGTACTTTATTTGGTTAGACAAATGTATTATAGATTAAAACTAGAAAAAACAGTTCAAGTGCATAGCAGAAATGCATTTGTTTCACTTTCACAGTAATTTAATAATTTCTCTGAAGCATAACAAAGAACAACAGTTCTAATTTCTTACTGTCAGTGGAAGGAGGGGAAAGGAGGAATGTCACAGAAAATCTAGGTAGATTTGCATTTATAATTGCATGGTGTAACTATTGGACTATTGTGCTGTGCTGTTTCACAGCTCATAGTAGGATTCCAGTGAAAGCATTAAGCATTATCAGGTAGTCTTTTGAATCTAATGGGTGAAAAATACTGGTATTGTTGTGGTGGTATTACTGGCTTATTGAAGGATTTCTAAACCAGATGTTTTGCAGAACATTCCTGAAAACCATCATCCTGTGCAGTGGCTATATTAAGGTTAGCTTTGTTAGAAAATACACTACTCTTGAGTCATGTTATCATGACTCAAATAGGAATACTACTGCAGCAAATGTAAGTTAAATCAGCATACTGCTTAAAAATATATAGACTGCTTCATGGTGCTTAAGGTTGAGAGATTACCTGCATCCTAGAGGGATGGAATTATGTGAAAAAAGATCCATACCTGCATGCTGTATTTCACATGCTATCAGGAGGAGTCAGTTTTTTATTTAGCACAACTAAATGCAGAGGGATACTGCAGAAGTGTGCATAATTTAAATATTAGTATTTTTAAGAGCAAGATTTGGTCTGTTTAGCAGAGTGAAAAACAGAAACTAGGGAAGGACAGAAATAATTTTAAGAACAATCTCTTTATCCCTACCTCTAGCTCCAGTTTGTTTTGTTCTTATTTATTTTTTCCTGGAGTCACAAAGAAATAGAGGCAATATTCCTCTTTCTCTACCATGTACATTTTTCAGTGTATCTGTGAATAGCCCTGGGAGCCGTAATTTTAATAACCTATCAAAATCTATGTTTGCAGTGAGTATTGAATACGTTATTTTTACTTGCATGGATTTACTGATAGCAGAGGTGGAAGACCATAGCTAAAAAAAGGAGTAGTGGTGCTATCACTCTTTCTTTATCTGCTCTTCACCCTCCTGTGTTTTACCAGTCAATACACTGGCTGCATTGGCCACCATATGGGATGTATAAAACACCTACAGCATAAAAAAAAACCAACAAAAAGCAAGATGGGAAATGGGGAAATGCTTCTTACCAAAGAAGCAGAGGAAATAGAAGTGAGAAGACTGTGCAGCATCACACTAGGACACATGCAGCTTTGGTGAAGTTGGGTTAAGACATAAATCTGCGATTATATTGCAGTAGCATAAAGCCATGAAGACAAAATATTGTACCAAAACCCAGTGAATTTAGAAGAGCCAAATGCTGCAAAAAATATTTGTACAGCTACAAATTGAAGACAAATGTAAGTTCTTCCTCCTGGGCTCCAGGAGCAGGATTAAGCTGTGTTATACTGAGGACATCAACTAGCCCAGCTGTTTTTTATCAGCAATAGCTGCAGTAGCCACCATCTAAAAAGATGTTTTTGAGGAAAGAATGTTTTTTGGTTTTCTTTTCTTGTGCTGAAGCTCATTGTATTTCATGTGCTTCCAGGTTTCATTTACTAGTTCTTTGTGGGTGTGGTAGGATTGCACTCCAATTGTTTTGTTTTGGTATTTTAATCCTCTCTTAATCATTACGTAAGGGAGTAGTATGTAGCTTTTTCTGCACATTAAAAAATATTCGCTGCTGCTACATTGATTAAATGTGTAATAGCATGTATTTGAGATATATCCACCTAATATTAGTAATAATCCAGATTTAGAGCTTTCCTCTTAGCAGCCTACAGCATCAGCTTGTGTACAGCTTTTATAAATGTCTTCAAAAAATAGAAGCGGGAAAAAAAAACAGGCCAATGCCTTCATCATAAGTGTGAGGTGGCATTTTCAAAAGCAAGTAGCTGTACATCAAAATATGATAGGTTACAACCCCTTTTTCCTCCCAGATCAGCTGTTTTATATGTTCAGTGCATCCCCCTAATCCCAAGAGGGTTCCTGTGATGAGCAATTCAAGTAGGAGACAGATAAGAGTGAGCTACTGGGAAAAATCAAGGGAAGCACAGGCAGGGGGAAGAGTGAGGTAGCTTTGAGGTAAATTTCCCATGTTATAATTAGTCATGCTTACCAACTATATTCTTGATAAAACTCTTTATCTATCTGTCTGTTTGTTCACTTGTTTATGCATAAAGCCTACGGGGTATTAATCCAAAAATGTGGTAATGTTCCTCTAATTTTTGTAGCCATCTACTACTCCATCCCCAACCCTTTATTCAGACTTTTCAGTCTGATTTTTCAGGAGCATTCCATCCTCGCTTCCAGTTATTATCTCCTTTTGTGAAATTGACATATTTATGTACAATTTTAATATGTGCCCAGATTGCTGCTTTAGAACATACAAAGTTAACAGGGCTCATTTCTCCTGGTAGCAATAGGTGCAAAGTGACAGAGACCTCTAGTCAGAGCCACAAAGCAACCTGGAATATACATTATGAGAACCAAGAAGGAAAAGCATTGTTTTATTTTAAGATACATTTCTTGATGTTTTGATTGCATCAATCAAAAAGGTCACATGCACACAGGTCAAAGGCAGAGCAGAAGAAACAGAGTTCCTTTTTAACAGATGAACTAAAAGGTGAGATGTTGTCAGGTTATTTTGTCCTACAAGAGCCCCCTATTAATAGGGCTGTGTTTTGGGCCCTTTTTTGGTCATCCCTTTTAAAACTTAATCTAATGTTGTGATCTTATTTTTGTATTCTTTATCTGGACCTGTGTAAATGGAAGTGATTGATAATTTTGACTGGAAAAATTTAGATATTCTATATAAATATTTTCAGTTATGCACTCTAGATAAACACTGCTATATTGATTATTTGTTGTCAATTCTGGCAAAGTATGCTTCAGCACTCTAAAATAGGTAAATAAAAACCTCCTCATTTTCTTGTCCAAGGAGCAGTGAACTCTTTTTGGGATAATTTATGGAGGAGATAGAAAATAACATTTGTTGATCAGTGAGAAAGGACACTCTGAAAGGTGTTCAGAAGTAAGATTACCTATTACTTTCTAAAGCCTGTGCTGGTGTTGTCGGGACAAATACACATAAAACTGGTGTTTGATCTCAGATGGACTTTCAATGGAACTATGCAAATAAGGTGTGTAATAGCAATAACAAATACTGTCTGCAAGTTCTCTGCTCTTAACTGTGCTGTAGATTGAAGTCAGAGAATAAATACAGTGCCAATACAAACCATATTATTTAAGAAAACTTAATCAGGCAAATCGTTGTTCTGTGATTTATTCTCCCAGAAATTACTTCTGTTTTTTAAAGACATCACCTGAAACCAGGAATACATTCACAGGACTTGGAATCCAGTTCAAATATGTAACAGAAATGAATCACAAAGCTGAGTCACAGTTCAAAAAGGGAGTAATTCAGGTAGAGAATTTTGATATGAGCTCTAGCAAGGCTTGTTTTTCGTTATGTTTGAAGTTACTAAAATTCACCTGTTCAAAACAATATTTGATGTGTCTAGCTTTGTGCTGTACCTACATTCTTCTTCCTGATTTATTTTATTATTGCAATACTACATACTTAAATGTAGTAAATGCCTTAAATTTCAAATTAATGAAAGCCAACCTGAATTTACAATGAATGCCTGATAGACTTCAGAGAATCCATAATTTAGCTGGCAAAAGAACACACTGATTCTAGCTACAAAAACAGATAATACTTGAAAAGTCAACAATTAAATACAAAGAATGGTTTGGTTACTATGGGAACAGTTAAAGAAAGGTTTTTCAGCATGGCAAGCCACTGTGTGTATACAAGAGAAATGATGTTCTCCGGAGTCAAAGAAGCAATGAAAGATTTTCAAGGAAAAGGCTAAATAATAAGAAATATTTAAAGCAAAAGCTTTGAAATATCTCTGTATAATATGTTGGTGGTTTTATATTCTCTCTTCCTGATTTCCCCCTGTTTTTCTCCTGCTCATTTTTGGAGTTAGAGGTTTTTTTGAGTTGTGTAGCAAAAAGCACTTTGCCAAGAGGATTAGTGAAAAAAAGAGCAACGTGGATGAGTTACTTTATTTCTGGGTCTGTTTATAAGAGACCTAATCCTATGTCATAAATTTACTTAGGAGAAGGCATTTGTACTATAGATTAATACTTTTTTTCACGTACTTTTCTATTTATTCTCATAACCTGGAAATAATGAAGAAACAAGTTAGAGTAGGAAGAAGTAGGGGAAATTATCAACTCTGTATTTCACTAAAGCTGAAGTGCTTTGTCATGGAGTTGCACAGTCATGTTATGTATGCTGTAGTTAATATTATTGCTAAGGCAGGTGTTAATATTTTCTTGCTTTGCCTTTTTTTTTCTTTAATAATTACCATTGTTTCTTCAATTTTTTTATATTTGTGAAAATAAAAGAATGTCAGTCAGGTACTTATTACAGCATCAGCTTTGCAGTAGACCAAATACTAAAATATGCAGTATGTGTATGTATGTGTGTATATATATATATATATATATATGTATATGTGTATATATATATATACATATATATATTATAATTTAGATGTTTTATACTTGATCTAAATCAGAGGGTTTGTTTATCTGTTGAGGAAACTTTAAAAGTTGAATCATCAGGAATGCCGAGTCCTGCATGAAAGCTGCCTGCAAGACCGGATCATCTGAAATGTGGTCCCTTGGAATAAAAGAAATAGTAGCTCAAGTGAGTGAACATATTTATTTTCATGATATGGCAGTGAATTTAACATGGAGAAGGTTCTTTGATTCCTTTTAAAAGAAATAAACTGTCTGAAAAGTCTGTTGTCAGCTATTATTTAAATATGTATTAAACAATACTGTGCTATTTCTGTGTATCTTTCAAACTTCAAATGTGGGAATGTGCTGACATTGAACTACAATCCAGCAGTTATGTAAATTAAGCTAAATTTGTCATCTAATTTTCTGTGCTTACTCGTGAGGTGGGTGCCTACCTTGTGATGCTAAGTACCATACAGCTCTTTTATTTTTAATACTGAAGCAAGAGTATATATTTTGAGAAATACATGTTTAGGGGCACTAAGAAGATATACTTAAAAGTCGCAACTCTTTTTGGATGCGATATTTATTATCATGTTGATGTGCAGCATTTTTTGCAGCTGTATATGAAAAAAGAAGAAAGACTGTTTTGTTGCAGGAAGTCCTTCTGTATCCTTATTGAGAGAACTGGGAATAACTGACATCTGTGTGTACAGTCAGAGGTGAAGGGGAAAGTCTCTAAATTTAGACCCATTTTTGCTTGTTTGGGACCCATACTGTGCTTGTGTGTGCAGGTCTTGTTTTCTTACAAGTCATCAGTAAAAAGGAAGGACGTGTTCTCTATTCTGCAGCCACATTTCATTTATAAAATCATCTTTCTGGATTCTGCATTTCGGGGAAAACGTATCTCTTCATAACTTATTTTCACTTTCACCCGCATTCATTTGTTCAAATAATTTAATAACTTGTAATTTCAAGTTATTGTCAGGAACATGTGCATACAGAAGTGCTAGGATGAAATAATGCTGGTTACCTCGGTGGCCTTCTCAACTTCCCCAATATTCATTTGCCTTGACATTCTCCTCCATGAAGAAGGAGGCCAATGAGTTGTGTTACAGATGGTTTTGTGCTGACCTCTATCAGTCCCCTGTGGAATTTCCACTGAGCACCACTGCAGGTGGCTGAGACTCCAAATGTGTGGAGTCTGCCGTGGTTTTCATGTGCTGTTCCACTGCCATCCTGAGCCTTTTCAAAGCCGTATTTAAAAGGTGATGAAATTGCTTTTAATGGGGACTGAGACAAATTTGTTGCGCTATCTGCAGACAAATTGTTGCCAGGACTGAAATGAGTTTAGAGCTCAGTGTTACCAAGCTCAGTTGAAATCCTTGTGTGAGCTGTGTTTCCCATCATCTAGGCTGATGGTCATTCTGCTGACCAGGGATAAGAGCAGTGAGAGCAGGCACAGCGTGTCCATGGCCAGGAGGAACGGGCATGGATGGCCTCCTCTGCCTGAGCAATAACTTCAGCAGCACTGACACAAGGCAGGGGCTGTTTCTCTTTGCTTGTTGACAGCTGCTCCAAAGATGACCTCAGAACATGTCAGGAAAAGTAATAAAAGACAGACAAGAAGCCTGGCTTTAGACAAGAAGAGGTAATGAGTACATTTTTATAGATTGCTTCCCTCACCTGGGCTGGAGAAAGCTGACTCAAGGCTAGCCACTACTGAGGATTCATAAGCAGTGTTGCAGGTACACTCGTGATTTGGGGCAGTCAATATTTCATAAAATGATAAGTTTCTTTTTGATGAAGTAAGAGCAGCCTTGCATCCCTTAATCCCTTGGCCTGATTGGCCACATTTACCTGTTTTCTAAAATAACTTTTGTAATGTTTGCAAAGAACGGAATGGATCATTCAGAAAGCTTACTTTTGTACCCTGTTTTTGCTTGCACTGACTATGGAGAAAGCATAATTCTATGGAAAGTCTGGCAGATTCATTCTTATTGGACCAGATAATTAATTCTTTAAAATCTTGTCTTAAAAACAGTTATGTATGATTTTCACACACGTTTTTGAGGGATAGAGTTACTTTTCTATGCTGCAATTTGCCTAAAGTTAGGTGAAGTAAGCAGTGTTCTTTAATTTCAAACTAATTTTCCCTAGGCCCTGAATATTTTCTAGAATATTTTCCAAATATAGCTTCCTTATTATATATAATGAAATAAAGTCAGTAATAAATAGTCAAATGTAAGAGCAGATATTATGAATGAGTTTACTTTAATAATACATCACACTACCCTGTGATCATCCTCTGAGCACTAGCTTTTGGAGACAGTAAGAATTTCAAATCTATAGGGAAGATATATAGGCAATGCATCTTTGGGGTCTTTAATTGACCATACATGAGATTCATAAAGGTCAGTTTTGTTGCCTACTTTTTCTTTATATCAGGGCAAAACCAGAACACTGATAAAGACTTAGAGAAGCCCTGGTTATACCAAAAGAATTTTATTTATTTCTTGGCTGCAATTTTGTTGGGGTGAATGGGGAGTAATGCTTCACATGCAATGGGATGCCTGTTCCATCTGCATTGGATTCATGTGTACCTTGCCAATAAATCAACCTTTGCTGCTTATCCTCAGAGGTGTCTTGTCTCATAACAAGGAAGCTGCACAGATATTTCTTGAATAAATATATGCAATTATGCCTGTAGGTGTCAGTGGTTCAATACAATGCCACGACAAGAAACCTAAAATAGGTGAGCAACCTTCCTTGAATTCCAGAAAGAACAGTTAACTTAATTTCTTCGCTTTTTAGCTTTACTAAAACATGGAGCATTTTACCTTGAATGAAGTGCTACCTAAAGTGATTGGAGTATGTCCAGTAGTGGTATACTGTCAACTAGCTACCTGGAAATAATCACAGATTAATTATTTTTAGCAATTTCTTTTTTGGTTGATAGAGTTAATCAGTGTAGGAAATTGTTTTTTCAAGTATGGGTTAGATTTTTTTCTTTTTTTTTATTGTAACTTTGTAGATTCTATAGGAAAGAACTTGATGATTTCTCTGTTACACTGAGTAATGCATCATGTAAGTGTTCTTCATTGGTGGTGGTGAACAGAAGAACAAATGTTAATCTTTGTTCAATCATCACGCTTTTTTACAAGAGGAATTAGCCTTTGATCATTTTGATAGAGCTGTTGTGTTTTGTGAGGCATCTAATCTTGAATCTGTACTTGCTTACATTAGGACATTGTTTTCTAACAATGCTGTGTATAATGTGGTCAGGACTGCTGCTGAAAACATAACACTTCAGCCCTGTGTATCCTGTGAATGCTGATGAGCAGGAAGCAGGTTTGCTGTCTTGTTGTCTACTCCTCAGGTTTCCTGGGGCTATGAATCCCATTGTATATTGATGACACAGGGATAAATTTGTTCATTCAAGCACACCTATGAAAAATTCATGTCTGTTCTAAAGATCTGTCACTTTGGATGTGTATTAGTGGCTATGTGAGCACATCACATCGTGTATTGGTCAAAGGCTGTGGTTTTAAAAATTTTTTTCAGAATGGCTTTATCCATCTGCCAAAGCGGAAATGAAGGAAAACCTTTGGTCAGCCAAAATTTATTAGGAAAGTTTGATTGAAGAACATCATGCCTGTCATGAGGTTGCTACTTCCTCCAGATAGTGATGAATTAAGGTATTTAAAAGTAGGAACTTTAAACCATGAATTAAATAGCTGGATAAATATAAATGTGGCAGCTGCTTTACTTTCTTCAAAAGAGTAATTACAATCTCCCTTTTCATATATTAATACACATAAGTGATAAAGCAGTTGAACAGTTGAGATTTGCTATGTAGAATTTAATTTCCTGACATTAAAAGTTTTATGTATTTAATGATAAAATGCCAGATACTGCATCATGCTGGATGTTTTTGCCCACTAATTTGTACTGGCCAGGAGTAGTGCTGCTGCTCTGCAAAAAACTAGTAGAGAACATACCCTTGCATGCATGTCTGCTTGTAAAATAGGGGCCTTCAGCATATTTGAATAATACCTTAAGAAATTAAGCAGCTATTTATTTTTAGTCTCTTTCTGGAAATAGTGGAGGTTGTTTTGTTATGTTTTGTTTTGTTTTTTTTTCTGAAACACAGTGGCTATGTGTATTAGAACATTGTGAAGTCAGGAAAGTTCATGAGAGCCAGTTGGATTCACATGCATGATTCAGTGCTCAAACCCCCCACTGACAAGAGAGATGTATAAGAGAAGATTTGAAAATTCTTTTTTTTATTACTTCTGTCTGAAAGTCATAGGTTCTGATGTATTGAGTTTTGCAGAGCTCAAGTAACTTACCATAAATGCACTTTTATCTGAAGTCTGAAAATGTCATAATGAAGTTAATATATGTTAAAAATTCAGCTACAGTACTATGAAGATCTGCATAGTTATTCAAATTTAGGCAAATGACTGGTCCATTGAAATTTAAGCCTGTGCATAAGTCTTTGTGGCAAGCTTGTGCTGTTTTATCCAGTGCTCTTTCATTCAGCACAGTAGCTGGGATGATACATGTCTGTGAAATGTAAATATAAGTACATTTGCATGGCAATATTTAAAGAACTTTAGGAAAATAAGTAACAAAATGCAGAAATCAAAGATAAAAGCATTCTTATTTCCAACAGAACTAGTCAGAAATTTTCAGCTATGGGAAAATACAAAGGACAAAGCTGTAATTCAAACAGATGAAGGTTGTGTCCTTGTAAAGAGTGGACTCTTTTAATTTTGAATAATTTAAACTATTTCTTTCTTTTGAGGTGAACATTGTGCGATAAAATCTCTTGTACCATTTTGACCATTAAAAAGAAATTTGGTGATATCTTACCTTTTCTGTCCTTCATTACATGTGCATTTAAAATTCTCTTTTGATATTAATCATACTTAGAATTCAATTTGCTACCCATAGTGATTTCACTAGGGAAGTCATAGCTTTCAGGGTAATGGAGTTCTAACTAAGTATTAGTTATTAGGTACTTAAGATCTTACTTTTTCCAGATGGCGATGCTTAATCTAGATCTTACACACATCTGATGGATAAAGATTTCAGATCACGTTCTGAAAAAGTAAAGAAGTTATTCTCATAGTCCAGTTGAGTCAGGTGGATTCAGCTTCTGTGCAGCTCTACACCTTGCACAGAAGCTTTCCCAGACAAGTGTCACCTTCTGCAGGCTCCAAACGTTGTTTATGGTGGTTGGCACTGCACTGAAACCTTCTAGCAGTGAGGGAGGTTTAACCTGCAGTCTTAAAGCATCTCACCTGTGCATTTAGGGAGAGGTTTCTACAAAGCTTGCTTGAACTGGAAATTGAAAAATGTCAGCAGTGTTCTGAGTCCATGCACCATTGGCTTAGGCCATAGTTATTCTCAGCTATGGATCATAAAAAGTAAGGCTTGTGCCTGCCTTATTGCAGCATTGTCTCTCATCCCAGACCCACTTTGAAATTAGGTGGGGCTGAGACGAGCACCTGTCTGCTTGCTTCAGCATCACTTGGGAGCAGAAAACAGACAACTGAGGGAGAAGAGTGAATGTCTGGAGAAAATCTATTATGCTGCAGTAGATGTTAGCAGAAGTGGGACTTTTTTAAAAGCCCGTCCCAGTCAAAGTCAGTGCCCTTTAATAACAAAATAGAATATCCAGTAGAGTGTACTGCTCTTCCCATATTTTCTTTATACTTCTAATGTAAAACTAATCCTTCTGTGACAATCATTAAAACAAATACCAACTCATTAGGAACAACCATTAAAATAAATCTTAACTATGAGCAAATCTCAGTACTCATTAAAATAGGTCTCAGCTCATTAGGATTTTTAGTATACAGGTTGAAAACAGAAGATGAGATCATTTTTTAAAAGAAAAATCAGGCATCAAAGCCTTTTCCGTTTCTCTTACCTCCTCAGAATTGAGGGGACTGGGGGTGCACAAGGAGCTAGGAGAGGACGCAGCCAGGACAGGTGACCCCAGCTGACCAAAGGGATATCCAGGACCTGCTGGCATCTGCACAGCCTGTACAACTGGGGGAAGAATGAGGGATATTTGGATTGTGATGCCATTTGTCTTCCCAAGCAACTGTTGCTTATGATGGAGCCCTGCTCTCCTGGGAATGGCTGAACACCTGCCTGCCTGTGGGAGGCACCGAATGAATTCCTTGCTTTGCTTTGCTTTGCTTGCATGTGCAGCTTTTGCTTTACTCTTTGATGTGTCTTTAGGTGAACCCATGAGTTTTGTAGTTTTTGCTGTTCTGATTCTGTCGCTTGTCCCACTGGCAGGGCAGTGAGCAGCTGTGTGGTGCTTACTTGACAGCTGGGGTTAAACCACGACAGTCCTGCAGGAACTGCCAGTACCACCACAGTGTAGATACACACACAGTTTGTGGTAATTGGGAGTGGGGCTGTGGCTGAGCCTCATCCCCAGTGGGCACAACTGTGAGAAGCAGGTGAGCAGCATTGACAGCAATGAGCCATGGAGTGCCCAGGGGCACTGACCAACCACCAAAGGGAACAGAGGGCACACAGGTGCAATGCATGGACATGAGGGGTATAAAATGTTGGGCTGAAGAACACGAAGGGCAGCTGTTTGCAGTCTTCTGAAGTGACATGATGATACTCTGTGTGGGTGAATGCTTAAAGCCTTCTGAAATTGTATGGGGATATTCTGTGTATTGTGGCTGTCTCAACTGCAACATGTGCTGGGAAACCACAGCTGTTTATGATGCTGTGTGAAAGAGAACAGAGAAGTCTGAAGTCATACCAAAACCTTGGTGGCTACAGGTCTGTACAGTGGAAACTTTTAACAGTTGCATGTGTATTTTGCTATTATAGTGGAGGTGTTTGTCTTTTCTATTCAAAAAAGATACTAATGCTGACAATTTGGAGGTACATCTTTTATGATAGAATATTGTTCATTTAAAAAAAAATCTATTACATCAGAATCCTAAACTATCTTTTAGTTACTCTGGATCAAAATCTTTTTTTGAAACGGTATTCGTATTCACTGCATGTTGCATTTCTTCACCTCTGCCTCACATGGACTTGAACTTTGGTCATTGTTTTCTTCAAATTAAAGGAAATTGATCAATGGGAGTTGAAATCAGTGGCTCAGCTGAATAGGAGTTACCCATGCATACCTGAGGTCTGAGTATGAACCATTTATGTTTAATTAAATGTAGTGGTCTGAGTACAAACCAGATCTAATCTCTGTTTGTTGCAATGCAAGAATGAGCAAATGTAGTTAAGCAAAAGAATAGCAGCGCTCTGTTGGATCTCAGGGGCTGGAGGCATTGTTGGAGGTCTAACACTGGCTCTTCATCTACACCTGAAATAGATTGTATAGAAGACTTTAATTAGTGCTGACTTGTAGTTTCTGGTTCTAATGAATTTCTAAAATTAACAGAACATTGGAAAGAAAGAAGGAAAGGAAAGAACAGGCCTGTTCAAAAAGTGTCAGCCAAAGACAGTATGCCTTTGTATTAAGTCAGCTTTTAGATAAGCATTTAAAGCTATGCCAAATATTTCTAAGGTTTTAAAAGCTTGATATCTTCCTTTTAATATTTATCAGATTTTGTTGTGAGATTTTCTTGGAAACTCACTGGTTGTGAGCACACTTATAAAAACATGATATGTGGACTCTTTCTAAGGGATGCAAGAGGGAATGTAATGCTATCTTTTTCTTTAGAAATTATAGTAGTACTTTTTAACCTCAATAATGTAGTCTTTTTCCGGTGGTTCAAGGCTGATTTATTTTGCTCCAGAAAAAAATCCAGATTTTATTCTAAAATCTCATGGTCTGTATTTGGTATAGTCTAAAAACAGAACCTGAGGGAGTGTTTGTTCCTACTGAACTCAGAGGATATGGAATCTGTACCCTTAATGTTAGAGACAATCCTTCTGCATTTCCTTCCAAGATTCTTCTATAGAATCCTATTAGGCAGATAATAAAAGATCAAGTTTCATCCATCAAAACTATTTTGGCATTATTAAATATGAAAAAAAAAAAAGTTGCTGAAAAGCCACATTTTGTAGTTTCAAAACTGAACTCTTCATCTGTTTGTGGTATATTTGACAAGACACAGATAAAAGCAGAAAGCAATCCCAGAAGAAATGGTTTGTTACTAGGACAGAGACATCCCCCTGCCCCCTTAGTTGTTAGGCCATTGGTTACTTCCATTTACTGAACTCCCTTGTATATTTGATTTATATAAATAACTCTTGCACTGATAAATCACTGTAATAGAATTTTGGGGTTTGCAAAGGTGCGATATGGCTGCCTTTTCTCTCAACCTCCTGTGGAACGTATTTCACGCTAGTCTGCATTTCCACTTCTAAAATACCACTGGTTGCAGGAGCCATAGCTGTTACATTGTCTTTGCATGGTGAAGGGTAGACCTATCACTCTTATTAATATTTCTTCTGTATAGGTTCATCTGTGACAACCTGGTCAAAGCTTGCGGTGATGTCCAGAGTTCCTGGCAGTAATTGAACAAGTAGACTTTTGTAACCTATCACTGCACAAGGAAGTAGAAATGTGTAGTTCTATTTATAGAATTGAAATGTGGTTTGGAAAAAGAAAAATACAAGAACATTGGTTGTATAGGTTATTTTTTTATATGCGCATTGTGATTGCCAGCTAAAAATGAATGGGGGGTTTGGAGTTTGTTTGTTTTTGTTTATTTTTCAATCCAGAACTCATGAGGTGCTTGCTGAAGCAAAGTGATTAGGTTAAGATATTTTCTCTGCTTGTTCCAGCGAACTCATGCTGTTTGAAGCCCAACAATATTGCTTTAAATCTCATTTTTCTCACTGTTGTAAGCATTTTATTATAAACACATTGAAGAAAAAGAATCTTACTTGAATTATATCAGCATGCAAGAGAAGATGTTAACATGTTTGCAAGATTTTCGTGTTGTTAGTTCTGTGCAAGATCTGAGGACCAGAGAAGTCATTTGCCGAATGTAGCAAAATATAAAAAACTTCATTAGTTCTGAGCAAGATTTTTAGATTTTTTAATGGATACATAAAAAAAAAGATGTATTGGAAAAAACTGCTTTCAGAAACTTTTTGTGCCCCCTGTCCCTCCACTGGAAGTTTCTTATCACAGTGCAATGCCTTTAGTTTGCTTACCTGCTTACATGACAATTTTGTGCATTTGATGTAGGGTTTGGTAATCTGAAAAGCTCAGCTGTATAATCTAAACTAGCTCCAGAGAAAAATCCTTTTCTTTATCAAGAATTCTTTGTTTTTGTTCTGAGCAGGGCAAAGTTTATTTGGGATGTTAAAAGCCAATGTGGTGACGAACAGTGGAAGCAGGTGGCGTCTCTGGAAAACTGAAAATGTTCTGTTCTGAGTTGCAGCTAACATCTAATGCAAGATTAAAATCTTCAAGTTTGTATATCTTGAATTTAGAAGTGGTGACTGTATGATGAGAAGATAGATCATGTAAAGAATGGCCTCTGCCTTTCATCAGGCATGCACAGATACCTATACAGATAACACTCCTTAATGTAAATTCTGCCTTTGTTTGAATATATACAATGCCTTGTAAACTTTGAAGATTGACTTAAGTGATTGAGAGTTTGAAATGGGCCTCTTTTTTTCCTCCTTATGAATATAATATAAAAGATAATCTCCTGTGCAATATAGTTTCATATAAAAACATAAGCTTGCCTGGATATATTTGACCTTAGGGAATATGAACGGAGATTAACATCAGACAAGATAAATAAACCATTTCTGTTTTTTCTGTCAAATCTATGCTTGGGCAAGAAGTTTTATTTTATTACTGAAATGTTTTATTGCTCTTAAATTTGTATTATATATTATGCTGTGTTCTCATGTTGCCTCAGTATTTCAATAGTACTGCAAAGTTCTGTAAATAAAAAAATAAGAGATTGCCAGGCAATTTAATATTACTTTAATGGAATATAGTGCAAATTGCCATGTGCAATTGATAATACTTGCTATAGTCAAACTAAAATGAATGAAAAATCCCAGTCTTTACCATAAAATATATCACTAAGCCCTTGATATCCATTTCTAACATGGCTAATTATGAGCTGTCCTCTCATTCCAAATACATAGCTGGATCTTTACCTCCAGATGGTAAAACTTTACTGAAGATGACAATCAGCTTGATTTCCCATTGACTAGTTTTTCCTGTTTCTCATGACTACTTTGGCCCCAGTTCCTGTCCACAGCCCTCTTTCTTGAAAATTCAGACAGCTGTAGATGCAAGCACTTTGTTTTTCCCCTTACAGCTGTGCTAAACCAGAGTTTTGCCACCAGGTCACATTACCCATGACAGATGTAGTTTGTGTGAACTCCTTGCTCACACTTTTGCCTACTCACATTCAGAATAACCAAAACCTTTGTTGCCACCCACCAACTCTACATTTAAATCCCAGGTTTGGAAGCCTGGCAGTCTCAGGTGCTGAGTAACCTTACACAGTTGAGTACTTACACAAGTGAGTACTGCCTTTGCCCGCCTTCCCTGTCCCAGCCCTGCCTCTCAGCTCCTCCCTGTCTGGCTGGGTCAGATTGCTGAAATTTAAGACTGAGAAATTAATTTATTCCCAGAAGGGAATGAGGAAGACTTAACTCATACAGGTCACCTTCATTTTCACTGGGCATAAAAGGCATTATGGTGCGTGTTGGAGTGTGGATTGTGGAAGTAAAACCCGCACACAGAACCTGTGCTTTTATTCTGGTAGAATCCCCCTTGGGACAGCAGCACCTTACCAGAGCTTCTGCTCTGGTGAGTGGCTGAAGGAGGCTGATGCTGTGCAATTGCACCAGCTGTTGTTATATTTGTACTGAGGACCCTAGTTTCTAAAAGGATTATGTACAGTTTTTACCATTGATATTTGCTTGATATTTCTTTTGCACTGATATTTATGATTTGTAATGGCAATTCAATTTAATCCTTATTTACAGATGTATGTTTCCCTGTCTTTGAAAAAACACCACCAATGGTGTTTTGCTTGTGGATCAACATACCGGCTTTCACGTTTCAGATTTTTCTGTATGAATGCATGAACTCTATCCCCTGCACTGTAATGTTGAGTCATGCTAGGAGTCAGATGGAGAGCTGCTTTCCTTGCCAAGTGACAGGATAGTTTCCCAAAGAAGCCTAGGAAATTAATTAGACTGGGCAGCAACCATCCGTATGGTGCATGGAAGCTAAATGTGTAGCAAGTGTTGAAGGGTGGCTCCTGTGGACGAGTAGATGAGAGCAGTTGCAGTAGCTCCTTGTGGGAGATGTGTGGGGACACAGCTGGATGTGGTGGCACAGTAGGCACACGGGCAGGCCTGGGGGAGTGGTTTCTATGCCCTGAAAATCCTAAATCTGTTGACTTGAACTGGGTTTTTCTCAATGATCATTTCTGTTATAATTATTTTAAAATATCCCACACTCTACAGGTGGGATAGCATTTCAGGAGACATCAGGTACTTTCGAAGTCAAACATTGATCAACTATCCCTTTCCCCCATATAAAATGAAATATTTTGTCTATACCTTTATGGAATATGTTTTTGTAGGCTTTGCCTGAAGGAATTAATGCTCTGCATCTGCAGTAATGTCAGATCTCCATGGTTTATTAATCTCACAGTAGGCTGGAATTTAAACAGTTTTCTTATGGTTCTCTCCTTTGTGTTGCCATGTAGTTCTTAATAGTAGGGAAGAAAGTGGCGGTCTTTTGTGCTGGAGAAGAAAAGAATATTGAAGACCTCTGTCGTGTTTATTTAAGCACACTCTTCAGTTGCATTAGCCTGACAAAAGGAAGGAGTAACAAAAATTACCAAAGCTGGGGAAGGCCCACAGTTCAGCACTGCTTTCATCATTATTATTCACTTGAACTGATAAACTTTGAACTTCTGTAAATTATGTGCAGTCAATCAACAACTGGAGGGGCAAATCTGGAGTTGAATCTGCTTAGTGTAGCTTTTTAAATCCCTGTGCCCTATCTTTTCACATGGTACTATGTTTTATGTGTTTTATTCAGCACTTTGTGTGGTGGAACACCAGTTTTGTGTCTGAGTTGCTGGCTTGGTTATTCTTGTTCCTCTCCCCATTTTATTCGTGGCACTGGCTTTATATTAGCAATATAGTTACATTTTTTCTTGCCTCTACTTTTAAAATACACTCATGAAATACAGTGAAGAATGCAAAAATCAACCAAGCAAACCAGAACATGGGCGAAGAAAGGGAAAACTTTGATTAATACAGAATTGTTTAAAGCTAACATTGTTTTCTGTGTGAATTAATGAGCAGTGATTAGACCAACTGAGGTTCCACAGAAAGTATTGACACTTTAAAATGTATTCTCAAGTGTGTTTGTATATATTGCTTTAAACTATTTGGTGTTCACATTCAAATTCCTGTCTTAAGTATAGTACAGAAGTTTTGTGCTGAATATAGATGGAGTTTGGAATGCCAGTTTATCATTTAATGTGCCTTCAGCGGTCTTGTCGGGATGAATGTGACACTGAAATTCTGCAAAAAGGGGGTTCTTGTCTACTCCAGTGCTGCTTTTGAAAGCCCTGCTTCTGAAGTATTCAGTGACCATGCAGAAAGTGTTTATTAATGATGGGAGAGCAAATTAAGATTTAAGAATTTGTCTTTCCTGGGAAATTGCCTGATAGCATCCTTTCAGAACGGGCATTGGAGCTTCATCACATGCATCCAAGATTGACTCTCCAGTGATGGCCTGTCAAAGAATCTTACTATATTTCAGAGAGGGAGGGAGGGAAAAACTCCCACGCAATTACAGTGGAGAGGATCCTGTTTTCATGACTATTTATTTTTTAGACAATTGACTAATTTTTTAGACCAATATGCTGCATTTACTTAGTTGCATAGAGAAGAGTCAAAGTTAGTAGTCAGATTGCAGGTTGAGAAGTAAAAAACTAAAAGTCAGTTTCTGGCTTTCAGTTCCCTGAATGACATATATTTCCACCATACTTTGGGGAAATAATAGAAACTTCAGGCCTGTCATGTCTGTAATGACTTTTCTTATTGTATCCTTTGGTAGCAGAGGTTAGGAAAGCTTTTGGGGTTTGCTGATATTCATACAGAATGAAAATAAAACACTGATATTAGCTCTCTTCTTGCATTTTGTCCACAGAAATAAGTGTGGTAGGTTTTTTTTTAACAGTCCTTAGTTATTGCTCAGTGCAAAGGCTAATGCATTCTTGAATACATCTTCATAGTGTAAGTGAGAGACTCATTAAACCCATCCATTTGCAGTTGCACACAAAAACCAGTCCTTAATTGCCTCCCTGGATATGGACAAGAGCTTAAAAAGAAGCAAAATATAAAAGATTAAACGAGCATAATGGCATCTTCTAAAGATGAAAGATATGATCTAAACATTGAAAAAAAAAAAAAAAGAGGAGAAAAGCTTGAAATCTCTTTGTGTTTCCCCAAGTTAAGTAGGAAAACTTTGAAGATGACAGTAATTTTCCATTGTGTTTCATCTTTTTCCTAATAACGTATTTTGAATTCTGGAATGAGTATATCACCTAGTATTTTTTAGGACTATGTAATTTGTAGTAGAAAGCACAATATAAGCAAGATTTTCTTCTACTTTTTGCCACAATAACTAAAGATACTATGCTGTATGGTTTGTAATAGTTGTAACTGCATGCATACTTGGGTGAGGCATTCCTGAAGAAAAAGGAGATTGATGCTGGTGATTCATCAGGTGGTGTTCTACAACTTGGTGGCAAACTGAGATTTTAAGGGCTCAAAGTCATGTGGTCTTGTTTTTGAATGAAGTGTGAAAACGTGATTCTGACTCTTTGTGGTCATGAAAGATCCCATGGTGCTTTTGAGGATGTGCCCTCATGTCCTGGCCAAATTCAGTATTTGTTAGTTCCATGGCGATTGCTTCATTCTCCCTGCAGTTTTGGTTAGATGTGGCATACCTTGCTTCCCATTTGGAATCCCTGGTATGAGTTGCTTTGATGTTGCTTAGCCCATAGGTTTCACCCTTAAGGAGGTGGCTGTTCAGCACAGAGCTGTTTGCAGGTTGGGTAAGAAGTTTCCGGATTCATTTGGAAAAAAATGTTTTCGCTAGGTAGAGATGACGATTTCAACACCAGCCTAGGCTGTGTGAATTTACACACGCCGGACAAATGTCTGGCCTGTTGTGATAAACACTGATGATATATGCAATAATAATATGATGATGATGTCTGGTGCTGTATGTAATAATCTCTGTCAAGGAGATGAAAAGGGATTGTATTTTCCAAATGCCACAAGTTGCTAGAAAATTCTTGACTAATGGTTCAAAACCAGTGTTCAGGTTTTTTATCTGAATATGGAAGTGCAGCAAATATAACGAATGTGTAACAAAAGCCAGTGTTCATGCATGTGCCCACCCACTAAAAAGGAATTGGTGTGCTGTGACTATAGTAAATGGAATTACTGTTCCTGTTGAGATTATAACAAGAGGTCCCCTGGTTTTAGAACATCAAGGAATCTGAAGTTTTCCACTGATTTTGACGCTATCTCTTTGTAACAATGTAGTTTGCTCAGTTTTCTTGTGCGTTATTTGAAAGGGCTGGATGTGACTAGCATACCGATTATCAAGATTCTCTACTTGTTTGTGTCGAATTTCTTTCTGGGTGAAGAGATGCCAGATTATTCAACAGTGGAGTGAGACATTTCCCTTATAGCTTCAGAGTCACAGTTCGTGTCAGATGGACTTTGATGACACTTAGCAGAGAGAGTTTCTGTATGGCTGCTTTGTATTTTCAAGACTGTTTTTGCTGTACCTCTTACAGGAAAATACTACATCTTTACAGTAAAATTGTCTGTCTTCTGGGGTGGATGGGTTTTGGTATGGAGTGGAAACCCTTTTTCTTGATACATCATCAGTATGAACAGCTTCAATCAACAGCCTTGTATTTACAGGTTGCTTAGAAGGTCCTTAGAAACCATCGGTCAATAACCTTTCCTAGTTATTAGGTGTGTTTTTGTAATGCATCCTGATGTGACTTTGTGTCCACATAGGAATGCCTGCATTAATATTGCATGCTGAATTTTTTGTGAAGTGATTTATATGTGATTTTGTGTCTGTCCTTGTAAACATGCAGGTGATGATGGATCTGCTTGTTTTTAAGGAGTTTGGTGACAGTGCTAATTTGGCAGCAAGAGCCTTGGCAGCAAGAGCCTGCACTCCATCTCATAGCCTTTGTCTCTCTAGGCAATGGGGTGGAATAAAGTACAGTGCCTTGGCCATCATGACTGAAGACTGAAAGCTGGAATCTGTCCTAGCATGTACCAGCCCTTGCATTGCTTTGATTTACATGGAGACCTGGATACAGCAGGTACTTGGGGTAGAGGGCAGCTATAAACTCTGTCACGCAACACTTGTCACCAAAGGTGGTTTTAATAAATACATCTCATTCATGTCTCAGAAGACAAAATGTTCTTTACCCTTCTGTTCTTGCACAGGTGGGTTTAAAGATGGGGAGAAGTAATGTGCTAACTTGGGAACACTTGTCTTCATCTTACTTAGGGTAAAGTCAAATGGTTGACCCAGCTCTGGGAGGAAAAGAGGCTCGTCTTATCGTGAACTGGTGAGTTTTGAGAATTTAAGGGTTGTTCCTAAGTTATGACACCTTAGGACTTCAAATAAGTTGTTCAGAATCCCCTCCTTGTTAATGGCATCTCTTTGTTTATGGCAAGGTAGCGAGCATGGGCACGTTTCTTAGACCATCTGAACTGTGCCGATATGAGATCTCCCAAACAGATGAGTTGCCCACCCCTGAGTCTCTGGCTTGCAAGAGGAGGCTGGAAGGGTGCAGCCTGAGCTGAGGGAATGTGCCCTGAGAGAGATTTCCGTGTTAAGGATGTGCTTTAAACATGAGTTTTTTGAGGTTAGCATTTAAATTGCCTGCCACGGATAAAGTGTAGTGTGCTTTGTTCTCTTCATTTCCTGTGATCTGCCTCAGGCTCCAGCTGAGCTTCCTGCCTGTCGGGTGTGTTTCGTTTCACTGGCCAGCCCAGTCCTTTCTGTCTTCCCCATGGTCTCCTGCTGGACCTTAATAAGATGAAGGCCATCTTTCTGGCTAGGAGGAAGATTGTGCATTAAAAAAAATCAGGCTTTAAATGAGGAGTGAGCTTAAATCTTATCTTTGCCCAATGTGCTTATCTTCGACCATCATGCTATAGAAGAGGAGCAAAGTCTTTGTGTCTCTAACAGTATTCCTGGCATGAGTTTCCTGTATTGGTTTCATTAGCATCTCAATACAGCTCTGCTTTTAAAAACACCGTGCTTTATTTGAAAAGATTTTAACAAAACAGCAGATGAAAAATCTCACATTTAATTGTATTGTTTTGTGAAGCTGTTCAGCTCTTTTTTGCTATCCCATGGACCTTTCACCTCTGTCTTAAGCAAAAATAATTGCAGGTCTTCCGAAATGAGTTACATGAAGAAGTCATTATTATTTCATTCAGATGTTTAGAAGCCAGATTTTAGATGCTGTTCGAGGTGCTGACATGAGCACTTTCAGTGAGCTACAGCAGCTGTTGAACAGTTACTGCTCCTTAGCTAATGCTCTGCGACCAGCAGATTATTTATATTCCATTAACATTTAATTAGCCCTCTGTACCTATGCCTGAATAATGACAGATGGATACAGTGAACTTGAGGACTATTTGGCTTTTTAAAGTTTATAATTTTAAATCTGTTTTTCTCTTTCTTCTTGTCTTCCTTTTACCAATCTGCCATTATGGTAGATTTTATTTTATTTTAATCAACCTTTGGATACTTAAACTTGGAGGGAGAAGTAAGCCTCATCATAGCACCAGCAATCACAGACTGCTGTAAGAGTGTGGCAATTTCATGATCCTTAAGAGAATGTCTCAAAATGACCTTTTCCAACATTATGGCATGGTTATACACAGAATCATTTGAAGGGCAGGAAATGCAAAAACAGTGTCATCCATTTCAAAGAGATTGCTTCAAACATCAGGTTATCCTTGAACTACTGAAAAAAAAATCTGAACGATGTAGTTGTTTAAAAGATTATTTTAGTTATTTCTATAGCCTTTAAGGGCATGAGAAGCCTTCATGCTTTTGTGAGAAAGAGTTTTGTTTGGTTTTTTTTCCCCTGAATAACATTGAATTGAAGATACAGAAAATTGTATAGACTGTGCTTCTTTAGACGGACCCTGTGCTGGAATATTAAAACGCAGAAAATGGCTACAGCATCAAATACTTCCTGGCATCAGGAGGGAAGTAGTGAAAAAGAAACACTGCAAAATAAGGAAAAACTGGTATTGTGAAATGCAACTGGTTTGCTGTGAGGCTCTTCACTGATTTTAGTATGGAAAAATAACAGGGCACATTTCTTTCTTGCAGTTTTCAGGAATCTAGTAAATATCCAGAAAACTAAAAGAATGAAAGCAACAAACAATATTACTGACATCTGTGCACCTTAGACTTTTTCTTGTGTTCTTTGTTCTCAGAGGAAATTCAAATCTGCTTAGAAAAATATTTGTTGTAACTCCTAGGTGGAAGTTACTAGAAATAGTAGAATTTGCTAACAGAGTCTAGAACAGAGTTGAAAGCAGTCTTCCTGAGAGTGCCAGGAAAGTCTTTGGTAAATGTGCCTTATATCTGCACATACCCTGTTGTTCACTTACTGTTCAGGTCTGTGAAGTCAGATAAGCCCAATGGGAATCATACTTGTTACCACAAATGCCTGAATACTAAATCTGATACGATTTACAAGGACAATGAAAAAGAAGAGCTGTCGTAACATTTGATTTTTATTTTCATGGCCTAGCTCAAGTTTATACTGGTGCCATCAATAAAAAACACCAATAAATTCAACAGTAAAAGATTACCTCTTCAGATATGGTCAGTGGTATCTGCTTGGTTAAAGTGATGGCTGGTGACTCCTTTGTGATGAAAACCTATACAGAAGTCAGGTCAATCTATCTTTCTCAGCCTCATATGGCCAACAGGAACACTGAGCCTATCTCAGGAAGGAAGAAAATTTGTCAAAGGAAGGAGTTTGCTAAGAACTCTCTAGCCTGTAGAGGTGAGGGATGCTGCAAGGACAAAAAGCAGTTTGAGCAAGTAAAGGTTGGAAAGACATATGTTGCCCTTACCTCTGCCTGTTGGGATCTGTCAGTCAGTTCATTTAATGTTCTTCTTTCATGACTGAAATGGTTCACCTGGGAAGTTAGTAGTGAAAATGTCCTCATAAACCCAGACTCTGCTTGGCTGCCCTCTGCCATGCATCACCTCCAGGCTGTAAGAAAGGGAGAGTTTGTCTGAAGTGAAGGAAGATATTGCAAGAAATGCTGGCTTATAAACCTGCATCAGGTATCATGTGGTACTGACAGCGAAGGGTTATGCCAAAATCAGTTGTCTGTCATTTCCAAATGCAGGTGTAAAAACCAGGTGGTGACACTGTTTCATATGATATTTGAACAGAAGCTAATATCAAATAGCTATTTTAACCACCCCAGAATTCCCACCTGGAGCAGTACAGGGTTTTTGTGTCTGCCATAGTAGTACTGAACTATTTTAAATTCTAAGTATGAAGCCAGACACAAAACTTGTGTTTTGCAGAGATGAATATTTTCATTCTCCACAGCAGACCATTTTATTTGTTGAAAAATTGAAAGTAACATTTGTGGTTGAAAATTTTTATTTTGAACCCTCAGAAAAGAGAGGAAATGAAGATTAATACATTCTGGATTAATTTTTTTGTTTTCTTATGTGTGCAGTTGTAAATGGATGAGCTCTATTTCTTTCTAAGACTCTTACAGCTATTCTTCTATCTTCTAAAATATCATTATGCAAACTGATGACTGCATACCCCGGGGGATATTGCAATATAAAAAGTCTGGTTTTGTGAAACTAATCTCTGTAAAATTGGATAGAAAACATAAGCAGCAAAGCTCTTGAAGAAAATCTGTTGATTTTTAGCAATTACATATGCCATTTCAGTGCTGCCAAAGGGTGATCACAACTCAAAGGTATTGTTTACCTGTAGAAATATATCATTCCTTCTATTTAAAACTCTTGATCAACACAGTATTTTTTTCTATATTTGTGTTTGATAACCACACTTTGAAGGGTTTCCTCTTCCTGTTCATGATTATCAGTAAATACCATAATTAGTTTCTCAAGAGTTTTGCTTCAAAAACTTTTTTTAAATTTAAAAATTATATTATTTAGGATGATGAAAAAAATGCCAGGTTCTACACTTCCAGTTCCTGCTGTCCTTCATCATGTCATGGGAGAATGTAGAAGTGGAGCTGTAGATGACTGAGCAAGGCTTAATTTCTTACATTCAAGTCTTATGTAGTCTTTTTAATTTTTATCCTTCAAATTTGCCATTCACACAATAGTCTTTACAGTTAATACCACTGTGATATTAGGAATTCAGGAATTCTTGTGGCTCTGACAGAATTTTTGTTTTCACATACTCAGAGTAAAATGCATTAGGTTGATCTCTGTGGTATTGCAAATGATGAGGAAGGATATTCAGCTTTGAATGCCAATTCAAATAAAATTATGAGAGACCAATTTTGTGATTCTACTTTAAAAAAGTTTAAAACATCCTGATAATAGACGCTCTTTCCGAACTAATTTTTTGTGCTAAGTATGAGCGGGGAGAAGAAACTTTATGAAGTTATTTGTATCAAAGTTTGCAAAGAGATTATCATGCATATATTATAATACATTGGTGTCATTGTTTGCACATGAACTAAAAATGAGAGCACAATGCTTTTGAAACAGCTACACAAAATTATATAACTGCTCTAAAAAGTAAATCATACTTGTTGTCATGTATTTCTTTTTCCCCATATTAAATCTCCTTTCTGACAGCTAAAAAGAAATTACTGTGATTTAGGGAGTGAATCTTTATCAGTAGCTGACAGGTAGGAAAAAATGCTAAGTCCACATAAACAGTTACTTATAATAGCATTTAGCTGGAAAATGAAAATCTCTGAGCATTTGATTCATGTAATTTTCCGGGACAGTAGAAATACCTTCTGCAGTCCACCAGGTACTTTTTATGAGCCTGGAGCATGGAAGTCTGCCTGCTCTCTCCAGAAGGAACAAGATAAATGTAAACTGGATGCCGTTGTGTAGCAGATAATGTGTGTGCAGACACATTTCCTGCTTGGAAGTAATAATTCCTTAAACAAGTCAATTGGTATTTAAATATTTTGGCTATTTTTTGGAAGTGCACACAGTGGCCAAACTGCCTGCGTCAGTCTGCTGCAGTAAATGGGAGCTTGGCACAGCCATTGAGGATTTGCCTGGTTGAGGCAGACTAGTGATACTAACTTCACTGTCTTTTCCATCTTTTTTGTGTTTCTTCTGTTCCAGAGGAGAAATTATTTGTCATGTCACTAGATGCTTAGCTGGTGTTTAGGGTGGAGGGATGAGTTCCCTATCTGTGTCATATGTTACTGAGAAACATTGGTAAAACTGATTATTTGAAAACTCTGAAACTGCTGTATTATGTTGCTTTCTAGGACAGGATGACAACTGCAAAAGCCAAAATGTGGTGCGGCTATATTTTCTTTTTGCTGATGTTCCTGCCAAATACTGAGGCAGAAAACACCGATGTGAGTCTTGACTAGAAATTCATCTTATGACAGAACTTTACAGTTTTGGAAGGATAGGAATAATCAGCTACATGTTTTGAGATTCAACTGAAGGAACTGTGATGCTTTGGGATCACCTCAGCTCTCTTCAGTTCCTCTCAGTTTGAAGGTGACAGTACAAAATGAATGTTTTGCTCATGCCATACTTTTCCAGCTGTTGAACAAAACTGCTTCATTTTGCAGGTATCCAGTCAAAGTGGGTGGACCAGGGAAATCTCTGGGTTTCTGGAGAGCTGACAGAGTTAGCCCAGGATAACAGCCAACACATCCCTTGAGAACTCTTTAAGGGGGAAAATGTTTCAGTATTGATACAATACAGTTTCAAATTTCATGATGGTGTGAATACACAGAAGTCAGAGAGATGATGTCAAGCTAATTTGTGGAGGAGCTGTCCTGACCACCATTAAATCCCTAGGAAAGAATTGATGAAAGTTGAAAACAAAAATTAATCGTTCAGTAATCATAGCCAAAGATGACTCATTAGGAATTAGTTTTTCTGTCAACAAACCTGTTTTCCATTTTTGCCTATCAGTTTGCACCCTCCACCAACTGCTTTTCTTCGTGAGCAGTGCTTTCTGAAGTAGTGGTGAATTGATGTTGCCCAGAAAGGCTCACTGAAGAAGACAGCATTTGCTTGAGGCCTTAGGTCAGCCTTATTGTGCCCTACAAGAAAACAATAGAAGCCTAAAAACCAATTGTTATTGTTGCATTGAGGCTACAGGAGAAAATTGTATTTGACCTTTGCATGCAGATTTCGACAAAAAGTGGTTGCTCTCATTGCAAGTTTCTTTTATCTGTTTGTTAAAGCCTTCCTCTTCTGTGCTGTTGCAGTTGATGGTTTTACAGTGCTTTCCCTAGCAAGCACCAGTTAATCATAAGGTGCTTAGATTTTTTTCCTTAAGTCTCAGTACAGAAATTTAATAGGGGTTTCAGTGCTTCAAGGAAGAAAAGTTAAGTAGTCTGCTAGCTGAGCTTCCTCATTATATTACCTTATGCTTAGCTGCTCAGATGAAATGAATAATTTTCTTCCTTGGCAGAATTAGCTCTACAGAAGCACCATAAGCATCCAGTCAGGCAATTCTGCATGTTGAACTATTTTTAATTCATCCGTTCAAATACCAGTTTAATGTGGTTTACTATGATTCTGCCATCACACATAAAATGGCATATCTTTTATCAATTTTTTTAAAATTAATTTTGAGCTCACTATGTGTTAGGGTATATATATGTAACTAATGATTCGTGGAGGTGTACATCTTGCATCAGTTGTTTGAATAATTAGATAGAGGCACTGAATGTGGACTATGAAACAGAAATATTCAAGCAGAAATCCTAATCTGCCACAATAATTTAAAGAAAAGGTTTGTCATTGCCTCTTGTAAGTCTTCAAAAGACTGTTATCTTGCAAAGCCACTACAGCATAAAATTTAACTTAGTGAAATAGAGGTGCTTTTTTAATATCCTGAGGTTCATCAGCTGTGGAAATAAGCATCTTGGAAATAATACATTAAAAAAGCACTGAAATTTTGATAATGGAGGTGAATTTCTTCCGAAATGTGTGGTGTTTTAAGTAGAGGGTTAAAGAGATCTAGCAACTAGATAAGAAGGTGGCAAATTCTAAATGCTTTGTCGCTGACAGTGCAGAAGATGTTAGTATGTTTAAAAATAATGAGGGGAAAAAAAAGTAATAGCTCCTCTTATTCTGCACCTGTCACAATATATTTTCTACCTCTCAGCTACCTGGCTTTTCTGAGAATGAATTTTCCAAGATTTTTCTAGATATTTTTTCCTCTAATGGTTCAGTCTCACATTTTGGCTTTAGCAGCTGTAGCTCAGAAACACAGAACAATCTGGACTGGTGGAACAACTGCATCCCATTGGATCAAAACTGCTGACCTTTTCCATGTAAGTTGTTTTCAATCCCAGTGCTGAGTTGTACTTCCATGTGGTGCACGGCCCTGTGCTGTAGGCAACGCCCCTGTTATTGTCATCAGTATGAGCTGACTCTGTAGCTATATTCTATTTCCCAAATCAATAGATTACCTCTTGTGCAAGATCATGATAGAGTTCCTTTGGACTTGAGACAGAAGGAAGTGTTTGTAATTTCTTAACTTTGTAGCATATTATTGCATGCTCATCTTGTCTCACGGCATCCTGTGATGGGATGATGATCAAACATTACTCGTCAGAGCCATGTGACAAACCAGTGCTAAATTACTGAGTCTCAGTTGACAGCAGTTAGTGGTGGAGAAGGTCTTGGAGTCATCAGTTTGAAAACATAAAGGTGTCAAAAGAAGGCATTCCTTACCAGGGAAAGCTGAAATAAATCACTTTGTAGACTCAACTGGCTTTTGTGACATGTTGATTTGCTTTTCTGCCCTTTCCCCCCTCCCCCACCCCCCTGATATAATGATTTACTTAATTTGTCAGTATTTTACCATTCTCAGATGAGCATAAATAAATTACCATGATAATAATAGCATGATTGCTTTCCAAGATTCCAATGGCTGCAATCTCTGGTTTCCATTTCTGTGATCAAAAGTCATGGTGGAAGGAGCTAAGTTAATAAATTCCAGGATTTATAGGTGCTAGGAAGAATCTAGCTTTGTGTCTCTTGAATGCTTTTGTGAGCTAGGTAGGGTTTTCAGTACCTGTTGGACAATGGCAAGGGATGTTCATTTTTTGATTTGTGGGGATTATATGGTGTGTTCCAGAGTTGTTGTTCTGCTATATTTGGCTGTGTTAACGTGGTGTAATTTTGCTTTCTGTGAACTTCACTAAAGATTAACTGGTTTTGCTGAGTTTTCTTATCATTAACCTCACTTGGAAGGAGATTTGGGAGAAATTACTGCATGAAGTATGCAGAGAAAAAGCAAAGGGAGTTACGGTTTTATTTTGTGTTTGTTTATTTCTATTTTTGTGTATGTTTGTGAAAGAATTGAAGATATTCCTCTGAGCTGGGAAAGCATTTTGCTTCTCTGAATGAGAGCAGTTGCTTGGAATCAATGAGGGCTCTGTCATTGATACCAGCTGGAGCATTAGTCAACTTGTTGCAAGATTTGCCAACACAACCTGGCCATGTTAAAATAAAATTTATATATCCAAATATTTCAGGTCTAAGACTTGTTGCATATATTTTTGAGTTCATACTGTTCATTTTTTTGCTACTGTTTGAGAACTACAGATTCACTTGCAATTTTTTTCTAAAGCGCTGTAGCTTGGTTATTTATCTCTTCTTTGGGATGATATATTAAACTAATTTCTCCAAAAGCCTAAGCATTTTTTTTTTCAATTTAGTATTTTATCAAGGTTATTGAAGCAAACAATGCTGTAGATAAATAATTCAGTTTTTCACATTGGAGATAACACTACTACACTGTATCTCTCTTAAACACATCCAGTATTTATCTGGCAGTTTTTTCCTAAGATAAGAATGAAATTACATTGACACTTAGAATTTTAAACCTTGAAAACAAATCAGGTATTACCTTATATGTTTTATTATATATTTTAGTTTGGAAAGGATTCAGATAATTGCAGATTTAAAAACTACAAGCTAGGAAGTTTTATTCAAGTTTATTCAGGAAGGTTTTTATGTCTTTGCTTTATTATATTTCTGTTATTATTCTAAGAGAGAGAACAGGAATATTTTTTCAACCTAGCAGTACTTCATTGGTGTGTAAATTAATCTTTTTTAACAATTTGAACTTACTTTGAGTGTCAAATTTTAGGAGTTGTCTGGGATTCTTACCATGTTTACATATGGTGTATATATTCCTATTAAGCAGTAGGCCAATCAAAATGCTCCAGTGAATATTCTCTGTTAGCAACTCAGTACCATATACAAACTATTGAGTGGTTAGCCTTTAATTTTTATCTGCTTTTATGTATTCACTCAATAGAAATCATTAGCAGCACAAGGAAATAAGGAAGACATGCTCTGGCCACCCTTCACTTGTCCATCAGGAGCCTGAAGTTTTGTATAAAGTAGTTTTTATCTTGTTGGTGCCTGTGCTGTGTTGGTACCTGTTGTGATCTTGGGGACAGGAAAACAGCTCCATTCTTGCTTTCCTCCCTCATTTGCACTCATTTGTTAAAGTAAGGGTGGAGCATGTTCTCATGGCTTAGATGCCTAAACACGATAAACAAAATCTGAGTTGCCAGTCTGACAGTTGTAATCTGTAACAGAGCAGGTGTTGGGTAAGGCAGGTTACAATTTTCCAGTTTGGGATCTCTGACATCCAATTCAGTCATTGTTAATGGAAAAGATTTAAGAAGATCTTCTCTGAATGTTTCTTATGGATTGTTTAAGTGTTTCTGTTCTGAGCCTGTTCTACTTTTAGGCAACTTCTCTACCTACTTTACAGTTTTGTTTTTTTCCTTTACGTGCCCAAGTTACGGCTGTGCTTTCTGCTCCAAGGAGCTCGGTTCTCAGCATCTGTTGCCTTGTTCAGTGTCACAACCTTTAAGTGTCTTTTATATCTTGCCACAAGTGACTGGATCATTGTGCATAATTTACTTGACATATTTAGTCTGTTTTTTTCTGGTTTAATGCTTGTGAAGAGAGTACAGGTTAAATGAGTTATCTGAATAGCCCCAAAGAATGGCTTTGTCAAGTATTTTTAAAATCACAGTCTTAATTGCATGAAATTCATACCCCCCATTGAAAATATGTGCTATATCATCAAGTTGATCTTACTCCTTTTGTCATGGCTTTTGTTTCTTTTCCTGCACTGAAGTATTTCCCATGATAGGAAACTGAACATCACAATTTAGCATCGTATATTCCCTATGAGATTTGACTGACTCTTCATGAGAGTAAATTATTATTTCTCTCTAGCAGGACAAGTTAGTGCCCATTATTCCTCACAAAAATATGTCACCTATTTGTTTGCACATATAGCTGTATATTTCTTTTTCTTTACAGTTGTGTCAATGCGCAGGTGCATATGTAGAGCTATCAAAGGAAAATAAATATATTTAAAATCCAGTTGTTGCCATTGCTACTGGAAAATAAGATAAAGCTGGCTGGCAGACTAATAAAATGTTGTGACAAGAATTATTGTGCTTTTTAGATACTGAAAGGTTATATTGGATCACTGTTTATGTGAATAAACTTTGACTACCTCATATCAGGCTTGTTGGTGTGTTTGGGTTTTTTGTTTGTCTGTTTGTTTCCTGTTTCGAGTTATGGCATCTCATAATCTGTGCAAGTGCCAAGGTTATAGTCGTAAAGTGATAACAGAAAACAGATTTTGCAGGCACCTTGTTAGACCCTTCTGTTGCTGGGCATACTGAAATGTTGTGCTTTGCATTTTGGAATCTTGATTTTCAGATGGTTTTTGTTTGGACTCTTCACTTTTGATCTTTTTGTTTTGAATATAAGTAAGGTGTAAGGATAGATGCAAAACAGGAGCCATTAATTGCCCTCATTTTCTAATCCTAGAGTGGGCTGAAGTATAAGAGGATCTCCAAGATTCATTTGGGTTAGGGAGTAGAGGGATAAGCAGAAACAGTCTTTTGTATAAAAAGAAAGGGAAGCTTGAGAAGAGCATAGTGTTAAGATTGAGTTTCTTAAAGAAGAAATAATGAAAGAACACATGAACAGTTACTGCTTCCCTTGTCCTCTAGAGCACAACCTAAACCAGATAAAGCCCTGAGAGAATAAAGAGCCTTTTAGCAAAAATTGCCAAGAGGAGAGGTGTTACCTAACTGTTTTGAGTGAAATAGACAGCCCAGGCTTCTGAAAATGTTAGAATCCACCCCCAGAGGGGAGTCAAAGGTGAATGATGGGGTTAGCTTGTGGAGGGAAGAAGGTTGTGCTTAAAAGAAGGTGCCTTTCTGGGAAGGCTGCTCTTCAGCTGTGTCCCATCTCTTTGCGGAGGTGGCAGCTGTGTGCACATCATCTCTGTCCTCCTAGATGTGCCGTGGTTTTTGTAGAAATCAAACCTAAGCACAAGTGGTCCAGGACTGGCTGCAAATGGCCTCTGGGCTGCTGTTTATGTGTAACCTCTGTATCTCAGAGCAAACCTGAATGGTCACCAGTTAGGATGTTGTTCATGTGTCCACTTCAGAATGCATTTGGTCTATTTTTAGGATTTATTTCCATGTTTGGTTGCAGATTAAATGTATCGCTGTGAAAAATCTGAACAGAAAATGTTTAAAAGAATGTAGTCTAGCAGATCTTGAGGTCTACTGCAGGTAAACTATTAAGCTGGCAACAGCCAAAATGTCTTACCTTACAGTGGAGACTGAACCACATTCAGAATAGTTTGCTTGATGCAAAAGCCACCCTTTATTTTGTGCCTTTATAGCTTTTCTAAAAAAAAAAACAAAACAACTTAGAGTAATGCTGTTTCATAATGCTGTCTATCAGGTCTTTTAGGAACAACAGAATTTGTGAAGTTGGTATATTTTGTTGTGACATATCCTAGCAGGACTGGCATTAATTGAAACACATCTTTGGAACAGGAGTGTTCAAAACTGGTAACCACAGGAAAAATACTTTGATGAACAAGTTACCTAGGTAAGAAAGACCGATTATGGTAGTGAAGTTACTTGTTATATTAGTGAAAATGGTGTTTAATTTGTGGATCTCTTCCTAGTCTTCATAGTCTGACCTTAGATACGTGTTACATACAAGTATTATGTTCAAACTCCTTGTTGTTTGTATCAGCCAGCTTTGCATCTTCTATATTACTAGCATTTTCTCCAAAAGAGTTGGTGTGATTGCAAAACCAATTGCAGAATGGTTTGATGTAAAAATGTCTTCCAAAAAGTTGATGTAAAAATCCCTATAACTTTCTAAAATACTACTGAAATCAGATGTTGAAATTCGGGGATAAAATGTATATTACATTTGCTAGAGGAAGTGTTTTCCAAAGTGCCTGGAAGTACAAAGCGCAACAAATGTTTCTGCTTCAAATACTTGAGCTCTTAGGTTTCACTGCACCCAGTGAAGTGTACAGCTAGATGACAGCTGCTGTAATTCTTCAAGTAAAAAATTTTTGAGTATGTATGATAAAGGTGCATGCTGAGCTGAATGCGTGTTGTAGCTGAATGGGAGGTTGCAAAGAACCCAGGCTTCTAGGTGTGTGGAGATTCTGTTTACTCCCCTACTTGAGTACTTTTGAAAACAGAAGATCCATTTTCAAAGTTTTTGAAGTTTGTTTGTCCAGTCAATTGTATGGTAACTTTGTGGAATTTTGGTTGATAAAAAGGCAAACTTCTAAAGAAAGTATTGGCTTTTTAAAATGCTGTCTTTTGCTGTTTTTATTGTGGGCAAGGAGTTAGAATAATTGTTAGATTTTTACCTGGGATCTCTCTTTTTATAGGCACCAAAATACATTTAAGGTTATCCTAAGCCAGAGGAGACTTTGTGTCTCAACCACTTGACCTTTGCTCTTGAACTGTTCATCTACAGTGTTTAAATGGAGCAATATCTGGCACTGTGCTCCACACTCTTGGAAGGGTTTTTGTCTCAATTCTGAAAACAGAAGCCTGTGCAATTGAAGGCCGGACATATTCAGTAGAAATTTTTGGTTTATGAGTTCATTCATGCCCCAGGTGGTTCAGGGGGAAGTGACTCTAGCATGAGATGGGGCACAGTGCTTAGAGGCATTTGTGTGGAATCTTGCTCAATGATCTCTTCATGTGACAGTGGAACTGATGCCTTGTGAAGACTGACCTAGAACAGAGACTAGATGGAGTTAAAGAATAAAGTAGGTATTTATTTGAAGGCTTCAGTGGATACACCTTGGGGACAGCAGAAAAGCCCAGCCAGAGCTACACCCAAGCTGAACCCAAAATGGTCACAAAAATGGACAACCGGTCATGGCGTCTCTCTTTTATAGGTCCTGCTCCATTAGCATATTGGAGTTATTTGTCCAATTACAGTTTTAGGTTATGAAGTCCCATCCTTTTTGTTTTTCTCTCTTCCATCCACTTGTTCTTGCATGTGAAATTGGGATCATTTGTCCTTGGTCCCTAGACCAAGGTTCCTAGAGAAGGAATTGTTTTGTCTACCTACCCTGTGAAGAGAGCTTACCATCCTGTAATATGAAGCTCAGAAGTACACACTAAAGTAGTATAGAATCTTAAAAATATAAAAGCTGAAACCTGAGGCATCAAAACTCCTGTCTGTAAATGTACTCTGAGCATGAGAAAGGGGCCTGATGATTCCCCATTGCACCAGATATACCAATTCATTAAGGAAGGATGGATCTCAAGAAAGACTTCAGAATAAATCAAGCAGTCTCTTCAGTGAATGCTTACATTATGTATTAGATTAAAAAACAATGGTTTGGGTTGGAAGGGACCATGAAGGTAATCTAGTTCCACCCCTCTTGCTGTGGGCAGGGACACCTTCCACTAGACCAGGGCCCCATCCAGCCTGACCTTGAAAACTTCCAGAGATGGGACAGCCACAGCTTCTCTGAGTTGTCTGCTTCAGTGTCCTACCAGTTTCAGTGACGATGTTCTTCCTAGTATCTAACCTAAGCCTAATCTTTCAGTTTGAAGCCATTGCCCCTTGTCCTGTCACTACCTGGCCTTCTAGAAAATCCCTCTCTGGCTTTCTTTTAGGCTCCCTTTAACTACTGGAAGGCTGCAGTTAGATCCTCCTGTACCTTTCTCTTCTCCACTCTGAATAACCCCAGCTCTCTCAGCCTGTCTTTGGGGGAGAGTTGCTCCAGCCCTATACAACTTCCTCAAAGTATGATAGATAATGTAGTGTCTGTGGACTTTTTTTTTGTTCCTCTTTTTCTATAGTGACACAATTTAAGATGAGCTGTCAGATCACATTCAGTTCTCTGAAATACTCTGTAGTTTAGATGAAAACGAGTCTTCACACAGAACAAAGTGAAAAGAGCATTTGTGCCAGTCAAGTTTATAGACGTTGTTCTTTCACAAATTTTTGTCCCCTTTTCTCTCCCTATTGCTGGTAACAATTCCATCAGTCATAGGAGAGCTATCAAGTTAAGCTTCATGAACCCCAGTGAAGTTGTTTTTATGCAAATATGGTTCAGTTGCTTTAGTTTCTCAATTGAGAGAATTTTTAGTAGGAAACCTGATAAATCAACACTGGAAAGCAAGTGGGTAAAGCAAGATGAAAAAAACAGAGCTCCTTCTTAAATAATGGCCTTGGGGATTAATTTTTTTTTTTTAACTCAAAGGACATTGATTAAGTTTAGAATAACATAATTTTGTAACTGTAGTTTAAATGAAATCTGAAATGCTTTAGGATCACCAGCTATATGGGCTTGCTTTGACTGAAGCACAGGCAACTGGACAGACTCCCCCCACAGCTGCTCCTGTGCGTTTTCTTTGAAGCCAGGCAGTGGCCCCAGGGTTACCCTTGATGAATTTGGAACATTGCATTTATTCAGCAGGGAGGTGTTCATTTGCATTTCTCTGCTTACTTGAGAGATTTGCATGTTCACTAAAAGTATTTGTCTTAACAGCTCAGTTTCTGTCACTTCAGAGAGAGAACAGATACCAAATTGTGGCTTCAGCAAACAGAGCAGTGGGGCCACAGGGGCAAACTCTGAGAAAGTGGGGAAAAGACCTGCTAGCTGGCACCATCAGATGTTTTACAAATTAAGTCTGACTTTTTACAGTAATTTTTATGTGCCTATGGGATTGCACTTTCTGACAAAAATGGTTTTAACAACATGTAGAAAGACAATAAATTTCAACATATTCTGGAAAATATCCACCAATGCTTGGCACAATTCTAACAAGGAGGTTCCATTGGTTTCTTCTGCAGCTTCACACCCATTTAAAGCTAAGCTTTCGTTGTTCATAGTTCTGTTTGTGAAATGGTTCATTTCTGCCCAGGAGACTGTAATGGGCTCAGGCATGTCATTCTGCACTTTAGAAGAATACAGATGTTTACGCTGGTCAGCAGTACTTAATGCTGAATTGATGGCTGACTTCCTAGTATTGTAAATTTCAGTTAGAGAAAAGGTATAAAAAATCCAGTTATCTGTGCAAATTAACTTTCAAAGTTCTTAGTGGGTGGTATTTCTTTATTAGGTTGAAGAAAGAATCTGAGAATCACAGAGTAAATAGGCTCTGCCATTTTGTATTGCCAGTGACACAGTGTTATAGTCTGTGTTAGCAACATGGACCTTCATATCACTAAATGCATTTGTCTGTTGAGTGTGGAAGAAGTTGTTTCCATGTGTGTGAGTGGTGTTCAGATTTGGCCTTTCCATCTGGAGAAGTGTCAGTGAAGATGGCATTGCAAAGGGCACTGGCTGGCCTAACACTCAGACCTGTTTTCCAGTCAAAGCCTTTGTTAGGTTCTGAAGATTGAGAAATCCCTTTTCCTTGTATCTTTGTCCCTGTTTAAATCCAGAATCTTAGTATTTTGCATTCCTCCTGACAAAAATGACATCGCTCACTGTTACTTCATGCCTGTCAGTTTTAAAAGCAGAACAGCAGTGTGGACAGAACTCTGGTGAAGACAGATGAGAAGAGGCTAACTTTTTATTAATACTCAGCACTCTCTATTTTAACCAGTAACCTGGCAAGTTCTTTTCATAGTTCTGTTCTGCATTAAAAGTTAGTATGAATTTAAATTTTCCTTTATTTGATTTCATTGCGTATACTTGGACTAAGAGCTCATAAGTAATGTTTTCCTGTAACTAACACAATTTTGTAACTCCCATATGATGAGCTGATATGTAGCTTGATATGTACAGCAATCTCAAATTTATTTTCCCTTTAAGAGCTCCAGTTTAAATGCTCAAGTTACCTAAATCTCATTGATTTCTACAACACTGAGTGTTTTTCATAGTTCAACTTGTAGCATTTGAATAAACAGTTCAGAAAGCCTGAGTATAGTGCAATTGCATTATCACGCTTTGGTTACTTGGCAGTTTGAAACTATTTTCTTCCAATTTGGAATTAAAGCCTTTATTGGCAGATGTTGAACAAAGTATTAGCTGGATATCCTCAAAATATTTTGCTTCTGTTTCAAACTTTTAACGGTTTCTCTTGTCCTTTATAAAAATAAAATGCTATTTTAGTAACATGATTTCCTTCTAAGTGAGAATTGCATATTTTTCTAAATTACAAGGACTAGCTCTATCTATTTTTTCAAAGAATTTCCAATAAAATTTGCTCAGAGCTATAATTCTTTTTCCATTTGGTAGAATCCATTCTGCATTCATGTAAAACTGGAGAGAGCAGTTTCTTTGCCGTTAATTTTTTCTTTTTAATGAAGGCTGAGGAGGTAAAAGTAGGCAAAGAATGTTTTCCTTGCAGTCACTTTACAGTCTGCAGCAAAGAGCCAAAATTTTGGCTTCTTTGTATGTTTAGAATGCCTAGATTTCATGCCCCACCTTGGATTGTGTATGTGCATAGGCTTATCTGTCACTGTAACTTATTTGGTTCCATTGTGCATTTCTGGGCATTGTTCTGGCTGCAGGAGTTTTTCCTTGAGCTCCTGGCCCCAGAGCAATCCCCCTTCTATTCTTCCATCAACCTGCTCAGTTATTCATGGTTACCTACAGTAGCAATGGAAGCGATCGTTGTACGCTCCTGTGGTGCTGTTGAGCTGCAGCAGATCCCCTACTTGTTGCTTCTTCTTTCATTTGAGGAACTTATGGACAGCTCTTAGAGAAATGGAGAAATTTTAAATTTTGCATGTGTTTCATTTACTGGACTTTCCCTTGTTTTGTGAATCTGGGAAATGATTACACAGTCACCTGGGAGGGATTTTCTAGGATGAATCCCACAACATATTTCTAGATAATTTCAAGTTTCTCAAGGAGGGACTGACATGTCTCAATGGAGACACAAATGCCTGTTTTTTTTGTGATCAGGTGTCATCTCCTGAAGTTGCAACATCTGTTAATAACTCCTTGATGCAACAAAGTAAAACCTTCCTCCATTCCCTCTTTCTAGATGACTCAATAAAGTCCACTGCTTGAACATTTTATTGTATATTATCCTATAAAGAGAACAGCTCTACATAATAAACATCTGTACTGGATTAATTTCTGAAGCCCATTAATAGCTCTGGACTGAGACCAGACCCACTGGTAATCGGTGGCTTTGGGTTTGTGACTGACTCTGAATCACATCATGTGTTGTTTCAACTGCTGGAGAAAACAAAATATTGAATGTAACATTCTTTACAGCAGTGAAAGTGTGAGACTTCTTTTGATGAATTCAGCGTTCTGTGAGAACATACCAGCTATAGCCAAGAGATGTTTTTTCTTCTTAAGATTTTTGATTTTTAGTTTTTTTTTTTATATTTTAAATAAATCACTACTCAGCACTCTCACTTTTTTACTGCTCTGTCTTTTCTACCAATATGATTTTTCACAGACAGAGTAGTTTTTAAGATCTTGTGGGGTTTATTAGCAGTGGAGCTGCTGACGAACAGACTTCACCTGAACATGGGTTTGACACATTTATTGCATTTAAAGTTTTACATTTTCTTTGCAGAAGAAAAATATTGAATGTTTTGGGATTTTTTAAATTTCTACTCAGTACTCAGGAGTGATAAATCAGTTTGCAGAATTTCATGCTATAAGGAGATAATTGTTGAAATTAGTTTTATAGAATTAAAAGCATAGTTGTACTGAATAATTGTTTGGCATACTAGACCTTCACTTACTCTTACTTCACTTTTTACATTTGACATGGAAGATTTCACAGCTCTGCTCAAAGACTGCAGCTGCCAAAACTCACCTTCCAAAAGTGCACTTTGACTGCCCCTAAGTTCTATTGACTGGCATTGGAGGGCGTTGCTGCTTGAGTACTGTGGGTTTTCTGTACTCTGAATGTGTTGGAAATTCACGCAGAGTGATTTATTTTGGTCAGTAGTCCAGAAATTCTGGCCATGTTACCTTCTTCGCCCAAACCCCTCTGCCGGTCAGAAATGGAGTTTTCAGTAGGAAGAAAAGGGGTTATGTGCATTTGGTCAAGGTGGATTGATGTCTAAGATGGGAAACAGAACAAAAACCCCTGCTTGATGAGGGGTTTTTTCACTCTCCTGTTACTCATTCCCATAGAAGCCAGCACGAGTTGTACAGAATTCTTTGTAAAGAGAAAAAAAATCCTTGAAAGTTATGATTAAAGTCTTAAATAGAGGGAAGTATTATGACAATTATAAAGCAGCTGTCAAGTAAATCTTTATTTCAGTAGAAATAATGCCAAAATCTTATTGTATTCAGTAGAGACAGACTTCTAAACACTTTTTATAAAAACTTTTAAATGAAATTTTTGGCTTGAATTCGAAGAGGTTGATTTAATGTATATACGCTTGAATTCATGTACATATTTAAAATAGATTTAAAAATTGAACTACAAATGCCAAGTACATATGAATTTTCCTTGATAGTATACTGTTAGTGATAACACAGAACTGAATTTTTATCCTTTTTGGGATTTTTGCCCTGTTCCTGGAACCAAGTCATAGTACCAGACCATCAGTCAGCCAGGAAAAATGTCTTAGGAGAATTATTTTCACAGAAGAGTTGCTGTTGAGAGTTGCTTAATCCTCGAGACACAGCCCAGTGTCAGAAAATCCCTTAGTGTGTTTTTTTCTTTTGTTAAGGTATAAAGAAAGCAAAGATACAAAAAAAAATGAAGCTAGTAACCTTTTTTTCCCCCCTAAGACTTCAGTAATTGTTATTATTGTTAATTCATTGTTAATTCGTTGTTAATTCATTATTACAGAAGATTTTGTAATTTCTTGAAGCAGGGCTTGTCCTCGTGTGCTGAGATCAGCCACAGCAGTCTGTTAGTTGACACACCACCAGCAGTAGCAGTAATTATTACTTAATTAAGTAATTATTTATTCCTATGTTCAATGCAGTGTTTGTACTCTTCAGTGTTATTACACACATGCACCTTACTGTCCGCATTTATTAAAAAGTAAATTTTAGGGGGTGAAGGGAACACATTAATGTTCTATGAAGTTTAAATCTGGAAGAAATTTAAACAACATCCCTGAGACAATATTTTATTAAAAATTTAGAAGTAATATCTCTTGGGGAGGATTAGTTGGTAAATGTGGTTTTTTTATCTCCCTTTGACCTTTGCCCTGAGTCTTCAGTTAGCCATTGTTAAATTTAGATTTAAAGACTTTGCAGTTTGCTTAAAAATGGCAGTATTTGTCTTTGTCAACTGGTAGACATACTTATTTCATAAGTGCATTATTTATTACGTTTATGTGAAGGGCAAAAGTTCAATTAAATTAGTTGCAAGGTCTTTTCACTGTTCATTCATCTGAACTAGCTCCTATGAGAGAAATAAGAATTGTGAGATGTAAGATGCATTAGGCTGCAGCAACATAAAGTAAAATAATGCCTTTTTTTTTATTTTACTTAGAGGCTTTTTTTGGGCCTGGTGGTTCACAGGTTAATGTTGAACAAAAAGATGATATCTGGATGATAAAGCACAAGAGAACGAGTATGACTTCAGTACCACTATAAAGGTGGGAGGATACAATTCTCTCGGGATATTGAAGTTACCCACACAGAAAAAAAAAAGTAAAAATTAATAAAGTCAGACACAAGCAAGAAAACCCATTATGACTGACTATTAAAAGAGCTAGGGAACATATTTGAAAGTAATGGCATGCAAAATAGAGCTTATTCTGACATAACATATTAAACAGGGGGCTTTGCCTAAACTAGAGTTGATACATTACCCACTCTTTATGAAATAATTGTAGGCATGCTTGAAATAGTCAGCAATGGTGGGATGTTTATATAGGCAGTATGCTGTTTGAAATAAGGAAAAGTCAATGCTGTAATGGATTATGTAAATAAAGAGATATAGATAGTGTTCTATTTGAATATAGAGGGGGACTAAATCAGCCTAACAATCATAAAATGGCATTGATTTTCTTTACAAAAAGACAGGTTTGCAAAGTAATTCTTCTTTGTTTGCTGAATGTGGTGGCTCTTGAGGTGAGATAGTTCTGTGAATTGTTCTTATATCAACTGAGGAGCAATGAAACTGTAAAATTTATATCCCCATATTTATTTTAGCCGTGTACATAATGGCATTGGTACTTTAGTCCTTATATAACAAGCTCTTTTATAAATGCAAGGATAGAGGAAATAATTGTTGTGTATTAATAAAGGGAGACTGATCACCTCATTAAAGTTACTTTCCACAAAATAGTTTTCACTTTAAAACTATCATGAGAAGAATGGATGTATCCATTTCTGCTTTCTGATCAGTCAGCTTCCCTTCACATTTATTCTCCTGTAATGCTGAACTTCCTGAATATTTTGGAATCCAATATTGATACCGACAGTACTCTTATCAAAAATTTGATATTGAGCTTGTTTTCTGGGGTCAGGTTGCTGGTCTCTGTTAAATTGGTGATTATTTGGTTATGCTGGAGTAGAACTGTGCACATGTGTATCCGTACTGCAGGGCCGAACACCTGTATCCTCTTGCCATGGATTTATAGGTGCCTGAGACCCATACCTGTGAGGTGAAGTCCTGCCAGGCACACACACAATATTGTACTCCAGCAGTCCTATGAGATCTTCTAGGTTCATATTTGGTTGTCACAGTTTACAAAAGGCTGTTTATAACCTATGCTGCTGAGAGCTTAATGATCCCCTACTACTTGTAATATTAGGAACTTTCAGCCAGATTAATTTGCAGCTTCCAGTTCTCTTTGCTGAGGAGTAAACCCTTGGGGCTTTACTTGCACTGCAAGAAATTAAAGCTGTACTTATGTTGTTGTGCTGTCAGTTTGCTTTCTTTTATCAAAATAGTGAAAGACAGGCCATGAGTACAGACTAGAATGTAAAATTCCCAATGCACTGGAGTGAGGCCAAATATGAATGTGAGTCATTGGCTTGAGGGGAATTTGCCAAAATTGCAAGTAAGATCTGCTGGAAATGAAGTATTTCGTGTTGAAAAGATCTGTAGCTTTTTGGAGATGTCAGTGACGACTGCAAGCACTGCATGTACTGGGATTTAATCAAAATATCTTAATAAATATGTCTTACAGCAAAGGAAATTGTGAGAAGAATGAACTTCCCTTACTATTTTAATTGTCGTGAAACTGTCTAACTAAATATCAATGGGAGGGCACTCTTCCTGTTCATATTTCTGCATCTTTTCTAGAACTAGGAAGTTAGTTTTATGAAGTGTGATAGGGATTTAATTGTATAAATAAATCAAATCACATAATTTTCAGTCAGAAGTCTTGGTTAGATCTTGTAGGTCAAGAGGAAGCTGTTCTACTTTTTAAAATGCTATCCTGTCTCTGCTTTTTCAGAAAAACACAAATAGAAAAATCTTGACTAAATGAAGCCTCTTTTGGAGATTTCTCACACATGCCCCACACCCTTGATGTGCATACACAAGATTAATGAATATTGATGAGATTTTAAGTTATAGGTTTAGGACATCAAATTACAGCAGAATTTAATTCCTGTTTAGAAACCTGGCATCTGAACTGTTTGTCTTCCAGTGTACAGATTTTTGTTTTATTCTTTTACTGCTCATGCCAGTAAAAACCCTTGATACCTTGAGTTTTATTCTTATGCATTTGGCATAAATAAGCCAAGGCCAACAGTAGAACTTGTGAAAAATATGAATTCTGATCATACAGTAAAGATAGTAAATAATTCATAGCTTCTCCAAGCTAGTTGGGATCAGCAGGTCCTCATGTCTGACCTCTTCCTTAAAATAAACACGAGAATTTCATTCAAGTACTCTTCTACTAAGAATATTATAGCAAGTTTAATGTCTTTGCTATTCCAGTCAAAGTGGATCAAAGTCACTTTTTCTTATGTAAGGAAGTTGTATGTGAGACAGGTAGGAGTTGATTTCAAGTATCATGAAACTTTGAACTGTAAGTGCAGTAAAATATACGCTATAGAGGGCCCAAGGAAGGCAAGAAAATGAGCAGTGCCCTGGTTGGGGGAGAAAGGGTTGGTGAAGGTCACAGATAGGTAGTAACAGCACCAAGGGTCATAATTTCTGAAACTTGGAATTAAAAATCTTGGTTTCAGATGTAGCTTGCGCATTTCATATTTTAGAAGCAATGATTCATGTTTTAGAAGCAGTCATTAATGAAGTTTAGGATAAGTATCTAATTGTCTTAAATTATAGAACACAGAAAAATTGCTTACTTCAAATAGGTTGTAAATTTTCCCCATGGTTTCTTACAGCCTCTGCTCTGGGAATCATGAACATCATAAGTGATCAGCTCTCTGTTTGTTGAAATGAAAAGGATAGAGAGTAAAAGTGTTCCTGAATTTTATTGTAGTGATTCTGACACAGGGAATTCCCCTTTCCAGCCCCCGAACACTTTTTCACCATTTCATGGGCAAAGTGGTTTTCTAGATTTCTGGTCTTCTACAAGGGCCAGAACTACAAGAGAAAACCAAGTCCAAAGTGGTGGGTTTTTTTAATACTGCGAATAGCACAGCCTCAGTTATTAGTTCTTTACTGGCTTGTACCCTCTGAGTTTAGCAAATGTGCCCTAATGCACTATTTTCATTCTGTTTCACTCCTGCCTCCCTTCATCCTGCCTGTTGCAAAGAAAGGCTGGAGGGCACACCTTTTGCAGTCTGATGGCAAAATGGCTTGATGGCTTCATCTTCTGTTAACATCAATGAAAGAGCTGTTGAATTTTCAAACTTTTTTGTGAAAAGAAGGAGCATTTGGCGGTTAAGGATATTACAAGCCAACAAGGTTAGCTTTTCTTAGATGATTAACTCTGAAGAAAACTTCTGTCTTGTGGAAAATAAAAAGTAAACAAAGGAGATAATATGGAGAAACTGTCATACAAGTGCTTCTGCAACTTCTCTGTTTCTGTATTTACTTCCCAGACTGAATTACTCCATGAATTACTGAATTACTCTGACACGAGGTGACCTGGTTTGAGTTGCCTCACTGTCTCAGTGCCATTTAGAATATCCTTGACTGCTCTCAGTGACTCTGTTTTCTCTACACATCCAAGGGTAAGGGCTTCACAGCATAAATTCAGTCCCTCATGTGTCAACGATTTAATTAAAAACAAGCCTTTCATCCTTGAATTCTTCAAAATCCTGCTACTAGCTAGAACTTAATTACTGTGCTCACAGGTGATCTGGAGATAAGGGAAGTAGCAAGAACTGTTAAGGTCCTTACTTCTGATATGCTTCCATTGAAATTTGGAATTTTTTTCCCTCAGTATGATCAGTGATTCATATTTTTGGAGCCAATGAGGGGACCAGGCATCTGACTCCAGTGCATAACGCCACAAGTTTGATGCAGAATCCTAGAAAATTAAGGCCTGTATGAATTATACTTTGTTACTCAATTTTGAGTCGATCCTGTCAATGAGTCTTCTAATTTTGTCCTATACTTCCTCTTACCAATTTTTCTTCAATTATTTATGAAGTTATTATTTTAATATTTCACTGCTATTCTTCATTAGTCTGAGTTTCCTTTTCTGTATTTCCTTTTTTTTTTTTTTTTTTTAAAGCTACATTTAATTCCTACGTCTTCTGGCCTGTATTTCCAACAAAGACATTTGATTTTTGTTACTGTGAACATAGGGTTTAAGACGGTGTACTTACTGATCTCATAGAACAGGGGCTAAGTCTTTTTGTACGAGAAATAATGTCTGAAGTAGTCATCCCTTTTATTGGTGGATATTAGATTTCATCTTAGGCTATTATTACCTGAACAAGTGCAGATATCCAATTTTTTTCATGTGTAAGCAAATATTCCCTGTGTATACCAAATCTATTTTTTGTGAATGTTTCCTGTGGAAAGCTACATAAGGTAGCAGGGATGTGTCCATATATTTTAGTCTTTATTCTCTCTACCCTTAATCTTATTTTCCTTGTTGTTATTCCTCTGTGGTGTATGCATTGAGTCCCTAATCCCATTGATTCAACAACTATTCTTTATTTACTTGTATGGTTCCAGCCCCATTTATATGTATTAAGAGCTATGTATGCCTAAAAATACAGCAGTAATGTCATCTGTACTGCCACACAGGTTAGAAAGGATAACATTGCACTGCCTGTTGCCTGTCACCTTTGTGAACTATTGTTCTGCCAGTAGCCATTGATTTTTGTGAATCATTCAGGGTTTATGGAGACTAGTGATTTGGGAAATGTCAAGACACCAATCACAAGGTATTATGGAGTAGTTTTGTTCACAACTAGTAATCATTTTTACCAGTAAAACATTTTTATTCTGTAGTCCTCTACTCCTGTCAGCTGTTGAAAAGTGTGACTGTGGAACATGGGTCTGAATGTAGCCTAAGTGCTCAGTGTCAGCAAGTCTACACCTGCCTTCAACTGGCACCTGCCACCACATGGATTGTTGGGATTTTCCTTTGAAAGGACTTACACTGTACCTTATGCATTTAAAAAGGCTGGTGAAAATCTGGGGGCAAGCAAAGAAAGAATCTGAAAAGATAATGCTGACATTTCAGTAGGTAATACAAATTCGAATTGTGGTGATACTGCTATTGTCTGCATCCCAGCAATATGAGCTTTAAGGACGGAGAACTAAAGCATCATTAGTCCAGGAAAAAAAGAAGCCATAATTTTGTTTATTTTATTTCTTTTTTTTGTGGTGTATTTCCGTATTGTAAAGTGAGTGATATTAAAGCAGAATTCTAGGTATTTGAGGCCACTCTGCAACGCCTCTTTGCTCTGTAACTGCTATTGACAGTGTAAAGTTAATTGTTCGAGCCCTGAAACGAGACAGTGCTTTAGTGGAAAAATCCCTGTAGCAAAAGTGGATCACACTCAACCCTGCTAGACTCACTACCTTGCATAGAGCTGTGAAAAGAATTTACTCCATTTGTGATTCTCTAGGCAGTATTAATTAGCTGATTGTTATTTTTAAGTGAGTATTATGGTACAGAGAAGCTCAGCAAGTGATTTCCCTAAAACCATTTAGAATTTAAGTTCTTGAAGAAGAACCTGCATTTTTGAGTCCTAATATTGTCTGTAGGGTTGTACTGCATATTTAAGAGAAAATACCACTGGAGGTTTAATTTCTCTGTTACTATTTCCAGGAGAGAAAGAACATAGAAACAGAAGAGTAGACAGGGAATAAAGATAATATTAACTTCATTGTTAGGATGTGTCTAGGAAAACACAGAAATCAATGGTGGAAGGTAAAATCAGGATATCACTTGTTATTTATGACTGTTAATATTATAGAAGTATTTTTAAAGCCCCATGTTATTAGTAGGTGGTTGGGGAAGACATACAGTTTCATCTTTGAGAAAAAGAACTTGGTGTCTAAAGGTACCAAAAGCCTGAATAAGATAAGAGGGAGAAGCACTTGGCAATTAAATCAAAAGTGAAATGGAATACATTTGCAATGGAATGAATTAGTTGTTGCTAAGGGTTTTCAGAATGCTGGAAACAACTCTTTTACAAGCGCAGTATTTTCTGAATGTCTTTGAAAATCTCTTTTGGAACTTGACAACTCATTTGGTAGATGTCAGCTTCAAGGTTCAAAAAGCTTGGCAAATAAAATTCAGCTTGGAATGGAAAATCTAGAGCAGCTTTCCTGGCAGATGCTCCCAGCAGCATCACAGAAAACTTCCACAGTATAGGTGACAGGGTTTTAACACAGTTGTCTTAGTGCTAGATTAATTTGTAGACACTGTTCCATGGTTACTTGGCATTAGGGCAAGTTAATAAAGGAGGCATCAAGTTCACGTGCAGAGGTGTGTAAATCTTGACAAAGGCAGCTAAGTTAGAGGAGATACAGCACAAACACACTCGTGCAGTAGCGATCTGGGCTGTTTTCTTGAGAAGAATATAGAGCTCTATTGATTTTTAGCAGATAACCTCTGGTTTTTTTTCTTTTTTGTCAAGTGGAAGGTGTTGGAAACGACTGTGTGTATGTCATTAAATCAGTAATAATTTTCAGACTGAGATAAAAATATTCAATTTGTCTGGTTATTCTCATGGAGAGTTCCACACATTAGTGGGAGTAGAAGGCAAAGATTATGTGCTTTGTTCTTAATCCAGATCTCTATGAGGCAGTTAATTATTCTGTATATATCATCTTCTTAAATGTTACAGGGAACGAAAATACCTGATGGTTGTTTAAATGGGAATGTGAATGGTTTTCTTAACTTTTCCCACTGATTTCCAGTGTTCTTTACATGCTGACAGACCATTTGGCTCAGTGCTGCTATCTATAATATCATATATTATTATGAAAGGGGAGCCCTATTTTTTGCGTACAACATAAGTTATTGAATTTAAAGTTTGACTTTTTGACTCTTTCCATGCTCCTGGAAAGAAGATACAAGATCTCTGCTGCTGCTCTCACTTCTAAATCATGATTTACAATTCCTTTGGTCTGTCTGAGGACAATTTTTGTTGTCTTTGTACTGTAAGGGGACACATGAAGAACTTCTTATCAGAGAGTAGGACCCAGCTGTGCTGGCATGACACAAACATACAAGATAAAGATAGGGCACATCACCTAAAGATTTGGCAGGATGTATCTGTGCGTCTGTCTTCTGTGCCTGGGATAACTGCAGACTGCTCATTTTGATGGCTGTTATCTGTGTAGCCACCACACCTGGATTATTATGGGAAGAGGAGGGACAACCCTGTCCTGGGGGCATTAGGCACAGCATCGCCAGCCAGGCAAGGGAGGGGGTTGTCTGCTCTGCTCTGGGATGGACTCACTTCCAGTGCTGAGGGCAGTTTTGGGTGCCACAATGCAAGATATTAAGCTATTAGAGAGCATCCATAGGAGGTTGACAGGAAGGTGGTGCAGGTTCTTGAAGGGGAAGCCTTAGAAGAAGAGGCTGAGATGACTTGGTCTGTTCAGCCTGGAGATGAGGAGACTGAGGAGACCTCGCTGCAGTTACAATTTCCTCATGAGGGGAGCAGGAGGGGCAGGCACTGATCTCTGCTCTGTGGTGACAGTGACAGGATTCGAGGGAAAGGCCTGAAGTTGTGTCAAGGGAGGTTTAGGTTGGATATCAGGAAAAGGTTCTTCACCCAAAAGGTGGCTTGGCACTGGAACAGGCTGCCCAGGGAAGTGGTCATGGCACCAAGCCTGACAGTGTTCAAGAAGCTTTTGGACAACACACATGGTTTGACTCTGTGTGCACAGCCAGGATTCGTTCTTCAGTGATCCTCTCTGGTTCCTTCCAACTCTGGATGTTCTGTGATTCTGCACAGGTATTTCATTATGCATTTATGTAATATCCTATTGAAATGTTATGTTAGTTGAACAGGTGTGTGTGTTCATATTATTCATATGAACACATGTATACGTTCATTGCATATTCATGCCATGCTGCTTCTAAGACAAGTGATTTTTTGAACATAGTACCCAAGGGTTGAAACTCTTCTGAACTGGCCTACATGACAATGGAGGCAGCATGCATTGCAGTCTTTTCAGGCTTTGAACTGAGAAGCCTGTAGGTGTTTGCTCAATATCAGATAAATAATTTAGTAAAAATATTGCGAAGTCTGTTAGAAATCTACTGATAATATTTTTCAAGTCTTAACAAATTTTTAACATCTCACACATTTGGGTGCATAATTCTGCGGAATTCAGACAAGAACTATGACCTTTCTACAGAATTAAAAAACACCCACAGAACTAAATAATGTTATTTTCAATATCAGAGTCCAAAAAAAATGTATAGAAAGAAATCTACTTGAGACATTGACTAGGGAAATGTAGAGAACTGAATAGCTTTAAAAATGTAAATAAGAACTTCCAGACACTTCCACTATTCACAAAATCATTATGTAATTTGTAGTTCCGAAGTTGATGCCTCTAGGTTTGCTCAAAGTCAGTTAATTTTGACATCTGGCTCCTTTTTTCAACTCCTTTGGGATTCACAGAATAGGCATTGCCTTGACTTCTTCACCTGTGGAACCAGATGTTAGAAGGATGCTAACAGGGTTTTTTCAAAAAGCCACTGAAAACGCATGAAGGAACAGTTTCAGGTTTTATCAACTCTCTCGCATAAAACCTCTTCCAACTTGACAGAAGTAATTCTACCTGTTTCTCAGTGATTTGATTCCCATTGTATTTCTCCACTTGAGCACTGTTTTTTTTCTGCTGGAAAAGAAGGACCTAACTGGTGTGACAGGAAATTTTGGAGCTGGTTTGTAAAAGAATCTCAGACTTCTGCTTTATCCGGTACGTCAGTGTCTTGAAAACTGGAATATTTTTGGGAAGCCTCTATTTCAGTCTTTCTGAAGGGCTTTGACATGAAGCCCTAGAACCAAGTAGAGCTCCTGAATTAAGTTAGTATTCTGAGGGTATTTCCATCAGTTTTGCTGGAGCTCTTCTGTTTAAATTGGTCAGAAAATCAGTGAAGCATACAACACTTTCTGAAAAACTCCCTGTAGTTTTGTGATTGAATCATGAGGAGGAGTAGAAGCATGCAGGTCAAAAGTCCCTGAGGTAGATGAGGGATTTGAGTCCAGGACATCTGAATGTTCTCCCAGATTCTTATTATCAGGCTGTGGAATAGAGAGGCTCAGCAGCTCATAGATTTCTTTTTCTGCTAATGTATAAAAGTGGTTACCTTAATGTTTCTCTAATGTTTTTAAGGGCTTTCTACCTTAGCATGTTTTTCACTAAAAAGCCATTGAAATGAGTGTTTTCCCAATAGAAGGAGGTGATTTTTATTGTTGCTGTGATATGTGCAACTTAGGATCACCATCTGCACTCCATTTCTACCTCACATAAATTACTGGTTGTTTAATTTAGCTTTTCTCTTGTGTCATTTATTTTCACATACAGAGGTAGCAGCTTTACCACTAGATAATAGGAAGTTATTAACTTGTTTCACCTTACATTCCCACAACCACATGCTGCTATTTCTTATAATAACCTTGGCTTCAGTAATGTGGCCCTTTGTGGGATCATGCGAGTGTGCTGTGTAATTATATTGTGACTACCAAATGAATGTAGGCTGTCATTCCATTACCCTACTAATCTAATATGGTGATAGAAGTGTTGTTTGTATGATACTTTCCCACTTGCCTCATCTGATAAAATTCTGTTTGAAATTAACTGTTTTCTTTTTCTGCCACACTGGTTGATTCTGCTCCACAGTTGAGCTAGTGAAGGAATAAGAAAAAAATCTGTGAAACTGCTAAAACTGAATTGGTAAAATTGAAATATTACTGATTTCCATGTTTTGGAGGAGCATTGCCAGCAGCAGACTCAACAAAATTTAAACTGTTTCTGGGATTTTTTTCAGTGGTTTTAATGAGGAAACTTAAAATATTTTTTTCCTGAAATGCTTTAACCTGAAACAATTACAAATAATACTTGTCAACGCTGCAAAAGAAAATAAATATGTTTTTAGTTATGTATTACTTGCTGTATTCTTATCATTGCAGTTTTTCTTTGTAAGCTCCTAAGTAAAATAAATAGAGCATAAATAATTTAAAAATGCAAGGGGGAGAGAGGCTGAGACTCTAAAACTAGGGAATATATTCACTGTGTGCATTTAAATTCTTTTTTGTTACCGTTTAGTGCTGAGTTTGGCTCCTTTCGAGAATATTCCTGTAATTGGCAGGTTATGGGACACTCTGCAAGGGGATGGCACTAAATGCAGTTTGCCATCTGTGGGCAAATTTTTTTGTGGCAGCATACCTGTATCAAGAATGGTTGTTTATCATCATGCTGTGTTTTGAAGTTAATGTCCAAATTTCCTAGTACTGCAGACCAGCCTCTTCAAATGAAAATTAATGGAGTTTAGCTAATTAAGCCATGTGAGGTCTGCCCTGTTTTTCAAGATGTCTCCTATTGTTTATAAAATGACATATTGGTAATTGTTAAGAAGGACATGTTAGTGATTGTTAAAAGTAAATGAATTTCTGGAAGGTAAGAAGTTGAAAATACAAGCTCTAGTACCATAAAATGGTGGAGACCTCCAAGTAGATATGAACTTTCTGATAATTGCAGTGGATCACAAGTAATACACCCCCCCACTCTGGTTTCCAGTATTTGACTGTAGTGGTTACAAATTCTTTGGTATGCCTAAGAAAAGGTCATCATGTGGCTTTCCTCCTGCTGCAAAGAGACACGTGGAAAAACTACTTCATCTGCCCTCTCCTACAGTTTTTTTCCAATAAAATGAAGATGGTTTCTGTTGGAAATGAAGGGGATAATTTGTGGATCATTGTAATATATTAATTGGTTTATGGACCAGAAGTTCTTTAGAGGATGCCACAAATATTTATAACATCCTTGAGTTCTATGCCAGATCTGTAAATTAGCTGAAAGATGTGTAAAAATTCATAGAGTCAGACAGCTCCCTCTTGACTAAGCACATAAAGTGGCTGAGGAGCATAAATTATTCCTGCTGAGGTCAATCATAATTTATGCTATTTTGCTTCTGCATCTGCTCTTCTGAGAAGGAAGAATATAAAGAACATCTGTATTTGACGAAAGATTTCCCTCTTTGCATCAAATTTCATTCACTTTGGGAAATCTTTTGGTAGAAATGATAATCTGAAGAGCTGCAGTTTGAGTTGGCGGGTCACAAGGGAGGAGTGCTTTAGACTGTGTTTATGAAAAAGCTGAAAACATTACCACAGCCTGGACAGTTGAACCTCAGAGATCTGTAGAAATGTTGTCATTGAGGATGTATTCACATGCATATGAAAGCAGAATAATCCTTTAAAAAATTGTGTCAGACCAAGCCCAATTTCTATGCTGTAGCATGTAGGTGAAACCTGGATTTCATGTCATGGAAGCTGTATTTTGGTGGAAAGAATTGGTTCTGTCTTTGTGGCGGCAGTGGCCACATTTAAAACTTGGCTGTCTCTTTAGTGTTTATATTTTATGTGTTCTTAGCTCCTTAAAGGAACTTTTCATAATATACCTGAAGTATATTTCCTAGAGAATACCTGAAGTGATTTTAGTATATATGTTTATGATACCATCCATGGATTAAAGGCTTTGACGGGGGTGATAATATCAGTAGCTTGTTGCCTGTAATTCTTTGGCTAACTGTCCTTACTTTATTTAGGTGTGTAATGCTTTGGTTTTAAGATGTTTAAAATGAATAAAACTAGCAGATAAAAGCTGTAGTAATGCAGGTAGAAGTCAACAAAACAAAATAAGAGAGTCAGACTATTCCTCCTAAATAGTGTTTCCTGTCATTGTCTTCTGCATCTTTATGGCACCGTTCTCTGAAATTCCATGCATTGCATGCTACATATAATAATAGCTCAAATTGAAAGTTAATTTAAGCATTTTTCTTAATTTATTAATCTCTCTGATATACGTTATTAGATAAATGATGATTAGATGTGACTCCACAGCCATTGTGAGGAAAAGAATCCAATTTTTCTTTATGTCACTTCCAGACAAAAGATATGTCTCTGAACAAAGCAGTCAATTTAGGCAAGTATGAACAGGTTATTTACAAGAACTAGTGGCTGTTTATCTCCAGTCCTTTTTTCTTTCTTTTGGAAAAAAAAAAACAAAACAAATAACAGGATGAAAAAATCATGTATCACCTTACGTTTTTGAAGTTCACCATTTTTGAGACATAGTAATACTGGTGGTTTACATTAGAAATAGGCCTTGCAAGTTTGAATTCAACGTGAGATATTTTTGTGTAATATTGCCATTTTAATACCTAGCTCTAAAAGCTTACTTAATTTCATTCTAAGAAGGAAAAAACTAGACTTTAGCTTTTTTCCCCCCCTCACGTTCAGCTCATTTTTTATGGTCTAGTTAGCTATCATAGGCAGTATATACCATATTTCATTTTCAAAACTATATTTGAACATGCCTTCCTCTAGATTAGCAGAATTGCTGGGAAGCAAAATGAATAATAAAAACTTGTGTGGCATTCATTTTGCTGGGCAGATGTACTGTCTCAGGGTAAGGAAAACTAGCAGTAGAGAGCACACACTATTGGAAAGGCATCAGGATGCCAGTAATTTAATCTGTAATGAACAGGAATGAATGGGTCAGGCTATATTTTTAATTTTATATTTATAAATTATTTCCTATTAATACCTGTAAGAGCCTTCCCTGCAGACAGGCTGAGTGAGCAGGGAGAAGATAAGGCTCCAGGGAGACCTCAGAACAGCCTTTCAGTACCTAATGGGGGCTTACGGCCAGAGAGGGATTCACAAGGACATGTAGGGATTCAAGGGGGAATTGCTTTAACTGGAACAGGGTAGGTTGAGGTTGGATATCGGGAAGAAATTTTTTACTGTGAGGGTGCTGAGGCACTAGAACACGTTGCCCTGAGAAGCTGTGAATGCTCCATCCCTGGAAGTGCTCAAGGCCAGGTTGGATGGGGCTCTGAGCAGCCTGGTCTAGTGGAAGGTGTCCCTGGCCATGGCTAAGGTTTGGAACTAAGTGATCTTTAAGGTTCTCTTCCAACCCAAACCATTCTGTGGTGTTCTGTGAATAATCCTTAGAATGAGACGCTGTGCCTAGTGCTTAATCTCCTTCTATGGAAAGTTAAACAGCCTGATATCAGTGATGTGAAGTGCTAAACAGCTCCAAGAAATTCTGAACTTCTTAAGTTGCAGAAACAAGCAATGGTATAATGATCATTTCTGATGCCAGTACCATCTCTAATGAAGGATGTTTTTGTGCTGAGATGTAAAAAATTTGCATTTAAAATTCTCCTGTTTTATTTTAAAAAGGCAGTTTATGTCTGAAGAAGTGTCATTTGCTGCAGAACACCAAAACAAGAACATGCAAATGACACCAGAGTTTAACATTTTCATCATGAATATTGTTACTGCTTGTAGAATGAAGATTTTGCTCCTACTTGCACTCTTTGTTATGTGTATCTGCTATGTTCAGCATGCTTGATCCTGGTTTTCTTCCAAATTTCATTTTCTCTTGCCATAAATAATAAACAATGATAATGAAGCAAAGTGCCTTTTCTATCCTGTACTCTAATTGATTACAGCATATGATAGCATCCTGTACAGTATATTACAGGAATTGCTTCAAATCATGTATACTGTATTTCAGTGTTTTAAGAGATGTTTTAAGGAACAAAAATTGCGTGTGCTACTAGCTTTAGGCTCTTCCTAAAAATTTCTTTTTAGGGGGGAAAAAAAAAAGTGGAAGTATTCATTTGAATATTGCTGCCTGCAACAAGTTTTGCATTTTTCTTGCTACTTCGAGAAGAGAATTTAATTCACAAATGTAAACTGTCATTTCTTTTTTCATTATGCTGCTTTAATTGTAACTTTTGATTCTGTTCTTGAGGATTTCAGCTCTTAGTATTCAGTCTCTATCTGAATCATATTGGTGCATTTCATATTTTGAAGCTCAACCAAAGTGGAATTCTAAGGATAAATGTATCTAATTATCTTCTATTGACAATATTACTTACACACCAAATACCAAAACCAAGCAGATTTTACTTTGCAACTTCTTTTTCTGTTCAAATACTCTGGCACTTGCCGAAATTTAACAAAAGGCATCAGAAAAAGTTGCGGGGTTTTGGGAGATTGTTTCAGAGTGACTGTGGCATGTAACAACTTCTGTTATTTTTAAACATTTTCAGTCATGTAGACCTACATTGTCACAATGAGAAAAAACCCCTCAGTCTCTCTTTTTAACGATTCATAGTCAATATTTTAATTTCTTTTTTTTTTTTTTTTTAACTGGGGAATGCCAAAATCCATATGGTGCTTTCCAGGCTGTTAATACTTCAAACTTGGAATGTGAAATGTGTTCTCTTTTAATTCACCCCAGGACAGATGGAGCAGAGTGATTCCAGCTTTGCAAAGCCATCATTTTTTATCATTTCTTTGAACGGTTGTTTCTTAGGTACTTTCCTAAAGCAATAATTTTACTAATAGCAACTGAAAATTACTGTGTAATTTTAGCGTTACATTTTCTGACCTTTTTAGTTGATCACACAGGAATTTTAGTGCAGTGCCTTCTGCACAGTAGATTATCTCTTTACTGCTGTGGTATTGGTCTCTTCCAATGCCATTCCTCTTGGGATCATTGATATCCAAGTCTCATTTACCCCACGGCTTGTCAGCTCTACAAGGGGCTCAGTTATTGTTGGAAGTGGTAGGGGGCTGAGATGTTCCCCAGTAGCTCTGGAGGCTCTCCTGAAGTGTCGGGATCGAAAGCTGCGCTGTACATCCTGTACCTTTGGATCAGGTGAAACCTCCTTCATCCATAGCATTGGGCTGGGACCAGAAAAACAGGGCTTCACCTCCTGGCAGAAATCACTCTTGGCAGATGAAGGGTTAAGGCGTATAAATTGACTTCTGGTGAGTTCTTATCTGCCAGGAATGGACCTTGGGGCTGTAGGACACTCCATGGAGCTGATGCTGTCCTCGCCCTTCTCACTGCACAACAAAAAAAGAGAGTGTTGGCTCTGGATATCAAGAGCTGAGTTTGAAAGCACTTGAGCGATATGAGCTCTTCTCTTCCCTTCTTTGTGACGCAGACATTTGAGACAGTTGTTGTTAAGCTGTTCAGTTTTACTAAACCGTGTTTTGACCCTCATCGTGTCTTAGTAATGGCACACAAATTAAGTGTGAAGGCACAGAAGTGAACACGGAGATGGGAAATAGTCTCCATAACCCTTCAAGTGCTCCACTCTTTAACTTCTGCTGTACGTTTTATGGCTGGCCCCAGATGTGAGCGAGAAAGGAAGTATATCAAAGTTTTTGGGCCAAAGGAAGCAGTTGTTCAAAAGCCAGCAAAAGACTGATTTTCATGGTTCTCAGTAGAGGAGGATGGACATTAAAAGGCAAATTGACACTTTATACACAGAGATATTAATATGGCTGTAGCCTCTTACTGTGCCAATAAAATGACGCACGGCTCTAAATTTTTAACTGTGAAACATTTGGCTTTGTGTCATCATTTGCATGAAGATTTTTTTAGAACAAAAGTGAACCATGCTTCTGCCATTTGCTTTAATTCATGTTGTTTGACTAAGACAATAAAAAAAATCACTCTAAATTAGATGGGCACTAAGACTGCTTTTTCAAGGGTTTTAGTTGTCACACAGACATAAGCCCAAAAAAATGTTAGGCAGTGCAGTTCAAAATTTTTTGTTTCCTGATAAGCAGCTGAGTAACTGAAAAATGCTTCTGTAATATTGATTCTCAAGTAACTTTCCAGTGCTATTTTCTCACAATTGCTGATACAACTCACTTTATGCTTCTTACTGTTTAATGTCTTTTCATTGTAGAAAGGTCTATTTATGAAACTATCAGAGAGATCTGCCAAAAAAAAAAAAAAGAAAAAGAAAAAAGCAGTAGCTGCACTGTGAGGCACTTCACATTAAAATTGATGAGTATGGGACTCTTCCTGGGTTAATTGATTTTCCCTGTGAGATGTAGTGTAATGAATTTTCTGTAGCCGAATTCTATTCTCAGTGGCAGTGACTAGTAAACCTTTTTCTATTTTCTATAAATAGGTTGGTAAGTAGACAATCAATGTTTGAACCTACTTTTTCTCCTGTTCACAGAAAACAAAAGAAAGCAACTCCTCCCCGCCATCACCGGTATTTGAAATAAATAAAATAAATGAGCAGCCTTTTCTAAAACTTTGTAAAATTGCATACCTTACCCAGGTGTGCTGAATGAATGGCAATTCATACCGTGTTTGATTTGCTCTTGTAAGCACTCTCTGGCTTCACAAGGGTACACAACTGTTTTAGCTGAGGTGAATGCTTCACAGAAAAATAAATACATGGCCTACATCCTAGGGCCTAGACTTGATCAGCCACTTTACATAGACAAAACTAATTGTCTGCCTGTCTGAAAGCCCTGTCTCTTGACTGGTGACAGATAGGAAACAGATTGTGCTGATAATCCCTAATGAGTGAGTTTCCTGGGCACACATTTTGAGCTGTGCCTCTTAACCAGTGCACAGAACGTAAGGTTAAGATAATGCAGCATGTCACGTCAGTAATTGGGGAACCTGATAGAATAACTGTGGAACCCAGCACAGCAAGATGTTCATTGCACTGCAGACCAGTGGTCTGGTAACATCACAGCTGTCATCAGAAAGAAGCATAGCATTGAGATCATAAAGGAGCTGCGGGTTTTCTTTGCCGCAGCTTCTGCTGTCCACTTCTCTGTTCAAGAAATTTCGAGTCAGGTGGTATCTCAGCAGAGTTGCTTTGCCAAACACTATATGATACGGCGTCATTCCCTCAGCCTCTTAGGGTGCTGTGACAAAATCCTGCTGGTACTTGTTGTCCCCAGACAGTTTGAAGTTTATGAGACTGATTCAATGCCAGTCTGCAGAATGCATCCAGAAAATCTATGCAGTATTTTTGTATTGCTTGAGGTGCTTCCTCCTGAGTGGTAGAGCTCTGCAGTGCTGAATAGCAAGGCTGTCATCTTGGAAAACAAAGGTCTTCAGAGAAGAAGGGGAGTTTGGTAGAAGGAAAGGTACAGGATATCTCTTCAGGTAATTAGGAGGTAGGAGAAGGTGTTGATCAATTGTTCCACTGCCACCTGTTGGGCCTTACCAGGCACAGGGGAGGCTTTTCCCCCCTATACTGCATATTAGGAAAAAAAGGCAGAGTAGTAAATGGCATACTAAGTCATCAAGTAATATTTAAATAACGTAGATTTCTGGTAAATTTTGGAATAGCAAAGCATGGGCAGAAGTTGAAGTAAGGAAACAAAATTAAAAGGAATGGGTATGCAACCAAAGCATATTAAGAGTCAGAGCAGGAGGTCTTGATAGAGTCTAGAATGGATGCAGTAATAAAAGACGAGGATTCAAGGTCAAATTGAAAGGTATCTGTAGACTTTAAAGGTGAAAACTTTAGGTATGAGAAGAACAGAAGAAGAAGGTGAAATTAAAAGTTGCAAAATCACCAAGTATTACAGATTCAGTCAGGCCTAGGAAAATATCAGAGACCTGATAGCAAGTCTGAGCAAGTTAACAAATTTCTTTGGTGGTATGTTCTTCTTGGCAAAAGATTGGCAATGTAAGAGAAAATGCTATGGTAAAAGAAATAAAACCAAGAAAATACTTTAAAGCAGAGGTGATTAATCCAAAACTAAGGAACTAAGCCTAGAAATGGATTTTAAACTTGGAAAGATAAGGCTAAGGATTTACTTCTTCCCTGGCATTAATTCATTGTAGTAATTTCTTCTTCAGAAGGCTCAGAATGGTAAATAGGATGCAACTGATTTTCTGCCTCTCACTGGGCATTGCTTAGCTACATTCTACCATGTTCTCTTTCAAACCACTGTCTAATATCTCCTGTGAAGAAAAAAAACACAATTTACTTGACGGGGAAAAAAAAAAAAGTAATAATTTTGAAGCTGTTATTGTTTGTTTATTGAAAGCACACAAACTCCAAACTTCTCATTGGAACATTTTCAGATGCATTCACCCATGTAGAAATTTTTTTTTAAGAATTTTTTTCTACTACAAACTAGTACTGTAGTCCTGAAGGGAGCTGCTATGAATATGGCATGGACTTCACAGCATAGCCCTTCCTTTCTGGTTTACTTTCAACATCTTCTCCTGCACTGAATTGAGATTTTCACATTATTAACCATTAAAAACAAAGCTTTTAAACTGCAGAGTTTGCATGCACTGTGCTCTTCCATTTACATAAACTGCTGGATAGGGGAAAAAAATAGTTCAAACACTTGCAGCCGTAAAAACTAACTTCTGTCTTTTTTCTCTGGGATTTATTGTTGTATTATGTCATTTTGTCTGTGTTTGAGTAAATGTTCAATTTCTTACTTTTCCACAAGTCTCAGAAAATTACCCTTCCTGATATGTGATAGAAATGGATTCTTATTACTTTTATTCTTGTACCATCACGCATTGTGATGAAATCACAGAAGTCCAAGGGCAATCAAGAGATGTCAGGTTAAGAAGTAAGGAGCACAAGCAGTAAATCCTCTGTCCTACCAGCTGCAGAGAGTGATGTTGGAAGGAGCAGGAAGGACCCCGCTGACCAGTAACAGGCCTGGCGACTGCTGTCACCAGGAGAATTTTGGGTTCTTTACTTGTGGTTTGGTCTACATGACGCCAGGCCAGCTGGCAAGAGACAGAGTACCCCGGTCTCAAAGGGGCAAAAGAGTCTTCATCTAAGAGTTAACACGGCTTTTTAAATAGACTGAAACTAGATTTGAAGAGGGAAGGGGTTAAAACCAAGCTTGGTAGTCATGAGCCATGGGATGGCCTGTCACTGATCAAGGGGTAAAATATATTAATTTTGAACACTCTTGAGAGTCATGAAACCAAGGGTAGCAAAATTCACACTGCTAGAGCTAAACTCTTGTCCAACTGTGAGTGTGTTTTTGATAGGGTTTAGATTCTATGAAAGTGTAGCCAAAGCCACTGACTAGAATTTAGACTGTAAGTGCAAACAGCCTCTGAAAATGTACTATCAAGGAGAGAGCTTTCCATTTAGAATATACCGACAGTTTTGTTGAGGAAAGAAAACACAGTCTCACTTTCTGCAACAAGCATACAAAAAAGCTATGCAAAGAATTTCAAGCTCTGAAGAGGGTTCCTTAGTTTGGCGTTTCAGTAATGGTTTTACTCTAGTCCAAATCAGAGACTTAGATCACGCATGTAAGTTGCTGTTTCCATATCACCAGAGCAGTGAGGATAACAGGACATAGCAGACTCCATTCATGGGTTGCCTTGAACTTTTCGATGTGTGTTTATTCTGATGCAATACTGAAAACACTTTTTTTAACATTTCCAATGAAAAAGAGGCTCTAAAAAGTTAGCTCCAACTGTTTGTTTGCAGTACTAATTGGAATGCTTGCTTTTACAGTGAAAAATGAGTTCATTCAAGTAGAATTAAACAGCTGCTGTAACAACTGAGCAATAAAAGAAAAACTAGTGCTTAATTTTCCTATTTCAGGTGTTCTGTATTTAACAGTGGTTCATCTGTCATCCAGAAAGCATACAAAGATAATATTGTCCTGACTAATAAAATTTTTTGACACAGAGCTGAACTACATTGAAAGATTTATGTCAGTGTTTCAAGTGCAGCCAGCATGGTAGATTTTTGGAGAACTGAGATCTCTCAGAATGTCTTCTGTTGAAAATTATTGATATAAAGGAGTTCAGATGTTCATGGAGTGTTGCTGGGGGAGGCAGGGAGATCACCATGAGGAAGCCATTTCTTGTATTTTGCCAGCAGGTCAGCCTGGCCATTGCCCCATCAACCTCACTTTGGAAGAACTGCAGCAGCTTTGTCAAGCTTGCCTCAGTTTAGGATACCTGACACACCTGGTAGCTGTAGCAGTAGCTTACTTCCTTCTTTGTCTCACAGATTTTCATATTTTAATGTATTCTATACATCTTAGAGTAACACCAAATTCACATCTGACTTCCTGCTGTTTCCTTTTCCCCCGACTGCATTCCTGTTGGCATAACAAGCCCTTTTGGCACACAATACTGAGAAGGCAATTTAAATGCAGGAGAACAAAGGTTTCACAATTTGAATTTTTCAGCTGTGTACTTTATACAGAAGAGCATGTTTGGCACATTTTCCATAGGGAGTGAACCAAAGCCTGCTCTCTGCTGTACATTATTATAATGGGATGTGTCCCTTTATGCGATCTTTAATATTTATTTTGTAAGCTAACATCATGAAGGCTGAAACGTTGTCATTGCTATTTATATTGTATTTTTGCTTTGAGATAAAAAAGAAAAGCATCTGCATAGAACAGGCTTATGGGACTGTTCATATACGAAGAGTTTTTATCCTGGGGTATGAAATGCCTTATATAGAAAGCAACAAGAAATCTTAATCCTGTTTATGCTTCCCAAGTTCCCTCTGGGCTTTAAATTTTTCTGACAGTGGAGACTGAACTCTTTATGAAAACATTAATGGTTAGAAAGGATTTTCTCATTAAGTGAAATAAATAGTTGGATTTTATTCCGAATGAGATTGTATAGAGTGACTTGATTCACCTATTGCTTTTATGCACTTTTCCTGCAAGTATATAAACAGATAGGTGAAAATGTCAGGTCTGCAAAGGAAGTCTGTGAGGCAGAGTATCTACCTTCTTCATCTGATTAAAATATTTTACTGATCAGCCAATTAGAATTGCAGCAGCAATTAGGTCATATTTGAAATTTCTAAGATTATTATTGGGGATGGTCTTATGCAGAGCCAGGCATGGCACTGGATGATTCTTGTGAGTCCCTTTCTACTCAGCATATTTTGTGTTATATATCTATTTCTTCTCTTTGTTCCCCATATTGCTTCTATATAAAAAAAATTCTCCTCAGCTGAGGAGCTACTTCTGCCATTTTGCCCCATGTGCAAGAATGATGTGTAACATGTGTTCCATCGTTTTATTTCTACTATGTAGGAGGGTATTTAAATAAAATAAATTTTAAAACAGGGCCTAATATTTCTAGATATGAGTCAAAATGCTGTACTTAGAAGATTAATGTCATGGCTGTAATTTGAAAAAGTTACAGCAAAGGAACATTAGAGAAGGAACCAGTCATGCCAAATTTTAAGTCTTTTTAAATTTTTTTTTCTAGCCTAAAGCTAATATTTTTTGTAACCTCTCTAGAATGTGTAGTGAAATCAGATAAATGTGAGAGTGATGGTTTCACAAAAGTAATAAATCTGGATAAATTAGTGTTGAATTTCATGATCTCTTTACGATTTCTTTTTTTTTTTCTTTTTGTTAATGAAAAGGTATTAAAATGCCAATTAAAATCTTCCCTTGTTTCTATTTATGCCCAGATACAAATGGGCACAATTTTTGTTAAACAGTTTTTACAGATAAACTTGTTCCTCACTGAAATGCTTTGGTTTTTGTTTTGAGATCTGATATTGAAGTTCTTGGACTGGTTTTGGCTGGGGTAGACTTATTTTTTTCCTTAGTTGCTGGTTTGGGGTTTAGATTTGTGCTGGAAAGGGTGTGAGGGGGTGGGAGCTCCCCTAGGAACTGGGAGGGGACATTGCCAGGAAAGGTGACCCTGACTGGCCGAGGAGATATTCCAGATCATGTGGCATCTGCTCAGCATATACAGCCAGGGGAAGAAGGAAGAAGTGGAGATGTTTGAAGTGATGGTGTTTTGCTTCCCTAGTCACCATTACAAGTGATGGAGCCCTGCTCTCCTGGGAATGGCTGAACACACCTGCCTGCCCATGGGCAGCACTGAATGAATTTCTTGCTTTGTTTTGGTTTGCTTGTGTGCACAGCTCTTGCTTTATCCATTAAACTGTCTTTAGCTCAGCCCACAAGGTGTTGTTCACTTGGACTCTTTAATTATCTCCCCCGCCTCACTGGTGGGGGCTTAAGCATGTTGCTTAGGTGCCAGCTGGGGTTCAAATACAGCCCTGCTTAAGTCAGTTTTGATGAAAAACATAATCTATGCCTGAGATTTTTATCTCTCTGTGTGTGACAGTGATCCTTGGCTGTCAGTCAGGACTTGCCTGCAGCTGTATGCTTACCTCGTAGTTCTTAGTCAGTCTGCTTGGAGCTATATAATATTACAGGTGATGCTAAACTGAAGTGGAGCTTAAAAAAACCTATATTTAGTCTCCTTTGTCCTGTTACTTACATGTGCTTCGACTGTGGGACTAGGGCATGTAGTTTGTAAAAAAAAAAAACAAACCAAAATCCTCTCTTTCTGTATTTTGGATTGTCCTCAGTGATAAAGTAAGGCACAGAAGTGAGTGTTATATGACTTGCCTCTCATCACTGGGTACTCCAGATACTGTCAATGTTTACACTTTCTTTCTATTGCTCTTCAGAGCTGTCATTCTCTGTGTCAAATCGTTCTTACTGTAAATTTCATACTCAGTTATTGATTTTTCTCTTCTAGAACTAGTTCATAATGTATTTATTTATTTATTAGTGCTTCAGTGAAGGTTTTATTTCAGCTTCACTTCCTTATGAAATGCCTGTTTGATGTTTATTTGTCTTTCCAATCATTACTGCTACTAGGAAACAGTGATGAGTAGTGGGTTGGTAATCTGGTGTGGCTCTTGGGCTTTGATGCTTGGTAGGATTTTCAAAACAGAGCAATAACAGTTTGGAATGAACATCCAGAACAGAAGTAGGATTTCCTGAATTTTGCATTCAGGCAGCAAAATTTATTTTTTTTTTACAAACTCTTTTTTGCACTTCTTTGCTTCCAAGCAGCCCTCCCTAAAGTGCAGGGAAAAATGTAATTTAGATCTTCAAACAAAATTTATATTTTCTTATTACTGTATTGCCTGAATGAGTTGCAAAGCAGGAATCTCTTTGCCCATTTGCAAGGTGTTGTCTTTTGCAAGCAAGGGCAAAGGGGGAAGTGTAAAGAAATGTTAGACAACAGTAGCAAGGAAAATTGTTCTTGAATGTCTTTGGTAGAATCAAGGAAACAAATAACAAGGCTTTTAGCCAGGTGTCTTCACCCGGAACCACTGAAATCACTCTTTGCCATCTGTCTGGCATTGCTGGAATATGTTTGGAAGGATAGTTTGGGGGATTAGCAGCACAAAATGAGGTGATAATTTTTCTTTTATACCCTTTGCTTTAACACACAAGTCCTTGAAGAAGGGAGTATTTTTGATTATATGTCCTTTTTCACTTTTTCTGCCTGTTTTCACCTGAGCCCCTGCATTGATTCTGTGCCTGAGAGCTTCTTCCCGCTCTCCCCTACCTAAGTGCAGTTTGTACATCTATGCCAGGAATCTAGGATCAGTCAAGAAACAGCATTAATTACCTCATGCAGTAAATCCAAGTAAATCCAGTGAGGTAGTTTGGATAACATTTACCCCTTCACATTATAAGTGAAAGTTGTTTTTTCATCTAAAATGTTCCCTTCATCAGCAGTAGTCTTTGTCACGTCAGGTAGAGACCAGCATTCTGCTACATGGAGCTCCTTCTTGTATGTATCTAAAACTCCATCCTGATTTCTACAACCACAAAGTAGAGGGAGGCAAAATACACTTCCAGTTGTGATGTTCTGCAGTGTTGGGTTTGGCATTGCCATGTCCCTTGTGCCTTTAACACCAGGGTAGATGATTGAGCGACGCTTGACCAAGCTGATCTGTTCTGGTAGTGATGGGCCCTACTCTTCAGTTATTTTAGTAGAAGACATTTTCAAAAGTTCCCTTTTTAAACTCTGCTTTGTCACTTAAATACTGAAGTTACCTGAAAATGGATTTTTTTTTTTCCATTTAGAAGTTGAAATTTGAAATTCAGTGGAAGAAGTCAGGAGAGACTACAGCAGAAGTTGCACAAATAGTGTGATAATATGTGAAATGCCTCAGCAGAATATGAAATTGCTTTTGATCTCATTCTTAGGTGGAACATGCACAGAGATAGACTGCAGGAACATAGGTGAAATAGTGTCCCCCAGGCTGGGAAGAGGATGTCCTTCAACAGTACCTCCTTATATGTTCACTCCATGTTATTTTTCTTCCTCTCTAAAAACTTCTCAAGAAATACTTAATGTGTTATTACCAGCATTTGGATGTAGGACTGCCTTAAAATTTCTGCCTCTCCAGCCAGTAGGGCTAGTGAGAAGCTCAGTACTTTTTTTTTTTCATATTCAAGGAGTAGTTTAGTGTGATGATAAAATGTGCTAACTTAAGTAGTGATATAAAGTAGAATTCTTGTCTATATTATGGTATTAAGATTCCAAATATTTCTCATTTAAGAGCAGTAGCCCAAGATGTTACATGTAATTGATGCTTCTAAATTTCTTCTTTTAAACTGGACGCTGTGCTATTCAAAAACTTGAAGAGATTTTTCCTAGTTTAGAAAGAGAAGTTTGTATTTCAGTGGCAAATAGGTTTATGTGTTTTAACTTACGTGTCTGAAATAAGCAGTACACTTACCCAGGGCTTTCATTGTTTTTGCTGTCAATATCAAGAATAAAAGAGGGAGCATGTACAGATATTAAAAAAATGACAGAACTTCCAGCTACCAGACATCTCTAATACTCATTTTGCACTTGTTTCTATTGATAATTGTATTGGCTATAAACAAAAACACTTGTGGTTTGTTTCAGTTGGTTAAATTCCTGGATTTTTTTTTTTAATAAAGAGCATGTATGGATGTCACCATGATATTTTACGAAAATCCCTTTGCCAGGATTTATCCTCCTGAGAAGCTGAGAAGCCTCAGAGGAAAATAAAAACAATAATTATCTGCTGCTGTGGAATGCAGCAGGTGCATCTTTGATTGGTCCATGTTAGGTGTTTCTACTTGATGACCAATCATTGGTCCAGCTGTGTCGAGGCTGTGAGCAGTCATGAGCTTTTGTTATCATTCCATTCTATTCCTTTCTAGCCTTCTGATGTATCCTTTCTCTCTATTCTTTTAGTATAGTTTTAGTATAGCATTTTTAATATAATATATATCATAATAAATCCGCCTTTTGAACATGGAGTCATGATTCTCATCTCTTCCCTCGTCCTGGGGACCCTTGAATACTACCAAATATGTATTTTCCAAACTTGCACAGCTTTCAGTGATGAAGACAGATATAAAGAGACAAGTGTAAATGTATCAGTGAAGGTGTGCAATTGCTATTTTATCACTTCTGTTACTCCTTGCCATTTACAACTGTAGTTTCCCACTGAATGTCGATGTAGTGGAGTTTAAAGCCAATTAAAATGACAGACTTTTTTTTTTCTAAAAAAACTTGTAGCACACAAACAATTGAAAATAAAGTAATTAAGAATAGAATGCTCAGCCTGTTGTTTTAGATGATGCTGTGGGGAAAAATGTTGTCTACACAAATAACAGTACCGGTTGTTTCAGTCAGCCAAGCAGGATGAAAACAAAGAGTGATAGAGGCTAATAAAGATACACCATCTAAAACTTTCTTCCTTACAACTTTTATTTGTTTCAGTGGTTGCCTCAATAGTTATATTGATACTGCAGTGTCTGCAGTATATATGCAAGTGAATTTTCTGGCTCATGTTCTGAAGGGATGATCATTTATTCTTGTGAAGTTAATTGTCCTTGTAGGATCCACAGGGTTCCTCTCTATTGGTAGTGAGCTGATCACAACTTGGAAAATGCAAAGTCTACTTTTTCACTTAAAGGCATGAGAATTGCAATTATTTCTTTGGTTATCCTCACTTCATTTGTTCTAAAAATAAAGTAGGTAATCCTGTTGCTTCAGCTTTACATTTCCACATTTTTCTCTCCTCTTCATTATTGCAAGAGAACATGGCTTGTACCATGCAAGTTTTGCATGTCAAAAACTCCACTAGCTTATCCTGAGGAGGAAGAGTAAAGATCTCCTACCTTTCACTGAGAGTTTTACAAATGCCAGTCAGAGGTCCAGTAGGCTTGGACTATTTTCTCTGTTTTCTGGCACAGGGATAAAAGTGTTAGTCATCTAACTTATGGCTTTTGCCTGCATTTAAATGACTTGCTTCACTCATCTTGGAGTTATTCTTGTGACAGCCTTTATTCAGGAGAGAACAATCTGCATTAGGTTCATTATTTCTTACTGTATTTTCTCTTTTCTAAAAGAAATTTATAATATTATAGGATTTAGTCATTTAGAAGAGATTTTTGCTTAATCTGTGCTCTGGTCTAGGTATTTCTGTTTCTTTGTCTTTTTCCAACATTGCACTTGTTCTTGAAAATGAAACAAAAAAACTTGATAAATGATGTTGTGTAGAAGAAATGCCGGCTTCAGCCCATCAGGGTTCATTTAGTCTGAAAAATGACACTGAAATTTCAAAATGCTGCTTCTAGAACTAATAAAAATGTCTCTAAGGGAAAGCTTATTTATTTAATTCTCTGCTGCTAGGTTTTGCTGGCAAACTTTGTGTTTTGCTGTATGACCCTGGCCAATCTGAAAATGCATTTCAGCAAAAGATGGACAGTAGTTCTGTTGGGATGGAGAAAAGCTTATGGATTATGCATGGAGTTCTGTTGAAACCCTCATACTACTGATGGCAAATCACCCTGCTGTTAGTGTAGTTTCACCATGCCTAATTATGTCATTTTATTGTGCTGCCTGCATGGAATCTTTCAGGGGAAAGCTGGAGGCTTGTTGGTGGGGGTGTGTGTGAGGAGAGAATCTCCTTTCCTTGGAAGGAGCTCCTTAGCAGTTTTGGGAGGTTGCTGCCAAATGTTCAGTGTGGGAGATGAAGGAACATGTGCTGTAGGTACCCTAGCAGACCAACAAAGTGAGATGGAATAAAAAATTTCAGGGACAGATATCCCTACTCTTCAATATTGTCTCAGAGGAATATGAATACTTCCTGGCCACTCAAGGAAGTGACTAAAAATGTTCATTCTGTATTCCCTAGGACTTCAGTGCTCTCTTTCCTGTCTGAAGATTTGACCCCACTTTCCATCAACTTGCTGTTACAAGCAGTAAGAAGAACTTTAGGTTATGTGGTAAAAATCTGTATAACTGGTTGCATACAGACTAAAAGTCATGGCATTTGGATTTTTGGGGCCTAAGAACTGTGTTCTTAAGTGAATGCTACTAGTTTATCTATTTTTTGTAACAGCAGGAGTTCCTGTACTAAAAGTGGGACAGACTTTTTAGCAGGATCACAACTTTTTGTTGTGATAGGACAAGGCATAATGTTAGATAGAAGGAAGAAGTGTTTTAGAATAAGCGTGGTGAGGCTCTGGAACAGCTTCCTAGAGAGGTGGTGCATGTCCCATCCCTTGAATGGAAACATTCAAGGTCAGGCTGGATGGGGCTCTGAGCAACCTCATCTAGTTGAAGATATTCTTGAATGTTGCAGGGGGAATGGAGTAGATGGCTTCCAATTGTTCCTTACAGCCCAAATCAGTCTGTGATTCGACAGTTGTCCTCAAAATGTTTCATTGTGTGTTCAAAGCGGATGTGGTTTTTTCCTTAAAAACAAACAAACAAAAAACAACAAACCCAAAATACCCACAAAAAAAAAGAAAAAAATTACTCAAGTCAAATAAACAAAGATGAAACCACAGCATCAGGTAATAGCAGGCAATTTTCTTGTTCATCCTTCCTTTACCACTTGACCATGAGTTGTGGCTCTTCTTGTCTTGTCTGTCCATGTCCAGTGTGTAGTTTTACAACATATTCTCTATTAATACAGTCACATCCTAGCTTGTTGCTCAGGTTTGCTGTATCAGATTTAGGCAACAGCCTGGCTAGTGATATTGGATGGCAATCCAAGCAACTGATGGATCTCTGGTCCCTGAAAGCACAGGCAGAGAATGGCCTTGCCACAAACGGTTCAGACTCATAAGTCAAGCAGTATTCAAAAATTGTACAGTGTCTGTATGTGCAGAGGTGTATCTTTTGAGTGCTTTGTATTCTGCATCCAAAAACTGTAGGGTGAGCTTAGATCAAAATGTCATGGTCTATCTGGCAACAGCGTGGGCCAGAAATTGACATTTGTGCATTTTATTTTTAAAAATGGAATTTATTCCAGAAGCTGGAGTCTTACTGTGAGGTGCCTTGAAAATAAATAAGTTGGCAAGTCCGGTTTTAATTTCAGTCTAAGTTGATCTACAGGCAGCAAGTTTTAACATACACTCCAATAATTATTAGGGCTGCTCTCTTGGCAAAATCAGTAGCTAAAAGTATTAATTATGCTGTTATGTAATGTACATTTAGGTTTTCACAGAAGAAATGCTACAAATTCTATTATAAATTAATAATCATACTAAATTTTTAATAAATTCCTTACAGCAACTTTTACAAGAGTGTTTTTTCATTATCATATTTGTTGCAAGCTTTAATAAATTAATGGCACAAGTTATTGCAGTAATGTTAAATTAAGAGAAATTGTATTCCAAATATAACTGTTGTTTACTGCTTAAAATTTGAAAATGTGCAGTGTAAAAGGATTCAGACATCAGATATCAGACTCAAATCATGGGCTCTATGTTTTCAGTGAGATGCAGCTTTTCTAAACTTGCATAGTTTTGCACAATGTTGCTCTTCATGTTATTCTCAGTCTTAAACTGCAAACTGGCTCTATGAGCTAGAAGCTGCTGCAGTAAGCTCGTATATTCAGGTAATTCAAGCAGAGTCCCCAAACTAGAGAAGGTAGCAACCAGAGAGTAAACAGCTGAAATAAGCATTGAATTTTGATACGACAGTCTCAAAACCCAGTGTTAAAAGGCAGTAGACCTGATGCCCTCAAAGTGAAGAGAGACAGGAGGCATTGCAGAGAAAATGAAGCTTCTGATGGGCCATGGCTTGTAGGCACTTCCCTGTCAAGCAGTGTTGCATCAGAACAAAAATATTGCAGGTATGAAGAGCTGAACCAATATTTAAGTTTTAGTGTGCTTATTTCCTCCTCTGTGCTAAATATTTGGAAATACTTTCAGTGTAATTCAGAGATCTGAGCTTGGGTCCTTCATAGTCAACCAAACCAAAACCCATGGTCTTTTTCATCTGTCTCTGGCCTCAGTTTGACAATTCATTAGCTTTCCTTTTTCACAGCAGGCCACATTAATGGGGGAGAGAAGGGACAATAAATGTTTTCTTCTGTAAAAGAACAGTATGGAGGCACTACCGCAGTGCTCTAGTCAAATGAAATTAAATATTCTGATTATTTTTAATGAGTTATTTACAATCAAAAATAAAAACACTGAAGGACCATACTGGCAAAGTCAAAGTAATCTCCTGTAGGCGGGCTAATTTCACTAGATGATAAAATAACATGTTTCTGCTGTGGCACTTAGTGATTGATAACGTCATATGAGAACAAAGCAATTAGGTTAATTTACATTAATTAGTTTATTGCTTTCTTTTTTGTTTGGTCTCTAATGCCTTTGTTTAAAAAATTGAGCGTGTGCTGTTGCAAGGCTTTAATTTCACTAATTAGGTTCCAAGTGCAGACATTGCAAACACCTGCCTTGTAAGTGAAACCATTCTGTATTAATTTAAGCCCTCTGGTTGCTTGAGAGGACTCTTCCAAGGAAACAACATGAGGTGTCCCACAATGTAGAGGCTTTCATCCCTGTATGTAGCTGGGAATTTTTCTTCAGTCATTGGCCTCTGTTTGTGTTAGGGGCACTTTTTGTAAGTTGATGTTGGGAGCTGTGCAGTGTTCAGGAGAGGAAGAGAGATTTTTGAGCCTTTGGAAGGTGAGTGGTTCCTCAGAAATCTTTGTGCTTGTGAAGCTTACCGACTATTGTATTTCAAGATGATAGAGTGTGAGCTGTTTTCAATGAAGCATCAAACTAGCACTGGTGCTGGAATTCTTGTGTTTTGTTACTTTTGTGTGGATCACACTTCCATAATGTTCCCCAAAAACTTTTAAGAATGCGATATAGTCTTGAAAAAATGCTTATAGCTAAGTATCTACAAGAACAGATATGTAGTTACATACATGGTCTGGATTTCTTTATAAATTATGTTCCTGAATCCATTACATGCTTTCATTTATGGGTCATAAAAGAGGATTTTGCATCGAAGCTCTTCCAATGTTAACATTAGGTTCCAGCTGTTGTATGTGATAATGGAAAAGGACAGGTTTTAAAGTGGCAGTTTCCTCCTGAAATATTTAAAAGTTTGCTACATACCATAGATGGATGGTATCCTCTGAATTTAGATGCAACCATTTTCTACTCCTTATTGTAAAACTACTAGAGGGAAGGGAGAAGGGATGCATTGGTTTCATCATATATTTTCACCAAAATAGAAGTCCACTGTGTTGATTCCATTGAAGAATATTGAAAGGTATCGTCACTCAGAAAGTTGTGTTTGTAATTATTGAGTATTTTGGAGATAATGTTCTATTACTGGCTGTATTCCACTATATGAAAATTAGAGTTAGTGCTAAATTTTAGAGTTACTAGTTGGACTTTCCTGAACACCCACACAGTTGTAACTACCCGATTGTTGTACAGGGCATCCCTTAACTGCTCAGTTTCTCTGACATTTTGTTCTTTCTCTGAGTCTCTGCCATCTAATCCTTTAGGCGGGGGCATTTTTGCTAATGGAGGAATGTGTGTGGCTGTAACATGATAACCTGTAGGATGATTGTTTAGATGTCTGTATCTGGTTTTAAGCCCTGGCAGGGTCAGAAACTTAGACATTTCTATAAGTGAACCCAATCCAGGAAGAGTTCCCTGATTCACCTTATGAGGGGGACATGGGCATAAAGGGGAAGACAGCAGAGTGCTGAAGGTATTTTAGTAAATATTAATTTGACCTTTTTAAAATCTCTTATGCATCTCAGATGAACCTCTTGGCCAACACAAGCTGTAATGAATTGCTTGCTTGCTCCACAGAAGTGTTTTTAATGCTTAATAGCTCATCAAAAGATAATATCTTGGGTTAGGCAGTAATAATATGATTAGGTCCTTCCCAGGTATTTAAAAACCAATTCAGACAGGTCTTGAAGTGAGTGGCTTGTCTCCTTTATAAAGTATATGGATTTTGCACTTAATTTTCTGGTCTCACTGGAAGTCCATTTTTGTCTGTCTTACCTATGTCTGTGAATTCTACTTGGCACTAAGCAAATATAACCTTTCCTGTTAGCATACCTATCTTCCCACTAAAGCTTATCCTAACAGTTGAATACCTTCTTATTGAGCACAGAAAATTGCTTGCCTTTTCTTCTTTCATTTAAAATGCACATAATTTTGATCAGGATTTTGTAAAGTTTTGATAGCAAAAAATACTACCTGTAGTAGGAAGCATTTGACAGTTTGTTTTTAAGTAGTGAAACCTAGTTTGGTAAATGAATGAAAGGAGTGTACTTGTGCTTCTTGGAAGGCAGTCATCAAATCCAATATCCATTGTGATTTTACAGGGTTTTTTTTAACCTAGTAAAAGCTTTAAAGTTTAAAGTTGCATCTGTACATTTTCTAAAGGAAAGACTGAAGCATTTAGAGCAAAGGAGAAGAGGAACATTGTTCTGATCTAGAAGGTGACAGTGACAAAATGGAATTCCTCCTCAATTTTTCCCATTTCCTCCAATAGTATCAAGTGTCTGGACACGTTTCAGTGCCTGTTGTTAATGGATTAGATCAAAATGTTGTGGTTCTAGTCCCAGGTCAGCTGAGGTGATCTGTTGCATGGAGTCATTTGGAGTGAGACTCGGAGAGAGTACCAAGTGTCTTCAGCTTTAGTCTGTACTGAGGCAGCATCTAGTCCGAAGTGTGTAGTTTTTACAAACACGGCAGTGTCTGCAGGATGATGTATCCTTTGCCCAAATAAAAGAATCACAGGGTTGGAAGAGAGCTTAAAGATGCTCTAGTTCCAGCTCCCCTGCTGTGGACAGGAATAGGCAAAATTTCTTTTTTTTTTTTTAATATATCCTGAACAGAGACATAGTGTTAATTAATAGTTGTAAAATGGTTTCCAGAATGATGTCCTGCTGACCTGTTGTTTTTAGGGGGTGGGGAGGAATTTAAAAAGACTGAAGCTACCAAAGTCTCAGTGCCAAGTCAGCCTCATTTACTTTTGCTGGTTTGTCTTTGTTGCTTTACTTATTACTGCGCTGGTAATATTTGAAAGTGTAAAAAAAGCCCACTGGTCTTTTCCAAATAGCTATTTTTTTTGAGCATTATCTGAATATTCATTACATTATCTTATTTTATTTTATTTTATTTTTTACATTTAAGTTTTCCTAATAGGTTCCAGGAGGAAGAAAGGGGCTGAAGTTTGAAGTGTTGTGTGCTTGATCAGGGGATATAAAAAGAGCTCTTAACTCCTGTGGAGTTTAGAGAAAGGAAAGAAATGCTTGACAGGCCCTTAAGAGCTGTACTTTATGAGCAGCTGGAAGATGGAGGGCTTTTAAATTTTTTTTGCCTTTTTTTTAATAAAATTTGATTCTGAATTTTTTGATCACCATGTTCTAGCCCAAAGGATGTCTTTATGACTGTGATATAAACCTTGGAAATAAAAACGGATTTAATGGAAAAGGTTGACAGTCTCTTAACTTAGAGTAGCACTGGCCATTAGAGTTTGTGTGCACATTTGTGTGTGGGTGGAGAGTTTGATAGTGACAGATACTGGACATCATTTCTCTAAAAGGCTGACCTTGAAAAATTCTAGCATCAATAGAGGATCCACAGCTCTAAAAGCTGTAAAATGTCAACCAACGTGTACCTTATGACACACTGATGTACAAAATTCCGAGATCTTATCGCTACAACTTCTGAAGCAGTTTTTGTTAGAATAGAAGTAATGTTAAGGAATTGTGTGAGACAGAGAGAGGTAGAAATTTTGATGCCGAAGAATGCTAATACGGGTGATTAGCCAAGTGTTTAAGTTCTGGTTAGCTTTTTATCTTAGTATTGCAAAGCCTGTGTTTTCAGAACTGAGTGAGGAGTTTGCCAATTTTTTTATCCTCCCTGACTAGGTCTTGAGAACATTTGGGCACTGAACAGGACATTATTTTATATTGTAATATTTAGGAACATGCTTTTTAAAGTCTGTGCCTTAATTCTGCTAAATGTGATGAGGGACCTTTGTTTTTTTTCCAAAATATGTCCCTCTTTGGGATAGAACATGTCTCATTACTACATGATATTAGTAGGAGATCACTCAGAGATTAATATTCAGTATGGGATGATAGTAGGGTTTCATGGGTAATGTACCTCATTTTAGGAGAGTCACAGAGTGCTTCAAAGTGAATTTTGGAAGTATTTGAGGTAGGCAGCTTTTCCTCTAAAAAACAGAAGCAATTGCTCTTACATGTCTTACCTGGTCCAGCTGAGGGATATTTATGAAAATAGTAATTAGTTAATTCTCTGGAGGAGGAAAACCCATTTACTGTTAGTGAGGAAAAAGAAAATTCTGGGTGAGAGAGCCTTCAATACATATTTCTTTCTAGATTAATTTGAAAGAGGATTTCAGGACATAACCTCTGTATGAAACTAAAAACATCTTTCTTCTAATGTAAAGAATGGGCCAAGCTGTGGACAAATAAGAACTATTTGAAGTTTGAAAGTGAAAATTAGATCAAAATGTTGTGGTATTCATTTACCACAATTTATTTGAAAAATTTACCAAGACCAAGTTTTTATGTGCTTATATATGTGTATGACTTCTACAACTATATCTATATATCTATCTATCTATATACCTCTATCTATCTATCTATCTATATACACACAGAGAGCTATAAAAAGATGTGTGTATATACATGGTATCTTTATTTATGTATATATACACACTCAGCTGTGCACTTTAACACTGCAGATTAGAGATTTAAGGCTTTTTCTAAGACCCTGCTTTAGAAGATAAGCCCTGAGGGAAGAAAGAAGTTGTGTTCAGCTCTTCTCATGTAGTCTGGGGTCTTGTGCTCGGCTTTCAAGAGCCTTCCTGATGCCAACAGTGTTACATGGGTTCTCCTCTGTTAAGCTGATATCAAGAGAAGCAGACTCAGGGGAACCAATTGTATTAGTTTAGGCTAATTCTGATTTAGCAACATCTTGAGCACTGCTGGTGAAAACTAAGAAGATTAAAGTCCACATAATCTGGGGATCTTTATGTAAGTGAAGTTCAAATTACCATAAGCTCTTCAAATCATTGATCTGAGGATCAGTAAGAAGGGAATAATAACTTAAACAAGCTCAAGCTGCAAATCCATGTCTTTGGGTCCCCTCTTTTTTTTTTTCTTTTCCTTTTCTTTTTCTTCTCTTTTCCCTTTTTTCCTATTTTTAAAGTAAAACTCCTAAAGAATTCTTTAGTATAAGAAAATTGGTTTTGTTCTACCCTCCTAGGGTAGAACAGGGAAAAGGAGCTTTAAAAGGATCTGCACAACTGTGTCTCTTACTCAGTTAACATGTGGTTACATTGGATTGATGGAGGCTATTAAATGCTGAAAGCCAGTGATTGATTATTTTAATGCTAGCATGCTATTTCAATAAAGACTGCTTTTGAAATAGAAATCTGCCTTAATGGCACTACCATTTTACTGACTGTGGATATTGTAGCTTCTAATTCTTTGTATCAATTAGAAATGAGGGAGTAGATTTGTGGTGCTCAGTGGATATGTCCAGATATATAAGAAACAGCCAGCAGGACCAAAGTACGAAGTACCATTGAGTTGCACAAGTTTTCACTGTATTTAATATTTACAGACTTGTTACAAGGTTTCTGTGGATTTTCTGACTTTATGGTGGCAGTAATTCTACCAACATTGTGTCCTTTTCTCTGTTACCATTTGTGGTTCCATTGCATTGCTCAGGGATTTGAGGTGACCTCTGTATGGGATGGTACTTCAGTGCGCATCTGCACCACTGACATCTTCCAGAATGGAGTGGAACCATCCAATTTATTTGTAGTGACAACCAAACCATGCCAGGGAATTATTGGGAAGAATGGTAACGGGGTTGGGTCGAGCCATTTCAGAAGTGTTCTGAAACTGACTTCCAGTGCTGAGAACATTTTCAGGCGTGGTTTTATTAAGGTAGGAACTTAGCCTGAGCATATGGTAGGTGAATTTAGAGCTCAGTCCGTAGCGGTGTATTTAAAAGTGGCCAAATTGCCTTTCTGAAATACTGTATGTTGATAATATTATATAGTTAATGTTGTCACTTAGAGGAAACACGTTGCTTTGGTCAGTAAAATAGACCTCTTGAGGCTTTTTTCCAAGGGCTTAAGAAGTTTGTAATAAATAATATTTGCCTGTGAAATGTTTTCATTACAATGAATGTATGTGAGGAAGGTGGAGGGGTCTGGCCATCTATAAAGAGCTCCTGCACTACCAGTTAAGTAAGCAGCCCTACTTCAGCTTCAGAGGCTGAGATGTTTTACTTACAAAGTGAAACTTCTAATTTAGGAAGAATGTGGTTGTTGGTTTTTTTTTTTTTTTTCCCCCTTTCTAAATGTCTGTTGCTGTTTTGAGATGAACTGCAGTGAATTACTGTAATAATCATGTTACAGACCACCTAGACACTGTTAACAATGAACTTGATGAAATACCTTTTTTTTTTTTTTTTTTCTGCAGCAAGTAGAGTGAGTTGTGTCAGAGAATGCAAGAGTTTTTCTGTCACAGCTCAGTTAAAGTACCTCTGAACTATTAGGAAGGACTGTATAATCTGAATGTTCTCTGTATACCATCAAACTCTGAGTCACCATTTTCAAGAAACAATTGAGTCAAATTTTAAACTCTTAGGACTGTGAGTGGTAATATATTATTACAGTGCTTTTCATACTTTAGTGCAAAATTCTGTGTTTGAAAATATGGTAGTTTTGTGTGTTGAGCAGTGTCATAGCAACATGAAACCCACTGAAGTAACTGAAAATATTGTCTTTATTTGAAATTCAGAATTGCTATATTTCCAGTACATCTATAGCTTATGCCTAAACAATGTATCTCTTCCAGAGGGGAGGGTTGTTTTCCAAAAATACCGCTTATTTTCTCCTCACAGGAGAGCAGGGCATGGCTGCTGATAGCAGATTCTTCTCTCTGATGATGGGCAGTAAAAGACTGCTCCTGGGAGACAGTACTTCTTAAATTGGTCCTTTTTCAGGGCCAGGATGGGACCCACATAGAATGCCTGTCGAGGAATATGAGGAAGATGAAACTTGAGTGGGACTTATGAAGTGAATGTACAGAATATTCCTAAGGAATAATCCATCTTCTAGCCTGCAGGTGCTGGGTGGGGAAGAAAGAGAACCTTGTTGTTTCATCTTATGTAAATAATGTTCTTTGCTGGATACATAGATCTTATGCAAGTGTAGATTCCAATAGTTCTTTTATAAAACTTCAAAAGTGGTCTATGTTACGATACTTCAGTTTCATAAGTTGTTTTTTCTTTGCATGATTTATACCTGGGTCTTGTTTAAAGGCTATAAAACAGCAGTGGTTTAATATCCTTCAATCAAAAGCAACTTTACCATCCACCTCATATTTTTATTTTAAAGGATGCAAAATTCTTCACTCAAAGATGCTTCAGTGCATTTTAAAATTAAAACAGACTAATTTTTATTGTTTTATGGGTCTTGAAGAGCCTGAAGTTGTAGTTCCATTGGCCAACATGAGGATCTGTCCATGTGTGTGATCTCTGTGGTACCTTGCTTGATCTAACATGTTTTTTTTACTGCATATTACATAGCTTTCAAAATATAAAAATGAACCATTCATAAAAGATAGTTATAGTATCCTAATTTCCATATTTTTTAGTATGAAAGTGGGAATTGTTTGTCTTAGGAAATTGCAATAATCTGGTTTTGTCTGTGGATCCTGTGAAACCAAAGCTAAGAAAAATCTTAGGTGTGAAAATGTTATTTTTCCTTCCAAAGTAGGGCAGAATCAGTTTTGTGTTGCATAAAAATTCAAATGGAACAGAAAATTGGAACAATATTTTAAATGAATAATAATTGTGATTTTCTTCACTGCTTATGCTAGCATCTTTAATTGTACCGAGTTAATTTAGTATGACTTTCTTCATCATGGGAAAATGGTTAGATAACTTGTTCTGATATGAAGGGAAGATAGGTTGTATGCAGCAAAATAATGGTTTTTCATTGCCTTTAAAGTCCATCAAAATCTTTCTGTGTCCTTAATGGATTCTCACCCACATTTTACTGGTTTTTTGTTTCATGTTCTGCTTATATAGCTTTAGTAGTAACTAAACCTAAGAGTGAGTGCAGATTAATTAAATTCCATATTCCATTTAACACAATGGTATGTTCATCTTATGTCACTGGGCCAGCCCAGAAGGGAGTTTGGTTTTCTTTTTTTCAGTTTTCTTTTCTTTCTGAGTCCTAAGTCAAAGCGCATGGAAGACTGTGATTTGATTTAGCTCCTGAAAGTGCATGACAGATTCATTTTTTTATAAAGCTCAACTGAAATAAAGTAGACCTGTGGAAGTTTTGCCCATAGGGTATTTTCTTTTAAGAAAATTACTTTTTTTTGTAGGGCGTGAGCTAAAACATGATTTTAATTCCTGTAGAATATGGTCCTTTTATAAATGTGTATTTTATTGCTAGCACCATATGGCTACATATAGGTTATAAAGGCTGTTCATGCTAGCAGACTGTAAAAGCAAATGTATGTGTCTTTAAGCTCAGAGGAATTACCACCCCCAAATTATTAGTACTTTTTCATATTTTAGTGTTGACCTTTCTGTTTTCTCTCACAAGGAATCTATCCTTGAAGCTGTCGAAGGAGGTGGAGCAAGGAGAAGCCAGGTACCCTCGTGTCAGCCAGCTGGCTGGCAGCCCATCTGTGGAGTGGCCTTTCACTGGTCTGGAAGAAGGTGGAGGCATTGAGTCTCTGCCCTTCAGATTGATGCTCCAAGATTGCACGGCTGTCAAGACATTGCTTCTGAAAATGAAGAGGGTTCTTCAAGAGGTAATCACCCACTTATTTGTTAGATTAATGTATTTCAGCATTAATGAACTAAGCAGCAGAAAAGGGGTCAGTAAAGTTTATGGACTTAATGTCTCTTAATATGTCTTGAATACATGGAATTGATGCCGAAGTATAAATAGTCATGCCTCAACATGGTGAAGGTCAGAAAGTTTATACTTGAGCAGAATTTAAATGATCCTGCCATCATTGTATCCAGAGTGTAATGCTTTTTTTGAGCTTTTGCTATACAGGGGACAGGGGAGGCCAACTGCTTCTGGTTGAAATACATTTTATTGTTTTCTTCCAGCATTTTAGAATTTTTCAGTTGTCTTACTACAGTTGTTATCCATTATGAAGTCGCATGGAATTCATTTAGAGGAGAAATACAGAGGGGGGAAAAAATCTCTTTAAGTAACAGTACTAAAAGGTTGCCAGCTTGGGTTTGTAAATGATGGCTGAAAACAGGTTTTGTAGCTTATTTACTGGGTGGTTTCGAACAATTTCACGAGTTCTGGCTTGTCTTGTCCTGCTATGTTCTCCTGCTTCCCCTGTGGACTGCTGGGGTTGCTTTGAAAATTTTCTTCTCAGTTTGTCTTTAGAATTTTGGAGAAATAAAGTAATTTGATTTTTTAAAAATACTTTCCAGCTGTGGAGCCTTTACTCAGGAATACGCTGTGAACTTTCATCTTCATTGTTAGGAAAATGCAGTTTGCATTACCTTTTGATATACAAGAAGGTTTTGTTTGTTTGCTTTTATCTCTATAGTTCATAGAAACATGGAATAATTTTTGTTCAGAGGGCTCTCTGGAGGTCTACCTTCTCTACTCAAAGCAAGGCCAACTCAGGAGATGTTGCTCAGATCCTCGTCCACCTAAATTTTGGTACCTTTATGGGGTCTCCAAATCATCTCTGGGTAACCATGCCAATATGTGACTACATCATTGTTAACTTTTTTCATGAAGATGGAAACAGAATTTCTCCTGTTGAAGCTTCATATAATGAAGACTGAAAATAAACTGGGTGGTTTTTACTGCTCACTTCTTGGTCATCTGTACCTAAATTCAACTGTTGTCCTATCTGAAAAGATTTGTCAAGGGTTTAGCTGTGGTAGTTTGCAATTAGTTCTCCTAAACAGCATGGCTTTTGCTCATTGGCAAGCCCCAGGCTTTCCAGTTTCACTAGAAGCTTGATTTGTACTATATGGATCCTTAATGCACTTCTGAGTTACTGAATCCAGAATTGAAATCATTAGTTCTCCATTAGTTGCCTTTTTATATAAAGTATATAGAATATACTTTATATAGAGATTTTATATAATATCATTTATATATATTTATTTATATATATATATATATACTTTTTATATATTGTATATACTATATAATTTATATAATATACTTTATATAGAGAATATAGAGTGAATTTAAAGGATTTGTAACTTCATTTTATCTGGAAGTAAATAAGAATCATGATATTATATGTCATAGCAGTTTTAATATTCAAATATTGGCAGCATTCTCTGTTGCTTCTTGTATGAATAATTCTATAATGCTCAGAAAAGGTCATTTTTTTCATACAGTTCCATTAAACTCGTGTAAGAATTTACCGTTATTTTCTGTTTGGAAATATGTTGTACCTTTCAGTACTTCATCTTTAAAAACATTCACCAGGTGATCTCCACAAAAGGAGAATAAGGTACTTCGTGTGACACGCTGGAATTTCATGTCCACTTACTAATACCTCCTTATGTAACTCATTGATCTTATTTTTTCATCTTAATCATTCAGTCTTTTACTTATTTGTTCCTTTGTACTATATAATTTTGATCTCCCCAGCTGGCTGTAGCACAATGTGTCTGTAGTTTTCTTTTTGTCTTGCCCTATGAAATCAAAATGGACTTTTCCTAATCCTGGATGTCCATATGTGCTGTAATTTACCTTGAAAGAACCTGAGTAGCTGCTTTGAACAATCAAGGACATGTCCCTGAAATATGTTAGAAATTTATACTGAAATTAAACAACTCGATTATCTTCAAATATTCAGACATTTATATGTTTATGTCACTTTTAAATTAATAGTGAAAGATTGCAGGAAATTATAATCCCATAAAATTGAAATATTGTATAGAAGAATCTGATAAATAAGTCATCTGAGCATACTTAGCAGACAGTTTCCATGGAGAAGATCCCTTACTTCCATTGCAGCTGGATGTAATTTTTTCATCCAAGAATCACTTCTGCCCCAACCAATATTATAACTCAAACTCATACAGAACAAAAGATACAAAAGAAAAATTCTTTCCTTACTGTGGAATGCTCAGGCATTTTTAGATGTAGTAAAACATAGTCTCTGGCAGGCTTTTATTGAATTGAAATACTCTAAGATTGCAAGAGTGTAAAATAAGATTATATATTTATAAAAATAATATGTCACATGTTTTCATTCACTTCAAAAATATACAAAGCATACAGACTTCATGGGGAAAATAACATGGATTACCACAGAAAAAAAGTTGCTCTATTTCTGTTTTATGGCTGGTACTACCCATAGAAGAAGGAGTTACGATAGTGTATACCTCTTTATTGAAAAATAACATGCTAATTGAGTTAAAATATTAGCCCTGTTATTCAATGTAATCCTTCTTCTTAAGCACTGAGCGCTGCTTCTAAGGAATAATTTAATTATGATCTGCCAAAATGTAATACTAGCTAGTAAAATATGCTTTTTTTGCTGCAGTTGCTTGTAATTCAAGAATCTAAATGGAAAAACTGTGCACAATATATGCTGTACTGTGCTGCAGACTTACAGGCTTGTTATTAGTCTTATCTTGAAAAGGGAAATTGAAGACATGGCAGTAACTTTCAAGACTGAGAATATTATTTAGTAAAAGGCTAATGAATTAAGAGAATTAATTACCATTTTACTTTCAGTGAAAAAGCCTTGAAAATGTCTACTAGTAATTCTTTATGGGTTTGGCCATGCAAGGCTCATGAGGCAGATTGTTACCCAGGGTTTTGGGAAACCTCATTGAACAAAGCTGGATAGTCCGGAGGGCCCTGGCATGTGAGGAAACTCGGTCATTTTCCAATTGCTCTGGAAGATCTCTCTCAAGCTCGTCCGCAGCGTTTTCTCATGGATGTTCCATTTCTGACAGACAAATCCGTGGTAAATTGTGTAACCAGACCTGTGGGATGCATAATTTCATGAAAAAGTACTACCAGAGAAATAGCTGTATTACCCAGCATGGGCAGCTTGATAAAAGCCAATTCAGCACAGCGGACAGTGCAAGCTGTTTTGCAGCCTGTCCATGATTTTGTGGTTTCCTTTTTTTCTCCAGCTCTTAGGTGCTTATTTTGACTGTTTTTGGTTTTTTTATTTTCTCAAAGTCTTTCTAGTACTGACCTTTTTGTCAGTAATGACTCCTCTCATTTGAAAGAGAGAAGACAAGGCAATGGGAGTTGGATGGATGAAATTGGGAGCTTTATCCACTCGTAAGAAATTGATTCTTTACCTTCTGAGACAGGGCTCTCTGCTCTGAATATTTCTTCAATTATTCTGTTATATTTTTTCTCCCCCATTTTGAGGGGAAAGTATAGAACAATTGATGTTCTATACTTTCTATGTTTTATAATGTTTCTGGCAACTGATTGATGGTGTTTGGCCAATGAGCTTCTGAAAACTACATTGTAGCTTCTTTCTCACTCATTGCTGTTAGCGATAATGAATATATAACACCTCTTAACCAAGCAATATGTTGGCTTTCCTGTACTCTTCCACATGAGAAAGAAATTATTTCCATCAGGTAACTTTTTTTGTGGCTTGAGTTACATCTGGCTTAGGCAGTGTTGAAGTCTGGCTAATTGAGGAGGCATTTGAGGGCTTTGCCTTTTTTAAATTCTTTGGTCGAACACTTCAGGCAGAGACATATGAGCAAAACTTGTATGGCTTTGGCTTTGTGCCTAGCAAGAGAAGGTCTTTATGCTGAAATAAACAGAATGGAAATATACAGTTGTATTGGCTAGGAATCCATGTAGTCAGTGATAATGGGGTTTTGTTCAAACTTTAGTTGTTGAGCTTGTAGATTAACTTTATTGAGTGCTATAATAAAAAGAAAATCTTTAGGCTTGTAGAAATAAGGTCATATTTTCCATGTATTCATTATGAAATATATAGTTTATCAGCTGCATGATTCTACTTTTAGGTATTTTTAAGGGTCTGTCAGAAATAACCTTATTGGTCACTAATCCAGAAAACTAAGATATGTTGTCTATATGTTTATGTAATTTGGAATATAAATTATTCAGCCCATGTGTTGTTTTTTATTTTTTTCTTGTAACTCTGCGAAACACTATGCAGGCTATGGAGTTTTAGCTAATTGCCACAATTAGCAATAGGACTAGACTAAGTCACTTTGGACATATATTGCATACTGTGTTTTACTAATTAATCATTTATTTTACTGAGGGAAATTGCAGCTGCCTGTGGCTGTCATTAAAAGTTAATGTGTCCGATATAGTGTCTTTAGATTACACTTGAAAAAAAACCCCTCAAAAAAAAAAGAGAAATGTGGAAAATTATTTCAAAATTGCTGTGAGACAGGCCATTAGGGTTGCCTGAGATTAGTGGGGCAGAGGGATACCACTCAGGCTGCAATTAGTCTGTCAGATATCACTGGCTGCATTACTTCTCCCCATGCATCTTTCACCTCATCAGTAAAATTAGCATAATTATGGAGTCCCCTTTTATACTGCACTTGCAATCCGCTGATGGAAAGTACTGAGAGAAAGCTAATTGCTGTTTGCTAATTGCTGGTCAATATGGAATTGGCCTTAAACTATGGTTTTTAGAGACATTAAAGCATTTCCTTCAGTCCTCTGTGAAATATATTATATTTGCTAACGCTGTGTTAGCCATGCTAGGAACCAATTGCAAGTTGAATACACTGTGAAATACTGCAGGTTTTCTTGCTTTAAGTAACTTTGTCATTAACCACTGTAGCATTGCTGCTTTATTCAACAACTCTGCATCTAATGCAGTCCCTTTTATCAACTAATTCGTGCTGGAAATTGGTAGTTCCTTCATTTCATGGTATGTTGACACTGCATATACTTATAAATTTAATTAAATACTGATTAAAGTGTACTGGATTTAGTAATGGAATTCAAATTTATCATGTTAAATTGGCTTTTTCACTTGGAATTATACATCGGCATGCCCATGCCCGGCTGGTTGCAAAGACAGGCAGAACACCCCATTGTTGCACTTCACATGTTTTTTTTTTCTAGGAGTGTATCTCAGAGTAGTAGAGAATATTTGGAACAAGTGCATGTAATCAGGTATTCACTTTGGTAGTGAAGATGTTTTATTCTAAGATTAGCCATTATAAGGTATTTAATAACAATGAAAAAACCCAATGTCAGTTATTTAGCTATACACTTTGAAGGTACTGGAACAATTCTGTCCATTCCATGTGATGGCTCTTAAGCAGATCTGGCACCAAGCTGACAGGCTCGTAGATTCTGAGAGCCTTCTTCTAGCCCTGCCTGTAGAAGAGCATCACATTTGCTAACCTTCAAGCAATTGGGACCTCCCTTGTGAACCAGGATGGGGGTAAATGGTTGAAAATGGCTCAGTGAGCTCTTCCACCAGCTCCCTCAGTACCCTTGGGTGGATTCTGTCTGGCCCCATAGATGTGTGCATGTCTAGCAGGTTGCTGGCCGTGTCCCCTTGGATTATGGTGGCTTCATTGTGCTCCCTGCCCTTGTCTTCCAGCTCTGAGGACAATTGATCTTACTACTAAAGATGGATGCAAAAGCAGAATTAAGTTCCTTATTCTTTGTCGCTTTGTTGCCCCCGCATCCACTAAAGAACAGAGAGTCTCCTTAACCCTTCTTTTGTTGTTAATGTTTTTATAGAAACTTTTTTTGTTATTTTTTTATGGCAGTCGCCAAATTAAGTTCTAGTTGGGTTTCATCCCTTCTAATTTTCTCCTGCTGTAACCTCATGAAGTCTTTGTAGTCCTCCTGAGTTTCCTGCCTCTTCTTAGAAATATCTTCAATTCTCGTTTTTTTTCTGAAGTACCGATCAAAGCTTGCTGTTCAGCCATGCTGGTTTTCTTCCCTGCCAGCCTGTCTTTTGGCACTTGGGGATGGGCTGTTCCTGTGCCATTAAGATTTCTTTCTTGAAGTATGTCCAGCCTTCCTGGACTCCTTTTCTTATAGGGGTCACTTGATGCTCCTGGACTTTGTGTTCATTTGCTGGCACTCTTGGAGTACTGTAGAGTGTGAGTTTACAGGTTGGGATGGGCACACAGCTGAGCTCTAGGCCTCTGTGGAGTCATACTAATCCTGGCTCAATAAAAAGACCTTCTGAATTGGTTCAGTTATCAGTTTGTCATTGCCCATGCTCATGTTGAAGTTCTGTTGAAGGCTACATTTGGAATGTTTTTTGAGCCACACTTTGACATTATCAGTCTGAAATGAGTACACTTAATTTTTAATGCAGAAAGTGGAAAATTTCTCTGTTTCTGTTCTGTTTGTTCTGCCACTGGCTTAGTGGCTTAATCTTTGTAGATTACATGTGTTTATTTGCTACAGCCTCACTGAAACCAGATTGACCATGAAACAAGTTCTCTTCCACATATAGAGGTGGTGGTGATGGAAGTATCTACTCCATGTGTTCAGAAAGCAAGTGATGAGTTTTCTTATTTCTCCTGTGGTTGTCTGAGTGAAACATTTTCATAGGGTAGGGCATTATAGTCCAGGTCAGCACAAATTTGCATAGATTGTGCCCCAGCCTCCTCAACAAGCCAGGTCTTAGCAGCACCTTGGAAAGAGGCATTACAAATAGTAACCCTATTAATATGTATAATTGTCGCTACATCAGCAATTCTGTGCAATTGGCTGTGGTTAACCTGTGGCTGAACACCATAAAATTATAACTGTTGCAGAGCTGAAACCATTTTCTCATTTAGTACTTCGATGGTTTTGATCAGTTGCTGCAGGTCAGTCAGGTAAATCTCACCAGTGGAGCTGATCACACCAATTGCTTTTTGGCAAAAATTGGCAAATACCAAAAAGTTCATTGAAAAATAATGAGCAAGCGGTGGAAGAAATCCAGAATACCTACAAGAGTCTATAGAAGGAATTGATTGTACTAAGTATTAGGGTTTATGAGTAATTTGAGTTAAATGACAGTAGGTAGATGGAAAAATTTATGATAAAAATATGCGTAATCCTGACAGGTCCAACAAATTTTGCAATAAGTTACCCAGTTATCCAGGTTTTTTTTTTTAAGGAAAAACTGATTGAAAATAGGAGTGGGATGAAGATGAGCGCACAGCATCTAAGCTTCGTTACAATTGATTTATATCATATATATATGCAAATTTATTATTGTTATGAAAATACTAGATCATCAAACAGTTTTGTAATTTAAAAAGAGCATTTCACATGAGTTTTATAGGTAGTGCCATTACCTTCAAGTCCAATAGGTTAAAACCAAAAAGTATTGTCCTCATCTAAATAGCTTCTCAACTTCTGAAGCTGTACATTATATTCCTCCTATATATTAAGATTATTTCTTCTTCATGATAGGTTTCAGAGTTTTCCTGGCACTGCAAAATGACTGGTTCTATAGATGAAGCAGTAAAAATGGTAATATCCAGCTGTTGCTGTAAATTGCTGTAAGAAGAATAACAATTGCTGTAATTGCTGTTCAAGAAGAATAAAAGGTAACAGATAAAAATGCAGGTCTAATACTCTGGCAGTGGAGTGTCAACTGTATATGTAGTTACCCATTTCAATATTTGTGTTAATATATGACCGTAAGAATGATTATGCAGAATTTAAATTTGATCTCTTAATTATCTCTAATGCCATGATCATCCAGAATTTCTGAAACAGGAGAAAAGAGTCACAGGAGAAATTCTCACAGTTGGTAGCATAGCTGCATCCTGGCATAGCTCTCTGCTGCAGGTTTGTTTAATGTTTACTCTGCACACTGCATTCTATTACTTTGCAGCCCAGTTATCAGAACAGTGCTGATCATTTTTCTAGTGGGAGAAAGCAAATGTATGAGAAATGCTGATACAGCATGCTTGCAACTGAGCACGCTGATCTAGTAGATGTCATCTCTGCTCACTGCAGGGCAGTTGGACTGTCGGGATTTTATGGTTTTGACAGAAAATAATAGTGCTGATTTTGTGCAGTCTGGCTCCACTTGAATTCATGAAGATGAAGTGGTTTGGTTAAAGGCTTATGCAATGAATGCCAGGGACAGAAAAAGAGATTTTTTTTGAAAAGTATTTAGAAATTGCAGATCAGAGACATACCCTACACCTGATTATGTAATTGTCCAGAGCCACTTGGTAGGCGCATGTATGTCTCATGAGCATTTGTCAGCATTTATCAGCATTGGCATGGTGTATTTTAAGAAATATTGCATATGTCTGATAGTCTGTATTTCGCTCCATTATGTACCTTAATATTACAAATACAGCAGTTCTCTGCCTTGGATCAGAGCCTCAGCTGGGTGGGAAATAGCACAGCTGAATTTAATCCAGCTGGTACTTTGTGCCTTGTCAGAATGCTGCTCTCTTAATCTTTGTTTCTCCTTGCATATTTGTGTTCCTGGTGAGTTCCCTTTACAGAGACAATAATGATCCATGTGATGAAGAGCTCATGGATGTAACATGCAAAGTTGCTCATGCCTAGGAATTGCTTTTAAATCTAAATTGAAAACTCTCTACTGTTTTCCCTCCTGGATTTAACAAAAAGTACTGAAAAGTTGTCAGGTAAAAGCAATATCCTTATCTGCAAGCTGAAGAGGAAGATTCCTGTTTTAATCAACAGCTCTTGTGTCAAATCTCTGTGAAGATAATCAGAATAGGAACAAATATATGTTGAGAGATAACTGATGTTGCCCTGGCAGAAATTCAACATGTCATAAAGCAGCTAAGAAAGTTGTCAAACTGCATCCTTACACCTCTTTTAAGCAGGATAAATAGAATGAATGACTAGCCAAGGATCACTTACACCCTAGGAATTTTTTTTCTCTTATGTGGCATTATTTTTTCTGTCCCTTCTGGGCAAATCAGTATGATAGGGTTTTGGGAGGGCTTGGTTTTGTTTTTAAACTTTTTATTTTGCTTTATTATATGAAGAAAACAAATCTCTGGTCACAGCTACCAACTGCAACTGTGAAAATAGAGGAGCAGTTTCCATTACTTGCCATCCCATGCAAAAATCTCTTCTAAAGATTATTCTTCACATTTCATTTAAACTATGGTATAAAATTATATCAGTGGTGAAATAAGTTCTGAAATCTCCAGTGTACAGCCATGCCAGCCTTGCTCATCTGTATAAGACCTCTGCTGCTCATAAACTTCTTGTAGTAGCACAGAGAAAGAAGGCAGCATTTGGGTCAGTCCTTTTGCTGTGAAAATGAACATTTTTCTCACCAGTCCCTGAGCCCTTTTTGTTTTCCACCTCTACACTTCGTGATGCAGCTTTGGATCAGTTGGAGTCTTAAACTTGTACTCCTACCCTCATGCACATGGAACATTCTGTGGAACAACAATTGCTTTCAAAATTAAGACTGACAGGGTGCACATAGAGAGAGACAGTTTAGTGGGTCTGAATGCTTTGAAGCTAAAAGATTTAACTAAAATCATCAGTTAATAAGTGACCAAATCTCCCACATAAGCAGGGCCTTTCCTGATTTGCCTGTCAGAAAGAGGAAGGACTTTGTATTCCTTTTGTGCAGATTGCTTTTATTTTGAAGCAGAGATTAGCCTTTTTGGAGTAGTCAAATTGAACATTCAAGGTAGATTTTTAGATAACCCATGGTAGAAATATTGCTGGATCATACTGACTTTTGTAAAATTAATCAACTAGCATAAGTTTTGAGGTCCAGTTTTTAATTTCAGCAAAACTCTCTTTCAAAGTGAGAGAGAGTTGAGGCAGTGGAGAGCTCAGCCTTGATGTCAGTGAGCTCTGAACTCCCTGGATGAGTATGACAATGACATCAAAATGGATTCACACTCACAGATTCTGCTTGCACGTGGTTGTCATGGTAATTCACATTCTGGTGGGCCTGATTACCTTTTTTTCATTAGAATCGTGTGTGTGTGTCTGTGGGTAAAATGTGAGTACATATCTGTATAGTAATTATACATTTTTACAATAAATTACTTAGGAAGATACACGTGCTTTTGTAATGTATACATAACTCCACAGTTCTTACAGATATACCTAAAATGGGCCACTGTCTCTTGCTAGTGAAAATGATGGTTGCATTGAATTTGCGGCTAGAAGGTGAACTCATACCAAAAATCTGTTATGTCTTTTCCAAAAGAAAATATTTTTAAAATATGTTTCTTAGGCTGAACCTTCCTAACCTACGTCTTTCTGTCATTGCATTGTTCTTTCACAACTGATTTTTCTAATGAATATGAGCTTTTACTGTATTTCTTTTGACTTCTGTGATGAAGCTCTTTTTAAGTTGTGTCTGTCTTTATTAGGATGCCATTACGTTTTGACAATGCAAGTTTCATCATTATATTTTGTAGGCCACATTTTACCGTATGCTGTAGTTTGCTGATACAATACAATATTTGACTCTTGGTTTGTTTATTCATATAATTGATTTTTTTTTTCACAACTTAAGGATTTTTCTGATTATCTTGTGTTTATGGCATCTTTTTTCAGCTTCTTGAGCAATTTATTAGGATGATTTACTGGCTCAAAACATAATTTTTTACTATTTATATCCCAGCTTTTACAAAAGTATAATTACATAGTATTATTATTAGGATAAATTATTTTCTCACATTCTAGTCGTTTCAGGACTTGGATTATGTGCAGTTTAATTGGCTAGGATTAGTAAGAATTAGTATAAAATAGAATGCTAGTATTAGAATTAGAACAGACTATTCTTCTCATTATTTGATATTATTCAGTTTCCTTCCCTATATATTTGCAGCTGAATGCTTCAGAGGATCTTAGAGAAGCGTTTCTAAATATCTTGACAATATTGAAATAATAGAAAAAAAAATTAGTTTTGGATGAACTTTGGTCCTATATTATTGTCATTGCATAATGCTGTGTTCTCCACAGTGTTTAAATGAGTACTGTTTATAAGTGATTTTCAGAACTGTGGACAGACAAATGAAATGCAGTGTGGTCTTGCAGAGCCTACTTTTAAAAAATTGAGAATTTATTAGTTTGATACAGTGTTTTATGGAATATGTTTCAATCAGAGTTGGGAGAAGATGTAGTAGGGTGATAATTTCAAAGCCAGTGCTTACTTTTATTCGTGTAGGAATTAGTGTATAAATGATATATGGTGAGTCTTCAAGACCAAATTATTCTTGTGCTGACTTTTTTCATTTTTTAAAATTTCATTTAGTTTTGTCTGTGCCATGGTTGCAATGCAGAACTTCATTCCATTTTTTATGGAATACAGATGGGAATTAACCTTTTTGGACATGCTGGGAACTGCAAATACATGTTCTTATAGAACTGTTTCAATGTGTCAGAATAATAAAAAATCACATATCTTTAAACTACTATTTCATTCAGATCTTTTTGGGAAATGCAATACCAGCAGTGAGAACTTTGCTCCTGTGTGTCATTCAGAAAGGATTCTCTGTTCAAGTTACACCCAAGAAAACCTTCCTTCATTTTTTCCATCTTGGTTTTAATGTTAAATTGCAAATTCCTGCCATTATCTGGAATATATCTGTGAAAGGGAGAGGGAGCAAAGCACAGATGAAAAAATACGAACAGGAGAAAAGTGGTGAGAAAGGAACTAAATGTAGAGATGCTTCACTGGCTGGGGGATGGTTGTTTGAGCTAGTCTGGCACCCTGGCAGGCCTGCTTCTGTATTTGGTATTTGCTGAAGCAAGTAATTTATCCTGACAGTAACTTTGCCAGTACTGCAAGAATCCTATTTCACTAAGATTAGCACTTTCTCCCTTGTTTCTAAGGGAAAGTGTACTTAATTTCTTGTTTCTGGATCTTGTCATCTGTCTCTTCTGTGGTTTGTGTACACTCCAGCAAGTTTATAGGTGAACTCCAGAAGATCTGAACTCCAGAAAATGAAGCAGCTGAGCTCTTTAGCTTTCTTAAGGTGGTGGTTTGGTTTGATTTAGGTTTGGTTTTTTTTTTTGTGTTTTTTTTTTTGTGGGGGGGGTCGGGTTGGGGGTTTTGGGGAGTTTTTTGGGGTTTTTTTGGGGTTTTTTTTGTTTAGTTGGTTTGTTCTGGGGTTTTGTTTTTTGTTTTTGGTTTGTTGTTTTTTTTGGTGGAGCTAGGAGGTTAATACAGTTAGCTGTTGCAAGATTATGAGCTCCAACTGCATGGAAAAGCAAGAGGACTAAGGTTTGGGGGAGCCATTTATTCCAGATGGCTTTTGGAGCACTAACATAAAATATTCATGTACTGTCTGATGAAATCTTTCTGGCTTTGGCCCATGACATTTTTCAGGGCCTTCTTGCTCATCACCACTGTGGTAAGAAGTTCACTCAGGTGCTTTTGAAGAAAAAATAATAAATTGATGGAGTGAAAAGAGAGAGAGAGGAAACAAAGTGTTTATAATTGCATAATGTACAGCATTTGTTCTGACTTTAAAGGGTGCTGGTAGTGAGATTGTGAGACTTGTGTATTCCTACATTAGGGCTTAAGGCAAAGCTTTATTTAGAGAGGTTTCTGCCCAGCAAAAAGCATTGGTAGCTTGTAATACTGGCAGTTAGAGAAGATATTTTGTACCCTGGTAACCAGCAAAGCGGGAGCTTTTACCAAACCACTGTTCAGTTTCATACCATGATTAGCAAACTACAGCTGAAATTAAAATAATGAGATTAATTAAAAAAGAGCTAATTTTTTTAGAGTCAACTCAAGCACGAACTGTAGTTTGTGTGTTTTTCAGATTTTTATGCGGACTCATTTCAACAATTTTAATTTTGACTGAAAGCAACAAATCTGAAATCTGCAGTTTTTTTCAGTTCAAGTGCTGATCCTGCTTCAAGTCATGGTCTTGCTGCAGAAGTAATCAGATAATCACTAGCACAGTTTTTGCCATGAGTGCCTGAATTCCAGTTTCCTACTTTATTCCAGCGCACAGCAGCTCAGTTGCATCGCAGTGCAAAAAAATTGCCCTTCACAAAATACATGAAGTCAGTCTGGCAGCTGGAATTTAAAAGAACCTCTGCGCAGACACTCCTCATGCATTGACCATCTAGAAAGGCCCAGCCCGCATCAGCCATCCAAGCTGACATGAAAGAATTGGGGTGTCGCACGCATTGGGCGCTTGTAGGGACAAGACCTCCCACTTGTGCTTCTGTATGTAAAGCCAAATGCAGGCACCAAAACTAACTTCTGGAAACAGTGGCTTTTTCCTACACAGACTCCATCTATGTAGAAATGAACTTTTTTAAGCATATCCTTCGATGTCAGTAACATTGAATATTACTGTGGACTTAGGCTGGTGATTGTGATACTTCTGTTGCAGTAGAATAAAGAAAATGATGACAGTATCATTTTACAGGTACATTTAGAGTCTAGAGGGGAAGCCGTATGAGTAAAGGCTGAGGCTTGGTTTGTTCAGCCTAGGAGAAGATGAGTCTGGGGGGAAGATCTCATAATGGTGTACAGCTTCCTCATGAGGGGAAGCAGAGGGACAGGTACCGATCTCTTCACTCTTAAGACCCAAGGGAACAACATGAAGCGGGGACATGGGTAGTTTAGTTTGGATATCAGAAAAAGGTTCTTCACCTAGAGGGTAAAAAAGAAAAAAAAAGGCAAAAAAAAGTTAAAAAAAAGCACTGAAAACCTAGTTTAAATGTAGTATGCAGCACAGGTGTATCTTGATCTGTGCTAGGTTTACAACTCTGTTCTTCTGCATGCTAATGGGGAATTGTGCAGTCATCAGTTTTATTTTTAACGTCTGCCTATTGCAGTTGTTTTGTCTTTGACTAGGAAAGGAAAAGATCCTTGGCTGTGGAAATTAAAAAGCTTTGTTGTTATTGTAATTTGATTGATTACAGCACGGAAGAGTTATGGTATAGGTTGGTGCAGGCTAATTCTATTTACAAAACAAGTCTTTACCTGTAACTAGAATAAATATTGTCATGCTTTAATGTAACCTTAAGACTTTTTCAAGCCAAATCAATTTCAGAAGTTAGGTGTTTGAAGAGGTGCGTTCATGACTGCTTCACCTGTACCTCTGTTGGAACCCAGGACGTCTCTCTGACCTTCCTGGATGTTCCGGGCCCTGGACAGGGAGGTCGGATACCCTGGTATGCAGCCAGAGACCCCTGTGGCTTTGAACCTGACCCATGGAACAATTTACCGACCTTACACAAAGAATTACAAGTCACACAAGTTTAGATAACCCAGTAGAAATAATTACAGGGTTAAGAAAAAACTTTTAGGCTCTGTACATGGGGGTTTTGGGCTCTGTACATGGGGGTCTGGGTTTTGTACAGGAGGGTCAGGAGCTCCAAGATGAAAGGATTTGGGTGTGCCCTGCCCTTCTTCTTTCTTCTTCCTAACCTTCATGTTCTGGGTGATGTTGTCTTTCACAGATTGGTTTAGGGTAAAAAGTCACTGTCCAGCATAGGTGATAGGTATTGGGACAAAACTGTAAATATCAAATACGTAGCTTATAGTATAAAAGACAGCACCAGCCCCGGGGGAGGGCGGTGTGCCTCTGGCTGACCTGCTGAGTCGACCTCGGCAGTTCAGGAGAAAAATATTTTAGATAACATTCAATAAACAACCTTGAGACCAATGGCTGAAGACTCCCAAGTCTTTCTTTGACAGCGTGGGTTGGGAAAAAAGACTTTTCCACCTTTTGGGGTCACCCTGACCTGAGGGAGACCCTGACATACCTCCAGTGCACCATCGAATTCTAGATAGGAATTGGACCAAAGGCACTTCATGCCTGCTTTTGGAGAACAAGGATGATGCTGTTCTTGATCTGCATTTGTCATTCGTGTTTTAAGCATTTTTATTGTACTGTGAATGTTGCAAGATACCAGTATTTTCCTAGTTTCTTACTCCATCCAGGAGTTGATTAATTCATAGCAAATTTCTGCTGCTCTGTGTCATAGGCCTCTTGCTCTGTACATTCATATCACTTTTTGTAATATCCATCTTTCAGTGGCTATCTGATATATAAAAGGTCAGTTCAATAGGTGCCAATTGAGAAGATAATCCGAGTCTTTCCAGCTTCTTCTAAATAAATTTTACAGGGTTTGATGTGGAAAGGTAAGTGTTTGTTAAGGGGTTTTTTATCTATCCTCTAAAAGTGAATAGATTACTGTACAGTTACTATAGAATTTTGTAAGACCTGGAAAATCTTTTAACAACTTAGCATTTTCTGTGGAATCCTATACATTGACTTGGTGTTATCACCTTCATTTACAGGTTTTCACCCTTGTTAAAGGACAAATAATAAATCATTGAGGGCATGCAGTTCTCTGTTTAGGGCACATACATCCTTGTATTCCTATTAATGCCAAGTCCTGTGCAGTATTTATCATATTTAGATTTTGCAAGCCCTGGTGCTGAAATGTTTACATATTTCTGTTATACAAATTTAGTGTTGATGGCTTTCAGAAATGTAACGGAAGTGATTTTGAAGTGCATGCATTGGTATGTTTTTTTATATATATATATATATATATAGGCTTTTGGAAGTAGAAACAAGGTCATCTTAAGTTCCAGTAAAAGCAGGATGAAAGCTTGTGAATATATTCTGAATCAATATATAGTTTCAAAGGAAATCGTGTCCTTAGGCTCAGTCTTCAAGAATTTTAGTACCACCTGAAATATCTGCAGTTGTTATTTGTCTGTGTGCTGGTGGAGTTTTTGGGTTTTTTAGTAAATAAGGTGGCCTCATCAGATTATCAGAAGCAATAGACTGGGAAGAAAGGGCAAACACAGCTTTGGAAAGAAGGATGTAAGATTAATGGCATGCAGAGAAAAAGCTCCTCAGGACACCTGAGATTACCTCTGAACTATTTCTAGGTGGGAATAGATTTTTTTTTTAATGTGTTTGTGTAGAAAATGACAATTGTGTGTAGAAATTCCAAGAGGCATTTTCAAGTAGATAGTTTTACATGCTTAGCTGTTAAGCTGTGACCACTGTTAAATGCTTTCAGGGAGCAGAAGCAATTGTTTTATAAACAATGTATGAAATAGCAAGAATAATTCTGCATCTTTCTATTTCAAAACTTCTAGCAAATGGTTCTAGTAGACTTAGTTTTTCATTCTGAAAAATGTCATAGAAATCCAGGGGATTTTAATCTGGTGCTTTCTCATTCTCTAATATGGAATAGATTTTGCTCTACACCGAGGTTGCAGCACATGGATTGGGATAGCATTAGTCTTGCAACATTAGGAGCAGCTGCTAACTGCTGCTCTTAAAGGAAGCCAGAGGAAAAATGATGTTTTATTTCCTGCCTTGCTGTTCTTTCAGGCAAGATCAGGAAAGATATGGGAACTGGTACAGTTCTTCCAAGAGGGCATCTCATGTCCTTCCTTGTGCCTGCTCTGCTGCACTGACTGCAGCTCAGGACAACTAAAACTCTGTGTTCTGTGGAAGGATAGTTTCAACACCTCAGTGGCAGGAAGGGAGAATCCATTGGGCAGTCACCAATTAGACCAGATCAATTTCTGAGTAGGAGAAGTAAGGCTGGAGGAGGAGGCAGTTAATTCTTCTGTGGGGCTGAGAGCACACTGGCAAATTGTGACTTCCTTCTGCAGTTTCCGTGTGCCTAAAAACCTGCCTTTATTTTCGAATTAAGCAACGTTTTTTGGCATTCCGCGAACACGTATAGCAAGAAACGAGTTGTTGTTTTTGTAATTTACCTTTGAATGTGTGATATAGACATGCGTGTGTGTTTTACAGTGCCTCTGTGAGTGTTCTCATATTTGTCACATGCAGGTTTGCCTTTAAATATTGAAGAATAATTGAGCTTGAACAGACAACTAACGAGACATTTCTTCCTACATGGAAGGCTTGCATTCATGAGCCACATATGTCCTGCTTTCAAATGACAAGCCTTGTGCCTTGTCAAATGGTGAACTTGTTTTTTGCCTGATGCTCACAGAGACGTTTTTTGGTATTTAGAAGTACATTTGCAGATTGCAGATCTAAACCAGTTTCACAGAATGACAGACCAAACTCTAAACACTGTTTCTGTATGTAAGAAAAGATGGAATTATCCTTTTAAAAATTCTGTCAGTCATTTTAAGTGATAGCAAGCTTCAATTTAAAATTGGAATGTAGTGGAATAAAAATAGCTGGGAATAAAATTAAAAGAGAATGCAGTGAATCTAATGTCTGCATGGAATGCTACTTTTAAAAGCTTTAAGGTAAAACCCAGAGGTGGAAAACTATATAATTTTCAGTCTGGAAAAAGATTGATAGCCTTAAAATGTGTCTTATCATGCCAAAAATAATATTTATGCTAATGGACATTCCTCATATTACCTATAGGTAATTAGAAATTATGGAAGGGGGCAGGAGACCTTGAGTTCACATTAATAAAGTAGTGCAGAGAGAGAGGAGGGAGAGTAGCTAATATGTACTGCTGTCTGGAAAGACAACATGAAAGATCATTGAATGGATATTTAATTTTGATACTAAATCAAAGTTGTAATGGAGACAAACTTTTGAAATGGGAGATAAACTTTTTCCTAAAAAACCCCAAATATGTAAAATTAGATTTTCATTGGCTATTTTTAATGGTAGGTTTGAGAATAGTAAAGGCTGTTGTAGCTGCTTCCCTCATTGAGAAGTCTCCCAAAGATATAAAGGCATGGTTTTGGGTATAATAGATGGTACTTTCCCTTTATCAGACAGACTGGAGAGGAAAATACAAATGTGTGTGAGGGGAAGGAGAGTGTTACAGGCACTGAATAGGATTGGTAAGGTGTGGGAAATAGAAAATTAAATATATCCATCAGTAATAGAATATAAGGAATAGGAATATCCTTCCTGAAGCTGTTTGCTAAGATCTGCACAGGAAGAAAATGAGAATACAAGAATGGAAAAAGATTTCTTTAAAGCAGTTTTAAGGTATAATAGGAACTATGGAAATGTTTGTTTATATTCAGGCGTACTACACTGACTTCTGAGGAGGAGAGCATTAGGGGTGGAAGTGTGTGCCTTGAGGTTTTCTCATGTTATTTTTGTAAGTAAAATGTAACATCTTATAGGATTGAGTTAAAATGGCAGTTTGAGTTCATTGGTGAGAAATGTGCTAATTGTGCTAATGCTGCTTTCAATCCGTGGTCATACTGGGACTCAGGTTTGGGTGGAATTATGATGGTTTACTCTAAACAAAAGTATATAAACTGAACAAACACCATGGTGGTTCAGCTGCCTTCAATTTCCTCCAGAAATCCAGAGATCCTTCAGTGGCTTCTAGAGTATAATGTGAGCTTTGCATGAGATGAGATTTTTATGCTATATTTTCATAATTTCATATGTAGCAAGAAGTAAAAAAGGAACAGGTGAAGACAAATCATAGATAAATAATTTAATATAAACCTCAGTAAATATTATTATTTTGGATAAACTATTCTTAAGGTTCCTCTTGATGGTCTGGAGTTTTGATGAGATCTTCAAAAGCTGTACTTCCTGGAGTACCTCATTTCATGTTCAGGGTGTTTTAAGGGGAAGAATCCAGTCTTCCTACAGACATTCTTACAGACATCTACCTTGCTATAAACTGCACTCATTCAAAGTTATGTACACTAGCAAGGCATAATGTAAATATATTTAACTATTGAAAGGGCTCGTTTCAGTTCCCTTGTTGTAGATGTTGAGTGCCATTGAAGATGCTGTATCCAGCTTCTAGCTCCAGCTCTAGAAGGGTCTCCTTGATGTCCTGTGCCATATCTGCTGGCCTCTATATGGCTCAAATACCTTAGGATATCTCAGAGATAGTTAAATTTAGGCAACTGATGTGCTCCCACAATCTCAAATCGGAAACCAAACAGTTCAAAAGAACTGCAACCTGCCAGAAGAAACTTTTTTACAAAGAAGGGGATGGAACATTGGAGCAGGTTGCCCAGAGAAGTGGTGGATGCCCTATCCCAGAAAACATTCAAGGTTAGGTTGGATGGAGCTCTGAGCAACCTGATCTGGTTGTAGAAGTCCCTGGTCATTGCAGGAGATTGGACAAGATGACTTTCCAAGTTCCAGCCCAAGCCAGTCTATGATTCTATTGCATTTTTGTAATACTATAGAGTACAATAGAATATAAAGTGGGAGTAATGATAGTTCTAAATGTATTTGCTGTGCTGGGGCTACTTATGTGGGGGTGTGCATTCTGTTTTCCCTTTTTTTAAAAAAGAAGCTACTTTCATTCTTGTAGCATGTCTTTTTAAGACCAAGATTACAAACAGGTATTAAAAAATAGCCAACAAAATCCCCCCAAACAAAACAAAACAAACAAAAAAAAATCCACAAGCAAAAACCATTAATTTCACTTTATGTGGAAGTCTGTCTGCCTTTTAGACAAGAGAACCTGAATCTCCGTTTTTTCAGCATTGTTAAGCATGCAGGAAAATAATGCTGTTACAAGACTTAATAGCAGTATCAAGCCCACACAGCTTGGCTCTATCTTTCAGAAGAAACTTTTCATGTGAGGCAGGGACGACACTAAAATAGCACGTCTAAGAGCACCATCAGTGCTTTTCTGCGAGGTTTAATTTCTGAAGTTATGGGCTGTTGCTTTTGAAGCTCAAATTTCAGCTAGAGTGTGTATTAGATTTAGTGAGCTGTTTGATTTCATTACAAGGCATAGGTCTCCTGCGTTTCTCTGATGGCACAATCCACCTGCCTTTGCTGAGAGCGCTCCCGCGGGAATCAATGTTCGTGTGATGATGAAAAATTAAACCTTCCGTTTGATGCTCCTTTTATTGATGCTCTGCAAGAGGATGTTGAAATGCCTTCTGTGTAATAGGCAGCTGGAGTAAAGTATTATCTATCAGCGTGGGCATAATGATTTATGTGAATACATATTTGTCACTGTATGTGGTGACAAACTCCAGTGAAGCTCAGAGCATTCCTTGTGGTTACCCAAGGAGTGTTATTACATTTCCTGTTAGACTTAGATGCTTTTTTTTGGTTGGTTTATTTTTTCTTTTTCTCTAATGCTTGTTTTTATCAGTTTCTCTGTATGCAAGAGAAGGAGCGCTACTCTTGGCAGCTAATCTTCCTCTCTGTAGAGACTTAACCTTCTCAGGGCACCTCTCTACACACCCAAAAAATACAAACCGGTCTAAAGGAGCTGTCAACAACTGAAAAGGAGCAAGCACAGCAAATAGCTGCACTGCAGTGGCTGTAGCTTGCATGGATAGGCTTGGAGAAATGTCATGTGGCTGCCACACCATTAAGCACAACATGAACTTCAAAAGCCACTGGTGTCCTTTTGAGTAGGCTCTAAAGCTACCTTAGTGACAGTGTGAACTCCAGACTGCTCCAGCTTCCTTGCTGGCAGTGCCCAGTGTAGCTGGTTGAATGCTGGGGGTGGAAGTGTCCTGCTCAGCAGAAGTGATTTTGGTACATCCTTTGCTATGGCTTCAATTCTGTATTGGCTTAGGGAACTTCCCTTATGAATTTTGGAAAGAAATATGAAGGCAAGTCCTACAAATTCATTGCAGTTGCTTTGGTTCTGTTGTGTTTTGGATGGTGTTACTGTGCTTCCCACCTCCCCACCTTTGGTCTGGGTTTCTGCAGAATGTTGTTGTTTCTTATTTTACTAAAAATAAATTTATTTATTTATTTATCCAAAGAACGTTAGGTATGGTTTTAACTTGAACAGACTGCTATTTAAAATTTCCTATGTAGTGGTACAAAGATCTTTTTAATCATCTTGTTCCTAAACTCTCTAGTCTCTGAAGCTATTAATTCTTTAATGAGCAAATTACCTCATCATTTCTTTCTGAGGCAACAGTGTTGTCCCAGCTGAGTGATCTTTTCAGGGTATTCCCAAAGAAGAAAAAAACAAAATTAGCAACAAGGTCAAAAACCCTGAAGGATTTCCTACTAGCCATTACATTCATCACGTGCAGCTCTCTGGTGGCTTCTTGGCCTCACTAATTGTCCGTAGTGTGAAGTAATTTTATGTCCAAAAGAGCTTATGTGCCTCTAGCTTGGGTGACAGCCAGAAACCGGGCCAAAAGTTACAGCTGTTAAATAGAAACAGAATCCAAGCTATTAAAGAGGTAAATTGGCCTGTCCCATCCTCTGTCTGTCATAGCTGAGCTCAGGTCTTTCTTCCAGTATTTTTTTAAGGTGAATTAGTGATTTTAAACCAACCAGTTGGCATTCTGCAAAGGCATGTGATTTGTCAGCTGCTCTCTGTGAGCTGAGATGGAGTTCTGACTCCTGGTAACATCTAGGGGACTCCAGGGCTTCTTCCCTCTTCCAGCTACTGCAGTTTAGGAAGGAACCATCAGGCTGGAGCATGGGACATGTGATGTGTTATCGGTACGAGTCTGAAGAGTGGGACATTTCCTGACAAAGTTCTCTTTTCCAGAATGCTCTGCTTCCCAGCCAGAGAGGCAGGCCAGGTTGTCACACAGCGAGGTTATCCGGCAGTTGGAATCCCCATCCTGCCTTCTGTGTGTACATCCATGCACGTGCCCACACAGCATGCTCTGCCACCCCTGTTCCATAGGCAGTATGGGAACCTTAACTGCTTTGTGCCAGGGATTTTTTACACTGTTTAAAATATTCAAGTAATTTGTGTCCTGGTTTTTATTCTATTTTATGAATAAAGAAAAAAGTAACCAATCTTCTTTTCTAATTTCCTCTTTTCCCTTATCTTTCCCATTGCCTGATAGGCACCTGGGAAAAATGAACAATCTGAGGAGTAACAGTTCTTGGAGTGATGCAGATGATTGGTTTTCCCTTAAATCAGTTCAGTCCCCCACACTGTTTTTGCTCCTTGCCTTTTTCTATTTTTTCTTTTTTCCATTCCTATATCTCACAGCTCATACTATCCATGTAGCCAAGATAGATATCCTGAACAGTTTAATTTTTTTTATGTTTCAGGATAGCAGATCCTGGAAGATAATAGAGTGTTTCCCCATAAATCAAGTTAAATTGGAAGCACTTGGCAACAGTATTTTCCTGTGTATGTGTATAGAAAAGCTTTTTCATCCTCCATCTGGATGTTATGGGTAGGAATTACTGTAAATTAAAAAGTGCTTTGTTTCTGTGATGGCATCTTTATTCTTGATACTGAACAATCAGAAGAACTTCTATTCATTTTTGGTGTTATGTTAGGATATCACATTTTCTTCTCTAAATAAGGTTTATTTGCTGGAATGAAGAATGCATTTTGTCCTCAGCCTGCTAGACTGCCCTTTGCTATAATTCAATATGACGTAATAATGGTTTGAGTGTCTTTTTCTTTGCCTATATCATTTGCAATATGGGAAGACTAAGAAACCATGGCTTTAGTGCTGTTTGTCAGAAAGCCCTGAAACTGTCTCTTACCTTATACCTTCACTTTTCATCTTGTGAAGTTTACTAAAAGAGAGCAAAAGTGCTTTACATTTTGTGTGACAGTTGGCATCAAATAGCATATAGAAAAATGACAGCAAAGCTTCTCAAATAAAAGCATTGTGAAATAATATGTACAGTTTTCATGCTAAAGAAGATTTCAGTCTCTGTTGCCTCCTTAATTATAATTTAGGAGTCTCCAGCAATTTAAGAGTCTTAGAATTTGGATTCCGAAAGAGCAAATGTAGTTCAGTGGTGGTTTATATTTACTAACTGGGAGGAGGTGCTAACTATTTTCTGGCTGTATGGAACATGTAGATGTAGATTTTCGACATCTGTCCATAAGCGCACACTGTCTGCCTCACAGCTTCCTAGGTACCTGTCCTCTTGTATTGTCTTTTAAATCTCTCTACTTATTATTTCTTAGTGCTGTGCAGAATTGTGAATTTGGGCTCTTAAGTTGAACATATAGTTTATGTAGTGGAGATTTTAAGTCCCGAAGACCCTTTTAGTTTCTTTCCTAAATTACTGGAAGAGCTGAATGTCATACTGAATTTAACATACAGCAATGCATTTCATTGGCTTTTTGAGATGAGAGAATTAAAAGTCAAAGCAGCAGTGATAGAGTGAGCTACTCTTGGAATAACTACTGAAACCCTGACTTATTCTCTCCTTTCTTCTCTGGAATTCATGGAGTTACATAGGGCATGATCTAAATACTACAAAAGTCAGTTAAATATCCTTTACTGGCTATATGGCCACATATAAATTCCATGCAATTCTCAAAAAAAACTTTTGTTCAAAGTAGCATCTGAGCATATTCTAAAATATTTTGGAGGTCCATGGAATGCAAACACCTGCATAGATTGAATCTATTTGTCTAAAAGAGGGAGCAATGTTAACGAGTATTTTTACTCTTATTCTGAAACAGGGGCCTCAGCTCCTCATTTTGTGCAGGAAAGGCCTGCTTAGAAACCAAGAATCAGTTTATGTGAACATCAATGCTGTAAGCATCTCACTTCAGTTTCAACCTATAAGGATCAATATAACACAAGGAAGAGAGGAAGTGCTGCTTATTGGTCTAATTATCTATCTAGAGCCTTGTATTTTCTTTTCCCCTTAATGTTCAGAAAGTCAGTAGTAAAGCATCTTTTTTTTAAAAAAATTGTTTGAAATTAAGATAAATGTGTTAATACAACCAAATCTGCCTGTCTCTTAAAATTTAGAGTGCTATCTGAAGATGTCAAAATATGACATTGCAGTTACACCAGTGACTGCAGTTAACTATTAGGAGTTTGTAGCATATGAAGAGGTATCTGACACAAAATTGATTTGCTTGGGAGTGGAGGGAGTTACACGTGCATTGTGAAATCCCCCAGATAAGCAGGAAAAATTTGTACTAGCTGCTAACTCATTGCAACAGTATATACAAAAAAGAAATCAAACCTTGTGTTTTCTACCTTGAGGTCAATCTTTGAGGGCCATGAAAGGTATTCTTAATTATGATGCTAACATTCAGGCTAGAAGTGACCCTTTTTTAGCCTTAAAATGCTTCGCATTTTTGTTTCTCAAATAACTGTTACTTACATTGTGGATTAATGACTGTTCAGTAACTCCCTTGCAGAAAAGGAGGCAGATTTGAAGGCCTTTGTCTTTCCCCAGAAGTGTCTACAAGTGGCCTTGTCCTCTGCAGAGCTTGATGGATCACTCTGTTAATCCAGCCTGGAGAGCACCTCGGGCATGTTGTAGACTACCCCATGCCCTAGGAGTGCTCACTTCCTTCTTCCTGCCAAAATATTGACAGCTGTGAAACCCGGGCTTTCAAATGAGTCAGGCTGAGCTTCCAACAGCTCACAACCATAGGTCTCCATATGAAATTACCTTGACATGGCCCTCCAGGAGAGTGTCATTTTCATGAAGTTAGTTTTAGCTGTGGTGTGTATGAATGATATGGACATGATGTTGTGATTCCCTATTACTACTAGAAAGAACAGCTCTCTTCTCGTGTTGTTTTAAAGAATATAGGGTTCAGATCCATGCAGGCTATTGATCACTGGTCAACAAAAGAGTAAGGTCAAAATGTGTCCGCAAAAAGTACCACAGAAACTTGATGCAGATGCCTAAGTAGGTAGTTACTTATCACAGAATCACTAGGTTGGAAGAGACCTTTTAGATCATCGAGTCCAACCCATGCCCCAACACCTCAACTAAACCATGGCACTGAATGCCGCATCCAGTCTTTTTTTAAACACGTCTAGGCACAGTGACTCCATCACTTCCCTGGGCAGACCATTCCAGTACTTTATCACCCTTTCTGTAAAAAATGTTTTCCTAGTATTCAACCTATATTTTCCTTGGTGCAGCTTAAGACTTTGTCCTCTCATTCTGTCAGTTGTTGCCTGGAGAAAGAGACCAACTCCCACCTGTCTAGAACCGCCTTTCAGGGATTTGCAGAGAGATAAGGTCACCTCTGAGTCTTGATATAAAAGAATATCTACTGGCCTGTCAATAAATTGTTTTAATCTAAACTTCTTTCCATCAAATTAAATGCAAAGCACAAAATCTGTCTCTTGAGATATAATTCAATGACATTCAAAAGAGTTTATTTACATAATTACTGTTGACAATAAGAAAAAACAGATGCAATCAAAGTTATCATATCTAACTTCAAGAAGTGTTTCAAGTTTCTGAATTGTGTTAAAATAAAGGATCCTGTATTTTTGGCTTATATATGGCATATATGTTGAAGTATGCAAAACATAGTTTAAACATGTATGTGCATTAGTGTGTGTAAATGTAATAAATTAACATTCATTATATATGTGTGTATGCAAAATTATTAATGTTCTTACTAATTATGGTGAAGACTAATGTGATATTGCTTGTACAGTGCGAATATTAGAAAATCCCATTTTGGCTCCAAGTGTATTATCAATGTTAAGAGGGCAACTTTGCAACTGGGAGTATTACTAAACTTATTTTTATTGCCTATTTGTGTTTGGATTATGTAGGCATATTTTGAATCAAGCATGTGCCGTGCCAAATGGCTGGTGCGGTTTGCCGGTCATGTGGAAAAGCAAAAATCTCTATTTGATTAGGTGCTGACAGATATTTACATATATATTTCACCATTTCCAAATATGTTCATATAGTTGTAAGCACTTCTATTTTTATAAAGCTAACTCTTACTGATCATGCAGAACTGTTAATGATCCAGATTCAAAGAAACTCCAATCATTTAAGAGTGACTTCGGAATGTTGTTGCTGAAGTGCTAAAATGGAGTCTAGCAAATGCTGTCTATTAGAGGGTTGCCAGAATGCTGTCCTTGCTCATACAAGGTCTGGCTCAAGGTTGGGAGCTGTCTCTTCATCTCCCTGCACTCAAAGGTCTCTCTGGTACTTGTTTTTGTGGTTATGTTTGCTGAGTGCCAGTAAGACCAGGTGTCCTCAACAGTTCCACTGATTTTGAGCAAGCAGCCATGGGAAGTGGGAGCAGCAGCACCTCCTTTTCACAACAGCAGGGTAGGAGGGATGTTGGATTGTGTTAGGGAGGGATTATGTTCTTCTTGCACCCGAGTAAATTCAGACCCACTTCGGTCTTGCGATTGGGCAAGCGGCTCATGAAAGCAGAAGGTAAATGCTTCTCTATTTCTTCTTCCAATATTGTGCCTCTGTGCAGAAACGTATCTAAGATTAATTGTCTTGGGGAGAGAGAAAAGAAAACAACAATCATTATGTGAGTATCAGTGAGTGTGATTTTACATTGATCTTTGTTCAACACTTGTCTGGGAAGGAAATGTCTTTTTTTTTCCCAACTGGATCCCGTGACTATCTCTGTATTTATTGCAGTACTTTTTAAATGAAAATTATGTTGTTTGGAATGATTAAGACATCAAGAAGAGCTACATAAAAAATGCTGAAGTAATTTAAAGCATTGCAGAAATTATTTTGGATCACTGTGCCAGTCTTATGTGAAAAGCAGACAGCTGGCTTTAAGTAAAACATTAATATATTGCTATTGGAAGTTAACAAGCCTTCTTTAGTCAGCTGAATAACAAAAAGGCAAGAAATACCACAGAAATCAAATTCTTTGAAGAGCAGTTCTAAGTTGTCTGTTTCCTGAACTGAGATCTTAGAAAATGTTATTTTGGTCTGCCTTGCCTTTCGGTTTTTCCCTTGGCACTTAGCAAACTGCAGGTCATGTATTATGAACATAGTCTAATACCAGAGTCAGGATCTTGGCTTCATTAACTTCCACCTAAGGAGAGATGCCTCTGGCTGATACGCTCATTCATTTGGCAGTTTCATCAATTCTGGGAGAATTACTGCTTTTTCTTCTGGCCTGAAGCATTAAATTGGTCACTGAAATTGAATCTCAGGTTTCTAAAGAAGTGAAAAATATCACATAATGTGCAGTTTCTGTATTAACCAGCAGAAACCTTGTCGTAGCCTTTGTTTTGATGTAATAGTGATATACAGGTTTTAGAAAATGGGTAGCCTACAGGACTAAAGGTTTCAATCCAATTTGAAGTAAGAAGATAAAGCAATGTATGCATGCAAATATATTGAAGTGTCTCTTCCCTTTCCCTCACAAGGAAAAGGGAGAATCTGTCTTAGCTATGGACAACTTGGCATTTTCAGGATCAGTTCCCCCCTTCTTTGTAATCCATGTAAGCTTCTCCATGATCAACTGTGAATCTCCACAGCACCTTCTGTTCCCCAAATACACACTACTTTTGTGGCCAGGTTGTATGAACACTGGCTGGAAACCACCTTGCAATGCATTAATTACAAATGTAGAGACTGCCAGTGGAATTTCTAGGAGTGCTTGGCATCAAGTAGAACTGAAAAGAAGTAGAAAGTCTCCCTTTATAGTCTGCCTCCTGTGCTAAACCCTGTGGTTTGCAGCTTGTGGTTCCTCTTACTAAGCTGATGGGTCGTGCCAAGGGAACCTTTATAGTCCACAATTCCTAGGAGCACTTTTTATGGAAGTATTTGTTCTTATTTTGTTGATTCCCCCCTCCTATTACAAAGCAGATCAGTTTTAAGATAATTTCTTGCATCTTTTTATATCCCTCAAAGCCACCGGCAGCTTTGATTCTTTTCTTCCTTCCTTCTTTCCCTCCCTCACACCCTCCCTCTTTTGTTCCCATAACCTAGAGGCATTTTATTTTCTAATGTATAGTTTTCTCCTCTTTTATCAGTCTTTGATTATGTTATTGATCATGGTTGTTCAAGTCACTCTCCTTCACCAAATATTGGCATGACTAAGTGGCTGTAGATGTCCACTTAACCCCTATGTTGCAGAAATAAAATTTCCTTTTGTTCTGTTGGAAAACTATGTCTTTCCTCCAAGTTTCTGGTGAAGAAATAAGATGTTTTCTCTAAGTGAGTTAAACATTTTTTGGGGCATTTGCACAATTAATACTGTTCCACAATTAGAGCATATTTAGATGTCTTGAAAAAAAGTAGCTTAATTATAATTACATCATTCACTTCACCATCTTCTTTACAGGACATAAAGCTTTGGTATTGGCAGTTTAAAAGTCAGAGGGAATGAAAGCTGGCCTGCCTAGGACTTGGGCTCCATTTCTATAGCCAGTAAATACTGGGAAGTCTTCCAAGTGTATTGTGCTTGAACAGAACAATTAAAAATAATAACCATATCTATATATACTATAAGATGTACAATTTGTAGCAGAAGTATGAGGCTAACAGATTTATGTGTAGAAGCTGGATTTAAATGCGCTGTGAATGTGCTTATGTCAAATAAAAGTGGAATTTTCGTTTTTAAGGCAGAGTCAAGGCAATGTCACATTCTACATTAGCTTGGTCCCATTATTTGTTGGTATATGACTTATGGAAGCTACATGGCATGCAGCTGCATTTTGTCATGCATTTTGATGGTGTATTTTTTTAATGTTTGTATATGTTGTATATATTCTATAAATTCTGTGTAAGATGGAGTTGTCTTAGAATACGTACCTGGGCTTGCACTAACATAAAATTGAGATGATTATAGTTGCTAATAAAGTTGAGATGGAAAGTGCAGGATTATTTTACTCATTATTAAAACAATGAATTTCTGAAATTAGAATTCAAAAGCCTTCATTCTTTTTTTTTTTTTTTAAATTTTGCGCAGAGTTTTAGTTAACTACTTGAGGGCCTGATCTTTTCATTCTATTATTATAGACTCCTATGGTAATGTTGTGGTTCAGTATACAGTCAGTCCTTGTTGCCTCTCCAGTGACTCTAGCAGAGGAGCCTTGTAAACGTGCATTTGAGGGCCAGAGTTCTAGAAATAGTTTCTAAGACTGAAGTCCTGAAGTATGCTGGTGGAAATGAGTTCTGATTCAGTTGATGAGTTATGAAGGTGCACATTTACACTTTGATTCAAATGTCATGATTTTAATGTTTAGTTTTCACACATTATGCTTCTTAAATAGTGCCTTTAATTTTCATTTTTCCTGAGGAACAGTATCTCAAGTCTCTGGAATTTTATCTGTATTATTTTTACGTTCCTCTTTATAACATCAAGTTGTCAGTCCATTTCACTCATGCACAGTCGGCCATCTGTCCAGATACTTTCCCTTGGAATGGTGCTCGATATTGCATCCACTTGGGTCATAGTTCCTTTCAAATATTATTTTGTTGTTATCTGCTGTGTAGCTAATGGTGAGAGCAGACACCTGTTGTTTGCAGCTTTGTCAAAGAGCTTTCCAAAGAAAGAGGGCCTCTTCTAATCTTTTTACAGCAAATCAGAATTTCTTCAGTTCTGCAGGTTCTTCATGCTGATTTTTTTTTGGCATGGTGCAATATTCTTTTGTGTTAACCTTGGCTGACTGCCACTTGTCCACCAAGCCACTCTTGGTCCCCCTCCAGGGACATGATGGGAAGAAATATTCATTGAAAAGTTCATGGATACAAATAAGGGCAAGGAGATTTCTTACTAATTACTGAAGAGGGCCAAACAGGCTTGACTGGAGGAAGTTATTTTAATTCCTTTTATTTCATTGCCAGTTAATTGTTACAGAGTAGAATATTGGGAAACATTTTAAAACTAAGAACAGCTTGCACCTACCCTTCCCTTCTTCACAGGTGTAGAGTCCTCTCACCTCTTCCTGTTCCTCCCCATGCACAAGCCCTGAGTGATGCAGGGAATGGGGAATAGGGGTCGTGATCAGTTCATAATGCTTCATCTCTGCTGCTCCTTTCTCCTCACGCTTTTCCCTTTCTCCAGCATGGAGTCCCTCCTCGAGGATACAGTCCTTCACAAAATTCTCTATACTGCGTCTTTCTCAGTAACTGCAGTGCTTCAGGAATTGCTCCAGTGTGGGTTCAGGTCATAGGGTTCAGTCATGCAAGAGTGGAGTGCTCAGTGTGGGCTCTCCACAGGCTTCAGCTTCCTTCAGGGAATTTCCACATAGTCCAGTGTGGAGTGCAGGTGCAAGTCTGCCCTGATGTGGACCTCCATGGGCTGCAGGGGCACAGCTGCTTTGCCAAGGGCTTCACCACAGGCTGTAGGGCAATCTCTCCTCCTGTACCTGGAGCACCTCCTGTCCCTCCTCCTGCACTGATGTTGGTGTCTGCAGAACTGTTTATCTCAGATATTCTCACTCCTCTTTCCAGATGCTGGACAGCATCTTTTTTACTATTTCCTAATTCTGTTATCCTAGAGGTGCCACCATTATTGCTGATGTTCAGCTGTGGGCAGCAATGGGTCTGTCTGGGAGCTGGCTGGCATTGGCTCTTCTCACAGAACCCCCCCTAAAGTGCCCTTCCCTTTCTACCAAAACCTTGCCATGTAATCCCTGTAAAAATATTAAAAATTGGGATGTATGATGTAGGGAAATAAAGTTATATTAACAGTATTAACAGCTACAAATATTTTGGAGCCAAGCTGTTTAATTAAAAGAACCAATCCTCTGCTTCCTTCTGGTAGCCTGTGTTTTCATAGGGAACTTTGCTGCATGGAATAAATTTTTGGAACTTGGTTTTCTTTCTGGTATCCTGCCTTTCTCTCCAGGCCTTTCTCCTCTTCAGTAAGAATTTGTTGTAACATTTTGCATTTAAAGACTTCATTTACACTGTTTGTCCTGAGCTTGTATCAGGATTATCCCTAAACATGAGACAGAGATGGCATGTCTTGTATAACTCATCAGACTAAGTACTCACGACTGTGGGGTTTTATTGAATTGGATATGGCACTCCTTGTTGTGTGTGCATGTATGCTGAATTGTATTGCATTTATTCCTGATAAACTAGTGTCACATGTAGAGTGGAAAATTTTGATGAAAGAGAAGCTCATAAATGTCTTTAACATCACTGGGAAAGGAGTTTTTTGATGAGATATATCTGTTAAAAATCTCTGAGCAAAAGCATCTGTCCCAAATATTGGTACTTTTGATTTGCGTCAAAGACACCTAAAACTTAATTTGATGTGTCTCATGGGCCGTCCTTGAAATTCAAAACAATTAACAAATACTTAAGACCAGCATCAGCAATTGAAAGCACTGGAGAGACAGAGAGAGCCTCTAGGGCATCAGAACTTTCCATAATGAAAGCTATTTGCTTTTATTTTGTTCTCTTTTTGTCCTTACATTTTTCAGATCTGCTTGTGTCGTGTTAAGTGACTAGAGTTCATGGTTTTTCTACATTGTAGTGTGTTTGTGTAAGTCTATATTTGGGCTCTTAGGATTGGTTTTGCTCTAATGGCTAAGTACTGTAAGTGTCTAAACAAAGAGGAATTTTTGAAAAATCAGAACTGCTTGTGAATAAGAACAGAGTATGAGAGGAGGCTCTGCTACATCTGTGACACAGAATGCTGGGAACAGGGCTCTGACTGTCCTCAAGAGAGGAGAATAGGAGTTTTACAAGAAACAGGTGCTGGAGAAGAAACTGCCAAGCCCTGGGAGGAGCCATGCAGAAAGTCATGCCAAAGCCTGACAGAATTGGTGTGATTGTGATATTGTGCAATATTAATTTGGAAAGAGCTTAGGCTAACTAATCACCCTTTTCAAGTTAAGGCTGCACACTTCGTGTTAACTTTACACGTATGTGGATTTGCTGAGATGAGATTCAGCATGGTCCTCCTTTACTGCTTTTAGGGTTATGTCTTTGAGTTTGGGAGCTCGAAATTTGTCACTCTTGAAAACTTCTTCACCATATGTGGTGCAGAAAAATGAGGCATATCATTCCCTAACTGGTTGTTGAGCAAGCTGCTTTGTGAGCTGAGCAGGAGATGAAGGGGTTATAGTGCTCTATAGTCCCTCTCTTTTGGTTCTTTATGGTCCATGACAATTCAAGGGTAGATATCAGTGATTTAGTTTTTCCATTCAGAGAATGCCAACAATAATTGTAGTTATTGCTTTAAAATTTTGAAAATTCAGTACAAAGCATCCCAATATCTTACAGAAGACTCTAGTGCCATGTGGAGATAGTAGGATATGACAGTGTATTATCATCATAGTGCCTAGTTAGCATGTACTGCTGCTGTATTTCTCTTTTTTCCACCCAGCTTTATGGAGTTTGCTTCAATTCTCTTTTACTGTTTCTTAATTTAGCCTGTAACCTCTGTGAAGTAAGTTGTTTTCAGAAAGCAAGTGTTTATATTGCAATGATGTATTTGCATTGCTCTCATTTTGCTTTGTAAGCTCTTTCTTTGTGTTCTGTGAGCAAGTGATTAAAGCCAATAAGGGTGAAGAAAGATTGTGTGGGTGAAGCTCTGATTTGAGACACTGGCAAAGACAAGATTAATATTGAATCAGCAATGAGGCATTTGATTTTTGGGCTATTTACTTGCTCTTTTGCATCATAGACCTTTGTCAAAATGAATTAATTGGTATTTGGTTTAATTATCACTTTGCTATATCAAAATATATGTCTATGTTACTGTCTTTACCCACAGGAGAGTAAGTGGGGTGAGGGGTGTTGGTTTTGAGTCTGAAAGGCTTGCAGACCTGAATCAGTAAGTGCTGGTTAGCTAAGCAGCAGAATGAAGGTGTTTGCTCAATCAGTTTCAGCAGAAGCAGCTATTACTCAGTTTATTTGAGTTGATCTGCACTGATGAGGATAATAACCAGTTTGGCATACCCTCTTTGTTTCCCTGCCACTAGCCAAAAGTGCTTGAATAACGTGATTGATACTTGAGCCTAAATCTTATTTTAGCAAATCTGAAGGGCTGCTAGACATACTGGAGGAATCAGTCAAAGCAGGGACACTTGCAGGTCTTTGGGCTCTGTTTGCATCTAAATTTGCACTTTTTACAAATAATTGTTCCCTGCAATTTTTATAGGGCAAAAATATTAGAGTATCAAAACATCTTCTGAAACCTGTGATTTGTGTTGGTTCACTTGAGGCTGCTTGCTTTGAAGGCTTACTGTACTAACTTGGATGTTTTTCCTCTTCACCTCTTTTGGTTCTGAGGAAACCCCTATAACTTCTGAGAAGCATGCAAAAAAATAAAGTTACACATGACACATACTGTAGTTTTAATTCTAGACTGTTGTTAATGCTTTCACAGTTTCTTTCATTCCCTATAGTTACCACTAAGGGGGCAGTTCATCTGGAATGCTTTTTGCTGAAGTGGAATTGTAATTTCAAGGCAGTGAACTATAAACTTAAAAAAGATCAACTTAAAAACTGTTGATTAGTGTTCTGCACATGTGTTATATAGACCAGCTTACAGACATCTGCCCTTAAAAATACAAATGCATAAAGGGTGTATATTCTAGCCTAATCTTCACAGATTCAAGGATGATGGTTAGAGTAGACAACATGCATTATTAATCAGATGAAATGCCATTGCCATGACTGTGCTGATACCAGTAACCATTTCTAGCCTCCTTTGCAGTGAGTGAAGCCATGGCTGTTGCATACCTGTTACTCCCAGACTGAATGCTTACACGTTGCTAAGTCTGCCCGTGCAAATGAGCACATAAACCTCCTCAGTGTGTGTGGTCTGTCTGTAGCAGCCTCCATCCATCTCCATCACTTTCCTGGTGCAGGCTTCCTTTCAGTGCTTCTGCATCTTGCCCTCTTCTCAATGATGTTTCCAGAAAGCTGGCCACATGGGATGAAACATTATTCTATCCGGTGAAGCTTGCTTTTTAGGCAGCACAGAGCTGAGGTACTGAGCCTGCAGTCTCACTCTCTGGCTTCAGATCAGGCAACAGACAAGGCTTGGTAGCAACCGCTTTCATCTTGAAAAGGAGTCCTCGTTAATCTCTTAAGTGTATTAGAACAACAAGGGAAGAACATTCATGGTGCTTGTTATGGGTGCGATTGCCAATTTGATTTTATCAATAATTTGCCAGAGCCAAATTATGATATAAAAACAAAGTACAAAATTTATTTGGCGCAAATTGACAAAATTTCGATAAGCCACGGATCGGACAGAGTCTAGCCCGGGAATAGACCCTGGGTGCCTTGCTAAACAGCTCCAAGCACTGGCAGCTTCGAAGTGTAGCGAGCACACCGAGCTTTCTCCATGTAGGTCTTTTTATCCCATTTTTCTTGCCGCGGGCTAGGAAGTCTATTGTCCTTTTCATAACCAAACAAGTTCCAAAGGTTTCTCCGGTCCAGTAGAATGGTATCTGATGGTAGGTGGTCCTGTCCTCGATGTCTTCGGGAATAATTCATCGACTTTTGGTTTTGTGCTAGACAGGATTAATCTTAACAGTACACAGTCACATCCCGAGAGAGATATCCTTATCATCACCCTGAATTCCGATACTCAGTTCTTACTGGAAATCTCTTTTGCAAACTGAGAGGTTTCCCAGAACTGTTTTAAAATTCTAAGCAGTGTGTTCCCCCCCCTTCAGTCAGGGGATCCAGGTGTGCTGCTGATGACATAATTCCCTGTGTGGCTGCAATTGTGAAACTAACTGTCTCTGTTGGGTTTTTACATGTAAATAGAGTCTATCGGTGTGGTAGGCGTTGGTGCTTTGCTGCACTGATTTTTCTTGTGTATTTCCTTGAGAACATGTCCAAACGTAACTCTCCTTCTATCCCTTTTTACTTTAGCATTTATCTACCTTATTTTATACTATTCTGAATCTATTCTTCTACTCTAATAAATATGAATTTTGACACTCATTTATAACAGTGCTGAATAAACAAGCCTGTTAATGACTGCTGAGTAATGCTAAACTGTAATAAGAGAGCTTTATAGTTGTTTTTTGTTTTCACACATTAATCTATGTTTTGTGAGATCTCCTGAGTCTTTATTTTGTCCACTTTTTGAGAGTGAAGAACATTATCAGATAGTTAAGGTGTCCAACTTCCAAACACTTTTTTTAATTTCTGGAGTGGTGTCCTTGTAGGAAAAGAGCAGGGGCATTAGGACAAAACTGCTCTGTTTGCTGCTGTCTATCTGAGGGTCACCAGTAGTAAGGCACTGGGGAACTTGAGTACACGGCTGCCTTTCAGACTGAAAGCAATTTTGATGTCTTGCCATGCCAACCCACTAGGAACTGCTGTCGCACTTCATCTTCAGAGAATTTCCTCCCAAGTTCCCAGATGTGCATCAGAAAATATATTATATATCCCACCATATAAGGACTGATAACTCTGCTGGCAGATACAGTGGGTAGATTTGCTTCCAGTGTCCTGTACATGTCATGTGCAATTCTCAGGAATTTCCTATATCTCCTGCCTGCTCTCACAGCAGTTGCCCACACGTCTGTGATTGTCAGCTACATCAGCAGTCAGGAAGCACAACTGAATTGTAAACAGTTTGACAGTTTGAACTTGATGGAATGACTGTCCTGAATGTTTTCCTTGTAAGTAGGTGTTGCATCTGGTATGTGCTACTACAGTTCTAGGTGATAAAGATCACAAGTCAGACCACATAATCTAGGTGTGATGTCTTAAAATTTCATTTTCAGGAATTTTTTTGTGTGTGTCCATAGATTTCACTTTATGTTTCAATTCAAGTAGAAAGTTCTTTATTTCCTGGTAGAAATTGGTTTGTATGGTACAGCAAATGGACAGTTCCTCCCACTGGCAGCTCACAGCTATTCCCTTATGGGTTCAGTAGCACACAATAGCATTTCAGTAGTGCAATGAACTAAGTTTTTTGGGTTTTGTGTTGATGGGCTAGTGTTTTAGGTAGACTGTGAACATTTTCCCAGGAAATGTGAGAAAAGTGTAGTGAAACTGTAGTTTTAAGTAGTTTATACCTCAGCAAGATTTCTTGAAACAAAAGTCACTTCTTCAGTTCAAGGCTGTTTTCTGAACTAAATAAAAAAGACCTGCAAAGAAGAGGGGGTGCATGAAAGCTTTGAAGAAAAGGTCAGAGGAATTCTTTAAAATGAAAAACATTTGGCAGGCTGCCTGTAGGTGTCATTACAAGCTGTCTTGTGTGTACCCAGAGGCCTAATCTTGGAAACAATTAAGTGCAGACATGTGAGTAACTTTAATTGTGTGCCTGCCAAATCAGTAAGACAAGCTGAAATCTTTCAGCATTTGCAAGATCTTTAGTTTATATGTTTCCCCTTCAGCTTTTAAAACAAAACAATGTAAATGAAACATGGGAACTTGTCTAATATAACTTTAGTGTTATATTGCAAGGCAATGAAAAGTTCTTTTACATGATACTTGTGGGTGGGTTTTTTTTTGTTTTGTGCTCTTACTAGGTTTATTTTGTTAAATACATCAGTAACTATCATAGTTTCTGCTTTCCTTTTCCTTCTCTGATAGACTTCTTGATCTTAAATTGACATTTCACTTCATTTTGTGTGTTAGAGAAAATACTGTCTTTCAGGTCCATATGTGTTACAAACTAGGTGGTTTGCAAATAGTATCAGTGCATTTTCTGAAAGTAAAAATCAAATGGTGAGCTCTGCTGGGAAAAGAAATCAGTCTAATTACCTGGTTAATTGCATTTGTATTGTGCTATATATTGCACTGAGTGCTGCAGAGTATCTCACAATAGATCATAGCTTATCTCTATTTTAATCTATCTTATAGGGTTCCCCTACAGGAAAGTAGAACCACTCCTTTTGCTTGGTTTAAGCATCACTGGAGGGTGAAGAATAAGTACTTGAGCATGTGTATTGAGGATGGATGGTTAGATAGACAGAGTTACAACCCATAGTTTGTTTTTTTTGTTTCCCCTTGGTCAAAAATATTGTTGATCAGTGTAAAGAACACTTGCATTAATATAGCCTGTTCTAATATAGTTTGGTTTGGTTTTCTTTGTATTAATTTCTAAGCACATGAAATTATTTCATCCTTTGTAATGGCTATTGTCTCAGACTGATTTGAGTGCTTCATCTTTATTTTATTTTGCCACTTTTTTCAATATTCAGATCTAGCAGTACTGTGGTTAGATGCAAAACCTGTATTGGAACACCCACGTGAAATTTTACAAGAAATCTGTTACTGGGATAAGAATAGGAAATTTTTTTTTTCCCCTGTATGGGTTTCTGCTTGTTTGTTTGTTTGTTTTTAGCCTCAGATTGTGTTTTGTGTAGCACATAGTGAAACTGAAGAAATCCATTTCTGTAACAAACCGAGTCTTGAGGGTTCTGTGTTGCTTTAATTCTTTGTGTTCTTTGCCCCCTTTAGAGAGAAGAAATTGAGCAATGCCTTCTTCTACTTCCCTCTTCTATAAAATTCCTTTTCTTTTTAACTTCCATCAGGCTATATGTTTAGTCCATATCAAGATCCTCACTTGTTCTCATTCTCCAGTCTCCCCACTTGCCCCAGCCAGACCCTGTATTTTGATTAGCTTTCTATAGAAAGCACACTGCAAGATTTTCCTCCTACTTTTTCTCCCCAGCCTCTTCATGCCTTCTCTGTCACAACACAATCCTGTTTCAATGTCTTCTGTAGTAACTGCAGATAACCCTGAGACCATTTTATGGCTTCTTTCAGGTTTATGGAGAATCCTGTGCTTAGACTTCTGTTTCTCCAATCAGCTTTTCCTTAAGTCCATCCTTCATCTTCTTCACTTAACCTTTGCTCCATTCCCCCTGTTTCAGACCTGCCAACCACATATGTCAGGATGTTCTTCTTCAAGTCTTGTCCTTTTTGGCATCACTGAGTGCTTGTCCCTCCTGCTTCAGACTCTAGAGTTGTTTCAGCAGTACAGAATGCCCTGGCTTTCTCACCAGCACATTGTCAGATGCCATCAATCACATCAGTGTCCTTTTCTACTTCATTCACACCTCACTGAATTATCTCATCTGACTACATTAATCTGTCAAATAAAAGGTTAACTTGGAGATTTCATCATCTTCTACAGCCAATTCTTGTTTTGTTGAAAGTAAATCTGAATGGGTTGAGAGATAAACCCCCTGTATAGCCACATGTAATTGCCCTGATATCAATCCATCCTAACTTTACCTTGCAATGTACTTCTGGAATTCATTATGTGCAGTGTTCTGGAATCAATTACACTATTAGGATGACATTGTATTTGGCTTCCTGAATTTTCACCCTCTTACAAAAATGTTCCAATTAAATACTTTAGTTATTGGTTCTTCTGGGTGATTCTTCATGTCAGGAGCACATCACAGCAAGCAGTTCGGGCATCTGCTGAACTGATAAGGATATAATAAAGACTTTTTAATAAATTTTTTACATCCTGAAATGTACTATTTGTTTTTCTTAAAATAAAATACGTAAAATATACCGAATTAGTAATGAAAGTCAGATACAAAATTTGTTGCTGATTGTGTACCACTGAGGTGTTTTTCAGGAGCTGTCTTAGTGACACAATCCTTTAGTAAGCAGGAAAGTCTATTTTTGGTCTGACATAGTTCTTTTCATGTCAGAGAAATTATCTTTTGTAGGCTTCCCTTCCCTCCTTCCTTCAGGTTTCTGTTGCTCAATGGAAATTAGCTGCAACTGATGATGCTTTTTATGGAAGTCCCCATATGTGGTGTGCAAGTGGTTTTGCACAAAACCCACACATCAGAGTGCTGACTGAAACTACTGGAGTAGAGTCAATTGTCGGATGCTGCTGTCCTGTTGTTTGTTAAACCTTTTCTTGGCATTTAACGGGGTGAAAATAATGTCACATGAGACTTTAGTCATACCAAATGTTACTCTGAACATAAACATCATTGTAGAATTGAATAGATAGCGAATTACACAACTTGTTGTTCCAAAGAAGTATTTCAGCCCCTGTGTGATCATGCTTCTAAGTTTTGGATGTGCCAGTGGCAATATATTCTTTGTAAAGGCCATTGGGATTGATAATTAGTGAAAATTAGAACCCCCCAAGTACCTCATCCTACAGCAAGACTGTAGGTCACTGCAGGATCACTGAAGGTGAGAAAGAGAAAGAGACATCTGCACATTGGTGAAATTCCTGCTAATGGCATTTTTCAAATGCAGTGATGATTCACTGTGTGAAAATGGTCTTCTGTATCCCCTAGCAACCAGAAACAAAATGTCTCTGTTCTTGTCTGCTGGCCTTCAAAAACACATATGAGAAGTGATTTGTTTTCACAAGACAATCATGCAGCATTAGAAGCCTGCTCCCATCCATTCTTCATCAAGAGTAAACACAAAGTAGACAGTTCATTCTAACTCTTGATTGAGTTGTAGGGCAAATCTTTTTTTGAGAGGTGTGTGGGGTTTTTTTTCAGTTTTGTTCTTTGACTTTTTAATGCATGAAAAATAAAACTATTTCTTATGCAAATTACTGCTAGTATTTAATATACTCTTGAAATTTGAGAGATGTGACTTTTGTCCTCAATTTCTGAGACTTCTATAGCAACACAGTATTTTATTATTTCTCACTCAGCATGCTGTTGAATTTTATTCTTTAGTATGTTTAGGAGAAAAAAAACGTGAAACTTTATATTTCACAAAACATGTAAAAATAAGGAACGCTTTCTTTAAACATAATATATCAAATGAGTGGTGTACCTTTGTGTAGGCAGCTGAAATTCAGCAAGTCAAATACTGAAAAGATTGTGTCAAAATAAGCACAAAAGACATAAGTTCCTTTTTTCAGGCTTGTTTTTCAGCAATCACACCCTTTTCTCTTTCCTCACAGCATCTAGCAACTGATGCTATTTTTAGAAATTATTCTGATAATAATCACTCAGCAAACCTTAGGCTGAGTTGTTAAGAATACTGTACTCTTAGCTGGAGAATTGCATGATGATGTACAAAAGGCTTTGACCTTTTCAAATCTCCAGTTTCCCTATTTTGCTTTACAAATGTAAAGCATGAAGGGGGAAAAAATGGGTTTTATCCAGAGGAGGTGCTTATTGCACAGTTACAATTTGCATTTACAGAGCAGTGGGTTTCTTCCAGTTTTGAAATAGTTTGGTTGTATTTCAAACTAGCAATTGTGTGAAGAATTTTTTTGTGGTAAGTTAGATGAGAGCAGATCATTCTCTGTGTATGTTCGTGTCCTGACTAACTGCAGTAGTAGTTCCCTGCCTGCAGAGTCTGTTGGGGAGAAGATTCTTCAGTCCTGGAAGAATTGGCTGGCTTTGGCTTACAGATGAATTCAGCCTTGCTTATACAAGTGGTGTAAGATAAAGGTTAAATTTGTGCACCTGAGGCACAGATTTAAATGAGAAGCAGCTGAAGAAAAACATAATATGTCTTGAAAAGTATTTAAATTATCATAAGAATTGAAATTTGAATTCATTTTATACTATAAAGCATTAATCAGCTTTATTTATAAATAAATTCAAATTAGACTGCATAAGTGATCATACTGCTTGAAATAGAAAATAAAGTTATCAATGCTATTTTGATGTTCATGCATTTCTGCATTTTTACATTTTTTCCCTGCATAATTTTTCCTTGTATTTTTCCACTGCTGTTGATTCCATAAATTGAACTTTATTATTCACTGTTTCAGGCCCCATTTATATATGACACTCCATGTAGGCAGTACCCTTCATCTGCTTGAAGGGGCTTGCAGAAGAGGAACATCAGTAACTGAAGTTTATGACTGTTGGGCATAAGTCACTGCTGCATAAATCTTTTGAAGTCTGTCCTTCAAATCTGTCTTTTTGAAGATTAGGAATTCTGTGATATCCTGTGTTCAAGAAACAAAAAAAACCACAAACATTTTAAAGGCCATTTAGTCCAGTCTCCTTCAATGAGTTGAAGGAACATCTTCCACTAGGTCAGGTTGCTCAGAGCCCCATCCAACCTGACCTTGGATGTTTCCAAGGATGGGGCACAACCTCTCAGTGAAACCTGTTCAGTGGTTCACCACCTGCACAGTAAGCAACTTCTTCCTTACATCTAAGCCAAATCAACTTTTAGTTTAAAACCATTATGTTTTGTCCTACTGCAACAGCCCCTGCTTAAGTCTGTCCCCATTTTTCTTACAGACCCTCTTCAAGTGCTGAAAGGCTACAGTGAGGTCTCCTTGGAGCCTCCTCTAGGCTGAAGAAACCCACTTCTCCCAATCTTTCTCTTTTCTGTTGCTTATCCATCTGTGTTGCCATCAACCCCTGGGGTTGTCCCAGTCCAGGTGCAGCACCTTGCACGTGGCCTTCCTAAACTGCATAAGGTTCCATGGGCCCACTTGTCCTGCTTGTCCAGGTCCCTTTGGATGGTATCCTGTCCTTCTGGTGTGTCTGTCACACCTTGCAGTTTGGATCCTAGTTGCATTAAAAAAAAAAAAAAATAGTGACATTGTAAAAACAAAGTACTTCTGTTTTAGGAAACTTGGAGTAAACATATGAGAATTAATAGTATTAATGGTGTATTTTGTGTGATTTTGTAGTAGTCCTCTGAAAAATGCATACCTGCAAGTAGCTTTATAATACCAAAACCATGGTATTTTTATTTCAGGTGTATGGCTAAAACCTTTCTAAAGCATTCAACAAGAATCCTATGAGAATTTTCACTTTCCTTGAGGAAAACCATACTTAAATGATGAGAATTTTGTGTCGGATTTTTGCTTAAATCTATCAAAAAGCTACAACATGGCTTTACTTTTTGGTTTTCTGCAGTTTAGCCGTGAAACACTCTAATTTGCAGAAAACAAGCAAATAAAAAGCAATGTAAAAATTGTGTTCGCTGTTAATATCTTGTTTTTGAGAGCCATTAGTTGAAGTTGCAAATTCTTCTTTTTTAAAAATGTGTATTAATGGGGTTTTGTTTCATGTAAGAGTTTCCAGAGCTGGTGCTGAACTCCATGGCTCTGCTTAGGAGAAGGATTGAAACTGCTTCTGGGCAGCTGTCCATTGCCCTTTAATCCAGGAACCATTTAGACTTTATACTACTGAAGAGTAATCAGAACTGAGTGAAAGAAATGGAGGCATTAGACTAGAAATGATTGAAACCTGGCAGCAGATTTTTTTTTTCTGATCATATGTGGGCAGCTTCCAGACCCTTTGCAATATCCTAGTTCTGCAATAAGAGTTCTGTATGTTAAAAAAAAAATACTGAGAAGCTTTTAAAGGCTATCATCATGTGCTCTGATTGATGCAGGACTTAGGGCAAAAAAGGTCCGCAGCCATTAACTGAAAGTTAAAATAGATGGGCATGGGGGATTGATTTTAGTATTTCCTCAATATTGTTCTCTTCTTTTGAAAATGAAGTGTTCCACAGGTATATTTTTGCATCTTTGGTGTATGTGCTTAAAGTTTGTTATATTTTATCTGTTGCCTGTATTCCAGTGCAAAAACCATTTGTCTCTGTTCTCAGGGCAGCCTCCTTTTCAAGAGTCTTCTTTGTATGCAATAACTGATGCAGCCATAATAAATTGCCCCAACTTTAAGAGGCATGATAAAGCAGACTGGTGAAATTTTTGTGTTGAACTTCCCACTCCTGAAATGTTGAGAGCAGCAGTAGGATAAGAGCTAGAGTTCAGCAGGAATAATTGTGAGCTGGGCTTTTCAGGCCAGCTCTGCTGGTGGACGTCATTTAAACCCGGGGTATTTCAGCTACCTGTGATCTGTCAGGGGATTGTTTTATGTGCTTTTGGATGCCAGTTTCTTTTGGAGTTCTTGAGGGTTGTAGGAAGAAGAGGGGGAACCAGCTTCTGCTTGTCAGTGGGATGGCAGCAGTGACAACCATGGGGCCTCTGTGCAGCAGCCAGGAGGTGTTAGCACCTGCCAGCACCTCTGTGGTGCCGAGCAGGGACTCTGCCAAGGAAAGCTTCTGTTTTTACCAAAACTGAGGCTACAGAGATTCCTGTAAGCAGTGGCAGCTGCTGAGAGCTAAAATCACAGTGGTGGAAGTGAGGGGAAAAGGAGCAGATAAAAGTAACTTGCTGGAGCCATGCAGAGAGGCTGCCATCAGATAAGCCAGAGTGCCAACTGCTCCATGGCATAATGGGAGTATGGATAAACTCCTAGCCTGTAGCATGAGCCTAGGAGTTTGTTGACATGTCTCCTCATTTCCTTTGTCTCCTGCTGATTTATTTTTTGTAGTTTTACCAAAGCTGTTGCAAGGAATACTGATTTATCACATGGTGAGTGAGCCAGCACCTTAACCTTGCTTTGTAAAATTACAGAACTAGAAAAAAACAATAAAATGTATTAATGCAGTAGTAGAGATCCCGGTAACAATACCTCCAAAGAAAACAGACAGTATTATTATTTTTCAATTGTTTTTCATTTGAAAGGCTCTTTATATTTTATTGTAGTTAAATGAATGTGAAAGGTGTGTTCAATTTTTCACCCTGGTTTCCCTATTAATGTTGAAGGGTAGGAAGAAATTATGCTCATTTGTATTCCTGGACTTAATATAAATGAAAAATGAATATTTTATTGCTAATGGCTTTATACAATGCTATTCTGATATCTCAGCAAATTTAGTATATAATTCTATGGCAAAACATAAATATAATAAAAAAAAGCTGAGCTGAGTGCTCTAAATATAACAATAATGCAATGCCTAAATACTAATACAGCAGCTTTTAACTCCTCTATTCCTTTGGAAATGGTATCAGTTTCTTAAACAGTGTAGCTTGTCCTCCCCAGACTTCACAGAGCTTGAGGCTGAGAACTATGTCAAAATGAAGGTTCTTTATAGCAAAACTCTACAACTTTTTCACATATTCATTATTTTACCAGCTTCACTGTGTGTGTACCTTTTCAGTAGCAAATTAATTGTATAGCAGCTACAGAAGGACAGTCAATATTGTGTGTACTTTTGAATCTAAGTGTGTGTATATATATATGTATACACAGTATTTACTTTAGATATGTTAGATGTATTTTATTATATGTATTAGCCTCTATACAGACTGAAAGAGATGGATGTTTGCCAAGGGAAGGGAGAAGGGTAGAGAAGGTGGGAATACTTTTGGGTTCAGAGGGATGGCACAACAGGGCAGGTATTGGTGATGGAATGGGTGCAGGAGTGGGAGAAATGGGAATAGGAGATGCTGTGCAAGTAAAGTAAGAGGTAAGAAAGAGCAGGCAGTCTTGAAGATAGTCTTGGGAGTGCTGGGGGATGAGAGTCTGGGCATGAGCTGGCAATGGGCACTCACAGCCCAGAAAGCCGAACATGTCGTGGGCTCATCGAAAGCAGTGTGGGCAGCAAGGGAGGGAGGGAGGGCATTCTGCCCCTCTGCTCTGCTCTGGTGAGACCCCACCTGCAAGGCTGCGTCAGCTCTGGGGTCCCAGCACAGGAAGATCTTGTTCAGCACTGGAAAGGAGAAAGGAAAACAAGTGGAGCTGGAAGGACTGTGGAGAGCTTACTGCATCTGGGGTAGTTTCTACAGAACCTTCTGACAGGGTGGGAATGGAAGTTCCTGTTGTGCCTTACCCTTAATCCTTCCCTTAAGAATGAAAGCTGCTGTGTTAAGGTGAGAATTCAGCAGATCACCTTCTTACAAAATCAAGGAATTATTGTTCTGCCTTGACCAACTCCACTGTGGAATCTGTTTGTTAAACTAAAAAGTGGGCTTAGCATTCTAGAAACTGTCTGTGGTAATCAGAATTTCTACATTTCAGAAGATGAAATAATGCCTTCTATATATATGCCACATAAATTCAACTTTCGAAAGTCGTTACTATTGAAAACACTGTGGAGCAAATAACATAGCAAAACTCACTAATTTTTTAGCTTTTACTTCTATCAACATTATACAGAAGAAGTGCTGCAGCCTTGAAAAACGTATTTCAAATTGTAAAATGTCACTTGCTTCTTTTCATGTAGTGTGAAGAAAACACCCAGCCTGTCTTCCTTGATTTAATAGCAGATACATACAGATGTTTAAAATGTTTCCTTTAAGCTGTTATTGGATAATTCAGGATAGTTTTGAGAATGAAGCTACTGCATCCAAATAAGTTAAAATACCCTGTCAGGAACATTTCCATACTAAAATTGTAAAAACCCTTCTGAGAACTGATGAAGAAGTGAGAATAATTGCAATCACAACATTTAGGAAGTGCAAAATAGCTTGTTAAAACCTCAATGAAATGCATAGCAATTGAAGGCATCTGAATCTTTTTTTTTGGGAATGACAGAAAAATAAAACATAGCCTCAGATTAAAACATAGTTGTGAAACTCTGGCAAAGTTGTCCATGATGCTTACAAAGTAAAACAAACTTAGGAAACAACTGGACAATTTAGCAGAAAATTATTAATGGAAGTCAGGTTGGCTTCATTGCGTTCAGATTTAAAAAATAAGTTGTGTCAATATTATGGAACATGCCCTCATTTAGATGAAAGCACTGTAAGTCAGGGAAACTGTAGTGAGTTAACTGATCAAAATATTGGAGGAGATAGCAACTGTATCCCTATATACTTATGGGCAAAGGGATATACTGGACAGTAAAGCATGTGTAGCTTTTGGATGTACATTTGGTGTATGTTAAAATGTGTGCCTTCAAGAAAGATATTCATTAATAGCAAGTACAAATAGATTTTTGTCTTGAAGGAATCATGTCTTTTGTAGACTAAAAAAAGATATTACACTGGCTGTAAGGAAATCACAAACATCTTTCAGATCTTCATGGAGAACAGTGAATTGTGAGCATAGGAACTGTTGTGCTGAAACTGGCTCCTAAATCCATGTCTGGCTTTAACAGTGGCTGTCTGTGAGTACTTCAGAGGAACTTGGAGAGCAACCTGGTTTGGAGCATTTTTTTCCTGACCCATCAAGACAGTTGCTTCCCTATATATTTGCCAGCAGCAAATAAATGTATATTCTGTTTATACTTTTGTCCTCTTTAATATAACAGTAGGTGCATTTATTGTTCGTATTGATATCTGGTCCTTTTAAATTCCAGCTGTTATCTTGGTCCCAGTATGTTATATTAGGTAATGATGCATAGCATGCCTGTGTGTTTAAAGGAGGGAGAGGAGTCAGTTCTGTTCTCTGATTTTGACCCTTCTCAGTTTGATTAATTGATTAGTTCTGTTCTAAGTGTTTTATCTGGAAGTGCAGGAAAACAGTGGATCTCTATGCAGGGAAGATGTAGAAGTTTGAGAGAGCCCAGAGGTTTTCTCTGATGGCCTCTTCTTTGAGTGGATGCTGACCAGACATTTTCTTTCACATACAGATTATGACTGTGGTGTGGAGTATCAGGTAGTTCCTGTGAGTGCTGTGATGCAGGCTTTGGAGAAAGAAAGTGTCTTTGTGACTGGAGTTGAAAAAACCCACACTGAACCTACTGTGAGAGACAACCATCTTTTTTTCTGCAAAGCTGAATGCAGTTTGAGAAAAAAAAAGTGTACATTTGAAAGATCTCCTGCAAGGAAGGAAAAGCAATTGAAATAGACAGCCTGCAGATTAAAATCCCTGGAGAGCACTTGGTTCTCTCAGTTGCCTGCTGAAAGAGCAGAAAAAGCTGATTTTATATGATATTATTAGGGAAGAATATACAATAACAAAATGTCAAGGCTGGATAGTATAGTCAATGAAGTATGAAAGAAACAATAGAAACTGAAGAGGGAGTAGAGTTTTGCTTAAGGAAATCGGTTCTCCACTGTGTTGTCAACAAAGCATTTGCATCTGTGAAAGCAACCCCCTGGTTTTCATTAGGATAAAAACATGACTGGAGTTGCATTTGATATCATGTGTCATAGTAGCAGTCCCAACTGAGAGAGTCACAGCCACTGATGATCCCGCGGGTCTTCTCTGAAAGACATGTTAACCCCAAAGGCATTGTCCAAATTAGTTTTGAAATTAGATTCTGCTTGCAATAGAAGTGAAGGGGATTTTTAGAGATTAACTTGTGGTGATTTTGCTGTTGGGAAGGTAAAAATGGTTTTCTCCTACATATTAATGGACCCTTCATGTAACCTCTCTGTGGCAGGAAGTTGTCTGACAAGGAAACTTGTGTCTCTGTTTATTATGAGTTGTGCAGAGGAAAGCAGGGAGAACAGACAGATGGGGAGGATGAGCAAGATAAAATCCAGGTGAAAATAAAGAGCAGAAAGGAAGATATATTTGCTGTTAAACAAATGCATTAGTTATGTAATGACATATATGTCGTTGTCTGTTGTAAGAAAAGTGATATTTCTGTGCCTATAAAAACAGACTTTTTTCCCCACTTTGTATGCACTGAATTGTAAACCAGCAACCTCCCATTCTCAATAGTTCAGCTTTCTACTTTGTTTAGAAATTTCAAAACCTTGATCAAGGTGTTGCCCTTGTCCTAGCTACCAACTTATTTTTATGCTAAGGAATTTCATATTGCCATTTTAGAAACTGAAAGCCAGATAATAATGGTAATTTGTGCTTTGTGCTTTCATGTTCTTACACTTCTGCAATTAATATAAAGAGAAGAGAGGTAACTTGGTAAATTTAAATATGTGAGTAAATTAAGTTGATATTAAATATAAAACAGTGTGAAAATACAGTCTGAGTCTAAACTATTTCAAACACAGTAGCCCTTCAACAAACCATATATGCTTTATGTTACTTGCTGGTTATGGGCTTTATAATTGATTTGGGCTAATGAGAAGGTTGAAAGAGCTTCTTTTCAGCTATTTTTCCAGGTGGAAATAACTAACAGTCAACAAAATATTCTTCTAACCCCTCCTTGGCGGAAGAAAAATATGCAAAGTATTAGATTTAAGAGACTTCCTGAAAACTCAGACCTTCTGAAAAAAAAAACCAAAAGGAAACAAAAAAACAAACCCAGTACTGAAGGTACAAATACTGCTAAGTGGCAGATGAGTATCTTATCTTTTATGAGGTGGAATTTCCCAACTTCCCCAGGTGATTGGCTTTGCTTAGATTGTGAGAGGAATCAGGACTAGTCTGTGTGCCTGTGTACTAATTGCTGATTGAGAATCAGTAGGTAATTGAACCACTGAAACCTTCCCCAGCCATCTGTACGTCGTGGAGCGTAAAAAGAGGTAGCAAGACACAGTAGCAGCTGTAATTTATACTTCACCCCTGCAATGGGAGCTGCAAGAACTCAGGTCAGATGCAAGACCCACACAGCCTTCCTAGCTTTGGGAGCAGCAAGCTCCAGGCAAATACTGGAAAATAATACTTAATTGTCTCAGCTGTTAATTGCATGCATTAGTAATTAGTAAGATATTTAGCTGTATTTTCTAAGGAAGGAGATGTGACATGGATTTATAAATAACTACCTGAATTGTATCCATAGATATTACAAAACACATTTTAAGCAGACTCTCACTCCATTCTTAGTGAGAGTGATGGGAGATATTGAGGGATGTTACTCAAACCTGATAGAGGGGGAGAGGTGAAAGCTTTTATTGTGTGTCTACTATTTTCTTTAATCTAAACCAATTTTCATTTTTTTTGGCCTCAGTTGTTTATAGAAAATTTACTTGTTGGAAGTATATGTATGAGCAAAACCTCTTCACGACATTAAATAATACAGAAATTACAGAAATCAGAGCACTCCAAAACTGTGTAGGAGAGCACTGCACACCCTGGATAAATAACTGGATGATTCTGTCATTGTTTTTAACCTCCCTTCATAGCTTTGAGCAAATTACTTTCCCTTCTTTTTCACTTCCATGGATAAAATGGGATAATGATATTTAAGTACAATATTTAATAAAAATACTGTGCAGACCCATTAATAAATCCATTTGCAGGTCTTTGATTACCCTCAGTATATCAAAATGTCACTACTGAGCTTGCTGACTGCACTTATTTAATTTCCTAGTTCTACTCAACTTCTAGATTATAAAACGATATTTTCTGACATAACTTATGATACAACTAAAACTATCACTCTGAAAGTCACTTCAACACTCATCCACTACCCCTTAGACAAAGCTATAAAGTACACAGATTGTCTTTTCTTCAGTTAATTTAAAGATTTATTGGATCTCTAGCTCTAATATCCACTGAAGGTTTTCTCTGTCACTATTAACTCCTTAGATCAATAAATTGTGATACTGGTCTCCTGAGGGGTCAGTGTCTGCCAGCTACCATTTCAGTATTTACCCCTGTTGAAAAGCAGTTGTAGCAAATTAAATTGGCTTCTGTTGGTGGATGGTCCTTATTTTATGGCACAATTAATGAAGGCTGACAGATAGGCCACTTCCTGAAGAATGTCAGATTAAAGGCAAGGGTTTGTAGCAAGAAAAATCTGAATTTATGCGTTGAATCTGCTTTCATTTATAGAAGAGCTGCTGAAGACTGGAAGATGACTCTTCAAAAGAAGGAGTCTTTTTCAAAGGAGCATGTTTTTAACACTGTGCACGTACCTTATCTTCTGTGTTGCTGGAGAGCCACTGACTGCAGTCTCTAATCTGCTGTTAGACAGTTTACATTATTGTGTAGGTTTGTGAAATGTTCTGCTTTGAGGAAGGTAGAGACAAGTGGAATAAAACAAAACCAAGCCTGTAACTACTTTAAAGCAGCTCTAGAAACAGCTGCTTTCACTTCCATCGAGATCCATTGATGAGAATTTGTCCTCAAACAGGATCCTGACCTTGGATCTCCAAAATTAATGTAGCAATGGGAAAAGTTTATTCTCTTGGACTTGTTTTCTTCCTTTGTCTCATTATCAGGAAACTCCCTGATCACAGTTTTAACATTGCTCTCCAAGGATAAAAGATTAGCATGGCATGTCAGTGACTCCAAGGTACCTTTTCAACTGCACAGTAAGGATGATGTATATTTAGACTGATGCGAGAAATTAGAATAAAACTTTAGTGTTGATGTTTGCAATCATGGAAAAGTTAGTGACAAAATTCTAATAATGTCAGTTTTCTGGATATTAGCAGCCTGTTCCAATCAAAACAAAATGGCCTAAAAGCACTGAGAGAAATGCTCACAGGTTTGTTTTTTTGGTTTTTTTTTTGGCAAGGGCAGGATGGTATTTTTCTCAGCTGTTGTTCTGAGAAATACTTGAATTGCTTGGTTTTCAGGTATTATGAAAATGTAGGTGATTAGTTTAGGTGATTAAAGCTGTGCAAATTTTCTGCCCTCTGGTAAACTGAGAGATTTCCAGTGACACATGGCAAAGGCTCAGTCAACAAAACCCAGCTGTGCATTTTGTGCATAAAAAACACATATTAAAATGATAGTTGCACAGCAAAGTACTGTAAAATCAGATGTCCTAATTTTGTCTAATATTTTGAATTAAGATACAAATTATGTTTATTTAGCATTTGCGATGACTTACAACATGTAATTATAGCCTCATGGTATAGCATCTTGTGGTTAACTTATAACTAAAACCTATCAAGTTTATGCTGGACTTGAAGTGAGTGGCTGCTTTTATGAGAACACAGTTGTTTTAGACAACATCAAATAAAAAGTCCCCATTGAGTAAATTCCTCACAGTGATTTTTTTTTTATATGTATGGGGAGCTTTAGACTGCAAAGTGTGATTATGATAAACACACCACAGAGAGCAAATTTAAGTGGGGAGTGTGCGTTGTTTGAAAGTGTTAGTATATTGCTTCAGGAAGGCAAGCTATCAACATCCTTCATAGCAGTGATTAGTTTGTAAGGGTTTGGGTTTTTTATTAGCTTGAGAAACAACCCTTTTGGTGCTGTCTCACTCAGTCCTCCACTATAATAAACTGTGTTAGTGCCACTGGGTTTAATTAATTTACACAGGCACGATAGTGCTCTGCTTTCCTTAGAGAGGAAAATGACTGAAGGTGTTGGAGGGGCTGCTGGGAGTTTGTATATGTGGACAGCTCTAGGCTCTCCTACCAGTTCTCCTGTCTGGCCAGTCATGATGCCCCTCCTAACACACCCCCCACCACCAACAGCCCTTTCGGTTCAGGGATGGTGCCGTAGCAGTGTGACATTGGACCTGGGCTGGCTCCTGTCCAGTCATCGTGGAAGAGCAGATGTTTTTCTGAGGCCATCCTCTGGATGTGCCCTGAGGTGTTTTGTGACAACACCAGCATCATCCTCAGGGCTGTTAAACCTTCCTTGGATTCCATCTATCCCAGAACAATGTGCAGCTCATGCTTTGCAGATTTTCCTAGTGATGTTGTTTCAGTGCTTAAAGATGGGTCTGCCCTCCTACACACTTCTGATTGCAAATTAGGGCACTTGATTTGGTTTGGAAATCAGATGTTTGATTCCTCCCCCCCCCCTTAGTTTTTTTTTTCCTATTCTATGTAAATTAAAAGGTGAATTGTCTTCTGCTGAGTTGCTGGTATTTGAGGCAAAACATTCCCACAGACGTGTCTAGTTTTGTCTGCACTCTGTGTTTAATGTAGAACAGCTAAGTTTCACTTCATTTTGTAAATATTATTGGGCAGTTTTCTTGATGATCAGGTGCAGGAGTCCGAGTTAAAATTTGTTATGTTTCTGAATACAAAGATGCTGGCTTTCTGACATGCTGCAATCGCTATTCCTCAACATCATCTCTGTGTTCTGTGGGTTATAAATTATCTGTCTCTTTCTCTAGGATAATTACCATGGCCCCCTTCTTTTTCATTTACTTGCATCCCTATTATTTAGCAAGTAACGTTTGTCTTTACTTTCAGCTATGGTGTAACTGATAGGTATCTAATTTTGCTCCCGTTTTCTCAGTGGTTGTCAACTTTGAAGTCTCTGTGCCCAGATTTGGATTTGACACAGGGATTTTGTACTCAAAATTTTGTCTTTTTTAATCCCTGACCAGTTGGCTGAGTAAAATGCAGTGTCTCTCCATAAACATCTTCTGACGAATGAACTGTTAGAAATTACTGGGTGGAGCAGTGAGCTTCACTTGCAGAATTTGGGTTTATCAAAGGACTTAGAGTAGATTCATAGTGATGCAAAAACAGGTATCAGATTAGTGCACAGGTTGAATTTATGAAATCATTCTGCATTGCAGTGCTACATTGTGAAAAGAAATGCACTACTAGGCCATGCAAACTTGTTGATATTTTTTAAATTCTTAATTTCTGTTTTATTTGTGGTCATGGTGGATTTTTTTTTTTTATTTTAGCACTTAGGGACTTCTTTTCCCAAGAGGTAGCATTATTCTAGTTTTCTTCAGAACTGTGATATTATTTATATATGTTTTTAAACTCCAAATTTTGTTCTTCTATTATTATTACCATTCTCTATTGTTAAGAGTCACACACTTGTTTTAATATCTGTCACATCTGTAAAAATAATGACCATGCTAACCAACAGGTTACCGAAATATGATTTGAAGGGGTAGGGTTCTCAGTCAATCTTTCAAGCATTTTGACTTGACAGATCCATTGAACTATACTGAATTATTTTGATTTATATCTTTGGTCATCACTGTTTCTTTTCTTGTATTAGTGCTTGTTTGTAAGGTATATTGACTCATGCGAGTGGGATCTTTTTTTAAACATTGAGCTTAATATTTTCCTGCAATATTTTGCTTTCCTGTTAATATTTCCTTCTAAATACACTGTTGAGCCATCCCAAAAATAATTTCAAATTTTATGTCATAGTTTCTTTTGAGATGAATAAATTTTTCTATAGGAACAAATATGAACAGCATGTTTGTGTACTTCTGCATGTGTTTCAGTATTTGAATGGGGAGGTAATTCAAAATAAAATGCAAATACTTACCCATTAGTGAAATACTTGAACTAATTACAAGCAAATAAAGTACAGGTTGCAGTTGTCAGTCTAATTCTGTTGGATTTCCAGTGCTGTTTTCAAGCTCTTTCATTCCCCCCTCCTCCAAAATGTGAAAAAATTGTCCATAGAAGTTGATTGGAAATGCAAACTTCTGTGTGCTTTTCTTTCAGAGTACAGACATGAGCCCAGCTGGCAGCACAGCCTCCCTCCCTGTTAGCCCCCTTCCTGAGGAGCCCTTGTTTTTTAAGGTACAGTTAATTCATTTATTCATAAATATTGTCTATTAATCTTGGCTTATCATGTTATCTGCTGTACTGTGAAGTGCTATTGTTCCTTCTTCCTTTTCTTCAAATTACTGTGATGTCAGCAGATGTTCTGTGTATATACCATGCAATTTTCAAGAAATACCTAGAATACCATGTTGGTTTTGAATAGTTTTCCAGCAGACTACAGCTGTGAATTGTTATTTGTAAGACTCTGGTTTTATCCGTCATCCCATTTGGATATTTGCGTTCCTGTACAAGTGTGTGTCATCAACAGATTTATCTTTATTTTGTATTTCAAGTATATCTTTTAACAAAACAATGATTAGTTTCTCCAAGGATACAAGAGACATTAAAGGTCTGTCAAAGAATGGTTTTGGCATAAGTCCAGTGTAAGGCACAGGCCTGGAATTTTGGTTAATAATAAATGTTGGGACAGTGTCCACAACTTCACGAAGTTTAACCTGTGAGGAGTGAGTAGCCATGTGTCACATTTTCAGCTGACACCATGGTATCCATCCCTGGGACACAGAATAGCCTTAGGCAGATCCTCTTGGAAGAGGTCTCCTGAGGCCACCCAGGTACTCAGATTAGTGCTGCATCATCTAGCAAAGAGGTCACTTTGCCAGTTGTTGCCTTAGATAATGAAGAGGGAACTTGAATTTTCAGCACCATTCACTCAACTGGGTGCCATAATATGGACTGGGTTATACTCACAGGAATATATTTTTTAAAATTTTCTCTCTCCCAAGTAAGTTTCCACCTTCTGTGTGCGTACAATCAGTTGCCTTGGTTGACTTTTAGTCACTTTGTTACGATGCTAAGTTAAAGGTGAGTAACTGGAATTAATGAAGTTTGTGTCCCTCCTGCATGTTCTTCCAGCACAGAAAATAACAGTGTCCTTCTGACCTGCCCAAGCCCATAAAAGAAACTATTTTTTTGTTTCCCCCCCCTATTTTCAGTGTCTGTGCAACAGTTGTACAACCAGCCATCTGATTCTTGCTATTAGAAGGGTTGAGGACTGTGCTTGCTCAGTTGTTTGATCAGTGGAAGTACAAATGAGATATCAGTGGTCAGCTATTCACTAGTTCTTATTCCTCTTTTGGGATTTAATGCTTTTAAGACCCCATCTCTCAATAAGATTTAGCTGAAATTGAGCAATGTTGTGCCCAGATACCAGGGTGCACTTTTTTTTTTTTTTTTTGAATGCCACTTTAAATGCACATATTGAAGTCTGTTCAACATTCTAAGTCAGATTCAGTTGTTGAGTCTCCCTATGCCTGGAAGACCACTAAGATATTACACTTAGAAAGAAATGGGCTGCTCAGCTCAGATAAAGGTGTAAGAGGTGAGAAAATCTAACTTCCTAATTTTCATGCTGAGGTAATCAAACTTTGCTCTGTTTGCATCGGGGCACTGACAAGTACACTGCAGTGCCTATATTTTTTAAGGAAATGGTGTTCCTATAACCCAGAATGGGTTGTAAATTACTTATTTGAAGTGGAATAGTTGCTCTAATAAAAAAATAAAGAGGTTTTTAATATTAAAAGTCTAGTAGAAATGGTAAAAGAAACTAAAAAATAGGGCAGAGAGCATTACTTAATCTTTCATTTTCGGTCAATTTTCAAACCAGGAAACATTTTCCTTTGCAATTCAAGTAAAATGAATGGAGGTAAAACCAGGAAAAAGTTAAGTGCGTTCACAGCATTTAGTAGAAATAAAAATAATATAAAATGTAACAGTTTCTGTTATTTCTCCTTGGCTCACTCCAAGAGAGAGCACTGTTGTTCCAGTTGTAATGTGAATGACTGGTTTTACAAGCCATAACCCTCTCTGAGTACTGTCAGTCAATAATATTGGCTTTTGATGATGGGATGGTGCATTTCCCTTGGCAACATGATAATAACCTTTCCCACATCCTTGCTATAGAGAAGGAGATTGAAAAAGAAATTCCATTCTGTGGTTTGGAAAGCACAGGTGTAACAAAGCAGGGCCCTATAAACTGCCTCTCTTTGGGACAGTTGAAGATCTCTGAGCTAATGAGCTCTTATATTAGACTGTGAAATGAAACCAAGCCTGGGTTCTCAATCATACCTGGTTTTATACCAAGAAAGAGGGCTGTCCTTCCTTGGATTTTAACAATTTGCCTTCAAAAGAAACTCTGCATTTCTGCATAAGGAAAGAATGCAAATCCTGCCACCATACTCTTCTTGTATATCCAACTTCACCAAAGCCAGATGCCTGTCATTTTCAGTCCCACAGGATATGTGCTGGAAAAATATGGAGAACCTAAGCTTGTACAAAACCATTTTAATGTTTTGAATTTAATCTAATGAAAGTTAGAAACCAGATTTCCCTGGAAGTACTTGTAAGTTGCATTTCAGCTCTGCTAACACCAATCTCAGCTACCATTTTCCCAATATATTGCACATGCTGTGACTTGTAGCAGAAAGATGCAAATCATGTAAGACCCTGCTCAGGAATGTTTGGAGCAAGATATTTTCCAGTGTAGCAAGAGATAGACCCCCTGAGTCCATCATATACTGTTACTTTAACTGAATCATTGTGCTTTTCTTACATCAAGACTTGAAAAGTGTATCACTGATATCCTGCAAAAGGATTAGACAACAATTGGGTAAGAAAAAAGGTAGCCAACTCCATAGCCGTTGAATCCAAAAAGAAACTACGAGAAAATTACCAGATGAACATACAGTTAATGCCATTCAGCAACCTTTCTTCCCTAAGTGTTGTAAATAGTAGATTTGTTTTTCTTGAGGAAAGGGGCTACTTTGCGCAGCAGTCAGTACAGCCAATTTTCTGTGCGGCTTTGGATTCCTTCTCCCTGTGGAGTTAGCAGCACACAGATGTTCAGAGCAGTCTTCCTTAGCTGTGCTCTTCAAAATCATAGAAGAAAATCCAGTTCAGCCATGTACACTACAACCATTTTTGATAAAGCCATCATAGGCCTTTGTTTTTAATGAGGGTTATTTTCAGCTTTCAGTCCTCTACTGTTTTCCATGTGGTTAGAAAAGGAAGATCTTTTCCTGTGTTGTATAAAAAGTTTATTTCTCCTCTCAGAAAAGAACATCATCTTTGCTGGTGGTTTTGCACTTAAACTTTCAAGTAGGTAGGATCTTCTTTTGAAGAGAAGTTTTTTCTTCTGTCTCGTTATAATATTTCTTGAAAAATTAGGTCTTTGTCTTATGGGGAAAAGTTATGTCACAATTTAAATATTCCAGAACTAAGAATTTGGAATATAATTGAGCAGAATGGTATTTGCCATGCAACCTTAAGTGTTATTCTATGTTATAACAGCAGAACTGTGGTTGGCTCAAATGTGAGTGACTTTTAATTATGAGTACTTATATCCGCTCTCATTAGCTGGAATTAAAAATAATCCTGCCTTTCATTTAGAAGATAAGTGAAGGAGTGGGTATTTCTAAAAGGTCAACTCAGCAAGCAATGTCTCATCCATTTTTTAGAACCTGTTCTTTTCTCCTTCTCATTATCCTGTGTTTTATTATAATAGTATTTTATTATTTTTAAATTATTTTAAAATATAGTGACAGTCCTTTAAGAAGAGATCTATGACAGCCATTTAGTACTTCAAATATCTAATATTAGCTAATTATACATTATCTGTTGTAATGAGCATCAGTCTCACTGGTTATTAGTCACAGCCAAGTTGTAAATAATAACCATAATAGTAATTTATTGTAGAGACGTTTAATTGTGTCTCAATTCTGATTAATCTCAACCATGCTTTACTAATTGGCATTAAATGAAAGAAAAAAAATCCTCCATTATTTCCTTTCTCCTTTGAGGGAGCTGAGACTTTTCTTCAGTATTTATTATCCTACTGTGTTCTGACTTATGTAATTAATACCCTTGATGCAAATTCCTTCAGTAAGAAAACAGTTGTGCCAGGTCAAGTAGCAAAAGCTGACAGTCCTCTGTAGTGTTACCACTGCTGTAGGTTTAGTAAAATGTAATCTATACTAAATTATGTCTATACTTAAAGTTTTACTATTCATCCTGCAGCTTTACAGGCTCTGGAAATGCAAATCAGCACAGTTCATGAATGGGCATGAGCTCTGGCAGCTCCTGATATTTGTGCCTAGAATTAGCAAGAGATAAATTATCCATTTGGTCTGTAATCACAGTTTAATTTTACTGCAGATATTTGGAATAATCAATATGAAAGGCACAATAATGAATGCTGTTTAGCCCAGGGAACTCATCTTTCAGAGTGGGACTTTGTATTTCTAGATGTAGAATGAGATCTTTTCTTATCTTACTCAGCAGTGATGACAGCAAGCTGGGCCTGTAGTTCCAAAAGCTTCCTATGCCATTTGACACAGCCAGCTTATTTACCCTCTTTACCTTAAATGCACTATTTCCAATATTCTAAGTATTTGCTGACACTTCCTTAAATGAGATGATTTTGATGTGTTTCTTTGTGTTCAAAATGGACTCTGAAATAATCACACAGGCCTTTTGACCCCATGGCAGATAGCGCAGGCTCGAGTTCAGTGATGCTCTCCAGTGGGCTGGAGGCCTCATTAGCTCTCGTCCCTCTCTTTCCACCCTCCAGCTGAATTTCTGCTTCTGCTGAGAAGCATCTGAAGCCTTTGTGGTTTTGGTTTTTTGTTTGTTTTGGAGATGTTTTTGATATTTCTAGTAAAATGAATAGAGTTGTAGAAGTATGAGTCACACAACCCCACCTTTACTCTTCTGCTGTCTCAGTCTCCATCCAATTTTAGACCAGTCTGTCACCATTCTTCACTGGTTTAATCGATTCCTCCCACTCTTAATTGTTCTCTCCTGTGTCATTATTTCCTTTCTTTATGACTCCTGTGCTAGTATAGCACAGACTGTTAAAAGTCCATCATCACAGCAGCTTTCTGCCTTCGGTGCAAGCCTTCCATTTTGTCATTTCTCAAAAAGATTTATACATCTGATTGGTTTCACCGTCTTTATCATCACAGGATATGAGATCTTGAACAGCACTGAATTTGTTCTGACGGGAGGAGTATGAAGTAGCTATTATGGGCCCTGTTACAAGAAGTTTCTGTGCATTTATTCACTGTCATTTCCTTTTTCTCAGTAACTCTCTGCACATTTTTCCTAAGAAAAAGAGCTCTGCCAGCAAGTCTGTCAGAATAGAACCACATCACCTGTTTCATGAGTAAATGAAACATTTTTTTATTCTGGGGAGTGTAGGTACATCGGTAGTTTCCCAGTATCACTGATATATTTGATAAATACTACCATATTTACGAATGACTAAAAGGATCAGCATTGAGACTGGGAACTACACATGCATTGTCTGATTTCTTTCTGCCTCTATGCCTTGATCATAGTTCCCTTTCTTTCCAAATTTTATGTACATGTATTTTTTAGTATATTCTCCTTTATTTTATTGAAGCTTTCATCACAGGATCACTGCTAGTTCAAAATTTCAAAATTAAAATTCCTATCTTAGGGAGAACTGATGCTTTAAATGCCATAAATTCATTATTTACTCAATGAGCCACATCTAGGAAAATTATTAATGTATGTCTTATTAAAATCTTCAAAAGCAACCAGAAACACAAGTGATGCTTCAACAAAGGCATGCATAAGGATCATCATTACTTTTTCTTCAGTTAATAGGGTTTCCAGCAAAACTTTACCCTTGCAGTGCTGATTATATAAAATGTTAATACTGGGTTCATTCAGGTTTCTTCCTTCAGGCAGACACAGGCTCACACAATGAATTCTGATGCATATCTACAAAGAAAGCTTTTCCTGCTGAGTACTCTATATCCAAGATGTAAAAGTCATAAAACTTGTAATATTATAGGTTGCTGACAAGATTTTATCACTAAGACTATGAAAAAAGATTTACTTGAAACTCCATGGGAGGATTCTGATACACCCAGTAAGAGCACTTAAAGTGCTAATCTAATCATCTCAATACAGACAGTAAATCCTCCTAATTTCCCTTGTCATGGGACTGATAGGCATAAGGAAATCTGGGGGAGTGCATGGGTGTGCTCAGGAATCCATTCAGTGCGGGCAGCTCAGGGTGCAGCTGCAGGTTCAGCTCTGGGGGCAAGAGCCTGAGCCCCAGGCAAGAGGCAGAACAAAGGTCCAGGTGCCCGTGGCCCTGCCAGGGGACTGGGCACTCAGGAGCTGGTGACTCCACACTTCCCTGCACTTAGACTGTGAGGGTGTAAAAGCCCAGGATTTTTTTGTTTGGGGCTGCTCCTCGGAGGCACCAATTGAGCTGTGATTTGTTATTTCATTACTGCACCATGATTAAATGATATTAAGGATCATTGGAAGTCTGAGAGTGCTCTGGGAAACCTGGTGTAACTGTGTAAGTGGAGAGGGAGTGGCTGCAAAAGGTCCAAGTCCCAGCTCAGGTGCTGCCAGAGGGGCTCCTGGATGGTCAGACAGGGAGGTTTCCTGATCAGGCATTTGTAAAATATGATGCATGGTTTTTTCTGTTTGTTGGGAGGTTTTTGTGTTTTGGTGTTTTGTTTTTTGGTTTTTGGTTTGTTTGTTTTTTTGTTTTTTTTTTAGTGAGCAGACTCATTTTAATGAGTTTGGAATAAAATTTCATCTAAATCAATATCAGAGTGCCCACTGATTATAGTGTCATCAGGCCATGGATGGCATGGATTATGTCAGAGGCATCAATTACTTTAGAAGTGAAAATGTTCATCTGTGTTTGACCATTTTAACCCCATCAATTATTTTAAAGGTGAAAATGTAAATCAATTTTGACTATTACAAGCCAAGAGTACTTTCTGCAGTTGTTGTAAATGGGATAAAATTCAAGTGCTTTCATCAATTATGTTCAATATAGTGAAAATGTAGAACTGTTTGCAATGCAGGAGTTTATTTAATAATAATTATTCACTCTCCAGCATGTGTTACAGCAATGAATGTTTTCTTCCTAGGATAAATTAAACTGGGGACTTGAAAATGGGTTTTGTACATCTCAGATGTGTATTCTCACTGTAGCAGGTCCTCTCTCTCCCTTTCTGGCCAAGAACTGCTGTTTTTTCATCCAAAAAGCCTCTGAAAATCATAGGTGTGGAAACTTGACGTGTTTTTGACAAAAAGTTTTGACTTAGTGAAATTAATGAGTTCAAATTGAAAACATCTGATCCTTGACTTTTCTATTAGAACATGTATAAACAACTTGCACAGTGCTGTTAATGTTAATGACCCAGCCATGTTTTCAAACATAATCCATTACAGTAAGAAATTGAGGGTTGGCATGTTGAAATCCTTATCAAGGTAAATGTCTCAAAAGTACGCCACCAAAAAATAACTGACTGACTTTGAAAATGTTCGCTGAGAGTTTAAAGAGGCAGATATTTTTGGGAGCAATTTAAACAGCCATTAACTGAAATTAAAGGCAAGATCTAATTGCTGACACACAGACACCTTGTGCCACTTCTGAAAGCTCTATCCTGCCTTTCCTCTGGCTAACTTTCTAGCAGAGCCAATTATTGACAGGTGATGAAAGCTGTTTTGCTGTAGTTTGATTTTTGTTGTCCCCCTGTTTTCTTTTCCATTTATGTTTGTGACTTGGTCATGCTCTGTCTCTTGGTAAGTTATAAACTCCTTTGTGAGCCACTTGTTTATAATGAGCTTTGTAGTTTTACTGAAGAATGTGGCTTGTCTGGAAGGCTTTGATGGCCTGATGCAATGGTGACTTAACATTGTTAGGTAGGGTCTTCTGAAGTGCTGTTCCTGTTTCCACCAACCTTTGCATTTTTGTATAACGTTAAAGCTAATTATGTGTGAAAAAAAAAATTCCCCCTGTATTTAAAGGATATAACATCATTATGGTAGTACTGGGGTAAAGTCCTTGGTATTGAAAGGTGTAGTATACTCTGATTTTAAGTCATGGCATGTGCATTCAGTTTATTCTCTGCCCTTCTCCTTGCTCCTGGTATAGTTCAATACTTGGATTATGGGTAGTGAAATATATTTGTGTACTTAAAGCGACTTTTTAATGCCTTACCATTTTTTTAAGAAACATAACTTTTCTTCCACTTTTTTGGCACACATTTTTAAAAAACAAGACAGGTGAAAGGATATCTTTGTTGATTGAAATTTTCTCAAATGTGGCTGTATGAACTGGTTCCTAACAGTAGTCCAGAAGAGTTATGTCTCTTCATGTTTATAGAAAAAGAAATCTATTTATTCAGGCTTCTTCATTTGGCAGAGATTTTAATAAGAGTCCTGAAAGGCATTGGGGATAGAGATGATGGAAAGTGTCAGTTTTAATTATTATTTAAAAGGTTGGAAACTCATTCTTAGGGCTGTGGGCTTGTTGCATTGTTGTCATGGGGAGCACCTATAAGAAAATGCCTACTGTGAGTATCTCACAGATAACTTTGACAATTCAAGAAAAACTTCTAAGTTTTAGACAATTTAAATTTTAAAAATATTTAGTAACAAATGGATGAGGACACGATTAGCTTAAAAATTTTTGGTAAGGAAAAAGAGCATGACCTTTGTGGTTGAAGAAGTTGATAGTGGGAGGGGGGAAAAGCCCATAAACAGACTTTATCACTTCATTTTGTCATAGTGAATAATGAAGTAAATATTCAGCAGGTTTTTTTTGGATTTGACATTTTCAAGCAGGGCTGAATGCTATAAATGCGAAGGAATACCAAATTTTTGATTTGGATAGTATTTGCTAAGCATTTCAAACTTGTACAGCTATGTGGTACACTGATAGCTTTGTGATAATTGTATCATTAGAGTTCTGAAAGATTAAATTAAGATTAAGGAGGGTGCAGTAGAAAAAAGTTTTCTTTAGGTGCATATCTGATTACCTTTTGTTGTAATCATTACATTTGTGTATGTTGTCAGTAACCAAGAAAGGAATGAACAAACACAACTGATTATTTGGGGTTTTTCTGCACAGTTTCATATTTAAGTGAAAGGGCGAAGCACATCATCCTCCACATACATGACAGTGCAGAGTAATATTTATTTCTGGTTCTTCAAATACGTTGCCAGTTTATTTCAATAAGTCAGTAAAAAGAGGTGAAGTTTGGGGTGGGGGGGGAATGTTTAACTACAGCTGAACCAAGGGAAAATTTTGGAATGAAGATAAAATAGTTTTTACAAACAACATGAAACAAAGATGTTTCCTGAAGTTTTCTGTTTACTGTTCATTAAAATACCTAAAGCCTTACCATTTTCATAGGCTGGTATGTCTGCATCAAATTTAAAATGCTTAGGAAACATAGACCAACTGGAAATCTGCAGGGTAAAACAATGTGTCATAGAAAAACAGCTGCAATGGAAACCAAGAAAAAAGAGAAATAAGAAAACTGGTGACACTGAAGTTTATTTTAAACTAGTTTGGCACTAGTTTGGCCCATGTTACAGAATATAGGAGATTCACAAACACAAATTAAAATTTTTTTACCACTATGAAAGTAAAAGTTTAAAGATATTAAATATTGCTTTCATTCTGGTGTTGCAGATGTGAAGTAGGATGAAAACGGGATACTCTGTGAGAGGGGAACTTGGACTATAAAGTTGACTTACCAGTATTTTTCAAGGATTGTTTGGATTCCTCTAGGTCGGTTTTCTTTGATCAAATCTTGAGTATCTTTGGATAGAAATGTTCCTGCAGTTACAAACTTAATAGGCTGGGGCTGGCATCTTTGTGCAGGCAGTTCTGGGTTTGCTGCTTTGTCCATAGTGAGCTCTGCTCACTGACCAGCACTGGGAGGAGGGGTTTTGTCCAACCTGACCACTTAAATGAGAGTTGTCATATCAATACACAATTAAATTTGGACAAGAAACAGTTTTCCTGTACCATGTAAATTCCACATATTTCTGGACACTCTTGAGCCTGGTATGAAAAAATCAGATCATAATCTGTGTAATTTGGTCACCCTGGCTCTAAGGAGGCAAGCCTTTAGCTGTGATAGTATTTGTCAGAATTGGAAATGGCCAGAATGGCACTTATGGCTTCTTGTATCTTCATTATTTTGCTTTAGGCTTTGCTGTATTCCTGAGGATGATCTTTCAATTGCATGTTTGGTATTTATTGCCATGTTTTTGATATTTATTGCCATGTTTATAAACATTTTGAATGACTAATATATATGGGCTTTTAATTTATGAATTTTTTAAGCCTTTTGCTTTAGTCACCTTTTCTGAATGTCTTTATCCTTTCCTTCCATGACCACAGAATGGTTGATTCCAGTACTCTTCATTTCCATAATTATCCTTAGTGATGTGTGAGTATGAATGCAAATTCGTTAGCAAGATGATAATTCCTTATCATAACAAGAAAAAACCCACAGAAATAGCTGTCCATAAATTAAGTCAGCATTATATTGGGTTTAATCTATTTTATAAAGCGTTGTGCACCTCTTAGACAGAAAGAGGTCCTTAGAGTAAATGAAATTAATTGGGGAAAAATTAACAAATGTTATGAAGCTGTCATTTTTTTATGTGTCAGTACCACAGTCATATAAATGCTACTCACATGTTAACTAGATGTCTTCAGCATGCAAATTTGATGGGACTGATCATCATAAATATTAATTAATTCTGAGGTGCAGAGGCTTTTGCAAACACTAATCCTTGTAACACTCCTATAGGGTAGAGAGGTGTTATCTTCTTTTCACAGAAAGAGGCTTGAGCTATTTGTGTTGGTGATCCTGCCTGCTGTCCTGGTCTCAGGCTGGGGAAGCGATCCTGCTTTTCCTGACTTTAATTTACAGTTGTTAGTAATTGCTCACTGACCTGTGTCTTCCTCAAAGAGCTAATATTCCTACTCAGAAGAAGAATTCTGGAACTCCTTTGCTGCCACACTGGGAAGTGAAGTCCACTCTGCAAACAAATTTCCCCATTCACGGTCTGGTGTAGGGAAAGATAACTTCTCTTTAAATAAAGAAGGGGCATCTGAGGAATATTTGTTATGTTTTAAGATAGCTTTCATTTCATTGCAGCATTAAACAGAAAAGTCACAGGTATTGTGTGATGCTTCAGTTCTCTATAGTATAATGAATTTTTTTTTAGAGGAATGGAAAGATAACATGAAAAATAGTTTGTATGTACAAACACACAATAGTTTGTATACACAAAGACACACCCTATTGTTTGCTGGGAAATGTAGAGTGCTAACTACTCCTTTGTATAGTTCTTTATTTTCTATCTATAGAGTCCTTCTCATCTCATAAGGAAATTAGTTTTCTTTTTTTTTTTTTTTTGTTTTTTTCTGTTTTATGTTTTTTCCCACTGGATGTCTGTACACCAAAGGCTTTAAGTATGGAAACATCAAGAGCAGAGTAAGAAAATTTAGTGGCTCTTCTGGCACAAGGAGATGAGGTGTAAGAGTCCATCATTATTCAACCCCTCTTCTCATGTATTCATACATTTATTTTGTGGCTTATGGAAATGATAATTAATTGTACATAAGAATGTCCTGCACACCTTTATGAATCATTGAAAGTAGGAGTGCAAGCAGGCTTTGTGGATGCAGTTACTTTGAAAGAGTATTCCCTGAAGGGTCCAAAAAGGCAAAACTGAATCTAAGCAGGTACAAGTGCACCAGGGAAGAGTTGTAATTTAAATTGGCTTATGATAGTGATTTAAAGGACATCAGTTATTTTTCTGTGATGCATCTACATTTCACTGCCCAATTGCAGCAGCTTCATCCCTTCTGGCTCTATTGGCAGTTTAAAAAATGCCATTTTTTAAGGATGTGAAGGATCACATCCTTCACATCCTTGTGTGGAGGATGTGAACTGGAGTGCAGCTGATGATACTGTCAGGTGCCTTTGTGCCTCTGACTGTGGATGGTTTGTCACAAGAAAGGTAAGGAAGGTAGCTGCTAGCAAAGGTGGCATTTACTGGCAGAGAAGGAGGTAGTCAAGAAACAGTCACTTGATTTAAAGAAAAGGTCAGAAGCAAATGAAGCACCTGCTCTGTGTGTCTGGTGATTCTTGAGGGTCTTGTGTGCCAGAGGTATGGGCCTTATCTATTTCACCCAGCAAGAGTGAAAGGGGGCCTGAGCCCTCTAGTTCCAGGCTTTCTGAAATGTCTAATTAAAAATGGGTGAATGGCTGGACAGATGGATGAATCAGATGGACCATGCCACTTGTGGTCTTGTTAATGAAGGATTGACTCTTCCTCAGGTCGATTCCAAAGCATCCTGTGTGCACACAGAGGACTGACCTATAGTTCAGTCCAGTGACTGAAGTATTAATTGAAACTACCATTCTAATCAATGGGACTGATATTCTTTGTACCTGCATTAGCCTAAAAGCAGAATAACACATAAGAGATACTTGTAACCTGACTTTTCTGCATTCCAAAACTTAAAGTGCTGCTAGGGAAATTCATCAAAGGGTTCATCTAAAAAGATTTCCCTGCTGGAAGAGATTTCCCCTACATAAGCTGTGCTGTCTTACTTTTTGTACTTTTCAGTCCTACCGGGCTTATCAGTTTTGGGGTTTTTGGTTTTCTTTTCCAGTTGAGATGTAGTTTTCATAAGGTGAAATTAGGCTTAAGAATTCCTAAAGGAACTTGGGTTAGAAAGTTCTGTTCCTTTAAATGAATCAAGTAACACCTTCATTTCTTGGTATGTGGCTGTCAAGAGGAAGAAACCCACCTGACTGTCGCTCTGTGGCTCATGCAACATTATGCTGAGGAGCAAAACAGAGCATTTAACAGCAAAACCAAAATGTTTACAACAAAGATGTTTAAAGAACTGGCCAGTTGTTAAGTTCAATCAACAAAAGTCATCTTTCTTTGCCGTGCAAGAGTTCAGTTTATCAAGCAGCTCTTTGCATTTGGTTGCATGGTGATCTCTTTTTTTTTCTTTTTTTTTTCTTTTTTTTTTGTTCTTGTTGTTGTTTGTTTCCTTTCTTAAATAACAGCATGTTCATAATTTTGTCTTCTTGAGTCAGTTTTGTCTCTGTGATATCAACTCTTACAAAACAATACTACTGCACAAAACATCACATATCTAACACCAGAAAAATCTCTTCCCTGTAAGTCGTTTACCTAAGAGATGGTTCAAATACAGTCTGTGACGTGTCAGTTAATTCTAATCCTGTTCTTAAATACAAATCCTTCTGTGTTACATGATGGAAACCCTGCTAATATGAATAGTGGATTCCTCTTGTGTCATTGCAAAAAGATGTGGAAAAGATGAGCATCATGGGAAATATTACTGTGTCAAACAAGCTTCTTGTAGATTGACTCTTTGACAGTCCTTTAGGCTATTGAATTTTTAAAAGTAAGGATTTGGAGGCTTGTTGGGATTTTTACAGAGAGCTGATTGTGTGATTAGGAAATACAGCAGCACAGCTTGGTCCCCAGTGGTGTTATTAGGAGCGTCTTGAGGATTAGGTTGATCGCCCCTTGTTACTCTGTTGATCAAAAAAGAACTCTCAATGCTCTTGGCAAATGGTGATCACCTCTTCTGATGTTACATCCATTTGGCATCAAAATCAGTGTTTACAGGTATCATGGTGATATAAACAAATGTAATTCAAAGAAATACAGAAATTGCTGACACTTACTTAAGCTACAACTTTAACTGTAAATTTATTTAAAAGCACTGTAAGAGTCTAATTGGTAAAATGACTACAAAATAGATTTTAAAAGATCTGAACTCCCAGTCACTTACCTAAGAATATGACAATGTTGCAGCCTTAGCAGAATGATTTTCTTGTAAGGATCATATTGTTTGTATGACAGCTGTCATCTCACTGAGTCTGTGTAACACTGGATTCTTGGTACTTGAGCAAGGATCCACAGTTTTGTAAAAGGCCCATGCAGTTTTCCCACGGAGGTGGAATATTGCTGCTTTCTTTGCTTAATTTTAGAGTTGTGTGAAAAATGCTGTGAACACATAAATATGAGAGGATCATGGATCAATTATAATTTCAAGAGAAAGAGAAGGAGAAGATTTGGTAATACAGAATAGAATTTCATAATCCAATATGACCTTGTTTTAACAAAAGAAAGTTGTTCAAAGAAGGGATGGAAATTACATCTGTGTAGCAGATGACCTACAGAATAAATTGTATGCTTGTCAATCTTTATTAAATGTGTGAAATTCTGAAGAGTATTCAAAAAAGCGCTGCAACAATGCATGTACCGTGCAGATAGGGTGCCACACTTTTGTGCAGACATGTTGTTGGGTGGCTTTCTCAAAGTCATAAACCCCCCAGGAAATGTGAACCTCTTTGGTTCTTTTGTGTAACAAGTTTATTACTATTTTTTTCAACTAAAAAAAAACCAAAACCAAAACCATGAGATTTTTCTAATTTAAAGTAAAAGCAGTGAGCAGAGAAGAGTACAGCATGGAGCTGTGACTTTAATAAAAACCTTGTCAGTGACAAATGCAGATCTCATGATCTTCCATTTTTTTACCTGGTGCTTCTCTGGCTTAATGTCTTTTCCAAACCGGTATAGTGATAGGCTTCCAGAAGTAGTCACATTGCAGCCTTGCTTCTCTTTTGTCATCCCAATTGTATGAGAGATCTCTGTTTAGGTTTTACTCTGCCTGCTTGCTTACAGATGGGAAATGAGCTGAGGTTGAGCAAAGGGCAGTGAGACCTTGTCTCTTGGCACAGAACCTGCTGATTCTGATTAAATATTAATTGCACACTATAAGATCAAAGTTACTTTCACTAAGTTCTATAATTAGTTTAATAAAAACAAAAACAAAAGCCAGCCAAGCCCAAAAACCATGACAACTTTTTCTTTATGTGACAAGCTAGAGCCAAGTTACCTGAGTGAAACAGCTTTCAGTAAATCTGTGGGTGACCATGATCTGGTCTGATCAAGAACATGGAAGCATACAGCTTGAACTAGAATATGCTCCCACTGGAAGGATAACCAATGGAAATCAAAGATGCCTGGAATGAGGGTGTAGTTTCCCACATGGTGGTGGTTTGGTACATAGAGAAGCTCCACAAGACTTAGCCAAGATGTGTTACGGGCAATAGGAGTGAAATAGAGAATGCCATTTCTCATGACTGAGTGCTGGTTTTGGCTGGGGTACAGTTAGTTTTCTTCCCAGTGGCTGGCATGTGGCTGTGTTTTGGATTTGTGCTGAACACAGGGATGATAATACAGAGATGTTTGTGTTATTGCTGAGCAGGACTTAGACACAGCCAGGTCCTTTTCTGGTTTCTGTACTGGCAGGGAATTTAGGGGTGTGTGGGAGGTGGGAGGAGACAGAGCCAGGCCAGGTGACCCAAACTGACCAAAGGGATATTCCAGACCATGTGACATCATGCTCAGTGTATAGAGTTGGGGGGAAAGGAGAACAGGGAGGAAATTTGGAGTGATGGTGTTTGTCTTTTTAAATAACTGTTACCTGTGATGGGGCCCAGCTGTCCTGGAGGTGGCTGAGCACCTTCATTGGAAGCACTGAATGAATTCCTTGTTTTTCTTTGCCTGTGTGTGTGGCTTTTGCTTTCTCTAATAAACTGGTGTTTTTTTCAACCCATGAATTTTATAGCTTTTACCCTTGTGATCCTCTCTTTGGTCCTGCTGGTGAGGGACTGAGTGACTGACTGTGTGTGTTTGGTTGCTTGTTGGTTTTTTTGTTATCTAGGGTTCTAACAGTTGCTGGCTGGGGTAAATTCAGCAACACACAGGTTGCTCTTGTCACAGAGAAAATTCAGTTTAATAATAGAATGTAGAAGGTAGTGGAGTGTTATGGGAGATGCTGAAGCCCGGCCTGCAGAGCAAGATAACTCCCATGGCAAAGGGGCAGCTAAGAAAACTCAAAAGTTTCCTCTATTTGAAAAGTTACATGTTTTTGTCTCAATCCTGGCAGACCTTCTGAGCTGTGTGAGTTAAAGACCATTTAGATTTCATGGAGTTTCAAGCAAGTTTTGTATAAAGTGTATTTAATATGAGGTTTACTAGCAGGCTCCCTGGGGAAGTGATTTCACCCTGCTACCTACCCACCCACAGATACAGGTGTACATTTCTTACAGACGTACTTACTGTAAACATGCTGTCAATTTCTAGGTTGCCTTTTTTTTTTTTTTTAATTACAGCTGCTGTTGTTCAGAGCTGCATCTCTGTAGCTCTCAACAGCAGCCTACTCATCCTCTTTCTCCTTTGTTTCGTGAGAAAAAAAGGCATTAAAAGAAAATGGGAGGAAAAGTAAATCAAATTTCAATCAAAGGTTCTTATCAAGAGCCCCAGGAGAAGAAAGGGTTGAATCTACCTGTGATTTTCCAAAAAGAATGCTGGATTTTCTTTCTCTCTCTGGGTATACAAAAGGCAGGAGATTGAAGGGGTGGGAATTTCCATTTGTGAATTACAAAAATGTGTTTAAATTGCAACTAGTGCAAGCTTTGTGCTATATTAGTAGTTTATTTATAGAGAAAGATGGCCTTGGGTTTAAGGTACAGAATTGAAAATCGGAGGACATGGAACTTCTGGCCCAGAAACAGCATATCTTCCTGGGGGAAATAATGTAGGTGATTTAAATTCTATCTGCAGAACTGCCAGAGTACATTTATTCTTTTTAGTGGCATAGTCAGACTAATTTTGTTAAACCTTTTAAGTGCACAGAAGGCAGCCATGGTATATGTGCAAAATGCTGGTTCTTGCAAGTGTTGTAGATGCCAAAATGCATAGGAATAGGGCAGTGAACATGATCCTGGATGCTGCATTCTGAAAACCTGGGAGAGCTGATTGCTAATGGGAATATTCATTCCACTAAATAGTCCACACTGACTGTTTGCCTTTATGAATGCTATGATTTAATTACTGCTTTTTGGCATGTTTGAGGATGTTTCCTTGAGCTGGTAAGATTAAATCTGGTATCCATGAAAGGAATGGGCAATATCTTGCCTATTATAACTATCTCTAATGCTATGTTCTAATTAGTTTTTTTTCTATTATGAACATAACAGAGCTTCAGAAAGGTTGACATTTTACATTACAGGAAACATGTTAAAATTACCTTGCTCTAGTGTTTGTTAATCTCATGCATATGATGAGATTAAAAAACATTGTATTTGACAGTTTCAATGAAATTCAGGTTCCCCTCTAAGTCACATTGTCCCTAATAAATAAGTTTGGATCAAGAGAGCTGTCATAAAAAACTTAAGTTTGAATATATTTTGCAAATGGCTGCTGGTCTTAAAAGTTTGTTATTAAGTTCTGAGTAGTCATCTATTCCATTATATACATAATGTCATAAAGTTTAGGATAAGAATCTTTATCATTGAATTCTAAGCAATAATTCATTACTGATTATTCTCTTTTTTAAAGTCGTTTCTCCCTTCCCTCATATCACAAGAGGACCCAACCACTTCTTTCATGTTTAACAGATAATGAAATTGAAATTCAGATAATAATTAAAATGCCATTAAAAATAACTGGCTTTATCCCTCCATTTCTTGCCACACAGGTGGATGAGAGACTAGGAAAAGCTAGTGGAGTAAACATGTCATGTAATTATAACTATGACATTACTGTTTCATCTTTCCAGTTAATAAATTTAAAAAGAAAACTACTCAAAGCCATGAGATTTGGTCCTATTTGTTTTGGTAGAAAATAAGCTCAGAGATGATTTTTCACTCATAAGGGAAAGCAAGCTATAATTTCTGAATGAAAAGCAAGAATACAATTTCAGTAGACACTGCCCATGAAGAGAGATTTATGTTCAAATTGTTACAGCACTAATTTCTTACTCCTAAATATATCCATCAATTTTTTGTAGCTATTAGAGTATGATAGCAATGTTTCAATTAGCTGAAGTTAAATTTTAGCAAAGCAATTAACAGAATGGAGATAAAAGAAAACTTTAAACACCATAATGGAAAGATTACAGGTGCCATGTGATCGTACACCTCATAAAGCATGAACATTTTTTGAGAACAGCAGAAACATAAGTCGTAGGAAAAATACATGGCAAAGAGTAGTAGAAGATAGCCAAATGAAGGGTAGCCACCAAATGGCTGATGGACCATACCCTGCCTTCAGGAAGAGAAGTCAAGGGCTTGAAGCCTCCTCTACCTTGTTGACCAATCTGTATGAAAATGGCATGGCTTAGCAGTTTCATACTGCCAGCTTGTCCTGATGGACCCATGGGAGCAAGGTTAGTTTTCTGATGCAAAGCTTATACTGAAAAGTAGATGGCTTTCTACTGCTGAATTCCCATCTGTCTACACTCTTATTAAAGGAGCTGGAAGAGGCTGGTCAGAGCTGGGAGCTCCTGCCAAAGACTAGATTTGGAGAAGGGAGCAAGTATGATACTGCTGGATCGATTGGAGGACAGCATCCCTCACAATGGTAGAGGCACTTTTACTCTGGTTGTTTCTGTGGAAAAGGCCATGGCTGTGTAAGAGGATCATTGCAGATGGGATCTGTGCTAGCATGAGAATTTATTTACTCATGAGCAGAGGATTGAGAAGTATCTCTGTGGCTTCGCTGAGCTGCAGGTACTACCATTGGTGGGAGAGTACTTGCCACTGCTTTCTGCATTATTTAGAGTATGCCGCCTACTCGATATTCTGGGAAATGATAGGCTTTGCAAAATCCATCTGAATGGAAGTTGCCAGTCCTGTTTGCAGCAATGAAGGTTAAAGGACAGAGGTCATTTGAAGTGGAGGTTTCAGCTTTTCCTGGATAAATCAGCCGCATACTGCAGCTGTCTTCTCTGTTCTATGTGGTGATAGAAAGGGAAGTTGAATTCTGTCTTTACATTATATTCACATCAGCCACCTTCTATAAATCTTTCCAACAGAGTGTGATGCCAAATTGTAGGTACACGGTTTGTGGTAATTGGGAGTGGGGCTGTGGCCGAGCCTCATCCCCAATGGGCTACAGCTGTGAGAAGCAGGTGAGCAGCATTGAGAGCAATGAGCCATGGAGTGCCCAGGGGCCCTGACCAACCACCAAAGGGAACAGAGGGCACACAGGTGCAATGCATGGACTTGAGGGGTATAAAAGGTTGGGCTGAAGACCAAGAAGGGTAGGTGCTTGTGGCTTTCTGAAGTGGCATGATGATATTCTCTATGGGCAGATGCCTGAAGCCTTCTGATGTGGTAAGGTGTTACTCTGTGTGGGTGAATGCTTAAAGCCTCTGAAATTGTATTGGGATGCTCTGTGTGTTGTGGCTGTTTCAGCTATGACACCAAATAATCTCTCCTGAACTTTTTGTCCAGTTCCACTCAAATTGTTTGGAATATTTTTTTCTATACTAAGAAGGTAAATATCTTACTGCAACTATCTTACGTATTCAGAAAGCTTAATGAATTCAGTGGCCCTTTCCAGGAGCTTTTACAGTAAGCTTCTGCAGAAATGTTTTTCTCTTGTTCTTGTGAAAGCATTGTGTTTGATTTGTGAATTTTTACCTGTGGAAAAAGAATGCATCAGCAATCTCTAAGAAAAAGATAGTTCTGCCTGATCAAATGAAACTCACTATTTTTTTTTTCTAATGTGAAAATGTACTTTTCTGTTGTTGGAGTTTCCATGGGGGAGGAAAGGGCAGAGAGACAGGAGATTAATTGGATATTTAGAGTCAAGTGTGCAAGTTCAATGCTAAAATAAATCAGGACAATATAGCTGTAGCTGAAGTTTCAAGGTTGTCAGAAGTAAACAAAATAGTTGTTTTTCTCATTGTTTGGCTCTTCCTCTGCCCTCATCCATCCCTAAGTGTGTGTAAAGCACCAAAGCCTAAGCATAAATAGTGTCATTTCAAGAAGGACATTGTTCCTTAAATGTAGCCCTTTCAGATGTAGTTATGATGTTACTCAAAATTGTCTGGTTTTAGCTGTAGTTTGCAGGAGTGCGTAGTGGTGTGAGCTCTTTAGGTTTTTTTGCATAGTATAAGACCTGAAAAGGAATAGTATTTTGTGCTCAAATACCCACTAGTTTATTCAAGGCAAGTCTCTTCAGAGTTGCTTTTACCTAAAATTGAAGATTCTTTAAGAGGCACTGGTAAATATCATCTGTACAAAAAAGAAATGCTGCTCTTCAGAGCAGTTCGTGCTGGGTACACCGCAAAACTTAGTTCAGAAGTTTAGTGTTTGGACATGACAAATAGAGCACCCATCTATGGTGTTTGAGATTAAACTGATAATAGTTTGCTTTATGTAGCTTATGACTTTATCTTTGAGGGCTGGTCTGCAAACACCTTCTCAAAGGCCTCCAAAGTATTGCTAGTAGTTACTGTAAAATCCATTACTGATTCATTTGAATATACACAAGTGCTCAATATCAGTTAAAAGCATTAATTGAGTGATCTTTGATGTTGATTAAAATAGGGAAAAGCTTACTCTGGTCATGGTAGGTATTTATATAAGTGAAGTCTTTCTTATAGAAAGTACCTACATCACTTACACAGCATGTGGAAAAATAAAGTTGTCTGAAAAGAGAGTTTTCGAATTGTTCACTGTTTGTAAAATGCACACCTAAACACACATCCAAAGTAGTATGCAAGGCACCTACTTATTTTAGTACTTAAAATATATTTCTAAAGAAGTAAAGTCATAAAACTCTCCCTTCTGTTTTGGAAACTTGTTTCAAGTCCATATTCACTGTAGTATGTGTATTTTTTCCTGTTGTTTAAAGCACAAATGCGCTTTTTATTTTATAAATAAAATACTAAATAAATAAATTAATTAAAAATGTAATAAATTTATCAACGGAATTTTAAGATGCTGCAAGAAATGTCCATATAACTTTGATGCCTCTGTCAATATATTGGTTTTTACAGTAGTTTTCCCAAAAGTATCTTTCAGTTGTCTTAAAAGGTTACTTCTATACCTCTGATGTCTTGCTTAAAACATAGGATTTCTGCATGTGGTCTTGCAAGACATTTTACCATACGGCACTCCTTGAATTAATAAATATTTTGAAAATAGTTACTCCCTGGAAAAGCTTCCTTCAAAGAAGGTATAATAGCATGTGTATTTCTTTGCGTGTTTGCTTGGGTTCATTAATGCACATCTCTGGTATTTTCAGTGCTGGAGAAATAAAATTCAAGAGTCATTAAAAGTGTACTTTTCAAAAAGAAGGCAGTCATACTGAACAGGAATGTTTTCTTAAGTGATGGTCCCAACTGTTGGGGCTCATTACGTAATAGTAGAATTCAACAGCACTCAAATAATTCAACTGAAAATCTTCTGCATATTCATAATATAACAATATTCTGTTTCGAAGTGGTGTTGTGATAGCAATTCTTTCCTTAAAAGAAACCCTCAGGGTTTATCTAGCTTTCCTTTATTATGTGGTCATGTCAAATTCAGAATGAAATGTGATAATCTGCTGCCTTTACTGCCAATGTCTTTACGTGGGTGTGCTATTGTAAAAACAGCTTAAAAATACCAGAGCAGAAGTGATGTCATGCCCTCAGAGATGTAGGGAAATCGTTCCAGCAAACTTGATATTGGGGATGAATAGCCATCACATGGAAATGAGGCAGTTTGGATATTGTGCATCTGCCAAGTGAGTGCACAGTAATGAATGTCTGCTGAAAGAAAGCACGGACCTGTGATCCCACAAGGAATGTTTGATGAGTCTCAAGACCATCTGATCTGTACTTGAGATATAAATCTCTTTAACCTTTCTTATAGGGATACAGCTGCGACCTGATATTTCAAAAAAGATATATGTTGCTTTTTTGTATGGTGAAAAGTTACACAGTTAATGGATCACTGGGTTATCCATTTATCAAATAATATTGAATTTCACACCTTAAGAATATAGTTGTACAGATGAAAGTCTGTCAAATTATTGCTAATTTTGGAAGATTTTCAAAGCCAAAATTTATATCCAGAAGGTGCTTGGAATAACAGTCTAAATAAGCACAATTTCTTTTCATTGGTTACCTGATGAGACTCAGATAACTTTGACTAAGTAGACTAAGTAAATATTCTGTTTTTTACTAAATCTCTTTGAAAAGAGATGAATTCCATTGTATTTGTCCACCTACAGCACACTGGCATCTCCCTGGTGTGATCCTGTGTTTATTACAGCTTTATTAGCCAAGGTTGCATGGCATTAGCACTTTTTGGGAAGTTGCAATTGCATATTGAAACTATATATTATAATCTAATTTTAATTTAAAATTAATTTAAAATTTTAATTTAAAATGTATGGAGCAGCTGAACTAGAAAGTCTTTTTTTATGTATACTTGAGCTGTAGCTCAGGTAATGAAAGATCCAAGTTTTATGCCTGATCATAAACTTGTAAATTTTAGATATTATTTGATATATTTTATGTCTGGCTGTGGCAGGATGTAACCCAGATTATTCCTCACTTTGAAATGGTGCTGTACTTCATCTGATCTGTGTAATATTCTTCCTCAGAAGTTTACAGAAAGCCACTCCACTTTCAGTCTGGCTCAGTCCATACATTCTCCTCACCCTCTCTCAAGGGGTGCCTTCCTGACTCAGTGGGCTTTATGAAAAGCCTCACCTTGGCTTTCAGATCCATGCTGAAACAATCAAACTTCCTTGTCCTGTCTTTCTGGACTCAAATTCCATATCTTTGTACATCTCTTATCCTTGTAATTACTGTAGAAGTCACCACATTTTTCATGTGAGTCTCTCACGCTGTGTTTGGGGTTTTTTCTATTTTAGAAACCTGATTTCTCATTGCATTTCTTTGGCTGAGTAGAAATAGCCTTTTTTAGCCATTTCTCTCATGAAAGGGGAAGTCATTCCTTGGATTAATGTCTTCTCCTACCCCATTCTTAGTTGCTGTACATTTTTATGACTGTGCACCCTTTCATTGCCCACCCTGTAGGCTGTGCTCTGGACTGCAGCATTCCCTTTACTGCCTCTCCTGTCCCTGCCACAAGGTCTTGCTGAGCTTTCTGGTTGTGGTTCTCAGCTCTGATATATGCAATATGACTTCAGCAGCCTAAGTGGGATCTCTTCTAGCCCATAAATGCTGTGAGATTAGTCCCACCATCCTCCCCAGCAGCTTGGGTGAAACCTCACAAACCACAGAAGGAATGTGTTGCCTTTTGTTGCAGGTGGGAGTGTTTTGTTCTCTGTATATAAATTAACCAGTTTTACAAAGTCCTCTTGTCCTCTTACCCTTATCCTTTAGCTAATTACTGATCTACGCTATTTAGTGGTCCATTTAGAAGACCTCTGTCATGAACAAATTTTTAGTTAATTTTTTATTTGTACCATGCTTTTTCAAATGTCAAAACTGTTGGTGAACAGTAAAACAATGGCTTTCAGCAGTGGAAAACTGAAAAATGGAATAAAATGAGGTATAGTTTCTTTCTTGGTTGTTAAGCTCTGGATCTTGGCAGTATTGTCTCATTAGTTAGGTGGCTCTTTAGTCATTCTGTGTTTAAAAATAAGTCGGATACCTTTTTGTATTAATTTTCCCTGCTTTCAAGGAGAAGGGGGGAGTAATCAATATGTTAACTCATTTTCTATCACAAAGATTTTTATAGTGAATAAAGCACAGACAATGTTTTTATCACTGCAAACAAAATACCATCTGGTATTTAATTTTGATTATTGTCTGAAGCTTTGAGTAAATTTGGATGATTTTCTGTCAATTCTGTGTAGTGATATACACAGTCCTCCATTAAATCACGTTCATTATGATTACCATTCTGTTGATACTGGAATAGGTACTATATAAAGCCATAAAACATTAATGCAATCTTAACTAGTGAAGCTTGCATGAGCTGGTGATCCATCCTTTCTGTCTGAGAATGAGCCCAATGTGTGGCTATTTTAAGACACAGGTTGAATTGAAGAGGCAGAGATCAAGTGCTCTGTCAGCCACGTGTGAACTGGCTTTTATCTGAATCCAGAGACTGAAAATGATACAAAAACAATATATAGTTATCATAGCATTTTCCAGGGAACAGAAAAAAGAAAAAAAACAATTGGAAAATGAGCCCTTCTGTCAGGCCCCACACTTCCCACCAAGCATCCAGAGTTATGGTTTCCTGTCCTCCTTATGCCATGTCATTTGTTCTGGACCTTTGTTTTTTGTCTGTGATTCTCAGCTTCCCCTGATGGGAAATGATCCTTAGCTTATGTTTCTGTCCAGAAGCACTGTCTGCTCAAGGTCCAGTTGATCTTTGTGGGTTTTTTCCTAACTCTAAAATGTTGACTCTTATGGTCTATAACATCAAACTCGTCTCTCTTTCCTTTGCTCCTTTTTCATTGATTTGCGTCTCTTTTTCTGCTGGAACAGCAATTTTTCAATGGGTCTGCCTCTAAAAATTATTGAATACATAGAATTTTTCAACTGTTGGCATTTTTTCATGTAACCCTGACTTCCTTCCTTAAGCCATTATTTCTTCTAGATGGTTTCTGCAGGATTGCATGCCTTTTCAAGGCAAGAATGAAAGATGAATACTGCACCAAGTTTTAGCAAATTACTTTCTTAGAACATCAGAAGTTGACATTTCATAAACCATTCATTTTAGATTCTTGTGCAATAAAATTAGTTTCTGCTTATATTTAAAATGAAACTATTTACATTGTTGATTCTGTTGTTGATTACTGTAAATTGGAGTAGAAAAAAAATCAGGTTTTCTGTGGCATTTTTTATCTTTCATTTTAATAATATTTTTTATCAAAGTCTGTCAACTTTTCTTCCATTATTTTTGCTGACTTCCTCTAGCTTATTTTTTCTTTCTCATGATTTTCCTTATTTTTCCTTTCATGTAATCTTCTTTTCTCCATGTCTTATTTAATCTATTCTTTTATTACGTTACTCATTTACCCTTCTTTCACAGCTCCTCTCCTCACAGATGAGAGGGTTTGTTTTTGCCACCACATACACAAGCCTGGACACTTAATAGGCTTTCTGGTGTTCTGGGTCTGATAAGCAGAGGACAAAGCACCACTTTGAAAATAAGATTAATCCTTTCCTATCCCAGTTTAAGCCAGCAGGTTTTCTGGATAAGAAACTGTGTCTGAACTTTGTGATTGAGCTTTGTGGATAAGTAGCCTTTAGCAGCAGTTCATGAACCTGTCAATGGACAGGTTTCTACACTTCAGCATCCAAATCCATGAACTTCTATTGTGCATAACAGGCTGTTCTCTCTAGAAATTAGCTGGTTTATGTAAATTTTCTTGTTCAGTTGTGTCAAATATGTGTATTGAGTTTTAGCACTGAGAAAGCCAGAATAAATCCAGTCAACAAATTCCCTGTGCAGCAAATGATGAGCAAATAACTCTTTTTCCAATAGCTTAGGATTTTAGTTACGTTTGGTGACTAGTTTAATGCCTTTTGATGTCATGAATAGTTAATGCATAGCGACAGCTTTGCTTTTAATGGACTGGATTACAAAGGCTAATAGCATTCTTAAAGATGTTACAATAGATGATTAGTACCTGTGGTAAAGGATTTTCATTGTTGTGAGGTTTAGTAGAATGCTGAAAGTAGCATTAAACAGTAAATAATTAATCTGATAGTTTATGAAGAATGAAATAATTTTGTCAACAGGTTTGACTACATACCAACAGTGTTAAAAATTTTAGGGATGAGAGTAAAATAATTACAATTTAGCCTGGCAGTAAGATACCTAAGAGAACACACGTTGCTCTTGTGGACAGCAAAATGGGGGGTGCCCAGATTGATCTTCATGTTGCCATAAACCAAGAATGTTTCTTACCATTAAATAAAAAAATCTATGCCTCCATTTTAATGAAAAAAAATCTCCTTTGGGATTTTCGTTCTGTTTGACACCTCTGTGACATCAGTTTGGGTTTTTGATTTTTCTGAAAACTACACTCATCTCTCTGCAGGATATAGCAAGTTGCTGTTCACTCCTGTTGGTGTATCACACAGGCTTTCTAATCTTCATAGCTCCATTAATTTTCCTAACACCCAGTAGTAAGTATTAAGCCTGTTGTTACAGGTGGGGAAAATATGTAGGACAAATCAACATCTGTCTTCACACAGCTGTGGAGACGTATAGAGGATGAAAATCTGATTGCATGAATATTGTGGCAGGAGCCTTTTGGTGAAGAGCCAGAGGGTGAATTTTGTGCAAAAGTAATTGTTTTGTTGGTGATGGTGTTTACAGCAGGGTTCACCTGCGCATGGTCTGCTTCTATTTACATGGAATAAAGGCTGCGCTGCAGCTTCAGTGGTGTTATGTCTGGGTACTACATCTGTATTTGGTAAATATACAGACCAACTTGTTTAACCTTGAAAATTCTAAAGTTTTTAACAACAACAACAAACTAAGTTCATGACCTTTGCTTGGTTCTGTTTTGCTTAAGCCTGTTAAAATGGCAGTAACTATTCTCATGTTTTGGAGTTTGCTTCAAGCTGTGAGCATATCTCCACTGGCTTCTTTGTTTTAGGTCACAGATGTGGCGTTAAGGTTTTCATAGCCTTTCACATGAGTTCTTGTTTTATGTATGGCAGACAGAAGAAACAAAGCTGTGTCTCAGTATAGCATAAAAGAGATTTCTTTGGAGATATCTTTTAATATTCTGGAAACTTCGTGTGAAAATGAGTCATTCAATCAAGACTTAAAATAAATGTTACTATTTTCTTTGGAAATTTAACCTGTAAGATTGAGAGTGCTTAGTACCTTCTTTAAAGATCAGGACATCCCTGGAGCAAATGTTTTATCATATATAGTAGATATGGAAGTCACTTCTGTCTCTAGTTTATAGCCTTAATTAAACTACTTGTCTGCTGATGTGAAAGGTGAGGAAGGACAGTCTCCAGGACCTACGTAGTTTTCTAAGTCATTTCTGTTACTGTTGTCATAGATTTTCACACATCTAAGTTCTGAGATGGGGGTGAATGCAGTCAGATGAAACCATGCGTATTATTACCACAGCAAATTTCACACTTTAATGATTTTTTTCTATTCGATTTACCAAAAACTTCTGCTCTTTTACTGCAAAATCAGCCATTTTATATTCCAGGGATAGCATTTGACTTTTCTTGGGCGAAGTTACTACAAATGGTGTATAAATATAGCAGCAGCTGAGGACTAATAGTTGGGTCTAAATTCTGCTTGGTTTTTGGTCAGACTCGACATCTTCGAATGACAGATGTTTAAAGTGTTGACAAAGGCACATAGACTCTCACTGAGACCTTATCAGTACTGTGTCCACCAGGTAGAGTGAGAACCATCAGCTTTTTTCATTCTGATTTTCATTTCATCTCCAATCAAGAAATGTAACAGAGGAAAAAAAGAACCCTTTCTTCTCGTTCTGACTTTCTGATATAAGCTAATTGTTCTGTGTAATTTGAATTGACCAAGAAGACAAAGAACTTCGAAACATGAAAACACACAATTAGCTAAGTAAGAAGAAGTGTGCTTAATGCTAACAGTTATTTAACATATATATGCTAAGAAAATCAGGGTCCAGGTTAATCAGCAGAAACTGCTTATGTTTTTAAGTGCATAAACACGTAATCTTTAATATTCTATCCTTGTTTTGCTGATAGTTTATAATTAATTCCCTTAGTTTTGTCTCTACCTCATTATTTCTTTTTATAGGTAGGGCTGATGCTTGGGTTCAAACTTTTTTAAAAATGTACATAGGGTATGAACTATAGGACAGTAAGTACTTTAAAACAAAAAAGAATAAAGGTGAATGACTGAGATCTTATACATTTTTGAAGTGAGAGTCCTAAAGACTGAGTTGTAATATTGATTTATATAGATTGGTGATGTCATTTGGATAAGTCATTTGTCATGAACAGGTTATACTGGTGAAAAATTTAAATAATATTCTGAAGAAGTATTTTCCGCACACATAATCAGATGATTTTTCCTATTATGTCTTTATTGTGTACAGCATAGTAACTTTCAAAACATCTAAACAACATGTTTATCATAATTTTATGTAGTAGGTGTGCAAATGGTTTGGTTGTGTAGCCTTATAAAAATAAAATATGTACAATAGTCAGATGACTGTGCTGAAGTCAGCTCAGCTCCTCTCACCTGGATGTGAAAGGGGTGGGCTGGGGTTGTTCTGTTTCTATTTTCTCTGTTTCACATCTTAAACTGCAGAAAATGTTTCTCCTTACTTTGTATGATTAAAATATAAGGTATTTCGCCATTCACATGTTGACTAGCTACTCATAGTATAGTTGCTAGGGATACTGTTGACCCTCAAAAATATTATGTACAAGAGGGAGAAGCATACAAGTTCTAACTGGTTAGGAAATTAGTATTAATCCTAAAGTAAGATCCTAAAAAAATCCCTCCATCTGTTTCAATGACTGAAAGTAGACCCAGGAATCCTATGGTAAATACTTGTAATTTTAGGTTCACCCTTCCTACTCTCAAGTGTCTGGAAAACTTCTGGAAGTATAAAGTCCTGGGCTCCAAACCAGCATGGCTTAGGAAAACTGTTAAGTCCTTAATTATGGCTGATGCAGGTGTAATACAGGATAAAGAGGATTAAGGGGTCTGAGAGCCATGGCAAGTGAAAGAGAATTCAGTTATGGTCATGGCAAGAAATGTAAAATAAAAACCTCAGTTTTATTCTGAGATTTTTTCATTGTCCTTTTTGTTCAGCTTCCTCTTCTCTAGGATGACACCCATGACCTATGTCAGAAGGCTTTTGTGTAAGGCTCAATTCATTAATTCTGTGAGCTACAGTGCAGTAGCAGCAGCTGCCTTTAGGATAAGGACATGCAGAACTGTAAAGAAGTCATCCCTGAAGTCTGTGTGTTTGCTTTCTTTATTTGTTTAATATTAGTCCTCCATTTGTTTACTTACATGCAACATATTTTCAACAGGAATTTGAAAATAAGAGAGTCAGATGCTGCTGACTTGTCAGTCTCGGTAGTGTCATACTCATCTAATAGCTCATGGAGTCCCTTTCTGCTGGGAATGTTGCTAAGGAATGAGGTTCTAGGGACATCATTTTTCATACAAGAAGCAAAATAACAATGGGCAGTTGCTCTGATGGGAAGTCAGAAAGGCAACCTGTTCTTTTGCACTAGAAAATTCATGAGTAACGAGTGTTTTGCATGTGAAAATTTGAAAAGAAGGAACTGCTTTGAGGTAGTGGGTGTTTGGAGTGGCTCAATAGCACAAGGTATGAAAATGTAATGGTATGTTTGAGAGCTGGGAAGCACTTTTATTGCACATTGTTTAGTTATCTTACAGGGGTGGGGTGTGGGGGGAATCTTCCAATATGCTACTCTAAAACCACCCCAAAATTATCTTAAAATTGAAAGAATTCCTATCACTAAAAATATGCTCAGCTATAATTTTCCATACTTCCTTATGATGTGCTATTGAAAAATTTGATCATCTCTGATCTTATGAACTATTGATTTATTTGTAGTCTCATGACATGCTCTGACCATGACTAGAACAGGGGTACTTAGAGGTATTTCCTTAACATTTGTATTAAAACAAATGCCAAACTCTTGATTAGATACAGAACTTGATAATGCTAAGCAATTTATAAAATCCCAAAATAAAACTAATCAGGAAGGTAGGGCTTAGGAACGTTTATTGTTGCTTAGAGTGAAAGAGAGTGTAATTGAAATGATAAGGTAGTCATGATTGGAATAAATTATTGAGGTTTCAGAGATTACACCTTAAAGCATTTGATTAATGTTGACAGACCTTGATTGTGAATATGTTCTAGGCCTTTAAACATTGAAAAAGTAGATTCTAGAACATCCTTTCTTCAGTGGGGCTTTTGCAGACTGAACAAAACTTATGCTAATTTTCTCGTTCTCTCCTTCCATATCTTCTACAGTTTTATCTGCATATTTTTATCTTCGTGTACAAGTATTTTTTACCTGTTGTTTATCTGCAACTTAGAATTATCAGAAAATGTGTGGAAATGTGTTTGCTAATCTAAGGTGTGACTGGGAAGAGAGGCTCACGTACTCCGGAAGAAAATCCAGTTACCAATTAAGATTTTCATTAAAATATTTGAGTCATAGTTAATTTGCATTAGGATTTATTATCTGAGCAAACCTGACCTATTAAACCTTCTAAATCTATTACTGTCAGTTAATGTCATGATTACAGGAAGAGCACATGGTGTGCCATGGGAACACAGCTGTTCCACCCAGTTTTTAACTTGAAATCACCATTGTGCAGTTTATCACTATATTATTAGACACAATAAATTATTTTATTCTAGCCGCTCTCGTGTCCATCTTCTTAATATTTTCCTTGTCATTATAAGTGCCTTTAGCCTTACAGAGTAATGAAAGGTTCTTGTATCAAGTCTGATTACTACTCTAATGTTTTCCAGGCATGCTTGGTGATGAGCTTGGCATATGAAACAATTTCCTACAGTAATAAAGCTAATTAAAGTGGGCAGTCATTCCCACATCACTCTTTAATGAATTATAATGAGCTCATTAATCTATCCAGTCTTGCTCACCACATCTATTGACTAAGCTTCTCTGGCAGTATAGGGTAGAACACATGCCCAGGAAAAAATGCGCACTGAAATGCATCTATTTTGGCATAGAAACAGGAGAAGGCAGAGGTATACGTTAAGTGGAATATGCTTTTTAATAATCAGAATTGAAAAGGGTCAACAGCTAAATCCATCCAATGGTGGTGAAGGAAGAATCATGCAGGACCTTAACGAGGTCTAGTATTGCACTGCAAGTGATAGAATAATTAATGTTTCTGTGGCACACACATATCATGTAAAATATGACTTACAAAAAATCGTTTAGTAACTGGCTCTCTGGGGAAACTGCCTAAAGAAAATAACGTCAAGCTCATTTTTGGCTGAGTTTCTTGGCATTTTTCTTTGTTTTCTCAAAATGAGCAAAGAAGAGCTTGCAAGGTTATTTCATATCCAATTTGATAATGACAAATATTGGAGAGTTAAGTGCTAAGATTTATGCGTGTGAAGAGATTATTCATGCAAATATACATCTAGAAAACCACCTATTTTTCTTTGATTCTATCCCCACAGCTTTCTCCATCTCTAACAGTTAAGGTCTAGTAATAGTAAATAGCAGCTAACTGATGGAGTTACCTGGTCCTTCTAGCATTCCGATGCTCTTAAGTCAAATCCCGTGGGCATATTTTTGTATTATTTTATACACAGAATTTTATCTAGATTTGGCTTAGTGCATTGATGCATTTCTTTACATGGTAGCTCAGAACCAGGGAGAGCAGTTCTGTATTAGCATGTTTATTATGCTGGTGAGTGGTGCACTAATTATTTAGACTCTGCTGTTTTCTATACTGGCCAAACTAAGTAGGCATTTATAGTTGGTATTGTTTTGTCTGAAAACATTTAAATTTTTGTAGTATCTTTGTAGTTATGCTGTCATAGGACAATTATCTTACGATAGCTGAGTTTTGTTTGTCTCAGTTATTTGACAAAGCCTTATTTTTGTTTTTTTTTTTTTAAAAATCGTAAGAAAAACAAGTCATGTCTTTTGTAATGACCAAAATGTCAGTCCAGAAATTTGATTTTCTGTATGTATGCAAAGTGGAAGGTGTTTAAAGATTGATATATCTGCATAAACTTGCAAGAAAATGTCCCATTGGTTGAACAAATGTTTATTCTCAACTAAAAAATGTTTCCATTTAAGGTCAGTAAGTAATTGAATATGCAGTAGAGGAGGGAGTCACACTGAATAGATAGTCTTGTTAAGCTGGTTGACTTCACCGCAGTGAAGTACATTCACTGTACTTCAGAATCTTGTCTGGACTACTGATAAGAGAAAACCTCAGTGGGTCTAGAGAAGCACTGTGTGTCAGAGCTTAGTGTACTAAATGGCTGTAGGTGAAAAAGGAGATACAGGGGTTTTTTTTATGTGGAGAAACGAATCCAACTGTGCTTGGCAAGTGTGATAAAGACAGGAAACAATCTTCATATTTTATATGTGTAAATTTTACATAAAGTGTAGCAAGGTGTTCTGAAATATCAAAGTGATTTACTGATTTGCTCACCAGCTGTGCATAATTTTGTTATTCACTGGTATTTTCTTTGAAGGGTCAGTAATATTGTATATGATGTCCATGTGATAGTCGTTAAGCAGCAGTAAATTACAAGTATTAAATGTAGAGGATATAATGTTCTCTCAGTATGCCCTTATGATATAAACAGTCAGTAGAACATCTGGGGTTTCATTTTATATAAATATTAGGGTTTCTTTCTGTTCTGTGTCACCATGGTGTATCTAGGGAACCTTTTGCAATAAATTAGTTAGGCTGGTATACTCAAAGATTGTCAAAGAAGTGATTTGTTCTTTGCACGCGATATCCATGCATGCAAGCATTCATATATTTGATTCTAAAGACTTCCCTGGAATGACGTACTATTTTCATAATTGTAACTTCAAGCAGAGCTGGCTGGATCTCTTCTCTTTGTTACTCTCTTGAGAGCATTTAATAAGATTACTTCTGTTAATTCTCAAGTACTTGGAAGATCTAAAAGCTTATTCATTGCTTTCTTCCCTGAATCATCCTCATCAATCTAAAACTGTTTTTATCTGTTTTTATTCAGATCCTAAAGAAAAACTTGACTTGGCTTTAAAAGCAGTAATGGTAAAATAAAAATATGTATTTTGTCCTTTTTGTGGACAAGATGTTATTTTGTCATTTTTCCTCACAACTGGAGGAAACCAAGGTCGCTGTTTCATAACACTTCCCTGTCCTCCTGTCTGAAATTTTCTTGTGATTCCAGGAGGCAGGAAGAAGAATATTTTAAAGCTCTTATATTGAATTCAGCATTAAATAATAAATATTGTGTCACATATACAAGCTGATAGTGGAAGACTGCACTGGATTCAGGGGAGATTTGAGGTTAATGGCCTGTGCTGTGTTGGAGCTAGAAGAAACTTTTCTATTGATCTCCTCACAGGGCAGCCAGGATGCAATTTGGACTTGTCTTCTTCTGTTTAGACAAATGAGGTTTTGTTTAGGACATTTTTCTCTGAATGTAAAGAAATACATTTACTGGTATGGCAGTAATGAAACTTCTACAAAAATGCTGTAGGTTGGCAGATATTTTTACTTTACTTTTTTTGGCCTGAATGGTTTTTGTCATGCTGCTTGGCAGAAAGAAACTGACATACAAATGAAAAAGTGGCTGCATTTCAATTGTAAATTAAATTATATTTGCACAAAGTTATAGATTTTATGGACATCCTTTCATGTGACTCAGTCTATGTGTATTAACATGATTAATAAGGTTGTTTGCCTTCAAAAGTGTCAAGAGGTTTTGGTTTTGCTGATTTGACATTGGGGAAAAAAATTGTGTATTCATATTTTTTCCCTGATGACAATGAGAGTTAATAGAACAATATTAAACTGCTAAACATATGGTTAAAAAGAAACTAAACCCCACCCTGATTACAGAAGACTTTAATCTAATTAGTAAGTGCAGTGAGGTCTTGTAGAGAATGTGCAATGCTGAAAAAAAAAATGTGGTTAAGGAAGCATTCTTGGCAAATAAGATTATGTTGAAGAAAAATACAAAGTATAATTAAAAAATTGGTGCTTGTTTCTACATCAGTGGATGCATCAGCAACATTGGGGGAACTAATCCAAAGAACAAGTCTTGAAATGCCAGTTTAAGATATGTGAGAGTAGTAATGGAACAACAGAGAATAGGAAATCTCTTGCAGCAGCTACTCATTCTGAGACTGATATGAGAAATTGTTGAACTGCTAACTCTTGCCTGTTATCTATTTTGATCTTTGTGGCTGAGTGTCAGATTGAAAGAGACAACTGCTTTTTGTTTGTTGGGTTTTTTTTAAAAGTTCTTTTAATTTGAGTTTTTTACTGGTTAAATTAGCAGAAACTGTTCTGGAAAATAAATTTGCCTGGAGCATGAATGAATATAATCAAGGGGGAAGAGCAGAACAGGCTTCCTGAGATTTTAATCAGACCTCAGAAGTCTGATAGCAGAGTCATGCATGTGGATAAGGATGATCTGTTTTGTGTAGTTAACTCGATTTCCAAAAATCTTTCAACAAAGCCCTTCATCAAAGGCTTCTGGAAAATAAGATGATGAGTAGAAGAGTCTTCTCTTGGATTAATGGCAGATCAGGAGTACAGTACAAAAGACCTAAGTAGTTGTTTATTAAAGGAAGAATTATACTTCTAGGAGGTCTAGAAAAATCAGAATTAAAATGGAATTTGAAATGTTGCAGAAAGATTTAATCATGCTAAATTATGTAAAGATGAAAGACAGTTGAGATTCAATGTCAGCAGACATAATGGAGAAGAAGGGGAAGAACAATCCTATTTTTCCAGATGAGGTAAGAGAACTTTCAGACATGATGCATAGTTCCTTGAAAAGACCTCCTTTATTTTAGTACTTACTAAAATAATTTTTTTTAAAGGGACTTAGAGTTGAGCATTTATTCTTAGTAGAATCCTGCTTACCTGGTTCAAATGAACGATGCAGTCCAAGGGTGGAGGAAGGTTTTCATCAGAGCTATAGAATGCCCCATGTGAGGAGGAAGATATATATTTGCTTCAAACAGAGATGACAGTAGTTACACGATAAGCATGTGGATTTCTAAAACAATGGAAGTCACGGAGGAGATGGATAGGAAATACACCTACCTTGTCTTAAGGAAACAGGAACAATGGCATTGTTCCACAGCAGGTTGAAAACTGGAGGAAGGTTACGGGGTTTTGTTTCACTCGTTGTCTCTGCATGAATGTAGAATTTATTTAGGGATATCACCAAAGGAGGCATTGTACTGTGTATGTGAATTCTGGCCATAAAGGGAGAATTGCTGGATTGATTATATTGGGGAAATGCATTTGTTTCTTTTGTAATGCTCTTGGCTGCTATTCATGATTTCTGCAGGTTAGATTTATCTTGGGCTTCATGTGGTATAGTCATTCAGTTTTTATGCTCTGCAGTTTATTAATCAAGTTTCATACTTTTAAACTTTAATGCTTTTTATTATCACTCAGAAAATTTCAACTGAAGTTGAACAGGAAATCCAAATTAATTTGCTTAATATCTATTTCAGAGTTAATGGAAATTGGCTCACTATGAAGAAAACATTGTTAATTTAGCTTTGTATTCATAAATGTCTGAAGTCAAAGTAGCATAGCCTATATAGTATCTTTGAGTGTTACCTTCACAGTTGAATATCAGTTGAATTCTAGTATTTAAATGGATGTAACTGCCCTAAATTACCCAGTAAAATATTTATTGACATGTTCCATGTAACTGAACTTAGAATGTGTTTTAGTATTGCGAAGGTATTTTTTTAGAATGAAATCACCATTATGTATCATAAGAAGACAGATCCTGTGCTCCCCAAATTCCATTTGATTTCCTGATCAAGAAATGAAATAGAGAGTTGTTCCTTTAGAAGTGTCATTTCAGTACTGGAGCTGTGTGGAAAGAAGATGTACAAAGTGATGTCTTTTTCTGATATGATCAGGGTTTACAAAGCTGATTAAGGATTTTACTGATTTGTGTTTTTCCTAATGGAAAGGTAAGTTGGAGTGAGACTCTGTTTGTGCTGGATCTAGATGGTCATGGGAGCTGGCTCTGAGCTGTTGTGTTATGCTTTAATGGGAGTTTCTGGAGCATGGACTTGCTCTCACCCTTGTTCTGGGCTTCAGCAACAGCTGGCGGGGCAGTGTGACATGAGAAGCAGGCGAGTTAAGTGTGACCATTGCCTGCAGTCAGCAGGGATGCTCTTTGGGAGCGGTGTTGGGACTCCAGCCAAGACTAATTGGTCTGGCAAGGCACCAAAACAGCCAAAACAGCAGATGATCCAAAGGAACAAAATCCATGTGCCTTGCACATGTGAAGAAATGCAGCCAGCCAAATAATTTATATCTTGGTGTGATTGAAAGGGATTGATACAGGAGATAGGAATTGAAGCTGTAGGTAGAATTAGAGAGAGCACAGAAAGGGAAAAGTCACTCTGTGTACGTGAGGTGCCATGGTGTATTTACAGCAGGGACCAGACCAGTGACTTAGTTTTGATGCATGAAGGAAATGATGCAGACTTGATCCCTCTGCTAATGTTAGGGTCTTTAAGACTTTCATTAAAACGAGTGTAACGATAAACAGTGCAAGTACTCATGATCTGACTGAAAACTCATTTCTGAAAACACAGTCTGTAACATCCAGCAGTCTGCTTGTGTAATCTCTAATAGGTAGATGCTCTTCCTTTTGTAAAACATGCTAACACAAGTAGTGTCTCAGTTTGGAGAAAGATAGTAGTGCTTCTCTGAAAATTCCATGTTAAATCCACAAAACTACTTGTTGCTTTTCTGATGTCAGGTGGTATAAAGTGAACCATAGAAGATATCCACAATCCCTGTCTAGACTTATATGCTGTTCACAGAAAAATACTAATACTGTGTGTGTTAAACCTTGTCTTTCTTCTGAATGTTCTAGACAGTTATCCAGAAATTTAGTAATTTTTCTGCGTAGATCTGCTGCATAACTGAGAGGAAGCTTCAACTGTTGTGGCATTTGTGTATCTTTCTGGACCTGATAGTCAGTTTTAAATTTCTTAGTTTTGTTTGTTTCAGGATTATTTTTTTAAGACGCTATATCCTAAGTAATTGTTGATTTTTGCAGTGCCCTAAGTTGGTAAACAATCCATTTAGCATCTGAAATTCAGCACATTTATCAAATGAGTTTTATAATATTCCAATTTTATGGCATTTCTTTAGAAACATACTCTGTTTAGTATCAGAGGAAAAGCAGTAAATTTATCTTCCAGAATACTTGGTTAGTTCTGTTTATAGCACTTTGATTACAGTAAGCACAATATGCCTCTGTGTTCCAGATAATGAGGAGGTATAAAGTAAGTTTTCAAATTTAGAATTATTATTCTTTTTGGCACTTATGCATAACCTGCTGCAGCTGTCTTCGCACACAGCGCAGTTTTTCATCTTGTGACCTGATCTGAGGAGAAACAGATTTGCTGCTATGTTTAGCATTTTCCCAAATGAGCAGAATTAAACTAAAATAGGAAAATACTGGCACTGAGACATAGCAATCGCTGTCATAGCTAACAACTGAAAATAAGTGAAAAGGTGATAATTTGAAGAATATTCTGACCATAAATGTATGCAGTAATAACAGGAGATCCATAATGAACTTGCACCTAAATCGTGGATATAAGTGAAGAAAATGATAGCTTTTTGCACACAGCTACTTTTACATTTTTATGAAATACACTTGGAATTTAGTCTGAAAAAACTTTTTTTTATTATTTATATTTAATAAAGTAGTTTGAAGATGTACAGATATACTGTTTACAGATTATGCTGTCTAACAGTTCTCTTTAACGAGGTGTTAATTGACTTTTTGTCTAGCATTTCCAGAGTTATGGACATGCTTACTACAATTGAGAGCAGAATTCTCATCCTTTTTTTCATAGTGAAATAATGAACAGCATTCATAAAAACAATGAGAATAATAATGACAAAATAATATCTAGTATATATAATTTATTAAGCTCTGTAAAATGGCCTCAAAGATGCAGTGATGCAGGTATCTTATGAAAACATGCCTAGACCATAGATTGAATTAGTTGGACTGATAATTTCATAGCATTCATGTTCTTACTGGACTAGTAGCCTTGATAAAATACTGGCATAAAGTCCTTTTGCAGAAAGATAAGGAATCAAAGTGGAAAAGGGTATTGGTTTAGTAAATAGAAAAAGTAAATGTCATCTAGCAGACTTTTATATGGGAACATTTTTTTTTATTTTAGTTGGAGTCTGAACTCAGCTTTACTTACATGACAGTCTGTTTTTTACACTCTGTAAGTATTGTAAGGGCTCAAAAAAGCAAGAGACATATTTTGCAAATGTGCTCATGCCCACACTATAATTGGGCTTATTTTTCTAAACACAGGAATAGGTGAGTCAGGTATCTACTGGAATGTGGAGATAGCTAAGAGGCTGACTCCCACAGCCCCAGAGTATTCAAAGTGTATTTATAAAGCCCTACTTTATGAGGGAAATGTTTTTTTTTCTCCAGGTTAGTAAAATTTAGTGTACATTTAGAATACATTGAGTGCATGCTCTCCTAAAAGCAGGCCATCCTTTTCAAGTTATTTCTTCTTTAACATCTGTTGCTGTGACAATTCATTAGGAGGCAATACTGGGGTTTTGGGAGGTTTGGGTTTGGGTTTTTTCCTTGTTTTTTGTACTATAAATCCCCATCAGACTGTGTCTGCTATTCCTTATTCACCTTGAGAAGCTTTTCTCAAAAAATTGTTTGGTCTTTCCACAGCAGCTTTGCCCTGTATTATACTTCCTCAGAAGATAATGAAGCATTTCAGACCTCCTAAGGAGTAGAGATGATCCATTCCTGAATTCACACCATCAGATATACATTGCTGTTTACCCACAGACTAATGAAAAACACAGCATTCCACCAGTTTTTGCTGCCCTCCATACCTTTCCATAACATGCAATTTCTTTAATGTCATTCATGCAATCCTTCACTGAAATATTTCGGTTCTTGCAGGAGAAAAGGATTTTCTGAGCCTCTTCTCCTGCCATAGTCCCTCCAGAAAGTAACTACTGAAAGCTATTTTCAGTGTTTTGGTGATGTTTTTTTCCACAATATTTTTTATTCTGTTAGTGCTACATTCAGACAGGTGTCTGGGACATTGAAAATTGCCCACACCTTTTTGCAGTCAACTGCTTGACAATGTGCTTTCTTTCTTTTATTCACACTATTGCATTTGAAGAAAGATTGATGCCTCTGCAGATACTGTGCAGCAAAATGAGATTATAACATCCTAATTCTACTCTGCATTCAACAACAAACCGCTGTCTGCTGCTTCAAGAAGGCAGGGTTCTATTGTGTGTAGCAGTGACTTGGGAAGATGAGCACCATCAGTCCTTCCTCTTTCTTTCCCTTGCTCTGTATACCCAGCATGATGCCACATTTTATGGAAGATTCCTTGGATCACTTGGCTGTCTTGGCTGTGACCCCACTCCTTTGTGCCACCCCCCTCTACTCACTGCAGTGGCAGTAAAAGAAGCAGAAAAGGCCCTGATGCCGTGTGAGTGCTGCTTGGCAAAAACAAAATAATGCCTGTATTATCAACACTGCTTCCACACCAAATCTAACCTATAGTGCCATAAAAGCTGCTCTGAAGAAAGTTAACTGTACCTCAGCCAAAATCATTGCAGAGTCCAAACCTAAGGGTCTCAAGCATTGCAGAAGTTGCAGGGTGCTCTTTTACAAGGCTGCAGTGGTCTGTGCAGGAGTTGATAATGAGGGGCACTGATTTCCAAGCACCTTGTCCTGCTGGAAGGGTTAATCAGAGTTTTGTTCAAATAAGACAATGCAAGGGAAAAACTTTATCCCTACATGCATTTCTCCAAGCTCTAAGGGTAGTTATGGTCTAAATTTTATGAGACAATTGTTGCATGGAATGTGGCAGTTAAGTACCCAGAGAACTGTGCCGAGCAGGAGGGGTCCATTCCTTGCATGCGTGAGGAAGATCCAGCTGGGTATTTGACTGCTTTTTGCCAGGAGAAGTGCACTGTGGGGTTTTAAGTCTTTGGAAGCTCTGTGAGGCAGAATCTTCAAGCTCTCACTAGTCCAAGGGAGTTCTGCTTTGCCTCTTAGACAAAACCTAGTGCCAAAGCTCACTGCAAAAACTTTTCCTGCTGTGGTTGATGCACGATGTTACAGGCCTCACTGCTGTATTTGCTCACATATGCTTTCCAGAAGATATTTTTGTAATAGTCTTTATCTATGGGACCTTGATGTTTTTCTTTTTCCACTCTGTATTGTACTATTTTATTCTAAGTTAAAAAAGAGAAATTCAAAAGGTAGCAACAGTGTAAAACTGCCCTGACCAGAAGAACTCAGAACAGTTTAACAAAAATATGAGGTACCATAGCTAATGGTTGTTACCATAGCCGTTTGAGGTACCATAGCCATATTGTTTTTAAAACCATTCTGTTAAACAACAACCTCACTTTGATAAAATAATTCTTGCCGATACTTAAAACCATATTTTTAGAAGCAGATATTTTTGCTAACAGTAATGTTAAATGTGTACTAGTATCATACCCAGTGCTGCAGGCTGTATTCTGGGATGCGCTAAAATTTTATTTTCAGCTAATGTGCCTAAACATCAATCTGCCAGTAGATAGTAAAATGCTTCAATAGCATATAATAAGAAAAGTTCCATGAGTTTTTCCCTAGCAGAGATAGTGTGAGCTCTGGCTTTTTTATGAATTTGGATATTTCAGAAGATCTGTAATAGTACTGAAGTAGTGTGCAAGCGGCCAGAAACGGTGCAACACTTTCTCTTGCAGTTATTTTAAATATTTAGAATATTGATGTGTATGTGTCTTGTTTTTTCTTCCAATTCTGCTAGAGTGGATGATGAGCAATATAATTATTTGGAAAGAATATAATTGTTATCTTGTATGTGAGGAAAATGGGGTCACACTCTACTTTTCTTGTCCTGTATTTGTGGTTATTTGGATTTACAAACACGTTAGTAGTGGCAAAGTGCAAGTTTATCACACTTGTTATAACCTTTCAAACCGCTGAACTCAACACAATATGAATAATTTCTGCACTCTTATACTGCTATTAGCTGATAACTAGAGGTCCAATTTTTTATTTTCAGAATAAGTGCTGTGAATATACTACCAGATTGCTGAAAATTCTCTTGTCATATGGCTTGTGGTTTTCTGTTTTTTTTTTTTTTTGTTTGTTTGTTTGTTTCAATACTAGTACTCCAAATTTGTAAACTTCCCAAACTAAGTGTTTCCATGCTAGAAGCCTGTAAAAATAGAGTTGTTCTGTTACAGTTACGTAGCCAGCTAGTTGGCTGGTTAGTTTACCAGGTTTTTACTTTTCAACAGTTCAGTCTATTGTTTTGAATTTCTCCTCTGGGATGTTTATCAGAACAACACAGAAGTTGATATTTCTTCATCAAATATGATGTTGAGTCTTACATGAACTCATGAGATTTTCTGGAGACAGCTTGCAGCCTGCCTCCTGGGCATGGGTTTGGGTGCAGTTTTAGCTGTTAGGGTCACTTTCATGCAGGTCAAATGGAGTTGCAGAAGTTATTTCACTAAGTGGTAACTATAGTCTTTCCTCCCCCAGTTAATAGCAGAACTGCTGCTGTTTTAGCTGATGTGGGACAAAAGATGTTTGGATGGGGCGTGTGCTTTTCTTTTCCTGTGGATGTCTGTTGTGCTTTCTTTTTCATCTCTCCAAGATCAAGAGCTCTGCAGTAATGCTCTAAATTGATATTTCTCTAATGTTGTTTTGTATGATTAAAATTACAACATTTCATAGCTGTTTCTCAAATGAAAAGGAATGACCTGATAGGATCTTCAGTAAAAAGAGTTGAAAGATTCAGAAAACAATGAAATGGACTTCTGTTCAGGGAGCTATTCAAATTTCTGTGCAATGTTTTTGGATACATTAATTTCTTTATGCAGCAACTTAGGAAATGTTATTGAAAATACCACACATGACAAAGAAAAATTGAGTTTCATTATTTGAATGTAATTATCTCACACTATGTGAAACAGCCTTTTCTTGTCATGAGCTAAGTAGAAGTGTTAAGCCTATTATAACATCTCTTTTGATGTTTTTCTAGGATGGAATAAAAGATGAATGCTCAGTGCTGAAGCTGCAGCTGAAGGAGAGAGACGAACTCATAGCCCAGCTTCGTGAGGAGCTGGTAAGCAGGAGAAGCAATGGGTTTTTTTTTTCTGGGTGTTTTTGGGTTCATTTCCCTGATAATGTCACTCCAGGGCCAGATATGAAAGAAATACAATTTTGTACCTGCTACAGAATTACTAGCCTAAGGCTATGTTAACCATTCAGATAAACACTGATAACATTGACTGTGCTTTCCTAGGGAATTGTCAGCCTCTGAAGTGGCTACTGTCTAGGTCCGCTGCTTGTAAAAGTTTCTTTGGAGACATTGTGTTGACAGTTGTCTGATCAGAGGCAGATGAGCACAGCACTGTATGCATATGCTGGAAATCTTGATGGGCCATGCTCACGCTGGGTTAATTGTCAGTATTGCTCCCATGAGCTGCTTTTCACATCTATGAGATCCTTCAGTAGAAAAAGAAATAAGGTTTTTTCCTTCATAATAGATGTCTTTGCATAGAATAATAAATATTCTTACACTTGCTGAACCTTTACTTTGCATATGAGCTACTAATGCTTGGCTACACCTGCTTTAAGGATTGACAAAATTCATTCCAGCAACTGAAGCCAAATACATGATTCAATTGAAAAAAAACCTAAACATGTCAAAATGCATTTTATTATTTTGCTAACGCTGTGGTAACAGATTTTTAAGATTCCTTTTGTGATGGAATGTGGTTAAAGCATGGATATCTTCAATGTTTTCAAATAAATGAGAGGGAGTTTCCACCTCCTCTCTCCCTGCAGAGAAATCCCATAGGGTCAACACCTTCAGGAGGACATTCACACATATGTTGCTTCCACGAAAGCTGCAGCTGTGTGGGCACCTAAGATTTTGTTTAAGCACCCTTTGGGACAAGGGATTGTTTCCCTAATAAGATCTTAATTTACTGATCTACCTCAAGGGATTTTTGTGCCTTTCTGTCTTGTGCCTCTTGTGCCTAGCTCAGAACTTGAACAGAAGGTGTTCAGGTCCAGCTATTACTGCATTTTTTTCATACTCACTAAAAGCAGGAGTACTTTTATGCCAAATAACTTGAGTTTAAAGTTGCATGGGAAAAATGTAATCCTGCCCAAGAGTGAAATATTTCTTAGCCATATTAACATCTGCAAAATAAATACACATCATCAATATTCTTTGTTTTGTATTTCGCTACATTAAGAAATGATGTATTATGTAATTATTATCTAAAATTAAATGACAAAATGGGACGTAGGGTGCATCAAACTTCTGCACAATCCTGGAGCATTAATTCTATATCAGTCTAGTTCAAAACATATGTTATTTAATTGGTGGACAGTCTTGTCAGTGTAAAATTACCCTGTATTGATACAGGGAGCTGTAGCTCCTTTTCTGTTAACTGTTCTCAAAATTCATCTGTGTATACATCATTTGATGTAAAAAGATGAAGAAATCATTTGAAGAAAAAAAGACCCACGGGGAACTGTCTTAATAGACAAAAATTACAACTTCCCAGGGCCTTGAAATAAGGATTTCTGTATGATTGAAAGTATCATGGATTTGATCCGTGATTAATTGACTTCAGTTTTGATGCTCTATGACTTGTAAAGGGGGGTGCAGGTGAGATTCTTGAGACCATGTTTAGTAATTTGAAATTAAGCTTTGAAAGGACTCAGTAGATCTGATTTACTCCTAATTGAACTGACTAAAGCCAGGTTGGGAGGGGAACATTACAGAAACTATTTTGTTTCACTATGAAACCTAGAAAAAAATGAGTAGGAGCACCACAGGAAAAGAAGTGTTTGGTTTTTGTGATGTGGTTGTGGGTTTGTTGGTTGGTTTTTTTTTTTTGTGTGTGGCGGTGGTGTTGTTTTGAGTTGTTAAAGTAGAGTCATAGGTGTACTTTTTAAATCTCTACTGCATCTTCTGCAATACTATACATCCAGTGGCCTTTTTCTGGAGGTGCCCCGGATCCTACCACCATGGCACTTGATGAAGTGTGCTCCTGATTGTGTGAGATGCTCTTAGAAACATTTTTCAGTGTGCTCTTGAGGGAAAGTAAGCTGTCTTTCAGAGCTGTTAAAAATTAATTAAATCTGTAATGATTGCCTGGAAATTCTGATGTTTTCCTTGCTTACATAAAATCCACCAAAAATTGATGTGAAACATGCTTTAATATTCTGCAAATGCTGCATTGACTTACGTGCTTGTGAGACTGTAAACATTTGCAAAGTGAATGTTTACTAAAGTTAAGAGCAGTCATTTTTGGCTAATGAAACTGCACATATTTTCACAAAGCTAGCTGCAATTTATTACAGACATTGCACTTAATAGAAAACTAGAACTTTTGTTCTTGTGTCTTGGGGCAGCCCATGTTCCATTTGTCACTCTGAATATGGAAATGTAAAATTTGTAAATGCAACTTGCCTTTCTTGAAAGCATGGCATCCTGATGCTAATTCAGAAATAGCATTTAAAAATTTTTTTGAGTAGGAGTCAGTTTTGTGCTTTTTGAGAAGTACATGAAAATCTGTACCTCAGCATTCAAGTTGAATGTTTGCATGTAATGTAAAACCCTTGCTTAGTTGGTTTTACTGCAAAACTCTTCAACTAAGCCTAAGTGAACTTAAGGTCATTTTGGCTGTGTGGGAGCTTTTGCTTCTTGCTTTCCTCTAGATTTGCTAGACTTTCTAGTAGTTTTCCCCTCTGATTTTTTTTTTTCTAAATTTTAAATACTTTTTAAAAAGCATTTCTACCTCATTTGAATGCATTATGAAGGAGCTGAGCTAAGGAAAATGTCAATGGAGTGTGAGCTGATGAAGCTTCAGAACTTGCAGTTGTTACACAGCTTTTTAAGAGGTAAAAGGCTAAATACTAGAGAAATGTAAATGGGGGTTTAGATGCTCAGCTACAATACCCAGGTAGAAAGGATAAAATACAAGGAGCCATCACCTACCTCCTGATAAACAAAGAAGAACATAGTCTCTTACAGATTTTTTGTTTGTTCTCTTATTTAGAGAAATAACGATAGGTATGTAGGGAAGTGGAATTAATTTCTCCATGCTTCCATTATCTCCTGAAAAATGCTTGCTTCAGCAATGTCAGGTACCCAAACCTGCTCTAAAGATGCCTGGAAATAGTAAACCTCATCAGGAATTGAAAATTTGGGTTCAAACCATCCCTTTTCTCAAAACTGTACTCGTTTGTGAAAATATTATCCAGGTAATCAAATGATTCATATCCATTCTGCAGGGAATGTGCTCTTCTTTTCTCTTTTCTTCTTTTTTTCCCCCTAAAATAACCAAAATAAATAAACATCTTAGTTTTCTTTGGGCATGAAGATGTTTGAAACCTCAGCTGTCTCATACCGAGGTCTGCCTGCAACTGCATCTTTCCATATATTTTCCCAAATCGATCTTTTTCCACTGCAGTGTAAGCACTTAGAATGACTTTAAGCAGAAAATATTTTCATGCTATATTGGCAAAAATAACTGACTACTGTTTACAGTAACATTTATTCTATTGCTGTCATTGGTACAGCAGCATTCACGCTGAAAAATGAGAGTTAACACCATTATCCTTTCAACCTTGATTCCCTGTGTGACTTAAGTCGTGTGTTGTGCCACCAAAATGAAGAATGTAGTGAGGCAGCTGGAGCGGATTCTGAGTGGAACTGGAGGCAAAGTTAGGTCAGGAAATTAATCCCTCTTATAGCCCAGCTGTTGGGAATATTTTTCTGCCATGCAGGTGGCTCTTTATCAAATGCTAGAGTTTCTACATTTATGGAATAGCAAGGTACAGTGCCACCTAAATGGGCTTTACCTCAAGCTGCAGAAGTTACTGCTTTAGGGCCAGATACTCTGGAGTTAGCTCAACAAAATACAGGTGCCCTGTTTTTATTTTTTCAACTTTTTTTCTCATCTTTTCAAATCTTAAATAAGCTGTACCTCCCTGCCCAAAACTTAGGGTAAATGATTTGAGAGGGCATGAGACTTGTTCGGTGGTTTGGGGGGAGGGGATTGGTGGGTGATGGTTTTGGTGAGGAGTGATTTTTTTTTTTTTTTTTTTTTTTTTTTTTTTTTTGTATTTATTTGTTTAGTTGCTGTATCCTAAATACAGTGTATTCCTGGAGGGCAAGAATGATGGCAAGCTTAGCTGTTTTCTGTAGCTTGATTTCAATAATGGGCAATTAGCCAATTGCTCAGTTTTTGGAGTATGGTGAGGATCAGTACTTGTTACTCAGTTTTGAAGTGTAACAGAAAACTACTTAGGTGCATTTGAATCCTGCTGATGAACTATTTATGAAAAACACTTAGGTTAAGTGTAAAAATCACTTTAAAATGTAGTTATGCCGGTACAGATCCCTTGAATTTTACAGTCTTAACATTATAACTTGTTTTGGCAGGCAAAAAATGAGATTCAGATAAAAATGTCATGAATGCATGAGGAAAATATTTTTTTGAATTGTTGTGAAAAACAGACATTTTCTTTAGTCCAGGTTACTGTCTATATTTTAGAAACAGTTGTCCTTGAAATTTTAAAGAAGTTAAATAGTTCCCATTTGAAAAGGATAGTAGTCCTTATTTTTGGAAAAAATCTAGATTACTTTTTATGCTCATTACCCATTCACTTTACATTCTGTTGGTTTGTAGTATTATTTCATGTTGACTGTTTTTACAAGAGGGTTTTACAGACCCATGGATAATTTACTCAAGAACCAGCATTTCTAAGTAATTTCAAATCCTCTTTCCTCACCATATTTAGGAAAAATTAGGAGTAGAAAAGAAATAGATTTAGGTGTACTTAAACATTATTAAAATGTCAGGCATCTTCCCCCCTTTTTTGCAGGAGAAGTAATTGCATGTATTCTAGAAGAGGCTTATCTGAGCAGTAATTACTCTCTGAATCAGTTCCACAAGTCGCACATGGAGTGTGAAAATGGCAATATCCTATAACCCACAATGGGGATTAGGCTCCAACTCCTTGTCTACGCCAGTCCCTTGATGAAAAGCTGCCAGTCAGATAGCATCTTTAATATTCCTGGGCACTTGTAAAGGTAATACTGCATATGAGTTTAAGTTCCTACTACAAAACATTGTCATATCATGGCATTTGGCATAGATAGGAAAATATGTCACAAGCACGGAGTGTATTCCTGGTCTCACTGAGGCTCTGCTCTGGAGTACTTCATAAAAATAACACTGCAAAATGAACAGACCTGAAATACGGAATTTGTCAGAGCCTCCCTTGAGGCACAGTGCCAAGACTTGCCCTCCTTCAATAATAATGTGCTGCGTGTGCTTATCTTTGGCAGGAGTGTCACTTGTAGACAGCTGCCTTCATGAGATGTGCAATGTTTTACTGATGGGCCTTCTAGTATAAGCAGGCAATTCTGATCTGGCCTAAGGCCAAAATCTAGGAAAACTTTACTTTTTGTTCTATCTGAAGGACAAAATGTATGTCTCAATGTCACCTTTCCTTTTTTTAACTTAATTTTTTAAACTGATTTTTACTCAAGTGAAGATCTAAAGATAGCTGACAACACTTGAATTTTAGGACAAATGGAAGTGGCATCTTGGGGATGTGAGGGGAAGGAAGACTCTGTGTTACAATTCAGCTTTGTAGATGTTTTCCTTTGTAGGATGAAAGTTGGCTAAAAGTACTGAACTTCATTGTTGCTCTATTGTAAGTTGGTGATGTTAGATAAATTCTCAAAGAAGTCCTCAAGTTTGAGCTGGCATGCAAATGACTGCTGTCAGTATGATGTAATGAAATACTATTGCCTATGTGTGTTTATAAGAGAACAGAGAAAAGTAATGTTGCTTAAAAACAAATACAGGTGTGCTGGGAAACTTGTTTTGCTTCTAAAGATCAGCAGTTTCATTTCTATGACTTATCACCTTCAGTATGTTGCTAAAGGCATGTGTGTGACACATTTTTATTGTAATCATCTAATATGGATGACTTTCAGATTGATAAATGCATTATCCTCAGCTGATTCATTACTACAGTGTGTAATGAATCAACTTTTAGTGTTGTTTATTCCAATAATTAATTTTCTGATTGGGGAAATAATTTTGCTCTTCATGATGTGGGGATATCTGTCTGTGCAGTTTGTTATGGATCTGATATAAAAATAATATTTTGTTTAGTTTCTCTTTTGTCCCCTCAATCTTAGTTTAGTGTCTTGTCCAGTGTTCTTTGCCATAGCTGAGCATAATTCACAGAACTGTCTGTACATATGCACAAGTATAGCAACCATCACAAATGAAGAATCATCTACGTTTCAATAACAAAATATAATTTTTCTTTGCATGCTACTGAAGATTTTTAAGGAAGAGTATAATGCAGTGTTCATCTCAGTGAATATTTTTTTTTTCATTCACTCTTAGTATATTCCAGAATTTAGACATCAAATATTTTTGTCTGTAAACAGCGCAGTGTTCACACATGAGAAATTTTAGGAAAAAAAAAAAATTGAAAATACTTTGGATGCTAGGACTGAGAACCTGTTCTTAAGACACCAAAAAGCTGAACTGCAGTATCTGTCCTTTCGTAAAAGGAGTAAACTAACAGTAAATTAGTTACGTCAAAGTTTTTCTAACATCTAACATTGCTTCTCAGAGACTGACTCTGTAGATTCTCTCCAAGTTTTGAATATTTTTGTTGTTCCATTACTCTATTTCAGTTTGTTATTTGAAATGCACAAGATTTAAGAGATGCAACAAAGAATCCATTTCAAATTCTGTTTCAAAGACTGGGCACTTTCTCACTGAAAATGCCTTCAGTACTTTGACATCATGAATATTGCAGGGTTCAAAGGATGCTCAAACGCTTGCTCAGGTGCTCTGCCTTCTTTGAAACACATTCTTTAGTGATTTTAAGCTCTCTTCAGAGCTGGGGCGTGTATGTGGTGTTTTAGTAGAACTTCACAGAAAAGTTCTGATTCATACCTACTTCGTCCATGTGAGGTTTTAGCTCTGAAATGGGGAAAGTTGCCCCTTCCAGTTTTTGGAGAGCAAAAATGCCCTTTGCCATAGCTGTTTTCCATGGTTTGGAGAAGTGAATTAAGTAGAATAAAGTACTACTGAACTTGTAGATTTGAGTAGCTAATTATTATACTGCAGGCCCTCTCACATCTCTGTTATTAGCCTGTGATGGCTGGAACTGATATGGGGGCTGGAGAGCTGCTGAACAGATAAATGTCTTTTTTAATTTAAAATCAGAATAGCGATCTTAGAACAGGAGGTAGGTTTTGGTCTCAGTGTCAAGCCTCTTTCTTCCATCCAGGTCTTTAATGCTCCCCTTGGATTCTTTCTTCTGCTGTTCTGATTTCCTGCATCTTTCTTCATCTTTTGAAATACTCTTCCCCTCTTTCTATAGAAACCACACACAGTCTGCACATCTTGTAATGTCCTGTGCATGTTTTATCAATTCTTTATCCAGAAACTTATTGATGCCCACTTCTGGTTTTTGGGTGGAGATGTTTTTCAAACTTAGGCCTTTGTAGTGCTGCACAGCTGTAATATTTTTGGCTCTGATGAGATTTTGTCAGTATCCCAGTGCAACAAGAAGGCAATGGGCTCTGTAGCCAATCTTTTAGAAATTGCCTGCTGATTACCCTGTACTTAGGCTGAGTGGTGAGATAGGCAGTGGGCTGTACAAATGCCCTTCATTGCCCTGCAGGGAGGAGGCAGACTGAAGAGCTGTAGTGCATTCATGCCAAATGGTAGTAAAAACTCCCATGGGGGTTATCATGAATACAAAAGTGTGTTACAAGACTATGGACAGAAGCCTGAGTAGTGTCCTAGGAGAGAGCTAGCTTGCAAATTTCTGCTTCATTGTTAAGCTGTTTCCAAAAATTATTGCTCAAGTAGTCTCATTTCCTGTTTTGTTTCTTCTGATAGTTTAATGAAAGAACATTTTATATTCCTTTGTATCTTGATTAGTGTATGGTCATTATCAAAAAAATCAAATAAAAAACCAATCTTACTGACTTTTTGCCACATATTACAGTTAAATTACAAGGAGAAAATAAGGTACTTAATATTAAGTCAACCTAATCTCACTCGTACATTTATTTGGTTTGTCTGTGTACTCAGTACTCAATTCTGACTATTTTTTTCATTAGATTGGTCTGTATAGCTAGGAAAATAAAAGCAATGAACTGTTTCCTAATATTCTTTGTTGACTTCAGAATATAGAGTGAAAATACATCTTTTTTTGGCTTGATTGGTGAGGTTTTTTCCAGAGCTGTTCTTCATGAATAATTCAGTACATTTGAAATGTACTTAACGTATTTTAGCGTTTTCTGGTAATAATGGAAGACATTTATCTTACACTTCCCAATTTGACTTACAGATGATATTGTTTTTCTCAAAGGGAGCTCTTGTGATTTGCCAGAAGAGTAATAGAGTTTGCAGGCTATGGTATTTATCAGAATTCACGATTATTAACATTGGGATTTATAAAACCAGACTTTCTCCAAGTGTTATATTTGTGTTTCAGCTTACAAATGAGGGTTGCACTCAGCTATGCTGGTTGAGAAATAGGATGCTGTATTATTATGACTTCAGAAAAAACAAGTGGAGCTGTTGTGCTCGTAGTATGGTGATGAGAAGGAATAAAGATAAACTGTGTAAACTTACACCTGTCTGGTGGGGCTGCTTGCAGTGGATCTCAAGTTAATAGGCTGGAAAAATAAAAAGTGGTGCAATTAAAGGATGATCTAAAGCAGCTGAACAACTTGTTCTAATTTTTTAGCTGGACTGTGTGCTCATCATACTGCTTTCAAGGGCAGGGTGATGGGCTCTGAATGGAAGGGTGGTATAGAGAGGACAGAATTTTTGGATTGTCCCTGAATAGATACCTTTGAAGAACACTGCAAATGGAGGCATGATTAGAAAATTGCTGTGCAAATAAATAGAAATTGCTGTGCAAAGGATCCTCATTTAGCCAGTATGATTAAGAAAGCTTTGAGCTTTGACCATTTTCTGCAATTTTTAGAGTTCATCTTGTTGCATCTTCTTCAGTTCATGGAAATGGAATTCAGTACTTAATGGACAAAGATATTTGCTTTCTTTTGTCACTCCAGTTCAGAACCCCTGGGGGGGATGAGGCTATAGAGAAAAAGCTGATGAACCACAAGTAGCCTAAGACATCTTCTCTAGTACTGTTTTGTCTTTATTTGTCAAATCACAATTAGGAATGTGTATCTGTTTGTCTTGACTTTAACTTAAAAATTGATGGGCCATTCTGCTTAGCCAGCAAAATTAAAGAAGTATCTTGGCAGAGAGCTTTTTTCCACCTACTTTATTCTGCAGAAAACCAGATTTTTGTAATCATGTAAGCAGATTGAGGGGGAGGGAGACGGAGTGACAAAACTACTCCTTAAATTCTAAGGTGACAATTAAGTGGGAAGTGCAGTTGTTCTTAACCTGTAGGGAATCAGGAAGCTTCAGGTTGTGTGCATGCCTGTTTGTCAGCAGAGAAAGAATCCTAAAAGTGTGACCAAAAAAAGATTATGACTTGGAAATTTCTTAGAATCAGTAATTAAACAGATCTGTAGAATTTTTATCTTACTTCCATTTCAGCTTTATTCTTCTTTTTAAAATAATTTTGATAATTTTTTAACTTTATTATTCAGGAGTTATTTAAACCTTCCATACACATGAAGGCCCTAACTTCATGGGAGACTGTTCTGATAAGGAATATGTAGAATTTGGCCTGAGAAATATTAGAAACAGCAAAGGCCTGGCAGTGACCATGTTGCCAGAGATGTATTGATACAGGCAGGGGTTTTTCGTTTTGGTTTTGTTATGTTTTGGTTGTTTTTTGGGGTTTTTTTGGGTTTTTTTTTTTTTTTTTTTTTTTTTTTTTTTTCAGTAATTAGATTTTAAAGAAAAAAAAAAAAAACAAGGTGTGGGAAAATGTTTTTCTTGTCAAGGGCAGTATAAAGCTAAAATAGATGAAATGATGGCATACAAGTGGGTATGGGTGATTACAGCTCAGAATTTGAGTACTGCATGGAACTATGTATCAGATGAGCACCAGGTGCACCAACTAGATGTTGCTATGCTTTGTCTCAGTAAGAACAGGATACAATTCTCCATAATTACTCTTTCTTCCTCAGATAAGGTATTGAAGGCATATAGATGCCTATTCAGAACAGACTTTTCACTTTCTTTTTCCACAGCTTTGACCAAGATAGTTTATAAAATTTGTTGTCATAGCTTTTTTTTTTTTTTTTGCCATTTTATTCAGTATGCATAAATAGGCATGCAAGCACTGCTCAAAAAAAAAAACTTTGTAATGGTTATGTGCCGCTGTTCTAATTTCTTTGTCTCCTTCTTTTGCACGGAATGTTTGTAGTTTAATTATTTTCTGACTTGGTATAATATAATTAATAGAAAGGACATCCCAGGCTAATGGACTTCATCAAGACAAATAAGTTTGTTTAGTAGGCTGAGGAATCTATTCATCTCTCCCTGGAGAACTGCTCCCTAGGTAGCTGCTACTACACAAGAGGAGGGGTTTGTGTAGGTGACCTCTGGAATGCTTTTCAGGCTTTTATGTCCACTTACGCTGCTGTACACTGCAAATGTCAACATAAAATGTTGACGGAAGTTTGCTCATTTAGTTTGCTGATCATCTCTTCACAGCTGTGTTGTACCATACATCAAACCTATGGGACAGCATCTTTAAAGGGCTCTTACTGGCTACAGGAGTTTAGCTCTGTGAATGCTGTAGTGGTTCTTGATCAGCTTTCTTAGTAATTACATCAGGCTGCAGAATTAGAAATGTTTATTGGTGAAAAATGTTAGAGAAGTGTCAAACCTCGTTACTTGACATTTCATCATGGTTTTGAGTTTTCTTTTAGTTGAGTTCTCATAAGCATTAGCATCCCTCTTTGTGTTTTGTGGTGCTGGAGTCCTTGTACCTGTATGGAATCATGTGAATAAATAAAACATAGAATATTTGAGAGCCCAGTAATGTTGCTAGTTTCCCACTGGGAATTGGGTGCAGTAGCTCCTGAATTGTACTATAAATAGTATTATATTTTTCAGAAGGCATGGGAGTAGAATTCTATGCTTGTGATTAATTAATGCTATTGAAATAATCACATACAAGGAGACATCTTTCACACCTCATCTGGATTTATGCTAAAATAATTGAAAGTATCCCTCCTGCCTTTATCTGTGAAACATCTGCTTTGGTTTTTCATATGTAATTATTGTGAGAGATTTGCATGGGCAGGCTTATGCATGGTTCTTTACTGTTAAAAGTAGAAAAATGTGTTTATTAATCCCAGCTGTCAGCCATACATCAACATGCATGTTTGGCTTTATTCCTGTTGTGTCTGCCTTGAAAATAAATGCACAAACATGTTGATGGCATCCCGTTCATGTCTTAGGGTTACAGCCAGGTAATCTCTTATTCCACTGGAGTAGTAACTGAAGTGATAATTCAGCCTTTTTCTCGTTCACTTGTGCCAGCCCAAAGTAGCTGTTGTCTGTTTGTTACGCAAGGTTGGGAAGTGCCTTAAATCATGCCTTAAAGCTCTCATGTGGAGGCTTCATTTCTGGCAACTGTCTTTGTTTGCATTAATACCCACATATGTTGTTTAGCAGAGGCAAAAAGTCTTAAAAAAAACCAAAACAAATTCCAAGTGAGATCTTGTCTGCCATAAGCACAATTAAGCCATTTTATCATGTTAAAAAAAAAATGTATTTATGACTTACGTTTTTTTCTGCAAGACATCAATGTGAAATAAGGGGAAAGAAAGCTCTGATTTCTCATAGAGCATTTCTCATGCTCATGGTGATTTATTTGTCAATAAAGGCCTTTAGTGGGCATGTGTAAGTGTTAGCTACATGATGTGCTGATGGGCCGTGCTGATTTACATCAAGTCCTGTCATTGTAAGCCTAGAGGGGAAAGTTGTAAATATCCATTTCGTAAGAGAATGATAGAATGGTTCATTTCCTTAACATGCTTTTAGTGGACAGGTGTATTAATGTAGCACCTCACATGTAAAGATTGTTGGCAACTTACCTTGCCATTGATTAAATCAGGTTGTGCCTTTTGATTTAAAGATGATTTGTGCACTGCATTGGAATCAGAAGAGTGCAAGAAAGGCCGGTGTTAACAAAGGTGACTGCTTCCCTTCATGATTTATGTTGTGACCTCCTTAATTAAATAACCAAAAAGAACAAAGTATTATTTTTAACATCAGGATCAAAATGAAGAAAGGAAAGAGTTGACAGTACCATATGCTATCCCACACGTACACCCACACACCCACACAGCCTTATCTCAATAGAAAATTGAAAGTCTTTCTAAAGCAAAATTGCTTCTTTCTAAAGCAAACTTGCAAAATTGCAAGTTTTTCATGGACTTCATGTGATAAAAACAAAACAAGAAAATAACTTTAAAAATAATTCTTTTTGTTTTCTGAGACCTTTCTGGTTTATAGTAGCTAAAGGACACAATCAGAGCTGCAAGAGTGCAATCTCAAAATCAACCAGAATGGTTCCCTGTTAGGGAAGATTTGAAAAACTTGTGTGCTAGAGTACTATAGAAAATCTCATTTTCACAAGGTCAGCTGTTGGAGGTGATTGTTACTGTTCTTTTCATTCAGCTGCTGTGAATCCTGTAATATTTTTTGCCCACACGAGGAATCAGAAATGTATTAAAACATGTCTTAGCTTTAATGAAGCATTGGTAGGAAATGGTTTTGAGAGGGCTTTAGACACTAGCATCAGCTTTAAGGAGTATTTCAAGTGTTTTGGGAGAAAAAAAGAAAAAAAAAAAAAGGTTTTATGGGTTTTACCAAAGCAGAATTATGTTAGCCTTGACCAAGGAGTTACCAAAAGGTTGTATATGATGTGAATTTTGGTCTTGTGAGAAGAAAACACTGCTGTTGCTGCAGACTCTCTTGGTGATGAAATAGTAGAGTTAGATACGTATTTAAGTCTACTCTGCCTGGAGGAGATATACCAAGAACAGAAGAAAGAATGCTGGTGTTCTTTGATATCTCCTACTTTTCTTGGTCATCCAAAGGGAGATTATCCTAACAGAACTAAATTATTCTCTTCAATACTTTGGTAAACCACAATTTCATTGTCAAAAAAAAAAGGCATTTTCTTTTCGTGCAGAGACGATTAAAGCATAACCAGCAGTGTACAGTTTCATAGTTTAATAGGACATTTTTTGTAAATATATAGATTATAGTGTGATAAGCACCTAGAGAGCTATGAAGGTAGCTTTTAAAGAGAGATATGTAACATAGTGTTGCAGAGGCTTAAAACAGTACATTACCCTTTAGGCTTTAGAGGATGGGCTTCCAAATGATCATCTGAGAACTCCCTACAGTCTATTGAACACAGGTTTTTGTTTGTTTTTTTTTATTTGTTCCTAAAGTATGGCTGAATATATAGTGCCATGCAGGCCATAGTTAAAATATTTTTAAAAATTATGAACTCAATTTAAATAACTGTGGGGTCCTCTCTTCATCAGGAGTAAAAATTCAGCAGTTTAAGGCTTTCTGCGTGCAGTTCCACCAAAGATTAATCATTTTTTGCAGGTTACTTCTGAAAATGAAAAGTTTTTTTTTTTACTTCGTGTTGTTAGGATACTGGAATTACAACAAATTTTTCTGCAACTTCCTATGTAGTGCTTAATTTTTATTAAAGATAATGTTGGCTTGGTTGTTAGTTTTAGGGTTTTGGAAGAGCTTGTTTTAGTTTCAGATAGTGATAGTAAGTATTGATGCTTTTATGGGTCTCCTTTAAAAAGCCATTCATAATGAACCAAACTTCCTTTTTTTTTTTTTTTTTCCCTTCTTTTTTGAGTCAGTTTGTTGGTTTTTTTTTTTTTTTGTTGTTGTTTTTTTTTTTTTTTTTATGGAGTTTTGTAACATGTCTGGGTGTATGTACGCACATGTGCCAGTAAGCACTAAAGATGTTATTGGGTATTTGAAAAAAGCACCATGACATGATCTTAGTGTTTTGAAGGGTTTTTTTTTTCTCTAGGAAGTGACTGAAATTCACATAAATGCCATGTTTTTCTGCTTTTTTGGTGGCTGTGAGTCCTTTAAAGATGGACAGATTTTATGTGGACCAATCATTATTTCTCCCTTTCAATGCCTAAACAGTTCATAAAAATCCTGCTATTCCCATTCTTGTAGCATTCATGCCAATGTGATGTCTTCAGTGTAGGTCTAAAGAAAGAATGAGTTTTTGAAAGCAGGGTGATAGCATAAAATTTTGCACTTTATCAATGAAGCAGTACAGAATTCATTTAATAATCTCTGATTATCTCTTAATGTTTCATCATATTGAAAACCTCTGCAGTTCTACAATTTCAGGCAAGCAGATACCAGTCACTTAGAGAAGTTGATGTCAGTTGATGTCAATTTCTCTTAGGTTTGATTAGATCAGATTTCTCCCATGTGGTTACGGTTACAAAGAAACTAAATTTGCTGGGGAAGAGGTATGTGCTTTATTTTTAGGTGATTGTTTAGCCTTGCTCACATTAAACTCAATTTCCTGTAGAGATATCTCTTTTCTCTCCCTGGGTGTTGTGTACATTTCCCCTAAATATATTGATTAAAACATCCTTTGTATCCCTATTATGTTTATTGCTCCAAAAAGTTCAAAGACATCATCTGATTTCCATATTTACATGAAATTATGCTCACTTCCAGAATTGAAAATGTGTTGAGTATGTTGCTCTACAGAATGAATTTTAAATCTCTGCATTCATATTTTAAGCAAAAAATAATGGAGAACACTCCAAACATTAAAACCAAAGCTTTGAATAGGTTTATTAAACTTGGATAACTTGGTCTTCATCTCATGGCTCCTAAAGAGGTTTTTTGACAGTGTGGCTCTTAGTGCATTATCCACAGCTTTGGAATGAGAGGTCAAACCCTAGGAAGGTTATGATATATCCTTGACCACTCTCTCAAGCATTAGAACCTTAAATTATGGAGAAAGTGAAATCACTTTTGTGTTAGTAGTGAACAGGATAGCTATTTCCTAGATGCTGTGCATGTCTCTTCTAAGTCCTTAGCGATAAGGAGTGGAAGACTCAGTGTTTTGGGAAGTGCTTCTGAACAAAGTCACTTCTCACATGGGTTACTTACACTGGCATAATTCTGATATTTTTGAAGTGCCGTTATGAGAAGTTTTAACAAAAACTTGGCAAGAAAATTTAACAAAATCTTCAAAAATGTCCTTTGGGTAAGACCTTTCATCTCCCAGGGTTCTGCAGTTCTTCATGTCAGACTACTTGTGTGGTTACAAGTTGTTTCTTTTTATAAAAAAGTTGAGGGATTTTGTAAGTTTTTTCCCTTAATCTGAAGTGAATTCCAAAATGTTATAGGATTATTTTTTATGCTATGCAGGATTAGTAATTGCCTGTTTGTTCCCAGGCTACAAGAGTGGTTATAAAGGCATTATCACTACATAGTGCTTTTCTCAGTTCTGTTTTTTGAAGCTGATTGTTACAGTCCTTCATTGAAACAACTTTGAATGAAAACATAAATGGATGCCATAATATTTTACTGGAAGATTGAAAAAGGTATCTGTGTGACATGTAGTACTTGATATTAACCACTATCACAAGCAGAAAGTCTGATTTTTGAATTGACCTTAAATTGGAATCTGTTCATGTCGATTGATATTAAATAGATACAGGGGTCCTAAATTACTGCAAAAAATGAGTTGATGGGGTAGAAAATTGTCTTTCCATTAAGTGAGATTTTCCTCTAAGCCACCTGTTACAAAACAGAGCTGGCCCTCCTCACTGTTGCAGTTTTGTTTAATATGTGAAGCATAAGACGGTTGCTTTGAGGTTACTAATGTATTTCTTTTTCTTTATTTGAGTGGGAAGCAGCTGTTTTGAAAGCTTTAAATGGACTATTTCATTAAGAGTGAATATTACCAGGATGTCCCTATACTTTGGTCAAACTCCCTGAGCTGAAGGGCCATGATTATGGAGTTAAGAATAGCAAGAGCATTAGAGTATAATCTAAGTCTTCCTGCGTTGTGCTGATCTACTCAGCTGGTGCAGTCACTTTAAGTCCAATCAGATGTGTTTTGCAATATAGAGGTGGCTGTTGCTTTGAAAATTTGTTGTGCTCCTACAGTTTTCTTGGTTAAAATCATGAAGTGCAATTTTATGTGATGGAAGTCCTGGTTAGGTTCTGTTCACCGCTGCTCAAAAGCTGTTATGCCAGCTGAGATTGCTCTGTGAGCAATGCAGCATTCCTAGCAGAGTTTATTTGTGGCACTGTGAGCATGCAGAGATCTCTAAAGAGTTAGGTCTGAAAGATGGAGCAATCTACAGCCTCTGTCCTGAGGAATCAGTTGGCTCTGTCAAGGTATTCTATACATTTTTCAATTACTCTGTTAAGGATTTACCTGATGATGGACGTTTAATTAATTACCAAGTGCTATCATTAGTAGGGTCAAACTGATTTTTCGAGGGAGGTACTTCAATATCTCCTTTTTTTCCTGTGAGGATAACAAAGTTACTGCCGTGTAGGACAGTCTATAAGATCATAAATGAGAGAAAAATGTACTTTGCCACTGAGATGTTAGTACAGATGTGTAGAAACACACTGACGTTATTGAGCTGTATTTTCTGGGTACATTATTTTCTCACATCTCCGTAACTCTGGTTCCATTTTATACTGTGAAGGGAAATAATTTTATTATTCAGGGATGCATTATCATGGAGCCAGCAAAATGCCTGCTTTGTAACACACAAAAGGGAACATTTTGCTACAGTGGCTTATTTTTCTTCTGAAGTGGAAGCACCTACTTCCAAACACACATTCATTATATATTAAAAGTAAAATTTCATTTTCATTAGGCTACATATGAGGTACTGTCTTCCAGATGAACAGCCTAACACACTGACATCTTTAAAATGACTATTTTTACCATATTAAACCAAAATGGTGCTTTTGATATTCTCATTTAATGACTTCAATGATCCAACTTTATTAAAAAATTGGAGCTATTATTTGATTCAGTTTTCAAAAGCATTAGTGGTGATGTCAGTATGTAAAGGTGTATCCAAACTCTTAAGACACTGACAGAGTCAAATGTATGCAGAAACTCTTCTTTATAATAAACTGGAGAAGAGCCTGTAGCTGAAAAGTTAGGCAGGGTGTAAGCAATTCTGTACCATCCTTTGGGTTTCTTACTGCTGCAGCAAAGCATTTGAGCATTATGTGTGATTTAAATACTTAGGGATTTTTTAAAGTGAGTTGAATTATTCATGATCTTAAAATTAGGCATGTGTTTAAATGCTTGGCCAAAAAGTGAGGCTTTAATTTTTCTAAAGTTTCATTGGGAGCTGTATTGCCTGTTCCATTGTAATGCTTGTGGATTTCTCTGTAAGGCCATAAAAATATAAGAGCATAAGAACATTCATTTATTTCCAAAACTATGAGAATCATCATCCATTGGTTCAGCTGAACTGTTTGTTTCATACCAAGTCATATCTCTTAAGAGTAGTCAGTAGCAGATGTCTTGGGAAAGATATTACACTGCTGGTTTGCTAATAAAGCTTTGCTAATAATTTTCTGTCTTTGAGCAGTTGAGTTGAGTTTTATTTTATGTCTTATTAACACTGATGGCGTTTTTTCCTTCTCCAATTCCACTAAATAAGTTTCTAAAATAATCTACATTTTCCGCATCCACAATATGTTGTATCTGTGAGAGGCATTATTTAGCAACATAGAATAACAGAATATCACCAAGTTGGAAGATAAAAAGAAGAAAAAAAAATAGATTTGTACTAACTAATTCATTTTTCAATTTTTTGAGCATAATAGAATTAAATATTAACAAAATGCATTTACATAAATATTGCTGAGGTGTTAATATTTTATAAGCAGTATAAAAATTTAATTAGTTAATTCATTTTGGATCCTTTTATCTAATACACTAGATGAAGATATTTATTTACATACATATACAAATGTTTTGAATATTACTTTATATTCCTACCCCAAATCCATCAATATTCAACATGACTAATTTGTGTCACTTTCCATTTCCTTGCTTCCCTTAATGCAGAAATAAGAAACTAACCCTGGCTCCGTGGGTACTAATGGGTACTTATTATGTACTAATAAGTCTCATAAGTATTCATATAATAAATAAATTCTAAGTCTTCCTTCAGATCTGTGGATGAGAATAAAATCTGTACATCAGGATCAGCAATTCCCTGTGATACAGCTCTCATAGGCTGATGAGGCTGTGGCTGTGCCGTTAAATTGGGCTTGGAAGTGTCTGTGATCCTTTAGCATGGCACTATTGGCTGCGTAAACCCAATACAGCTGATAAGGAATTTGTGACTTCTGTTGCTCTCTCCCTCAGAAGCTTGTGGAGGTCTCCTGTGCAGTCCCTGGCAGAGCAGGGAGCGCATTCCTGCTCCTTTCCAGAGCCTTTTTGTTTTCCCTGAACTATGGAAAAACAAAGTGTGGCAAGCTTCGCATCCTTGTCCTCATGAACAATAGGTTCCCTCTGTCTTTGCCGTGTGTGTGTTTGCTGAGCCAGAGGTGCAGTGGCTTGCAAGTGAATGACTTGATGTCTGGAAGGACTGTTAAGCCATGGAAATGAAACTAAACAGAAAGACAGTGCTTTTCTTTAAAAAACATTTCCATACCCATAAAACTGTAGTCTTCCTCGTAATTATAAAGTAATTTATTAAACTTTTCAATGCAAGGACAAGTCTGATGACAAGCACAGCTTTTATTTTGTAAGGGACAAGCTGCATTTCCATTATTCCATTAGACTCTTAAGTGAACGTACAAGTTGCTGAAGTCCTTTGGCTCTTGGTAGTGTCCTGAAACTTTAGGATAAAAGGGAATTTTCCTCAAAGGAATGTACTCTGTACCATACAGTTCTAAAGCTGTAAATCTATGTTCATGTCTTTTTAAAAAGCTTGCTGACCAGATTTAGATGAGAGCTGTTAAGAATTTCTACCTTTCTTGAGATTGTCTGGGGAAAATTGAAATGTGTAAAGTATAATACTTTGAATACATTGCTAGTGTGTTTTAGAAAGAGATTGCATAGGTTTTGACGTGTAATTCTGTCCTTAATGTAGTATAGTCCATGGTGACAAAATTTAATACTTTTCACACATGTTTAACCTGAAATCTTTGGCTATGTAATTCTTGGTATAACCAGAACTTAAATTTCCATTAGCCATCCCTTTTGTTTCATGTAAATCTGATGTCTTCTGATTAGTAGAAAAGGACATTACTAGAAAAAGCATTACGAGCCTCTTTTCCCTGCTCCTTTTAGTTCCAAAAGGGCTCAAATCTTAACTGTTGATATTTAACAGCTGTCTTTGCAAAATAGAACAACTTTTTTCCTTACTGATTTGTCAAAAAAAAGAAAACTTCTAAGGAAGTTATGCACATATCCTTAGGGAAAATAAACGTCAAGTTTTAAGAATTACAGAAAGGATTGTTTTCTTCTGAAATTTTTATCTATCAGAAAATAATGTGTAGGAAACCTGTAGTCAGCAAAGCTGCTGCAGAATAGAATAGAGAACATTACTATTGTTTGATAGGTAATGCTTCAGCAAAATATTACAGTAAGAGTTGCAGAATAGGAACTTTTTCTGGAAAACTTCCTTGTCTGCTTTTTTTTCTCGTTCCACAAGACAAAATAGCGAATAATACTATTTTTCATATTATGATTCTTGAGGGCGTATCTCTTCCATTGCATTGTCCAGTCTTTCACACGTGCCTTTATGCATGTTGGCAGGTCTAAATTTTTTCTGACAAAAAAAACATTTTTATGCACTACAGTGTTGTTACAAAATGCAAATTCAGGTGATATTCAACCAAGTGCACCATTTGTAAGCAACACTTCAAAGTTACACGCTGCATGTATAATTTTAATTACAGTAGTGAGAGAGTTTTAAATATTTTGATGCTTATTCCTGCAAGGTCCACCAGTTTTGGTCATCAGCATATGTTAGCAGAAGATAAAGTGAACTCCAGAATGAAATTCAAGTGGGATTCTGGCATATGTTTGTTATCCGGAATAATGAAGAAGTAATATTTGTAGGAACTCAATTGTATTGATAAAAAAAAAAAAAAAGGAAAAAAACAAAAAAAAAAGGGGAAAAAAAAAAAGCAGACATTTGGGCAAAGCACCATTAGGTTCCCCTCCCTGCAAGGATTCCAAAAGATTTTAAAGATGCTAGTAACTCCAGGAAGTCTCAGACGCAGGTAATTTTTAGGGAAAGAAATCTGATTTTTTTTTTTTCAGTACCTTTTTTTGATGTTTACAAGACCACTAAGGAAAGTGCTACTGAGGTTGAAACACACTTTGTTAGCTATTAATCATTCATGATTAAAATTTTCTTGGTGTTTCTTAACCATAATAACAAGATGTTTTAACTCAGGAGTTTTTTTACCTTGAAAGTTATAAATTAAGGATTAATTTTTTGTGCTTTGGGTTTTTTGAGGATTTTTGGGGTAGGCTGTTGTGTCATTTCCTTTTCTGTTTGGGGTTTTTTTTCACAGATCTTGATCTAGCGTGTTCTCGTTACAAAATTTAAAGCCTGCTTTTACAGACACTTGATCTAGTTTGCAGTTGCTAGAGTAACGTAACATTCTGATTTCAGTATTGGCAGGCAAACAAAGGAGAAATTGGCTGTCAAGTATTTTGTGTTTAAATGTTGTAATTATTATGGATCTTTATTTCGCAGTTTGGGTTTTTTTCTGTTCCTGTCTGAGTTGTAGCTAGTGTCTGTTTGAATGGCAGACTCCAATTATTTGAAAATGCTGCCTATATTGGGGTTATGACTTCCAACATCTTGTATACTGAAAATACTTCATTTTTTCATGTTTTTTTTTGTTCTCTCTAGGAAATTATAGCATTGTTTGAGATTGTACAGATGACATAGGGTTTGCCTAAACTTTTATGTGAGTTTTTTAATGGTTGTTGTTTTATTGTTGTGCTAATAAGGATCAAGCCAGGATTTTTCACTTAAAATATCCTTTAAATAATTGTTGCCAACATTATAAACCATCCTAAGGCTTAGCTTGGCTTTGTTCATTTTGAGATTTTGAGGTTTTTTTTCTGAATCTGAAGGAAAGATTTTGAAATATTACTATATTTCAAATTTATGTTTGTGCTAGGTAATCCCCAGTTTTTCAAGTGTTAGTACAGCAGACTTCTGATTCTAGAGGGTAGTGAAAGTAACAGGCTCCACCCTTCCCTAGATGGTAATAGTTCTGTCATGAGGATGTTGGTATTGTAATCAGCTTTCAAGCAGCCTTTCTCAATTTCATGATCCCTTGATGAAACTGCCCACTGCAATCATGCATGATTGAAATATGACAGGAGAGTTGAGTGGTGATTAAAAGGCATTTAGAGAAATAAAAATTGACATCTATTTTATTAAAATGTATTTAAAATTACTGTGATTATCTTGGTGTTAAAGGTGACGAGTTTCTCATTGTTCTTGGAGTAATAAGGATAACAGGTATTTTTTCCTCTTTTTAGTTGAGGCGAGTTTGAATAAATTTCACTGGACTAGTAGTTTCCAGTTTCCAATAAGGGAAGCTGCACTAACCCAAATAGAATGAAAATGAATCCACAAAATTGTTCCACACTGGAAGGCACATTGTCAGAAAGTTTTCAGCTCCCAAGACTTAAACATCCTTCTAGTTGCAGCATGTGTGTTATGTTTCCTATATTTATAAGCCACTACCGTCTGTAGGTTAAACTTCTTAAAAGAACAGCTAACAATGCATAGAACAAAATAGTGACCGGGTTACTATGCATGATGGTTTTGCCATATATCAATATTATCGCTGAATCAGTTCCTTTCTGGACTGTTAACGTGTAGTTTCAACTTAAATTGCATTGATTTTCACACTTTTTGCATGTGACGAATACACATGTCATAGTTTTTTTCTCCTTTATTAATCTCACAAGATATTCTAAAATGTATTGGTTTTGAATCATTCAGAAAGTGTTGTTCCTTTCTCCTTTTAGACATTGCCATTGCCAAGAAACATACAGTGGTTTAACCACTGTTGCAGTGGATTTTCTCTCATGAGTGCTTCATAGTTAGAAGATACTTGGCTTTGGGATTTTTTTAATTGTTTTTATTACAATTATTCAGCTCTATGTACTGTATTTGTTTGGGCAAAATAACTGCTTAAAATGGTGCATTATGACAAAATAGTTAATGACTTTTTTCTAATTCTCTGTTTCTCACAAATGGAGAAACTCCATTACACATAATAAAGGATAAAATGTAGCCATAATTGAACAACACATTAGACAGAAGGCTTTGAAACTGTGTTTTCAGCAAAGGCTAGAGCTGTTTGTTCATTTATTCTCTATAATATGCAGCTTTGACTGAATGCCTGTGCTATTTACAGACCCAAAGCTTAAATGACAATGTGCTCTGTGTAAAACGTGGCGAAGATTGTAACCATTTTGAAGTGCATTTAGCTTAGTAACATGAAATATAAGTTATTCCCTAAGGTATTGTGTAGTTGTAGATCATAAACTTTTAGCCTAAATTAAACATCACAGCTGGTTGCCTTAATTTGATGCATTATAGCACAAATGTTTCAACAGCTTGACTAAAATGAACCATACTGCAAATTCAAAAGAAGAGCAAAGGTCAACGCACATGATGCTTAGCGATTTGCAAATTTCCTTTATTTGGATATATGAAATGTAGTTTGTGGAACTTAGCATAGAGGAGTGGAATTTGGCAGGGTAGAACTGATCATCAGCAAAGTATATTCAATCAGTTTTGCTTAAAAATAATGCAGTACAATAAGGAAGTCAAAACAGTGTTGTCTCAGATTTTCAGAAGGCAGTTAAAACTAGAATATCTTCTGGATAGATAAAACTATTGGATTCTTTTGCACATGTTTACATGGTTATGTTTTTCATAATCCTGATTTCTAATCTGTGTATACCTTTAAACTTCATTGCTTTTTAAGGACACAGTATGGCTGCTACCTTGTTCATGTTTAGGGGATTGCTTAGTTGAACAAGAGATGTCTAGAGATACCTGATCTTTGGCTGTGTTTCTGGTTGTCTAAGAAAATGCCTTGTGCTGTGTTCAAAGAGGTCTGGAATGCAAAGCAGCTGCCATTGTTCCCTATCTCTTCACTGTGAGTGTAGTGTTAAGGATTCATATCTGTGCAATAGAAAACATTGGATTGAGCCACCACAAAGGAAATGAAGGTAGCCTGGGCACATTGCCAAATATAGTATGTTTAGTAGTGAATGTTGTAATTCTCTCTAGAATTTCTCTCTGATATACCAATTACCAAAAATTCCTATAGCTGGTAATTTATCTGTAACTGCACTTCGGTGTAGATAACTAACTGTACAATGTTGAAAGACATGATCCAGCAGTTTTCACTCACCTAAGTAGTAGGTAATATTCTAAGTTGTGTGTGCTTTAGGAGCTTGAACTGTTTCATACCAAAGATAATGACTTGTACTTTGAGGAACAAGCCCTCTGGAGGCTTTAGATTGGAAAAAAAAAAGGCTGGCAGAAATTTGTTGTTTCACTTGGCTTCTCTGCACTGTTTTACAACTCCTGCCTTGCTTTGTCTGAGTCAGGCTTGTGCTAGTGGTATTTCTTGTAAGAAATGTATTCTTGCATTATTATGTAAATCCAGAGGTTTAGAAAATCTAGTTATTTCATGTTCTTCCTTCACCAAACCAAACAAGCTTTAACCATGCCTTTCCCATCGTCTGGTCTTCTGATCTAAATTGTCAGTGGCCTGGCACCTGTGGTACCTGTGTTGAGACACTGAAAAATCCCAGTTCATACAGGAACTCTTTGTTACAAAGCAAGGTCCCTACAAGTCCTCTTGCTGGGAGGTCTTTGCAGCTACCAGCTGATATTCTTGGTACAATGCCTTTATCCATGCATTTAATAAGCAGTGACTGTATCTCCTTCATAACCATCTTTCATAGCTCCCTAAACTCCCAGATACTTATTTTAGTAATTTTTTTCAATTTTTTTCCCATTATATTAGAGCAACTTTTTTAGTTTGCTACTTCTGTGCTTTTTTTCTGCATGCCTGTTTCTTCACTCTTTGAAAAGTGGGGTTTTATTATTCCCCAGATATGCCATTTTATGTGAAACTTAAGAAAATATTAAAATCTCATGATTAGATGATGATCACTGTGTAACAATGCATAGCAGAAACAATTATTGAGAAACTAAAACCCTATGACTTCAAAGTAAAGCCTCTACCTTAAACTGCAAGTGCTTGCAAGCTTACCTTTCCACATTAATGGTATAATGGTAAAACATGGTATTTGGAATATGGTGATGAAATTACTTTGTCACTTGAGTGAGATAAAATAAAGGTTTTTGTCCTGTTTATACCTGAAGGTATGGTATGATTATGTAGCAATTTTGATTGTTGTTGTTTGGATTCACACTGTGATAGTGAAGCTGAAATGTGGTGCAAATTCAGTGTTTATAATGTATCAATCTTAATTGGCTTCAACCTTTGCAAATTCCAGACTTGTTACCATAACTTGAAGTAATGACCAAAGGCAGTACTGTACTGAAACATTTTCAATCTGATTGTTTTAACAGTTTTAATCATAGAGAGTGTAATTGAAAGTTACCATATTCATAAGAAATACAAGATACGTTGATTAAGTAGTTATTTGACTATTTCAGTGTACAAAACAAAAGAAATAATATCTGCTCAATATTGCCATAAATAAATGCATTCTCTAGAATTAGTTTCATACTCAAAACATCCATTCTTCAAACTCCAGGATCTAGTTTTCATAATGTTTTTTGAAATGCCCTTCATTTTCTGCAACTTAATTTCTCATGTTTGTTTTTTTTAAATGCCTTTACTTCTGGGCTGATGCTTCAGGTTTTTGTTAAAATTAGTTTTATTTGACAAGTTGACAAGAACAATTGTTACTCACTGGTCTTTCAAAACTTAATTCAGTTGGTGAAATAATGTGTTGTTAATATGTAAAGATTAGTTTAGTCAGATGCTCTAGTAAGAGAATACGTAACTCCCTTTTCTCTGCTTTTCTGGTTTAAGGGCATTAATTTATCAGAGAGACAAGTTTTGGAGACTAAGTGGTTATCTTGTGGTATTTTTTAATTCTCATTAAATTTTGGGTTCTTGGTCCTTAAAATTGAAAATTGTCGAAGTCTTCAAATACAATTGGTATTTCAGAGCCTCATGGAAGCAAATACAGATAATTGTGTGCTTCCAGCATTTGAAAAATGGGTTATTTATGGATTTAACAGCTTAATCCAAAACTTTATTGTAATAAAAAACATAACAAATCAAGACCCCAAAGCAGAAATTATCCACGCCCCTCCCATCCCCCCCCAAAAAAAAACACCCCAGAACTTTACAGCTGTGTTTCACAAGCAAGTCCATCAACCAGCTGCATGAATTTCATTTTGAGAGGGTCACTTTGCAGTGAAGAAAGCCAAATTGTTCAAGTATCTCTCTTCCAAGGAAATTTGTAAAAGGTAGTTGTGAAGGAAATACTGGAAAGCAAGGATAACCTATTATCACTTAGCTCTGCTACATGTTTTTAATAAGTTGGCTATTACAGTGATAAGTGGAAAATTCAAACTTGGTCTTTTTGTGGGATAAAGTTAAGAAGTACCTAAGTTATAATATTGTTTCTGTGACTAAATTATGGAAATAAAATTACAAAACCTTGAAGGAAAATGAAGGCTGCAAAGCACTCCCTTAGGAAGTACAGAAGACTGGCTTTATTTCTGCTCATATTCCTGCTGGCAGTGATCAAATTTCCAGTTACATGGGCCACATCCTGTTTCCTCCCTCCTCCCCCCAGCCCCTAAAAAAGGGCAGAAATTAATCTTCTGGTGAGAGTTTATTGCACTTAATAATGTGATATTAGTCATTGTATGCTATGTAGTTAAGATTTTGTTTTTTCTGCCAAATAAAAGTGTAATTCCTTCTGAGCTAAGCCTAGGAAATTTCCCCATTTGTGCCAGTAATGGCTGCTGGAAGATGGAGGCCTTAGAAATCAATTAAAAACTTGTATTTCACATGGAATAATTTTTTTTATAACAAATTAAACACTTAACCCTAAAACAAAGCAGCAAAATTCCCAAGATAAAATAATTGTTAAGAAAAAAAAAAATGAGAAGGCTGAACTTCATTGAAGCTATTGTTGTTTTGGTAAAACTATCCCTTTTGAGAAACAGTAAGTGCTGCCCAGTGTTTTGTAAGATTTTTACTATTGAGGAACAAATAATGGGGTAGTATGCTTATATGGTGGTGTTCTGTTAAAACAGACCAGCAAAAACTCAAAATGAGAAAAAAAAAAAAAAACAGGATTTAGAAAGCAATGCTCTTTGTAATACTAAAACTTATGACATACAAACCAAATTCTTTTACAACTTCCTACTATATAACTGAACTTACTTCTTTATATTTGGTTGTTTTGGGTGGGGTTTTTTTTATAATTTCATTTCATCTTTGGAACCTGATTCACTGGAGTATTTTGTCTGAACTAGTGTCTGACTGTACTTGATTTCCCACAGGTCCCAAATCATTTTGAGAATTACATTTCTACTACCACATTGTTTCACATGTAGAAAATGGTAGATTACAAGGTCTAGGCAACTAATTTTGTGACATTCTGAATTGTATAAATAATAATATTGTCTCAAGCATGCAGGAGGACCTTCCTGTTTTTCTCGAGATTTTCCACAAAGGTATTTAGTTTGATATTCCACTGAAGTATTCTGTCATTGTGCTTGTGACTAAAACATGATGATCTCCTCATGGTTCACTTTTGCAAAAGAAATCTAAAGGGTATACATTATTTTGGAACTTCCTTTTTTGGATGGGGAATGAAGTGATAAGCTGGATATGCTAACCTGACAGATTGTAATGACACAGCACACTTGGGGAAATCAGAATTACTGTTCTTTCAGAGTAGCATCCTGAGACTACCACTCAGTAACTATGGGGAACAGAAATTCAGAGATGGATAAAGAAACCACCTGTCTAAAGCAGTCAGCTGAAACACATGAACAGACAGAACAGAGGGGAGTATATGAACTGTGTGACCTGTACTGCAAGGCAATTTGGTGAGAATCATTGATATAGAACATTGAATTTCTGGTGACTACCTTTCTGAACTGCAAAATGAATGAAAATAGAAGAGGAAAGGGTATCTCAGAGAGAGGTATGGTACATCACATATCCTTTCCCTTTTGACCTTGGATCTCTCATTATGTCCAATTTAAAGATTTCCCTGGAAGGGTAACATCAAAGACAATGCGATTTGGAGCCTCTTTTTCTTTTTTTTTTTTTTTTTTCCTGCCTGAGAATGAATTGCTAAAAATGTGTGTTAAATTAAATTCAAAACCTTGGGGTTTTTCTGGAGTGCAAAGCAGCTACTTACACTCTACCAGGGATAACTTAAGTAGTTGAGACTGTTGTAATAATGTTGTATTTATGAGATACATAAATAGATTCTGTAACATTTCTTCTGGACACTGTAACAAAGTTTTCCATCATTTTGCCCTCCAGCAGTAAAGGCCTTGTGCAGCAATACACTTCTGTGCTGCTGGTACATCTAGAATTTCATCCCACTTGTCTGGGGGCACATCTCTGCAGGCTCACAGTTAACCAGGTGTGGTGGGCTGACTGTGACTGGGCTCCAGGTGCCCACCAAAGCTGGTCCATCACTCCCCCTCCTCAGCTGGACTGGGGAGAGAAAGTGGAATTAAAGGCTCTATGGGCTGAGATAAGGATAAGGAGAGGTCACACACCCATACCTGTGACAAACGGGCTTGACTTTTGGATGTCAGTATAATTTATTGCCAATGAAATCAGGATGAAGACAAATAAAATCAAGTCTTTAAAAAAGCCTTTCTCTCACCCCTCCATTCTTCTCAGGCTTGGCTTTGCTTTGGATTTGCTCTAACCCCCTGGGACAGCGTTGCAGGGGGACAGGGAATAGGGCTGTGCTCAGTTCATCACACACTGTCTCTGCGACTGCTTCCTCACACTCTTGCCCTCCTCCAGCATCAGTTCCCTCCCACAGGGGACAGTCCTCCACCAACTTTTTCATCATAGGTCCTTCCTATGAGCTGCAGTTCTTCACAAACTGTTCCAGCATAGATCCCTTCCATGGGGTCCAGTCTTTCAGGAACAGACTGTTCCAAGGGTCAGTACCCCATGGGGTCACAGGTCCTGCCAGCAGACCTGTTCTAGTGTGGTCTCCTCTCTCCATGGGGCCACAGGTCCTGCTGGTAGTCTCTCCTCCAAGCACAGGCTTCAGACAGAGTAAGTGACTCCTTTGCCCATCTACCTGCTCCATCATGGAGTTTTCCACAGGCTGCCGGCGGATCTCTCTTCACCATGAACCTCCATGAGTTGCAGGGGCACAGCTTCTTCACTATGGGCTTGACCTCAGTTTGCAAGGGAATCTCTGCTCCAGGTCTGGATCACCTCTTTTCCTTTCCTTCACTGACTTGGGCATCTGTGCATAAACATATATTTACTGAAATTTTATAGAAAATGTCTTATTTTTCCACTTTCAACCCTGTAAGGTCAGCATACAGCACAGGGCTTTTTTTTTTTTCCTGCGTGATAAGCTAAGGAATCAACATCAGCTAGCTTCCTAGGACAAGATCTATAAAAGATTCCATTTCATTAAAAACATCCCTACCTGTCTCTGATGAAGCCCAGTATGGTCAGTGTGCCAGCTCTGGGGACAGCACATGAATGAAAAGGGTGGCCTTAGCTTCTCTTCTGAGAACTTGGTAATGCACCGGTGTGTATAGACAAGGGGGCATTAGCTGTGTCCTTCACATTGGCCTATTTAATGTCCCAGTTGGCTCAGTTGTTTCTATAAAATCTGAGCTGTGCAGGCGGTTTTGCTGAAGGTCAAAGGAATTCTGGAAGTGGGTAAGATGTAGGAAGATGTGGTGAAGACTGGCACCATGCAGTGTGGTGGAGGAGGCTGTGCTGCTCTGCCTTTAGTGTCACTGGGAGGTCCTGCACTCAGGGTGACCCCATGGAGTCCCAGCTGCACACTCAGCTGTAGCTTCACTTCTGGTTGCAGGGTAACTTCCCTAGAGCTTGGCCAGATGGAGGAACAATAAGGTCGCATGTGAGGCAGTGGTTGGAAGAGGAAGCAGAGAGTGAGGGACATCACCCTGCCCTCTGAAGGGTTCTTAGTCTAGATCCACATTTAGGACATAATACAAAGCAAATATACTCAGTATGTAAATTATCCTGTGACAGAGAAAACAGGTGCTCTCCTTGTTGGGGAAAAAAAAAAAAAAAGAAAAATGGTAAGGAAAATAACAAAGATTCTGCGTTTGTATTTTGATGCCTCAGCGTGTTCTAAAGCCATGAAAGTATAAGAGTTCTCTTCTGCAGTGAAGTGAGCTCCATTTTTTGCCCCCTCTGCAACACCTTTACTTCTTCAGAAACACCTTTAAAAAAGATGGCAACCCTGGCACTTCAGAAGCCAGCTCTTGTGGGTGCCCCTGAACTGAAGTTATTGCCGTGGGGAGAGGCCTTGGATTTCAGGGTCACCCGTATCAGAGGCTGTAGTCTGAAGGGAAGAGCTAAGTGTTTCGGGGCAGAGAAGGAACAAAGGTTATCAGCCATTTCGTAGAAAGGACGGAAAGGACCAGGAAAAGTTACAAAGTAAGGAAGGAACAGGTCTCCAAGGAGATAACATGAGTGGAAAGTAAGGAATACAAGAGATGGTCATCTCAAATCTAGTGCAGATGAAAAGATGAATTGAACTCAGATTAATAGAACTGAGAGTTTTCTGTCAGAATTTTAGTTTTGTAGCCTTTGGGTCCAATTCTTAGCTATCCTGCTCACTGATAATGAGGAAGCTGCATGTGTAGTTGTGGGGAGAGGGTGAGCTGTGTTGTTTTTTTTCATTTTCCCTGTTATTTATCAATGGAATAAAATGTGTTATTGGGTCTAATTAACAGTGTCATTTACAGCAGTGTCAAATTACACCAGCCTAAGGAAGCTAAGCCTGAACAGTACTACCTGAGCTGATGAGAGACCAGCTGTAGAACTAAAGGTGATCATCTGAAGTTCTCTTATAACCCCAGTTTTTATATCCACTGGCAAAAAAATGATTTGTGTTGCCCATTCCATGTGTATTGTGTAAGTTCTTTGACTACATCTCTGCATGATGTGGTTTCCTTCTAGTTGTGAGTCTCTGTAGTGACCTCCACCAGGACCAGTACATAAACAAAACAAACAACTACTGGAAGGTTATATTCCAGCAGGTAAAACTTTGCGTATGAATGGGGCTGAGCTGGATCAATATAGGATCAACTGTCGTGGAGGATCTCTGGAGTGCCTTAGGAAAACAAGCTAAGGCTAGGATGGAAATGAAATGCACTCAGAAGAATAGAAAAAAGGAAAATTCACCTGTTTATAATGTCTACCATAGTGACTGTGGTGGAATTGGAGACTAAGGCTGCCAAAAACAATTAATTCTTTTACAGGTTGGGTGCAATTTGGGCACTTCAAAAAATAGTTGCTTTCTTTACTTCTGCTTGTATTCATATTCTGATAGGAAAGCAAATACCGTCTCTGTAAGTGATGCTGGAAAAGCCAGTGTAAACAGAATAAACTGAACATCTCCTCCTAAGAATATTGAACACTACATCACTTTTCAAGCTTTCCACTCTTGATATAGAGTGGTGCTTGTAAATAACAAGTCCATTTTTTAATGCAGTATTTCTAAAACAAATAGCTAGAAGAACCTGAAAGCTTAAGACAATCTACGTGAGAAATTCTGTGGAACTCATGAAAAACTCAGTTAATTTTCCACAGAAGACAAGTTACATCTACCATATCTGTACTTTATAAATGATGTTTGCTCAAGAAATTTTGTTTTATTTTCTGCTTTTGCATTTCATTTTTTATGCAGTTTGGAAATAGATGTGTGACAGCCTTCTGTAAATGAGTCGTATTTGGAGGAATGAGACTCTTGGTTGCCATTCATGGAATAATGTTCCTTAAATGGTCAAGACAGAGAAATGTCAAACCTTCTGTGATGATCAAATTGACAGCAGTCTGAACCAGTTTATTCATATACATCTGACTTTGAGAGTTCAGTGATGTTCTGAGTTGTTGGTATGTTGAACCAGTTTGAGTTTCAATGCTAGAAAATCAGGAAACAAATGGATTGAATAATTGCATAGAAAAAAAACCCTCAAAACCCCAAAAGGACGTAGTCTAATTTGGCTTCTACAAAACCTATTTAAGGAACAGAGCAAAATCAAGATTTTTACCTTTTTTGACTTGGTTAAATTATCCGTGAACAAAAATGGGCTTAGCTTTTTACACAGCTTGCACTTCATGATTGTAGGTGATACATAATTGTTAAATCCACAGATATCTCAGAGAGGACAGTGCAGGAAGTTTCTGAGGAAAACAGAAATCTGAACCAAATAGCAATAGTATGGTGTAGGGGCACAGGTTGCAACCCCCAAGTTCTCACAGGTAAATCCTTTTGCCACTAGCTTTTGGATGCACCATTTAAGGGTCTTTTAGAGTCTCTTCTCCCTTCTGTATTAATAAATGTTTCTTTAGGATGTTTGATAACTTCCATTCAGCTGGAAATTTTGAAAATTGAGAGAGGGCTGCACTATGGTTCCCAAAGAGTTATAGGTTAAAATAGGTTGTCTGGATTTCTTTTAGATTGAAGGGGTGGGTTTTACTGTCTCTACACAAAGTATCTTTTAGTTGTTAAGAAACAAGGAATGACTGGATGAAAAGCAGAGGAAACCAGTTTTCTTGTCCATTGAAACAATATAAGCTGGATTCTTGAGAGTCTGATATTGCAGTCTTAGAAAACAGAGTGGATTTGGGTTAGTCTTTGGAATATGAAATAAGAAAATTTATACTGGGTCAGTGCAAGGGTTTATCCAGCCCTTCAGCTGTCTGTCTCCAGTGGTGGCCACAAGCAGCTGCTTTCAGAAAAGCTGGCATTTGAAAAAATTCAGTATTTTCTTCAGTGCTCTCCCAGTCCATCAGTTTGCAGCTCAAAGGATCTCCTGAGCTGCTTTTTACCTGTTTATTTATTAACCCCCAAAGGATTTCAGCTGCTCACTGGTGCAATGCAACTGGACTGTGTTTGTAGTTTCATAGCTCCATCTTCTACTGCAGCCATTCATTGCATCTTTTAACCTGCCTCGTGTGAAAGTGCTTTTGTTTCAAAGGTGTCTTTTTTGGTTTACACTTGGATATCAGAGGGAGTCCCTGGTCTTTGGCCAACACACAGGATTCATCTCTCTTCTGTATGTGTTGAGAAATGAGGCATCTTCCTAGGCAACACAGGCTTATCTAAAAGCAGCATTTGCAAACAAATCCTTTTTTCATAATAGGTACACACAATGACCTCAGACAGCACTGGGGCAGCATTAAAAAATACTTGTAAAAAATTTAGCAGAAAAATTGTTATCAACAATAGTGTACCAACAGGCTGATTATGAGACAATAAAGATGGTTTATTTGGTAGAGGGAATTTATGTTATAGTATAAACTGGCTATTAATGTTTTTCAAGTGCTGTAGATTCACCTTCATCTCTTTTTCACTTCTTATTTTCTGAGGCAAAGTGAGAATTTATTCTTCTTTTGTCTGAAAAACACTATAAGAGGTATCAGGGTGTGTCTTTAGACTTGTATAATGTAATTCTCATGTTTTTATTAATATATCATAGTTTCAGTTGTGATTTCCCCTCTTTGAACAGTTTTATGTGACAGCTGCTTTATGGTCATGATTATAAGTCATCCTTTTTGATTTGATTGCAGCAGCAATCTGGGGACCATAGCAACGTGTTTTGCTTATGAAATTTGTCAGTGGGAGATAAAGTTCTAGTCACCATTTCCTTACACAATGAGAAATTATATTTCAAAAAAGAAGAAAAAAAAGCTGGATCTTTTTTCAGTTCTCTTTCCTGACGATCCTGTAATTCTTCTGGAAATAGTAAGAAGAATCCTATTTCAGTTCTTTATGCTACAGTTGCCTTTTTGCATAGCCATCATAGCAAAAACCTGAATGTAATGGTTACTTTACAATGTTACCTTGTACAATATTGTACTTGTTATTAGCATTTGCAGGTGCTTGGAAAGCTCCAATTTTTATATGATAATGAAAATACTTTGCTACGTATTTTGTTAGTTTCACCAGTTGAAGTCAAAATGTTATTGCTAAAATGCTTGACTGAGTCCTGCATCCAAATTATTTGCTGTAGAATTTGTAACATTCTCACAGCTCTCACAAGTCGAACTCCCATCATTGGGGAAGTTTCTGAGTTAATTAAAGACATGTCTGAACGAAGAGGAGATTGATATGCTCCTCCCTTCTGGATTGCTTTGGTGTTGTAAAAGTGAAAGAAAATGTTCTTGTCTGGTCACAGCTATTCTGCTTAGACAAAGTAGTACAAAGCTGCTGAAAATTACTTGTGGGCCTTGCAGTACTATTTGGAATACCTGATAATGCATATTAAAGTGTGTTGGTTTTGTCTTAGTGAATTGAATATGATGTGCTTCATACTTAATTTTCAGTGTCTCAGTTGAGGTGAATGGGGAAAAATGGAGGGCATGAATGATGAACCTGAACTCACAGTAAAAAGCTATCTACTTTAATAACATTCCAGTGTCAATTACTGGCAAAAACCATGCTGTGACTTCCCCGGAGAGAAGGTTCACAAAGGGTAAAAGTGCCTTTTGGTCCTTGCTTAAGCAGTTAATTGTCCAGGAAAAAGTCTTTGCAGTGTGAGTGCCTGGTGTAGTGGCTGAAGCTTTTTCCTGAGCTCTACTGCTAAATCCTGAGAATGTCTCCTTAGTCTTTTATTGAAGCTCTCTGTTTCCCTATAATTCACCTTGCCTCAATTTCCCATAAAATCCCCACAAACTCTTCTGGGCTCTGAAGTGTTACCTGGGTAGAAGGTGCTGCACAGCTCTCTGTTTTTATCTGTGGGCTGACTTACAGGTTGAAGCTCCTGATGAAGCCCCTTGCCAGCTGAGGCCGTTCTCATCCATCCAGATAGTGATTTTCATGAAACTCACTCTGTTGCTTGTACCAGTTAGAGCTGACCACTGTAAAAAATAATTAGAAGGACAGGCAGCGTGATGGCTTCCAGCGTCTGCATTCGAATGTGTACATTTAATGGGCTGCACACCAGTGCAGGAGAAGAGCAAGTCAAAGAGTTGTTCTGGCCATGCCGAACCCAAACTGATGGTTCTGTCCAAAACACCTGCCAAAATTTATTGAGTAATTGACATAAATTCATAGGGACAACAGCTCAGAGTGGCAGCTGTGGGTCGTTTTCAATATTGCTGGATATATTTACAATGATGCAGGGATTGTATGTTGTTGGTATCAGTGAATAAAACTGCAGCCTTATTTAGCACAGAGATTGGTCCAGGGATTTGTTGATTTCCATGGTGGCAGCAATTATTTGATTTATGTGATTATTTTTCTCTATTCATTTGACCAACAGATGATCAAAATCTGCCTTCCTCATGCAGCTGCTGCTGGGAGAACTGAAAATGACCCTTTCATTGCTTTTGTACTGTCTGCTCCTAATGCCACAGTTGTGAATCTCATTCCTCAGGACAGCAATCTGTAAAATTGTTGTAAATACTTAGCTGTGTGAAGTTTAATTAATGCCAGAAGCCTTCAATAAATAACAGTTGCAGTTTGGACTGTGATGATTTAATGATTCTTGCACTCTGTCTAATGCATGTTCTGTTGAATCTCTGCGTCAAGTGACTGGCACTGACGTGAATCACATCCCACCCATGTTCCTCTGTGCACAGAGGCCAAGGAAACCTCAAACCAACTGGAATATTTGATAGGATAGGCAATGCATGTAAATATCTGCTCTTAGAGGCCTGAAGGATGTTAGTGTTACATGGTAGGTAGGGAAGAAAAACATAACAAAAAATTACCGAATGCCTTGGATAATTTCGAAAGTTAATAAAGCAGCTTTCCCAAGTAAAACCTTACATTAAATGTTTTGCAGAACCATCTGTTAGTAATGCTACAGGATTTTGATAATGCTGTTACATTGTATTGTATTTGTTTAAGCAGAGAGTTTTTCTTTTGATCAATAGTGATAGTCACCAAAAAAAAACATGAAAGAAGTTACAAAAAAAAATAACTCCAACCATTTCAAAACAGATATTTTGGACAGACTGAAATTCTGTTTGTGTACCCATGCAGAACCTGGCAGCATTTAAAGTCGTGTACACCATGAAAGTGATAAATGTGTTTGTTCTGAAAAGGTATAAAGGAAGAAAAAAACCCCTAAGTTATAAACAGTCCTTCCTTTCTTAACTAAATTTAGTAGGTTTGTGCCCATTTACATGTTAGCTTTTGTATGTGTGTCAGCATAACTCTGCTAGCTGAATCATGAGCATACCACCTAGAGGTGATGTTATTGCAGTATATTTCAGTGAAAGCAGAAGGGCAGGAATAATCTATTTAATCCATATTTTCCTATCCAGGTTCTTAGTTAGTTTATGCTAGACTGTGAGAAAGGTAATGTGCAACCCCCATGAGACAAATACTTGAAATAGATATGTTTATACCCTCATTCAAGGAGTACAATTTTCTAAGTTGCAGTTATTTCTGAAAAACCTGAACATGAGTTTGCAAGCAATTTAATAAGAGACTTCGTCTCATCTCCATTTTCTGCTAGTGAATATAAGAAAAGCAGAACTTGAATGAATTTAAACTTGCTTATTTTTGATGACTGAGTACCTTAGACATGAAGGGGCGAAAATTGGTGTGTATAAAATTGGTAACTTGTTTCATATCTGAAGAGGAACTATTTAATATTGTTCAGTTAAGTAAATAAAAACACTAATTGAAGATAATTCCACTGCCAATCTGTGATGTCCATTTAGATAAAAATGCTGTATAAAAGTACTGTGGATCAGTGGTGTGCAAGTTGAATCTTTGAACCCTAATGTGTATCTCTCCTTTGCAGTAGTCTTCCAATTCAGTGTTGTACTGAATATTCCTCTGCTGTGGGCTCCGAGAAAGTAACTGAGCTCAGAAATTCCAAGATAAAAGGAGTGTGTTGAATTTAATGGTGTGAGGAAGTCTGCTTTTCCAGGACACGAGATTTGGGCTACATATTTACGCAGAGCTCCATAACTCTTCATGTGGCTTCTCATGACCTTGAAAAATAATTCACTTACTCTTTTTCTTCAAATATTTGTGGGATGATTAAGTCAATAGTGCTTATGTGGGTTTTTTTTCTGTGTTTTGCTGCTGTGTAAGGCTTAGTATCCCAGTACCACCATTTCTGAGTTATCAAACTGGGGTAATACTGTTTCCTTGGCTTGTCTGTTGGGTGTTTTATATTTTGGGACAGGATTTTATTTGTCTAGAGGGTCCTAGCAGTTGGTGTAGCAGTGATAACCCAGTGATATATGCATTGAAAGAGATACTCTTCTCTATTAGATGAGCTACTATAAGACTTGGTAATATCTTCTTGGACATCTGGGTGCAACCGCAACACAAATTAAAACTAACAATGATGCCTATTAAAGGTTCAAGACTATTTGTAGAGATAACTTCTACATAAACTTCTTCCTGTACTTGATGTGTCAGCCTTTTGAAGGGATATGACTGCACAGCTGCTTGTGTTTCCTTTCCTTCCAGTAACTTTCTCAGGTCTTGGTTTTTTGTTTTTGTTGTTGGGTTGTTAAAATTGGCATCACTTGTTATGTCCATATTATTCACAGAGTGTGACCATATAAATTTTTTATTGCATTGCATTATTCAAAGCATGCATGGCCATGTCTGGGCCATATGTGAGCAAGTAGCCTTGTGATTTTTTTTTTTTTTTTTTTTTAAGATCGGTAGAAAAAGTTTCTCTATTTTTTTAGTGACATGTTTACATAGGTGTATATCTAAAAGTAGCCTTGGGAGCCATAATCAGTAAGGAAATGACAACTTGCTATTTAGATTTGCTGAATGACTGAATTATAGAAATAAACAATATACAGGTATTGCTTTAAAATATAAACCATAAATTCTAATAATAATGTAGTATTCCGTTGATGCAACAGATAGAAAAGTAAGTCATTAGTCAAAATACATCTATTGTCAAGAAATTCTCCTGATCCAAGAAATGAAATAGAGGTTTTTTTCCACATGGAATAAACAGATACTTCCTACTATTAAATGCTATATTTTAAAGAATCTTCCCAGGATACTTTTGAAAAATAACTTAAAAACTCGGGTATAATTGCAAAATCTTAATTCTGAAATTCTGAGATAGTCTCACATACCTGTAAACGTTTATTTTTAATATTGCAGCACATACACAAAGTGGTAGTGGCAAGTTTTACAGTACAGCACCTTCCAGTCAAATAAATGAGTCAGAACATACCATTTTAAAGACTATTTTCCTCTGTCTGACATTTGTCAGCTCAGTGGGCTAGGAGATTCACTTTTTGTGTGTTTTCTCTTTCTGATTAGATAGACTGGGCTCTCAAAGTTTGGAGTCATCTTTTATTGGTAAGGTCATACAGCAGTCAGCAAAAGAGAAGAGTTTTTATATTGCAGAATTTGAGGATGAAAAGTTTAAGGCAATACTTGGGATTATAAGGCTTTCAAAACTTAAAAGGGTAATAATCCTCTCTGGTTAGGATCTAGTAAACCTTTGCAGTACTGTAAGGTTAGCTGGCATGTCTACAGCAGGGCTTGTGACTCTGTCAGAGATTTTAAACCTTGATAAATATTGTTGATATTCAAAGACCTCTGATTGCATTTTTAGAAACTGTCTTTTTTTCATTAGATGTGTTCAGACTTGGCAGTAACTAATTATTGAAGTATTGCAAACTGCTTGGAGACAAGCTTGTCTTAGCCCTTCTCGATTCAGACCTGGATAGCATGATCTGATAGAAATCAAAGCAGAAGATGTGCTGTCTTTCATTGCAGATGCCATATTTACCATATGCATAGAAATTTGCCTTGTGTTTTACAGAAGTCTCACAATGTAAAAACTGAAAAACTATTTTGGCTTGTGTGAGAGTCCTGTGTGAAAGCAACGGAATGCTCTTTGAAATTCTGTGCACTTTTGGTGTTTGTTGTTTACAGTGATTTGACAGCACTATAACCCTCAGTGAAACCTGCATTTGTGCATACTTGGACGCATTCCCACCGAGTTTCCTCATGTTTTTCTCCTGATCAATGGGACAGTCCCCTTGGGGATTGTCACACCTTTGTCACTGTGGTTCCAGAGTAAGGCTTCTAAATTTGTTGTGGCTATTTAGCACCTCAGTTCGTAGTACATTTATGTGTGGCTAGCTGAACCAAGTTGTAGCTGTTTTCTCATGCTGTGCTCAAGAGACAGCTGGGCTTTTTGCTGGGCTTCACAAAGTGTTTTCAAGTGTGATGTGACTCAGCTGTACCTCAACTGATCGCTGGAGCTATGCTGGATGTCATATGTTTTCTTCCCAAACTGAGACTCAAACCAATAGGGACTCAATTTCTATGGAAATAGCTGTCATAAAGTCAATTCTGTAGCTGATTGTAGTCTGTAAATTAGGTAGAATAGATGGTGGAAAGCAGGCCTTTTCATACTTGTTATCCCTTTGCTCTCTGCCTAACTGCTGCTGTTGATTAAGTTTAATCCCAAAGCACATCAGAATTAAAAGACTTTGCATTTTTATAAGTCTACTGAAGAACAGCTTTTTCTCCCCAGTTCTGTGGTGAACATAAGTTGTTATTCTCAGTGGGGTTAATGCCCGAGTTAAGGGAAATAATCACATGTGAGTTGTAAATCGGACTAGTGGCTATTGGAGGCTGTTCTGGATGTATGCTGAGACAAAACGTTAAAACACCACTTTTGTTTTCATTAGGTCTTAAAATAATCTATACACACTATAGCAGACAGAGATAAAAAGTTAATTTACAATATTTTATATTTTAAACTAAGTAACAATAAAGGTGAAACAATCATTAAAAATACTTAATATGCTAACTACTAGACAAAATATAATCCATAGGGATGAAAACCACAGCTCTACTGGACAGCAGAGTTTTGATTCCTTTAAAATAGCTGGAGCAGTAAGTTTTGCTCATTGATTTAATGTGACCATTTGAAATAATTGTCAAGCATTTTCTCTTTGGAATTTGCAATTAAACAAAGCACCACAAGTGGTCACCATGCTGTCACTGGTAGGGAATGGAATAAGAAAACAGTCACAAAGAACAACTTTGACATGTTCACAGTCAAAGCTGTGAAAATTGTTTTGATACTCTCCTGTTCAGAGAAGGAATGTTTTAGAAAACCAATGTCATGTTTCGAGATATATCAATATCAACCCTTACTGACTCCCTAAATCTAAGGAACTGACTACTTTTTTTTCCTACTACCTGCCTTTCAGTTGAGAAGACTTAAGTCCTTTTCTTTGTCTTACATTTCTTACATCTCTATCTTACATTTCACTTCTCTGTTTTATTTGTAATATTTTTACTTGCATCAGTTATCAGCTGATGTCTGTTGTCTTCCTGTTTCAGCACCTTCTGGTGACTTATTACAAACATAGTAATAAAATAGTAAGCATTTAAACCACCACACTCTTGTACCAGAGCTAGTTTGAGATATAAACTATGTGTGAACTTATTCCCATGTGAAGAAATAGAGAGAAACAGGATCTTTATTGGTCATGGTCTAATGTTTTTCATGTGGTTGTTGAAATACCACAGTCAGTAATCCCGATAATTGAAGCAACTGCAATGATTGAGAAAATGTCCTTCCATGTAGTTTTTCTGTTTCTCTCCTGAAAACACACACTCTGATACACACACACAGGTAGGTACTTCAGAGAGAGGGGTGCAGTGAATGTTCCGGGTAATGTTGCTGTTAAAACAGCTATCTGGTCTTCCTGCTTTTTCTCTAATTAGGACAAACCCAGGGAATAAAAAATTTTTCATGGTCTTATCCGTGTCACCTACAAATATCCTTTTGTGCTGTTTATTTTAATAAGAAGCAATAACAACACACAGAATGGGAAGAAGAGATGCTCATTAATGCTCTCACTTTAAAAAAAGTCAACTAGAAGTACTTTCGCTCATCCTATAAATATTTTTAAAATAAATTACTTGGTCCCTTCTTAGTCTTTAGAAAGGCAGAGGTACCTATTTTGTTTACGCTTTCCTTTTGTTTTCCTTATCATTTTAAGAAAAATGATAAGGAAAGATCTATTTGCATTCTTTTTACTATGTAATGTCTTATAGAAGGGGGAGTTGACACCTCTCAGATACACAGAGAAAGGGCAGAAAGCAGGACTCGATCACATATGCAAAAAGTGAATAATTATTCAGTTTCATGAGGAGGCCTCTAAAAGAAGGAAATTTTAGTCTTTTATAAAATGGCAAGAATGTCTCAAGGAAGTTTCAGGGCTTGAAAAAACTTCAAAAATTGCTTTAGAATGTTACCTGATAATAGTAATCATCTTTAGGAGTAATGCTGTGAGGGTAGTAGAAGGCTGCTGTGTGAATCCAGGTAACTCACTTCTTCGTTCTGATTTCATGTTAAAGCATCCTACCTGGCTTGTAATGATCTTTCATTTCCTATTTTGCTGTACTTGAGAAGAAAGAAGAGGGTTTTAGTTTCAAACTTTCTTTTCCAGTACCTGGACTTCTGGAAGTTTGCAATTTTCCCATTTTATTAGTTAGCTCACTCAAAATAAATAAATGTTACTATGTTAATGTGGAGTCAGAACTTGGGTATGTTAAAGTGGATGTCACTGCATATACATAGTTAAAGGAGCAGCTCTGTGAAAGGAAAGAATATTTGTTATTCCAACCTTTCTAGCTTTCCCACTTAATTTGTTGCCTTAATGAATATTTGGACTTGGTCTGTCTTTTTTTTCCTCTCTGCTTTTTGAAAATACATATTTTTGAATCTATACAGAAAGAACAGAAATGTTATATTTGATCAGATACACAGTTTAATGATGGTATTGCTCCAATTCCTATGTTACTTGAACAGCCAGTATCTGTGTTTGTAACATGAAAATTCTTGGAGCTTCTGAGCAGTAAAATGTGATAAAATAAGAGAGTAGATATATCATAATGCCTGTTTTTTAAACATGTAAAAGTGAGCTGAGTAGTGGACTAGTAAATTCAAACCTCAAGAGGACAAACTATTTCTGTGAGAACTAGGATTTCCTTTTCTATGAATTCAGTTTTAACTTGGTTGTTACATCAGCAAATTTGCGCTCAAGTGTTTTGTACAAGTGAAGAGATCAGTCAGAATTCCGTTTTCCCCCAGCCCTTATTTAAAGGGCTGAAATAGTGGAGATGAAGAACACTGAGGGGTTGACTTCTTTCTGCTGTTTACTTAATGTAGTGATGTGCATACCTTGCCTTGAATCAAATGTTATGAGAACTTGAGAGTCAATTAAGTTGAAATTCAATTTAAACTGATTCTGGTTTATTGTAATACATTCCTGTTGGTAGCATTCAATTATATTTTGTACATCTTGAGGAATTTGAGTTCAAGGTAAGCATTTTTTACAGATACAACTGAGAAATTAAACTGAATCAGTAAGCAGGAAAACATAAATCAATGTAGTAAAGAACTTTGCATTCTCCTTTCCCTCCTGTGTGCCTTTTACTGCCTTATCCCACATATTTAGAATTGTTTTATCAAATACCTTCTCCTGGAAACTAAATTAGTATGCTCAAGGGCTTGATGAGAATCAGCTAGCTTAGTGGTCAGTTTCAAATGAAGTATCAGAATCCGGGCTTTTTTGTGTCAAAGCAGCCAGATATCTTTGCTCAAGCCTGTTCAGAGATTCTATGCCACACTTCAAAAAATTATTGAGGTACAGAGGGACAAGGATGGGAAAAGCAGAAAGCAATGTAATAGCCAAGAAATGCTGAGGATTTGCTAGCATGTTTCTGTCGGGGAGGGAGGCGGGGGCAGAAGTTATCACAGGCTTGTGATCTGCAAGTTGGAATATTCCTTAATGTTTTTTTAAAAAAAGAAATTATTTCTTTACTGTTGAAGTGGCGCTGATGTTTTCTGGAGTCCCTGCAGCTGCTCAGTGCTTCGTGCCTGCCTGCCTCAGTGCTGTCCTTCTTGTGGGCCACACCATACCACAGAGTTGGACTATCTGAGTCCCCCCTCTGTTTAAGAGAAAGATAAATTTATAAAAGCATATAATAGGAAGGAAATCAACCTCCCAGCATGAATAGCACCATAATAAATCTATTTCTTACCAGCTGTCCATGCATGAGTTTTGAATTTATCTGGATGCTTGGAGCTGCCAAGCCCAGTGAGGAAAAACATGACTCACCTATGCAATTTTGTTATTTTGTTTTACAGGAAAAGGCTCAGTGCTTTCAGAAGGCTCTCGCTTCCCAAGCAGATAAATCCACACAGACAGAACTCGTAGGCCATGATGTAAGTAGCTGTATCAAACAGTATTTTTTTATGATGTTTGTTGGTGTTCAGACTTCTGTCAGCTGGTTTGCCTCTGCTGTTGTTGTGTCCATGCATGGATTTGGTGATTCTGAAGTACCTTCAGAAAGATGAGAAGATAATTACAACTGCCTGCCAGCACACCAATGCCCTGTTAATTTTAGGCTTTATGAAGAGCTGAGAATTTGCATAAATGAATGTGGATGGTATGTATTAGTGCTTTGTAATTTTTTTTCCAGTATTTATTTGCACACTTACTGACAGTTAATGAGGTTATTATGTTTAGAATTGTCATATGCTGTCTAAACAAGATTTGAAATTTGAAAGATAATGGAATAAGTACAGTTTTGCCAAGTGATGTTAAAATTCTGTTTCCTAAGGAGCATCTGCCAGAATTTCTCCTAAAATGTGTATTGATAATATGTGTCCTCATGCAAGAACACAGTCAATGAAGATTCCTTAACTGTAGAAATATTATTTCTCCAGTTTTTCTAACTGGAAATATTCTGTTTGTGTGTGGCATTGCTTGAATACATGTAAGAAAGTCTCACATGAGCCTCTTGAATAACCTTTGTGGAACATTTAGCACAGTTCCATTCTGGGACTTGTGCAAAGTCTAACAATAATTCTTAAAAACTCTTCTGCAAAGTAGTGCTATGGTTGTACATTGGTATAGATCAACTTGCTTATTCAAATTTATGGAAAGACCTCTGGAATTAAAGCAGGCTTTGAAATCTTCCATTTAGTTCTGTGTCAGTGGAACATTGACGTTTTTTCTTCTGTGAATAGAAACATCAAATTGTCATGCTTTAATATGAAAAGTTTTATCTGCACTAACTTCTTTTTTGTGGGTTACCAAACATGAACCCTTATGTTCTACTGTGTCTGTGAAGTCACATCTGGTGGAATTTACTGAAATCTGAGGTGTGTATATGTTACTGGTGAAAAATCCAGAATATTCAAAAATATTTGAAAACATTTTTCTATATTACGATACAATGTCCACTTCTTCTGGGACCAAATTTCCTTCACGATACTTTCTTATGCATTAGGTGTCAAATAAAATTCTTCCACTGAAAATGGGAACAGGAAATATGTAAAGTTTGGGGAATTTTTGGTGGGGTTTTTTTTGTTTATTTTTGGTTAATGTTGTTTGCTTGGTGGTTTTTAAGTAGATGTGATTTATGCTTTTGGTTGATTTCTTCCAAATCAAATACGTGGTACTCATGCTGCAGGGATTCATGCTGTTAGCAGATTATATCTTTTTTCCCTTTTTCCCAGTCTGTGTTCCCTTGGAGTTTGGTGGGGAGCAAAAAAATAACATTAGAACCTCCTCTCCCAAACAGGTTCAATTTTCTGGCTGAGATTTGAGTGTTAAATGTCATAATAACAATAAGTTAAATAAATCCTTTTCTTTAGTGTCATTCTCTTCAATTAGTGGAACATATTTTTCAGCCTTCCCTGGTAAAATTCCTACCTTGTCACAGTTTCAATAATGTATTATCTCATATAGTCTGTTGCAATTCAGGAATAAAAGGAAATGTTGACTGTTTTTCTGTGGAACAACAGTTCACCCGTATTTATGTGGTACAGAGTTCTTGTGAAAATGCCGTTGCAAGGGATTGATAGCAGAGAAATTTGAGTGAATTTACAGGAATAACACAAGCCTGGTATGATCACAATGAGGGGGACTCAGTGAGGAGCAATGTGCAAATAAATAGTGTTAGCACTTTTTGTAATACTGTTTAAACTTCGTGCTCTTTTATTTATCAGATCGTGCAGCTTTTCTGTGAAGGATAGCTATTAATGATTAGTTCACCGGTGTTTCTGTTGAAACCAAGTGGCAATTACATTCACATTCTTTGCTTTTGCATGAGATTTTAAAGAACAAGTTGTAACTGTTGCAAGTAGTATCTGTACATCATTTTATTCAGGATATCAGTAAGTGTGTACAGCTACAAGAATACTGTGGTAATATGAAATTCGATTAAATAGAAAAATACAAAACAGATCAGAGAATACAAGATGTATTTTTCACCCCATTAGTTACACATTCTGAGACTAGTATATTTTGAATACTTCAGATTTGGTTTAAGAGGTAAGGAGAAAATTTAACTTAATTTCATTATTACAAATTTGCTGCTTTAATTTAAAAAATGAAACAACAACAACAGAAACGTCCTCACATTTTTTTTTCCTTAATTCAAATTTAGAAGCTAGTAGTAATTGTATAAAAGTGCTACCAGGAATTTGCATGGCATTATTTCATGAATGTAGTACAAATATTGATATGCACTACATAGTGTAATAATTCAGAAATGCTTAAAACAATGCCTCTGTGAGTGTTTCGGTTTATATTCTCATACATTCTTTTGTTCCACTATGTAATCTTAAGTTACCTGTTTTGCAGTTGAAAAAAACTGAAACAGGTTAGTCCCCAAAATAAATTATATAGGTTAGTCCCCTGCTTTGTTTTTTTTATTGCTTCTGGACATCCTCCAGTAGTTAAGACAGTTCTTTGGCCTTGGAGTTCATTTAGATGTGTCATAAAAGTAAATGGAAGTTCTGACTTCGACTTAGGTGAGGAATTAATCCTTTTGTCCGTAGGGTGTACAGTAATGAAAAAAAAGCTGGAGGGGAGTCTTATCTTTAGGAAGGAATGGGTGATGAAGGAGGACATTCAGTGTTTCACAGACAGGAAATGCTCTTGTTTTTGTGGACTGCTCTGAAAAAGTGTAGACAGTATTGAATGAGTGTTTTGGGTAAGTGTGTGAGCAGTTACCAGAATGGAAGTTGTTAAAATGTATTTTATTTTAGTGGTTATAACATAATTACAGTCAGAATTTGACTGTCAAGGTGATCAGTAAAGTTTGGATGATGCAATGTCCTGCAATAGCTTTGAATTTTTGCATAATATTTCTGATAGAGCTCTGATATTTGCCCCATACAGCACACGGAGATTTTTCAGCGGAAATTGCTTTAGAGTACTGTTTTAGTAAGCAAGTAGAAGATAAAATCTCTAGCAGTAAAGATAATGTTTCTCATAAAGAACTGTTTGAAATGGAAAGCAAACTGCTTAATGTCTTTTCTGTATTAAAACAGTCTAATGCAAAACTTAATTACGGAATTAAAACATAAAGTTGAAAGTAATTTCTGATAAGGACAAAAGAGGGTCTTCCATGATGAGAAATGCTACAGTGTCCTTAAGTGAATAACATGACAACTTTGCTACTTGAAGAAATTGAAAGTAAAATATCAACATGACTATTGTATGTATACCAGGGAAGACAGGGTTTCTGTAAAGGCTAGTTCCTTTCTAGTGCAGCATGTCAAGGAATCCTCATCTTATGATAGACCTGAGTTTATTCTGTTTTCCAATTTGTTTACTTAGAATCATTTAAAAGATGTTGGGAGTCTTGCAGAGAGAGCCATGTGCACAACAGATTGATGTCAAGGCTGCTAAATAATAAATTATTAGTGTGTCTTCAATAATCAATGCCAGTTTAACCTCCTTCACCTTCCTGTGCTTGCAAACTTTTCTTTCATTGAGAGATCAAGGAAGAATTTCTTTCATGTTGGTAAAGTAGCTAAATGGACCAGAAGAGGAATAGATGCAGTCAGCTAGCACTGAGATAGATTGCAGGATCATGGTAAGGGATACAAATCTAATAATGGCTGCCAGCAGAATATGTAGTCCAAAGTATCGTGCAGGCATCACACAAGCACTCTGCAGCATGAGCCACTGCTGATTAGTTTTCATTAAAATGTGTCTCAAAACAAAATCAAGCAATCACAGGACAATTCTTATTTCTGTCACCAAGGGAAGTACAACTCAGCACCACTTAGTCTTTATCAGCCTTTGGATTAAAAGAATTTGTACTTAATTTTATTCTCCACAAAGGAGAAATTCCTAAGAGCTGACATGATTTCTGCAATGCTTTTTCTTGTTTGCCTTCTGCTGATGTTATGGGTTTCAAATCTGAGAACTGCTATTCTGTTTGTTCTTTGTCTTTTATACTGAGATTGAAGCTGATGTAAACAGGCTTTGGACTGGTCCTAAACTCATTCCCCATTTAATGAGCATTCTTTCCAGTGTGGTCCTTACATTTTGTATGATGCTTCTGATGTCTCAGACAACAAACTTGTGTACTGCTGCTGTCAATCTGCTGCAGTTTGGTTTGCACAGCTACAGACAAAAATTACCTTTCTTTGGTGATCACCAACACTGTGTTTACAACAGTGCTGTGGGACAGATAAGAAGGCACTGACTTTTATTAACTGTACCATCATGCAGTATTAAAATCCATCCTGATACATATTTTAGGATATTTGTTTTGTAGCTTGCTGTGCATTACCTTGGACAGCATGCCTCCCTTAACCTCTGAAGACCTGGGCACTGCCTTCTGCAGAGCCTCTGTGGAAGACAGGGAGGTGGGTGCTCTGACTGCCCCTTCCTGGGCTCCTGTTCCTCCCCAGCAGCCAGCCAGCCAGCATGGGTTATGGATACTGTAAAGGGATCGCGTTGCATTCCTCTCCCTCAGGAAGGCAGGGAACAAAATACTGAAATAGTTGAACTTCCTGAACTTTCCAGTCTAATATAAATATTCTCCGGCCCTAAATGTTTGTGTAGTTTGTTGCAGCCTGAAGTAAGTTGTGTTTTCCCATCTAAACTGGAAAATACATCCTGCTTCTGCCTCTGCTCTTTCCCTTGGAGACTAATGTCCACCTGCTGTTGTATTTTATTCCTAGGTTATTTTATTCCGTATTTTTATTTAGTCTCTCAGTTTGTAGTCTGACGTATACAGGGAAATAATAAAAACTTGTGCATTATATACCTTTCCCTAATGCAAAAATACTTAAAAAAATCTTCAGAAATCTAAACAGCCATTGACCATTTTAGTATTTACTTTGATTGTATGTCTGTGTACCTATTAATATCTGGATAACCAAGTTGTTCTTGATATGCTATATCCTTTCCTACAACTTCCTTTAGCATTCATTTTCTTTCCTTCTCATGTCCAATTTCCATTTTTTACTATACAACTTCAAAATATCATTTCAAAATCTATGTTTTTTGGGATATGTTATGTGTGCAAATTATCAAGCTTTGATGGTGTCAAACTAGGATGATACTTCTTTTAGTTTTAATGATTGCCTTCCACCAACATTTATGAAGCACATTAGTTCACCATCAAACCTCTACATCATGTTTGAATTACATTTAACCACCAAGTCATGAACAGCAATGAATTGTTGCACCTGCTCGTGACAGGGAAAAACAGGTCAAGTTATTGGTGCCAAATTCGCTGGAGGATACATGCTTGTCCTGAGGATTTTGGTGTTTGTGGTGCTATATGAAAAGAGATAACAGGTTTTCACATAAACTTCAGCAGTAAATGGGCTCTATAACAGAAACTGAGGTGTGTCATATGAGAAAGACACTTTCATTCTGTGACTGATTATCATCAGGGTATGCTGCATTTTATTTTGCCATCTTCAGGAGTAAGGAACAATGAAATTGCATTCTGCAGTGATGCTTAATTGATATGAATTATCTTCAGTTTTGATTTGTGGCATGCAAGTAGGCTTCTGGATGCTTATAGAGATAAGCTCTGTGCTGTTTAAATATTTGTAGTAATATGATGATGGTAGTATAACTAAGTTTCTCGCAGACCCAAAATTAATATAGTACGATAGTTTCTGGATCTTTAAAAAACACTGTTTTCCGGTAATATAGTTTTCAATAACAGTGCAATGTTTTTCTTGCTTTTTAAGTTTCAAATCTTTCTATTTATTTATATATTTTTCTGTCATAACTTTCTGTCTTTGTATCTGCAGTTATTCTGCTGCTATCTTGTTTTGAAAGTACAATAAAATATGAGGTACTTTGAAGTAATGACCAAACTTAATAATTTTGCTTAGATGTCTTGGGGTGGGGGAGAGGAATAGGGGGAGAAGCAAAGGAAGCTGTTCAGATTTTTCTGATTGTTCATCCTAGAAGCTTTCTTGAGTTCAGACAGAACTCTTCCCTCTTTTTTCTGCTTTAGCTCCATCACTTGGACTTCTCCAGAAGTTTGCTTTTTCACTGAAATTTATCCACCTAGAATTTTTGTCTCATTTCTTACTTCAATTTTTGTGCTGTACTTACAAGTATGACTTATCAAAATTTATTTGTGGTAGTGTGTTTTCAGTATCTTCTAGTTGCATTATTTCCATTATAAAGAAAGCAGTTCATGACTACTCTCAGTAGGAACTAAGTGAGCAGTTATCTCTAGAAATAATAGCATGTTCTTACTGCATCCACTGTGACCTGTTACATTAAGGATAGAAAGCAATAGGACACTGACAAACAAGATACTTGAATAGACTTATTTGATTGAAATAAAAAAGCTATCCATCAGATTATACCTTGCTAGTGTCTTATTTGTAAGGGCAGAAAATAGCAGCACTAAACCTTTTGGATATTGTTCAAAAAAATTAACTGGGAATTAAGTAAAATACACTCAATGAAAAACTCTAAAAAACAACAGCATTTTTATAGGTGTTGAGTATCTTTTCCGAAAAAGGAGAAAAAATTTGATTTCACCTTGAAGGAAAGATCAACAAACAAAATTGAGAAATGAGGCATGGATAACCACTGCATTATAAGCAATGTGTATGGGTTTTGCTCCCTTAGTACACTTAGGGTGACTCCTTTTTATTACAGACTGATCTACTTACACAGTTTTATTGTAATGTGGAAATGTTTTAATGTTGTGTGCATGTTGCATGTAGATTTCCTCTGTTAGCATAGTTCAGTCTGGTGACCTTATTCCAGTAAAAACATGGCATCTGTTGTGCATAAGGGTTTTCTGACTGGAACGGTGTCATGTACAAGCTGACCAGTCATATTCCTGTTTTTCTCTGCATTGTCACTTAAATGATTGTTGTGTTGATCATTAGTGTGAAAGAAGCTTCTTTATTATGTGCTGCCTGCATGACTGCATACAGCAGGAACAGTAATTCTTCTTTTACTTTGTGTTGCCATTAAACCATGCATCACTAAGATTTCATTTAATTTCATTTCTTTTTTCTTTTCTTTCTTTTTTTTTTTTTTTTTTTTGTTTGTTTTGTTTGTTTTTAAAGGCCCTGTGGAACTCTCCATGTTCTGAAGGCTTAGTTTACAAACCTATCAGCATCTCATTGGTTCCATCATTATTAAATTAAAAAGCAACATCTGGACACTCTGCACTTACGGATATAATTAAATACTGCTGTATATGAAATGAGCTGCAAGTTACCATTGCTGGCAAAATTCTACTACTTAAGATAATATTTGTATTATGAACGGTCAAACATCACTTTTTTGGCAGTGTCTGCATTATTAAGTGTATCTATGAATAAATTATTAGTAGGCTATGACAAAGTTATTATTTGAAATAAAAATTATTCTTACCATTTTGTGCACTTAGTCATCCATTGGTGATTCACTGCGAGTAAGAAAATGTAAGAAAATACTTCAGTCATGCTTATCTCTGGAGATTGAAAAAATATGTCTTCAAGATCTGGAAACCTGAGGAAACCATTATTTTTTAAAACCTGTATTTTTCCTTTTCCAGTAATAACACTATTGCACTGTCTGTGAATACAGGGTCAGGACCTTTCATTATGTGGTCTATCTGATAAATGTTCATAATGATGTACATAATTCTTATGTGGGATTCAAGAATCATTTCTGTAGGGTATTTGGTAAGCTTTTAGAAGGCCAGAATTCACCCAGCTTTATCCCAGGAAACGGAAAAGCTGATCCTAAAAACATGCACTGATTTTTTTAATCCATTAGAATCACAGCTTTACTGTTCTTTCTATCTAATTTTCCTGTGGCTTCTAAGAGATGTTACTAAGAGAGCAATCAATGGGGGCAAAGTCAAAGTAAAGCATTGTGTTTGCTGGATGTGACTGTGCTGCTTGAGTGGATCGTGGTTGCTGTCCAGAGGGTTGAGGTGGGTGGGGAAGGGCAATTGCAAGTTCAGGGCTTTATTAAGCAAGAAACCAGTGAAATTTGCCACTGTCAGTTGCTTCTGTGTAACTTTATCCAAGAAGGACTTCATTCACCAGGATGTGCTCTACACCCACTCTTACCAGGTAAGATAAGAAGGTGGCTGTGCCAGCATTATTCTTTACCCTTTTCTCCTAATATATTTTCTTACTAACAAGAAACAATGCTTGTATCTTTTTACTGCACCATTTCAGTCAGGCCTCGTAGTATAAAATATTAACTGTTCCCCAACTGGAGCAATATTTAGCACCTGTAGCTTTAATTTCAAACAGAGGACATACTGCCTTCATTCAAAAATAACATCTTACCAGTTAGTCCTAAATGGAGCAGAACTGAAAATAAAAGTATTCAGCTTAATATTTATGCCAATCTTGAAAGTGAATGAACCTTCTTCAAAGGGGATGTTGCATTCTGGGGGCTGATTCTGTACCAATTAACGTGATGTTACTGTTTCTCAGTCTCACATTGTCTTTTCTTTGATCCTAACAGTCATCCTTCAGCATTTCTCTTGCCCTTTTGGTCAGGCTGCCTGGAATTTCTTTGTGTGTATAATGGCATAGTTCATAATGTATTTGTTGCAATTATCTTGTAAAAACAATTAAGTAGCAAATGCATAATTTAAAGAAATGACAGAAGCAAGCATGTGCATATTATCCTTTTGAACTTCACCTTCCTTGTTGAACTTCACCTGATGCAATTCTTCCTTCTTTCCTTGAACAAAAATCCTTTTTGTAATCATTGATAAGCATAGAAATGCCTACCTCTTGCTTCTGTCTTTCATCACTCTCTTTATTATGATAATATTTTCAGTCTTTTGTCAGATACTGCTCTTTGGAAGAGGAAGAGTTGTCATTCTTCATTGTGATTTTTTGGCACAGAGATCTGTGTTTCACTTAAAGAAATATGTATATGGGTAATGGAGAGGATTGTGAAAAATTGTTTAAGTTAATGAAAGAAGAATAGTGGAATTAAAAAGATGTTTTCAGGATTCTAATGAGAAGGAAATAAGTTTCACTTTCTAAATAAATAAGCTTTTTGCGTGTTCCTCCAAAGTCTGTGAAAGGATGCTCTAAATGCTCAAAGAGATAGCTGGTTGCAACATCTCTATGATGCAACAGATACAGAAATAAGCTATCATTTCTGTATAAGCTAATAAGCAAAACTCATCCCAGCCCTTTGGCTTTTGGGTTGGTGTTTAAGAGCTGGGTTTTTAACTTCCCCATGAAATTACCCGTAACTTCCAGTACCTTTTTTTTGTAATTTCTTTGGTTTATTTTCATTTTTCTATAACTTTACAAAGTACTATGAACAAATAAAAATTACTCAGTTTGCTATTTTTTGCTCACCTAGCATTGCAATGATCTGGAAAAAGACATGACTGACAAGTAATCTTCAGGCTTCAAGGATACACAATCAATACTTTGTATGCATAGGCAAGAACTTGATGCTAGTTCAATTAAAGTCTTAACAGTCTGATGAAATATTGTTGTTTTTTTTTTTAATTACTATTGCAGTAGAGAATGATACAGCACATCTAGTTCAAACAATCCAAAATGAAAAATATATGATGTTCTTCATACCTGTCTCTTTCTTTGGTCTGTTTTATTGCTCATTCTTGCACAGCCTTTTGTGATCTGAAGGTCGGTGGCTTCTGGTCAGTTGTGGGAGCATTGCAGAAAATCTGCTATTACAGCTGCTTGTCCTATAGTAACATTCATTTCTTTCTCCTCATTGTGGAATCCAGTTGGGGTCTGTGTTATATGTTTGTTAACATGTTGTACACCTTGCTCTTACCATTGATTTCCAGTGCATGTGACATCTGTTACCCTTACGACTGGTTTTACCACTCTGCAAAGATTTCTTTCCTTTGATGGTGAGTAACTTCATAGCCATGGAGCCTCTGGTGTCATGCACTGCCTGTAATTAGTTGGACTGCTTGTTATTGGAAGATCATTCACAGATTAAGTGCTTTTTACTGGTATCTGTAAGATACAAACTTCTAGCTGACAAAGCCACCCCTGCTCTCCTCCCCATCACCAAAACCTTGCCAGGTAAATTCTATAAAAGGTGTTGCACCACATAGCTATAAAAAATTGAACAGCTGGTGCAAAAAGGGTGATAGTAACCTTGTCATTTGGTGACTGCCCTTTGGAGTTTAAGTATGTTATCCTGTAAATATTCAAAAATAAAGTATTGTGTAAATATCTGAGTAAGCCAGGCAAAAACAAATGATCCCATGTCATTAGCTTGATCCAAAGGCTGTGTCTTGTTCCAAGCAATGGTAACCCTGTGTTAACAGAGATAGAACACTAAAACACTATTGGCAAAATACTTTGTTCTCGTTCTGAGCATTGGCATTTAACAGATGCAGAGGTTTGTTACTTTAACCAGCACACAGTGTTTGTCTCCATTTGATGCTTTTCAAGTGGCACCAGCTAACCTGAGTTTGCTTTCTGCGCTTTCCTCCAGGGACTTCTGAATGTGCGAGTGCAAGGCTGTTTTGTACAGCACAGGATGGGGAAAACTAGAAGTTGAGTGAATGGACTTAAAAGTAATGAAGGTGAAAAATATTACTGCTAGAGCAAATACTCTGTGATAAATGTTGAAAGGCTGAGAAGGAACAAGAGTGATTTTAACAGTTATGAGCAGTCAAGGGCAAAGGCAGACAAGTCGCAAAAAACCCGAGGTACTGTAGAGAGGCAGAAAGGTTACATCCTGCTTGAATTGAAGGCAGATATATTTATCAGATAGTGGGTTTTGGGTTTTTTTTTTTTTGTTTGTTTTAATCTTCTGAAGTTATTTCAATCTGAAAACATACAGAATTGTGAGTACCAGCATAGGAATTATTCTGTTGTAACTCAGCATGCATTTGGGGCAATAAAGAATTCCTGTAGCTTATCATATTTATGAAAGGCATTTTAAATAATTGGTAGCATGATCATTAAGACTTTTTGTGGTCATAGGTACTGTGTGCATGGTGAAACAGCTGGACATTTCATTGGTTTTAAGTAAATAGGAGAGCTACTCAGTGTCTTATCTTCTGAAACTGAGTTTATCCAGTTCACCCAGTTTTAACCAGTGGTTTTTAGGTATTTTTATACTATTTGGTTACTTCACTAGTTTAAACTGCTCTGTATGCTCTAGAATTTTAGGTAGGTGTTAAAACTTAGGGGATAAAGCCAGTATATAATACGTTTTAGTAAAGAAACAGAAAGTACCATTTCTATAGTTTACCTGTTGCTATGTCTTCCTCAATACAAGTGCAGTGAGAACTATACCCAGGCTGTGTACTTGACCTCCATTTCAAAACAGTGCTCTCTTATTATTCATTTATTCATTTTAGTAATGGAAACTTCTCCTTCTTATGAGTCAACAGAATATTAACATTAATGATAAAACAGCAAGAAGGAGCATGAAGGGAAAGGATTATAAATGAGATTTGGGAAGTAGTAATGTTTCTTTTGTATTGTACAAAAAAGCATTAAAATGAAAGTAGAATCTACTGGATATCAGCAATAAAAGGAAAAAAGTTCTGTTTGGTTGCTAGCAAATGCATTACAAAAAAAACCTTGCAAAGATATATTTTTTTTGTGTGCACCTATTAAATCATGCTGGAGTTGAAAGTGCCTGAATTAGATACCATATTACAAGTTTATATTCAGAACCAGCTTCATTACTTTCAGGGAGAATTTAATTTGTCTAAAGACACCAAGGAAAAGCTTGGTGGTGCTGTTAATGATAAGTTTAATGATGAAATTAAGTGGTAGTTTTGTATTTGATGCTATGTGTAATGGTGCATGCATACTATCGAATATTTGGAGAGAACTGCCAACACCTGCACTGACATATTACATTTTTAGCAAAGAATGGGGAAAGCACAACTGCATGAAACAGGTGATGGAGACAGTAAGATCTTCATGTCTCAAAGACATGAAACAATTTTAAGTGCACACATCAAAGACATGAGCTTCCCAATGTGCAGGTATTAAAAAGCATCCATGTGAATATAACTTTGAGTACGTGTGTATGTCTACTATTTAATTTTTCAGTCTGTGAAATTATTCAGGAGAAAAAATTTTTGCAGAGGCAAATCTACTACAGTAGTGCTGTTGTGTTATAAATAAATTCTGCCAAGAGAACTCCTAAGAAATTGCCAAATTTCAGACATTAGAGAAACAAAGACAACATGGAAGAAGCCAAGTTTCACTGATTGGAGATAAAATTTGCAAATGGACCAGTTCAGTGATTCTATCAGGCTTCAATGAAGTCATCTTTTGAGATCCTGTATGTTTTGCAAGCATCCAGATAGTCCAAAAAACACTCAAGTAATTGAACAAAAATTTAACATGAACAAAAATCATGACACTAATTATGAACAGTTAGCTTTTCAGACATTTTCATGCATCTGCTCATACTCCCACCATCACAAGTTTATTTGAAGGCTTGTGGAACTGTTCTCTGACATTGGTTCATATATATCTATACATACACATGTATAGCAAAATAAATCCAGGATTTTTTTATCATTCTGATACCTGGACAGAAGTGAGCCCATTTTTTTTCTGTGTCAGAAGCTTGCTGAATTGCAAATCTAAATATAAAATGAGGTCAAGCCATAGGTAACGTTACTTATGGGACACTAGAAATGGTGAGAGCATTTCAGTGAACTCAAGACAGGGCTAAGAGGTTGTGTCATTTGTACTTTCCTGGTTTTCATTGCGATCTGGGACTGAGTGTCTTACTGTGCTTCAGGAGATGCTCCAATGTGGGCTCTCCATGGACTGCAGTTCCTTCAGGGCATTATCTATCTGCTCCAGTCCAGTTCTCTCCAGAGGCCACAGTGTGTATGTTTTCTTCAGTCCCTGGAACACTTTCTCTTCCTCCTTCACTGATTTGGAGGTTCACAGTGTTTTTTCCTCATCTTTTTGCTTCACTTCTCTGCATCCTGGTGTTTGTTCTTGCTCTTCAATATGTTTTGGAGCTCAGTGATGCTCACTGTGCCCTGTGTGTGGGTTAATTGTGGAACTGCCTGGCAGCATCTTTGTGCATGGAGTTACAGATCTGTTAACATGTGAGAGATAAGTATTATAAAGTGGCTGACTAGAGCTGTGAGTTTATGTCCATAACAAATTTAGGAACAAATGGAACTGCAAAAATTATGTTCCAAAATACCTGGATCCACTGAGACAGGTGGTGTTGGGGATGACTGCTGTGCATACATCAATTGACTTCCATTGGTGCTCCAGGCCAAGGGACCTCTTTTTTCGCTGCAGGAGCTGGGCATTGCATCACTTTAGGAGGAAGGGGACAAATTAGTTGGTCGATTCCATTCCTAAAGGCCAGGTTTTTCTGTTTTTCTTTCTCTTGTTTCCATGTCTGCAAATTTCTCTTGCTGTTGGAAATATTTGCAAACCCTGTTAGTGGTGGGGCTTTTGTTCCAGCTCATTATTTTCCCCTGCTGTTGCTCCTTTGCTCATTTCCTTTTATCTTGCTGTATTGTTTTTATTCTCTCTCCACATTACAGTCCCATTTGGCTCATCCTCTCCTTTCTTTTCTATAAAACATGATTTTTATCACCCATAAAGCATGCTTCTAAAACTTCAACAATACTAAAAACCGGAAAGTCACACTTTTTCTTGTAAATGGTATTTTGCCTCAGTCTCTTTGTTATTTTTAGGCAGAAGGAAAGTGAGAAGAAAACATTTAAGGCAAAGTTACCCATACAGGATAATTCTCAGGGACTAGGAAGTGATACCTTTTCTGTAGTTCTTAATGCTAGTTGCTATGTTCAAAATCTATGAAAAGAAAATAATGCCATTTTCAATTATTGGAAGGTGAAGGTAATTTTATTTAAGTGCCTAGAAAATTATATTGGTTTATTCTATCTTGTACCAAAAAAGAAATTCCAATAAAACTTGTTTATCCATCATTTGGTTTTCTTGAACTACTTGTAACATACTTTGAAAGGAATATCAAGGAGGTTGTATTGTGTGCTGCCAGTTTGGATTGCATGGAGACTAACCATTTTTAGCTGACCATGCAGATGTACAAATTAATTAAAATGCTTTTAGATTATTTTTGGGATCTACAGAAAGTTTTTAGACTCACAGAAGGCTTATTTTACATTAGTACCCATAATCTATTAGATCTTCAGCAAGTCATGCCACTGTTCTGGATAAACACACAGAATGATTTCTTTATGTTGGTTATGTCACACGTTTGTGGAAGATGCTAGGACAATAAATTGGAGGATGCAAATGGAGGAAGAACGTGAGCTATTCCCCATCCATATTGCTGGCCTGGACTTCAGGAAAGATCTCACAGTTCTTGTTGTGCAACAAGAAGATTGCTTCAATTCCTGAAGCTCTTCAAAAGTCTGGATCAGTTACTTAATGTTATAGTGTTAAGATAGGCAAATTTAGCATCTTGACATCATTGGGCAGCTTTCCTTCACTCATTTCTGCTTCATTTCTATCCTGCACTGTTCCAGCTGTTGCTCCTCTTGCCCTTTGGTTGTAAATAGTGAATATAATATGCTCTACTTCTGATTAACATTAATTAATCTGTGATTAGTACAAGTATTTCTCCATAAGCATTAAAAAACATGCTCAAAGAGTTGGGGCCATGTGTTCATAAAATATTAATCTTGTTCTTGTATTAATTTGAGCAGATTATTGCAAGACCAAATAAAAATCTCATTAAATCCACCTGGCAAATCATACCCACTCAAGATTTTGCATGGCAAAATTTCACCTCCTTTTCACAGGAGCACTTTTAAAGGCCAGAATATAGAACTGTCCTCTTGTCTAGGTCATTCTTGCCCAGGGGAAGCCTGCTGCTGCTTCAGACTTTCTTAGCCATCAAACTGAGAAAACTTCAGAAATATTTTCAGTGTACAGCTCAATACCTGTAGCCAGAGGAAGCTCTGTTTTGATTGAATGACAAGGAAACGTGAGCAGCCTGACTCAACTTCCTTGTTCAATTTGATGCCAGAACATTATATTGAACTACCCTAAGGCTTTAGGGTGAGTCTTTCAAAATTCTGCACATTTTTTTAGTTATTTGGAATTTCTTTTGCACATAGTAAGCTTTTTTTTCTTTTTATAAAACTCATTAAATATAATCCCAACAGTAATGTGAAATGTTATTCTTTAACCTTATTTGCATACATTTGTTCCACTCTGTGTGTGTGTAAGAGCTGATGTTGATATTTCAAATAAATAGCAGGGAAACCTCCCACAGTGGATGACATTTTTACCCTCTAACATCTCTCCCAAGACTGAAGTCCAGGTCAGTTCTCACAGGTTAACAAATACATTATTTCTGGAAAAGGTCTGCTGTCTACAGGAAACTATTTTCTTTTGGAAGGTGCAAGTGTGGGAGGCACTGGGGAGGGAATCAGGGGTGAAGACTCTACGGTATATTTCATGGAGTGTTCAATTTTTTAATTTTTGTTTTCTATCTTTCTCGGAAATGTTATCTCGAGATTTCCAGTGCTTTCATTTCCTAGTCTTTTAAGCTTGCCTCCTTGACCCATTACAATCCTCTAATTCCCTAGTCTCTGTTCCTCCCTGCATTTTTCCTTTTTCCTTTGAGACTTTTTCTTTGTCAGTGCTTTGGTTTCCATGCTACTCCCATGCTCATTTGTGAACAGTCATCTTCCCCATCTGCAGTTCTCATTTTTGCTCGGCATCTTTCCCTGAAATATGTCTTTTTTTATTTTCTTTGGAGTCATATTGATAGTGCAGAACCAATAACTGAAAGTCTCGAAATGCAAGTTTATATGCAGGTACCAATGAAGCCAAGAGGGAATATTTTTGACTGTAGAACAAAATTTTCAATTGGAAAAAAATTACTGTGTAATTTTTACTAACACTTTTTTGCTTTACACAGCATCTCTATGAGTTATTGCAAAATAGGTTGTATGCCCGGGTGAAAAAAGTAAGTTACATCAAAGATTGTCACAAAATCCTTATATATACACCTTATATGTATTTGAATTAGCACATCACTATTACTCAGGCAAGTAAACTTTGGCTGGTGCACAGACACTCCAGAAATAATAATGAGCGTATTTAAATATTCTGACACTTTCTCCTACTGTTGGCTGTCATTTTCACCTGCTTTGTCTTGAAAAGTGAGTATCTGACTACAGAGTCAAAATCTGTGGCCAATTTCAGCTGTAGCTGACAACTGGAGGATGTTCATGATGGACTCTGCACTTGCATCATAATCTTTACTACAGATGCTTCTGTGTCTAAATCAGTGTTGCTTTGATCCTTGCACTCTGGGGAAAAAGCTCTGCCAGTTAGGCCTGGTTTTGATAACTGCAGAGCTGTTATAGAATTGCAGTGACCCTTGAGAGTGCAGGAGCTTTTACTTGCTTCCTTGCGTACTGATTTCTATTACTTTGCTTAACTTAAGTCAGAATTAAAATAACCAAGAAAACCCACATGTAGGGCTTCTTTTAAATTCTTCCTTCAAAATTATTTTGCTGAGCTCTGTGGGGATAAGGCAAGTTTTGGGCGAGAGAGTATTTAATCCACAGGGCAGTTTAGATTCTCATGCTTTAGATTCAAACTGTTTCCAGGATTGGTCAGAAAAAGGCCTCAAGGGAGCCAGAATGTGTCTCTAACTTGCTTTATTTAATCACCAATTAGATAATTGCTATTTTTCCATTTAAAAAATGGCACACAGGCACTAGACATAACATAATACACAAAAGCTGCTTCCTCGTTGTAACTGCTTTGAATTCCATGCAACCTTTCCAAAGTAGTAGATCAAATGATACATGATTATAAGAAGCAGTGTGCTGGTGTTGACACGCTCTTAATTTCAATTTACCATGGTAGGAATTGGCCAGTAGCAGCTCTAAATTTTACAGGTTGATGAATAGCCGTGCTTGAAAACTCTTCTTTTTTTTGTTCTCTAAATTATTTATGAGGCCTGAGGTTCGGCAAAGTTGGCAAACCAATTTATGATTGTACATGATTATACTACCTACCCAAGGACCAGAATTTCATCTCTAGCCCTAAATGGAAACAAAATCCGAATCACAGCGTAAAGTGTCAAAAGTATCTCTTTATCTATATAAAGTGATGTATCCAAAGGGCTTTTTTTCTTGGGTCTCTGTTAGTAATATATTTTAAGAAGGGTAAAGTTGTTTGCTGTAATAAATACTAACTTTGATAACTCAACATCTTCCTGTAGTTTTCTTGTTTCAGAAGAACAATTTGTTTTAGCAGTGTAATACACCACTAGGCTCTAAGGTACCTTTAAATTATATTTAAGATCCAGGGCCTTCTTTAAGCAAAATATGAACTTCCATCTTTATCAATGTCTTTGTCAATGAGCTAGGTCAGATCAGCACACAGATCCTTACCTAGATCTTAAAAGGAGATATTTTTATATACTGAATTTTGTTGCACATTGGCCCAAGTACTAAACTGTTTTTAAGTACCAGCTGTAGTCGGCATCCTCCAAAAACTTAATGTTGACTGTGGATTTGTGTCAAGATAGCTGTTGAAATATTAAATGTCTTTGTCATGTAAGTGACTCAGGCACAACCTTTTATAAAAAATATGAGGAGCTGGTAGGTTTGCATAGGAAATGATAATTATTTGTAAGTCTGGAAGATGGGATTTTGTGCTGTCTTTTTTTTTTTCCTTAATAGAGTAATTTTCATTTGTGCAACTTTTTTGTCCATCACTGTGTTCTCAATTAGCACAATGGAGGTTTTCCAGTGTGAAACTTTTGTACCTAAAAGGTGCTAAAATCTTCATCTCAGTTAATACTGATGAGTATTAATTGTTGTGTCACTTTGTATGAATGCATGAAACTGTCATGTTCTAGGCATAGGGACTCTTCTGTGTATTTGCCTGAAAGAGGGTTCACCATTACTAGAATAGAGATCTGCTTTGCCTCTTTGCCTTTAAAAGGCTGCTGTGAACGTTGTCAGAGATGGGAACCATCCTTTTTTTTTTCTTGTAATGGGATCTAAAATTGAATATGCTGTTCATTTATTTGTGTAACACAAATAGAATAGTATTATTTTTTTTTTGTACCGTTCCTGTGAATGCATATGCCAAGATGGAAGTAAAAGCTATTTGCAGATTTTAAGAATGGGGGGGGGAAATTGCTTGTTGCTTCCTTTGTTTGGCTTTCCAAATTAAAAAATTATTTAAAATTTATGCCTTGCTCTGGCTTTGTATGGTTTTTGTGCCTTATTGAAGTTCTGGTCAGACCCCGTTTTGTGATGAAACCATGCCTGATATGGAGGGACACAGTGTGGGCATTCAGCTCTGTCACTTCTGAGGCAGAGAGAAGTGAATATTATATCACCTTTTCTCAGTGGTCACACTGAACCCTGGGATCCTGGGGTGTGCAAAATGAGAGCATTCCACCAGGGAATTCTGGTCCATCATAATAAGCCACGTGCATTGCACTGCCTTTTGTGGGGGCATGATCACATGCGTTTTCTATATTGTTGCTATGAAAGTTTCTGAACTGATGCTGAAGTTATGTAGTTCTCCTTGTAGAAAAATATATTTTTTTTTTTTTATAGAAGTGGTGCTGACTTCGCTTAGCCTGTTACTTGAGCAAGTGTGATTCATGGTTAATCTTCACTTGCATATGCTTATTGCAAACACTAATTAATCCTTTTTGCAAAGACAAATTATGATTAATGCATATCCTTAAAATTTACACCTAATTAGTCAGAATATAATCTTTACATTTGTATAAATAGAAGTTAACATTTTGAACATTGTAGATAATAAGCAATTTTCTGAACTTACATTTGCATGTGCTAATTAATGGCTGCTTCATTGTATTTACATTTGCAAACAGTTTTTTTCTAATTACTCAACTTAGTGCTCTGTGAACAGAGGAAAATAACATAAACATTTCACATCTGATTTTCTATTCAGCTTCATCTTTTCTTGAATTAAAATAGTGGCTATATTGCTATAGATTTAATTGAATTTCCCTATACTCCAAAAGGAGGGGAGTTCTGAACTTTTATCCTTTTACTATATTGATGAATTTTATTCTTGGAAAAGTAAACCCTTACGTAGTAATATCACAGAATGCTAAAAGTGCGTGGGTCTGTATACAATATAACAAATTTCTTGTTATAATAAATATCTTAGTAATAATAAATATCTTAAAAGGTTTTTTTATATATACACTTTTTGTCCATTCTTAAGTACAAGATTTTGAGATCTGAACAGTCCAAAATTCTAAAGGAAAAGAAAATTTCTCAGGGGACTTAATTTTTGGTTCTGTTTCCAGAGGCAGATTAAAAAGTTCAGATGCACATTGTGATGAAATGGGTAATTTGTACAATGTGGTAGTTACAGCAAAGTACTAATTTTCAACTATGATATGCTAAAAATAAAAGCTAGCAGATATTATTTTTGCAGCTGGTCTTTTACAAACTACTACTTCGTAAACTAAAGCAAAGCCCATAGCTGAAACCCAATCATTATCTTGTATTTAAATCCATTCACTGCTTTCAAAGAATTCTAACTTTTTTTGGTTCCCTGCCATGAGTCAAAAAAATGTTTTTTATAAACATTTACTATCAGTAGGTAAAAAATACACTTCAACCATCTTATGAAATCATAGCTATTAACAGTAATTGGTGATTTTATGCTGCTTAGTAAAATATTTGTTGTTTTGGTTATTGAATATGCCAGCTACAGTATAAATAATTAAACCTGAAATGATTGGTAAAGACTTTAAATACATTTGATCTCAGATATTTTATTATTTTAATTACTGTATTTCTACACTACTAGTGTGAGTTTCTAGTTTAAATAAATAGAGGATGCCAGGGCGGGTCCTGACATTGCTGCCAGTTTTAACACTGGGCTTCATAATGTGAGATATAATGCAGGTCAGAGATGTAGCCTATGTTTTACCTCTGGTCACATAATTCGGTGGTGTGATAGTGGGTAAATTATCTGCATTCAATATGTGGAAAGCGGCAGTACAGACTGATGAAAAGTTACATTCATAAAAACTCCCTGAAATACCTCAGTAAGCCTAACCTGGAGGTTATTTGAATAACCTAGTGATAGCTTTAGTTAGACTATCCAGTGTCATTTCTCCTTGGACCATTTTTCTGTCTGTCAGTCAGTTCATGAATTTCACCTTTTGGGTTTGTAATTACATCTGGTAGTATTTTAAAAACTGCCAACTTTATTACCATTTTTTTCAGGTTATAGGTATTCATTCCTCTGAGTCAAAAATGGACATCAGTTTTAAGGAACAGATTTGTGGATTTTTTTCATGAATGTTGTAACTCTTTACATGGATATGCTTTTGGTTTGTTTATTAATTGCTCAAAACAGGTCTCTGGGGTAAAGCTTTTGGCGTGCTTTCATTGGCATGTCGTGAATCCCCCTCCAAACAGATAGGACAGTAAATAAATTGAGCTGAGAACAACAAAAGCTCTTTAACTTCCTGAGGCTTACTGGTATTTCAAAGTCTGATTTCTTAGTAGTGCTTGATACATCTGTGACTACTGAGATACAACCACACTTCTTAATGCACATTGTTTTTGTTTTTTTTTTAAATGTGATTTATGGCTTGGGTTTGGTTTTTTTTGGCCAGAAAAAGACATATATTATGTATTCAGCAATAAAGCATTATTATGATCAAAGTAGGATTATAAGGTCCTCTCGAATGTTTTAATCAAATGTTTTCGTTTGCTTCAGAAAACCTGAAACCAATCCTCTTTCTGCAAGTTTTCATTGCTACTTGCATCTATTTACCCTTCCACAGCCTGTTGTTTCCCTTCTTTTAAGGCTCTGAAATCAAGCTCTTTGCTCTTAACCTCCTATTAATTCTCCAGGTCTACAAAAAGCAGTTTAATTCATATTCACATGTTGTGACACTGCTGTGTTACTGAAATTTCAGCAGTTTTCTGTACATTTGCCTACCTCACATTATGTGTGTAATTTCCTCAGAGTTTTAATTTTGAAAGAGACAGATCTTATTCACAAGTAAAAATCTGGTCTTTATGTGCTGACAGTTGTTACTCTAAAATTTTTCTACTTTTGTCTGTTTAAATTTGGACAAAAGTCTTCAAAATCAAAACACCCTGTAATATAAATAGAACAACTTTCCCTTCACTGGGATTCAGTTTAGATAATTTACAGTTATTCAGTAGGTCCCTGTTTCACAATTATTTTTAAACCTTAAACTGCATCATTTCTGTGTTGTTGTTCTTAAAATAATGTTGCTATTGAACTTCAAGAGCTGTCCACAAGTTGTGATCTAGCGGTAATTTATGTAATAACGTTTGCCAGGGACTTGCAAGAGCTGCAAGTAATCACTGCTAAGGCAATTTGAGTCTCCACATGTGTCCTCATTTAGGTATTCACTTACGCTGTCATAATTACTTAAATGCCACGTTTAAACATTCCATCTTTTTCAATGCCTTAAGAGAGCTGAGTGATTACGGTGGCAACAGCAGTTACCTGCAGGGAGGGAGTGCTACGTTTTGTATATATGCATATACACACAAGTGGATCAGAAATTTAGCCCCAAGACACCCAAAATAATCCTTTTTGTCAGCTGGGGGCTGGTAAAGTTTCCTGAGATTGCTGCTGTGTTTTGGGGCTGCATTTCAAGACTGGAAATTAATAATTGGTGAAAGTCCAAAGGAACTAGAAAGAAATGAGCAAAAGTCAAGAAACCATCTCTTGTTCAAAGAATTTGCTGGAATCTGAAGAGCTTAAGGAAAACCATACTAGAGACTGACATGAATCTCTAAGCTTAGAGTTTCTGCAAAAACTGTTTGTGTATCAGTTCTTTTGCAGCTTTAGAGTTGTATATAAACAGTAGTGAAGTTGAGACAGTTAAAACTAAGTGGGAAAGAGGAAAATGGCAATGATTCTTTATTAATAGGAACCTGGGAAGCAAAAAATATTTATTAGCAAAAGCAGCCTTCAGTGATATAGATCTGAGCTTACCTGAGAAGGGTCCCTGGGATTCAGTTCCGTCACAGAGTGGACATCTGACTTCCTGCTGCCCCTTTCGGTCATGCTGAGCTGCTCATTCCTCTTAGGAATTTACATCTTCAAAAAGTGAACAGTTTTCTACTGGCTGCCTCAGTTTGAGAGCTGTTTAAAGCCAGCTCTGGCAGTTTAAAGAGCAGTATTATGAAATTGGGAAGAGTAGGTGGTTATGGGGAAGACTAAAACCTCCTTGAAGCCGTGATTTACTCCAGCTAAACCTGTCATTGGCAGTTTGCCACTGAATTTGCACTAACTCTCCCCAGACAACCTGGAGAGCAAATCCAGGATGGCATCCACTTCTCTGTCTGGTTTTGGTGCCACTGGCTGAGGTCCTGCCCAGGCTCCCTGTGGTGGGAGACCAGCCAGTGCTTTTAAGAAAGGAGCAGCAGGAGACCCAGCAATACTACTGCTGCAGGCTGCAGCCAGCTGGTGTAGCACCTAAGGTTTCCATGAAAGCAGAGGGCCTGGCATGGCTTTTCCCTTTATCCTCATAGTGGACAGTGATTTTCAGGTGTTTGGGTGGTCCCCTTGTCTTGGAGAGCTGACCATGACAGTAACCTGTGATGCAATTGCTGCTGCTTGCATTGGACTGGGCAGGGCTGCAGGACCAAGACTACGGAGTCCAAACGTTAAATTCTTGTGCTCTGGAGAAGTGATATCCCACTGGTGTAAAGAATTGAACTGAAAGTTAACCTGATGCTCTGTTGATCTGACAGGTTTTTCAGTGTGCGGTCAGAGAAGTCATGGCTCTGGCTTGAGAATTCCCAGGGATAGGTGTAAATCACTGTAAAGTTTAAATGGGGTAGAAATAGCTGGAGTTCAAGCCATAGCATGGGTATAGGCATGCTCAGACTTGTGTCTGGGGTATTGATTCTTGCCAGTCTTCGTAAATGTTTTAAATCCTGAATAATCAATCTCAAACTGCCACATAATGCGGTAAGTTGATGGACTTGCTTTTTTGAATAAATGGAAGTGAAAATACTAATTTTGTTAAGTATGTTCTCAATTGGGTCATTAAAAGTAGTTCAGTTACCATATGCACTGTAGTGCTGAAACCCTGAAGCTATTGAAGGGGAAGCCTGAAAGATGTAGTTTTATGTTTGCTAGGAAAACTCAATGCTATTAATGTAAGGCTGGCAAGAGATAAATATCTGTTCATCAATATTTCATCTAGACAAATTTATCATAATGTTTTCAGAAGCACCCATCCTTAAATATATTCCCTAAACTCAGCTGAAGTGTCTTTGTGCTCTATCCTTAATCTAGCATCCTGCAGCCCCTGGAGTATAGGAGTGAGAAGATGTTTACATAGTATATTAGCTCCAAATGTTGATTTCTTTATTTTTTTGACAGCTGTTCAGTCAACTGTTACTAGATCTTCTGGGACAAGATATATATTTTTCTTCTAGGCTGGAGGAAGGAAGAGAAGCAATCGCTAATAATGTAATTCTGCACTACTTATGGCACTCCCAACAGCAAGGCGCTAACCGGAGTGGTTTCAGCTTTCTGTGTAGCGTTGGATTTGGTCATCATGGAGCTCACCTAGCAAGTCAGTGAGCATGGTCAGAGGGCTCCATCTGCCCCAGCTTGTCCTGCTGGTGCAGATGGATCTCTAAAGATCAGCATCCTGATCTCTAGAGTTGGCATGAATGAGCGGAGGCATGTGAGAACTCACTGACTCCCTTTCAGTGCAGCCTGCCCCTGCAGCAGCAGGTTGGTTGTGGCAAAATGCCCCACCTTGTAGTTGTGAGTGAGAAAACTAAGAGTGAGACAGGCTGGCACTTGGCTTCCCCCACTGTCTGTGGGCTGTGTCAGTGGAAGCGCATACAGGTGCTTCTTGGTGTCATCTAGTATGGGTGGCTGCTGAAGGTATGGGATGGTGACATGGTGATTCTTTCTGAGAAACGGAAACATTTACATCTGGCACTGAGAAGTGGTGCTTAAAACCGAACATTTACACACCACCAGGCAAAGAAAAAATACCCAAACAAACATGCTCAGAATTATTTAAAAAAAAGATCAAGTGTCAAAATGGGGGATTCTGATATTCATAGGATGCTGCTGTTGAAGTTTGAGAGCATTTCTCTTCATCTTAAAAATGGTACACAAGTGTAAATTAGTCTATCCAAACAGAAATAGTTCATGCCTAGGTTGTAGGTGCTGTAACTAAAGCATGCTGTACATGAAAATTTTACTTTTTACACATTCACCACTCCAACCACTTCATAGCATTTGAAAAAACTACAGTAGTAGTTCTAGGCAATCAGGTATTTGTTGAAGATCAAACGTTTTAATATCTTTTAGACCTCTGAAAGGAGTGATGAGTTGATGATATATTAATATTGTTATTTTGCTTTATCTTCATTGCTATTTTATGTTATATATGTACTTGTAATGTCACTCAGTGTTTTAAGGATTTTTCTGGAATTTCTGTTTTACCTCTCTGTACCTGCATTCTTTTCTTTTTTCTGTTTTCTTTTTTCTACAGCATGATTTAGCAGTGAGGCTCTCAAATTTAATTGTTAGAAAACCTGTTTTCTGACCACATTTTTCCACTGAAGTCGTTTGTGATCTCACCTTGGTCATTTTTCCTTTCTCTATTTTAGTTTCCTTATTTGCTATTTATTGAAGTGCTTTGAGTTCTCTGAATGTTCAAAATTACTCTTAATTAGGGAAAAGTACCTTTTTTTGGTTGATATTTGTATAAAATATTTATATTTGCCTTACTGCAATCCTACCAGTTTAGTGGAGGTAACAACTGTGATGGCTTTGTGTCAGCATTTCAAAGTGAAAAGGATTGTTCATGATGCAAAATTTATTCAGCTTGTTATTAGCAGTTAAAATAGGCAACTTTAAAACCCTTTCCTGTCTTGACCTAACTTGAAAAGGAGTGCAGTGAGGTTCATAGTAAATCATAAATGTTCAGCAATCCAGGAATGAAAGAATCAAGATTATTCTATTTTTCCTCGTTTGAACTGGAATACTTACCAGAGACTCGCATGCTTAAATTACAAGAAGTTTTTGATGGGTAATTTTTCTACTGTTGTTCGTTGTTTTTGTTTTTCAGGGGGAGAAGGGCTACAATTTGGATACTTTGCAATATAGTTTGTTATTTACTGTCTCAGAGGTAAAATACTTTATGATAAATCTGAAAATAGATTCTATGGTGCTGAGATTAATACTGATTTCTAAGACATAATTAATCATAATTCATACAGAAAAATGACAGAAGGTTTCTAAAAATAGAACTTAGTCTGGTGAAGATTATTGCCTGTGTGGGTTTGGATGCTTAATTTTGAAACTTTTGATTATTAAATAAGGTAACTAAATAAAACAAATGAAAAATCCCTGTGAACTTGTCTCCTGTAAGTGCATGTGCAGAAGGAACTTCTGTACACTTCCCCCAAAAGCTCCCTTGATATCTGTGACACCCATCCCTTGAATTAGCACAAATCACAGTTAAGGGACGTGTGAATGACTCTCCGATGGTGTGTGTGGTGTTATTTTATTGAAGGTGTGTGGGAGCATGACATGGACCTTGTTCTGCTTTACTGTGCCGTGATGGGATTAACTTCTACTGTAGTCAATGCTCTTTTGATTAATGAATCACAAAATATGGGCCAGCTGGACAGCAACCTATCCCATGAGCCTTGTGATGTTTCCAAATCCATCATTCTTGATGTGTCTCGTTTTCCCTTTGGGCTGCCATAGCCTTCTATTCTGCAGCAAGGCTGAGCTTCTAAATTATCTCACTTCAGATGGGAAAGTGAAATACAATTCAAAAATTCAGAATTTTCTTGTAACCAGTGAGTCCTACAGTCTTTTGTTATGTATCATCAGTCAATTGACTTGCAATTTTATATGCTGCTCTTCTGATGGGTTGGGTGTAAGGAAGTGCTGTTTTATTTTGGTAAGATATCAGCAAAATAAACTGGCATGCTAATTAAATACCTTCTGATTGCAGATAGACATGTCTGTCCTTACTTTGTAAGGACTTCAGACCAAGTTCAATTTTGCAAACCATTCTGTAGTGCTATTTTGGGTTTCTTTTATTCCTTTTCAAGTGTAGAAGAAATTGTTTTGTGTCTCCAAACACAGCTAAATCAGACTGCACCTTCTTTGGCTACTCTGTGAATATGATTACTTCAGTGAAATGTAAACCCTAATTTACACTTACCCATTGTAAACCCTAACACCTGCACTTATGTCCTACTGTCACATGCTTTCAAGAAGACATTATATAGAGAACTGTAAAGGATTTGATCCCAAGAAAAATATGCTCTATTATGACAAGCAAAGTTATTTATACTTGTGTATTTCAAAAATATTTTATAGTTGTACATGTCTTAACGTTTAGTGAGAAGTGTACTGTTTGCTTGAAATATTATCCATCAAAGAGTTTCATTCAAGCAAGGGGTGACTTCAAAATTGACCTCTGCAACAGCATTGTTAGGGATAAAGAAAATGTAAAGTGCTATGGGAGGCAGCAATCTCCTATTTATCTTTCTTCACTTGTCCTCATAGTTTTCTGTTGCTTTTTCAAGGATCTCTGCTTTTCCAGTAGGATACAGATCCCATAGTGGAGAACATGAGCTGCTTTGTGAAGTCCAGCCTGCAAGCTGCAAGCAAACCATTTGCTGAGGCAGCAATTCATTTTAATAGTGGGAGGTGTGCTGGATAATATATATTGACATGGGTATATCCAAAACCAGCTTGGGCTGTTTTATGTGGCTTCTGTCTCTTTCCTGAGTAGTGGAAGATTGAGAATTACTAACGTTTGTCCATGGGGTGCCTAATCAAGTTGGAGGTTTCATTTTTAAACAGATTATAAAAAAAAGTATTTTGCTATTAAAAAAACAGGTGGTTTTGTTTTGTTTTGGTTTTTTTTAAGCATTGCACGCATGTGTCTTTTAAAAATTTCATTCTGTTTTGAAATGATGTGAGAAAATATGCCAACAGGAGAATAAGCTTCCACTTCTGTACAACTGTAAATGGTACATAAGTAATTTCTGTATCATCTTTACAGAAGTATTAATTTCTATAAGGTATTTTCAGTTACTTTTCTCATCTGATTTACAGTGTAACCAGGACTGGCTAAAAATATAGACATAAATGTCGTTTCTTGGTTAATTATTTGAAAGCAACAAGGTAAAATAGTAGCAGTAAAATGACAGTATAAAATTTATTTTGCAGAAAAACTGATATATTTCATGGGTATCTTCAAGTACATCTGAAAATGCACTCTGAATTTATGCCAGGATACTGCATCATTAATGTTTAATAGAGAAATAAATCAAGGTATCATCAGCATAACAATGCTATAATCTTTGGATCTGAGTAATGTGTCTCATGTGGGTGGGCATCAATGGCAAGGAAGATTAGATAAAATATGCAACTTTATGTAAGGCACTGTGGGGGATTGCTGAAGATCTGGATGCTATTCCTGAGTCACAGCATAGTAATGTTTATGTATAAAAACACTATAAAATCAGAGTTAGGCCATAAAAGAGACAGCAATATTAATATAAAATAAAAGAAATCTTGACTTTGCTTTAAGACACACACAAAAAAAGGTACACTATAAAAAGAAAACTTAAACTTAGAATTATTTTCTGTGCTACAATAATTTGGTTACTTATATCCAGTGGCTTGTATTCCATAAAGGAGAAAACGGAACCCTTAACTGATTTCCCATGTGAAAAGACAGCAATTTTGATTCATGGTTGTTTATATTAGATCTGTAGATTGTATGGAGATTTATAGAGAGCCTGTCCATATATCAGAATGGTTCACTTTATCCTCAGAAAAAAATGTCACTGCAGTTGTATCAGTAACACAGCCTAAGCAGCAGCAGGGCTTTCCTAAAGTTTCATTAGCTGATGATAACAGTACAAGTGTTTGCTGAAGACAGAAATTTGAGAGCCAATCTACTGCTCTCCACCGTTTGTGTTTGACTATACCTTATGTGTCTTAAGGTCCCCCTAGGGACTGAAAATCAGAAGTCAGTCGGTCTGAATTTGTTAGAGGAGGGCAGCTAGTGTTTTTTCTAAATTTTTGTCCTTCAAGCAACCTGTAAAATACAACCAAATTTTGTTGGGAAGGGACAAGGGAAGCTTGTCAACATATTCCAAGCTATAAACAGAGGAGCAGTCTGCTGTACAGCAGTCTGCTGTAGAGCTTCAATCTACTTTTAAGTTTTTGGAATTGCTCTTGCAGATTTTGCAGTTTTTAGTATTTAGGAGAGGAGTGGATTAGCTGTTGGCTCTGTTTTTGATCTTAGATCTTTGAGTGCATTGCTAGTGCTACTGTGCATTTATATAGAAACATAAGGCTAATGCCTTTTATATACATAAACTTGAGCTTATCTCCCTTTGAGGTGCTACTTTTTTTATTCTCAATTTGGTAATTCTTATTAACACAGGCCCACTTTTTCTTTATATCTGTCTAGCATTTAACAATCTTCCCACATACTGCATCATTTGCAGGTTTAATTAATGGCTTCTTCATTTAATGACTGTTAGTGGAAGTCTGGGGAAGCTTTAAGACTCATCTAGCCACTAGTGGAGTAGGCTGTGTTCCATCTACACTTGGTGAAATTCTGTTACCATCAGTTTTACTTATTAGTTGACACTGGTTAGGATTCATCTAGTGATACATTAAAGCCAAATTAGTCCAATCTTGTTGTTAAACTTCCTGACATGATTTATCAGTCACATTGTGTTGCTTTATTAAATGTAATAAAATGTCTCAGATGAGTAGTTCCAGAGATTTTTTGTGTTTGTTTAAGTGACTTGTGAAAATGAAACATTTTGCAAACATCAAGTTAGACAGAAGGCAAATAAAAAAATCAGGTTTTGATTGAAGTCTTCCAACAAAGTCTAAGTTCCAGTGACCCTGATCATTGCCTTAGGAGTATTTGAGGTGTGAAATTTTCCAGGCTGTTGCTGTTGTCTCAATACTGAGAAATACAAACCCAAGTATGTACTTAGGAAAATACAAGAAAATGGAGAATTTCACTGAAATGCTTATTTTCTTTCATAAGTATTGTGCACTGGTGCAGTCTAAGCAGGCTTCCAGAATTTGTAGAGCCTTTTTACTCCTATGAATAAAAGAAATCTGATTCAGACAAATAAGGACAGTTGATCCCACGTCTATGTCTAGATCCTCTATTTAGTTGTTCCTAAAATATTTTTCTTCTCTGTTTTTTTAGCACCTGCAGCTTTCTAAATTTGAAACTGCAGTTTTTCTCTGTCTTGCAGATATGTTAAATGCATATTTTTTTCTCCAAGAAAATGATTATTCAGTTATGTATGTATGAACTCTTAGATAGGTTGAGGGTGTTCATGTGTCCTCATTCATAATGCCCTTAAAATGCCCAGAGAGGAGAGGTCTCTGAGAAACAGAATCTGTAATTCAGTAACATATTTAATATATTTATAACCTGTTTTCATTTTGTATAAACCTAATCTAGGCAGAAGTGCACACACTCTGGAGTTTTGTTGAGTTGGAATGGAAGCACTAAACTATCCATCCTCGGGCAAGAATGGAAATTTATAGCAGAGCTAGAAATGGAGCCATAATACTTTAGAATGTTATCTTGGCTCTTAAGAGATAACCATCATCCCTCCCATTTACTTTATTTATGGTTAACCAAGATGTACTATCCAAAGAAGATAAAAGATGTACTTCTTATTTTTTTTTTCTGTCACTCTGTGTTTTTTATTTTCCACTAGCGTGCTGTGAACTTCTCTCCCCCAAACATGGTTTGATTTTGAACTATCTAGCTTTGACTAGATTATATTTATATATCTGAAGCAGTAGTAGATTATTTGGGATTTGCCAGTGAAGAAATTTCATGAAGTATAAATACTTTTTATAATGCACATATTTTCCTCACCATATTGAAATGGTAGTAGTTGCTTAAACAATCACAGTAAAACCACTGTGTCCTTCTGACCTCACAGTCCACAATTCTAAAGCGTTGCTAGCATGATAGCCTGGGATTACAGGGCTTCAGATTCTATAGCTGGCCTTAAAAAACTCAAGTAGTTGTAAAAAGAAGACCAAGAAAAACCAGCAAGAAATGCACTGACTGGTCATTTTTTTTTTTATTTTGCCTCGCTTCTACCCGACTTTATAAGAATTTAAAATTTCATAACTACTTCCTGCCTTAATACCTATCATAAAGTTCTAAAGGCTATTAAACAGATTTAAACTCTCCTATTTGAAGTGAGAAGCCATGTTTTTGCACACCATTAGCTGGAAGGTATGTGTAATAAAAAGAATAGTTTATTGGGCCATAATGATGAAAGTCAAAGATATATATTTTAGTTTCCTGGAGGAAGTGTTCAAGCATGTGTTTGGCTTGTACCTGGAGCACAGCTCATGTGAACTTGATGTGTTCAAGCATGTGTTTGGCTTGTACCTGGAGCACAGCTCATGTGAACTTGATCTCACCTCAGCATCTCTTCCCTGTGCTCTTGATGTTCCTACAATTTCCTTGTCACACCTGTTCCGCGGGTGGGTTTGTCACCACAATACATCCTACAACCCCCTCACCTAGCTGTAGGACTTAGCGCAATTCTTGACATCACCTTTAGTGAACTGGTAAGTATCCAGTGCTACCGGGTTGCACTGCAGTCTTTTAGTGCAGTGCATCCAAACAGTGCTCTGTTTACAATAAAAATCACTGTAATTTCATTTTCACATGTGTCCTTTTAACCTTCTGTGAAATGTGCTGCCAGTGATGCATCAAGCATAAGAACTCATGAAAGTGACATTGCTTCAGCACGATTTTGGAAAAGGGTCTCCATTTCATTGTGTTTCGTCCCATTTCATGAATACATTTCAAAGAAAAAGGCAGAATAGAATACAAGCCAACATCTAGAGAAGGGTTTGAAATGAACAGAAAGGTTTTTTGTTTTGTTGGGAGGAAAAAAGGTGGTGTTTCTATTTGCATTTGAGCTACAAATTTCTTAGCAACTACTAATAGTTTGTAAAAAATTTACCACACACAGGCAAGGCTTATAAATATTATTTATTTATCCATTTATTTATTTATATTATTTGCACTGCATAAACCACATATTGGTGTACAATAGTATAAAATCCTTTTTTTTTTTTTTTTTGTATTCCTCATGCATGTAATAGTTCTCTGATTATTTATATTTGAATAGCAAACAGACACAGAAAGCACCAATTCTGATGAATGTAATGGGGATTGTCTCCCAAAAGATCTGATCTTTAAATCATCAACTTTGGAAAGATAAGGGTTTGGTCTAGGAGGAATGAATTTAAAGTAGCACTGCCAATCATTTAATCATCTTTAATACACATTTTAATGTATTAGAAACAATTATTAGCTTAAGCACTAGGAAGAACAAGATGCAGGTAATGGTAACTCAGGGCAAGGCTTTCTTTACAGTTACTCTGGAACAGAAAAAATGGAAATGCAGTATATTTTAAAAACAGGGAGACTTAATTGCCTGAATAGTAGACCTTGGAACGAAAGGAATGATCAGATGATTAATATGTTTTGCAGGAAGAAAAACAGTAACAAAAACATTTTTTTTTTCATGACTCAATTTAATTTGAAATTTATTGATGAGTGAGATTAAAAGAGTTATTTATTCATTCTATTTGGTTTCTGCAGCTTTCCCCCTCTCCCCCAGGTCAAATAATGCTAGCAGATTAACACTCTATCTACTGCTCCTTTTTACCTCACTATACATACTGCAGTGTTGTTATAATTTAATGTGGTTGTTGGGTGGCAGGATGTTTATAAAATTTATGTTTAAGCCATAAACATGGAGAAATAATGTACAAGCAGTGATGATGGAGAAGGACTGAATTTTCCAATCCTGAGCACAGGAGTGATAATTAAAACCCTGAACAGGGAAAGAGCTGAAGAGCAGGAGGTCACAAATAAATCTGTGGGACTCTGTTGTAGGCAGCAATGTGGTGCCAGCCTCTGACAGCCTCCATTCCTATCTGCAGGGTAAGGACAAGGCCAGAAGCGTATGAGGAACCATAAAACTGCCCTTCACTTGAAGGTATATGAAGGAGGTTTCTTATTTTTTAAAATTACCTTAGACTTTCCAAGATGAGATTTTTTTACCCTGTCATTCTTGTTCAGATTTGGTCTGTCTGTCCCTTAGTGCCATCTTGTTTCTTTGAAGGGTGTGTGTGGGTGTGTATGTGCACATGTGTGCATCTAAAAATTCCCTGTATCACAAATTCTGTGTGTTTGTAAAGGACTGTATTCCTCCAAAGCTGAAAATTATGGTTTAGAAGATAAATTAGGCAATAATTTCATTTCGGACCTGTTTCAAAATAAATTGGCACAGAATAGTTGTGAGCTTAGCAAACATTATTTTTATTCTCCAAGAGGTATTACACCATAGAAATAAAAATAAACCTCAGTCTCTAAAAGGGAGCATATCACAGGCTGGTACTTGTCAGCCTTATTCTGCTTGAAGACAGCAGAATAAACAGTTGCATAAACATTTTGCAAAACACACTGCACTTTTGCATATTATTTATCCCCATCTGAGGGCTCAAGTCTGTACACAAGTGGTGCAATCCCATTAATTTCATGTTTTTATTAAATAATTCTCTCTGAAAGTGATGGATTCCATGGCCTGTCGTTGGATTGAGTTGACTGTTGACACATCTAAGTAAAGGAAGGTTTGCAGCCCGGGTTCTACAGTTTAGGAAAGCACTGAAGTATTAGTTTTAGTGACTTGATTAACCCTTTTCTTGTTCTTTTCTTTAAACAAGACAAGGTTGAAGAAGTGTTTAACATGGAAAAATTGCATGTTCAAGTACAAGTTGATTTTTTTTCCAGTATTTTAAAGACATTTTGTCAGTTCTTACAGTTTATAGACCTGGGGAAGGAAATCAGTTGTTAGAAGTATCTCCAAATTATGTCAAGGAAAACATAGAAAGGATTTCCAAAACTAAGGGTTTGATGAAAGAAAATTTGTGAATAAGTACAGGCAAACATTATTGCGGATGTTTAAATAGGGGTAGAGATAACATAAATTACTTATCCTAGATCAATGACAGATGAAGAGAGCTCTTCATTTCAAATAAATTCTTATCTTTAGCCTATGGATCTTGTGACATTCTCTAATTCTCATCTTGTAATCAGAATAGTCATTCATAAGCATGTAATGAAAGCTTAATCAAAGTTATACACATTTTATTTAATCTGATCAAGAAATCAGGATTCTTTAGAAAAAGTAGATCTCTAATAAATTACTAATGAGGTTGGGAGTGAATCAGATTACTACTTTGAGAACAAAATCCATACTGAGAGCTCTAACCAAAAGAGCATGAAAAAGAAATATTTAGCTATGTTACTATAATTTGAGTAGCTTCAACATTTACTTTGATTTTTTTTTGATAACATAGATTTAACCTTTTCATGAATGATTGTATATAGTGTAAATCTTTTCTAACTTTTTTTTTTTATGCATTAAAACTGCAGTTTATGTCGTGCCAAGTTTAATAATTGATTGTGGTATAAGACAGCAACATTTTGAAATAAAAAAGCAAAGATTTTTTATCCTTTTTCTAGAGCCTAACTGTGCAAAAGAGAGTAACCCCAGCATTGTTCCTCATTCTTCATAAGTGCAGATAAATCTCTTGTTAGATCATGTATCTGTTCATGAGCCACATATACTTTTAGTGTAGAATTCTGTCCTCTTTATATATTTTCTACCTTTCTATCTTCTCTGTTTGAAATTAAAATGCTGCTAAAACATAACATAATCTCTCAAATCACTGTCCTATAAGAAATTCTGGCACTTTAAAGTAACAGTGGCGTGAAGCAAATGAGAGAAACACTAGCTTAACTTTTAAATGTTAGTTAGTCAGAGCCACCTGCTAAAGAAAGACTGATATATGAGTTAGTGAGAGAATTTCATTAAACTTCCTTTTCGATGCAGTCGTCAATTTTAAGAAATCTCCATTTTCCTCTCAACTAAATGAGATCTCACTTGTTGGGAATATACAGTACTTTACATAGGTGTCTTTGACCATGTCTTCAGTTCCTGGGGGAAAAAAATCTGTAATGAATGGATCTCATAATAATTCTTTAAGTATTTGGTGTATCAGTGGATATCTGTTATAGCAAAGGAATGCATAGCTGGGGCATTATCATGGGACCTCATATCAATCAATTGCTTTTTGTGTTTACAACTGCAATGTGTTCTCTTATGAAGCTGATGATGGTGTTGGATTTTACAGTGGGTTTTTGTTGGGAAATATGACCCTAGTAAGGTGACGAGCCTAAAGCACACTTGTATTACAAATGCCCACAGTGAGTCAGAAATACACAAGGATTCCTGAAAGCTTAATCTCCTGAGCGGAAGGTATTTCATTTAAGGGTTTATAAAGTAAAATGAAGCAGGGTAGTTCGCTTATGGATTGATTGAGGATTTTTTTAATCAGTTCTGGAAAAACATGGGATAATATGGTAGGTTAAATTGTGTGGGTTTTTTTTTTTGTCAGAGAATCAGTCAAATGAATGCTGCCTGACAGAGATGTTCTCAAGAGAGAACACTGTTCCAGGTACTTCATCAAGGAATCAGCAGTGGGTTAGAAGTAGTATTTCCTCTGTTTTATCCATTGCATTTTGGGTTAAGGAAATCACACGTACCAAAGACAGGGGAGAGAGGAGTTTGAAATCCAGCAATAGGTGAAACATTTATTGTGTTCGATGCTAATTGCATTGCCATCAGAGCAGGAGGAGCATTGGAGGGAACGTTAGTATGGTGTCATGCTGAAGTGAGTGTGACTTGTGTTGCTGATACCTCTAAATGTAAGAATGAATTTAGATGATAATTCTGATTTTTGAGGTCTGATTCTTTATTTTCTGCGCTGTGTTTTTTTCTTTGCCCTGTGCAGACACATTTTAAGATACTATCTCTTTGCACATAAGGGAAATATCAGTGAGAGAATGTATAAAACAACAACAGCGAGGAATTCAAATTCTTGCTGAAGGATCCATTAATGTGGCTCAGGATTTCATGGCACACTTTAAATTAACGACAGGCTCTATTGTCCTAGTATTGAACAAAGGAGTATCAGTTGGTTATTTTATTGCATTTGTCTTTCAAAAGATCACAGAGGGGTACCTTTCGGGTGTGCTTGCAGTTATCCCTAAAAACCTGGTGAAGGAATTTGTCTTTCCGCATTCTAGAGTCATCTAAGTAGTTTTCAATGTTAAGGTCCATGTTACTAATTTTTTCTTGGTGTTCTTGTGACTTCTCAGTGGACAGTTTCCAAAGGGTCCTTTGAGAGAATGTTGAGATGGTTTGCGCGTTCTCCCAGAGGTAGTTAAGGAGATGGATGCCCAGAGGGGGCAATATGGTGATGGTTTGGGAAAGGATTGGTCTGAGGGGAGTGTGGAGAAAATACGGTTAAGGCAAATAGCAGTGGGAGACTACGTGATAAGAAAAGAACACTGAGGACTGGGTAGTTCTCTACCTATTCTTCAAAATCTTCAGTCTAACACAGGGCAGCTGCAAGTCTTGTATTCCCAGCTTCCAAGAGAGGCCAAACAGGGAGATACTGCTCCTACACCCCCACCCCTCCCTGGGCCATTATGGAGCCAGGGTGGAAAATTTGGGTTTGCCCACTTGATATTTAGGACTCTCAGGTGAGGAGTGCCAAGGCCAGGTACAAGAGTACAGAACCAGGGGAGTGGGCTGGGACCTGTGGGGGAGATGTGTAACCGAGCCAAGGAGGCGAGAGGGGAGCGGGTTTGATGTGCAGTGTAAGTACTGCCACCGGCTTTGGTATACAGTGTAAGATACAACATGTCACCAAAGCCTGGCCTGATAGAAAAAGGGATGTTGTTTGCTGTTTGAGTTGCTCTAAATTTAGCTTCCTGATTTCTTATGTGGAGCTTTTTTTGCACCCCCATGTGGTGGGTTGGGTTTTTCTGGAACCAAGAAGTCATAGGTAGGTATATGTTTTAAGCGGTTTTTGTGAACTTTGTAAACACAAAAATTGAGGGGTATAGGAGACAAAATTTTGTCGAGAGTTGCAAGCATCTGACTCAGTAGAACAGTTTTTCTCTTGTGTTTGTTAATGGAGGAAAATCCAGATTGACTTAATTGTAGGACAACAATGTCTAAAATTATGAGCAATGGACTGTTGCAGTCCTCTTACAGGAGGAGGAGAAGGCTAGAACTGAAGAGTTCCCGTGTCATTATGCAAGAAATCCCTAGGTATGGAGGTTGCCATGCACTGCAATACATTGTTTTGACAGTGACATGCTGCCAGGTGTTCCATTTTCATTGTTTTCATAGGAGAAAAATAAAACCTGTGGGTCTATCACAAATGAAGCAGAACTGATGGTGCCAGCATAAAATTTCTGTTTAGAAAAGTAAATCCCAGCTGCTGTGTAACTGTGGGTTAGGTGATTTGCTTCACTACAGAGGAAATATACCACAGGTTGAAAATGTTTGGCTCTTTTCTATTAAAAGTATGTTGCATCTGCTCACTTACAACAGAGATATTTGTCTTAAGTTTGTGAATGCGAACAGATTAGTTAATTTAAAAATAAGAAACTTAGGGTGAACTTAAGATAAATATATGTATCTTCTTAAAATAGATATTTAAGACATTATTTTAACTAGGTAAGATGTGTATTTTTTTCTGAGTCAACTGTTATCCTTAGGACAATTAATTGAGTATTTCTTTTGTTCTGTAATTTTGCTGTGAATCTACAATCTTACTTTCAAGTAAGGTTTATACAGAGAGAGGCCATGCCATTTGTTTTTTTAAATGCTTACCACAGAACTAATACTAAAACATAAGCAGTTATTGAATGCATCATTATCAGTACAATGGCAATCATGCATGCATATTCCTAGTAATATTGTATTTCATTTTTCACAGATTTTCTTGAATTACTGCATTTTAAAATGGAGCATCACTCGCTGTATCTTACACCAGTTCCATGCTATTGTGATTTCTTCAGCTTTGTTGATAACCTATGAACCCATCCATAGCTGTTACTGCTGTGAGGTTTTTCAGTACACAGTATGGTATTCTAATAATTTATGATGCTGAAATCCTGGAAATTTCAGTTAATTACTGGTTATGAGACTGGGATGTGTGATAAAAATTACATGTGCAAATTGTCCCTGTGTGCACTCATTACTGATCTCTGGGAGAACATGGCACACACCTGCTGAGCTCTGCTCCTGTCCCTTTGAATATCTCTTTCACTTTTAGCTCCCTCCTGTGTGTTGCAGAATCTATCCAAACCAAACTCTACTGAGTACTTGCATCTAAGCAAGGGCCATCAACCTGGCAAAATCTGACCCTGGCAAAATCTGACCCTGTCCTATCAGACTCTTTAGCAGAGAAAAAGAGTGGTCTTTGCAAAGAGCTTCATTTTGGGATCGTGGGAATGGATGCATAAATATGAATTTGTGTGAAAGCTTTGTGTGGAGCTGTGGCACAGCCTCATTGTGTTGATTGAAACATGTGAAGATTAAAAGCACATCCTCATGTGAAGATTAAAAGCACAGTAGTTTTTCTGCCATCTCTAAAGCAAGATCAAATCACAGCTCGGTGGCCAGATCTGTTTTTTCATTCACCCGAAAGCAGCAAAATCTCATGGAGATGAAAGGCTTGCTATCAAAATAAGTGTTGCTTCAAGGCCTAATTTTTGGTTATTGCAGGGTTTTTTGTTGACATGGGCCTGAAGTGTTACTTACCTAGCCCTTCTAGGACCTGTTTTGTCCTTTAGCACTGATGATCTAAAGGGGGACAAAGCAAATAAAGCTGTTGTGGAGTTCTGCCGAGAGGTGTTAGCCTTGTGGGTCTAGCAAGATACTAATGGCTACATGAAGTTCTTAGGAGTATTGTCCCTGCTCAGATGAGCTCCTGTGTTTGTTGAGGAGCAGGAGCCAGACACTTGACAGCCATTGTCCCCACCTGTAGCTGCCTCCCTCTCAGAAACTTGTGAAGTGAGGCACGCAGTGCTCCCGACTCATCCCTCTGTAGTGATTTTTGTGGACTCGTACAATGTTTCCACCATGAGCAATAGGCGGAATATCTCCTCTTGATGGTTGATAATTGTCTGACTTTAACAAGGATTTTAATAAAGGATTATGATTGGAGTTATGGTCCCCTAATACCACTTTTATTTAAATTTATTACAATAATTGCCATGTGATTAATAAAATGTTAGTGCATTCATTGAAATCCCCTCTCTGCTATCACACAGTGTGGTACTTAAACACAGTAAATGCTTCTAATTAGTTAGTAATTGAATAACATGCATTAATTTTTATTATCTCACCCATAGGATGTTTAATTGTATAGCTGGCTGTTAGCTGCTGTGAAATATATGGGAAGGGTTAAGTAGTATAATTTTCATGATTCAGGCCTTTCACTACTTCCCAGCTCCAAACATCAGAACAAAATACTTTTATTTCCTAAAATTACCTAAACATGAATTAAAATTCAAATTTTTAATACCTGGAATACCTTTTCTGCACTTCTGAAAGACACATAATTGGAAACATAAGGACATACGAGAAATGTACTCAGGTAGGATGAGTTTGTCATGGGTGGAATGCCATCTGTTGATAATGCAACAGTCAACACTTTACTATTAAAGAAGTTTTCTATCACCGCATCATTATTTTTGTGTGTGTTGCACTCTTTTCCTCCCTCCCCTGAGCCAGTTTGCTTTTTATTGCAAGTGTAATTTAAAAGCAGTTCACATTATCAAATTTTATTAAGCTTCTTGGTCCAGAAAGAGCACATGAAAGGAGGGAGTGCTGGAGTTTTCTTTTAGAGGGGCATTGTTTTATATACAAAGACTTAAAATTTGTTGTATTAAGTATAAGAGAAATATTGTAATGTAATCATATCAATATAATAATAGCAGGGAAAGAATTTTTTTGACTATTTGTCCTTTTGTTTTTTTCATTATCTTCCACATACAAGAAAAAAATGAGGACATCTGGTCTCTCTGAATCCCCAGTTAGTGGGTTTCCAGCTCGGTGATACATCAAAGCAGTTCTATTTCACTGTGTCTGGTTTTTCACAAGCAAACATTTTGAGAATATTTTAAAAATACAAATATTAACACTGCATAAATAAATAAAAATAAAATAAGAAACAAGTAACTCAATAGATATTATGATACTTTCTTGATTTGAATAGAGGAGTAGAAGTTGAGAATAGAGGAAAGCAATTTTGAATTAATTAAAAAAAAAAAAGGACTGGAGACATTCAGGGTGGAAGGAACCTGTTCACATGTTGGGTGTCAGTTGTATGGGAGAAGACTATCTTGTAAGAGTTTTTTCAAATCACCAGGATGCTGGGTCCAGCTTTACATCTGAAATAAATGCTAGCAGGCAAACTAGCAAAGAGTCAGTTCCAAAGGACATCCTCCAGCTTCTGGCCCCACTTGTAGGTAAATGTGTGATTTTTAAAGACCCTTTTTCCCATCTGCAGTCCCTTAGTGGCTGATAAAATCTAGCCACCGTTGTCAGGTCCCACAGGTTATTTCTAAGATGTAAAGATCAGCTGGTGGATTGTTTCTTGTTGTTACCACCAGTCCTCTAACTTTTGTTTTTTTCATGGGAATATGCTCAATTCGGAGCTGGTGTCAGGAAAGACACTTCCTTCAGAACTCAGAGTCTGAGATACAGGGATGAGATCTCACTTCCAGCTGAGCTATGATTTCAGAAAAGCTGTCTTTCTTCTTGCCTATAAAGGACTACTGAGAATATTGATCAAAAACCACAGACAAGTGAACAAACACACCACAGATCTGATGATGGGAGAATCTTACCACTCTTCTACTTTTTTAGGCGAGTAAAAGTTTTAAAGATGCCTTTAAAATATGTCTCTTTATGTTAACATTTCTTCAAAGTGATCTTTGAAAATCCTATTGTGGACCTCTACAGAATATTTAATGAGAAAATTACACACACGCACCCGATTCTTTTTTGTTTACAGCCAATTTTAATTGCTAAGATTAATTGGTTTTTTCCTTTGTTCTCACCCCAAATCAGTTCTGAAAGGTTTTTCTTTCACTTGCAGTGCTTTTAATTGGAATATAAGCTTATATAAAGGTAAAAACTTAGCTGAAAAACTTTTCTTCAAGTGATTCCAAGTCAGGCACAATGCAGAAGTGTGGGTTGTTGAGTTTTGGGGGTTTTGTTTCGGGTATTTTTTGTTATAGTCTTCCATATCATATTTCTTCTGAAGTCTCCGCCTACCTTTGCAAGAACTAATTATTTGAAGGTTTAAAGACTGCTGCTGCCAAATGGTCTCACAGTTAGTGACCGGGTGTAGAAATGAAACAGGGCACTGAACCTTGGGGATTCACTTGGCCTCCTTTGCAAGCCAGGTTGGTTCCTACAGTGTTGAATAACAATTAAAGGAGTTCAAGTTTGAAAGTGACTCTTCAGATGTCAAGCTACAAAGCAAGTTTCACTTTTTTGGCATAGAAAAAGAAAATAACACAAAACAGGAAAAGCAGAGCAAAAATATTAGTACATAGGCTGATGGTTGAAAGTTCTATCGCTATATGCATGATGTTCGCTATTATTTAAGAGATGTTAGTAGTTAATACTTGTTTGTTATTATTCCCCTAGGGCCATGATCATACAGTCATGTGTGTGTCTGCATAATCCATACCTGTCAGAAGGGCTCCAAGATGAGAACCTTGTTTTTGCCTTTGTAAACATGTAGTATGCAGGTTGCTTTACAAAACACAAAGGCTCTTTGGCATTTATGCATCAGTGTAATGAACGCAAGTGTCTCCTTTTATTTTCAATCAAAAGATGCCAAACTATTCTTATATCCTTGGCTATGCAGTTCCTAACTGAAAAATTCAAACATTCACATTCTAAGATATCAAAGATTTCAGGAAACCAAATATCTGTGTGCTTTTTTGCTGAAGGAGCTGAGACTGCCCATCTCTTACCTTCCAGAAGGTAAGCCACCCACCAGCCTATGAGGTGTCTCTCATGCTCCCACCCAGACCCTCTGTTGAAGTAGTCGTAGAGAATTTGTGGATTTTCAGACTAGATAGAAGGAAGATTTTTTTTTTTTTTATGATAAGGGTTTTGAAACCCTGGAAGAGGCTGCCCAGAGAGGTGTAAGTGCCTAATCCCTGGAAACATTCAATGTTTTGTTTGTTGGGGCTCTGAGCAACTTGATCTACTTGAAGATTTTCCTGCTTGCTGCAGAGATGACTGTAAAAGGTCCCTTTCAACCCAAACTTTTCTGTGATTCTGTCATTACAGCCGCTGAGACAAATGCCTAGGAGAGGAAATGTGAGATGGGGTTTATGTTTTAATGCACTTCAGGTGCATTCAGCAGCCATTGGGGCAGGGTCAGGGACTCTTGTGTCTCTGCACAGTGCAGCTGCGGTGTTTCTGTTCTCTGAAAAGTCAAATAGTTTCAGTGGGAAGGATTAAAGCTTCCCACTGCACAGCAGGGGACAGCTTGCTAATTAGAGCACCCTGCTGGGAGAATCGAATCTCCTGAGTCTGAATAGGGAAATCAAACTGTTTTCTCACATTCTGGGTGCATGTTCTAGCAACTTAAATTTTGGTTATGAGTTCTTACAGCTCAGGCTAATGCCTCCCAGTTTCTGCTGGAGGAACCATTTTATTCAGCACCCTGCCTTTTGTGCATTCCATCCTGAGATTTGCCCTCTTTCACATCCTCAGCAAAAAGCCTCTAGGCTTACCTTGTTAGATTGCTGGCAACCACACACATCCTCAAAGGCCTTTTGAGCACTACTGTGATCTCTGATTTTACTGGGAGCAAAGTACTTAAACATTTTTAGAAGCGAGGCCTTGTTACATGAAAGGTGAGATTAATTTCAAAGAGCTGAGCTTGTCTGTCCTGTGCATCTTAAATGCAGCTTTCCGTCTGTCCAAACAGTCTATTGACATTGTCCATGTTCTCCTTGGCATAGGATGTGACATTCTTCTTTTCTTTACATGTGCTTTGCCCTACTTATTAAGACTCCAGATCTCACGTTGTTCATCAACCTATGAAAAAGTGAAATAATCTGTTGTGAGTATGATGAAATTTTAAGTTCAGATTGGATTCAAAGCACATGATGTTTGAGAAGTTGTTTAATCTAATATATTTTCTTACTTATTTCTTCTTATGTTCTGGAAACACCAGTTGGATCACGAGTTCATTGGTGACATTTAGGAGCAGCACTAAATGTAAGGTGAATAAGGTTGTTGCACATACTACTGACACCAAAATTATTGTTAAGCACTGCATGTCATCCCCTTGGTTCTTCTGCTCTGTTTAAATATTCAGAACTTTTTCTAAAGCGTTGAGACATAAAAGTTCAACATACAGGGAAGAGACAGGTAGCCTTGAGAGACCTGCCATAAGAAGTTGTAAAGGTATTCATGACCAAACCTGGCTCTTAAGTAGTCCATTGTCCAAAGTGAGAAATCTACTTTTAAGATTTTGGTGAAGAAGGGTGTGAAGCTGGGCTAATTCTTAAGTAGTTTTCCACATGCAAGGGAAAATTATATGAGCTATTCTACACTAATGTTTCCAGAATGCTGTGATTATCTGCTATTAAATAAGTAAACCTTATTTTAAAGTGAAACAAGTATTATCTAGTTCCACCAATAAGAGATTTTAACTTTCTGACTTAGAGAGATGTTTTCTACCTGACCAAAGTAATCTTGGCTGATATTTGTCTGTGCACCTGCATTGCTCCATTCCTGCATGCCAATTCAAAAGAGAAATGTTACTTTCAAACAGGCTGTTTCTATCCATGATAGCCACTACTGATGCACACTCTGTTTGCTGCCTTTGAAAAAAAGATATTAAAAGTCTAATGTTACTCTTTACTGCGTCATGCATAGTTTATTGGGCAATATTAGTTGCTCACAAATCCAGAAATCTTCTCGCTTCTGTATAGCACATTGTGTTGTATTGACTGCAGGCCAGACACTGTCAGCTCTAACTCAAACCCTCACTACAGAAAGGGCCAAAAATTGCAAGCCAAAAAGTTTCTTGAATGATAAATTCATGTCTAGGATCTTGCTCAGTGAGAAGTTCTCATCCTCCTGATTATCTGCTAGCTCTAGACAGACAACAGAAATTGACCCAGATGTCTTTAAAGGAAGTTAGAGCTAAACGAAAATATTCCTTAATCTGTTTAATCCCAAATGATGAGTTAAGAGGTATATATTTTTATTTCTTGCTGCTGTTTTCAAAATAAATGCTAATTAGAAGGCATTTAGGGATCCTGGTTCAGCCAGCAGATGCCAGGGGACAAGCACACACATCAAGTGCATTATACATTTCTCACAGCATGAAATCTTCAGTATGGTACAATAAGTAACAATTTAAAACCTCAACACACATCTGCTATCTAGGGAGATCTGCTGAAGAGGATCACAGCCTTCTTCAGTGGTGCTATGATAAGATACACAGGAAAGCATTGAAAACAGTTTAATTTTAAGATTTCATACTGTGATGGCCCTTAAGTGCTTCTGGGGAATGGGACTGGATTGTTGTCTGGTGCTCCACAAATGCAGTTCTGTGTTTGAAGTATATCATAATGCAATTTGTACATAACTAGGAAATAAAATAGAGGGATAAACAGGGAGATCTAAGCTGAATTTGATTTGGGAAAGATGCTTCTAAGTATTTTGTGTCTCACTTTTTGTGGTTTTTGGGGTTTATTTGTGTTTTCATGGTTGTTGTTTTTTGTTGCTGTGGTTTGGTTTTGGTGTTTCGTTTTGTTTTAATTTATTCTCCAAAAGATTTGCATTTTAAATGAAAAATGTTCAGACTGGAGCACAGACTGAATTTAAAAGCAAGTATATAAGCTGTAAGGGCTGATTTCATAAGCCATTAGCCTATTCGTCTAGTAAACATCTTTGGAGAAAAACTAATGAACTCATTCTGACAAAATTACTTGGTGATAGAACATCACTGCTGAACACCAGCACATAATTTGGTGCTCTGAGGGCTGTATCTACCCTGCAGGACAGATGCCTGCTGCTGTGCCACCCTTGTCCCCATTTGCCTGAGTGGAGAACCTCTTAGAGTGATTTGTAGCTCTCTTCCAACCTGTGTGCCCTGCTTGCCTCCCATGGGAATGAGCTGTCAGACAGATGGTGTGTTCCTAATCCTGTACTCCAAGGCCAGGAGCTTATATATGCTTCAGGGCCAAAAAAAAAAAAACCCTCCCTGCTTTTCATATTAGCTAGAGAGAAAGGGTGCAAGAGCTTATGTGGCTGAGCAAAAGAAGCATGTTTGAATCCCTCCTGACTTTGTACAGTAGCTGTAATGTTGGTTTTTAGTCTTTATTTTTAACAGTGGTTGGATTGTTCACTTTTATGCCAAGAATAATACACAATTTATATCACAAAATGTCAACAACTTTAGAGTATTGTTGCTCTTAGAAAACGGTCAGGTTCTGCAGTATAAGAAGCAAGCTAACAAGCAGGTCCATGCTAATTGCAAGGAACAATATATATATTGTCTTCTGTGTATTTTTGGGGGAATTTCTTCTGAATAATATGTCATGTAGAAAATACGCAGAATTCTATATGGGACATCAATTACTGAATTTATGAACGGGGAGGGAGGGAGATGAAGAGAACTCCTCCTGAAGTGAGTAGTGATGACATGGTGAATTTTGGGTTGAAAGGAGTAGAGCAGACCAAAGAATAGTTTTTAGAACAGAAGTTACTCATTATGCCATACATGTTTTAATAGTTCCCAGTTGTTCCACAGATATAATTAATGGGAATAAGTGGTTGAATTTTGTCCTTAAATTGCTGTAGACAAATACCTTACTTGCAGACAAATTTAAGGATCCCTTACAAAATAAATTTTTTATGCTAGTTTGAAAGTATTGGCCATAAATAAGGATAAAGGTCACTGTGCTCAACAGACAGCAGCTGAAGGGCAAGTGAGATTACCTTTGGGAGAATTCAAAGGCTGTTGTATCAGAGATCTGTGTAAATTAAGTATCCTCGGCATCTCTTAGGGGGAAAAAAACCCTCTAACCAAACGTGTTATCTAACCTTTTGTTACCTAAATGTAGAGGTTTTGGTCAGTGGCTGCAGTAGGACTCTAAAGAGTTTCAGCTCTTTGCTCATTGGTGCAATGGAATTTTTTTAGGCAACAAGGAGTAAAAAACAACTGCATATCCTATGTTCAGACTTTTACTCAGACTAAATATTTCATTTAGCCTTCAGCTATGATAACCACAGACATACCCTATGAAATGTTATTTATGCTCATACAGTACCATTAATTTTCTTTTAATCTTTCTTTGCCTCAGGAAATATTTCAATTTAATTTTGCTCTTCATGCAAGGAATCAAGAGTATCGAGAGCCGAACTAATTTCCTTTCATTTTCCCTTTATTTCCATATTTTTAATAGATTCGTGACCCATGATGCTAATACTCTAGCTATTGTAAAAACATGTTAAATTAAAAATATATATTTGTTGTGTCCATCTGCTCAGTTCCCAACATCTTTCTAGAGTTTATTGAATTTCCTGTTGTCAGATCTCAGTTTCACTGTTTGGTCTAGTGGCATTTTCCTGACTGGCCATTTTGTCTTCTCTGCCCTTGCCATTGCTGCTCTCATTCTTGCGCAGTTTTACTCATCTTCTCAGCCTTCCATGGATTCCTTACTCTGCACTCCCCATCTGTATTGGCCAAGGACTATGTCCTATTCCCCTTTTAAGTTTATCAAATTGTCCTAACCTTCTATCCACCTTTATTCTGGTTTTATTTTATTACTTTTGCCTTCACCCAGGTAGGAGAAAGCTGTTGTGTTGGCAAGAACGTGCAGAAATGTGAGTGTCATTTGTGTGAGAGCTTGAGAGAGAGGGCATTTTACTCAATAGCAAATAGTGAACAACTCTGCATTCGGTACCCTATTTCACTCAGCATTCTGGTGGCGTATTTCTCTTAGATGCATTGAAGCAGCTGTTTGACATAGAATAATGCCACAGCAGAGCTTGACAACTTTTTTTTTTTTTTTTTAAAGCAGGCTTTGGATGGGTAATGATTATAAAATCAGGATCTCTGCTGAAAGATAACACCTCTAGCAATCTCAACCCTGAGATACTGGTTCAGAATTAACTCAGAGGGAAGTGTACCATCTGTTGCTAAAACCTCACACTAAGAGCTCAGGCAATTTCTAGCTTAAAGGGAAAACGTGGACATGAGCCTAGCTAATTAAGGGAAGCAAAGAGAGGGATGGAAGCAAAAACTTTAAAATAGCTTCTAGTCTTCTGGTTGTGCCTGGTGCTGTCTGATTGGAGACAGTAGAGAGAATTGACACTGCAGAGAAAAAAAATCTGCACAGAAAGTTCTGTCAAATGCCCAAAGTAAACAAATGGGAAGCAAATGTTGTTTCATTGCTATTTGATTTATAATAACTGTACTGTATTATATAAAGCTTCTCCAGGCTCACTTAGGATGTGTAAACTGTTACTGTTCCTTCAATGCTTGATAATCAGGACTAATTTCTGTGCCAAAAATGTATCTCCAGGTCGCTTGTTTACTTCAAGACTGCTTATCAGCCAAACCTAGCAAAGGAATCAAAATTTCTTGTTGGTGCTTCTTTTATATGAATAGCTTATTTTATCTCCTAATTATTTAATTGAGTGGTTTCGGTGACCTGGAAGACAAGCCAAAATGTTCTGTTGAGCTTTGGTTTTGGTTCTGCTAAGAGGGGGAAAAAAAGAACATCAAAAAAGACAAAGTAAGAGCTGGAGGCCTCGTCTGCTTAAAATGAAATACAGTGCTCCAGCTTGCTTGCCCATGCCATATCTTCAGATAATGCAGTGATAAATCTCCCATAACTGTGGAACCTGGGTAAATGCAGATCTGACCTTTTGTTTACAGGGTATCATGGGAAATCTTTATGAGACCACAGAAGTGATTCAAAAGGTTTAGAAACATTATGAGATGACAGAATGTGTCCCCTGTGGATAATTCTGACAGCAAAGATCTGACACTGTTTCTCAATGAGCAGTGCCCTTTCTGTAGAGCTTTGAACAAGCCATTTGGTAGCGATGTTTGAGAAACATTTTTGGTAATACAATTCAGGGAAAAACTGATCTTTGCTGCTATAATTAGGCAAGATTTTAATGTTGTTAAAATATTGACGTGAAAGTATTTCCTGGGTGTACAGATGTTGAGGCTGGTACAATGCAAGATAAAATAGAAAAGATAATATTTTTGGTTTAGGAAGAAAATTAGTCAGATTAAGCTTTTATGCTTCCTCTAATTTTCACTGGTTATGATGGTTTATCTGCTTATAATTTAAATTGGGGACTTAAATCAGCTTGATTAAAAATCCAGATTGTGTTTTGTTACATAAAATGAATCTATTGATTAAATAAATACAGAACAAAAATGTGAGCAAGAAAGGAGTCATGCTGCTGAATTCCAGATTAAAGTCTGTTCTGCTGCCTGAAAGGAACTGCCTTAAATAACAGAATAGCAGTAGAAAGTTGGGACTCATTTTTTGGTTTAAAACACCACTTCTGGTTTTGGTTTGCTTTTGTTTTAAGTTTTAGGCATCTTCATAGCCTGTGATTTGGTTTCTGATCTGTACAAATGTAGATATTATGAATACATCCACTAATTATCCCTGTGTGGCATTGGCTCACCTGGAAGTGGAGAATGGTTGGACTCAATGATCCAAGAGGTCATTTCTAACCTTAGCAATTCATGAACCTTTGTGTATTGTGTGCTCATACACCTGTGGTCACTTCAGCATTCCTGGTGTTCCAACAGGTTGCCACAGCAGCAAACTTCTGCAGGGAGATTATCTGCTGAACATGTTTACTGGGCAGCTGTGGAAACAACAAGCTTTCAACACTGCACAAACAGTGCAGTGTTGAAAACACTGTTAGCAAACATCTGGGGTTGCTGTCTCTGGCACCCTGCAGCATCCGGGTGCTATCATATTTTGTAAAATGGCCATAAAATATCACCTGACACCAAAATGCTTCTGAAAGGGTTACTGAGCTTTTGCAACACAGGTTGCGTATTTTTGTTTGTGGGTGTTATGTTTGCTTACAGTCTCCTCTGTTGTTGGCCTCAGGCCATTAAATAAATACATAAAAATATTCTAAATAGAAACATAACAGATCAACAAAATGTGTAACCCTCACACTACAGTAATTTTAAAAAAAGGCAATTTAAGAAGAAAAAAAAAAATCTGTGCTTTTATATCACCTGTCAGCCTTATTTGCCCTAACTTATGATCTCAGAAATTAGATCATCTGAAAATGGAACAGATGGAGGCTCCTTTAGCCTGGGTAAGTGTGGGAATGGGAGGGAGAGGGACACAGCTGAAGGCACCTTCCAGGGTGAGCAGCGCTACTTTAGCACCTGCTTTGGCTCTGAGTTGTCGTCTGGTGACATCAGCCTCACGGATATGTTCACTGTGATTCACTGGCTTTACTTGGTCTGGCTGCATGAGGGAGGAGAGGAGAATGACAGGAGAGTAAATATCAGCTCAGTGTATTGGTCTGACCCTTCTGCCAATATTGATTCATTCCCAAGCAAAACAGCCGGCATAATGCAGTTTCCATCTTCTGTCATGCAAGCAATGTGCAGAAAGGATTCCTGCCTGCCATGCCCTTTTTCCCAAGAAAGTGGGCTGAAGCCTGGTACTATTCAGGCTATTAAAAAACACAGAAGGTTTCTATTATGTATGCCTGCATTTTGTTTTATCATTATGAACTGCTTTTGTAATAGGTGAAACTAAACCACTAAAACTACAGAAACTCTCAGCGACACAACAGTGCTTTTCTTTGGGAGCTGTATTCTCTATATTACCTAGAAATTTTTTTTCAAGTAGAAATTCTTCATATACCAGTCAAAAATAAACCCAAACAAAACAAAAAATCCACTGTTGTGCTGTTATGTTTCTGTAGAACCAAATCTTGTTTTAACCTTGTCACATGTTGCATTCAGTGTTTGATTAGCGTTTTTGAGTGCATTTCTTAGTTCTTCCATTGATTTCAGTTCCCAGTTTTCTTTTTGGCTCTGTAGGTGGTTTTGGAGCAAAGTATGTGATTTTTTTACATCATCCATTATCCACACTACTGTTTACCTTGTTAATGTTCACAGCGAATGTGCCAGCTAAAAAACAGCATTATTTTGTGTATATATATATATATATATATATATATATATATATATATATATAAGGTTTTAAACACTGTCATTCTCAAAGAGGCTGGATCTCTTCATGTGGCTGACATACTGTATCTTTGATATTGATTACAGAAGGAACTGCAGAGTAAACAATAGACAAACTTTTTTTTGTGACAGGGGAAAAAGATAAAAAGTACTTTATTTTCAAGAATGAATGGGAGAAGAGATAAGGAACATCTCAGTATCTGTCATTTCAACTAGGTAACTTTTCTGTCTCAGAATTATCAGAACTGATGTTGTTCATAGACAAGACCTATAAGTCATTTAAACATAAGCAAACACCAGTTTGCAGCTTTCATCATGAAGATTTAACTGTCACGCATACTGGATTACAAAAGTCAGTCTGTTTTATTTTCATTTTTCCTCTGTGACATATTTTCATAGTGAGGAAGAAGCCTTTTAAGGAACAGAAGAAAAATCTAACCCACTTTAAAATTCAGTGTTCAGATGCCTGTACTTCTGAGCTGATGTAAATTCATAACACTTAAAAAGATCTGGCACAAGTTAGCATTCTTCTCTTTTTCCCAATGAATAACAAGTATGAGAAGTTCTTTCTGTCTGCCTGTTTAAACAAGGAGCTAACATTATCAGCTCAGGCAGGCTGAGTAATGTATGATTGTATTTTTTTCCATGCTTAGAGTTATTTAATAATACCCCTTCCTGATCCTATTGGTTACAGTGGAAATAGACTGTCTTTGAAACAGGTGTTTTAAAGCAGAAGAAAAGGGCTATTCAAGCGAAGCAAGATAAGCTCTGTCTAATACTCTGTTCAGGCTGAACCGTTTAGTGTATGGTTTTTGCATTTCCTCTTAATTTAAACTACTTTTATCAAGGTCTGCACAGGTATAAACTAAGAGATAGGGAAGTTACACATGGCAGAGTACCAAACTGAAATTTGATGTGTCCGTGTTAACATCTCAGGTTTGCTAAAGACTTCCCGTGGGGCCTTGTCATGTAATTTAGGGTTTTGGGACCTCGCTAAATAATTATGTTTATAAAAATGCAATAATGATTTTTTCTTCTGTTCTTCAAGTGTCTCATTTATTGTCACTGCTCTCTCTACTTTGCTGAGATGCTGTGAGCTGAGTGCAGTTTGTGAATTTATGTACGGAAGTACCACGTTCTGCATGGAACAGTGAAACAGTTATTTACTTGTTGGACATTAAGTTTTTTTCTCTTATTAAGAAAACACTCTGCTTTTCAAATTACATGAGCACTACCACATACATGGCATCAAGATTTTGTATTTTAATATGCAGTGTCACACAAACCTTTCTTAGGTTATCCTTAGCAGAATCTAACTGCTCCAAATGGTCACACAAATCATTACATTTTTTTTAACTTGGTACTTCCCAAGCTTAGATAGTTTAAAATTTTTCTTGTTCACCTTAAAATAGGCTGTGAAAAATTCTATGCTCCCTTTATATTTTTATTTCTAGATGTTGTCACAAAAGCCTTAAAAAAATCTCAAGGCTTTCAAATATTTTTCCCTACATAGGCTTTAAAATATGGATAATATCACAGTCTGCACTGAATAATATCACAGTCTGTGTCTTGTAAACAGAGACCAATTGAGTTGTGTTCCATTTTATGTGACAGACCAGACATCTCTGATTGACAGATTCAGAGCAGGGAGAACAGAGGGACTGACATTATAGTATTCCTTATTGTTCAGCTGTGTGCTTACTTCTTGTCTAATTTTTTTTTCTTGTAAGTTTATCCAAATGTCTTGAGGTGAGATGAGGTTGTTCTGATGAAATAACTTCAATATTTAGGTAAGGCCTAGTTTGTCATGTGGCTTTCACAAAAGTTGGTTCAAATGACATATGGAATCCATGTACAGGAGAATTACATGTGGTAATGTTGATGCCATAAAGAGATGGATTCAAATGTTTTCAGGCTTTTGACATTTTCTGGGTTCATTTTTTACAGCTAAAATATGATTGAAATATGGACTGTCATTGTTCTGCTGAAAGGTGCTTACTTACAGGAGATAGATATTTACAAGTTACACTTTTGTTCAAAGTGTATCAGTATCACAGGTCAGGTTAGTTAAAAACCTCTAAAGACACAGCAGGGTCCTGCAGGTGCTGCTTCTCCCTAGACTAAGCATCCTTTTTGTGCCACTGATAAAGTGTACAAATGTCAGTGATATGTATCTTGGTAATAGATTATGTGTAGCTGTATAGGTAACTGAAACTTTATAGCAAAAAAGTCCAAAAATGAGGTGAGGACAAAGGATAAGAAGAAAAAAAATAAATGTTTTGTTTGGTTGGTGTTTTGTAGCACATAAAAGTCTTTTGTAGTATGGATATGACTTTTCAGCATGAAACTGTGTTTCAAAAGGTACCACAAATGAGTATTTCCATTCTAAAATTTCCTTTTATATTAACCGTTAACACCCTCATGACTGGTAGCTATTTCATAGACTGATTTTTGAGTTTGCTTGGGAAAAGACATTAATGGAACAGCAACTCTTAAGAAGATACAGGACTCAATTATGGGAAATTAGCAGTTATTACTCAGATACGTAACATGAAGAAATTGTATAGTGACTGGGTAGATTTACTGAAAGGAGTCAGAAAAGCAAATTACTCTGCGGCTCAGCTGGTAGGATCCTGAGAATTCCTGTCAATTCTGAACCTCATCAAGGAATATCCATTAGTCAGGTATACCTTACTGATCACATAAACCAGCTGTGATTTGTAATCATGGTAGCTGACAGTGTGTCTTAGAATGTGAGTGGCTTTGTGACACCCAAAAGACTCACTCGCCGAAGTCTTTTCAGATGAAGCCTTGGTTGCCCATGGCCTGCTCTGAGGGAGGTCTGTCTGAGGATTTTATTCAAGGACCCTGACTGGCTCGTAGGGTAGGCTGGTTTATAGCTTGCCATCTGGATGTGCCTCAGGAGAAAGCCTGCTGGAGCCATCCTGTGCTGAACAGTGCCTGACTCTGGCCTGACACTTGGGCTGCCTCTCACCCTGTAGAACTGTGAGTTTCAAACTCAGAACTTTGCAGCAATAATTGCCTCTTACTGTCACTGATGTACTCCAGTTTAACCTGCAGCTGTTTCCTGAGGGGTAGAACTGGGTGTGTTCCAAAGCATCCTTTACCAGGTGGTCTTGAGGTGAGTGCTGACTGTGTCAGTTGAAGAGGTTCCATCTGCTTGTTGGAGGGAATGACAATGGCTGAGGTGTGCTTGGGAAATAAAAGTGGGCAATAGTTTACTATCAGCTAAACAGATAATAAATACTCCTACAGAGCCAACTGCTAGACAGCAAATCAAATGCTGCATGCTGAGTACAAACATATATGAAGAAGAAAAGATTGAAATGTCATTTCATTTACTTTAAAAGCAGATAAGAGTACATTGATTTATTAGGGTATTGATCTTAGTAACCTTAAATAGTGCTTTCCATGTCACTTGCATTAAGCTCTTAAGTATAAAGATGTAACCACATCTTACCAATGCCTTTTACTAATAAGTACTACCAATAATGTCGTAAGGATTTGAGAGGAATCCTGTTGTTAGTCCATTATTGTACATTCAAATATTATTTGTTAAAATCCCATCATCTATATTGTGATCTAACTTACCTTTTCATCACCATAAAACTGAGTGATATTATACTGCTGAATGCTGTTGTTTTCCTGATCTTTATGAGATATGTTCTCCTTTGGCAGGGCTAATATATAGGCTACAGAAAATGTCTTACTATATCCTGTGCTTAAATTTGCAACCTATAAAAGGGAAAATGTAAATTTATGTCCAGACTTAAATGCAAGTCTAGCTTGCACAGAAAACATATGGATAAATCAGAAAGTAACTTCTAGTCCATTTCCTTGCTCATCTCAGCACTGTTTCTCATCTGAGCTTCACTAAGTGGTGCAAACTGCATGTCTAGATGATTAGAATATGCTTTTCCAAAGAGTCTGCATGAATATTTTCCTTAAGATGCTGTGAGAATTAACAGTGATTGGAACATGCATATCCATAGAAAGCTTTTAAAGTTTCGGCTACAAGATCTCTTCTATCATTGCCTACATAAACCTTCTTTCTTCCTCCTTTCTTCACCACAAAAACTTTCCATGGGCTCTAGACACTAAATGAATCCGTTACAAGTGAGTTAACCAAAGAGACAGTACCAATGATGAGCTCCAGTCCTGCAGGGGAGAGAAGAGGCACTGACTTGAAATTGATAACAATATTCTGATAAAGCTTTTAAAAATTCCTTTCTAACTATTTACATATAAAGGAACAGCTAAGGCTGTGGAAAGAGACATGATTTTCTTGAGCTGTTTACAGCAGTTGCTCATGATGTGGGAGATCAAGATTCAGTTACCGGTTCTCATGAATACTCATTTACATATTCAACGATTCAACAAGGTCCCAGGAGAAACGAGTACTCACCTTGTGATATCTGCAGCTGCCTCCCAAGGGGCTCCTGTGCAGTGTGGGTGCTGAAAATCCAGGGTCCATGTCAAGAAAGTAAACCAGGAACTGTGCTGTATTTACTAAGAACATAATGGACCTTCACCTCTTGCCTTTCCAGATTAAGCTATTTTGTGTCCTGAGAAGGAGTCTGTGCTGGGGGATGGGAGGCTGGGCATGAGCTGGCAACGGGCACTCACAGCCCAGAAAGCCAAACATGTCCTGGGCTTATCCAAAGCAGTGTGGGCAGTTAGGGGAGGGAGGGGATTCTGCCCCTCTGCTCTTCTGAGACTCCACCTGGAACCCTGCATCAGCTCTGGGGTCCCAACACAGGAAGGACATGGACCTGATGGATTGGGTCCAGAGGAGGAGTCACTAAGATGATCAGAGAGATGGAGCACATTTCCTATGACGGAAGGCTGAGAGAATTGGGATTGTTCAGCCTGGGAAAGAGGAGGTTTTGGTTTGACTTAGTTGTAGCCTTCCAGTACCAGAGGGAAGCCTACAAGAAAGATGGAGGGGCATTTTACAAGACCATGTAGTGACATGACAAAGGGGAATGTTTTCAATCTGGAAGAGAATAGGTTTCAATTAAGTGTTAATAAAAGATTCTTTACTGTGAGGGTGGTATTGTACCGAATAGGTTGCTCAGAGAGGTTGTGGATGACCCATCCCTGGAAGTGTTCAAGGCCAGCTTGGATTAAGCTCTGAGCACCCTGGTCTATTGGAAGGTTTCCCTGCCCATGGCAGAAAGGCTGGAACTAGATGGTCTTTAATGTCCCTTCCAATCCAGACCATTCTATGATTCTTAAAGGTCTTTTTTTAGCCATCTGAGTCAGTGCAGTACAGCTGGGTGATATCAGAGCCAGGGTCCTTGTTACACAGGCAGCGAAGCCCCTGGGGTGTGTGTCTGTGTGTGGAAGGCACTTCCAGAAGAGTTACAGAGAAAAGGGATCACCCAGGTTTGTGAAGTTAACCTCGTTGCAAATCAGTCTGCCACACATTCTCTCTTGAGGTTTAAAAAAATAACTAAAATGGGATTAAATCATCCGTAGTCTTAACAGCTGGATGCTTTATTCATTTTAGGACACATCAACTTTCTGTTCCCTTGGGGAAAATACAGCTGTTCACTTCTTATCATATGGAGTTTGTAGTTCCTAAGAGTATATGATTTCAGTTCTCTAAATAAAACATCAGTTATTATATGAAAAAATCACTATTTACAAGTATTCCTATGCCATTATGTGGGCAGGAACATCCCAGGGTGAGACTGTGCACCTCTTCCTGTGATATCAGAAATTAGTAGGGGTACTGTAAAGCTTCATTGATGCTTCTAGTTTTAGGTCCTAGGGCCAGCTGCTGTGTCTTTTGCCAAAGTCCCTCCAGAAAGGAAGGAAGAAGAATGCATCCGTGCAGGGGATTCTCTAAGAGTTGAGTGGAAGTATTACTGTCCACTGTCATTCTCTGGTGGATGTAGGAAGAGGAGCCTGTGCTGTATGTTTGTTGTGTGTTATGAGATGTGTTGCTTTTGTAGTGGCTTTGGATGTTTTCTGTGCTCAGGCAATGCAGTTTTATTCTCTCCTTAGGCCACTTTGTGTTTCTGAGCATTATACCTTTTCATATTTTGAATTTTAAATAAGTCAGGACTGCATGTTAGTAGTTTTGCTTTTAGGCAGTGCAAGAGGGGAAGAAAACACTTGGTAAAATTTAAACTACAGTTAACAAAACAAAGCAATAATAGAAAATTTTATTCTAAGCCCTTTTTGGATGATTAGTAAGGAGTGATTGACCATTTACTAATTTGGGTTACAGTATCCTTCACAAACTCCACAGTGTTCCATATTCCCATTGCCATAGTGGAGGTGAGAGACGCAGTTTTCCTGAGGCGCAGGAATGCGTACAGCTCTGCCAGGTGAGCCAGAACAAAGCCTGCCTCTGGCAAAACCAGCAGGGATGCTGCTGAGCTTGTCTCAACTTGGAAATCATTCTGCATAACTTACTGTAAACACACAGGCATAATTCAGAGATGAAAATTAATGCAGACATGAAAAATGATAAATGAGAATCCAAAGCTTTGGTCGTATTTGACCTTCCAGTTTGGGTTCCTACGCACACAGAAACATCTGCATATAGTTTATTAAGTCAGAGTACACAGCCTAATGGTGGTCTCCATGTGGCTTTTTTCTTTTTTCTTGATTTGTAGGTGTTCATCCTCTGTGATTTGCAAGCACTCTGTAGTTAATTAGAAATTTGAATTAATGAAAGTTGTTCTGTTAGAGTGTATCATTCGTACATTACTTGCTAGTTTCATTTTTTCTTTTCCCACCCTTTTTTTAGATCTGATTGGTGTTACTGAATTACCCTCAATGAAATTATCTCCAATGTAAGTGTGCCATTAAAGTTTTTAGTTGAAGTATCAGCTCTTGTGATAAATCTCAGAAGATATTCAGAGCTCAAGTAATTTAGCAAAGCACATACAGTTTGACAAATACTTCACAAGAAGAGGAGAAGGCAAGAGCGTCAGAAGAGGAACAAACTGGAGGGAAAACCAGTTAATTGTTTTTCTTGCACTGAGACTTGTATTAAAAGAATGAGCTGAGGAAGCAGAACATTAGAAAGGACATTAGAAAATTACCTAAGCTTTTAACTAGGTTTTAAACTCAGCAAGTAACACAAATTGGCAAGTAATTCATTTAAATAGAGGAAGTTTTTTATTACAAAATGCATTTTTTTGGGACACTGTTTTATATTTGTATTATATGATTTGTGGTCAAGTAAAAGTGCAATTTTTGGTAGAGCTTTCAGAAGTCTTCAGAAAATTGAATATATAGAGATTTATATTTTTACTCCATTGTGTTGACATGTGGGGGTATCTGGGGTTCCCAGAAAAAGTGATAAATGCAGGCAAATTCTATATTCCTCTGCTCATGATAATAAAAAAAAAATAAGTGGACATGCTTTCTATAAAACTCACACCTTGCTCTGACAATTGTTGGTCTGCAAGACAAAGTGTTTGCTTGTACTGTTTCTGGGAGCTGCAGACAGATGATCTGCAGTGATTTAGCAGAATGTAGATTTTTTTTTTTTGTTCCCTGGAAGTTGTATTGTCACATGCAGATGGATTAAGCTGAAAGTATCCTGGGAAGCCTGTAGATTCTGGCCTAATGACCTTCTTGAATATTGCCAGTGGCTTGCAGTGTAATTGCATGATAAATGAGCCCAGCCAGAGGAATGACTACAGTCTTTGGAGGAAGAGTTCAAAGCTAGCCCTGGAAGCCATCCCCATTCAGCAAAGGCAGTGGACAATATCAGTGTGCTTTCTGGTGTGGTCCTGGGAGCTGATACAAAAAGAAAATTTTTTTATACTACTTCCCACTAGTAAAAGATCAGGAGAACTGTTGGCTCATACTTGTGCTTTAAAGAGCCTCTTTCTGTATACAAGACTTGTGTGGACTATTTGCTGAACATCTGGTGCCCTTCCACAAAGAGGAATCAAACTTAAGATATATTTTGGGTTGGGACTGTCCATTGTTATAACAATTACTTTTTTCTATATCAACTCAAACTAAAAGCAATTTTAGAAATAAAGCTGATGTAAAATAGCTTTTAGGTTCTAAATAGCTTACCTTCTACACTGTAAATGCGCAATGATATCATTTGGAAATAGAAATCCAACAGCTTTGAACAGTGTAATACTTCAAACTGACGGAAAGGTGCAATGTTCATATTTTATATTAAATAAGAGGACAGCAGTAGTAAACTGCAAGGTATCTACATGCATCCTTCTTTACTTAATGTCATGTCTGCCGTGTTTAAAGTACTGTGATGATTTCAGAAGTTTAGAAGATTCCTGGGAGATTAAAATACTGAGTAGGTAATAAAATTTTTTGGCACAACTGGTACTTTTCTTTGCCTATCTTTAGTTATCGTGTCATTATGCAGTTCAGGATATCAATACCTAATTATGATATATTGACATTCTAAGTGATCTGCCATCTCAGAGACACTTCGAAAGATAATAACATCATATCCATAGTTAGTGGAAGTGTCAGCAGTTTTTTGGTAGCAGCTGTATGAGATTGTTAATTGCGTATTAATGAAGGGGATTATGCAATAATTATTAAACAATTTTCATAAAGCCACAGACTTCTATGATCTGTAGTACTTCCCATAAACACCAAGATTGTGATTATAGAGGTCATGTTGGTGTTTTTTTAAATTTTAGAATTTTTTTAATTTTCTGAGTCTAGTGACAAATATTGGCTCATCCAAGTCTCTTTGTATTTTAATTAGTATGCTGAAATTTTTTCAGTTAAAAAAGCATGAATGAAAATCTTTCCTGGAGTTCTTGTCAGAAGTACAAAATATCTCCATGTACCATCCAGGAATGTTCCAAGTCTTAGGCTGTACTGAACAGCTCTGTCTAGCAGCAGTAGTGTGGGAAATATTTGCTTTTCCATAGCTGAAGAAGCTCCTTAGCTGCCAGTGCTTGTGGAATTGTGTGAGGAAGATTGCAGACTTCACCTGTCTCTTCCACTCAAAAAATACTTTCTGTTACAGGGAACACAAATTTTGATGAGCTGTGGTCAGCTAAAGCCAGTGTCTAGCCACAGCCTTTAAATATGCTGCTGGTTCATGCAAAGTTTGCTCATCAATGCAAGTGGTTCCAGAGAAGGGGCTTACTGCCTGAGTTCAGACTTGAAAACAGTCTCATCTTTTAGTGGCCTGTGGTTGTAACAATAATTTTATAACTGGATAAATAAATTTATAGCTATGATGAATTATTTTGTCACCATACTGACTGAATATTAATGTTCTATGTGTGATTGCAGTTTTCTTTCTCATCACCTTAGGTAGGGTATACTTGATGTTCCAGCTGAATTTGCACATTAATTTTAAAAAGTATATTTAAAATGTCCATTTTAAAGTGATTTGATTTCTCTGATTTTAACATACAGTTTGATATGCCTCTCAGAAGAAAAAAAAAACCCACAAGTTTATCTTGATTGATCACAATGTTCTGTTGTTTCTTGTATTTTTTTACCTCCCTTACCCATCTTCAATAAAAAAAAGTAAGGTTTCGTTTTCAAAGATTGTATTTTTGGGCTTGACACTGTATCCTCTGAAGGGGTTGTTATCTATTTGTAGTAGAGCAAACATATCTTAAATAAAACAACCAAAAAAATCCACCCTCTATAAATAATCTTAATGCAATCTCAGATTAATGACTAACTCTTATTTCTATATGGGATTGAAGTCAAACTTAATCTAAAAAGCAAACAAAATGAAACTTTGAGGAAAAATAAATCCAGGGTCAAAATGTGTGTTCAGGACCACCATTGATAAAGGAAATGTTTTGACCATGGCATTAGTGCAGAAGGAGTTGGATGTTGAGCAAGCTGAGGAATTTTGATGTTGAAGAAGGTCAAGTTTTATTTTGGTATTTATTTCAAATCTTGAGTTTTGGTTGTTTAGATCCCCATTTGTTTGTCTCACATTTGAATGAAAATCAAGCTCAACTTTTAATCTTCTGATTTTGTCATTAACGAAAACCATAAGGTGACTTAAAAATGTGGCTAATTGTTTCCCCTGCCCCCCAGCCCTAGGATTTCTTTCATCACATTTTGGCACTGATTATTGCTCTGAAAAGGACTAGTGATTTTCTGAAGCTCTTTCTCATTTTGTCCTTTTTCTGTTACTTGAAACAGTGCTCCCTGGCTAAGAGATTAGCAAAGGGCAGGTGTATTCCGCCTTCATCTCCCTTCATTAGTACGGTGAGGAAATTCATTAATTTCCTGCTCATGCACAGGTGATGCTCTGTAAAGGCAGGGCAAGAAATTTTTTCTTGCAACCTCTGACATTTTGTCATTTATGCAGTGCTAAATTTGGAGCTCTTGGGTTATTTGTCCTTCCACGCAGCTCTTGTGGAATGCAGGCAATGCTAGATGCTGCTGCTATGAAGGCAATTTGTATATGCAGTTTATGACAGTTCAAGGATCTATTAATTGTGTTGCCATTTTGTTTTTAGCAGAAGTTGCAGCTGGATAAATGATCTCATTTCTTATCAGTTTTTGGAACAGCACATGAAAAAAAACAATTTTTATTATTTTTCGTTTATAGGATTTAGTGGCAAGATGGATATTTTTCTCTTTTTTCTCAGTTAAGTAGAAATCATGCCCATTTGTGCATGCATAATCTCATTAAATTTCTAATCAGATTACATCAGCCTATTTCTGCTCCTAAGCAGTACTGAAAGCATGTTGGTTTGTATAAAATTCAGTTTGCCAAAAGATAAACAATCACTTTGTTTCCATTCTGAGGCCTCCGAAGCGACTGTGCAGTGTTTAGAAAATGTTAGGTAGTGATGTCTCATATACATGTGGAAACCTGTTGCAAAAAGGAGTGAGTGAAATTTTTTAGGTTTCTAGTGGTAAAATGTTGGCAAGGGGCATGTTGTTTTTAGGCACTCTCCTAAATTCTTGTCTGTAGGTTCCAGGAATATATAATGATGGTCTTATGAGGGGACATTATTAGAACACATGTATATCTAATGTTCTTGGATTGTGAAGGTTAATGGCAGATTTTTGTGTTCCATATGCTGATGTGTTCAGAAACTTCATTTCAACAGCTATACTAAAAGATTATTACAGCTTGAAATTTGATTAGAACTAGTGGAATGAAAATTCTTGCAGCCTCAACTGAGTCCCATAGTGCTATTCTGTAATAAATGCACCCAAACAGAATGACTTTGTCACAACAATGTTGTATGCTTATTTCACATGTGAAAAACAGAGACAAAGGGGTGCTAAGACTTCAAATGGTCAAAAATGCACAGTTGTTTGAATTTTATAATCTGTATTGTTTTTTTACTTTACTTTGGTTTTATTTTTGTAATTTTCAGAACATGGGTACAGATGACTTAATTTGCAATCCTGGCATTTCTGTACTTCATCAAATCAAACCCTAAATGCCTCACATAACCCTGCAAATACAGAATAAACAGGCTTGTGGATAGCTGTGAAAATTTGGGGGTTGTTGGCTTTGCTGCATTTAGAAACTTAATGATGGAAGCAAGGATCTGATTCCATAGGTACTGTTCAGTAACGCCATTAATCTCTGTTATTTAACATCTTCCAATTTCTACTTATCAAGGAGACGTATAGCTAGCGGGATCAGCCACTGGGCAGTACTTATATTGGGCACTGAATCAAAGAGGCACTTTAGACAAAAATATGTGATTATCAGGTTCTAATCTCTCTTGACAATGTTTGAATGTGTTAGTTCAGGGAATTCTGATGAGACTTTTTTTTTTCACCATGGAACAAGACAGAGATTTGCTCGTGTTGAACCAATTCCACAGGTGGTTGCTGAGACTAAGGAAAGTTGGTTTTGTCCCAGAACAGGGAGTCTAGTAGTTGTAGGCTTTTCTTTTCATGTTCTGCAAAACTTTGCAGCTTTAGCCTGCCACTGATTTCTTTAGTCCTCATTTACTGTGTCTGCATGCATATTCCTCTGCTTTTATTCTTGCCTTCTCTCTCTCTCTTTTCTCCTTTCACTCTGGGTCCTGTGACCTTTCTTCTGACTTTCCCCTCAATTTCTTGTCTTTAAAACAATTGCTTTTTCATTTTCCCTAGAGCTTGAACATCTGCCAAGTAAGTGGTTAATTGGGAGTTAAGGAAGGGTTTGAAAGCCATTAGGAATTGCAGACAAAAAACCTGGACATGTGGTGGGAGGAGTGAGTGCCGGGGAAGTCCTGCTCAGCTGCCTGCAGCATTGTAGGCACATTTGGGACTTGAGAAAGTAGGGGGTTTTTTTTGCACATAGGAAAAAAAAACCAAAAAAAAACAAAAAAAACCCCCAAAAAACTCCAGTAAATGTAGATGCCAAATGCCAACATGTCTTCCATGAAGCTCTGTGAAGAAGGCTTTTCAATGGCTTGTTATTTTCCCAAGTTTAGATTCCTTTCCATAAGGGACAAAGGATGTATCCAAGAAAGAGATAAAAAATTCTCTAACCTCATAACTCTGAGGAATTGAAATTATGAAGTGAATGGTGTCAGTTTGGGAGCTCTACCTTAGAGTTTTCTACTTTGGCACCATTCTCAAATTTAACCAACTTATTTCAAGTTCAAATTTTTAAGAAGTCCATTTTTTAAAAAGTTGCATTTGAGTTACAGGAATTACCAGCCCAGACTCTTTAAAAAAATTAGCAAGTGATAAGCACTTTAAAAAGTTCTATCTAGGGATGAATTCAGCAACCAGAATAATACATACAACTGAACTATCAGTTCAGCCTATAATCTTTTTATCCTGTGCATTACCAAAAAGATTAGAAAATAAAAATGAAAAGCCTGTATTGACTACAAATAACTGTATAGTTGCAGTAATTTCAGAAGAAAAATGTTAGAAAATACTTCTAGGTTTTTGTTGGGGTTTTTTTTTTTGTTTTTTTTTTTCCTAGTACTGTTGGGATCTTTAGGATATTCCTATGCAAGATAAGTAGTTTGACTAACAGTCTTGTTCACTGATTGGTGTTTTGTTTGTGATTGTAGCTGGGCTCTGCTCTTTCCCAAACTCTTCTAAAGGTACATCATGATCTCAGAGGCGTCGTTCCTTCTCTGTTTCAGGGACAGGTGGAGAATGGTTTGAGATCACAGGCATTTCTGTGAAGCCTGTTGACATCTGAATCTACCCCTTGGTTTTGATTCACACTCAGCATTATAAAACTCTAGTGAACTTAGTGGAAGTTAAGGATGCTCACAATGACTCCAAATCAGACCATAATTGATGCCAGTCTGTATGGAAGAATAGTTCAATATTTCACACTTCCATAAGGGTGTTACTGTGCATGGATATTCTCAGTCTGACAGATGTTTAAGAAAGATAAGAGTAACTAGGAAAAGCAGGGATTATTTAATAGAAGAAAAATCAATTCTTTAAGCCTGAAGGCTGTTTGGGTTTGGTACATGACATTGGGCATCTCTGTGGGCATGTTGATATCAGTGATAGTGTTTTTGGCAATTTCATCACTTTCTTTGACCCTTACTTTGACACCTTTGTGTGTCAGCAATGCTCTCAAGAATTCAGTAAAATATCAAGCATGAGAGAGAGATAAATTACCAAGTAAAAGCCAGCCAGTGAAGGTTGAGAGGGGCCACTTTTTATTTCACATATGCAACAAGAGCCTTGAACACCATCATCTCCAAAAAAAAGTGGATCTTTCTCTGGTAGAGCAATAAGATCATCTTGGCCAAGCAAGGTCAAGAACCTCTCCAATGCATGTCAAGAAGATCCATAGCAAATTACACCTTCACTTGGAGTTATCAGCCATGAAGTGAGTGTTCAAAGGAAAAAAATGTGCAACTGTTCAAGCTAATTTCAAATGTGTACATAATTTGTAGTTCTGCAGAGTACTTTCTGTCGTGGTAGATTGGCTTCTTTATCTGCTAATTAGGGCGCTTCAGTTTCTCTGCATAGACACCTAGAGTTACAGCAATAGTAAAGGAAACAGCTCATTATTAATCTAGTGATGAAGATGTAAAAGCTGAATGAAAGCACTTGGAATCAAACCTGTTGAATTTCATGTGTCTAAGCCTGCAGTTTAATCGTTAAAGGGCAACTCATTTTGATTCAAAATCTTTGCACTTACAGTCAAGGCTCTCTGAGTTCACAGAGCTTATTCATAGGAAGAAGCTGAGAAAAATGCTTTCTTAGAGTCCTAAATGGTCGATCAAACACATGCGTTTATTTAGGCTGAATTCTCTGTGTATTGAATACTTGCTGTAATCAGGGTATAGTCTGAATTATCATTTCTTATTTCAAAGAGAATTGACAAGCTGTGGTGGTGAAGTAGTAAATGTCATCTACAGATCCATGCCCCAATCTGCCACTGAAGTTCTCCTGTTCCTTTTTTGTCGCCAACTCTTGAGTTTCTTTCCAAAAGTGTGCTGTGAATATTATATTCAGTGTCTCCACAGAGGTAATAAACTAACTCCCATATGCAGAGAATTTTGTTGCCGTTTGTGTTTGAGAGTTTGTGTTCCCTCAAGGAAAAAAAAAAATAATAATGGTTTCAAACAAATGCATCTTTTGCTCTTGTCAGAATGTGACTAATTACTATGACTTCCAGCTCTATTGCCACAGTATTCTGCTGGGACCAAGTGAGAGGTATGATCCAGCTGCAGTCTGTAATTAGGGTAGAGCAAGTTAGCAAACAGTTTATGTGTTGCTGTACGGTGTGCATACTGGATTCCTGTAATACACCTGGAGAAATTGCAAGAAAGAAAAAATAAACATAAATAAAAAGAAAATTGCTGTCTGAACACCATATTCAACACTGAATATGCATGGTGATGTGTGAAATCATATTCTGTGCTAGAAGGAAGGAGAAGGCTGTTGTTCTTACTCTCAGGGGTATGTGTGGCTTTAAATATATTTTACTGCATGACAACAGCATACAGAATTCAGTGCTTAAATATATTCAAGTAGCAGCTTAACTTGAAAGGAATGTGTATCATAAGCTCAGTTCAAAGTTGTTTTTTGTTGGTCTTTGTAGTATTCATGTAGAACTCGTGAACATACACCATCAAAATTTGGCCACTGGAGAAAACAAGGATTATTTTGTTGGGTTGTTGTTTTTTGGGGTTTTTTTACCTCTGTAGTGCTCTGTATAGAATAAATAACACTAAAAATACCTAGTAAGCTTGTGTTTGCTTGGAAGAGCTCTGCAAGTGTGTAGATGAACGTGCTTTGCCTGTGCTTTTTAAATTACAAGCATTTAAGCTTAATCACTTGCTCTTTCAAGTCATTTGCAATCATCTGCTTTTGTTTTAATATTCATGCTTTCTTTATGCATGTTTTGGAAAGATTGCTTTCTCTCACATATATAATTATACTTAAATGATATATAATGGTTATTACACAAATCAGAAAAACAGCAATGTGTTTGGGGGAAGTATAAAAATGGGGGAGGTAGGTCAGACTGTCATCATGCCATCTTTGACAAGAAATTCCTTTAATTAGTCTTTAGTTGACATTCCCAGACAGTTTCCCAGCTATGATTGTGTCACTAACATTATAGGAGAAGGCATTGCATGGCAAAAAGGAAAGTCTAGCCAACAGTGTCACTCAGAGTTGTTTTTAAATGGATGATTTACAGTCTCGTGTCTCCTGTGGGGCTCTTCAGCCAGTTTTTCTCCCTCTTGGCTGAGACTTTCCCCTTAGCAGTGAATTAGGGGCTGTATTGTTATATGCCTATTACTTTTTGGTCGATTTGTTTCTCAGCAAGTATAAATGTTGTCTTAGCATTTGTTATGATACAGAAAAAGCAAACCTGACTACCAAAAGAGAACCATACAATTCTGGCCTTTTCACTGACTCAATTTTTGTAGTGTATTGTCTTGGTCTAGAAAATTATATACATGTATGTATGTCTCCATGTAGCTACGTTAAATATCATCTTAAGAACTGTGCTGGATTACAGTCTTAAGGAATGTGTTCTTCTGCTTTTTTAAGAGAAATAATTTTAAAATTATACTTGTGGTTTGGGAGGGAGAGGTTTCTCTGTGTCTTCATATCATCTGTGTGTGCTGATTGACTAAACTGTGTCTCCTAGAAATGTCAAGGCTTTCAACCTAAGCTCTAAACCAGCATCCTTTATCTGCTTCCTCTCTCGTTATCAATACTGAATTTTTTGATTGTATTTTTCAGATCAGCAAGAAATTGGGGTTAACAGAAAAGTTGTTTTGCTAGAGTTACACTGTTGTATTCCACAGACTCACAGATGACTGCAGGCTGGCACTGGCTTTTCTGCCTGTTTCATAGGGTAAAGGGTAACCCACCCCTTCCTCTTGAAGAGCTCTAACTGTCTTAACCCCTTCACAAATTCTGAAGTCTTGCTACCATGTTTTTTTTCCTTTACTTCTTCCACTATTTTTTAGCAAGTTTTTGTTGTGTCTTTCCACGGGTTGTGTCTTTCACTCATGGGTTATGATGCTAATATCTTAAATTTCTTGGAATCTCTTGTTCTTTGTAGCATTGGATCCCAGTAGCTCTGTGATGAAAGTGAGTATCATCTTTATGTTGAACGTGGTATTGTGATATTGTTATAATCATCCTTGAACTCCTGTGATGTGGAATCCCAGGGGACTGGGAATATTTCTCTGTCTGCTCTGGGGCGCCCTGACCCCCAGGGGAGCACTGACTTTTACCCTTATTCATGGAGAAAGTTTCCTAGACTTCAAGATAGACTAGAGTCCACATAAGTGTAAAGTAGATTGTAGAGAGTAGTGTAGGTGTATCACTTAGGTGAGAAATTTAGGTTTTGGGATTTTTAGTATATGGGTGGAAGCAAGATGGAGGACACAGGGTGTTATCCTGGGTTTCTTCTTCATGCTTCTTCTTCCTCCTTCTTCATGGGTTTGAGTGGCATTTTGTAATTGGGTGGAAAAATCCGCATTGCAGGCTCTTTGGAATCACTTATTGGGTTAAAAGGGGAAATAATCTAGGTGTCACTTCTTAATTGGATAGTTTATTCTTAAAAGACCTTGAAACAAGAGATTGTTAGACATTTTTTGCTGTGCTTTTCCAGTGCACTGAGCCTGATGTGGACAACATGCAAAACTTTAGATAAGATAATAATAAATAAGAACCCGAAGACCAAAAAGATCCAGTGAGTCTCCTTTTCCTGACACAAAATCACTTCAAAAGGGTCCCCCCCAACAGTGGAGCCCTCTGGGAGGGCCCAGCCTGAGACCCAGAAGTTGAGGAATCAGTAGCAGGTACCCCGGCACTGTGGTGTTACTCTGGCTCTCTTTCTCCATAACCAAACCAACATAGGCATTTCCAAGCTGCACTGGTTATACTCTGAAGCACCAATATAAGAGATAATATTCCATGTTTGTGGGTAGAGATTGGGTTCTTAACCCTGGTATCTGGTTGAGACTCCTGCTTGAGAGCACGAGGGAATGGCATACATGAGCAGCAGTTTGCCTTATTTGTTCATGTCTATGTTATGCTGTCAAAATTACTCTGATAACTGCTGCTACCAAAGCAAATGCCTATTTATTGTTAGAGAAACCAATGATTTCTCTGGAAGGAGCAGAGTTTCTCACCAAAAAAATGGTCACTTTTCTCTGTGCTGTGGCTGTTGTCATTTTTAAGAACATTGCTATCTCATTGATATGAACTTAATTCTGCACACAATAGTTGTTTCACAGTAGGGAACACCTCTATCTGTGGAGCCTACCAGATGAAAGCCTCAGATGATAATTTAATTAATTTCTATGTCTTTGCAGACTTGTAAAACAGTCAATACTTTGACTTTTAAAGTGAAGGCAGCACTCAAATTGGCATCTTTTTAGTAATGTATCCTTTATGTACATTCTATAATTTAATGGTAAAAAAATATCAGCAAATGTACTTATATGCTACCTCAATCCCATGCATCAGTTTGACTAGGAACTGGCAAAGACTGAAATTACTAAGTGTAAAATAAATCTATTTGACTTGACACTCATGTATCTGTAGGTGAATGTAGAGAATTAAGTGTCCACATCAGTACATTTTTACTTTATCTGTTTACTAAGAGACTCATCTCAATCCGGAATATTCCAGCTCAGTATAAAATGATAAGTTTTTAGTGTTTGTTACACTCTGTATTGTATAAAATAATTAATTTTTATGGATTGTGGGGTTTGGTGTGTTATTTTTTCCAAAAATAGGCTATTATACAGTTTATTTTAATGACTTAGATGCCTTATGTTAAGAATATGAGATTAAAATGTAGCATAGAAATTTAAAGTCTAGCTATCTTTCTCTTTTGCTGAGTTAACAAAATGTGATCATCTGATACAGTGACTGTCTTCAGAGAAGACAATGGTTTTGTGTCATAATAAAATTCCCTTGTTTTACATAATGGAACATTCCTAACTTGTATTTGGATATTCTTTCCAACATCCAAAATAAACAGGCAGATGAGGTGATGGCTATTCCCACTCAGTCATCAGATTATAAAACATTTTTGGAGGTTAATCCAGAAAAATATTTTGCTTCAATTGAAGTCAAAATATTTTTATGTTTATCATCCACAAAAAAGTTGCCAAGTTGATGTTAGACATGGGTAATAGTTTTAATTATGTTATTAAATACAATTTTTCTCCTCATTTATATGCATTATATGTAGTTAGTGTCTCTCCTTTGTCTTCATCTACAAGGATAATGAAATAGGTCTGTTGATTTCACATTCTTCAGTTTTTATTGAAATTTTGGACTTGTCTATAGCTGAAGATTTATTTCTAATATGTAGAACTGCTTCCTTCTGAATTTTATGAACACATCTTGCCAGTATCTAAGAGAGGGCAATCTTCATGACACTGATATTAAGCAATTTTTTAAAAAATCAACTTTGGAAACAAAGTTGCAATGAGATTTTCTTGAGAAAGTAGTTATGGAATGATCAAATCATTTTATAGTGGAAAAACAAACTCAAATTTAAATTTTCTGGAGCCTGAGCATATTATGAAGCTTGAATAATGTATGTGTTGAAAGTAATGTCAGATGAGAGGTGATATATAGGAAAGAAGTATTGTAACTGCATTACTCACACTGCAGACATGGTCCCTATGGCTTTGGGCTGGTTTTATTTATTTGTTTATTCTCTGCATATGTTTTGTGGAAGAACCCTCCCGTAACATGGCATTTGAGAGCCAAATGTTTGCAAAAGATAGAATTTTTCATCTGACGCACTGGGAGATGACCAGTGGCTGAATGCTGCTCGCGATCCCACTGTCCCTGTCACCGACAGTGATGTTAAACAGGGCTGGTCCCAACACCCACCCCTGAGGTCACCACTTGTCACTGAGCTCCACCTGGACACTGAGCCACTGACCACAACTCTTTAGGTGCAACCATCCAGGCAATTCCTTATCCAGCAAGTGGTCCATGCATCAGATTCGTATTTCTTCAGTTTAAAGATGAAGACATCATGTGGGACAGTGTCAAACACTTTACACAATTCCAAGCAGAGGATTTCAGTTGCTCTTCTCTCACCCACCACCACTGTAACTCCATTGTAGAAGGCCAGGAAATTTGTCATGTGTGATTTTCTTGTAGTGAAGCCCCGGTGGCTGTCAAAAATCACATCCTTACTTTCTACGTGTCTTACCAAAGTTTCCAGGGGAATCTGCTCCCTGATCTTGGTGGGCACTCAGGTGAGAGTGACCAGCCCATAGGTACCTGGGTCTTGCTTTTTTTTCCTTTTTGAAAATGGGGGTTATCTTTTCCCTTTTCCAGTCAGTGGGAACTTAGAGACTGCCATGACATTTCAAATATGATGAATAGTGCCTTAGACCTATGTTCTGCTGATATCTGCTGACATTCTGAAACTGTTTTGTTGTTATTGGTTTGTTTGTTTGTGGGTTTTTTGTTTGGTTTTTTTGTTGGTTTGTTTTTGGGTATTGTTGGGGTTTCTTTGCTTTTTTATTTTTATTTTTTTTTTGGGTTTTTCTTATTACAGTCCTGTGTGGTAAGAAACTTTTCCTCTTTTCTTATTCTGCCTGAAGGCTTAGGAAAGCTTTATTGTGGGTTGTTGAAGATGTAACTGATATGAATTCAGGATTAAGGAAGTAATTTTCTTCAATCTCTATGTGCAATGTGCTGGGAGTCCTGAAATGAATATTTGCTTTGGAGCCCTGAGTGTCTATGTCAGGATTGTGTTGCTGCAGCTCTTTCAAGATAGAAGCCAACTATTCAGGTATTTTGTAGGTGATTTCTGATGTGGGATTTGCTTGAGCTTTCCAAGTATGTCCCAGTTGTGGCCCCAGATGTTTCCTTCCAATGCCCTGGAAAGCAATTTGTTCAGCCCAGTGAACAGCACAGTCTAAAAATTATAAAACTAGTTGTGGCCACATCAGCTTTACTTCTAAATGGGCAAGTTTGCAACAGGTAGCATCCAAGACAGCATGATTTTCTCTTTTTTTTTTTTTTTTTTTTTTTTTTTTTTTTTATATTATTTCACATTTCAGTGTCTTCCCAATCACCTAAATTCATCCCTCATCTGCACCATAATTTCTGTCTCTGTTCCTGGAGAAACCCAAACTGTACTAGCCAGAATGAGCTACACTTGCAAATATTTCTCTTACATATTTTCCTGTTATTTCTTAGAACGCTGTCAGTATTCTCTGTGATACACCTTATCTCTCCTTGCTGCTTCTGGTGGTTATCTTTCACCAGAGATACCATCTCAAGAGAATTGGGAAAATAGCAAGTATTTTCAGTAAGAATTTACAACCCCACCCCCTTTTTTTCTTCTTACCCCAGAATCCAGTTGGCTTCAAAGTACATTAATTAGTTCAGAGAGATGACTTCATGCTGTCATCCTACCGTGGGGTAGGATTATCCCACTGGGAGACCTGGTGAGTTTTGCAGTGTGGCAGGTTTGTCACTGTATCGTAGTGTGAGCTCAACCCCAAGCCTGAGTTTTGGCAGGGGTCATTGTCCTTCACTAGAACTGAGCAAGTTCAAACTGAGGGGAGTTTTTCAGCCTGTGGAAGGTCCAGGCCTTGGTGCTGTTGAAAGCAGTTTCCAAGGGAAAGCAAACCAAGCAGCTAGGCTTGCATTTTCGGCCATGGAATGCAAGCTATCCATACCTGCATCCATACCTTTTATTTCTTAATTTAAATGGAAGACTGTGGTTATAACATTTTTGTTAGCTGTGCAATAGCTGGCTTCTGTGTAAGGTAGTTTGTGTGTAGTGATAGAAACACACCTTCAAAAATGTCCTGGTGCTGGAAAAAAATTCTTTATACTTCAATTCCAGTTCTCTTCTGAAAAAGAAGCATGCTTTCCCCAATAATTGTTTTTGTCACCATTCAGTGTTGTTTTTTGTTTTTTTTTTTCAGAAGGAAATTAGTAAATACCTTGAAATAAGTAAGTTTGGAACCCACTGAGGAATCAAAATTGCCTGATACAAGGGTGAGACATGTAATCATGCCGCGGTAAAATATTCAGAAATAATGGAATAAATGTATGGGGAAAAAACTGATCTGTTATTAATTACATTTTTCACAGACATTTCCGTAATATGATGCAATCAGCACTAATTTTGAGTAGGTATTACCAATTTGTTATAAATGTTATATGCATAAATATATTGGTACAGTTTCAAAAGCAAAACTGCAGAAAAATCCTAATTGTGGTGAAGCTTTACAGTTATGTCTTTATGTAAGATAGATTTCAGCTACATTCTTAAAAAATCAGGACCAATTTAGGGTAATACCTCTTTTTAAGGGAAATTAAGAATGCATATTTATACCTTGTTTATTTATTCCAGATAAACTTCAATACTTCCTTTCTGTATTCTCATGGAAATAAATAAACATGATACACATAGAATAATAATCTCCTGCTTTCAGACTATCCGTAGAGGAATGTAAATTTAAAATAAATTCACCAAATTCATGTGCTAGATAAATTCAGTAGGATGTCAAAGAGCAAATTCTCAAAATACTGGTGAAAATAAGAACTTAGTGACAGAGTGGATTAATTTTTGTACAAGGGACAAAGCCCTGACTGACAAAAAAGAAAAACTAACATTTCCTTATTCTCTCTCTCCATCCTTCGCCCCACAGGTCTGTGTGTCTCATATGTGCTTACATTCATAGGAGTAGAGGGACTGTGTAGTCTGGGATAAGTTTCTTGTTTCATCTAGGCCATGGATTAAAAGAAAGATGAAGTTCATAGCAGAGATTCCTTGGAAAGCACAGATTCCACATGTGATAGTGTAACTGTCTCATGGTGCATGACCAGCTGATGTTGTCATAGATGTTCCTGCATGTTGCTTGTGCAGAAGTACACACAAGACACAGACACACACACAGACACACAGAGAGTTGCATACCCTGCCACATTTTCTGAATGCAGAGTGTGCAGCAGCCCCAAGGGCAGCCCCAGGGAGTGCATCATTTAACCAAACAGCCTTGGGCTTGACCTCAGTGGCTGGGGCCATGTCAGGCAGCCTCAGGGAGAGGCATAAGTGCAGAAAGAGAAGCGGAGGTGAGCAGGGTCATCAAACTGTGGCTCCCTGTCAGCAGCAGGGCTGAAGACAGGAGTTGCAGGTGGCTCCAGGGAAAGTCACATCTACGATCTCCCTGTAGTGATATCAGAGCATATGAAGTGAGGCAGGGAGCTGCTTTTTCTTATCTATGCATCTTTGGATTTTTATTCCTGACAATTGTACAGGATCTGCTGTGGTAAACATGCATTGTCAATTACTAGGCACTGCTTTGGGACTGCAAGGGGTCATCTCAGTACCGTGTCACATTTTAGGGCTTATCTACACAGCAGTGCCTGAGTACACAGGCACTCAAATGGGCTTGGGTAGCCTGTGTGGGACTTATGATACTGCTGAGGTACCTGTGCTATTTATTTCAAACTAGCTTGAGTGGAAATGAGCTTTCATTAAAGCACTGCGTGCTGAGGGGTTTATATTGTTAGCTTGGCAATGAAACTGCTTTCTTTCTTTCCTCCCTCAGAAAAACCCTAACAACTAACCATCGATTGACAATAGAGTTCCTGATTCAAGCTCCCAGAAAAAGCTGCCTTTATAAGTGAAATATGTGGACCTCTAAGAGAACAGTGTTTACAAAAGCACAGAGATTATTTAACAAGGAGTAGAGTTTTTATGTGTAATCTTGGGCACTGTGCTTTTCATACCTGGGAAACAGCATGAGTGGAATCTATTTAACTATGTAGAAATCACTGCAAACCAGAAGCTTTTACCCTTACATGTTTGGTGTAGTATCTCTTTGCATTTAAATTCTTTCAGATGTCATTATGTTTGCTCAGTATATATTGAGCAGAACAGTGATTGGGTCAATGGTTTCATACATGCTAGTGCTTCTATGTATATGTTATGGAGTGAAGTATATTCTCATGTTACTTTAATCAAAGCAGAGAGCAAGTTATGTTACTTTATTTCCTGTCCGTGTGGTGTTTAATTATTAGTAGGACTATGAAAGTTTACTGTCTTCATAGAATGAGTGTAAAACCATTGGTGGGAAAAAAATATTTCAACTTGGCCAGGAATCTTATATCTACAGTATATATTTTTTCTTTATTCTCTGCATTTTCTAACACCACTGTCTTTAGATTTTTAGGTTAAATTATGTTGGACTAAGGTTTTATTCTGGCTCATGTTATCCTTTATGAGGAGCATTGTGCAGTAGGTTCCTTAGCAGGCCAAGGATCGCTTGCAGTGTATTTGAAGTACTGGTCTGTTGCAGCAAGGCAAGAGGAGAAAACACCTCAAGTATTCTTTCCTTAGTTCCTACCCTCCCTTTTTTCTTTCTTCCCTGCTGCTAATCCTTTGAGCTTTGACACCTGAGCTCAGAACTGAGAAGTATAGTTGTTGACCAAGTGTGGAAGAAAACAAGTCCCAATCCATTTGTTCATACAAAGTCTAATTTATATGAGGAAAAGTTGTTTTGAATTGACAGTTTTCATTTACCTTTTATTCCTAGTGCCATTGAGAGCCTCTGTGTTCTGTGATAAAGCTGGCTAAGAGACTTGAAGCATTTGCCATGTTGTCAGCAAGCATTTGGAAACACATTTGTAACTGCGTTGGCCCTGGCAGACGAATGCATTGAGTCTAACTTCTGCTCAAGTGCTGAACTAAACCATTACTTAACAGGCAGCTCTTGGAGGGATTGGAAAGGTGTGCTGATGGACTGCTACAAAAGCAAATACCCTCTGACAAGGTCCCAGTGGTGGCTCACAGAAGTGTTATGAGACTGCTTGACGTGCAGCTAAGAACTGCAGCCCTGCATCACATAATTGAGCACATCTGTGATTCATCTTTCCAAGTAGATCTAAAAACTTAGAACTACTAGTTGGAAACCTAATTGTGAATTACTGACCAAGAATTAGTGAATCATTCATATGTTGAAATACTATATCACTCATATGACATCCTCCCACCATGTTTGTTCAAATTGGAGGGAAGGGAGGAATTAAAAGGGATTTTGAGTTAAGACAGCAGCAAATAACAAAGTCTTGCATTAAAAGTTATTAAAACAATGAACAAGGATTCAAATTAACTATCTAATTAGTTCTTGGATTTCACTGCTGGGTACTATACAGAAAATCTAAGGTGTAGTTAGAATATTAGATTGCCAGCTTAATTGTGCAGTATAATTTTGAAGCAGTATATAATGAGAATTCAAGCCAACAATTAATTCAGTAGTTCAGCTGGTAGAATTCTTGGGTCGCAGCCAGCTTTGCTTGTAACCTCAGTTACATCCTTTCTTTCCATTCCCACCTTTCTCCTGAGAACAGTCAGCTTGCTTTTCTACGAGTTATTTTAAAAGGAAATTATTGTGAAATATTGTAAGTTAGATAACTTGAAAATCCAATGCCATTCACGAACAAAGATTGAGTATTTCATGAGACAAGAATAAAGGAAGTGCAATATGTTAATAAATTATTTAGATAAAGTAAAACACTTCAATCGAAATGGTATGCTCTGCTAAGAAAGGATGTTTTTCTGAGTTATATTTAACAACTACATAAAGCTGTACTGAAAAAGCCTTTTGAAGCCTTCTTTATTCTCTTTATGTCATGACTGTAGAATCCTTTGCTGTTTTTCAGACTGAAGTATTGATCCTGAAGTGTGTGCATGTAAACAAAAAATGTAATAAGTACTCTGCATATTCTACAGTGCTCATAAATTTGCTTCTGTTGGTTTCCAAATGACTGGCAGGCAGCAACCTTATCTCCTGATACCCTTCTAATGTATTTTAGACCTGTGTTCTTTGAGGAGGAATGGTAGAAGACATTTATATGTAAAATGTACATAAAATTAATCACATATTCGGGAATTACTTCTAATTCAAGTCTCATTTACTTTTGTATAAAGATGAACAGAATTGCCAAGTCTACAAACTGTTTTCTTATTTGAGAAACACTGAAGGGTACTTCACTTTGCTGTAATTACTTAAGAGAATAAGCCAGTGCTGAGGCAATTTAAATTATCAATTTATATTGCATACAACTTTAAATCCAAGTGACTGCCTCTGAGAGCTAGAATTTAGGAATGGTAGTAGAATTATGATTTAGGATTTTTCAGTTCTTTTTAGGACTCTCTATATGGAATTTTAAGTCTTCGTTCCATTTATAAACCTTGTGGTTTTCCCAGTCCCAAAATACATATTTTCATTACTTTATTGGATGGCCTAGTTAAGGAGGCAAATGCATGTTCAAAGAAGAAGTTGAGGAGAAACTGTCACTTTAAACAAAGAAGCTCATTTACTAACTCATCCTTTCCAATTTTTGGTAGTACTTTCAATAAACATGCTTTATGTTATAGGAGTCACAGTGCTGAAGTGCCTTTTTAGAAATCAGAGCACTGTGCTGCGTGTCATTAAGACATGCTGTAATATTTTCTGTTACCTTTAAAACTGCCTTGTGCTAATGCAATTTGTCCTGAAGAAATGAGTTCAGGCAGTCCCGTTACAGTTTAGTATTGCATATTAGCAAAATAGTTGGATAGGTGGCTTTGTAAATAAGTAAGACAGACACCATAAACAGCAAGCAGTGAAAGATATTTACAAAAAATCAAAACGGGAAATTGCTTTAAAAATATGGAATCACCTGGGAATTCACCAGGTGTAAACAGGCTTGGGACAGGAGAAGAAGTAAATTTTAACACTAATGGAAAAGCTGCCAGGATGCAAATTCTCCAGCCTTCTTCCACATTTAATTGGTTAGTCCTGAGGTATTCTACAAGCTGCCTACATACTTTGTCTAAAATTAGTTTACTTCCCCACCTTGTTCTTTGTTTACCTATGGAAGAGACAGGAAGGGGAAAAAATGTGGAGCAGTAGCTTCCCACTGCAGATGTCAAAGGTACACCAAACTGCCCTGTTCTAGGACAGACCAAAAACCTCATGGGTATGTTGCCTTCTGACAGTGAAAAAAAACCAAAACAACCAAACAAACCCAAATGAATGTAATTAAAAGATAATAGAATGCAAGTGTGTGTTTCTCTTAGTATTATCCAGCAATGACAGATGAATTCTGAGACAAAGCTGAGATACTTATTTTTGAAGCAGTTGCAAACTATTTTCAGCAGGAAGGTTCACATCCTATTAACATTGTCACTACCCAAACAAATGTTAAGCTTTTAAAGCTTAGATTTCCGCTCTCCCAGAAGATAGTTCAACCTGTCACTTGGATTGAATCCAAAAGTCTTTGCTGCTGGCATTATCACGGTGACACCCAAAATTTTTCAGTGCTATGCAAACAAACACACACACTTGGCTTCTCCAGAAGGCTTGCGGTGTCACAAGTGGTAAAATCTCACTTTTGAAAGCCGTAGGAGAGTTGATTTACTTTGTGTGGCTGCCATTGCATTGTTGCTAATACTGCAGTGTCCTGAAGAGCTAGTTCAAGATTTGTCCTATAAAACATGCTATTCACTGATGTAGAAGTATTTTTGTTGGCTATACCAGAGTAGCTGGTCTCAGATATTGCTCCACACCCTCAGAATTTGGGCTCAAAAATTAAGGTATTTTCCTAGATTTAGTAGCAATTCCTTATCGTTCATAAAATCTGCTAACAAATTGTACTATAAATGGCAAATTATGCAGGCTGCATACATTAATAGTTCTTCTTTTAAGATTTGAGTTCAGTTTTGGAAACTAAGGTCTTGGCTGTTGTCTCTTTCACTGTAACTTGTGAAATACAGCTTTATTATTCTAAGCAGGTCTTTCTTCTCTGGTTTTGTTTTGGGTTTTTTTTTTCCCTAATAATAATTAAAATTTCCAGCAGTCATGAAATACGTAGTAATGCAGCATTTTGATTGTAGATCCAGGTACTGTGGTTGCTCTTTTGTGCCTCTTCCTTGAAGGAATTTATTATTTGGACAACAAGGGGTGTGAGCTGCTGATCGTGCTGTTGCACTTGCAGCTTTTGAGGGGCTCTTCCCTTCAAGGAGACTCTGTTCCCAGTGATGTGCTTCATAACCTGCTATTGATTAAGCAATCTAAATCCCATTTCAGTCCACACAGATGTGCTGCAGAAAATAAAAGGAAAAGCCAGCATTTCAAGTAATAGTTTAACAGGCTCAGCCTGGAAAGCCCATTTTCTGTTAGAATAGATGCAGTTCAGCCTAAGACAGAGCTATAGTTTTGGATGGAGAGATATATGAAATTTTTACAGATATATCAAGCTTGAAGGAAGAAATGCATAATCAGTCTTCTTAGTTCATAATGGAAAGTACAAGTCAGGGTTGCAGGTGGGGTTATATCAGAGAAGACCTCATATCAGAATAACCTTCCTGAAAAGAATAGCTGGTTTGTTTGCCTTTTTATTGTTGTTTTCATGACATGGTTTTTCTCAGAATCCAGAATGGTGAGTTTCTCTTAGAAAATGTGCTTGAAAGTGTTGTCTCAAGAGTGATATAAAACTGTTTGGTCTCCCCAGAAATTTTACCCTTTCAAAGTATGGTCCTGGAGTAAGCATTAAAGTTGTTTAGGGTTTTTCAGACTGGTTTTTAGTGGTTACTTTTTCAGTGGTACCTTTTACCACTTAACCTTTTAGTGGTTACCTTTTTAGTGGTTATTCTTTGCTACTTATTGGCATGTTATGCCAGCACTGGGAATCTCCCGGAATTGGTCAGATGTAGTTGATGTATCTGCTGCCTGTGTGATGTACCTTCTCTGTGGTTTCAGAAGGCATTTTTCAGCATCTAGAAATTAGAAAATTGTTCCTGTGTAGCATTAGTAGATTTGGCAAGTGCATTTTTGCCACAGAAGCAGCTTTAATAGTTTATTAATAAATGCATTTTTTATGCTTTTCTCATAACCTACTATCATGCCATTGTCATATTCTTGGCATAATTAGTGTATTTGTAGTGCAAACACCCTCTGATGATTTAGAGTGTCATTTTTGAAGGCCAGGAAGCAAGTAATATTTCATGGGCTAATTGTTTCATTTTCTCTACCAAATTTAAAATTTTGTGTTGCCATTAAGTTTACACTTCTCATTCAGAGTGTTAGGAGAAATCGCTTTTCCTATGATAATTCTGAATATTATTGAGATGCCTTTACCTTCTATCCCCATTCACATGAATTTGGAGTTCAGCTCTTTCTGCTGCCTGTACAAGGACTTGGAATTGAGACACTGAGAAGAAAGATCTGAACTAGAGTGTAAATTCCTCCCACCCTCTTTCAGAAGAGATCAGGGTAAAGGACAAATACAGAAAATTCTATTGAACCTGTAAATCATTAATATGCTCTTACTTGGTAAGCGTGAGTATGGTCTTACTCACTCTTAACAGTGATGCCTACAGATAAAGCATAAAAAAGATGACTGAAGAATGGAGGTCACAGAGGTGACATTATCATCTGGCTGTAATGAAAGATGGGAAATTCACAAAGTAAAGAATTTGAACATCGAAAATAATCACACTATAGAATTATTTTTATAGCAGGTATTGAAGTTAAAGTTTCAAAAAAGGTGTTGCAAGCATTTCCTTATTTTATATATGACGTGCTTTTCGGCTTTTAGCAAATTTTAAAAACTCAATGTTAAAATTGGCATATTTGAAACACACTGTCTTTCAGAAATAAAAAGGAAATACTTCACTTCCAAAACTATAAAGCACTGAGTGATCATTTCTTTCAAAATATTGCTCTCTCCAGCTGTTAGTAAATCTATTTACATGATCTCTGTGATACCTTAAGGTCCATTGATTATATAAATTTTATCTTAGTGTTGCTTTGTAAATTAATATTGGGTTTATGTACTATCATTATTCTGTTCTTTAGCGAGCAGTGTCAAGGAATATTTACATTTTCAAGTTCTTTTGCTTGATATTGTTAAGATGTGAGGGGGTCTAATCAGAGATGATTTTATATACTTGGGAGTAAATGCCTGTTTGTTTTGATTATGACATCTATAACACTGTGTTTCCAGTAGCACAATTTGAGTTGTCTAAACATAAATGGGTTCTATTAAAAACAAATTGGTTCCGTTGTACTTATATCTCAACCTCTATGGCAACATCACAAACCACTTTTAGAGGTTGTGAACTGGTCTTTTCCAGTCTATGTAAGGTTTACTGCAAATGAAATGCCAAGCTTGATGGCCAGCACGTGGTGCCCAGAACAAGGTTGCTGCCTATTATGTGTAGGGCTCTTTTCCAGATGATAAAAATCTGCATGTTCTTAGAAAACAAAATCCTGCTTGTAGTTATAATGCCTTTTAACTCTGTCTTTTCTAGGGCTTTTATATCTCTGGTAGAAATTGTAAAGATCAGCTGTTAAGTGGATCAAAGTCACACCTGCTGGGACTTAGCTGGTAGGCTGGTTGAGGGAATGCAGACTTATGATTTCATATTCTTTGAAGGTGCTTAGGAAACTCCAGGAAATATTTTTTTTTTTCAAGATGAGGTTGTACAGTCTTAGAAATGCAGTTAAATAACGTTTATTTCTCCCAAGTTTGTATAGGTATTTTAATAGTCAATATAGATATTAATATTTTTCAATAGCATATTTAAATATTTATGTATCTGATACATAAGACAATTCTAAATTTATCTGAAATAGCTGAATCTGTACATTTGTAAGGCAGGATGAATGAAACATTTCTGCGCCACAGACTGACTTTTTCTTCCACAACCTGCTCCAATTCAAAGTTAAGTGACCCCACATTACTGAAGCTTATTAACCAAGATGTTACTGGTTCTAGAAACTGAAATTATTCAGCTCAAAGTCTTCCAGGTCAAAATGACATTCAATTACCTTACACATTGTTAGAAGTTATATTAATAACAGTTAAAAATTCTAAGATAAACTGTCACTTCTTTAAGTGTGCCAAAATTTGCAAATGCAATTTTTTTGGTAAGAAGTAGTTTACACTATCTGAAATCCAGCCCACTTAAATACACCTGTAAAATATAAATACACATTGTCTTTGTTTATATATTTTAATGTGTACGTATGTATATATTTGTAGTCTAGAGTATTTACACATATAAAAATAATATGAAATAATGTAAAAATAATTGCATAGACAAAATAAAATTGCCTACATACATCCCTATGTTAGTATTTAAGTAAGCTGTATATTTAAAGCCATAGAATTGTACATATTCTGTTGTAAATTGTTTCTTCTTGCAGACAATTACACAGAAATGATAATGTGTATTTTAGCTTCCCTGACAAGTACTAGTATGGCTTAGCATTATGTGTGGGCCCATTCAGCTATACATGTGTGTGTGTATTTATTAGTATAAAAATGCCTTTCTGTAATAGTGAAGTTTCAAAGGTTAATTTACAAACTCTTACTATTATTAACTTGTCCAATTTTCTGCTTAATATATCACTTTCTTGGTAAATGCTAGCAGAATCTGTACTGTGTATCATTAAATATACAGAAGCCGTGATGTTGCTCCGTAAATGTCATTTATCTTTTCCCCTTTGGAATCTTAGTATCACATTATTATAGCTTCTGTTCAGTCTCCTCAGCCTAAAGTATGAATAAATAATGGCTTGAATTGTGTTCAGTAACATTTCCATGACTACTCTTAATGTTTAGGGCCCTTCAAGGTGAACATCGGGCTATCCATGGTTCAGCTCACTTTTATATTGCTACTGTGGTGATACAAAGGCCAGTTACACTTTCTCCTGAAAATTAATTACTGAATATTGCAGTCTATGGAAGTCGGTTTTTTCCCCAGACATAAAGTTTTCAATATCATGATATTTGTCAACATCATCACTTCTTCTAGAAAAATGGGCTGTGGTGCTAGCAGACAAAATGAGTTTAGAGGTTTCGTGTAAACTATATTTTATATTTGAAGTGTCCAGACTGATTCCTGTTTGATTTGGGAGTAAAAATATGAAAATGTCAGAAAGGCTGGGGAGTTTGCTTTACTGAGTGATGGCATTGCCACAGCTTAGCAGTTCAGTAATAAAAGCCCTCAGCCTGCTTCTCCATCAGCTCCTAAGTCCAACTGAAGAACAGCAGCGTTTTAAAATGGTGTACCTCCCAAGATGCATAGCAGCAATATTGCTCCATGATGAAAGAGTCCCTGAATATATCTGAATATAGATAATGACTTGATTTCTTTGTTGAGGTGATAATCTGCTCAAAGACTTGTACAGTTTATTACCTCTAAATTATATTGTATTAGGTTATTCCCTGAAAACAGGACATATGCTAACAGATGAAACCAGGAGATAGAATCTCAAATTGGTTTATGGTACTCTGCTTAGCACAGCTGGGTGATACAGTCATATTTCCTACCCTGCTTGACACAGATGCCTTGTGATACACTTCTTAGGGGATTTTATTTTCTTTCTACCTCTTCATCTTTCAAATGAAATTTAATGGGCTTTATCCTAGTCAAAGCTTCACCTGTTTATCTCCACCACAGTGGCCCTTTGGTGGGGTTCACATGAAAAGCAAGAGAGAACGATTAAAAAATAATTAAAGGGGGAAAAAAGGCTTGAAGTCTTTTCATATATGAAACTTCAAGCTTTTATGTTCATAGTGAAAAAACAATGTTTCTGTGTAATTCCATTTCTTCTGCATTTAGTACAAAGAGAAAGAAGTAATTGCCTTGCTTGTAGAGCTGCTTTGTTCATTTTGCTATGTAAAATTGATGGTTTGAAATTTTTATAGAACTGGTACTTCTAAGAGTATAATTTTTCATTTCGCCCTTTCTATTATCTCAAATAACATACATTTTGTGTTACTACATTTTGCTCTGTTTATTCTTCACACTCTTGGTTTTGCACAATTCAGTAGCTCTGAAAAATAGCACTGATGTATTCTTAAAAACAATAACAGTGCTAGGTGAGTGTTCTTTAGAAAAATAAACTTTCCTTTGTCAGTTTAAAACTCTGCTGGAATAAATGTAAAGCTGTGTATTTTAACTATGTGGTATTGTAAAAATGATGGAATGCACAGTAAAATTGCAAATTAGCGCTGGATGAGACCCAGACCCTGATACAGTAAAGGAAGATTAGAAATGATTTGTTGATCTCTGTGGGGAGGTGTGCCAGATGTCCCTCTGTTCAAACAGTCCCGGGTGATTAACCCCTGAAGCGATACTCTTTGTAGCTGAGGAGAGCCCCTTGCTGCTCTCAGCATCACGTTAGTCATTGCCTCAGGTGTAAAAGATACTGCCCTCACAAAAGAGAACTTCCCACAAAATGTATCACGGGCAAAAACATCAGGTTTTGGTGAAGGGCATAGCTTTCTATAGGCTCAAGTGCCTTACTTCCAGACTTTGTAATGGTGCAGTCCAAGACAATCATGTAATGCAGTTTTACCATAGTAGATCTGCATTTTGTTGGCTAATGGGCCAACTGCATCAGAAGCAGAACCATTTGCAACTAAGAGAGGGCAATTTTGAACACATTAAAAATTAAGTTTCTCTAACATGTCTTTACATGGATGTGCTTGTATGCATACACATCAAATGTATGTAGCTTTTTCACAGAGTAGAAAAATTACCTTGAAGTAGTGTTGAGATTGTGCATTACTGATTTCAAGGAAGGGAAGTGTCACAGCAAAGACCTAGGCATGCTGCTGGTGTAAATTGGTTAAACCTGGTAAAGTCAGATGGTAGGCTGTCTTTATGAGCTGGCTTTAGTTTTGTCCTCTTGCTTTGTACAGCTCACTGAAGACAGTAGTTGCATGGGCAAAGTTTTTCTCAGTAATTAATAAATCACCATCTATTTTTGTAGTTTGCAGAGTGAAAGACTTGCTTCCTTGTGTAATTTTTTAAAATTTTATCATACTATATAAGTGAACATGAACAGCTAATAATGTCTTTGCTATCTTAGTCTGCAGGATACAAATACCCACTGAATATGGATGGTTTGGAATTCTGGATATGCCAGTGAGAGACTCACCTGCTTAACCCCTGAGTTTAGCTGGCATACTATCCTCCTCTTCAGTACAGCCGAGCAGTTCTTTTTAAGTGTTGTATGTCTGACTCTTCATTGCAAGTAGTCTTTACCTGAAAACATTGTGTATCTTAGTTAAGGTAGTTATTTGACTGGCTGAAAAATGAGTGCCTTCACTTTGCTGTGGTTCCAAGGCAAAAGTGCTTCGGTGCGGATTAGCTGCATCCCAACAGGAATCATGATTGCAAAGTGCCTTTTTACAGAACAGGAGCTATTGTGCAGAGGGCACAAGGGCAAGTGGAGACAAGTGCAGTGTGTCTTTCCTGATGCTCAGTTTCCTGAGGAGGTGTACCAAAGCGTGTGTACGCTTTTCCCTTTGTGGCAGTTGTTAGGAGGCTGTGCCCCACGGTCAGCGTCTGGAGTCCCTCATGCTGCACAAATATTCATTATGGCTCTTCCAGAGATCATGAGTGGCAATGACTTGGACCTAAGCCGAGTTGACATTTTGACCCAGATTTAGCTGATTAGGGAAATATTTCCATTTCAAATTTGGCATGTGCTGTAGGCTACCAGGAAACTAGGGCACAGATTCCCAGAGGGTGGGGGTTTTGAATTGGATGTGTGTTCAAATGTATGCTTATGTAACTAAGGCACTGCTAAATTACACACCCCTTCGTGCTTGGCTATTAAATAATCAAAAGAAGACATCGCTCCCTCGTTCTATTCTTATTTTCCCTGCCAAATTTGAAAATTTTGCATGAGTAACAATTTGTGACCAGCATTATAGTTGTGATTTTTCAATGCCTAGAGGTTAGTGTGTTTGGAGACACAGTAATGTTTGCAAAGTTCTTTATGGATAGTAAAGGGTGGAGCTATGGTAATTGTCAACCCATCTTAGTCAGGTAAGCATGAAATTTCCTCAGCATCTGTGAGTTTTGGGACAGGACAGCATGACTAAAGGTCAGGAAAGTGCTTCCAAAAGTGGGGTTGTACTGCCTTGGCAACTTTATTGCTGCATAGGTTAATGATTAAAAAACTCTGTGGTTAGAAACAATAGTTCTTCTTGTAAAAATTAATCAGGGCTTTGTGTGTAGCTCTTGTGTAGGAATGTAAATGCTTGAAATACTGTTTGCATTATATTTCCTAGCTGTTTGGTGTAAACAATTGTTGTAGTACAAGGTAGCTTTTGGCTACCAGCTGCTTGCTTGGTTTTGTAAGGATTTGTCTGCAAGAAAACAGAACAAAAAGGCGTCTTTATTAAAGAATATAATGACCAAATTGTTTAGCTCATCCCAGCTTAAATAATTGTCAGCTTAACAAATTAGTCTAATTAGGCTAGCAGCATAATATATAATAAATATGATACCCTGAGAAGCTTCTGTGGAAGTATTTGTTTTAGTTTTTGTACCATTTAATTGCTAAAAGCTCCCTTCTCTTCTTTGGAAAAAAAATGACATTTTTGTTGCATAAATATTTTTTGTTGCATATAAATGATAAATGATATTTTTGTTGCATGTAAAATATAGACATGATGGACTTGGAAGAAAAAATATTAAGATATAATGTGATCTGTTGTTTCAAATTGAATAACTTTTTTTTTAAAGTGATTTTATTGTAAATACCTCACAAACTGTCAGCATTGGAAAAATAATTAAACCAAAAGAACATGACAGTGTTTTAATATATCTTTGTTCTTTAGATTTATCTTGCTTCCATAACGTTAAGCTTTCTGTCCTTTCAAGTAATTCAGCAAGATTGAGGTATTTTTATTCCTGCATCACTGTTTGGCTGGCTTCCTATAAGGCCTTTGTGCATTTTTTGTAGTTCTTTATCCAGTCATCCATCTCTAGACTATAATACAGCAGTAACTATTCCAATATTGAAGCTTGAATAAAACTTCCCATTATATCAGTTTTTATTATTTTTTTAATCCAAGATTGTCCTGCAATAAAATTACCTCTGAAACTGTAAATGATACATCATGGCCAAAGTTTCCTTTCTGGATAAAGTATATTTAAGGAAAATGGTTTTAACAAGGAATCCTGAAGCACAAGGGTACCTTGTACCTGCCTTTTTTTTTACCACTTTTCTTACCTGGTACCTTGGCTGAAATCACACTGTTTAGCAGATATGTTCTTGTATCTAGAAATGTGCTGCCAAAAATGAATGTTTATAAACTGGTTTATAACTGGTTTATCAACTGGTCATTTGGAAATTTTTACTTCTGAAATTAGAATTAGTAGTGGTGAATCTGTGGGTGCCACTCATGTGTGTGCAGCTTGGTTGTTCTGTTTAAAGGCTCCTATGTTTTAAGCAGCTCTGCTACTTGTAGCAGAATTTGTTTTTCAGGGTGAACTAGAAGTGTAAAGTAAAACAATAGAAAAATTTTTCTCTACTGCTAAAGAAATTGAAAATATTTTTACTTCTTTGTTCCCTGTTTCTGGGGAGTCTCTCCTTTTGAGATGTAGAACAAACATCATTTATATGAGGAGAACATTTATAGACAGGGAACCAGGTGTCACGGTTGAAAGCTCCTCTCAAGAAAGCAGCAGTGGCAGTTTCAGAGGTATAGCCTGTAGTCATAAAATTCACACCTGCATGTGAGAGTATGTATTTACTCTAGCAGCCCCTACAATGTGGTAAATAGCTTTGGAAATTACATGCAGAAGTTATTCCACAGAAATGTTGAAAATTAATTTGAGTGTTGTGGCTGCTTCATGAGATTTACTTCCCCTCCCCCTCTGCACTTAGTTAAATTCACAGTTTTCTTCAGTTCAGTATAAGTTTCAATCTGTGCTAGAGTTTGATTCACCATCTTTGCTCGCTCTGCAATCATGCAAACCTTTAAATCATGTGAGTGGCATTGTACTGCACATCTTTGGGTTTCCTCCTTTTCCAGCAAGCTTGATCACGGGATAGCGGACATCAGTGGCATACTTGGCAAAATGAGAGACTTTCTTATTTCAGTTACAGCATCTCTGTTCAATTGTGATGCTGTGCAGGCAGCTAAAGGGGTGGAGGAGCACCAGGAAGCTCTGCTGGGATTAAAGGAATTGGTCTTTATGCAGACCAGTGTGTTGCAAGGGTCGTTGGTTGCAGTGGCTGGTGTTCGCATTTTGGCAGGAGCCACCACAATGTGGTCGCTATCCTTCACAGTTGGAAAATGTCCTTTCCCCTCCTCTTTCCTCTGGCAAACATTCTTGTTCTCCTCCAAGTGCCTCTGTGTCCATACTACACTGATCCCTTTTGCTATGGCTCACTTGCCATCCTAGTGCCTTTGCAAGAAAAGGAGACACGACGTTAGCAAGAAAGTCAGTGTCCTAACCTAGCAGTAAAATAGCATATTTGGGAAGACTTTAAAAACTCTCTAAATTCCTGTGCAAGCAGGATGTTTGGTCTTTGAAGAACAAGTTCTTGCATTGTAGCGGCTGTACCTGTATTTTACTTTTTAAAATTATTACTAATTTCTCTTCCCCACTCAAAGAGTCTTTACAGTCTGCTTTCCCTTCCTTAGGTCCTGATCTGCTTTCCTCTGTTCCACTTAGACTGTAACACCATGACATGACGCGTTTTGACCTGCAGAGTGTGTCAGAGAGTTTCAGAAACAGAAAGGAAGCATGTACTCCAGTCCTGGTATTATATTTTTCAGTGCTTGAGAAAGCCCTTAATGTGGGTTTCTTTGCAAAATGGGATTGGGGACAGTTATTTCTTCTTCCAGTACAGGCTGATGGTTTGTGACTGTGATCTTCTTTTCTCCAGTTTTGCTGGCAACTCACTTGGAAAAAATGCTGTTCAGATTAATTTGTTATGATTATGCTTATTTCTATTAAGGTATTTTTTTCCTACTTGTCATGTTCGGTTGAGAGAAAAAGAAAAAAAAAAAGAGTTAAGTATAATCAGTAGTTCTAATAGACTGGCAAAAAACCCTGCAGACATTAGTGCTGCAGGAAGATGCAGCTATGTGCTGGAGGAAACTGAAGGGAAGCCAGAACGTTTAGCAAGGAAGCTGATAAAAAAATGAAGAAATTGGAGGTTAGAATCTAAATCGGATCAGTTATAGGTTTTGCACCAGAGAGAGTCTAAGAGCAGTATCTCAGAAAGCTTTCACTGGGGAGTGAGGAGAGGTTTGCCATCCCCAGCCCTTCTGATAAAGTGACATTAAGTCTGGGTAAGGTATGTGAAGCCTGAAAAGAAGGGAATTCTCAGCATTACCAAGAGCTGAGACATAAATTTGTGGACAAAGCATTAATACTGTAAATACTGATGACATGAAAGTTGCAGAAAACCAAGGGAAGGAGGGAGGAAAGGAGGAATGGAAGGAGAGATGGGCAATTTATGAGAGATATTGGTGTAGAGCCAGCTTTAGGAAATGTGTCCAGAGCTAAGAGTCAGGTAAGGAGCCTTGTTTTTTCCATTATAATATGGATATGGAATTTGAGGCATTTCTACTGGCCATTGTAATTGCATTGGTGTGTTTCATTACTTTTAAATGTTTTAGTATTTGAGTACTAAGTGATTTGTAGAATTGACAGCAGCTATAGTGAAAATGTAAATAATGTAAATACAATTGGCACAAAATCCAGCTAGCCTGTTGGATTCTGTTCTCAGAGGGAAAAGTACTCAGAAACTGAACTAATTCACATATATCTAGTCTGGCTTCATTTTGTCTTTTAATGAGATGGTTCTCAGGATATATAAAGAGAGTGGAGAAATACGGAGGAAACTAAGATTAATAGCCAATAGTTTGGCTGTGCTCAGAGCTTGAGTTTCTATTTCAGTTAATGTATCTACATCATTAAGAGGGCCTTAAATGAGTAAAATAAGGGGAAAGACAGCCATTGTCTACCTACTGTTTACATTGGAAGAAGTCTGCAGACTAGTTTGCTTGCAGGTGTTTTATTCAATTTATCAAGAAGTCTCTAGATTTGTTTTGCCTTTCTTCTTCATAGGTTTCCCCATTAAGTGTTTTGTTTGTAGGTTTGTTTCATGGGGTTTTTTTTTGTTTTTTATCACTAAAATGGAAGATCTAGGTCCTACTGTGGTTTTGTCCTTGTTTTTGCTTTTAAATTGTTGGAAAGATCACTGAGTTAGGATACCTTGTGCTCTACGAAAAATACTGCAGGAAAGGTCTAAATATAATTCTAGAGTACTGAATTCAGCAGGAAGGGGTGAGCTTCTTTATTAGTTACTAGGGGTCTTTTTTTAAAAAGAGCATGCTGCCCTCCACATATCTGAATCTGAGCAAGAGCTGAAAGCACAATCCCTTTAATACTCAACATTTGTCACACTAACCATCTCCAAAGTGCTGAAACCTGCCAAAGAAAATTGTACAAGCAAGTGCAGTGAACCGCCAAAATGTAAATGTACCTTTGAAAGATCTGCAGAGTTTTGATTTAAGAATTGGTTTAAGTTTTATTGATCTGAGATTCATTTAAGTTTTTAACATGCATTATAGACAGAGACAGTTTGCAGTATAAATTGGATATTTCTATTCCACCTTTGGTAAGTACAATTACTCTGCCTAGGGCAGTATTAATCCAGACTGCACTTTTTAAACAGTGAACAAACCAAACCCTGAATTATGGGAAATATAAATACCATAGTCAGTAAAAAGTTTTAGAAGCAGGAATAAATTAGTAACTCCAGCTAATTTATGTCATACTAGTACAGTTGTCAGTTTACATTCACCTGCTCTCAAATCTCTTACTCCAGTTTTTATAGAAATCAAAATACTACTCAAATATTGTACCAAATTACACGTTTGCACAATTTTGGAGAGCAGAAGCCTAGGTAAGGCAGAGACTAATTAAGCGATCTCTTTTGTCTCCTAGAAAATGTGTGTTTTATTGGTAGGTGGTTGAATGTGTTGTGGATTCTTATTCTACAACAGTCCTCGGATTTGAAGTTAATCTAATCCCTTTCCAATTATTCCAAATTAATCCTTTTCTGAATAATGGCATTTTAAAGACTCAGTTTGAGCCTTTGTGTTTCATCTAGGAGTTTAGCTAGCATGCTAGTTAACAGCACCAACAACTAGTTAATGAATGCTAATACCTCTTTTGAGACAAATAGCAGAAATTCCCTGTTTAGGGAGGGATTTTTCAAAGAATCTAGTCACTGACTGAAAAGAAAAGCAAGAGATTAAACATATGTTTTCTATGCAATGTCTGACTGGAATGAAGAAGCAGGTCTGGTTCTGGAGCTTTCTAGGACAAGGGTAGGGAATCTGGGCCAGGTGATTGGCACCTCACAAATGATATTAGACTGAAAGAGAGGAGGTGCTATTACGCATTGGTGCGCCAGGAGGGAGAGGAACTCGCAGCACGTGCTCTATCCTGATATTCAATAATTATCCATGTTAATTTCTCTGAAAAATGTAGTTTGTGATGAGCTGTGGTGTTTAGTATTTGAAATGAATTTCTGCATTGGTATAGGTTTTTACTTCTGTTGAGCTGTATGCAAGTAAACTTGCTCTTTAAATTGCACATTAGAATCATCATTGGTCTAGAAATCTAGATAATGGTGCCTCTCCTTTTTCTTTTTTTTTTAAATTTCTTATTTACTCTACCTCTTCTTTTGAAACTAACAAGTGTGCTCCGGAAAACAGATTTTTTTCTCTTATTTGCAAGGGATTTGAAAATGCTAGATCCAAGTGCATGTAGCTGTAATCAATATTCAGTACTGTTGTGGAAATCTACAAATCATGTTCATCTGAACAGAACAAATTTTCATCTGGAAGCCTCTAATCCCACTTCCAGTCTCTACCAGCCATGAATATGCCCACAGTCTGTATTTTACTGTTTGTCCATGAGGTGGCAAACACTGTTGATCCTTGGCTTGCCACAGAGAGATATAACATCTCAGAGTTGCTGATATTTTTTATGATCAGCGTGGTATTTGCAGCAACCTTTCTGATGTTTTGCAATAGAAGTGTTTTATATTTGCCAGTACATAGCAGCATCATGATTTCTCTTCTGAAAAAGCTGGTCTAAAGGGTTATGATCTCTTCTTTCTTTCCTCTGCTCCTTGCCAGGTTCTGGCTCAGCTGCAGTGGCAATTACTGCCAGTGATTTAAATGATGTAGTGCAGGGAGCAGGAAGGAGCTGGAACAGGGTGGAGCTAGAAGCACATTTCAGCAGACTTAAAAAAAAAAAATTCTGTTGTAAAAGAAATTACTCTGTGGATTTATACCTTAGTTTCCATGGGGAAAAAGTTTATCTCTTGATCAGTTCATTTTTTCCTCCTGCATGGACAGGGCACCTGGGCCTTCTGATTGAAGCTTGCAGGATTTAAGTCCTGGTAGCAAACAGCTAAGAACCAAACTGCTTTAGTTTTTAGGAGAAACTTCAGAAGTAGTTTCTGTGTTTTATATGTATATGAGGGTGCTTAGCTGTACTTCACAGATCTCCCCATCAGGATGTACACAAAAAAAAAAAACCTCTTTCAGTTTTTCACATTTTTAGAATTCAGAAATCTGTGGTGATTTTTCTTCACAGGTATTCAACTAACTATGAACTCTCTTAGATTCAGAATGTTAGTAAAACAAAGTATTCCTCTAATTAAGTTTAAACACTCAGGAGTCTCTGACATTTAGCGTACTTAACAGCATTTCTTTCATTTCTGTAATTTCAAGCAGGTCTGCTACTGGCAGATATGTGACCTTACCTTTATGTAAGGTCCATTTCTTCTTGTATTTGGTTTGTTAATTCCTTAAGAAGCTCCATATTGAAGAGTGTCAAGGTAATAAAGTGATATGTACCCTATAAAAATCAATAATTATAAAAGTAGACAATCACCTTCTTCCCAGATTCTCCTACTTACTAGCTCTGGGATACAGTGTTCTTCAGCTGAGTTCTGTACCGTTGCCTTTTATAAGGCAAAAATCAATAACCATGCTTAGCTATTTTATGGCAGTGTACATTTGCCAGATTCCTTATCTGTGTGCTACAAATGAGAAAATTGAGAGCAGCTGTGTGACTTGCTCGGAGTTGTACCTGAAATCTGGCAGTTCTGCACATTTCCTGACTTGAGTTGAAACCATTAGACCACTTTACCTCACTCTGGGGAATTGCCTAGAGACAATGGTGCTGATCACACAGAAAGAGAAGTTTTGGTGCTGGTATAATTGGATCAGAACTTTTCTCATGTTGCTTGGATTTTCTTCCACCTTGTTTGTCTTTAATGAGTCTTTGTGTTGATTGATAAGGAACATGTACCCAAAAGTTTATTGAAACAAAGGGCAGCTGCATTATGAAAAGAAGGAGAAAGCAAAAGGTGAAGCCAAAAGCCAAATTGCTTTGGTCAGGGCCATGATTTACTGCCTCTATTGATGTACAGGTATTTTGTGATTTTTGAAGACTGCATAAAAAAAAAAATTCTAGCGTTGGATGAGTAAAATTAAGGGGGAGGGAAGGGGGATTATTCACTTTATAATTTGTCTCATGAATAGAGAAGAAGTTCTTGTTTTTGAGGTGATATCATATTAGAGAAGGGCTCTTCACATACTATTGTTAGTAGCCCATATTTCATGGGGATCTTGAAGTCTTAACTTATTGACCATGGTTCTCTTAGCAAATAAAAATGAGCATTTTTTTCAGCGATTTCAAGTAAGTGCAGGGGAAGGGGGAAAAATTTGCAGCATTTAAGTGTTGTAGTTTGATGGTACTGTTTTACATTAAATTATGAAGATGTCTGTTTACTGCTTTCTTTTTATGGTCTTTATAGATAGATGTTTTCAGTGCATTGCTCTTCTCTAGTTGTGTCAAGTAGTTATAGTACTACCTATTAAATACCATGTTTATACAACAAGTAGCTTCAATAATGTTAAAATTTTATATTTGCTCAATGCAGAAGGGAGCTAATCTCTTAGGGTCTCATTTCCATAAAAAAAACCTAATCTCTGAGGGTGGGAAAAAATAAAGATTCTGACAGCTTTATTACCTTTGTTACTTATATTGTACATTTTATAAATCTGCTTTTCTGTAATAATTTGTGAGGGACCTTCTCTTAAAATGATTAAAGACTTTGCTTCTGAAAATGTTTCTACAGCCTTAAATTCTTGCAGTGCTAGAACGTGATTGCAACTTAATGATTCTTGCTGGGGAATAGAAAAGGAGATTGAGCCTGATCTGTCTAATCTGGATTTGAGCATGGTCAGATACTCCTACGACTTCCATCAAGTCACGGGGAAAAGCTCTAATGCTTCTTAAGAGGTTTATGCCTCTGGTCTTGCCTTTGACTATGACACTAGTTACAAAAACAAAGGTGTTTTTAATTTCTTGCCTTCCCAAAGAGAACTTTCTGTCCCGCACTTTTACATTGAGAAGAACATTGTGTCTCTTAAACAGAATAAAATTGCCATTTTTGCTGTTATTTTGCGAAACATGAAATATTCAATGAGCTTTTTCAGAAGACATTGGATCATGCTTTTTCTCCTTAGTAGCTGTGTTCTTAGTCAGCAGTTATGGCACTTGAATTCTGGGCTGTGGTTATGTCTTACATGGATGACTTCGGTTTGTTGGGAATAGAGTGTTCCCCACTGTTCTCTGTGTCAATCTATGACTAATACAGAAGAAAAACTGTTGAAAAATGTTCTCAAATTTACAATTTTGAGACCTCTAGTTCCTAGCTCCACAAATAATTTACCATCAATTACATTTTAAATTATCATCAGTTGGAAATAGGAAATGGAATTACTTCTGTGACAAACTGAAATGTTTGTTTCAAATGACTGCTTTATGGCTATGATAAATCTGCATCAGTCAAAAAACTCTATTTGCTCTGTCCGGAAAACCAGTTCCTCAGTGTAGTTATCAAAGAAAAAGAATCACTTTGTACATTGAACTCTTAGCATCATTCAGATAATTATCCTTGGTCGTTCTATTTGTGTGTTGGATGTGATATGATGCCCATCTGATTTAAGATTACTGTCTCTGTGAGGGTATGAGGAAATAAAAGGGAGAGTCTATTAAAACTTTTGTACATTTCATTGATTTTTATACTTGTTTTAAAAAGCTGTTCCTTTTATTTTAACCTTTCCATAAAGAAAAAAAGCCTACTTGCAGTCTCTTATTATCAGAAAACACATATTACAAATATGCCCCTTTGATTTGGCAATTCTGTTATAATGTATTTTTATTTTTGTTGCAGCCAATTCATCATTACATTGAAATAACAGAATATTTTACCTCCTGATGGCTGAGGCTATAGCTAAATGTTCAAGGTCACTCTGTCTTGGATAGATTTTATTTTTAACATACGTAGCATTTTCATTTAGCTAATCCATGATCAAGCAGTCTTTTTTTTTTCCCTTTAGTTTCTTTGATAAAGCTTGCCCAGGGACTCATTAAATCTTAATTCACAGCACAAACCTTAACTCAGCTCATTCCCTGTAGTGTAGCCTGTTGTCAATTCTGTGTAGATCTGTCCTTTTGTGAAGTAATTGCCTATCTTCTAGCCCCTTCAATACTCATGCTAGCCTGGGCATTTTCAGGGAGCACCATTCATACAAAGAATAAGATGTTAAAAAATACCAGAGATAAACAGTATACTTGACTCCTTGAGCTGTTTTAGAACTGAGTCGATCATGTAAAAGCTGTGCACAGCCTGTTCAGTGTGTTAAGCCTCTTACCAAGAGGTCCAGTCCAGGAAAAAAATGTAAGAACATACATAATCACTTAATTTTCAAAGCATGAATAATTTTATTGGTGTCAATGAGATTACCAATGCTTAATGTAGGTGGGCTTATGTCCTGCACCAGTGTGAAAGTTCAACAAACACTTCTGTTATTTTACAGCCAAAAATAGTCTCATAAATACAGTGATATTAAAAACTTCCCAAAAAAGTTGGGTTGGAGGAGTTCTTCCTGCATTTCAAGCACACTGAATTTCCTGCCTGATTTAGAAATATAGGAAGAAGGCCTTCTATGATAATCTGGTCATAAACTGCAATTACAGTGTGTTCTGTTGCTGTGTAATAACAAATAGCATGATTTTGGTTAGTTGGCTGTTCAGAGGGTTGATTGGTTTGTTCTTTAATCTACATGTTCTTTTGGCTTTTAGAAGTCCTAGAGGGTGCTATCAGGATGAAGAGCCAGTTCTGCAGAGGCTGAAATAAATCAAGGAAAAAAACAGCCCCTCATACTGTTTAGTGGAACTGCTAAGGCTTTTCTTCAATCTTGACACAATTTTGCATTCATTTCAATGGTGAGATTTCCAATAGTTTCCATGGCACCTTCTGGGCCTTAGTATGGTTTAAACACATAGCAGGAGCACATCTTATTTCTAAGCATTCAGAGTGTGAGCATAATTCATCATGCTGGAAGAGCCTTTATCAGAAACTGTTATCTCTAAACGTATTGTTGTGACAGCATTTTTCAAAGGTGATGTGAAAGTGACTTGCTTAATGAAATAGTCATTTTTAGATAATTCCCTCTATCCATAGATGCCCCTTTGGAGTTCAGGAATAATAACTTGGCAAGCGGCATGATTTTATGTAAATTATTGAAGCTAACATGTTATTTAAAACTCTGAAGCATGATACAGCAGCATGTAACTGAGAGGGCACTTCTGTAAAAAATTACTTAGATCATTTTATTGAACAAAAAAATCCAGCTTATTTTGATAAGCTAAAAAGCCCCCAGGAAAAAAAAAGTCTACAAATTGTTTCTGTTGGTCCCAACAGATGGCATAACCTGTTTACAAATGTAAATGCAATGAGCAGTGTACATTGCTTAAAGTATAAATTTGTCATTTATGACTGTTGTTCTCCTTTCCTGTTCCAATAATATTAAAAAAAAAAAAAGAAAGTTAAAATTCTCTTGTGGTACAGAAATAATGTTTTTGAGCCATGTCTTTAAGTGTTTCTTAAAACTTACCTGTGTGAAACAACATCTGTTTGCTGCAGTTACTGCTGCTGCTGTTTCAAGAAGCACTGCTGGGCTTGGCCATTTGGGAATTTCTTACATTTGTTGGGAAACTTGCCTTTCTGATTAACTGCTTGTGTTCATTCTGATTAGGGTCTCTGAAGAGGCTTAAGTGGGAATCCTTATGGGTGATTTTAGGCTCTTACAAGCAGGGAATTAGTATGTGGCTGGTCTTTTACAGTCTGAATTGCTGAATTGCTCTGCTGTTGTATGATCAATCATTTCTCTGCAGAGGAAAAAGTGGCACACTTTCTTCTACCTCACTGAAACCTGTAAGTACTTGATTGTATAGTTGCCCTGGGGTTTAGTATCTCCACAGGTGGAGAGCAAGGGTAAATGTTTGAAATGCAGAAAACTGAAGTACCAGAAGACCATGTGCACTCTCATGAGGTGCTGTCTGAGAGTGGAAAACAGCATCACATTTCTGACTTCAGTCCAGTGTGTGGGTGGGTAGTGGCTGATACAAAAGACTGCTAAAAATCTCTGAGATTTAACACAGAGCAAATGTTAGTCCCATTTCCATTGCCTGATCCCACAATTGTTTACTGTAGCACTGCTGCATACCAGAGCACTAAATGTACTGTGGCACTGCTGCTACTGCTTTGCCTTTCCCTCTGTGAATCAGAGCATTTCCATCCTGCTCTGATTACCTCTGAATACAGGTGGTATTTCAGTATTGCATGCATTGCACTGCTCTGCTTTGTAAACTGAGTGCCATCTGGATTTTTTTTTCTTGCCTGGGAATATCTAAACACAGCGTAGATAATTAGTTTAAGACTTTAGGACACGTACTTGGAGCTCCCTTAAAATAAATAACACTTTATCTATTTGTATTATGTTACAGCAGAAAGAGACTAGCACTTTCTTCTTTTTCATTATCATGATAAAGGTCAACTTTAAAAAGAGAAAGAAAAGAAACTTAAAAGCAAAGTTTATTTCAGAGACCCCCAATCCAAATGTATTTATCTTTTATGGCAGGTGTTTCAGCAATTATTACTAATTGGAAAATTAGATGCTGTTGCTATAGCAGCATCTTTATTCACTAATTGGTTTTGGCACATTTTAACTAGCACTAGCTCAGCTAGACACAGTTATTCAAATGAGACCTGTGAAGATTTGCATGGAAGTGGTGAGCCAGTGGTGCAAGTCAGTACATCAGCCTTCCACCTCTTGATCCTGGGCACAGCCCAGGTTCTCTGTGGGAGCACAAGCAAGACCTTGGCAGCCTTATCCATATTTGTAAAGCATAAGAAAACAGGAAATTAGTGACATTCTGGCTACAGCTCTTCAGTTCCCATTCTTTGTGTCTATTTTGACTGTATCAGTTGCTGCAGGGTCAACAAACTCAAGTGATTCTCCTTTTCAGATGGCTTTTCTACTGGTTTTCTTGCTTATATTTGAGTAGGTGATGTGTTTCTTTGTTGATCTCAAAAACCTTTGAACTCATCTTTTCTTGACCTGTCTTGTGCTTTTTTCCTTTGGTTCCTGCATTGAATATTTACTGGCGCTTTGGGGCTTTTGTCACTGAAGTTACCTCCATATACTGTGCAACATTATTTTCAGGGCAATTCTGGTTAGTGTTTGAGTATATCTTTGCATGTGCTTCACAGTAGGATGAAGCTCCACTGACACGCTGCAAACCTGGAGGATTTTCATACTTTAATCACCTTAATTCCTTCTTGGACTTTGAGAGGTACAGCTTGCTATGCAAATTATTTTTTCTTTTTTTTTTCTTTTTTCTTTTTTTTAATTTTCTTCTCTGCCTCTCTGGAATTTTGTGAAGATTTTGAAGTCTTGGAGGTTAGTAGAATTTGAAAGTCAACAGCACTTTCAAATCTGTTTGTTTGTCCCTGCCCTGTCCATACACTGTAGATGATTTTCCCATCCACCCTTCCTTTGTGACTGTAGGTACCATGTAGAGGGGAGAGAAGGGTTACTTAATAACTCTCGTTTCTTGGCAAGTGTTACCTCTTCACCATTCATTCTCTGCCTTTTCTATGTCAGAGTCTTTTGGAGTTAGTGAATAAGAAGTTGAAGATCTTTTCAAGGCAAGGGTAGTGTAAAATTTGTCCTGCTGTATGTCTGACTCAGGAAGGCATAGTGGCAGTGTGAGCAGGTGTTGTATATTCTGTTGGAGAAAAAGAAGATTCCTGTTTGGGTGGTATGGGTTGCATTGAGAAATGTGTATGTGTGTGTGTGTGTGTTAAAGTTATTCAAGGTGCAGTTAGAGCTGCACCTCTTTTCCCTGCAAAGTAATGATGGGATTACATGCCAAAATATTGAAGTGCTGTGTGCTATAAAATTGCCAATAATTTTTCATTCTCAAATATGTTTTTAGTGGGTAGTGGGAAAAACTATTTTGATCATGAGACTTTAACTTCAAAATAAGTAATTCTGTTAAAAAGGGATCTCTGTTTGAAGATACATCATTAGGACAGTGAATAACAGGTAAATGACAGTTTGATTTCTAAATGTAACATTAGTTACTGTTAATCATGTCTTGGCAGCTTTTAAATAGTTCTTGCAGTGATAATATTTTTTTGTTTATAATAGTAAACCACTTGTTTTGATGAAATGCATACTGATAAGTACTCAGGTACAAGTTCTTTGAATACACTTTACACAAATAATTTTTGAATTCTAAGACATAGAGCATATTGAAAGTTAAAGGATGAATAGGGGTTTTTTTTCCTTTCCATTTCTTTTTATTAATATTATATGTTTGTTCATTTGGGAGACAGAAAAAACATGCCTTGAACCCCCAAGTGGCTGTGTTCTTAGTGTTCTTGGTAGTATCTTCTTGTCATCATAGTAGACGTTCTCTAAAAGGAGAGGGAAAGCATTTTGAAAACCCACGTTTGCTATTATAACATTCACTCTAGGACAGTTTTGTTCATCATAGCTGGTATTCTGTACTTAATAGGTGGTGAACTTTCCTTGACAGTACCCTCAAGGCAAAAAAAAAAAACCTCGTAACTTCTTGCCTTGTCATTCAGGTTTGAATTCTACAGTGTTTAATAACCTCCTTTTCAATAGTTGCTCTTTTTTTTTTTTCATATCTAATCTCCTCTGTTTTGTAGTGGTTATCCCTGTGATTTGGGAAGTTATGAAATTTCAGTTAGAAGGCTCGACAAAGCTTGAATATGTCTCTGGCTGCACAGACTTCTAATCAAATGAGAATTGCAAAGATCCCCAAACCTAAACCCAAAATGTCTGCAGCAGTTTGGAGTTCCACGTAGAAATGTCATCTACCTTATTTTTAGTCATGTTTCAACCCAGATTTATTAGAAGTAATTTCCACACGTCATCACCTATGAGCTGTAGCTGAGCTCTTGACTTGGCATTGTTATTGATTCTAATAAGAGAAGCAGACTCCTAGGCCATCACCTCCTCCCAGGCTTGTCCATTTCTTCTGTTTCTTCATTTTTATCCACACCTATAGTTTTCTCTTGGTTCATGCTTCATTGATAAATCTTAGTAAAATAAGTACTCTTTTTCTCTTCATATCCTACTGTCCATTCAGTGAAAAGCTGGACTTTATTATTGCATGTATGCTCACAGCAAATCTAATGAGAGTAGTGATTTTTAATATATTAAGTGCTAAAAAGACTTCTCCATTTTTGGACTGCATAAAAAATGTTAGTTCAGTTGCAGAGTGTGGGAAGGAATAAATTGTTTGTGCCAAATTAGGTTTTGTTGTACCATACATGCTTTGTGTGAAGCATGCAGCGTGGTATTCTTAGGAAAATATGCATTAATGAGATATCAGGGCATCTGACAAGCAACAGAGGCAACGGATTGAGTTATGTTCAAAATGTTTTAATGTAGCTACAAGGCATTCACTTGTTTTGGCAATGCTTTTGTATGAGGTTGGAAAAAATAGTGTTCAGCTGATTTTTTTTAGATAAATGTTGGGGAAGGGACAGACTCAAATGGAATAGAGAATGTGTCTGAAAGGTGTGCCAGCCCTCACACTGAAAGAAGTATAAAATCAAATAAGAACAGAAAAATAGTAATAGCACCACACAGGTTGGTAACAGAGTAATTCCCTGCAGCTGTGTTGTGGGTTTGTGGGGGTTTTTGCAATAAATTCCTAAAACAGATAAGGTGCTCTGGAAACACTGTGCTAAAATGCTTCTGTAAAAAGCTGATGGGTAGCCTTGTATTATATAGAATCACAGAATTGTTTGGGTTGGAAGGGACCTTTAAGGCCATCTAGTCCAATTCCCCTACAATGAGCAGGAACATCTTCAACAGGATCAGAAGTTTCAACAGGTAGCTCAGAACCCCATGCAACCTGGTCAAGAATGTTTCCACGTGTGAGACATCCACAACTTCTTTGGGCAGTTTGTTCCAGTGTTTTACCACCATCATTGTAAAAAAACTTCTTCCTTTTATGTAACACTAATTGTGACCCTCCTTCAGTTTAAAAGCATTACCCCTTGTCCTGTTGCAAAAGGCCCTACTGTGATCTGTCCCCATCTTTCTTGCAGGCCCTCCATAGGTACTTGAAGGTTGCTATAAGGTCTCCCTGGAGCCTTCTCTTCTCCAGGTTGAATAGCCCAACTCTCTCAGCCTTTCCTCATAGGAGAGATGCTCCATTCCTCTGATTGTCTTGATGACTCTCCTCTGGACCCGATCCCTGTCCGTGTCCTTCCTCTGCTGGGACCCCAGAGCTGATGCAGCCCTGCAGATGGAGTCTCAGAAGAGCAGAGGGGCAGAATCTCCTCCCTCCCCTGCTGCCCACACTGCTTTGCATGCAGCCCAGGATACATTTGGCTTTCCGAGCTGTAGGCATGCATTGCTGGGTCCAGTCTCTCATCCCCCAGCCCCCCAAGTCCTTCTGGGCGGGGCAGCTCTGATCTGTTCATGCTCCAGGATGGTACTGGGGATTGACTTGACCCCAGTGCAGGACCTGACACGTGGTCTTGTTAAAGTGGGATTCCCATGGGCCCACTTCTCAAGCTTGTCCGAGTCCCTCTGGATGATATCCTGTCCTTCAGGCGTGTCAAACGCACCACTCAGCTTGGTGTCCTCTGCAAACCTGCTGAGGGTGCACTCAACCCCACCTTTGATGAAGATATTAAACAATACTGGTCCCAGTAGAGCCATGTGGGGTTCCACATATCACTGACCTGCATCTGGAAATGCCAGAAAATGTGAAATACTGTATTAATCAGGTGAACATAGGTAAATAACTCATATATATATATGTGTGTATATATATGTATGTATATATTTAATTACATGAAAACAAAGACAAGAAACAGTTAGCAAAGCTAAATCTAAAGCAAACTTTTGTGATTGACCATCTGTTCAACAAAGAGTCTTTTTTTTTTATTGTATCAATTGAAAAGCTCAGATGTTGAAAAAAGTGGATCAAAGTATGAGCACATTAATCAGAGTGTGGTTTAGATACAGGAATCATAAAAATATTTTGTGGCTTTAAATTTGCCTAATGAGATTTTTTTAATTATTATTATTTATAAGGTTTAACTGGCAAGAAACTCCCATCTACACAATTTGGAAACAAAAAAATAAAGGTTTTCTTTTTAAGGGAAGAGAACAGTCAGAAAAGATAACTGTCTTCGGGAGCTGAGAAAGTAAGATGTTTACTACCAGGCAATTGGAAATTAAATTCTGAGAGCTTGCCATACTGCCTGTAAAAGAAAAATCAAAATGAAATGTATCCAGAATCATGTCCCCTTTTTTTTGTGTAGGACGTGTTTTATTTATATTTTAATTGCTTTTCAAAAAAGCTGAATCAACAGGAAAAAAAAAAAAAGCCTCTTGTGTTTGAAGGTTTGAAGGTGATACACATTAACATACATTCAGCAACAAAATCTTTCTCAAATAGCAGTTTGCTTCAGCTTTGGGTATTAGAGAACTTGTATCAAAACTTTTTAATTTCTTCTACTGGGTAAGGATGACAATGTTTTCTACCTCCTTGCCTATCTCATCCCCACACCCCTGCAGCAGTGCTTTGTTTTGGTGTGAGCATTTACCAGTTAGGTCCAGGAGTCCTGACATGGAGGCCATCAAACATTGATCAATGGCAATTACTTTGAAAATTACTGAGTCAATCTTCTATTAACCATTCATTTTCTTTCTTGCCAGTCAGTCATCTTTGTGTATAATCATATGATTCCTTTTATTTGTAGAGAATTATTTTAACAATAATCCACATTCCTAATAGAGCCATTCAATTAGTTTAATAACTCACGTTATTTTCATTAATGAGTTATTGGTGTTAGCTACATATATCATTTGTTATAAATAGCATTTAAATTAATTTAATTAAATGAAAACTTTTACAATTATTCTCCTACCTTGTGGATTGTGAGTACCTGCCTTTGTGTGGACAACTAATTGATACAGAGAAGACTCTATACTGTGCTTGAGCTTACACAAGAAGAATGGGATGAGAAAAACTTCCAGTGAGTTTTGGTCAGACCTGTAATGTAACCCTATCAAAACTGGCACTGGTAAGCACATTTATGGTGATTTGTACAAGCTTCATATTCACCCCTTAAAAATAGGAAAATTAGTTTGACTTGCTGGGATATTTCTGACAGTGACAATTACAGGAAATAATATACAGAACTGTGGAAGTATTTATGTATGTGGAAGGATTTATGTCATGTGGCAAAGCAAACATTGCAGATCTGCACTTTCTAGACATGTGAATAGATTTGAAGCTTGCAAAAGGGAGAAAAGTCCCAAGTTCAAACTTTATCATGTTTTAACCACAGCAAGCAGCCACACAGCCACTCACCCACTCCCTCACCAGTGGGAGTGGGGAGAGAATCAGAAGGGCAAAGACAGAAAGCTCATGGGTTGAGATACAGACGTTTAACAGATAAAGCAAAAGCCATGCAAAGCAAACTAAGGAATTATTCTGTGCCTCCCATGGGCAGGCAGGTGTTCAGCCATCCCCAGGAGAGAGGGCCTCAGCACATCTAATGGTGGCTTGTGAAGACAAACACCATCCCTCCAAATGTCGTTCCCTATCTCGTTCTTCCTCCCTCTTATACACTGAGCATGATTTCATAGGATATGGAATATCCTTTTGGTCAGTTTGGGTCACCCAGCCTGTCTAGATCTCCTTCCAACTTCCTGTGCACTCCAAAATGCCCTTCCAGCATGGCAGTGTGAGAACCAGAAAAAGCCTTGAGTCTGTTTAAGCCCTGCTCAGGAGTAGCACAAACATTTCTATATTATTGAACCTGTGTTCAGGACAAATCCAAAAGTAGCCCCATGCCAGCCACTGTGAAGAAAATTAACTCTACTCCAGCCAAAATCAGCACTGTTGTTCATTGCCATATATTTCCTTTTAGCATTAACATTGTTTTTTGTGAAACCACAGAGGGTTATTTTTTAAAAATAAATGATCTCTAGTCAAAATATGAGCTGAGCTGAAAAGGTAGCTGTAACTGTGTGCTTCAGCATTACATTCTGATTAAATTAAAATTGGAATGTGAGTCCCTAGGCATTTAGTTAAGCTTTGTACAAACATTTACTGCAGCATTATTTTCTGATCTAGATATAATCATCCAATGGTCTCTGCCCTTACTCTATTGAAATTTTAATTTAAGGGTGGTTAAGTCAAAATTCATTGTTGACAAGGGGCTTTGAGCAGGAGTGGGAGCTATGTGACCAGCAAAGGTCTCTTTCAACTCGGAGAATGGTGTGGGCTGTGTAACAATAAATCAATAGTATGTGCATACATCTACATCACATGTATTTTTGAAGTGGTTTTTGAATGTTCTGTATGCACCTCTAATGCATATGTATATCTCTGAAGATAGCTATGTAGGCAAAAACAATAGCTAAAAATGGGATGTGAAAAGAATTAACTTCATAAAGAGAATCATTTGTCTTTTTGCCTCCCTTGGAATCTAGTGAGGAAGGTTTCCCGTGGTTGATGCAGTGAGTAACTTAGTGCTGAATAAGAGCAGTCTTCAAAAAAACCCAACAACCCAGCCCAGTGTAGCCATGTCTCAGAATCACTGTGTCTGCTCCTGGAAAATATCAGATTCACACACAGGGGTTGCTTCCAGGTAGACCGTTCACGTAAGGAATGACACCCACTCTACCTGGAAAGGTAACGTCAACTGAGAGGCACTGAGGTACCCAGGACTCCTTAAGCCATCTAGAGCCCTGTACTAAACATAGATCAGCAAAAAGTATTTTTCTGAAATGAAATAAATTTAAATGGTGGGGAGTTTTATTCTTCTGTCACACACTGATGTATGTGGCAATTTATAGCATTAAAGGTTTGTAATTGTCCTTAAAATAGACACCAAATTGCCTTGTGATATAATGCAATTAATTACTTTGTTGTTGTTGTTTTTGAAGAGATCATGTATGTTTTGCCAAACAATGGCTGAACTTTACTTTGCAGAGTTGGATGTCGTAGTTATGAGCTAGGTACAAGACAAAAAAGTCTTGTGGTAAAATCAGTGGTAAACTTGGACCTAAATACATGGGATCAGCCTGGATTAGACTGTCAGCAGAAGGATGGCTTTTGGCAGGAGCAAGGGTCTTAGAAGAATGGGAGAAGGGGTGGAAGTTGACTAAGAACTGAAGCTGCCCATTGGAAATTCAGTCTGAATTTCCAATGCACAGCCCAAAAATAGGAACACTTTTAGTGAAGTGTGTACAGAGGATATGCTTTAAATGAAAGACGTCATAGGCATTAGTGCCTAAGATGCCTGAAAAACCAAGTTCACAGAAGACTTAAAGGAGCAAAGCAGGATGGCTTCAAAATAACTTGTGTAAAACGGAAGGCAGGGATAGCAAAATTCAAGTTCCCTTAAGTGAAGTCTCCCAAAAGGAGAAAAAATCAGGTGATCAAGTGAATGAGCAATTAATGTAACATAACTTTAATGTAACATGTCTGTGGTGTGAATGAGATGTCTGCGAACGAGTTAATGTTTTCCTATTTACTTTTTGTGTTATGTTTACAAAAAGTTTTCTTCAAGTGTAAGAACAGTATTTTAGCAGATGTTGGGGCCTGCAGAGATCCACAATTTATTAGAAATTTCTACCTAAGCAATTTGAGCAGGTTTTTGTTTCCCATGAGGTAGTACAAGGAAACATTCCAGTTGGAAGGAAGCTAGCTGTACACAGACATTCCTTGGATTATCCATTTGAAACAGGTATCCTATCACTATCAGGTAAGGGACTGTAAGTACCCAGAAAGATTGTTACTGCCTTGTCTCATTGTATCTAGATCTAAGGTAGTATTGTAGTTTGGACTTTATGAGATTGCAATCCAAACTCAGGAGTGAAAGTGTATTTTAGGATCCTTCACTTATATGTGGAAGCAGATTGCTGAAAAGTGCATGTAAATGTTGATTCAGAGTTGAAAGTGTGCCAAGAGACTGCTAGTGAAATATTTACTGATAACTTTAAGATGGAAATACGTCTTCCTTATTGAGCTGTAAGTTCAGTTTGGAATGTGTTTTGAGGAGGAACATATTTGTATTAATATATCTGTAGTCTATGAAGCCACATTTGCTCTTGGGGATATTTTCTTTTAGTAATTTTGTTCATGCCTGGCATAGCTTTCAAAAAAATGAAAATAAATGTATGTGATTATGTGCTATCATCTTCTATTGCATACACATTTAAGTGTTTTGGAATTGTATGAAGGCCTTACATTATTTTATGCCATCACAAGAACAAAACAGTTTTTTTCTTCTTTCTTTGTTAAAGGTGAAACACATTGCGATCTGAAATCTAATAAGGGAAAAAGACACAAATGATAAGCAGTTTTTCATCAGAGGGAATGTAAGGACTGAATGTTGGCCATTATTAAAGTTGAATAATGCTCTAGAAGAGTTTAAGTTGTAAACTCTGAAAAATTCTCTGTGAAAAATAATGGGGGGGGGGGGGTTGATTGAGGTTTTTTTAGCATTTTCTAATCCTGTCTTTCTAAAAAGTTGAGCTTGGCTTTAAAATGCTGATGTTCCTCTTTAATACTATTGCTCTGACTCTGATTTTTCATTTCTATTTATGCAGATGATTTATTTTCCAAAGTCTCAAGTTCTCTCCCTCTCTGTATTTAACTTGTCAAAATGAGCCTAAGGGATGGATGGTTTCTACATTAGTAGAAGTGGTCTCAGCACTTAAAATTTTAAATGGAAATTTTTTAAAACAAATTTTTAGGTGGGATTTTTTTTTTAATTAGAAATGGAGTTAAGACTAAAAGGCACTGTATGAATTTCAGGTAGAGAACAGGGCAAAGCTATTGTAACCTACATAGTCCCATTGAATCAGCTCACACAAAAAGTAGCCTATGTGACAAAAAGCAGATTTTTCTATCAAGTTGATAAAAATCTTGAAACTGAGATGAGCGCAGGTTGAGTGTGTACAGTGAAATCCAGCGATCAAGAAGGTGTTCATGACTAAGCTTGTTGCACCAAAATTGAAACTTTGAAGAGAGAACCTGAGGTTTGATAGAAATCTGCATCTCTTAGAATCTGGTGGTGCCATATCTGAAGACATGCTCATGTCGTTTTATTGAATTAACTTACATATGTAAAATCTTTTCAGAGATATTTCCTCGGAAAAGTAGTAGATCCTTCTTCAGGCAGCTTTTACTGAGCTCAGTCCTGAGCTCAGAGTAGCAGCAGAGTACTTTGTGTGTCACTTCATTGACACACTCCTCTGGCGAAGGGCTGTGTAATGCACAGTGAAAGCCATCACACCGAAGCACGTCTCACCACTTCAATACTTACTCTTTTTATGAAAGAAACATATTATGCTCTTAAAGCAGAATGTGGGAGAGATGTAGCAAGTCTTTCTGTCTCTAGGAAATCCTTCAGTGGTATTTTGCCATCATGTACTGATGTGAAATTATCTTTCTTAACAGTTGTGAGATCAGTTGACTTCTTAAATGTGGTAATAACTAAGACTTCAGCGTAGCCTGTCTTCTAAGACTGTGCTCTTTAGTTCATAGCAGTGTTCTGAAACATTCTGTGGTATTGGTCTGATTTCTGCGATGAGAAAAAAGGAATATTGTATTCAGTGTTCATGTCAAACTGCTATGTGCTAGGGAAACTTCTGGGGAAAATGTCTCCTATCATGAGTTAGCCTCTTTTAAAGTCATGACGTGAGGTTGGGATGGTTTAGAGGTTTTGGGTTGTTTGGGGGGGTGTCTATTTGTTGGTTTTTTTCATCTGCCTTTTAACCATGTAGTAGTTGGGCTTGTGCTCTAAGGGAAGAACGGGCATTTGTTGGAAAAACATTGATTTGATGGTAGCAAGCTCTTCTATTTATTTCTGATTGGTTGGCATTGATTGGTCTGTTGCCAATACACATCTTTGTGGAGATTCCTCATAGAGAGTGACAAAAAAAGAACAGCAAGATTAGTGTAGTTATGCAGCAGAGCGGTATTTAGCTGTATTGATTTGATTGTTTCATATATTGCAATACACAAATTTTCAAGTAGCTCAAGGTGAACTCAGAGGACTTCACTCACTATATTCAGCTAATATCAGGTGAAATCATAACTTCAGAATTCAGACAGATGTAGGAAACATAAAATTGTTTAAGTATTTTTAATGAAAATCTTCCTTTGAACAGCAAACTAATACATACTTGGATGTTTTGCTTTGTTGAAGAGGTGGAATTATGAACCCTTTTCACTTGGACTTCCTTGCTACTGTTGTCCCAGAATAGCTACAGTCATAAATATTTAGACTTGTTGGTGTTTTCACTCATTGCTTTGAAAAGCTGACAGTAACTTTTGTTCAACGTGAGGATGTGAGAAACGAAACAGCAGTGGGAACTAAATGCCGTATTCCCTTACAGAGTTCATTGGAGTTTTCAGTGAATACTTAACTGCGACTTCTGACAGAAACTGTGTCATTCTCTCACCTTGACAAGATTAAAAATTGATAGTGTTTTCAAAAAGAACTGAGTTTTGTAATGTTCTGATTGCATTTCTGAAAGCTAAGTGAAAAGAAATTAGGAATGACTGACTGAAGCAATGTAAACGGAACAACTGTATATCTGCTTGTCCGGTGCATAAAATCCACATGCAATTTAGAGCTGTGTTGGGTAATCAAACATCCCTGCATTAACAATGAGGGGATGCTGCAGATATGTTATATGAAGGCAGAAAAGATAAAAGTCTTTCTTACTTTTCGCTTTTGAGGAACAAAGACTGTAGCACTGAATTGCATGGCACAGGAATGTATAGAAAAATTAGTCTATGCCGTTCTTCCCACTGGGAACATGGGAATCTATGCTAAGCATGAGCTAATTAGCTGGTTAGTGCTTAGTTCAGCATCTGATGCTATGGTAAATATTAAATAAATTAATCTGACTGTATAGAGTACTTAAGACTTAAGCCATCCTGACCCTCCCAGGCTAGCAAGCTCTTCAGACTAAAATCTCGATATATTTTATGACAAACTATATAAGATGTAGGCAGGAATCAAGACCTGAGCAGGTGTATTATTTTGTCATACTGTGTTCATGTGCAAAGCAGTCCTATAAACTGCCCTCATTGGCCTTCTGAGTAGGCCAGGTATTGTAAATGGAGCATCCTGACACTTGTAGAGACTTCCAGATCTTGATGGGTACCTGAAATAATCCCATAAAAAACCTGTGGGGATGGGGTATAGTGCACTTGTAGGGCACTGTCTGCCCTGAAGGAAAGGGCTTTGGACACACTGCCTATTTGCATATTTTCCTGACAAATAAGAGCGCTTACTGCCTTTTTCTGGCAGCCTGGCAGCCTTGAAAACAAGGGGTGAAGCTAGTGGGTTTTTTGCTGTCCCAGCACAAGTTAACTCCAGCTTGCCCCCTTGGCTCCTTGTTGCTGTGACTGTGACCTCTTACTGCAGTTTCAGGAGGGAGTCTTTAAGTGACGAGCTTGAGATGTGGTGAGACAAATGGTTTCTGCTGAGCTACCCTGCATTTCATGTGGTCACAGCATGGCAAGCTGTCGTCTCAGTGGCACAGCTATGATATGCAAGTGAAGAATAATCCTAATTATTCTGATTTTCCTTAAAATGTGGAATGGGAATCAGTAATGTAAAGGTAACTCTTCTACAGGGCTCTCTAGATATGCATATATATGCTTCACTCATCCTAGGCAAAAGAAAATGGAATTACGCAGGACATGGAAGAGAAAATTATCTCCAAGAACCAATGCCTAGCCCTGTCCAAATGTCTGGTAAATCAGTTCCTAGCCTTGACTTCAAAAAGATGATGAAAGTCAAAATGGAAGCCAAGATCCACTCAAGACTCATAAGCTTCAGGTGTTTTTTTATTATTTTTAAGGCAATACTTCCAATGTAAAGATTACTGTCATTAGTCCTCCTTGGCTACCCGGTCCAATTGATCAGTAGGCCCTTTTACATTGGGAAGGAGGATGTAGTTTTGGACATCAACTCAAAACAAAGCTCTGATTCATGATCTGGATTCAGAATGAGACAACATTGTTTTAATGGTGCTTTTCAAATTTTATATTCGACAGTTTCTCTTTACCTAGTCATCTGCTTTGTTTCTGTTATTAGTTTGTTTTTCTGGGATTGATTTGTTGGTTTGGGAGGGAGTGGGCTGAGGGAGATTGTGGGAATAGGGTATCACACTGGGAGGAGATTTGCCTACAGCTCTTAATTGGTGTGACTTGCTTGGTATTTGGTTCATGTTTTGTTTACATGCACAGCTGGTATTTCAGAGATGTGTGGTAATTGCTGGCATAATGCACAGAAGATGAAGCACTCTATCTATTGGAAGAGCATACTGTGTGTATTGATCGGGGGTTTAATAGAGCTGCTTCCTGTCAGCTGGCATAAAACTGACCCAGTGAGGACATGTTAAAGAATAATGGAGACAAGATGAGAAGGAAGTGGCAGGAACCAAACAGTTCTGCACACACTCTCCCTACCTGTTTGAAATGTACCTTCAAGCAGTGACAGTATCAGCTAAGACATTGGTGTCATTGAGCCTTCTTATTATTGTAAAGGAATTCATATTAGTATATACTCTGTACATTGTCCTTTCCATCAAATTTAATTTTTGACAAGTGTGAGCATGCCTGTCTTATGCTGATACTTTTCTCCTGTCTTCTTTCTTTCTCTCCCTTTTCTCTCTTTTTGGTTCATTGTGTTCACTGATAGGTGGATTACTCATAGAGCATTCTCCACTATAATTTATATTTATCTGAAAATAGGAACTGCAGTTCTTGAGTAACCATAAACTCCTCTATCTAAACAGTCTCTATTTCTATTCACTGCCTTCATTTTCTTCATGTCCTATCATTTTTGTCATTTGCTGCTGCTGTTAATCTGACATCCTTTGCTCCAAAAAAAAAAAAAAAAATGTGTTTTATTTACAGGGCACAGCATTGGGAAGTGCTCCTGTACCTTCTCGCAGGCAATTATGTGAGTCTCTTAAATTCCGCTCTGTGTTGTAAAGATGATTATGTGTTCATGTGCTGTAGCATGGCATGCCAATCTAGAGTTAATGCCCTGAGGTCAATATTCAACCACTAGTGTTGTATATTGCCTGTAATGTGTTTGTAGCTAACAGCTTCTATTGACCCCTTCTTTATTTCTTTGTTGTGTTTTGTTCAACACATCATGAAATGGGGCTGTGCTGTGCACTATAGACTTGCAAGCAGGGAAGAAAATACCATAATGACTCAAAGTCTGGAGGGGAATAAGAAAAATGCTACCAGACCATGTGTGCAACATTGTAATGAGTAGTATTGTTAAAACTAAAGAATCTCTTTTTCCTATTCTTCAAATTTATTTCTCCATTGAACAGACAAAAAGAATCCGGACCTCAAAAAAAAAAAAGAAATGGAAAATCAAACCGTGTGGTGTAAGGCAGATATTACTGAGACCAGTTGTATTCCTTATAGGACTTTCCTTCTAATTAATTTGAAGAACAAGTCCATCTGCTGAGTTGAGGAGAAAAGGAAACTTTTGGAATGAGATTTCATTCATTTTGTTTAAATCCATTGGAATTATTGATGAGAAATAATCTTTCTTTAAATTAAAATAAATTCCCCTGTTGTTCACCAAAACCCCAAGAAATTACAAACAAAATATGGTATATATTTTTTAAAAAGAAAAAAAAAAAAAAACAAGAAGAGAAAGGCTTGCATTCTAATTCCAGATGATCGCTCTGTTGCATTAACAGTGTTTGTGTGTGAGTGTGCATAATGAATTTATAGGTCCTCAGAATACCATCAGACTTTGAGATGAGGACTTTCTTACATTCCTTATTTCTGTCTTTCTCCTCCTACCTTGAGTTAATTTCCATCCTAAAGACATTGGTGTCTTCCATATGCATATAATGAGCTACAGCCATGCACTGCATTATTATAATTACTGTGCACTGCATCACAGCGCTGAATGTGAAACAGATTCATTATAATATAACATTACAGGCTTATTCATAAGTACGGTGCAGTTTGATTGATGCTCCATTGTTGGCAGTCTTGAGACATGTTGCTTGTGTAAATTCACTGGTGCTGCTCTTGTGTATTCCTAGGAAAACCTATGGCATTTGTCTATGAGTGTGGGTCTTGCAAAAGTAACAAAAAATATGATCTGTATATGACTGTCCTTTTGTGCAATTATCTATGATGTTTCTATCCAACTGAGTTATATCTAAGGGAAGGAAAAAATACCAAGATGTAGCACTCTTCATGAAATATAATTGTGCTCCTATTACAGTTATTTAAGGTGTGGTGGAAAGAATAAATATTATCACTGTGTCCTTCAGAAAAACAATGCTGAAGTTGTCTTCATCCAATACGTATGTCACTTAGCAGTCTCCTAAAATGAACATTTCCATTTCTGGCTGGCTTACTCTCATTTGAATTAGTCCTGCTACTGATTTACAAGATTGACAACCTCAGTGAAGACTTTGGGAACACACTGAAACAACAGGCTTAGTTTTAAATAATCAGCATGTCCGCTTCCTTCCTTGTATGAAGTCCGTGTTTGAGGTGAATGATGAAGTGTCACAGAATGAAGTGTGAGGGATTTGAACATAAGGGAAGGTGTGGAAAGCAGAGAACATGTTTTATCTGGCAAAGACAGATGTGTAACAAAATGATGATGCAGAGCTCTGAAATACACAGAGGAATGGATAATGGCTGGGTTAAATATATGGATGGGTAGATTGGAATAAGTGGTCAGAATTTCCGCTCTTTCTTGATGAAATGAAACTAACTGCTGAAATGGTGAGATGTGAGAAGTTTAAAGCAGCATATATAGAATGTGTCAATGGCTTAACTGTGAAGCAAAAGGAAACAAAAAACACCCTTTAAATAAGGGAACTCATCATATCCAAATAAATAATTTCAGCCAGCTGTTTCCTTCTTTTATGTGTTCTGCTCAGCAAAGATTATATGTAACTATGAATTTGTTGTGGTAAAGTTCTAACAGGAAGCTAAAATTAGAGCTTGGACATCCTGGGCTTGTCTTCCAGTCATTGGGAATAACTTTTCTGGTCCTTGCAAAGTGTTGGATGTTGCTGTTCATGTGCCAAAATGGGAAATGAGGATGTGTAGGAATCCAGAGCAGCAATGCTACTGAATGCGTGTCATGTCCCATTACACTGAAACTGAAAGGTAGCAGGAATGTTTTCTTCCAGGTGCTGTGACCAGTGATCGTACAGTAACTCTACTGCAGTGGAAAAGGCAGGAGTAATCTGATCTCAGTTCATGCCAAATGTTTTAGACTACAGGGCACTTGTGGCTGCTTCACCTCCAGAGTGACCAGGGAGGGCTCAGTGGTGGTGTGGGTAGTCACTGGGAAGTCACCTCTGGGCATCCAAAGTTGTCATGGACATTGAGTGTCTTCTGTGTCAATGCTGTGTTATGGCATTTTCTCTTGGAGCTCAGAGTCCAGAGGAGCTGCTGGTGAAATGTGGAAAAGCAATGAGTGGTTGAGACTGAGTTGCTGTTTATAAGCCATTTTAAAATAAATTTGTACTCATAGGACATTTTAACACTCTGGCTATAAACTCTGAGACATTGAGTATAACGATAGCAAATAAATTACAATATGGGAGTTAAGTCTCCTTTCCACAAGATAAAAACTTGTCTTCTGAATTTGAATAGATTGCAACTTAGTTTCTATTTTACAATAAAGCCGGGAGTGGGGAAAAAAGGAAGGTACAATTCAAACTAACAAAAAAAATATGAGTGCATCTGTAATTAGCATCAAAATAAGATGCAAGGAGCAAGGATAAATTGAAAGGGGAGTTCAAGGTCAATACAGATGTCCTCAAAAGTCTACTGATAGCTGTCTGACAGAGCTTTGGTCATTGGAGTGCTGCTGACCAGCAGCACTTCTGCTGAAAGGCAAAACACAAATTTGCCAAATACAGTTATGACTAAATAAAATGCAGCATTCAAACGAAATGTAGCTGCAGATTTTTTGGCAGAATTGCACTATAATTGCCTTAGGGAGAGAAAAGCTCTCATGTTTTCTCCTGTTGCTTGTTCATCACATGGAGTGGAAGGACAACTACACCCATGAAATACATGGACTAGAGCAAACCCTACAATTCTGAAAACACATATGTTCATTGCAAGGTTTCCTTCAAACTGCACCCTTGTCCTGCAAAAGTATATGTTAGAGTAAGGATTGTAGGTTTATATCAAGGGTTAAAGCACAGTGGTCTTGCCCCAGATGGCAAAGCTTTTATGTTTTTATATCTGTGGTGCTTTTTGTAAAGACTTTATTCCAAACAGTTTTCTTTATTTGACCTCAAATGTTCTCAGACTGACAGTAACTGCTGATGGATTGTGACAGTGATAGTACTTTTAAAAAATATATATTATCACTTACGTGTAATTTGGGAAATGAAAAATATTTACCTGTTTTGATGAGCACTATGTAGAAGAAATCAATGGGAAGAAAAAGCACAGAAAGAGCCTTGCTGTAATAGAATAGAGCCTTGCTATAATGTTCATGAAACAGAGTAGGAAGGCATCAAAAATCAAGACAGTTATGTGGTACCTGACAATCAACTTCACAGACAGAAAAAAAGTGGATCAGATGCTTGAAATAGCCATATAATATCCAAAGAATTTCATACCATCTAATAATAAGAAAAGTGCCAGAACTGAGTGCGGTTAAACTAATCTTCTAAGCTTGGAATTTCATACAATAAAAAAAAGAAAAATAAACCAACCCAACATCAAAATTAAGGGATTATTATTTTGTTTATAAATGGTATTTTAATGTTACACTCTCACAAAGTTTAATTGATATGGGGAAATACAAATACATCAGAGTTTTAAATTGTGGTGATTTTAATGACAGCAGAAAATATCTAGAACTGAAATTAGGAGGGTTAAGTTCCTAAAGTAGACAGTTGTACTTGTCCATTGTCAAGTTATTTCAAAGCACTAGACAGCTTCTTTGGTCAACCAGAAGGAGAAAACAAGAAAATAAGAAAATGCTGAGAAGTTAACTACTTTTTTGATTCATGGTTTATTGCAGAGGAAGAATCCTTTTTCAATGGAGTGGTTTTCTGATGAAGAGAAAAATCCAAGGTGGTTGTGGTAAATGAATAAGTTGTGAATGAAAAGATTTGAAATGTTTCATTTCTGAGTTTTAATGAAATTCATAATGAATAGGCTTGCATACTAGGGAAAACAGAGTCTCTTGGGAAAAAGTACTGGCAGTCATTTTCTTGGAGAGTTGATCAAAGTTATCTTGGTTAAAACAATGCTTTATAGAAGCTTATTAAAAATACCTCCATGTTTGTAGAGTCATACCATGGTAATAAAGGTTTGTATATCAGAATTCTCTTCTATGTAGGATAAAAATTGTAAGCATAGGAAAGTAGATCAGTGTATTTCGAGCTGTATGAGGAAGTTTTACCCTCACAGAAGGATGCAAAACTCACCTTCCAATCATAGGCCAGATGTGAGTTTTCCAGACTAAACATCTGACTTAGAAAAAATGCTACGGAATATTAAGCTCAGATACATATTCCATTACTGTTCAGCTAGAGCTTAGAACTGTATCTGACTAATTGTGGAAAACTTCCAGTCAGGTTTTCATTTACTTCCAAGTATTAGAAATAAATTGTGTAAATAGTAATAATCCTTAGTATATATTGGTTTACATTTTTGGCTCATAATTCTTCATTTCCAATAAAGGCCTCATCTGACAGTCACCTGCTAAATTCAATTTAAAACTTCTTCTGAAAATTATCTATTCAACTGAATAATCTTTTGATCAGGTTTTTTACCTCAGTAATACGTTCTTAGTGATTTAGGCCTATTGTAATGTAATCAAAAGTTATAGCCCTATTAATTCCAGTGAATGTAAGATCATGCTCTGCTTTTGCAAAATGAGAAAATTTATATTTTGACAATTGTTTTATAATATACTATTATTATTTTTAAGTTTTTCATTTGTGGGAGAGAATTCTAATTCTTTTAACAGCAGCTTCTGCTTTCATTCCTGTTTCCATGGAAACAACATTAGCACAATGAAAATTTTTTAAAAGTGATCATTTTAAAACATCATTTAGCAAATTTGGAACCCACTAATAAAAACCATAGAACTTAGATATAAAATAGAAATAAAAAGTTTCTATGTGACAGCTTAACATGTGGGTTTTATTTGCCTTTTTTTCTTCATTCCATGATTGAAAAGAAGGATAATTTTGTTATTTCTAGATTTGTGCTTGATGAGGGAGAGTAGTATTTATTTGACTGCTGTGTAGAGCAGTTTGTTGAAAGCCAGTTTGATTTGCAGACTTCATCTGAATATGGAAGAAGAAAACAAATGGGTTGTTGGTGTCTTGCTGTGGCATTGACCGTCTTGGCTGACTTATCACTGAGCATGGAAAAATGGCTGTGGCTGTAATATGGTTAAAAACCAGATTCTCTGTCCGGTTTAAGTACAATAGTCCTTCAAAAACTTAATCTTTCATCTTTGGAAGAAATAGTCTGTCAGGGTGAGATTCACAGAATTCAGGCATAATCACTTCTTCCTATCCTGCTCTGAGTTCTTAGACTTGATTACAGAATATGGAAGCCATGAATTTGAATAACTGCTTTTTTCTGTTTGTTGTCCTTGCTTTCACTGCCATTTATGTATAAAAATGAGATACATTGTTTTGCACTTATTCTGAAAGGTAAAAGATGAAAACTGAGGTAATCCATTGAAATTAGGGACCTCCTGCTAAGTAAATTTTAAACCACTATGAGATTTTCAAAAGGAAGCTTTTTCTGGGCTTCTTGAGCTGCCTCAAGTTCCTGTAATTGAATGTTTCTGAAAATTTTCTCTTCAAGACCTCCATAAAATAAGTAAAATTTCATTAATAAAGACTTATTTTGATGTAATTTCTGTATGAAACCCTTTAATATTTTGGGGGCTTGTAGATTCTTTGTTCCCATGAAAATAAGCAGAAATGGCAGCGTCCAACAGATGTAGTTTACACTCATAAGTTGTTGGGGTTTTTTTTTAATTTTTATTAGTAATTTCTGTGGTGTCTATGTCTGTGGTCAATACAAAATGGAAGAAAGTCTGTAAGATCTCTTTCCCTCTAGCATCTCAGAAAAAGAGTATGTAATAAAAATTATTAATAACTCATTTCCTAAAAAGACTGAGCTCTATATTTTCCACAGAAATTCATTAAACTTTTCCGTTAACAGGGAGTTGACAATTCCATATCTCTAATGCTGGAATTTGTGTCTGTCACAAACAGAAGGCCGTGAAAGGAGACCTTAGAAACCCTTCCATCCAAGGCTTCTGAGTCTGTAATTTGGGAAGCACTTCTGTTGATGGAAAGAAGGGAAAAAAATGCGCAGTCTCTGGAGCTGCATCTTTCTTTCAAGTTTATTTTCTGTTTTCCAATTCATGTGCAGTTAATCTGAGAAACTTTAGCTACTAAACCTGGTAATTTATCTTTTTAAGTGGCTAATAATTGCTTTCAGGTTTTCCAAACAAGATTGACTTTTCCAAGTGGTGATACTTTTTTTAATTCTAAAAATAAGGTTAACACACTAAATAATTCTTCAATTAAATTAATATTTAATTCTATGCCTAACAAAATATTTGTGATTGATCTGCTCACTTTAATTCAGGCATCAAACTGAAAAGTCCCTTATTCACCTAACTCAATTTTGAGTAATGAAACTGAATCTCTGATAGATCTCCTTTAGGAGTAAACTCAGAGTTTCATTTATTCTGAATAAATTACATCTCAAAGTAATCTTATTTCTGATTAGTTAGTTATCTAAAAATCTGACAGTAATTTTTTTTTGAGAGATATATTTGAATTGTAATGACTTGTCAATGTAGCCATATGTTAACTTATGCTTTGTCATCCAGTGCTTTCCCTTAGCCCACTGTAATATTACTGCTGTTCCTGGACTTTTCCACAAAAAAAACCATCTTTCTCTTTCTCCAGTGACCATCTACTGTGCTATAATAATAGTGATACATACTTTCAGATTGCCTACTGATAAATTCTGCTGTGAAAAACTTGTCCTACTACCAGCTTAGCTGTTTATTTTTATAAATATTCTGTTGGTCACATAGTTGGCAGATGTTTATATAAGAAAATGAAGAAAAATTACTTGCTTTATGTCATTAATGAGAGCAGTAAGGTAGAAGAAATCGAAACATAGAAATACAAAATAAGGCTTCCAGTAAAAGAAACTGATAGAGAAAGGATATGATAAAATGAAAGTGAAGAAGAGTGAACATTTCTGCTCAGAAACCTGAGGCTAAAAGACTCTTTCTCAGGACCTTTGAGTGTCAGAGACTTCATGGCTTCAGATACCAGTCTTCTCATTGAAATTGGAGCAGACTTGGGCAAAGCAGTCTCAGGCAGAAATTAAACTAAAGAACATACTTACCCATGTTTTTTCTCATTTATATGTGCAGTCATGAAAAAAAAAAATATTCCAAGATGTGAGGAGTTGCAAAGTCATTTTATGATGACTTACAGCCTAGACATTTGTATTTTAGTTACCTTGGGTGACATTCAGCATTGACAATTATGGAGACTGCATTTTCTTTTTGGTTAATCATTGTAATGAATAGTGCTTTTCTCTCATGTACTTAAGTGAGAAACTGTTGTATTCATTGTTTTGCTCAGTAGTTCTGTCTTCAGAGGATTAATGAAATTTGAGAGTGCTAAAGATGGTTTCATAAATTACTGAAAGGCTTAACAGTCAAGTCAGTGTTCAAAAGTTTCCAAGACATTCCCATTAGCATCCATTGAATGCAGTGGAGAAATTCTATGGAGCTACACTTCCTGCCACACTGCTGATTGTACATATGTGAGCAGAGATAGCAAGAATATGGTGGGTTTGGCATTGCTAAAGATGTATGTAGGCTGAATAATGAACTATGGCATATTTTATTCTTCTGATACACTTGTTGAGCCATTTAACAGTTTTCTGTATTGTATTTAAATCCATTGAACAGATAAAAAATCACTGCCTTTAATCAACATGGCATAACTTTTTGTCCCAAATTTCCCTTCTGAGATTTTGCAAGTATTATTATTGCAATCTCTTTTGCATTTTATCAGTAGTGGAAAAAGCAAACTGACAGACATTTTGCTTCAGATGGTTGAAAAGAGTTAAATGTTGGAGTGAAAATATTCACCATTTCTCTGTGTCATACAAGCATGTATGTGAATGCCCCCTTTGCTGTTCTCTCCCGCACAGACAAGAGACAGTCTGTACCTTTCTAGAGATGCTACACAAATGATCCACTCTGTTGTTTTCCCATAAACACCATGGATTTTGTATGGTTAATAGACCACTAATTAGAATTACTTGTTTTTAATGTTTTTAAGACATTGCTAATGCTTGAATTATCTACGGATATTTATCGAGTTCATCCATAGGAGCTATAAATACAAATAATGTGATATGGATTGCTAAAAATTATCCAAAAATGGATATTTGGCATCATACAGTTTTAAGCAGCATTATATATAATAGTTTTTAATATCACCTCAATTTACTCCTTGTCCACTTATTTTTCTAAGAAGATTTTTTTTTCCTTTTCATCCATTCATTTCTAACATCTGCAAAGTATCCGCTGCTTTGCTTTTATAGAAAAGTCAATTCATTATTGTCATTTGGTCATACTGCTGGAGTTCAAACACACAGGGAAAGAATGAGAGGCTTTTATATGCTTTGTTAGAGTCATCTATTGTTGGGAAATAAATATCTGCTGAATGTTTTCTGGAAGCTATTTCAAGGATTTGTTATAAGAAAATACAATAAAAGCTGTATAGAAAACCTCATTAAGCTTTTCTGTAAAGTAACAATCATTTTTAGATCTCTTCTCTTTAAAATGCTAAAAATTGCCTCCATTTGGTTGTTAAAATAGCATATTATATGAACTTTGCTTCTTTCAGAACTTTTTTAAAAAGATAAGTAATGTTGTTGACATTTCCCTGTGTCTCTGATCTTTGGGGTTTTAGAAGAGCAAAGAAAAGAGATGTAAAAATGAACATAGTAAAAATGAACTCTACCATAGATAATAAAGATATATGGGCATTTTATTACCTATTTTAAAATTACATGTTTTGGGCAGTGAAAAATCTTATCCTCTGTACTAACAGTATAGCTGAAGAAACCCACTGGTAATTCCCAAGTGGAAAGAATTGTTCAATTTCTCCTGTGGGGTCTGTCGTACCCCAATCTCCTGCCAGCTCTCTGGGAATGAGTCTAGACCTAGACTAGCCAACCAGAAAGTAGAAATGCTCTATGGCTTTGTGTAAGTTTCCCTCTTTCCCTTCTCTATCAAAAGGATGCAGTATTCCATGTTTTTACAGGTAAAAACTGTAAGAAGAGCTAACAGAGACCATTTTTTCCTTAGGATAGTGAGTATATGCATAAAGTTGGCCTCATGCTAGCATTTACTATTTACTCATCAGATTCTCACCATTACCCCTGGGCTGCTTATATTTGGTTGTTATGTGTAGACTCAGACATTGAAATTGAGGGATCAGGCACTTAAGCGAACTGAAGCGTGACTCCAAACAAGCAAAATGCCATCATGCACGCAAACAGAGGTGTTTGGGAGGCAAGCATAGGCAGTGGTACAAAGGTGTGATTCATTAGCTAGACACAGAAACAGTCCAGAAGCACGAATTCATGTCCTTGTGTACTTCTCCCAGGAAGACTGAGGCTGGATCAGCTTGCAGTAGTCATGGGTTTAGGTACAGAACAATCCCTTCTGTTCCAGTGTTGTGTGTCCCCGCCTGCTTCTGGGCTGTCCTTTCAACACAACCAGTTCTTGCTGACTGTATTTTATCTCCTAGAGCATCAAAAATAGTTCCTGATGTGAAAAGCCTTATTATTCTATTTAATCATAGTGGGTTTTTTCCACATTTGAGGAGTTTGAGAAAAGAGACAATACTACTGTGGGATCAACTTGGTCTGTACTTGTCACTAGCTACTGTTTTGTAATCCTCACTTGCTTACAGTTTCTCTCTGAATTTGAAATCTGAGCTACTGTTTTTCTAGATAAAACTTTTATAGAGATGATCAGTATGTTATTTTTTTCACTGGGGGTTGGAGAAAGCTTTTGAAGTTCAAATTCATTTGGGTTTTGGCTATCTTGGCCATGCGCAGTGTATCTGAAACTGTCAGTTTTGCCTACTTACCTGAAAGAATTATAATCAGTACAATATAAGCTATTTCTCATATTCATTAGAAAGGGTTAAATAATCCTCCTATGCAGAACACAGAGGCTAAGGCCAAACAGGCCTTTTTTTTTTTTTTCCCTTTAATTTTTAGCTTGCGTGGAGATCTCCTGTCGCCTCACCTTGTTTGGTAGCCCTCAATTATGGCATGTGTGGTGGTGTGTGCACATGGATGATGATCTTGCCTACCAGTTTATGACTGTAACTTAGTTTTACTTGCAGTCTAGTTGTTATTTTATCTTCATTGACTATGTGAAACTTTTCTTGGGCAATGGCATATGAGCATACACTGGACACAGCTAAATATTTCTGTTGGTCTATTCATGTTCCTTGGCTGAGAAATCTGAAAGAATGACATTTATTTGGACCGTACAAAAGATGGTAAAGCTGTAAACCCCTGTAGTTTTGTCTTTCAGCCACAGTGATTATTTGTAAGTTGAAAATTTTATCTAACCTTATGAGACAAGCTAAGAGTCACTTCTCTAAGTTGTGTTAATTAAAACAAAGCAACTGCTACTGTAGGTTGGGAGCAGTATGACTGTTCTTTAGCATAACATAAAAGACAGTGCATAAACCTCCCTTTCTATTTTTTGTCTCACGTGGCAGGAGTTAATGATGTAAGTGCCATAACTGGATGACAATAGCAGTCATATTTTTATTTTCTTCTAGTGGCATCCCTTGGCTTGACCTCGGGCATCCTGAGAGAGTAGGTCACTGAGATGTGGGAGGTGGAATGCTCACCTGGAGGGCTGTGTGTCCCACTTCTCACCATCTACCTACAAGATTTTTTTTTATCCCCTAATGTGCCTTTTAGCCCAAGAGGCAGTTGTACGTGCTTAAGTTCTGGGGTGTGAGTAGGAGAAAGTGAGACAGTTCCTGTGTAGGAAAAAATGTTTCTGTGTTCTTGCAGCAGGGCTGGACATGTTTCCACCCCATGGCTGATTTTGAGTTCTCTTGCCTCAGCACTAAACACACAGCAAGAGGATCAGGGCATTTAGGCGGGTTTCATGTGACAGAATGAAGGAGTTTTATTAATTTATAAAACATTTACAAAACTTCAGACGATATCACATTTAGCTGTGAAACTTGCCACCAAGTTGCAGATCCAAATGTTCTGTTAGGAGCAATGGGGATGTTGCTTTACTGAAAGCTTTGAGGATTCAATAATTTCATTTAGCTGCCCAGGTCAAATGTGAGCATGGGTCTCACAATTCAAAAAGATGAGTATTTCTCTACTCATCTTTTTGATGTAGAATCTGACTTTGGATGCAAAGACAATATATTTTATTATTTATTAAATATTATGTTTATAGTACTAGAAGTGCTTCAAATATTTTTAAATGAACTGTCAGATAAAGCCACAGACTAAAACAGGAGTCACATCTGGACATTTTACAGTTCACTTTTACTTCAGTGCTGAAATTTAAATGCAATTTGTGCAATAAGTCATACAGAATAAAACAATAATGTGGAAAATACCCTGCAGTATTAATTTGTCTGCAAATTAATTTGAAGGAAAATTACTGAGTCTTAGTACTTCTGTGTGCCAAACGTGTGTTTCATGGCCGTAAGCACAGGATGCCTCACTCCAGATTCAGCATTTACTTTTACACCAAGCCATTAAGTGCAAAAGCAACTACTGCAGGAAGATGGTTTTTCCTAATGGATTTATAATGACATGGAACAAACATTCCCTAAAAAAATACCTAACAAAATAATTACAGGATGAGGTGCTATATTGTTACAGTTTTCAGGTGTACTGTTTAACCAGTTGCCCTGCTTCTGAATTGGGTGGAAAATAAAGCAAGACAAATATGAAGTAATTCTTCACATTGCTTATTTAGTAACTGTTTGAAGACTGATGTGGATTTTTTTCCCCTTTGAAAAACAACAAGCAGAAGGTAATTTAAATAGTGTAATTTATCTTTGATGGATGATTTATTTAAAGTAGCTGGAAGCAAATAATTGGAGCATGTAGCAATTAACATTCTGATCCCGCTAAGGGAGCTGCATGTGCTGACCCTCACCATCCAAATGTGGCTCCTAGCAGGTATGAGGTCTAGTGCTAGTTTTTGCTTCAAAGGAAAGTTGTTGCACTTTCCTGTGCTCATTTGAAATGAAATGCCAAATGAATCTACAAAGGGGTTTCTAGCCCATCCAGATTAAGATGGCAAAGTCTTATGTTGCAAAAAAATCCACAAGCTTTTGGGAAGGCATGAAAGGAGTCATGACTCAGTGACGTGTCAAGCCCTGTCCTTCCTTAGTCTAAATAATATGAACTGAGTATTATAAACCATGATTTACATAAATCCTTCTCATTGTTGATGTGGAGTCCCTCTACAGGTACCTTGTGTTTTTCCTCTTCTGTTTTATTAATGCTTGATGGAGGAGCATCAGTGGCAGCAGAGGGACTCTGCTGATTCCTGAAATTATTTCCTTGAGGATAGTACAGCTGCAGTACGAGTTTGTGGTACAGAATGGCCTTTTGGCTCCCCTGGAGTCAGGCACTGCCAAGGAGACAACGCAGGTCCTCTCAGGTAAACAGAATATTTCACAATCAGACCTCTGAAGTAAAACACAAAATGCATCATGTAGTTTTACACTCCCAGTTGAAATCAGTGATAAGAATGCAAATCTGTAAACCAGATAGAGTTGTTACAATCCTATTTCCAGCATACACTTTGCAAAGGCTTCAGGGTTATTCACATTACTAAATTTTGCATGCTGGTTTCACCTTGAGATCCTGACGTCAAAATTATTAAATGCTTATTTGTGCTTCAAGCAAAATTAAGAGCTTTCTTCAGACTTTGCTTAAATTTTCCTTTTTTTTTTTTTTTTTTTTTTGTCAGGTAGCCTTGGAGATTTTAATTTTGCTTTGAATTTTGTCTGTTCATTTTATATTGAATTATAAAATGTAAATTTCTTAATGATAAAATCTAAGTGTTTGTTTTTGTTGCTTTACCTTGACAGTGGAATGCTGATCCACTGATGTCAGTGATTTTACTATTTGGTAAATTGGTCCATTTGGTCCATTGACATTCATGATTTTAGTTCTACCAGCATTTTAAGGTTTGGGGGTTTGTTTATTTTTGCTTTTTGTTTGTCACTTAATTTTTTTTCCTTGGTTGTTTGCATTTGTGGGAGTATTTTTGAAAGTCTTGACATTTATAAATATATATTTCACAGGTTTGAAGTTACCTACCTTCTTAAGACCAGAAGCTCATAATAGGCAGTTTGATTAGACATTGGTATCTTCTTATAAATTGGGATATCTTATGATTTTAATTAAATTTTGATGTATAGGTTTGCTATTAATACATATTTTATGTAATGACAGCACAGGGAAGGACTGTTCTCTACCCAGATCAGTGACTTGCTAAATTGAAGGAGAGATACAGGTGTTCTTGTCCTTCTGATTTAGTTGAAGAGCTTCACCAAATCCTACACAAAGTAGGGTTGTAAATAATTCCTTTGAAGTATGAAGAGTGACACCTTTTAAATAACTAACGGATATAATTATATTTGAGGCTTAACATTTTCAATAAATGTTACTAGGTTGTGCCCAGCCATAGGTTCGGCCAAAAAGTGAGACTATTTGTATGACTTTTCTGGAAAATCTGTTGATATCAGAAATAATTTTGGTAGTTCCCCATTCCCTCATAAATAATCAGATGCCATTAAGCATACACTTACCTGTAGTTTTTAATGGGATGAAAAGGCAGAGAAAAGATGAAAGACCATCTTTCATACCCTTGGCGCAGATCTGTCTGAGATAAGAGCCCACGTACAATTTTTGTGTTAGCACTTGTGGTGTCACATTGAATAAAATGAAATCGTACATTGAGTGTTCCAATTAAAGTAATTCCATAAAGTCGACTTAAGCCATTGGTGGATGAAAAATTTGTTTGTCAGTGAAGCTTAAATAATTGACCTGAGGACTCTGTGTTTTTAGTTTCCTTGGTAATCCATCATAAGTTTCAAGCTAGAGACATCACAGTCTCATGAAAGTTCTGCTTCTTGCTGTGACTTGTTTCAAGACAAGCTTTCTGTTGTACACAGCAATGTATTAAAGAATGTAGAATGATACTACATATAAAAATTAATGCATTCCTTTATTGCACTCTAAATTGCACTACATAAATATTTTTGAAATATGTATTCACCTATAATTTTAACCTCTTTAACCCTATCAGTACCTTTGTTACCACTATTATTATTAGAGAACAGAGCATTGCTTGGAGGATTGCATTCTGAGATTGAGACACCAGGCAAATATCAAAACCTTAAGCAATTATTTATGCTCAGCTAATTCTATTTGGACTTGTCTGAATGGGTGTTAATTCCTGTGTGCAGATGTAGTCTGGCTCATTGAGACCAGCATTAACTATTTGCTGACTGACTTCAAGTCATCTGGTTAATTCCAACACTTGCAGGCTGGAAATTACCTGAGTATTCATATTTTTGTACCAAACAGAGAACGACTACTAAACACTTGGCTTCCTTTCTTAAATCAATTTTGTATGTCAGAACATAAGGCAAATTCAGCAAAATCAGAAATAGTTTGTCTGCTGAGTTAGCTTCCAATTTTCACTTATCTTCCTCTTTCAGGTCTTATCCTCAGTTTCAGGAATGCACTGCTCCCTGAAAAACCCAAGAAAGGGAGTACATGTGTATTTATTCAAACATAGCAGACCTCATAAACACAGTATTACTTTGACCATTCATCTATTTTCTTCCATTTGCTCTGGTTTGCTGTTTTTAATTTTATTTTATTTATTTATGGTTTAAACCAGATACTCCTTAAGGTTCAAGTTTTGTGAAAAACTGTAAAATATCTAAGCTACACCACTGTGTTAAATCCATAATGGTTTAGGTTCCATTTATTTATAATAAATAACCAAATCGTTCACAGCATTCCCTTTGAGTGAAGCACACATGAGGTTATATCTCTCAGGAGGTGATCCTGGAATAATTTCCTTATTTTAAAAGATATTGTTTGCATTCTTTCTTGTAAGAGATATAATATGAGAAGACTACAGGATAAAAGGAGGGAAAAAATGTTGAAGTGGCATATTTTATTTTTTTTTTAAAGCTGCCTCCTAAGAAACAGCTCTGTTTTATATTTAGAAAACCTCAGTGTCTGTGGAACATCATTATATGTGATATATGAACTTTAATACAAGAAAATTGTGCGTTCGGATATAATACAGTCATTAAGTTATATTCAGATAACATTACTTAAGTGCTCAAAGGCTTCAAAGCCAATGCCAATCATTGGATCCTGGAGTGAACTTACTTGATAAACTGCTGCGTTCTTCATCTGTGCAAAGCAGTGGAGATTGCTGGCACTATTGATTTTAATGCTGGAAAACAGAAAGGTGATCTCTCAGGGGAGCTTGCCCTTTTAAATAGCAAATGTGAGCGTTAAAATTACACCTTTATTTAATATTAGTTCTTGAAGGGAACTTCAGAAGACAAGTAGCATTTATTCACTGTTTGAATCAAGGTACCATATCATAGGTGGCATCGTATTCAACAAGAGTTTTATAAGTCCATGAAAGGCTCCACAGACAAAGCAAATTTCAAATCAAAACCAACAGCTATGAGTTTTAGATGTGTATCCATGTATTTATGGGAGTGGAACACTATCTGATACTTAGCAGTAGAAGATGTAGTAGCAAGAAGGTGCAGTGAAATGGTGTGTAAGGAGTAAAGAGACAAAAAAATAATATTTCATTCACTATGGAGACAAGAAGCAAACAATTACTTTATAATTGTGTGTTACTATATATAATGAAGATTTTTCTGGGAGAAAAGTAAATAAGAATATCTGGGAAGTACTTACTCCAGTAACTGATTAAAAGGGTCAACAAATCAGGCACATACTGTCTTATATACAGGCAGCTGTCATGATGAAACTATTCCTGAGGCATTGGTTCTCACAGAAGATGTTTTTGATGGTGGGCTAAGTCAGGATAATGAACTGCTTAAATTATAGAAGATATGTCTCTGGGAAGATTTCTTTGAATACTGATCATCTTCTGGTCTAGGTCTACCTGTTTAGTGACTTTGGGTCTAGGTGCCGCAATAGGATAGTAAGTGACATGAAGTGACTTCCAGGATGTACAGTCACCAACAGTCTATTACAGTAAATTCCTGTGTGTTATTCAGGTAGTTCTTAAAAAGTGTGACCCGTTTCACTATAAGTGAAGGTAGCTGTTCCAGGAACAGAAGTACTTAATACTGTGTGTTTACTTGCATAAGAGTACCTAATTTGCAGGTTTTAGATTGAGCTGTAGGGTGGCAAAAAAGTAAATGGCACCTGAAGTTTCATATATTTTTCACCACCACCAAATTTTACTTTGTACAGCTGGGGGTTAAATACGGATTTCAATTTCCATTTTTTTGTAGCTTTTATTGGTGTTCAGCTGGTGAATGCAGCAAGTGTTCTTAATTGGAAAAGGATGTTTTGTTCTAGGCTGATCAGGGTAACGTGATTTGTACTACTCTCCTTTCACAGAGGAATTCCTGTGAAGGATTAAGCATCTCTACTGAGTTGTTAAGCCTGAAGAGTTCAGGATATTCCTTACCCTTCAGTATTAATCCAGTTAGTCTATCTGTAGCAGAGAGAGACAAATGAATTGCTGTGTGCCCTGCTCCTGCTGTGCTGTAGGATGCAGCTCTGTAGCTTCACATGTAGACTGTGTGTGTGTCTATAAAGCATCCCTAATGATGTTTCCTTTGTTTCATGGTTTTCCTAAACTCATTATGAAAATTTGTCATCTTAGAGACTAGAGTTTGAGGTGAAAGTTATTCCCAGACAGGCCTCATCATTTGATCATATCTAGTGAATAAAGCAAAGCACATGAGGAGGATGAGGGATAAGGTACCGTGGGAGCCAGCAGCTGAGTCAGTTCATGTGCAGAAATAATACAACTCAACAACTTGTTCAACTGAGCATTAAAGTGTTACGTCAAGGTAAGGTGCACCTGGACATGCATAGTGCCAGACACTGGCTAAAGATGAAGGAGCAATACAGGAGAGCAAATGGCATAGTCAGGGCCCAGAGCTCAGCTGTTTCACTTTGAGGCTCTGTCTTTGTGCGTGTGTAGGATTGTGTCTGACGCACCAAGGAGTCAGTTCAGCCCTGCACAATTATAAAGCAATGATAATTTTGTAACTTTCTAACTTTCAGAATGTTGTGGCCTTTTGGAAGTAGCTTTTCATTATATTCCAGTAAATTTACTATAGGTGGTGGTAGTGTTAAGAAATGAAAAACATTTGACTACAAAAACGAAATCTGAAGTTTGGGGATGAGATACTGCATTATAATGAACAACAAACTTCTCATCTGTCTTTTAAATTAATTTAAACTGTAGTACCTTATCAAGCAAAAGAAAGATGCTGCAATATTTTTGTGAAAAGGTAGAGACCTCCTAATTTTTTTACATTGATTGGAGAATGTTAGTACAAGGTTTCACAGAGGTAGCACAAGGAAACAGAAGTTAACATTTGCTAAAGTCAGTCCTGAGAGGCAATCAAGACAGAGGAAAGGCCAGGGAGCTGAGCTGATGGACTGCCTGATTCCAGGAGAGGGACATGGGCTGGTTTCTGTTCCCCACACAGTGCTCTCGGAGATGGAAACGGAGCCTGTGCTTGTGTATCCTGGCACAAGCTGGTTTTGGGAGGTGCTGCTGCCCTCACTACTTCTTCTGGAAGGATTAGGAGCACTTCCATTTCTCTTACTTCGTGGTCATCAAACACTAAGTCTTTTTTGTTTTTTCTCTCCACATGTGGAGCTGTGTCTGGAAACACCTGGTGTGTTTGAGACTCAAATAAACATCGCTTCTGAATGATGAGCTTTAGTTCTTCATAAGAACACAGCTGGGAAATTTTGCCTTCTGTTATTTGTGATGCAATTAATTAATCCCTTGGAATAATTTCATGATTTTTGGTCCAACTCTCCTTAAATCCATTAATTTATTCGTTTAAAATAAGAGCATGGGCCTGGAAGTACCGGATAGTATCTTTCCATAACAAAAAAAGAAACTGCTGGCTCCCTGATCAAATTCTGAATATGAATTGTTTCATATTCAGAAAGACTAATATGCAATATGTATTTCAGTTTTGCTCAGTATTCAAGCCTTGGAGAAATACTAGCAGCTTATCTTTTTTTGCCTGGAAGTTGAGAATTTTTTAGGTAAAGATTCAGTTTCAAAACTCCCAATAACTTCATCATAAATGCAAAAAGTAATGTGATAAAGTAAAGGTTATATTTACAAACCAATATTTCTCAGTGACAGCATTTCTTTGATTTCTTAAAAAATCCATTATTTTCAGGATGGGTATAATAAATTTCTTATTAAATTTTGAAAATATTAATTAATTACTGTAATAAATTACTATCAAACTTACTGATAGAAGCAGTTATTGAAATGAGTTTTGCATTTTGAACTATAAATAATCCTTCCATACAGGATGAAAAAAGCCCACAAAGATAACTTTTTTTTATTTAATACCTTAAAAGAAGCTCATATAGTCCTATGCAAAGAAGTCAGGAGTGCAAAAGCATGTTGTACAAGATCTCTGTATTTCCTCATGTCTTGGATACTTTTTGTGAGCAGCTTAGTGACCTTTTTTATTTGTATCCCTCTAGTTCTAGCACACTTTTTTGTTTCGTTCCCGTTTTTGTGTAAATAATTACAGGCTCTCTAAAAGCCATCAACTGCAGTAATCTAAGTTGCACCCACAGTATCCAAATTACTGAAGAACATTTTGTTTCCGTGCTTGCCCAGCATGCACACCAGCTACCATCACGCTGCACCTCTCTGAGAGGTGGATCACCCCAGCCAGTTCCTGCCTGTGGTCAGTCAATGCTGGCACTATGGATTGCAGATAACCAAACCTCTCATTGATGGCTCTTAATGTCAGCACTCTGCAATTCCACACCTGTCTGGAGCAACACCGTGGGAGACCATAAAGCAGATGCTACTACACTCTATGCTGCATTGACTGAACTCTACTGAACCCACTGCTGAATAGTTTTTCATATCTGTATTATCCCACACACACAGTGGGGGGTGTGTTTTCCCATATGTGTCTGTTCAACAGTGTTCTTAATTTTCCCCCATCACTTTTAAGAACCAGCTAGGGTAACCACAGGACAGAGATGGGGGGGCTGGTCATAGTGTGCTGTTCCCACTTATATTATCAGTGTGTGGCTGATTTGTTATGGGTCCACAAAAAAACTAACCTGTGTCAGGTGTAGTTCCCTCTAGATGCAGAAGTGGGCATTTTTGGTTTTTCTTATCTCTGGTGCCACACAGCAGATTGATATTTTGAAAACACCTGAGGGAAGGAAAATATTAGTAATTACAGTTCTGGGCACCTATGATGTAAGTGAAATACAAGAGAAACGAAGAGATAATAACTCCAGAAGCTTACTCTTTGGAGGCTTCTTCTCATACAACTTGTAAAATCCAGCAGTTTTTTCAGGTTTCACCATTTCCATCCTTATCTTTGCTAGCAATGGAAGATACTTTAAAAATTACAGTTTGGACTTCAAATATTAAGACACTTAAACACTTTTCAAGTATGTTTAGCATTTAGTTTTGGTTCCAGAACTTCCCCACTGTTTTCCTAATAGAATACAGTTGATACTTCATGAAAACCTCCTTATATATAAATAATATTTTCTTTATACAATTCACTTTTCAGTATTATAAATAGCAGAGGCGGCAATATATGTCAGTGAGTTTGATTAGAAGAGAAACAACATCAAATAGATCAATGGATTGCTTAAAATAGAAACTACCAGTGCAGAGTGTTTAGGGCAGCTTGCAGAGACACACCCAAAGTTTACCTGCCAGTTGTCTTGGTGAGTCATTGCTCTTACTGTGCAGATATTTAGAGTAGCTTGATTTGCTGAAACCTGATTTCATTTCAGTGATGTACCAGCGATCAAGTACTCCTTATGTCCCTTTGATCCTTCAGATTACTTCTTTCTATCCTTTATAGTTGACAGCTCCTTTATAGTATTATAAGGCATAACCACTTCAGAGGAGAAGATTTTTCAGATGTTGTGGGTAATGATATAGTGAAGCCATGACTTTACTCACAAATATTTTGTATATAGTATGTTTTTGTGTCTTGGGGAGGAAAGTGAAATCTTATCTGCCAAGCTATTGATTGGCCCATGGTGGCCCTGTCCACATATTTTTCAGACCCTAAGAGTAATTATTTCCTAGTGATCTGAATGAAAACAGGTGGAGTCTAGACAGAATAGCATTAAAAAAAAAACCCAAGAAGTGAAGCTATAGGGATGGGTTCATGAACTACTGCTGCTTTTGGTTTACTGTACACTTGGAAGACAGAGCTCATTTTCTGAGGAATAAACTATACCCCAAGTGTATTTAAAACTGAGGTTACTGGTATGCACTGCCATATTAACTCTGAGGTGCTGGGTTGGGTCGTGCTGCTTGACCTTCTGCTAAAATGTAAGGTTGTGTTATAGCAACAAAGCATCAAAACCAGCCCACAGAAATTCATGATGCTTTAGATGTCATCCATCTTTTTATTCAGTTAATTCTCTGTGCTGCTTCTTATCCCACCTTTTTAAATATGGGGCCAGTGAAGACAGTCTCTTTTTTTATCATCAACATTCAAAAGACCTAGAGAAATATTTTGTTGGCCAAGGTTGCTTTCAGTGTAGTTAGCATTCTACAGAAATGCACAGATTAAAGCATGTGGCACAGCCTTGTAGTGTGATGTCTCAAGTCAGACTCGTGGTCTCACCCATTTTTTTGTACTGAGCATTGCTTACTTGCATTGCCAGCATTCTCTATGGTTAATGCATGAGCCAATTCACAGATCCTTCTTCTTTTATTACTTTTTCTGTGCTAGGAATAATGTGCCCACACATCCTTAGTGCTTTGCACTGTTATGTTTCTCTTTCAATCCTAGGCAAGAAAAACGGGCTGAAATCACAATTAAATATTAATAGCTTAGAATACTCTGGGTTTGAAAACTACCCATTACTTTTATCTTGGAAAATAAAGGTGTTTATTCATTAGTCATAACTTTATGAATCAGTTATTTAGTGGAACGTTAATCTTTTTTTTCCCCCTATTTGCAAGAGTAATTGTTTCACTTTTCTTTTGCTTCTGGTGAAATTTTCTTTCTGTGTATTACATGCTAACATGGCTCTAAACCAGCTTCTCACTGAAGTTATTTTTAGCCTAATTTGCTGCCTTCTTAGAGGAAGAGCTTTGCAGCAGGGTTAAAATGGTATTTGTGGCTGTGGGCTGCAGACCCAAATATCCTGATCCTGAAATCCACACTCCTTCTAAGAAAAGAGGCTCCAACTACAGCTGCTTTCTTTGGATGTTTTCATTAGACACTGATACTCTTTATAGGTCAGTGATGCTCATACTTGCACTGGCTCTCAGGTGAGATAAGGGATATCTGTGTCTCTCTTGTGAAAGAGGGACATGAGGAGAAGCATATTTTGTCTTTCCACCTACAAAAAACTTTAAATACCTATCCAGTTCTGCTGTTTCCATAGGAAATTCAAAACTTCTTGTTCTTATGAGTTCTTAAAAGTAAGCAGGCATGCCTGGGGCTATCTGATATTCTGATATACGATATAACTAGCAGTGGAAGGCCAAAAAAAAACAAAACAAAACTGTAATATAGAAACTACCTCATAAGCTTGCAAAGACAGTTGATATTTTTTGGCCACAAGTAAAAAGCTAGTTCAAAACAGAAAGTCTGCTTGGGTTAGAAAAACTGTAAAAATGCTCAAAAAGAATTATTCCTTCTCATCAAATAGATACTTTGTCACAACAGAATTGTCATTTTAGATGGTTAGAATGCTTCTCATATGGATTATTGCTTGGTATAGATGCACAATTTTATTTTTCTCACCAGGAGATAGAAAGATTATTGTTTGATATATAATTGAGTATATATAAAAAAACTTGTTTTAAAGATGGCATGAGTTTAAAAAAGAAAAAAAAAGGAAAATGTATGTGAAAGATGCTAACTAAAGATCCTACCATAATGTTCTCTCAATTATAGCAGTTCATCTTTTATTCATTTGTCACCCTTGGCACTCGATTACATCAAATTCTCATTGGAAATACAAAGAGTGGATTCCCACTCACTTTCTTTTTTTGCTGACTTTTTTATTTATGTGGATGCACTTGAAAAAAGAAGCACGTGTGCAAATTGGTCTGAAGGTGGTGAACTTTGGAGCTCTCCCAACCTGTTGTGCAAATTAGTCGCGTTATGCCAAGGGAAGTGACCCATCTTCTGTGCTGGGGGCAGTGTTCCTCTGTGCTTTTCTCTTGTTAAGGATAAGCACTCAGGAAATGAAAAGCATATCCACTAATTGTCTCAGGCTTGTAAGATCTTACAAGTTTTAGATTGAAGTGTAGACATGGAGCTGGAATACATTAGGAACTTTAATAGATGGAAAAATGTTACAGGTTTGGACAGTTGGTTTTCCTGGCCGATGCTCTGCCTGCTTGGACAAAGGGATCAGCTGTATGGCAGGGTTGCTGTGGCTTCTGTAATGTGACATCCTGCTGGGGCTGTACATCTGTGATGGTTTTAAAATAACACTGCTGAGCATGCTCTAAGTGTACAATATAGTCTATGTGTGCCACAGCTCATAAAACTGACAGCATCATCGAGGATGGAAATGGCATTTAGTTCAAACTCTTGGACATTGCCAATTTCTGAAACTTTCATGTTGAAAACTCTTCTGCCTAGACATGAGGCTGAACAGAAGAATTAGCAAGATGGTACAAATCACAGTATACATATTGCCATAATTCTTGGATGATTTTCAGTAGGAAAACTAGAAGTAAAAACTTGACTATCTTTCAAAGTGTTTGCACATGCATTTTTGCAATTATGTGCCACCTATTATTCAGTAAGTGAAATCCTAGTTAGCCTTCAAAAGACTTTGCAAATGTGGATAACCTTCTTTGAAGCTCAGATATGGAAGATAAAGTCTAAGAATGTGTATGTGCATATATCTCTGTTAAAAAAAAAAATAAGGTGCCAAATATGACTTTCTAGGTCAGTGAAATAACTGAGCTAATAGCAGGGCATGCTGTTGTACATAATACCATGCAGTTTGGCAGATTTAACTGATTGTCATGTTCTGACTTCCTCTGAGGAGGACATGGGGTGTGTGCATGTAAATTGAAATGTCATGGCAATTATGGAATTATTTGAAATATTTATGCATGACACTTCTATCTTGCAATTGAATAATAGTATTTAGTATTATGCTGTTTTATGATCTTCTGGAAGATATCTGCAAAAAGAAATATTTTCATTTTTGCCGGTAAACCACTCTTGCTTTTCTTTCTGATATTATTGTTCTTTTTTTATGTGCAGTTATAGAACTATGTAAGTTATGCATAACCATCCTTATTCTAAATGATCAATGACCAGTACAATCTCAGAAAATCCTGACAAATTTTCATAACTTAAAAATCATAAGTAGGATTTTAATCTATAGCGAAGATGAGTAAGTCTGGGAAGGGGAAAGCTTTCCAGAATGAATTACATAAATTAAGCTAAATGTTCGAAGCAAGATTTTTTTTTTTTCTTTTTTTTGTCTGCTTGGTACCCTCAGAGAGAAACATGAAACACATTTTATTTCTAGGCAATATCTTTTTATTTACATCCACTCAACTCGTTAGCACTGGGAAAAAAAAAGGCAAAAAACTTGTGCTAGAGCTGATAATAATTGCTGCAAGCTGCATGTTTAGACACATTGTACAATTTAAATGAGTTAAATGTACAAAATTCACCCATTGGGATCCCTCATGCCCCCACTTTGTCATTCACTCCCAATTAGGATTTTTCTGTAGAGCAAACAAACAAAAATCCCTCAAGGACCAATTCTTCAAGGCGTTGAGTGAACTAAGAAGGCGAATGTCCCTTGTTTGAACTGAAGTCATCTCTCAGAATTTCACACCTTTGTTCAGGCTGATGTGCTGGAGTATCCTATATTCACTGTAATCATTGAGGGGTTTTGATATTTTGATATTTTTTCTGCTCTCCCCATTCTCACCACCACCATTTTATTATTTTAAATGTGTTTCCATTACATAAGACTGTTTCTCTATGGCATAGAGTTGGTTTCTTTTTATATATTTATACATGGTCAACTAATGGTCTATAAGCTCTGATGAAATTTTGGAGTCTATTAAAATAGTTCAGGCTTCTCGTAAGTAGATCTGCAGTAGGTCCACACCAGCGTAGAAGTCGGAAGAGGTCTGTTGTCCTCCAGCTTCCCCTTTCCCTCCTGAGCAGCTTAGTATAAGACACAAAGTATATTAAGTTTATAACTGCTGCTCTAGCTTAGGATATTGAGGGTACCTAACTGCATCTTTAATTATTTTCCACGTTTTTGTTGCTGAAAGTTGTAAAGAGTTTGCTTTAAATAACACTGATGAGTGTCTAGACACACTGTAAAATTCTGAGCTTCTGCAGGAAATTATATTCGAATCCCTTCTGATGTAAAGAGGTTTTGACATATGCTGTGCTCCATGCAGAACCATAATGGCAATTTTCTTAGCCCTCTTTTCTTCAGTCCATCTTATTTTTCATAGTATACCTTCTTCTTTTTTTCTTTTAAATTATAAAAGTAGCAATTTGGGATGGGCCAGTGATAGATATGATTCTAAATGTCTATCCTCCGAGCTGGTGGAACATGAAATACTAGATATCATTTTGCAATTATGCTGCTGTTGAGTTTAGGTTTTATATGGTGAGAAGTGATACAATATTTCAATTGAAAACTATCTACTCCTGCTAAGTGGGTGCAGGGGATAATTCTGATGAAATGAAATCCGTATAAAAGTCTGTTTAAAACTAATTCATCCTCGTGAATAGCTGCAGCCGTGTACCAATGAATTTGGGTAGTGGCCTTGATGTTTCAAGAGGAAATGAAAGAAGTTTGTTCTTTGCCCAGAAAAACCCCAGAGTAACATTGACAGAGCAGTTAAGCAAACTAAGTTTCAGATACAGTTTTAGCACATCAATGTCAGAATACTCTGTGGCTTCCAACAGGGCCTCGCAGAAGATGTGAGATCTAGGCACTGGCCAAAATAGTGTGTAGAGGACAATATTTGTATTCTTCTCTTGCCATTTATTGACAATACCTGGCACCCAACTCTTGTTTTGTCGGAGAGTTGGTTTGCTGTTGTGTTTTGCCAAGGACAAGACGGTGCATAGCTGAAGGGTATCATGAATCTAAACAGCCCAAGGTGCTCCTACTTCTATGAAAAAAAAGCTAATTTAAGTAGGAAGTCAGTGAGTTTGGAAAGGAGGATTTTTTTGTAGTCAGTGGAATGACTGGAAATAAATGGATTGATTAATTAAAATCAGTATATCTACTTACGGAGTGAGGTACTGGAGCATGATTTATGTGGGGAGTTATTGCACTGGACTCTTTGATCCCTTGCTTTGAGAATTAAATGTAAGAGTCTCATTCTCAGCTTCAAGGTTGAATACAAATGCTTGTGAGCCGGCCCCTGTTAAATTGTGTCCTGTCACTCTCAAGCATTCAAAATTCCATCGAGGCCAAACCCACAAATTCCTTCCGAAACCTCCAGTTTCTTTTCTGTTGCTACATATGGAGTTAACCTCCGTGAAAATTTACTAAAGTGAGTTTTTTTCCAGTCTTCCTATAAATCTCTCTCTGTGTCTCTTACAGTGCCGTATAAAATTTGTTGATGAAAGATTAAATGTGCAGTACTTGCATGCTGGTTAACCACCTTAGGTGGTTAACAATAATTAATTGTAACTATTCTCTTTCATGCCAAAAGACTTAGTAGGTATGCTCCACTGGAGAGATAATATAAAATGCTTTACCAAATGATAGATATTTACTTAGGGCTAAGTCTTGGTAGTTTATTGTAAAGTGTCAGGAAATCTATTTGTATCAAGGAAGTATTTATAAACATTCCTTTTGCAACAATTCTTATGGAAGGTTTCCAAGTGGTTATTGGGTAGTTCCAGACAGAAACATTTTTCTTCCCCAGTAAAGAGACACAGAAGAGTCAATTTTGAACCCTTCAAATAAAGATATACCAAGAAATGTGATAATTATGATATTCATGAAGGGAATTGCATGACAAAAATACAGAAAAGAACAAATTTTCTTTCTAAAATAGAAAACAAAACTTTTGAGGCAACCAGATTTTGTCTTTTTCTGCTGAGAATAGTTCACAGTGTGAGTCAGTAGTAACAAGGATTCTGAATAAAGTCCATAGGCCAACCCATGGTAACCTATATAAGGGAAGGGGAAATAGCATTTGGAAGAATAGAGTTTACCCAGAAGAAATTAATGAAAGAAATTGCGACTTGATGCACTGAATGAGCTGAAAGGATGTCACAAAAAACCCCAACCAACCAACCATCCAAAACCTAAAAAGCAGCCCTCAGAGAAACCCATCTCATACTGTTTTCAGTCCCTGTTGGCCAGTTGCATGGGGAGATGTCTCACAGTTGCACCTGGAGTTGATCCTGCTGCTGGGTAGCTCTACCCTGATCCTCTGGGTATTGGGGTTTTTGGTTGTTTTTTGTTTGATTTTGTTTATTTTTATTTTAGTTATAGGGGGTTTTCCACCTTAGGATTTTGTACATTTTCATATCCATGTTTGCTTTTATATCTTGGAGCTGTTGACTCTGCCCACATCAGCAGTGAGAACAAGTATCTCGAGACTGCATAGGCCTGTGGGGAAAGAGGGAAAAATTCCTTCCAGGTCTTCTTCTGGACTACTACACTCAGTGATAAGCAGCACAACATCTCTTTGAGTGAATTTCAACAGCAGACAAAACCCACCCCCTCTAAAGAACTTATGTATCCATGTGGGAAGATGAGGTAGAGCTCCATGTTAAGGATGGAGGAGTAGGGGAATTAGTGGACATTTCTCTGTATCATACCCCAGTTCAAATCTTTTTATTGAATTGCATTAAAATGTAAGGTGGGAACAAAAGCCTGGGATGAGTATTTAAATGACAGTGGGTTTGCATGTAGAATTCCAGGAATGAAGCCCAGTGGTTGAGATAGCTGACTGAGCTGTGGCAGAGCTTTGGGTGGCTTCAGCAGGACCACTTACATTCAACAGTTTGAATTTGAACCTTGATTCTGGTAGTCTTTTGTATTCAGGATTATTTTTATTCATGGCATGGATCACCTCTGTTATCAATCCTCAGCAGATTTCTTGACAATAATTTTTCATTTCAGTTACAGGTAACTTCGTTAAACACCATTTGTTTTGGGTCTTCCTTCAGATCTTAGTGGTATCCAATTAGTAGTAGAAGATATTTAACCTCTATCAGTTAACCATGGCTTTGATGACCTACCAGCAAAATTTTAGCAAAGTCTCTATTTGAAACTACTGAAAAGTTTCCCAATTTTAATGAAAATATTAGGAAGAGGTGGGATAACACGGTGACTTTGCTGCCTGCATCAGTGGATTCAACTGCTGTTTCATCCTGGTGCCTTGAACTTTGTATGTTATTACAATGGCTTTTGCTTCTTTGATTTATATGTGACTTTAGAACATAACTTTTTGCGTTTTAGTTCTGTGGTTTATTTTTAGATGTATTTTCTCGGTAATTGAAAGCTGTAATGGTGCACTAAAGAGAATGGTAGATAAAAGAATCAGCCTGCTGTGATTCCAGCATTTCACTTTGAACCATCAGTTGGCTCCATGATATGTAGCAATTTTGCTTTGAAACATGGGATTTCAATCTATAATCTAATTATTGCTGATTTATAAGGTAATTTAAATTAATTTAAGTATAGTATTAATGATTTCTCAGATAAATCAAGTGAATAACAGAAAAAAAATTGTGCTATTTTTCATCATTATATGGTTGCTTTAGTTGTATTTGATTTCTCAGTTTTATTAATTTGTCATGCTTTTCAAATTACACCAGTCAAATATATAAACCAAAACCCCTAAGAGTGTTAGAAGTTTCCAAGAAAAAAAAAAAATGCATAAGATTAATGCAAACTCATTTCTTAGTAATTAGAATTGTTTACTTGTTTATAATTAATTAATTGTTCTTTTCCTTGTCATTTTAGAAGACTCATGTCCTAAGTTTTGCATTTATTTCCAAATTGTCATGGTTATGTAGTTTTCAGAAAAAGAACAGAATCTGTGTTCACACAAAATATATATTATATACAATGTGTTTAGTGTACACTTACAATAATGTATATTAGCAGAGGACATACAGATAATATTGGTAAAAAAGAAGTGCCAATTCAATAAATTTTCACTTTTTGTACAATTGTGAGCAAATTCTTATTAAATATAGTTACCATTTTCCTCTAATAAATTCATATTGTCAGAATGGGAGATTACTCACAAGATTCAAAGTTTCAGCAATTCAAGTAATACTAAAATCTTTTATTTCTCATGAACCTGTATCCTAATTGCCAGAAAAAACCCCAAAACCATAATGTTAGCCCAGTCCTTATAGCTGTATTTCTTATTTCTAATGGTGACTCCAGAAATGCAGTCCCTCAGCTCCTTCCATATGGAGCACTGTCTATGCATAAGAGGGCACTGCAGTTAAATCTGCAGCCCTTTCCTTCTCCCACAGTCAGTAATCTGGCTGTTTACTGTTGCAGAAAGAAAAACCTCCAAAAATACAATAAGGAACAACAGCAGATTTTTCTGTAGTAATTTCTTTTGTATCTCTTTCTGTAAATGGCTTTCAGCAGTGATTACATCTTGCAATGGAATCTGTTCCATTAGTGGACCAACATATGAGAAAATTTGTAATTCCAATTTTAGTGTTACAAGGTAATTAAAGCACCAGATATAAATGACAGGTGAGTCTGAGGTTATCTGTAGTTTTATTTTTCTGGTCGTGTATCACGTGAAAGGCTGAATATGGGAGTTGTGAGCAGTTGCTGCTGTTTAATGTTGCCTTGCTTTGTTGCCAACAGAGGTTAAAAAGGTCTCCTCCCTTTTCTGCCATCCATCCACACACACCTGCCCTCAAACCGCAGCACATCCCTTCCTTTCTGTTCCACGATGGCCTTGTTCAGGAGGGGGAGCCTAAGCACATCAGTGAAGGAACAGGCAACAGCAACCTCCTAAGTGGTATTTCAGCACCTACAAAAATTATGGGCAACCAAATTTTCAAAAAGTCAAATAATGCTTGGACTGGGCTTTCTGAAAGCAGGTGGATCACACCATGTTGTTTAACTCCCCTTGGGTATCCTGCTAAACCAGAGAATCAGAGTTTGGTGTGGTCTGTACTTCTGTAACCCTCCATTTGTTTCTTCATGTGGTTATATAAAAACTAGAAGATGCATTCACAGAGTGAAGTTTTAGTGGAGGTGGTTGTTATATATTTTTATATGTATCTTTTATAACCTCTATAATCATCTACCCTCTTTGGAATATATCAAGATAAAATTTAAATGCTTCTTCTTTTGTTAATTTAAGCATTTTTTTCCACTGTTGTTGAAAAGATGTTAAACACCTCACTCCATATGTTCATAACCTAAAGTAGCACGTAAGGTCAAAGTGCCCAACAACAAAAACCCAGTTGCTCTCTGGTGACAGTGGTGGGACTTGTTTCCAGTCTGTAATACTCTAATAATGAAGTACATGTTACACTCAGAGAGGACCAGCCTTTCTTTACTGCAGCTATGAGCAGAAAGTAAGCAAAAATCAAGGTGATGTCTGTAAAGATGATCAGTTCAGTTTAGAGATGTGAAGTGAGTTGAAAGGAGTGCAGTATGTCCATGAAGTTTTCTAGTTCATTTTTTGTTATATGTGTTTGAATACCATTCTCATTCCTTCTCTCTTTTTTTTCTTTCTTTTACCTTCCATCCATCCATTGTCACGCATTGCATTCTTGATTACAGTCTGTGTAATCGTTACCACCGTGTGAAGGCAGTTTCCCACATCGCCAGGTACGGTGTCACACGTCAAAAAAACGTTTGTGTGTTCTCCAACCTAGTCAGTGTTGTGATAGCAAATTTCTCCTGTGTTAGCCTCTTTTCTTCCTCTCTTCCTTTCCCATTTAGTATGAAATAACATTGCTGCAGGAAAATGATTTTTGAAGTTAATGTCTTTTTAAAAAAAAATGTTTCATTTTTCTGGATCAAAGAGGTACTGTCTTTCTTAAGGGCTCAAAAGCACTACCCTAGAGATTTTTGGTTGTCCACAGGTTATGGCCTGGAACCTGTAGTCTTTTTAATGTATTAATAAATGCTATGAAGTTCCATTTTTGCAAAATCCTTGAGCTGCATTGCTCAGTTATGTTTTATTCTGATTGTGATTGGTTTATGTTAAAAGCCTGATACTCAGCTCTAGTTTTCATTTCTGTAATGGTAAATACAGATGGATCAATTAGTGCTTTTGTTAATGCTTATTGTTCTAGTTTTGTATCTAAACTGTCATTCTTCAGTGTTTATGTGGCCTTTAGAGACGTGTTATTTGCAGGTTGCTACATGGCTAGATGATTTCTTTGAGAAACTAGTAAGATCCTGAAGGTGCTCATTTACATGCAAATTTTTATAACTTTTAATGATGTTTCTGAACATCACTGTCTTGTAGCTTGATTACTTTTGCACTTGGCAGAAGAAAATTTCATTAAAGAGCTGTTGCAAGAGACTGTTTTTAGCAATAGTGGAAAACCATGTCTTACGACCCATTTTTCAGGGATTAAAATTAATGTAATGACTGTGAGTTCATGAGCTTATGCACATTTATTATACCTAGACATGTGGAACATGAATCATGCCTTTCTAAGCATTCTTCTTGCAAGAAATAAGAAGGAACAAGTGTTCTTTCTAAATGCAAATTATCAAATTCAAAGCTGGTAAAAATGATTGCAACCCAATTTCATCTGATGTGACACATCTCATACACCATTTCTAATACCATTCCTTTCAATTTAATATTTATTTTGGATCAACTTACAGTCCTTATGGCTCTCAAAGCTGCAATGTACCGAGAGGCGTAACTTTTTCTGAATGAGGAAAAAAAAAGTTTTGAAAATTACACAGTGACTATTCCTAGGCTGTTTAGTTGTATCTCAGCTTTTTTGTTCTGATATCCAGTGTCTCTGCAACACCTTCAACAGCATAATCATTTCCCCATTTGAAAACATTTAACTTACTGTATCAGTTCCTCTTTTGCTAGGACACTAGTTGTTTCATCTGTCCCTTCAACTTCAGACTGTAAAATGATAATAAATTAGGTAAATGGTAATAAATTAGGAAAAGGGAAGTGGCAAGTACTTATTTTTAAAGTAATACTCTGAAATAGCTGGATTTAGGTGTACAACTTCTTCTTGTATTGAGTGATAACAGCACTTAGAGCTGCTAAGATCCATCTCAGTACCTCATTCACAAGCTGGAGGTATTCAGGATGTTTTTTGGCATAAACAGGATGCAGTTCTAAACAACTGCAAGCTGCAGCTTTGTAGCATGCAAACTGCAAGGTGCATTGTTGCAAGGTCAAATGTAAATTAACCATCCTTGCTCCCTTGCTTCAAACTTTGCATAATTACATTACTTTAATGGATTTTCCTTACTTATTAGTAAGGCAAAATATGTGGGAAGTAAAATTATCTATTAATTGGCCCAATTCAGCCCAGGGATAAGGGTCGTGGTTCAGTTGGTGTAATTGTGTGAGGTAATGGCTTTGTTATGGTACCTGCTGTAGAATCACTAAATGCAAAAGGACAAATTTAACGTAAAATAATTAAACATTGATTTGTTTCAACAGTGAGCTTCCTAGAGAAGGAATAGCTGGAAACATTGAGATAATTAGAGATAGATATAAAGGATGGATGAATAGTTGTATAACTGAGTCTAATCCCACTGGTGGGCTCAGTCATTTTGCAGCATTTTTGGACTCAGATTAGTAGAGAGTATTCCACATTATAAACAGTACATTTGGGTCAGAGAAGCACACAGTATACCTGTCATGCTTAAAATAAGACTTAAATCTGTTTGCAGATTTAAATATTCTGCTTTCACTAAGGTTTTGCAATCTCAAGATCACTCCTGAAGTTCAAACACCTCTTTTGGTATTTGAAGACTATATAGCTCCAGCAGCTTTTTTCTTACAACTTTTTTAGCATAACCTTAGTCTGATGATCAAAGTTCAGTAAACTGTAGTCATTGAAAATAATTTTTAAAGTGAATGTCTATAATAAGGCAGGAGAACAGGGCCTGAATAAAATACAAAAGTCTATTTTGCTTCTGGGAACAGTCTGAGAATAAACAGAAAAGCCTCGTTTTGTAGCACTGCTCATAATAACAGTGCTAGTAAAATCTACCAAATTATTCTGCCTATTTTCTGCATTCTATGTTGCTGGTAAGAAAGTAGGGCAATTCACACAAAAGTGTTATTATAGCGTATGGATCACGAATTTGCTGTAAGTTGAGAAAAAGAAAATATGTATTTAGCTACTGCTATTTAAATTGCAGTCCTGGTAATCTAAGCCTTCTGTGATTACATTGTTTGTATTAATCAAAAATATCCATTAAATTATTGCACAGGTTGGACTAGCACTTTTTAGATGTAATCAGTACTAAATGAAGCTAAGCCAGGAATACTACTTGTACCTGGCCTCTTGGCCTGTGCTACTGAACTTTCTATTCTGTGGATTTTCACTGGTAGAGCCTTATTTTTGTTTTGTCACATCTTGGCAACTTGAACTACCTGAGTGAGATTGTGTGTCTATGGCTATTGGCATTTAAATGCTTTATATATTTTATCATTTTTAATTTAGCTCCAAAGACATATGATAAATGTAATATGGAATTGCCATGTAAACAGTACTGTGCTTTTACATTAGACAATGAATAATTGAAATTTCAGGTTATATCCAGGTGCTATTCTGAGATGAAATTGTGAGATTTCAAAGTACTCTTTCACCCAGATCATTAAAAATCTGCTGGAGGATTTTCTTCTGAATCTGTTTTGGTTTTATGCAGAACATATTAAAAGCTGAAAAAAACTCCAAGCCCCCAAAGACTCAAGTTAAAGGAAATCTCTGTAGTTCCACTCATGAAGCGGCTGAAATTCTATGCTGTTATAATTTTGTGAAAAAGCAAGAAATCCAATCTATCTGTAATACTATTTTATAAAGCAAATGCTATTACAGTTTCTCTGAAAATGTGCTTGTGGGTATATTTGAAATGCACTGGGAATATGAATGCTTGATGGAATTAAGTGCAGACAATGAATCATGGTGATCAGATATTCTCTATTAACAAATATTATCTTTTAAAAAGACTAATTCTTGTAACTAAAAAAATCAGTCTTTTTTGTTTCAGACTTTAATGAAACAATTCAATTTTGGCACACAGCTGTAATGGACAAATGCCAGAGGATGGAAGCAAAGGGCAGCGTGTTTGAGTAAATCTATATAGATTAATGACAGTCAAACTCAATTTTAATGTCATTCTTGTTGTTTTCAAGTCTACCCAGAGTCCTTAGGAGATGTTAGTTGGTGTTTTTTTCAGCACAGACTGGGAAGATGAGTGTGTCCCAGTTTGCTTGGTACCTGCTGCTGTCCTGTGCTTCTGCAGTTAGGTCAGCTGAACTTCACACAGCTTTTGACTCCTGCTGTTTTTCAATGCTAATTTTAAGCAGTTTATTAAGTGAGGGTGAATTTCTCATGGCTCAATGTATTCCTGTGAGCCTTTGATAATTGGAATAATCACTTTATTTCCACTTGCACTCATCTAAGCTACTTAAGTAGATAGTACAGTAGGCTGAGGCAATGAATGATTTCTTCTTTCCAGCCGTATGTCGGTCACGCAATAGAACTGCAAATCAGAGCTAGACAGCGTGCCAATTACTACTTCCAAAATGTGTCTCTCCCACAGAAGTTATTTATGCACACTGCTAATTAGCCACTGAGATTTTTGTTCACTGGAGGAGAACGGATCCACATGCATGGCGCTGCAGGAAGCCTAAAGTATGGGCAAGGATAACTGTGTCCAAGGCCCCAGGCCTCCTGCTTCTCAGCAGGACATTCTAACTTTCAGTAATAATTTACATTTTAAGATAAAATACTGCCACAGGTGTTTGTGGCTTGTAATTTCAGACCTTACCTGAAGAAGGGCACGAGGGACTTCAGGCAGGATCAATATGAATAAAAGTCGAAAATGCACTGCCTTCTCCCGTTCTTATCACTCAGAATTTTCTCATAGTGGTGAGGAGCCTTTGAAACTGTCTATATTTATGGCTTTCGAAAATAGCAATTCACTCTTACTTTTGTTTCTTTTGTTTCATTTCTTAAGCATAATTTATTTATTTTTTGTTTCAGATACTTCACCCAGGAAAACGTGTGCTTCTGCTATCTTGTCTAACCAAGCCTTCTCATTTTCACCACTTACACATAAACATCCCATATAGAAATTATGTAATGGAGACATATCTCTGCTCAGAGGTATAGCACTTGCTTCAAATAAATAGCAAGTTGGTGAGAAATGGATGAGAGATGTAACACTACAATGCAGTCAACCATAACTGGGGAAAAATGCTAACTCAGGAATAAGACAGAAAGCAATCATGATGAAGTTGTTGTAATCAAGCTGGCCTGTGTAGGATGCAAGGAAAGCATGAGGAGCAAAAGAAAAGTTGTCATTAAATCAGTTGTAGGTAATTTAATGATTATTTTAGGTAGAATCAAGATTTCAACCTGTTATTGAACTTTTGCTCCCTTTTCAGTTTTTCTCTCCTTTTTTGCATGTAGCTCTGGTCTCAGCCTCACCTTAAATGTGGTTTCTTGTTTTAGTCAGTTGCTGTTCTTTGTGATGTCAGTTTAGGAGTAATGTCTACTGAGTGCCCTCACCTCAAAGTTGTGGTCTTTCTGAGCCCATAAATCTCCCCTTTTACATTGGCACAGCATCATTAGGATGAGCAGTGAGTTCTCTGATCCTCTGCCACTGCAGGGGCCTCTTAGAAGGACCTTAGAGGTAAACTACTTTGGCCATGCAGCTGAGGAGGGGATGAAAACAGTATTGTTTTAAAAATTACCCCCTAAGTGCCTGCCTTCCCCTTCTGCTCCTGTTTTTGCACCAAGAATGAGAGGCTTCTGCCTTTCTCTCTGAGATCTGATGGGGCCTCCTTGCCGGGAAGGATGCCATGCCCTGGGGTGCCCTAATAGGTGCAAATGTTGCAGTCCTGAGTCAGCAGCATAAAGATAATATGTGTATTTATATACTAATTTAGGGAGCTCCAGCTTTATGGAAACTTCATAGTATGTTGAAGGATGTTTAAGGAACAGTGATTTATTAGCCACTGTCAGGAAAATCTCTATAAGCAGGAAGGAAAAATTGCAGAAGTTATGAAGTAGATGAGGCAATAGAGGAGAAAAAGAAAGCACTCAATCTCACATGTGCATATTTTATTCCAGATGTTAGAAGCACAGAAGTTACAGTCAGGGTAAATTAAAGCATTCACATAGCAAAGTGAAACTCAGAATGTAATCTAAACTTGTGATAATAATAACACCTATGAGAATTGTATGCTTTCAAGTTGTTTTTATATATTGCCAGTGTCAAATGAACAAAACCAAGAAATTCACATTTCTACTCCTAGGGAAATGGAGAAGTATGGCATTTAAATAGCTGTACAAGTAAGCTTTGAAAAGCCTATATTGAATATCTAATTTTGGCAGTAATGCTCCTCTGCATTCTCTGACCAATGTGGAAAATTTTAAATATGAGTTATTATCTGTATGAAATCTTTCAAGAGAAGATGCAGGTAAAGGTAAATGATAGTCACTCATTTGTCACTGGCCATAGTAGAAAGTGGCAGCCAGAAGCTTATTTATTTTTATGCTAAAAAAAATGCTGTCACGCTGTCAAACATGCCCAAGCAATGCTTTCTGGATCCTTTTTCATATCTGTTTTCCAGTTCACAGAAACAGCACAGAATGAATGGGTTAACTTTTAAATAAATTTCAAGTTTATTTTTAATCAATAGCAAATTAGGGATTTAGTCTACTGAGCAGCTGTGCCATAAATTAGAATGGCACAGCTCAGGTAGAGAGAGATTTTTGACACTCCTGAAGACAGGAATGAACAGTCAAGGGACAGACAGATGGGAAACTCGTTTAAGCAGCTTCATTGTCAGTCACAAAATCAATGTGATTTTACATCTTCAGAGGGGGGAAGAAAAAGCCCTCCTTTAATATGTTTATACCAACTTAGAATAAGTTTGTGCAAAGGGCCATGGAGGTATGTGATTTAGGTCTAAATGAGAGTTCAGCCAAGGTGCCAAGATGAAAACATGCTAAATAAGATGGAAATAAGGGTGTCATGACAGCACTGCAGCTGCCAGTGCTACCACCCCATGCAAATCTGTCTTGCTGGGCTTGGTAGTCAAGACCAGTTGTGGATTTGTTTCCTCTTATCAGAGTTGTAATGCAGTTTTTGGAAAGAAGCAGAAAAGGGCAAACATAATGTTTTAAAGATTCATGGAACTGCAGTTTTTTGGTAAAAGCTGTAGGTTTACAGGACAGTCAGCAGCAGAAAATGCAATGGAAATGGCTAGCTGTTTCAAATAGTCAACATTTTTTAGGCTGTCCAGTCGGCCAAGTTCTTAAGAAAATCTACTGAGCTCTTAAAAGAGCAGTGAAAATATTATCTTTATGTGAAACAAAATAGGCTGAGATACAAACAAAAATGCAATCTGCAATAACTACAATAGGCTATTTATTGGAAAAATGTTTAAGAATCGCTTTTGCTGTGAAGGAAATGCATTATACACAGCAGTGGTGCTGGAGCTGTATGCTTCTCAAATTAGGTTTACACTTTCAGATTAGAAAAATGAGTTGAAAATGTGTTGGGAAATGTGAAATTTTCCTTGGGAGCTTAATGGCTTATTTGCATAAACTACAAAATAATCAAACAAACCTGAGGCTGGCTTTTAAAATACTCACCAAGGAAATAATATAATCTGTTCTTGTGTAATTTTAACAAAAACTTTAATTGACCTCACAGTGTGGTGGTGTAAAAAGTGTGTGATATAGTTAGGTATTGAGATAGGCTGTTGAATAAGACAGTAAGAAAGAAATAGCAGATGTGGTAATAAACAGAATCAATGTAAAACAGGTGAAGAAGTGTCCTTAATGACTGGTGCACTGCAGCATGTCATTTTATACTTAAATTAATGATGCAATTTAAGTAAAATGCTAATATACTACTAGAAGTCATATCATTGTATTGCTAACTTGAAATTTTATTGAAACATGTGTGAGTAATAAAATATTTTATTATTACAATCTGGTTTTTGTGTTCTTGGGGGCAGTTTGGATTCACAGACCTTGATGGCACACTGATCCTCTATGAATTCTGATCCAAATGAACCTGTGCTTGTCTGTGTTTATGTTTAGATATTTCATGAAGTCTGAAAATCTAAAGCTCAAGGCAAAGGTTTCATAACATAGTTCCAAAATCAATCCATTGAAAACAACCATCTACCTTTTTCCCTGTCTTTAGTTAAAGACACATTCCTCATGCCCTGCTCTCACTTTTGGCTGTTTCTACTTGTTTCTTTCCTCTGTTAAATCAGCTGGAGGGAAGAGTCATAATTTTGCACAGTTCAAACTTTGCTCTGCCCATTTGCTGTATTGTAGAAGGGATAGGGGTCATGTATGATTGCAGAAGAGCTCAGAAGGGTTCCTCACCCTCACAGGAATAAATAATTTTGTAAATGACTTTATACGCTATGCTGTGTTTCTGAATGCTCTGAGTAAGAAGTGACACACTGAGCACCCACACTAAATTTTCTTCCCCTTCACTACTGAGTTGCAATGAATTGCGTTTTTTTCTTGTCTTTAGCTAACATTTATGTTTTCACAAAACTGCCATATCTTTTGATGCAATTTTCAGCTTCAATAGCAAGTAAGGTTTAGGAGTAAAAATAAATGAATAAATTTTTTCCAGAAGCAAGAGACAAAGCTTTTTGTTGCAAAGATACCCGGGAAAGTCTCATCCAGATTTTAAATAGTGCTAATGCCAATATGTCCAACCAGAAAACTTTATGTCAAATATAGTGCACAAGTTAAGCACCTATTCAAAATTAGTCTTTGGTAGTAACACTGTGAGGACCTAGGGGAATAATTCTGTGGCCATATAAAGTTGTTTATGGGTCTGTAATTAAACAGTAATCAGTCAGTACTTGACATTTTAGCACTTCAGCCGGCTGCAATGCAAAAGTACTAACTTCAACTACAAATCCATCATTAAATTTCCAGTAAAACAGAATTACTAACTGCTAAGACTGTCAACATGCATTTTGTTTTAAATAGTAATCAGAGAAATTATTGTAGTTCATTCTATAAATATGCATATTTTTTCTATCCGGTTTTTTAAAGTTTTTAGCTGTGACAAATTAAGGAGCATGAGGTCACTGAGCATTTTCCTTCGAAATAGTGCACAGTTCTGTGCCAGTTTAAATCTTTAGCTTCAATTATAAAGAAAAATTAAGATGTGCTGTGGAGTGAAACTACAATGGTGAAAGATTAATTAGCTAATATTTGTGAAGCTCTGAAGATAAATCAGGCTATGCAGTGTGTGTATTAAGTACTACTGTAATAGGGTTGCTAAATGCATGGTTGAGAGTTAGTTGGAGGGATGAATTTTTTCCCAATTCGCTCCCTTGTTCTCAAATCTTCCATATTGTGAGGACTTTAGGCGCTCATGATAATCTCACTGGCACTGGTGGATCGATACTACTCAATTAGTTCTGCCCACACTTCTTTCACAGTCTATTAGTGCCTCTACATGTCTCATCTCACTAAATCCTTTGGGGGGAGCTGAATGATGAATCATTCCTCATTTGCAGTTCCTCGTCTATGGAAGACAGTTTAGCAACTTGTTTTGGGGGCAGCAGTGACCAGTGAAGAAAAAGTTCCTTTTGTAAAGTGAAGGATGCCTGGACCTAAATGTTCCTGCCCAAGCAGAGCCCAAACTGTGGACTTATTGATAGAAGAGCTGTAACAGTGTGTGTAGACCTCTTAGTACACAAATCAGAAATGTCACAGTCCTATCAAATGAAGTGCCAATCCAGTATAAACTCACTCTTTGGCTCAAAAAATCTTGACAGGTCAGTTTTGTCTGGGAAGGACTTAAATGGTTTCAGGCATAGCCTGGCCTTAAGTGCAATAAGGCCAGCATGAAGACATTGCTTTTATTCAGATATATGAGGTGTTGCCTCTTCTGCTCCCATTGGATAATATGCAAAAGTGAGGTTTGATTTAGTAATAATAACAGTGGTAATAATAATAACTGGATCTAGGATTTCTCCTCCCACCTAAGAAATAGTAGTCTGAGCCACTACTCAAAGGAGCTGTAAAAGGAACATGCAGTTCTCAGTATTAACCTGGTGATAGTTTCTTTTTTTAAAACCCACTAAGGTTGTATTTTTGGTATTTTAATGTAATTTGTCATTAAATTTGACATGTTGTTCACAACTTTTTAATCAGTCTTTCCCATAAATCTGAAGAATATGTTCTCTGAATTTTTCACTTAATTGCATCTAAGTAGCAATCTATTTTGACAGTGATAACATAATTTTTTGTACTAATTTCGCTAGTGTATCTTGTAGGCATTTACTGAACTGCTCAATATTGTTCTGGTAGGCACATTTGTAGCCTTAACTTTATTGTCTTCAACCTTCTATATTATCAGAGTCTCTTTCCTGTTCAGCAGAAGTCTCTTTCCCATCTCTCACACACAGGTTGGGAAGATTAGGTGGTTTTCTGCTCTGTGCAGAAGTAGGAAAAAGTTGATAGTGCTTCCTGGTTTTGCTTAGCCCAGTACAGTGTCACACTACCTGGTGAAACCAGAGGAACTGGAAAACAGCTGGGCAGTGGTGCCTTTGTGGAGACACCCTGGCTCTGATCCTCCCTTCCTAAGACTTCTGTGTGAAACCAGCAGAGCTTGGCTGCAGTTGTAGTTACTCACTACAATTGTAGTGAATATTGAAAACTAGGACACTTGTGAATATTTTAGTTACTTTTCTGTAGACGTCAGAAGGAAGTTCCAGGTTGCTGCATGATAAATAATAGAGACTGTGATTTATTTACTATTTATACACTCTGTGTTTGTCAGAAGTGAGAGCACAAGTGAAAAGTCCTGTGTCACCAAAAAATTTTCCTTACCTCATCACAGTTAAGCTGTAGCTGCCGCATAGCTTTTTGCTCAAGAAGGGTTTGCAGAATTTCAGTCTCTAGTTCGCTTAACCTCTGTAGAGCTGCACAGAGCTGTCACAGTTAAAAATGAAGGAGAGAGGATATCAAGATCCTTTTGTGAAACAGCTTGGAGAGCAGAACTTACAGTTCTGCTGTAAGTCCTGGAAGTGCCTTCAGTGTGAATTAGTATGCCCAATATGAGTTATATTCCTTGATTTTTACGTTTTTAAGAACTCTGGTTCTGATGTCCAGTAAAAAAAAGGAATCATTTATCTGCTCTTTAATTATTAGTGAGATGGTTGGTGTAGTCTGATGTTCTGTAATTGTTCAATCAGGGAAATTCTGGTTTTGTCACAACATGCTGGGAGTGGACTTCTTTTCTGCTGAAAGAAAGCCTCTGTCTTCCTGCAGCTGTGTCATTTCACTTAAGCAAGCTCCTGAAATGCCTAAATTTTAAATATGCTCTCTACCATCCATCTGTAAGTGGCCATAACAGGCAAATTTGGGTGTGATTACAGATTTTCTAATTTTGAAACATTGTGTGTTGATTTACTGCACATTTATTCCTGTTGCTGGAACCCTGAAGAAGGTGTCTTTTTCAAATTCAGAAATACTAAGAAAAGTTACCTGATTTTTTTTTTCTAAATAAAATAAGTTAATTCCAAATCAACATTTTTGCAGATTCCAGTTGCATATTGTTAAAGATTGTATTTGCTGTTTTCTTCAGGAATTTAAGAATAATTTTAACATTCATTTAAGAATGTTTCTTTTCCCCTTCTTGATAGTCCCATGATTTTGCAACTGCTTTGAGGGAGTAGTGAATGGCCACAATGTAGACCAGCATTCTCTTATCTACTGGGTTCAATGTTTCATTTATATTTATAGATTTTGTTGTTGTGGAGAGATGTAATGTTGTAGGAATGTGATTGGAGTGTGCTTTTTTTAATCTGCAATTATTTGGATTTTCCAATTTCTGTATTTTGTAACAAATTTTCTCATTAACAACTTTATTCATCACTGGGTACTTGTATTCTATAAGAACGAAAACCTTGGTATTTTTTTGCCTAAGTTTGTATCGTGCTACTTAGTCTTCAGGTTAGGCAATTTTCTGATAGGAAATACCAGCCACAACAACAATCATGCTTCATCTGAGTATCTTGGGACTGGATCCGAGCTTGTGACAGTTTTTGGTTGTTTTTGCCTCATTAAAGTTCTTGCTCTAAATATATTTTGCTGCTGTTGACTGGTCTGCAGTCTGTGATAGAACAGGCAGTTTACATTCGCCTGGAAGATCTTTGTCACATCTTTGCAACACTTCTCAGGTATACATTTGTTATTGTTGTCACAATTACTACATGCTGGTGTTTCTTCTGGATTAAATGAAGTTGTAGCTTATATTGATCTGAAGCTGCAGTGCATGTACTGCCATTCTGCAAAGTGATGACTTTGTAAAGTGTTTTTTAATGCAGCTACTTGAACTACTCCTTTATTTCCCAATAGATTTAAAAGTGCGTTTAGATTTACCACATCTGTTTGTGTAACCCAGGGCCCACCACCCAGCAGTGATGGGAGGCTGTAGTTGAAACAGGGTCACCTGAGAGGCAGCAAGGCTTGTGTGACATTCAGGGATGTGTTTGATGCACACCAGTGGCACCCACTGGGCAGAGATGGTGGCAGATGAGAAGGGGGCACCAAAGTCTTCCTCACATGGAACCTCTCTGAGAAGGGTGGCTGGCCTTGTCTTCACCCCTTACCATTAGCCCAAGAGAACAGTGTCTTCTCCACATCAAATATTCTCTTTATTTCTAATGTAATTCACTTGCTGTTCAATTCCCACCTAATTCACACTTGCTGTATTCCCTTTGTCCCTAAGTGTGCATGACATTATACCATAAATGCTTCAGCCTCTGTTAAATCTTAATGAGAGGAAAACTGGCTTGAATTAACCAGGTCTGGCTGTATCAATATTTTAGCAACGTAATTTAAGACTATATGTAAAACGTGATTTGTAATTCAGAGGATTATCTACTGTTGTATAATGAGGGGAGGGAAAAAAGATAACATTTTAATGCCTTTTTAAGGCTTTTTGAAATTAAGTTCTCCCATGGTTGTAGTTGCAATCCAAAGGATTTTTATATTTTTATTTTATTTCTGTTTCATCTGCAAGCTTTATAGAAAAACCCTCCAGACCAGTGGAATTAAACTAGGATAAAATAGTGTGTTATTGCTGAAATTAAGGACCAAATTGTCATGCTTCCTCTAGAAGGAACCGGGTGTCTGTTAAGGCCCCCTTGCTCCCTGAGATTTACATTTATTGGTGGAACTGCTTCTGTTTCTTTTCTTATTGATGAGTTTTGTAGCTTGGCAAGAGTGATGTAATCACTTTAGTCTCATTCCTGGGAGGGTCATAGCTAAACTGTTTTGAGCCATATTTTTTTATCTCCCCTCAACCCTTAACTCAGGGATTGTGACAAAAAACCCCAGCCCAGCGATCACAAACAAATCTGTGTTTATGTGATAGTTGCTGCCATGTTGCTGCTACCTTTTAAATAAATTTTGCATCACAAGTATAATACTTATCTGACAACAAGCGTCACATACTTGAGAGTACCTGTAGCTTTTCTTTAATGTTTATTTGCCTAGAGCTGGTTTGGAAACTATTTTCTCACCTTAATGTAATCTCTCTAGTATATTTTCCCTAGTGTTACTGAAAAATATTTTTAACGAAAATGCCAAAGGGCACATCTGCACCCAGCCTTTGTAATCTGGTATTTACCAAATCTAGGCTTGATTGCAGCCCTTACCAAAATCTGATGAACTGGCAAAGAGGGAAAACAAAGTCTCTCTAGTTTCTTCGAAGAAAATGTCAGCTACACGCACTCTCCAGAGCACAGTTGAGTTTACAAGCTACCCAGAACAAAAGTAATGAATTCAAATGTTAAAAAAAATTATTTCCTTTCTCTGTTGTTTTCATCCAGTTATTCCCCAATATGATGCAAGTTTTTAGAAGGCAGCTGTTCTACCCGTGTTAACTCCAAGTGCCTTCTGAAAACACCGTGTCCCATTAGTAGTGTACCATTTTTCCAAGCCATGAACAAGGAAACTGTTACTGCATATGAAAATTGTGACATCTGTCACCTTCTTTTGGCTTTCACCTTGGTGGCTGAGTTATGATGCCTTTGACCATTTGAGTCTTTGTCAAAGCACAGAAGTCCTGGAAAAGCAGAAATTTTACTCTCAAAAAATGAAAGTCTCTTTTTCAAACTTGACCTAGGCAGAAGTTTTGAGGTGTCTAGAGCACTGGTTTTCCAAACTTTGTAGGCTCCCATTTGGCACTAGTTAGGGAACTGGGCCAAGTGTGTGAAAAGCTTTTTGAAAGGCCAGTTTCCTGACTGACCTTCACGGTGTATAAGTGATACAATGGACTAAGTCCCATGAAACCTGCTGACAAACTTTGTAGATTTTCACACTCAGGTTTCCATCTCCATGCAACTACAAGGGAAAAAAAATCACAAGTGCAATTATCATCAAGCATCATCTGCAGTCCTATTAAGAATGCGAGATAGAGGCATTATTATTTTTGCATGCAATTTGGAAAAAAATATAAATTACTATTGCTTTGAAAAACTTTTTTTCTAAGTATTGTGATTTGCATCAGCTGTTTACAAAGGAGGGGTGTGATCTGAGCTCAGCAAGAAAGATCCAATCCTGTCTGTAAGCCTTTTCCTCCAGAGTAAATAAAAAGAATTTATGTGAATAGATTTGTCAGGAGGTCTGTGGAACTTTGTCTCTTTTTGTCTCTTTGGAAGTGCTTTGTTTTTGTGCAGTGAGTCAGTAAGCAGTCATACACGTTGACATAAAAAAAAGTATGAAATTCTGGCTTCTGCTCCCAGAGAATTAGTCATTCATTTGCCATCTTTAGTTCACAATATATTGTTTCTCCTGTCTGATTTCATTTGTAAATTCCAACCTAAAACATCACAGAGTTTGGCTGAATACATGAGATCTAGTAGCCAGAATCACTATTTTTCCAAACTTCTGAGGGCTTGCAAAATCTCCTTTTGGGCCAGCTCCCTTTTCTCACTTCTGTGTACATTAGTAAAGACCAATGTGTTTGTGCACTCTTCATCTTTCTTAACTGGTAGCATGTCAGATAAGCAGAACTATAAAAAATGTCATTTTTTAATGAGTTCATTATATCTACCCGAAACAGGACCAAAAATAGTCCACGTTATCATGCTGCAGTTGAAATGACTGTGCTAGGAGTTAATGTTGTTTCACAGTCTACCAAACTCTCTTGAGTTTCTGAACACCCACTTCTTGTTTATTGACCTGTTCCTTTTGTAGAACCATTGTTTATAAAATTACCAAAAAAAAAAAAAAATCTGTTCCATGAGTATTAACACTATTACATATTAATATCTTTTTATGAACTGAAAATCTGCTGTGTTGCCAGTTAGTATATTAGAAAAATTTATAATGCAATTGACCATCTGCTAGTTATATTCTATGATATTGGCTGGCTTTATCAATAGAGGTAAATACTGCCTTAAATTGAAAAGGCTGTTGTTCATAGTATTATTAAATTTTTGTTGTTTGTGCTCTCTGCACAGCCCCACAGCTGTTTTTATAACTTCTATTAAGAAAATAAGATCAATTACTTGGTATAAGTGCTTTTATTTTTATTAAGAGAATGTGAATCTATGAATCCTATGCACTGACAACTCTACTTTAATATCTTGGCTCTCCAGTAGTTTAATTAATAAACATACATTTGCTCATTTTGTTGCAGCAAGTTTATTGGTATAATGTAATAATGTTTTACTGGTGAATGAAACTCTCCAAATCTTCAGCTTGATTAATTTCTTACCATGAAAATCAAGTGTATTTCTTAAAAAGGTTATTCAGCATTAATTTAATATAGCTGCCTTTTTTTTTTTCCATTAATACATTTCCACAGAATTTGCCTTCATTTTGTCTTTTAAGTAGCTCTTTGGAATATTGCATTTAGAAACTTTTTTCATTTTTAAAATGAGATGATCACTTTAAGTATTTTCTGTTTTTGTGAATTGATTCCATTCTGTTCACAGACACACTGAAATGTTGCCCAGAATTTTAGCTATGTAGTTCAGTTACCTTTACGCCAAAACGTCTTTCCTGTAGGTAGCTTTTGAATGTTGATAAAGGAAGCTTTCAAATATTATTTAGAAATAGTGCATTTTGCCCTTTGGATGATACATCCTATTTTCCCAGGTTAGAGTAACTCCTTTAACACACGGCTAAAACAAAAGTGGGCCTAAAATGTTTAATGAATCTTTGTTTATATAGGTAAACTATGAACACATGTATTTTCTAGTCTAAATATGTATGGAATTACATTAAATTGTAATTAATATTAATTTTATTTCTCTATATGTCATTTTCTCTCTCTGATTTCCAATCCATTTGGTTTTTGGACACCTAAAGAAGCTAAAGAACTCTAATTTTTTTTTCAGAACCCTAAAGGGGAGTTTGCTTTTGTTACTCATTTCTGGGAGCACCTGTGCACTGTTGAGTTTAATTGGGCTACAGCTGGTGCCACTGATGTGTGGAGTGAGCATGGCTTTGCAGCCCGACTGGAAATCTTGACATTGTGTGTCATTGTCTGGCTCCTAAGCTATTGCTGTGCTCAGGTAAGATAGAAGGTGTTCTGATTTTTAGGGAATTGCATTCTCTGTGGACTGGTGCAGTTGGTTTAGGAAGGTGGATGCTGTGAATTGAGAGTGCATTGCACACTAGGGCAGGTGAAGTCTGCTGAATACCCACAGGGTTGGGTTGCTGTTTGCAGAAGTTAGGTGGTCATCTTAAATCTTTAAAGTGCTGTGGAGAGTTCTATTTAAAAAACTGAGAGAGGAGCTACACATTTAATGGCTTTAAAAGTGTGATGGAAAGCAAGCTACCCATCTCCTGTACCAAGGAGATTCTAGAGGACTGGTACAGTGCAAAAAAGGAAGAAATAAGATGGAAATAATGCATCAAAAATGCTGATCAGAAATAAGAGAAATTTGAAAACAAAGTCTTTTTATGGTTAGTTTTTTATCTATGGAATATATTAGAAATGGTAATAAAACAACTAATATTGAACCTAAATTATAAGAATTCCTCTGCTAAAGGGCTGAACAAAACTATCAAGTAAGAAAATCAGGGTATCATTCCCTGTGTGTGAGAGATGACCTAGTGTTCATTTTCTTACACTCCATATTTCTATAGGTTTGGTGGCTGTTTTACACAGACAGCAGCACATCACTGCATGAAGAAGTTGCAGACAGTGGCTTGACTAATAAATCAAGGTCACCAGCTTTTGTGGTTATGTTAAAATTGGTTCAAAGCACACAGTAGACCCATGTGCCCCCCTCACAGAGAGGAGATGGACAGGGTATGTGATAAAGCGGTGGGTCTGGCTGCTGGCTCTGGTCTGCTGAAGAGCAAAAGCTTGGCTTGTACAGCTGAAATAATTTCAGCACAAAATTCCTGTGGTGGCCTTGAATTACCACAGACAGACTTAGCCATTGGCACTTTGTGAGGACGTGCTGCCAAAAGACCAGCTGCTTCCTGTAGGAGACCTGCCATCTGGAGCTTAGAGAGTGATCTCTTTGATAGACATCTCTGGCAGTGGATGGTTTGCCGCATGCAATTTTTCCTCTTTTTCTTTTTTTTTTTCCCCCCAGAAGTTTTGGAGGATTTGGTACAGTAAACTTTGTGAAGAGATGTTAAAGCGTTTCTCTTCTCTCTAGGTTGACAGTGGGAAAAGTTAATTGAATAATTGGTTGGGATTCAGCCTTAAATAACTACAGTTCATAGTTGGAAAGTGTGGCAGAGGACTGAGGGTCATGTCAGAAGGTAGCAGCCAGAAAGTATGTGAGTGGATGCAGTTTCATACAGGGGGGGTTTAAATGATTGTGTTCCTGACAGGAATCTATTAAGTGGCATTTTGTTTGGTATGTGATTAAAGATTTAAGAGAAAGAACTTGAAACATGATGAAATCCTCTGTTGAGCTGGAACTGCTGAAGAAAGCGATGAAGTAGGGAGTGATTTAGACAAGCTTGGCTTCAAGCTGGATAGATGGATTTTTAGTTACACGTAGAGAAATATAGAATAACAGCAACAGAGGATGAAGGACCTAAAAGGGAACATGCACTCACTAGCCAGAAGTTAGTAAATATTGTACAGGATTTCAGTCTTGAGACAGGACTAGGTGGAATTGTAAAATCCCTGTGATAAAGAGTAGAGAGTAAGGAGTCTGCATTCTCCTTGTGGAGTCTAACTGCTGACTCAAAACATGTAAAGATAAAAGATATAAAAACAAATCTTATGCAGATTGTGGATCCACTTTAGCAGAGCAGACCTATGCTTGATAGATTTTGACCTTTGACCTTTTCCTACAGTTTAGTTCCAGCTCAGTTTGTTGTGGAAGTATTCCTGAGGCAAAGCAGGGTCCTCATGGTGACCATGAGCTGTGTGCTGTGGTGGTAGGTCATTCACAGCCTTCTGCAGAAGCAGAGTTGGTCCATGGGAGTTTCTGCTCCAGTTCTTTTAGTTGTTATGATAAACATTCTTAAGACGATACAATCCTGAACCATCTTCTTGAGCAGCAGGCAAATATCTAGGGAGAGCTGGTCCTTTCCAAAGCAGCTCTGGGCTTCCAAGTGAGGAATAGAAGCAGGAGGGCAGCACATCCATCATTCCAGTGGATGCAATGGTAAATCAGCTGTTTGTGAATATTTTACCCCTGATTTGCTTTATGACTTTGCTTTACACTTTTGTACCTCTATCATCTTGGCTACCAAAGCGGAAGATTTTCAGATAATAATGGTCCTTGCCATGACTTACACAAGTCCTACAATAACAGGACCCTGCTCTTGCTCGTGATGTCTATGTACTACTCACATTTACAGAATCATTCAGCTGTTTGTTTTAACAGTGGTATCAAGGAGTTCACAAAACTTGTGCCAAAGGCATAACATTGAATTAAATGAAAAGCTTTGTTTCATTTTCATGTCATTTCATTTCATTTCATTCATAGCTCTCATTCCTTGTAGTACAGCAAAATAATAAATTGGTTGCTGCAGATAATTAAAAGTGGAAGTGCAATTTAATTATTCCACTTTCTGGAAACACTGTTTTGTGCAGACATCAAGACAAGAGAGATAATTTCTTTTACATAAAGGTTATATTATTAGGAAATAAGAGGAGAATTCATCACAATCTAGTTTTACTCCTTGGGAGCTTCAAACTCTAAATTTTATTTTATGATGGTATGTGGGCCTGGCATAGGTAAAGCACAAGTGGATGTTTACAAACGATAACTCACTAAGGAAATTGTTTTTGTCACATGAGGGAAGCTGTGCCATGCTGAAATACAGGTGATGGTTTTGGAAATGTTTTTTATGCAGTGATGCAATAGTCTCACTGCCATGTCAAATGTCACCGTTATTCTTTCCGCTGTGATTGCTGCAGCTATGAGAGATTACCCACAAGTGTTGCCCACCCTCTGTGGAAGGATTAGTAAAACCACAGCAGGAGCAGTGAATAGAAATGTGTGTCTGTACAGCTGTGCCCAACACTGAGCTGCATTTGCTGGGCCTGGGACATGCTTTTGTTTCTGCTGCAGGTGCATTGGTTTTTCTCAGCAGCAGCAAGCAGGGCCAGTGTACTCAAACATTTTTGTGGTATTTGGATGCGTTCCGTAGGGAAAAAAATTCCCATGCCTTGCTGTCTTGCTTTTGTTAAGAGCAGCAGTTCCCAACTCATTAATACATGATGTTCTTGAAGAATCACAAAGAAAAGCCGAGGTAGAAATCTGTGTGCTCCCTTCTGAAGGCTGGTGGAGCAAATTTGGGAACTATGAATGTGTGATTGCCCAGAGTCTTTAACCCTACCCTGGGCATTAGTTCTTGGCTGCAGTCAGAGATAGGATGCTGGGTTGCCACAATTCTACCTATTTCCTTCTGTATTCTCTGTTTCATGAGCAGCAGCAGGAGACTTGGAAACTCTTTATGATGAAGCAAATGACAATCAAAATGAAAAGAAAAAGCATAGTATTTTAACTCACTGAGGTACAAAATTAAAATATAATCGATTTTACTAATTTATTTTCTTCTTTTCCCTGCAAGTGGTCCTTTAGAAGATATACCAGTGATCTGTTAGGATTAGGCCTGCAGCAGATGAAATTAAAAAACAAAAATAAAAGCATCAGAAGCATGAACACTAAAAGCTAGGTGAGGATGAGACATGTTCATGTTACTGGATCTATCAAAAATGCCAAATGGTAAAACTGCAACAAAAATACCTTTGGTCAAATGTTAATTCAATCTGAAAACAATATTGCATTTTTTGTGGAATATCTGCTTTCCATTTGCATTGTTACAAAGTTTTGCAGCCACCTGACTTTATCAACAGAGTGTTTCAGACTTACCAATTAATTGAATAGCTCTCACCATAAAATGGATCTGGCTACAGATGTGAGCATAGAGAAAAAATATATATTCTTTTAAACTTTAAATACCTGGAAAAGTAAGAAAACAATTATTTAGCTCAAAGATAATTTTTGACTGAAAGGATTTGTTTGGGAATGGTATCAGAGAAGTGGAGTTAGGTATGGCAGCTGGAACCTAAAAGTAATCATTTGCTTGTGTTATAGTATCTGTTATGTATTGCTATATATGTAGTTTGTTAGGTGTTACTGACACATTTTCATTTCTTATACTGAGTTCAGGCTAATAACAGTTGGGTTATGCCAACACTGTAACTGCTTGATAAGAAAGGCTTTTCCTTTTGTCAGTTTTCATCAGTTTTTCTTTTCCCTTGAAGCTGATACAGTAGGTACAGTATTCAAGATGTTATTCTGAGTAATTTTTTTTTAAAATTATGCCATGTACCTCCTATAAATAACTTGGCAGTCTTATTTCCTCTCCAAATTACAAATGAGAAAAAGATTCAGTGGTTGAATTCTGAAAGGACAGGTTTTGTAGGATCCATTTTCTTTTATGTGTATGCTTCACACCTACTGTTGCAAAACAGGCATTCTTCACTGTGTTATTTGTTGATGCTTAAAGGTTCAATGAATAATTCAGCCCCCTTACCCTTCTTGCTTTGTTGCACACCTATTGAGCTCCCAGAGCAGAGTTGTATCAATGAATTCTAGCTTATTTTACAGCTCCAATTTCATGCCTGGCCTTTCCTAAGATACATACAATCAAAAATGAGAGAAAGAAAATATCTGTACAAATCATTTTATGAAATCTCATATGCATGCAATAAACCCATTCCTTCTGAATTGAAATGGATTGTTAAAATGAATTTGCAATCCTTGGATCGGGCAAACACTGTTGTGTTTTAACTCTGTCCACCAGTGTGAGGGTTAGAGTTTAGAACTACAATGAAGTTGCAGAGCACTGTGAGTGCAAACTTGAAAGGCCATGAGCACATCAGTGTGTATGTGCATAAATAAAGGATATAATATGGTGGGAAATGGAATCATGGAATCCTGCATTTAGGAAGCTTCATGTCTGCATGGGTGCACTACAGGGTGGTTGCAGGTCGGTAGATCATCTGCATGTGTTTCTAACTTTTCCATTGTGACAAAATACAAACAAACTCACCCTATTTTAGCTTTAATTGTCAACAGTTTTTTCAGCTTGTTCATTCACTTATTCTTTAAGTGAAAAAAAAAAAAGCTGATTATGTGCTGATGGGTCAGCAGGAGAAACAATGGTTTTTAACCTTCACTGTAGATGTATGGTCTGTATTGGAAAAGTGAGGACTTCTTCATAACATGAAAAGTTATTTATTCCTTAGTGTAGTCAAGATAAACAGAACCTGTCTTAGAATAGAAGGCAGAGGTTTCTCCTCACATGCCGGAAACATTTGGGAACCTGAGTACCCTTGCAGTCAGTGGAATTTAGGGATTCATTATGACCCCACATGTAGTTTTTCTAGTAAGGTGAATAATAGGATTAACCACAGTCATTTGAAACAAATTCCAGGGGAGCGTTTTGTCATCTTCAACAACTTGAAGGTGTTCATCTTCATGCTACTTAACCTTGCCTTAATTATGAGTGTTTATTAGGAGTTAATGCCTGCAATGATTAAATAAAAAAGAAATGTACTCCTATGCTGGAAGAGATTATTTAAATTTATTTCTTCAGAGCTTCCTTCCTGTGAATTTGTTTCAGTGGAGTAATCATCTGGACTCTTCTGAAAATTAAAATCTCTTGGCATTTAAATTAGAATTTCTGCTTTTGCTCAGTCACCAACTTGTGAGACACATGTCTTAAGACTTGTAATTGTTTGGGGGAAGAAGAAAATGTCCCTTTCATAAGGGCTGGTTATCTGTGAAAAATAAATTGTAACAATAATTGAAGAGAAAATATAATATAAAGTACTCAAAGTATAATTGAAAGTCATATTTTTCTCTGTGATGAAACAAAGGGATTTGATTCTCCTAAAGAAACAACACCTCTGGCTGCAGATGAGCTGTCCATAATGTCTGCAAATTTGTGAGAAGTTATGTTTTTTCTGAGTGACAGTAGAAGACCTTGACTGCAAAATTATTTGCTAGACCTCAAGGCATATTTAAATATAATTTTTGTTTCTCCTCTTCCACAAGAAAAGAAATATTGTTGACAAAAGTTGCTTGAAAAAATCTTTTCTGAAGAACATTTATAATTCAAGCACTACAGTGCAACTTCTCCCAATATGCCCCAAGGGACAAGTCTTTAGGAATTTGCTAAATGGAAAGACTCACGCAGGGTAAGATAATGTGAGATACTCATTTATTTAGTGTATTTTTTCACAAAGTTTAGATGTGCTCATTTGGGAGTAAAGTGTATTTAATATTTCTGAAAATGATGGAATGCTTTGGTTTGATAGGTGTTATTTTCAGTGAGATCTTCATTTGACAGCAGTGTCTCTACTGGCTATTACAATGGATAACTGAATTGTTACTTAGATTTTAAAAAAAACAAGGTTACATGAAAAATATAAGTGGTTCTATGAGGTACACATAAACACTTTTAAAGAGTTTTAATTGTTGCTCAGATACTTCAGGCTAGAAATGAGAACAGCTGTACTCTCATCTTGTATCTTTTTCCCCAGACTCTTAGTATCATTGTCTAAATATTATCTATTATTAAACTTGCTTGCTGCTTGTCTTAGTAGTGTACTCATTTGTGGATGGCAATGCTGAGATATTAGTCCTCTAGAGCTCTCCAAAGGGGAAAAATATTCCAGATAATATTCCAAAATTTTTTAAAGTCTTCTCATTTTCTGGGTATACCTAGCACATAATGTCAGGTTGGCATATTAGTATTCTTTTTTTCAAAGAGTATTTTAGCAAAAATTTAGTGTGCGATGACCATACATCACTCACATTACCTAATTATGTTATGCTGTTCATATCTCATCAAGCATGCAAGTTGTTGGGACAGCAGTTCCAAGTTATAGTAGATGGAAGTCACTATTTTTATAACTATAAATAGTTAATTTACTGCCATTCTTTATTCCTCCAGAGGTAGAGGAAAAAAAGGAAGTCAGTTGATAGAGTAATAAAAAGACATTTGCAAGGTTTTTACACTGGCTTTTACTACTGGCTTTGTATGATTGATCTTTTTAGATGTTTTGTTTTTTTAATGACAGTAATGGGAGCATAATGCAATTCCTGTTATAAGAGTTGTTTAAAGTTATTATTGCCCAAATAATGCTATCTTCTTGGAGAATGACATTATCACAATGATCACCCGGCCTCTCACAGTTTGTGTCATGTTACTGACTTTAGTGCCCGCCCTGCATGTGGGTCGGTGGGAAACATGTGCCTGCAATGAAAAATGCAAGCACACGGATTTGGCAACAGTCAAAAGTGATTCACTGCAATGAGTGCATGAATTCCATTTGTGCTCATGCCTTTACCCTTCTCTGAGGTTTTTTTCTCTCCGAAACATTGTATACATGTCTTAAGTCTTACTTCTGGCAGAGTTTTGTTCCTGCTGACTGCAGAACACTACTCAGCTCCAAGGGTTCTTGCCTCTGATACCTCTGGACCTCAGCTGGGCCTCCCCCAGAATGCCAGGTCCAAGGGTTTTCCAGATGCCTCACAGTCCCGTCTGGGGTGCCAGAACTGCTGCCTTAAACAGCTGGAACAGAGGCTAGACAGAGTTAAGGGGAGTAAAAGGATATTTATTGAAGGGCCTTCAAAGGCCACACCCTGCCAGTACCAAAACCATCCGGGCTTTGGCTCTGCCCGGACGGCTCCAAGATGGAAGGAAAAGTGGGCTTGGTCACCAGATCTCACATTTTATAAGTTTTGGTCCATTAGCATATTGGAGCTAATTGTGCAATTACAGCCCCAGCCCATGAAGTCCCATCCTTCTTGTTTTTTCTCTCTTCAGTCCACATTGTTTATACTCTTGGGCCTGAGATCCAGATCAGCTGTCTGTGGGTCCCCAGCTAGAGAAGGAATTGTTGTGTCTACCTACTCTATGAAGAGGGCTTACTATCCCCATATTTGAAAACCCACTCCTTACTATCCCCTTGTATGAAAGCCAGACCCACACACCAAAGCAGCACAAAATCAAAAAAAAAATGAAAAAAACAGAAAGCCAAAACCTAAGGTTTCATGGGTAGATCTGGCATCCCTGCAGCAGTGAGCACACATCCACAAATTTCCAAATGTATTGTTGCATCCTCTGCCATCCCTACACATGCAGGTGTAGTAGCCAGGAATCCTGTGGCATGATCACTATTGAAAGCAAGAATTGCTTTTCATGTATTTTCAGTTGTTTTTCATGTGCAAACAAACCTTGATTTTATTGCCTGCTTCCAAATTTAAGACTCTGAAAGAGTTTCTCAGCTATAGGAGGAAGTTAGTGAGCAGTACATACTGTTTATTTAACTCCTAGAAATAGAAATATTGGAATTAATTTTCTTTTTCATAGCTTTTCAGAATTTGTTTGTTCTCTTAGTTTACAGGAAGGGGTGTCTCTAGCCTGACCAAGTGGTCATTCAGATATTCTGCTTTGCAAATAAGTTCCATGCAAAGATAGTTGGAAGGATTGTGCTTAGACTCACTCAAGAGTTCAAGTTTTGGTCCTCACTGCCTGCTCTGGGAAACAGGCTATCTGACAGCTGCTCCTGCTGGACCAGGTTCGTGCACCTGTCATCACATGATGTGAAGGATTTCACTCCACCCAGTCAGGTGTACACATTTGATCCTTGGTGTGTGTATCAGTTTCCTGATAGCATCTGTCTGTAACAAGCTGGGATTTGCACACTCCCTCAGATTTTTCTGTATCTTTCCTTCTAGAAGGTCTTGTTTAACATAAAGCAAGGCACAAATAAATGGTCTAATGGCAGAATCCTGCTTGGCTCCTGCACTCTGAGAAAAAGATTTCTCATTAATTTATCAGACTTACATTCTCCATCCCACTCACAAGCTGCTTGCTTGTTACAATAAGTCGTTGAAGAAGTCCAAAATTTATTGCATCTGTTTTCCTGTGTAAACTGTGCAAGTCTAACGACAGTCTCCTGAGTTTAAAAAATTCTGATAGGTACTCACCAATTTGCTGCATTTTCAGTAAGAGGTGCTGTGCTGTCTCAGTTGATGCCTTTACTTAACTAAGCACAGTAAAATCTGTGGCCAACTACTGCAGCAATAGAAAGTTGCAATGAAGGAAACTTCTCATGATATGTTGAACTCCTCATGTGAGAGAACCTCAGCCTACAAAATCAGAAAACATTTTTTTCTTGTTTTCTCACAACTACCAATTTTAATTTAAAGTGATTAAAGCACTTGTGATATTTAGCTCCTTGGGTTAACAATGAACAGAGTAATTTAAGCTGCACTGAAGGGCAGGTTTTAAAGGTTAACATCTTCTGCATGCTGTTTTGATGAAAGATTTGATGAAGATACAGTATTCAAAGAAATGAATGTTTATTAATTAGGAAGATTCATTGGCAGGTGTAATGGGATTAAAAAAAAAAAAGAGTCGGGGAGAATTTTTTTCTTGCTTTTTCTTAGCTGTTACAATTTGTACTGAATCTGATGATGAATAATTGAGGTCAGATTTCCAAATTTCAGCATTGACCTAAATCAGCTCCTACTGAAATCACTAGGAATTCTATGTTTTGAGACAAAACTGGCTCTTCTGAGTCTTGTATGTATAGTTTGGGGGGGAGATGGGGGGTGTGTCAGTGAATGGACTGAGTTATCTTTGTTCGTTTTTTTAGTTTCGCAAGTTAACTTAAACCATTTCAAATATTCAGAATATAACTTTAAAGAGACAAAAGACAATTAAATTCCAATTAGAAAGAAGTGTGCACTTTTAGCATCATTCTAGGATAAATCCTCCCATATTAACAGCTTTAAAGCAGTAAGAGTTGGTTGTTTGCAACTGCATTAATTGTCAGACATTATCAGTTACAATGGAAACACTTTGTTTAAAAATACAGGTAATACTGTAAAAGTAAGTGTTAGAGATATTACAGCCCACTTATCTGAGGCAAAAACTCATGTGTTTCACTGTCTGCCCTCTGAGTTACACAGTATGACCTAATTTCCTTCTAGAAAAACTATATGCATTCAGAATAATTAATATTCCCTGTTGAGACGTCTACTAAGTTAGTGCACTAGAAGAAAAAAAAAATTATTAATTTTCCCCCTCATGCCTAGTCTGATCTCCAACTGCACATTGCTGTTGAGTCAACTTCTGTTTTTCCATGTGATAGTGATCTGCACTGCTATCAACTCTTGAGGGAAATTCGTTGTAACAGGTCATTGAAGTGCACTAGAAAAAATCTTTTGTGTCTTCCAACACTCACTGTTTCAGTTTTCTGACAGGGTTTTTGAAGGATGCCTTTGGATGGAAGTTTGGTATAGTTGCTGCTCATTTCATTGAGATTAGGATGTGTTGATCACCAGGCTGCTTTGAAAATCTAGCCTTTAGAATGGATTTACAAAAGCAATCAAGTGACCTGGAAGCAGTACTTCTCTTACAATTCATGGACAACAGAATACAAGTGAAGGGGGAAAAATAGGGGAAAAGATAAGCATTTAGACATGTGAGTGACTTGGAACATTCCCCTGTATTTAGGATCAAAGATTAGACTGATCTGATAGTTCTTCTTCTGGGTTTCTTCTCCTGTCTTTGAATTGCTTTCCTGAGGATTTCTACTGCTCCCTGTAGCTTGTGAATGTACACTAGTTAAGGTGGAATGGAATGAGTAATTCTTCGTGAAGTTTAATGTTTTGAATTATAGCTTTATTTATGGTGCATATTATCTTTCTTGAAAATAATCCTAATAAATTCGGTAGAAATCAACCTGAGAAATAGTCTGCTGTTACTCCACTAAGAATTTCTGATTTGAGTCTCATACAGGACTACAGCAGCTTTACACATTGTGGAAGCATTCAAAAGCTGTTCCACCCAAGCAGTCAAAATAAGAAATGGCATTTGATTGCCTAGTTCTCCACAGTTCTCCATCCAGATAAGGCTGTTATTTTTTTTTAAACTATATATTTTTCTTTCTGTTTTGTATGAGAAGAAGGATGTCTGCCTTTCTTTGATTTCAGATTATGTATGATGATTCTACATTGTGATTTCCAAGAAGATATGCATCTTGTGTGCATCAAGCCTGGCAGTCTCCTCTTGGGTTGAGCGGGTTTTTTCATTCACATGCCACATTTGCTGAGCTCTCAAGCTTATGGGTTGTTTTTGAAACATGGAAATAGGTGAAAATACAGCAGCAGTCAGTGTTCAAAAGGAAAGGTTTTTGGGTGTTGGGTGTGTTTATGCATTTTACTGGAGCATCTCTAGTTCAAACTTTGTGAATGTGAAGCTGCAGCTGGAGTGTTGAACTGCAAGTCTAAACATGGCTGGGCAGAAAATATCTCCATATTCATGACACAGCAGAAAATTGTGTGTCATGAAAAATTGTGTGTCACCTCATTAAAAAAAATTGAGCTGAAAATTGAAAGCACATAATGTTTTCAGAAGAAACCGCTTCTATTTCAATCTTTTACAAAAACTCAAAGGAAATACTTTTCTTTTTTAAAAAATAGGGCTAAGTTTTCCTTTAAAAAAAGCTTCCAAAATATTCATTTGTCTTCATTTTTATGAAGCCATTACCATTGACAGCGCCTTAAGATACTCACTTAATTTTGTCTTTCTTCCCCTTCTTTAAAGGCAGAGTAATGAGATTTAATTGCATCAAAGTATTGTGAAGAATCAGAAAACAGCTGAAAGGAAGGATCTTAAAAAGTAGTAAATAGTATAACTTGGTCTTAAATGTCTTCATGAAGTGAAAAGCTCAAGGTTCAAAATGACATTAATTGTTTAATTTTTTTTTTCTGCAGGCATAGGCTCAGGTAAATCATGTACCAAAGAAAGCAGTGTAGGATGGTATGGAAATTAAAAAAAATAATTCAATTTATAAGGCACGTGAGCACAGTGAATGCATAAAGGGGGAAATTAATTAATGCCTTCCAGTGGCACAGCCTGAAACTGTGTCATGGCATTGGGCTGTATTAATGTAAATGGTATGACAGCATGATTCTAGCAGTTGTAGTGCTGCTAATTGTTTGTGTTCATGGCTTAATGATGCTCAAAACAAATGGTGCAGTTCTCAGTAAAATACATCTCACTGACACTTAAGCCAGCATTATGTTCAGCACTGAACCCAGTGACTGTGAGTTCTGTGTAGCTTCTTTGCAAGTGTTTGATGCAGTGGTAACCTCTCAGATTCCCTGAGGGAAAGAGAGTGTTATTCTCTTGATTTGAAATGTATTACAACTGTTCACATGCTAAGCAACATATGCATTAGAGAGATTGCTGTAGGCTTGCAGGAAAGTTTGCATGTCTTACATGATAATATTTCCAAGTGCCTTTCTGAGCATACCTGTGCATTTTGTCCTCCTTGCAGGACTTCTTTTCTAACTGGGATTGGCCTAATGGGAAGAAGAAAGCTTTAAAGATTAAATTTTCTAATGTGGATAAGGATTTCTATTTCAAATGTATTTTTTTAAAAAATAATATCAACATTCAGCAGCAGCACACACATAATTACCTTATGTAGGAATATAGGGCAGAAAAATTGAAGTATCTGTACTTGAACATAGTGCCATGGGAAAAGGCTGGCAATACCCACCAAGTCCTTATCCCAAACACAGGGCCGGTGCAGCTGTCTCTGGCAGCCTCAAAGTCTGTTTGAAAAGGCTTGAGACAGAACCTTTAACATGCCCCTGGGTGAGAGGACAGCAATGCTGCTGATGTCCCAGGTCTCTGCACCATTGGTGTCAGCATTAAGTAAAACTCCCTTATATAACCCCACAGCACATATCTAACTCCAGTGATTTTAATGACCAAATGGGAGCAAAGGAGTCCCTGCTGTGCCCAAAACATTGGTTTGCTCAAGTGTGAGAGCTGATACACACCAAGTACCTCAGAAATGTTGGTATCACTTACTTACTCTAGTTTACCTTGCTTTACATGCTACATGCAATTGCAGCAGTTGCACAGTTACAGCACTGTCAGCACATACAATACTACAGAAGTTATCTCCCTGATTTTCCAACACCAAGATACTGTGTGTGGACCACGAGATGAAGAGCAATTTTTTTCCCTCAATTTGTTTTTGAGGATTTTTTTTTCTTTTTTGGGGGGTAGATTTTTAATTTGGAGGCGATGTTTATTGTGGGTGTGTGCTGAAGGCTTTTGAAATCTTTTCCCACTTAATATCCATGAAAAAGGGAACCAAGGACCAGTTTCTTTAGATTTAAATTCTCACTGAGTCACATGGAAAGATTTCAGGATAGGGATTGTTGCTGATACTGGCTCACCTTGTCTTGCATAGAATTTTTAGCTGTATGTGTGGTTTTGACAGTCGTTTTGAAGGGTGAGAAATGGCTCCATATTTGCATTTTTAACATTCATTATGGAGAAGCTAGAAGCCTGTGGTTTTCAATTGCCTTTCTAACAGTGGTCAGATGATGAAGACAATCTGTTTAACAAACTGGCATATAAGATAGCTCTCTCCGTATGTCACACATTTGCCATTCCATCTGCTGGGTAGGAAAGCCAGCAAAAACCCAGCCTGACCAGCCCCTTAGGTGATCTTCTTATTGTCTTCCAGAAAACACCAGAAAAAGTGACAAGCTCATTTCAACTTTAAGATATTTTATTTCATTTAGTGCTTCCTGTTGTTTTGATACTAAATAATGTAGTAAACACATAATAAGGATAAATCAAGTATTTGAAGTAAGCGGTACTTTTTGACCTTAAAGAAGGAAATATGGGGGGGGGGGGGGTGGGGGGGGTGGTGGTTGTGAGAATATGGTGCTCCTCACCAAGGATTCATAATAGGAACAATAAGCTAGTGCTTTTTTATCTTTTTAGGTCAATTAGTGTTAGTGAAGAGGAGTCAGACTCACAGTATTGGAAAAGGATGACTATGATAGGTCATCGCATAAGTAGGAACAGGGCCAGACAATGGGACAGTTCTCTGTGTGACAAACAGAAATTAAGCAAAACACCAGTTTGCCAAACCACATCTTTAATAGGCACTTTGAATGTAATGGAAAATAGAAAACCTGTTTTAACTATAGTCCAGCTACAAAGATGGACAAGCCCAGCGATTAAGGGAAAGTTCTGTTTATAGTATTATTAGGAAGTAAATACTGTCAGAATGCACCGTAGAAATTTGAGCTTTAAGGTAAAGTGTTTTAGTTAGGCAGAAGTCTGCCAGAAAACCCCTTCAATTTTTGAGAATTATTTGGGACGTTAGAGGTGATAGTAGCAGAAGTTGATGATTTATTAGATGTTAGCCTATAAGATGATCTCAAGTCAAAGATGTGATCACTAGCTGCAAAATTGTTACTCAAATCCTAAATGGAGTTGGTCTTCTCCAACATTTTAGTTTTATGATGTGATTAGAAGGAGGTATACAAACACAACACCGATTTGCTTTGAACTTTTTCAATTAGCTCTTCCATAAGTCTCCAAGTAGTGCACACAAAACTGTGTATCACTGCAGTCTATGAGATGCGGCCAAAGCTCTTATCTCAAGTGACAAGCAGGCAGGTACTGAGAAGTCCTTGATGGATGCATTGTCCTTTGAAGGGACATCTGTGTGTGGCATTGCTACCATGCCCTGATCTAATGTCAGAAATCCAGGTACATGCTGGGGAAGTTCACTTTTCTGCTTGGTGAAGCTTCTCTTTTGCGCAGACACTGAGTGGGACAGCCATTTATTCGCAGTTCACAGCTCCATGAAAGGATGCTGTTTCTATAGCCCAATTTTATTTATTTTTTTAAATATCAGAATAAATACATTATTCTTAAGCCAAAATTTATCCTTTGACAGGCACAGTTGTGCAGCATATGTTAGCCACTCAAATCTTAGTGCCATGAAGACCACATAAGAGCTTCAAGAAAAAAAGGCACTGCCAGAAAATGAAGTATTGCAATTTCCTTCTGTTGAAGCAGAGGAACTTCCCATGCCTACATCCCTACACTGATACCCTGGAACTGAACTTCAGTTTTTGTGCTATTTCCAGTTTTTATCAGTGCTTGCAGAAGTCTTCAAGTAGTAAGAGCTTCTCTTCTGTCCCTGACTAAGCTACTTGAAACCTAACTCTTATGAAGCACTGGAGAGAATAGAGAGATGGCTTCTATTTTTTTCCAGAAGAGCAGGTGTTGCTGAAACAGAATGTAAATATGGATGGATGCTGCTGTGATGAGAGCTTTATAAAAGTATGTATGACACAATGAAGGGCTACTTCTGCAGGGAAGACTGGAATATGTTGTTTAAAACCTGGTTAAAAGCAGAGAGTTCAGCTTTCGATTCTTTTTTTCTGTTAACGCAGCATAAAACTACATGGCAGGCTGTTCTAGGAGTGATTATTATCTATTGACTGTATTATACAAAGTATTGTATTATGTTAGCAGTGATTATATTATCTTCAGTATTACCCCAGAGGAGAGAATTTTCATTCCCTCCCTGCTCCTAAGTGACTGAACTCTTTTAAAGGAGCATACCTTAGCACTTTCATAGTCCTCATAAAAAGTAAATAAATAGCAGATTGTTTAAAATTAAAAAATAAATAGCAGAAGATCATTTTAAGGTTTGGGGGAGTAAGAAACAATGAACCAAAGAGTCCACTGTGTGTCACAATTCAAGTTCCATTTAAGCTGTAGAAACAAGTATGATAAATAATATTTTAATTTGAGATTGAAGTTTGTATGGGAGAGATTGGTGGTTTTGGACTTGAAAGTTAGATACTACCTTGTTCACTCCTTTACAAAATAGAGATTGCATTTTTAAACTTTGCTGTATTTTTCTTACTCTTAAGGTTTACTTAAAATCTCATATTTCTGTATATGTTTGTGTGTGTGTAAATTGTTGTTTTGTCCAATACATCTCTGTAGTGATCTGTCTTTTTACGTTGTAAAAGCATGTCCTTGCTGTTACCTCAGAAATTGTTCCAATCCCTTCTCAGTTGCCTTTGTAGCCTAATGTGAACTCTTTTTTCCTCCTCTGGGAGAAAGCCTGGATTGAATTTTTGTCCTGACTGAAGAATTTGAAATCCCAGTTTCCATCTCCTGTCCTAGACATAAAGTTATCATATTAAGAGATGACTTACTTTCAGGCTTTCCTGTTGATTGTTTTCTGTGTTGCATTTCAAATATGTTGTGGGCTTTTTTGTAGTAGAGGAATTAAAAAGAGGGTATATAGGTGGCTGTGAACATTTGGGAAGGTAATGCCTGTGTTATAGTCCCTATTTTAGTACATTTTCAAGCTTTTTATAAAGAAATATGAGCAACAAAAGTGTTGGGTCTTATCTCAGAATGTTGTGTAGCCCAGTGGGTATGATCCTCGCTTAGATAAGGGACTTCACATTCATTCTTTTTAACATAAAGATTCAAATCTTTTTTGTCTTCTGCTGGAGATGTTTGATACTCTCCACCATTCTCTGAATGAATACTTTGTGCTGAACAAAAGGAAGTATGTGAAAGTTGCCTTCTCCTAAAGGGATACGTAGGGTTGTTTTATTTGGTTTTAACTTTAAACCACTTTTTTCCCTTTCTCAAAGGTTGAAGGATGAGTATTGTCTCTGATAGGGACTCTCATGACTGCAGTTTCTCAAATAAAAAAGGCAACCATAAAAATACATACTTTGTAGGGTGTTCAGCATTTTCTGTGGCATTTATGTCTCTTTTCACCAGTGTATGGCTAAATCTGTTGTGTGTTTTGAAATTCTAATGGAGAATAGGAGAAGTTGAGAGTTCCTAATATAAGTTTAACTAGGAGGGAAAAATGAAATCAAAGTGAAGGGTGGGTGACAAGGTTTTGACAGATTCTGTGGTAATAAATATTTGAAGCATTTCCTTTCAGAAGTTCTTTAGGTTATTAGAGAATGTTACATTTTCTGAAACCTTAGTGTTTCTTTTGCCCATTACAGTTGTTTGATATTTGTGCAGCATTTTTTCATAGCTTGTGCAAAACAAATTACTCCACTATATTGGATCTTCTACTTCCTGGAAGAAAGGAAGCTTGGCTTTGTGCATTGATCCATCTGTACATAATGTACTTGTGTACATTTGTAGTGCTCTGCTGCAAGTTCAGATGCTTAAAGCTGCATACAGGAATAGATTATATGTAATATACTGTGTACTATAATATAATAAAATATATGCATAAGCACCTTTTATGCCAGAAAGTGTATTTTTAGCTACTGCAGGGGTTCTTTTGTCATTTCCATCTCTTCTCCAGTGGCTCACAATTGATTCTAGCATTTATGCAAATACCATATTCAGTACTTTCTCTGCGATCATAACTTGTGACCTTAGGCTTTAATCTTCGTATGCAGTCCTCGCATACTTAGTGTTCGCATTATTCATGTCTACCATCATTGCAAAGTCATCCAAATTGTATTTATGGAATTTATATGTGCCACAGTGTACTGACAGTTTTATGGGGGAAATTAATCAGAGCATCTAGAGATAAGTTTGTTACTTGCCACTTTCTTCTCATCTCTCTGCCCCATTATAATTAATCAGCTTTTTTCTTTTTTTTTATAGCAGGCTGACATAATTTTAATGATGTTTCTTCTGTGCAAGCTTTAATTATATTTTATAATCTATGCTACATTATACTTTCTCCTTCCTTGTGCTAACAGGGTAATAATCTGTAAAATGATGCTTGTCTTCAGGCTTGTGCCGACAAGGAGTGATGAACAATATAGACACAAGCTGTTTTTCTCTTAAGAGGAATGTCAGCCATCAATGTAGCTTTACTTGCTCTCAAGCTGATGATATTCTTGATGAAATTGAATTTTTCAAATAACATGGCCTGAAGTGAAAGGAAAATAGTATACAAAGGCTTATTATATTTAATTATTGCAAGTATACCACATGAAGTAGAAGACACTAGAGTGTTCCTGCTTTGTTTGTCATGCTGCATGTTTTCAGTAGCAGGATTTTAGCACTCAATGTTGCTTTGAACTTCAAATGTTTTCCAGCATGATGACATGAGAAGGCACCTCTGTTGATTCAGTTTTAAAATGGATTCTCAAAAGCCAGTGATGTAGGTTCACTGCTGAACATAGTAGGCATAGATTTATAGTTTAATTCTAGACAGCTTGATTGTATTCAGTCAAGGCTCACAGGTATAAATTATACTTTTGTACAACTGTAAGACCAGGTTTTGCTAAATCAGTGGTCTCACCAACACTGGAGTATTCACAAGAATTTGGGGTTAATACCCTTTTACAGCCTCACCTGGTTTTGGAAAGGAAGATTTTGGCATCAGCATCAATACTTAACAATTTGTGGTGGCTCAAAGAGGTTGGATACTGTGATTTACAAGCCAAAGTGAAATCTCTGGTATCTAATGCCCAGCTGAACAGTCCAGATGCAGAATGCCTATTATTTGCTAAATGATAGGTAGGCTGCATTTAAGGGGGGGTCAGCTTCTTTTGACCTTCTAAAGGAACACAGCTCAAACAGAAATCCTGCTCAAAAGTAGCTACATAATGTAAAAGCACTGCTAGGATTTCTTTTTTTTTTTTCAGAAAATAGGCACTTTGTGAGCATTGCATCTAAATTCTGCAGTGTCTTTTGCCTTGAGGGATATGCAGAAATGTGTCAAATCAGGTCACTTCTACCTATTTATCTATTTAAAATCAGCACATTTGTGTTCACTGGGGTTGTGAGAGCAAAAATATGTCAAACTTCACATACAGGTTTTAAAATAAAGGTGGAGCAGTAATCTGGAGAAATGTAGTTTAGCTTTCTATTCATAAATGCAGAGTTATATTTTTACGATTCTGCACTGAGATTTCAGTAAGGTAATCTCATTACATAGCCTGGCATTTAAAATTCTTGTCTTGCTTAGGCTAACATAAATCAAGAGAAACAAAAGTGGTTGCCTCAGTATCACAAAAAGTAGATGCAGAGTTTCTGATAAACAACTAGACCTCAGATTTTTAATGAGTGATGAAGATAGGAAGATTTTTTTGCCATTACTAACATATCCATTTTTTAACTTGCTTTTCTCTCACCTCACATATGAGTGCTCTTACCCTGCCCTTTTTTTTTTCTCTTTCCCCTTTCCTCCTTTCTCACAGATAGTTGGCTTCAGTTCACCCTTTGTTATTTATTTGCACTCATTCCTTTTGCCTATACTTTTTACATTTTTTGCACTAATTTATGTGACCATTTACATTCTTCACAAGGAAGAAGTGGTGCTTTCTATATGCCTGGAATATGAAATGCAAAAAACTTTACTTTCCATTCCAAACTTGAAGAAGATTAAATTTTCTGCAGAATAAAACTTCTGCATATTTTAATATAAAGCAAAAATGTTAAAATTTTATGAGGTTTTAAGTTTTTAACAAAAACGTTTCAAAAGGGTTTTTTCACATTTATATTTTGCTAAAATCAGCATATTGTTATACGTAAATACCCTTTTTTGATAGCTGTAAAGGTATCTGAATGAAAATTTAAATTATCGGATGTCAGGGTAAAATCACTTCTTTTACTATTTGATCTGAGGGTTTAGACTGTTCTTAAAATTGATCTTACTTTACTACAGCAAGAGTTAGTTGCAAACAGTTCAGTCAGTCTTTCCTTAAACTCTTCACAGAAGATTAAAGGATGCTAAGTAAAAATCATGAACCTTCTCCAGCTTTTTCTTTTGTTCCTTTATACATTTTTTTCCTTCTCCTGTCTATAAAGCACTGAAATTGTTGCTGTGCTTGAAATGAAGTTGAATTACAGTGCGATTTAAAACTTGTGGACAAGATTAAAAAATAGACTGGAGAGTCTCAATAGCCCTTGGCTGTGCATGTCTGTGAGATATGAACACCGTTTTAATTGCCATGTTCATAACCGTGGTACAGATCAGTGGGCTGGGAGCAGCTCCGATTGTGATTCAGGAATAGAGGCTAGGCAACTATTGATACTCATTCCAATTAAAGTTATATTGAATATATTGAAGCAAGCTGCACCCAGCACAATGTTTCAGTTGAACATTCCAGAGGAATTCCGTAGGAAGCACCACATTCTGTAATACTTGAATCAGTTGGAAATAATTATCAGAGTGTGAAAGTTGAAGGTGTATGTGGGTGTAGTTCTTTGCTGGTTAATATCTGGCAGAAATAAGATAGTCTTGTTTGTGGTACCTTTTAGGTTTTCTTTTGAAGAGGACTTTCATTGTTTCTCCACAAGTCACTTTGTCATTGATGCAGTGACACACTTCACTCTTAAGAGAGAAGTAGCAATATGTTTATTGATGTAAAAGAGTGATTAAACATGGTTTGATAGTAAAATGTGGCTGTGGTTTAACAAGATTAGATAACTTCATAGAGGACAGAGTCACACAAAACTGCCAGGGAGACCCTGCTGTTGAGTCCTGGGGTTCAGAAAAGAGCCCCTTGCATTCTTACATCTTTTCTGGGGATATTTTAGGTATGTCTGGATCCATATTTGGTCAGTGGTTTATGTCTAAAGGATTGTATGTACACAGTCTATCGTTCATCTCGTTTAGCTGAGATTTCAAAGTCTCAGCAAACTTATTCCCAATTCACTTACCAAGTACCTGGCACAAATAAGGATTCTCTCAGCCTTAAGGACCAACCTGGAGAGGTGTTTCTTCTCCGGGGGAGATCCTCGTGTGCATCCCACCGGCATGCAGGAGAGTCTAGCAGGCTCTGAGCTGTCCACTATTCATGGAATGAGATGTTTGAATTATACTTGCAATACCAGTTGTAGTTTGGCTGGTGCATGGTCAACCAATTTTAGCTGTTGAGAAGGATTTACAGCCCTCAGCTTAAGCCAGATGTGACCATGCTGACTGCCATGGGTGGCTATTGCTAAAGCAGAATGGGGTGGGGGGGACACATGGCCACACTCTTTTTTTACAGTAGTTGTAATTTTCACTTTACTGCACACTTCCTTGTGAGACCTATCACCTGCATATTAGAATAGTTAAGAAGAGACTTTCATTTCACCTCTTAACCATGCCTTGATGATGAAGATACTTCACCTCCATCTTGAAAGTATTTCCTCTGTTCCCTTGTACTTGGAAAATATTCATGGCCCTGGACTCATACATAAAGAATAAAAACCTGAGCCCAAGACTAAGCTTTGTGGCACAGGTAAGTTCACCTTTTATCTTCTTTTTAATAATTAATTCTTGCTAAGACCTTTTCTTTTGTCTGTAAGTGGGCTTTAATTCATTTCAATAATTCTTTTCTCCTGTGGCACTGACACAAGCAATCAAACCTCACTGCAGGCATGAATCTTACACTGCGAGACAGTTTCTCACTTCAGACAAATCATATCCATTACTTCACAATTTTGCTTCCCAGTTCAGTTGTGTGCTTGGAGGATCTCAGGCATGTCTGACAGGTGCAATCCTCTTTTCATGGATGAGGGCTGGCTGGCCCTTCGCTGCATATAATCTTTCTCTCTTATTAATGTGTCCTCACAGCTGAAGACAAAACCATTTTTTCATCTTGTTGCTTTTTTACCTCTGGGGATATCTGCGCATATTAGATATCTCCTGGAGTTTGTTCAGGATGGTGTGTATGACAAATCCACTTGCCAAAGGTTTACCTCTTTTCCTCATTAATTTCTGGGCCTGTGACCTTCTAATTGTTTCAGTGCATCTTTCACATCTTGGCTACCAGCACAATGAACTCTCTAATTGATTTCAGGATATTAAATATTTAGTCCATGCCTAAAGTCATGCCCCATTATCAAGTGTTCTTTTACCTTGTGGTAATCAAAATAGTAAGTAAGGCACTTCTCCATCAGAAAGATATCTCTCTCAAGGGATCACCTTCAGCTTTCACTGTTTAAAAAATTGGCAGAGACTTCAACCTCTCTGCAATTTGATTTCATCTGTCACCACAATGTCACTCTTGTCCCTTAATGGTCCTACTGTCTCTTCATCATGCTGCTCATATCCTGGATTTTTAAAGACTTGCTTGCAATCCATCTTTATTTTCTGTGCTATTTTTATTTCACTGGCTGCTTTTATATCTGCTCATCCATGCTGAGATTCTAATTTAATTATTGTTTGTATGTCTTTCACTCAGCCTCCTTCACTAATATTCATACATTCCAGTAAGGTGTTTTCTCAGTCCTTTTGTCAATCTGCCTTTCCAGGCAAATGTCACAGAGCTGTGGCATTGCAGCAATGTATTATTTACTTTCTACCTCCTATAGTCAGTGTCAATATTATCTTGTATGTTCAGTTAATCTTTCTCAATTCCTCTCTTTTCACTTATTCTTACTTTTGTGCCTCAATCTGTTTGCTTCCACATGGTTTTAGCTGTACCCAGCCTTGACATGTATATGTCAAGTATACAGTCTTGACAAATGTATGTCTTCTTCCTGTCCTAACTACTACTTTAATAAAATTTTTGTTGCTGAGATTCCTCTCTGCCTTAAAACTGTCATTTTCATTCTATTCCCTTGAAATTTGATGTACATGTTGAATTTAGCCACTTTCAAGCTATTCTGCCTGCCCACTGGTCTTATTACTTCAAATAGATGCAGTCTAGTCTCTATGACTCTGGTTAATTCGAATTTTACACTGCTATCATTGCAACCTTTTAAAATGCTTTTTTCTCTTTAAATCAATTTGTAGGCCAGTTGTTCTTGCTTCTGAGAACAGGGCCAGCAATCTACCTCTCTAACTAACTCGCCATCTGAAGTTTTTTCAGCCACCATCCGTACTAGTTCTTTTTTGTCCACGTTTCTCTTCTGATCATTTCTTAAGGAATTCTAAGTCCGCCTTGATAAATCAGACTGTTTTTTTGGTTTTTTTATTGTTGTTATTAATGTAGCATATACCCATATTCTCATTTTCTGGAATAAAATAGTGAGTATCTTCCAGACAGTTTCTGTCATCCTATGATAAAGAGAATTCTCTGTTGTTTTTCACTGGGAAGTCAATAGGGGTAGGAATTCAAGTATCAGCTGTTCTTCAGAAGACCTAGACTAATGGTGATGAGTGGAATGAGTGGAAACGCAGATCATCTTGCATTCTATGGTGTACTAGTTAACCCTCAAGTCATTGTCCAACAGCCTTTTTTCATATAGGAAATATAATGTAAGGCAGAGTCACCCACTCAGATGTTACCATCTGTGATACTCATTTAGGACACCTTCCAAGCATCTCAGTGTTGGGACTCCATTGAACCTTCAGATGTCCCAAATGTGTCCCCTCCCAGCTCCAAGGCCAGAAAAGGCCCTGATGCTGTGCAAGCACTGCTCAGCAAGAGTTAAAACATCCATCTGAGTCTTGCCAGTGCTGCTTTGGTCACAAATCCAAAGCTCAGCACAATACAAGCAACTGTGAAGAAGTAAAACTCTGTTCTAGCTAAAACCAGTAGAACTGGGGTAAATATTTGTAGTGCTTTAATAAGGTCCTGGCTCCAGAGCTGTGGCCCAACTATTATGTGCAAGTTGCATGCTGTAGTCTCCAAAGGGACAATGGAAATGGAAGAGACAAATTGAGCATATAGATTTCTGTAGCTCAGAGATAAGCATCTTCTGTAGCATCTGATGCTTCCATTAAAAAATAAGTATAATTATATACTGTCAAGTTTGAAATGACTTTTGATTGATTTACTTATAAAGCATAACTTTAAGTAGAATTGACACTTGATATTTACTGCGTATTAACACTTCTTCTAAGTATGGCTGCACCAGCAGGCATAATGTGAAGCCCTATGAGGAAAATTTGTGCTTGACAAGACTCAGAATGGGCTTATTGTTAGTAAGGCTGTATTTCATAAATGTTTCATGCTGACCCAAGGATATGCTTGTGTACAAACAGAATACGAACACTTCTGTCTAAATAGGTTTCCTTGGGATTTTATAATAGCCTTTTCTTTCCTATAACCCAGACGGGAGGTTTAAAGAACCAAACGCGCCATGTTTTGGGTGGTTTTTTTATGGTTTATTTTATTAATTATGTTTACACATTTGCTTCCTTCTGTCTATCCCCCTGCAAGCACACACAATACTTGGCTTGTGTCACATTTACCTGTGTTCATTTCCCTGCTGTTAGTGCTTAAGATGATGTGTGTGTTTATCACTATCAGAGAGCTAATCAGGGTCTACCCTTAGTTTGGTGGCAGCAAGGCTGCAAAGGGTGTAACGCTTGGAAACAGTGATTGAATTTATTTCTAGACTCAGAAATGGTTTATAATCTTTCCAGTTTGGTGTATCTGCAATGCAGTGTCACCCCTACTCTCTCCTTATTTTCACCTCTCTCTTCAAGTTGCAATTTCTATTCCTTTCTGGGAAGCTAAGTGCAATGTTTCAGTATAGTTGTTTTGATTTATAAAGCTCAGTACATGGATATTCTTTATTCATTTTTTAACAAAAATTGAAAATGGGTCCACTTCCCATCCAGTTGGGACACATTAGTCTTGGGTATGGGAAAAAAATAGGGAATGGTATTATCGTAATGATCCTTAATTTTTTGTATCACAATTACTCTCTGAGTTGCAGAAACGTAGCTCTCTAATTGTTTGCCTATTCTGTCCTTCCGTGGAAGTGCTGTGGAAGTGGTATGTAGGCTCTTAGGAGGTTTTTTTCATTTTGTTGCAGGGAACATGGACTAAAATAAACTCAGTACTGACGCACGCAACTACTTTTTGCATGAGCAGCATTAAATCTATCCATTGGATAGATTAATCTGAATCTGAATCAATCTGCCCAACCTCAGCATACCTTTTTTCCAGAGGATATTAGGCTAGAGAGAAAAAGCCAGAAAAGTTGTGTTTTAAAGTTGTGGGTCACACTAGCACAGTGCGTTGAAGACAAACCTTTTTTGGGAGAGAGAGAGAGGCAATTCTAAGCTTTGTGTTGTGGTAGCATGAGAAGTAGATGTCATCTTCTTCTCTCTGTACAGTGGAAGTAGTGCTGCATATGTAAATAAAATGTTCAGCTTACTTTGTAGCAAAGAAGTAAAGCACATTGAAATTCAATATATGTTTAAGATGAAGTGTTATTGCATGTGGGCCATTGCACAGCATGCCTTTGCGAGATTGCTGAGAGAAAAGAAGGATACTGCCTAAATGACAGGTCAGAAGAATTGTCCGATTGCAGCAAGTCATCATTTAGAATAAATGAATTTGGCATGTATATTTTATATAGCTTTAAAGCAATAGCGGAAGGAAATTATGTTCCATATACAAGATTTCCCAGTCAGCTTAAATAGCCCTGCCTTTGTTATAGGCATAATAAATTTGCTGAATTGCAATTAATTTAACGTTCCACAGAAGGAAATTGTTCATCTGAGCTATTCTTTGTACTTAACACTTACCTGCCTCATATTTTATAACAAAAAAACCGGACTCGGTGGGGATTTACTTGCAGCTCAAAGGCAAAATGGAACATTTGTTTATGTCTCACATCTGGTTTGATAAAATCTTAAGGAAGCTCTTACTGAGAAAATGAATATTTTTTTTAATGTTTCAACCAATATTGGTAGGAATAAACACAAGTTGTGTGTGTGTGTCAGATAACATCTGGAATAAAAATGGTTAGGCATCACATTCTGGTGCCTCTGATTAAGGGTGGTAGCTGTATCATTGGTTCCACAAACCATACAAGATCAGGTAAAGCACCTGAAGTTATTTTTATGTTTTGCTTTATCCTACAAATTATTTAACATTTAATAGATTATTCATTTAGGGAAAGCTGCCTGCAAGAAAACTCATTTTTAAGAAAACCTGGCAGCTCAGAGTTAATTTTACACACACTTCACATCAGCATTATTAAAATAGACCAGCTTTCTGCATGTGAGTGTATTTCTATTCCAGCTGGATTTAATATGCATTTGTTTTATTTTTGCAAGTCTCTTGCAAGAAACAGAATTATGATATTCCAGCATCAATTCTTTTTTTATCAACAGCTTCATTTTCTAATTGTCCGTGTGGCAATATTGGATTGTAGATAATGAATAGGATTTTTTTTCTCATTTGACAAGCCTAATATTAAAAAAAGGTATTACAGGTAATTGTTTTAAAAATTGCTGTTTCTTCATGTGTCCAACTTAAACAATTTTTTCCATAATTTCTGGCCAAAGCTTACTTGTAACCAGTAAGACCGCAGAAAAGTAATTCAAAAATAGTATTTACGATTGCCATGTTTGGGAACAATCTTTGCACATCAAAATATACCAAGCATTCATTTGTTTTCAAAATAAAGAAAGAAATGATTGCTAATTAGATAAATTACTTAATGGGTTATTGACAATTCTTTTTCCTTTGAAACCCTTATTGAAAACATATTAAAATATTTCTGAGTCTTAGATTATAAAAAAACTTTTTTTTCATATTATCTCTAATTTTGTAAAATTTTAATTCAAGTTTACCTTTGAAACCATGTTAAATATACATCTTCAAATCAACATAAAGGCAATTACTACTAATACTTGCAAGTAATTAGAGAAATTATGTTTTTTAGCAGCAAGACTCATTAACTTTAAAAGTCTTTAGCTTGTTATCAGCATTGAGAAAAAATGCATTCAACTGGCATGAATACAGAAGCAACTACAGAAATAGCTGTATATAGCTAAAAAAAGACCAGGCTTCAGACAGGTGTTGGTACAAACGTGCTTTTCTCAGCCTTGTAAATATCTGTGTAGAAAATCTTTCCTTTCTATACTCTGCAGCACTGCTTATCTTGTAGCAACTTTTCACCTTTCTGGGCATCACTGCAGAGGCCGATTTGTAAAAGTTGATTGAGGTCTTTTCCTCAACTTAGAGTGTCATTAGACAAGATGCAAATTCCTCTTTTCCTGAATCAGCACTGTATAAATTGTGTCTTCTCTACCCTTCCCCACACTCCCAGCCACCATTGTTCAAGTCGGCAGATCATTTAGTGGTACAGAAGTGTTTCTGTTATGTGTTCTTATGAGCTTTGTGAAACAAAAAAATTGTTTGCATACATATGAAGACTTTCCTAATGCACCTGAAACATAACATTATGGCAGTTCATCCAACTGGATTTTCCCTTGCCTTTGCAGAGAACAAAAATCTGTAGTCAGTTACTGGAATTGTCATTACTCCTGTAAGCGCTTCCCAAGAAATTACCATGTCCTGGTTTAGGGCAAATATGGGGGAAAACCTTTGAAGGGTTTCCTCTAGAAAGCGGATTCAAGCAGCCCCTCTGCCAACTAGTTCAGGAAAAAATTTCCTTGGAGAAAGGAAAATAACTGTTTATTTAACAGGCAAAGCATTCACCAGCACAAAAAAAAAAAAAAAAAAAGAAGAAGAAAACACAACAATAATAAACAATAAAACCTCTTGCTGCTCTGAAGAGATGACGAACTCAGAAAGTCCCCTTGGTGGGCTGTAGCTTGGCTCATTTAGTTTGTTATCAGTCCCTCCAGCGCTGGAAATGTGGAAATGCTGCAGCCCAGGCCCAGCCAGGTATGCCACAGGTGTGAGCTTCCAGTGCTCTTCTGAGTGTTCAGTCCAGAGCAGGTTTAAACAGGTCCAAGAAAAAGAAAAACCACGGTCCAGGGAACTTCTCTGCCTCAGCTAGCTAAAAATTAACTAAAAGCAAAGGAGAGCTCTCTTCTGCCGTCTGTCCGTCTGCAGACAGCGCAGGAGCAGGAGGCGGGGGGAGCCAGTGCAGTTTCTGATAACAAACTCTGCGCTTCTCCTGCCACCCCCTTCACTCTTGGAACCAGCCTTAAAGGTGCAAAACTTAGTACCCAGCATAAAAAGAACAGATGACTGGGGATACAAGCATCATAAAATCACCCCAGGACATACCCATATACTGACTTCCCACTGGCACATAGATAATGTTTTTCCTCAGCGTTTGGGTAAACAAAAGAAGAGGTGGAGTTAAATGGTGGGGATGTCTCACAGGGGCTGGTATGCACTATGATGGGATGTGAGGTCACTTACCAGGGTGAGTAATGTAAAGTAATACCACTTGCTTTATTTTCAAGGGAGAAGAAAGCTCCCAAATTTCAAGTGGTTTGATTTAATAGTAGAAATTCTGGGATATATAGCAGGGTATTTTTTATTTACATTCTATTCTTCATAAAGTAATGCAGAAGTATTTATTTTTTCTTTGGGGAGTTTCTTTTCCTGGTATATCTCTTTTTTACTGGTACTAGAGATGCTTTGTTTCTCTTAGTTGGCGTTTTTACTAAGGGACATGAAGCATTTAGATTGGTTCAGGGAATAAAAACTTTCTATGCTCTCTTAGCTCTAATTTCCTAATGGCTTCCATTCATGCCCTGTACCAACCTTGTCAGAATAATAAACGCACAGAAAAATTGGAACACCTGTCAATCACTGCCTTGAATCCAACCCTCAGTCTCTGGGCTGCATCCTGCAAATCCTTATTCCAGACTGAGTTTAGCAGGTGAGGTACTGCAGTGTCAAACACAGCCCCAAAACAATCAGCAGGTGTTAGTGGCAGGAGCCTTCCCAAAGGTGTGTTTGGCAGACGGAGCCTCCCCAGTGCATCCAGCACAAACCTGCCAAGAGCAGTAGCTCAGGGTGCTCGGGCAAGGGAGAAGCTCTCATGGATCTGCTGCCACCTCTTAGAAAATGGGCACTGTGAGAGAAGATTCAAAAAATAGACAATTAAGGAAGTGTTAAAATACACCGGGAAGCTCCAGACCTAAAAGGTAATATGGATCAAGAGTATTTTAAAAGAGAGGGAACTGGCCTGAAGGAGGGAGCCATCATTGTGTTGGAGATGGACGGAACACAGAAACTCCTGGAAAGCTGCTCAGCTCCTTGCTGGGACAAGACCGTAAGCTAATGGAAAGATTTGAGAGAATAAGTAATGCAAACAGAAGCAACATTTCTTTTCACTTCTGAGGAAGGAAATTCTTAGAGATAGGATTATTTTAAATACAGTCTGCTTAGCATAAAAGCAGTTCAAAACAGTCAGCAGTAATGGTAATTATTGTGCCATGGTTTAATACTGAGTAATAAAAGACTAGCATATTTTATAAACATCTTCACACAAATACTTTTTCAGGATTTAGAGTAAAGTCTTTATGTCTTTAGGAATTCTGCTTTTTAAGAAGCTGTATTTATTCACTTAGCTTATTTTCATAATATTTTGACAACTTTTGTCTTTAACAACTTGTGTATTTTTAACCTCAGGGTTTTTCACAGTCAATCTTGAGACAAATTATTAAATTGAACTTACTGTTGGGCTATGTTGCCACAGGATTTCAAAGATACAGTGAAATATCTGCTAAAGGATTGACAATGAACAAAAATTCCCTCCCCATCCCCCCAGTTCCTTGGAACTTTAATGCTTAATCCAGATCTGCTGACAATGTGTTCCAGAGAAAACATTGAAGAGTTGGTACAAGCATCAAATGCTGGCCCTATGAAGACATGAATGGATGCCGAATTTTTGATGAAAGTTTCTCATGTCTGTGGAAAATAGCTACTCACTTTTCAGGATTTAGGAAGATTTATTAAACCTTATCAAAAATACAACAGAAGACTGAATCAAGAAAAAAGGTTATGGCACCAGGAGCAAAAGATTTTCCCTGCCATGTGCTCAGCCCCCTCACAAATGGAGGTTTCCCCTTTTTAAGCCTTTAACCTTCCCAAAGTTCTGTTCATCAACCTCTTCTTTGCTGTCCAGTGGCGGAGATCACTTCCTCAAATCCTGGTTGGAGGTCACATGTCGCTATAGTGACAAGCCGACCTTCCCAGATGTGCCAACTCCAGCTGTCCCTTGATAACCACGCAAGGGGGTACAACATAACTATAAATCTGTAAAACTTTTCTTAACCTACATACATGATATTTGTCTATTAATTGTGAGAGTCAATCATCGCATTGCTCATCTATCACTCGTCTGTAGTGACTAACCTTTTGAGTACTACCTAACCCACAGGTGTGTAAAGAATGTGAGGGTGGGGGTCCCAGGATTCTTCAATGCACAAAGACATGGGGATCCAGGTTTGTAGTGATTATTACAAATTACTACAAAACCACCATTAGTGAAGATATAAACACACTAATATTCCCAAACACCCTACAGGCCACTACAAAATTACCACTAGAGAAGCAGATACACATAATAAAACTCATTACAGAATTCCAACTAGTGAAACAAGTATATTATTGCAAACCTTTACCTGTGTGTGCCTATAAATGTATTATGTGTGTCGTTACCACTGTGATGTTCAGCAAACCACTCCCAGCAGTGGGGCAAATCAGTGGCAGAAAGATCTCACTTCAAAGCCGACCCACATCATGGAGTCCAGAGTCAGTCAGGTGTCCACAGCTAGAGGTCCCAGACTGCCCAGGAGATGTTGTGCAGAGAAGTTCATTTTGGGTACATAGCAGTTCACTTTCTATCACTTTTGGTGTAACAGAGTGTCAGACATCAGTTCCCAGGATTACTGTTGCTGCTTTGTGTTTTCCTGAAAGGTCAGTTCCTTATCACAGTTTCTTTGTCCTGTACCTTTCAAGGTTTTTGTCCTACACCCACCAGGTTTTCTTTCTTTGTCCTGGGCCCATCAAGATCTCTGCCTTAAACCTATCAAGGTTTCTTTGTCCTGCGACTGCTCCCTATCAGGGTTTCAGTAGAGCTTATCAGGGATGTCTCAAGGCTCCCACTAAGGAGATGTCCTTTGTCAGTTTGTTTACCAGTCTTTGTGGCAGCTCAAGATATTATACTTTGAGATAGGAGTAAAATTTGCAGTTCAAAAGTAAAACTGCTGTTTTTAGGGAAATAAACTTACTTAGTTAAAATATTGACTTTTAATGTTAATTGCTGGTCTTTCTGACCTGCAAATTTACCTGTACTAAGAAAAACCTACGCTAAGCCTTCTGGAGCACCTGCTGCCCAGAGTCTTGTGTGCTTAAGAAAGGTGCTAATTGAATATCCACAAAATATACCCTGTACACAGCCCTCTCTATACTAATTAATCTTTTACTTGCACTACTTCGTATTTTTCCTTTTTTTTTCTTCTTCTTCTTGTTTGTTTTTTTTTTTCATTTAGATTAATGCATTCACCTTTTCTTTTGAAGCATAATTATTCATCGTTTGAGCTGCCATATAACGCCTTTTCTGCAAGAGTTAGTAGAAGCACTGCAGAATGAGTGGTGCTGAGTAATACTGGCTTGAGACCGGCATGAAGAAGGCACCTTGCTCCCTTAGCAGTGAACTCAGTCATCTCCGGCTACCAGAACAGTGACTCATTTGCTGTGATCATTGGTAAAAAGGCACCTGTGTGAAAAGGAGATTCAACACCCTTTTGTTCCCCTAACTGTTCCCATCTCAACTTCTGGTACTTCAGCTTCAGAAAGTCTGTGTATTGAGTCACTGTGCACTTTGTAGAGCATTCAGTTGGCAAGGTCACACAGCAAACAGCAGCTTGATGAGGAATCTGGTTCTCTTTTATGTTCAGCTTCTTTCTCTGCTCTCTAAACAGGAATGACACATCTACCCTTTTCAGGATGCTTTCCCTTCTTCAGACATTTTTGACTAACTGGGTATGGGTTGTGGTAAAATAATGTTATTCGATTATAATTTACTTGTATTCTTATACCTCCTTAGTCCCTGTGCTGTGGCAGATTTTATTTTTATTTTATTGAATTGCTGCTAAAATGGGTTGGATTGTCTGGAGGTAAATTTTGAGGTCTTCATCTAGTGTCTGATGTTCTCAATGAATGCTGTAAAGCATTAAATTTTAAAAGGCTGCAAATACTTCCAGAACAGCTCTGTTTTGATTCTAGTCACTTTTTATGAAGTAGTTGCAAGATGGTTTCTTTTTTGGGTTTTTTTGTCTTTTTTGTTTTGTGGGTTTGTTTCGGGTTTTTTGCCATAAAGTAATATGTCTGGCAGTGCATCTGTGAATTTTATTTTGCACAGTTTTAGGCATCACACCACTTGTCATTTATATGTCTCAATCTATTAGACAGAGTGAAGGAAGGAAAAAGAACAATTCTTATTCAGAGTCATTTTGCTTGGTTGGAGGATGTAAAGCAGGTGGAAAACATCAAATTTACAAAAATTAATGGAGGATCTTCCAGTCATTAGAGTAGTAGTCCAATTCACTCAGAGAACAGCACAATTCTCAGAAAGCAAAATTCTCTGTATATTGATTATGAAACGTGGAATACTAAAAACTGCTGAAAAATTGTGTGGATGCAGGAGGGGGTAGGAAGGAAATGTAGGAGAAGTGAAGCATAACACAAAAATAGGGGGAATATTTTTGCATTTTCATGGATGTGTAAACGCAGAGGTAAAAAGTCATTTAGGGTTTCACTCATGCTTGTGTGTTTGAATCATCTTTCATGTTTTGTATAAAAAGGGGATTAGAACTTAAAGAGGTGGGGGTTTTACTGACACACAGACTGAAGTTTTGAGAAACAGAATATATTCTATTATCTGTCAAGAGAAAAGAGTCTCAGGGAAAAGGTTATCAGCATTGATTCCTTTATTAGAGAAAAAGAAATTTGTATGTTGGAATTCTAAAGTGAGACAGTTTCCAAAAGGCTGAAGTGAGATGGCAGGATACAGGAATGGAATGCTGCCTCCATTTTTTGGAAAGCCTGGAGTGTATTTTGAAAGCTGTTATAGGTAAAAATCGAGCCAGCCAATTTAATAGAAAAATGAAAAAATAGAATTTATTTCGCAACCGCTGTACAGTCCCGACAGCCAAACAACTGAGGGCCAGCGCCGATCCCGGGATCAGAGGTGGATGAACACTGGCCTGACCTCTATCGCATCAAACCCCCACGCTTCACACATGCTGCATGGTAGAGTCTGTTTTTATACTCTTTTTCTATCCTGAGGCTAAGTTCATTGTCTTCTTTCAGTGTACTCCATATTCATGTTGGTTTCTTTCTGTGTCCTGCGCCTCACAAAAACCTCATCCGGGAAGCATATGTGATATCACTGGGTTACCAGAATCAGGCATTCAGATGTATGGCTGTGATTACCTGTACTGGACATCTTCATGGGCCATCATCGCTGGGTGGCTCCTGGTCATGCCAGTGATGATGGTAGTCTCCTGTGCCGGGCCAGGTTCTGTTTGTATGCTAATTCCTTCTTCCTCCTCTGCTGCCAGCTGCGATTTTGCCATCTGGTGTGGCCACCCTCTGTCCCCCGACTGTGATGTTTATTAAGATCTTTATAGTTTGGACATATTTCATATACATACGGTTTCAACCAGCACGAATTATTAAATTACTCATAACAAAAGTTATTTGCAGTTTTGACTATTCAGTGCTCAATCAGATGGACACATCCTCATGGTTTACCTTTGACGGGGAAGCACGTGTTACTTTACTGGTTTTGTTCTACCAAGAAAGAAGTAGAACATCTGTCATTTCCTAAGTGCAAAATTGATCAAAATTACATTATAAAATTTTACAGCATTTTGGAAATGGAAGAGCTGTTAAAGTGGATAGCTACAATATCTCTGAGAGGTATTAAATATGAAGCAGATTTAATATCTGGATTTATATTTAGCTTTATCTTGTTCTGCTGAAGTTAATAATGATACAGAAACAAGAGTTGATGGTGTCAAAGAGAAAAAATGCTGTATTATTTTCTAATGGAGGTCTTGATCTACCTTCACAGCAGGCAAGACATGGAGTCTTAACTTCCAGTCATAACTGGAAGTCATAACTGACATCTATTTGCATAAACAGAGATCTCATCCTAGTTAGGATTCTTGCCATGAGCAGGCACAGAAGATTTTTTTTTTCCTATTTAAGCTCCAAGGCTGGACTAGAAGCTGAAAGAAATGGATGTGTTTCCATTAGCAAGCACAGGTATACACTGCCTGAGAAGACTATGGAGTCAGGCTGCTAGAACTGCTCATGAGAAACACTGTCTTCTGATGAGAGAGAGGGCAGTGCCCAGCAGCAGGAAGGATCACTTAGCCAAAGCTTGAGTGCCTTCCCCCAGATGGAGCGAGGGGAAGATGTGATTAAGTCTCCTTCTGCACATGCACTCATTAATCAAATGCTTTGGCAGTACAGGTAGCAAGTGCGTTATGTAGTAGACTGGAAACAACAGGGAGTTAGGATTAATTTGTTCTGTTTCTAGATGATCTAGAGACTTGCAGGCTACTCTTGAGTTGGATTCTCCTTTTGTCTGTGTTTCCCTAATGAAAAGTAACAATGTTTACCCAATTATTTAAAGCATGGTAAGATATGCTTTCTAATTCTTTCTGCCAGATTTTAACGTGACTTTAAAACTTGGATTGCAGCCTACTATACCTAATTGACTATGAACAAAATTAAACTTAAGCCTAGTAGAAAAAAAATGAACATTTGCAAATATGAAGCTAAACAGTCTTGAGGCAGAAATCAATTGTAGTTGGCTTGCATATTTCTTGATCTTGTTATAGATAAAAAACCAAATTAGGCCAAATCAATAATTTGTGAGAGCCAAATTAAAGATTAACAAAAAGAAAAAGAATTTATTTCACGTATCGGATGGTAATTTTTGCCAGCCATGAATCAAAGGAGCAGGGTTGAGCCCGGGACTCGACTCTGGGTGAACGCAGCTCTGACCCTCTTTCACATCAGAACTGGTGAGTTCACAAAGTCCGTTCGAGTGAGTCCAGGTTTTATACTATTTTTCTTGCCCGGGGAAAATTTTCTTTTGTTCCTTTCTTTGTTGGCCAATATTCATACGGTCCTCCAGGTGTTAGAAGAATCCTACCTGTCGGACAGACAGAGCAGAATCTGGAGAGCCACTCAAATATTCATGTAGTTCCCTTGTCCTCAGTCCGGTGTCCGGTGGTCGTAGACTCCTGTCTCCTACTTGGACAAAGCTACCTTGGAATACACAACACACGTCCGGGAACTGCGCTTTCACATGCTAGTGAATTTATGAGAACTGGGTATTCAAACACTAGGTAGTTTACAGGAACTACACCTGCTGTCTTCGGTTATCTGTGGTCATTATGGGCTGGTGATGGCTTGGGTACTCTGAGACTCGCTTAGAATTTCTATACGAAATTTCTAGACAAAATCCCCCTTCACTTGCTAATTTGGATTTCTATTCAGTGGAAGTTGCATTCTAATGAAGTAACCGGTCTCCCAATTCCTGTGTAAGATTTCTCAAAGTCCACGTGCTTTTTGCATCAAACCCTGAAGCGTGATTTGAACATATATGTATGTTTATATATATTTTTCTTCGGTACAAATATTTATTCGAGCACGAATTTAATACATCTATAACAATCTGCTTTAAGGATACTTGTCAAAGATACAAAGATAAGCAGTTGCAAAAAGATACAAGAACTTCCAGTTTTCACTGGTTACACAGAAGGATTTTGAAGGAAAGACTAGTTAGTGGAAGGTATGCTGGCATAAAAAGGGAGAGGAGTGACTGCAGAAAGAGATGGAGGTGTTCAGGTTGACAGCGGAGTCAATATGGTTCAGCTGCATCCTGGGGTACACCAAACACCAGCTGGTCTGAGGAAGAGATTTTATCCTGTTGCATTCAGTGCTGGTGTGGCCTCACCTTGAGCACTGTGTGCAGCCCTGGGCCCCACAATTTAAGAAGCATGTGAAGGGCACTTCAATGTGTCCAGAGGAGGCCAGGTGAGCTGGTGAAAGGGCTGGGAGCCCCGTGGGCAGTGGCTGAAGACTCTGGTCCTCTGGTCTAGTTTGAAGAGAAGGGAGCTGAGGGGAGAGACCTCATTGCACTCCACAGCTTCCTGAGGAGGGGACCTGGGGAGGGAGGTGCTGAGCTCTTCTCCCCAGTGCCCTGTTCCCCTCTGTTCCATTCCATTCAAATGAAGTTGCAGCATTAAAAGGGTCTCTTCCTTGACAACCAAGATAACCAACATGTACATGTTAAATAGCAGAATCAGCTACAAATCTCTTGCTCATAAATCTAATATTAGCAGCACAATGTTTTCCTTGATGTAATGTAGACATGAGTGTACTTTTCTAAGGACAAGAAACAACAGTTCACATTGGCATCATTTTTCTTCAGTCCTCAGGCAGCTCAGCTTCACAGGGAAAGCTAAAAGAACTGGTTAATGCAGTGCGGGTAGAGGATTATTTTTTTTATACTCCAGTTTTATAGAAATGGGGGAAGAGAATAGGAAATTATAGCAACCCAATAATCAGTTCATCAGCTATACTGTCATCACTAAATGTCACTGTCATCAGAAGACGTTGTTCTGGAATACTTCAGAGGACAAAAGGATGATTTGACAGGCTCAGAAAAGCTATGGATTGTGGAGGAAATGGGAGAATATTAGAAGGAGTCAATTTACATACCTGAATCATGACAGGTTTATAGTTTAAATATTTCTACGTAGTAACTAATAAATGTGTCCCTTTTTTGTTTGCTTCTTTGTTACAAAATGATAGGGAAAAGTGAAACTATATTTTCATTAAGCCATAGGCAACTCTAACAAATCCATTTTTAATGCATGAGGAAGGAGAAAATACAGTGCACCAAGGAGGATGGTGTACTGTGCTCTGTTACTCTACGATGCTGTAACTCTACTGCACTCTTAAGCAGTGCAGTAACAAGTAGTATCTTTGCCTTTTATTTGGTGTTTTGGAAGCAGTTTTATTTACCACAACGGTTGCCATCAGGGAAACCATTCAACTCCAATATATATAGCAATTAATACATTATGTAATTTTATTTCACTGCAAATGTGCATTCTGTCTTTTCCCAAATATCATTCAATGAAGCTAATTTGTATATTCTTCTATTGTTCTAGTATTTAATTATTTTTATTTATCTGTCTGGCTCCTCTTTAAATAATGGTGAGGGTTCTGTTTAGCAAGGAGACAGGAAGACTGGCAAGAGCTTTGTAATATATAAATGTGTAAGCTGTAGTCCAGGTGGTAGTGGGGATACTGAACAAAATGTTAGATATGGCTAGATTTCATGTGTGATTATAAGGTTTTCAATTGCAGAGAAAAGTTTTCAGTTCCCTTGTCTGTTTGAGATTGCTTAGCTATGTGCTTGAGCTGGGGCTCCTAGACTTTGAAAGAGTAAAAGGATCACCAGGGAAGGAGCTTTGCTCCAAAATTCCTGTGTCTCTCTGCAAGAGCACTAGAATAATGGAATTTGCTATGTCATTTAGAGCTACTCTGCTCTAAAATGTTGTGCCATAAATGAATGGTTTGCTAGTGAAGTTCAAACAAGTCACAGCTGTATTCAAAGGAGAGCGCATCAGACAGTTTTTAATTAAAATCCATTAGAAATAAATCTTTGAGCAAGAGACCCTATTGTTTTTGCAGACTTCCGCTATCTTTGCACTGAAAATTATTTGGCTATTAATGGGGCTTGTATTCTCATGGTTTGCTGTTTTCCTTTGAGATTTCTTTCACTTTGTAGCGATATTAAAAAAAAACTCTACCTTGACTTCTCATAGTTCCTTTCCAGTAATGCATTAGAGAGCTTTGCTTGCTAGCAACAGCAGCTTTTAAAAATGCCAGAGGGAGGCTTTGGTACCAAGGGCATAATAATGGTACAGCTACTGCAATCATTAGATACCAAAATTGCTACAGGATATTTTTCTCTGGTGAATAGGACAGGAAAATGCTCCTCTGAAATGTACATGCAGACCAATAAATACACAGGGAATGGTAAAAGCCATAGGTGCCCTGTTCTGGCATGGTAAGTAAGTGGTTTATTATACAAGTTAATGTTCACAAAGAGTTTTAGTCCTTTTGATTCATGCCTGTTTTTCAGCTGATTTTTCTGGTATGGGATTCAGTTAATTTATACAAACAACTTAAAGAATTAGCAATATGAAGGACAGGATATTTCAGGTTTCATTTCCTGTATTACAGAGGAATCAAAGGATTTTGCCTTCTTTATGAGCTGTCACTGACAGAAGTTTAATTTAGGAAGAGCTGAACTCTATTGAAGAGCAATAACAGTGCTTTAGCACAGGGATAACTCCTAGGCAAGCTGTAGGTTTTCTCTATCCATTTCTGACTTTTTTTTCTCTGTCAATTAGAAGCAATAACAAGAGTTTCCAATTTTGATATGAGTTTTAGGAAGAAAATACATTTTTGTTGTGTTTTCTGCAAAGAAAAAAATCCCCAAAAGTTTACAGGTCATCTGTTCTTTATACCACTTTACGAGCACATAAGAAGTCTGGCTGAGGTCAATGTCAGTTCCTAGAGGCTTCAGTTTCAGACTGTCGTTTAAGTGCTTTTCTAGATGAGAACAAGTCATTACTAAATTGCATCCCATTACACCCATCAAACAAACAGTAAATCTTTATAGTTTTTATGCCATAGGATGCCTGAAATGAATGACCCTTGTTGACCAGTAAAAAGCAATAAGCAGTTGATAACTGCCATACTTTTAGGAGCTAGAGGTGGGGTGGCAACAATATTCAACCTTCATTTTGATTTGCCTTCACTTGAAAAGTTCCTCGTTTGCAGTACTAAGTACTTCTGGACAAATATTTGTATGTGTATTTAATTTTAATAATTTGTCATGTATCAGGAAGGAACTGGTTAAACAAACGTGTTCTCAGGTGAATGGAACCAAAAGAGGCTACAAGAAGCAAGCTACTTTCTCAGCAAATGATCCAGCTTAATGTAAAAACCCTATAAGAAGTAGAATTTAACAAAATGTCAGTGAACAAGGTCAGCAAATGTTCCGTTCATGAAGTTAGATCAAATTCAGTGAACACAGTAAGGTCAAGGAGAAAAAGCCACCATGGTATGTTTAGTCTATTCATGGTAAGATTATTCTATTCATGGTAAGATTATTCTACTTGATATTTTATTAAAAAAAAAAAGTGGAAGGCAACTTTTTTTTATTATTTAAACAACAACCAATAAAACAACCAAAAACCTCTAAGTCTGCAAATTTTTTTCTATCTTTTACTGCCCTCTGCACACAAGAAATAAATGGCTTAGGACAGATCTAATGAATGTATTGTAAAAGACAGTACTAAATCTTAAATTAAAGGGAAACACAAAACATTTTTTCTCAGAGATTCAGAAATATTCTCTGAAGCTTATTATCTTACCGTTAAATCTCAGGTATTGAAAACTGGAATAAAATTATATCACACTTTTTACTCCATCCTGCTCTGCCAGTCCCCCTTCTCTTTGTAAAAAGATGTAATGCTGCAGTAGGTTGAACCACAGAACAGTACATACTTCACATGTGTGTGTGGTATGCCTGTGAAACCCAGGCCTTGCTATGCCCAACAAAATGCATCCATTGTCCTGCATGCTCAATATTTTGGCCTTTTGTTGTTGCTGTTGTCTTTCTCTTTTTTGGGGAGGGAGAGGGTTGGGGGTTTTGGCTTTTCTTCAGTTTTTTGTTTTCCCTTTTTTATCCCAGTTAAGGAAGTGGATTTTGTTTATAAGTGTTGTGGCCTTCTCTGTTAAGTAGGGTGCAGATGTACTTTTTTCTTCTGCTTTCCAAATGCTGCTTTTAGTTCCAGAATTGGATGATCATAGAATCATTTCTAAAACCACTCAGACAAACTGGTGTCTATATTTAGCTACTTAATGACCTGTTTATTTCTTAAAAGAAAATGGATGCCTTTTCCACGATTTCAGTGTTCATTACCTTTGAGAAGATAATTATTTAGCAGATGCCTGAGATAATTGTAAATATGAATGTTACAGTTATGTATATGGATATCTCCATAAAATCTGTTGAATTCATTGGCTTTATTCTATCTTGTTATAAATTTAGCTTATTTGCATACCTTGCAGATTTAGATTTGCTGCCAGGAGCTTGCCAGCTCTTTCACCTTGCTCATAATGTTTTTGTTCCAAATAGTCAAAGACTCCATTTAGTCTTCCCATTAAGCAGATGGTTTATTATGCCATGTTATTTTTCTTCAGCAGTAATCTGTTGATTCCCTAGCATTACGAGGTTAGCAGATGCTGTCACACCTACCACAATGTCCAACCAAGTTGTCTGGTTTTTTCTCTCCCTCGCCTGTTTGCAATAATCTTTGTCCAACAACGCATCCCTAGCGCAGCATTTTCTATATGATGCTCAGAAGCTGCAGTGACCTGGTGTTTTGAAATCATAAATATGTGTTTTCCTTTTTCTGTATCAACTCTAGTTTTGCTAACTTCTAACAGGAAAGGTAATTAGCAAAGGTGGCAAGCAGACAGTGGTTTGGCTTGAAATTTTTCCTCTGCACCAAAGGCTCCCATCTTTCTAGGCAATAGTCAGTCTTCATTTCTCCCAAGCCACTTTTGGCTGTTTCTAGTGCTCCACAAATGCCTTCCTCCTAATTTGCAGAATAAATCAGATTTGAAAATGAAGCACTTTGTTTGACCACCAGCTCAGGGGACGTTTACTTCCAATTGCCAATCTCAAGCTACAGGACTCCAGGTCTTGTTTTTCTAGTCATTTTACCTCTGTTATTTGGAAGCAAGACTGAGCTGGTTAGAAGAACCAGTTAGAAGAATCAGTTGGAGGATACCAATTCTCTGAGAACACTGCTAACAAGAAAGCCCCTCTTTCTCTGTCTTGGCCCTTTTTTCCCCTACATTACTCAGTCAGCTCTTCAGACATTTGCTTAATTCCTAGATTGATACATTTCTAAATGCATACATAAAGCTACATGGAATTGAAAATAGCATGTAACTTTAATCCTCTATTATAATTAAACAAGGTAAAGGAAAACAGTGTTGTGTGCAATTATATTTACAAAGACAAACTAACAGGCAAATTTTCATCCTGTTAGTTTTGAGTGAGGCTGGAACCTGGACAGGATACTAATAGGAACCAGTGCAAGGCAGCGATTGATTATTGCTCTTGATCTCGTGGCTAATCAAGCTGCCAAGGCAGCGTGTTAGGCTTCGTTACAGTCCACTGCTTTTCTTCTGAAAACCCATTCCCCTACAGTCATGCCTCTGCAACAAAATACTGCCTTTGAACTCATGAATCCAGCTGCTGTCTTTTAACACAACCTGTTTGCAGAGCAAAACTAAGTTTGAGTTGGAAGTTTAGAGCTCAGTTTTTGAGTTGGGATGAGGATTTAAATGTAAAACCTCTAACATAGAATGCAATTTCCACTAAAAAATCTCCTATTAACTCAATCTTATCTTTAATCCCAGTTGCACTGAAAATTTGAAGTTACCCCTCTAAAAAAGTTTTGTAGAGGGTTTTTTCCCTGCATTCATTTCCTTCATTTTAGAATCTGTTTAATAAGTCATTTACCTATCATTCTGCTGGGGTTTCCTCTGAGTCACAGAGTCCCTTTAAAATAAGCAACAACTGGTAATCATGCGGATTAGCTGTACAGGAGGCTCAGCATCTGATGTTTGCCCCAAGTTTACACATTTTACAGGACAGTCCATAAAAAAACCTATCTGTGGATTTCTAAGCAGCACTTTTCAACAACAGTGGACATTTGCCAGGGTATGTTAAGAACAAAGTGCAGCTTTTGCTGTGTGAAGAACACAGTATCTGTACCATGCAGTGTATCTACTGATAACTTGCTATCGCACTGATCTTCACAGAGCAGCTCTCTATTCCAGACTATGTGTGAAGAGCTTGAAGGATAATGGGTTGAACTGTGCTGTCTGCATAGTTGCAGCTTTTGGCACACAATGCAGATGCAATCCTTTTCTTATAGTACAAAAGATTTTAATCTAAAGTCACATCCAGTCCCTGAACAGCTTATCTGCACCAATGCATTATTCCTAGTACTTTATTCTAGCTAGGTAATACCTGGGGAATGAGCTGATTTTCAAGTTTCCCCCAAAATGAACTTTTATGATTATAAAAGCTCAGGTCTATATCTTGAAGCTGTGATTGTCTTGTCTTTCTCTTGTTCCTGATTCCCATTCATGCACTTTTTCCTGATTGGCAATACAAGATCACCTTCACCTGGTTTAAGTCCATTATGATGTCCCCAACTGTTTCTTTGTGAGTTTTCCTTGTCTTACCCTCCACGAGTGCTGCCTTAGCAGTACTCACACACTTTCCTACATGATATATCCACTATACAACTGCCAATCTAAAACACCCACTAGTTTTTCAGTCTCCTGACCAATCCCTTACTTTCTGCATCTCATCTTCTTAATTACGTTCCCGTTGCTTTTAATTTGCACTCATCACACACAATATATGAAATCACTTCCTCACTTGAGTCTTCCCATTTATGCCACCCTTCTGAAAATGAATTCAAAATTAAACTATCTTGTCTCCAGTTTGAGTTTTCTGATGTATATGATCTACTATTTTAAGTTTTTACAAGGTGGTTATCCAAATGTGCATCATCCACTTTTGGAGGAGGTGAAAGTGAAAAAAACTTGTTTAAGTTATAAGGGAAAGGAAAAAAAAAATTCCACAGACAGTTTTAGCATCAAACTGCCTGTGAGTAGCATGCTGGAGCTTGCTGTGGGGCAGAGCCCTGGTCATGGCAGTGTCACTGAAGCTGCTTGGTGGTCAGAGGTCACAGATCTCAGTTGCCAGAAGGCTCTTGCTGCTGAGTGTTCTTATGGAAATGCCTGCAGAAAGGATTTTTACCAAAGGTTTCGAGCATAGGAAGCTGAAATGTACCTGTGGGTATGAGGGTTTCTTGTGTAGTCTGCCTGGTAGAACTCTAGGATTTTTTAAGTCAAAATTTTCTTTATAAGAATAAACAGGAAGAAGTCTAGCACATTTCTCAGCAAGTGCTATTACATCATAGAATGGTTATTTCCAGATCTGAGATAATTACCATGAATGCATACACAATAAGGTCCCTTTCATGTCTAGATACATATATACATGCACACATGCATGCAATATAAAAATAACATTTTGAGGAGTGTATTTGTGTTCCCATGTGTAGGACTCCTGCAGTTTGTCAGCTTGCATCTGAAATGTGCTGTTTAAATGCTACCCTACTGGGATAATTGCCTATTTGCAGTACTTAACATCAAAGATTATATTCCTTTTTCAGTTGTCACTCTTTTTGGGGTTTGTTGAGTAATAATAATAAATAAACAACTGAACATAGAGTAGTGGGGGGAGAGAAAGTGCTGGTTGTTATTGGAACAAAAAAGTTACATGAGACTTGTTAATGATCTTACCCTCAGGTGGACAAAGATGTTCACAACATTTGAAGAAATGATGTAACTTTAGCAGCTTGACTATATCATTGTCAGTGTTCATCCATGAAATGTATCAGATCATAGGTGACATTCCCATCTGTAGAGCCTTTTTGTGTGATGAATCTTCTCCTTTGTGTCTTTGTCAGCTGCTAGTACAGTTGTCTGCCTCCCTGTATATTACAGGAGTGCACACACATTCCTCTGTGTGAACATCCATCTTAGAACATTAAAAGAAAACCAAAACAGAAAAGAGAAAATTAGGAGGAAACCTTCATTTATACAGTGCAGTACAAATCACCATGTCAGTGACTGACTTGTTTGTTGATAGTATTAGGTAGGAGAGTAAAGGAAAAAGAATTTAATACAAATCAAGAGAACTACAGCAACATTTAGAGTAATAGATTCAGTGAGAGAAACTAGTTGATATGTAGCATGGTGGTCTGTATGGAGAGCATTAGTTAAGAGTATTAATGCCTTCTATCATCACATTTCTGATTTGAGTGGTTAAGGTAGCATATTTTATTGTAGCCATACAGATGGCTGGGACTGAAGTATGGGATAGCAATTCAAGGGGTCTTCCATGGATATGAAATTAAGAAGTATTGCTAGAGACTCGTGTTTCAGTTGTCAAACAAGTGTGGCTTTCTGGTTTGGTTTTTTTTTTCACTTCTTTCTGCTGATTAGTATGTATTTTTGTGGGGTCAGAAATTTTCCTTGAATATTACTGTCTTTATTTCTTCTTGGAGGCCATTTCCTTATTCCATTAAAGTGAAGGAAAGAAAGTCTGTGGATGTGAGTCCTAGCATTTGAGCATACGGTTGTCAACAGGTATAAGACAAAACTGAGCATAGTTTTTTCTGTAAAATACAAATGTGTCTATATCCATAGTGCTCATTACTGGCTACTAAGAAGGGCCTTGACTGAAGACTCTCAGATGTGACCGGTAGGATACATGAATAAACTCCTTCCTCATAATATCTACATTGTCAAAAGACAAGCAGTATCCTAACCTGATATGTTTTTGGAAGCCTGATAAAATTTTTGAATTATTAGAAATTTTCATATACTTTTGTCTTCAAAGTGTAAGCAATGTTGGCAAAAAATTGTGGCCCAGATAGATTGTCCTCCATGCAACTTCAATGGAGCATTATGAAATCATTGGAGCTTTATGAGACTATTTCTTGTGAGACTTCTAGAAGGATTGGGAAATGAAAAGAAAGATTTCATCAGAAAGTACTTCTAGTCCAGAGATTACTCCTGAAGGTGGCATCAAACAGTTGAATGATCTTTGTTTTGAAATATGAAATGGTTAAATTGCTTTGGTCTGTTTTATATCTGATGCCTAAGCATATGCTATCTGTTTTGCTTTCTGATGCCTTTGTTTTTGATCTCAGTCATGAAAAAAAATCTATTGTTCAGGTTTTGTATTTAAAGAAAGAAGTAGCTAGTCCTTGTGTGGTATGCCTAAGCAAACAGTTTTGGGGAAGAGTACAGAAGAAGGGTAATGGCTTTCTCTTACATTACTTCCAAAGATAAGAAAATTTAGTTGTTACTATTGCCTGTAGGTTACCAAGGCAAAAGAGTTGTTGGTGGTGGGGAGCAGTAGTGGCAGCCTCTTCTTCTTAATATAAAATGTTTAAAGTGAAAACTTTGTGGATATTCTGGGAAATAAGAGAAAAAGTCTTTACCAGACAAGCTTTCAGTAAAAAAATGGTAGTTCAAATTCTGAGTACTCCCAGCAAAAAGAATACATGTTCACTACACTGGTTAATTCCTACCAGGATATGGGAGGAGGCCCTCAAGCTGTGTGGAGGTCCACTGAGAGCTTTCATGAAAAAAAAATGGAAGTATTGAATATGACATAAGTGCCAATAAACCTTCCTAGGCACATAGGTCAAATGGTTTCTCAAAGTCTCACCATTTCTCATTCCTCTGCTGTCTTTTGATTATGTTATTAATGTACACTACCCATCATCAAGTGGAATGTATATGATTTACATTGGATTTGTTCATATATCTAGTCAGAGGACGGTGAATGCAGATAGAAATTATGCTGCAAGTTCAGAAGTGATCATTTTGATGTAAACTTACCACTAAATAGAGTGCATTTGGAAAGCTTGAAGTACCCCGTGTGCTCTAATGCAAATTTTTCATTAAAATCCTTCATGATAAATGATTATTTGCTGTAGGCAAGACCCCAATCTGCTGGGTTTATCTCATTCTCACCATAAAACTTAGAATTTGAAAGTGTGTTCATCCTACCAAGTTCAGCCCCATAGATTTCAGTCTAAATAGCCCAAATAACCTCATGATTTAATCTCCCAAAATAAACATTACATTGCACAGAAAATGCAGAATTTTAATAATCTCTAAAAACATGTATACTTATATTCAAGACATTGGTTTGAATTTAGGATGTTAAAACTACAACTAAAAGATATAAAATTAGTATTTCTAGTTCTACTGAATGTGAAGAATCTCCACCACACTGACCTTACAGGTTATTTGTTTTAGTGCACAAAACACTTCTTGCTCAGCAGCTTTGTGTTATATAGAAAAGATGTTTCAGGTTTTCTTATCTGTAGCATTATTACTGTGTTGTTATGATATGTTATCACTTGAGCAGCTCTTTCAGCAGGTTCTGAATTTGTACCTTGCTGTCACCTTTCAGAAAACCCTGCAAGTTTTTTATCTTTGCACTCACAACAAGTGTTTGAGATTTTACAGCTCTCTGCCATTGGAACTTTTTCACATGGTTGAGAGTCGGAGCAGCATGGAACAGAAAAACCACTGACATTTGTGCAAGTTCTTGCAATCAGCCTTTGCAGAACACAGGTTTTCAGGGTTTTTTTTATTTTTTGTTTTGTTTTTGTTTTTATTTTTTTGGAGGAGAGGATAATGTGGTGTATCAGATGAAAAGCTGAAGAATTTTACATAGGATAGATGCTCCTCTCTTTAACCCTTCCAAAAGTTTGAATCAGTGGATTTATCCATAGATCAAAAAATAATTTGTCAACCTGTTAAGTTGCTGCTTTCTCCTTTGGTAGTAGAATTCTTGTACTGCACGTTCTGCAATGCAAATGTCATCAGCTGTATTTCCAAATAACATATTTCATGATTTCCTATTAATGAGCTTTTTTTTGTATACCAATATATAAATGCTGGTACTGCATGGTAATGCAATGCTATTTTCTCTGCTAGAGTTTTGGTTTATAAATGCTGTTGCCACTGCTCTTGATGTATTATGTCTTTTCCAGGGTAGTTTCTTGTATAAGTCTATGATTATATTTTTTTTTTAAAGGAAAAGGAAGAAAGGAAAAAGAAAGGGAAGAAAAAAAACTTCCCTGTGTCCCTGTGACTATTATTGAATGTTAGACTTAGGGGTTTTTTTCTCTAGAAGAAAAGTCTATGTGCAGTTTAATTTTTGCTAAGGAAATACTGTAGCTGACACACATGGACAATTGAATGGGATGAATCAATTCAGTATTAGAAACTTGGAGAGAAAAATTCTGAGAAACACCAGAAAAGCTGTTCCAGGTGCCCAATCTCCTTTTGTGGCATTTAAAAAGCAGCATTCTAACAGTTTTTAAAGCAAGATTATGCAACACCTCTGGCACTAAGCTAAGGTAACTCCAGGTCTTGTTTCCGAGAGTTTCATCCTGCAGTGACAGTTCTGCCTGGTGTGTCTGAGTGTCACCTCTGAGCTTTGGTGTGTGTTTGAGGCTTTCTTTGAGCTGGCTTTCCTCCTGGTGTAGCTGCATCCAGCTTTGCCCACAAGAGCTGTTTGCCATGTGAAGGCAGAGTCCCTCTTGCTCCCTCTGTGTGTACCCAGCTGAGTAGAGCCAGCACCTGGTGTGAAGTTCACTGTCTGCTCCACAGGGGTTCCTAGCACAGCACAGCAAACCAAATCCATTTGAAAAGAAAGGGGAAAAACCATAAATGCTTACTAATTGTGGCAAATTAAATGTCATCTGAAATAAAATCAGTCCTACTGTTCTTAACCCATCAGTTTAAAAACTCTTTGTTCCAGTGAGATTACATGCTGCTATAAACATGCACTATAGTTTTTCTGGTTTTTAGTACAGTTTCTCTTGGAGTCCAGGGAACAGGAAAGGAGGAAAGAAAACTAAAACAGATAAAAATCAGATCTTGTTGGACACATTATAGAGAAAAATGAGAAAAATCTCGAGCTGGAACCTACTATTCTGTTTGCGCAAAATAAAACCATATTGAATATGTGGTCTTGTTGAATTAAATAACACTCATTGAAACCGGAAAGAAGTTTAAAATTCCTATAAAAAGGATTTTTACATAAGGAAGAATAGGTGTTATAAAAGAGTTATTGATCTGTGAATGATGTCAAACCATAAAAGCCCATTCAGATGATGGTTTGTAAAAACCAAAATAAGTGAAGACAGCTTTGAATATAATAATTTAGAATTTATTTAGGACCATGAATAATAAGTCACATTAGTAGTAATTCATGTCTGTGCTGTTATGGGTCACTAAAACTGTCTTATCTTTTTATGTATTTATCTCCAGTAAGAAATATATGTTAATATGCCACATATGTAAGGGATAGAAAACTAAAATCTGAAAGGTTTGACTATTCCTGAATAGACATTTATGATAGAACAGCTGGATTTGATTCATTATTCCATGAATTTTTAAAAAGCTTTTAGTCTTCAGACCAATCATAAGGCATAGCAGGCGTCTAGTAGTCATAGTTCTGTGAGGTGAACAAAATGTGAAAAGAAATTTCTCAGGTTTTTCCTCTCCTTTCTATCATGTGCACTTTTTATTTTTGGCCTTGTTGGTGTTCTTGGTTTAAAGGAGAGGGGGAAGTACATGAAATTAAACTTTTGTGGCATAGATGGTAGAAAATCACTTTTCTTCTAGAAGAGATCTAGAGTAGTTGCCCAAAGCAGCCTAGAGGAGATTTTCAGCTGCAGAAAATCCCCCTATCAGTGAGCTAACCCAGCCAGGACAACGCAGATAGGGGCTCTGCCCTACTGTTTCAATTAATCATGCTGTGCTAGTTTTGTACTGCAGGGGCTGCAAGTACTACAGGTTTGCTTATCAACGCTTGCCAAGTCTTTTGTGGCTTTCCTCCACCAACCTTCAGTGGAACAGGTGCCAGAAAAATTAAGAAAAGTCAGTAGTCAAGGAATATCATGCTATACCAGAAATAAATAAGTAAACAAAAGCAGAAAATGATGGCAGAGCTTTCAAGCATACAAGGGGTAGTATTGGTGTTCAGCTCCTTCAAGGGAATGATTGCACCTTTTGCAGTTAGAATTGGAGAACTTCAGTTATGTAAATCAGGATTCTGCACATGAGGAAAAGTCACATTTTCCAGACTGGTGAGAAGACAAAAGTTTACCACTAAAATTAAAACCCAGTGAAACTCAAGTCTCTCTTCCCTTCTACCCTTTCCTACTTTCAATAACCTCCTCCCTTCCCACTTTGATTTTTTTTCTCTCAATGTTCAATATCAACAATACTTCCCCCCTGACTTCCAAAGGAGTATTCTCTACATTATGCCGATGAAGAAAAAGCAAGTGCCGAGCTCTAGATGCACATTAGATAGTTCTTTCTAAAAATAGGTGGTCTCTATGGCAATATTTCACAGTGCCCTTGAAGGTGAAAATTCAGTTTTGCTAAGCAGAAGTCTTTCAGCAAAAATGACAGATCTCACTTCTCTAAGTAGATTGCTATTGTCAAAGCTGTATATTCAAAAAGTCAGAAGTATTTTTTAAAAAGCCAGGAGCTAGACAAACTCTTCCTCTAGAAACTGTTGCATGTTACTGTTTCATTACTTTGATGTTATTTTTGTCTCCATTTGTTCATCTCTACAAAATTTCATAGTTTGATTTTCTCAATTTAATGACCAAGACAAGACCTTTATGAACAGTCTAATTTATTATAGAAAATAAACACTCAAAGAACTCTCCTTATCACTTCAAGAATTGCTAGTATTTGCAGAAGGTGCCTGAATATTGACTATAATTGACTCATATTGCTCTATTGTATAGCCTTCATTAAAATTTAGCAGGGTAACTTCATTCCTATAGGTTTAGGTCATTTAAAATAGTGGGCATATACCATGACAAAGCAGGACCCCTGCTTTCAGCAAATGACATTACAAGGATAAGGTAAATCATTTGTTCTGCTCAATTCTTAAATTGTGGGAATTGCTAAGACTAGTACTGGTGGAATTTTAAATTACACTTCTGTCCTTCTGGAGTTTTGTAGCCCGTCGTTTAGTATTTGTGTACATTGAACACCAAAGTGACAGATCCATGGACATGGGCGGATCCATGCACATGGATTCTGTTGTGGGTCTCATACAGACAATAAACAGGAGATTTTATATCACCTTATCAACTGTTTATCCCTTAATGTTTTTCATTAGACGACACGAAGAGCGCTGTGAAATGGAAAGGAACTGGAGAGGGCAATAAAGAAACCATCAAATTTAGTTATGTACTGATTTTCAGTGTGCAGTACATATCTACATATATGTAGGACACATGTAAAGTTATAATGTTAGTGAATTCTGGGATGCTTTCCTAATGAAAAACATGGAGTTAGAAGCTTTGAGAAAGCCCTGAAAGTCACACATAGGATTTTCAGTGTCAAATCATGTCACATCACTGTCTAATGTATCAGACCCTCATAACATCACAAATCATCTGTATTTGCATATGGTCCTGCTGTACTGAATTAAGTTAGCAAAGTGCCTTAAGAATCTGTCTAGTCTAGTAAGAATCTATCATTATTTTATAAATCTTCTTGGGGATGTGCTATTGAAGTGAATGTGAATTGAAGCCCCATAGAATCGTATAAAAACTGATATAGAAACACAAATGTGATAAACTAATGTGAATTATTTTTATAATATTTGTGTTAATTTTAGCTTGATTTTCCATGATCATTAGATGATTAGATGTTGTGATGGGACTTTTCATAATAATATTAGAACCCGCAATGATAATGTGCAGTGCTGCTCCTGTAATTTCTTTGTCTTCAAAACAGAATTGAAAATAATCTATAATGTGACTCTACTTAGCAAATTAATTTTTTTTTGTAGAGGATCAGAAAATCCCTCTTGGAGCGTGAAGCTGGCAGAGAAACATGATAATTACTTTATCTGTGACTGAGAAAGCCATTGCTTGATTTTCCTGGTCTAGGCTAAAAAACAAAGAGACTTTTTAATGAATTTTACTTGTGTTCCCTTTCCCATGTCACATGTTTGAAACATGTTCTGAGCATTAGTATTGACAGAATGTGTTGTAGATATTTATTAAAAAAAACACATAAGAGGGCAGTGAGAGGGAATTTATTTACTTTTTGTATGTATATTGCATCTCTTCCCTGAAGCACTTCATATCCCAAGAGCCTTTTCCTCTCCATTATGAATCATTTTCATATCCACTGAACACTGAAACTGCTTTTCAGATTAAAATAAAAATGCATTTTTAAGGCAACAAGTCTGGAAAACAAGATCCTATGCACAGTACTTACATTGCTGCAAGACTTTCTTTTTCTATAACTATGAGGAGAAACCCCCCAAGTCGGGAATGGAAGGCTTATGAGGAGCTTATTTGTTCTTTTGTTATTCACACTGATAAAGCAACTGTGAGCTTTGAAATGCTGCTATCCTAAAAGATATCAGTTTGTTGAGGTGCTAAAATACACTTGAGGTTATTGAATGGCTCTGGATAAATCTGAAGGTAATATACATCAGTTTGAAAATACCTCTGAAGGAATTATTTCATGCTAATAGTTTGCTAACTTCTTTAATTTCAAGGAGTATATGAGCCAGTTTCTTTGAATGTTATTGTTGTGTCCAGGTAAAATACATAGAATTTAGAGACACACCAAAAATTACATCTCATTATTCATTACAAGTGCTCAACCTGCCCAGTTGATCAGCTTTCAGCATATTTTTGTGCACCATGTAAAAAGCAGAGCTATGCTAAGCACAATAATCAGTGGCTTCATGAACAAACATAGAAATGGAACAAAGTTCTGTTGAATCTTAATTCCTAATTACACATTAGGTGCCTCCCTCCCTTTCTTCTTTTTCCCATTCTTCCCTTCTGCCCTTTCTCCCTTCCCTCCCTCAAGGTTATTGAAGTTTGTATTACAGACCATATACATGGGTTTTCCCCTCATCCTCTCTCTGCCCAGCATTTTTTGCCCTTTCCCAACCAGACTTTGCCCCAGGCGCTGCCATTCTGGCTAAGGGGCTCGGCTGTGCCCTGTGGTGTGTTGGTTGGAGCTTCACTGCCTTCTCCTTTGCTTCCCCTCCAGGGAAGTTTTACTTTATTATTAATTTGAAAATAAAGTTAGTTCAAGCCCTGCATGCAGGGGTCCAACAAGCCCTTTGCACTTGACAGTGGTGGAGCCTTCTTAGCTAGGATAAAATTTGTCACCTCGTGAAAAGCACAAAACCTGGGGATTGCTGAGTCATAGACAAATGTTCCCTAATTAAATTCCAGAATGCTGTGTAATCTTTACTATTGTTTTGCTAGTAATGTATTATTATGAGACTGAGGATGGAGAATAGTGTGCATTATGTGAAGTGACAATTTTATTATACAGCATAAGGTAACTGGGGCTTCTGTTTCTTCTTGAGAATTGTTCTGATCAAGATCATTACAGAATATTGATTAGTTGTGAGAATTACAGTGTTTCTCGTTACTATCTGACTGTGTAAAATTAAGAAAATAGCAAAATAAATTCCTGGAGGTTATAATCTGTCTTGTTGCTCCCTTGAAAATACAAAGGTTGTATTTCAATCTTTCCACTGGCAAATTTGAACCACGGTGTTAAAGTGAAAATTTGAATGTTGCTTTTCAAGGAGCTCTATGAGCTCCAAGCTGTGAGTTTTAAACAAGTTTGGATCCAGATCTCTTTTTGGCTTCCACAAGATAGTAGGTTTGCAGCTTTGCTGTTTAAAGTAGAGTAAAATTGTATACAAACTCTGTCATTAGAATCCATGTTGTTTTCTTTTGAGGACTGTTGACTGTGCTACTCTACAATAGCCTTATCAACAGAACGAGACACTTTGTGTACTTGCTGAGAAAGAAATGGGCTGAAAATGTTCTATGGTGGTTTTAGAAACAAATCTTAAAATATTATCTGCAATTCAATGTATAGTATAAAATTAGTATTTCCTAAAGCAGTTGAATGACGTTTTTATTCTATTTCAAAAAAAAAAAGATGTCGGATGGTTTTGCACTTTGTTATAGGAGTGTTACCACATTTATTATTTTTCCTTTTTCCAATTTTTGTTACTATTACCAGCATTTTGTAGTCTGAGCAGTTTCAGAGTGAAATTTCTTACATTAAATCACTCGACAGTTTTAATGCTAATAAATTTTGCTTCTTCAAGAGGGAAAAGGGTGAATTTGGATTCTTCTCTGTAAGAGAGCTTGTTGAACACAGGGAACTGGTCATAAACCACAGCAATCCAAGCAACTCCCCATCCCATCTAATGTGAGTGACAAATAATCCCAGTAGCTAAGATTGGCGTTATCCAGACATTGCAGAATTGCAGTCCTAGGACAAGCAGCTCTTTTTAGCTTTAACAGAACCTCTGAGGTAGGTAGGTGTCCCTTCCTTGAGAGCACAAACAAGAGTTTTAGCATCTGAGATATCCAGATATGTCTAATTTTAAAGACATAATGATATCCCAACTCCCCCACATTGCATCCTAAAGATTGAATGTGTTCTTTATAAAAATGTTTTTCCATATAAAACACAGTGAACTGACTGCTGTGTGTGGTAAAACTAGAGAACTGTGCCAATTTCCAGTGAGCTGACAATCCCAAATTTATATTGAGAGTACAATGGATGATTTTCTTCTGAGTTATACGCAGTCATTTTCCTACAATGAAGGAGAAGGAAAAAACAAAGACAACAACCCACTGATGTTCTCACCCAAAGAGCACTGAAATAAAATGAAGTTTTTGCCATTTGTTTCAGTGAGGACTGAATTAGCTTGATTCTGAAGAAGCAGCTTCAGGAATAAAGTAATTAAAGTGAAACTGCTTTCTTAAAAAATAATTAGCTTCCTTTTTTCTTTTCCTTTATCAAAACAGCAGGGGAAAATAATGTAGAATACCCTCTTTGCTGAAATACTCCCTAGCATCTAGTCTTCAGACTGAATTTAAATATTACATCATTACATTTCATTGTAAAATAGGAAAACTAAATACCATGTTCCATCCTTCAAATAATGTCAGACTTAACTGAAATTGCAAAAGGTTCTATATATTTCCTCCAGACATTTTTTAAGGATTAGTACAAAACTGTAACAAAGCTCAAACCCCAATCATTAGGCAAATCTTTTGAGGTTTTTCTCCTTTTCTGTAATTAGTTTTAGTGGGGATTTTATTGAAATTCAACCTGCTGTTCTACTGAATGATAATGGTACATTTTGGCCAGACTACTGGAGTAATGATGTTTTGGTTATTTCCATTTAGGCACTCAGTCTTACTTGGGATATATCACTCATGATCAAAGTAGCATTATGAGCTTCTCTTTTAAAATGTCTAATATATTAATATAATATTTGGGAGCTTTATTTCCAGCAGGGTCCTAACATGCTGCCGCTGCGCACTAAAACATTCAGAAGTAAATTCCAATTATTAAGGGCCTAATTTGGAGCTTGCTAAAGTTAGTGCGTTAATTTCTAAATTCCTTGGTAAGAAACACTGAGTTATATCATTTAAGGGCTGAACTAAAGCTCTTAAACATTTATAGAAGTGCGCCTGGGAATATAAATTAGATTCTTTCTACATAATTTTAAAAGTTTTTTTGTATGATGTAGTTAGCAATCTTGAGGAGGTAGGTCAGAAGTTACCCTTTTCAGACTGAAAAGCAAGCCTGAATGAGTGAGGTGACAGTAAAAGTAGTAGTAAATTTATATGAATGATTAAAAGAAAGACAGGAGGAGGAAAAAAAATACCAAAAAATTTTAAAAAATAAAATTAGTATTAAGAAGACCAGAAATCTGAGGTAGGATTAAAGATGTTTTCAACAAATATGTTTATACTACTGGGGGAGGTATACACTGGCTTCAGAGAGCTTTAATTTAAACCTCAAGCAAGGTTTTTAGAAAACTCATAGCCTAAACTTGTGTCATTAAAATAAATCTGTTGGATTGTTTTGAAAACACTATGTGCAATGGATGGAAGGATACATGTATGTGTCTTGATTTGGAAAGACAGGTGCCTGCTAAGGAAGGCAGGAGCCTCCTCTGAAATGGAGAATGTGAACCATCCCCCTCCAAATTGCTATAAATTTTAAATTAAGGGGCTCTCAGGCAAAAAACATGGGAGCAGGAAATAACAGTTCTTTAATCGGGAAGAAAATCAAAGGATAAAATAAACAATGCAGTAAACTAAAACAGCACTGACAGTCAGAACACAACCTGGCGTCCTGTTGGTCAGGGTGTTGGTAGCAGTCCAGTTGGAATTGTGGCTGCAGTCCTCCTGGAGTGACTGATGTGATTCTGCTGGAACAGGGATCTTGTAGAAAAGGGTGTAGTCTTCCTCTGACGATCCAGTGGAAGAAGAGGCAGCTGCTGTTCCTCCGGGAAATCCAGTGGAGAAGCTGTGCTGGTATTCCAAAATCTCTAGATCGTATCCGGGTAGGAATGCTTGGCTCCTTCCTCTGGGCTCCCATCTCACAATGGGATGCAATAGTTCTTATCAGTCATGCAGGGACATTCAATAGCCTATTATCAGCAGATGTTCCCCCCTGGAGGGAGGAATGAGTGTGGAAGAGATGAGGAAAACTGCCCACTTAATAGAAGACAACTGCTGTACAGTTGGCAAATAGAACATATCTTGCCTTGCAATCTGGAACAGCATGGAATACATGCACCTTATACAATTGTTCTTGGCCTCAGGAAACCTTTCCACTACCTTTTGTGCAGAGTTCAGAGACTTGACATAAAAATGAGGAGGAAAGGATTCTTGTATTGCAGCAAATTCTCCATTGCAGTGTCTGAGCTTCCATTATAATGGAGGAAGTGGGAGGTAAAGGTAGATTTCCCCTTTGCATCCTTGCTCTAAAAGCTCAAAAACTAGGATTGCGTCCCTAATGGTCTTAAAAATATACTTGAAATGTATCCTTAAAACATACTCTGATAGCAATATCTGCCTCTAAAATCTGATCATGCACATTTCAGTGTATACATAACAAAGAGGAAAAGCAATTTCTTCCTTCTCAGTTATCTGTATGCTATCTGTAAAGTCAGGGACCATAAGTTCTCACTTGATACTTCTGGGAGTTAGTATCACTCGTATTTGCAGTTACTAAGAAGATGGGGGGGGAAGAGATGGAGAACCAAACAACCAAACAAAAGAGCCTTTTAGGTGTGTTCCTTAAAGCTCCAAACCTTCAGTAAGAGTCATGTTGGTGTATGCTCAGATCCACTGGGCAAGTACTCTTTGTAAGCAGCTGGCACAACTGCACACAAAAGACTTAAATCGGAGCAAAGTTCTATTTTCAGCAACAAAATGTTCTGGAGACCTTACAAGGGCTCTGTACAAAACAGAGTTTCACCTGAAAGCCACAGCTGCCATTTGTCTTGTGTGCAGCTTTATATCACCATCTGCAGTCATTTGTCTAAATTCAGGATCTCCTCCCAGAAATCTGTAAAGAAAAGAAAGGTTTAATTATGAAAAAGTCTTTGTCTGGGTCATTACATCGCTTGGTTATGAGCAGTGTGGGCACTCTCAATATAGAAATATCACAGTAATTCAAAGTTGCAAAATTTATGGAAATATCTTCTTCAATATATGTAACAGAGCATAGAAGTGATTCTGATTTATTTATCCTATATTGAATAGTGTGTTTGAGAATAGCTGTAATGGTGATAAATAATAATCTGATAAAGAGTCTGTCACATTTTAAAAATAAGCAAATGCCTGCCAGACCAGAACAGATGGACTTTGGGTGTTTCAGGATAAGAGTGCATTGAGAATTTCAATATCTCTTCTGTAAGAACAAACTATGAACCTTTTATTTGCTCTGTGTAAAAGCAGGTACCTTTTGCAAGCAGTGAAGTTGTAAGAACCTAAGTCTTCTGGACTGGAATCCAGAATGCCTCAGTCAAGTCCTGGGGTTGAAAGATTGTTGTGTAAAAAGAGAAAATCCTTCTCTTTGTCATGTGCCTATTAGCTGATATTTCATCCTTTTCTCCCTTGATTGGAATCAGAATAATTGATCAGAAGTGATCATATGTTGGAGGACAGTATTTGTATGAGTGGACACATTAAAATGAGGGAAGTGTAAATGAAAAGGAATTATTTAAGCTGAACTTCTGAAAGGTGAAACACTCAAGTACTTTATACCTGGCATCATCCTTCAGCTGGCATTTCCATAATATGGAAAGCAATGTTTTACATCCTCCTGTGACCTGTAGGCTTTCACAGCAGCATTTACTGAATCATTTTATCTCCCAAATTTAGTAATAAAACTTGTTTTAACAGCTTCTTTTTAAAACCTGGAAATTATACTTAAATTACACTTTTGCAAATAGATTTTTTAAAAATTTCATCCTACAGAACAATATATTATGTCTGGTTTTAAACAAATCAGATCTCAGTAGAAGTCAATTGACAGCTAGTGCCTTAGGATGATGTAGAGCCCATGCAAATCCCATGTAAATGTGTTTATTCCAATACATTTTTGTTAATAATTTGCATCCTAGAAAGAATTATGAAGGGCTCTGTATATATTTTAGGTTTTGATTTGGGTTTTGTGATCATTTACTTGAAGACATGACATTTACCATGATGATGGCTTTAATTTAACAGCCTAATAGGAACTAAGATAGTTGGATGTTTATGGCTTTTTCCTACTGAAGCAGGGAATATGAAGTTCCTTAATAGCAAAGTCATGTTTGATGGTACCCTTGGGAAATTCCAGAGTTGGTGACTCCTACTGATGTCACATAGAGAAAAGTTCAGGCATTCTTAGTAGAGTATGCTAATAATGGGTGAATTCTGGTTCTTACAAAGTATCAGGGGAAGACAAGGAAATGAGGTATGAGAATGAAATAATTTAGAGAAAGTTCAGCCAGTATTTGCAGCTCCTTCCATGCCTGGACAAAGCAGAACCAGGAACAAGTCTCAGAGAGGAATGTGGCAGATCCAATAGCAATGGAGGCTGGATGGAGGTGGCAGGGACATAGGACTAGGAAGGTTGTAGTTATGAACAGGGAGAAGTGCAGATGGCTGGGATCCTTTGTAATGCCCTGTGTCTACAGGAGTCTTGCTTCCCTTCAGGAGCAAATGCCACTGGTGCATCACTACAAGATAAGCAGAAGTGCTCTGCATCTGGCAGCAGAGCTCAGGCAGGGGAGGAGATGGATCTCCACCAAACTTTCTTGCATAACCTGCTTCACTTTCCACATCACTGCCCTCTCATTGAAAAAATAAATAAAATTTTGGTCTCCCTCTTTCAGCTGATTGTTCTGGCCACTTTTCTTGTGTGACTAAAAAGCATCTGATCAGTGAACTGGTTTGGTTGAAAAATAACATTCCACATAGGGAGAGGTTGGAAAGATGTAGTTTTCATCCACGCCAGCTTCCTTACTTAATTCACTGCATAGCCTCTCGGACCCTGGCACTGGCACAAGAGAATTAACAGGCATGTCTGCAGAAAGTTAAACAGTAAAGGTACAAAGCTTAATACAGTGGGGTGAGTTTTGCACACAGAGGGTGCTGTCCCGTATTGGCTAGCATAGCAGTGACTGGTTTAGTTGCTCAATTTTAAAAGATATGGTTCCCAACAGAAATATCCTGTAGAGAACCCCCAGTCCCCAGGGTAGAAGTTTAAATAATGCTGTGTGGATGCTATGCCCTGCTTGAGGTCATTCCCTACTTGGTAGATATCTTGTTACAGCCTCATGTTTGAGAACAAAGCAATAAGGACCACAGTAAAACACAACAAATACAGCCTGAACAGAGACACAGCTGCTAAATGCAGGGCATTTCTGAAACAGGCTTTGGAATGCACTGGATCTCTCAGAATACACACACAAAGCTTGGCAAGATAGGGACATTAAGAGCTTTTTTTAATACCTCACCCCTATAAATTATTTCCTTCTCATACCTCATTTCCTCATCCTTCCCCTGATAATTTGACCTCTGATTAGCATACTGTACTAAGAATGCCTAGTTAAAGACTTTGCTGACACAGTACAAATGGGAAGCTGCATATATTTTTCTTTTATATGTCTTTTTCAGATCAAGCATTTTGCATGCTAAGAAGTCAAGCTGTTGTTACTTTCTACCAGTAATAGCCATAAATGTTAAGAATAAAGTGAAAATAGCTTAGCAAATTACCATATATTTCTTTCCCAAGAGAATGAAATAACATATAATAGGTATTGTTTATGGCACTGTAGACTAGTTAGATTTAGTGTGCTTTTTATTTCACATCTACACTGGCTATACATATATAGATATATATAAAAAATATAATATTTCACATCTACCCGGGTCAAATTCAGACAGTACATCATTTCAGCATTTCTAGCAACATTAGAGGAAATATTACCTGTGCAATGTGACCTGACCTGTTCTTACGCTTCTTGTGGGTAAGAAATTCATTTTTTTCACTAGGCTAAAGGATTTTTTCCTTTCTGCATTTTGATATCTATGTGAGTTTTTGTCTACATTCTTGAGGTTTGTTCTAGGCAACATTCTTTGGACACTATTTATTATTAAAAGCTCCAAGGAAGAAGTAAAATATTTTTATTAAGCAGACTCCTAAATAACAATCAATAATAATTTTTCTGTGTAAATATCTACTAAACCTAGAGAGGGAAGTTTGAACTGTAGGTATATTTTTTTTTCTTCATGTTAGCATACAATTCTGCTTGATCTTATTTTAAGGTGATATCGTGATATTTAAATTTTATTAGAATAAAGCTTAGTGACTGTTACCAGGTAAGAAAGAAAAATAAAATATGTCCTTATTAGAGCTTTCAGGAGCATGTGTTTTAATATTAATGAAAACTTACAGTTGGTCATTTTGATTGTAGATTGTCATGAGGGTTTGTTGTTGAACTTACAGCATAAATTTAGATAAATCCACCATTATGATTTCAAAGCAATGGTGCTCTTATCTTGAAATCAAATTTGTTGAATGTAGATTATGTTTCAAATAAATAATTTCTGAAGCAATGGAAGATTCTGTATTTCCGCTATTTAGAAGCAGTGTCCTTTTTGCATTGGCATGGGATGTATTTTTCTTCACCTTTGAAGATTTTTATTCACATACACCTTCAGCATTGCTCTTCAGGTACTAAAGGAGTGTTTTAAAAGCACTTAAAAAGTGCTTTTCTTTCTCCACAGCAGCTGCTTATTACTTGTTTTTCTATATGTTTTCTGAATTTAAAGGGAAGCAGTTGGAAAAGGTAAGAGCCCCATTTCAATTCAAACCCATTTTGCAAAGGAGTCAGTCTGAGGGTTTTTTGGCAACCCAGTTTACTCCACAGATCACTGCATCTCATGGAAAGATTTCAAGTGTCTGTGTGTTTCCCACATTTCAAGAGCGGATAGTTCATGGAAGGGGAATCACGGTGTCATGTCCCTGGTCAAGCTTGCAGAAAGAGAATGACTCCAGCTTTGGTAGTCTGCTCCTCTTCTGGCAGGGTTGTTCAAATTCTTTGGAGCTCAAGGCAAGAGCAGCTCTCTGCACTGCAGCCTGGCACATAGGAACATTCAACATTTTCTGTTGTCATTACTCAACATATTGTCACTGTGACTGTTGGACAGATTGATTTTTGGCATAGAAGCAACTGCAAGCTGGAAGTTCTTCCTTGTAGTTGTGCCTCCAGAAAAATGAGGAGATTGAAAAAGAAAAGGGTAAGGAAGAGAAAGATGAAACAGGAATGCTTCTTGAACCTGACTGTTCCCAAAGCAGCAATATACAGTGCAGTAAGGGATAACTGATCAGGGTGGCTGGGCTGTGTTGGAGGTTTGGTGTAATCAGGCTTGGTGCAGAGCTTCTGCATTTCACTTCCTTCCCTAGCACTATGCAGGCAGATGTCAGCATGGCAGTTTGTCTGCTGAAAAGTGTGTAATTATTCCTCTCTCCATGAAGAGCCAGGAGTCAGCTGTTAACCTGTTTGGCCCATGGAGGTGAGCTGTTGAGCCTGCTCTGACAGTGTGCATGGAAGCTGTTTATTGCATGTGGCAGGTACCAGTTGGTGGGTGTCCTACTGCTTGCCAAACTTCCTGAGCTTGCTCGTGCCTCTCCATGCAATTGCTTGGTCACTTGGAGGGAAATGTAATCTTGGGACTATCCTGGCAGCTGTAAAATAGATATATGTTAGGACAAATAGGCTGAGTTGGGTTCCAGTGTGCTCCAGTCCCCCAAAACTTGATTTATTATATCCTGGTTGATAGGAAAATGTTTGCGAACTGCGCTTTTCAAAATTTCTCCTTGAGATTCCTCATAAGAAAAGGGTGCTTTTTCAGCACACCTAGTTGTATAGTCATCAGCATAGTTGTTTTTGCTCCAGGACACCCTGCTTAATCAAGCTCTCTTTCCACAGCTGAGGAAGGATTTTACTTTGGGACCAGAGCAAAGAACTGTCAAACTAGTGCCTAAGCATGTTCCACATCACAACAGAGATTGTGTTGAAGAGACCAAAATGTGGGTGATGTGCACTAGCTGAATGTCTGGAGGCAGCAGAGTGGGTGTGTGCCCTGAAGTAGAGATTATTCCCTGTTTCCTGTCAGGTTTACAAAAGTCAGGGGAGCAATTTGCCAATGGCTGAGAGGCAGAAATCCACAGGTGAGATAGGCAGCTTGTATGATATCCCCTCCCAAATAATCATCACCTGTGCATGGTAAGCATAGCCTACAGAGCCTGCTTCAGGTTGGAATATTCTGGGAGTGTTTGTGTGTGCTTTATAGGTTTTTCAGAGTTGGTGGATGTCAGTCAAATATGAGACTATCTTTTATCAATCCTCAAGATATGTGTTGAGTCTGTGCACTCACATTGTCCTCCTCCATGAATTTCAAACATTGCTCATCTTTTATCTCTCCCTGGACAGTTAGTTGGAGTGTCTGGGATGTTGTCTTAGACAGCTTTGCTGTCTATCTATAGTTTTCTTCTCTAGCTTGTAGTTTTTCTGAGCTGAAGCACAGTTTTGGCTCTATAAACTCAATTTTTAGCTGTATTGGCTAAATTTTTAATTTTAAGTGTTGTTGGTACCTCTCAACCAGAAGGCAGGTTTGTTGGCTGTGGATTACATTAAACTGATCCTTAGTAGGTAAGCAACCATTTAAAAATATGCTGTTTTGGCTGGTGAGGGAAAATACTGAGAATATCTGCAACAGTAATATCAATGCGAAATTGAGGAATTCATCTTCGAAGGGATTTCAGTTTGCAGCAGAAAATCTGATAGTCAGGTCAGAGATCTCCCCTCTAGAGAGTGCTTTGAGAGCTATTTGTTGCTTGAATGGTTTGACTGCAAACCATGCAGGTCATGCCACTTAAGCTGGTGAAAGCGCTCGCCCCTTGGAAAAGTTTGTATTCCTTGCTAGATTTAGCTGTTAAGTCTTCGGGTCTTATTTAGGACAAAGCACTACTTCTGGGTTCAGCCCTGGTGACAGTGATGAGCAAATAGTCTGTGATTTTTTTTTCAAGTGAAAAACTAACATAATGGGCTGTAAAGAAAAAAAAAATTGTAAACTTTTACAAAGATAGGAATGCACTGCCTGTTACAGTATACCCTATGCGCTTCATTACAGAAAGTTGGAGGTATTATGAAATATAATCTTGCTAACTTTCCCTAGGCTAGGCATAGGAATAGAGAAGCAAAAACCAACAGAAATATTCCAGTATTTTTGCCAATTTTTTTTATGTCGGTTCTCCTAGAAGGAAAGGTAAAAAATAAAATTTCAGTGGATATTTTTGTTTGGTTTTGTTTTCTCTTGTTCATTTTCCTTTGCTAAGTTTGTGTAATATAGTTTTGCTGAAGGAGATAAGGAGCTTTTATGCTGAATATTTTGAAATAACTGCCTTTTTTTGTTTTTGTTTTGTTTTTGTTTCCCTCATATTTCCAGGAAAGTAAGATAGAAAGGAAAGTTACTTTTCTAAGTAACATGATCTTGGTACTGTAGGTTTGGGGGTTTTTGGAGTTTTGGGTTCTTTCTCATTTGAAGCCTGTACTGGGTTCCTCATGGTCATGCATCCTGTATAATCATTTGTGTAAGGGAATTGGGCCTTCAAATCACGCATCTGACTACTTAAATGACCAGAACTTTCTCCAGACTGGCTTAACTCCAAATCCAACCAGCACTTTCTCCAAGAGTTGCATATTCCCAAATGTCTTTGACAGTAGTCCCCTCTGCTCTGTAGGGACACTATCTCCCAGCAGCAGTTCTGTCAGTAGCAATATGCCTACTTTTTCTTGTTCAAATACTAATGTAGAATTTGTCACCAAAATGTAGCACCAGTAAGGACCTGGATAGCATTGTTCTAAAAATATTTTAGTGGATTAAGAAGAAATAAAATACCTTCTTTATAACGTCTAGTCTTCTAAATTGTGCTGTAATTCCACCCCCTCTTCTGGATTACCTGATTTGGCCAAGAGAAATCTATGATTCCCACTACAGAGAAGAGCAAACAAGATGATTATAACAGTATTTTCTGGCCTTAAAATATATGAAATACATGAAATTGTTTTACCTTGTTAGAGTTCATTTTCCTGGACACTGAGTAGTGTGTCACATAATGAATGCTGTCCTGAACTAGCTGGGTTAAAGAGAGCTGAAATGAATGGAGGCTTAGAGAGGTATAGTAAAAATGCTATGAAATATTTTTCTTCTTTTGTGTAAGCCACTAGTGTAGGCAGAAAGAGGTTATTTTGTAAGAGGTACTTATCTGATGGGTTATTTTACCTATGTGAAACTTGGTTTCTCTGAAATTACACAGTAAGGGAAATTTTCTATCCCCGCCAGCTATTGACAATTTAGAAATGTTAAGAAGATAAGGTTTGGTATATTTTTAGAACATAATGGATTGGTGACAGCATGGCTTCGCTAGGGGCAAATTGTGCCTGACAAATCCGGTGGCCTTCCGTGACATCATGCCAGTTGGTTTAGGGAAGAGCAAGTGACAAAATCTACGTGGGCTTGTGCAAAGCATCTCATGCTGTCCCACATGACATCCTTGTCTCTGAAATGGAGACACATGGATGTGATGGATGGACCCCTCAGTGGATAAGGAGTTGTCTGGGTGGTCACACTCAAAGAGTTGTGGTCAGTGGCTCAGTGTCCAGGTGGAGCTCAGTGACAGCGGTGACCTCTGGGGTGGGTGTTGGGACCAGCCCTGTCTAACATCACTGTCAGTGACAGGGACAGTGGGATCAGGAGCACCCTCAGCAGGTTTGGTGACAACACCAAGCTGTGTGGTGTGGCTGCCACCCTGCAGGGGAGGGATGGCATCCAGAGGGACCTGGACAGGCTGGAGAGGGGAGCCCAAAGGAACCTCAGGAAGTTCAACAAGGCCAAATGCAAGGTGCTGGGTGTGGGTCAGGGCAATCCCAAGCACAAACACAGGCTGGGTAGAGAATGGATTGGGAGCAGCCCTGCCCAGAAGGACTTGGGGGTACTGGTGGGGGAGAGGCTGGACATGACCCAGCAATGGGAACTCACAGCCCAGAAAGCCAAAGGTGTCCTGGATCATGTCCTGCATCCAAAGCAGTGTGGCCAGCAGGGGAGGGAGGGGATTCTGCCACCCTGCTCTGCTCTGGGGAGACCCCACCTGCAGGGCTGCTTCAGCTCTGGCGTCCCCAACATAGGGAGGATATGGACCTCTTGGAGCATGTCCAGAGGAGGGCCACAAAGATGATCAGAGGGCTGGAGCACCTCTGCCATGAAGACAAGTTGGGAGAGTTGGGACTGTTCAGCCTGGAGATGGGAGGACTCTGGGGACACCTTACAGTTCATTCTAGTACTTAAAGGGGGCTTAGAAAAAAGAGGAAGAGTGACTTTTTGCTCAGACAGAGAGTGACAGGGCAAGGGAGAGTGGTTTTAAACTAAAAGAGAAGAGATTTAGACTAGATATTGGGAAGAAATTCTTTCAGGTTGTAGTGAGGCACTGGAATAGATGGCCCAGAGAAGCTGTGGATGTCTTATCCCTTGAAATGTTGAGGACCAGGTTGGATAGGGCTTTGAGAAACCTGGTCTACTGGAAGATGTCTCTGGCCATGGCAGGGGGGTTGGAACAAGGTGATGTTTAAGGTCCCTTCCAACCCAAATCATCCAATGGTTCTGTGATAACATCATTCAACTACAAACACTATTTTGTTAAAGCAACTTCTCTTTCACGTAAATCAGTTGTGAGGAATCCTTATGGAGGTCACATTTCCTTTACAACTCCTTATACCTCTTGTCTGGGAGTCCCTTTCCTCTCTCTGACAAGATTTCCTTGCTGTAAATATATTTGATGCTGACAGATGGAGATTAGAGAACAGAATTTATATGTACCAGTTCCGTACCAACAAGGCCAAACATTTTCAAGTCATTGGTTTAAAAGAAAAAGGAAAAAAAAAGGTAGACATATTCCCTATTCCAAGAGAATCCTATTTATTCTTTTGCTATTTCTAAGATTGCCAGTGCCTTAAAAAAAAAAAAAAAAAAAAAAAAAAAAAAAAAAAAAAAAAAACTAGGCATGGAATAATTCACTCAGCATAAATGTATAACCATCATAGTTAGTTAGTAAGATCTTTGAAGAAAATGTTTTAAGGTACATTTCTCTATTATGAATGAAGTCTGATTCACTGAGTATTGTCCTATGGTGCAAAGTTCATACAGGTTTTTGTCCTGACTGAATCCTTCAGCAGGGAGTCAATATCTTCCTGGAATAGTAATGCTTAATCCTGTCATGGGTGTCTTTATTTTGTTCAACACATTAAAGCAAACAAGTTAAGGCTAGGGATTGATTATAGTTATGTTGTAATTTTTTGGTCCAGCCACAAGGAAAGGCCTAATTACAGAAATTTACTTTTGGGATAAAAAAAATCTGACTACTTTGTGATATTTCATTCCTAAAACAGATGCTCTCATATATAGATATTAAAGTAAAAAGAATATTTTCCCTTTCCCTTCAAGACTATCTTGGTCTCAGTAATCTCATCATAAAAATAAAAAGTCAAGTCAGTTTAAGGGTAATTAGGATTTCTTTTCTTGTCATCAGGATAAAATTTGCCGTTTGTATTAGCCTGCTGATTTCTCCTTTGCAGACTGTTTATTGACCTGAGGGGCAGTGTCACTGATTAGTACAACAGTATCTGATCATCATTTGCCAATGTATGCAATTTCCTCTGCTGTAGTTATAAGTCCAGCCCTTATGGCTTTCAACAGTAAGGATGCTAATTTATGGAACTCATTTATGAAAATTTAATAGAAGGAATTTTTATTGTTGTTAAATAATGTAATGAAAAAAGATGAGTGTTGGCTAAGTACAATCCATCTGGGGTTTGTGTGTTCTTTTATGAAAAAGCAAGCAGTGCTCATTTCAGAAGGCAGGCATTCATTAGAAATCTGATTTGTGGCATTCACTAATTGAAAGCTAGACAAGAAAGTCCTGAACTCAAAGGTAAATATATATTATTATTTTCTTCATAGAAGGTACAATATAAAAAATATACACATACACAATTTGAGACCCTATAATATGCCCAAGCTACTAAAGTAAAAGCCTCACATGACAAATTATTAGGATTCTTATCCTAAACATAACATCTATAAGCAAAATATATATAGTTTTACTTTCTTTTCCTAGAAGTATTTTTCAGATATAGAGCAATATAAGAAATAAGCACCTGTGCAATCCCTATTAAAATCTTCCTGAGACTACCACTTCTAAGGCTGCTGTCTCCTGGTATGTTATTTAAGGGAATACATCCTCACATGAATTTCATTTTATATATGAAATTTCTAATACTCTGGGAAATCATACTAAGTGATATTAGATTAAGAAAACATAGGTGTATCATTGGAAACCTAGTAAAGACTAAGCATGTAGGTATTAGGAGTTGTCAAAGGTACTTGCCACCTGCAAGTCAGTTTTAACTCAGATGATCTACAGGTACAGCAATCAGGTTTTGGTGATCACATGACAGGCCTGAGGCTAGAAATGGACTTCATATCTTTCAGACAGCTGCTCATCAGTAAAATAGGTAAGGCACAAGGCAGAGGTCCTCGAACAACTGGTTATGTCTACATGGCACATCAAATGCTGTACAGGAATACTGGCTTGGCTTGCATAGCAATAAATGTCAGCTGAGTAGCACACACTTTCAGAAGGGCTAATTAGCACTTGTGCAGTTTTCCTGCTAGTAATTTCAGAGCAAACTCCATTAGTGTTTCCTCGGGACCTTTGTGTCTTATTTCACTGCCCACATTGAACAAACTGTGGTCTTTTGCAGTGACCCTTGTGTTCCCATGGACCCACTTCTCCTTTCCCATCAGTTCATTTTGCATCCGTTATGCCACAGAGGACCTTGACTGTACACATCTGTGGCTTTTGATATGACTGTAGCTAAAAGCAGGGCATAAGTGGCCCTAATTTCTCTTAGGTTGCACAGAGTCCGTGAGACCCGATGTGCTGGGTGAACATGGGGCCTATCCAGTCCCATGGAATGCAGCCTGGGAGGTTCAAGGGCAAGTTTGACTTGGGCATTTTATTCTAGACTCTCTTGCCTGTAACCACGGTGGAGCCTGTGCATGAAAAGAGCTTAATGAAGAGATTCTCCTCATTGTTTGCTGCAATGGCTGTGTCTGCCCAAAGAACCTGAGCGGATACAAGATCAGTAAAGAAGATGCTAAAGGCTTCTGTAGAAGCAGAAATGTTGAGAGAACTGCTGGAGATAGGAGAGCTAGTATTTGCTAAAGATAGGATGTTTCCGAGATTAGGGATTTAACAGATTTTTTAAATGTGTGTAAAAGTCATTGCATCTGCAACAAAAGGAAAGTTCATTACCTTTTCCATTTTGACTTTCTGATCTTGAGGAAGATCTTAGATGCAGACTGAGAAACATAAGATTTGTTATTTCACATAGCATGTCCTGCTGTTTGGTAGTTCTGTCATTGAAAGATCCACGCTATTTAGTAGCTTTCATTTTCATAAGTATTTTTAGGGTTATTTAAAATTTTAAACCATAGTGTATAAAAAGGTGTACTTAGTATCATCTAAGTGAATTTTGTGGCATTTTTGAAGAATGTGATTAACAGCTCCAAAGTTCTAATTGTTTTATTTGGAAGGTGTGGTAAACAGCTGTGAAATGCTGAATCTTCTCCTTAGCTGTATTGATGAGAAAAATCTTCCACGTAACCCTTGAAATGCAGTATTGAGAGTGCAGAGCAATGATTTCCTGTAACTAGAAATTAATGGGAAATTCTTTGCTGTTTTCTTCCTGCTTTATAAAACAGCACTACCTCTTTTATGCCTTGTTGTCTTAAGCATGCATTATTACTCAGATAAATAAAATTTGTCAATGATAGTTCCATGTTGTGAGAAGATGAAGATCTTTTTTAAGCACTCAGTCTGTTACTTATCACATTGTATCCTCACTACTATAAAATTGTTTTAGGATATTAACTCACCACTACAGTTAACTTTTATTCCATTTGCCTGTTTGTTTAAATGGCCTTGTGGCAAAGAGGCAGCATTTTAGTAGCTCATAATTTTTCCTTTCAGTAAGGAAATGGAAGTGTTTAAAAGGCAGAAAGAAAAATGTTTGTGATTTATGTTGACTGCATTCATTTTATAAAGGACAATAGCAGAGCTGATAAATGGATCAGCAGCTAGTTCTTAACCGTAACCTGTTGATAAAGTCCATGCCTTATTTTGCCACGCTGGACTTTATTTCTTTCATTTGTCCCGTGTTGCCAGAAGGCAGCATGAGATGTACAATAGATGCAGGTCTGGATTGTAAAAGCTACACTTTCAGTCCAGGTGCTACTGAAATCAATAAGAGTGAGTGATTTTTAAGAGACTTGAATGAAGAACAATTACCTGCTGCAGCTAAATTACATTTTGTGTTGAATCGTCTCTAGGCTGGAAGCTGGTAAGGACAAAAGTAAGGAGGTGTAGAAATTAAGAAGCTGACATAGTGACAGATGTGGCATATCAAAGCACTGAGTTAACCTGTGTTTTGGTAAATTAGATCTGCACTTTTATAAACTGTCAGAACTGCAAAAGGCATCTGAAGGTGTGTAAATTTAAAAGCATCAGGAAGGGCTTCATCCTTTCCATCCTTAAAAGAAATACAGAGCTGTAGCACCTTGCTTTGTGTCTGTACTCCTTCGTGTTGCTTTGTGTTTTAAGAGTCTGGGCTCGGCTGCAAATTGGGACGGTTCTGCGGCAGGTGCTGCAATCCAGCTGAGACCTGACAAGGACCAAGGGAGCCATGCTGGGCCACGTAGTAAATATTACATTGGAGAACACATTTCACCTTCCTTGTGTATCAGCAAACACAAAATAATTAAGCAATAGAAAACATGAGGGAATCCAGAAAGTCGTCAGGTTCCTGTCAGAATAATTGCTCTCTGTAGTGTGCTTCCATTAACACCTCTGAAAGTGTAAAATCCTTTGGGGTGGTAAAACCATGTTCGTGAGCTACAGCATTGTTTGGTTGTCAGGGTGCAGCAGGTACACCGATGAGAGCATGTTTTGTTTGGTTTTATTCTCTGTGCCTGTTGTCACAATGATGTATTTAAGAAAGTTGCTGTACTTGGAAGAATTACATTATAGGCATCTAAGACTCCCAAATGCCTCTGGGCACAGACTTCTTAAAATCTGCACCCTTTTTGGGGTGTTTTTGTAATTCATGTCTTTTCCCATCATTTTTTATTAGTACTTTATCACCAGACAGTCAGAAACAATATTAATTTTCAAATGTCCTGCAGCGGTGTTGTCTTGTTGTTAACTCTTGTCATATTTCACTCATTGGCTTTGAAAATGGAAAGTGATGAATGGCTGCAGTGTTTTGTTTATAATGTCTCATTCTGGAGCTTTCTATAAAAGTAGTACATTTTCATTACTTACCACTGGGTTATTGAAGGGGCTTGGTTTTTTTTCTTAATATAAGAAAAAGTTATTATACTTACAATCACAAAAATGAACCCTAAAAAATTATGGAAAGAATATTTTAAGAATATTAAGTTCCCATTTTGGTTCAATCCTTATTTATTTAGCACTAGTTTGGAATAATCAAAGCTAAATTATTTTGAACTTTCTCACACTTATGTACCTTAAAACAGACATGCTACAAGCTGACTAAAATTGTACAGCCAATCAGATTTTAATTTTTTTTTCGTTTTTGGGAAATAGACTCAAGCATGAAGGCATGCACTTCTTGTGAGTGTGTTTAATATCATCAGGAAATTCAAATCCAGATGTTTGCTTAAAGGTTAAGACATATTTGAAACAACAAAGGAGGCCTTTTCTTTCTGCTGCATATATTTAAAATGGGCTACTTTTGAAAGAAATTTCAGAACCCCATTTGCATCCTAATTGCAGCCCATTTCCTGAGTCCACAGTTAGACAGACTATAGAGTGGCATTGGGGATTTCTGGGGCAGAGAAATTGTTGGTTCTAGCTGGGCTACTGAAAAATAAAAGGGAAAAAGATGAATGGATTTTTTGCTTCAGCAGTCACCAGCTGGCAGATCGGCTCCCTGGAGCTCCGCCAAGCAGCAGTTTACAGCAGCCCTGCAGCTGCTCTAGGCTGGGCTGGAGCACGACTGGCACCAAGCCACCTTCAGCTTTGGACAAGGACTCAGCCTTGGAATTGGCCAACAGATGCACTGGGATTGTGGCTTTGCTCGCTCATGTCTCTTGCTCAGAGAATGCAGTTAGTACCTGAAAGTTCCGCGCTGGGAAATTTGCGTTAATCATGTACAGGAAGATAAGGAGAAATAGGTTAAAAATAAATGTTTAACTTTGTCCAAAGTTGGTTTGGTTTGGGAGTTTTATCGTATGGCATGTGTGGCTTTTAGTTCTGCACGTCTCATTCTGGGACATTTTTCTTATTTTGCCCAGATCATGAGGATCCTAAATAACTGTAAAATGGATCAGCAAGAAAATTTGGTTGCACTGCATTCTTTCAAACTACATTACCTGAATTCATCAAGAGAAAAAGTAATTCATTCCAATCCTTTATGTTGCAATTTTTATAAAAACATTATAATCGTACCAAAAAATAACTTGCGTGAAAATCAAAGCAGCACTGGACTTTTTATTGACAGTATTTTGTAGGGAGAATAATATTATTGGGATGAGGAGAGAGGAAAAGTTTTCTTGTTGATTTTACTCTTGTCTGAAAACTGTTCTCACTTTTCCTGATTGGAAGCTGTTCTTCAGTAATTTATCATAGATAGCAATAGTAGTATTGGGTTTTGGCAGTGTGTCATTAAAGTCTCTGCTCATTAGATGTGTAACTATGCATCTGATGGAATGAGTCTGGCTTTCCTTGTTAACCAGCTTATTATCTTATTGCTGGGGATAGGACCAAACCAATTTCTTAAAATTATGATGGCGTATTCTGAATTTCTGTTGGTGTTTTAATGTAGGTAGACTAGCTCTTAATTTGTCACCACTTGGTATTTGTTTAATTACTCAATAGGAAGGGAATTTCAGCTAGTTATAGTTTCACACAACTAAGACCTTCCCTAACCACATTTATATTATTAAACATTTATTGATACATACACACACATTGTCTCCCCCATTGGCCAGCAACCAGAAGGCAATATTTCATAGACCTACAAACCAAGCATTTATTTTCTAAATTGAAAATATTTCAAGTGAAATATAACCTTCATAAGGAAGAGGAAAGAAACACCCCAGTGCTAGATAGTCATAACAGCTTTTCATCAAGGTAAAAAGCAATAGGTGACAGTAGGTGACAATAATCAACTGAATTTAGATATAATTTTGCATTAAAAATCATGAAAATATTGTGGACAACTAGATGAACATGAATGATCAATGTCATGCTGTTGCCAAATAAAATTACTAGCCTCCTGCTGGAGTAATTAATAAGCAGATGAAGAAGTCCCTCATAGGATGAATAGTGTTTGTTCTGCTTCATAATGGTGGGGGATTACATTGAGTACTGTACTCCTGAGCCTTCTACTTCAAGAAAAAAATAGTGGAATTACTGAAGGGGTTCTGTAGGGAAGAGAAGTGTGAATGACTCAGAGTCTAGCAGATGAGTCCTATGAGAAAAAGTCAATATGGTATTTTTTTATTCTAGAGCAGAGAGGATTAAAGGGTTGCTTGACAGCATTTTTTGAAGCCATAAACAGGTATTCAAGATCAAACAGCAATTCTTTCTTAATTTTCACGAGAGAGAGAGAGAAGGAATGGTCTTGAAGCCAGAAAGATACAGTTTAGACATTAGGAAGACCTTTTCTAAAATAACTGTAATATAGTGAGAAAATCTTAGAGGAGAAGGCTGTACAGGTTACATCGATGAAGATCCTTTACAGATGACTAAGGACCATAAATGTCTAGAGGGATAAACTGGGGTCAACCAGAAGTTCAGGATAGACTGGAGGTCCCACAGTGAAGTGCCTCTAAGGTTCTATATCAATCCTTAGGTTTTCGAAGATACAGGGTGACATAGGGTAACTCCTGAATCATTCCCTTACAATAAATGCTTGGATTTTTGACAGGGCATTAAATTTGACTCTTGTCCTAGTAGAAAGATTATATTTACTGGCATGGAAATAAATAATTTATGGATAGATAGATAGATAGATAGATAGATAGATAGATAGATAGATAGATAGATAGATAGATGAAAAGTGTTTGGATTTACAGACAGGTGCTCCCAAGAATGATATCCTAGGAATTAAATGGAATTTCATTGCAACACCTATGTGCTGCAGATATAAAAACTGAAATCATGTTTTCTGGAAGAGTTCTTCTCCCATTTATAAATCTGTGTGCAATCAGCACTGAATAAAGTGGGAAAAAATGATGTTTCAGTCCTAATAATTTTTTTTCTTTTTAAATATCATCTCTGATGCCTAAAATGCCCTGCAATCCTTATACCCAAACCTGCATATGGCTCTGCATGGAATCATGACTATTGGCCGGCTGTAAAAAAAAGGATTTAAGCTATGAATACTGACAATATAATTCTTCTGTGCTGGTTAAAATAGAAATGCATGTGAAGTGATACAATTAATTCTGAAACAATAGATCTGAGTTTCCTGTGAAATCATGGAAACACCATGAAAGATTTTTAACCAAATATTGTTGGAAGGCTTGGTAGTATTTTTTATTCTCTCAGCTTTGTTCTGCAACATCAGAACCCATATGTCACTGTAAATGTCAAGAATCTGCTCCTGTGTCCTTTCAGAGTTCTGTTGCAGAAAACCTGTAAGGAGTCAAACTGGACTTGTGTTTCAAATAATCCAGTTGCTTTAACCATTCTCTGGGAAAGGGTACCATCATCTCCTCCCCAGTCAGGTGTTCTAGGGACAGTATGAAGCATCACACCAGGTACATGCTGGAAGTCTGCAGTGATCTGATTTGCCATGCACAGATAAATTACCATCATTTCAACAAAATCAGATGCACACATGCTTGCACAGCATCAGAAGTTGGTAACGTGCTGGAATCCTTCTTACATTGTATTTTTTTCCAGGCAGCTGAAATAAAATTTGTGCTCTTCTGTAGTATTTTACTTGTAAATACACAACAAAACACCTGGATTCAAGGGACAGTGAAAATTGAACATGTTCTGAGCTTAACTGAGGCCTGAAGATATTTACAAAATATGTTCTTTATATTTTGTAAGGATTTGAGAGTATTGAGTGTTGAACTCTATGCAATCAAACTTCTCTTTATTTCACTATGTGAAATGCTTTTGAAAATCTGTTTACAATTCATGAAAACTTCTTCTCCATTTATTATGTTCTGGAAAAAAAAATCCTCCTTTGACTCTGTTTTTTTAAAGGAAAATGCCCAAATCATTACCCGCAGCAAGCATTTTTCAATGCTAGTGCTATTAAATGTGAATGAAGTTTTGGAAGTTTTACCATCAATTGGAGTTGTCTTTCCTTTTAATCTGCCAGACACATGTGCTGTTCATGTGTAGTGAGGAGTGGTTTATGTACTTCACACCATTTTTCTTCTGCGTTCTATTACTAATTCGTTTTGTCTTCTTTCGTTTCCCCAGACTACATATCCAATCAGAATGGTGAGCCAAAATCTCAGCACAAGGGACAGAAAGTCAGCACTTACTCCCACCGAGGACCCTTTTAGACTCCCACCAGGCAACCAAGAAGCAGCCTATGAAAGCAAGAGCTGTCAGCTGTCTAATTTGTGTCTGAGCAGCCTCCTGAAGGAGAAGGAGATCGTGGAAGCCATCAAGCACACCCGAGGCACGTACGAAACCCTGGCCTCAGAGGCCACCCAGAACGGTTCGGCTGTCACGGCCCCCAGCCCAGCAAAGCCAGCATCCAAGGCCGACGGCTTCCCCGTCTTCTCAGGAGCTCCAAAAGACCAAAGTGCTGTGCCTCGACAGCACACCACCTTCACAGGGAGACTGGGACAGCCCCCGAGGGGACCCATCTCTTTACACATGTACAGCAGAAAGAATGTTTTCCTCCACCACAATTTACACACGGCAGAGCTACAGACTTTAGGTCAACAAGATGGCTAACAAGGTGCTTCTTTTCTTGCCATGGAAGGAGAGTTGATTAAAGAGGGATGTAAGCTCACCTAGAGCTCTGTCTTCAGTTCTCATCTGCTGCTACTTTCATGTGAAAAAAAAATATTAACTTTGTCTGTAGGTTCTGTATTTTCCCACCTTGGACTGAGGCAAAAGGATGAATGAGTTTGTTCAATAACTGGGCTGATTTGTCATGCAGAAGTCACCATGAGTTTAATAAATGGGACCATTTGGCTGGCACTGCTAGTCCAATATTGGCTAAATATATTTTACCCCTCTACAAGTTGCTATGATTCCCTAAAGTTCTAGAAGATGATCTTAAATAAAACCTGTATGTTTAATAATATTACTGTTAAAGTAGATGTGAGGAATAAATAGATAAGTAATATAGTAAACCCTCTTGAATTTCATAGAGATTAGGGAAATAAGGAGTCAGAAATCTTTAAGGACCCTCTTTTTACACATTTTTTTTAATACAGTGAAATTTGGTAACTTACAGAGTGTTACCACTTCCTGCTGTATGTGCTTCATGAGTGCGTCATGCTACAAGTGGAGGAAGTAATTGATTTTCCTCTAACAGGTTCATAGAGAGTTGCCAGGTATTTGAGTCAGTAAATTGGGTCCCAGACTGAGGATGTCAGCTTGTTTCCTCAACCTTCCCTTCCCTCTTCACACTTCTATTTAACTGCATTTCTCTGAGTGTTTCTGTTCTATGAGGGCATGTCAAGTTGTGGTGATCTTTGTGCTTTACAGGCACTGTAGCACTCATGATGGGATGTGACATTCTGCTGTGTAATTCATCCTATAATTTCATTCCACTTCCCAAACCAAAAATGTCTGATAGCCTAAAGTAAGAGAAATCATCTTATTACCCAGGCTGAACAACCTGTGTCAGTCACAATTTCTGTGGGCTGTATCACCTGCACTTCAGGACCTGTTGGTTTACACCAGCTCAGTGGGTTTGTTAGTCTTGACATGTAATAGACAAGTGAGATTAATTTATTGCCTGGTCTCACGGGAGTATGAAATCATCTGACCACACCACAGAACTTGGAGACCTGTCGATTGCAAAAGATCTGGTTTTCCCCTCTCAGAGGCTTGGGAACTTCTCAGTCAGTTGCACCAAATATGTGGCATATGTGAAACATGACACTTGGTTTACAACCTCTCTGGTGCAGGGTAATCTGTTTGAGTTACAATGGCACATGCAGTTAGTAGTTTAAAAATAATTTGGCACATTTAAGTACGCTTGAGGCAGATCTGAGACAAGTCACTTCTCTGTTTAACCAGTGATTAATAAGGAAAGATAAGGGTGCAGCACATTTTTACACACAGAAACAAGCCATTGAGACTTAACAGATAGCATATAATGGAAAATAAAGCTTCTGTAGCCACTAAAAATCTGCAACTTTTAAAAGTTAAGTCACATGGAGTATATGAAATAAAGACAAAATTTTACCTAGTGTTAAATATATATGCTTCACTACATAATATTTGGATTATTACAAGGAAATTTTATTAACAAGTCTTGCTTAAACTAGAAAAAATAGACCATTATCTTGGCAGATATTCTGTAAAGTAACTTCAATAGCCTGAAATTTCAGGCTTTTGTTTATTGAGGATTTGATTTTTATTAGAGCAGAATTTATTACACTATCTGATATTGAAGAGAGCAGGTTTTGTCTAAATATTCTGTAGTGATAATTTTGGGTATCCAGAGATGGATACATAAGAACCAAGACAAACATTTGCCAAAATTGTTCGTGTTCATGTGTGCATTGCTACTGCCAAAACAGAATGTGCAAAAATTGCAAACACAGCTTTACCGAATTAACTGTGGGTGTTCAAGACTCCCAGTCTTGCATTGAAACTCATAATTTGAAGTCTACCAAATAAGTTAAAAATAGTAATAAGAAAATTTTGCTACTCAGAATCACTTCTTCTTCTTCTTCTTCTTCTTCTTAGCAATATCTTAAAGTCATGGTAGATTGAAAGGACAATTAATTCTTGCTATCAATTCATTTCAGTATTGCTCATCTCAAGAGCACAGGTATGCAATTCAATTTCAGATCTGTAAATAAATTAAACAGACACTGTAATCAAGGAATTTTTTTCCAGGATACAAACGTACTGTACTATGTTAAAACAAACAAAACAAACAAACAAACACAAAATAAACCAATACCCTCTTCAGTTTTAGGTTATGTACTGTATCTATAGTTGGTTTTTTATCCTGGGAAAATGGACTTTTGGATTACACTTTATTAAAAAAAAAATCCATCTATAAGCTTCAAAAATAGTATTTCAAATGCTACTATTTTCTTGGAGAATCTTTTATAGAGCTGAAACTTAAAAAAACTGGAAAAAACAGTTCAATAAAAATGAGGGATATTTTTAAAATGTCATCTTGAAGCTGTTTTGTATCAGTATTTTCAGCATTGTTATGTTATTTGTAATACTAAGTGTAAATCTCACCCAGAGAAGGGTCTTAGCCACATGTTAATATACAGTACAGCAGTAACTGTAAAAGAGGTCCTTCCTTTGGTCCTCTCGTGTATATAGCAAATCATAAAGCAACAGCATGTGGACATTCTTGCAGTGAATTGATTCCTTTGTACTAAAAATCTCTAGTTTTTTAAGAGTTCCATGTACAAAATGATTTATACATTTCTCCAAGGCTGTACATATCCAAAGACATGACACCAGGGGGAAAAGGCATTTATTATTTTTTTCCATGGATGTACCTTTCTTCCGGTCTTTTTTTTCTCTTTCTGTACAACAAAGCATAACTGCAGAGTTTCTGCTTAAAATTACTTGTTAGTTCCATGTCTTTCAGTGTGATAGAGGGCGTCTTAAGGAGCACGAAGTCCCCAAAGAAAAACTGTTTCCACTTGAAGCAGTGTCCATCCCACTTTTTTTAGAGCAATCACTTGGCAAAAGAAACCTTAGATCTGTGCCCTAAATATTTTTTTAATAAGTTACCAGAGCCACACCTGAAATGTGCTCATCATCATCTCTAGCCTTACCCTGACTAGGACGTGTTCATAAGATAAAATAACATGCTAGGGCCAGCGCTGGTGATAAATTCTTGAGATGGAAGGAAAACATTTGTCCAATACTGTTTTTGTGTTTGGCCTTCAGAGCAGTGGAAAGGGTTTTTTGTATAATTTGTGCATGTAGATGAAGCTCAAGCTGTGTGCTTGTGCATACTGGAAAAAGAAACATTGCTACAAAGCTCTCCTCTATTTAGCAGCATATGAAAGCATCCAGCAACAGAAATTTCTGCCACCTTTCCAGGCATGCCAGCCCTCTCTATGTAAATGAAACAACCAGAATGATGCCTTTACTTCAATCCAGACTCTTACTGGTTCTTATTCCACACAACTCCACATAAATGTTAGAAGGCCTTTCCTTATATGGCTTTTTCCCTGGAAATTGTAAAAGGGTATATATCCAGACTAAGATGCTCAAATGATGTTTAGATAAGCATTTGAAAGCTTACCCAAATGTTCATATTTGTCCTACAGGTTCATTCCAGTCATTACACATTCATTACCAATAAAAATTTGTGGCTTTCCCTTTCCAAAAAGCCAGTTTGGAAGTTATGATTTCTGTTTGTGCTGACTCACTTTATACTGTTAAATACACGGTACACTTTTCAGACTAATAAAAATAAGGTGTTCACAATCAGTAGTGCACTTTACATGCCCTTAGAGCTGTGCCATATTTCCACTGTTTTGATTGGTATGACACTGCCTTCAATTAGGTTCTACTGAGTTAAATCACCTGATGATTGGGATTGTGGCCTTTAATCCACCTAGCCTCAGTTTATGCACAGGAGTTCTCTAAATCTGGAAATCTTTTCTGGGTCAAAAAAAGACAAGAAAATACTTAATCTAACAAAAACATCAGATCATGATCTATGGTGAATGCACTTCTTTTTCCCCTTGACATTTAAAAGCAAAAAACCTTGCAAACCCTTTGTACATCTACACGTTCACAAATGAACTAGAGTAACATCTAACAAAATGCAAAATCTTGAAATAAATATCTGGAGAAAAAAAAATACAGGGGGGACTTCCCACAGATGTTTGTAAAGTTGATGAATTTGTTAAGATATTGGGAACTTCTGTATCTGAGCAGTAATGAAATATGTTCAATGGCCTCTACCCCTCTCCGATGAATTTTTTCAGGGGGAGAATTTGCTGTTTGAAGCTTGCTCTAGATATAGCAGGCACTAGAGTGTGAGAAAGTACATTGAAACTATCTGTGGAGGTCCTCTCCCAGCTGGGAGTAACACACAGCATCCTTTCCAGGCTGTATCCTAGTGCTGTTCAGCCAGCAAGAAGTTGACAGAGATTCCTCAGGAGAACAGCCTCAAATCAAATCATGCAGACTATGAGTGTCTTTAAAGGGACTTTAAAATATCCCATATGAGGTACTTCTAAAATAATATGGAAATTTCATCAACTGCAGAACACACCTTGCTGGGTTGTTGGGTTTTTTGGTTTTGTTTTTGGGGGTTTTTTTTGAGATAAAAATGCCATATGCTAGTTTTAACCTTGTAAGTTCTGTTTGGAACTTGCTTTCTCACTGGTGATCTGTCCAGGATGTGAGAGTTTATCCACTGTAACAGATATGATTCTAACTCCTCACAGTATAAAGACATTGGATATCCTCCCTGAGGAGCTTGAGATTTGCAATGTATTTTCAGTCTAGGAGAACAATCTGGATTTAATTATCTTCTTGTTCTTCAAGGATCTTCAGTTGTTGCAAAGTCAATAGAAAAGAAACTTAGTTATTGAAGTTTTTGGAAAGATTTTGTGGTTAATTTTTATTTTAAAATACACTTAAAATTTATCTCCCTGTATCTAAAGACAAGAAAATAAAAAAGGAAAAAAAAATTTTTTTTCAGCATATGTTTCCCACAAATCTGTGATTCTCACTAGCCACAGCTGTCACTTGCCTTCTGTACAGCTGTGAAATATGTTTGGCTTTGTTGGTTTTGTTGCCTTCATTACCTGGAAATCATTACCTCTAGTTCTGGGAGGTTTTTGCCATCAATCCAGTACTTGAAACACACAGGGAGGGCTGTTGAGGATTTCTGCAGAAGTAATCCTGCTACTCTGAAAGCAGCACAACAAGAAAATACCTGGAGGTCTCTGTGTATTTCCTGGGGATGGAAAACCTATTCTGGGTGATCATAACTACGAAGGATTTGTGAGAATATGATGGAGGTGGCAAATATCAGATCTGTTTGGTTTCTACATCCACATAGAGGTTGTAGAACAGAAAATACTCCGCTGAGAAGATATTTCTAGTGGGCAAATACTGTCTCCTTATATTCTGCATCATGACCCTTTCTGTTTCTCTGGATTTCAGGAACATTTCCCTTAGGTATGGAGTTGCGATGACTCTGTGAGACAGGATGCACCACAGTGTTGTTCCTGCTATGAGAAGGCTCCACTGGATTTTTTTTTTTAATTTAAAATATCTCATCATTAAAATATTTTAACATTTTCTCCTAAAACTGCTGTGCTGCTGGGGTAGTAGAAAGCAGTGCATTCACAGAAAATGTCCTTTCCCAGCTGGGTGGTCTGCTGGTGAGTTGAGGTCACAGCTGATTTACATCTACCCAAAAACTGTCAGACTTACTTATGCACCTACATAGACAAATACATTGCCAGGTTTGACCCTGCTCTTTGTCACCTTGAAAAGGCCCCAATAATGTAGTTTTACAATGCATATGGGTATCAACAGTACTAGTAAAATTTTAATTTATTTGGAATTTTCCATTTTAGGTCCATGCATTTTATAGAATGGTTTCATATGAATTACACAGGGACTTGTATTTTTTTTCTAACCTAAACTTGATTTCAACAGGGTTCAGAATTCTCTACTTAAATTTAAGCATGTAAGCAGTCCCATAAAACAGTCAAATCCCTCTTCTTTAAAAAGCTAACACACAAATAAATATTTTTTCTGACATAAACAATGTCATTCATGTTTGTTGTTTGAAAGGTATGATGTATAAAAAGTATTTTTACTTATATCTAAATATAACTAGTTTTCAAACACTCCACATAAGTAGAAAAGACAAGAAATGGCCTTCATACTAAAGTTGCTTGTCCAGCTATACCATTAGGCTTTGTTTGCTAAATCATTAATTTCTTTTAAAAGAAAATCTATTTGTTTTCCATGGCTAACAGTGTGAACAAAATAAAATGTTTTAGTACGTGCTCTACAGAATGTGTGGAGAGATGATCAACATCGCAAGGAGAATATAAGCAATCAAAGTCCTTAATCAGTGATTCATCTGATGTGTTTTAAGCAAGAGGATCAACAGGATATAAAAAATCTATGTAGGAGGAGAACAGATGTTTTGTTGCTCGGAAAAGTCTAATGAAAGGGTGAAGGCTGACAGATTAATAGCTCTTTTTCTGTTCCAGAGCTGGTGGTGCATAGCCATTTGCTGTGAAATAACACTGAAACAATATATTTATGGAGTAAATCTATTGGAATAACAAGAAATGAGATAAAATGGTTGCATAATATTCCAAAGTATGGTTAAGGGTACTTCCATAATTTGATCAAACAGCATCTGAGTGAATTTACATCCTTTTATTACCAGGGTATTGTCTTTATCTGAAGGATAAGTGTAAGTGGAGCAGTGCAATTTGCATTGTAACATAGAAACAATTCAGACAAAAAGAATAAATGAAAATATTCTATCTCTAAAGCCTTGCACTTTGTACAGTCTTCTCTAACTATCTGAAGCAGTTTTATGTAATTTTATTTCACGCAGCTGTGGTAATGCCCTTATGTTGGGCAACAACGAGAAAACATTGAAGAGAGTCATGACCCCGACCCTACATCAAGAGCTGCACTTGGTTAACAGGGTCACAGTTTTGGTTTTCCTTTCCAGTAAAGGAACAGGGATCTTGTGAGAAAACCTTTATTCAAACATCCTCACAAACAGCTTGGCCTATGTGAATTTTAAACTGGTTAGGGGAAAATTAAAATTAAAATTTAAAAAATTGATTAAAGCTCTGACTATTTTTGAAAATATGTTCTTCAGTACTCCTGAGGGCAACTATAGAGCTTTTGGCATTTTTCTATAAACAAGTGTTCTGTTTCATGTACCAAAATTGGAAATTTTATCTGATAATTTCCTCATGGTGAACTTGTCTGTGAGTATTCTGCTGTCCAGGATGATATTTTTTTTAAAACTACTGACCACTATAAAAATTTAATAACTAACAAGACATTGAATTTTCTATTCTGTACTGCTGAACACCCATTTAATTTTAATAACAGTACACGGCAAGGCTATTTGTTATATACTATTGATATTAATTTTTAAATATAATTGGCAATACTATAGAGATTACTTGAATTAGAGACTTTAAAAGAGCAACACAGATGAGAAAAGGGGGAAGATATTGCCTCCAAGGTAAGGTATATGTAGTGCACTGTTGAAGAGTGTTGAACAGTAAGCCTGTGTGGGAGACAAGGTAAAGCTCTTTCACTGAACACACTCCAGTCAGTCCAGGATCACTTTGCTGATTTAGATGGTAACATAGATTTAAAAGGAAATAAACAAGAATATTTTTGCTAAGAGATAACACACTTAAAAATCAACTTGGAGCAGAATTTGCAATACTGAAGGTATTTGCCTCAAGGTACGGTCTGAAAAGAAATCTTTAAAATGTATCTAAATTCTGATTAAACAAGTTCATCAGTGATTTTAATGGTTTTTCTCTATAAAGCCATAGATTGGTTAAACTTATTAAACAGGCAAATACTTTGTAATATTTAAGAATTGCCAAGGCATAACCCTAACCTTTGACTTTAGTACCACACATACTCTGATTTTTTTTTTATTTTCTGTTCTTTTTTAATTGTTTTGAGGTTTTGTAACTCCTGTGTAATAAGAATCTGAGTGTTTCAAATTCAGTCATTTTGCACTGACTGAAAACAGATATGTAGCCTTTAGGTGAGAACACTGTTGTGTCTGAAGAACATCAAGCAGCATTCTGTTGGTTTTTTTTAAATCAGATTGTTGGGTAAATAATTTTTGCAGATTACTCTGAAGGGTTATGGCAGTTTGTAAAACTGTTCTGTGGGATTCTATTGGTATTATTTAATTGTCATTTGTTTGTTCCTGTTAGTTGACATTTTTTTCCTGCTATGTTTTATGGAAAGAAATATTATTTTTTAATATTTGTACAGACTTCTAACTTTAAACCTTATTGTAGAGGTTCATGTTCATATATTTCCATATCTGAAATGAACATAAAGGGCTCTTACAGGTTTTTTTTTCTTTTCATGCTGCTGAAATTTTATTTGTTAATAAAAATCCTGTGTTCTAAGATGAGCCTGTGTTGGTTTTGTCTTTGAAATAGTTCATATTTCTTTGACATTTCTTCATACTTTTGCTGGGAAATACATATTGCAGTGTAATAAACACTAATTATTTTATGGCTTAATGCTATTAGCAATCTGTCACAATCAAGAGATGCATCATTTTTCCTTGACGTTCTTTACATGCTTAATGAGAACTCTAGGTTGAAGATATTCGATACTGTGCTAATAATAAAGTACAAACACCTGTGCAAAACGTTTTATAAAATCTAAAGATTATATACAAAAATTCTACTGTCTTGCATGGAAAAAAACAACATTCTGCCTTGATATTTTGCAAATTCCTTATTACACTGTTTCCTGAGAGTCCAAATAATTTTGATTACACATCATTTCTCAATTCCCTACTCCACTTCTCAGTTGTTCTTAGTGTGAATATAATAATTTCCATAAATAAAATTAGGCTTTACTTTTGTTTTTCTTCTCTTCAGCGTCTTGTCCCACTACATTGTTTTGCTTTTACAGTATGTGTGTATTTTTGTGTTGTCCATCCCAGGTTTCAACTAAGGATGTTATAAAGCGCTCCTCCACTTTGCTTCATTTTCCCCATAGCATACCTAAATGATATGTCTTCACCTTCAAAGGCCAGAATCATTGATATTACTTTAACTCAAATATTGAAGAAATAAGCAAACTTTTGCATTTGTAAGGCTATAAAGTATTTGTCATCACGAACAGCAGTATATAAATAAAAGAAGCATGAAGACCAAAGTGATTGCTCATTGTGTCATAATTGAGTTCCATTTCAGCTTTTCCCTGCATATACATGGTTCTGATGGGCTGCATTCTCAGACCAGGAGGTTTTTTGTTTGGGGTGGTTCTGGTTATTGGTTTGGGTTTGTTTTGTTTTGTTTTGTTTTGTTTTGTTTTTTGCATCACTACCAGTGCACCATTTTCAGTGCCTGATTTGAAAGCCTCAGCTCAGCTTCCAGTTCTTCACCTAGAAATGGCTGCAGCTCATTTCATAGTACTTAGAGGCCTACTACTCTCTCAGTAATACTGTTTAAAATATATGTCCCAATCTAAGCTGTTTCTTCCTGTTGCTATCCACTCTTGAATAGCTGCTCCATTTCAGTGCTTTTTATAGGAATTCTTTGTAGCGTTTGGGTCCCTGGCAGGAATATGAAGCTTAAAAAGTTATTTGAGTTTATGGCTTCATATATAATCTTCCAAGGAAAAATGAAGCTGAAATAGTAGAAAAGTTTTTAATCTGGTATTTTTCAGTGAATTTAAATTACCGTATTATCAGCCTTCTACTAAATGAAGCTAAAGAAACATCAAATTAGATGCAAGTGCTGGAAAGTGGAAGACTCTTTGAAATGAGCACAGGTTATGCAAAGTGCTTAGGAGCTAAGGAAGCTTTCCCTCATAGCATCACTTCTATGAAACTTGCGTGTGTCCAAAATAACGAACAGCTTAGTCTTTGTGTTGTGATGGGCTTTAAAGTGCCTGAAAATGTTACAGGAAGTTACATATATATGTATATAGTTACATTTTATATGTTTTCTGACTTCCTTGTAAAGCATTCTCTTCTTTTTTGAAACAACAGGACAGGAATTTATTCCCTGTCACAAAAATGCCTCAGAAACTACTGATTACTAAGAGTGAAACAATATTCATCAGACAGCAAAGTAATTCCTCAATTAGCTTGTATGTATTATAATTCATAATATTTTATGTTGTGATATCTCAAAAAATAATATTAATGTTTTTGCTTTAGAAAAACTGCATATCAGAGAATGAGCTTAACCTTAAACATAGTTTCAGATGGAAAAAATACTAATATGAAATTAAAGGAAATTGATCTCTGATTTTTCAAGTGCTGGAAGCACACTACTAATCAGCATAGCTCGATTTCACTCGATGACTAACATGAAATAATTCTGCTAAGCATATTAAGTGTCAGTCAGAAAAATATTGCATACAGTGACTAAGTGCAAGTCAGAGTAGTAGCAAACATGATTACAACTCCATGCAGCACTCTTGCAAGCACCCTGATGTCGTGCAGAGCAGTGTTAGAGGGATCCGTAGCCACCCTTAAGCTGCTGCATTCCAGCCCTGCTAGCAGCACTGGCTAGATGCAGATACTGCTCCAAATTACATCAGTTACTTTAATCCATTCCTCTTTCCACCCTTCACTTTTTTCTCTTTTTCATACTTCCCATTATTACAAATTTCTATCTGTACTCCTAACTATCCTGACCCCTTTAAGACACTGAGAACATTAGGAATTGAGTGCCACCTGTGCTTGATTTAATTACCAGGTGATGAGAGAATTACCAGGCCTTAAAAGGTAAGGGTGGGGGTAAGGCATTTATTCTCATCATTAATAGCAGGTGTTTAGGGTAGGTAGCACTCCAGGGAAGGTAGTGGCAGTGTGTTTTGGGGTAGGACAATGTCAAGGCCTGTGAGCAGCATGGTGTGGTTTATGTAGATATTTTGTTGTTTGCTCAGTTTGGTTTAAGACTATATTATCGTAGGCTCTTTACTTGATTCAAATGCACCAATTCAAGATTTGTCCCTACAAAGGATCCTACAAGCAACCAGCTGAAGAAGTGCTTTGTGAGTCCATGCATTCCTACTGTTTACTGTTCTGAAATATTTAAGTGGAGATGGTTGTGCTGTGGAGTCCAGTGTTTTTGTACCCATTAAATAATATTAGGTTTTGTTTAATCTCTTCGTTTGCTATGTTTATGGCCCTATTAGTCATGCCAGTCTATCATTACTCACCTGTTGTATTTCTCCTTCTTTTAAATTGAGTTTCATTTTGAAACTTGAATGGTGCCTACTAAAGTGGATGTGGTATTTTTTTCTATTAATTAATATGGCTAAGCAGAGAGAGCTCTGATTACAAATTAAGGTTGTGTGAACCTGTGTTCCTAATTCTGATAGATGTGTGTGATAACTTGGTGTGTAATCCTGGGGTAGTTATTTCTTTTGTGTTACTGCATTTGGTTTTGGCCTTTTTTTTTTTTTCAGACTATAATAGCTTAAGGCCCAAGACTCTTGATCTTTATGACCCAAGAGTGAAAAACATCCAGGTTTGTGAGTGTTCTAACCCACAGGCATACACACACACATATAAAATCTAATGTAAAATTTTATAGGTGAACCTACTGTAAATTTCCCCTTCATGCAGCCTTTCTGCTTTCTTGCTGCAGAGGTACAATTCTTCCTGTGTCTATTTGATTCTAAGTTAGGATTTTTAGGCAGACCAAACTAGATAAGAAGATGGGAAGGAAAAATACTGTGATGGCATCTTGGAGTAGGAGGAAAGGGAGTGAAAAGTAGCCCTTATGAGGAAACAGGAAAGCATTGACCCCAACAGAGGAACCTACCTGTTAGCTTTTCTGTGCATTCCACTTCATTAACAATAAGAGGACCTAAGGCACCTTAGTGTCTTAGCTTCACCAAGACTTAAAAAAGTATGAACTAGAGAAGCACCAGATTAAGTGCATATGAAGTAAGCCATTTCATTAGTTTCTATGGTAACACACCACTACATAAAGCTAAAGAAGTAGTCCACAAAATGCAGCATTAATTCGCCCATGTGAATAGTGTCCCTGTTTGTCTGATGTGTAAAGGCATAAGAAAACTGTAGTGTGCAGTGGGAGCAATCTAACTGTTAAATTAAGAGCCTGAGTCTTGGAACCATACTGCTGCAATATATTGCTGTGATAAAGCGATTTGTATGGACTGGGAGGTGGCACTGCTAGATATTGACCCACATCATTTCTCAAAAGGCTTATACCCTGTAACAGGATTAATGAAAGCAAAATGAAAATCTTCTTTTGCTGTGAAAGGAAGGTCTTTAACTCATAACCGGTGGAAAAGCTGCTAGAATGGAAAAGGGAGTACCTCATGCAGAGTAACTGGGGTCCTTTTTAAAGGTTTTCACACATCCAAATTAAGTTCAATGGGACTTTGGCAGCTCTGATATTGCTTTCAGGTTCCTAAACTGAAAGGCAGACTCCAAGGAAAAAAAATGAGAACTAAAGTCTGGTGTATCTCTTTGCAACAATCTGGAAAACCCTAAAACCCTCCCAGGTTATGCCTTGATAAAGAACTTCATCTACTAGTTCCCACATGCAGTGCTGCCTCAGTGACCAAGTGACTCTTGACACTGACATTAAGGCTGAATTGGCTGCTCAGAGATTACTTGCCATTTTGCTTTCTGCCAGTGATACAGGTATTTTTATACATTAACTTCATCTCCTTGAATTGCTAATATCCTACCTCTATTTCTGAGCTGTTATACAGTAGTCATCTCAAGAGCCTGGTACCTTGTTTCAGTGACAGTTTGGTTAAATTGACCCACTGTTTCATGGAATCCCAGCTCTTTTTCTGCCCCGTTCCCCACTTGGACTGCTTGCTTGTACCAAAACTCTGACTGGCCCTAACAGCTCTGCCCATGTATCTATACAAGGTAAGGAGGTGAAAAAATAAAAGTAAAAATCAAGACCTGAGCTCCTTCAGAGCAACAATCAGAAGCTGGATGTGGTCTAAATTAACAGTGGACAGCTTTGGGTAAATGACTGTTATACTTTATTTAAAAGTGATTGTAAGTTAATTAGAAATTCATTTATAAATTTAACACTCTTGTCCTACCCTTTCAAATATAATTAACCTTCTAATTGTACTAGAATGTGGAAATTTAAGGATGATATAAATAAGCATTTGTATATACTTAGTAAAGGCAATCTTAGACCCAGCAACGTCTTGGTTTTGGTTGCTTTTTTTTTTTTTTCCTTTGGAAATTCCTGGGGGTATATTCTGGTGACTGTTATTTCCGTTTTGATTGGAAGAACAGGAAAAATACCTCAGAAAATGGGCATATGTATTGGTGTAACACTTTCTTAGGTCTCTTCTGTGACAATCTCCCTTGTGAAGATCTACAGACACCTGAGGGGATGCACTTTTCCTAAAGGGGAAAAAAGATTTTATTACACGTGCTAGCAGGGCTCTTTAAACTAGTTTGCAAGGGGTAAAGGGACACAGCCAGGCTTGTCAGTGATAAGCAATGGGATGGCATACCAAAACTCTGGGAACTGAGTGTTAGTGAGATCCCTAAATCTGCTGCCTGAGATGTTGGCGTAGCTATCCGATTAATAATTGGGGAATCATCTCTCCTGTCAGCAAGCTTTGCTGTGAAGGGTACTTGAAAAAAATTTCTGTGACTCATGTGTATGACGGGCTAAGAGAGGCCTTGAGATAATGCAGATATTTGCAGTGTATAGCTCAGAAGTGGGTAAAAAATAATGCCTTCAGCACACTGATGCTTGAAAGATAAAAGCACCTTAACAAGTATCCTTTGCCCCCCGAATCCTGCGTTCTCACATTTAGGTGGGATTATATAAATCACATGGTATTGGTGGAGCTGGTAAGGTAAATGTTCAAAGGAAGCTGTTGGCTATGGCAGTTCTTAGGGAGGTGCAGGGAGTGCTTGGCTTGTCTGTGTTACCCTGGAAGAATTGGCACAATCTGGTCTGTTCAGTTCTCCAATTTTTTACACACTGGTGTTTGCTGGCATCAGCTGATGTATTTCTGTTGTCTTTTTAAGGGATTAATCTATTCCAAACATCAAGTTCTAATCTACTGTGAGCCACAGTAGGGCTGATGTCATGGTTCAGCTAATCCAGTGGTCAATAGGAAATCAAAAATTGGAGAACTTCTGATTCTGCTCCCATCAGCTTTTGGATGGTTTGTACTAAAATGGCCTTCCTGTGCTGGCTTGGGGAAGGATAGGTTCAATTTACCAGTAAATATCTTTCACTTGAGGAGGAGTTAGATATCTTGGTGGGTTTCAGAGAAAATTCTCTGCCTGTGTTAACTGTTTTGTACTTTGCATATGAAATCCCTTGAGGGACTGTTTCTGTAGCCTGTTTTCCAGAAGTTTGTCTATTGAGGATCCGTGTCATGTAATCTTTCTACATCTCAGAAAACGCTGCCAGGGCTGGACATGGGTTGTCTTCTCCAGTAGCTAACTTACAAAATCAGCAAAGAACTCGGACAGTGGAGGATGATGACTAGGAGACCAAGAAGTGTCTTTTTCCTTAGCAATGCAAGTTGAATCTTATTTTCTTTATCTGTAATTTGGAGCTAAATTGTGTATGGGGACACAATTAAGCTGGCCCTTAATTGCCCCAGTGAGGAATACTTTTCTATTTCTAAGAAATCAAAATTGCAGTGTTTTAGGCAGGCTACTTCAGGACAAACCTATTATTTCCTTCACTCATATTTCAACTATGCACTGATGTGGTTCTAAAGCCTTTCCAAGAGGTTGCCTCCATGAAACTGGAGGATTGCTCTTTAAACTAGACAGAAAACCATCCCAGGTTTAAAAATTGCCCTTCCCTCTTTCTTTAAGGGTCTCTTTTAAATACATGTCACTCCAGTCTAATTTAAGTAGTTGCTGTAGAAGTGTTGCTGAACAAATAGGTACTAAACCCACAGAAACACATAGGGAACATAAGCCGTGACCCATATGGAATTCATGCTCTGACCTTGGTGCTGTGGTATCAGGTCAAGTCGAATTCTGCCTTCTGAAATATCTGCAGCCTGTTCCACAGCAGCACAGGCATGTGGCCACTGGGTCACATCCTATTATTTGGACCTGCCATATGGCAATCTTAGTTATCCAGGTGGTTTTAACCTCCTGTCTTGTGACATAATGAGAGATTCTTGCAGACTCTGTGCAGCTCCCAAACTCCACTTGTACAGGGGTCATAACTTCACAGACACTAAGCCTTTAGCCCATAAAAGATCAAACTCACTTTGTGCTGTATCACAGAACCGGAGATGTGCTCCCCAGTGCAAAGTCTGCTGGTGGTACATACATCATGGTGTGGAATTTGGGTACGTACAATTAAAATCTGGTATGTAGGAAAACAGGAGCCACAGCAGATGACTGTTTGGAAGGAATATCATGAAGGGTGCCAAGTCTGTATTTTGTTTTCTGTTGTCATTATAGTCAACTAAGAAAGTGAATTATTTAAGGTGTTTTCAAAGCAGAAAAATATTCATAGGAATTGTTTCAGGTCCTTTAAATATTTATACAAATAATGACAATTTCCATCTGTCACCATAAAAATGGTGCTGATGATTATTCAAGATCTGCAGTACTTGAAACTGGCACCCTGAAAAGGGCAGGGAGAGAAGGCATTTGTTTCTTTCCTATGTAGGTAATGAAAATTGTGAATGTAATTGTATGTATGTAGCAAATCAGCATGTAGTGTCTTTCACTTAGGAAAGTAAGTTTGGGGGTTTTTAAAACAACAACAAAAAAAGCAAGTCCTACCTTAAGCTCACTACGTCTTTCAAACATGTCTCTTGTATTTTCATCATGTAGAGACAAAATAATCAGTATGCAAGACAACGTGGGTGAGTCTATTAAGGCCTAATCTTCTGGGGAAGGGATGTGATATGTGTGGAGAAATGGCTGCAAGAGTATTTTTTTGATTTGGAAACAGTGCCCTATTGTGTGAAGCTGCTGTGACAGAAGTGCTCTATCAACACCCTTTCTTGTCACACATTGAGTCAACTCCCCTGTGAGGAGTGGTATGGGATGGTGTGGGGCAGCCTGAGAGTCTCTGAGCAGTTTCTGATGTATCAGACAAGAAGTGGACCTCAGCAATTTGTGGACAAGTTGCTGAGAGTTCCAATTACAGCCATTCTTTCAGGGGCCGTGTTGCTCAGCTGTAAATGCATCCTGAAGGACTGGCAGATACATCGTGCTTCGTTTTACTTGAGCTATGGAATTGTGCTGCTTTTGGTGCTAATAGCGAGAAATTGTCTTATCCTTCAGAGCAAGTACCTGGCATTCACTTCTGTAATCTCTGAAGATACCTGGGGGTCTTCACATTTCTGCGGGGCCCCACATTTCTCTTCAAAAAAAAAAAAAAAAAAAAAAAAAAAAAAAAAAAAAAAAAAAAAAAGATGGCATCCTTGGTAAATTAGTATCATTGAAGTGGGTTCTATAGTCTTAAGACGGTGTGCATTGCTCTTCTAGTATGCTGTTCTTGCACTTTTATGGAAGAGTGTTGCTTTTTCTGAGCTGTCTAGAGACCTTTATTCAGTGTGACAGCAGATTTAGGAGTTTAACACTGTATTACTGCATTATATTGAGGACTAACATGGTGAAGTCCTACTGTTATTCAACTATGAGGGTTGTTTTAAGCAACTGAGAATTTGACTTGGAAAAATCCTCTATAACATCCAGCAACAGTACTGTTTTCATGGTACAATAAGTTTTTTTGAGGCACCATAGCCCAGTCCAACTTCTAATACTCAAGGCTAAGAATTAAGTTTTTGTTTGACAACATGACCATGTTTTGCTAAACTAGGGAGAAAAAAAGGAAGCTTGATTTCAATAAGTAAACAAGTTATTTACATTTAAAACCCAACAGTAATTTTGACTAAAAGTGTTGTTTTAGTCAAAACTGCTTATGTGGTTATTCTTCTTTTTGACTAAATACAAACTCTAGCACAAAAATGTTGCTGTGGTACTTTTCTCATCTTTCTCTCATCAGCCTCCTTCCCAGGTTTTGGCTAGATTTTTAGGCTCATCTGGTAAACAGGCTGGATAAGCTAATTGAAGCAAGTTACAACATGGGATGGGGGAAAGGGTAAAGTTTAGTTTAAAGACACCAGGCTTGGAGCCAGGTGTTGATCTGTATGATTTCTTTTCTTTCTACTCCTATAATTCACATCAACTGACAGGATAGAGGAAAACACAGCTTGTGCTCCTCCCAATAGGGACAATCAGGAGCAACCTCAAGACCTTGGGATGGCTGATTGAGGCATCTGGAGCACATTTTGCTATGGGCTGTCTGGTGGTTCTGTTGGGCCTTCTGTCCCTCTCAGAAGGGAGTCACCAATAACAACTGCTCTTCTCGTTCTCTTAATGAGGTGGTCATGATCTAGGAGCTAGAACTGACTCACCCTTGGCAGTTCCTCCAGCCTTCATGATGGATCTTCATGCCTGTGGTTTGCCTGGTCCCCAAGTGCCCTGTTGGGTGCACTTTGGTGGTGGGGTAAGCTGGGAGATATTTGCCAAACCCTCTCCCCGCCAGAAACCTGTTTGCATTCCCTTGGTCCCCTCCTGCCTGGTGGTGACAGGGCATCCCTGGCTGATGGTGCATTTATCTCAGGGATAATGGACTGGGGCAGGGATATTCCACCTCCTCAGAGGGTCTTTAGCCTTTCCATCCTCTCTCAGGTCTGCCACCAGGCTGGGTAGATTGTCCCCCCGGTTACTCCTGGACCGCTGCTGTCTCTGCTGACCTCTGACACCAGTGACAGGCTCTGGCTCTGGCTGCAGCTGCATGTTTTTGTGGCATCTTTGCCTGGGGCACCACGTCCTTTCCAGTGAGAGCAGAGGATGGATCTCCTGCTTGCTCCACTCTGGAGGGGCTGCTTTTGTATCTCTGTGAGCGGCCACCATCACTCCTATTATCAGTGTTATTGTAAAATACGATCAGTATCTAATGACAGAGTTTGGCTTGTGGTTTCCAAATATTAGGCTGGAGCAATCCTTGATCCTGCCCTGTCAGTTTTAATCTTTGATGGTGAAGAACTTTTCGAAGTGTGTCCCTAATGGAAGTAATGGTCACTGTGTAAAAATAAAAGCAGGTTGCTATATTGGGAGGTAAAAGAGACAGACAGAGTTGTACTTGCCCTTGTCTCTTACACTTTGCTGTTTGGAATTACAAGGATGTTGCTTGCCAATAATCTGGCTGACAGTCACCTTTTGAAGGTTATTTCTTCCCAATAGCCGGCAGAGAGCCCAATCAGGAGGGAGAAATACATAAGCTTCTTTCTTAATTTGCAAGGACATCTGCTGAATTTCCAGCTTTAGAGAAGAAAATTGAGAAAAGGAGTGGATGGGAACAAGGGCCAAGTACTAGGCATTAAAATATCAGGCAAGGTTTTGAGGGGGGGAAGAAGGATGGATGCTTTGAGATGCTGAGAAGATGAGGTAGCTTTGACCCTTTGTTAGCCTATCAGTGATGTTGACTAGTGCTTTCTGTCTGCGTCAGGAGCATTATTATGCTTTTCCTTTCATTTTTCTAGGTACTGATAAATACCATTCAAGTACTTTCTGCTCTGTGCCATTATATGTGTGATTATGGTGACAGCATCTCAGCCTGCATGGCAGGCCAAGGAGTAATAGATTGCTGAAAATTATATGTATTACTGTTTAAAAGTCACCTTTTCTGTGTGACATGACAGCACAGGACCCTGTTACCTCTTCCAAGCGGCCTGTTTTGAGTTAGGGTGCTGTGTGTTCCATGTGGTTACCTATTCCATGCAAGGGTGATCTGGAATGGAGCTATTCCTGCTCCAAGCAAGGGGATAAGGCACTGTAATAGCATATCCTTCTGCCTCGGGGAACAAAACTACATTATGCAGGAAAAAGAAAAGTCTTTGAAGTTTAAATGCATCCTAAGTGATGCATCACAGCAGATCACAGTTTTGATACTGAGCAATGTGAGCAATGCTACAAGCTCAATTTGGGCTAACCTCTCAAATATGTGGAGATTTCTTTTTTCCCTAAATTGATGTTTGAAACAGCTCATAGCAAGTTTTTGCGACTTTCCCAGTCCATATAATGTCTGAAACTTTGAAGTATCCATATTGGTGTTGTAGGAAAGTGTTTAGTTGATGCTTTTAAAATTGACTTGATCCCTTTAAAATTATTTTTAAATGATTTTTTGTCATGAGTAAAAAGTGCAATCTTGTTCTGCTCAGGTTAATAAGATCTTGTTTCTGATTTAAGTGACCAAAACCATGAAAGCCAATTTTAATACTCAGGCTTGCATTTCTTGTGTTTAAGAAAATCTTCACCTGTTTTTGATTTCTGACCCAGTTTTAACCTGTTTTTCTTTGCTGTTATAAATTTAAAAAGGAAAAGCTACGTGTTTTCAGAAAAAAATTATCCAAGATCAAAGGTTTCTTTTTGTCAGTAAGACAACCCTGGAAAAAAGACATTTCCATGATAGAGGGCTTGGAAATTTTTGGTGGCACTTTTAATCCCAAAAATAGTTGTAAGATTCATGCCCATTCCATTAGCTGAGTGCTAACTTTTCTTGGAAGGAAAAAAGTTATTTGACCCTGTGGAGGCTTTAAATTTTATACAGGGCTTCAACAATTGTCCCAGTTATAAATGGTATGGCCTTTACCCATTAATAAGCGTGCCATGGCCAAAGTGCTCTGGTAAGAAGGATCTCTATTTTTTAAAAAATATTTTTTTATTTTGCAGTGTTACTTCTGGTAATGATTGTATTTAGGAGTTTGGTTTTTTTTCTTTACTTGGCTCTTTCAGGTACAACTGCTTAATTCTGATACACATTCTGATTAATTAGATAAGGTCTATTGTTTCTGTATCTGGCTACCTCTTGCATCAGAGAGGCAAGAACATCTTACCTCTATCTTCTGTACACATGATAATTTTGCAAACCAAGAATAAAGTGAAGAGAAACCAGCTTACAAATCCTGACTGACTTGTTTTAGGATAAAAGAAAAATTTGCTTTTTAGTTAATTTATTTTCCAAGACCATTCTAGGGATTTTTTTCTCACAGCCAATTGCTCTTAAGCCATTCTAGGAGGATAAATTCAGCTTCTATTTTAGAACTTTTTCATTTTCAGCTGTTCGTTACTAGATCATATAAACACCCCTATTGCTAAGTCAGCAGATCTTGAGTACAGATTTCTCAGCAAGATCCCCATGCAGAGGGCAGGACTGATTTGCAGAAACACAGCTGAATACTGGACACTTCATTGTTTATACATGACCAGTTGTCTTATTTCACTGGAAACATGACATGAGTCTTTCCCCTTGTTTAGACTTGGTGAAAATAATTTGATTTTGATGAAACTCTAGTTTCTAACCTCAGGTGAGAAAGAGAGTAGTTCAGACAAAATGGAGGAAAGCAAATAGTAAAATTGGAAAGGCGCATTTTGATGTCTTTGGTAGTTTTTAGTAAAAGTAATTGCCATATTTGTACCATGACCTTGTGTTATGTGGGAAAGGGTTGTGCCAGGTAGAAGATAGACAATACCTAGTATGGATTACAAAGAAGCCTGAACTGTAAAACATGTCATTCAGAGATGATGGTCCGAAAAACTACTAATTTGTCAGGGTTACAATGAGAGAGTAGGGCAGCCACACATGTAATAATACTAATTTAAAATAACTTAGTTATTTAGGTCAAACCTGTCAGGAGAATAAATGCAGTGCCATGCCAAGCAGTTTAAATCAATCCCTGTATCTCATGTCCAGGAAGGACAGTTGTCTGACCTAGAGTAATTCAACTCCAATACAAGCTTACCACTTCTTGGCCACCATTTTGTGTATCCCTTATAGCCATTATTTGCACTTCTGGGGTGTTTTTTTTTTTACTGGTGTACATCACTGACTACAAGTCTTCCAGAGCTGAGTGTGTTACTTTTAGACCTTGTCTAAGAATTGAGTCCTGTCTAGAAAAAAAGGCAAATTATAATATAGGTATGAAGTACTAAGCATTGATTCTCCTGTGATGAAGCTAAGTTGTTAATGGAGGCATAGGAAGCTTAAAATATACAAGCAAACTCCCGGAGGTCTTAATGGTGTAGATGAAAATAATGCATTTCCTGAAATGTGCTCAGATCAGCACAGAAAAAGCTACTCTATTATGCACTCAAATCTCAATTGTGTTGGGGTTTTTTACTTAAATTAATAGGTTTAATTTCTAAGAAAGTTTAATATCAGGAGGGAGTCTAAATGTCAGAGAGGTAATGCTATCTTCAGTAGGACAGTTAAAATAAGTACATGATTGTTGAAGGAACAACAATGAAGGTCATTATTACTTTTATTTTTTTTACCATGAAGAAAACCCTACCCCAAAGACCCAAATTCCAACGTGCAATCTGAACATAAATCTTGCCATCTGGGAAATCGGAAGTACTCCAACAGTGCTGTGGCACCGCAGAGGCATCTGGAGAGCAAACAGCTTTCTGATGAGCTTCCATGCCTCCAGGGCTTAACTTATTTTGTCTCTGGCTAGGGCGAGGACATGGAGACAGCCCCTGGAAGAGGCTGTCCCTGACTTCAACAAAGACTGTACTTCACATGATGCTTAAACTGATCACCTTTAACAGGCTTCATGAGTCAGAACCATGTTTCATGGACAGCCAGGAGGTATTCTACAGGCACAGTGTTAGCCCCTAAGCAAGGTGATAATTGAAGTGGACTTTCCTATGGGTTTTTATATAGAGATAGAGGATGTTGCATTGTTTTTAATGAGATGTTAAATGTAAATCAATTTTCAAAGCCAGAAGCTACTGTTCACTTAGGGAAGTGTGCTGCGTGCAGAAGCCAAGGGTAAAACTTTCATTACGTGTGACATGGCTTCAGTTACCCACAATATACTTTGAGGATTAGAATGCCAAGGTTGGGGTACAAATCTGTGACCCCAAATGTTTAAGTATTTTTACTGACTTTAACCTTCCAAACAATGACAGGAAATCTCAGCAGCAGCGGGGGTCCAGCAGTATTTTTCCGCTACTATGCGAACAAAAATGATTTATTAAGTTTGTCATTGTACTTTTTGTGTTTTGCCACCAATGTGAGTCTCAGGGGAAAGAGAGGAAAAATAATCTTGACTGCATTAAAAAGGCATGTAAATTAATTAAATCAATAATAACTGTAAATTACCCACCAATGTTCTATGAAGAGCTTTTTTTCAGAGGGTCTATAAACAGTAAACCTATTAATGTCTAACTTGTCTTTTGAACAAAATGCTAAACAGTTGAAGCACCTAATTTTTTATGGTATTTTGGTGAAGGAATTTGCTACTGGTTGCGGAGATGAATATTTCACTTGTCTACCTGGTGCCATTTCAGAAAATATTTTTTAAGAACATCATTAGTGCCACTTTCATGGCTTTTTCTTATACTCTGGCAATAAGACATGGAGAAAGTTGCAACAGCAGTATGTGATATTGTCATCACACCTGAATTCACATTGATGAGCCCATTGCCCAGACAGTCAAGCAGAACTAATTTAGGAAGGAGCATGTTCCAATGTGAGCTTGGCCATGTTCTTGGTTTACATGAATTAAAATTCATGCAGATATATCTAAGGAAGTTCTACTTCTTAAACATTGCTGCATCGAGTTTATTCCAAGCTTGTTCTCCTGAAGGTGTGTTTCTGAGGGATGTGGTTTTGTGTGTGTATTCCAAGCAGAGGCCAAAGCAAGGAAGTTTTTGGTGAACCTTGATTTCATTGAAAGAACTGACACACATACCTACTAAGTATGTGTTATTAGTATGGTATGAATGCTGATTGAGAAAGACATTACAGATTTTGTAATGCTAATTCATGCAGTTTTCATGTTCTCCTCACATGAAATTGAACTTAGGCTTTTCCTCTAACAAAAAAACCTTTTGTCTATAAACAGAATGCAAACAGCTTTATGGGAAAAGAAAACTGGACAATTTAGTGTTGCCTGAAGAAGATGAGGATTTTGTCCTTTTTTTCCTCTGAAACACCACGTTCACCAATACAATTTTTATGGTAACCACCGGGGAAGCTCTCGCCGCAAAGACTCTGTTGATGGTCTAATAATACTCATGTGAATTTGGGTTCTGCCTTGTTGTGCAAGAATGAGCCTGTTCTGCAGTGACTGTTGGTGGCTATTGCTTTGCCAGGCACTTGAGCTCCTTCTGCTGTTCATGGTGATTGGGAGGTGCTTACCCTGGTGAAAATGGCTCATAAGGCTGTTAAAGGGCAACCAGAGCTGGGAGGCTTTACCAGCATGTTTCTGCTTCACTGGCCATATAACCCTTACTGGTGTTCTCAGTGTGTATTTGAGCAAATGACAAAAGGCTGAATGCAGATGTTCTGTCACTCAGATGTTCCATGTTGAGTTATTTTCTTCTTGTAGACAGATGCTTCAATGCAGAGGCAAGAAACTTGATTGGAGAAGTAACCCACAACAGACTTTATGAAATGTCTCTACTCTGATATTTTTTAGTCTATATCAGAGCGTGAGTTGTTAATCTACTATCTTTCCAGCACTCACTTAGCATAATTTATTGCTTTAATGATTTTTACATAATGAACAGCATAATCCCACTTGGATATTGGTATCAAGTAAGTTTGTTAATGTTTGGATTTACAGAAAGTTCAGTAGTGGAGTTGCTTCACCCTTTATTGAACTGTTACTTCAGGGTGACTTATCAGTTGGGAGGTAGAAGGGGAAAATCGTTGATTGAGCAGCCAAGTATGTGAGACTGTCTAACACAAACAGAATTGTCTACCTTGGAAGTGTGAAAAAATGAGTTTAAAAACTCGACAATTTGAAGGATTCTTGTAAGGTAAAGGCAAACAATTTTCCAATGGAGAGGAATGATGACATTTGATAAGTCAATTTTTAGCCCCTGGAGGCACTCAGAAGTGCAGAAAAGCAATGAAACAGGTTGTGATAGGTGGTGATTTTTCTAATGGATGCAACCAAACAACAGGTTCCCATTATGACAGAGACAAATTCTGAGATACTTTCCTGACATTATCAACAGCTTAAGGTAGAGAACAAATCTTCAGATTTATCCTGATATGTTTTGAGACCACTGAGCCAAACTCAGAGTTGTACAAGGGATTGATCTAGGTTCTGGTGTATATAAAAATAGAATAGAATAGTAGATAATTCTGATTTCAAAAAATATGTGAATGTACCAAAGGTTCCATAAAACTTCCCAGAGACAGTCTGGAGTAATTATAAAACAGGGTAGAATCATATAGATCAAGGGGAAGGTGAATGAAATCTGACAATTTAAATCAAAACTTTTGGATTCAGATTTTAGTCCAGAAACTTTGTTTCATGCTTTCATAAAGCATATGCTCCCTTCAACCCCACTTTGGACCCCCCTCAATATTTATCCGAAATGTATGCTCCAATTCCTGTGTCAGAGAGAGAATCATATACTTCGGTTATGCTTGAAGGAGAATGAACAATGATCAGTCTAATAATTTTACTAGTATTCATCCTTATTTTCATTGCATTTTTTTCCCTTAGTGGTGGTTTATCCTTGGTAGAGATCAACCAGGGATGCAACAGGGGGCAATCAGTTTGCTCCATCCGGCTTTTAGTTTGTTTGTTGGTGTATTACAGGACAAGACTCGTGAAAACAAAAGGAGAGAATGTGCTCCTGTTCTTTTCATGTTGAATGCAGATGCACTTGTGTCTCACTGCTTGAGATTACTCTGTTCATTGTCATGTTTTGACTAGCCATAAAAGGGAACATTATCTTTTTGAGGAATAATAGTAGTGTATGTTTCTCTTATTTTCCTGTTTTCATTTTCTTGCCCTGTAGGAACACAAGGATTGGCCTTTGGTTATATGGCCAGTTAGTTTTCCTGGCTTTTAGAACAGACAGTGGCAGATGTTGTAAATTTTTCCACTGTTTCTTCTCAAACTTAAAAGTTTGCATTATAGCATGTTGCTCTGCAAGTCTTAACAACAAAATGTGAAAATGTTGAACTCTGGCACCAGTTCTGTAGTCTTGTTGTGAACTGATTATCTACTAATAATGGTCTCTTCCCTTCTGGTGTGCTCTCCCTAAGGATTGTTGCTTCTTTTTCCCTCAGTTTACAATCACTTGGTGTCTGAGTTTCAATGTCAAGGTTCCCATTGCTCAGTCCTCCCACAAGTTATAATTACAATGGGATGCTGCATTCCCTGCTCCAAGGCAAAGCTGCTCAACAAAGCTGGCTTAACTCATCCTTTACCACCTATAACCACTCTGTTTGCTGAACCAGCTCTCCCCCAGTCACTGACCACATGAAATACAAAATGTGCCCCTGTTTCTATGAGCTACCTTCTGACCACTTTTGATTCTAAGTGGTTTGTATTCCTCTTCTGTCACTCACCTTCTGCTGTCCCTTGCTCTCCTTCTCACTCTGAACTAACTCAGGCAGAATTTATTACTTCTCTATTTGCTGCTCTGTTGTTCCTTCGAATGCTGAAGTCACTCAAGATAAACCTGAAAAGACAATATAGAAAATGAGAGGATGGGGGGGGGGGGGGGGAAGAAGCAAATAAAAAACCCCTCTAAAAGACAATTACTAGGCCAGGCAAAGTCCCTTACAACATGTAATAAGTCAGAAAAACAATGTAGAGAGTTTGTACTTTTTCAGATGACTAAATGGAATATGCTGCAATATTAGGAGAAATCACATTTCTTGGAGCTGAAAATTATCTGTGGACTTCTATTAATTTTGTGCCCAAAATATGAAATTTTTTTTATGCAACATCTAAGCTCCTTCTACTTCATTAAGTCTTCAACCTTACATTCACTTTTAATTATCATCCCTTTCTATGTGGTGTTCTTCAATGCAATAGGTCTTCAGACTTTTCAGATTGGTATAAAATTTAAGTTAACAATGGCACTAATATCTGAAAGGTATTTTTTACACTTATGAAATGTAATCTCCATTTAGTACTACACACCAACTCCAGGCACCTCAAGACAGAGAAGGGCATTTCTTTTCCACCCATTAATATCCCTCTTGATGGTTTCCCTGATATTTACATTCAATCTTCTCCAAAAATAAAGAGTTCAAAACTAAAATACATCCCCCAGATTATTTCTTCAGCAGCATCTAAATTCTAACACCATTTTGAATGAGTATATGAAGAATGTTTTCTTTAAACTGATCATTTCATTTCTCTGTAAATTATTTCAAATGTAGTCAAGGTACATTACTTTCTAATAATACAGTGACCACTAGCTAAAGGAAAGACAGTTAATTTTATTGTAATTTTTTTCTTACCTCTGGAATAGAAAAATGAGATTAATATGCCCTAGGAAGTGTGTACTAACAGAATTGTGGAAAGGAAGAAAAACTTCAAGGGGGAGGATGCCTAGTTGGGAAAAAACTACTCTTTGTCAAAATGGATTACAATTAATTGATTCATCAAATTTAAAAAATACGCTTGTAATGGTGGAGTTTTAGAAGAATTTCAAATGGGAAAGGACACTGGAAGAACTTGGTAGGAGAGCTAGCCTGAGGACAGTCAAGCAAAATAACACATTAGAACTGAAACAAAACAAGTAGGAGGAAAGGTATTAATGCAGAGACTTTAGGTGATCAAAATAATCCTGTATTAAATTTGCAGGGGACTGGGTTTTTTTCTTGTTGGTTTGTTGGGTTTTTTTGTTGTTGTTGTTTTTTTGGGTTTTTTGTTTGTTTGTTTTTTGTTTGGTTTGGTTTTTTTTCAGTTTTCCCAAACTAAAAATGCATTTCTGACTGTATACACACACTTACTATTTTGAATTCTAAAATTCCTGAAGTGTATTAATCTTGAGAGACTGTAAGGGGCAGTAAGTGAACTAATCAATTTTATCAGTGTTCTTTTAGTTCTTGTAAATTTGTTATCAGAAAATTATTTGCCAAAAGAAAAACTTGTCAAAATTTCTAATTGGGACCACATTTTGCAGAACCTGACAGTGGTTAAGAGGAAATTTCAGAACAGGGCGGCATCATAGGCTATTCTACTTGGCTTTGTGATACTTCATTTCTAAGATATTGGGAAAAATTAGAGTAATTGACTAAAAGTACAGACCCAGTGAGTGGGCTGACGTTTATTAGCGTAGTTTATGTGTGGCAGGAAAGTAGTGTCTTCAAGTCTTTTATTTCAAAGAAAGCAAAAGGTTACGAATTTCCCTTTAACAGGGGCTTTATAATTTCAAGTAATTCATACATTAGTTATGCCACAGTAGATGTGACAGTGGTTACAGTGATGCTTTTAACTCTTTCACACTCCAGTTGCTGTGTAGCTCATAAGCTACAGTCTCCCAAGCTGTTTGAGGATCTGATTCCTACAGAGCAGCAGAACAAAGGTGTGACATCACACCATGCACTCTCAGTGGCTGAAATGTAGAAAAATTTTCCAACATGAAATGCATCATTAACAAACACTTTAATGCATCTCACTGTGTTGTTCTGGAGAAGATTATTTCCAGTAATTTGCATTTCTGGAAACAATACAATAAAGTTCATTTCCTATGGTACACGTTGTGTGTAAAGCATTGAGAATATTTGTTAATGGGTGTGTCACCAATGTGACAATGTTTCCTAACATGAAAATATCAGTTTCACTGTTCATATCTGAGGCACTGTATGTGGACACATCTTAAATTACTTCATGTGCAATCATACACTTACACTTAAATGTGTAAGTACCCATTTTCTGATGCTGAGATTTCAGAGAATATTTACCTCTTACCTCTGCTGTTCTTGGCTAACAGGACTCTGTTTAGAATAAAGCAATCTGCTTAAGATGAGTGCTCTGAATCTCTTGATTAAGCATCTGAAGCATTCCTCATTATGTGAGGGTAATGGAGGTACTGGATCATTCTAATTTCTTCTATCTTACCTAATTCAGTGTATTCTCTGTATTTAAGTAGTCTTTACAGCATTCCTTGTTCTTGCAGTCAGTTAGATTTGAATGTTTAAAACATTGAAAAACATTGTTGGTGTTTTCCTTTTATAAGAAACTGTATGATCTTCTTTTAATAATCTTAAATTTTGTATCATGCTAACTTTTTTTGGCGTATGTATGGTTTTGGGGTGATTTTCTTTATATTTGTTTCATGTCTTTACTAACAACACAGAATTCATTACACAAACATGTGAATTTCTAAGGGATAAAGAGGACAGGTATTGATGTCACATGTGAACTCATTGTGCCTGATTTTTTTTTGTATAGTTTTACATTTATTTGTACTACTACATAGAAAAGACATGCTGAAGAAGCCAAAATGGGCAAATAATTGAACTTGATAAAAAAATATCCAGAGTGAGGAGGAAAAGAAAATACATCTCAGTTGATACTTGATAATCAAGTTCAATCACACAATGTTTTAAATGTAAATATTTAAAAATGAATATTTATTATTGTGTGTTTTGCCAACTAGTATGGAACAGTTCAAATTAACAGTACAGTTTGCTTAACTAGGAGTAATTTGAAATAATTATAAATGTGCTCAATTATTTCTAGAAATATCAATTATTTACTAGGAAGCGGAAGAGAATATGTTCAAATTAACAACTGAATATTTATAAATAACAGACAAGGAAATAAAAAGAAATTAACTCAATTATTGTTTTCCTGAGAAGAAAGGATGAGAACAGAGGAACACTAGGATGTGTGGTTTTATTACTGTAATAATGATGTCCCCATATTGTGCATCTAAATCACACTCAAATCCTCCAAAAACTTGTGGCTGTTTTAGAAAGGATGCTGACCTGTTTCAAAAGCAAGGGGACTAAATTGAATTGGGCATTTCGTTACTTTTGACACCCACTCATGGTATTATGGGCCCTTCACCAAAAAGTGATACCAAGTACGTTGAAATATTCAAGTTTCGTGTAAAAGGAGTAAGTTCTTAGTGAATGTGAGGTGTGGGGGAAGAGAAAGAAACTACATGTTGCAGGTTATATGGATGAGACTGGATTTACTTAAAACAGAGTTTTCCCACTTAGTTTGGAAACGAGAAGTTGAGGAATCAAAGAATTTCTATCTTTTAGGAATAGACTGTTTTCTGGCCCCTTAAAGGAATAAATTCTTTTTTTCTATAACCCACTTGCACTTTTGAACCTGGAAGTTTAAGGCAACTACTGTAACTAGTGTAACCAATACTTTTTTTTTCTTCTACATCTCTTCTATAAGTCCTGGAAGCTTTTATTTCTCTTTAGCCACTGGAGATGCAATGGCTTTTCAATTTCTGCTCTCTGTTCTCGAAAAAGCCTTAATGGCTAAAAGGATGGCACAAGTGTGTCCTTGAGGGTTACCCAGGGGCCTACTGGCACTTTATTGCTGGTGGAGATGCACAAGAAGAAAATGATGCAGATTTCAAGGCAATGCAGTAATGATACCCTTCCAACTAGCGAATGGAAATAAAATCTGAACCTAACATTTCAGAAGCTGTGTCCTATGAATGGCACCAAGATGCAGCAAAAGTAAAAATCACTCTTTCCTTGACACAAGGCCCCTTTATTTGATGCTTCTGTGGATAAAGCTATCTTGATTATTATACCTATTCCATAAAAAAAAAGCTTATGAACAGTCATTTTCCACAATGAATCTGACACTTGCAGCCTCATATTGAATTTTAATTGATTCTACTTTAACATCCTTTTGTTGATTTGAGACAGTTTCATTACAGTTATTTGGGCTATAGCACTCAAGTATGTGCTGAGATGGATTTACTCTGTCAATTACTGTACTGTGCAGAATTAAGTGCATAAGGTATCTCCCAGTGCTCATTACAAGTGCTTTATTGTATCATGTGATTAGTATAAGAAACAGAAAGTCAATTTCAATGAACTGTAACAAAGGTTATTCCAATAAATTCAGTGCATATTACAATGAATAATGCATGTCTGAAGGTATTTATAGGTAGAGAACGTCAGCTAACTTTACTCACTGTCACTTATTTATTAAGTAGTGTTTGTTTTTTCATGAAAGAGCAGGAGGCCCACCAGTTGTCTCCTGTGAATGTGTTCAGGCAGAGTAAGATCCAGCTGCCAGATTCAGTTGGAATCTAACAAGTTGTAATTTGTTGCAGTCATCATGCATCAGATAATCTGCATTTCAGATCACTATATGCATATTTTATACACATAGTCCTTTTTAATTAGTAAATATTATGCTTTTTCTAAGGTGATTAAATTAGGTTATATATCCCCTCACTGAAATGGATGTGCACACAATAACATTAATCTGCTGTTTCCTACTGTTCTAATAAGCCTTTTTTACAAATCTGGTATTTCATATTCTATGCCTTGAGGTCTTGTCCATCTTAACCAAATTACATGAACTAGCCAGGTAGACTTTAACTACAGTGAAACTATTAATGAAAAATATGCAGTGCTTTGGGAGGACGGGGTGGATTCTCAGTGCAACTGGTCCATTGTATATTTCAGCAGTTAGGAGGACAAGAGACAGGAGCTTAGTACAAAATGAAGAGTGTTTGACTGAAATAGTCCTGCCTGATGAAGAAAGGCCTAATCATCTGAATTATTCCTTGCAAGCCAATACACTTGTATGGGATGTACTTCAGTTTTCCAGCATGAAACTGCGAGGCCTCTGTCCAAACTGATAAACAGATTTTGGCTGCATATGAGTAGATAGCTTCTAGCTTCCATGCTAGAAGTAGCCAACTACAGCAGGGACAAACTGTCTGCTCTGTTAAAAGTAGGATGAGAACAAAAGATAAGGCATTTTCTAATATTTTTAAAATTCTAAAAACCAAAAGACTGAAAATCTTCTCTGGGTCTGTTGCAGTGTACCCTCACTACTGCTAGAGACATTGACAGCAACACCTGTATCTCTCCTTCCTGAGGTCACTTTTTTAAAAAATGCTGACTGAATTTATCTAATACTGCAGTCTGCATTCTTCTTGCCTTGAATACTTGTAGTCCCAATATACTTCGCAATTTATTGCTCCTAGACAGCATTTCCCTCCCACTATTCCCAGTACAGAATGCACTTGGATATCTCCTTTGTCCCTTCTGCAAGGAGAGGTGAAAGCCCTATTCAGGAAATGTTTTCTTCCGTGGATCTTTTTTGCTCTGTTGTGCTGCCTCTTAAAAAACAATACCATTTTTGAACATTGAGCATAAAATCAGCATTATTGTTTTCTCAGGTTTCACAAACAAGCAAATATAATCCCCAAAGAGCTCATGATTGCTTCCCTTTCTTTAACTCCTGTGGCAGATTGACATTCACCAGTCTACTAATAAAAACTTCATGTGGCAAACACATGTTTTAGCACAGCAGATGCATGTTGCTGGTTGGAATGTAACTCGGACAACAGCATTTTGATTTATCAAATATTCAAATAAATAAGGCTTTTTACTCTTTGGTCAGTTAACAATGCAGCAAGTAGAGAAGGTGATTTGAAATGTGACTTGAAAGATACTTTAGTGGTGAGTTCTGGGTGAGGAACTTAGTTGTTTGAATTATAAGACATCAAATGCTGTTAAGACTACTTAATGCCTAGAACCTTTAATAAAGTAACTCTTCAGTACTTGTATTCAATTGAAATTTTCAAGTAAATGCCTAGAGAATGAGATATAAATTCCACGTGCGATAGGCAGTTACCAATGAGAATAAATAAGTAAAATAGTTATTTAGTGTGAATGCAGTTTTGAACTTATCAGTAAACATCAACTGTATTATCAGGAAACATCAAGATTCTATTAATCACTATTGAATTAAAAATCGTATTTCATACATCTCTTCATTCAGAACAACTTTGTGTAAGTCCTGAGGCTCAACAGTAAAAAACATTGCAAAACTTAGAGTATAGGGAATAATGTTGTTGGTATACTGTAAGGTAAAAACCACAAGGTCATGACTTATCTAAAAGCATATAGATGACTTGCAAAGACATTAAAATATTCAAACTTAGATAATGTGGGGGGATAGAATGGAGATGGTATATAAAGTAATCTTACCCCTAAGGAGTTGCAGCTGGGCTAATATCAAAATGAGGAGAAGGCCTAACCTCGACAAGCCACAGCTGTAACTAGTAAGAACAATAGGAGCTATAAAAGAGTGGGTTAGTTTGTTAAGAGGACATGCCTTAAAGCAGGAAGGGAACTGGAGTCAGTCGGTTACCTGGTGGGAGAGGAAGGATGTGCTCAGAGGAGCTGCTCACCAGAAAACACCGAATAGGTATGAAACTTTTGCTAAGAAAGAGATGATAGCATAAAATTCCTGTTAAATATATGCATATATGACAAGAAGATAAGAAAAGATAGGGTCGTATCTTTCATGGTTTTTCTGATTTGATTTCTGTAGTTTCCATTTTCAGTTCTAATAATACCACATTCTGTTCTAAAATTTTTAATTTATGAGTAAATATTCTATTTCTTTCTTTGTAATGAGCATATAGTTTCCCTTTTTTTTTCTTATTAACTTTCATTTACCTATTGTTTATACTATTTTCTTCCATCTAGAATGGAAATATTTCTTATACACTGCATTCACAATCACCATCTTCATTATTAATCCTGGAAATAGCATTACTAATGGGCTCATTATCATTTTTGTCACTTGAAAACAAGATCATTATCTGATGAGATGCAAGTCTTTTCATATGTGTTTTAAGGACCTTGATTTTCTTTCTTTATAGTCTTTGTAGACTGCTTCCTCATGAGCAGTAAAGAAGGAAATTTATGAATAGATTGATTCTCTTGATTCCTTGTGTACTTTTTCTGTTACTTGTCTGTCTATATATGCTTGTGGAAAAATCTCTAGCACTTTTCAATTTTTTTTTTTAATTAGAATTTTAATTGCTTAGGTTCTCTGTGTTGAGCTGGCTATTTCACTTTAAAAGTTTTTGAGGTCAACAAGAGAGGTTTGACCCAAAATAAATATTTATTTTACACTGAGCACTCCCTCTTATCTCAAACACACACTCGTGTATAATTCACCAATTTTAAGATATCTTTAGAAGTGCCTTCTATAAAATCTAAATATTTACCTCTTTTCTATTGGTGCAGTTCTATTGACTTGGGGTAACTTGTTTCAGCTTATCTGACCAGGCTTTTTGAGTCCATGTGCCCTCTCTTTAGTACTTCTAGATAGATCAATTATAAGTGTTTCAAAGGAAGAATCATTTCAACTTGATGATCTGGTCCTCACTCAGTGTGACAATACAACTGTGGATGGAGATGTATATGTGTGCACTTAGACACAAATTAAAGAAAACTGCCCAAATATTTGTCTGTTGTCTTCTCAAGAAAACATTCTAGTTTCTTCTGGACCAAGTCAGAAGACTGGCTTCTTTAAAAATTTGGATTTTAAGTATGCATCATAAAATCAAAGCTTTTGCTTAGTGTAAGTTGACTGCTAAGTTAAAGGAGAGGGAATTAAAGACTTAAGCCCAGACAATTTCACTAATAAGGTATTAGCTAAGCTCCCCCCAAACCCTCATGAATTTTTTGCATGCAAGCTTGTAAATTTTCGAAATGTGACATTGTAATGCTGGATAAAAATGTATGATTTAAGGTATTTAAAATTTATTACTATGACTTAATTACTAAGGAAATGCTCTGGAGTCCATGAAGTATTGAATGCAGTCAAATAAAATAACTTTTTATTGCAAAGAATTATTTGGAATTTGAGCCTCACTTCTAGTAGAATTTGAGATATATAAAGACGTTCTGTCAGCCTAACAAAAATATAATTTCATTAATTGACTAGCATCGTATATTTGTAGAATATCTGTCTGGAAAATAGTTCTAGATGATTTGTATAAAATGAGATTTATCTTAAATTAAACCCTCATTAATCAATCATTCTCATAGAAGTATGTGCTTGGCTTTGAATATTTGCAAGGAGCAGAGTCAAATGATGTTCTCTGAAGTGTGTTAATTTTACTTAAGATGAAACATTTTACTTCTAACTTGATTCAAAAAAGACATTTTGCAGAAACCTATGATGATTTGTCAATCAATCAAAGTCCTGAAATGCGACGAAACAGATACTTTTCTGTTCTGATAGCCTGCAATAATCATGAAGAGTTCAGAAGACTGACTTAGTAGTTTGTCTTAATGTGTTAGCATGGCAGTTAAAAGAGAATTTGAGCAAGAAGTGCCCTAAAAGGAGAAAATAAAACATTTTTGTTGGATATGAAGTAGTGTCTAAAATCCATCTATTAAACAAATTTTCTAAGAGATTAGATGATTTTTTTTTGAGCTATTGTCCCATGCTTTTTTTTTTTTCCCTTCCACTGAAGACTAAGACTGTGTTAAGAGCCTTCAATGAAGCACTATCAGCAATTGGCTCTAAAACACCAGTCATTTCCATTGAGGCTGTTGCAAGGAGACCTGTAAGGAAGCTGCAGGTTTAAGAGTGTAAGTTGGTTTCCCCAACACCACCCCCTACCCCCAGTTTAACAAAAATAACTACAAATGCTTGGGTTTGGAGAACAGAAGTAAACACAGGATGAGTTACTCCAGTTCTGGCTTCCTATTTGTTTGCTTACTGGCAACTTCTTCCTCTGTTAGCAGCTATTAGAGCAACAAGGGACATCAGATCTGGGTTTTTTCCCATTTTCTGGACAGGATTTTTCCTTCCTGCTGAAGATTAATTTTTTTCTCCCCCACTCTACTGGAAAGGAATTTGTGGTCTTTGGTAGTTCTTTGCTTGTTTTGGTTTGGTGTTTTGTGGTGGGTTTGGTTGGTTTTGTTTGTTTTAGTTTTGGGTTTTTTTGCTTTGCTTCTTTGCTCAGCAGATGATGGGGAGGCTGGGGAATCCTCACAGGTTGGTTGTCAACCTGTGGTCTTCAAGCAAATGCCAGGCAATGTTCAAGATGTTAAGACCAAACTCTTTAACGTGTGTAAGTACTTTAATGTTAGGAACTACAAGAGACCAACAATGCAAGAGATCAGTAACACGAATGAGTAATGAGGCTCTTAGCTGTTTTTCTTTTAGATTTAGATCTTGTGAAGTCACAGCCCCTCAGCTGTAGTCACTGATCACAAAAAATCAGGTTTTTTGCCTGCCTGTGTGCAATTTTTTTGCATTTTTTTGTTAGGTTTAGTTTGTCATGTTTCATTTACTCTCTGTATATGAATTCTGATTCAAGTAAGAGTTTATCCAGTTGTGTGGGTTAAATTCAGACCAAGATGATGTGACATACTGTAGGAAGATGATTGATTGATTGCTTCCCTTTCACTTCCTGCTGTCTGTGCAACGAACAAATTATGCTTACAGAACAAATTCCTGAACTGAACTAATTCTGACACCAGCAGTAGACCTACAATAAATCTGAACTGACCTATTCTACATTTGGTAAAAATCTGAGATCTATCACCGACTTCTCTCTTCTTCCCTTTCATCACCCCCATGTATGCATACATATACCTACGTATATTATTCCTAATCCAGCTGGTTTTAATTCAAAGCTTGCCTTCTCATCATAATCTTGTGGATATGCGTGTTTATACATGTGCTTACTCGCTCTTAAAACTTGGAGGGGATAACAAATTGTTTATTACTATGTCCATTTATGCAGAAAAAATTATGGGGACCATTGGAGTCAGTGCCAATTCACAGCTTACTCCATACTGTTTGTAGTTGTTAGAGCTGCCCTTTTAAGAGGTTTTTAGTTTTTTGTTGTTTGTTTTTTTTTTCCCCAAGTCCAGGAAGTAGATATACATCTATAAATCTCACATCCTCCAGAGATGTAAACTGTTCACTGATTCAGTAATAGCAGGAAAGTTTGTATGCATGAACCATGAGAGGTTAAGAAAATAGGAAGTATTTTAAGAAAATAGGCTCAAAAGAAAATTATATCAATAAAATGATACAAAAATAGCCTATGCTAAGTGTTGCTTTCAGCTGATAACACAAACACTTTTTATGGCCAGGAATTCCATAACTTAGCATAGCAGATAGCTTCATACAGCAAGACATTTCTATCCTCAAAAAAAAAAAAAGTGTTTTAAGTTCACAAATGTATGCTCTTAGCAAGAGAAATTAATTAGAATACAGATGAAAAATATGAACAAATTAACTATCATGGGATCTGGAATTTCCCAAGCAAATTGCAATGATGATTCCTTAGAGTTGTATTTGAGATTGTGATGGAACAGTAAAGGTCATAATCTTAACTTGAAGTAGAAGTCAATTTTGAACCATGATACAACTTTAGTTAATATGAGTAGCTAAAAACAATACTCTAACACTGAAGGTAAAAATGAAGGAAAAAAGTATTTTAATAGAAAAGGTGGTTTTGTAAAATATTCATCTTTAGCACCCCTCTTGAAATCAGATTTCCTCAGTTCAAGGAGACGTTCCTATAACTTAACCGCGAGGTTTTTTACTCACATCAGGTCCCACATGACAAATTTCATGCCATAGGCTTGTTTGGAATTGTGCTTTCCCTTTCATCTTCTTAATGGGCAAAGTAGGGCTTTCCAAAAATCACAATAGAGAAGGCAACATACTGTTTATCCTTGGGTGAGTCAAACACCTGGATGGCACTTGTGCATTACAAACCTCCCTGTATTCAAATGGTTTAACAAGGGGATGAGGGATTGATTACATACCTCTATTTTGTCAAAAGGTATGAGCAGAAAATACCTTTTGTAGATTTGAAGAAAAGGTTATCTCAGAAACAGTTAGTAGAAGCCTGCTAAATGATATTTTTCTCTTTTAAAAGCCTTTTATTTTCTAGCTGAATCCCGGTATTACTATTGATAGGCTATTGTACAGTGCAACATGAAATACAAGCAATTTTAGACTATTTATGTCAATATGTAATACCCTGGTCAGCTCATGTTGCAGTGTAATAAAAAAGCTACCTAGATATTCAATGGAACTTATTTTAATAAATACATTGTTGAGTAACATCAATTTTACCTTATTAGTCTCATGGTGAGCTGAAACTATATTGGCAGCACCATTACCATTTATAACATGCAGCTTTCTGAAATTATTCACTTTTATCTGCATATTCTTAAACAGCTTTGGCCGGGGGGTGGGGGGGGTGGGTACTGTTCATCACTCTGAAATACTGTATTGCTGTCCTTCTCCTGGGCACTATTCAAATGTGATGTTCATAGCATGCCTTTTAAACAATTATCTCCTGATCTTAGAGACAGAAGGAGACTGTCTCATCCAAAATAAGGATCATCCAAATAAGATTTGTTTTATGGCTGTTACTCGAGAACACAGAGCTGGAGTTTTGACAGGGTAGATGCGTAAAAACTTGATGCTGAAATCCTTGTGGCTCAGTTAAACCATTTGCAGTGCTGTCATTGCCCAGGTCAGCCCAGCTTCCAAAGTGAGCTTTTTCCACAACAACAGAGGCTCTGGCAAGGGTGTCCTTGCCATTTAGAGTGGTGTGAGGTTGTTGACCTCAGGTGTCCTCTGGGGTGCTAACAAGGTGTCTTGTTGAGAAAGGTACCAGTCATGTCATTACTAGCAAGCCTGGCAAAGAAAATGACTGTGCTTTAATTTTATGATACAGGTTTAATTCACAACAAATATAAAAAGCTCAGGGGAATTCTTTTTGCATGATTGGTGCAGTTTTCCCCTTATTTCTCTTCTCCTTATGCAGCACCAGAGAATGAGAAGGGTTATGTAATAATGGCAAGTGGGCTGTTATCTCCTTAGTAGCCTTTGTCTTTTTTCAGAAGCCTACCACAGCAGTGACAGGCAGGATGGCTTTGTTGGCTTTCTGTCTACCAGAAATCAGTTGCTCCAGCGTGTCCAAATGGTCTCTTCATGAAATCTGTGCTCAAGAGCAAAAAAAGACCAAGTTATTTGTGACTCTACAGAAGCTGTTAAGCATGGTGATACTGCTGCAGCAGGACTCCTGGCTTCACAAAACAAAACTACTGACAGAAACATTCAAAAGTAAGCAGTAATTTACTCCTTACCAGGAAAAAAGTAACGGTTGGAATGCAACAGTGTTGTTGGATTTCAAGATGTTGGTAAAAATTTCCAGGCTTAGCACCAGTGAGAGAGATCTGTGCCCCTTAAATACCAACACTTTGGTCCTGTGTTCTCTGGATAACAAAGATGCATGTGGTAGCAACTGTGCTCTGTAGGTGACTGAGGGTGGGGGAAACAGTGATGATATTCTGGTGCAAAAATTAGAAGTGAACTGAAATTACAAGTATCCAGTGTGGGGGACTTGACTTTTTTCCTGTTGAACAAGCAACTCCCCATCCAGAAGACAGAGTCTGCTTCTCCCGAAGTCACAGTAGTACCAGTGAATTTACTGGCATGAAAACCGAGAAAGAAAAGCCCAAGCAAAGTACAGATAGCCTTGTGTAAATCTGAGTTTATAATGAGGTGAATGACAGATCTTTGCCACAGTGTTGATGAATTTGTTTGCTTTGTAATCAATCTAAACATCAGAATTTCCCCCCATAATTTTATTGTGAAACTTTAACCCACAAAAAAGCAAAATTATTCCAAGTGAAGTGCTTTACTAATAGATATTGTTTAAGATGTCTGCAAGCACTTCTTCCTGCTATTCAGACCATCACATAAGATCAGCTATATTCAATTATATGGTCTGATTTTGGCATGAAATACAGGGGATTTTTAAAAAGTCCCCTCTATTTTCCCTTGAGATTTAAAAGGACCAGAGTCTTTCTACATAAAAGTAATACAAAAAAAAAAATTCCTGGGTTTAGATATCTAGGCATTCTAAATCTGCAATGAAGATTTGATCACTGGGCTAGAGACTGAAGCAGATGTGACAAGTCTTAGCTCTTTTCAAGTGTCACAGACCAAACAGTTGGCATGGTAGACAGTGTATATTCAAAATCTGGAACAGCACATCACACAAACCATAGCTGCATAACTGTGAATAAATAATATTAATGTGGTTTTCAATGTCTTCATGTAAAGCAAGTTGATACTGTGCTGAGACTGTGATTAAGACAGATATTTGTAAATAATCAGTAGAATAGAAATGCATTTGAACATGGTGTTGCTGCTTTCATCTAATAGGACAGGTCAAAAAGTGCTGATAATGGCCACAGTGAAGATTGCATCCATGAACTTGTATCAAACTCTTTCAAGTAGCTATTTTTGCTTATATTTTGCTTTGATCTGGCAAGCATTAGATCAGGACCTGTGACTTCAACTCTGATTTTGTTTTTTCTCCCACCCTGAACTTTTTTCCCTTCTTAGAAGGCTTGAAGGGTCATATTTCTTGGCCCATTTTATTACTTCTGGTATTAGAACAGTTATTCAGTTATCTGTGTTGTAAATCTCTAGATGTGCTCTATACAATTTGCCTCTCACTTACCTTGGAAGCATAAGAAAAAAAAGTTGAAAAAAATTTTTCCTAAAGAGAATCTCTTCAAGGTTGTGTTCAGTCAGTGAAAACAGGATAATATAATATACATTATGTGGGTTGGGAGAATTAATCAAATCTCTGGCAGAAGCAGCAAGAAATGAGGAGGTAGAAGAAATGGCATGAGGTCCAGGATGGGAATGGCTTTTAAAATGAGAGTGAAACTTTGGCATCAGTGCCTGCTCTTGTGCTCCTGGGTTATGCAAAGCCATTATATTTATACATGAACGAAAAGGATGAGCCAGTGGAGTGGCAACACAGAAATTAGGACCTCACCAGAGAGTTGCACCTAGATCTCACCTAGTTGCACCTAGATCTCGCCTCACCCTGCCTACGCCTAGATCTTGTCTGCAGCAGGAGCACCAGCCTGTATTAAATCTGTAGCAGCAGCAGTCACCACATTAGGAAGAAGCCACTCCCTAATTCTGGGACACGCTGTAACAGTTCATGTCCTACATGAGGTGGAAGTGCTGTTGGAACAGTGTGCAGCACAAACATGAAGCAGACTTTGGGGGTCAGGCTGAGGGAAGAATCCAGAAGTGTGATGTTATTTGTGCCAAAACCAACATAACTATCAGTGTCTCCCCTCTGTAGGGGAGGAAGTTAAGAGGAGACAAAAGTTAGTGTGTTCCCTTTGACATTGATAAAAAGCTCTATAAGGAATTACCTATGGAAAATTGCAGTATAGCTGCATTATTGATGGTTCTTTGATCTATGATGAATTTTTATAGCATACTGTTGACCCGCACCACGCTATTTCTTGTTGTAGCCAAAATTTGATGGCTAGGCTATCTGAAAAAGCCTCACCCTCAACACCCTCAATTATTCCTTTTTTTTTTTTTTTTTTTTTTCTGTGCTGAACTTGTTGTCTGTTAGGTTTTTTCTTAAAATCATGTTTTCTCCATGGGAGTTCTGTATTGGTTAGTTCTAGTCGTTTGAGTCAGATAATAAATGAGTGATTAACACCAGAGGAATACAAGTTGGATTTAGAATAGAGCTAGGGAGCTTGGCAGCAGGACTACTATTTTTTTTAGTAGATGGTGGAGGGAATTAAATGCTTTAAAAGTTGTGTGTTATTCTCTTTCCTACTATTTCTGTAGTGTAGCACTTTTTTTTTCCCCCTTCAGCCTCTCAGGTAGTGCTAGCTTGGGCCTCAATGGAAAAGCAAAGGAGGGAGAAGGACAATCTAAATTTCTTTGCCCCCCCTTAGCATTTCTGACTGCAGAGGAAAAAGAATTGAACCTGCCTGTAACCTGTGGACTAAGGTCACGTTTAGGCCCTTATCCCCTTTTAAAAGCAAAGTCTGTATCACCTTCCTTTGCATCTGTCTTCAAATGTGCATAAAGGCTGAAAATGGAGGACGAATTACATATTTCCTAAGAAATAATGCAAGAGGAATGTGTTTGATTTTACAGCCCAAATAACTAAGGATAAACAGTTGCCTGAATAAGAAATGCAAAAATTGTAGAATTTGGAGTTTTGAACAATCTTCAATAAGAGTTTTGGATGGATGAAACAAATTCTAAGCAGAAAATGAATTCTGTTTCTATTGTTAAAAATGCTTTTTGCAGCATCTTTTTATAGTTCATGGAAGTTATTTGCAGTGTGATATCCAGAAGTAGTCCTGGTTTGCGTGTGTGAATCGAGAGAGAAATACACACATGACTTGAGTTAATTTGAGTTATTAGGCCAGCTTTTAGGCTGAGAAATGTAGCAGATGCTTACTCTTAATGGCTCGAACACAGAAGCGAGTGGCTGGTGCATGGATAAGTGGAGTACACTTCGATAAACTAACAGCAGAACATTAAGGCTCTCCATTTCCCTCTTTAGTGGAAGGAAAGTGCTGTTCTATTTTGTAATGTAAATAAGCTTGAAATAATATCCCTGTCTTGTTTTCATGAGTGCAAATAGTCTCAAATGTTCTTTCAGTACTACTAAGAACCACATAATTTTTTTCATCATGATAATTAGGGTACTCCTTTTGATGTCTACAATTTTTTTTTTATTTTCTGAAGTAGTATTTAACTCCCTTTTTTCCTCTAAGAAAATATTTTAGCATGGCTCTCAAAAAGGGCAGTTTATACAACATATCCTCCATGTGCTGTTACCGCATTCGTCATTGGTGTTAAGTAGATTTAAAATAACCCGCTAACATAAATTTCTCTTTTTCCATCTTGACCTGCATTTTGCATGTAGATAGAATAATTCCAGGAAGTGTAAGTATAATTACATTAGTGGCAAACTGTGGTTTGGTCTCCCCTCTCAGGTTGTATTGCTCTCAAATGCTTCTTTTTACAGTAGAGTGGTCCTTTTTAGAGGAACGCATTCTACCTTTCTCATTACTCATTCTGCCACTGAAGAACAAACCAGGATTTTGTATCACTCTAAGACAAGCATTAAACAAAACCTTGGCTTTTTTTTTTTTTTTTTAAATCTGCCTTTTTAAAAAGCAGTACCTCAATCAGTGTTGGGAGGGCCGAAAGAAGCTAAATGCGCATGCCAGTCCGAAGAGCTCTTTAAAGACCATTGTTTCAAGGGTTAGCTAATTTGAGAACCCCAAGTATAAAAGTACAAATGCAGATGTGTGGTCCTTGACTGTAACTATCTTTCCAACAGTGATGAAAGATGAAAGTGTTGAGAATGGGTGCTGAAATGTTCTGCACCAAGTCCTTAAGTATCCTCAAAAACCTAAATACAAAATCAGATTGTTGATTTCAGTATCCTTATTGGCTTACCTCAGACTATGTTTTAAAATGCTTGTTGGGAATCGTAGAAGGCATATTTTCCACGAGTTCTCAGGAGCAAACATTAAAGATGAAAATTGGTTCATGTTTACTTTGCATACAGGTGTGGTGAAAAGGGAAGCAACAGTCTCAGTCCTCGTGTGAAAATATCTTTCTTACTTTATTTGCGTTTTACTCTTGTAAATGCATATTTCTTGTAATAAAGGCATCTCCCTGTGCCTTGAAAAAGGTGATCATTCCTCTAAAGTTGGCTCAATTCTATTCTATCACTTTCTAGATTTGACTAACTGCCAGGATATTTTCCTGTTTTTCTCCATTCCCCCAGCTGGGATCTGTTATATGTATGTTATAAAGGAAAACAGAAAAGTTGCTAGTATTTTCTCCATCTGGATATTTAAATTAACCAACCTGTGCTGGGGAAAACAATACTTTTGCTTTTGAGAGTTAGAAAGAAATGAAATTCAAACTTTACATCTGATAACAGAAGTCTGGGACACTATTCATCATATTTGTCCTCAGGAAGAGAGCAGTCCAACACGACAGTTTGCAAGGAGACTAATAAATTGCATGAAAATGCAGCCCCAGGTAGGAATGGATGGGTAGGAGCTCATCTGCCATGCCTTTCCCTTTGCTGTTCTTGTTAGTAAGCAGCTTTATTTTCTGTGGCTCTTCTGGGAAGAGTGCAGAATTATCAATAATACTGTTAACATAATTCCCAAAGGGACTGGGGACTGGAGGGACAGAACTGCTCATCCATTGATTTATTGCTATGCCTTGTGTTCAGCTAGAGTACAGATCTTTAGGATCTGTAAATTTTGAAGATTTAGTTCCGATCTGCATTTAAACCACAATCCTTTATATTCATCAATTGCTTCATAAAATGCTTTAAACTGTGACTCTTTTGATCTATTTATTCTAAAATTTCCAACAGTCTTTTTAGAAGACAATGCACTGTTGCCTGCAGTTTTTAAAAAATAAGTGCTTCCCAGAAGGCTGCACCCCAAACACATTTTCCAGACTTCCTCTAGAAATGAGGACAGAATAGATTAAAACCTATTCAATCACCAAGGTTGCCACAGACTATGATGTTAGAAGTGAAGGCCCCATTTTTTTCCCCAGTTCTTAATGCATTATATGAACATGCACATTTGGGTACTTGTGTATGTAAATATTTATCTTTATGCACGCCTCTCTGTGTGCTGTATCTCCATGGCCTTTCTGCTGGAAAAGTTTGATTCTTGACAAAATATGTGAAAAGATTCATTACTTGCTTTCCAAAGATTACTGTGGTTTGACCTTGCCCTATCAGTTCTTAGACAGATTTGACTTCAATGCTCAGAAAATAAAGACCCTGCCAAAACCATAGTCTAAAATGTAACTGACAGCTGTCTTCTTTCCAAATCTTGCCTATGAAAGAACCCTTGAGAAAAAAAACAAACAAATTTAAACCTAAAATCCAAGAGAAATTTACTTATCTTGGCAGAAACTTGGAGATTATTAATAAACTGTAAAGTGAAGAGATTGACTGTACTTGACAGGGACACCAGGAATAGTGATTTCTCTTGAAGAGCATTACTAACAAATGGGAATATTGGTTTGAAAAATTTCCTTGTATTTTTTACATACAAGATGCTAATGAGTAACTTTATTATCTCAACTGACTTTGGAGTTCTGGTGTCTCTGCAATGAGCTGTTCTTCTGGGAGAGGAAAGCTAGTTTTGTTTGTTTAGTGTGTCTAGTTGATTTTGAATGTCAATATTTTAAAGGGTTTTTGTGGTCAGATGGTATAGTTAAAAGCTACATAATTTTTTGTGCATGTGTGGTTTTGGTTTTCTGATTTAATTTCATTAGGGAAGGTTTTTTTGTTGTTCACTGGTTCAAAGTCCCTATACCATCTTAGGTAAGTCTAAGCGCAAGTCTCAGGTGTGTCTACCAAACCTCCCAAAGTTTGCTTTGCAAAAAGAAAAAATAGCTTGAAATTGCCTTTCCCACTTCTAACATTCTCTCACTTACATAAGAGGAATTAATTTTTTACTTATGTGGGCACTTTCAATTTCCTCCAGCGTCCTTCCCTGTCCAGAACCAGGACTTACTATGTAGATAAGAGCGAGAAAAATCCTCAGAGAAGTCAGGGAAACTAACTTTGTGACATCACTGAGTATAACTGCAGAAACTTGAACTTGTTTATTGCCATGCTTCTTTCTTCCCCCTAATTTTGACAGAAATTTACTTTTACCCAATAATTAAATTATTTCTGTTTATCTGATACTTTATACTTAAGCTGATTTTTGAAATGATATCTAGGGCATGGCTATTCTGCCTGGACGTAGTTTAGCACCAGCTATGCTGCTTTTAGCTCTGAGAAGCAGTGTGGGTGCCAGGGGAGTGATTCCAGGTCATGAGTTGATTATTCTATGATATGATGGAAATAGATCCAGAGTATGATGTGGAAATGACAGCTGAATAACTGGAATTTAAAAATTAGTCCCTGTTGCAGCACATATGGTGGTGGGGGCCTTTTTGAAATCAGGAGTACAGTAACTAAAATGCTTGTCTCTCCCAGTGCTCTCCCAGTGATTAAGTGTGCATTTGTCAGTCAGTGAGCTATATGCTGTTTGAAAGTAGGATTGGAGTTCTTACTTTTATAGTTGCTTTGTGAGAAGATTATCTAGGGTTCAAGTAACAAACTTTGGAATCGAAGAAGCTTGGTAGAAACACTGATCTCTAAAAGTTTAGATAAGCTCTCTACCAGCACTTGGAAGCAAGAGTGAGTACCTTTTAAAACACACCACATACTTCAAGCCCATTAAAACTTCAGGTAAAAACATTAATAAATCCCAAATTTCAACCCTAAATGTTTCCAAACAGCTTCAGCCGAACTCTTGTAATGCTGTCATATTTTTTTTATCTCAATTTTCCACAAACACATGGAAGACTGCTTCTCTTCATGCCTAAAAGAGCTCCAGCTTTGATAGGATTGGGTAGTCTAGCTCATGCTTAAAAAGAGTCGCTACCCAGAAAAGGGTTATTTTCTCCCCTTGCCACTTTCTGCCTCATGGATCTTGACACAGTCACTACTAGAGGATACAGGTCATTTAAAAGGGAAATAGGGATATCTGCTTTCTCTGCTCACACAGTTGCCATGCCTAATATCTTTGTACATGACTATGAGAAATTCAGTTTATTTTTATTCTCTACCTGAGATCATTTGCATGCCCCTGTTGGGTTGATTGTAGCAATTTTTATGTAAGACATTTTCTATAATTTCTTTAATATTAAGAGAAAAGGGAAAAACTATGAATAGATAAAAGGGATATTAAGATATTATGATCTTTTGCACATCACTGGAGAATTCTATATTTCATTTACTACTCCAAAGTTAATTCAAAAATTTTCCTCAAAAAGCCACTTAACTTTAAACTCCTCTTGCACAAGTTTGAGTTTGTTTTTCTATATTCCTCTAGTAATAAAGCTCTTGATCACAAAACACATAATGTGAACTCTTCTTTCACACAGAGAAGATTATAAAAGATTTATTATCACCACCACTCCCACCTTTTTCTCCCCCCAACCCTGCACTTTTTAATGAGCTTTTAGACCCACCATGCAACTTATGGTCTTGCTCTGTTTTATAATTATGACTTATAGATTTTCTCTTGATGCTTTTATCTCAGTGTTGCTGGCAAATTTCTGACTTGCATCTTTTCGTCCAGCTTGAAATTAATGAGTAGTTGCAGAGGAAAAAAATCCATTTCCCTTGTGCTGAAGCAGACTACCCATCTCGGGAAGAAATCTTCTGAGGAAGCAGAGGACCTCTTTCCATCTTGTTTGTCTGAAGAGGAATGCCACACATATTCAAGTAAAGAGTAGTTCTTTCATTTCTTTACAAGCATCAAATACTATTACCACCAGAGTGATGTCTTTAGGATTGTAGGGCTTGGGTTTAGGTTTTTTGTTTGGTAGGCTTGTTGGTTGGTTCAACAGGACTTGGATGGCTGTTCTAGTGGCTTTTGCAGTCCTACGTCTCCCAAGAAGAAGCCTTAGCTGAGTGAGGTTCAACAGCAATGCCCAGGAGATTAGGGGACACCATGGGTCTGGCGGCAGGTGAAGGCTTAGCTGAGTGGTCACCCGGTCTCCTCTGCACATCAAATGCCATCCCCAGCCTGAAGTGAGAGTGAGTCACGTCTCCCCAGGCTGTGCTTACTGGGATAGAAAACACAAAATAAGAGTGTAAGCAGTTTAAGGTGAAAGGGCAGTTTGCATCTTATGTGTAAGCAGAAGAATGCTGAACAGCAACATTTTTCCAAATACAGGAATTTTACCAGTGTTGCTTTCTGCAAATACTGAGAACCAGCCCAGAGAGGTTTGCTTGGGTTGAGAAGGGTCAGGAATAAAACTGAAGGCTGTGACAAGGTCATTAGCTATTTAAAATTTAAGAAAAGGGATAAGTGATCCATCTGACAAAGTGTAAGAGAGTAGTAGGATTTTTAAGGTGATTCAGGTTTAATGGAAGATCTGAGCTGAGGCATTTTGGTAGCGAGAGACACTGTTTTACGGCTTGTGCAGTTTGAGTAGGTGTCTGTGGAAATTTGGCAATCTGTGGAATTGGTTGTGACTAAGCTTCTTTGCTTCTTAGCTGTCCCTAACGCACCAAATTTGATTCTACACATCTTTTAAAGGCTATCATTAGGCAGGAGAGTTGCTTGCATTTCAGACCCTGATCCTCTTCTCACAAACGTTGCCCCTGCAGCCCACTCTCCACATGCCAAGAAACATCACTGCCACAAAAAAAACAATTCAGTCATTTTTGGTTTTCCTTTGTGATTGATTACCTGATAATGACCTTTTCTTGCAGGAGCCATCACCAAGGGAGTGAAGGAGAAGGGCAGATCAGAGGCAGTGCTTAACTAGCAGATACTGCTGGAAATTCAGGGGGGTTTTGGGGAAAGCTTCAGGTTAGTTGTAGGGTGACTGATGCACACGTAGCCATGATCATATAGGAATGTGCTAATATTTAAACATATACATTTTGGAGGAATCTGCTTTGGATAGCACTAATACTGATGTTTCTACAGTAGCAATTGACATTTTCCTAAAAAGAAGATCAAAACCAGAGATGAACTGGAGAGAAAACATATTCAAATATTATATTATTGTCATCTCTCTGCACCTCTATACTGAGATGAGTTAAAGTAGTAGAAAGAAAAATCAACAATAAAAGTTGAGCCTGGCAAAGCTGAAATGAGAGATGTATTTTTGAAAGAGCAGTATTAAGCATTTCTTTAGTCCTTGCTTCTTTGATGAGTCTCTGGGAAAGCAGGATCTTAGTTATTTTAATGGTCTGAGGATGTGGGGCAGGAGAAAGGGCATCTTAGTCCAGTAGCTTTTAGGCATCACCTTTCACTTGAAAGGGTGTAAATACAAGATATTTTTCCTATAAATATTGAGGCCTGTTCATGTCATTACTTATTCCTTTCAGTGTTTACAATAGTATTTAACAGTTGCTGTATCTGTTTAATGTTTTTATTTATGTTTGGATGGTAAACAGATTCACAAGCCAATCTTGTGGATTAGTTAATTTCTAAACACCCTTGATGAACTCTGTTTAGAATTCCATTTAACAGTACCATAATTACTCCTGTGAGCATATAGAACACCTGACAGGCTGCTGAGGCTCTGATGTAAGCCAAGGACACAGGAAGAGTTAAGAGGTTTTATTCCTCTTGGAGTATTACTATGCAGTTTTTCAGTGAGGCAATTTCTGAGCAGAAAAACAAGTTATTATGGCGGCCCGTGGTTTACTGCTGTAAAGAGGGAACATGGCATCAGCTTAAAGGAGTGCAAGGACCCTGTCTCTTGAATAGAAAAGTCAAGGAAACATAACACTGGCCTTGCTTTCTTACTATTCTGTGGCAAAACTCTGCAGCTTTCTTATTTGGAAGAGGTGGATAGCAGCACTTCACTTCTTTAGGGGTATTTTGAGAACTGCAGATAAGCAACCTGGATACAGGCTCTTTGCTTGGTAATATTTTCCTGTGAGCCTGTTCTTGTTTTGCTGGGATTCTTGGTCTGAACACATGAAGAATAAGGTTCTAATTCATCACCACCAAACTCTCTGGAAGGACAATTCATAATCAGTTGGATCATCTCTATGCCCGCTGCTCTCCTTCAAGAATTTGAGCACCATTCCTAGAGTGTCATCATCCAAAGTACAAGTGAGTGCTTTTGCTGATGCTGGTGCTAGAACCTGTGATTGCCATTCCATGTGATCTTAATGATCTTGAGACAAGTGCTGACTTTTAAAAGCATACTAAATTGTATTTTAAGCAACTGGATACTTTAAAAAGTAATATTAACTAATTCTACTTGAACCTCTACAGGTTAGATCATCTCAGTGCCTTAAAAGGGAGGTTGCTTTAAACTTTCATTTTGTGTTCTTTCAAGCATAAAGTAACTACAAAAATAGCCCTGTAAGGACTGTATAATAAGTTTGATTTCTTGTAATTAATAGCAGTTCACACATCCAAAGGAATAACCGTAGAAAAGTTACAAGGAGCTAATTTTACACCCACCCACCCCACATTGCTCCACCCCCAAGGTTTAACTCAATCAACTACCAGGTCGTTGACTTGAGGGATCTAATTTTCTTTTGTACTAATGCTAATTCAGGAAGCAGTAGGTTCTGTGAAGAGGTCTTAGTGTAAATGGCAGTCAGATCTGACAAGAGTCAGCACTTGAGTTTAGTCTTGCTTTTGGTAGTTTAGTCTTGCTGTTGGTAGTAGAATATAAAGAATCTCTATGAAATAGAATGCACCTTATTCTCTGTTACATTCAAGCCACGTAAAGGACATTTCATCATTTCCTAAAGCAGTTAAACTTTCCTAAAGTTGCTGTCAGTATGTAAGATTTTTGAAGGAGAATACAAATTTAGCAAAACACAGACCTGCCTCATCTCCTACTACATGTTTTAAAAATATTTATTAGAGCCATTGTTACAAAATAGTTGAATGTCTTGACTTAATCTACACTGTGAGACCATATCTGCAAAGCAAATGAAAACAATAAATGATTAGTGTGAAACACCTGTAGTCAATTTAAAAATGACCAGAAAATTATTAGTAGTCTCTGAAATAGTTAAAAAAATAACCTCAAATTTCTTACTTTGAATATAATTTTTAATGGAATGCATTTGAATATAATACATAATGCATTATGTTTATAATTCTTTTAGCTTTGCATTTGCCTTCTTTGCTTATAAAAGTGTCTGGAAAGGGAAAATAAGAATGGAGGGGCTTTATTGTCTGGAGAGGAAAGTGTATCACAAAGTAAAACATCACTTGCAGTCTTTACTATGAGAAGAAAGGTAGGAGGGTGTTATTTCAATAATACTGGAGAGCTCATACTCTTACAAAGCAACCCATGTTCTTATGCACGTGCTTTGCCATTAAATATTTTGTTATGAAGTTGTCAGTATTCCTTTCCATAATATGAGCAATAGAAAGCTAAAATTGAAAGTGCACTTGTAGCTTGAATTATTTTCTTTTATCTGAATTCACTTCTATCTTTGCAATGGGACTGCAACCCCACGAAGAATCTTTATTTATGCAGAAATTCTTCTTGTGCTTGTATTAATGAATAAATTTATTGTAAATTATGGAAAACTGGGTCTTCGCCTAGAAAAGAACACGTACATATGAGTTTTAAATGTTATTCTGACATGCAGGTGCAATTCCGTAATATATCCTTAATTCGTAGTATCTCAGTAGACAGTTTTGATCCAGTTCAACAGCTATCCCAAAATGGTAGGAGGTCATTTTTCTTCTAAGTATGAAAAGACTAAATTACATGAAATACTTCACTATATAAAGGTGCGGAAAAAAGATTAGTCTCTTTTATCTTTATTTGATCTTTGATTCTTTAAATTTTTAGTTGGCAACTTCATTATTAATAGACTAGCTCAGAGTTTCACACCTAATTAATGCTTGGTTAAACATTTAAAATATGATTTTTTGCTTCCTTAGAAGTCAGTTCCAATCCCCTAATTCCATCTACACTTAAAATGGTATGAAACGCCCATCTGCCTAGAAGGAGGAGTTCTTCTTTGGAGGTTAGGTCTGCACAAATAAATAAACAAATAAATAAATCTGGCTGGTTTAGCTTTGTGCACAGATCATTTCCTGACCCATTTCATTGGGTAGGCACAGCAGTATGAATGTCAGTATTACTGCTCAGAGGCAGAGCAGGGCTGCCTCTTCAGGAGACAGTTTCATGGGCAGCACATCTCAGGAAGGTGTGGGAATTTTACTTGAACTGTCGCTAATCAACGCAAATTTCTCATCGCTGGTTTTGGTGTTGCTGAGCAGGACAGAAACTTAGACAAAGCACTTGAGTGAAAACCAGTTCTCCCCCTTCCCATGCTCATATTTGTGCTACACAGAGTTTAGAACTGGGATATTTTTTGACTCACACATGTGCATGTCATTCTGCCCCGAGTTCCACATTAAGCGGCTCAATCAGCTGAGCAGAAGAATGGGAGGGTATTACTGAACTGCAACCCTTTTTAAAATATTTTTTTCCCCTTGGATTTTTCATAGGGATTGCAAAAGACATATTCTTGACACCCAGACATTTCACATCCTGATTTCAAGCCTGCACTTCAAAGCACAGAAGCTTTCCAGCATAGTGTAAAGCGCTGTATTTTTGTCCCCTAAAAGTAGGCTGAACTATTTAAAATGAAACTTAAAGGAAAAAGAAATCAGCCTGAGGTAGACATGCAACATAGAATATTTCAGTCTGAGCAGCTTAAATTTGTCTGCTGTTGTTTCTGGACTAATATAGGCAACAAAGGATGCAATCTATGTATGGAAAAATTATTTAGAGGGAAACACAGATTTTTTTTTTGTAAACTCTCTATGTTCTTACATATAATGAATTCAGTGTACTGAAATGCAATTCTTACTGTGGGAAGTTTGCAGCAACATTAGGGCTAATACTGTTCTAGGAGGAACTGATACTGACCAGACCAAGTGTAATCTCAGTTCATGTTTGAATAGAATTTCAGACTTTCATTTTTTTAATGATTGCCTCTGGTTATGCAAGGGCATAATTTTCTTTTTTTTTATGTTTAAAAGGGTTATATTCACTATCAGTGGTACCGCATTTGTAACAACTACTTAATTATGTGCAATTAGAAAGATATATTAATTTCTTATGGGTATACTAAAAAATGCAAAACTATTATCAAAACTTCACCCTGTTTCTTTATATCACAAAATTTACTGAATGTAATTGAAAAAGAAGCATGGAAATGCTTTAGCCAAAGTAACAGAAGGAGATTGAGTGTTAAGTATTCTGCATCAGGCACCTAATGGGTGTACTTAACATGGTCGTACTGTACTTGTTGAAATAAGGTTATAGTTCCCACAGCAACTTTAATTAATCTTTTGTTGTGTACAGCTAACATTTCTGAACTACTGTGCTTATAATTGTTGCATCTTCGTATGAGAAAGCAAGGCAATGTTGAAGATTACTGACAATCAATATGAAATGGAGGGCTAAACTCGGGAACCAGAACTGATGTGGTCTATGCAATTATTACCACATAGAATCATAAAATCATTAAGGTTGCGAAAGACCTCCGAGATCATCCAGTCCGACCTATGACTGAGCATCGACATGTCAAATAAACCATATCACTTTCAAGTAAACTGTAACACCAGGTTCTCTGTTCAGTTGTTTCCTGAATACTCCACCACTTCCCTGGGCAGTCCATTCCATTGCTGAAACACCTTTTCAGTAATGAAATTCTTCCTTGTGTCCAACCTGCATCTCCTCTGGTACAGCTTGAGGCCATTTCCTCTTGTCCTGCCAATGGTTGCCTGGAAAAAGTGACTGACCCCCACCTTGCTGTAAGCTCCTTTCAAGCAGCTGTAGAGAGTGATGTGTCCCCTGAGCCCTCCTTTTCTCCAGGCTGAATAAATCCAGGTTCCTCAGCTGGTCCTGACAAGACTTGTGCTTCAGATCCTTCACCAGCTTTGTTGCCTTTGTCTGGACTTGCTCCAGTGCCTGAATGTCTTTTTTTTTGTCATGAGGGGCCCAAAACTGGCTCAAGGACTCAAGGTACAGCCTCACCAGTGCCAGAGGAGTAATCACTTCCTAGTTGTCCTGGCCACACTTTTTGTGATATGAGCCAGGGTGCCACTGGCCCTCTTGGCCACCTGGACACTCTGGCAGCTCATGTTCACCTGGCTGTCAACCAACATTGATTGCTCTTGAAGTCACATGAACCGATGATAATCTCCCCTTTTTCCTCCCATTACTTCCGTTTACATTATGTTAATTTTAATCAAAGTATTAGCATGAACTACCCTGTTTTTAGAATTGTTTGGAACCTATGGAATTATTGACTAAAATTATTTCAAGAAAATGTTAAGCAAAGAAGCAATTAGAATCTTTATCCTAATGTGCTTGTTTTCCCTAGAGCTGGTTCCAGTTTCATAAAAGACACTTTGATTTTTCTTGTTTCTTGACAATTTCGACTTGATACCTAGTTAAAAGCAAAGAAGCTCATTAAATATATCTCCAGACCTCATTGCTCTAAACAAAAAACTTAAAACTTTGAACCTTGAAAACTCTTTAAAGTGTAGCTATGTGGACACAGTAGTAGTACCTGTATGTTAATATAGAAATATATCCAGACATGTAATGAAAACTGTGTGTAAGTATATTTTTTAATATTTGAACTTTTATGGTACCTCAGAGTGATTAACAACCACTGGAAAGTATGTAGCAGGTGTAGAAAAGAAGAAGTTAAAGTGGGGACTAATACTCTCCTTGGGTCCTACTTCTTTGGTAATAGGCAATTCTGTTTTCACTGGCTTGTTCATCATTTACTTCCTAACACCTTAATTGTTTAATTTGAAATAATTGTTCTTTTAAAGATTCTCTTAAATACCATTCTGTGCACCAGGTTTCTGAAAACATGTTTAAAAAAAGTAATCTTCAGTGTGTAAGGCTTTGACTGCCTTTTTCACTTGGTCTTTCTTGGCTTTCCATAAACCTTGCTGTTGGCCCTTGAAACGTTTAAAAATTTTTAAACACCTAGAAGGGGAGGTATTGAAAATGTGTTAATTCCTGTCCAGTCTTAGGGAAGGTGCAATATTTAATATTCCTAGTAGGCCTTACTTATAATATTTTGTTTGGAATTAGAGGAAAAGAATTCTCAAGTTCTTTCCCCATCCTCATTAAATGTTCATTTTACAGCAATACTCTATATTTTCAAGTGTCCAACTGATGGGAGTATTAGAGAGTTGGCCAATACTCAACATATGACTTGTGGTTTATTAGTGTTCCTGAGATCACAAAGGGATAAGCTGCCCTGCTGAAGTGCTCTTTCTAATGAAAAAAGGAGCAGAAACATATCCAGGGTAGAAAAACGTACCTTTTTTCCTGTTGTCAAAACAACAGGAAACTGTCTGAGTAGGTGGATTTCTCCTGTTGGTGCTGCTGAGGTAGCAGTACCTTTATCAGATCTTCACAGTAAGGCAAGCTGCAGTTATTGCAATGTAGATTGCTTTGGAAAGCTGCTAACTTTAACAGCTTATTTTTAGAGATAACACGAGATGTTTCCTGTTCATTAAACTGCGGAAGAGTTACTAAAGTTAATAGTTGTACTTACCTCTGCTGAAGTCATTATATAAATTCAGTGACAGGGATGCAATTTACTGATTATGACAAACTGATATTGTCCTAGGATATGTTAAAAACTGTTCTTACTGTAAAAACTGCACTAAATCTGTAAGAAGCAATTTCCCATTGCCTACTGCAATAACAATACTTGCAAATTGGTTTTATTGTAATGTAACTGTGTGTGTTATTTAAAGAGGTAAATAGCTACTGGTAAGGTAAGGAAAATCTAAGCCGCAGAGCTGAGCAAAATGCAATTGGCTCGAGGTTAAGAGACTAGGGGTTTCTGTTATAAATAATAATAGAGCAAATACAACAAAATTAAGTTTTGTTCTCTACTGCTATTAGTCTGAAGATAGGTAAAGATCAGGGGATTAGCATATTCTTACAGTGTCTGGCTTTGGGCCTTAAAAGATTATTCTTCAGATGACATTAACTGGAGCAAAAGCTGAGCCCTCATCAGCAGGGGCTGTGCAGGAATGAAGTAAATCAGGAGTTGGTTCACTGCTGTTGTGAACCTCCTGAATCAGGAGAGAAATTCAGTCCTTAAAGACCTTGTGCTTTGGTGACACCTAAACAGTGCTTTGATTCTGTTTGTATTCTTTTCTGTCCCTGTCCACCAACTTTTCAAACCTACCTGGTCACCAGCTGTCCATCTTGGTAATCTATTCAACATCAGCCTGTGCACACTCTCTACCTCTTGGCTTGGAAAGTACGGAGTGACTTTGTAACTCCATGATAGCAGGATGTGACTGTGGAAAACTGGGGAGAGTGGCTTCTCAGGAGGACTGCCTGGTGGAACGTTTGGGTGTTAGCAGCTGAGATTTGAGTATTCATTTAAGATCAGAGCATTTGCCCTGCAGTCAGCCTGTGCCTTGACAGAGTGTGCAGAGGGCTTGTTGCTGCCTTTCCTGCCAGTAACAGTTGCTGGCTTTACTGTGGTGATGGAGAGGGGAACCAGATTTACGTCTCCATGTCTTTTTTTAGATGCCATGCTTATATCTGAATTTTAGAAGTAGGAAATCATGTTCCCTCCCTCCCTCTGAGTTTTCTTGTTTTCCAGCTAAATCTGAATGTGTGCTACAGTTGCATGCACCTACTTTTCCTCTGTCTTTGATCCTTTTATATTTGCTCCATTAAAGTTATCTTTAGATTTGTTTGTTTGTCTCTGACTCAGACATCAGTCAGCAGCATTGCCTTTGATGGCTGGATCAGTCTGACATTTGTGAAAATACAGTAATTTTTCCACAGGGAGGCACCAGTCTTCTGGTTTGCTTTTCTACATTATATGGCCTCTCTGCTGGGTGTTGTTACAGAGGACAGGCAGCAATCTCTGGCTGCAGCACTGGTTACTGGCCTTATGAAAAAACAAAACCCTCATTTTAGAAACTCTGGACTTGTTGAAAAGAGGCATGAAAATTTCATACATGATTTTTTTTCTTCTTCCTCTGATATTCTAGAAGGTCAAAGTCTTACTATGTTAGCAGCTAAGATGTAGGGACTTCGAGCCAATGAGTTCCAGCCAATGAGTTACTAAAAATTAAACAAATAATTTGAATATTTTTATTCAAAATGGAGAGGAACCTGAACTGCTTTCTATTGTGCATGCATGCCAACTTGCATAGACAAAATCTGTAGATGTATCAAAAAGATATATTAAGGTTGGAAACAAAACAAGCAAAAAGCATTTCCTAGTTGGTTTTAAAAAATTTAGTTGTATCTCAGCAACAGTCTTTGTGTTCATGCTTCACTAAGAAAGTAAGTGCTGTATGCAATAAACTTACCTACTTGAAATCATAACGAGAGCATTAAAAGAATTGTTCTATCATGGTGTAACAATATTTCATTGCACTGCTCACTTTTAAAAAAATTATCTGCATTTTTGTGGTATGCAGATAAGTATTTTAAACAGACAAAAAAGTCTTCACTTTCTGCTATTTTAGCTCGCTCTTTATAGTCCTGGGGAAAAAAAGTGTGGGGAGGAGTAGACAGAGTGAGACAATCAGTTTTGGAGAATAAAACATCTTCTTGCTAGGTTTTAGGAACAGATAGTTTCTCATTTACAAATCTATGCTTCAGGCATAATTCAATAAAATATATAAAGCTTCTGTGGCCTTGTGAGATTTAGTAGTGCAGAAACTGGATATATTTTTATTGAACATATCTTTCAGAAAATTACTGAATAACAGCCATGAGCTTCTGTTTCCTCTTCAGAGCAGTGTTGCAGTTTTATTATAGTAACATCCAATTGCAATGCTCCATTTAAGGCTGTTGAGCCTAAATTTGCTCTATTCCCCCTATTCTGATGCTTTGTTACTAAGTCAAACTCAAGTCTGGAATTTGTGATGAAAAGGGATTTTAAAAAGATCGCTGAGCATGAGCAACTGTTGATGTATTATGAAAAGGACAGATTATCCATCTTTCTTCACTCTTCTCTAATTTTAACATTGTAATTCATCCATCAATTTATATACACCTAGGGTTTATATCTTTGCACATTGGTCTATGTCATTTGCTCTTTGTTCCTGACCATTAAGGCATCATCTCAAATTTTCTTGATCTTCTTGAGTAATTTTGATGTTTAGGATTGTGGAGTTTGGTTTTGTTGTTTGGTTTGGTTTTGTTATTTGTTTTGCTTTTTTTTTTTTTTCCTGTGGAGTTTTTCTTTTTGCTGCTGTTCTTGGTTTGGGTTGGTATTTTTGTTTGTTTTGTTTTGGGCTTTTTTGCTATCCTTGCTCAATTACCAGTGAATAGGTAGTAAGATGTATTGAGAGACAGGAGGTGAGTAAGACTAAACATTTCTATGTTTCTGAAGACCATTCCTTAGGGATCTGATGTTGGAATTGCAGGGAACAGGACTGGAATTGCTTCTGCTGTCATTTCTTTTAAGAGATGGGAAGTGTTTGCTCCTGGAAATTCTTGACACTCAAATTAACATCATTACACCAGTTTTTTTTTTTAATCAGCTATGTTCTGAAGAACATATCCAAAGTATGTTGTTTGGCAGTTCTGTTTTTTGGGGTGTTTTTTGTTGTGGTTTTTTTTTTCCCTCTGTAAAATCCTCTTTGATTTTTTTCATTATGACACACAGCAAGTTTGTCATGTGTTATAAAAAAGCTGCAAAACACTTTTAGAAAACACCAGTATTCCTTTGGGTATATTTTTATCTTGGGGGAAAAAAGGCATAGTAAGAACATTCATAACAAGACCACTTATAAGAAAATTATACTCCTGGAATACATTTGCAAAGAAAAAAAAAAAAGAGAGATATTTTTTCTAAGTTTAGTATTAGCACACAGGAATTTCTGACCTGGAGTAGACAAAGAAACACAAGATAAGGATGTGCCATATTATTGTAGTTTTAACACAGAATATTTTTTTTTACATTTTCTAGTTCAAAAGTGTTCTGGTTTTTGATTCATAGCAAATTCTTTTTCTTAAGACACATCCTGTACCAATATTAGTGCTAAAATTTTATTTTTAAATTACATCTTTTTCAGGTATTATTTTGTTAATTTTTTACACATTTAGTGGACATGAGTAAGTCATTTTAAGGCAAGATTTTTAACTGTTGGTCCATATCACATGGTTTATTAAAAGACAACATTGTTATTGCTGTTTCTCAAAATCTCCATGCACTGTGTCATGCTTTTGTCAGTGCAAGCTGACATTTTGATGCTACATGTTAAGTCTTAGTCTCTTTCTGGGAAGAACACTAAGATACAAGAAATACAGTCTGACAGTGAAAATGAACGGTTTTGTAGAGATACCTCACAAAGCTGTGAAGAAAACCTATCATAGACTTGGCTAGTCTAATGGCGGAGCTATTAGAAAATAACTGGTCTAAATCATGTACATTGGCCAGTTAGGCTGTCCAGAGCATACCACGGAAATCCAAACGAATATGGCTATGATCTCTGCTGGAAACAAAATCCTTCAACCAGTTCTCTTGTCCAGCTGGAGAGGAATTTGTAATTTTCCCACATAAGTAGGCACACATGTTGATTTTGGAAATCTGCCTCCCATTAGCAGGTGTTTAATATTCCAAGTGTATTTGCTCAGGTATCCATGGGCAGGAAAGCTCCACTGTTACTCTCTAAGAAAGGAAGTTTTCATCCATAGCTTAGTAATAGAAAGTGAACTGAATTATGAATACATGCTGAAAAGGAAGTCTTGAAACTATCTGTGTCTTGTGAAGATTCTAAACATGACTTATGTGGCTGAGGGAGCTGAGTTTATTTAGTCTTGAGGAGGATTGGGGTGGGGGGGGGGGGAACTTCCTCATTCTCTATAACTCCCTGAAAGGAGGATGTAGTGATGTGGGGATTGTCTTTGCTGGGCCTGTACTGACAGAAGCAGAGGAATTCTCTTTAAACTGAGACAGGGGAGATTGAGATTAGATATTAAAAAACCTTTTCACTGTTAGGCAGGCTTTAAAATAGGTTGCCTGGGGAGGTGGTGGAGTCACTATCCCTGGAGGTGTTTGAGGTGTGCCTGGATCTGGCACTGGGTGATGTGGTTTAGGGGTTACAGTGGTAATGCTGGGTGGATTGTTGGACTGGATAGTCTTGTAGTTCTCTTCCAGCCTTGATGATCCTATGACTTTGATTCTATTCCCTAGTCTTTTTAATTTAAAAAAAAATAAAATTGTGCCTTCTCCTAGGACAAAAGAAATCACAGCCAACTGTAGAGCTGATCCCTGGTGATGTAATGTGAGAGCTACTCTGATCTAGGCAGACCACTGGTGGAACAAAAGGAGAGAACAAGGAGGCTGTGGCTTAGTATTACATAGCTTTTGCTACCCTGCCTCTCCCCAGGGCAGCGTACTGTGTTATATCAAAGGTATTTTCATTTACAGTGCTAGATACTAGATTTACAGTACCAGGTAATCTGGTGGGGCATAGGTACGTGTGCTCTTCATCCATATTCCAGCAGAGGAATAATGCAAACTGTGTTAAGGAATATAGTCTGTGGTCTATGAACCATGCTTCAGAAGCTAAAAGAAGCTATCAAGTTGCTGAAAATTGGAGAAAAAAAAAAAGGAGAAACCCAGCCAGCAGAAATACAACTTAATATTTACTGTGTCATCGCATATCACTTCACTATTACAGCTTAAGTTTGCTGTTTAGAAGCACTCTGCACCACTGTGCAAAATACTTCTGAGAAGAGGAAAGGGGAGAACATAACCTTAAAGTTACATAATTTGAAGGACCAAATCAGTAATTGATGGGCACTGCATTTGCATTAATACTTCAGTGTAAAATAGTTACAATTCATCCTTTCCATGTGCTAATCATTTTAAATAGCATTACTCATGAGAAAAGTCTCAGGACTTTTAAATAAATTAGCTGCAGATAAAATCTTTAGGTGTCGGTGACTTGTTTCATGATGTCTTTTTCGAGTCTTCATTGGCTCGTTTAGTTGTTTTTTCTCGGTTTTACCTGGTAATACAGGTCAAACACCAAAATTATGTTTAATTATGAGTCTTCTATACCATTTCAGTAGGCACAAGGTAATTGTGGGCATAAATTAATGAAGAGAGGAGATTATTGTAACAGAGGGAAAGTTAGCAGTAAGCTAGATAAATCTAGAGAATAGGTACTTGTTCTTATTTCTATGTTGTCTTCTGCACCCACAGTTGATCCAGTCTCCTTTTGCTGATATAAGATCCTTCACATCATACCTGAAATTACACGTTAGTCATGTCAGCTGAGGTTTGTTATTAGTTTGGTTTTTGTGAAAAGTGGATAAAACATTATAGATGACTTGCCACTGTCAGGCACAGGTTTCAACAGAAGCAGCTTCATTCATCTGTTTTCATTCCTAAATCTCCTCGAGTAACTAAATTTGTAAGCTTTTCTTTAAGTAAAAGTCAACTGTGTGCGAAATCCTCTATAGTATTGACAGCTATGACTTAGAGCTAAATAAGTAAGTGTAGTATTGCGCGTCTTCTCCATTTGCTAATGTGGCAGAGATCTTCTGCAACATCCAAAGAGGTTATTATCATGCAAACAATCTTCAGCTCATCTTGAAGCAGATGGATCCTGTCTAATTTAAATCGCCTCACTTTCTGCAAATGACAGAGCCCTCGTGTTTCCACATGTTGGATTGCTCCCGAAGGAGGAAGGCAAACAGATTCTGTCGCTGCCTGTGCTGGCACTGCTTCTGTTCCCTTTTGCATGGAACATAATAGCAGATATGTTGTGCTTGGAAGTATCAGGACCCGTCCCCCACACCCCCCTTTTAAAAATGAAGTGGTGTTTAGAAGAGAGTAACAAGTTTCAAATAATAGCTGTAAACTTCAATTCACAAAGTGGAAAGTGCTGGGTTTGCTTTATTAATGCAAGGAGGTGTTGTTAGGGAAACAGAAAATATTCTAGCACATCTATACTGTTACCAGGAATTTGTGTCATTTCTGCACATGGGATAAGACATAATCTGTAGACAGAGGATTTAGGCAAGGAGGTAAGCCAGAAGTTTTTAAGAATAGGTCACGCAAACATCTGCTTGGAGTCTCCTCGATGTGCACTTCATCTTGCCTCAAAGAAAGAAGATGAACTAGGTAATCCCATTGGATGCCTTTGAACTCAGCACATCTTTGATTTTCACATCGATAGGTACTTCCCAGGAAACCGTTTCTTGTTTGAAAGAATAGCTTAATAAAACACTAAGGAAGGTGTTACCCCCCTAAATTGGAGATATGTTTGAAGGACAGACTGCTACACTGGAAAAGATTTTTGGAAGGTCTCCAGTTCTTTACTTTTGCCCATTACAGTACTGCTCTGCTAATTTAGACAAGTTGTTTTTAATGTTATTTTTCCTGAGTGCTGTGTGAACAGAAATCCAGTTATAATCTCAGTCACGTGAGTGGCTGCTACATCAAAAAGAACAGTCTGTTTCTTTACACATATCAGGTGCCAATGTCTTTTGGGACAGTCATAAAAATTATCTTCTAAAAATCAGTGGCAGTCTTGTTTGGTATAAAAGTGTTCTTTTTTGTTTAGGAAAATTACATTTTCATGAAAGCCAGTTGGAAATTGATTTTAACAGTGCTGGGAACTTTTTTTGCTTGCTTTCAATCTTCTGAAATGAATGGAGCCCTAACTCAGAGTTTTCTTGTTCCTCATGTTGTATTGAACCCTTGTTCCCTCAGGTCTGTGATTTACTCATGCAAGTTTGAAACAGAACATAGTTTTGAATCTGATACCATTTTTTTTAGGCAAGGACAAAAAGAAGTCTCTAGTTTATGAATATTTGGGAAGATACCATTTTTTATTATGTTTTATTTTGGTCATCATTTTATTACATTTTCAGTAACTCCACAGATCTGACAAAAGTCAGGAGTTCTGATATTGATTCCACTATAGCCTAATAAAGTCAGTATTTTCAGATAGTTAGCTTCAGCCTTTGTTTCCGAAGAGTAGTGCAACTGTGCTTGGAAATTCCCAGGCCCCCTGTCATCCTTGAGTTTGAGCTGGCTCATTTGGTGTGAACCTTGCAGATTTTGGGAGGATAATGGATTCTCTTCTCATTACTCTATTGAGGAATGAGGAACTGAGCTCTTTACTCAAACCTCCTTTTTTTTGTCTTGGGTTTCCTTTTTTTCTGGTTTTTTTGAGTTCTATTTTCTTTTTTTTTTTTATGGTTTTGTTTTGTGGGTTTTTGTCTGTTTTAATTTACTTCCCATTCCTGATGGAGATTGGTGGATGCTAGGTCCATTACACAGCAACTGGTCTTGAAAAGTATTGCTACACTTGTAATTGGAACAACTGATGTAGCTGAATACAAAGAAAGTGTCTGAGGAGATTTTGCCTCTGTCTGAGCTCTGCTCAAAAGAAAAACAGGGTTGAAGTTAAGTATTATTTAAGCCACCTGTATATTTTCTGCATTTCAGGCCATTTGTAAGCAGCCTGTAAAGAATGATTTCGGGAAACAGGGATTAGACTCTCCCAGCTATCTTGCAACAGTGTGCAAGGGAATGAAAATGCAAGAGAGGATGCAAAGGCCACTGTAATTGGAATATTCAGGTGTAATCTTTGTCAGTCTTCTTAGCCAGGTTTATTGATGTTTATAGGAAATTAAGGCTACATAAAGAACGGCGCAGTCAGCAAGGGAAGAGTTCATGTGAGGTGATGAAAATAAGTTGTGGTACCTGGATTTCTCCAAACTTTTCAATGGTCCAGCTTAGCAATGAAACCTGAATTTCTGCATCTGCTTAGTGCTTGCTGTTTTTAGCATCCTTTGTGGCCAATCCTTTGGAAACAAATGAGGAAGAACAAGAGATCAGTCTCTTGCTGCAGAGGTAGTGTATATTAATAGTTAAAAGCCATGCTAGCAAGTAAAAAAAGGTAGGTTCCATTTCCACATGGTCTGTGAAGGCAATGAATGTCCCTGGTAGATCAAATCATTCTATTCTCAAATGAAAACCTTCTGTGTTGTGTCATCTTGTCTGTGGCTGAAATAATTTTTTCATCTCTTGGAATTATGATTTGTATTGTGACATTCCATTCTTTCCCCTAATTTTGGTAATTTTTCAATTCTTAAGAAATAGTTTTATCACTGTGCTGAGACTCCCAAATGCATAATTTTGTCAGTGCTGTGACAAGAGATAATAAGGCCAAAGGATCAAGCCTATATTTATTTTCATTTTCTCAGATATGGTGCTGCTCTAGAATATGCTAGATTTAAACTGGTATTATTGAGGTAAGAGGTTAAATATAATCTGTATGTTGGTTTCTCCTCATGCATCTCACCATCTGCTTGCAGTTGTTTAGTTTTCCTCCTTGTACTCGGTATTCTGAGAAGCATTTAAAGATTGTGCTCCTGTCTTCCTTCATTAACATGTCAGGGAGTGCAACTGCCAGGATTAAGCAGGCCATGTGTGTGGTTCAGTGGCAGCTGTAATTAGTGAGAGGATGGACACCCCAGAGTCCTGAGGATGTGTCTTTGCACACTGTCCCTGTGGTCGCTGTCTTGTGGCTGCACAAGCTTGTAGGGACTGTGGGTTTGTCTCCACCTAGGCATGCTGGGTGCCCTTGGATAGAATCTTTTTCTAACTTGTTGCTATGAAAACTGTAGATTTTGGAGGCCTTGTTACACCTTTCATTTCCATGTGTATTTCATATAATGTTTGTACCCAAAAGCTATTAGAGCAATTGGGATAATGCTTTCTCTTTTTGGATGTTGATGGCTTGTCAATGCTTTACCTGAAGCAGATGTTATCCTCACACTGTACCTTTTTTCTAATGACAGACTGTAACATCAAAAGCTTTCTTCCCTCTCCTTTTCCATTTTATGTATTCCTAGGCTTTGTCAATTGCAGCTTTTTGGAAAGTTTGAGCTCGTTTGGTTTCGTTTGGTTTGAGCTTCTTTTTAAACTGTTTTCCTTATGCTTGAGATGTGCCAAAAGCAAGTTACCAACTCGGAAACTTTGTGGTAAAATGGCCAGAAGCCTACTGCTCTTTGCCTTATACGTGCTTTGTGACCCACTAAAGATTTCATCCTTTATTTTTATACTTCATGACAATTGTCAGTTTATATCTCTGTGAGGCACCACTGACACTTTAAGCCTGAGTCATAGCTGGAATCCCTGACTTCTCTGTGCTCTCTGGGGCTCTGTTTGAGTCATACAGTAAAGACTTTGTTCCACTAGTAACACAGCTTTAGCAACAGAGAGCATTGCTGGCCTGGAAATGGCAGGCGCCTTTTCTCCTCAAAGGAATTGGTTTTGCCCTTGGTTGCTTCATAGTAAAAGCAAAGTTTGTGTAAAACTATTTGGCTTGGCAGAAGGTTTTCTTTTTTGAAGTTAACAATTCTTTTGTTGGTTTATGAAATTCATTTGCCAGCAGAAAAAAGTTCAAGCTAACACAAAAGTGTCATCCTTTTCTTCTGAATAAGGATAAAAATAGATCTATACTAACAGATATAGTTTAAAAGCCTTTTTGTTTTTATAGCATGTAAATAAACTGCGTGGCAGATGAGCTTAGTTTTCTCAAATAAATTGTCGTCAGAGTTTCAGAGGGATACATGAATAAATTATGCCTAATTAACATCACATTTGTGTTTATTAAACATGTTGCTTAATATTAAACATCAGAACTAAGTAATTTTAAATAACCATCTGTTTTCATACATTAAATCACAGTATTATTTCTGTAACTAATGCTATTCTGTTTGTCTCCCAGGCAAGATAATAAAGCACAAAAATGAATATGTCAACATGTGAATCCATCACCAAAGACAACCAAAATGCTAATGAGTATTGGGGAAATAAGTAATTAATGAGTATTGTAAGTGATAGGATATTCAGCCTTCCAAAGGCTGAACAAACAAAAATTTCAAAATATACAACTATTGAGGTATATATTGCCCCTGCTGGTAGATAACCTCTCATGTCTGTTATGCCAAATATTTCCTACATGGCTTTTCAATGATATATAAATGACATTCATTTCCCTGACAGGTTGTAAATTATCCTGAATATAGAATCACAAAATCATTTGGGTTGGAAAAGACTTCTTTGAGATCATTGAGTCCAACCATTAACCCAGCTCTGCTAAGTCCACCACTAAACCATGTCTTGAAGTGCCACATTCACATGTCTTTTAAATATCTCCAGGGATTGTGGTCACTCCTGTGCTTGACTGTTTTAGTCATATTTATCTTGCATGCTTTCTTTCCTGTTGTTAAGTAGTTTAATTTGATTCATTTGAAAAGTTTTTGAATGGGCTAGGTTACAGTCAAGATCCTCTTTGCTCTAAAAAACCAATGGACAGTCTCTGGGAGAAGAAAATGCATTGGCACTAGAGGACTACACTGAAAAGAGCTCATTCCCTGCATGTTCTTGCTTCATTTCTCTTCCTAATTTCACTTTTCAATACTACCACTGTTAAGCAGCGTGTCAAGGAAACCTTTAATGTATATAAGTAATCTATTTGCTTTTTCAAGATGAAAAACACCTTTACATCTTAAGTATAATCTAATTGATGTTAATGTGTACAATGCAGTTCAGTACCATTTCTAAAGCTGTATTGCAGCCACACATCTCACTTATAAAAACAGACAGTACAAAAAGTTTTGAAATCCTTAAGATTTTTGAAAAGGGACACAAAGCTAAGCCTTTTGACATCATTGCTGTGAATTCATTCTGTGGGAGGAGAGTAATTTCTCACTGGACTTGAGCAAACAGAATTTTACCCCACACCTTTCTTTCCTGAGCAAAAGAAGAAGGAGGTACTTTAGTCAGAACAGAAGAAACTTAGAATTGGCAACTGGTATATTAATTAGCTCAGTGGATTGCAACAGTGAAATCCCATCTTGTAACACCTTCCAGACTTGTAACTTTTTTAAGAAGTCTAGTTATTCAACTACATCCTCAGGCTGAGAAAGTCATTGGATTTCTCTCCATCCCCTATTGATAAACCCGTAAGATAACAAGGTAAACCTGAAAAAGCCTGTCAGCTCATATTATTCATCTCTCTGCACATTCAATGCTCCCCCTTACTGTCTGCATTTTTAGCACTTTGCAAAGGCCAGGATTCACTGTCTCTCTTAGCTCTGTTGAAAAAAAAAATTGTGGAATCTGAAACATAATCAGTTGTGTGGCTGTGGTGCATAGTGTCAAGGGTTTGATTCTGACCGGTCTCTAGTTTAACAATGAATCCCCTCTTTGAGGTGTTTTTTTTTAATATATCTTCATGCAAGGAGAGCCAGATCTATGCAAATCCATCACTATTTAAACTATATACAATTCAATAAGGTTGTTGTATTTATTCATTCTAAAATCTGGTTTGAATGTGGCATCAGTAGGCAAGTACTTCATAGTAAGCTTAGATTTGCTCTTTACCTCTTGTCTCTTGTGGGGTGTTTTGGTGTGGTTTTTTTTTTTTTTTAATTTGTTTGGTTTTTTTTTTTTTTTTTTTTTGAGGAAGGTGGATTTAAAGAAAAAAATCAGTTGCACATTTAATTGATTATGTACTAGAGGGATCCTGTGAGAATTGACAGCTCATTTTTGCATGTAGCCAAGTTTCAGGACACTTTTTTCCTTATTATTTGGAGTAGCCAAAATCAGCAAGCATTGTCATTGCCATCATCATCATCATTATTGTTTCACAGTCAAGATCACATTGAATAGCATAAGAAAAGGTCAACTACTTCATTTCCTCTACAGTTATGCTCCAAATGCTTCCATAATTTTCCTTCAAAACAAAGTGGGTGTTAGTTTGAAACCTCCATGCTCTGCAGGTCATTCTGTATAAATAATAATCTTTGTTTCAGAAGAATGCTATTTATGTCTTAATGCTTTTACAGTAAGTTGAAATAAATGAACACTGTAAAATGCTTTTGCATTGCTTATATATGCAATAAAAAGTCAGATCTGATAGGAGGTGACCCACATGAATACACAGATGGTTAGAGAAATTGGCTTCATGAAAACCAAGTAATGGATTCTCTCCTTTGATATTGAGTAGATAACAAGTTGAAGATGTGGGGTTTGTTTTAAATGTAAATGTACTTCCTGAGTAATCTGAGACTTAAACATGAGGTTAAATGAAATTATTCTAGCAGAGCTCTTTGGAAAAATTAGATGCTCAGAGAGCCAAAAGGGTCCAGCAAGACTAAGAGGGGGAAAAAAAATTGAATACTGCCAGTCTGTCAGTCTTGAAATCAGCTTGAGACGGTTTGAGAGACCCAAGCAGCCTTTCTGCATTTAGATGTGATTTAGCAGGGCAGCCAGCAAGGCAGGGAGCTTGCTTTGGCCACTCAGGGCCATTCCAAGGCTTTACTGACAAGCACACCTGTGAGACATTTATTGCATACCCAGTCTTGCCTGGGATGTGGCACTGGAAGTTTGGTTACAGTTGATGGATTACACTGTTCTGCACACACTGTTGCTCTTTCTTCAGTCTGCTGCAACCTCCCATTTCCTTCTTGCTTTTTTATGTCCGCAACAAAACCACTAAATAAAACTAATTAATATCTGTTTTGAGATAAATTAAAGGAGTGTTTCACACAATCTGAAATACTGTGAATAGTACAGCCAATTTGGGGATGTTGCTATCCTTGACACTTAGAGAGTACTTTTTTTTTGAAGATGGTGTATTTAAAAGACTGATACAAGAATTAAAATGCAAAAATACTTTTAAACTTTGTTTACCTTTTCCCCTTCTGTATGCTGTCTCTAGTAGGTTTGTAAAGGTCATACAGCTCATTTCACAGCAGGGTGAAGGAAGGGGAGTCATTATGTTCAAGACATTTGGACTAGTATAGCGCACAAAAGGAAATGAAGGTAAATAGGGTCCTTGTGGTGGGTGGTGAATGTCATAGATTGCCCTGGTAATACCTTAGTGTTACTTTACTGAAAGCTTCAGTTAAATTTAGACAACAACAGGCCAAGCTGTAAGGAAATATTGAACCAAAGAGGTCTAGAATATGATATTCGTGTTGGTTAGGTAAAAGATGATAGGGTTCAATTGCAGAGTTGGTGCTGTAGCTGACATTTTTATTTTACTTCATAGTTTATAGATATCTTCATAAAGCCCTCAAAGTTTCCAAAAGGCAGAAGCACGATTTAAGTTTGTGATAAATGCAGAAAGTGTCAGAGTTTCAATACAAGCCACGGTCAGGACATTTCTATTTCACTTGTAGACAAGGCCCAGCATAACCCCCTTGCAGTGATGAGCCTTGGTGAGGGAATTGGTGCTTTCCCAAATAACATTTGGCCACCTTTTGGAAGCAAAACCTTCCAGAAGGCTTGCACTGTACCATGGCTGGTCCACAAGCCCTAATTTCAAGCTGTTTTGCATTTAATAATTCAAATTTAGGGGTTTGATGTAGTAGGGGTAAGAAAACCCATAGTATAAGGTAAAATGTCGTGGGATTTCTTGCTTCATTTTTCCTTCACTGGTCCAGTTATTTGTTAGAAAAGTGGTTTCTGATACATCACCTGATATCCCTGAAAAAAAATTTTTGAAATCTTCAGCTAGAGCAACTGAGCAGATTGTTAACCTTGGATTCCTTTTACAAGTCCCACACTGAAAAAAGGTAAAAAAAAATACCCTACAAAACAAAAGCAAGGCCAGAACTTTATATGATCTTTTGCTGGTTTATGTTGATGCAAAAAAAATAGCTTTTTCCTTTCTCTTTAATCCTTAAATTACACAGATATTCTTAGACTTTAATTCTAAGGTTTAATTCAGGTTTAATTCTTAGACTGCATTTTCCAAATAGTGCCATTTCTTACACAGTAGCAGGACTCTCGGAGATGTAAAAAATAGTTTGAGTTACACAGAAATGCATCTAAGGATCTGTGTCAAGGTGCCTTGAAATACTGAGACCAAAACACCATCTGGTTCTATCAAAAACTAATGTGTTAGACAAGTCAAGCAGTTCTGAAAAATCAGGCCACTTAGTGCTCTATATGTAACATGCTGAGCTACTCCTGCCCTTCAGGTTCAAGCTGCTTTTTAAAAACTTAGATTTGAAATGTTGGACTTAATTAATTTTCTGCTACAATTAATTTGAGGCCTAACAATAGAATGCAGCCTCAGATCCAGACTTTAGCTGGATACTAAGGACATCGTTGCTTTGAAATGTAATATGCCTGAAGAAAAAGAGAGTCCCACACTCTTTGTTCCTTATGAGAATTTAAATATTTAATGTGTGAGAATGTAGAATTACATTTAAAATCTATGTACAGAGTGTGGCTATCCAAGCCACTCTTATTACATATTTCTTTGCTAAATTTGTTCTTCAGAAATCCTTTTGATGATTTATTTCCCATGTCAACAGCCATTACAGGGAACATTACTGAAACATTTAATGTTATTTTTAATTTTTCATTAGGCTTTATTATTTTAAATTGGTACATTGTTGCTAAACCTCCCCCCACACTTTATTAATCAAAGCTCCTAATGTAGTAAAACCGCATGGTGTAATTTCTGCTGAGCTGTTTGTTTGTCAGTGTTTTGTTTACATTTATCCTTATCCAAGGTCATAAATAATGAATGTTTCTCTCAGTAGGCCTTTGTAGCCTAGTCCTGAAATCCCTGAGGTCTGTGGTGAGCGACTGTTGAGATCCTAAACCTGATACTACCCAGCCTACTGTTTCTGTTGAAAGATTTTATTTATACCATGAGCATCTTCAGTATCACTGTTTGTGCCTTTCAGTGGGCCACAGGACTCAGGTTTGCATACACCCTCTAGAACAAAGTCAGAGAGAAATGGAAAGGGTGCTCTGCTGGCAGTCACCTGGCCTTTCATGACACACATTTCTGAATTATGCTTATTATTTTTCCTCTTTGTCTTGCCTACAAGAAAGACATTTCCTGATATTAATCTAAACACTAAGATGATGATTTTCAGCTGTGCTTAATGCTGCTTTGTGGAGCTTGCACAACAGCCCCTGTGGATGCTCAGAGCTTTGGTTCCTTTACCTGCTCACCAGAAATAGATGTTTCTCACCTCTTTGCTGGGGGTCACAGAAACTTTTCAAACCATAATTCATTGAAACACTTCTAAAAGCTTGAAAAAGTAGGAGAAAGACAAGAATGAAACACAAACAGCAGATCCCCACTCTGGGATCTGCTGGGTATACAAGACCATAAATATATACTATTGGGAGTATTTCCTTGTTGTTAATTAAGGGTTCCTAATGCATACAGCTAAAAAAACAGACTCTCTTTTACTGGACACAAAAGTTTTGTGTGAGTTGCTCAGCACCTGCTACAACTGCCCTCATCCCTATCAAGTTCAGCCAGGCTTGAATAGCTGCACAGATGAATTATTGTAATTTCCCATTGTTCAGGAAGAGTGTTAGCTCCAGCAAGCCCAGGTTCAGGTACAGGAGTGCGCTAAGACACGAGGGACATAGATAATGGTCATCATTAGTGTTGCTACTAATGTGTGTACTGAACAGTAAAGACTTTCAAGTTCTTTTGGTATCTGAAACTGATGTCATCATCTTATTTACCAATGGGATAAAAAAATCCAACTACCAAACTCTTTTATGGCAAATTGTTCCAGCACAGTGCCATACTTGTTGAAGTACCATACCTTATGTATTAAAGTCATCCACTCAAGATGCCCACTAAAAAATAAAACCAAAATACACAAGAAAAAACTCCTCTCAAAGTAAAAGTCCATTTGTAAAATATCTCCTCTGGAGAAACTTAGTTTTCACCAATAAGTTTACAGTAGCTTAACAAGTTAGAGCTTGTGGTCTGGCTTTCCTTCTTAGCCTTAAGAATTTTTTCACTAATTCAGCTGCAGTCTTATTTGGGGGACAATACTACAAAGATGTGAGCACTGTGCCAGGGTCCAGTGTCCATTATGCTTGGTACAACTGGAACTCATCACCATTAATTAATACTACCAGAGCAATAACCTGGTCCAATCTTCAGAGGTCAAACAAGCAGCACTCAGCAACAGCAGGTCAGCACTGTATCGGGTGGTGGTAGCGACTTATTTCTAGGACCAGGATGCGTACTAGATCGGGGGGCTGGGGGGGAAGCAAAATATATTATAGGGGATAACAGAAGCACTCCTTGTTCTTTAGTACTGGCTATAAAAATAACTCCTTTGCAAACAGTGAGATGCTTGAAAAATGCACTGATTATTAGAGCATAATTTCTAATTACCACATAGCTGAGTGAAACATGTTTCAGATTCCAGCAGCAGAGAGAAAATCTCCTAACACAGAAGAAAAAAAACCCAAAGAAATAAGGAATGCCTTGGAATTGCTGCTTAGGCAGATGGGTGAATAAGCTCATCGCTACCTCTGGCACAGCACAGCTACACAGGAGTGCTGCCGCTGTTGCCGTGCGCTGATCCCAAGTGGTGTGTTGAAAGTGAAACACAGATGAAAAGGACTGTGGGGTGGATGGAGAAGAAAAGGAGAGACAAATACCAAAGAACTTAGCTTGGAGGGACAGGAGGGCTTGACTAGAATTTTTCTCTCGCTGTCTTGTTTACTGAATGTAAATGCCTAAAGTTGTTCAAAGGAACTTCCCTCTTTTTCAAAGGGTTTTAATGTATCTCACACGGTGCTTAAAAAAAACCACCTTTGAACACAGTTTGTTTTCTCTGTGTGCTTTAGAAAGTGATTGATGCTGCTTACAGGATTTCATTAACCTCCTCCCTATTTCTGCTTGTGCTTTGTTCAGTTTTATTATAAATGTTTGGACTTTAGGTAACTTGCTCCAGGTTATTTTGAAATGTTGCTCCCTGCCAACGGCACCTTCATTCTGTTGCCTCCAAGCAGGTTCATTAAAATCTCCGTGGAGTAGCATGCATTTTATTGGGCATTAACTCTAGTACAGCCCCTGAAGCAGCAGTTTCTGATTGATCTTGAGAAGTACTTTGGTTTTGGCTTTCCCTCAAACCCCTCCGGTGCACCTTGTACCTTCTAACAGTGTTCACCACAGACAGCTTTTCAAACAGTTTAAACCCTTGGAAAGCTATTGCTACTTCAATCTTTAGTGAGTTTGGGGTTTTTTTTTCCTATTTCTTTTTTTTTTTTTTTTTTTTGTTTAAAATCTGAAGATAGAATGGTATAAAACCCTAGTGAGCAGTCATTTTTTCCTCTGCTAGTCACCTCCTTTCACCACTACATCTTTCCCATTCTTATAGCTGTAATACTTCTTTTTCCTTTCCTTTTCTTTTTTTTCCTACTTTTTCCTTTTTTTAAGCTATACCAGTTTTCAGAACTTTAAAAAATTCTTTGTGGATGTCCAACATCTGATTAGTTAAAATCAGGGGAAAAAATATTAGTTTACTCTTTTTAGATAAAGTACAATTGCAATTACATTCTTACCCACTCCTCCCCTGACACTGGAAATTTGTTAAAACAACTGCAAGTAAAATCTCTAAATCATTAGTATCTTCTTGTATTTGCAGGGAAATGAGTGTTCATATTTCTGTCTGGCATAAGTAAGTCTTAAATTATAGCTATTTTCCAGCAATGAGACGCTTCATCTCTTTTATGGCCTTCGCTCAAGTATGTGAAGTACTGCCTGGTTCTGTATTCTTTCTATTGATGAAGTCAAAGTTATTCAGACAACCCAATTACTGCTTTGGTAATGTCTTCTCCAAGTGACATGACATTACTGGAGAACTGCTTTGTTTTTCTGGCCCTCTCATTCTTATTATTAATTACAGCCATATCTAAAATCCTTATTCTGTGCTAGGACTAAATTGTACTAGGTTTGTAGAAGAATTTACAAAACAAGGAATTCCTGCCTGAATGGCTCCTGACCTAAAATTAAGCAGAGGGCAGCAAAAAATTTAGGGAGTCAGGCAAACAAAGACAATATGGACTGGTTTGGAAGAAAGATGTCTATTACAGAGCTTCAATCTTTTAAGGATCTTAAAGTTTATAAAAGCAGCCTTAAAGTATTTTTGACAGAATATAAGAGGGTGGAAAAGTTTTTAAGAAGGACCTGTGGTTTAGTCTGACCCTCCTTCTCCTCCAGTAGGATAAGGCAGTGAGTGAAACTTTCAGACAGATAAATGTGTTCCTGTAAACACACAGGTACACTTAACCCAGCTTGTCAGTCTGAACCTACGAGGACTTTCCACCTGAATGGGTCTTCGTCCCTACATGGAAGGGTACTAAATGTTAGACTTCATTGCTTACTGCACATGTTTCATACACTGTGTTATTTATCTGTTAGGGAGTCCACTCTGTCTGTCTATGTTTTCCACCTAGTAGATGTCCTCTTTAAAGAACTCAGATGAAAATATTTTCATTTGGCCTTCTCTCAGTGGTTTTCACAGACAAATAGAAGTTATTGGGAAATACTTTCGGGTGCTCAGGGTTTTTTGTATGTTCATGTACACTGCAGGACTGTTAATACAAGATAGCCTCAAACCAACCTTTATAATAACATTACTCTCCGTTTTTTCCTTTGATGTCACACTAAGACATTCACCATGTTTTTGAGTAGGAGTATGGAATAATATCAGTTTTAAAAAATGTTTGATGTTGCGTTTGCAGTGCTGCCTTTTCTGCCACTTTGGAATGGCACTCAGCTTTCAACAGCAAGGGAATTAATTCCCACTCTCAATTCCAAAACCCATGTTTAAATTTTTCAGTGTGTCATGTGTTAGTGCTCTATTTTGCTTCAGAGTTCTGAATTCTGCAAGTTTTTAAGCTGTGAAACTCAATACTAATGTTCTCAAAGACCATCTTACTTAAGAAAGAGACTTACAGTCTCTTTCCTCTTTTCTGTTTCTTTTGCATCTTTCCACTTGACTTGGCTATTTTTGAGCCTCTTTCTCTGATTATGAATGTGGGATCATACAGAGAAGCATTAGGAGCCCCAAAACACCCCCAATGAGGTCACTAAGGATCCTGCAGATGGCCAAGCACAGTGTTCCAAGACTGGCTGAGCTCAGCCCCTCTTCCCTGTGGTTATAAAGTAGTTATGTACTTCAATTTCACCAGGACTCTGATAGCATTAAGGATTACTGATGCTCTCTGAAACTGTGTCCTCACTTAAGACCCTTTTTAGCCTCCTCTCCTTCTTCTTGCCTTAAACCCCTTCCCTTTGGGATTTCCCTGCATGCTCCACTTCCCCATCAGCTGCACACTGGCCGCTGTTTTGTGGGACTGCACAGCCCCACTGTGAAGCTGTCCCTGTTCCTACAGAACTCATTTGCAAGCACATTGTCACAGCTTAGGTGTGCTCATGCACATGGAAGAAGGGTTGCTTTATTTCCCTTTGCTGATGATGCTTGTTTCTACAGTGGATTCCTCTCTCTTACTGTTTCCACACTGCTTTACTTTTCTGTGATGTTGCTTTTGACTAAAATAAAGTGCTTGTATGTTCTGAAAGAGCAGAAATATTACAACACAAAGGAAGCTCAGATAACATAATTAATCCTTTCAAAAGTCTTATTTGCGTGGTCAAACAATGAATATTTAAAGGCTGTCCATATCAGGGCTACGTAATGCCATTTATGTTTGTTATTTTTTACCCTCTTGTAACAGAAATGTAGGGCTTTACCTACTGTATATCTACACATAAATGCAAATGCCATGCATAATAATGTAAGCACATGATGTGATATTAAAAAAAAAATCATACATCTATGAAATGGTGAAAAATCTAACCAAGATACGTTTGCAACTCACAAAAAAAGGAGGTCATATTACTACTCTCTATACAGGCTCTTCAGAGCGTAATAGAATTATAAATGAAAGAACATCTTTTTTAATCAATACCTTGATGTATACTAGCAATTACAACAGAAAAGACCGAATAAATTCTTATTCCTTCAATTGCTTGAGTTGCTTCTAATGATAAAAAGACAAACAATGCATGTTCATGGAATTACCTTATTTAAGGAGAAGAGTTTTATACATTCAGGCACAACCTGCAGGATTAGGAAAGTGCAGTAAAGCTAAAAGGAAGTTAAGCAACATGTATGTTTTGTTTTGTGTTGTGGTACAGCATACTATTCTTTCTGGAAAGGAGCCTTATTCAGTTACCTTTACTATGATACAGCAAAGAACTGTTCTCCATCCCACTGCAGGGGCTACAAGTGGTGACAATTCTTTTTCTAGATGAGTAGAGCAATGGAACGAAGCTGGAAGGAAGGCAAAATCCCTCCTGGTTTGGTCTTGGTATAGCATAGTCTCACCTGAGAAAATATCTGATAAACACAAAAGAAAGCCAAGTAACAGACAATCTTCTCAAATGGATTTCATTGGCTGTGATATGCACCTAGCTCTATAATATCCATTTTTGAGCAGATGTTCCATAGAACTCATTGCTGTTTCTGAATGTGTCAGTATGTTTATCCATTCTAGCATATATGTGAAGTATGAAAACAGAGATGAAGATAGTTACGGATTTTTATAGCAGATTGTGGTTTTTTGGCAGCAGCAAGATCATTTACACATACTACTGAAATTAGGAAATCAAATTTTAACCTCTAATGTCTATATAAATATAGTTAGCACATAAGTAAACAGCTGTGCTTATTATAAAATCCAGAATTTATTAATAATAATAAAATAATCTCATTTGAAGTTCACCCTTCCTAAGTATTCCTCTGAGATGAATTCTCATGGCTCCCAGCAAAGGAAGGGGAACTCAGAGCTTCTCATCTTCCCGAATCAGGCCCTATGAGAACAATATGTTTGTTCTTTTAACATTTTTCAGGAATATTTAATACCCAGAAAATGCATATTCCCAGCTGTTGCACATCATCTTACAGCAGTTAAACACTGTGATAGTTAAATCTTAGAGTTGTTTTTGTCTAAGTGATATTCGATATAGTTAAAAGTTGTCAGTAAATAAATATTTTAGTGTTTGGCTTTACTTGTTTATTGGTACATCTACTTGGGAACTTGGTTGTAGTGATCAACATTTCCAAAAATGAAGCTAGCAAGAGTGATTGGAAAAGAGTTTCCTATGTGTTTGTGCAAGTAACTATGCATGGTCTATTTGGCTCTGGTTGAGCTCTAACAGGAAATTAGGAGGCAGCCCCAACATGGAAACAAGCTCAGGGAGCTGCCTGAACTTGGTGATGGGTGAATTTTCTATGGTCTTGGCTGAGCTGAGCAAGGCTGAACTGTGATGAATCCTTGCTTTGCCACTCCTGATTTTCTCCTTTTTTTTTTTTCTGTTTGTATAATCTACTCTAGGATCTGTGCACATGTGTGTTTAGGGCTTGGTTTTTTTGGTTTTTTTTTAATAGTTTCTTCCTGAATGCATGTAAAGGTGCAAGACAGCCTATTCCAGCTGGCAGTGCATAGGCATGAACCAGAGGAATTCCCATTTTTATTTTTCCCTCCCCCTGCCAAAGAGACAAAAACCCCAAAACAGTTACAAATGCAGTTGTCTGTCCCCATAAATGCAATGAACTCCTAATGGGACAACTGCTAAATGGAGAGGCTCAGGAAGGCCCTGACAGCCAGGCTTTCCTCAGGCAGCACTCATGGCTTCAGCCAGGCTGAACCGAGCTCTCCACTCTGCAGATTCAGAGGATGCCCTTTGAAGAGTATGTTCTCAAATGATGTTATTGTACAGTATTTAAAGGGAAAGAGTAAAAATCCCACTCCATCTGGGCCAGAAGTGGATTGCTTAGCAACTAGCACTTACTATTCTTCTCAATTATTTCCTTCTGTTGAGAGTATATCTCCAGACAAGTCTATTTGGATTTTTTTAACCCATTTAAAATGCATACAAACCAATGAGACTCCAAAACTTGGAGGTGCCTTGTACCAGAATGCACTTCAATTCCCATGAGCCGGTGCCCAAAATCAAGATTACAACCTTGCATTACCTTCATGCACTACCATATAAAAAGATAGATTTTTTTTTTCTGTTTTTTTTTTTTGCCTGCTATGCATGTATATCTGAATTCTGGTTCTCCTTGTTCACTGGATGTGATTTAACATCTCCTAAAATAAGCGATGTATTTGAGTTAGGCACTTCCTTTGCTTCCTATACAAAATAAGTATTTTCCTTCTATTTGGATTTCTAGTGTTTGCAGTATTTGAACTTAGGAAACAAAATGGAGGAATGCACACAAATGTAAATAAACACATATCCGTGTATATTTCTGCAAAGCAGTTCATGTGTCCCCATTTATGTGAGAACAGCATATCACTTTGAAAATATTTGTTCAGTTCCCTCTCTTGTTGGATGAACAAGAATCAGCATACATAGGTGGTAAGGTCAACATTTAACAACTTTGTAAAAACCATGTAGTAGTACAGGAAAGACTACTTTATAACTCCTGAGTTTGATACAGATCTTTTTGCCCCTTGACAACAGTTATTTTTGTCGGAATCAGTTGGCTCTTATACTATGAACAGGTCTTATTTTTGCTAGGAAATCTATTGTGGGGAGATAAATTGGTGCAAAATTGTAATAGTATAAACATTTTTAGAAGCTGTAGGTTATTTTCTACATTTTCGAGGAGTTTATAAATCCTGTTTACTATATAGTGGAAATGTTCACAGATTATTGGAAGCATTTTTCACTTCCCTTGATAAGAGTACAGGGTTAGGATACGCTGGGCATGAAACATCTGCCTCACACACTGCTTTCTTCTGGAGAAACCTTCATACTTGAGCCTTTATGAAAATATTTGTCTTTAACACACATTTCAGAATGCCTGATTAATATTTGAACTGCACTCACTGGAAGTGAACTTGGCTTTTCCCTCAGAGCTTGCAGAGAGCCAACAGGAATAAGGGTCTGACTCGATGATCAATTCTGGTATTCATTGTGAAGAAGATAAAACCATTACTATGTGAGCCCTTCCCCTCTTAGCATTGTCATCTTATTTTTTTAACATTCAAGACAGCTACTCCAGCACAGACATAAAATTAGTTTTTCTCAATGGATTTCTTGTCATGCATGAGGAAAAACTTCATTTGCCTCCAATTTAAATTTTTGTTTTCCTCTGGTTACTCATTTTGCTGCATCTGTGTTTATTCTATAACCTGTGGATAAGGCATGTTTTCCTAGCCGGGAGCTGGCTGGGCTTTTGCTGATGTCTGCCATGTGTTGGTTTAGTATTGCATGCAATTCTCTCTCGATATCTCTGAAGGTCTGACAGTCAGCATTTTCCCAAGGTGCTCCACACAGGTCTTCTGGGAAACCCTTCAGGTTAAGTTCATCTTCAGGCTTATGTAAGACATCACAGATTTCTTGTCCCTTGTAACAAAGTTTATTTCCTTCCTATAAATATGTATACTTCACTAGTCTGAGATAGGTGATTAATAATTGTGGTTCACCTCTTGCTTCATAGATTCTCTTTTGATCACAGCCATTTGATCTGTTTGGTTTTCTTGCATTTTACACTTATTTCTTGGTATTATTTAATTCTGTATCTTTTCTGTGAGCTGCAGCTTGTGTCACTGTGCTTTGTGGATGACAGGAAGAAACTTACACAGCAGAAAGGCTAATGACAATAAAGAAGTTAAGTAACTGTTTTCCAAGATAATCTTCTAGTCAATAGTGTGAGTTTGGCAGTTGCTTTTTATCTATGAGAGACTAAACTTTGTTCAAGCACTCCTGTCGGTATATTGGCCTTCTACATACAGTATAAACCTTGTCTATATATTTTATCTGTTCTTATTATTACTGTAGAAATGCTATTACTGTAGGTTCTTGAGTATATTTTAGGCTTTCTGTGGTATCCTCTCAGCCCCTCCCTGAGTACTCCCTTGTTCTAAGTGCCTGATCTTTTCTGACTGAGAAGGTGGGGCCCTTTTAGAAACTATGAGAGCTTTACCCAAGCAAAGACTGTAAAAATGACCCATTGTCTTACAATGACTTATATCAAGTTGTAAATAACTATCTCAGGCTTCATCTTGATGATTTCTGGATCTGTGGTTTTCACTGTTAAGTTGCTTTTGGCTGGTGATTAGCAGTGTCAACCTGTGTTATGCTAGGAAGTGTTGTATCTGTGGTCTTTAAGATAAAACAGTTCTTGTATCAAGTAACAAATGACTTGTGAGATGTAAAATTCTTTAACTTTTAACATTTGCTTAGGAACAGTTAGTATGTTTCTGTCCTCTAGGAATTCTGCAATGGCAGGATTATCCTGATAATTATTTTTAACATAGTTCATAAAAATGAATAGTATTTTAAAAAAAAATCTACCTTCCTTTTATGAGGCAGTTTGTGTCAGTCAGAAATTTTTTTTGTACTCGGTAGGACAACACATAATGCTACAAATTTCATGTCATGGTAGACTGCTTTACTTCTTCTTAGCACTTGCTATTTTCTTAGAGGCTGCTTGTGGCTTTGTCTCTTCCTTTGTTGCTGAGGTGCTTCAGCGCCAAGTGTTTGTGTGCGTAAATAACAACTCACTCCATGCTGTTATAACTCAATGAGATGATAGGGGTGATGGATTGCTAGCTGAAATGAAATACCAGCTTTATTTATAACCTCCCCTCCAAAGGTTCTGATTAAGATACTTCAGTACAAATCCATTTCTTCAGAGCCTTTACGTTCCTCCATTTAAAACTGCCGTGATAATGCTGTGTGCAATAAGAACTTGTGTCAGTGCTGATGCAAATCTTTGGTGTAAAGGACTGCATGTATGCATGGACTCCTTAAGCAGGCATGGATCACACAAGTTTTTGGAAGAAGAGGAATGCTCTCTGTCTTCTTCAATGCAGTGTGCATAGGAAATATTATTTGGGAATCCAAAGCACCTCCGGCTCTCCATGGCTGCGGTAGAGTGGCTGTGGCTGCAAGGCAGCCAGACAGTTCTCTGTGGGTTTATGAATGTATCATCCCTCTTCCATGACAACGTGCACAGATCCCATCTCTGCTGTGCATTTTCTACTTCTAACAACTGAATGAGTTCTTACATGATAGTAACTACTTTAAAATGCCTGCTGTTTAAAATGCCTCCCACCAAATTGCTTGTCTGTCACTGTAAAAAAAAAAAAAAAAAAAAAAAAAGCAGTTAGCTTCAGCTACTACCAAACCCTTTCCATATACAAAGACTGCTTCTCTCCCAGTCTGCACATTGCTCTAGAGTGCATGGACCCAGTCAGGCAGGCTAATTCAAAAAATGAGAGGAAAAAGGCAATTCTGCTTACTCTTTTTTTTCACATTTTCAATTCAGACTTTCTCATAGGCTTTTTGGGCTGGAAACAAATAAGATTAAGTGGATTCTATTGCATACAGCATCAAGCCTGAGTATTGCTGATAGGGATATATTATAAAAAGGGAATCAGCTACCCCTGGATAAAAGACTGAACATTGTGGCTGTAATTTACTCTTCCCAACTGATTCTACGGAAGAGAAATTTCTGTGTTGAAAGCAGGCCTAGGATCTAAAAGAGATTTACCATTAAACTATTTTCATTTGGTAATAAAATCTTGAGGACACTGTTAACTTTTGTTGTGTGGTAGGACATCATCTGTTGGGCAGAGTCTAAACAACTGGTATCAAACCTAATCAAATTTTCTGAGTCTTTCTGTAGCTCTTTTTACTGTCAGTGCTATCAATGATCAGTTTTTCTCAAAGACCTTGCCAAGTAACAGATGAGAAAAGATCACATGCAAACCCTGAGTCAGTTCCTGAAGGTAGTAGAGAGATGGAGTAAAATGCAAAGTATTCATATGCTTGGCATCTAAATCCAGGTTGTGTTTCCTGCCAAAGCTATAGCTACAGCTGTTGGTTTAGCTTGGTAAGTGTAATGATAAGACAGGTCAAGAACAAAGGAAAGTGTCAGTGCCAAGTAGGTCTCACAAAATAATTTGCTTTACAATGCTCTCCGTATTTTAGCATTTTTATGGCAAGGGTATGAGAGCTAGTCCGATTAATTATATTTTATAATATATTCCTTTAAAGGCACTTTCCAGTGGATAATAAAGGATTGGGTCAGATTTGGTTTATACACTGTATTCTCCCGATTGAAGTAGGGAGACTTGAGGAGTACAAAAAAACCTCAAACCTCTAAACTTGAGCCCTGGTGAATTCACATATTTCTATCTACAGATCATATCCTGGGGTTGTCATAATCTGTAATACAAAGCCTTTCAGATTTGTACAGCTTGGCCACAGCAGGCAGTTCATAGCCTGAAAGGCAAGAATATTCCCAGTGAGAGCTGTGTAGCTGCGCAGTGAAACACTCAAGAGTTTATAGAGATGCGCTTACGTGTTGCCACATTTAAACTCTTGTATTTTTGCTACTATTCCTGGGATAAATTGAATGATTTTGCAGAGACTGTGCATTAGGAGATTATCCTTTACTTGAAGGGAAAGCAAACTAGGTTTCTATATAGCAGAGTCCCCAAAGAATGCCCCAAGAAATGCAGTGACAAATGCTGCTGGCATGGAAACTGAGGACGCACACCACTTGGGAAGGGTAAACCTGTAGGGTTTTTATCCTCTCAGCCTTGCCAAAAGTAGGAAGAAGAACTGATAAGTGACTCTTGCCTATACAGAAATGTGAATGCCCTACAAATGTTTGGAAACTGAGAAAATCTGACACCTGCAATGTGAGACAGCACCTAGCAAAAGAAACTTTTAAACTTGAAGGCTGTGAACAATAGCTATATTAAAAAGTGTCTTTTTTTTCAAGATGAGAAATATTACGTGCAGTTTTGAAAACACCGTGAGTTTGGAAAGCAGCTAATTATCAGTAACTATTTTGGGCACAGATTTATTTAACACAGTGAAAAACATTCAGGTGCACTTTTCTACAGTTTAAACAACCTGAGAAACCTATATAACTTATAAAGCAATAGAGAAGAATTTATATTCTTTAAGTTTCACAGACATCATGAACTGTTGCAACAGGTGGCTCTAAGCAGCCTTACCAGCAGCCAGAATTCATTAATACTTTGATTTTGGGATCAACATACATGCCCCAACTCCACCCATATCTCCCCTTAAATTTGAAATTTGCCTCTGTAGCTGCAGAAACCCTGGTATTGAAGGTATGATGCAAAACATTGGTAAGGCCAAATCTGTATTATTTCTAGCAAGGGAAAATAGCAAGTTTTGATAAATAAGCATTGACCCTTTCTTAGCCTGTGAGCTAGACTCTAGAGTTGTAAATTTGAATCTCTTGTGCAGATGAGTGCCTACACCCCTTTTCAGAGTAGAGCAAACTCAGGTGATATGTTGCATATCTTTGAAGCCCTCAGCAAGTTATTTGGTAGGAGTTGCTACAGAAGCTACAGCACTTTGCTAGAAACTTGCTATAAAATAATCAAGGTTAGATTTGGGTAAAGTTAAGCTAAATGCTGATCAGACTGCTGATAACTGCTCAAAGGGAGCATAAGCAGCAGTGGGAAGGGGATGGAAAACGAGAGGGAATATCTGGGCTCCTTTCACCTTTATATTCTGTGCCTTTTGAATGTAAGCAGCCTTCATGTTATTGGATGAATTTCATTATTTTTAACTCTCTTCTTAGGAGGTCCAACTTTTTTTCTATTCCCAAAGCCTTTTAAGGATCTCATAACTAGATGCTGAGCAATCAGGTCATAGGCATTTGTGTGTATGCCTAGAAAACAAATCATGATGTTGAAGTGACTACAGGAAACATTGATATTTGGCAGGACTGAGGTAGTTTTGAGCTGTTTGTCTGTACCTGATTAACTTCAAAAGCTTAGGCTGAGTTAAATTAGGCTTCTTGCAGTGTTGCTGAGGATACAATCGTGGGCTCCACTGAGGTATTATCTCCACTGCTGTGAAGATTAGACTTCATAGTCAGTCTGCACTTGTCTAGCAACTATAGCAACTGATGATACCTTTAAAGAATTTCTCTAGAAGGTGCTGTTTGTGTTGTTTTGACATAATGTCAATTTTATATAGATATTTATGTATTTTTTACAAAGCATCAACATACCTAACAACCCACAAAACCTCAGGAAAGTAGGAGGAAAGCTTTTGATGTTCCTTTATAACCTGAGACAAATTGGGGTATCAGGAGTGTATGATAGTTATAGATGAAACTTTGTTTGTTTTTGATGGCACCCCTGCACCAAGTTGAGATAACTTACATCGAATTATCCTGTGTACTATAAGTAACACTTGAAATTTAGAGAAATGAGACAAAGTGTAAGACACAATGTAATTTTTCTATGTGAACATGAGGAAAAAAACTAGAGTAAAAAGAAAATATTGTAAAACTTGCAGTTGCATTTAAGATTTATTGCAAGCAGGTGACAATATAACAACTTAAGGGCAACAGTATGGATTATGGGATAACTAGGAGCATGTGGTCCTGGCTGAAACCCACTGGACACATCTCTGTCATCAGGAATGATTGGTATAGCATTTCTGTTTTAATTATGACTGTTTTGTTAGTAACTGGTATCAAATACCCTTTAACAGGACATGCTATCCTGCTTTCAGACACAATGTCGCTTTCTTAGTTTTATTCATTTGATTTATGAGAAGTTTGTAGAAAGACATTAGAATGCTGGTCCCAACACAAGAATTTGGTACCAAATATCTGCTCAGACACACTTTTCAGTAAATCTGCAGTCATTTGGGAGCTAGAGACAGGATAAAGGTTTGCAAAGCCACTGAGGACCCAATAGTAACATGAGAAGCTGCTGGCAGTAGCTTTATTTCCTGATAAGGTACATCTGTCTTCCTTCTCTATCTTTCTTCCTTGGCCTCTCTACATCTTATGAATAAAATGAAGGCTAATGGTCCTCTGATAAAAGAAGCTAAAGGCTTATCAGAAGTAGCTGCATGCATTTAAGATAGTCTCCTTACTGTACAGTAACTCTAAGAAACCTTTAGCTGTTGCAGCTTTTTCCAGAGGTGCGGACTTGTTTGTAGTTGTCCTGACCATTCTGGTTGTGCATGCTTTTACTTTAGAAAGAATGAATTAGCTGAAAATGTGTTATAATTTACTTTTGCTGGAGCAATATCCTGCTCTTCTCAAAATTTTCAAACAACATTTCAGCAAGAAAAGGATATTTATTAGCAATGGGGTTAATGTGGTATTTGGATGCTGCAAAGTGAGTTGTTTTCTCACCCTTTAACCATCTTTCCATTTTAAAAAGGCAATTTTTAAAAGCTGGTAACTTTTATTTGTTAGTTTATTTATATAAAGTATGATGAGGAAGCTCAAAGAAAAATGGCTTCCAGGTTATGTCCTGTCATGGTGTAGAGAGGGGGGGATTAGGAAGACAAATACTCTATTTTTTAATTTGTCCCCCTTTTTTTGAATTGCAGTTACTAACTGCATATGGCTAATAACATAAAATAATGCTCTCTCAGTATTTCCTGGTATGATGAACTGATCTATTTCAATTAGCAGTTGCTGATCCAGCTGGGATGAGACTTTAGCTCAAGCAAATCTAAATCAAGCAGTGCCTGTGATGATGGTGGCCCCTGGCCTGTCTAAACTACTTCTCTCTCTGGTGCTGTGTGTAGACATACTGTGACAATATCAAATTGAGGAAATTGCCTGCAATGGATTGCTGAGGAACCATGAATTGTTTTATGTCTAGAGTTCTGTATCTTTTAAAATCAGATTGTTTAATATGTGGTGAAAGAAATACTTGAGTGGGTCTATTTTCCAGAATATCTATTAATATGAAGCAAAAATTAAAATCAAGGCGGTGTGAGGGACTAATACCTTCCAGAAGCCTGAAGGCATAAGACAAAATGAAAAAAAAAAAGAGCTTTTCTACTCAGTTCATTATAACACTGTGGGAGATCAGTATCAGGGAAGTTTAAATGCGGAGGATAATAGAACCATTACACGAAGTTTCAGAGAAGAAAATAATTTCCACTGCCCTCTGCTGACTGCAGGCTGTGCAGTGATGTGGCTCTGCTCAGCCGTGTGTAGCTGGGCGAGCGTTCCTCGGAGCCCTGCACTGAGCAGTAGGTGTGAGCCACATTATGAATGGAACTGTAAGTGAGTCATACTTGGAGGATAACGTTTGCTGCAGGTGCTGCTATAATATCTAAAAGCTTTTCTTTATGCTCACCTGCAATGAGGCATGATGTATTGGCAGATGTGAAAAGCTTTTTCAAGTCCGTTTTGACTACCAGCTAACACACGCTACTTAACTTCGGTGTGCTGTCTTTGCCCCTCCACTGCTTGAAACTGGGTAATTTTTGGCCTCCTAGAGAGGTATGAAACACTGCTCTGGACTATTTTGTGTTGCACAATGTCAGTTTTGTCCCAGTCATGGAAGAAAATATAAAAAACAAAATTAAAAAAATCCGCAAAACAAAGAAAAAATGCATAGAGGGAAGGTTTGCCCTATCTTTGCCAGAAGAGGAAGAATTTAGAGGGCAAATTAGGCTTTAGTATTTAAACACCTTCAAGCATTCTCTTAACCCCTGATGGTTTTGTGGACAAAACAGTTTTTGGGGGCTACCTTAGAATGAAGAGGCTGCAACTTTGCTTTATGGTCAATGTTATCATCAAACCGGCTTAAGACACATTATGAGAGCAACACAGCTCCAGCTTGCTTACTGTGCTGTGGATTACTTGAGAACCTCAGTTTACCCATCTAAAGGTTAAATAATTTCCCTGCAACTGTTTGTAGACTGGATCTAGTCTGGTACCAGATTAGGACAGTGCTAGTGAAGCAGGAGGTTGGGGCTGGTTCAAGTGCTACAAATCAGAGCAAGAAAATAGGGTAATTTTGAGTATTATAAGAATGATGTCTCTATATAGTATTTCTAAGAGTTTATTAGAATCTTTCTGATGTTATTCTGGTATTGTTTTTCCTTCAAATTCTGTAACATCTCTGTGCTTCAGTATTCCAGTATTCTCCCCCAGTTTCTGTAGTGCCTTGATGCTCTGACTTAAACTGGAAATGTCAATGTGCTAGTTTCCTGTGCTGGTTTCTCTGAAGCAATTTCTTTGGATGTTATGTGCAGGTATTGATGTGGTCAAGCATCAGACACATTCTACATTTTCTAAACATAAAGGAAGGCAGCACTTCAAGGCTTGGCTACTATTACAGGGCAAGTAATTACTCTGGGTCAGTAGATATATTTCAGTAAATACCACTTGCTTAGATCAGGTCCCAGAAGGAGATTAAAAAGAGCAAGACACTTCCCAGGTAAGTCTTTTATCTCCTCCTGGGCTCTGTGCAATGTGGCTGAATGTTACTTTGTAGGCTTAAGGTAGCTCAAGTGAAACTATGTGGATGAATAATGTGTGGGCATGGTCAGGTCTGAAGATCTTGAGGGTGAGTTGGATAAGGTTATATACCATGAGAAAAGCAAAATGTGAGGTAGAGTCTCAATTTTGTAAGTAAGTGTTTTCATCAGGCTATTGTAACTTGTGGTAGTGTTTCCATTCAGAGTTCTTTCAGGCCGCAGTTTTCTCTTTCATGTTCAATATCACAAGTGGTCTTCAGGATTTCTTGGATGCTGCTGCAGTGCAACCTGTCCTGTTGGCAGCCAGAGCTGCCTCTGAATCCTGTGTCTTCCTCTCCTGTAGATTTGAAGTACTCTTGGCACTTTAACATGAACACGTGGGACCTGCTGCAAGAAAGCATGTGCCCCTGATCTGCTGATTTCAGACGCCTGTGCATCCGAGAAAGGGTTTGGAAGGTTGTGTGCCTGCACAGTGTGAATGCACCCGAGGGTCAGGACATGGATGGATAATGTGGGTACTTAGCTTATCACACCTGCAGTGTCCAGTATGTTCACTTAACTGGCTGAAGGCATAGTTCTGTATGAAATGGTTGTCTAGCCTCTGCATCCTTAAATCAGGTCAGTGATCACAGTTAAATGTAGCTTGGAGGAAGGCAGCATATGAAAGTCTGTCTTTTTCTTTAGCAAGAAACTTGATAGCAAGAGCTGTGCCAACATTAAAACCTGTACAGTTCTGAATGCTTCCATAGATGGAGCACTTGAAAAATTCCAATTATCACTAGTTATAAAAGATGACCTTGTAATGGAAAGTAAAGCCAAAGAATGCACTTGTAAAATAATGTTTGGTTGACCTATATCAGAAGATGAAAAAACCTCACTATAGTTGTCTTGTGTGTTGAAAACACCTTTCAATTTGTTCTGGCATGTTGTATAATGAAAGAAATCAACTGTTGCTTTTTCTTGAAAGAAAATCCCTTTAGAGGAAGGTGCATTGGATTTTACCAAATTTACTTTGGCAACTGCCTGTCTGTTGCACTCTTCTGATGCACAATTTTTTTCAGAAATCTTATGATCGCACAATGAACCCCAAAGCATGAGCTAGGACTGCCAATATATCACTGGCTGCACCTTTGTTTTACTCTGACACCTTTAATTCCTGGAATTTGGACTGGGCAGTACCTTTTGGGATCAATAAGTACAGAACTGCATTTTAAGACTGTTCTTTCATTTGGCAATTAAATATTTACAATGATGATAAGGGGGGCATTTTATTCTGTAAGCAGACTTGCTGATTGCTATTGTATTCTTTGATAAAAAGATACTCCAGATAGATCTGTCTATTGACTGAGTTAATTAGCTATAAACCGACTTAGAAATAGGCAGTTGATAGTTATTTATTAAATGAGCACAGTTAATTTAGAAGTTATTCATCTTCCAAACAAACCACCAGCTCTGTAAACAGCTATGGGTACAATTATGATTACATCTTTGTAGCATTCATTTGATCACTGGAAGTAGAGCTAATTTAGACCTTCTTCACAACACATTTGCAAGGTGTAATTGATTAGTACTTGGTGACAGTTTTGTCAGGCAGGTATAGAAATGGCGTGCAGATGATTCAATCTATCCCAATCCTCTTGGACAAGGAGGAGTAAAATAGATCATCTTTTGTTTGACCTGAAGTCAGATCATGTGAGACTGTCTGCTTGTGAAGAGAGTAGAAACTTATCATTTTCACATTGTCATTTTTCTGAAGAGGACTGCAAATTAACAGTTCAAAGGAGAATTCTTTTCCTGGTAAATTGCTGTAGAGTTTATAAAGTTGTATTCTTAATCAAATTTGAACTATTAGTTTGGTTTTGGACTTAAGTACATGTTCTTCAGTGAGAATTAACATATCTTCCTTCTAGCTCTGATATTTGTAGCAGAGCTGTCAGGAGAAGAAGGTTCTCAGCCACGTATGAGAAGTAGGACAATGATGACATGGATGATTATGATTAGTTTTATTGCTAATTCAATATTTAAATACTGCAATGCAGTATCTAAATAACAACACTGTCATTTATTTCAATTGATTATACTATAATTAGGTTGTGGTGCCTCCTGTTGAGGAGGTGTTTCCTGTGGAACCATGAGCTTCAGTGAGACCTCCTTGCTGTTTAAATTTCTCAGACAAGTCTAGATGTGATTAGGATCACTTAGTTTTACATTTGATCAACAGTCCATGTCTAAAGAGTCAAATACAAGAAGGCTTGGTTAGAAATGTGCAAATTGAGTCTTTGACCTTGCAGAATGCACAATTAGAAAGCAACAAAGCACCTAAGTAGCTTATTTAAGTCTCTCTTCTTATTTGATAGGACCTGAGTGATTTCACTTGTCCTTCCAAAAGTGAGTGTTTCTCCCACTTTCAGTCAGGTGTACCCTGCTGGCTCCTTGCTGTGGTAGGGATCCATCCAGAAGCTGCTTGCAACCTTTGAAGGCTGTTTTCTCTGTTTTAGTTTCATTTTTATTCTGGCCGGTAACTGCAGGGTGGTTGCATGCCCTCAGTCCCTAGATCATGTAAGAGGCTCATGTGCTTATTCAGGACAAGGAAAGCTGCAGATGATAGAAGAAAGAACCAGTTAGTTGGTTTTATAATTTGACAACTAATTTGGGAACTTGCTGTCCTTTTCTATATTTACTTACATTGCTACTTGCTGGCCAAGCTGTTTGTTTTCTAGTTTGTCTTTATTATTCACGCCTTTACTATACTCATAGATATTTGGTATGCAGAAAGGCAGGGCCATGTATTGAAACAAAAACCTATGGGCAAATTGTTGGTGAAGAGCCCTCTCTTGGCAGCCAGAAAAGATATTGAGGGATAGTCAAGTTACAGATTGGGAAATAATGTCTTAACAGTTATTAAGAAGTATATAACAGCATCATGCTCTTTCTGGCTGTAGAACAGAAACTGAGCTTGCTCTCCCATTTCTTGAATTGAGGGTACTAGAAACTCATCTTTAACATTAGGAAACCACATTAGTAGAACCAGCAATTGCTTGAGAGGAAAAACTGATCCAGGTCCTTGTGAGCAGTTGTGTGCCTTGACTCCTGGGAGGATTTGGGACAGGCACAGTCTAAGACCAACTCAGGATTTGGTGGCCAGGAAGAAGGACTAGTTTCAAGTCCCTGCCCTGTTCTGTAGAGACTTTTGATGCTTTCCATACATAGTGTGGGAAACCTTGGGGTTGGATTCCACTTGAGAGATCAAACTGCTAAAAGCTCAGACATTATGTATCTAATCTATCCTAATGCAAGCCTAATCCTAATGCAAGGCTATCCTAATGTAACAGTTTAAACAAATCAGAGCAGCTACTCAACAGGTGCTATTCATTTCGTAAATCAGTTGATAACCCTCAACACTGTCAGGAAAATTAAAGCCAGATCTGTTGCATCCAACCCTGTTCTGACCTATCAGATCATATAACCCAGCTTTTTCTTGCTTGTGGGTAAATAATGATAACCTGCTTACAGAAGACCTTCACTGTAGTCCTGCACTAGGGACAGCACCTAGCTTATCTATTGTTTAGAGCCACACCAATACACCGGGGTGAATCTGGAGTCCCAATGAGAGGGTTGTGACATTTATCAGAACGCTAATTAGTGAGTGCTCTTTGTGTGGGAAGAAGGTAGTATCACAAAGTGAAGACATCCTTATTTTTATCCTGGTGCCCTGGTAAAACTATAAGTGCTAAATCTGAAGCATGGTGTCTAATACATGTGTACTTGTGCACAAGGTTTTTGTTTTGATCAACTCCTCCAGTTCTAAAATTCAGAAGTGTTTAAACAGAATGATTCCTCCATGGAAATCTGCTCTACTTTATAATCAAAATAGGAGATGAAAGAGGTTTTTTTCTCTTCAGTAGCAAAGCTATTTCCCCCAGATCTTCAGGAAGTCAGGGATGTCCATGGAGAAAAAATAGCTGCTTCAAGTTAGGTCTTGCTGTCCTTCTTCTGGCTAGAATATTTGGAGAGAATTTTTGGGCAATGCTAGCATTGCCTTCACCATATACAGGAGCATTGGGAATGCAAGACAAAGAGCTTTGTGTAGGATAGTGCCCTTCATAATTTCCTTAAACAAACAAACAAAACATCTACATTTTGGTTTGTTTGTTTTTAGTGGAACCTGCAGGTAAATGTGGGTTCCTGGCATTATCCACAGCTTATTCATGTCAGACTCTGCTGTGTACCAGGGCATGAAGTAGACTGTGTCACTCGTTTTTGTGTACTGTAAAATGATACAGCTAAATTATTTGTATGAGTTCTTTATATATTTGCTATTATTTAGAATAAAAATGAACCCCTTTCATTGAATGTGGAAGAAGCATGTTAGCATAAGCCATTTTCCTTGTGAACTCACACTTGGAATTGATTCTGATGCATTAAAAATATCCACAGATTAACCTCTGATTGTGTTCTTCAGACTTCTGTATATTTTTGAGGGCCATTCGCATTTTTACCTGCTGTAATGAAGACAGACTTCTATAGCTACACTGCTGTCAGAAAGTATATTCTGTGGCTAGCTAAGTAACATTTTCAGGCATTGCCTTTAGGAGAAGAAAAAAAATCTAATTTTTTTAAATGTTGCTTTGTAAACCAATAGTTTGTGTCAAATACTTCTGCAGTTCTGGACACTCTAGTGGTCACCTGTAATTGAACATAGTAAGAAAATGTAATATCTTTTAATTTTGTCAGTTGTTCTTTATCTTTTTGTGGCACTAACTTCACTCTTCTCCCAACCCCCCACTGGCTTTTGCATTTCAGTAGTTCTATTTCAGTGTATCTTGTTAAAAAATGTTGCAAATGACCCTATAGGTATGCTTTTCTCGACAGCAGAGAAATTTATCAAAATTGGTATTTTGTCCCAATTACAAAATTTTAAAATAGTGTTACATTTCTATCTTTCTTACAACTTTTTTTTTTTTTTTTAAGAAGGAATGAAATGTCAAACTTCAATTTGACAAATGTTCTCTCTGCTGTTGATCCATGGCATAAGTGCAGTGCCAAATTACCTGTCCATTTGTCCTCATTTCCCTCATTTGTATTGTGATTATATTTATAAAGGAAGTGTTTAGTTTATTTCAAGAAGAATTTGGGATGCATGATTTTGTCGTGGTCCCAGCAAAACACAGTTGAACTGCAGAGGCATCTTTGCTTGTAGCTGCTCTCAGGATGTGATATTATGTTTGAGTGTTTATCTTACATGATGATTACCATGAGGCTGTATTTTTACTGCTAGTGATCATCTAGTCTGCCTGGATTTCCTCTTCCATAGTGCTTTAATATATTAAGTGCTTAGCTTTGCTTTTATGAACTGGCTGTCTTTAGCATATGTATGAGGAAATTCACGAGATGTGGTTGAGCCAAAAGCTTTTAGTAAAGTTTTGAGGTAATATTAAATTACCTGTAGAAATTAATTTTATGAGAATTCTGATTAAACACTTGCTAAACAGCTCATCTATTCTTGCCTGAAACCTATTAAGCTTTACAGGCACGTGTTTTGCAATTACTACACTTCACAGCATCCCAGGAATTTAAAATATGTGTGGACTTATACTCTTGTATCATGCAGTTATAGTCTATCCCACGGCAAAGCACAAGACAAGATGAACACACAACATCTAAATCCTCTTATTGGATATGTGCACATATGGTGTCCAGCACTGACTGCCTCTCTTACAGCTGGGCTGAAATTGCTGGTTGCATTGATTTCCAGTGGGACACATCAGTAAAGAAAATCAGTGTGCAGGGTACATGCTCTATGAAAAGATTCACTTTTGGCTATGCTGACCATAGGTAGCCGGTGAGACTTATTTATCATGTTTGCAGCCTTTACCTCCAAGCTGGGAGCTAGTGCCATCTTGCCTTCAGCCTCTCAAGTGCTCATTCAATCACCCTCATCTGACTGCTTAGCATATAACTGTATTTTGTGCTCGGCCTGACTCAGGTACAAGTGCAGCTTCATCATCTACAGCAGCAGCAAATAAGTGGGATCCTTGAAAGAATGATAGGCAAATGAATCTCTCTGACAGTACATCAATTAACTTAGTAATGTATTACAATTGCCATCGGTGAAGAATACAAGCCAGAGCAACCTTGAGCATATCAGAGCTCTGCAGGATCCTGGCCTTGCCTGTGCAGCACTGCTAGAGGGTGAAAACAGCCAAATAATGCTTGTAGAATTAAGAAGTAACATTTTCAAGTTATACTGGTGGATTCAGGGCAGCATTAGTGCTCCTTTTTCTCCTTTTGCATGCAGAGTTGGAAACTCCCCTCCACTCCAGTATGCTCTCCATACTGGCAATTAATGGGAAAAGAGTTTGCAGAATACTACTGCAATTGTGTGGCCCCAGCAAGCTGGCACTGGACTTGCTGGATCCATGCTGGTTAATTAGGGCTCTACAGACTTCCAAAGCAGCCTGGTAGAACACCACAGCTCCAGTTTACTGATTGTATCCTTTGGTTCTCTGCTGCTTGGTTTAGGCACAGAAAGCAGGGGCAAGTAGGTTGTGGCCAGGTGGGGGTCAGTCTTTTATCCCAGCTAAAAGATGGATTCAAGTTGCACTAGAGGAGGCTTAGACTGGATATTTTGGAAAAATTTCTTTACAGAATTGATCATCAAACACTGGAACAGGCTGCCCAAGAAAGGGGTGGAACAACTGTCCCTGGAAGCATTCTAAATATGTGTGGATGTGGTGTGTAGAGACACAGATTAGTGATGGACTTGGCAGTGCTGGGTTACCGGCTGGGCTTTATCTTAAAAGTCTTTTCCCACGTAAATGATTCCATGAAGTGTTGTAAAGAAGCCCTGGAGGCATTATTCCAGAGACATGACTGGTCAGTCAAGGTCTGTAAAGAGATATTGCAAGCAGGAATATGTGTTTCTTTTTCTGTGTGTACCCCAGAACATGCACAGAGGAAGGTAGTAGCCACAGCACCTCAAATTTTTGCTACTATGCATGTAGCACCTGGCATGGTACTTGCATTTGGAGGACTTAGTTGAAACTTGATAGTGAGAAGAACACCCATGAAGACCTAGTTTAGTAGTTGTTGTTAGACCCAGGATGGTCTGGTAAAGTCTTCTCTGAGAAAGGCCCTCATACAAGGGATATTTCTTTGGTTTGCTAGCTACATGATTTCTGGAGGGAAGGTGATTCTTTAAAGCTGATGCAATCAGTTGTAAGCTCTTAAAGGAAGTTATTTGGATTTCCTGATTAAAATGCTTATTGTTCTGTGTCATCTTCAAAAAAATATATGAAGTGTTTGAATATATGAAGATGCAAGATTACTGAATGCAAGAATACTAACTCAACGTGTTAACTTTTTCTCCACATTGCTGTGTGTGTTCCAAAGGTAGAACAGCTTTTGCAAGAAGGAGAAAAAGAGGACATGACTGACTGATGACTGTTTGGATCATAATACAAAATTAAAGTGGGCAGAACTAGGATGGAACTTATTGTAGTGCTCAATTTTATAAATTAATATCCTTTTGTTACATCGTCCATGGCTACAATTTCTTTTGGAAAGATGAGAGTAAAGATTATCACTTTCTTCAACTCCTAAAATAGAAATGCATATATTTTGCATGGTAGCATTTTCAGTTTTTCCCTTTGCCTTCATTTTTTTGAATGCAGTAAGAATATCTAATGTGAGAGAATTATTTAATGTTATTCTTTTTACCTTTTAAAATAATTTTGGGAAAGTGTAGTTTTCCTAGACTTGTAAATGTTATTCATTGGTAAAGGAAAAACATACTTTTTAAGCTAAGTTTCTTCAGAGTGGCAAGGCACATCTGTTTTGTGGAAGTTTTTTCATTTATTCTTTAGTTATCTGAGTAAAACTGAAGGATCGAAAAGTTTTCCAGCATAATTAGAATCTTAGTCTTGCTGATAGTTTCAAATATAAAGTATCTGACATATGGCTATCCTATTTTAAAAACAGTGGTCTGAAGAAGCAAATATAACTTCCTAAATAATTATGAAACCTTGATTGTTTTGCCAGAGCTAACTACGTTTTTTTAATAGACTCATTTTCATGAAAATGACACCTTTATGTTCACAAATCTCACTTCCTATGAAAATTGTCTATATTGTTCAACAGGGTTTATGAATCACTGCAAGGCACTCAGACCATGATGGGATATTTCATTATGCCCTTATCAAAGAATGTGCTATGCAGTGTGATTGTGAGTGATTTTTTTTTTCAATTAAGGTGTACCTGTTTCCAGTTATAACTCTCTGCCTAGCTAATAATAATTCTTTAGTCTCATTAAGGTATGTTATGCAAGTATCAGTTGAGAGCTATCATTTAGTTATTCTGCAAGTAATAAAAGCTAAGAACTGAGGAAGGAGACCAAGTTTGTTTGACAGTTGAAGCTTTCCTAAATACCTCTAAGAGCCTGAAAAATTAAGGATGGAGTTTAAACCTCATTCAGCCTTCTACATTGCCCCTTCTCCTGCTGTCCTTATTGCAGGGAAAATCCTGTTTTACCTCTGGTGGTAACTTTACATCCAGGCTTACAGGACACAATTTTTCTTTGCTTTTTAAGAACTCAGTCTTCTTGTAGGAAACAAACATCTGTAATTGCTCAGCAATAATGGTTCAAAACATATTGTTAGAACTCTGTGAAAATGCAACAATCCTGTGAATGTTGAATTGCTGCTATCTATCTAACAGACCTGTAAGAAGCACTACTACCATTTTATTGTATTAATATTCCTAATAATAGTTACACTATATAACATTCTTCTCTCTTGCTTTTATTTTCTTAAGTTTGGAGTTTATTAAAAATCATATTTTGATGTTCTTTCTGCTGTTGGGTAGTAGTTTTCTCAGCAAATACCAACTCAGGGTACTGGCAAAGCAAAGTGTTGTTTAACATGATTAAAGATATTGGAATTACCCTAAATTGTTAACCTTGCACAAATACAATGGTATTTTAAGTTCTTGTTTTGTGGAAAGAGGGAGGAAATTGATCTCTTAAATTGAGTTAGAAATATAGCATTAATAAATTGAAATGTATGCACTGAACTCCCTCCAATGTAATTTATTTTGTACAGATTATAAGTCATAAGGGACATTTTCTCTCTGTATTTCGCAGAAATTCAGTAGTCTAATAGATGTGCAAGGGATTTAAATTAATTTGAACTTATACTTCTTTGATTTAGTGTTCACATATAGAAGTCAAGGTGTAGCCTTTTTCCCTGAGTCACTGCACTAAAATATTTGCAATAACACCATAGCTTCATGACTTCATGGTTGAATTGTCAAGTAGAATATGTTTTTGTCTAGTTCTTATTGGGATGCTTAGCTGGAACATCTACAATGGCAATGACGATTTAGGGTCCACCCCCTCCACCCCCAATCCTTTATAGTTTAGGCTGTGCCTAATTGAATTCACATTTATATTTAGGCTGAGTAGAAATGAGGGGTTGTACCTGTATGCAAAACATGGGCTGACAGCAATATCTGCCTTGGGTGCCTTTAGATGTCAGTAATTTGGTGGTGAAGGTGATTACCTGCTATTAGTCACAACAGTGGGCTTCTGGGCATCAAAGTAGACAAAAAGCCTACAATTCCAGAGAATCAGCAGTGTCAGGACCCAGGTGGCTGAAGGAAAAGAGATTTGCTGCTGAACTTAAAAAGCAGCTCTTATACCTCTCCTCCTTTAAACTTAAGGGAAAGAAAAAGAAAGCAAAAGTGGGTGGAATAGTGAACCACAGACAGTTTCAGACAGTCTGTTCAGATTATGAATAAATATCTTCAGGCAAAATATTGGGTTTTGTGACACACGTTAGGCAAATATATATGGAGATGGTTTAGCTGTGCAAAGCAGTGTGCTGCTTTCACCACAACTACAGCAGCTAATAAAGTTGACTTCTTCAGAAGCAAAGGCACTTGTGAGGAAGTCTAGAGTTATTCACTTCCCTGAAATGTCTGTTTACTCAGGAAAAGTTGCCTGATACTAAATGGACTTTCACTCTATTCCACATTCATTACACCACTGAACATTTGTTGTGATTGCCAAGCAGGGTCATCCCTTATGGAACATAAACAAGCTGTAGCTACTGTAATGTCAAAAGGATGATGTGACTGAAGCTAATATTAGGCACAGCATTGCAATCCTACATTAATAGAACGTCTAATGATAATAATAATGATAATGATAATAATATCTTATGTTTTGCTCCACGTATTGTGTTTAGATTCAACTGGAGGCAGTGACATGTCGAATCTAAAGAAAACACTGGGAAAAATAATTATAATCTTAAAACTTGCAAATACTTTCTAAATAAGAGGTCAAGGAGACAAAACTCTAAAGGAGAATGGCAATCCATAGAAGGTCATGCTCTGAAGGATGAGGCAAGTGAGGCTGTCCAGTCTACCTGGTAAAGGTCAAATGGCTGGCTGACCAAGAACATTCCTGTTCTCTTATGCACATACTGAGTGCTGGTACCTAAAAGGAATGGTTTTCATTCAACATACCTGTATGAAAAGGTCTCAGATGAAATTGGAGGTTTATGGTTGGCCTTTTGGGTGATTTTTTTACAGTATCTGAGTCAATTTATTTCATAAGTGTCACAGAACCTCCTTTGCACACACACCTATAGGACACACAGTTGTTTACAGAAAATCCATTTTAGCTCATACGGTGTGATAGAAGATGAATAGAGGCTTTCTGACACTCAAATTAAGGGAACAAAATGGAAATTGAGCATGGAAAGTGCTTAACAGTGCAGCAAAAGATAGGATTGTTAAAGAAAATAAATCTATTTTGTTACAAAATTGGAGCTTAGAATTGTAAGGTTTAAAAATGGTCACAGCTCTCTAATTATATCCTATTGTCCCTAATGCATGAAGAAAAATGGAAAGAATGAGCATAATGTTTTGATCTGAAACAGCTGGTTTAAAGTAGTGTTCAGATGAATGAAAGCAACCACAATATGTAGTTACTCTTTGTCATCATTTTAATTCATTATTTATATGGTCTATTATAAATTTATATAATCTACGGAGGATATTAGGGTGACTTCGTTATCAGATGGTAATAAAAATACAGGGCATGAACAGTGTGCAAGTTTTTGGGGAGGGATTGTGTTAGAGGGGGTTTTTTGGATCATGATTAGTTTTGCTGTTTTGAAGGCTATTGAACTTGGGTTTTTTCAAGCCACAACAGCGATTTAAAATTTTATTTTCTGTCCCTGAATTTTTGACTCCAAAATTGTATCCCCAAATTTTAAAGAAATTCATTAAATAATATTTAACTTAGATACATAGCAGTAAATCTTAAAGCAAGAATTCTTCACATCCTTATTGAAAAAAAACTTATTTAGTTTAACAGATTAGAGTAAAATGAGATGAAAATTAGAGAAGATTAGGTATGTAGCACGTGATCTGCCATGATTTATGTTATCTGTACTTATTTTTCTATTCTATCCTATAGTGCTGTTTTTCTGGACACACTCACACTGATATAAAGCTCTGTGGCCACTTCTTCAAAATGACAAACCCTTTCATGCACAGGTCAAAAAATTGTTTTTCTTTTCATGTGTATAATTATTGTTATCTGACAGTAGGCTTGAAAATGTTTTCCAAAAAGCTATTTTTTTACTGAGGGCTGCATATTACCAGGATATAGAGTAATCTTTTTTTACCCTTCCAAAATAGAAGATGCAGACTGAACTCCAGGAGAGGAAAAGCTCAAAATCTCAAGATAAATGGAAAAATATCTTCTTATCCCCAAGTGAACAGATAGGGGAAAAACAAAAAAAAAAAAAAAAAAAAAAAAAAAGAGAAAACAGAATTATAAATGAACAGAATCTAAGATCAAGGAGTCCAAACATTAACCCAGCACTGCCGTGTCCACCACAAAACTGTGCCTCTACATGCCACATCTACACATCTTACTCATACCTCCAGGGATGGTGACTCCACCATTTCCTTTGGCAGCCTGCTGCAATGCTTGAAAACCCTTTTGGTAAAGAAATTCTTCCTAATGCCTTATCTGAATCTCATCTGGCATAACTTGAGGTCATTTCCTCTTGTCCTATCTGCTGATACTTGGGAGAAGTGACCAACCCAAGTGATCCCACCTGGCTACAGCCTCCTTTCTGGCAGATTTAGAGAGCGATAAGGTCATCCCTGTGCATCCTTTTCTCCAGACTAAACAAGCCCAGTTGCCTCGATCACTCCTGATATGGCATGTGCTCAGCCCCTTCACCAGCTCCAGTATCCTTTTATAGGCACACAAAAACATGGCATCAACCAAAAGGAAGAGCAAATTCCCCTGAGACCTCCACTGTTAGAAAACAAATGGAGAGGAGTGCTTAGGTGAGTCCTTCAATGCAGGGAGCCTGAAGGATAAGGAAGAGGATAACGATTACAATTAGAGTTAAGACCCTAGAGCAGAATGCAAAGGTTCAGTGTCAGATACACTATCTGCTAGTAAATTATTATTTTGTTTCTTTGCTGTGATGTAAAGGAAAGATCATAAAGATTGATTGAAGTCCTGGCCAGTTTTATCAGTTCTGGGAGCACAAGTGAAGAGATTTCTTTTTGAACAGATACTGTTGACTTGCTTGACTTGGACCGATTATGTCAAGTAAAACTGTGTTATACCACATGTGTCTCATCCCAGTTTTTTCTGTGACCTAAAAATACTTTGCTCACAAGGAACTTTGACTTTGAAGAAATAGAACTTATAATATGAGAAGAGGAAGTGCAATGTAGAGCGAGTCACAGATCCATTGAGACCGAAACCTCGATAACTGAGAGAAGAGAAAAAGTACTTTGATACTCATATGAAGCCTTGTAATTGAAACATTGGCTCACTTGAGTTATTCCTTCTGTAAACTGAAGTGCACAATATGAAGTGACAATTTCCTCATGGGAATAAGTAAGACCTTGGCCCTTTACAAGATGTATTCAAAATATTGAGGTGCTGTTCTATGTATTACCTTCAAAAGTATTTGCAATTTAAGATGTACCAACTAATAAATCAAAAATATATTAATTTGGTGTTTGAAGTATGATAAACCAACTTATGTTAGTCTGATGACTTAAATAAAAATAATAAATTACATATACCATGTTGATTTTTTATAATTGTGCAAAAGAAGTAATTATCAAGGCTGTAAAAATAATAGCTTGAACAGATTAGTTATTTATTTTTTGCAGAACAGTTGCACAAGCTTTTAAAAGCTTGATGTGTAAGTGCTTTGGCAGGATTTTGCCTATCTCTGAAAATGAGCTTGAATCCTGCTCTATAAATGTCCTTGCAGACACATCATCCTTCTCCTTGAGCAACCTTAATCACAACTTGTTATGATAGTATACAACATCTCATGCTATACTATAGGAAATTACCAAGTGAAGCCTTCACTAACTGGGACATACTACTCTACTTTGTAATGCTCTTTCTTCAGTAAATGGAGTCCTCTATCCGCCTTCACCCTGAGCACAAAGGATATTTCTAAACATTACAGAAAAGAAAACAATAAGAAACTATAGAAAAACGCATGTGTCAATGGCTACTCAAATAATCAAATCATTTGGAGAAATATGCTCTGCTGTTTGATTTTAAATCTTCAATAGAGATTTTATCCTAGTGATTCTTGTGCAATAGGAACCTTGCAGCTGAGACAAGCTAAAAGATAATTAAGCTCATGCATGTGCTATGAAATAAAGGCTGAGGTCTATGGTAACCTGGTCACTATCTGCTGTGACAGAAATAGGAGGGACTCTCCCATGAAGCAGGCAATTATTTATCAGTATGTCAGGGCTCCACCATCAGAAAAGTCTGTTATTTTAATTACTAGTTTAAGTAACATAATTTTGGAATTGGCAGGTTTTTGTTCTTCACAAGTATTCAGAGATGTTTTAAATCAATATAATCTCCAACTACTGAATGCAAGAGAATGTCAAGTAACTTCAGGCAGTGTGGGTTATAAAAACACTCCTTTTGGATTTCAGTGCAGACCAGTGAGCCATGTCCTGCAGGAAAACACTCACATGTTACCACTTGTAGTACAGTAGCATGTCAACAACTCATTGATGAGCTTGAGGCTGCCCCTCAAAGACAGTAATTTATCCAGTCCACACTGGAGGAGAAGGAAGCAACATTGTCCTGACTGCCCTCAGTTATTTCGGTGCTCTTAGACAAAGCTGCAGCTTGGACACTCTTGGGTGGAGACAGCCACACCAGTGTCCCTCCCAGGAATGGAGCCACGGCAGTCAAGTTCAGGGAAGCTTGTGAAGTCTGGCCAATATAATTCAAAACCATAGGAATTAAACTAAGTGTTAGTCTAGCTAGTTAATTTCTGACTTTAGAGGCATGCCCTGGGATCCTTAAACTGATCTTTTCCACCTGACTGCTCTGAAGCATTTAATAATGCTGCAAAGGTAAATGGGATTTTCAATGGTCTGCTTTTTTATCTTCAGGCAACAGACAGAATGTGATAGTTTAAGGATCAGCTGGAATGCCATTGTATCTTCACTGCTCAGTTGGTGAAACTCAGGTTTTTCTTCTTCTGGCTCCTAAATGAAATAATATTAAAATGACTGGAACATGTACTTTTTTCATTATATCCTAAGGTCTCATCTGCTTCTCTTACACTCTCCTTACCTTCTGTGTTTTTCTTTCTTAATGGTTATGTAAGAGTTGTATTAAAGATAATTTGCCTCATTGAGAAAACAGTTTACAACAAAAAAGTTTTTCCATCCCTCATATAAATCAGCTTTGTTTTTTTCCATCTAATCTTTATATCTGTTATGAGCTGCTTTCACAGTATGTACTTTTGTTCAAATCTCAAAACCATGGACTTCAAAATGACTGCATTAGCAATCTAGTCTAAATTGAATCCATGTGTGTTGTTAAAGCCCCATGATACAAAAGAACTGCCAAGAACCTGCACACTGTTTCATTTTATTAATGTAATATTGCTAAAGTAGTCCAATGACTGCGATGGGAAAAATAATTTCAAACCAGAAAATGTTAGATTCAGAAAACTTTTCTAGTTTTTCAGCAGTGTTCACTTGGAACTTGCTCTCTCTGCCAAATGTGATTTTTGGTAATAAGCTGTGTTAAAATGTTACTTCTACCAGACCCCAAAATGCAAGAAGTGTACAATTATAAAAATTTCTTGCATTTCAAGCACCCATTCCTCACATAGGAGGTTTGGCTGCCTGGCTTATGTTGCAAATGAAGAAAGCATACCATGTCTGTCTAGCACATCTGTTTTCATAAAATTGGAACAGAATTATTTCTTTAGCATTAATTTACCTATGATTTCCACAGACCACTTGACTACCCTGCAAATCGCTACAGAAAAACTGGTCATCACTGATTTTCCTTGGGTTTGCTGCAATGTGATATTGAAAGACAGCTGCTGTTAGTAGAAATTCTTGTTTCTAATGCTCTGGCCCCAATTCAGGAGCACTTCCTTTTGTTTTGTAAGAAGTATTTGTCTGAATGGAAAAGTATTTATTCTGTACAAACTTGATTATAAAGCATTTTCATGGAAAAGGAGGAGGAAAATTGAACTACTTTTATCTTTTGAGGTAGAAAATAGAATATAAATATGTCAGTTTACATACTTTTTCTATCTGGTTTTTCACTTTTTCTCCCAAAACAGATATTTCATTCTATTTCAAGAGCCTTTGTTGTACCTTTCCTTCATGATAGCAGCAATGTCAGTCAATAAACAGAGACTATTAAAGACTTAGTATTCATTAGAGAGATTACAACATCGGAGCATATTTCTCTAAGCTGAAATCAAGTATGCCAGTAGTATAAATGTATTTCTACCAGGATAAACTGCTATCCAAGATCACAGTTTCAAAGAAAATTATTGGTTCATAATTAGACAGTTGATATTTGGAAGTTTTAATTGTTCAGTGGTTAAACCTTTGTTTTCTGTACGTTAAAATGCCCATGTTCATTTGGCATTGTGTGCCAGGGTGTGTTTGTCACCAAGGGATAGAGTGCTTGAAAGACTGTTTTGCTTTAAGTGGTAAGTTTCCAAGCATTCAAAAGAAGTGCTTGTTTTTAAATATCTGGGCTTCTTCGCCTTGGAATTTGCTGAAAGAATGAACCCCACAATAACCACTGACCTGCTAGCAGTTGTATGTGAGGTCTTTACCTCAGTGGTTGCGCTCTGAGCATATAAACGTGACCTTTCCACAATGGAGTATATGGAATTGCTAAGTGGATGACAGTGTCTCTTTGCTTGCAGCACTTGGCAGTGCTTCAGTTTTATTTCATTTTCTGTGTTTAGCATCGTGGGAACTGTAGATAGTTACAGGGGCTTCTTAGGCTTATCAATGAGAGATATCTGAAAGTACAAGGTGCAATTAGGTGACCCAAGAAGGCGATTAGACCTTTCTGTAGAAAATACCTGTAATTTATGGTGCAAAGTAAAGAAAAATTGCTTTTTTTTCACTGTGTGCTTACAGAGTGTGTTTTTATTAGTCTTCCTTCAAAGGTATTTCAAGGAATGGGTCTGTGAGCAAAAAAAAAAAAAAAAAGGGCTAGTTTCACCCTACAAGAATGGATTCAGATAAAAAACAAGTCTTAATTGGACTTTGGAGCTTCTAATACAGGGCCGTGTCTGTCCTTGTTTGATGGGGGCGGTTTTTTTGTATATGTAGGTTTTTGTTTGTTGCTTTATTTTTTTCCCCTTCATTTCCTAGGAAACAAGCCCAGGACTGAGGCAGACTTAAAAACTTAAAAGCAGAACATAAAGTGCGTGAAATGGTATAGAATGTGACGTTTTAGTTAATGCAAACTAAATAAAACCTATTTGCACTGCTCAGATGTGTCGATTGGATTTAAAGGAGAGATCAAACCTAAAGACATCTTAGACTTTGATTTGAATAGTATCTTAGGAACTGTTTGCACACTTTTACTCTCAATTTTAATCATGTAAGGACAGGACTAATGGATTCATGTCAAGACCAATTATTACGTGCTTGGTTTGTATAACTTGATATTCCTAGAAGGTGAAATTTGCTGTGTGCATTAATACTGAAGGCAAAGCAAAACTGTGTTCTGGTGCCATGCAACAGTCTTCTTTTGCTGCTGGGAAGAACTGAAGGTGAAACTTGGATTTTTTCAAGCATTAATGTAAATGGCATTTCACTTTGAGGACCTGATCCAGCTTCTGTAAGGGACTGACTGTAGCAGAGCAAAGACTCTTAGTTAGGCACAAGAAGCATGACACTGATTATGTAGATTTATTGCTAATACAGTGCCTAAACATTGCCCGTGCAGTATATAACATTATCAGATCTAAAAGGCTATAATGTAAGGCAGGTTTGGCTAGAAATGTACAGGTTTACAGCCTTTGGCCTTGCAAAATGCACAATTACAAAGCAACAAAGCACCAGTGGAGCCACATCAGGATTTTATTTCTGTATGTGACCAGATCTTTGTGCTTTTCCTCACTTATCTAGAAGGGAGTGTTCCCTGTCTTCAGGGTGGATGTAGCCTGAAGGCAGCCCTGCCAGAGGGAGGAATCCACAGGGAAGCTGCCTGCAACCTCAGGAGAACAGTTTGCCCCTCTGGCCCAGTCTGCAGCAGCATTTTACACCATTTTGCAGGCCATAGTGCACTAAAGTCAATTGAAATCCCTCCAAGCTCCCCATCTCTGGAATGCATTAATTATGTGAGCATCCAGACAGTTTCTCCTGCAAATCCCACCTATCTTTTGTCATAGATGCAGTCACGTTGACATGAACTCCACTGAGAACGGGAGGGAGCTGTGCCAGAGTGGTGTTCCTTGACAACTGTGGGAGTTGGATAGACATACTCTTTCAGTGGCACACTGTGAAAACCTGTCAGACCATCATATTCCCAGATAAGTGACTTCTAAGAAATTTCAGGAATGTAATTAAAATTTACTAAGCGTCTGAAAAACTTGGTTCAAGAAAGTACATTTCATTTGCAGATCAAAGTTGAGACAAGATTTAGTGCGGAGTTGTTTTAACTCCAAGCAGGCAAATTAAAAGGTAGGCCAAAAGACTTAGGACCAAAATTCAGATTAAAATATTGGAAGTCAAGGGTTTAGCTTAAGGACAATGGAAGGTAATATAATGAAAGGGTTGCACTGGGACAGGGAGGACATTTATCTCTCCTGCTGTCTAGTCTCTGATAATGTCTGGGGGGGAAAATGCAAATACTTGAGGGAGAGCGTAAGGCTGTTGAGGCAAGTGCATAGTAATACTTCATTACTTTTTCCCAGCCTCAAACCATTTATAATTTGGAAAATTACTGGGCTAGAAGAGCTTTCTGTGCAGTTTTTTTAACCCTCAATGTATTTCTTTCATGAAGGTACCCAGGCTGTTCTTGAACTTATACTAACTTGCAGTTTTCTGTGGCCGGGAATTGTACAGCTTTGCGACAAGCTTTGAGATGAAACAATTACTTTCAGGTTTTCCAGAATTTTTCACACAGTAATTTTAATTGGGAATAATTTACCTCTTGTACCAGAAGAGGTGGTTATCACTGTAGACCATTTCCCTCCATGTCATTCTTCTTTTAGTAGTTAGTTGCTGCACATCCTTTTCTTTATCCAGATTAATAAGTCATAAATTCTATGAACCTATCTGTTCATAGAATTCAGGTTGGAAGAATTTCAGGAGGTCTTCAAGTCTAACTCCACTTCTTTGTGTAGAATCCATCCAGTTTTGCCAGGGCCTGTGTAGACAGAGGATCATACTGCACAGTCCTTGAGATGCAAAATTGCTATGAGTTTATATCATAGTATAATGAAATGTTCTTGTTTTATTTTTTTTTCTTAGACATGTACCTTTTTGCATTAAAAAAAATAGCATCTTTAAATTGCAGGACATGTAAGAAGATATTTTATATATGATAAAATTTGGTTTGTGGAAAGATGTCTTGTGTGTAAACTCTTTTCAGTTAAAGTACTGCTACTTGTTGAAAATATGAATGTGAAAAATACAGTATATTTCAGTTGAGAGCTCATTATATAAATGGGGTTTCATAAGAAAAGTTCTGTCTTTCCACTATTAATATTCATAATAATGACATAAGATTAAGAGACAAGACCTTGTTCTTAACATGATATTAAAGATAGAAGTTGATGCAGGAAACATATCACAGAAAAACTCTTTCTTGATTACTTTTAAAAAGGGGAGAAAGGGTACAACTGCAGCATTTCACAGTGAACAGCACAGCATCTGTCCGAACTGTGGAAATCATTATTCACCCAAGATTGTTTTTGTATGTATTGTGAACAGCAACCTTATAACCAGAGTTGATAAAATCTGAAGTTGTATCCTAGGAAGCTGTGATGTACATCTCTAATGCAACCCTGTTAGGGTGGAATATTGGCAGCAATGCATTTCATTTGTGCATCTGATGATACAGTTCATGAGCAGGCACAGAGAAGGATCCAAAACTTCATGCTATCAAAGGGAATAAACTAAACAAAGACACATTCTTCATCAAAGAATATGTACAGCTGAGGCAGTACATGACACAGACTGTCATATCAGACTAAACATTCCCCTGGCTAAGGGCAAGCAAAGCTTTCATGTCAGGTGAGGAGTGACAACAGAGTGCCTAAGGCCCATTACACATTCATCCTTTCACACCACTTCTCCAAAGAACAAAAAATACCTTTTCAATCTGTAGAACAGTGTCTGAATAGTCTTCATCTCGGTCGTTGCTACGTATTGTCAACTGCTGTCTAACTTTGTGCACCACATTTGGGCTTATCTTTAATGTCATACAAATATCCCTCTGAATACCAACATGGTATCATTGGTGGCAGTGCTTAGATATGACTGCTCACCTGCTCATCACCAACAAAATAAGCAAAGGAGACCTTCCTACTGCATTAGCAGTGGTGGTGAAACCTTAGCTTAATTATTGTTTCTAACTTTTCATCTTACTTCATAGAATTTGTGGCCAATAGAATGAAGTCTAGAAAATTTCACTGACAAAATGTTAGGAAGCTTAGGACATTATAAGGTTTGGAGAATTCTTGAAGACAATGGATTCTAGGATGCAAAGAAAGCAGAGGAGGTGAGGTGACAATTTTCAAGCAGATTTGAATTAGCTGCAGTGACAGAATGAATTAAGCATTTTCCATATTCTCCTATGCATCAAGCTGATTGGCATATAACAAAGATGGGCTGTCATATGCTGGGAGAAGCCTTGAAGCACCTGGAAGGAAGGCTTGAGCAATCTATATCACTAGAGGTTTTAGAAAGAGATTGCAGAAACAGTTTAGAAGTATTGCAAAAGCAGTATAGCTGCTGCTGCCTTGCTTTCAGTCATGAGCAGACTGAATCTGCTGCACTGCACAAGCCGATGTTGGTATTTAATGGAAAAACAACCTGAAGATAATGTGAAAATGAGCTATAGAAGAAGATTGACAGTCTTGAGAAAATGTACTAATGGGCTACTTTAATCTAACAGAAGCATCATAACAAGAACTAATGACTGGAAGCAGAAGATGCATAAACTCAAATTAAAAATAAGACAGATTTTTATGCTGAGAGTGATTAACCTTTGGAAAAAAAAACTGCCAAGGGGAACTGTGAATTGTGTATTTCCTGAAGATTTGAAATTAATACCAAATGTTCTTTCTGACAGTTAGGCTCCAGTTAGGCTTAGTAACAGTCCACAAATAGCCTAATCTTTTTTTTTTTTTTTTTTTTTTTTTTTTTGGGAAGTGGAATTTATGAGTTTTTTTCCTTTGGGGTGTTGGTTTGTTTTGGTTTATTTTCAACATAGTAAATTTTTACTTCTTCCAACTTGCTACAACCAGCATATCACCTGCTGACCTTCCTTTCTGATTTCAATCATCAGTGCCTGTTTTAAATAGACAGTGTAACCAATATGTCATAGAAAACAGTAGTTCAGAGTTTGGATGTGGGAGGCTCAAAATTAGATCATAAATTCTTTGTTATTCTGTTTACTGCAGTAAAATCTTGGTTATTTGTTTGCTGCAGGAAAAATGGGCAAAATGTTTTATTGGTGAAACACCGGAAATTGGGTTAAATGTGGCCTTAAAGACTGTGAATATATTAATTGATATACAACTACTACTACTAGCAGATGGTAATGGTGGGCTTATTTCTGTTTAGGAATTTGTGCCTTGCCTGACTTGATGCTATTATTAATCAATTTCTTAAATAACATATAAGTAACAAAATGTCTTTTTCTTCTTTTATTATATTTTGATTTTTGTATTTAAAATCCACCTGTAAATTGCACAATAAATTTTATGAGCAGTGTCATAGTTCAGTGTTAAATCCAAAATTATGTGCAACATTAAATTCAGTGCTCCAACCCCGACTATAGCATACAGAACACTGCAGTCAGCCTGATGGGATCATACAGTCACGTTACCAAGCTCCTGTAAACCATTTGACTGTCATTAAGTCTGCAGTCAAAATAACTAAGGTCTTTTTTCATTTTTCCCATGTTCTTCTGTATGCATATCAATAAAGCAGTATTTTTCAAGTATAAAAGTTTAGCAGAAGAAGGAAATCAAAAGGATTAGGGAGAGAAAAAAATCCACCTTCCCTTACTTGACATTTTGTTATTAGGGGAACTCAGCAACAAATAATTAGTATAGGATTCTTTGCTTGCTTAGACTGCTTATTTACTCCCTACTTAATATTTGTATATTCAGTAGTGTCTAACAGCACAACCAAAGCTTATTCTGCATACAATAAAAGCTACTCCCTGGCTCTAGAGTTACATAGTTTAAGTGTCAGCTTGTAATACCCTTGCTCATTTTGCAAAGATATATACTTTGCAAATAGTCATTTTGAATAAAGCAATGTACTACTCAGAAGGAAGAAAGGATGCAAAATGTGGCCCTAAGGATAAGATTCATCTCCCTTAAATTAGCTATTCAAAGTGCAGTTAAACATTTCCTACTTGATCCCTTTTAATATTGATTCAGCTGTCTGGCCCAGGCAGACACTTCCCTTGTATATGTAATGTACTGTACTTGGAGCAGTCAGGAGCTTGACTTGGCAGTGAACTTCCAGGCTCTTAGACTCCTGCTATGATCCTTAGAGCTCACATCCTTTCCCGGCGTTGACTTCTACAGTTGTCCACTTTCTGCTGTACCTGTCCCATCTTCCTTTTATAGAGTCATGGTATCATTGAAGTCAGAAAAGGCATTTAAGCCCAACACTTAACCCAGCACTGTCAAGCCCACCACTAAACCATGACCCCAAGTGTCACATCCATGTGTTTTTTAAATACCTCCTGGGATGGTGACTGTACTACTCCCCTGGGCAGCCTGCTCCTTTCTGGCTGTTTCAGACAGGCATCTGAAGTGTTTTATTCCAAATAATACCATACGAAATGAGGGCCAGGGAGAAGGAGAGTTGCAGGGAATACAGGATGACTGAGCTGAACTCCATGTGCTCCCATCTCCTGGTGTGGTATTTCAGGGTCATGTGGATGCAACACCTGATTTCTGTCCTTCTCACCTCATCATTTCAGACTTGGTACCTGAAGGAGAGGTAACTTCCATCTTATTGCAGAATAGAAGTCTGAGGAAACAGGACAGCTATTTTGGAAAATTGTGGACTTTGAAACTGGGATGCCATCACACTAAATGGTGTGAGCATAAGTAAAAGCTTTTTATTATGGAATGGTGTGTGGGGAACGAGAAAAGGGAAATGTGTCAGAGAAAACTGTTCCACAAAGACCTGTGCTTCTGTGTCCTTTGTGAGAAAATGTCAGAGGAAGATGATGAGCTCCAGAAACCATGTCAGAAACCTTCAGCAACATTTCAAAACAAAAAGTGTTTGGTTGTCCCCCTAAAAACTGGGAGAAATCCCAGATTTATGTAGCTGTACAAGCATCTAATAGCTCAAGAGATGCTTACATGCCTCTTTGATCTGATGGGCAAAGCATGAACTTAACCATTGCTTCTGCTCCCACCTCTGTGTGAGCCAATCGTTTAATCTCGAATAGGTGTCTTTCCCTCCTCTTGCTACTGGTTTCCCTGTGCATAACACAAAGACCAAATATTGAGCCAATTAGTGCATAGAATTTTGGTGCATGGACATAACTAAATTGTAGGCTGTACTCAGGAACTAAAATAATTTAGAGGATGAGTTAATCAGCACTTCTTTCTAACACCCATCTACTTGTGAAGTGTTCAGGCATTACGTCAACTACCGTATGTTTGGACTCATTATGCTGGAGTGGGCCCACATCTATCTCGAAGATAGATTATGCAACGCCTAGGCTATTCTCTGTCTCAGACCTTGGCTAGCAATCTGGGGCTGTTATAAATCTGGGATTGTTATAAGTCTGCTGTATTTTCTGTTATATCAGACTGGGAATTGAGTTTTTCTCCTGCATGCTTATGATAATGGATTGCAGGTTACCAAAATTACCACTTATTGTATCCACCAAATGCAAGCCACCAACTGACAAAATTACCAATTACTCTAATGCAGGTAATTGTTTTCCTTCAGGTTTTAAGTCTTTTGTTATGGGATTCTTAATTCTTCTAGATGTTGTTTGTATCCATCTAGCCAGCAAAACAAATAGATCTGTTAGTGCTTCCTCACTTTTAATGACTTTTTAAATAGGTGTTTCTTATTCATCTTGAGTTCTCATGTGTGTTCTGAGAAAGTTTAAATGGAGTTTTCTGCCTTGGAATAAATGTACCTGTAGAATAAATGTCTGTTTTCTGAAGGGTTTTCTTTGAACAGAGTATTTATGCAGAAGACCTTATGAGAAAAAAACCACAAGGGGATGGAGGGGAATGGACAAAATGTGGTGTCTAGATATAACTTAAGTAATATGCGTAGATATAACTTAATGCTTTTTTTTTTTTTCTGTTTCTGTAACTGCATTCCTGCAGAAATGCCATTCTATGACTCACAGATAACTTTTAGCAAGCTATTTATGTATTTTAAAAGGTTTGGTTTGTTGTGGGTTTTGCCTCTTTTTTTCCTTTTTTCTTTTTTTTTTTTATTGGCGGGTGAATATTGTAGTCAGAAATCTCTCCCTCACAGCTATGTGCTTGTGGATAATTAGTTGTAGAGCCTAATCCTTGATTTCTTATAAATATATAAGGTGTTTGGATGATGCATATGTGCCTTTCCAATGATACTGGTACTTCCATTTGACCCATTTATTTGGAGAGAAGAACCAGCTCTGTTTATCAGTGAAGGAGGAGAGAAGGCACACCTTCTGTTCTTTAATTTTTCCTACTTGGTTTCCATGTGCTTTGAGACATCCCCAAAGGGTGGAAGTCCAGGTAGAGAGACCAAGCTTTAGTTTTGCAAGCAGTGATAGGAAACTCTCTCACAGCAACTTAAAATTTGTGAAAGGTTTCTTTCAGAACATTTCATTTGGACAACAATACTGTAGAATAACAAAATTGTTTAGTCTGGAAAACCCCTTTGAGGTCATCAGATCCAGCCATCAACCCAGCACTGCCAAGCTCACCACTAAGGCACGTCTACACATCTTTTAAATTAGTTGCCGTTCCTCCAGGAGTGGAGACACAACCACTTCTGTGGGCATCCTGTTCCAATACCTAACCACCCTCTTGGTGAAGAATTTTTTCCTAATATTCAATCTAAACTTTATCTGTTCAACCTGAAACCATTTCCTGTTGACCTATCGCATCCTCTTGTCCTATCCCACTTCTCTCTTTAAATTGGTGTTTTAGCAGTACAGGCTTGACATCTGCCCTGTGTGTGACTTGCAAGATGAAGTTCTCTGAAGAAACCACCACCAACATTGCTATAAGGCCGCTGGGGAGAAGCAGTGCTTTATGAAGAACCATGTGGCAAACTCTTAAATATGTTCATAAGGACTGTAATGGAGGCCCAATACATTGTTTCTCGAGAGCTAAAAGCAAACCTTTTCTATAGCAAACCAAATATTGTTTTCCCCCAGAGTGAAATGCTGTGCCTTATCTGTATATGCCAGGCGACAGATTTTATCTGCTTGTTCTGTCCTTAAGGAATGTATAGACAAGTTAGTTTTCCTCGCAAAATCTGATAAAAAGCCTGTCTCTTCCTTTTCCATAGAATTTTAATTAAATATACTGTTCCCTGCTCATGATAGGGTTTACCAGGGGACAGCTGCTTTTGTTCCCTTGTGCAATATGGACAAATAACCTGTTGGGGTGAGAGACACTTGAAGGATTGTAGGACACTGAAATGGTCTGCAGGCTGTCTTCCCTGTTCATTAACAGGTTTTATTAATTTCATATGACCTTTCTATTTAGGTGCATGGGTAAAAACTATTTTTAATTGTGAAATGCTGGTATAGTACACTAGGTTTTTTTTTTTAAAGTTTAAGTCCCAGTTAACAAAAAGTTCACTAACATTTAGACATCATATCTTTGTTCTGAGCATAGCAAATAAAAAGATAAAAACTAATCTCTTCAAATTTCCAAAACTCCATGGAAATAAATCCTCTTTACGTTAAGGTTCCATTCTGTTTCTAATATTTCTTTTGAAAGGAATACTATTTTATGTTATACCACGTGTTACCTTTTGTTCCCATCTTTTTCCAGCATATCCTAAATGCACAATTCCATGAATCCATGATTGCTTGTTACACTTCAGTACAGGGTTACAAATTTTGTCTAGATAGAGTTCTTTACTAAGACAAGGTAGCTGAATGTTTAGTTAAAGGTTAAATTTGTGCCGTTGATTTTTATTTCTGTCACCTGCCTTCCTCCTCCACTTATTTCTCCACTATTTTATGTAGTTCCATAAAATGGTTAGAGGTTGCTAGAAAAGTTGTTTCAGAAAAAAAGAAAGGTCACTCAAATAAAGACACCAAATTACCAAATGCAGCTAGAAAAGGCTCAACCATTAAAAAGGTCAGATTAAATCAGACACATTGTGGGGCAATTTACCCCCCAGCTGCTCAGCTTTTATGAAAGTTGATGAAAGTGCAGAGGTGAAGGAGCTGTGTTTGTAGAAACACAGTTTCTGCAGCAAAAGTTGATGAAGATTGATATGTTTTCTGTCAAGTGCCCTTCAAAGATACCTATCCACTTAGAAGGTAAATATCTTTCTGTGCGATGCTCACGAAGCATTCTTTTCCAGCTCACATGTCTCATAAAGCAAACACCCCCAAGACAGAATTATAAAGGGACAAAGGTGGAAGGAACTTTAAGAATTGGCTCAGAATTTGGTGCATCTGCCCTTGAATTTTGTGTGATGCCTCTGAGTGTTGACGGATTGAATACTGTATTACTTGCTGCATATTGGCAACTGATAATGTGTTTTTATTAAATGCTGCAGGTTTTTTTTCAAGTTTTCCTTTGAGAAAAGCAAAGTAATGCTGTCATTTGTAGTGTGTGTCAGTGAATGCTTTAGGAAGGTTATGTTGTCAAAGAGCTGCCTTGTGTGCCTGTGGCAAATTATCTGTTTTAAGTCCATCTTTTCTCTTTTGAGTGAAAGGTTCAATGCTGTATGTTCACAACAGTTCAGTTTTAGATATAATAGTTATCAGTTTTACAACTACTCTTTGGGGCTGTTTCAAAAATTGCTAGATAATATTCTACATAAAATGAAATGAGATTATATTTATGGGAATACAGGTGTAAGGTACAAACTTAGATATGTTGATCATAGAGAGTTGAAGGAAGGAAGAGGAGATAACAGTGGCCATCAAAGGTGTTTGTGTCTCAGAATCTGGGAAAATTGGGAAAAAATATTTGTGTTAGTTGCTGGGTTTTTTAAAGGAATTTTTTGTCTTTCCCAGTTTACTAAAATCTTTCTGTAGGATGTGTTCATGAGGAATTCCAGGTTAGTAGGATAGTCACATGCTCTATCTCAGTAATCATTTAGTTACAATTAAGGACTGTCTTCTGCTGCTGTTGATGCTTTTGTGTCCAGAGCACCTGTTATTCACACAAGAACGTTCACATTGTTATTCATCCAACTTAGACCTGGAGACTTCTGTTTCAGACCATGTGTAAATCACACTGGTAGTCCTGAAACTGCATTGAGAGGGCATTGTTCTACAAGCAAAATTTTTTTTTGAGTTTACAGACCTTTAATGGTATTGAATTTCCCTCTTTCAGAGGCTGTTTTTCTTGCAAAGTCATTGGATCAATAGCAGAGTTAATGAGGAGCTGAGACTGCTGCCCTCTCAGTTTGAAGAGCAGGAGCCTGGCCATGTGCTCTCTGGTGGAGATCTCCAAGTTCTCTCCCTGGTACAAGAAATTAACCTGCAAGATACAAGGAGAGGCCTATTTCCTCTGATTTTAAGAATAATTTGAAACAGATAAATAGGAAACATTTTTCCACAGTATGAAGCTTGAGTCTCACAAGCATCTAAATGTTGTGGGGTCATTTTATTTGTCATGTTTTTAGGTAGAGAGGGCCCAATTGCCTTTTATTCTGCTCTAGTCTTATTGTGTAATAAGTACAGCAAAAACATTTAGAGAGCTTAGCTCCACACATTTTCATGTGTTATGTTTACATTAAATACCAAGTGTAGTTACTCGGATGGCACTTTTGTCTTGAGTACTTTTAGGCAGTTTTTACCATCTGCATATTTTAAATAGGCAGTTTACTTGAAATGATCGGTAATGGTGACTGTTTATTCCACTGTTCTGTCCCATATTTTTGGGGATTCATTTTGCTCTATCAGCTTTGATATTTAATGTTTGTCAAACTTAGCTTTTGGACAGAGCAAATCAGTGTTATCTGTTTAGTTAGGTGCAACTAACAACTCAGGGTGAAATCAGGAACTGATGGCTGGTTGTCATAAGAGGAAACAATGTTCCAGCTGAATCACAATATACATTTTAGTAATGGTATATGCTTTTCCTGACATGGTCAAGCACTCCACTTCTCAAAACAAAAATTGGTGCAGAACTCTATAGTGCCTATAAAATTCGCCAGTGCTGGGGCCCTATTATTGAAGGTTAAATTACCTGTTAATTAATAAACCATAAGGGCAGGTTTTAATGGGATTGGTACTTGTCATTTAGGTTTTTCCATCCATGCTACTCAGAGTGCTCCTTTTAAAACAGATCAGATGAGAGGAATACCTACAGGCCCATAAATATTCTGTATACAGCATGCCTTTGAATGTGGGCGGAAAAAATCTGACATGTTTCAGAGGTACTCTCCTGGATTTTCATCACACTAATGTGGTATGCAGATTTATTTTTTTCTCATGAATTTGGACTGAATTTTAAAGATAAATAGAATTCTCAGGCTTTATTACTCTTGGATTAATATTTTTGCTTTAAAATGTACATTTTTAGCTATGGAGTGTACTTTGTTAAACTCTACTTGGTGGCAATCTTGGAAAAGACTTTTCTATACTTTTCATCCTTCTTCATAAAACACAAACAAAACTCATTGTATTGTTGGTGACCATGTAGAAGATACGTTGATGTAGAAGCCCTTGAAGTACAATCAGTACAATGAGTAAGTATTTGAAGTGATAGCTACAAGAGTTTCTTTGGATACAGGATTTCTTTATGATTTGCCCAATACATGGTTTTGTTCCTGTAGTGCTACGCTAACACTTCACTACAGTAGTATTCCAGTGGTACTTACTTTATTAAGTGTATTTCTTGTTTCAGTCTATTTGGGTATAGATCAGTGAATCATTACAGCAGTTTTAGAAGGTAAGAGACTGCACTCTTGTACAAATCTAAGCTCCTGTACTTTCTGTGACAAAATTAAGCAAAGCAGAGTAGTTCTTTGTAATGCTTACATATAAAAAATTAAAATCACTAATACAAACCTACTGCTAAAGATGTGCTTTCCTGACCTTCTGCTTGGGGGATAAAAGTTTCTAAATAAAATGCATCTTACTGATAGTGACTGTCTACTGAAAGGTTTTCTTGAGGTTTTCATCACTTCTAAAAATAGAAGGAAATAACCACTTGTCATTTAAATTCTCTAGTCATGGGAGATTTTCAGAGCCTCCTTTGGAGTCTAATTGCTAACAGCCTCTTTTGCAGTTTTAGTTGGATTCCTTATTCCCTATCACTGCACCTCAATGTAAATGAGCTGTGTGCAATTATACCTTCCTGGTGACAAAAGCCATTTCTGTACCTGGCAGCTTGTAAAAATTCAGAATGAAAAATTATCTAAATGGTAAACAGCATGAGTTTCTGACATTTCTACTGAGCCGTGCTAAATGTACTTCTGTGTTTTACATTCAGTAATTAGTTGATTGTGCAGATAAGAGAAGGCAAAATATGCAGTAAGTATGGATTTTGTCAGGGTGTTTTTAGTCTTTGTTAAAATAATACTTTTATTTGGTTTGCTGTTTTTCTGTGTTTTCTTTTAAGGGTGTTTTTCTCACTGAAACACATGCTACACAATAGTTAGAGCATCTTATGCTCTATTGTACTTGGTCCAATCCAAATCCAACTCAGTTTCCAGAACCTATGGCTTCTATTTTAAAGTAAAAACAGGCACAAACTAGCTATTAGATTCTCTTGACATGACCTACCACATTTTCAACAAACCCACGCTGTTTATTGCTTTTAGCATGTTTACTCCCACGTGTTCACATACTGCTTTCTTCACTCCATGCTTTTTACTCTTGCTGAAACACAGTCGTGTGTCCTGCTTGCACGTATCAACTAGCATATCTTGCTCTTGCCAGTCCTCCATTACTCCTCCTCTCACCTGATTTCCTGAAGAACACTTTTATGCCAGTGTGACTTCTCTGGGTTACTTGTTTAAGGAGCAGCGGGCTCCCACCTGAAGACAGAAGCTCATCTTTCAGACTTGAGCTGTGCAGACTCCTGAACCAGCACAGAGCCCAGGAGTGTGATGTCCAGCTATTAAGGGGAAGTGAGCACCTAAGATTTGTAGATGCTTGTGGTTCAAAGGAATGACAAAATTCAGAGGGTCCACAAAAATTCGCAAAGTTTTATCAGTAAATTACACAGATAGCATGGAAGTTGGTATATTTGTCCTTAACTTTCTGAAGGAGCACACTGCCGTGGGCTTTGGATAAAGGGAAAAGATGAAATGAAAGAAGGAAGGAAAGAAAGGTCACCATGCCTGGTTCCAGTGTTGGTCCAGCCAATGAGATGTCCAGGGTTTCCAGAGCATGCATCCAGCCTTGGTTGGGGGTACTTTTTATCGACAAGTTTCTCACTTATGCAAATTAGTTCTGTGCAGAATGTTCTCTCAGATCTTTCTGGAAGTGGATCAGAGGGCTTTGGGGTCTTGGGTGACCTTGATCTTCCCCTACACCCCGTGCCCTCTTGTAAGCATCATTCCTGCTCTTGTGTTTTACTGTATTGTGCTTATCTCCAGGAGCTAGAACAAGGATGTTTGGCCACAAAAAAGTGGTGCCCTCCTCCCACATGGCTCCCTACTCCAGCCACACCTTATTCTTTCCCATGGTGTTCTACTGCTACCAATTCTTGTCTGTTTATTACCAACAAACCTTGGTTGGCTGCACAGCCATCTGCACAGCCATCTATTGTGTTTGAGACTATTGTGTTTGAGACTTGCACACTAGCCCCTTATCCTCTGTGATCTACAAGGAGGCAGTGCTCAGAGCTGAAAAGTAGAACAGACTTACAGGAAGCCTGAGCAGGGTGAGAAAAATCAGCTGAAGACATTGGCAACACAATAGCAACGAAGTCATAAGATGCAATCAGGCTTTAGTTCTTATATTGCAAGCCACTTGCTCATTTTGCCCTCCTGCTATTGTTTAACATGCATTTACTTATTTATTTATTTATTATTTTTAATTTGAAATGTGCCAACTTACAGAAAGGCATCCCAGTTTCCTTCTGAAAACTCAAACACCCTGCTTTTCCTTGGCGCTGTACAGGAGTTGTGAATTCATTCCAAACTAAAACCCCCTGTATCTGATTCACAGCTTCACCCTGCTCCAGTCTGAAAACCACCAGGCACAATAATTCTGGCTCAGCACATTAACTTACTAGGGTCCAATTCAACCTCTCATACAGCTGAAATAGTCAATCTGTTTGATTTTAAATTTAGAACAGGTATTGAGCTATGAGCAGCATCGGATTAAATTTTTAGCTAGAATGTGAGAAATGGGAAAGGCAGAAAAATTACTTTTGGATGCTTGAATCACTTCCAGATATTTTGTTTCATGTCCATGCATTATGGCTCCTTACTCTTCACTAATTTTACTGAGGATAATGTTTTGCCTGTGAGACTGCTTCTAAAATGTGAAAATTGCATCTGTGGGTAGAATACCACCAATGGTTACGGACAGACTATCTCTGCTCCTGTTCAGAGGTGTGTAAGGACTAGGCACTTAGCTTATTCCAGACACCTCTTTGATTCCAGTCAAATTGTAGAAAGCCTCTTCTAATTTTCCAGCTTCCTGACTGAGAGTAAATACGTTGAAAGGGGAATGGAAAGCAGAAGAAAATCTCACTGCAGTCCCTGCTCTCAGCAGGAGGTAGGCAGGTCTTTCCACGGATGAGAAGAAATTATTTCACTTCTGTCCCTCTTGGGCACACATGGAGTTAGCGAAAATGAGGAGTTGTAATTTTTCTCTGTTCATGGGACAGTTGGCATTAAAGCAGCAGTCCCAGCATCTTATGTGAAGCTGGGTAATCTCACAATACAGAACCAGTATGTGCTTGGACTGACACATCTAATAGGTTAGGAGCTATTGCTGGAGAGCAAAGGAAGAAGTGAATAAATTACCAGCTCTTGCTGATTAAGTGGATAGAATTTTTGCACAGTTATTTTGTTTGTGCATTTCAAAATAACAGATATTATGGGTTTTTTATAGCCCATTTAGATGCATAATATATATTAATTTCCCCAAATAAAAGGAAAAAATCAAAGCGACAATTAGTTCCAGTGCTTGCAAAAGCATATGTTAGTTTCTGAAACTTTAAGACACTTGTTCTCATCAAAATACATTTTAAGAGAGAAAACACAAAATATAAATTAGAGATATACTTTCTAGGAAAAGATCTGTAGAGATAAGTGAACATGATAGATGTATATGAAAAAATCATTGACCATTTGGAAACAACAATAGGAAAAAAGGTGTTGCTAGATAAGAATAGCATGTGGTACTGTTCAGTGCAAAAGAATATTTTTTATGGCTTTCAGTGCAGTGTATAATAACTACGTATAGTCATATAAATGCATGTTGGTTTCATGTATGAGAAAGTAAAAGAGAAGATATTTATATGCCAAGTCCTAATGTTAAAAAGTTTTAAGATTCAACTCTGCTGACACAAGTAATTTTTATTTTCTGAGACTCTTCTCCTTTTATTATACCTGTCAAGCAAATACTTCTGTTCCTTGTTTATTCCCCCTGTTTCTTTGTACTAATCATTGAAACAAGAGCCTACTTGTGATAATGGGCTTGTATGTGGATCGGTGGTGTCACCATGAAAGGGTGACATTGAAGTTAAAAGAAGCTACTAACGAGGGTCTCAGGGGAAGTGGAGCTAATTAGTCAAGTTAAAAAGGGATAATTCATAGCAGCCTTTGTCTTAGAAACACATTTCAAAGTTTCATTTCCATTTCAAAGTTGCAGACTGTAACTTGGAGAGTTATCATGATACATTTAGCTGGAGAAATAACAATCTGGTTCTTTCTGATTGGCAGCTGAACAAGATTCCTAATGGCATGTAAGTTCCAGGTCATCACCCTTTAAAAAAATCTAGAAGACCACATTTCAGGCTGGTCCTCCCCACTTATTTTGACCATGTTTTCTCTATTTTATCTTTTTTTTTTTCTTTAGTTATCTTAAAAAACATTAAAGTAATATGCATGTACATGTAAAACCAAAAATTTCTACCTTTGAAAAATATGTCAATTTCAGTTCTACACAAGATTGTGCACAGTAACTTGGTTGTGTCCATATTCCAAAGAATATAAAAGGTATGTGAGCAACCCAATGTTCACATAAAAGCTCAAAAAGATAGCTATCTTTACTGAGATGGTGAGAGTTGTGCAACTGGTATAACTGAGGTTTTGTTTTAGATCCCTCTAATCAGAACTGAAGTTTTATAATAGTTTCACTTACAGTAGTTAACTCTGTATCACCTCTTTTGAGAGAAGTCATTTTAGGATATAAGGAAAATAATGAAGTATTACTCCTGGATTTCTAAACAAAAGCAAGTATTTTAAACTTTTCCAGCAATTATATCTGTGAGACAATGTAACTTTTAATAAGCAATAGTTTATAATCTGTCAAGTGAATGCTTCAGCGATCATACATTTAATTGGAATGTGCCAAAAATCTTGTTTCCAGAAGAAAATCATGCTAATCTGATGCTGTTGTCATGAGCTAAAAATTATATGGTTAGGAAAAATATCTAGCTGGCAGGAAATGTTCAAGTTAACATTCCATACATGGTGTTAACTTTGCCTCCTGCACGTGTATGTCAGGATGCAAATGTTTTCTCATATGATCTATAGAACCATAGAGGTCTTTCTGATAGAGATACTCATCTTCAAATGCGATAAACTGCATTTCATGGCAACAGAAGGTCTGCATATTGTTTGTGGTATAAAAGCTCAGTGAGGCATTCTTATTCAACAGGCGCAAAGTTTATTATAACAATGTAAAATAAGACAGAGAAACTTCTGACATGACACCTGAATCTGCAGTTGACCTGGCTTTGCAATTTGAAAGGCATTTGGGAATACACGTATTTTGAAAGCTGAAGACAACAGTTATCCTAATGATTACTGGCTAAATTGGAAATACATATTCTAGCCAGTAGTTTGCTTACCATATTTTACTGTCCATAAGGGCTTACTGGAGAATAAAAGGAAACACCTAAAGCGGAAAAGAATGAAAAAAAAAGCTGAAATATTATGGAGGAAGCTTAATAGTGTACCTTAAGTATTACTGTTACTGACAGATAAGAAAAGTGAAAATAAGATTTCTCCACTTGCAAGTGCACAGAACAAAATAATTTCTCAAGAAAGGGAGAATTGAAAAATACAGCAAATGAAGTGACTTAATGTGGAATAAAATTTATTAGCTATAACCTGCACAAAAATAATGTACTAGTGTTTTGCATGAAATTATATGATAATATCAATGAAACACAGATGATAATAATAAATAATATAATTAAAATATTATTGTATGAGTACACATGACCCTTGTGTTTAAAGACCTGATTCTAGAAACAGATGGGAAATCTAGGAACCACAAGCCTCACTGGACTGCACACATTGCAGCCTTTAAAAACACTGATTGGAGTGTATCTGATGCAATTCTAATTCTATGCAAGGTGATCTGGAAAAAGTCCTCCAAGGGAAGCAAATCCTGTAGAAGGAAAGATGTAGTGCACTTTCTCTGACAGACGGGTACTCAGTGACTTGAAAAGGGTATAGATGGAAAAGCAGATTCTGATTTGGTGGGTAGAGCTATTTCCTAAGTGAGGCTGCAACTTCAGTAACAATGCAGGGCTTTCATATACAGAATTTTCTAGAAAACACGAATAACCTTTCAGTTTGATTTTCAGAGCTTTGTATTGTCTTTTCTAGTCACTCTGTGATGTATAGAAATAAACACAGAGCTATTGTTTATTCAGCTAGCAGGCCAGTATACTCAACAACTAACCACCTCCACTTCTTAGTGCTGCTTCTAAAAAAATACTGAGAGAAAGAAATAGTTAGGAATCATTTTGCTTGTAATACGCTTACACTGATAACATCTGACAACAACCTGGCCACAAAATTCAACATTAACAAATTTCCCTGTTTGACATTAGGGTTGCTGTCCTCCCCCTTTGCATTTTCGAGAAGCACTAACTCCATTTTCTTTGTGTAGAGAGGAATATTACAAAGACACAATGTTAGCTTAGGCTTTCTTCAGTTTAAGCTTTTAAGCATTTACATTGATGGGAGACAGGGTGATTCTTGACCTTTTGAAGTCATTTTGCTTTGGCCATTACTCATTTGCAAGCTCATTTGAAAAGCACCTCAGAATCATCCTTAAGGCAAGAACTTCACTTATGTAATTATTTTACTATTCAAAGGGAAAAAAGAAATCTCTAGTTGGTAGTAGATTCTGATGTGTATTTTCCCCTCATTCCAGTGGAATCTTAATTATGCAATTATGTCAGTCAGTCTTTTATGTCAGCAGACAGTCTTTTTCTCAAAAGACTATTTATTCTATTATGTAAGTCTGTGAAGTAATCTTTGCTCCATTATGACCAGCAAAACCCTGTGGCATTGTGACTTCATTTTGTTTAATTCCCTTGTGAGAAAAATTCCCTCTACGGAAGTCCTGCAGAGAGCTTTTCTCACCATCTATGTAGAGGACTGGATTTACCAGAGCAGGAACAAATTTGTGTGGTGTGTTTTGTCCTCATTTCTCCTTTTTGTGTGGATGTTTGTGTGCGTGGTGTCTATTTCTTGAGTATTTTGTTTTTGTTTTTAAAACAGTGGAAGGCAGCATGTAATATGGTGTATCATTGAGTGGGTAGCTAATAATCTCTTTTAAATTATGTCAGTTCTGTGTCTAAAATGCTTTTCAAATAAGGTGTTTGAACAGAAGCTTTCTGTAAGGTTGTGGTTTAACCCCAGCTGGCAACCAAGTGAGTGGGCAACTGCTCACTCACTCCCACCCTCCTGGTGGGGAGGAAAATCAAGAGGCAAAAAAAAAAAAGTAAAACTTGGCGGTTGAGATAAGAACAGTTAATTAATTGAAAAAATAAAATACGCTAATAATACTAATGATAATTTTAGTGAGAAGGAGATAGAGTAATAAAACCCAAGACAAACAAACAGTGCCAAAATCCATTCTTGCTCCCTGCTCACTCATGCCCAGTCCATGCTCCAGCAGTGATCAATGGTTGCAGCCAACTCACCCTGGTTTATACACTGGGTATGGTGTTCTGTGGTATGGAATATCCCTTTGGACAGTTTGGATCAGCTGTCCTGGCCACGCTCCCTCACAGCTTCTTTGTGCACCTGCTCACTGCCAGAGCACGGGAAACTAAAGCGTTCTTATTTTAGGGTGAACAGTACTGAGCAATAACTAAAACATCAGTGGGTTATCAATTAATATTTTCATGCTAAATCCAAAACCCAGTGCTGTATGAGGAACTAGAAAGAAAATTTATTCCATTCCAGTCAAAACTGCCTGGGAGGGGTGCAGGGGTGTGTTTGTAACAAGGTGGTCTTTAAGGTCCCTTTCAACCCAAGTCATTCTATGAAAACTAGGGCATGTAGTTAAAAGGATGAATCTCATGTCCTTGCTTGTGTAAGTCAGAGGGCTTAAATTTTCCCAAGGATATGCAGAATTCTATCTGCCAGATTCAACAGTGCCATTAGTCCAATTAACAGGCAGAAAACAGGAAACGTAGTTGTTGGTAAACATTGCTCTCTAGAAAAATGATATTTAGAAAAATCAAAGCTGAAAGTATTACAATTATTTGCACTTAAAATATTATGAAGCTTCTCTCCATCACCTAAAAAAAAAAAGACCCACATAGAGACTTGCTAAGGAAATTTCTCAAACTGCATAGAAATGCCTACCTTTTCTTTTTTCTCCCCTTTAAGTTCTGGGTCATTCAGCCCTACCAGCTGAAGCCAAAACATTTATTAAGTAGGCCATCATCACACTTTGAGTGGACTTGAGTAGAGCTGTTTTAAGACAGTGTCGTATGTCAGACATAAGACCCCATTTTCCTACACAGTCAAGATAAATCCAGAAATTCCACTGTTTCAAGGACCATAGTAGATGTTGGTTTCTTCTCTTTATTAATGGGCTGCAAACCAAAAATGGAATCCCTGTTCCACATGGGGATGGTTACAAGTAGAGACCACACTTATGTTTCGAGATCACCTTACTTTCACATTGACCTGTATCTGTTCTCATATGTAAAGCGGGACACAAGAATTGCTTTTACCTTCAATGCAGATAAAGAGAAACATGTATTTCTTTGAAACAGAAATGCTACATCTCTGTGGTCTGTTGTTCCAGCTCAGTAGAATATTTTATCTATTAATGCTGATAAAATGAGGGATTTGTTTCTTCAGAAAACACAGTTTTGAGACTGCCTTCTCCAGTTCACTCATCTAAAGCCCAAGTAACATTTAAAATCTAGAGAAATAGTAAGCCATGAGCCTAGTTTTGAGAGCCAGACTGGGGCAAATGATCTCCAGAGGTCCTTTCCAACCTAAACTATTCTGATTAGTCACCAAACAGACAAAGCAAGCAACAGTTTAAGTACAGTCTTTATACTGAAGTCCAACAGTGTATTATCAGAAGTACCCTTTTAAAGGTTTTTTTTTGGAATCGATTCTAAGTTGAACTCTAGTAAATCTTTATTAGATTCTCATCTTAAAGTTCATCAGGTTTCACCTGTTTAGGCTTCTAGCACATCCCAGAAATAACCACACTCTTCATAAATCGTTTCTACAGAGTATCTGAAAATTACCTGTTCCAGAAGCATAAAGATTTTTCCTGTAGTTTTTGTAGTTGCACAAGTCTGGATGTTGTATATGAGGACAGAAACCCCTCCTCTCTTTTGATTGTTGGATGGGAATATCCGCTGCATTTTTGGTTCTTCTGTTGGAAGTCATTCTTATCCTTTCTCTCCACTTTACTCTAAATTTCAGACTTTTGAGTACTTTGTTTGGGCTTTTCATGACAACTATTGTTAGCTGTGCTGAGTAAGACACAAGCTACAGTTCAGACCATCCTACACAGGACTGAGGTAAAGCATGTTCAGCAGAAGGGATAGTCGATCCAGTATTTTGACGCTACCAGACGTGTTAATTGAATTCAAGTATTGCTACTTGAAGTTTATGAAACTTTTGTTCAGGATACAGTGCAAATTTTTGATCACTTACGCTACTTGTTTGAGCTCAGTGGTTACATTCAGGTCCATCTGGAAACTCCGCTTGGGTGACTATTTCCTTCTGCTATAAATTTAAATCTTATGAGCACGGTGAAAGTTTCAGAGTGGGTCTCTACTCTCCAGCAAGTATGAGAGAGCTGTGTTGTGACTGAACTTTCTTCCTGGCTGTCAAAAACTGCTGGAAGCAAGGTATGCAGAATGCTGCAGTTCATCTCCCATCCCAAATTACAGATAAAATTTAATTGATCAAAATAACAGCGAGAATCTTGCTGGAGTCTCACAGTGCTTGCAGCAAGGAGGGAACTCCCACATGCAGTGCAGAAGAGCTGTGTGAGAAACAGGTTTGCTGTGTGCATAGGAATGTCATGCCAAGTGATATTCCTTTGTATGAACATCTGCTACATCTTTATATTGGACAGAGAAAAGGGTTGGACGGTTTTAAAATCCCGTAACAATCTTGACTATTAGAATAATTGTTTACTGATATTACCTGGTTGACATTATTATGGTGTTAAGGATGTCAGGAAGGTGTTTGCCAGCTCTGACTTTCTCATGGATGTTCAGTGATTCTGGGGACAAGGACACAGTGCCCCAGCTGAAGTCTGCTGGGCAGATCTGGAGAGTGCTCACAGAGACACAAGAGCCTACTTGTTAAAAAAGAAATTGATTTTTTGTGGTTGTCTAGTGCTGTGTAGAAAAACTTACTGGATGTGAAAACTGGAAGTGCAGTTGTGCCAGGAACATAACTGTAATGTAACACTATGCCTGTAGCCTAAAATCCAGAAGGGCAGGACTATATTATCTGTAATGCAATCTGTGTGAAGGAGAGCAGGATGCTCTATATCCTAGACTACATTTTTGCCATGGAGTTACTGCTGGATGCTCCTTAGATTGGAGAAGAGACAGGAGGGAAAACTGAACAAGAATGGGAGTTCAAAGGGGACACAACAGCTGTTGAGGACTTTGTTCAGTTGTTTATAATTACAATGTTTTGAGGTTGCACTTTTCTGCAAATAATGACTATTTGCATAGAACCACAGAACACTTTAAGCCAGAAAGGACGTTGAAAGGTCACGTTGTCCAAGCCCATGTAATGAGCTGGGACATCAACTCTATCAGGTTGTTCGGAGTCCCCGTGCTTTGTTGTCAATCACCTTCCAAAGGAAAAATGTGGTGTGCAGACAATCACACAACTTGGCAAATTCCTGTTCCTAGAAGCACCTCACTTGAGCATGTTTCACAGACTCCTCAAAAATTCACCTTAGAAGCTATGCAGCTTCCCTTGTGCTTTGGGAATTGAGGGCTACAAAGGTCATTCCAGCCAATATTTTTGGTGGCATGGTGATAACTCAGTGCACATCCTGTGAGAAAGAGAGCAGTGGAAAGATGAAAGCTCATTACTGTATGGATTTCTTTCAGGATACTACACATGTACTTTTCATGTTCCTCAGTCTAAATATGTGCATTCTTTTCTCTCCAGAGGAGAGGATGAAAGATGCTATTCAGCCCCCTCCATTCAGTGGTTTATATATGTGGATGAAAAGTAAAATATCCAAATCTTTAATAAGTTACAAGGTGATATCAAGTGGGAGCCTACTCCCTGGATGGCTATGCAGTCATTCATTGGATGAAACACCTTTTGAATTTAATGGGTGCTTTTTGCATGGTGCTATCAAATGTTACCATGAAAATTACTAGAATTCCCTGGCAGATCCCTTCTTTGATTTTACAGCTCTATAAAAGGTGAACCACCCCAGAGATATGCTTTTCAGCTGCAGGACAAAGGCCATTGCCCTAATTGCAGGGATCCTGTTTTGTATAAACATGTTTATTGAGGCAGGGGTTTTTGTCTCTGGCCTTGACAGGTCAGTTGAATGCCCCAAATGCAAAAATAATCAGTAATAACACTGAAAGCACTATCTGCTTAAAATTTTTCAGGGTCACAATGTTTTTCTGAGATACATGCACAAGAAAACAAAAGGCCTTGATTTGAGAACCCTAAGGTGTTCTTTTTAGCAAGGTCTACCCTAAGAGTCAGACAATTTCTCTCTTGATGCAGCTCAGTCTATGGGGTTTTTGGTACAGCTGAAGAAAAATAGAATAATGTCAAGAAGAGATTTTCTGTATAGGATTAGTAGGAGATCTTGTAAGACTGACATAAAATCAATCACAACAGCCACCAAGAAATTGAAGTCACGTGCTTTCCTGACATTTTAGAATTTCGTGTTGATGAATGGTGCATACCTTGTGGTAAGAGACTCCTTCAGGTTTGGAGTGAAGCATTGGGTTCACAGTCTGCTGCCAGACCCCACTTGGAAGCATGGACCATACCTACAAGAATAAAAGGTAGTTCTATAGGAGAGTTTTTTTAATGGTCCAATGATTTAGGAGCACAAATCAAGTGGAAATCCTCATCTCTGTTACAAATACAAAATTATATATATGAAAATCCCAGTAGCTTGCTTAAAGAGTAGAACACAGGTTTTTTTTCTCATGGTTTTCCACTGCACTGGTATTGAGCAGAATCAGTTACAGAAATGCACAGAGCAAAACAATCTTGAAATACCTCTTCAAAAACCATGAAAATAAATAAAGCCATTGAACCTGCTGACTTATCATTCCATTGTTTAAAGATCTAACTGCTGGATGAACTTGTGTCATCTTCTGAGTTCTGTAAATAAAGTCCTACCGGCATTTTAATGTTAAGTTTGTACAGTGAGGTCTTCTCCGGAGATGGGAAAGATATCAAAAGTCTCTCTTTTTAAACTGTCACTCCAGGTAATATGGGCCATTCATAGACTTCTTTTGTAGGTTTGTGTTCATTATATTCCACTTGTTTTGTTGTTTTTTTTTTTCTCCCTGTTTAATGTATACTTGTTTGTAACATAAAATCTGTCTTGCAGCCCTGCTAGCAGATCTAACATTTAACAGTCAAACTGACTTCTTTCCTTTTCATGTATTGTCTGTACTCAGAGAAAGCCTGCAGGCCTGTCGCTTCCCCTAACTTTTCCTGAGCAACTCAAATCTTTTTGGATTATTCCCCTGAGCGGTGAATCCAAAGCCACTTAAGACTAATAGGTGTGTACATGTGTAACTGAGTGAATGACCTGGAGCCAGAGAGGGCTTTGCAGATGTACCTGTGGGTCTGCAGTCCCTCTTATAGCTGTGTTAGTAGGTTTCATAGAAGAAGCTGATAAAAAGGAGCATCTAAGTCCAGGAAGTTCACAGTGCCAATATTTTTATAGAGAATAAATATTTTACAGAGAAGTCAGTGGAAAAACCCTGCCCATAGAATTCCCAGTGTTGTTTCTACCAAGCTGTTTTCACAAAAAACACACATAATATCAGACTCTATTGCTGTTCCTTGAAGATCTGTGACAAAGAGATTGGCAAGATCTGAAATTTTCTATTTTCCTTGTAAATAGAAATTCTCCATAAATTGAAATTTCACTGCCAGAGGAAGTGAAACGAAGAATAATGTAAGATTTTTTTTCTACACCTTTTGTGTCCTAGCATTTACGGCAAAGCCTTACTAGATAGTCTCTTGATTGGAGCATTAACCAAATAGTTTAGCATGGCATCAGTAGATCTAACTGTTTATGCCTCACATGAGCAGGGATCTTAGTGTTTGGATAGAGTTAAGCAGTAGGCTGAAATACTACTTTGTAACACAAAGTAAATACACCAGAAATCTGAGATTTAAGGCACTGAGATCTGTCTGTTTACAAATGCAAACCTTACCCCTTTAATGTGAGTTGCAGAACTGATTGTGTCTGAACTGCCTGGAGCTGGTTGTGCAGTTAATCCTCGTGGCAGGGGATGTCTTTCAATGGGCTCTTACCATATACCCTGATCTAAAGTGGAAAAATGGCAGAAAATTTTTGGAGCACTCATTTTTACCATTTTTATTAATCTGGTCAGGTTAGTTTATGTGCCTGTTTCTTTGCTTTTCCCTAGGAAGTTTTATTGTTTCATAGGAATAGCGGTTTTGCTTGAGGATTTGCTGTCGTTGTTGTTGTTTCTGATGTAAAAGAAACACAGAGTGCTGCAGACACTTTGAAATTGTTTGGTCATATTCTAACTTAGTTTGAATTTGTACTGGTAGGTGCATGTTCTGTTATTTCCAAAACCATCAAGCGTGGGTGACCATCCCTTAAAAAGTGATATATACCTTGAACTGTTTGTAATGGTCATTGTCCACACTGAAAGGTCAACATTACACACACATACACAGTGTGAGGAAGGAGAAAAACTATTCATATTTCAGGGGAAAAAATAATTTGGGGGTGCTGATGGATAAGAGGCTGGATATGACCCAGCGGGGTGAGGGAGGGGATTCTGCCCCTCTGCTCTGGTGAGACCCCACCTGCAGGGCTGCATCAGCTCTAGGGTCCCAGCACAGGAAGGACATGGACCTGGTGGATTGGGTCCAGAGGAGGGCTGCCAAGATGATGAGAGGGATGGAGCATCTCTCATTTGAGGAAAGGCTGGGAGAATTCAGATTGTTTGGCCTGGAGAAGAAAAGCCTTCAGGGTAACCTATTTGTGGCCTTCCAGTACCTGAAGGGAGCCTACAAGAAAGATGGAGAGAGACCTTTTTCAAGACCATGGTAAGAGGGAATGGCTTCAAATTGAAAGAGGGTAGTTTTAGAATGGATAATAGAAAAAAAAATAGTTACAGTGATCCTGGTGAGGCACTGAAGCAGGTTGCCCTGAGGAGTCATGAATGCCCCATCCCTGGAAGGGTTCAAGGCTGGGTTGGATGAGTTTTGAGCAGCCTGGTCTAGTGGAAGGTGTCCCTGCCCATGGCAGGGGGGGCTGGAACTTTTAGGAACTCTTTAAAGTCCCTTCCAGACCAAACCATTCAATGGTTCTATGATTCCATGATCAGTGTGAGTCAAACCCAGATTCCCTCGATGTGGGCTCACTGCTGCAGTAGTAAAAGTACCACATTATATATCCTTGTGCTTATTGAGTGGAACTTGAGTTAACTGAGTTCAGAATCAGTAGGTTCAACAGATCCTTCCCAGAAATCTGCAGTGAATTTTAGAATGGCAAAGACAAAATATATTTTTGTAATGCATCTTCAAATAGACTTTTTAAAGCCTTTGATGGAACATAAGAACTTGGATGTTGAAATTCAATTTTGCACATTTAGTCCATGAGTATATTTTAGCCTTGGTAATCTTGAAATATGCCAAAACTAGCATTGTCCTGCAATTCTCAAAAAAGAAAAGAAGCAATTTTTTTTTTTTTTTAAATCTTGAAGAATACTGGGGGACAATTTAGAAATTAACATAGCTACATAGAAGAAGAGCCAATCCGAGTATTAGAAAAAGGAAACTTTACAGAAAGGAATGAGGAAGTACTAAGTTGGGGAGGCTATCTGAGCTCTTGTGAATGCTGCTTAGCTTTCTGAACCATCCGTGGGACATTTGGGAGGGACGACAAAGAAAGATTTCAGATAAAAAACCTAAGATGAGCTTGGGCCCTATGTGCAGGAAGGAAAAGCCTGCTTGGACAGGCTTGGGATAGGTTAGAGAAGTACTGCCTTTCAAAAGCAAGAGTCTGCTCTGCTTCAGTAGCAAGACACCCACAACCCAGAGGACATCACTGACCTACAGTAAATGACTCTATGTTAATACTTTTGGTTTTTGAGCTCTGTCAAAAAAAAAAAAGGGCATTTTTAAACTCCATGGGGCAGTTAAGGAAGAAATTTCTTTGCTGATAAATCTGTTTTAAATGTTGACCGACTGTGGCAACTTGAGATGCTTTGATAAGGCGTGGAAATAATATTTGGAAAGAGCAATTAGTTAAGGCATACACCTTTCTGAGACTAAGTGAATGGCAGATGAGGAGGAGTAAACTTTCAAGACATGTATTAGAAAATAGAAGGCAAAACCACATGATTGAATTACTAAAGAAATTTTATGCACTTAAGGAACAGCACAAATTGACAGCTTTGAGTGAAATGAATACATCAGCTGAAAGAAATTCAGATGTCTGAAAGAGAACAAATGATGTGGAAACAGTCTGATGTATCTGGATGAGTTATTAAAATATCAGCGGAGTATTACATTAGCAAATATGAATCCTTATAATTGTAAGGGTGCCAAACCTACTTATCAGTATTCTTGGTAATCAAAGTAGTGTTGCTAGTCTAAAAGATGAACATAAAGGCTATCTAAAGGATATCTAAAAATTAATTATCTATTGAGCAGATTGAAGTTTTGATAAGGGATAATCAATGCATACCTATCATCATTAAATTTGTAAGGAAATATTAAATTGATACATAATTATCTCTTTGATTGTTTTCATCAAATAGTTTGTTCTTTTTCCCAGCTATCTCTTTAAAGTGATTTCAAAGACTTGCAGACCTGTGATTCATCCATGCTCTTGATGCTTATTTGCTGTTGACCAGAGTATATTTGTGTTTTAGCCAAAATCATAGACACTGAGGTAAGTATAAGATTAACTCAGCAAATTTTAGTCTAATGAGAGGAGAAACCTTTAGGAATATTTCTGGCCTGAGAGAGAGACACTAGGAGCAGAAGTCATACTTTTTCTAAATGTTGTTTGATTGATATTATACATCTATTTCAGCATGATCATTAAATTCCATGATGTGGAAGAGCAGCTGAGAGAAGACAATTCTTTCAGAGAAATTAAATACTTCAGGGGATATCCCATCACCTTTCAGTATAGGCAATGCTCCTTTTGAGGATAAGGAGATCAAGTTCTCTTTTTCATCTAACATCATTCTATTTTTGGTTAGTGAAAATAGTTAATAGGTGTTCTAAGGAATAATTTAAGTCTAATCTTTCTAGGAATTAATGAAAGTTTAAAGTAAAACTTTTTGTCTTGTCATGTATGGCAGACCACATTAATATGTTTCATATGGTGAAAAAAATAAAGAAGACTTCAAAGCAAATGTGATTGCTGAAATATGAGTGCATACATATATTTGTATATAGAGATGTATTATGTGTATTTTTGTGTTGAAATTTAAATTTTTTTGAAATTTTTAAAAGTTAAAATTTAAAATTTGCTTATTGACTCATGACAAATCAAAGCTCCCACTCTATCTGAGATTTTTCTACACTTTTTCTTTACTTTCCTTAACTTTCTGTTTTGGGGGGTAGGTAAGATATGCAATAAAACTAATATTTACAGGCCTTATTGAAAGTAAAGAGAAGTTATTGAAATGCTGAGAGGAAGTGTTGGTACAACAGGCTGTACTTTTGTCCTCCTGTCTTTTTGGTAACTTCTTTAGGTGAAACTGATATAAGCACTATCTGACTTTTAGCAGCTTTGTTTGAGAAGTCCTGATGAAGTCTCAAAATTATTGGCATCTTTCGAGGAACTTGCAGATTTTTCCCTATAAAGAAGATGGACTTTGCTTGGCTCCCTAGTCAGACTCATTTTGTCATATGAATATTAAAGGCATCAAACATAGAAAGAAAGTGAGTATTAATACAATTTTAGGAAGAACTGAAAACTGCATCAGTGCACACAGAAGTGACCCAGGTAAATTCCAAATCAGTAGCAAATTATGTTTATATTTAATACTGTACACGAAAGCAATGCAGGTGAAGTTACCTTAATGTCAGAAGTGTTGTAAGGTTCAGTGGTAGGGCTCTAAACTGAAGATGCTTTGTACTTTGGGAATAATTTTCTCTTTAGGGAAACCTCAAATCCATTCCCAAATATGCAGTATCAGTAGACATGTAAATTTAAACTGAAAGTCCATATAAATGATGACTTTGAGGTAAATATATGTAGATTTTTGCTTATCAGTTGTGGGCGCTTTTCCCCTTCCTTTTAAACTATGCTCCACAATCAAACATGACATACTTGGTCAGGAAATAATCTGTACATATGTGAATATATTTGAAGTTTTCTAAGTACACAGGGGACACCCAACCAAGTAACCTACCTTGTCTTTTACACCCCTGTACTGTCTGTTGCGTGCTGTTGTGATAAAAAGATGGCACTGTTGTAAATTGCAAGGAAATTTATTTTGCAAAGTCGGTTTTCACCTACAGTATGTGAAACTCTGAGACAGTGTGGACTAGAGATGTCCATTAGAAATCCTCAAGCGGTGTGTTTACCAGAAAACTGGAGAGCTGGAGGTCTCCTGTCTGAGTGTTTGCTATCAAAAACGTTGCTAACCAGATGAGATGTTTTGGAAGCATGCCTCCTTCCCTCATTTGAGGCCAAGTTGCATATTTTGGAAATGTGTGTGGAGGTTCAGTTGCACGAGGATGCTTATGCAGAATATTATTTTGGTTAAAAATCAAGCATCTAAAAATTTCCCAAGAACTATTATGCACCATTAACACTTAGTTTTTATTAATAGTTTTCAATTTTTTTTTTTCATAGCACATTATTGACTCTGCCAGTGGCACAGTTCTCAAGTTTTTCTCTCCAAAGATTTTTCAGACTGACTTATACCAATGAGTGGATATTGTACAAACAGCCAAGAGCAGTGGGGAGTGTTACTTGTTGCTAAATACTGACCCTGTTTCTCCGTCTCCCTGGCAATTTCCCACACATAAAGCGTTCTCGTCCCTCCTCTAGATGTACTAAAAGGAGCTGAAACAAAGGTTAGTCACTTTGATATTAGGCTGGAGTTCAGGAAGAAGTCTCTGTGCTATAGACTGGCTTTCCTTTTAATGGTTACAACCTGCTGGGAATGCATCAAGTTGGAGATAGGCTCTTCTACTTGTACTGATTTTTACTGCAAACTCTTCTGAAGACCAACTGAAAAAACTGTGGAAGCTTTAATCTATATTCTTTCATTTTTACTTTTTATGTCTTGTTTTGTTTGGGGTTTTTTAAACAAAGAGTGGTGCACCTCTTTGTCTTTTTACCTTATGTCTGTCAGCACTTTGAAGTTGAAAATACAGAATAGTTTCAGTGCCACTGGTGTACTCTGCTGTGGCAACTTCTGTCTAATACCTTAAAAAAAAAGTCAGGGGGATGTTTATAATATACATGGATTTAGTATGTAACACAAGCAAACTATTTCACAGATATTTTAAAATTTGTTATGTTTTCCCTTTCTGCAACTAATCTTAAACCTTACCAAGTGCATTCTCAACCCCCCCCCCCAAAAAAAAAGGAATTTTACTATAGCTGGTGCTTTTATAGACGGGACCATTCACAACAAAAGTAGAAAATTGAAATTAAATCATAGGTGAGAATGGCCTAAGCAGAGTCAGTCTCCCCCAGCTAGAGCATTATTTATAGAAAGTGGGACAGCTCTGTCAGGAGAAGCTCAGGTGCATTGTTTAAATTGCTGCACCAAGGAGCACTGCAATTTATGCTGCAATTTCACCCTCACTGTGTTGGGCTCTAGTCCTGAGTGTGTAGGAGAGCCTCTGTCCTGCCAGCAACTGTGTTATCTGGGCAAGGCAAATGTTTCTGTTCTGGCCAGGTCCTCACACAGAGAACCACGACCTGAGAGCTTTGAGCAACAGTCAGCCAGACCTTAATTATAGCATAATAATTCAGGGGCTCATCTGGTGCACAGAGATTCAGGTTCCAGCCACTGTGTTGCCTTACAGCTTAAAGGTGATGATATTGGGTTTTTGATTTTTTTTTTCCGGCAGTGTACCATGGAATGTTTTAGTTTTAACTTGAGGTTTTGCTTTTGTTTGGCACCAGTCTTGGATGAGCCCCTTTCTATTTCTTTGTACACCACAGAAAACTAATATGGGATTAAAAATTCCCATCCATCTGTTAGTTTAGCGTTACTCCCCATAGGGTTTATGGAAGTTCCCTCCTGCTTTGGTCCTTACCCACAGCCTTGTGTTATTTTATACGTGAGTTTGGATAACAAAAGTCATCCAGAGGAATGGCATGTTGCAATCTGGCCCCCACATCCCCCTTAATAAAAAAATATTAGAAGGATATCATACTGATGCATAGGAAACTGGTTTTGCTCTCTCTGGATGCTTTTGTGATAAGTCTTTAGAGACTTCTTTTTCTTTCTTTAAAGGTGACTTTCCAACAAATAGGAGAGATGATTCCCTTATTTCTGCTCCCCTGAGTAGACCCAAAATTTCAGTTCTCACTTCATTCTATTGGAAGTCTGATTTTTTTTTTTTAATATAGAAATAGTTCTCATTTTATACCTAGCTTGATAGAAGACAGAGCTAATTAGTCTGAAGTGCTTAATTCATTACTTGGTTTGTTTTAACTCAGTTTAGCCTGTCAAAGTTCACATTTTGTGACACTGGTGGGTAACACATTTAATGATATATTTTAGCTCAAGTCCAACTTGATATATTCTTGCAAAATGATTTTCATTTACAAAGGAGGAACTGCTTGATTTCTCTTTGTAATGAGACTTCTGCTTCATACTATGCCTGGTAGTTTCACCCAAAGTTGGGGGGTAGAAGAATCTCTCTGACAAGGTGTTTAGTGAAGTTACTTATGCTCTGTCATCTACTTAAGTACTTTCTTTTTTCTGCACTGAACTTGGACATTTAAAAAGGAGACATAGCAGTTCCTATGGATTATTGATTTTTCTGCTTCATTTTTTTAAGAACAGAGGTAAAAAAATGCCATGGGGCACTGATAGACAAATCATATGCCCCTAAATTCCAGTCCTTTAAACTTGTATTTGTGTGTTCAGCTTTCTGTATATGGGACAAGTCTCTGATTTGATTGAAACTCTCTGAAGCAGAGAGTGGAGCAGATGTGTTTAGCCTCAATTTAGTTGAGACTTTAACAGATTTGAAAAGGAGTTGAGTAACCAAGTCATGATGCTAACACAACTTTGTGGATACATCCAGAGTTTTAAACCCCTGAGGTGATTTACTGCTTTCCGCTTTGTGCCAAGATTCACCTGTCAAAAATGTTTTAAATGAGATTTAATGCAATTATTGTTTCCCCCTCACTGGGTTCTTCCTCTCTCAGTGTGGAATTTGCTTTGCAAGAGTGACAGTTTAGAGTCTGGGACTGCACTCATCAATTAGCTTGGACAGATCAAGGGCCACAATCTCGTTTGCAGGCCACTGTCACCTGTCCTTCACTCCTTACACAATCCCACTGCACTTCCCTGCAATTACTCGAGGAGCAATTTATGTTAAAGGTCTAGAACTCCATGGATTTGCATAAATGTCTCACCACATCCATATATATATATATATATATATATATGAAAGAGAATAAAAGTGGGGAAAAGCACAGAATTAACAGAAGATCTTTAGTGAAGTAGAGCTTACTGAACCTGAATAACTTTTTGATACCCAAGAGAAATATGCAATCAGGGCAGATATTCAGGCTAAATGGTTTGCAGCTTTTCAAGTAAGTAGCTCATGTGCCAGTAGAAGTCCATTCAGTCTTGTGCATGTAAGGAGGCTCATAAAACATTTGGTTGCTTATCTACAGGAATAATTTATAAGCATTTGCACAGTTACTCTACTTGGAGGATTGTCTAACAAAGTAATTAGAAGGTGGGTGGTTTTTATAAGGTGCATAAAGTGCTCAGCTTTTTCTTTCAGACCTTGCTTGAGGTTGGAATTATTTTTTTACAGTGTAACATAGGCAAGCATTCTGTTTATTGAACACCTCCCCTTTTTCCACAGCCAAATGGCAGATGGAAGTACTGAATGTTATGGAGCCATTCATTACTGTCAATATCTTATTTTCTGAAGAATAAAATGAGGCTTTGTAGAGGAACTTCTGAAGCAGGAGTGTGGTTATACTCTTAATTCCTGGAAGGAAGAAAGTATTAATTACAAATAACACTTAAAAGACCTAAATTATTGTTACTGCTTGACACTTCAAAATAGACCACAGACTTAAAAGGTAAAGGACACCAGAATGGGGCACTTGGTTCTCATCTTCAGTGGTGAATTTGCTTATTTTTTTGTGATTTAAACTGATGAAAAAGAGGTAGAAGAGTAAGCATTAAAGAGGAAAAGGGAAAATACTTTAGAGAACATGGACAGTAATAGCTGGCAAGCTTGTAATGTAAATAGATGTTGCAGAATTTTTGTCTGTGTAATGGGGATGATGCATGAACATTCACTATCTAGAATCATCCAAAACATATTTTGCAGTCATGCTAATAGGAATTGTTTCAATTTATCAGCATGACTTCACTAATGAGAACAAAATGTTTAACCTAGTCAAAACAGTATATGCCGTTTTTGCTTTTCAGAATTCACTTGTTAGTAATTCTAAGCAAATGAAGTAGGCATCAATGAAAAGTAGGTCATAATAGGAAGGTAATTTTACTTTATGTTTCCTTTTTTCCCCCATATATCGTAGGGTTTTATTAGAATTGCATGTTTTCAAAAGCCTCTTTGAAATTAAGTCTTTCTGGCTGGCTTTCATTGAAATAGTAGCACTTCAGAGCTCTATAGCTTTCCAGCCCTGTTGGGATGGTTATACAGGGTAAATATTATGTGGAAAGTAATTGCAGAAGCCAGTTCAACTGAGAAAAATAGGTTGTTTATTTTAATTTTAGGTACTGTACAGACAAAGTTGAATTATCTTAAAATCACCACAAATAATTCATCATGTTATTTAGGTACTTTTTCCCTTGCCATGTCATCAGATCTAATAGTTCTTTCTTAATTTATGACAGAAATCCTGTGGAATAAGGTAAATGTCAACTACAATGATGCTGTTTGTTATGATGAAAACACAGAGAGAAGGAAATTATGTTTAATGCATCAAAGAAAGAAATTTCAAATAGGTTATTTCAGTTACCTTGATTTAATATGTCTTCTGGGGAGAAAGGAAGGAAGGAAAGGTGAGGGATTAGTACCAAAAGTAACAGTGTGAAAACATGCATCGTAAAGAATTGTTAGAGACTCCTAGATATGGAAACATATTTTTCTCATTTATGAAGGGAGAATTCTTTCAGAGGTTAATAGACATAATAATATCCAATATGTGATGACCAATTGGTGCCTTCTGGCCTGGAGAATTTTTTGACTCTTCACATAAAAAGTAGTGACTTATTCAGTTCTCAAATTTATCAGTCATGTTTTTGTACCTGGGTTTTCATTTGGTTCAGTTAATGCTTTGTTTTTTGAAAAAATCCAGCACCAATAATTGTACTGGAGAGAAAATTTTAGGCAAGACATGAGATTTATTTTGTACTGAGAATTTACATTTTTTAAAAGTCAGCAGACAGGAAGGACTGCATACTATAGCTCACATCTTGTGTTACAAGAACTTAACAAATGTTTCTGGGATCCTGGTACTAAAAATATGTGTAATTTTACAGGTAAAAGTAATTTTTTGGTGTGTTGCTGCTGCTTCCTGAAAGAGACCAGAGAATGTTCCAATGCAGCAGGAGAGAGTGGATAGTTTTGCTGAGGATTTTCCTGTACTGCAACTTGGGAAATTCAAATTCTGCTTCAGATTTTATACATAGGATCTTGGGAATATGTTTGCCTTTTTTGTTTCTCTTCTCAATTCTAGTTTTTCTCGTGCAGTCGGAATGTACTGTGTTGTGGTGAGGACTATTCTGCTATGCTTTTTCTGCAGTATCTGCCAGAATGAAATCTTAGTCTTGCTAGCATTCTCAATACAGTAACACGACATTAATGATTATTACTAAATATAGATGCAATAGAGAAATATGTAGAGCTTTGCAGGTGTCAGCTGGTTAAATAACCAGCAATGTCTGCACTATTTCTCTTTCACAAATAATTGAGTCCTATTCTTGTTAAACCACCAGATTTAGCAGGCTTCCTGCTACCTTTTCCAAACAGGTAAAAGCATCTAGTGTGCCAGGTTTTCCCCTGCTGCATCCACGGGCTCCCAGAGCAACAGCAATTCTGTTCTCCAATACTACGCTTTTCCGATTATCTCCTCCACCACTTGCAGCAGGAAAGACTGAGCTGATTCTGGTCTTGCATTATACAAAGCAAACAGCATGTGGCATTTCTGGTTCAGTGATGACTTCCAACTGGCCTTTCTTTTACTGTCACAGTTGAAACTGCCTCCTCTCTTCTCAGCAGCAGTGAAGGCGTGGAAAGAGACCAGTTAAAATGGTTCCCTCTCGGTTGGCTCTTTCACTCCATGTAGTACCCAGAACAGTCAGAGTCCTCCAGCCATGTGACACTAAAAGGCTAAATGAAGAGCTGCCTGGATCTGAACTGTGACTTCACTGTGCTCTGCCACTGCTCTGCTGTCTGTCATCAAAGCTTTCCTACAGATTTCTCTCCACAGTAACATGTTGTGTTCTCAAAGACAGTTTCCCAACCTTCCTGACTGCTCCTCTGTCCACATCTTCTCTGGGGTCTGATGTATTTGGCTTCTCCACTGTGGTGGCTTCTATCCTGTGCCTAGAATGAGCCTAAAGTCATCAATGGGTGTTGGGAGAGGAGCTAGGAGTAAGATGCACAGACATGGAACAGAAAACACACCCATATCCTTGGCCAATTGCTAGGAGTGCTGTCACACTGTCACATCCTACCCAGGTTCTCAGACCTGTCCAAGCACTTGCTGACAGTCACTCCACTCCTGCTGCCAATAGAGTACAAACTGTACCTGTGTCTGCAGCTGTCAGCATATTCCCTGCTTCTCTTGCTTCCCTTACAGACTTTCCCCTCCATTTGTGACTTGCTTTTCTCCCAGCATAAATGTGAGGCAGTTTTGGCAGAGTACCTTGCATGTCTTTTACCATTCTATAGCTCTTGAAGGGAAAGAAAAGAAGGGACAAAGGGATGATAGCAACAAAGGCCATGAATGTGAAATGTAGGGAATAATAGGAGGAAGAATATTGGAAGGACCGGAATGCCAGCAAGAAAGAAAAGTTAAACTGTGTATTTACCATGTAGCAGTACAGTAAAGCATCTTTGGGAGGCACCAGGAAAGACCTGGAGGACAACTGTACAAAGTGCTGAATAACAGGAAGTTTGAGTGAGAGTCTGAGAGACCGGGGAGGGCAGCTAGCTGGGTGATTACAGAGACAGGAAGGATTTTGCATTAGAAGAATTTGGCTTAATACTCGCTGGGCAGAAGAGAAGGAGAATTTCTTCTCTGGTTTCCCTTTAACATAGGTAAGACCAAAAAGATGTTATATATTCATGTATCTGAGAGCATCACATTTGCTCTGGTACCAATGAAATTAATAACTTGACACCACTTCTGTTTTGTTTTCTCAAGGGTTTTTTTTTTTTTTTTCTGTTCAGACCATGCCCAATAAACCTTATGGCTCTTAAGCCCTGTGTCCTCTCTCCAGCAGCCTAATAGCTTCTAAGCAAGGTACATCACAGGATGGCTCAGGCAACAGAGGAGATCTATACATGAGTTTAAATGGAGACAAAATAAATCTACCTCAGCAGCAGTCTCTGCTAAATCACTTGATAACACTGGTTGCTCTAAGGGTTGATTTTACTTCATAACAACTTTCTGAGTTTTGTGTAGCGAGGCTAAAGGATAAAACACAAGCTCTCAACTAAACTCAATCATATTCTAGTTTTTGAAAAAGTAGGAAGCTTTGAAATCCTTGGTATGTACTTCATCAATACTCTTTTTTTCTCAGTTCTCCAGCCCAGCAGAATAACTCTTGATTCTGTTTTAACTCTGTTAACTCTGGTTTTGTGATGCCTTCCTTTGTGATAAGATATTCAAGGCCACATCATGCACTGTCTGTTGAAATGCAGTAAATATTTAATGTTGTGTCTATTTCTGTAATGGCCAAATGAAATTACTTTCTATCTATTTACCTATCTACACATGCACATACACACACTCTCGCAGATATACACACATTCACATATTTAAACTATGCAGAAACTGAGTGAAGAAAATTGCAAAAAGGGTGCAATACTTTGCATTTTTAAAAATGAATGTATTTAGTCCTCAAACTATTCCACTAAGTAAAGGCAAGAATATCCCCTTCATTCAAGGAGGATGACAGAGGCCCAAGAGTGTATGCTTCACTCCAAGTGTGACAGGACAGATGGAGTCAGTGTCTGGGCCACTACTTAGAATTGGAATGGTCTTATTAACCTGGACCTCTCTCATAACACAGAGAACAGCCTAAAAGTTGGCAGTAGAAGAAAGCTTTAATTTAAAGGTTATTTGGCGGTCACTGAAGCAAGTCTATTTCCTAATGGACAGATGTCCACTTAACCAAAGCCCTCCCAGCTGACTTCTTGTTTGAAGCTATGCCAGGTAAAGCAAAGACTGAGTGGAAGTGTCAACTCAAGTAACCTCTTGGAGTGAGCAGCGTTCCCCGACAGTCTGGGCACCAGCTCGGTGGCACAGGAACATTTGCTTGTGGCACATGGTCTCTCGGTAGGTCTGTCAGTCAGCTGTTTTATAGCAGCACTTTCAGAATGTAAGTATTTTAAAAAAAAGACAGCACTGCAAGGTGAGGGATATTTGTCAGTTTGCATTTTAAAAAAGGGGGGAAACTGTTATTTGGATTGAAATGCTGTCGTCAAAGGGAACACGTCACCCTACATAAATTATGGGTTGGAAGCCCATGGTTGGTTGCTCTACAGTCATGAACTATTTATCTGTCCAGCCTTGAGTATACCAAGTTTTAATTTAGGTAGCTCTTCTCAGAGCCTACATCAGAATAATTACAAAGAGAGAATTAATATTAATAACTTTTTTTCCTTATGTAAATAAGTGTATGATCTGGGAATGGTGTCCTAATGGGGAGATCCTGTGCCCATTGAAATGGCCCTCTACAGCGAGCTGCCTGTGCTGATGTGGTTGCTGAGTCTGCTTGTTGTCTTTCTAGAGTTGTAGTATTGAAGGTGTTACAGGGTTCTGCACTTCATCTATACAGTTACTATTCGGTGACAAATCTGAACTCCACTATCATCTGAAGAGAGATAAAAAGCCAACAAAGAAATGTGGAGATGGGCAGAATTACTGCTAATTTTCTCATCAGGAGTGTTCGTTTAAAACTGACCCATAAAGACCTCAAAGAAAAAGCAGCGAATACAGCAAAAATGACAACAAATTATGTTAAAATTCCATAAATGGAAACCAATCTTAGCAATAGTAGGTGGAGGTCTTTCTCCCATGTTTAGATGGCATCATTAAGAGTTTGTATGTGACTGTTGTGTATTTGTGATTAATGATAGTCTCCTGCCATAGATAATCTGTTCTTTTTAATCCCACCTCTTATTGCAATAATATTGGACTATTTTATGAAAGACAGTGGAATCAGTAAGAAGCAAGTAAAAGAGATGTTATTCCTCTGGGCCAGTTGACACTGCTGGAATTCACAGAAGGTCATAAAGTTCAATGCTGCTGGGGTGGTGGTTTTTTTTTTGGTTTTTGTTTGTTTGTTTGGGGTTTTTTGTTTGTTTTTTGGTTTTTTGTTTTTTTTCCTCTGTGTTATTTATTTTATTTTTAGGTTAACTCTGTGTCCACTAAGATTCACACTATGCAAGCTAAGGCGAAAATGTTAACTGACAGGGGGTGATGGCTTAGTAGGGTCAGGAAGGAATTTCTCCCATTCCCTTTCCCGCTCTGAACAGTGCAGAACAGTCAGATGTGTGTATACTTCTTGGGCTGGCTTTTTTCTCTGAGTTAATAACTTCTGGGTCTTCATGGAAAAAGGTGTTGGAGCAAATGGGCTGGTGGACTAACCCAAGGTGTAACTAGATTTCATCTCATTAAACTTTTTTTTATGTTTAGGCAATACACTTGGAGAGAAAAGATCAAATTCTGATGTGCGAAAGATGTGTTCATGTGTTAGAAAAGTAATACTTCCTATGGAATTTTGGACTGTAATTGTAAGGCTTAGCTATTTGTTTATCTCCCAAAATGGAAGGTTTTAAGTGTGCCTGTCCTATCACCATATGAATTTCTTCAAATACCTGAAGGATCTCCTGGGACTTAGAACTAAACAAACAAGAAGTTGACCTCTGCATGATCAGAGCTGCTTGTATAGCCAAAGAGATGGGAAAAGGGGCATGATATTATCAAAATTAAGGCTTTAGATGACTGAAAAGCAGGTGCAACTTTTGAGTTTAGCTCTCTCTCCTCTGTAGACAGAAGCTCAGGTCCCAGGCTGGTTTGTTTGAGGTAGCAGGGTGTTATATGTGGGTGTGAGGCAACAAACTTTAGATAGACACATTTGCCCCCCACTGCCTCTGTATTACAAGAACATCCTCTCTTTGCTGTTCCTCCAGGGGCGGCATTAATGTGCAGCACTGTAACAGCTGATGAGTGGAAACAAGCTGGAAACACACTGGAGCCAGGCTACTGGAAAGAAGACAACCACTCCCCGTTGGCAGAAACCAGGGCTGGTTGCTGGTGGCACTTCTCCCACAGAGGCCCGCGGTGGAGCTGGAGTGACGCTGATGGAACTGAGGGTGTTTGGAAAGGAAGCTTTAGTGAAGGAAGACTGGTATGGCTGAAACCTGTGGGACTTAAGCTTCCACAGTGCCCAAGGCAGCTGTCACTGAAGCCCTGAGCATTGGTGCTTATGGCTTTTTAGGGGCCTGAATGTGTCCATTATTTTTTAGGATATTTTCACAGTATTGGTAACTCCTTGGTTCTGAAATTCTTTCTTTCCCCTAGCTTTAACTTGTAGCAAATTTTTTTATATCTGAATAGAAAAGACAACTATTCTTTTTCAATATTTTTATGATACCTTGAACTAGCCACATAGCATGAGATTTTTTTTTCACTCTGTTTGAATGAGTGACACAAGTTTTTGTTTTTAATGAGTATTAAAGAGAATGGAAATGAAAATTACTTTATCTCTGTGGTGGATGCATATTAAGTCAACAATATGTTCATTATTAAACTTTATTTCACTTTATTTTTAAAATTTATTTCAGTCTCTTTCAAATTTTTACATTGTGTTCTTCACCACTGGAATTATTATTTCAAACTCCACTCAAAATTACTTTTTCATTAGTTAGAGGGTATTTGTGAGCTACAAACTCTTGGCTGTCTCTTATATTCTGTTATATGTGTCTACAGACTTTTGCAAAAAATTCCATTTAGCGTGGCCAGTTCAGGGTACTATATGCTTTAAAGAGTCAGTAAGGATATCTGGTTCCTAGATAAGGCCTCAAATTCTTAGTAATATCTAAACTGAGGATTAAAAAGTTATAATTTTCCGAAGGTTTCCATTACATTTCCTATTCTGCCTACTGTGCATTGTACATTATTAAAGAATACTGCTCTGACATGCCCCCCAAAGAAGTGAATTAACATTTCTTGTGAACTCTCTTCTTTTGTGAAGAAGTAATAATGACTCAAGCAGCTGAAAAAGTTTCTCAGATGAATTGAAATTTATTACTTGTAACATTAATGCCCATTACATTTACTGATACTGTGCATAAATTGTCATTTTTAGGAAAAAAACCACTATTTTTTACTTTGCCCTTATTGATAACATCTGTGACTTGTACAGACGATAGGGACAAATGCAGCATGTGAGTGAGACATAATTTGTGAGACTTTAGCTTCCCACTGCTCATCTATTGTTCTCTTTACATACCTTTTCTTTTGTCTTTAAAGCAATTCCAGTTGTGATTTGTTTCAGCTCTTAGAAGAGAATCCATTCTAACCTGTGAAAAGATGAGCCCCGACTTGTGCTTTGGATTGGGTTTAAAGCATTTTGAGTGCTACCACTTGTTGAGAAGTTCTCACCTTCCAAGGTGGACCAAAGCAAAGTCAAAATGGCTGCTGGTGCTTCTTCTTGATGGTGTTGGTTACTTGGGTTTGCTTTGTTTTCGTATTTCTTGTGGTAGAGTTAATTATCTTGCCATTGGTTTAGTTTAGCTTTTCTTGAAAAGCTGATTTCTCTCTCTTGAGCTAAATCCTTAAATTTTATAGGCACACAACTGTTTTTGCCAACCAGTCCCACAGCTGAAAGAAGACATAAGCAAGTCAGGAGAAAGACGAGAAATTTACAAGTTTGGTATGATGGAACTTAGAAGTGTTATAACTAAGAAGATGCCTTCAAAAGAGATTCCTTATGAAGAAAATGGTTTGATCAACCTTTTGATCTGTTGACTGCCAGGACTTATCAATGGTTCATGGGAGTTTGGGATATAACTACTATGTTATGAGCAATTCTTTGATTTCTCCTTTCTGTCTCTAGTGGGACTAGAAAAATCAAAGTCAGAAAAAAGTGAATTAAGACATAAAGTGGGGATTTAGACTGTTTTATAGGAACATACTTAACCTCTGTGTACAATTCTCTGTCTGTGTAATGGGGATAATGTATTTAAACCACAGCACGAGAAGTCTGAGGATTAATCGGTTAATGAATTCATAGAACCCTGAGCATGAAAAGTGTGCTCTAAATGTTTCCCATAGAAATTTCTCCATTACCTAAAGAGAGAGGAAGAAAAAAAGCTAATTCACTGCTTTAAAGAGCTGTGCAAAATTCCATCAAGAACATAGATAATTAAAGTAATATTAATAGATTTTTAGGTCTTCATTTTTCCCCTAGAGGCCAGGTGTCCCTGATTTTTTTTTTTCCTTTTCCCCTTCAAGTAATGTCCCTGACTCAGTTGTCAAAGACTGAGAAGCAGAAGTGCCTGTCTAGCTTCGAACTTGATCCCCACGGTGGAGTTACAAGGTTAAATAAATGGGGTGGTTTTTATTATTATTATTTTAAATTGAACATAACACTTCAAAAAGATTTTCTCTCCCCCCTCCCCCAATGTATTTTTAGGCTGTATGCACTCTTGCCTATGTCTGTTCCTTAGTCCCAGCTGAAGATTTCAAGGGAGACGAGGGCTCTATATTGTTTCTCCCTTGTATTGCAGATAGGGGGAGGAGGTGGTTATTAGAGAGAAGCGCTCTCACTCGCTCGCTCTCTCCGTTTCTCCCTCTCTGGCTGATAGCACTTATCTCTCGCTCTCTCTCCTTCTCCTAGGTGATCCATTTCTAGGCAACGTGCTGGCTGGTGCTGGAGCTGCCAGCTCTCTCTGCATCCCACCAGCAAAGCAGGATCCAAAAGCAACCTGCAGACCATCATCTGCTTTCCTCTGCCTCGCTCCGGGTACTCCTCCTATCGCTTCTGCCCTGTCCAACCACCACCTTGCGCGACAGAGACAGCACGCTGGGCTCCATTGGCAGATTTATTATTTTTTTTTTCTCCAGTTGTGGGAAGCGATTTTTCTAACCGAAGGGTGGGGGGAAATCTCTGCATTACTATCTGCATTACCTTGAAGTTCACTTTGTTTTTTGGCCTCCGGGGGGGCTTTTCCTGCAGGAATCTGGCTGCTGGGAGCGGGATCGCCTGCTCCCTCGGTCGCCCGCTCCTCCCACCTCGCTGAAGGCGAGCTATTTGCTGCGGGCTCCTGGGGCTTCTCTGGCCAAGAGGGTTTGTGGGTGTCTGCTCGTGTGTGCGTGTCTGCTCGTGTGTGCGCGCGTGTGTCTGTGTGTGAGCGTGTGCGTGGTGTGGGTTGGAAGTTGCTGTGCAGCAGCGGGACCGAGCGGATCCCTGGACCCGGCGGAAGGATGGGGATTGTCTGACCAGCAGAGGCGTCTGCTGCCCGCGGCGGCGCCCGGGCTGGATGGATTTGCTGCCGGCGCTCCCAGCAATTCTGGTGCTGCTCAGGAGCCCCGCGAAGTGACGCGGGGTTTCGCCGAGGAGAGAAGCGCTCGGAGCCCCGGGCTCGCTCCCTGACCAGCCGCGGCTCTGCGCCAGCCATCGGGATTTACACGCTCCTCCGGCTGCACCTCAAACTCTTGGGCTTCCTGCGCTGCACTGTCCTCCGCGCCAGCACCGTTTGGCGAAGAGATCTGTTGTTATAAAGCCTGGACCTCCGGAGGACATGGAAGTTTTCTCCCTCATCCTGATCGTGTCCGTCTGTTGGACTCGAACCTGGAAAGCGGCGATTGCAGATTCAATCATTCATATCGGTAAGGGGGTGCTGCGCCTGCTGGTGCTGCTGGACACTTTTCCAGCTCTCCTTTGCAACCTTTCCTCTCTTGGAAGGCTTTTACCCCTCCCCCGTAGCCCCCACTCTCTTTTATCGCTTGCTCGCTTGCTTTTTTTTTTTTGTTGTTTAGTCCTCTCTTATAATTGCTTTCCACCAGGACCTCAGGCGTCCTCTTTTTCCCCTACTGCGCTGTGTAAAGGTTTCTTGGCGGCGGGCTATGTGCGTGCTTTAGACCTTGAGGTTTTGATGAGGCTGATGATGGGGGCGCCCAGGGCTCGGGCACTTCCCCGGTTCCTCCCCGCCGCCCCTCAGCTTCAGCCTGCTTTCCCCTTGCCCCGGCTCGCCCTCAGCCGGGGGACACCCCACGCCTCCCCGTGTTCCTCACACCAGGGTGACAGCCACGCGAAGCCCCCACCCCCCACACTTTTCCTTCCTTCACACCCCCCTCCCCGCCTTCCTCTCCCGCGGCGGAACAGGTGGTTTGGCAACGTGAGCGCTTCCCCTGCCGCGGGCGGGGGCGGGGGGCTCCGGCCGTCCGGCACCCCCTTCCCGGCCGCCACCCCGCCGGCCCCGTCTGCGCCTCCCGGAGCCGCCGCTCCCGGCAAGGGCAGCGGCCTCCCTTCCGCCCCGGGGGCAGGGGGCAGCTCGGGTTGACGCCGGTGCGCGGCGATGCCCTCACTCCCCGCCGCCCGTGCCCCCTCGCTCCCCGTTATCCTGAGCCATCTCCGGCACGGCTGCCCTCCCACTCGGCGGGCGCATCCCTGGGAAGCGCCGAGCCCCGCTCGGTTCCCGCGACTGGCGAGAGCGGGTGGCCCCCCTGCGCCGGCCGGGGATGCGCGGGGAGGGAGAAGAGCGGAGATGGGGAGAGGAGGGCGCTTCCCCCGCGGCCGCTCGCCCATCTGCAGGCACCGCACGCAGGCGGAGCGGGGGCGGGCGGGCGGCCGGCGCCGCGCTGCCCCGGGGAAGGTGCATTTCGGGGCAGGGTCCCGCCGGGGTTTTGGGGAGGTTCCTGGGGCGGTGCCGACCCCGGCTGCGGGGCAGCTGCCGCTCTCCCCAGGGTTGGCTTTATAAATATGTCTGCCGGTGCTTGTCGTGGGGATCCGTAGCGGGTTTCTGTGAAAGGGGAAGCGAGGAGAGCGTTTGGGAAGCGCGGCCGTCAGGAGCTTTCCTGCAGGACCAATTTTTGGGGCAGCGGTGCGCCAGCCCTCCGTGTAGCTGTCCCCGAGCCTAGAAGCCACCGCTCCCCTTAGGTACCGCAACTTTACAGGGGTCAGTCCTTTTGGCTGTGAGAGACTGGAGCAGCAAATACTGCACGGGGAGGTAGCGCTCTATGCCCTCCTTTTAAAGGGAGAAGGACTTTTTAAATTCTTCCCAGTTGCAGACTCTTAAAGCGACACTAGGAGACAGTTACGTCTTAGGGTTTCTTTCTTAAGAGCTTGTAAGAAACGGTTACATCCTAGGATTTGGGGGGAAATTTTGACTGTGTAGCATATGAGTAGCTTCTTTGCAATCCACTGTCGCCCATCCTCCTGGCTAAAGCAGCGCTGCTGGGCGAGCCGTGTGCCTTTGCACTACCGTCAGGGGAGACGATAGCTTTTCTCCCCTCGTGTTAATGAGAATTTATTTGGTTTACTTGTTTTATATGATAAATGCAACACATTTTAATTAATTTTTAATAATGCTGTAAGTGATTAGATACATCAACACAGTAAATCCTCATTGAAAGCAAAAAAAAAGCCCAACAACCCAAACTAGCAGAGCCAAAGCAGTTGCTTCTCACACAATTTGTCTTGAGAGACAATTAGTACAGTTGACAAGGGGATTAGCTCTTTTTATAGACTGGTTTATGCTGCCATGAAAATGGCAAACTATATAACTTGTACACAGAGTTTTACATCTACTAAAAAGAATACTCTGAAAATAAATTACCTGAAATCAGAACTAACAGTAAATGAGTACGCAGCTAAATATTCCAAGTTGTACAGCTCACAGATGTAAATTTGGCCCCAAGTAACACCACACAGTATTTTGTGACTCGATCTTCTGACCCCTTTTTGCTTTCTTCCACTTGTATAAAATAAATTCATGCATAAAATATTTAGGCATAAGCAATAAACTGTATTTATTTAAATGAGTGAGAAAAAGCAGTAGCAGGGTACTCTATGAAGAAATTAACTACAGAGGAGCTCACAAAGCCAAAGAAAAAACCAAAATGCTCAGTTCAGGGAAAAAGAAATACTACCAGAGGTTGTTCTGATGCCTTAGGCAACAGACAGAATAAATGAATTATCTTTTTTTCGTTCTGCTAAGATATTCAAGTGGAAAATATTTTCCCATGTTTGAGAGGGGCAGATGGTCATAAGAAATAACATGTTACCTATGCATACTCTTTTCCTAATAGTACATACTTTTTTCAATATAATGCACAAACTCTCTTGCTTGCCTGCATATTGTTTAATGTGTTTCCTGTAAAACTATGCTTTCTGTCTCAAAGTATTTTATCAGTCCTCTCTCAGACAATGCCAAAAAATGTTACCATTTAGTGAGTAGACACTAACGACTTGGTGATGTCAGTGGGAGGGATACAGTGACTGGTATCTACGATAATGCCTTTTCATATTCCTGTCTTCTGTGTACAAATTCTGCTTTTGATCTCTAGAGAAGGTCTGTGCATATGTACATGTGCACATTTAAAAAGAAAGGTTTTCCTGTATTGTATTTTAAACATCGGTAGAGCTGCTTACAGCCTGTATGTTTCTGCTGCTCTGCTATTATAAATAGGAACTGGCAGTTCAGAAAGACTACATTAAGCACTCTTGTGAAAATGGTGAAATGAATCGACTCCACTATAATTTTCCTTACCCTTATATAAAAAAAGAAAGGGGCAGGGTTACCATGTCAAAACTGTGCAATCCTGTATTATGCTGCTTCTCTCAGCCCATGCATTGATTGAGTAATTTCATCAGTCCCACATTACTTGATTGCTTAGAAGTTTCCTAATGATCTGTATGCTGTAGGAAGAATCTGAAAGTCGTGAGTGGAATGGTAATGATTCTGTGTTTTATGAGGCTATTCAAAAAGTCGCTCTGATTTATGTAGCTCGAAAGCTCCCAAGTCTTTGAGATTAGCCACGCTGCCTGATATTTCCTTCATACATCAGTCGTCCCACACTCCCCACTCCCTAAACAGGAGTTTAGAACAGTGTTTTAATTAAGCAGGGATTAGGTGGCATTCCTTGTCAACCGCACAATTTGAGTGTGCTTTCTATCTTCTACTGCTGATAGGCAGATGCTTTTATATTTTGTACTTAGTACTCATTATTTTCCCTTGATAAATTCACAGTAATACATCTGCTCATGCTTATGGATTTCCTGTTGTGCCTATAGAAATGCATAGGCAGATGTATGTGTATTAGGTGCTGCAAAATCACCTAGGGCAGCAGGCACATAGTGCGGTACAAAAGTTTTGCTGAAAAAATACTCTACAGTATTTTTGAAGGCTAATCTACTTCAACCTCCCTGATTGCCTTAAGTTGGTTTTTATGTTTATCAGTAACTTTAGTCATACACAGTCAACTGTGTACTGCCCTTGGCTTTTTTATTTTTAATGGAAATTTCATAAATATAGTTATGTATTTATATGCTTCTACATATAATTATGCATTTGGTTTTAATATATTTATAGATACCATTTTTTCTTCCTGGGAGAGAAAATCAGTTCTGCCCTTACCTTACTCCTCTCAGCTTTTAGACTTTGTAGGCCAGGACTGCTGCATTCCTTTTGTTGGACAAGTTCCCAGCATTGCTGGGTCCTGAGTTTTGGCTCACACCTTTAAGCTCTTCCGTACCATGGTTAATAATATCAAGGCAATTCCAGCATGGGGTCTATTGCTTGTTTCTTCTCTTGGTGTTGGTGGTGACTAAAATGTAATTTTTTCTGTAAAAAGGAAAGGGGTTCTTGTTGTTTGGTGCAATGCCTGTCTCATTTCTTCTTGTAAGCTGATGTGCTACAGTGCAGCTGGGGTTGTGTTGTGAATTGGTAATAGGAATTTAATTTGCTGTGCTATTGGTGAAGCTTCATTAGGAGGTATGTAGTGTATGCCACTAACTGTTCATTACAGTAGTCTCATATACATTTGTAAAGCATGAGAGAAGCAAGCAAAACAGATTTATTAAAAACAAATAAATCTCTGTGTGCCTGTAGTGTCTGCAGGGGTGCACTCAGGTCCCTGCTGTCCCTGCTCTAGGATGTTAGAAGGTTCCTTGCTTATTTTAAACGCGCCTCTGAGTGAGGACCTGGAACCCAGTGTGCTGGGGCTGAGCAGCCAGGAGGCTCTATTAGTAACTGTGTTCTACTTAAATGCTCAGCCTGCCTGACAAACTCTCTGCTTCTGTGTGCCTTATTTCTGGAACACTTTCCCAGGTGCTTCGATTGGTGGCAGCGCTTCAGGCCTGTAATGTGTGTTAGTTACTCTGTAGCTAAAGAGGGATGACTTTGCACACCGTAGATTAGGGCTTGCCATCATCCAAAGGCATGTTTGCCATTAGGTGTCACTGCTTTCTGGAGTGTTTCTTAGTCATCAGCAGGGCCTGATCCAGAGTCTGTCATAATCCAGGTGAGTGGCTAAGTTGACTTCAGAAGATTTTAGACTGAGCCTGTGGATTGCTGACCGCAGCAGGCAGCTCCTTTTCATGTTCTTAAATAACTCTTAGTGTTATATCAGGTTCTTTGTCCTTGATAAAGGCAGAGGAAAAAAAAAATCAACCATCCGTTTTCAAGTGGTGCCCTAACAAATGTCTGACGTGGCAATCACTGCCGCTGCTCTGTGCTTTCACATGACTACTTATGGATGCACTGAGCCTTTATTCTCACAATGCCATCTTTTCAAAAACACACTGGAGAAAAATCTTTCAAGACCGTGACTACATAAACCTACCAACTAAGGTTCATTTAACTTAATGAACAAAGGCATTAAGTATGGTTCTTTTCCACTCCCTGGCCCTGGAAAGCAAGTGGTATTGGCAAGAGATGACTTCTGTAAGCCATTAGGTTACTCCCTAGATATAGACTTGAACTTACATCATTTTATTCCATTTGATATATAGCTATCTATAATCTGCCATGACAGCCTGGTTTTGGCTGAAATTTATTGGAGGCTTTTCCCTTTTGAGTTGAGGTTTGTATTTTCACTCTTTGTTATTGCTACTCCACTGCTTAATTTTTTATTTTTTTTTCAGCACAGTAAGAAATGGTTTTAGAAACAGTTCATGTGAAAGAGTAGTTCTATTTGGCTATTGTTTTCTAATAAATTTTCTTAATTACCTGGTTTATATATGAGAAGATGATAACACTCTTTCCATCTACACACACACACTCCAAACATATTTTTGTTTTTTATCTTCAGGGTTTAAAAACTTACTCGGCACAGATATTTACCATTCATGTTTGGACTTAGAAGTTACCAATAAGAAAAGGAAATAATATTCTAATATTTTGAGTAATTATAAGAAAATGATCAAACTTTGAGAACACATTTTGCACATAAATTATGATACATAATATGCGCCAAAGATTGATTTCAGGTGATACATTAGTAATGAGGCAAATTCAGATATCTTTCTGCATCTGCAAATTCAGTTGTCACTTTTCTTTTTTTTTCTTTTTTCAGTTAGATTTGAATTCCAGAAGTAGTCAGTTGTTATCTAAGCTCATGAAATTTTGAAGAAAACCTTGATTTGAGATTCAGGCTTTGCTTGTGTGTCAAAGCAGCTCCACACCTGTGCATCCTATAAACCTACAGTCCAGTTCATGGCTCTGCTCTTGCTCATACCCATCTATGAGAGCCCCAGATACAGTTTGTGCTACCTAGAAGTGCCAGGAGACAAGTATGACTGTCACAGCCCAAGAACAAAGCACAACCAGGGTTGTCAGGGTTGCTGCACCCTGACAGAGTGGCTGGGAGCTGCTCATCACAGCTCACGTTTTTTTGATGTGTTGTGTATGCCAGGCTTGCAGTGTAGCCACTGGCTTCCTACAGGGCTTCCTGCACAGAGATGCACTTCCTCTCCTTCTGTGGGGTTACATTATCCTCCTGCACCGTGTATTATGTCCATGAGGACGTAGCTGCTGCCCTGTTGCTTGCAGTAGTTACCAAAATGAGCTACACTGGCCTTTTTCGGAGTAATGTTGACCGTGGCTTTGGCTCACCTAGGCTGGCAGACTGTATTGGAAAAGGTGCAATACTGAGGGGGTGCAGTGTGACATGTGGCATGGGATGTGTGCCCAATGCATATTGGATATGTTTGGTGGAGTGCTGGTTAATCCATCCTCAACATCAGGTAAGGAAGGCCTGGGCAAAGCCTTCTGGGCAGAGCTTTTAGCTGGCTTGTGCATTTGAAGCAGCGCGTAGGGAAGAGGAAGTGCTGTTGTCACCCACTACAGAGGCAGAATATAATTGTGTGTTATTGTCATAATAATTTAAACATCTAGACTGAAATGGAAGCATTTAGAGGAAGAGTGAGTGAGGAAAATGTGTCTTTCTTGCTGTATCTTTGTGGATTTCCCAGGAGCACCATCAGGGCGGTTTCCTCTGCTGTTCTTCTATACAAGTGTCAGGCTTTGGTTTCTGGTTGTTGTTGGCCAAGCAGTTGTGAGAACTGATGGAGTAAGGGAAAGATTCTTCTGTGTCTGCAACCACTATAATTAATAAAGGCTTATGTGACTTGGAGAGTCATAAGTGATCTAACAGGGAGGACTCAGGCTGAAATTGAAGGTTAGGAAATGAAATGTGCTGGTGTTTGGATGACAGTTCTGAAATCTGTCAAGGGAGCGTGTTTGATGTCGTGCACTGCTGTAATTTTGTAAGGTTCGGAATTTATGTCCTAGTTTCAGTGATAATATACTTAATTCAGAGAAGGAGGTATTTTGTGTTCAGTATTGTACCGCAGAGTGTACTTCAGCTGGAGAGACTTCTCCCTGCTTTGGTCTGGGACTCACCACAAAAGCTTGAGGAAGGTATATTCTGAGAGCTGTAAGTGCTGCATTAAATAAAAAAAAAAAAGGAAAAAGAAAAAAAAAAATAAGAGAGAAGTGCTCATAAAAAGTGACACTTCCTTAATGAGAAAGGATAATAGAGTAACTACAGCATTTCTGTGTAGCATTAAAGTTATAGTGGAAGAGATGGTACAGAGACTATTACTCTAGTTTTAGTCAACTGTAAATGGATAGATTTGTAAGAGCAGGGTTAGATGTAAAGTAGATTTCCATTATACACATTAGTTGTGGAATGATGGGGGGAGTAGGGTAGAAAAGAAAAGATGAAAGGGAAAAAGTTTCTTGGAAGTTGTGCTGGGTTTATCTGACAAGCTCTATACTCAAGAGGAAATTGAAAAAGAAAATGAGTAAAAATGCAAGGAGGGGAAGAAAATAAGATATCAAAGGCAAAAACCACTAGTTCTGTCTGTTTCTATTTCTTTGGGAGCTGTATAATGTTCCTCTAAATGCTATGCTCAATGGAAAAGTCCTGAACCAGAAAGGGAAAAAAATGTCAGGATAAGAATTTAAATGAGGAGTTATATGTGTATTTTAATGTATCAGATAACACTCTGTGCTGAAATGCTAATTATTCCTAATTGTTATATTTGCTTTACCCATGAATAAAATATCACGTATCTAATAAAATATGCAGTGAAAATAACTGTAAAATTCCTCTTGGAGCCTTTCATGCAGATTTAAAGGATTTAATACCTTATTTTTTCATTGCTTTTTAAAACATTAACTTTCTGTAATCAGTTGGATTGCTAAGGCCAATATCCAGTGAACCTAACAATAATTGCTTGTTTTGCAGAACAATTTTTTGTTAGTCCAACCATATCTTTCTCAGAGGCTTAAATCAAGTTGGTGATTTCATTATAATAATTTACTTGTGATAAATCAAAATCAAATAGCACCGCTCCAGTGCTGTGGAAAGGAGCCTCAGAGGAGAGCTCTGAAGAGAGCAGAGGGTGGCAGAACAGCAGACCTGAATACCGGGCTTGGATTTGCTGTGCCAAATTTTATCGTACACAGATGTATCAGTTTTGCAAACTCAGTTTTAAATAGAGAAATGTGACTTTGCACAGGGCAGGCTTCCCTGCCTTGGGATGCCAACTCCAGACCTGTGTTTGGGACCCAAACCTGATGACAGACTTGCTTTGGTTTTAAAGCATGCAGGAACTCATCTCAGTCAAGCTCAGGCTCCTGAGTCTTTGGGATGTTTTGGAGATGTCAGTTGTATTTCTCAGGTGCCGGGACAGTACTTCAGAGTTCTCTCACTGATTACAGTCAGTATTAAAACTTGTCTGGCTGGGCTGAAAGCACACAGTGGGGGTGTCTCCACACCAAACACTGTTGAGCAAGGATGTTTCTTTTTGTGTATCCTTTGCCTTCTTGCAGTCTTTATAGTGTTCAATTAAAACATTTGAGAAATATTTTAAAACCATTTCATGTACTAGAGGGTTGTCAAAGGGAAGAATACAGTAGAAAAGACACAGTTCTTGCTCAGCGAAGCCACTGTAGAGTAGTGGCAGGGTGTGGCCAGGGCGCAGTGTGGACTTGCACTGTTAAATGCAAGTGAAAGTGATAGCTATTTTAGGTCATATTAAAATACATTAATTGCTCTCTTTCACTGTTTCTATTAGTTTCTTTCTCTCTCATATTCCAGGCTTATGGCAAGAAGTTGTGATGGTCACTGTGTTCTATGCTCTTAAATATTTGCTTTTAATGTCCAGTAAGGAAAAAGTTAAACACGCCATAACACAGATAGCTATTATTTGAATAAAACTGTTTTTTCTCTGGAAATTTCTCTGGAATTTCACTTACTTGACCTCTTTTGAGGTCAAATACACCTCAAAAAGTTGATTATAATTCTTAAAAGTAGTCTTCCTTTGGCTTTCCTCTTTGTGAATAAATATGCTGAAGCAGTATTTAAGTATATCCACTAATGCATTTGCTATAAATATCTTTAAAATTTTACTATTCTGGAGCTATTCTAGCTCCATGCTTGCTGATAGCAAGCACTCCCCAGTACAGTATATATTCATGTATGCATGTACAATATATAAATACACACTTTTTCATCAATCAGAAGGACTATGCTTATTGAAAATACTTGACTGGATTTTTCTTTAATTTGGGATGGCATTAGTTTCCACCCTAGGTAACACCATGAAGATTTGGGAGGCTTTTTGCTTGCAGGCAGGAAGCCATTAATGTGAATACAAGTCGTGAAATGACCCCCCACTGTGCTTGAAACTGTACAAATATGAAACAAAAAGTTGGCTGTCAGGAGATTTGAAGCTGAAGTGAAAGAGAGGGCTTGGATCTCCCTGCAGCTCAGTTTGTACACCTGGAGAGTGTTGTGTCTTTTGAGAGGCAGATTCACTCATTCATGTTTGTGAACGATCACTTCAGGTTCAAAGGGGATGAAAGCAGGTAGAAATGTCTACAGGGATGTCCTGTCAGGGCAGATGCTGCATGGCTGATATCAAAAGTTCCTGATCTGGGCCTGTGAGGTAAAAGAGCTGACAAGAAATGAAGGGCAGCAATGTGTTTATAATTGTTACTTACAATATGTTATTGCCAGTAACATTGATAAAATTGGCCAAATAGAAGCAATCATTACCTCATCAGCTGCCACCATGCTACTCTGTGGGTTTACCTAGTACAGGAAGTAATGCCCATGCCTACTCTCACTCTCTGTCTAGTGTCGACAAATATTTCATAGGACAGTCTTGGAAGACTAGGTAGGAAGAAAACACCCCTTTTTGGCAAAGCGGAACAATATATGTTGCAAAATTCCCTACTTTGTTTAAAAGAGATATATAAATACAGTCAGTGATTCTGAAAGTATCTGCAGGCTCCTTTGGTAGTCCTGTGAAGTTTTTGTATTGCTGTGGAAATATTATTGAAACAATCTAGAGAAATTATTATCCAGCTCCTCAAAGTAGCTCTCCTGTTCTGGAATTGGATTGCATCCTGGAGATACATGAGAAATTTGATACATGAGATATACGCTCATTTACTTGAGAAAGCTCTCCCATTTTTGACAGTGTTGCAAGGAGTATAGGACCTATGTTAAATAAAATGTCTGAAGGCAGTGGGCAGGAAAAAACCATGTTCTCTGCCACAGAACTGCTCTGGGAGTGGGACAGTGTGGGGAATGTTCTGGTGTTGCCTTCTACACGGGAGCTTTGGAAAGCGATTGGAAGGATGTGTTTAGCAGTGGTGGGAGTTGGCTGGGTGGTGCAGGGGTGCAGGAAACATTTGGAGGGGTTAGCATGAGTGATGGGCAGTGCAGGATACCTTCAGGGAATAGCTGGAAATGTTACGGGGTTTGGAGACTGGGCTTTATATTTGAGGCAGGCCTTGTAGGGGAGGTATGTGTCTAAGCATATGAGAAAAGTTGGGAAAACCAGAGGAACAAGGGACTGGAATGGCACAAATATTACTGAAAAGCTTAATAATATAATGCAAATGGTGCTCTGAGAACAATATAGCTAGAAGATAATATTAAGTGTCAAAGAAACTAAATTACAGATTGGAAAATAGGATTGTTTCTCCCTGTCTAGACTCTGTAGTTTTCCATAAAGCATTTGATTTGTGCAATCTTAATTTTTTTGTTTTTTTTCAGCCAATAATTGTACTTGGTTACTTGGCAGAGAAGTAAGATCCATTTTACCTTTGTATTGTTTAACACCATTGCACACAGATGCAGACAATGAGTACTGAAGTGTCAGCTTCCACTCCTCTTCTCCCAGGGTAACTCTGAGTGTATTGTACCTTCCTCTGCCTTGACACTATCTTAGCATTTTCTTTCACGGGCTGGTCTCTACCAAGCCTCCTTTTGAACTCAGCTTCTGTGGCTGGTGAGTAGGAGGAAGGATGCACACAGACACAGCTTCTGTTCTCCTGACTTTTGACCTAATTTAGGGAGGGAGGAAAGGGTAAATAACACAGCCTGCTTCTGGATGCACAGCCCGCCGTGACTTTTATGGAATGAGGCGGCGAGAGCAAGCTTTCTCCTCATCTCAAATAGCTGCATAGCTCGCTTTAGAAGTTACACCTTTCTTCAGTGAAGCTCCAGAGTGGTAAGTGGATCTCCTTTCACACTTATCTCGTGGCAAATGTCCTCATTTGGTCTGTTTTTTTGTCACCATCAACCTTGTCCAACCCCCCCCATTCAAGGCAGCAAAGGCACAGCCAGTGGCTTGTGTTTCCTATAAATGAGACACGTTAAGAATTGCGACAATAGTTTTTTTCAAAATATTTTTTCTAAATATTTTTCTAAATATTTAAAAATTTTTCTGTTTGAGAGCAATTATCTCTAATAACAGGGAATGATGTATGGAATGGAGAAGTAAATACTTCCTCAGGGAGAGGTATATGATGATAGCATTTGGAAACTGCTGTTGCTGAAAATCATCTTCTCAGGATTTAGGAATTAAAAGAAAAAAAAGTCTGTTCATTAAAGTACTGTGGGGTTGGAGTTTTTTTAGCATTTTTTAAAGGGATGAATTTTCCCCCCCCATTTTCCGTAAGACTGCCAAGTGTCCCTGAGGCTAGAATTAATTGGCTCTTTGTGTTGTGTCAAGTATGAGTGTTTTCAGAAAATACTAGGTTTACAGACTTCCATAGACAACATGAAAGGGAGAGAGGGGTTAACTTTCTATAAACAAGGTCCTTGCATCATTTTGTACCACTAACTTGGAGTAACAAGTAGAATATTGAAATTTCTGTTGTTGGAGCTTTGGAAGCTGTTGGAAACATCCCCAATGCCCTCATCCCTTCATTGTGACTAATCCTCCCTTCAGAACAAGTGTGTGCCAACTTCTTTTGCTCTCACCTCCAGGCATCTGCAATGAGTAAACAAATGTCGGCTCCTCAGAAGTAACCAGCATTTGGGTTTTATGAAAGAGGTTCAGGAGTAGGGGCCATGGAGATGTATTTTGTTGTCGGCATTGCTGTAGTAATACAACAGAGGTTTCTTGTTGTGGTTCATTTCACAAATTCCCCCTGACCATTTTGGATATGAAAGTATTTTATCATTTTTTAATACTGCTATTTCAAAGGCCACTTCTTAAAATGGATGGAAGCCAGAGGATGGCAGCAGTTGTAGATGTAAGCTTTGAAATGGCCCTTTTATGGACGGGTTTGAGAAGTAAGTTGTGGAGCCGTTGCATTAAAATTCCAAAGTGTTAACTTAAATGTAATAATGCTCTGACAAAGTGCTACTACCATCTGCTAGTGAGAATTAGTAATATTTTAAAATCTCCATAATTCCCAGAAAGAGCAGAGGAGTCATGGCGTGAAGAAAAGTGTAACTCTAAATTAGTATTTTAGTTCAGGAAGTCGCAAACTCTTTGTGGGGACCACTAACTATTAGAGATTTTGTGTCACACTCTCAGCTCACATAAGGGAGTAAATATTTGTGGTGTATGACTAGAATGATGCTTGTTTCTAACTGTTTCCAGCTTGGTCCCCAGTTTTGAGGCAGAATCCTTTTTATTTACAACCACTTCTCATTCACATCACAGCAAAAATTCAGTGGTAACTGCAAATACAGTTTGCATGGTAAAATAACAAGGGGATGTACTCCCTTGTTACATATCCATATCCTTGTACATGGATATGTAAAAAGCTTCATTCCTTATAATATAACTTCTGTGTACTGGGAGGCAGTTCTTTGTTCAGTGCTCCTGTGGGGTTTTGGACACCACCTGAACGCTCAGCCTGTTCTGCAATGTGAAAGTTGGTTTGCACTGAAGAGTATGATCTGTGGCTGGAAATGTTCTCAGTACCAGAACATATCCATCCCTAGACTTCTCTCAGCTGACTATGCAGAAGTAATTCAGCTTCTAGTGAGAAGAGGGTCGGACCAGTTTTGAATCTATTCCAAAAGCCAGTGTAACTTATTGGTGTCTGTTAGGAAATGGTTTTTGTATCAGCAGTAAAGCTGCTTTACTCATATTAGCAAACGGCCAATTCTTGCACAATATTTAAAGGGGATACAAGGAGGAATCTAGTAATGACAGACTACACATAGCTGTTGAATTGTCTAGTTTAGGAAGGATTTTGGAGATCATATTAAAAGATATATTTTATAAACGCTCCATTTGAGAAGAAAAGGGAAAATGTGGCCAAGTAGAAGTTGTTTCCATGTCTTTCTCTTCCACCTCCTAAAAAGGACTCACTGAGTTTTGTATGGACTATAACTAATATTCTTAGCTTGCTCTGCACATGAATGGGTCATATCTAATATGCTTTTATCTTAAATCATCTTCATCAGCATTTGTTGCTGAGGTACAGGTACTGTGTGTATGTCCATAGGAATATGGGTACAGTGGCCATGTGGTCCCTGTAGCTAAGACAGGCTAAGTCAAATTCTCCTCAGTTATAAACCAGTTCTACCCTGCATTATCATTTTGCATTATTTTCTTTTTCCATGCTAGAAGTACAACTGATAATGATTTTGTGTTTGAGGAGTCAAGTCTTTGACTTGTTTTGGGTGTAAAGATCTTCACCACTGCCAAAATGCCTCTCAGAAACCCACACTGCTTTCCTTGTTTTTCATGTAGACAGGCTGGTTACCCATAAAGTTACTTGCTTGAGACAAGTAACTGTATGTTCAGGACGAATGAAAGATTTCCTGGCTGTCTGTTACTCAATTCAAGCGACTATGTTGTCTTCTACTATCACAGAGTGGTATTTTGGTTTATCTGATGTGAGAGAGGGAGTGCAGAGAGGGACTTTCTATTGTGTTAGCAAATATCTGTGAGGCAGAGGGAACAGAGACTGTTTGAGCTGTGAGAATGTGGTCTTACCATAACAATATTCTTGTCATGCTCTTGCTTTTTGCTTAGACAGGTTTTTGTTTCCTTTCATACCTGGTGCATACAGAGAAATAAAACCAGATGGATTTTTCACACATTTACAGTGAATAATGGGCTGATGAAATAGAATTGGCTAGTCCACAGTTGTCAGTCAATAAAGCTGCCCCTTGAAGGGATCTCTGTTTTTCATGACTGGGTGCTGAGTAATCTCTGTCAGGTCTGTCACGTGGTGACCTGCACAAAAACGAGGCCAGATGCATTTCCATATAATTTTCACTGCTTGTCTCCTTGTATGTAAATGTTTATCTTGCCTCTTAAAACTGTTTCAATACTAAGATATTCAAAGCACATATGAGCAGGAACTGAAGTTTATTAAGAAGCAACTTGTGATAGGGCTAAGGAGGCCAATCTCTACCTCATAAATCATTTTGAAAGGACTCAAAGCGATTTCTAGCAGCTGTCTTTTTTACTGATCCCTCTTATTCCCAGCATCTTGACAAAGAATGAGATTGATTTCACCAGGAGTGAGGAAGCACTTGTTCTAGTGGTTGGTGATTTGGTGCAGGTCTTCATGAATTCTTGCCTCCATGATTGAGTATAAAAATGGTAGAGTGATGTGCAAGGCGCATGTTTGTTGTCTGCTTCTTTGGGAATCATTGGAATTTTCTTAAAACTGTGCAGAGAGGTGTTTTGTGAGATTTAAAATAGAAATTTAGAAGTATTCAGAAACATAGTCGTTACTGCAAATCCTTCTTGGTAATCTACCTCTGTTTATAAATAAACAAGTATCTTTTTAAAAGTGTGACTGGCAAAAGGCAGAATAGCCTGATTGAAAGTGTTTTGGGTCTAAATGGCAGAAAACTGAGAGTGAGTTCACACAGCAATATCCTGATAAAGTTTGCTGAGGAGTCACTCATGGCAGCTAAACCAGCTCATAGCTGGGCAGGTGTAAGGTTCTCCTTCTTTCCTTAACATTCTCACAAAAACAGCTTGGATGTGCTCCTGGCCACCCCTGACTTTTTTGTGTATGCAGCTGCCTGCCTCTCTCATTCCCAACAAGATCATGCCATGCCATGCCATGCCATGCCATGCCATGCCATGCCATGCCATCCCATCCCATGCCATCCCATCCCATGCCATCCCATGCCATCCCATGCCATCCCATGCCATCCCATGCCATCCCATGCCATCCCATGCCATCCCATGCCATCCCATGCCATCCCATGCTATCCCATCCCATCCCATCCCATCCCATCCCATCCCATCCCATCCTTCCACTTACTTTGCTGCCACAGAAACTGCTTCCAGAGGACAGTTAAGGCTTTACCTGCATGCCAGCAGTTGTGCTTGTGAATTGCCAAGGGTTGAAGCCAAGAAAGGAAAGTTCTCTGCCACTTGGCAGGTACCTCTGTCAAGCAGTTGTCTTCTCTTCGCCGTGTCTTGGGCCATTCTGTCCAGACTGAATTTGGCACCAGCAATGACATTTATCTTCACAGTACCTATGTTGCAAAAACCTATATTTATGGAGATCCATGCCTTTGAGATGAAATGACTATGTGTTTGTGTATTGGCATGCGAGCATATTTATCTTGAGATCTGGCATAATGGTAGGGAGGAACTGGAGGAGTTCTTGAGGCAGCAGCTTTAAGGCAAGAGTTGTCTCTGAAGTTTGTAGCTAAATGGCAAATTTTATTCCCTGGTGCTGTTCATCCTGTGACATTGCTAAGTACCCATGTTGTGGTGAGAGTACCTGAGAAAATGGACTAGTTTTGTGGGCTGTCTGTAAAAAGTGCATAGTAAAAAGCAGTCCGCAGTGAAGTTTTTGTAATCTTGCTGTCTTGTTTCCCATCAGTTTCATTTACTTGGTCTCAGGCCCCAGGACAATGCTCTTGTATTTATGTTACCAGAAAGGCAAAGGAAAACTTTGATGATAGTTTTAGCCTGAAACTATTTGGGAAATATTTCTGCTTCTGTTATTTCTTATTTTTCCCCATCTGTGCTGACAGATTATATTTATTAGCACAACATAATATTTGGAGCCAAAATACGTAATAAAATCCTAGTTAAAATGCTTATTTATCAGTCTGCTCCTTATAAAATAGGATTTCTAAGTTCTTGCTGGTTACATGATATAAATGGCACTGGTTTGGAGGTACTAGAGCTGATTGGCTGGGCACACTACCTAACTTATTTATACTTGGTCATGTTCAATGTATGGTCTGTATTGAGCTGCATCTATGTGGAATCAAAAGTGAAAAACAGATAGAGACGCTCAGGGTTTCTTTCCTAATGGTTAATCATAAATTGTGCAGCCAAGAAGTTTTTGCAGTGACAAAACAAAGAATTTTCAATGCTTTGGTTTTTATGTCATGCAAAAGAATATTTTTGCACACTACTGACTACAGCCTTGAAATATTCTCAGACTTTAGGTTTTTCCTATTCTGTAAAGATCTGAAAGAAAGTGTCATTGTCCCACCTCACGTCTGAACATAGTGTGCATTTGAACATGTTGCTGGGTTCAAATGGAGCTTTAATACTGAATTAATTATTTTCTTGGTAATAACTCCTACTGGAACAGTCATCAGGATAAAGACTACTGACTATGTTCCTTTTCTCATCTCTAACTGGAACCAGGTGAAAGGCTAAGTAGATTTTTGAAATAGTCACTTATGCCCCTTTTTTCAAGCAGGACACATAATTCACAGCTGACATTATTTTCATCATCCCCAAGGGCTGTGTCAGTGCAGCCACTAATACAGTCTGAGAGACCTGAGTGTATATGCACAGAAACTTTTTTTAGGAGATAAGGTGGGGGAAATAAAAGAAAATATTTCCCAAATCACATGTTAGGAAAAGCTGCCAGAGCCATTTAAAAAGAAACAAAATGGGCTATAACAATCTCCTTATAGATGATTCTTTTAGATCAAAACATCATGGCCACTGTTGTAGAACTTTTGGAGGAAAAACATGTCTACCATTGGGACTGAAATCTGTTTTCTGCCTTTGCAGACTCCATCTCTCATGACTTCTGAAATCACTATAAATCATTTCATTGACTTTATTGGACTTTGGATCGCATCTTCTATATTTAAGTAATTCCTTCTTGTCCTTTTATCCTTTTCTGCTCTCTCCCATCAACTACTTCCTTGCCTTTTTTTATGCAACTGCATTAGTAGCTGCCAATACTCATAAGCAGCCTTTCAGTAATGCACGTGGAGTGTTTGTGCATGTGTGAATTGAGGGAGGCTGACTAGGGAAATCTTCACATTCAGATTTAAACATAGGTGGGAATCCCACTGACACGTTATTCCTATTACTCTTGCAATCTTTTGTATTGCTTTAAGTATTTTTGTCTGAAGAGGAACAATCTTATTTAGAAGCAAGTTAATTTTCAGTGTTACTGAAACATTGATCGCTGTCAGCTACTATGACACAACAAGATGGACTACACTGATGTCTGTTCAGGGCAACCCCTGTATATCATCTATTCCGGGCTTTTTTCTTATTGTGGCTAACAGGAAAGGAGACAACAAGTAGTTTTATACTTAACAAATAAGATTAGAGTTTGTGAAAGTTGAATTCTGTATTGGACTCTTTCCTGATCTGGAGGAACACTTACAGTGATTGACCCATGTGAACTATCAAAGTGGAATCATCAGGGCTCCTCATGAGCTAGTGTTGCCCCTGTGCAGGTATTGCCTTGACTCACTGAACCTCTCTTTTCCACGGGGAGAACGAGATCCCCTTACTGAACACGTTTTGCCTTGTCTGCTGTGTTTGCACTCTTTGGGTCGAGCTCTGCCTTGTTCTGCCTCGTAGCTGCGTGGCCAATGCCAGTGATACCATTTCAGCTGAGAGCTTTGAAGCTTACTGTACAACTGTTGGTTGTAAAAACGTATTTTTTGCATCAATGACTAGAACAAGCTATTCTATTTTAGGAAGACAAAATTTGGATGCAAGCAACGAGCTTATTCTGTGATATGCTTCCAAGATGATTGTGAGTGATGGAGCTGGAGTGTTCACTCAGTTTTACTGGAGGGTGGAAAGTGCTGATGTGGATTAGCTACTGTTACAGCCAGAAATTGTGGCTTTGGGTGTAAGTTAAAAATATAAATGTGTATTTATGAAAGCAGTCAAGCTCTAGCTTGTGTAAAGGACTTAGGACAGTGTTTCAAATGGCACTGTAAGTGCATCTCCCCATGAAGAGGAAACAAACTGTTTCTTTTTTCACATATTCTTATCTGCTGTTGCAGGTAAACATGTTATCTGGAGGAATTGCTCTATTTTACTGCAGTACTTTCAATTAGAATCTGAAATAGCCAGTTTGAAAACCTGAACCTGAAAATTGTAGATGATTTCCTGAATTACCAGAGGATTATGTGTGTGTTTGTTTTTCCTCTGACATACAATACTGCGACATTGTAAATCCACCAAAGAGCAGACCAACTAAAACAATGTCTTTATTCTACAAGGCAAAGCAAGTGTTAGGGCAGAGAAGTACACATCTATTTTGAACTAATGTCTATATTTCAGGTGGGCTTTAAAAGCTTCTTTAATTTCACACCTTTTTTTCTTCTCAGCAGGGTTTTGAAACACAAAAGTATTTTTGAAAACAACTTTCCCATTGGAAATATTGAGCAAAGATGCTGCAGTAGTTGACAGAATAGGTTGCTACAAGCATTGTGCGGTTTTGAAAGGGATGCTTCCAAATTTAGTACCTTTTGAAAGGTACTAAATTGATGTGCAGCCTGCAGAATGTGTACAGCAGGTGTAACGATCCTAGTGATCAGATGGTTTTTCTCACCCACTGCTCAAAGCTGACATAGGTATCAAAAAAAGACGTGAGCCATGTTTCCTGAGCAGAGATGAAAATATTCTGCATTGTTCCACTGAGCAGTCTGCATCCACGATGAGTGTTTTCTCTGCATATCCTTGCTTGTGTGCCGCCATTTGGTCAGCTTCACCTTTTCTGTGATTCAGAAAACATCTGCTGCTATGTTCAGAAGGATGTCCTACTGCCCTGCTTTTTGGTGTAGAGTTCCTATAATTTGGGATTCATCCTCCTCATCTGGCTGCCCTACTTTGTATGTGTCAGTATTTCCAGTTGTGTCTCTCAAGGGCAGCAAACTCCCTTTAAATTTCTTTTCCTATTGGATCTGTATTTGCCTTTTACAGGTGGCTGAGGGGTACAAGTATAAAGCACATCATATATGTACTCCTTTGTTTTTACACTGAAGTCGGCAGGTTTGCAGCGTTGTATGCTTCAAATATTTAAAGGGATTTAGTTTGAACAAGCTCTGAAAAGTTCATGCATTTCACAGCTTATTTTAAAGTCATTCAGAGTCTTCATCTGCATGGCTTTTTAAAATAATGAATATTTTTATTGTATTTCATTTCAGGCCAAGCTGAATAAAAGCAGGATTTTTTTTTAAAGTTACCCAGCAATTGTAAGTCTTAAGTGTTAAGAATTCACATTTTAGGAAGATTTGTATTGTTTATTATACTGGCTGGATTAGTCAAGTCCTATTTAAAATATTAATAGGAAGAAATGTGAACATTCACAGCGCAACTTCAGCTCTAGCAATATTATATGAGCAAGCAAGGTCAGATTAGTTGTGCACTTTAGATGTAAGAATATTGCTGTGGTTAAAGCACTTGACTTGCTCTTGGGAGACTCCTGTGTTTTTTTGCCATTTCCACTAATTCTGGCATGACATTGGGCAAGTCATTCATCTTGTTTCATTGTGTGAAGAACAGTGAGCGTTTCTGGCTCTGTCACTATCTTCAGAATATTATTTTACAATTATTAGGACTTATAAGGGAACACTGAAAAGCTGGGGCATCCTGAGCAGATAAGCAGAATCCAGAGCTTCAAAACAAACAAACAAAAGCCCCTGCCTTGAGCTTTTCCATGTCACTCTGAGGCACACTCAGAATGTTCTGTTCCTTCTGAATGATAAGATCTGTAATATGTAACTGAGGTGGTATTGCCAGATCTTGACAAGGCGATGACAGCATATATATAAAATGTTTTAGTGTGGCAGTGGGAATTCTTCCTAGACAGTTCATACACGTATTTACTTACACAGCCACATGCAACTACATACTTTTACTATTTTGTTCCCCCAACAGTATTCGGAGAGTAAAGTTACTTGCGCCATTACTGAAAATGGACTATGGCTTATATTTCAACAAATGATTAAAAATAATTATTTGAAGATTTTCATGGTTATAGAACCATGACTGATCAACATATTAACGTAAAAAATGAGGGAAGGTAAATGTAGAAAACCAAAATCCCAAAATTTACTATTTTATTTTTATTCAAGATAGAAATTAAATTGGTGGGCATTGGTTATTTTTATAGCTTAATAAAAAACTTCTTTGTATGCTTTTTAAAAATTTCATTTTATGCTGCAGTGTTTAGTAAGGATGCCTCAAACCATCCTGACAGTTGAGTACATTGATTATATAGATATCTGCTATTCAAATTGGTAATGTTAAGGCTGCTGTTATTGTAGAAGATAAAATATTCATTTTAGTTACTAACGTTTATTTTTCCTGCATACCAATTATTTTTCCTTCTGTTACAGTTTGCATATATAGCTCTTCTATGAGTAATTCTGTGTATGTTTGTATAATCCTACAGTGTTTTCTGAATAGATTAAGGAATTAATTTGCCTTTTAATTTTCCTCTTCCTTATTCATCATTTGTAACTATGCAGAACAATAATTAAGACAAGACAGAAGAAGTACAGTGCACTGATTGTTCTTTAAATCCATAACTGCCTGTTAAAAGGGACATTCAGCTATAAACTGTGTTTACCAGGTAAACAGAGTTTATTTTTAGAAGGGGTATGTGAGCGCACATATGTGATATTAGCAGGTAGGTGGTAATGTCAGTATGTAATTTGTCCTCCTGTATGTGAATATTGTTGGTTTTGTGTACCCTACTAACCTTAGAATGTTTTGCTGATATTCTGGAACTTGACCTAAGCAATATCCGGGAGAAAGTTATTTGGTTTCTGAAGCCCACCAGTTCTCAAAACTTTGAAAACACACTGAGTCAACTTTGCCCATTGACCCTGCTCTAAATGTGGAAAAGGTGTGGTTTTTGCAATGTAAAAGGTAGGAGAAGTACATTCCCTGAATTATGAAGAGGAAGCAAATGAATTGTCCTAGCCTATGTATTTTAGCATTTCAAGCCACTCTGGGGTTACATTGTCAGTTGTTAGGTTAGCTGGTCAGAGTTGTGCTGGAGGAAGATAAATTTTAGCCATTAACACATTAGCCACGTGAAAAAGAGAAAGAAACACAATTCTACTAACAGGGCTGATGGGCCAGTCAAAGTAGCTGGAAACTCATTAGGTGCTGTATTTCCATCAATGTGTACATCTGTAGCAATTGAAAAACACTTAAGGAGTTGGAGACTTCAGATTATCATGCAGACACTTGTCTTGAGTAGGACATTTGTTTTTGTGCTAGGTTTTGTGCTTAGAAGCATCTCTTAAAATGCTGTGGAGAACCACTCTGCAGTTTTCCTAATCCCCCCACACCACTGTGCAGCTATCTCATGTCTGTGAAAGGCAAAACAATTTAAGGATATGAAAAACAGGAAAGAGAAATGCAATTTGCAGAATTATTTTCTTGATTTGTATGTTTTATCATACATGAGATTGGTGTGGGAAGTGAATGATGATTACAAGTAATACGTTTATTCATTGTGTATTGTCAAAATATGAATATAATTACATTTTAGTACTTATCTGCAGCAGTGTTTGGTGCTTGTGATAGCTTCTGGTCTGCTTGCAGTCAAATGTGAGCAAAATAGGCTTTCACAGCATCTAATTCAGACTCTATGCTCCCTCGACTATCAACTGCTGGTTTTAAAAACTCCTGCCCTAAGTAATTTGTGCCTTTTTGTTTTCTATCAGGAAAACTTTTTTTTTTTACTGTCTGGCAAGTGATAGCCTTCAAAAGATTTTTCTGAAGCAGGAACAAAGAAAAGCCATAAGGGCTCTGCTTATTCTCTCCCTCCCATGTACGGCCCTCTGCAAAATGCCACATTCTTTTTAATCACAGGTGCTAGGGCACTGCTGCCTTTTCACTCTCTTGTGATGTTCTCCAAGGAGAATTCTTGCTTTTGCAGTAAATTGTAGCTATGGACAGAAGGAGCAAGTTATCTCAATGTGTTCTTAAGCTAAAGAAAGTCTGTGGTTTCTTCAGAATAATTTCTTGGCTCAGTTAGTTCCTTTGAGGACAACAGCTTTGAGGTAACTTGCTAGAAAATCAGTGAAATTTGAACTATTTGAAAATGAAGTTAAACTCCTCATGCATATTTCATGAATGCTTCTGTAAAGAAATGGCTTCAGTGCACACAGCAGGTGCCAAATTACAAACTCTTTCTCTTTCTATGTACACGTGTGGTGAGTCATTACCAGATTAGTCACCAAATAGTTACAGTGCTTTAGGATGAAGACACCTGTCTTGGCTGCTCTTCAGAGCTCAGTGTCCCATTAGCCTCCAAGTATGTGACAAACTGGTGTCCCCTCTCATCTTGTTTCCAGCTGAAACCCTTAACCACTGACCTTTATGCCAGAAGTTCTGGTGGTACCACTGGCAGGTAGGGCAGGAATATGTGTTAATTCAGCTTGGATGACCAGCTAGATGAGTGCCTAAGTCTAGCAGAGACAGAAGTAAAGACAGCTCTGGTGAATTTAAGTGACAAGAAGTCAGTTGAAATATAAATAATAATATCCACTTTCTTGTTAAAAAAATAACAGTAATTTTCATAATCTATTTTCTAACCCAAGAAATTCAGGAGAACTACACAGGAAAGATCTTAGCTGAATTTACTTGATGGTGATGAACATTCTTGGTTAGGTTAGTCCTTTTCCACTGGTGTCTTATTGGTTGAGCTGGTGTTCATCTAATAGCCTAGGAATTAAGTGAGGAGGCTGAGGCTAATTCTTTGTGATAAAAGAGAAAAAATTTCTTTCATTATGCACATAAAAATAATGTGGGTTAATTAAAAGAGAATGAATGTATGTATATTTTCAGTTATCAAAAGTTTCAGCATTTTTGTTTCTGTTGAGTTGCAATTTTAACTGCAAATATATATTGTACATATATCAGTCTTTGAGTAAAAAGTAATACATCTCCATCCTGGGGAAGACAAAAAAATCTAGATTCCACTTCCTCAAATCTCTTGTAACAGTATCTTTCCATCGTTTCTGATGTTCTTTAGAAAGATCTCCTACCTACGCAGATAGACAAACAAAAGTCACTATAGCAATATAGTCACTACAGGAAATATACACATCATTCTATATTTTTTCTTAGACACAAAGTTTTATGAGAAGGTCTCAGAAAGGCTGTGGATTGTCTCTTCCTAAACAGTCCCTTTCTGTGTAATTTTTATCAGTTTAAGAAATATGATCTCTCTCATCTCTCAATGTTCAGCTGTATTGATTTTGGAAGAGACTGGGGCATGCATACCTATGCAGAACACTTCTCAGAGAACTTCAAAGATTTTCAATTTGCTGACATGCAAATTGAATTTAATGTGATTACAAATTTAAACACAAAACCAAATTAAATACCTGTTCTATAATTATGTATAAGTTTAGGTTTTAAAAAGTGCTTTACATGCATCATGTTACTTTTGTCTTTAAACTGCAGGCTCTAGTTTGAGGTGCATCGCAAATGTCATGGATTGATGAACTGGTTGAGAAGAAAGCAAAGAGATTCTGCTGAATTAAATAGGAAAGCAAATTTACTATGTATAAAAAGCATAAAGCGTATGAAGACCATTGATTTTTTTCAGTCAGCAAGGTTGTGATTTGCTTTGTTTCTGCATGGTGCTCTTTATTTCCTGGTGGGAAATACACCCCATCTGAGAGGAGGAAAAGTGGAATGTAGCTGTTTATCATTTTGTGCCATGTTTTCTGATGTAAAGTGAAAAGTAAATAATCCCAGCAAGCTAAAATTCTTGGCAAAGGAAAGCGTTAGGTGTGGGGAAATGGTATGGAACAAGTCAGGCAACTTTAAATTGCTTTTTGAGAATTTGGCTCGTCAAAGTTTGCGTAAGAACTTCTTGCATCTCTGAATTGATAAACCGCAGTCTGTGAATTTCTGTAAGTGGCTGGTGTAAATGAAGCTTCAGTGGACACATTTGCTATTGTCACAGTGGTTGCTTAGCCCACAAACATGACCACTTCCCAAAGCATGATTCCATGCTGTGGATGAAACTATCTCTCAGAGCCTTGAAGTGCCTGAACCGTACCCTGCTGCTTTAAAAGCATGTTGGACCTCATCAGTGCTGTTTCTTGTAAGAAGAACAAGGCTCCCAGTGCTCCCAGCTGCTGTCGCACCACTTTTAAGGATTTTTGACTTGGGTTCATGAGTTCTTCAGAAAAAGGACCGCATCTTGCACACAAACTTGAGATTAACAAAAACCTGTAATCAGCAAGGAAGAATTGTATAATAATGAATAATAATCACTTGACCCTCTGGTCTTCATCGCTGCCCTTTCAGTGCTGCAGAATGAAGCAGATGTTCCCAGCAACAGGAGGTGACACTGCCTGTTTGGGCAATGGGAGCCCCTCTGGCAGAGCCACCGGCAGCCTCTTCCCAGCCTGAAGGGTTGGCAAACAAGCTCGTATTTATAGCTGGATTCTCAGCAGGCAGTGCAGGTCATACCATGAGCTGGTGTTCTTTGTCTCATGAGTGGCAGTTTCTTACAGGATTCTGTGTTGCAGCTTGTCCTGTCAAGGAGAGGATCTTTCAGGGTTACTGAGTTCGGACAGCATTCAAGGCCAGAGGTGCATGCTCAACCTTTCACAGGATTCAAAACCAGGGATGAATGCAATGTCGCACTTGGACAGTTTTGCATTGTTTTTTATTGTATTGTATGTATTTCTCTGGGTGACAACTTGAAACAAGTATGATTAAAGCTTAAATATTTTGCTGAGTATCCTTTCTCTTTATAAAGGGCTTTTTTGTTCCCACTGGAACATGACAGTAAACTGCTACTTAGAATTCTCTGAGTTAATGAAGAGTTGGTGGAGGGCTAATTACATGTAATCAATTGGTAGCAAAGGAAATCAAACACTATTATAAAATTTATTTGATGCTGCTTAAAACAAGGCTTTCTATAGATTAGGAAGTATAAAGCATATAACTTTCCTGCATGACATATTGATTTATATCAAACTAGACTAATGCAAATTGATTCATATATTCATCTCTGTTAGTGTGTCCCTTCTCTAGCATCTTCTTGTTTGGTAGGATTTTCTTGTAATATTAAATGGCCCACAATAAATCCCCTTTAGCTGGTCTCCAAAGCCTAGCAGCAGTGCTCCAGGACTTTGCTATAGGGCAGTCTGCAAAACACAAGGTAATGATGTTTTACCAGGTCATGTTTTGTCCTCTGAGTTGGTGAGGGACTCTTGGGACAAGGACACAGTTGCAGATATTTCTAGTATTAGTACCAATAGCTTTAGGGAGATTGAGAGGCTCTCATGTAAATGTTTAGTTTTATTGTTTCTGTTGGATAGGGATAAAATAGTCTATATTTGAACTTCAAAATTGGGAGCCATATGGGCTTGTGCAGAAATTATATCAGTTACATATTATGAGAGTCAGAATCTTATGCTTTCTAGTGAGTACTCCTGTAGCATCTGCTTAAAAACATATCATCCAGCTTTATTTTAGATCTCTAAATTTTGCTTTAATTAGAAGTGGTTTCCATGTCAGTGGACAATAAAATGAATAAAGTTGTCCGTAGTGAAAGTGTTTGCAAGAACTAGGTATAGTCTCTGGCTTCATCTTAACAAGAAATTTCTCTTATAAACCTTATAGGTGCACAATTTTGTTATATTCCATCTTGTTTGTGTGGCTGTCACCCGTGTGACAAAATTCTCTCCTTTTGAATGCTGCACCTTTGACCTTTCTGTTTGAGTTTAAGATGCACACATTAACAGAAACTAATTTACAATCCCCTTTTGTTTCTTGCTTGATGATTCATTCTATAATGAAAACAAACTTCCTTCTACTTAATCTTCTACAATCACTGAGTTAAGTGAACGCTGCACATATGAATTCAATTTGCCCTGTTTGGATTTGGCCCCCTTCTGAACAAACTCTGCCTGCCTGTCTTCTAACACGTGTCAGAGAACTGGTATGTCTCTTCTGTTTCATTTACACTTTTACAGAGTAATTTCTTAATGACATTAGGGACTGGGTAATCATAATCCTACTGCTGTGGAGGTTAGAGTTTATTGTAATAATAGAGTAAATATTTGTTGCTAAACCACTAAAATCTGTTTAATAGATGATCTCATGAGGAAAGAAGGTTTTCCAACCCTATGGAAGAATATATTCAAAACATATTGATTCAAAGTATAGTGATTGTGGGCAGGAACGTGGGTACAATCCAAACACCCTTCTGTGAGGAAGGAGGAGGAGACCTAGTTGAGTTTATTTGTCTGAACTGAAACCAGAGGGGCTGCTACCGTGACAACTGTGTTGTCTAATGCCTCCAAAGCTTTATAACCTTGATAATTTTTCTGAGCCTCATTTCCCTTCCTTTTTTTTTAACTGAATGGTACGCATGCTAGCACTGAACCTGGCACCTCAAGCCATCCGCAGCTGCCAGGGTGGCTTTCCCTGGCTGTTTGCACAGCTTCAGATGCTGGCGTGCACAATTCAACCCGAGCAGAAATGGCGATACATGGGGGTGTGTTACAAGGCTTCTTTGTCCAGGTTGAACAGCTCCAACTCTCTCAGCCTGTCTTCATAGGAGAGATCATAAGGAAGTATTCTAGGAAATGAGAGGGCTCACCCTTGTCTTGGATTTTGTGTAATCATTGGATTTACAGTAGCATTTATGGTGCTGTCAAATATCAAGTTGGGCTTGTTCCGGTTTTTAACCCAGACAGATCAGTTCTTCTCTTGTGTTGTCAGGATATTTCAAGAGTTTCATTTGGCTCTGACTGAAATTAGTCATTGAACTTTCTGTTATAACAGAATGGGACAAGAACTGGATGATACACGTTTCCATATTTGATTCTGAATTCTGTTTAGATATTTGTTACCAGTAGCTTTACCATTCTTAGTTGCATATTACAAATAACATATTCACATTCTATAAAACAGAGCTCAGAAATACTTGTTTCTTTCTAGTCACCAGTTGTCTTTGTCGGAGTCTCTGTGAGTTGCTTATGTTGTTTAGTGGAAATGGGAGGATTGTTACATCTCTTTTTGAAAAATTAATTTCTGCTTGCTTGTTTGAGGTAAATCTAGATGGAAGTTAATCTATGAATGAAATGTTTTTCTGAATCACAGAGCCATTTTATTGAGAGTAACCCAGACAACAGGTTTTAGGTGTTGTTTTTATACAGCATATATCTGATAATTTATCTTGTAGTGTTACAAATCTGGATTAAGTTTACATAACTCTTTTAAACCAGGGAACCAGTTATAGGTACTGGAGTTAGCAATACTGTAGCACTTGGACACCTCTTGTCTTTACCAGGGACACATTGTTGCTCCTAAATTGATAAGACAACTTGATAAAGAGGAAAGATAACTTGAAATTCTAGAGCCCCCACAGTCTGAGTACAGAACAAGACGACAGCTGGATGTAGGCAGTTGCATTCAGACAGATACTGAGATACTGTGGGACTGGATTAGTCAGCTTTGTAGGCAGTCAACAGAAACATTACTCTGAGAAAGGAGAGAAGAAGCTTCTCTCTCTGCACAAAAAAAACCCCAAAACCCTAACTAAGATTAGTTGCTAGTATCACCTGAATTATTGGTGACAAAGAATGAGTAAGTAGGGGAAAGATGATATAAAAACACTGTTTTCTAATCTTACATAGAAAATGGATGCATGTGTTTACCTCCAGAATGCCTTTTGACCCTTTATAATCAGTGTTGTAAATATCAGTTAAGCGCCAGTGGTGGTGGGCATTGCTTCTTCTCTCTGTTGTCTGGACTGTCAAAGGTGAAAGAAAGGCAGTGCTCCCGTGTGCTCTGAACAGCCATTGGTGTGAACAGAGCTGTTCATGTGTGGAGGACTGGACACTTGCACTTTGAAAGATATTGTTTTTCCAGCAACTTACCCATTAAAAATCTCTAAATCTTACATTAATACTGCTCCTCAGATGAAACAGAAGCAGTTTTACAGTGGTGCTGTGCCCCTGACTGAATTGCTGTGGAAGGTTATTGTGCTCTTTGGATCTCTTCAGATATGCCCACCCTCTCAAATCCAGCTCCCAAGTGGGTGTACACGTGTGTGTGTGTTTGCTTTTTTTTTTTTTCTTAAGTTAAGTTTTCCTGAATGTCAGCATCAAATAATAAAGAAAGAGATTATTTTGACAGAAGCTCAGGGAGGCTGTGACTGGAAGGGGCATGTCCTTCACAGTCAAATCATGGAAACTGTACCTTCAAACTGATGTTCTCCTGCAGGCGGGTCAAGAAGAGTGCAGTGCTTTACAACCGAGTGTGACAAATGAATAAAATAGGGAGAAAGAAGGAATTTAGGAAATAGAGGTTGTGTGACTACCCAGATACGATTTTTTTTTAGATCTGGTTTTACTATTTCAGTTTCTAAACCATTTGCCAGTAAAAAATCTGGGAAGGTTGAGGGTTTTTTTTTTTAATTTGATACACCTTTGTTGGATGGAATGTCTGATTTTAAGCAATTCTTTACGCTTTGATGAGTCCGTTAGCTTAATGCATCTTTCTAGGAAAAGAAAAGGATGCTAATACTGCAGTCTGTGTCAATAACCTTTCTTTCAGTACAGCTGCTTGAGTTAAAATGAAACACTGGCAAGGCAAAAAGAGGGTAAATTTAACCTTCTATTCATGATGACTTTGTGTAGAAAGATTGAAGGGACAAGCATGTGAACTACAGATAATGGAGTAGTATGTTCTTTTCATGTGTTTTGGTTTGACAGTCCCTGCAGAGACTGTCAATAAGTAGGTATTGAATCATTCATTTGGATATTTTGTCCTACTTGACCAAAGTTGACTGCAAGTCCAAGCAAATCAAAAAGCCAATACAGTAGGATCTTGGAGAACGATTGCTTCTGTCCAGCAAGCTGAAACACCTTTTCCTGATTTAACGCCAGTGACATTTCCACAGGCATCTGGTTCTCTGCAGTACTGGAATTTCTGGTGCTTGTCAAGGCCAAATCTCCCTAGCCTTGGTCAGTTCTCTGGGGCTGATGAGCCTTTCAGACCTTGTCACACAGAGATCCTGGAGTCTGTAGAGTTGACTCCTCAAACTGAATTTTGCCCAAATGCCTCCCAGTGGCATTTGGTACCATATTGACTTCTCTTTTTTATTAGCTAATAACCTAACACCAATCTGCAAGGCAGGATGAGAATGTTACTGGCTTTGAAAGAGTTGAGAACTTTAAAGATGAGCAAAACTGTGCTTGTACCTATTTTAGAAGTCTGGATTATGGTGTCTACTCATCTCAGCAGATTTCTCAGGTCGGAGTTCATGTTAGTTTAGGTATATTCCTGCAGATCTATATTACGCATGTTCTAGTGCTATAGAATGAACTTTTCCTTGCCACCAATAAATTTCTGCACTGTCTGGATTTGTGATGCACAAGAAGGGTCTGAATTACTTTTTAATATTTTATTTAATTTTTTAAAATTAATTAAAAATTCAGACCTTGATGTACTGTGGAACTGATTGACTGTGTAACTTTGAGATACCAGTTTTGTTTTTGTACCTTAATTACATCCAGCTGTTATCTATAGCTTTTTCCTTCATAAGCTTTTTTGAGTAAAGGTCATTGTTGCATATTTGCACTGAAAGTAGTACAACTGGGTAACAAAGCATTGGGATAAAGATGTTATTCAAGTAACACTTGAATAACTAAGAAAATAATAAAATTTTAATATTTTGTTATTTTTGATATTGTTTAATGGAAGCACTAGGGTTGAAAAAAACCAAAAAATTAAGAAGCTACCTCCGTTATGCATTCACTGCTTTGTCTCCTCTTGGAGGAATAAAGAAGTATTTTGGTCTCAACTCTGAAATACCCAGAAAATTAAATAAAATCATATCATAAAAATTTGTGTAATCACTGTCTAAATCTAAGTATCTAATTAAACAAAACACGTTCTGTTTTAGAATAAATTAGTGTCTCAGGCTGCCTTTGTGGGCAGTGAATCAAAAATGTAAGTCAGTCTGTTTCTTCCTCTTAGCTATTAGCTGTAATTTTCTTCCTTACCTTCTGGTTGTCTTCGTCCCCACAAGCTGCTGCTGCAGGTGCAGTTGGGCGATGATTTCTTTTGGAAATGTTACTTAGTACAGCTCTGCTTCTTTTCAGAAAAAACAAAGGGCTCCTCTTGGCTTCAAATGTTTAACTCTGTGATCCTGTCATAGCAGTGTCCTCAACTGCTGCAGCGAGTTTGACATCTAAAAGAAAATATTACCAACTTCAAAGCAATCTATACCAAAGTACTTTCAGTCAGGGCTGATATAAAAGGTAGACTCTGGCACCAGAAAGTTCTGGCTTGAACACTGAAGGAACAGGAATTACACATAGCTCCTTAATTGAAAGAATTGTATGAGGAAGAGAGAAGGTTCTCTAACTTTCTTGCTGATTTATTTTATCCAACTAAAACTTTCTAGTAGGTGTCTGAGCAAACTGGCTGTCTGAACAGGATGACTAGACCTGTGTTTGGGTTGTTTTCTTACCTTTGTCTTCCCACTGACTCTAAAGAAAAATAGTGATGGTTATACTGGGGTCTGTGCCCATGAGACATGTGCTGTGGGATACTTGGAAGAGACAGGATCTACCTTAGAAAGCATCTCTGCCAGGAGAGATGGCCTGCCTGGTAAGGGGGCTTAATTTAGGGCCATGCTCCTGAGCAGCTAGTTCCAAGTGGTCCTGCTTGAGCAGAGAGCTGTCTCCCAACCTCACGACTCCATGACCTTAATTAGCCTGTAAATTCAAATTACTTCTTTTAAAAAATAACAACTTTTTAAAAACATGACTAAGATGTTTAGTTCTTACAGATCAATGGAAAACAACTGATAATTGTGGGGTATTTAGGACTTGACTGATGTTATGCATACAAAATATTTCCATTCTACAGAAGATATAGAACAGTCTGAAAATCAGGGCTGGAAACTGGTGTGACTGTTGTTTCTCTGGACTGCTACAGGCTTTCTAAACCATTTGGTTTGGTGGGTTTTGAAAGGTGGTGGGTTTTGGGGTTGATTTTTTTTTTTTTTTTTTTTTTTTTGTATGTGTGTATTGCTTTTATCTCCTTTTTTTTTTTTTTTGGTCCTCTTTTGCGTGTTCTTCATAATGTTTCAGAGATTAAGTAGACAACCTCAGGAAGCTACTTTGGTCTAGCAAAGAGCTGTCCATGTCTGTGATAACCAATTTTTCTCAGAAAGTATTTAAAGAAGTGTGGTAAACCTCTGTATTTTGATGAAGTAAAAATTTGAGAGAATTGCAAACATGAAACGATGGTACAGAGACTGAATAGACTGTTTTAGTGTGGGGGAAAAAAAAAGCACATAGGAGAACAGAATAGTCTAGGCAAGCAGGAAAGCATAATAAGGAAATTTAATCTCCACTCTGCAATGGAGGGGTCCGATAAGAGCCAATCATCAGAATGAAGAAGGTGGTGTCTGTCAGTGCAAGAGTTTGTGTGGAGGAAAATGATTGCACACAAAATAAGTGTGCTTTCTTCTTGGTAAACAAAGTTAACAGGAACTTCCTAAAGGCATCATGTAGGAAGCAGCTGGCTTTTAAAATTTCTTTTAAACCCTGTCTGCATAACATGTGCCTCGAACCTCTGTTCCTCCAAGCAGTAGATCTGCCTTTCCTGGAGGAGGAGCAGGATTTGAACCTCAATCTGTCAAATGTAGATAGACCCATTAGTCATTTATTTTGTGTGATGACTCACTAGGTGACCGAGTCTTACCTTTTCATGCTCATCTTGCACAGAAAATTAAAACTGAGTCTGTTGCCCAGAAGCAAAATGAGACTGAAAGCTACTGACAGGCTTTCTTTTCAATTGAGCCTTAAGGTCTTTCAGCTGACTTCAGTCCTGGCTTTCTGAAGGCAGATTTGAAGATGCAAATCTGGAATGTTTCTTCTTCAATAGCTGTACACCAGAGCTGTAGTAAGCTTTCATGTTGAAAAAATTAGATTATTTTTGGGTACCTGTTGAAACGCTCTGTCACTCCGCCACAGAAATATTTGAATTACTGTGCACCACACTTCATTCACTGATAACACTCTTAATTAGAGTAGCCACAGTACTGGGATATCTCTCTAAGGCCAACTTAATGATATGGAGATGCAATGACTGCTGCTTGATCAGGGTAGAATTAGGCTATGTTCTGCTCAGTGGCACAGCAGCTCCCTGGTGCTCTGTTCCTGAATGTTGTTTAACCAGGTGATAAATAAGTGTGAAATTCCAAATCCTGATCCCTTTTAATGCAGCAGATTAAAATGGAAAGCAAACACATTGTGGTAAATCTTGTTGGTTTTGAAATTCTAATTTGTTTTAAGTTTTATCTTGTTTGTCCATCCAGGTCTCCTTCCTCTACCAGGAGTGAAAAAAAAAAGAATTATTTTCTGTTCAGTCATGTTCCTTATGTGATTTGAGGGATGACATTAGAACTTTTATTTTCAAGCATTCCTTTGTTGCTTTGTTGAACTTTCAATTTCTTGTGACCAGTTAAGAAAGTCTTTGAGGACGTGGCTCACCACAGCATAGGAGAATGTATTTTGTGTTTCAGCTGTTCTTTCCAGCTCTCAACAGATGGGTTAAAGCTGCAGGTCAGATGCAGATAACTTGGTATTGCTGTTTAAGTTGACTAAATATCTTTAAAACAATGGTCCTTTTCCCCACTCCTGTCCATTCTTATCTCTAATCTAAACGAGTAGAAAATCCTGAACATCTCAGAGAATGGGACTTAAGTTTCAAAAATGAGAGCATTCACAGTGTATGCCTGTCAGAGCTTGCAGGAAACTGGTGTGCAGGGGTATTGCTCATGGCTTCCACGGCTTCATGATCTCTCTGCTTAGCTGTGTGTATGTTTAACACATGCATTGCTAGATGGTGCCTGTGATAGACACATTGCTAGATGGTGCCTGTGATCACTAACACCTGTGATAGGTTAGTGTATATTTTATTAAATGAAATTTGAAAGTTCTGAAGTAACATTGATGTTAATTTGGAGTCTTGATCAGGAGTCACTGGGCACTGCTGCAATGCAAGTAGAAATATTGTTGGGGAGAACCAGGAAGCACTGAAAAATGGAATTTTAAAAAGCTTTCAGCTGGAGTTTCTTTTGTATGTTGTTTGAACTTTCTCACATATCTGGAGTGAAAATTGCTGCATAGAACATTTCTGTGAGAGCCTTCAGCTTTGTTGTACATTAAGGAAAAGCCCCAAATCATTGTGTGGATATAATGACTGCTTTGTTAGGGAATAACACTTTAACACTTTGAAGTGTTAAAATCTTTTATCTAATAGAAGGAAATTTTGCTTCTTCAAAGTAGCAGGAAGACACTCTTGTAGGCCTGGCTTTGCCCCTAAACAGATGCTGCATAAGCTTTAAGGGTTATTGCATTTATTCAGATGATTGCCAGAGTTCAAATTTTTTTCTAAGGTGACTTCAGCGTGTAAGTAAAAAATTCCAGTGCTGTACAAACAGCACATGACTTACTGCTTTTACAGGAATATTTGATGTAAGCAGTCCTGTCAAACAGATAAAAAATTATCCAATAATGTGAAAAACTAATAGGCCTTGACTGTAACTTGAAAAAATGCTGATCCTGATAAGGATTTAAATCGTTCATGATTCAGTTGAATCAGCAGTGAATGATTTTGCACATCTTTGTCTCCATGCCAAATCAAAGGGTTGAATTTTTGAAAGTGAAGGAATTGGATTTACATCTGACTTACATTCCAACTTATTTTATATTTGAACAGTCAGATGGAGATTTCTCTTAAGCTGATTCATATTTGGGTTGCTCAACTCAGGACATTCTGCTTTTTGGCAACACTAAACCTCTGCCTTGTTGATTTGGGCAGAATTAGTTCCTTCCATCTGACTTTAAGCTGACTTTATTATTCTACTTAGCTCTTAAGCCAGATAAGTTTTTATTTACTGACAAACTGTAATGAAATAGTAATTGTACCAATATTTGAGAACTAATATGGTGAATGACTGTAATACAAAAAGAAAATAAATTTAGCAGTGAAGAAAGTCAAAATTTTCTGCCCTAAGTCCAGAAATTGCACTGAGTAGCCTCAGGAAGAATGGATATGATGCTGGCCTTGATAGTTAGCCAAACTGACAACAGTAGAAAGAGGAATCAGGTAGTATTAAGCAGAATAAACCCCTTCCAACACTGTTAAAACTATCACTTCATTGTTTTACAGAGCCATAATCTTTGTTTATTTCATTACTGTTAATGTGTATTAGGTTGTAACAGGCCAATGAATACTAACGTTTTCAGGATATTTGCAAATCTGAGGAAAGCATTTTGCATTGCCAGTCTAAGTAGAACTAATAGTGTAACTGGGGCTGTGTGGAAGTCTTCCCCAAACCTCCTATTGACTTTAAATGTGTGTGACCCACACTAGTAAGTCTGCAAGACAGGAACTGACTGCACTTTAGGTATAGTTTGTATGTAGAGGTCATACCGCTTACTCATTTGTGTGAGTGGAATATGTAGAATATGTACATCCACATACATAACACCAATCATGTAATACAGCTTCAAAAGTCAGGCATTCACTGTGCTAAACAACGTGTACCTCTCCTAGTGTACCTGTATTAGTAGTCTATATTAGTTTTATTCTTTTGCTTTATACATCTTCTACCTCACAGTGCATTAGATAGACCAGAGGGATTCCCTCTGTGAGCTGCTTTGATACTTTGCTTTTACCTTGATGTTGCATGTGTGTCTCTAGATCTTATTTACTGCACTCCATTTAAAACCTTTTGAAGTCATAGTGACTCACGAGCCTCAGCATGGCACTCACTGCTGTAGTATTTGAGTGCATCCCAAGTAGTAATGAATTTATTCTCACAACAGTGGCTTCTGTTGCCTTCCCTCACTGCTGCAAGTGCTTAGCACTTCTGCAAGTCAGACCCCAGGGTCTCCAGGCAGGCGACCAGAAAATGAGAGCATGCAATTGTTGACTATCTGTGAAAACTCACTGTGTTTTTTTCTCAGATGGGATTCATAGGTGATTGCTGACAGCAGAGTGTTGGCAAGACTGGGGATTCTTTGGTTGCATTCCAGGCTCTGGTGTAGAATATACTTAATTTACTCCAAATTACCCTGTGTTTGATTCCATGGCTTTCCTTTTCTTGTTCCAGGCTCTTTCTCTTTGCTTACTAAGACCTTGTTTTTACTTCTTGAGCTTCTTGCCAGTATGCTTACTAAGACCTGTTTTTGCTTCTTGAGCTTCTTGCCAGTAAGCTTTTCCTTTCCTCCTGCTATTGTATCATTCAGTATTTTTCTTCCTTTTTCCCCCTCCCTTCCTGCTGTTTTCTTCTTGCTGTTTTATGTATCCAAATCTAGACATTGTCTCTTTCCTATTCCTTTGCCCCATCACACCACCACCCCAGCTTCTCAACAGTCCTAGGTTTAGTTCATAACTTTGTTGTTTTCCTTGATGTAAATTTTATTTCTTCCTCATAGCCCCCCCCTTCTCAGGTTTCATGCAAAGCAAATACAGATTTCTGCTGTCCAGGTTTTCTACATTGTCTTATATCCCAACAGTCATATTCCTGTTTGTCCCAGTCCCCATGCAAATTGTAATATCATTCCTGCTAACTCTGCTTCTATTGAAGGCCAAGTTTCCTTGCAGAGCCATTCTGGATGACTTTCCCTAGCATCTTTACCATTTTCCTTCAACTTCCTGCTGCCAGTACCCTTCTTTAGTCCCTTTTCTTACCCACCTATGAGTGCCACTCATTTCACCCTCTCCCATTTCCCTTTGTTCTCTCATTTCTCTCCTGATGTCTTTCTTTCCTCCCTTTTGTCTTGTTGTGAAGGCTCCTTTGCAGTGCTCTTGTCCTCATCCAATAAATCTGGGAAAGATACAGGAGAAACAAGTTGTCTGCCCTCTGCTCCAGCCTAAGCTGACTAGAGCTGCATCTTCAGGAATAGCCCTGGTCAGTATTGGGCTTGAGCTAAACAGTTCAGTCTAGATAGTGAATTCAGATCAGAAGAGATTTTGTGAATCAGAGGTGAGGGTGCATAAGAACCTTCTTGTGTCAGAGATCTGTGAAGGTGACTGTGGCACATCATTGAAATGAGCCCTGAGGGGACTGGGATACTGGAAGGGCGCTGTGAGGAACACTGTCTCTTCTTCAACACTAGTTTAATTGCCTTTGTTTACAAAAGATAAATTAGGCCTAGACAGATACTCACTAGAGGAAAAAAAAAGCGTTCAGGTGGTTATAAAAGGGGTAAGAATTTATAATTGTCATATTAGAACACCTTTATATGAGTGAAAAATTGACAATTTAACCTACAGATTCCCCTCTGCTCCCTCCCCTTTTCTTTTTTTTTTTTTTCCTCCCCAGCAGCTAAAGGCAAATGAGACGTGCTTGAATCAGGTAATCAACTTTTAGAGGAATGCTTTTGCGTCATTGCACTTCAACTTGATGTATCATTGTTTTGTATATGGGCAGCCACCTAGCTTCTATGTGTGCACAGGGAGTTTTTCATATGTGCTTACCCATAAAAGTGGGTTCTCAGTATTTCAGTTGATATAAACTACTATAAGTAAACATGAAATCTTCTTTATTCCTTTTCTGTTGAATAATCACAGCAATTTTATACTGGCTAAAAAGAGGGAGAGGCAAAATTATTTTAAATATACATTCCATACAGAGAGAATTTTAGGGAAATAGTTTTAATTTTTTAATGATGTCAGAGAGTAAAAAGAAAAGTGGAAAACTAGGACTGGAATGGGTCTCAGGAGGTAATATTCTTGCCCCGAGTAAATTTATGTGCATCGTTCCAAGCAGATATCTGTCTTGCCTGTTCTAATTACAGACTTTCCACATCCTCGGCAGGCAATTTGTCACAGTCTGTTACTCTTTTCCCTGTTTGAAAGTTTCCATTATGTTTAATATGCATTGTTCTTGCTGCGAGTGGAACCCATTAATGAACACGGAAAACAGACTATTCCCATCTTCTTTGTTAGCAGCCTTTTATGTACCTGTGGATTACCATCCTGCATCTCCTCTAGCTTATCTAGCCTGTCTTCAGTGCTGCTACACGTTATTTTGCTACTCACTGAGATCTCAAATGAGAGAATTTTATTCTTAAGTAGTCCTAGTTGGAGCATATCTGAAATTGTGAAAAGGCTGATACTCTATCCAGACAGACAGATTTAAAGGGTTGAAAAAACTCCTCCTCCTTGTTTACCTGGAAGAAAATTTCTCTACTATATTTCTTTGAGGTCCCTGAGAACTATTTTCACAACCCACTTGTTGTCCCTAATAGACCTTTCCATTATGGGGAAACATCTCATGGGTGTAGACATCTTATGCTCTTCTAGAGTGTCCATGCTGAGGATCACAGTCAGCTTGTCAACATTTATTCCATGAGCTCATTGCATTAATCTGATAATATAATCAGATGTCTTTAGATTTGTTCTTCTGTTGAGGTTTTGGGTTTTTTGTTTGTTTTTTGTTTGTTTTTTGTTTGTTTTTTGTTTGTTTTTTGTTTGTTTGTTTTGTTTTGAGACTCTATGCATGACCTCCTGTGCTATGGGAACAAAGCAAATTTGCATAGATTGTTCTTTTTTTTTGATGCAAGGCACATGGAAAAAAATGACAAATGAAGAGGAATTGAAGTAGACTAGAGAAGTTCTCTGTAGAGAACCAATATTTGCTGAATATGCACAGGGTCACAAAAATGTAATAATCTCTGCTTGTTGTTTTCTGGCATCCTCACTTGATATACACAGTATCTTACTTGAGGAATGGTTGTAACATTAATCATATCACTGGAAATTTCATTGAGATATAGAGTGGGTTCTAAGATGTTGTTGTCTTATTTTAGACCGGTAAATTAATTGACTCCTGGACAGTTTTACCTTTAATTGCTTCCCCTCTGTTCTTTGTGTGTAATATGGAACCACCTTGTTTTACAGAAGAGTTATGAAGGTAGATTAATTACGTTTGCTTAAAAGAGGAGCACAGTAAGATAATAGAATAAGAGAACTATTGAAGGCCCATGAGGAAAGTGATAATTCTGTATTGAGTGCAGAGTTTGGATCATGTCCAGTAAATACACTGTGGGATTACAGTCTGGGTGGTGAATGTGGAAACAAGAGAGGAATAATGATCAATTGAGAACTCTCCATGCCTTGCTCTGAACAGAAGAGTTGTCCTGTAGAAATACAGCATTTGAATGTAAATAGATAATCTGCCATATACATACAAGGATGTCAGGGAGAGTTTGTTTAGACAAGCTTATTTCTGGGATCTTCCAATATCTGAGGTATTTAATTTGCAAATATTGTATTCTTTAAGAGTTTTAGGGGAGTGGCTGTAAAATTCATGATACCTGGATCTTACAGGAAGCCTAGCTTTAATTTAGTCTATTTCTATAAAAAGCATACTCTGAATTTTCTGTAAGGAAAAGAAGTAGAGGGATAATAACAAGGTAATAATGAAAGGGTGGTTGTGCATGTGGAGAAATAGTACTCTGTAATGAATGAAATGCACATCTATAGGAGATAAACAAATGAACTATGTCAGACAATAATTAAGAATCCCTGTTGGATTTCTAGGCCTAAATTTAGTGTAAGTAATAAGACAATAAGTGCTTGATCAATGAATGTGGCATACCACGATAGGTCAGAGACACTTGCCAAGATACACAAGAGAAATTTGTTATTTCAGCTCACCATGATTGCACCTCCCATGTCAATTGGGTAATAGTTGTCAAGTCAAACTAAACTTTTAGACACCACAAATGACTTTCCTCTGAGAAAGCTGATTGGAGAATCAATGGAGGGGCAGTTTATTGACAGAGTGTTATTACAAAAGTACATTCTGTAACCATGTGCTTAAATTCAGCACGCTGTCAGGAACAACAGAAGCCAGAAGAACCACTGCAGAAATGCTTAATTCCACAAATGGGGAGTTTTAGAAAAACAAGGATGCTTGTTAAAAAGAAACTGATAGAGGCGGCTAAAAAATCGTCTTAACAGATGACTTGGATATTGTTTCAAGCCATTGTGTGGGATGCCAAAAAATAATATTGCATTAAAGCATTGTAGGAAGATCAGGTTTGAAGACCATAATTCTTAAATACTGAGATTAGAGAAATTACCAAATATGCAAATGTTCCTCTCAGAATTGAATCCCTATTTAAGTCTCAAAAATAAAAAAAGAAGGTAGAATCTGCTGAGTTAAATGAAAAAAAACCCCTGTAAGACAGAGGAAGCATGATAGAGGAAGAACTTCTAAAGACTTCTCTCAGACTCTTGAAGTGTGGGATGTCTGTCAAGTAGTCCATAAGGCCTGTGGGAGATCACAGTATAAGAAGATGAAGCACAATATTCATGTACAAATATGATTTGTTGCAGTAATCATGCAAATGCCAAATAAACTGGGCAGATTCCCACATAGTGAATTTTTTCCCCAGAAGTTGATTAGAGAATGTAACTCAAGAGAAGAGATAGCAGAGCAAATGGACAAAATAAACAGTAGATATCAGTTAAAAATATCTGAACCCAGTGGCATTTGCCCAAGAGGCCTAGATGATCACCAGAGTTGAACTAGTTAAACTGATTTGCATTTATTGTGTTGCCTAACACTTCCTTGGTACCAAAGAGTTGGAGAAAGATTAATGTGATGCCAAGCTAGAGAATGATTTCTTGAGAGTATCATGGGAACTACTGACCACTGAGCCTGCATTCACCAAACTGATAGAAACTGTGGCAGAGAACAGTCACTGGACAGATAAATATGTATGGTATTGGGGACGACTCAACATGGCTTAGTTAGTTGTTCCTCGCAGTTAGAATTCACTTAAGGAGGTAGAGTAGTCCTGTCAATAGAGTCTTCCTAGTTTTCCAGAAAGTATTTGAAAAGAATTCTCACCAAGAAACTATAAGAAAAACTATCTAGCCACAACATTTTGAGAGGTACTCAACGTGGAGATGTATCTGTAAAATAAATTTTAAAAAATCCACACAAAAAACCCACAAAACAATAGGGTCAGAGTTAGGGTTGAGTCATGGGATTTTGCACTGAATTTTCTGGAAAAAGGGATTTATAGTGTTTAATAGTAGAAGTCTTGTGAGATTGTCAAGCTAGGCAAGATAAAGAAGGGAAAAATTTCTAAGTGCAGCAAAAAAGCAGATGATGAAATTCAGTCTACATAAATGTGAAGAAGTACAAATGAAGGTTAAAAAAAAATCCCAACTGCAGTCATACACAATGATGGTGAACCAATTAATTACTGCTTTTTAAGAATGAGATGCAAGGGCTGCAATGACTATTTCTAGGCCATTAAAAATTATTGGGAAAAGAGTGGAAAAACCCTAGAAACATAATTTATGGCTTTATATACACTCACACTATGCCCACATATTGAAGTCTGTCTTGGATGTATATATTAGGACAAAACTTATTAGAAAATTACTTTATCCTAAATAACAGTTGAATAATCAAGGACTCTTCAGATTAGAAAAAGAAGATATGACTAAAGGTCATATGACAAAATCAAGAAATCATTGTTAGGTTTAGGGAGGATGAACAGAGAATTATTATTTGTAGTTTCTTTCTGTACAAGATCAATGGCACATCAGGGGAAGTTAGCAGAAAGCAGTCTCAAAATGAACAAGAGAAGATATTCCTCAGAAGACAGTTATGATAAGCAAAACTGTGCCACTGGCTATTAGGAATGCTGAGTGTTTATTCTGGACCTAAAAAAACTAGTGCACAAAAGCAGAGAAACAGATTGCAAAAGGCTGTTAAACATAAATATATTACCACTGATTGAGAAGGTTCCTGAGCAGCAAATCCCTGGATGTAAGGCCCTTTAGAATGATGGCAAAAGGATGGAAAAGGAGAGACAAAGCGTAGCTTCAGGTGTTGGAGAACAGGAAAGTATGAACGCACCATATGAGAAAAGGTGAAGACAGAGAGGAAGAGGAGTGAGCACAGCTGGTAGAAACTACAAGTGGCTGAAAGGTCAAAACAGGGAGTTTGACACCAATGCTGAATAGCACTCATGTCACTTAGGAAAGGAGTGACAAAAAACCCACAAGAGAATGACAAAGGAAGACAGCTGAAAATTGAGATATTTTGTGTGCATAGCTGTATTTCTTTTTTTGGATTGAATGTTAGCCCATTGATTGGAATTGTTAGATTGAATATTTTTAGAGTACAAGAATTATATTTGCCATATGTTTGTATGCTATTGTGCTCATATAAATTAATAGAAGAAAATTTGAGAATCTGACTTGTGTTGAGATGTAAATTCAAATAAATTGAAAGTCTCTTTAGTCCATAAATGTTTTCTCACATGTATAATAATAAAATAGGAATTATCAACTAGGATAGTAGATTGCCAGAGCCCATACTGTAATTTAATTCCCGGTCTTGTAACAGACCTCTCTAATGTCAGCAGTGTATACATTCTTTTAGTTTTATTTTGTTTTATTCTCTTATTCATTAATTCTTTCTGTTGTCAGACCACAGTCAGTTTAGCTTGTTATCATAGTGAGGGTCAACTGAAACATCAAAATCTTCCAGGTGTCCAAGCAAAAGGAAATAAAAATGTGTGTCTGTGTTCTTCACTGCTGCATGCTCTGTTTAAAAAAATCCTCAGTAGATGAAATGATATTTTAATCTTTCCAAAGAATTCATTACAGAGAGGCTTAGGAAGGGCCACCAAGTAAGTGACAATGGTAAGTGACAATGTTTTACAGTAGGGTAAGATGTAAAATTAAGGCAAATAAACACAGTGCTTTCAAAGGAGTGCTAACATTAAGCTCAAAGACATGGCTAATAAAAGAAAGAAGGAAAAGAACATTGTGCTTACTAAATAACTTTTCATCTAAATCACTGGTTAATCCTTAATACAGTTATTTCCAATGTTTAGTCAATTCACACATGCAAAATACTTCACAATTATGTATTGCATAGTAATCAGCAATTATCCAGTAAAATATCAGTCCTATGAATACTGCTAATTCATGTTGATTGCCTTCCAACATAAGCTAGTGAAAGACAAAGATCTTGTGGTGTAGTTTTCGTAGATTTATTTGTCTCTTTTAGATTTAAGAGAGAATTACCTTCCCTTTCAAAGCTGATTCCTTTGATTGCTAGTACGCATCGTTTCATTTCCAACCTAATACTCTATGCAGAATGCATTGCATATGACTCCTGAATGGTTTTGTTATTTATTTATCCCGCTGCAGTGGGAGCTGGCTCAGAGTGAAAATCCTGTATTATCTGTTGGACAGGTATTAAAGGCAAAGTGTGAAACCACGAAGCCACAAAGTTTACATGATGATTAGGGCTTTTTTTTCCTACTGCAATTAGCTTAGTCTCAGTCTTACTAATTGGATTACACGTGAAAATGCAAGTCACCCTGGGGTCTCAAGGTTTGAATAAGGAATAACCATTTTGAAATAGTTTTTTACACTAAAGGGAGTTCTGTCAGAGGCTTAGGTCTTATCTGTCATTGCAATGGACTGTGATAATGCTTTTGGGTCAAATTGGTAGTAGTTGGTAGTTATGTCTATGTAAATGCCTGCAGCTTTTCCAGGATCTGGGAAAGCTCAGAATTTGTTTTCTTTGAGATAGGCAAAACCATCTCTGTCTTCTTTTTTCACTGGTTGTCTGTTCCTTGTTTCACAGCTGGCATGTGATAAGGAGGTAATCTACTCCTTCTTTAGAAAAATGATCAGGAGAATTCTCCTGTTCACTTTAAGGTGTCTTGGAAGTTGTCAATGAAAGCTGGTAGTGTGTCACCTGGTTTGCAAGTGAATAATTTTTGTGTCATACAGAACCTTTCACAAGATTATTGGGGGACTGTTACTTCCTCAGATAGACCTTCATACTAGTCCTGGTTTTTAGGTCTGGTTTTGTGGCCAAACAGGGTGAGTTATTTGATTTGATTTGATTTGGGTGTACTTATAGAGTGCTTATGTCTTGCCTGACTGGGTTTTCTTACATTATATTTTTAAATGCATTCTGATTCAAAGCAGAATGCTGTTTTTCTACAGATGGAGCCTTTTCTGTCTGTCATATTTATTTGCAGTTTTTCCCATTTTCTGTGTAACTACCTCTCACTATGTTCAGAGGTTTTTCACCAGGCTTGCAGTGTTATCATTCATTTCATATCATGCTTTTGTTATCATTCATTTCTAGAAACCTTCTTATTTATAGTTCTATGAAATGCTCACAATATTTATCAGCATCAGTTTTATCTGTCTGGCATAGTCTGTCTAGGAGACTTATCAGTGGTGCAAGAACATTGCCTAAGAGCAGTTATCAGTGATAATGGGACTTCTGCAGAAAAGAAAGGAAAGTATATTTTACAATACACTGTAGAGATATTCAGGAGTATGTTTGTATTTGGGATTCTGTGGTCTGATGCAATTTTTATTGAAATTGTGACTTCAGATGGATAGTATTTGGTTTCAGTCATAAAGGATTTGTCTGGAAATAGCAAACCAAGTTGCATTTTAGTTGGAATTGTAAGATTTCTCAGAGACTCATCTGCCATTTCTAGTATGCCGAAATGCCATTTAAATCACTCTGAGTCTTGGATGCATGAAGAATAATCTGGTAGCTTCCTCCAAGTTAGACTTTATCTCTTTTATTTTAAGCAATTTCTTGTAGTGAACTGTCAGTGGATAAAGGTAAAAGCACATTTTACATCCCCACACCTGTTTGAAGAATGAACACCATCTGCCCAGGATTGCTGAGAATTGACTAATCTGGTGTTTTATTGCTCTGAATCATTGAGAGGAAATTCTACCAGACGTGCTCACAGGCTGCCATCTTCATTCCATGAATACTAACAAAACATTAAAAAGTGCTGATACAGGAAAATGGAGTAATTTATAGCCCTCTGGATTAATAGTTTCACTTAAGGAGTAATGAGAAAAAATAGTGCTAACCATATTTCTTAATGCCTTCTTTACCTAACTATACAGGGTTCCTTCCCCTCACCCCGGATCCCACTGATCTGAAATGCATTTGGTTTGCCAGGAGAAAGCTCAATGAGCTCAACAAATCACAAGTTCTGGGAGGTCAATATTATTTTACAGAATAGTTTGAAGTGATGTTACTGTTGAACAGATCTGACTGTTACTGGGTAAGATGAATATTTAATTTGAGCCCTTTAGTAGGTGTGTGTGGAGGAACCTCATGGCAGTCTTTGTTATGGGTGCAACAAGAAAAATGCCCTTCAAGTCCCCATTAAGACAAGTGATAACCATATGAATTGGTACTGTATGAAATAACCAAAGTACTGCACTCATTCTTTTATACTGCCCCAAATTATACTATTAGATAAGGAACTTTTAACCAGGAGGGACATGATGCGAGCCTGTAGTGATAGTTATGTAGATCTGTATTTTGCAAAGGAATTTGTTGGTGGGCCTTTTCCTTCTTTGCAGGTCCCATGATGCCTTTTCTTTCAGCTATAAGTGACACAGCAATAGTTTCTTCTACATCAATTGACAGATCTTTCTTCAAGCACATCTGATATGTGGAAGGTTCCACTTTAATTACAGTCCATTTGATCTTTTTCCATTTCCTAAACACTAATATGCATGCAAACATATACATTAAAGTGGGGTTTGTGCACGCATGTTCCAGTGTCAAGTGGCAGCTTCATGAAGACTTCCGTGAAAATTCTCCTAAGTTCCTAAATTTATCTGCCTTTTATACATGTCAAATGTTAGACTAATAATAGATTTAGGTATCCTTATTTACATAAGGACAAACACCGTTTCAACAGGGAAAACAGGTTATTTTTGTATGAGAACGGTAAAGTATGACAAATAACAAGAAGCACTTCACCGTTACTTCCAGCGGATATCTCAAGTTATTTGGAGATCAATAGACCCCAGGCTAAAAAAAGACTAACAAAACCTAATTGCAGTTGCTTCATAGTTAAGCTTTCAGCTGTGCATTGAATAATAAAAGCATTTTTACTGTATTTTATTTATCACCACTTCTTAAGGAAGACCCAAAATTGAAAAATTCATAGATATTTTCTATAATAAGATGTGGTTTCAATAAAAATTGACATAATTACCATTTGCATGTAGTAATTAAAATAAATTTGCTTATGTAAATCAGAATACTTCTTAGCATATAAGCTACTTCTGATAGACATGCAATTTTATGAAGTGCTTTATTCCTTTAAACCAGATCTTATTTTCCAATTTGCATATGCCTAACATGCAAATTACTTGTGTTCTCCATATCTTACTTATGTTTTACTTAGTTTTAGTTGCTAAACTTCTTTTCAAATGCTTTGAATAGGAGAGTTAAATTGCTTTTCACACTTCTGGAAAACATGTTTTTATTTTATGAGCTTCTACATGAGAAAGAGACTTCTGTTGAGCCATGATTTGAAAAGCAGATTAAATAGCAAACTTCACTTCTAATGGAGTCCATGCTGTAGTCCATGCATCTTCTCACTCTAGTGGCCCTTCAAATTGCACAAAGGAACATCTTTCAAATAAAAAAGTTGCTTCTTTGTTTTCAGTGTCTTCCATAGCCACGTGGCTGTATGTATGGCAGGGCACTAAAACTGATGCTGTCAACTTCTTGGTGCTTAGTTTTCTTTTTGCTTGTGAGTATCTAATGTTATCAATATAGTCACCTAGCACAGTTGTTTGTCGATGGAGTTTATTGCTTACTGGTGGTGTAGAAAGAGAAACTGGAAGAAGACCTTTGCTGAAGAGGAACTTTGAATATTTCATCATTACCAGTCCCTTGTTATTGCTTTCTTTCTCAATTCCGTTTTTTATGGTCTTGTTTGACGTTTTTGGCAGCTCTGTTAATTAAGCAGAAGTTATCCCTGATTAATGTACTGTAAGCCGCTTCTGAAGTGCTATAAATAATGTGGTGATTAATTGCTCTATCCCAATGCAGTCATCCCTTCACATACTTCACAGATGGATTGTTTTGGTGAAATGATGTCCCATTCTCATACAGATTAGAGACATTGATTGCAGCAAAACTTATCGCTCAGTTTTTCTGTTTTCTTCCAAGTAATTTATGTCTTTTGATCACTAGGACAATCAGTATGGAGAAGCTATTTTGAAATCACAAAAGTAATGCACTTGTGGATTCCGTACAAGATCGTGCAATCCAATTGAAAGAGAATATCAGAATATCAGTTCTGGAGTGTTCAACTTTTTTCAGCTCTAAAAAGAAAATTTAGTAACCATACACAAAGAAAATAGACTCCTTGGAGGATAAATAAAAGATTTTAACCTCAGTTAGCAAAATTACTGTGGTTTTTCTCATGTTTTCTTCTTGCATGTAAGACAGAAAATATGCAGAGTGTGATTTTTGTTTAGAAGTTGGTAATATCCAATTTGTGTCAGAGCAAAGGCTGAGTGTACTGAACCAAAAATCTTATATTTTTGAATAAATAATCTTTATTTGTGATTCTGATTTTAAACTTACTAACTGAAGGGAAACTTATAGTAGTGCTAAAATCAGCAAAGCTTTTTAGAATATGTCCCTTTCAGAAAATTCCCTGTACTGTAGCAGCAGAACTGCTCTTCTTGCTTTTCAGATATGCTTAACTATCTGGCTTCTATTAACCTTGATGGAAAGCCAATTGCCTCTTCTCACATCTGTGAATAGAGTATTTTAAATTGTGTGTGTATACATGCATGCATGCAAAAGAAATCTGTGGGAAAGGGGTGACACTTGGCACTATAGGCAAAGCCCTGGCTTGAAATCAAAGATCTAATGGGACAGTTGGATGTTTTCATTTAGAAACCAAATGAGAACAACAGGGAGGGACAGTTTGATGGTGACAGCTGTGTATTTGCCATGGAGGCCTGCCTGTCTGCTCCAAGAGCCACTGGATCACACCCTGGCTGTGCTTCAAGGACCACAGCAGTGAAACAGTGTGGTTCAGGAATTTTGGACTGTTAGTCTGTGTGAGAAAAGGGGTTTGACCAGATAGGATCTCACCAAAGGGCACATCTGTAGGTTACTATGGAGGAGGTGTAAGGATGTAAGGATGACTGTTGTTTATAAGAAAGTTCTTGTGTCAAATGCTTTGAATATCACCTTGCAAGTGATGTTATTTCAAACTTCTCAGCTAGGACTGCTCATGAGCAGCTTGTAGTAATATATTAAAATCAAACTTGGATTATGACCCCACTCAATAAATCTTTGTTTAGGAATAATTTAGGATTATTGTATTAGTTTATTGTATAAGCATTAGGATTATCCCATCATTTTAGAGAAGACATTTTTGGACATACTTAATCTCCTAACCTCAATTTCCTCCTCAGTTTTTGTAGAAACTCAGATGATAAATCTAAGTGCCATCACTGCTAAGAGCTTTGCTTATTAAGCAAGAAATAATATCATCCCTGGTTGAGACTGGGCTGCTTTGTTTCTGCATGGCCTTAATGATGACAGTGGATATCTTTGCAGATATGAAGAAATAGCTGGCAGTCTCAGCCCACTGCCTTTAAGCATAATTTTTAAGAAGTACAGTTTATTTTAGCCCAGTAATAAAGATGTCTTGATTCTAACATATAAACATTATTGACCTTTTTCTCTTGCTCTCAAAAAAAATCCAAACAAAAAACAAACCAAAAAACAACTTCAAAACTCCCCCTTTCTATGAAATAGAAACAGTCTAAAAGATTGTTGTCTCTCAGTTTGGAGACTTTCTTCACAGTCCAAAATTCTATCATAATGTTCCCTTTCAGTAAGGAAACAAACAAATATTTCTGTAATGTCATAAGTGATTCAAAGGGTAGAGGAAAATGGACTGCTGGCATATCCTTTTTAATAAGTGATGATGTTTATTTCTTTGCGATATTGGTATTGTGTTTGCATTGGTGTGCAAAATGCACTGCTTGGAAATGGAGAAGTAACATCTTCTTGCATTTGCAAGCACAAAACACAGGGAAACTAGGGAATTCTCAGTTTAATGACTTGTAGATAAATTTAGGTGCTGTGGCATTTGAAATACCCACACTTATTATTGATAATTCAAACCAATCTATTCTTATCTTAGTCTAATTATGTTAACATGCTTTTTGTTAGACTGAAGAGTAGATAAACTGATTTACTTTGTAGTCAGCATGAGCTGAAAAGACCCCAGTCCTGCAAAGACTCGCATGTTGTGCTTATGTTGAAATATGTAAGAAGCTCAGGTATTTACAGAGAAATCTGCACATTTAATAAATCTCTTGCTCTTTGCAGAGTGGGAAATTAGGACAAAGATGTTTTGGGTGGCGTTTGTGTGCTGAACTCAACTTTTCACTTATTTTTGTAGATTTGAGAAAGTGTTAGTAGTACTTTCCCAAACATTCTTCCTCCCATTTGAACAGACTTTAAAACAGATACAGTAAATGCATGATTATATTGAGGAAGAATGTAGGAATAAAATATTCCATTGGGTATTTCCTGAACTGATAACACCAATGCACAGCTCTTTGTGCATTTTAGAATTTGCCCTACATTTGAAAGTACTCTCATACAATATTTATTGTACATGTTTATAGTGGACTAAAGTATTTCTGTTCATAACATGAAAACAGATAACCCTGAAAGCGCTGTGAAAAAAATACTTAAAGAAAAAACATGTATGTTATAGCATATTTATTTATATGCTTTTTAAGCCTCAGGAATATCTTCCCATGCTTTTTACATGCACCATTTAGATCAATAATTTATGAAAACATCTAATAGAGCATACACTCAAACTGCAGAAAGAGCTGCTAATAAAAAGGGCAGTATATTTGCAAACAGGCATTGTGCTCAAACAACAAATCTTCCTGTCTTCACAGATGCCCTGCTCTTTCTGATAGGACTTAAAAATCAGCTTAATAGGAGTTAAACTGACTGGTATTTCCCCCCCCCCCCAGTCATCTGTTGCTATTAATGTTTTTCCAATTAGTGCTTTCCTTGTGACCCCAGGACAAAATGCCGTGGCTTTGACAGCCTATGTGTGAGAAAGCAGAGAAAAAATTCTAAGTCCTAAGGAGAGTGCTTCCCTTCCTCTCTCTGAGAGAGATCTATTGTCAGATATACCTTAGAAGTGAGCCTTAGAAATTCTAGTCTAAAACTACTTCAGTAATTTTGCAAGCCCTCTGTCTCACAAATAATGTAATATGCTACCAATAGTTTGAGAGAACTGAAATGTGAAAATCGTACTAAGATGATGGATTTTGGCTGAGGACAAAAGCCATGAGAGCCATGACTAAACTAAGGGTATAAAGTGTCCCATTTAGCAGGTAGGGAGATAACTGATTAACTATGAAGAATGTCTCAGTGATTTGTAAGACTGTATCAAGGAGAACAGGGCATGTGAGAAGTTGCAGTGCATTATATATAATTTCTGTACTGAAATGTACAAAAAGAATTTATGTGAATGCAGCTGATAGCTGCTAACTGTGAAATAACATAGGCAAGGCTAAATGTCTGAGCAGAGAAAAATACCTCAGAGTGCAATTCCGGTAATCCTTGAAGAAAAGATGTTGGCCCATAATGTGAGTGCCATTATGAAATGCACGAAATTACACTACTGCAGGAGGCAGGCTGTGCATAGAAACAACTTGTCTTGTGGGGTGTTACACTTTAGCAAGAGGTATTGTTTCACTGCACCTACACTGGATGTTACAGGGCAATAAAAAATATTTTGAGGATGTTCTCTTGGAGTTGCCAGTAGAACTCTGTCTCAAGACAAGTCTGTCTCCAAGAAATAGAAGAAGCTGATTTTATTTCAAGGTTTTTTTTCTTTGTTGTTGTTGTGGTTTTCTTTTTGTTGTGTGCGTTTTTTGGTTGTTCTTTGGGTTTTTGTTGGTTTGGGTTTTTTTCCTGGTAATTCAGCTAGTATTTGGTGGTCTTAGCTTTGCTGCTCCATATTGATGTGTACTTTATACTTTTCCTTACAAGATCAGGGTTAAACTACTCCTATTGAAGACACTTAGATCCTTCCTCTTTTTGGCATGATTATATGGAGTAATATGTCTTCTACCATCTTGGGAAGCCATAATGCAAGTCTACTAAACTTTGTGATTAACTGTTAGAAAAATTTAGTTGTTTTAAGGGAATTTGGGTCGTATATTTCAAGCCATAATATACACTTTCCTAAAAATAAGGGTACATCAAATCTTTATTTCCCAAGTGTCCTAAATTGTGGTCTCAAATGCCGTGGATATGCTGTCAGATTTTCATTTTTTTATTCAATTAGTCATGTCGGAAGAAGTGTAGTAAACTCACCTTTCTGGAATTTAGAATTCAAGGTCAAATTAATTTAAAAGTATAGTGTGGAAGTAAAGTTTTATTGAAATGGCTTTTTTAAAGGTGACACCTTTTACAGCATCCTTTTTAAACTGAAAGAATGTAAATTACATATTTCTGAGCGAATAAAAGTTATGGTCAAACTGCATTTCCTGGAATAGCAACAAAAGGATTCTCTCTCAGATGGAAATTTATATTTTGTAACTCCCTTACACTGTCAGGGAGTTTTGAAACTTGATACTCAGTTTCAAGTCATATTTAATATTTACTTTCGTGTAGTGTTTTTTACGTACTGGGCAGGTTGGTAGAACCTACAGAAAAACCAAAAATCCAGTGAAAGTTCCGAAGACATGTCGGTGCAAGAAATTTATTTTCCACAGTCAGCAAAGAAAATAGATATGAAATTGGAATTGAGTGCTTTTAAGTATCTGGTTAAAAGAGTTAAATTCTGTATATTATTTTTACTTTTTACTTCTACTCCCCAAACATTTGTCTGATATTTCTAAGAAATAAAGAATCAAATCATAGTCATCTTAGCTCTAAGTTTTGAGTATCTAACTTGAATTGTTGATCTGTTCTTTTGAAGTAATTGGGATCATGTATTTAGAATTAGTCGTGTGTTTACGTACTTTGTAATGGAGTGATCTTCATTTTCAAGAACACTAAAGTCTTCTGACTTTTAAAAGCCGAAGTTCATATCATCATGTGCATCTGTTACCTAATAGAGCAAAGTTTACCTCTGCTGTACATGTGGAGTAACATTTTCAAATTTACATAGGAAATCTGTCATCTCACGTTGATTTTGTATGTGTACGGTCATCACACGGGGCAGCACATGAGGAGAAAAAGGTGTCAGCAGTTCTCCTGAATCGAGTATTTCAGTCAATGAGAATTTGCCTTTCTCTACCTGCAGCACACAACCTTCATGTCCCTGTTCTTTCTGGGGTGGGTTGGATGCTGCCAGATCCCCACCCAGGCACTGCCTCACTCCCTTTTCTCACCAGAGTACAGGAAGAGAACAAGATGAGAAAGCTTCTGGGTCAAGAAACAGGGAGATTGCTGACCTATTGTGTCATGAGCAGAGCAGACGTGGTCTGGAAAAAATTTACTGTAGTTCTGCCAATTGAAAACAGAGTAGGACAATAAGAAGCAAAACCAAACCTACCTTCTCCTTTTCCCTGCCTCTCCTTGCTTCTTCCTTGGCTCAACTTTACTCCTTCATCCCCAGCTTCTCATATCAACTGGACAGTGCCCAGCTCCTTCTGCAGGGAGTATATCGTCCTTTCTGGGTTCTCTTAGGGACTTGTTTTAAAGTGAAATTCTCCTTTCTTCTAAGAATTCACGTACAGTGGAAAGCAAAATCAAATCTTTCAGAGCATGATTTGACATCAGTGAAAGTACTGTCCTCATTTTTGGAAGGGAAAGAATATAATTAAATTGTGTCTCTTGGGTGTCCCTGGCTTATTGGAATAATGGAAGCTACAGCACAGAGGAGGCTTCCATTGCCTTCCATTGCATTGACCAAAGCAGTGATAATCATGCATGGGTGTTTGAGACAACTAGCAAGATCTATGTTCAATAAATTAGATAGTTGGTGAAGCTCTACTTTTATTCTAGGGTGATGAAAATATGGTGAAGTTTTCCTCCAACTCTTCTTGTCTGCTCAGCCTAGGAAAGACTGAGGTCAGATACTATGTTAATGTTTATTGACAGAAAAAACCCAACAGGGCCGCCACTGTTTTACGGCCAGCAGATTAATAGCTGTAGGTAGATGTTGTCAATAGAACACAAATTCTGAAACTAAATGCCTAAATGCCAGACACTGTGCTGCTTCTGGGAAAAAACCCAAACCAATCAACTTTATATTTTGCTAACTTTACCTGAAATTATTAATGCAACAAAATTGTTACTACTTTAAGTGACCTAACCCCTAAATAACCAGCAGCAAGTGAATTTTTAATTGTTGGCTTTAGAAATGGACTTTTTCCCTTCCACTTAAAACACAGGTAGTGCTGACTGAAAACCAGTTAAGATTCAATATTTTGCCTTCAATAACTGCAGATATCAAACTAACGTTATTTCTAGTATCCCAGAGTTATGGCCTGATATTTTCTCTTTGGGTAGTGCTTAAGATGGATTTATTATGAGAGATAGCAAGACTCTCTCCCCAGCTTTGTACATTTGTACCTAGAATGGACAGAAGTTCCTGTAGGCAGAGTATGGCAATGTACAGGTCAGGATATTGCTTGAAATCCCAGTCTTAGGTGGGAGGGGCTGAAGGGTAACAGGAACCAAGATGATACTTTTGACCAGATGCACAGAGGACAATGGAAAAGCACGTGCAAAAAAAGTGTTTACATGCATTTTGGCAATCCAAAATGCATGTAAAGTTGTTAACCCTCTCCTGTCACCATCAAAGACCTCAAGCATGCTTACTCCAAGACATGAGACAAAACGCTTCCGTTTTAATCCTGAAATTCATGGTTCTTCCATTTTGTGTCTGATGGCAAAAAATAAGAACTGAGGCCCAACCATATTAATTTGTTTGTGATATGTGCAGTAGATTAATGCCTTTATTTTTTATACTGTGCTATTAGAAAAATAATCAGTATTACTGTGGAAAATATCCCTATATAACAAACCAGTCTACTGGTGATGATTTTCTCTATGCTGTAAAGCAGAATATAAATAGGAGAAATTTTATATATATACTTTTATGCATATATTCTATATGAATCATTATGCTGATCAGAACTCATCCGTATTGCATGCTTAAACTTAATATACTAAATACTGTACATTAAATACCCTTTAGTCATGTATTTCTGCCTGTATTTGCAAACATTCGTAGAGGAGGTGACACTTTTGAGAGAATAATATCTGGAGAATTATGGTTGTTGTTATCAGGATACCTAACTAGTATACAGCATTGGTGGTTTTTTTCCTTCATTAATAGAAAAAAAAATAGGTTAGTAAAAAAAAATCCAAAACTATTAAAATAGTTCGTAAAAGTTAAGGATAAATCACTAAAAGCATGTTGTGAAATTTTCTGGATGTGAGGCTGTTTTCATAGTTAAGACTTTATTCAAAATGTTGGAGGTGATGTTACAATATTTTGTTTCCTACTCTAATGAACATATAAAGTTTGTGACTGAAAGTTTGAATTATTTCCACAGCTTTTAGTTATGGCTTTCTTTTTTTTTTTTTTTTTTTTTTTTAAACTGGATGCTCTTCCTTACAATGTGGAGAGAAAAATAGGTGAAACACAACATAGCAGTTTTTGAAAGATTTTTTTGTCTGTTGAGGCAGATGTTCAGCCAGGTTTTCTAGTACCTGTGACACTATTGCCAGGTAGCATAGGCGGGTAAGTACAGGGTTTACTCTAACAACTAAGGCTGTGGGATGTCTTTGGCTACAGTATCAGCAAAAATATCAAAAAAGTGAGTATTTCCCGAGGAAGCTATTTCTTTGTCTGAGTTTAGCTGCAGTTTATAATTTCCATCACTTGGACACATCCACTCAATATATTTAATATCCATGATGATATGTAGAGTTGCCCAACTTTAATGTAGTGTTGTGTGGTTTTAATAGAGAAATGCTTCTCTCTGCCTTCTTCTGATTCACTGGAGCTATTTGTATATTTTTTGTTTATGAATTTTTTACAAGGAATTGTTAGCATAATGAGGTAAATGTCATGCATTAATGGCAGTACATTCTTTGAAATTAATTTTTTTTTCACCTAGTAGAGGTGAAAAAAGAGGGTTTAGAGAAAGGTTTGGTTTTTTGCCTGCACCAAGGCAACATTGCACTGTAATAATACTTAACAATGTCTAAACACCAATTTCAGAGGCAAAATTACCTCAGATATTATTACAATATAATTCAATTCAGGAAGCTGATCATCTGGTTACAAAAAAGTGTTAGGACTTGAGAAGGACAGAATGTACTTAAGATGTTGAAATTCTCATAAATAAGCTGTTTCTTGCATGATGCTAGTTTTATACAGAAACTAACAGAATGAGATCTGTGATGATCATGTATTAATAATGAAGATTAAACAGATGTTCTGCAAAATGGATTTCATGTGAAATGTTAAATTTGTTTAAGGAGAGAAAACAGGGTTAGATCCGCATATAAATCATAGCTCCACAGAGAACAGCCATATAGATGCTGAAAAATAATTTTGTATCCATGAAGGTAGTTTGGGCATACCTCAGAATAGCAGTAATATTAGGTGATCAAAATTTAACATTATTTAATACAATTGAATTTATTTTTACATGATGAAATTGTGAAGTATTTAGTTATATGCCTTTTTATTCTTTTATGTGCAGTTGTCTTTGCTTTTAATTAATTTTTTAGGCCTAGGTGAGAAGAAGAAGGAGTCAAGGTACTTCTGAAGTCAAGGCTATTTGTAATTTCACAGTAATTGTTCAACATTTGATACCAGCTTGTTTTCTCTTACTTATTCCCTTTTAGAATTTGCCAGACTCTACAGTTCGGATATCTCCAGTTCTCACAGTGTGACCCTTACAGATTGTGCTGACAAATCCTTTTTTTTTTTCTGGCACTAAAGACAGCTTGGAAGTCTTTGGTTTGGCCCTAGTTAATGAAAGGTTGAATTTGTTAACAGTACATTTAGACTGAAAATGTGTATTTCCACCTCTCTTAAGTGCCTTTTGTACTTAGATCTGGAAATTGTTTTAATCTGCATAGCTTAACATCACTGCCACTGGATTGTCCTGTAGCTGTATCGACTCCCATTTATTAGTTGTTGGAAACAAATGCAATTCCTGTAATAACTGAATAAAGAAAGCCCTACAGCTCCTTCCAGCCTATCTCAGTATAATAATTTTGGCTGAAGTACAAGATAAATTAGTGCTGATTGAATTTAATTATGGCTGTAGAAGACCCAGTCTGCAAGGGCAGAATGACTGTGCAGGGGAGCCGTAGTATCGCCGCTGTGCCTGGCATTATGAGGATATTTTACAAATGGTGTATATAAAGCTGCTAGTATAGTTACATTAATGGAGATGGGCACAACCTAAAATCAACTTTGATTAATTGTGTTAGGTGGGGAAGTGGAAATTTTAGTAAAAGTACCCCAGTGAGTCAAAGCACTGCTTAATTGTTTGCCTGGTGAAATTCTGCAGATGCAGAAAGTGGCAGTTTTGCTGTGTCCCCGCTCAGCAACTGTATAGGATATGCATGAAATATCTAACATTTACCTGCTTGGAGTATTAGGGAGATTTCTTCCATTGTATTATGAATGAAAAATACTGCTTTTCATGATAGAATGTGATAGGTTTTGTGCTTGTGAAGAGAAATGGTATCAATTCTGTACAAATTATTTCAGTAGAGTTTATAAACCTACAGACATTAAGCATAGTCATTTAATCATGTTGGTATTACAGCAGAGGATTTTGAATGTAGCCTTCTTAAACTTGGGGGCTGGGGAGCCCATAATGCATGCACTGTAGTGCATTCCTCTCTGCTCTTTTCACTCAGCCTTGAATTTAGGAGTGGGATGACATTATGGCATTATGCTCCGGTTACTTGTGAACATCCCAGCAGCGGAAGCAAACTAGCAGGTTGCTGTGGTTTTGTTATGAAGTAGAGTATAATTGAAAACATTATTTAAGTAAAGATACTTCAGATTGTGTGTTGTCACTGAAGTCCAGATACCCAGAGAGGTTGCCTTCAGTACAAGCACAGACTTGGGTGCGGAGGAGAGTTAAAATAGCAGGTGGAGTGTGTCTGACAGAAGGAAAGGAGAGAAGTCAACAGATGTAACAACGAAAAATACTGAACAAAAAAACCCTCTTCAGATACATCAGTGGTTAACAGTTTTAAAAGTAGGCTTTGACTAGATGCACTTGAGACCTTCTGTATGGCTTTGGGAAAAATTCTCAGGCTAAACCAGAGGAATCACACGCCCACACTACCACCCACGAGGTTTATTTTTAGCTTGCTTCTCTGTCACCTTCTCTGTATCTTTGGTAGTATGCATTAAACTTTCCCCTATTATACTGGAGATTTCTTCAAAACTTACAACTCTGTATCGTGTTTGTGTGTTTTTTACTTATGTTTTTGGTAAATAGAATTTAACAAATGTTTCAGTTCTTGTCTGTACAAACCCCTCAGTTGTTATGAAACATGCATGGTAAGTAACTGTACTTCCCTAGGTGTATTCCCTTTAGACTGAGATCCATATATTCATGATTGCTTTTTGTGATCTCGTCACAATTGTTTGGTTCCCCAGTGGTTGCAGGATTAGAGAGTAAATTTAAATGCCACTTCAAATAAGCAGTTGTTCATCATCCCATTAGTTTATGTGCATTGCCTTTTTATTTTCTTTAGAAGAACAAAAGCAGAACATATAAACAGAACATCAGAATCCTGGTGGAAGAATGACTTGGATTCTGGTGGACTGAATCATTTGAAGTGCATAGATTAGCAACAGGGCAGTGGTAGTTTATGCCAGGAGAGTCCTGTCGGTGGAATCTGTCTAGGCAAAGGTGTACACTACTTTGTAAATAGCTGCAAACTTTTTTACAGAAGCTGTCTCTTCATAACTTATATCTACTAATAGTATTGTGTCCTTGAAGCACCAGAATAGTACTGATCTTATGGGCTATATAACATGTTAAGGTAAAGAAGATGGTTCGTGTGGATCGAATTCTGTGGTTAATCAGACAAGATGATAATTTCAGTTTTCTTCCTATTGTGGTTCTTCTTCCCCAAAATAAACATACACATTAGCTCAAATGAAAGAAGTTGTCATTCATAGCCATTCCTAAGGTGCACAGAGGAAATACATTCTAAGTGATGATCCATGTTTTCAGGGCCAGGCTGCTTTTTACCAGTGCTGCATTAAAAGGCAGTTGTGGCCGGCTGTGCTGTTTGTGACCCATTTGTGTTACAAACCATAAGCTGCCTCTAGTGAGCTGCGCCCTCACTCTTAGATCTGCAGTAAAATTCCCCCTTCCTGATGGCTGCCTGAGCCCTGGCTGCCCATCCATAGAGAAGTTGTTGTAAGCATTCTGTCCCACTCTGTACAATGAACAGGCAGTGTTAAACCCTTTGGCTCTTTAACAGAGAATGCCTATGTCTACATGCCCTTAGCAAAGGCACTGCTAAATAAACCACACTGTCTTGATCCTCAAGATAATATGAATTGCCCCAGATCACGAGTAACTGCATTGTGCATCCGAGCACGCCTTGAGTTCTTTGAGAGTACTGTAATTGGATTAGCAAAACTCACGCTTGATTAATTAATCACTGTAATCAAGTTACTAAACAATTCCCGATCATTTTGATAACTCAGCTCTGAGGGAATGACTAATGGCTTCTTAGGAAGGATTAAAGAACCGCTGACCCTGCTTTGGGCAGGAGATTGGAGCAGGTGACCTGCTGAGATGCCTTTGAACTTGAATTATTCTATGATTTTATGAAAAATAATTAGCAGGGCAGATCTTCACATGGCATGGTTGAGAAGACTTCCATCAGAAACAATAAGCCCAGGTCATTTCACACTTACCCTGAATTTGTTATGCCACTAATGACTTCTAAAATTTTTTTTTAACCAGCAACTTTTAGTCATCATACTACTAAAAATCCCTTTCACTTGGAGCCTTAAATTATGCTATAAATATTAGTTGTTTCTCAGGATTCTTTGTAATGTTGCAAAGTACCATAGACTCCAGTTATAATCAGTTGCACAGCTCGGGAGATAATTCAGGAGTCCCAAACTTCAGCTCCAGCTGTAATCAATTAACTACACTCGACACCACCCATCATACTGATTTTCTCTGCATCAGGATATGCATGCTGCTCACCACATTTTGTGTAAATAAACATCTTTATTCAAAATTAGATGTATATTAATTAAAAAAAAAAAAAGGCTTTATGCCTCAGACAGAGCAACTGTCCCAAATGTGGAAATTATATAACTCTGTCACACACTGTGACATTCAGTGTAGTACTTCATGATGTGCAACACTGGCATACATGAAAGCTCTGGGAAAAAATATGCAGGAGAAGAGCAATGACATAGTCCTTACGTTCTGCTTGTGCTAGTTTTGTATTTTCTGTCTCAAAATATTGCAGGCCTAAAATTATTTTGATGTTTAAAACACACAATGTGTCACAAGAACAGCCTAAGGAAGAAGATTCAAAGGCAAAGGGAGAAGGATCATTCTTTCTTTGTCCTTTGTATTTATCAGCATCTTTGCCTTGTTTTGTCTGCCAGCAAGTGATGGGTAAAATAGAGTCAAGGTGAAATGAAGTTTCTGTAAGGCCAGCCGTCATCCAAACCGGGATCATCTTCTGTCAATTATTATGAGAATTAGATAACCTGTTGTAGTCTAACAGCTCACAGTTCAGCCTTAATTTTTGACCCTTTGAGTCTGAAAAAGCTAAAGTTTACCAACTGTGAGAAATGCAGAAGGGATTTCCTAGTCTGGTAATAATTTGTTACCTTGATTCTTATTGAAATTTACTTTCAGCTGTTATTTCCATCTTTGACTGAATCCACACTATGGCTGACTCCCAGAGCAGATGCAGAGTTGCCTTTGCCCTCATCTGCACAGTGAAAACTGCAGTTTTTCCCCATGTACTCTGCACATCTCTTTATCATAATGCTTATTCCCAGACATTTTTGAGTGGGTTTTTTGGTTTGGTTTTGTACAGAGTAACTGACATGAAGCAAGTCCACATTTCAGTCCAGTAATTTTTTGGTGTTGAAGCAAGAGAGCAAGGGCAGGTGTTATGTGCTGTTAAGGTCTGGTTATTAAAATTATTAGAGAGATGTCTCTGCCCAAATTAAGGTGCAGGCATGACCATATGCCGAAGTCAATAGTATGGATTTTTATTTAACAGCCACTGTGAGGGAGAGGTAGAAGGAAATAGGAAAAGAGAGGAGGAGAGAAAAAAAGAGTGACAGAGAGATTAAGTAGAAAAGATATCCACACTCTGTGGATCCTGATGGCATTCTGTTGGTCCTCTTCTTCTGGTCTTCTCAGTGCTGAGGGCCTCATTCTCTCCAAGTTGCAGTCTGGACCCAGTGAAGGAAGCTGAGAAAACACAGAGCCCACTGGGTTTCATGTTCACTCAGGTTCAGGTGGGAATGCCCAGGTACCTCCCTGGGGAACAGAGTTTTACACTGAATGATGGAACACTTATTATCTCCTGCTGTGGAAGGGCCTCAGTTCCAGCAGCTGAAATCTCTCGTGGTGGGAGTGTGGCTGCTAGACTGGCTCCTGGGTGGTCAGACAGGAAAGTGTCCTTCACACCAGGAGCACATGAAGGGGGTCAAAAGAGGTGGAATCTTTCTCATCCTGCATGTGGAAAATAGAGTCTGAAGCAAAACTCCCTGACAGCAAGGGGTTTCACTTATTTGTAAAAAATAGTATGTCAGTGTGAGTAATCAGACAACCATGACTCAGGAGAACTCAGATTTTCCGTCATGATTTAAAATATGACCTTCCTAATATACTGAAACCCCAATGAGATTCCCAAGCTCAGCTAAATGTGTCTTGAAAATTTAGATGGGTAAATGTGTAGGAGAGAAATAGATGGTCTTTTCTACCCAGTGTAAAAAAAAAAACAAACCAGGCTCTTTCCTGAAGATGTTAGAGAAGAGAAAGTAATAGGACATCTTATTTCCTTTTGCCAATACAGCACACAGAGAAGAAGAAAAAACTAGGGAATAGGATGAAAAAGTGACAGTACATTTTTCTTCCCATATAACGCCTGAAGAATATTTTTCTGTCACACCTTATTATAAAAAAAGTTAACCATGACCCTTCTTTCCTGATTTGTCCTTAAAAAACACACAATGCAAACAATGAGATTAGTTTCTATTAAGGAAAACTTAGATTTTAATAGCTTACTTAAAACAATGTATTACTCTTTAAATATCCTTTTGCTATTAAAAAGGTAATAGTGTCACTAGAAGCATTGCCTTGTGTTTTTCTCACAGCATCACTAAAAATACTGCTGTTTTAATCAATCCTATTTCAATAATTTCTTTATAGTACATTGTTGGGTCTTGCTGCTTAGAAACATCTGAGGAGAAAAAACATGTAAAAATAGTAAAAATAATTATTTTTAATGTTTCCTCTCCTCTTGCTTACTAAAGCTAAAAGCAATGTGAGAATATGTGGCATACTTGAAAGATGTTTTTTTATCATTTTCCTCTTTTGTTTTGTCTGCTTTTTTAGTAGTTAGTAAAGACTTTTTAATAGTATTAGAAAATGGTCTCACCTTAATGAAACATACTCTTATTTCAACAATAGTTACACATCTTTTCCTGTAATAACACTTTTCTTAGTTCTAAATATTGTTTCATATATCATATTTGTTGTTATTTAAGTCTTGGAAAGTTGACTTCTACATTTATTTCTATGGTGAAAGTGCTAAGACATAAAGAGATATAAATCTCCTAGATGTTTTCTGGTCTGTGAGGGGATGGGAAAGAAATGTGGAAAATGTGATTTATATTGTATATAGAAGTATGCATTTTTTTAAAGTGTTTATATTCCCTTCCTAGGGAGTTAATTATGTCTGTTCCATTGAGAATGCTTGTCAACTTAAAGCTCTTTAAGTTTTACAGTCAGGTAATTAACAAGAGACTTGGATGCTGTCATCTATGTTAACAGTTTTCTGATTGATGTTACTTAGTGTAAAACCACCTTGTGCCACTCCTCCCTGCTTCACTGCTGCAGGAATTTGCCCACCTTGCAATCAAAGCCAGGAGCACGGCTTGCTCCTTGAACAGCAGAACAGCATTTGTGACAGTGTGGACATTTTTCAAAACTGGTAAAATCACAGCAGCTGAGCTTCATCTTCCCTGAGGGATGGCAGGTGGAAGAAAGGGCTCTTTGAGAGTACCTATGTGCTCTGACTTATTTCAGACAGCAAGAGCTCATTTACAACGTGGGTACAGCTGTGTGAAGGGGAGGTGATGGAAACACCTCGGCTAATGGCTCACACCTGGTTTTCATTAAGGGGGGAGGAGCCTTTGGGATAAAGTTTGGGGGGGTTTCTATGATGAGTTCTCTGTGAGGATACAGTTTCTGCTGGTGTAGAAAGGAGGTAGGAGTAATGGGGATACTTCCCTGAGTTAGCTCACCTCTGGAAGCATTGTCACAACTTATTTATGGTAAGTGAGTTTTATTCCAAGATGCTATTTATTTCATTGTCTGAGGGATGCAGACAGTGAAGGCTGCAGATGGAGGCAAGTCTTTGAGGACAAAAATAAAACTCTTATCTCAGCCTTGGTTAACTACAGTGAACCACTTGGTTCACCCTTTTTTCCCAAGTAAAAGACTTTATACTACCCAAATTATGTTTATATAAGTAAAAATGGAAGCTACCACTACCAAAAGTCCAGGCTGTAATGTTAGCATGTATCAAGCAGATGCTTCATACATGGGGAGTTATTTGGGTCGGACTCCCAAATGTTTCTTTAAATGAGTTTTTGATATGCAGCTTACTGACCTCTTTGCTGCAAGATGTGAACTTAGTTCCTAGATAGATTTAACACAGTTTCATCCTTAGTTGTATTATTATTTATGAAGGCAAAATAAGTCCTAGTGGAGCAGGAGCTGTTGATTTATGCCAAGGCCATGTAAAGCATTCTAGCCATTGCTCCATAATCTGTGTGACTAAAATACTCTGTTGATGGAATCTGAACACTTTTTGTATGGCACACGTGGTGTTTAAGGAGTGTGGAGGTGCTTTCACAAAAGATGTATTTGCCCTTGGCAATTTGAAATTGTATTTAAGCCAAGCATTTTTGGTTTTTCCTGCTATTACTTCCTTTGCCTTCTCTGCCTGTGCCAGAAACATTGTTTAGATTCCAAATCTGCCATTTGTGCCCATCCTCTGACTGTATAATTTACCTCAGCAGTATAATTAAAATCGCTACCTAGATTACAGCTGAATTAAGTTCTTATGCAAGGCTCTTTGTGTCAGTCTGGCTTTTTGTCTGTTTTTTTAAGTGACCTCAAAAGAGACCTCTTGTGTTTTGGTCTAGGTATTCAAACTGAGACCACCAACTTTGACTGCATTTTTGTTTTTTTCAAGATTTTTTAAAGAGGAGAATGACTTCTTCATTACTCTTTATATTAACCACAGTTACCTAAATGAGCCATTTTGGTACTGTTTTCAATCCCAAGGTAGTTGTCTTATCCAGACTTGGTCTTATAACTTGAGTTGTTACTTGCAAGTAGGGCAATGCTAGGAATGTGTTTTGGAGTTCAAACCAGTGCCCTTTTGGTCTAGCTTTTCTGATTTATTTTGTGATGATCAACACCTAGGACACTAGGTGATACTTTTAAATCATGTGTGAAAATGCTGCCTTTTTTCCCACTGGCTGTTTGAAAAGCCCAATATCAAATACCTGTTCCCAGAGCTGTTCAGTCAGACTAATGTCTCAGCTTAATGAGACATTTTGGTTACAAGAATTGTTGTCCTAAAATTCAATTCTGTTTTCCAGCAACATGTCCTCAGAAAACTCTTTGCTCAAAACTCTTTGTGCATCTGCAGTTTTATATGTGAAATTTGCAAAATAAATTTGCCAGCAGAGATCCAGTTGGACTAAGAACAGAATTAAACTAAATTAATGTGCAGTGAGGTTGATTTTTCTTGATGATACCTTGCATGTAACATCTACTGTCTTATGAGAATGAAAAGCCTGTTCTAACTGGGACTTTGAAATACCACTTTGAGAACTAAATTGTAGTTTTGCCTATATTTGCTTCAGTCTCTTGGTTTTTTTTTGTTAACATATCTTAATCTTTTTTTTCTTTTCACTGCTCTGTGCAGAAGAAAGTCACAATTACATGTCTATCAGGTTTTTATTAGAATGATTTTTTTGTTTAATCAATGCAATTTTGCTTTTGGTAACGATGCTGAGCTTTTGATTGCCTTTTGATAAAGCTTACTGAAAATCAGTTTGCTTCATTGCTTCCCAGCGGAAGATGAAGAAATAAATACTGTGCTAAAAAACCGAAAAGGGGGTTCTCACAATCACTGCAAGAGATCTTTGCTCTTTGGGGAAAATTTACTGTTGAGTAGAGCCCCAGCTTAGAAAATAAGTGGTCCTAACTTATATATAACTAAGCTCATTGTTCTAGAGTCAAAGGGACACTTTTGGTCTCATTTTTACCTTTTTGCATCTAATTCCACAGTGTTTAAGCAACTAGCTAATTGTAAGGGCATGAACAGCCCAATTGATTTTTAATCAAAGCTGTAAACTATAGGGCAATGAGCTTGGCCTTTTATTTCTTTAGAGGAAAGGAACACTGGTGTTTGGGGCAGCAAAAGAATTGTATTTCCCTTCTAAGGAGTTCAGAGCATTTCAATCTATTCCAGGAGAATATTGATGACAATTCTATTTGGTGCTTTGAAGTAAGAGTTGTTACCAGAGAGTCATTTTTGGTGTTAGAAATCGTAACATGTTGTGGAAGTGATTCAAGGGAGAATGATTGTTAATATACATTTACTTAATTCTTTTTTACCAAACCAACTCAATACTATTGTGATATCTTTTAGCTACTGCACTTCAGTCTCCTTTTAATGCAAGGTTTAAGCCAGGTAAATGCATTTTGATTTCTGATGGGAATAGTGTTCAGCAAGTGTCTGAAAGGAGGTGTTTGAGTTTGAGGTTTCTTTGGAGGTTGTTTTATTGTAGTGTTGTATGGTTGTTTTGGTGGGGTATTTTTTTTTCCCCTTTGGGATGTGGTGATCCCTTGGATGATTCTTTGAAAAAGAAGACTTCTAGGAGAGCAGGAATAAGGAGTGTATTTGAAGTCAATAAGAATATCACATCATGTACGGCAGTACATTTGTGTGTTCTTGGAGGGGTATGTTCTGTGCTTTGCTGCAGGCAAGCCAGTGTCAGGACAAGGCATTCAGTTATACTTCTGTGAACTATACTGTTTTGGTGATCAATTACTGGCTGCATGTAGAATATTTTGTCTTTGTTTGTCTTTGTGGGAATTAATGTATATCTAATATATCACTTACTTTAAAGCATGGGCAAAAAAGCCCATGCCAAATTATTTTTGTATATTTCAGGCATAACTCATGTCAGTGATAATTAAAGTTCGAGAGCAACCTTAGTATTTTTGCACTTAAATAATGAGAGTTATGTTGTCTTTCTGCAGAATATCCAGATATGTGCTCTGGGCAATTCTTGAATGTAGTGTTTACTTCTGCGGTATAGCAAGCAGCTCTAGAAAAGTCACTCCTGTAGCAGCTGAAGCTAAATGTTCAGCTAAATGCTTTTAGATAAAATGAACATTTCCAAGTTTACTTCCTGTCTTGTCATTCCTATGATCCTTCCTGTGTCTTCTAAGTAAGAAGTGGCACAGTTTGGGGTGAAATAACTTTATGTCAATGAATTGTTTTTCTTTAGAATGAGTGTTGTTTTATTGGACTGCAAGTAGGAGATACATTGGTGTGTTAGACTGTTTATTTCCTGAGAGTGACCAAGCTGTGGAGCACGTGAGAGCTAGCAGGTTATTTAAACTACTGCTTGTATTTGCTGATGATTCAGATGTTTCTGTTCTTCATACAACATTAATGATGCTTTTTGCTAAATTGCCTCTCCAAACTAAATAATGCTAGAGAAATTACCAACTTTATTCTCCTAATTTGATGATACCATAGTCAAATACATTAGTCCTCAAATCAGTTTTCAGACATTTAAAAAGGCAGCTTCATTAGCAGTACAAGGGTTATATAAATAACCACACAGAAAGAACAGCAAGAAAATCCTATCTAAGGAGTTTCTTTGGGTTTATGACTTAGAATTGCAGAATCACTCAGGTTGGAAGAGGTCTCAGAAGGTATTTAGCCTGCGCAAAGCAGAGCCAGCATTAAGACCATTGCTGTCTACAGCTGTAAAGTCTCTGAGGATGGAGATTCCACCTCTCTGGATTCTGAAGCTTGGTTATCCTCATAGTGAAACCTTCCCTGCCCACTCCCCTTCATTCAGTTGCAACCACCTATTTATAGAAGGGTGGTTCCTTCCAGAACCTTCCACTGTGCACCACCATGAATAACCTGGCTCGTTCTTCTCAACAGCCTCCCTGTAGTACTGGGGCTCTGCTGCTAAGCCCCCTGGAGCCTTCTTTTCTTCAAGGCTGAACAAATCCTGTATTCTGAAATACTGTTTTCTTCAGCCCCTGACCATCCTGGCTGCCTTCCAATGGATTCACTTGACTTTCCCAGTTTTTCCTGTTATAGCCCACTAGGCTATTTGCCTTCATTTAAACCAGAGTCCCATGCTGGCTCATCTTCAGCTGAGTATCCACAAGGGTCCCTTTATCCCAGTCCCCACAGAGCTCCTAACCAGGTGCTCCAGGCCTAGTGGTACTGGTGGAAAGGGTCAGTCCATGCAGGGCTTGATTCGTCCTTGTTGAATTTTGTGAGGTTCTTCATGCTGTATTTATCTAGATAGCAATAGTGCATTGTTTAGTTCATTTGTACTTTGTGGTACAGTGTCTCTTGCTATCCAGTTTCACAAAAGAAAAGCACTGTAATAAGGTGGATTAGGAGAAGTATTAGGTTGTTATGCAGTTCTTTGTCTGCTTAGAACAGGATTCCAATGCTATTGTATGATGGTGCTGAGACATACCACATATGTATTTTCTTTAAATTTCATACAGTATTATGCATTAACTGTAAAAGTATTTGTGTTTTTTTACAATATTAAGTGTATTAAGTATTATCACTAGGAGGAGAGAGAAGAATGTCTTAATTGTCAAGACATTCACTTGCAAATTAAGAGGCTTGTACCTTGTCACAGATTCATTTATCTACCCTTAACAAAGATTCTGCTTATATTCCTCAATTTCATTTTTTTCTTTCTTCCCATCAAGCTGCCAGGGCATGACATTTCTCCTGCCCCCTCTAATGAGCAAATAGTTGAGCTATGGTATCTTCTTGCTTTATAACTTATCAGACTGTAGAGCCTTGATTCCAGATTTGATATTTATTAAATTGGCTTGCAAGTTGATGTACAAGGTAACAGAGAAAAATAAGTAATGGCATTGACTGAGATGAAAAAAACACACCTTTACGTCAGTCAAGGCTATAATGAGATATAGAAAAGCAACAAAAAAATGAGCATCTTCTTTTTCTAGTTGGCACTGTGGGACACTATTAAGCAACATTTGTAAAATGTAATAGTCACAATAAAAACTTCCTTTTTTGTAGAGCCTTGTGCTCTTTCATGGTGAGTGCCATTTTAAATCAGGTTCTACGAATTACAGTTTTACTCAAATTTCCACTTGACCTCAGTTGTCATTAGCATAACTGGTTGTTTTTTGTTCCGTTTCAAAGAATGTCAGAGGTGAATTTAATAACTATTTTGATGGCTATCTCTCGAAGTGCTAGATTTTAGCACACAAACATGTGGCTGGTTTTCATGTGGCCAGGTTTCCTCGCATGCTTAGAAATCTTAGTGCTTCTGTGTTTAACCACTCTTTGCCTTCTGTTCCTTCTGTCTTTATTAGAGACGGCACAAACATGGAACAATGTACTTGTGATGGATTCTGTCTATTGTTAGACTTCAAGTTGCTGATCTACCTTACAAATCATGGCCAGTGAGTCCTGTTTAGTCACCTTTTAGTGATGGCAAAGATTATAACAATGTCTGTTCAGGAATGGATCAGTTCATGCACAACTTGATCCAGGCATTAGCCTCCCTTCAACTCCAGGGTTGAGCTATTCAGCCTAGAGTTCCTCTGTGGGACAGGAGGAGGATGTTTTGAAAGGAAGATCCATCTGCCTGTTTGCAGCCATTCAAAAGGACAAGAGGGGGGAGTAAGAGAGGAAAACTGAACTGAGTGGATGTTTTTTTAGACTGCAGGGTCTAAGTGTTCTACATAAGTGGCCATATCATTTTGCAGGCATCAATGCTTGCAGAACTGCTCACTGCTAATATGTAGGACTCTCTGAAGGTGGAAGAGAGTCACTCATAAAACAACTGCAACTCTTTTTGAAAGAGAAAGTCTTATCTGTAATGGCTGTAGTGCTTGGTTTTCTTACTGTATCCTGACTTCTGATTATTTGTTCCTGTATGGTATAAAATGATTTGGTTTTTTTATCATTTTATAGGGTTATTTTATTTTTAAATGCGCTCAGGAGGGGAAGGGATGCTTTCAAAGGGACTCGTAAAAGATTATGGCTTGAATCAATTTTGAGGTCAGGAGTTAATTCAGAAGCCTTAGAAAGATCTCACAATTGCCATCACCTACCTGTAAGCCAGTATCTCTAAATTGTCTTTGGTTTACTGGGTAGTCTTTTTCTGAGAGCTTCAAAGTGTTGAATAAGTGAGGAGGCTGTATTGCTCACTCTCCCAACACTGTATTGATTCAGCAGTATTTCCCTATTTATACAGTGGGCAATTTCAGTTCATTATCCATAACAAGCCTGTGTTTATGCTCTTCCTAGTTAGATATTTTTGTACATATTGGGATCTATAAATTAAATGCTCTATTTTTGACAGATTGGAAAATGTGTGTAATTTCTCAGCACTTTTGTCCCATGTTCCTCTTCCTCTGACTCTGCAGAATATTTTTTTAAAGCAAGTAGTCCTTTCTGTCTTGAAAAGAGAAACAAGTAGCAATATGCATTACAGCAATAAACCAAATATAGTCGATTTCATTATGTGGGGACTTGGGAAGGGAGAAATGCTGCATCTCTGTTCCATTCCAGGTGGGAATTCCAGTTCTGGGAGTATAAAGCTAAAAATGCCAGTGCTTGATATGCTCTTTTCTATATTGCATGATTCCCCACCCCCTGTATTCCAGGGATTGTCCCCCTTATTGGGCATTTAAATTATTGTGTATACCCTTGTATGCATGTTGTATTTAATTAACCTTATGTTTTGAATCAATTTCTGGCTTGTAGAAGAATCAGCCGTTTTCTGAGACAAAATGGCTGAACAGTGTCACTGTTGACAGTAAAAAAGCCCAAGAGCAGCCAAATGACTCAAAGCCCAATTTGCCTTTTAAAGTCCAACAAAGTACTTTGCGTCCAAGGTAAAACCAGCTGATGCAGTCTTCTGTTAGCACTCGCTGTTTCTCTTTAGATGGAAATAGGAGTGATTGATGAGCATAATATATTACCCTACTGGGGTGAAAAAGGGGTAGCATCTTAATTCTGCTAACATCAGTACCGTAAAATGGTATTTAGTACTTTTGTTATGAGTGGAAATATAGGGGGGATTTTTACAAGGTATCCTAAGAAAATGAAGAGCCTGCAAAAACTGACAAGCAAAAAAAGATCAAGCAAGGTTTGTAGACTATTAATCCTGAAGGCTTTGTTTTTGTAAAATTACTTTTCTGAGGTCTAGTCCAGATATCCGGAAATAGAAGGCTGTAAAGAGTAGCTTCTCAAGTCCCTATTTTTTTTCATTTATTTCAAAATATCACAGAGTCATGGTTGGGTTTTGAAGGTGCCTCTGGAGGTCGCCTAGTCCAACTTTCTGCTCAGAGCAGGACCACCTGGAGCTGATTGCTCAGGTTCCTGTCCTGTTGTGTCTTGAGTATCACCAAGGAGACTTCACTACTTCTCTGGGAAATGTGACCCCAGAGATTGCAACCACCCTCACAGTGAATAAGTGTTTTCTTATGTTTGAATGAAGGCTTTAATATTTTAATTTATGCACCTTGCTTGTGGTCCTTTTTCTGAGCGGAGGGGAAGGCTCTTAACTCCCTTGATGTTTTGGCAGTGTTGTGCATAATGCAGCTTGGAACCCTTTGCTTCAAGGGCATGGTGCTGGCTTGTGTTCGTCTTCTCGTCCACCAGGACTCCCAAGTCTTTCTTCTTGAATTCTTGCGTGTTTCACATGCTCCTCTTGTACATCAGAATTGCACAGCCCCATACTTGTCAACTGGGGAGAGAGCAGCATTGCAGCTAAGAGGGCCAGATCCAGGAACTGGGGGTACTCAGCCCTGCAGGATGTACTTGACAATTAGCATGATTGGGTCCTTAAGGAAGGTCTGGCTTACCAAACAAAAAAAAAAACCCAAAAAACAAACAAAAAAAAAACCAAACCCAAACAAAAAAAGTTGCAACGAGCTACTGGTAGCAGTTGCTGCCTGATTTTCTTTATTATGTTCTGTTCTGAATTAATGTTTAGAATGTTATATTATTGCATAATCTCTCTTTCAATGCTGCAGGTATCTTCGACAAATGTTTCAAATTTCTGCTTACAAAATATCTATAAGTTTTGTACTAAGAAGAGGCTGCATATATGCTCTAAGCTGAGTATTCTACAGGAAGTGCAGTAGAATATTAAAGCTTTCAAGCATCAGTAAGAGTTTGGGGCAGTTACTACTTTGCAGAATGCAGTTGTTCTCAGGATTAGATCTTGGAAAGAGTTATTAACCTAAACAATTTCTTCTGCACTTTTCCTCTTAACCAAGATCTGCATAAATCATTTGAGAAAAGTTGACTTTAACTAATTTTAATGTGAAGTTAGAGTACTTTTTACTCAATCACAATAAGTACTTTTTTAAGTCTAGTTGAATTTTGCTCTGGGTTACTCAAACACTTCATGTCACAACGTATCAGGGAGTGACTGTGCAAGATCTGTTAATGCTCTTACCCCTGCAGAGGCAGTGTTAGGCTCTGTGAGAAGTAACAAGACACCATTTGCTCAGAGGCTACTGCTTTTTGTCTTTTAACTATACTTTATTTAAAAGTTTGCATGTATTTTAGTTCTTGAATCTCAGGGATAGCACCTTCAGTGTCTGAGTCCATTAAAAAAAAAAGGGTAAGGAATCTCCTTTCCTGCGATAATATAAATAGGCTTTCCTTCATGTTTGACTGGGTTAGTGTTATTTCTGAGAACAGTTTTGGCATTTAGCCAGAATTTGATATGGATTTGAGTCATCTGAATTCGTCCTTTCAGGACAGCATTTTAGTACATAGGAGATTGTGACAGTAATTGTAATTGCTGAAATTGAAAATTTTGGGGAATTGGGCAATCAGATTAAATATTCTAGACTGGAATTTTCATAAAGCTTCACATACTATGCTGCCTTCCATTCTTTAGTATTCTCTCGTTGTAGCTGGCAAGAGGGAAGGAAGGAAAACAAATATGTTCTTATTCACACGGCATTAATTGAAATTGTAGCATATGGTGTCATATGCTGACATCTTGCTGAAAGTTCAGGTTTACTTTGTAAATGAAAAAACTGGTATGAAAGGTAACTCTAAAACTAGAACTTCATAAACAGTTCTAGCCAAAAAAAAAAAAAAAGGGCACAGATAAAAGGTTGCTTCTGTCACTGTATTTTACAAGATTGTATTCTGACTGTGGGTGGTAGATTTAGTGTTTTGGTAAATTCCATTTCCATTAGTGTAGTACAGAAAACACAGAAAGATCACTATCTTGATCATAAATCAAGAGAAGAGTATGATTAAATCCAAGTGTTTAAAAAAATGCCATGCAACTATTTATTTTTTGAGTACTTTATGGTTTTATATTTTACTTACTACTAGGTTATATTACTGTAATGGTCAGTATTAACTGATTGGAAGATATTGTCTGTTTGCATAAATCTGCAGCTTCCTTACAGGAAGAAAATCAGTGTCTTTCTAATACAGGGCTACTGCTTTCTAGGACTAACTTTTTTTTTTCTGTAACACCTGCTATTCTTTGTGTTTTCATTTAATTTTTAATAGTAGTATGACTATATCTGGGCATCTCATTCACTGAGGTTGTGCAGCTTGATTAATTTTTCCGTTTTCCATTTTACTGCATGTTTATGGTGCTATTGTCAACCCCCATTATGCTAGTCTGACAAACCGCTCTTCCTCCTAAAGAGCCAGTCTATAGCTTTAACTTGGGCCATAAATATCTACACAGCTGTGCAGATTTTAGTTTAAGCCTTCATAAAGCACAATCACAGCTGCAGAAGAGGTAAGAGCTGAAATATATACATGGGGGATGAAAAAGATGTTGGTGAGATTGAATACCTTATTTTCAACCCATCAGTTTTTCTTTTCAATGTTTTAGCTGTTTGTCTCTTTTATTCCTCTAATTGATGTCTTGGAGGCATGGTGACAATATAGTAAATCAATGCTTTTGTGTAGGAAGCAGTTTTTCTCCTTACATGTAATTTTATGATTTTGTGGATCTAACAGAATGTTAAGTGGATTTAACAGACTGTGAAGTCTGAAGATGAGAAGATATGCAGGTAAATTAGACGCAAGTACAAAATGAAGGTTGTTACAAATGTGCTGATGATCCTAATTGTGAAAATAAAGGGAAGTGACCATGATTTGGACAGTTAAATGACAAACATAATGCAACACACCATTTTCAATATCACCTGTTCATATTTTTTTGGGTACATTGTTATGCAGTTTGATTTGCTGTATTAGCTACAGATTGTTCTTGAAAGATCTCCTTGTATAGGTCATGAAAGAATGAAAGTGATGAATGAGACAGATGGAGAATGAAAGGTTGAAGTGAAAATAAAGCAATGAATGTAGGTCTCTGCTCAGCAACATGTTAATGCAGATGTTTATTTAGAAAATAAATAAAACCTAAAAATGAGTGCAGGTGAAGAATTTTTTTGTAATATATTTTAGTTATCAAATGGTCTTTAAATTATTTCAGTAACTGTTGGGAGTGTGTTTTGAATAATTCAATAAATGATTAAATTATGATTTTAAACCCAATTGCCAAAACAAAAAAGAAACCTGTAATAATTTTAGGAGAATCTTTTCTGTATTTGTTTGAATTTATCTCATCTAATATTGTGAACAGTAAAACCTATGAAGCATCAGTCATGTCTATATTATTATAGCACATGGTGATATGAAGTTCTGCATGTTCAGTTTTAGCAGATTTTTGGAATGTATCATTAGACAGTAATAGTCAGCTTTCAAAGTGCTACTGGTATGTTCCTGCTGACTAACAGGCTAACAGAGTGTGTAATGATTCATGTGGGAAAAGATAAACCTACATTGTAATATGCAAGAAATTCTAATTTAAAAGAGCTTGCACAAGTTGTCAAAACCCCCACAATGAAGAGTTAACAGTTCCTACTCATCTGCAATGCAGTCTATTCTAAAGATTTCATTGAAGAAGGAAGTTACAGATGGCAAATTATGGTAACTGTGAAATAAGTTTCCTCAGGGGCACTTGGAAAACTTATAGTTTTCAGGTTTTTTTTTTCTGTGAAAATGATGGTCAGTGTCAACAAAATGTAGTTTGTTTTTTTTTTTTTTCTTTCTCTATGGTTTCCTAGGCTTGCTTATGGAATTTTTTGGGGAGTATGGGTTGTTGTTGTTTGGTGGGGTTTTTTTTCCAACTGCTATGTCCAATTAAATTGGATCCTTTGCTTGATAAAATTATTATTGTTGTATAGCTATTAATGTTTCAACAGGAAAAGATTTTCCCAGTGGAAGCTTCCCAGATCTAGAGCAAAGGAAAAAAGGTTTTATATTAAAGCCCTATTTTTTATTAGATAAGACAGGTTTTGCCATTTATTCTTTCTGGAATGGGAGCACTTTTATTTCCAAACAGTTTATTGCTTGAGTCTGGAATTTTACCTGTACAGAAACTGTGGTATGCTAAATTAGAAGTACGGGTTCCTAGTGTAGCAGTAAGTCAACAGGATTGTGTATGGGAAGAGGGTGTTCAGCTAAATCTCTGAGGACTTTACTGAGACCTTAATCTATGAATCACCCTGTCTCTGTATCTGGTGCCAGAAGGCTTTTAAGATGGATTGCTACTGGTTTAACATGAAAAGGGATCACTGACTTGCAGATCATCTACTCTGGATCAGGTTTTGCTGCTGTGGAGTGACTGTCAGGGTGTACAATAGCCAGCTGTAAGAACCCTTGGGGTTTGTGTGGGGCTCCTGCTGGGGGATGCCTCTGGGTCTTTGGTGCAGCACTCCGTATTCATAGTTTAGAATATTTGACTGATCTGTTATTCATACTGCTTCTCTCATTTACTGGGTTCTTTCCCCTCTGAGCCCTTTTGAGGACATTGTGCTGTACTCAGAAACTATTTGAGGAGGGTGAACAGAGAGATCTGACTGAGAGAGAGAGATCTGACTGGTCCCCCTGTGCTTGATGGAGCATGGCACCTTTTCTGTTGCAGGGCCTGAAGGCAACAGGACCATCTTTTTGTGATCATGCTAAATATTTCTCTTGGAGGAAAAAGTAATTTTCAAATGAGGTATTATCTCAAGGTATTTTAGTTCATACTAGATTTTTTTCCCCTTTGGAGTTATCATTTGATGCTGAAGCATTTCCTAATGTAGATTAGAAAAAGGCAACTTGTGGACTGTGTTTGAAAGTTGGATGTAGCAGGAGTCTGAACATAAGTGGGCAAACAGAGATTGAGGACATCAGTGCATAGGAATTCTGTCTTGCAGGGCATGATGATTTAGTGATAAATATAGATAGCCCAAAGTCAACAGGGTTTCATGAAAAACTTAAACTCACTTAAGTGAAGCCCTGTGACTCATAAAAGGCTAAAACAAATGTTGCATCAGCAATGAAGAGGTGTTTTAAATCTCTTGATCTCATGTGTTGAAGTTGTGAGGTATTTACTCTGATATTAATACAGGCAGGCAACTGGTAAGTACGTGGAGTATTATAACATCATCAAAAAAAAGAAAAAAATTACTTTCAGATTATATTTGTGTGGACAATTTTGTAATGGAGAAGAAATGAAAAATCTGAAAGGAGTGAAATAATATAGTGCAAATCCATGTAAGTGAAACTGACAATTTAGAAATTGTCTTCAATACATATTAGCCCTTAATTTAATACTTATTATGGGAAGTATGTTGCCATGAATTTCTTTGGTCGCAGTTTCCAAATGAAACAAAAATGTTGGAGAGACTGGGAGCTGTTACACACTTTGAAATCTTATATTAAGTACTATAATATTAGTTGTAATGAAAAGAATAATTGAGAGATTGCTGTAGGTTGCTTGGATCTACAATCCATTATTATCTTCATAAGTCTTAAATTTTGGAAAATATCTATATATTTTAGGTATAATACATATTATAGTTATATACATGATTATAACTCATTATACATGAATTAGCAGGCATTTCATTTCAGTTTTTTCCTGTGAATCCATTAACTTTCTATAGCTTTTTCTTGAATCATTTCAAATTTCTCACTGCCTAAAAACTCTGTGGATTTTAAAGTCAGCTGGCAAATTACTGAGAGAAAGATTCTTGTAGTTTTTTTAAATGGCCTGTCAGAAGAAAGGGCCAAACATCATGTGGCACTGGGTCTTTGTGCAATTCCTAGAGCAGTCATGGAGTCCAAGTTTAACATCTGAGAACCTTGTTTACGTGAGTTCTGTGAGGCATTTTCCACAGGTGAGACTAAGATTTCAGTTTCGATCACTAATGCTAGTTAGTGTTTGCACAGTTGGGATTGTAGTATAACCCTGCCAAAGAACAAGTCTGAAGTCTGAATGGGACTGAAGTCTGACTTGTGCTTTCCTAAGAGCTGCTTTAGGTATGTCTCGTATGCGTCAGTATTTCAGAGAAGTTCTACAGACATTGCCAAGAGGGAAAAGTTCCTTTTATTTGCATGTAGAGGATAAAATTATACATTATTTTGATATCTTAGAAGCTCCTTACTTTTCAAACAAAGCACACAACACTGCTTATTCATGTAGAAAGCATTCCGGGTTTTCTTTATATACCAACACAATGTTCATATTTTGAAGAAGTGACTTTATAGATGTGTGTAGAAAATCCACAAGTGCATGCACTCTATAGTGTATGTTAAAAGAAAAAAACATTCGAAGGACTGCAGTAACAGTAACAGTGGTGTGTGGTGCAAAGTGTCTTTAGTAAAACTCATATTTATTCATTCTCATTGTCGTTTTGCAGATTTCTATTTAACAAGTGAGTCTTCATGGTAGTTCTGTTATGAGAGTAACATAGGATCATTTGGAGTTTAGTGACTCAGAAGAGTGACCTTGCTACTCTCTATTGTTGAGTTTTTAATGTAAAGTTTATTGATACAATAGCATCAGTGATGGATATGTTTTCCTAAAAGATATTCTTTGCTGAAGTAGAGAATCCCTTAGCAGTGAGTAACCCTGAAGTCATTCTTACAGTGTCTTCAACCATCTGTCCCTGGAGCTTAGGAAACAGCTTGAGATGCTGTTGTTAACCCCATGGAGGGCATTTGTCAGTGTTCATTATTTGTATTTTTTTTTTTGACTGGGGAAAAGCCTTTTTTTTGGCCTTTTTCTATTCCTCCTCATTAGGAATAGACAGTGTTCTGTGACTTGGTTGATGATGGTGACTGCTTTCCTTGTTCTGCCTGTAGAAAATTCAAGAAGGGTTCATTGTTTAGTCTGTCAACTCACCAGTTATTTTGTAGGGCATCAGTATTACTGATGTTTATATGAAACTACCCTTTTATTGGTATGTTAAATGAGTCTAGGAAGGGTAGCTTGTAATAATTTTCAGGTTATTTTTTAAGAAATGGGGTGGATTACAGCAAGTGAAAATTATTTGAAGTTTTTTTGTGGATGGTTTCATAAAGGCAGGTTGACTTTGAAATTACAATTGAATGAGTCTCAATGTTTCCTCTCTTACATTTAGTATTTTTGATAATTAATTAAAGAACATCTTTTCAGTTGTATCTAACTATCCTAGTCAAAAACTTTTTTTTCCTTCCTTTCAAGCTAAATGGCACTGAATAGAGACCTTGTGAATGTTTTGAATATATCAGAAAATTTTGCTGCTGTTTAGCCAACAGCTCTAATCCAACTTCTTTCTTAGTGGATCACCTTTGGGGTCGGGCATTGGGAATTTTTCTGGTGATGACTCGTGCCAAATTTCCCTTGGAAAACCTCCAAGAGATCTCACATTCTTTTGCTCTTGGGATGTTTGAACTCTTACAACTGTGAAAAAGAAGAAAACAAACCTATAAAGGAAGCTGATGAAATGAAGCAGAAGGGAGCAATAGGTGGCTCTTTCCACCTATTCTATGTCTGGGCTGAGACTGGGGTTCAACGCATGGTCCAATTTACTTTTCTGCTGCTTCTGTTCTGCCACCTCATTATGTTGTGGTTGGGAGTTAGAAATTAGTACATCCTGTATGGAGTCAAAGATGTTCTCTTCCAATAGTGCAAGAAGAAATTGTATTGTTGAGACATAAAGTTATGATCATAGCTTAAATACGTGTCCTTTTTTCACTTTGAAAATCTAGCTTGCAAATCCATTAAAATTTTTCCTTCCCTCTGTCAGAAAATAAAAGTTATGTAGAGATGGGTACTTTGTATTTAAATGCTTACTTAATAAACTTAAATGCATCATACTTTAAATAATCACAGTAAACTTCTGTTGTTCCTCTTGGAAGAATCAGCATTCAATATCTTCTCCAAGTAATTTCAGGAAATTTTAGAGACCTAAAAGTTAGGGTTTTCAGGAGTGTGTTTATTGACCTTTTTTTAAATATTTCTTCTTTTTCCCTCCAGTTAGTCTTGATCTGAACCTGTGCTCTCTTCACATACTAGGCTGCTTTTTCTCTCCAGTGAAGCCCATTGTTATGCTTGTAAGTCTACAGGGAGACACTTCTATTCCAGTCATTGCCACTGTTTGTGTGTGGCAAAAGCTGAGAGAAAATTTCCTTGTTATTTTCATAGCAGGCACCTGACACTAGAACTGAATCTCACTTCTAAACAGATTAGTTTTTTTTTTCAGAGATAATTCAAATATAATACCATGAATTTAGTTTTGTCAATTTTTGGTAGGAAAAAAAAAGAAATCCAATGAGTTTTGAAGCTGTATTTAGACTCTTCTAGTAAAAACTTTAGAATTAAATCAATTCTAACTATACAGAAGAGACAGCAGTTTTACTTAGTGAAATACAGCATTCATATTTCAGTAGACAAAAACCCTCAAATATTTTCAAAATAGATTTTTATAGGAAACTTTGCTCAGAGTCAAAACAAAGCGCTGTAATGTTGGGATATTCTATGAGGAGCAGTTTTCTATCAAAGCTGTTGCTGGGTTCTTGCTTTAGCCTTTCCACTGATGGTCAGAAATAGGAATTCAACCTATAATAAATAGGTGGGATCAGAATGTCACTATGATTATTGGCCTACTCTGGTTTTAAAGGTTTTGCAGGTTATTTTATGATGACACCAATGACTTTTTTGGCTGCATACGTGACTCTGAAACCCACACGCACTCTCTCCAGATCTGTGGTGTGAATAGCTCCTTTTTGATTTTGATGTTCTTTTAAAAACTATTAGATCTCTCAGTTCACTTTTCTCTTAAATGTATATAAATGTATATTGATGTGTGAATGGTGTGAATGAAAACCTTGGCTTCCAATAATTGCCATATTTAAAAAAAATTAAAATCACATAGCACTCAGCTCTGTAGCTTAAAGAAAGGAAGCACCATGGAAAAGAAGTAGAATTATCTGTTCCTGAAAAACTGAAAATACGGCAGCAGCATCCAACTTCTAATAGGCAGAAACCTGTTCATGCACACATATGCTATCACAACTCTTGAAGAATTCTGCTTCTCTTAGAATATTTATATATGCAAGGTGCTATTTTTTAACACCCTAAAATGTGTGGTTATATATGATTCAATGTACTTTTTGGTGAGTTTTTAATAGCATGACCTGTTTACTTGCTCGTACTCTGCATCCAGTGAAAATGGGATGATTCACTCCTTTTAAAAAATAAAAACCAAACAAAAACTGCATTTATTTCCATCCTGTGGGGAGCAACAGAGCTATAAAGCCATGTCCATTTCATGTAAGGCAAAAGTATCAAGGAAATTCCTACTCCAGTGTATGGAACTTACTCTGCAGTAGCAGAGTACTTTTTGATCCAATGCCAAATCAGATTTTAAGTCACATCTCAAATATAAAGCTTCATTAAAATAGGAGGATTAAACCATCCAAAGTTGTTCCAAATTACATAAGCCTCTATGACACTTTGGTTAACTGGATCAAATTCATGTTAGCATCTAGCTTTCTGTCCTTCATCCTGTAGGTGTATTAAAATCACTGAGTCATATTATGGAAACAGTAGGACTGTGTTTCATTCCTGTATCTCAGGAAGGATGAACACAACAGGAAAATTACTCTTCTTGGCTTTAGCCTTTATTTCTCCAAGGCTTTGAAGTTGTATTTGGACAGCGGGTTGGAGCAGGGTTGCAGAAGACAGTTAAGATTACTGTCAATGTACTTGTGAGGAAAGAGAGGAACAATCCAGGCCTTCACATTTTGATGTTAGGGTTTGTTTGGTTTTTTAATTAAAAAAAATTAACAGAGCTTGATTGTTACTTACTTATTTTTCACTATTCTGGGCTATGTTAAGACATCAGCATTGTGGTATGATAAATTTGTTCTAAAAAGTTAAACTAACTGGCATATCACTGCTGTGGTTATTTACAAAATCATGATGGAGGATCTCTGATTTTACCAATGGGCTTGTCAGTCTCACTGGGGGAAGGATAGGTTCATATTTTGTTTCTTGTGAAAATCATGTCAGTGTTATGTGTGCATAACACATTATTGGGCTTTTGAAATACACTTCTGAATGTGAAACTACAAAGGTGTAGAAGTCTTTGCTTCTTCATTTTTGATAATAAACTCCTTTATTTGCTTTTTTGCAAGCATGTTTGATTTTCATCTACTTAAATGCTGCAAAATATTTTATCACTTGTTTTTTGTTTGTGAAAGTTCATGTTATGCAAATGTGGAGAAAAAACTGATGACCCCCAAGCTAATGTCTGTACAAATGCTTTTCAAGGTACTGCTCAAAAACTCACCAAAAAACATGGAAAAAAGCAGCTAGTGAAAGCCTGTGTGAAAATTTGGACTACTAGAGTCTTTGCCTTGAACAGTGATGTTTGCTTTGTCACAGAATAAGGTAACATTAAGGGTCATGTTGTGAACAGAGGGTGTGTCCTTGTGCTCTGTCGGCTGATTTGGGCAAAGATGCTATGAGAAGTGCAATGCTGCATTTTCCTGCATTGAGAGGATGCTGCCTACTCAGCTTCACTGCTGACATAGCCACTGGAAGCTGCAGAAGAGACTTCTCCAAACTTAGGTTCCTAGTACCTGCAATAGCTAGGAATGCATGTGATGGTACACACGTTATTAGAATATTTTAGCAGTTTTGTATGTGCATTTTTCCAGCTGTGTATGCAGGGATACTGACTTATGTGTGTGTGCCATCTTGGATCTGTGGATATCTCAGTGATGTTTATTCTTGCAGCACAAGTACAAGACTGTTCAAGTTTTGCACATTATCTATGTTTGAAAAAGGGCCAAGTACCAAGAAGTTATATGAGTGCTGATGAATTTTGAGTGCTGAAGAAATATAGGAGATAAATACATGTATAGAGGAGTAAGGTTCAGTGACATTATCTAATATCTGTCAGACCTTTTAGGGTTTATGACATCTCAATAGAACTGAATGTATGTGGACAAAGAGAGAAAGCGTGGTTTTTTTGGTTGATTTCTATCCATATGTATAAAAGAACTGGTATTATCAACTATCTCTATTAATAAGTGGACTATAATAAAATGCTGTGTTAAAAAGGCTAATCTTATAAAAAGCTCTCTCTTTAAGCTGTTGACTGCTTCATTTATATGTGGGTAGGGAGAATTCCTCTTTCTTTAGCTGAAAGTAACACAGGACCTTTCTGGCAGTGATGGGGTTTGGTTGGTTTGGAATGTTTTTTGTTGGAAGTTTTTGCTTAGGTCAGAAAAACCTGCATAACTCGAAATGGCTTCTAAAATTATCTTTGTTTAACCTTGAAGGAGAGCAGTTTGCCTTTGCAATGCAAACTGTGTTCTTTTTCTCCTGTCTGCAACTCTTCCCTCTTTCATGACCCAAAATGAATGCCGATGAAACTGTGATGACTGACAACCATTCCTCAGTGGAGGATGCAGTAGTGTTTTGGTTTTAAATAGGAATTTAAATATAAACTTTTAAAGACACACTTCTATTTCTATTTTTTTTTTATTTTAAAAAGTATCTCAAATTATAAATGTAATCAGTGAAATAATGAACTGTAATCTGTGAGAAATTAGGATTGAATAAACCCAGCTGCACAGCCAAAGAAAAAAGTAGGGTTCTGTGGGAAAGTGCTGTGGCAAGGGATCTTTTCCTGCTGAAAAGATGAACAATGTAATAAAGAGCCAGGTAGAACATAAAAAGATAAGCTGCCAAGATCTGAAATAAAAAGGTGATAATTTTAATGGAGTTTGGACAGAACTTCAAGTTTGAAAAATGTGTTAATAGTTTGCAGATGTGCAGAGATTATGGGGATTTAAAAAGCAAGATGAGCTGGTATAAAATCCAAGGCAAAGATCCTTGCAAAATACAAAGTGAGCTACTATGTTTAAGGAGTATGAAATTGCCATTGTTGTCTTTGTAAATTAAAAGATGCAGCCTGATAGCACGTGTCATTTGGGAAAGCAATATCTGTATGTATTAGATTAGAGGTCGATTGGGGAAGCCAATGACTTAACTGTGTTAAGGGAAAAGCAGATGCATGGAGACCTATTTTTGCTGCTTAAAGTGACGAGGTCTTGGTCAATTGTTATGTCTCTTTTCCCCAAGGAAATGGTACCGGGGCTACTTAGAGAAAAATAAGTATGTGAAATATTTAAGAGAAAAACACAAGCAAGATAGATATATGCAAAAGGTCAAGATATTGATAATTGTTTTCAGAGATGGATAATAAGAAATGTTGTCCTTGACTAAGGGTAAAAACCAGGAGATTAGAGAAATATTTTTGGGCAATAGTAGATCCTATATTTTCTTCTGGAATTTTGAATTTTGGTTAAATTTCATGAGATGTGAAAGTAAGAGATGTATGCAATGTTTGTCATTGCAGAAATCAGCATACACCTCCTCCCCACCCTCAAATTTGCATATATTCTTCTCTGATCTTTTTTTTCTGGAAGGTATGTAGAGCCTAAACTCAGGAAGAATTCACACATGGATGATGCAAGTGTGCATGCACATGCATGTATTGTGTCTGGTGAGATATTGATTGTAAAATCATGGGGGTGTTGTGTGTGTAGGTGTTTGTTTTTTTGGTGGTTGTTTTTCCTTTTTTTTTTTTTTAAGTTTGAGGGAAACTTAACCCCTTCATTTGAAATATGGAAGCCTCAGTAAAAAATGCACCCACTTCTAAAATCCCAGTATATCTCTGTGGGACCACGGAAAGTGATAGGCCAAAAGGACTTTGTAATTCATGCAGTGCTGCTACACCAGCAGAGTTCTATTTGGTCATCTCTGCCCAAAGCTTCTCTTTCCATTTTAGGGTGAGCTGTTGTCATCTTGCTTCTAAAATGCTTATGGCTTTTCCACTAAAAATAGCTCTCACTTTAAGGGGGCTGGGGGTGTTAAAAGGGATTCCTGGCCATGCATGTGGGGTCATTGTGTCTTAAGTTTGCATCAGTCTTGATAGCAATCCTCAGACTGCAGTTATGAAAGTGGATTTAGCAAACAAGCTTATGGGGTGCTTTATGCCACCTGAGTTTCCTGAGGTACCAATGAGCTATGTTTTGAGTAAAAGCTATCCAGAAAAAAATCATTTCATGTATCCAGTGGTTTTTTTTTTCATTACACATTGAATCCTAAACCTCATTGTCATGCCATCTGTCAGAACTCTTTGCAATATTGGGCTGAAAGAATAAGCTTTTTCAGTAGGTAACAGAAATGCATTTATTCCACACAGGAAATACAGTTTAATAAAAGTTGGAAAACAACTGAAAAATTTTGCTCCTAGTATCAAATGTCTTGGCTATACACATTGAATCTTTCACTGGTTCACTGTGTTATAGTTCTGAGAGAAGGCAACTTCTGGGGTATCTGAAACAGACTTAAGAATGTCATGATGCTCTTTTATTGCAGAAGATACCTTTAAGTGTAGTATTTTTTATGTGGTTAAAAATTACTTGTTCTGGAGCACAAGACTTTTCCTATTTCCCCAGATTACTTATTTCTAGTAGTGTAGCAAGAATGACTGGCCGCAGCATCAGTGCAGCCTATCAAGGAGAAACTGTGTGATTGTTTTTGATGTACATGTAAAAGAAAGACTAAACAACAAAAAGCTTGGTTATGTTTTCTGAGCATTATTTTGGTGAGGAGAAGTTGTTGATGAAAGCAGGTATCCCTGATAATATCCCAGTTAAGAATAACAGAAGTGTTAAGTCCAATTTCTCCATGCATTAGTCAAGTCACCTCTGATCATTAATGAAATCTTTGGTTAAATCCTCTCCTATGAGGAAAGGCTGAGAGAATTGGGGGTGTTCAGAGTGAAGAAGAGAAGGCTTTGGGAAGACCTCCCAGCAGTCTTCCAGTCCTCGAAGGGGATCTATATGAAAGATGGGGACAAACTTTTTAGCAGAGCCTGCTGTGATGAAACGAGCAGTAATGTTTTTAAACAGAGAGTTGATTTAGGTTGGATATAAGAAAAATTTTTTACAATGAGGGTGGTAAAACACTGGAGCTGATTGCTCAGAGAGGAAGTGGATGCCCCATTCCTGGAAGCAGTAAAGGTCAAGTTGGACAGGACTCTGAGCAACCTGATCTAATTGAAGATTTCCCTGCTCTTTCCAGGATGATTGGACCAGTTGGCCTTTTAAGGTCCCTTCCAACCCAAACTATTCTATGAAGTCAGATCAAGGGGAGATTCTTTGCTGGTATCAGCTAGTATTTTCCAGCAAATCTTTATCTTTACACATACCAACAATTTCTTATAGACTTTTCCCTATATTTTTCTGTTACTTCTTTGTGTTATTTTCCTTTCCTTATCTTCAGAGATACTTTTCTTTCTCATGTGCTTTGACCTCAACTTCACGCTTTAGATCTCTGGGCAGTTGTACATTTGTCTGAAGCGTGTGGTACCAGTTGTCTGGCTCTGCAGAATTGTTAGATGGGCTAGAGTCTGAGTAGTTTGCGCTCTATGCAGTTCTCCTGCATTTCTTCCCCTCGAGGGTATTACTTCTATTTTAAGTCAGGTGAAAATTACACTTCTGTTATGATACACATTATTAGGTTTTGATTCTCTAAACTCTTTCAGTCCTTATTTTTGCTGGTTATCTTTCTGGGTACACTACTTGGGTTATTCCACAATGCCAGTGCAACTTAAATTTCAGTTAAGGAATTGGAAATATTTACTGTAATAGGGAGCAGCATCTCCCCTGCATGTGCTTCCTTTCATTCACTGACTTGAATTGTACTCTAGTTGAAAAGGGTGTGTGATGTTAACACGCAAAGCTTGAATGTCAATGGGTCGCTCCATCTGCGCAATGTGCACTTAAGTGTGACAAAGAATGAGTCATTCATACAAATATGTAATTGTCCCACACAGGTGGTGGTGCACAGTTATGCTTGCCTGCTTCCTTCCCCTTAAATGGTGAGTTTCCTGGGGGAAGAAAAAAGCATTTTGTTAATTTGACGGCTATACTGACAAACTAACTGTTGTCAGTTTTTATGGAGCTGTTTGCAGTGAAGGATTAGGGTATTGTGCTTATGGTTTGTCAGGTACTTAAGAGAATGATGGCCACATGCAGTGAGGTGTGTAAAGGATTCATATTAGCAACAAAAGCAGCAAAACAGAGAATGAGGAGTTTCATGTTTGTTCTTTTATGTAACATTAATTTTGGCCATCAACATCTACTCAGGATTCCCTGCAGCTGCAGTGCTCTCTAAGGAATAAATAAAAGCAGCATGTGAAAAATTTTGTCTTCTACCTCTCCACCTGGCTATTCCTATTCTGTGTGTTTGTTTTGCTGCAGAAACAATGATTTTTGTCAGAAGAGACTGAAATGGATTGGCACTTTAAACTTCTCAGGTCTCCCTGTTATATTCTTGTTCGGTTATCCTGTGTCATGACCCTGGTCTGTGGCAGGAACTGTTACAGCTTATGTTGGTAGAGTTCACCCTTGATACTGACTTGGTCTAAAGGACTCTGAAAAATAAATGTTGAGTCAGAGTTTTCATTCCTTAACCCCCCTACTACTAGCCATTTCTCTGCAAAGGCCAAGTGACCTGTGTTTATTTTGGTTTGTTTTTTTTAATCAATCTTCTAGAGCATTCTTGGTTTATCCATTTAAGAATGGACTTACTAATGCTATTTTATAAGGAAAACCACAGAACAGGGGATGCTGATTTACTGAAATTTCTCTATAAAAACACAATGGGATGTGTACAAAGTAGAATCTGAGAATGTATGATGATATATGTTTTAAGAAATGACTGTAAAAATAGGAAGGTAGTTAGGATGCTGAAGCCTTTTATTTATCTTCATTCAATAATAAGTGGTTTGTGCTGTGGAGATGAAGAAAAGCAATCGGGTAAGAGTGAGTTGCAGCCTGTTGGGAGAACACCTCAAAACAGATGTATGTGTTATTAGAGGGGCTGCACCCCTCACATTCCTCTTGGGTTTTTTTGTTGTTCACCTCTGGATGATGTGGAACTTTGCATGCATTCAAATCTCTTATTAGGGGCCTCCCCAAAAATAAGAAAAAAAATTATTCCAAGTGCACTTCGCATGATGCTGTATTGGTCAAGTTCTACAGTATGACAGTAAAGTTTGTAAAAATGACAAATAATAATAATAAGAAAAAAAATTCACTTTTGGGGAAAAAAAAAGATAACCAAGAATAAATGAGAGTATTTTTGCTCAGTTTTTTTAAAATTCTAAATTGGTTAAAATTATTTCTGAGTTATAGATTATCATTTCTGAGGCCTGCAGATTATAATTTCTAGCATCCTGCTGCATGATGTTTCCGATATTTTTAAAAATTACTTTGTATGTACTATAGAACACCTAAAATCACTTTGCTTCTATAAAAAGACATGAACTCCAATACTGTTTTTCTGCTCCTGAATTTGATCTTACTCTACTATTTAGTAAAACTTTCAGGAGGAGTTTTATTGTTTTCAAAGCTTTTTCCCATGGTGGATAGATCTGGGCACATTTATTGCTGAAGTGAAAATATTGAATGCAGCTAGTTAATCTGTGGCTTTGTAACTACTGCCTCCCCTTGGATATCTTTCATCAAAGCACAAAGATCTCAAAGCAATTTTCAAGCCAGTGCGATTCCTGCAAGCCTCTCAAGTTTATCACTGTTATCAACAGGCAGGACCCAAACTGGTTGAAGAGCTTGCTATAGAACCCCATCACCTGATATTAATAATAATACAGACAGCAAGGCATGTTTACTAGACTTATTTTTATGCTTGTAGACTCTAGCAATATTAGCCATGGAGAATAAATGGCACATGGAAGTGGTAAGAAGCCTGTTTTTTTTCTTGGCTTTGCACTTCACACAAAAGGTAAGGAACTGAAAGGGAGCACCCTTACCATTTTACATTAAGATTTCTTTCCTGTGATGGAAATGTTGCTGGTGACATAATTCCTGTATCATTCATTGATATTGGTATGTTTAGCTGCTTCTGAATGCTGGACAGTGTGTTACAGTGAAAGGTGAGATCTAGGAAAACGAAGTATAGAAGCTCTTTCTAGGAAAGAACTTAGAAGCAGTTTGGTCTTTGAGACATGGCTAAGAAAATGGTAGTGGTTCAGAAAGGGCTTGGGGGCTGACTTTGTGCTGTAGGATAGATCATTCCATGTGAGAACTGAGGATTTTTCCAGCAGTGAAAAGATAGATTCTGATTATTCAGAGTTATGTAGAATGTCAGAAAGGAATCTGTATACCTTTGGTGTAAAATTGACAGTGTGATGATTGCCTCTTGTAGTGATAATTTGAAGTAGGAAGCTTGGAATTTCCTTGGCATATTGCCCACGTGGGAAAGGAAGGTGGCATAAAATTAGCTCTACCCCAGCCCCAAACAGCACAGTTATAAGAGTGGCTCAGCCAGGAGAGTTCTGACAGCCAGCTGAAAGAGCAAGTTGTGTATTTAAGCCTAAGGGAACTTAAATCTCAGTCTTTCTGTGGATGATCTGGAAGAGTAACAGCAGCAAAACAGCTTGCCATCTTGGCAATGAGAGAACTTGACACATGAGTTGAAAAGCTCCTACTGTAGGAAGAACAGTTAAAGGTTCTTAGACATCAATATTGTACTTGACTCAGTGCTTTAAGGGTTTTTTTTAGCAGTAATTGATTGTGTCATCTGCATGTACAGGATTTCTAGCGTGGGAGTAAGTAATTCTCTCACAACCAGAGGGAGGAGAGAGATGGTTTTCCTCAAATTGTAAGATATGTACCACAAGCGTATTTAAAGGTATGGGTCAGTCACATTATTGAAGCCACTTCATAAAAGATTATTTTAAGCCAGCTGTAAATACTCTATTGTGTGAGACCTACTAAAAGTGAGTGAAAGCCACTCAGCTTTCAGTTCTCAGGCCAGTCCTACAGTTGTGGTGGGATTTCAAATAATTCCCTGAGTCTGCAGTTATGCTGCCATTGGCTCTCATGCCTTGATTGCTCCTCTCAAGTTTCTGTGGTGGAATTGAAATATTTATTTCTGATAGTTGTCTTCCAAAGCTGGCATGTGTTTCATCAGAGTTGCCTCTCTGATATTGAAGTGGCAAGAAGGAAGTACAGTGATTTGAAGACTATCTGCCCAGGTGCTTTTTAGGAAGAAGAATTTGTACCTTTGTGCCACAGCTGAGCGAGCACCAATACTGGAGAAGTGCTAAATCTTATCAAACATTTTAATAGTTTCCAGACCAAAAGCTGTGAAAGCAATCTTCTAAGGTAATGAAGAATGCTTTCTACTAGATACTCGACATAATTTTCTTCCCATCAGCCTTCCATTGTGGGAAGTGTCAGCCTTTATCAGTGTTGCATTTAGCCTTGTCAAGTCCACAGTCACAAAACTAAAAATTAAGGGGATCAATATTTTTATTAATCTTTGGTAGCTATAGAACCTTGAGATTGAGTGAAGTTAAGGTATCCAGCACAGTAATGGCTCCCAAAATTTTCTCTAAAACCTAATCTCAGCAGAGAAAAATCCAATCAGCCCTGTCATCCTTGGTAGTTTATTTTCAATAATGAAAGTCCTGCCAGTTTGAGACAATCCAAAGAAGATGAGCTAAAGGCACTTCCTGCCTATACAAATTGGGAAGAAGTGACCAAGTAATTGTTGCACAGTAAGTGAATATATGCTAATTCTAACCAGAGGATGTTGAGATGGCTCTGTCTTGTTGCACATGCCTAATTTTTCTTTAGTGGCTGGCTTTTAGCTTTTTTTTGCTAACCTAATTCTCTAACTCTCAAGAAAAAATAAAAAAAGGAAGGACAAGAAACCTCACAAATTTCAAAGTAGATGTTTTGGTGCAGTGCTTGTAGCTGTCACCAAAGCTTTTACACAGTTAGACTCATTTGGTTTTTTTGTTACTGCTGTGAGTTTTTCTGTACATTTTTCATTGCATGACGTGTAAGAGTTTCACATTGCTTAGATGTCATTAGTTTGCACTGGCCATGTTCAAGTACAATGCCAAGAACAGCTTATTTTTCTCCTTATTTTGTAGAAAAGAAAAGTTACATGGTAAGTTGATGGCGAATATTTCCATGAATAAGCACTGGAGATCTGTCGACATAGCAAATATAACTGAGTCTGCAATTACAGGTACAACATAGGTACACTCACTTCACAACCTGTTTGTAGTTGTATGGAGACAACTAAAAGGACAGGTAATACCCTGGAATATATTTATTGCCCTTGTTACAGTGTAGGTCTGCAGTTCTTTGATGCTGCATGCTGCAGCCTCCTAATTTCAGTGACCTCAGGACTCATTCTAGACATCTGCCTGAATCTAATTCTGGGGGAACATGTTTGCTTTGGTTTTCTTGGTGATTCTGCTCTTTGGGTGATTTTCTTTACTGTGTAAATCTATATTCTGCGATAGGAACACAATATGTTAATTGTCAACAGAATTGGTATGACTTAGTTTTTAAAATAAAGTCCTAGAAAATAAGAGTAAAGCAAATAGAGGACTAAATAAATTTGCATATTTAATTTTAGTTTTTGTTGTGGTTTCTAAGCACATTTTCTAATTTGTGGCTGAAAGAGAAGGGGTGTTTATGAACATGTGCACCTTTGTGCATGTGTCTATGTCAATCAGATATATGTAAATATATATTGAAAACTTTTTATTTCTTGATGCCTTTAGGCAAATCCTGCTACCTAAAGGATAAGTAAAAATGCAATCTGAATAAGGGATTGGTGCTACTCACAAGAGCTCAGAAGTGCTAAGTATAGGTGCTGTGTAGGATACCAGTTTAGAAAATAGTTAGGCCCTTTATCAGATAATAGATTTGATTCTTATCTTGCACTTAAGTGAGATAAAATCAGGCTTTATTTATATTAATGCATACTGTCATCCAGGCTGTAAAATATAGGGAAAAAGAGTGAGGCTGGTAGTATCTATCTCAAATACAGCTGTAGATAATTAGCTAATTCAGTTGACTCAAAGAGGGTTAAAAGATATTATTTCCCACTTATATTATAGATAGTAGTGGGCAATATAGTCAGCATCCAAGATTTAGGCAAATTTGATATATGTATGTGTGAGGCTTTTCTGAACAGTCTCATAAAACACAATGCCATTGCTATTCCTCTTGCAATGTTTGGATTCTCCTTTCAATGTGCAGATCATTAATAAACTGTGAAGCAATCAAGTAATCAGAGCCCAATTAAACGGCTCATTCCATTCCTGGGCTCAGAGAGGTAGTCTATGTGTGCAAGTCTGGCTGTTCAGTGGAGCCTGAACAACATAGTGAGCGAAATCTTTATGAAGAATACAAGGTACTGAAGAAGAGAGATGTGTCAGCTGACCATGAAAAAACAAATGCAAGCTCATTAAAGTTTCCTTTTTTTTTTCATGCATATATATTCACAAAAAAACCCCTAATCTGTAGTTTTAGTAGTAGATTTAGGACTTTCTATTGTGTGTAAAGAGACCAAAAGAGTAATGAAATTTAGAACTGTGCAATCATCCATAGTTGATAAGGCTGACTTCTGCCTTGTATTTTTTGTTTAGACCTGTGTCTTACATTGCCTCCTCTGACTTACAGACCTTTCCAGTCTACGTCTCAATATGTACTTGAATCTTAATCTGTGTGTCGATTACAAATCAGATTGAGAATGCTATGCCTCATGCTAAAAAGGACAAAGGGATCCTGAAAGAAGTAACCATTTACTCAGGTCTTTGAGTCAAGATTGATTTTTGTACTGTGATTAGGAAGCAGTTTTTGCAAGAATGACAGGCCTGAGATGGAGGTGGATTGCTTTAGTTTAGGAGAGCAGAAATGTGGTGCACTTAGGGTTCCTGAGACCAAGAGATAATTCAAGCACAAAAGTTGTAAATATATCTACCTGATATCTCTGTAGGGAAAAATATGACTGCAGAGCCAAAAAGGAAGTAATCACCTCAAAGAATTGACTAAGAGTATGAATTCTGGTGGTTAGACATTGTCCAGGAGAAGGCAAGAGAGTTACTATTTTGTCCATCATCAACTCTCTATGGAAGGGTTAGGTTGGAATAGATCATCTTTGAAAAGAAATTTTCCCAACAGCTTTTCAGGCATGATGACAATTCTTTGAAACCATTAAATTTTTATTCCAAAGAAGGGACTTACAGTGGTAGTCATCAGCTTATTTTCTCTGATTGTATTGAATTTTATACTTCTCTCTAAAGGATTAAAAAAGAAATCTGTCAAATGTGAGCAACTCCACTTAATTTTCCAAGCGACCAGCCTAACCTCCCCTAAAATTTCAGTTATTAAACCCCAGCAAGTTATGTGAAGAGCTAGAAAGTTAAAAGCCAAAATAATACTTTAGCATTTATTTGGCTTAGCAGAAGATATTAAGATGGTCAGAGGTGAGACATGCACTCAGAGTTTTAGCAACTTCTCAGTAGTTTCTTGTAACACTGGGCATCCTTTCAGCACCACTCTGCTTTTTGCTCAGGTAGTTTTGAATGTTTGCCTGAGTACCAAAGAGCTTTAAAATATGATTCATGTCTCATATCAATGCCTGCTTTATTCCCCCCTTTGTTTTTTCAGTTCTTCTTTTTTCTTGTTTAAAGCACATTCTTTTTATTCTTTTGAGAATAGTACTATATGCCACAAATCATACGTAGCTTTTTCAATCACAACTCTTGCATTTAAACAGGGTTGAATTTCCTTAACATCCTAAGTAGCCATTAAGTGTAATAACTTATTCTGAGGACTCTGTGCCCTTCCTGATGTGACTCCTTGTGTTTCTAACTAGTGACCTTGTTGTTGTGACCATCCCTGAAGCTGTATCTTTGACACGATAGTGAATTTCTAATCAGATAATTTTTATTCATGCACAAGTGCTATCTTACAGTATGCATAAAACCCAATAATAGCAGCAGGGGAGAATTATTGTTATGCTGAAAAAGAAAATCTTTGAAATGAAATTGGCTCCTTGGTCTTCAGTGGTGCTTGGATGGACATCCTGCTCATTTTAAAGAGGTAGTAAGAGGCATTAAGATTCTCAGTGGAAGTTGCTAATAAAAAAAAGTGTCTGTAGAACAAGCAATGAAACTATGGAACTATGTCTTAGTATTTCTTGTAGTATGGACCTAAGGTCAGATTTTTCCTAAAATATTGGCCTGTAAAATAGAAAGGACGTGACATTTAGCCAAAAGTGGTAATGACTTCTTAAGAGTCAAACAACTCTTACTGCAGGCTCCTACATGGAATCACTGCTCAGCTTTTTAATGTATTTTTCTCTAGAGAGTGTTTGAGATCCAGATGATAAAGAAGTATCCATCTGTTTGAGAACCTGAAAAGAAAGATCAATCAATTTATCCACTAATTTATTTTCATCAATCACTAACTTTAAAAAAGTAAAGTAAAATGTAGAAAATCTGATTGATCTAATTTTCTGTTTTCTAAGCATTACATAAATTCTTATAAATCTTCCTATTGAGTAATTTCTAACCACATGGTTAGAACTGTGTTAGACACAGTTTTTCAGCATTATCTGGAAATAAATGGGTTTTAATCTGGGATCAAATATGGCTTTATAACTTGATACAATATTTTATGCCTGAGTTGGTCAATCTCTCTGCCTCCTTCCCACAAATTTGAGTTGCATCATACAATTAAGAAAAAAAACCTCTCCCTTTTCACTCATGGGTGCAATCAGCCTTACCCGTGGGAAAGCTAATCTGGAACTGGGCAGTGGATTTAGTCAGAACTCAGAAGAATTTAAGAAAAGCTCGGTGGATGGGTAAAATGGGATGTGTGGGTATGAGTGGAACATTGGAGCAGAGGATAAGGCACCCATTTCCTCAAAGGGGTGGCAGGGTGACCCAAGCTCTTCTGTAGCTTTGAAGACAGAAGAGGAAATTATAGAAGAGTGTGGTTTGTATAAGAGGTTGTAGCAGTTGTTTTGATTTTAAGAGAAACTGGGAAATAGTCTCACCACAGCTTTTTCATATAGTTAAATAGGATTTATATGATTCATCAATGATGGTGTTACAGTTAAACCACAAGGGTGTTTTCTGTAGTTCTTTTCTCATCATTAGTAATTAGAATGATATTTGCCTGTCAATATAAATCATCTCCTCACTAATTAGCACTCTGGTGTGATTTGTTAACTGAAGCTCAAGAAATAGAGCTGTGTGTGACTAATCCCAAAATGCAGCTCTGCTCAGAAAGCAGGCCTGCATCAGAGTTTTATCTGGTGGCAGAAGAAACAGGTTAGTTCAGAGAGAAAATGGTTTTCGGGCTAAGACTGCAAATGTTCAGTCTAACCTAATGGAAATCAGAGGCAAAGCTGTACTGATTTTGGGATATTTGAAAATCAGTGGAGTGCTTAGAAATCTTGACTTAGATATTAGGAATTTTTTTCTTTTACCAACAATTGACTGTAGTTATGAGGTTCCAATAGGAGTGTCTACTTTGTGTGCAATATGCTAATATGCACATTCATGGGATTCCAGAGGCATCAGAAAGAGCAATGATCTATTTGTCTTCAGGTTTGAACTTTCCCTGAGAGACAGAAATTTCAGTGTCATATATTTTCAATTCAGTTTACGACAAGCCTATACTGCTTCCTCTGTTGAAAACTATTTGTAACCCAGTTCTTTCCCTGCTTGGAGTTTCAGAGTAAACAGTCTTCTTCAGGGATGACTTCTCTGAGATTTGAGCTGCACATTATTTGTTATCTTATTGCATATGCTGCTATGTTGTATGTTGTTCTGTTCTCTGGTGGCAGGGCTGAGAGCACAGACTTGGTAATGAACCCTTGACAACAGCAGGAGGAAAAACAGTGGAGATAAACAAATGTCAAAAATTGTACCTAAACTATAAATTTTTCAGCTTCTTAATTGTTCAGATCTTAGTCTCTTACCCTTTGGGAACAAGTGCTTTCACTTATTATCCAATTGTCACAAAATGTTCTGGCTACTGATTTGTCTGAGTGCGCAGCAAAGCCTGTGAGGCCCAGGTGCCAGACTAAAGAGAGAGCAAGGGAGGGAGCCAACTCTTTTGGGTTGTCTGGTTGTGAGATCTTGTTTTTGTATCTTACATCATGATCTGTGCCCATGACACTCCATTCCTGCTTCTGCAGAGGACAAATGTGACTTAAAAATTTGTAAGGAATAGGTATTTCAAAGCAAAAAGCTTCTTAGCAGTGACAATTAGCCTTTTTCTGCAGAACTGGAGAAGTTCCACCATGCCTGTGGTGTCATAAGGCTACAGACCAAAAAAGAAATTAGTAATTGGTGTTAACTGTCGTTAAAGAGGGTTCTCAAAATAAGAGGTCTAAAGGGATGTTGATATGAACACAGCAGAGTGATGCATTTCTCTTGTCCTGTAGAAGTGTTGAACCCTTGTTTCTGTTCTTTCACTTAAAGCAAGATGGGAAGAATTTTTGCAATGCAAATAGAACAGGTAGTACAGCATTTTGGGCAAAAAGGAGTAATTTCCTTGAACAGTGGCCAAATTGCTCAGAGTGTACTAATGGAACTGGGTAATAAATGAAAATTATTTCAAAATTACTTGTGCTGCAAAAAATGCCTTTTTTTTAAACAAAGCAGGAAGTAAATTCCTATGAAATTAATTCAGTAAATTGTTCATCCCAAATGCTTTTTTTCCATTTCCATATTGTTTATTTATGACATAGAGCTATGTGACTTCCAAATTCCATTATTTTGTTTAACAAATCTTTTTGTGTTTTCTGAAAGCAAAACAAAACAGATTAACATAAACCAGTTGATTCTGAGTTGTCAAAATAGTCACATTTAGCCAAATGCAAAATAATTTATATTTAGCTAACTTTCCAAAAAGGCTAATGAACACTTAAGCATGATTTTCTTAACGGAGCAATTGAGTTTGAAACCTGGAATTTCAAGGTAAAGGAAGTAAAAGCCTTTTGAAGTTGTTTAGTGCCCAGGCTGTTTATGGTGTCTGTAGGAATTAAGTGTCATTTACTTGTCTTATGGATTATTGTGTTGAACTCTGCCTTCTCATCAAGGAATGTAGGAGGATAGTCAAGACTAAAACACAAAAGTTAATATTCATGGGAAGATACCTAAAGGTAAATCAGAGCATTTTTATAAAGTGTGTGAAACAATATATCAGTTGCTAGTAGCAACTGTGGTAAAATACTTCCTCTTGTAACTCCCACTTTTCACACATCTGCAGTTTTCCTTAACATTCCCTTTCTAATATAAATTTTGGTGAAGATTTCCTTTTCAGTCATTACCCAAACAAAATAAAATGTGGGAAATACTTTCTATTTTTTTCCTCTTTTTTTTTAACCAAGATTTTTGTGGTGGGTTTTTTTAATAGAAATGTGAAAGAATTATCAATTGACTTGTATTATTACTAATTGAAGGTATTTGATTTTTCCAGTATAAATCTTAGATATGATAGTTTCCACATGACCATTCAAGGCTTCCAATTAAATTATCTCTTTTCTTTGAAATAGCTTAATGGTACTGAGAACATTACTGTATGACTTTTGTGGGAGCTTTTTCATCTTTCATCAGATCAAATGATGAAATGTTAGTCTTGGATGTTTTAAGGGCTCTCTAAAGCTTTTGTAAATATGCTCTAAGTATTTGGATTGTGTGAATAAATTTATTTCTAAGGGATTTTCCCTGGGAAAGGATAAGGGAGGGGTAAGGAAGGCAGGGTATAAATCACTCTGGTTCTGGAGTACATCTTGGTTATTGTCAGACTTATGCTCCTGGTCGATTCTGCCAGTGCCCAGCAAATGAATGTTTCAGGATCACTCTGTATCCTCAACCCTAAAAAGACTTTATATTGTAAAATCACAATTAGTAGGGTTGAAAAGGACCTGAGGAGGTCAGGAACTCATCCCTCCTGAATTCTAACACAAAATGTGTTAACATTTCTGTGTTAGGTAGATAAAGCAAGATGTTAATAAGTAAATACAAATAAAAAGATAGCGTGAGGGGAATTCAATTTAAATACTCTTAAAGCCAATGAAAACCCCTTAATGTTTTCTTCAGAAATTAGAGAAACCAAAAATGTTTTCCTTCACACAATGGCTGTTTTTCCTTTTCCAAGATTAATCTTATTTTTAAAGAATCTGTGTGCTTCAAGTGCATAGTACAAATTAGGACAGGTCTTAGCTTTATTTACTCTGGTCGTGGTGAGAGAACAGTGGGGCAGCATCTCCCCCCCGTGTCCCTTGTCATCTTCCAAGTGGTTGAAGAGGCTCAGCCTGCAAAAAAAGGGAGGGAGGTGGAGGGAAAACACTCATTTCCATCTTCAGGCCAGGTGTCCATCCCTGGGAGGAATGGATTTGAGCAGCGTGCTAGCTGCCATGGTTCAAGGGAGGAATCAGACAGTAAATAATGTGACACTGTGGAGGCTGTGAGAGTGGCCCACCTTGTATTAGTCTGGCTCCTGAGTGGGGAATTGGAGACTATCTCACTCTGTTAGCTTTTAGTTAAAAAGGACGTTATTGTAGTGAAATACATTCTTAGCCAGACCTCTCAATTCTCAAACATTACTTTTACCACCACAATGTCTTTCCTTTCAATCTTTCCTCACAGATCAGGTTTTCTAGGTCTTATTGTCCTTGCTGGTGTACTGATTTGCTGTGTGTTCTGTGTTTAGGTTTGTTTGCTTTTTTTTCTCTTTTTTTTTTCCCCTCTTTTGAACACACTCCTGCAGCTTCCTTGAGAGCATCACACAGATTAAAAGAATTAACTGATGTCTTTTATGGGCTAAACACCACTCTACACATCCCAGTGTGATGTTTATCTTTCCCTGTTAAAGCACAAGTGTTTACTTACATTGAGTTTGTGACCATTATAATATGTAAATTGTGTTCTGTGAGAAAATATTACTTAACTTGTCATTTTTCATCTTCTGTTATAGAAAATATGCTGCACCAATGGGACAGTAGTGTTTTAAGGATTCATAAGTTTATAATTATGGTAAACAATTAAGAGCTCATATGGCACTTCTGCTTTCAAGAAAAAAGGCTTGCTCTCCTGTGTGTTTTCCTCTTCTTTTATCATAGGAAATTGCACTGCTTTTGTAGTGGCTCCCAACCCAGACCTGAACATATTTTACAAACATTAATGAGGAAACCTCGGCACTGAATTTTTACGTAGAGATTCTAGGCCCTTAGGGGAAATGGTTTATTTATTATGAGTACAAACAGGTCAAACTATTTCCTGTATGTTGTCTGGCATTAGTCAGGGATCTATAAAGTTTTGCATCATTTTTATTCCCAGTGAAGCTAATGAGATTAGTCATAAAAAGCAGTCTTTCTTAGCTGAAATTATCATACCTCAGTTAGGGCTTGTCTAGCAAGTGAAATCCAGCTACAGAGGCTTGTGTGATTATCATCTTACTACTGTTAATTACAGCAGTCATTAGTCATGTCTGTTTTTCAGAAGCCACCTTCTGATTTTCTTGGATTAGTAAAGAAAGTAAGGTATTAGCAAATAAAAAAAAAAATCAGTTGTCTTAAAAATGGTCCTGGAAGGTAAGTTTTTGGGGTTTCTTTGAAAACTGTGGAAGGAGTTGTGTTTCCAAATATGCTTGTTTGGGGTTGCATTTGTTGAGGGTGTTTTGTTTGCTTTTTTTGAGGTGTTTGGTGTGGTTTGGTTTTTTACTCCTGTAGTTCTTTCAGTTTTGAAGTATGAAATGCCACTGTGTCACAGCTAATGTACCAAATAGCTTCTATAGGCTGGGCTTCATCTGTGAAAATAAAGTTTTTCTGTCAGAGGTATAAAATTTCTTCTAATCTTTTCCCCTTCCTATGTACGGTAATCTCTCTTAACCCCAAAAATATTGTGGAATTGATAGCAGGTCTCTGGTGTGCTTATCAGTTATTTCTATCATTAGATTTCGTTCATGCAGAACTGAAGTTTCTACTGTTTGACTAGTGCAAAAAGCAGTAGGTGTTGAACCTGTATCGATTTTTACTTTTTTTTTCTTTTTTTAATTGCTTTGTGCATTAATTCTGGCCGAAAAAAAAAAAGATGCATAAGTCTTCATTTGTGTCAGAGGTCTAACTGTAGGCTTTCTGTAGTCAGTTGAGAATGGTCTATTTGGCAGAGAGTGTGAAATCTTGTGGATGTCATCTTGGGGGTGACTACAGCATTTCTTCAAATGCATTTTTTTATCAACGTAACAGTGATTCGTGCAGTGAAAGGGAACAGTGGATTGAAACAATAGATTACATTTTAATAATGCTTGACCCTAAGTGCACCAGAGAGATGTTTCTTGCTCAGTGAAGTATGACACTTTGATCACAGTCTTTTCCTTGATTTAGAGAGCTGTGGCACTGACATAGTAATAGTTGGACTGTAATTTTAGTACTTGGAATGAAAGTTCTGGAGATGTAAGTCCAGCAAAATATAAGTGGTAGAAAAAGCCTGACTATTTAGTCTGCTTGCACTTACATCTAATCAAGTTTTCCCATTAGGTGAATTTTAACTTCCTCAGTTTTCTTTATGCAATGTTTTAATGCAGGTCTTAATGCTTGTTCATTTTGAAAAGTTTTATTTTACTTACTCTATTTTACTTGTTATTTAATGGCATAAATCCTGCATTTAGTTTGTGTTTTTCTTATACTAGATCCAGTTCAAGTAGCTGGGGAGGGTGATGCCCTGTGCTATTCACAGTCTAGGCAAGTTTAGGAAAAAAAACATTCAAGACGTGACTGGAAAGAAGATATTGTTCCCTAGTCCACCTCAGTCCATGAGTGCAGTCATGTAATTCTCTAAGTTGCTCGTTATTATCCACTTGCAAGGTGCTGCTGAAACTTTTGAGCAGTGAAATGCAATGCTAAGAAATTTCGAAAATGTGTTAGACATTTGGATTTTGACAATGCTTTTTTTACTTGCAGCTAATGATGCACAGGTTAATTCTGAAAGACATAACTCTGTCCACAGTGTAATAGAAAAAAATGTTTGCTTCTAGATAGTTGCCTTTTTCATATACTATGTGTTATGACAAAATTACTCAAATGGGGACTTATTGTTAAATCTAGAATATCACATATCATAGATTTTCTCATCTTTGGAATTATTTGAAAATTTGCCAAAATTTGCTAAATTACAAAAGATGCTTCATGTTATTTGGTCTTCAATGTAGGACACTGTTGAAGTGAGGTATAGCAAGGTTGAGTTACTTTTGTGCATTTGGAGTTGGTGCCCAAAACCATTTTTTTCAGCTAATATAAAAAAACCAGAAGAGTAGTAATACCATTTTTGTATGTGAGCTGGAGAGTTGCTATTTCCTCTCTGGGAATTTTGGAAATCGTAATGCTAAATTATCCTTCTGGCTTGGAACACTATTTGTTTTACAGTATTCTGAAGATCAGCTGTAGAAAACAGACTTTCTTAGCTGAAAAATTTCTGCCTGAAGAATTGGTCGAGGTGATATATTCATAGAAACTTTGAGTATGTTTTGTGCTGGGAGGTTTCCCACATTGTGTAGTAAGAAGTTATGCATCTTGCCCCCAAAAGTTTTTCCTCCATTCCCTTACATTTGTGGAATTTAGGTTGTCTGTTAGTAAATAATGTGGAAGCTGATTTAACTGTAAAGCTGACTCTGCATCAATTCCTTTTAGGGAATTGTTTTTAAAAGTAAAGACATTTAAAGAACAAATAGTAACTTAGCATAGCAGGTTTGTACAAGAGAGAATAGCTGATATGTACAGCCAATATCAAAATACCTGTTTTGCTGAAAGAATTGCTGCTAAAACACCTTGAAACCAATTTCACTGTCTCTGTATTTCCCACAAACAAAGGTGATCTGCTAAGGTGGAGAAAATAACCCAGGGAACAATAATTTTACACTGATTCTTACATGTAGTGAGAATAGAGCTCAGTCTGAAAGGAGAAAGTCATTAAAATCAAAGTGTTCTGAAAACACCTTAGAAACATAATATTGGGAAGGATCAGTTGGTCCAGTGACTATCATCTTTCTGACTATAAGAGAGAGAATCATGGCAGAAGATTGAATGCGGATTGAAAAGTAGGTTTCTGTGAAATAATAAAATAATTAGATAGAAGTTAGTTAATGGGTAGAGGTCTTGAAAACAGTTTTTTAAAGAGACAATATCTAAACCACAACATTATTTTTGATGCAAGATGCAGATATGAAGTGCAATAAAGAAAAATGTAGTTTTGTCAGAGATTACTAAAATCAGAAAACAACTTTAAGTGGCAACTGCACTATCTTGGCAATGGCATGTGTAAAAGGGTGACACAAACATACAGAGAAAAAACTAAAAAGATGGATTGAGTTCCAGTGAATGAAAGGCACTAAAAAGCCATAAAAATGTCCTGTTCATCATATTAGGTGTGAAAAGTAAACAAAGAAAAATGATAATTTCATTTATTGATGAAGAGAAAATAATTCATAGTTCATATTAAGCTAAAGGTCTATTTTCTTCTGTGTTCCAGGCTTTTTAAAAACAAAGTTACTTATAGCAATTGAAGATCATAAAGTCAAGAGTGGAATGAGTACATAGACCAGAACAGGAAAAGCGTGAATCAGGGAATATTTACCCCATCTTGGTGTATTTAAGTCATTTGTGTCTGATGAGGTTTACCTACAATCCCTCAGGAACTAACTGGATCAATGGCTCAGAAACTGGCAGTGTTTATCTTTGAGAGCTCACAGAGAATGGGTTGGCCCCAGAGGGCTGAAGAAGGGCAAACATAGTAATTAATCTTTCAAAAGAGGAAAAGCAAGCATGACTGATAGTACAGTTTCTCTCTCCTTACTCCAAGAGTTGAGAAGGAGGGTAGAGAAAAGTTGCAAATAACCAGCTCTTAAGAATCTATAGAACAAGCCAACACGAGTTCCCAAAGAAAAAAATATGTCAAATCAATGTGACTTCCTTCTGTGTAGAGAAATTTTCTAGCAAAAAGAGCTCACATGTGGTATGGTGAATTCTTCAGTAGCCTTGCAAATGACTGTCGAGAAAGGAAATAGTAAATAATGCAAATGCCAGATCATTATATGATACTTCTATCTTATTAGTAACTATCTAGAGTATTCATCAATAGTTCTCTGTGATTCTGTTAAGAAACAGGAATCACAGTCCTAAAGATGGTAAAATTATATTTTGAAAAATATTCAGAGAATGTCCAAGATGAATTTCTTATAAATTTTGAAAAAAATTTCAGTTCTGCAGTTTTTTAAGGCTATGACTCTAGAATGAGACAAGCTATTAGGGAGACTTTTGTGAAAAGTTATGAAGAACAAGGAGGTTTTTGTAGTATTTTAGTGTAATCACATTTCCACTACAGAAATAACATATCCTTTGGTAAATTAATTTGTTTTAGTTGGCACCTGTCCCAGTAATCAGCTCCTGAAAGGGTTATGTGAAACATGATAAGCTTTGTTTTACAACAGCTTTCATTCATGTATATGGTCATTCAGTCAGGCCTTTTCTCCTGTTCCCTCTCAAGCTCTTATATTCTGTCCTGCGGTTAACTACTTGACATTCTGGATACTTCATTTCCTTTAATAAGTTTTGGCTGTGTTTAGGGCTACGGTAACCTTTTGCAGCAGTTAGCCATAGACCAGTGCTGGCTGTCATTCCTATTGTGCATGTCCCTTTGTTTGCTAAGTTATTTATATTCAGATTGTTGCTGTAAAGATAACCGTTTTGTGGGGTTTTTTTTTTTTGCTAATGTTTACTGGTGTTGCAAGAGAAATATTATCCACTTGGAAGAACATTTCTCAAGCAGTCGTATAGGTTTGACAGTTCCAAAGAAGACTGGTACTGAGATTGGCAGTCACAGTGCAAGAAAGACTGACCTCAGGAGGCTAAAACACCTATAGCTATTTTTAAAATTTTCAGAAGCTGCTTTTGCACTAAGGAAATTGTGCCTGGATTTTTGTTTAAATGGATTTTCCAGTAGGAATAAACCTTTAAAGCTTTCAAATGACAGTGGGGGCTTTCTCCTTTGGGAGGCAGAATTCAAGATAGCTTTTGTTGAAAAGCCCATTTTGAAGATTAGGAGCGTTCATTTCTTAAGTCAAAATAAGGCTCTTGCAATTGGATTGACCATAGGGAATTTCTTCTTCCTGTGCTTTTACTCTCAGCCAGGAGAGCACCCAGAACTGTTGTGCAAATGAGTAGGGAATGACGATTACTATTCAGTATTTCACCTATGTGACTTAGTTGAGTTTTGAAATTTTACTTTCATTTTTACTTTAACACCTATTGCTATTAACTCAACCAAAATTATTTAAATATTGACATTTAAAAATCAGCTGTCTTATGGTTCCTCTCCCGTAGGTGGTAACTGCAGCATCACTAAGTGAAGGATGAACAGCAAAGGTGTGATTTCAGATCCTGATTCCATTGACATTAATGGAAGTCTTGCCATGAATGATTTGTCAAGAGAAGAAAAAAAAATCATTTTTTCCCTTCAGGAAAGTGTAATTCTGGTCTTCTGAAAGTATGAACAATAGTTTTGTGTGAGCTAGATGAGGGAAAATAAAAAGCAGAATAGCATCTTTGCTGGGCTCTGAATGACTCTCTAAGGCGTTGGCAACATTTGAAATATTTTTGACCAGGTCTTGCATCATTTCTCTTGGTTCCGTATTTACATATAGCAGTCTCTCTCTTTTTTTAGGGGAAATTGTGATCATAATTGTTGCATGCGATCTGCACATATTCCAGCAGTCAGCTGAGGTTTTAGTTGCTTCCATGTGTAACTTGCATGTACTGTTGGTATATTTACCACTTGAAGAAGCTTCATGGACTTCTGAATGGCTGAGGAATCACACTTCTGGGTGATCCTCTCTTGGATTACCAACATGGAACTGGCAGGAATGCTTTGTTTGCCCTCTATTTTCTTTCCTGCTTGTCTTATTACCCCAAACATTGTATGATTACAATACTGAAGGATCCTTATTGCTTCCTCAGGAATTACATTTCAATTTCTAGTTCCACATTTACAACTTTCATTGTTAGCTGTGTTTTTGGTTTCTATGCTCAGCCTTAAAAGCCTCACAATTAATGAGTCTTCATCCATCTTTCCATTTCAAAATGAGCAGGTAACTTCTGCTTCAGTTTTGAGAGGTTGGGGCAGTCATTGAATGACATCTGGGACTGACACTTTTACATGGCTTTGTATTTTTAATTGCAGATGATGATCTGGGGTAGCCTCTGATACTGTCCAGTCAACCAGTTTAAAGTAAATTAAATCTGTTTGTAATTATCCCACATTTCTTGTAGAAAGTTCCACAATATGCTGCGTTTTTCAGGAACTAAGGTGAATTTTTCCAGTTCTGCTTTGAGAATTCTGATTCTCTCCCATGATATTAATCACAGTATATTTTTTAATCACCCCACCATTTTAAAACAAAAGGAATGGTGAAAAAGGAGAGAATTAAATAAAGGAGTGTGTAATTTATTTATCTAACCTGAGACTTTTACTGAGTTACCTGAAAGGATTTAAAAGTGGACACTTGTAAAGTGACAGAACAAGAAGGTATTGAGAACAATAAAATATTTTAAGAATTAACGCTGAAGGAAAAGAACTGACAACCTGAATTACAACTATTACTTCCTTCTTCACAGCCTTTGGTTACCTGGCCTTGAATTTGAAGTTACACTGGTGATGGCTGTTTGATGCTGCTTGAGTTCTGCCTTGCTCTGTGGAAGAGGTGTCTCCTCCTACTGTATTAATTTAGCATGCTTCACTAAGAGACAAGCTGCCAGGCTTTACTTAATTTACTTTGGTTCTCCTTCAGAGAATTCGTATTCTTTGCATTTCAAGTTTGCTTGATAATAGGACGTTTCCGGCTTAAAGTTGCATGGCACCATTCCATGCCGTTCTGTGCCAGCACAATTCTGCATTCTGAGTTGCTCAGTCAAGGTTGCAACATCCTAATATTATTGCCACAAGAAAAGAAGACAGAAGTAGAAAACTTGGTTCATAGATAATGGAAGTGCTTTAAGGGATTGACATTACCCACACTGATAATATTATTGATTGATATTACCCACATTGATCAGTTATTGGTTATAGAGAGAGGCTGGAGCTAGATGATCTTGAAGTTTCCTTCCAGCCTAAACCATTGCATGATTCTATGATCACCTGCCTTTGGGGATCGCCGTTTTGGGCACTACAATATAGAAAAGACATTAAGCTATTAGAAAGAATCCAAAAGAAGACCATAAGGACTGTGAAGGAATGTCTGAGCAAGTATAATGCATTTCAGCCTTAGGACTGGGTCATCTGTTCTCTTTTCCTGAAGTCAATATTGTAGCTAATCTGGTTTGTTTTTGTTTTTGTTTTTTTTTTTTTTTTTGCTTTCTGGTGATTCTTTAAGTTACAGCTGCATAGAATGTGCAAAAAATGAACCGATTTGTAATTTTAATGCGTCATGTAAAGTGTGCCCAACTCTATGCTGTTATGCTTAGGGTTAAGTGCATTTTCAAGAGGGAAAACTAAGAAATCTGAGATAAGGCCAAGATACAGAAGGGGAAAAATTTCAAATAATGGCTGCTGATCTGTAGTCTGTCATCCAAACTGAATAGATATTTTCAGTCTCATGAATATATTCTTTGTAAGTCTTAAATAGTACTAAATCAGTCATGAAGATTATAAATTGAGAAAGTGAAATGCACTAATGCAGTATTTTAAATTTTCATAGCCTTTTGAGTACTTATGTGACCTTTACAAGATAAAATAAGCTTATTAGGTTGAGTATCCACAATTCAATACTCAGAATCAACCTCCAGGACTAATGAGAGAAAGAGGAAGTGAAATTTGGATGCAATTAACTGTTAACTTGGCATTTGTGTGCTCCCTTATGCATTCAGATATTGCTAGTTGACTTCTGTAGAAGCACAGTCATGTCTACTGAGCTTCTAGCTGAGCACCTTGTAGCTTTTTCCTGTAAATGAAATAGTTATGGATTGGAGGAGACTTTATCATTAGAGTATAACCTGGCATCACCCTGAACTTTCGTGTTCTCGTTCAGTACAAAGGAGGAAAAAAAGACCCCCATGTTTTTAAATCAAGGGAATTGACCTATAATTCACAAGTGAAGCTTTACTGATGGAAAAGACGTTTTCATTGTAATGTGAATCAATATCTAGGTTATGAACCAATATCTGTGAATCAAGCAAGTCCTTAATATCTATGGTTAAGTTTATGATATTGCTGGGATTGTGGAAGTTTCTAGAAACAGCAAAGTGACAGGTTAACAGTCATTGTAACTTTGTCAAGAGCAGTTGATCAATCTAATACCACAGAGTCTGCAAAATCAATCATACTACTTAGCCTTATGCATTGTGAGATGTTCTTGGTTATCATTGGATCTTTAATGTTTATATACTCTCAATTTTACTTGTTGTCATGATATTCACTCTCCAATACTTCAAATTCTGTGTAGCCGTTGTGAAGGTTTACTGAAGTGTCACACATTAATTGTTTCTGTTTCTCTTCTTAGCCAAGATCATACCTAAAAAGTAAAATAAGTAGAGTAAGTATGTCCAGGTTTTCTAGATGGGTATAGAGGCAACAGCTGTGACCATCTCAGCTTATCTGGGATGGGTGCATTTATACAACTTTGTTAGTTGTTATTCTCTTCACACTTTATGTCCATTTAACTATTAGAACTTGTATGCAATTAAAAATAGTGGACTCTTCCAGTGTTGTGACAAAACAAGTGTGATGTTTGTCTGCGTTTTCTGTCATCCAAAGCTACAAATGTAGCTATGGACTACAAATAGCAGTGTATTGCAGGAAGTTAAAAGCTAGTTATGATCAATGTGACCTGCTATGCAGTATTACTGAATTCTTGAGAGAATAAAATACTAATTAAGTATCTCTGATTGCCAAGGCTTCTGTTTTGTTGAGCAGTGCTGTATGCTCTGAGGCGTGGATAGCCATATTGACTAGGAGTGGATAGGATTTGCCATCCTGGAGGATGTTTAGTGGAGAGGACTCTAGCAACCCTAAATAAGATCATCTATATCACTGGTAGACCCCATATACTCAGACTCAGCTCTGTTTGTTTTCCCATTTTTCAGCTTCAGGTTTTCAATACTAGAAGACCTGAGGCTTTTCAAACTTCATTTTATTAGAATGATGATCAGATCTAAATATCTTTATTAGATTGTGCACAGAGTAATATTCTTTTTGCAGTGCAGATCATTCTACAAAGAGGAAGCAAGTCAAAATTTTGGCCCAAAATCTGGTTTTGTTGAGTCATGCAAGGTGTTGTGAATAAACTATGCCATGAAATTTACTTGCAAGTTCAGGGCAGCACAAGAAATGCATCTAGAGATGATAAATAAGCTACAAATAGTTTACAGTTCGCCATCATTGTTTCTCCATTCTTCTACATACCACAATCCTTTCAGAGCAAAGATACTTTAGCATGTGGGTGATTTCAATTTAGTATTTATTGCTCAGAAGATGGTTAGCTTGCTGATACTGTGCTTTGTCTTTTCTTCACTAATAGTAATGAACAGCTTCTGGTTGCTAAGTATTAGCTAGATATGTTTATTAATGCTGGGGTTTTTCTGGTTCTTTGTTGGTGGGCTTGGGGTAGGTCTTTCGGGTGATGGATTTTAGTACCTAGTTATATATCTGGCCTGCAGAGCTCATGGGTTTCAACTGAGACTTAGAGGTTTCAATTAATTTTTTTCTGATACGTTATGTTCTGGCCCTGGAGTCAGTCAGTTGCAAAGGGAAGGGAGCCTTGTGTAGAGAAAGGAGACCAAGACTTTTTCAGACTCCTTCTTTGAATAGGCATCATAAAATTTTTAGGTGAACCATCGAATAGAGAAATCCGTCAGAATTAAGATACAGCTTTATAGGAGAAGAATCTTGGCTTAAACTTGAGAGCTATTTTCAGTCCCTAGGGAAATCAGTTTATTTTATTTTGTATTTCAATGGTACCCCTCGGGTTGCATTTCTTAAAAGCACATTGTCTGAAGAATTTGTTTCTTAATGCAAATGCAATGATGATAAAATAGGATGAGGCTCTTAAAAGCAATAATAATATGTAAGATATATTAGGCATTCTCATGAATTTTTCTCATTGTCTATGTAAGTTTTCTTTAGATACTGTTTCTGATTGCTTTCCAGGTGTTCTGAAATGCCCAAAGAAAAAATACTGTTTTGTACTCAGGTTGAAAACTAGTCCTAACTGTTACCAAATTGTTTGCTCATTTCCTAAGAAATGCAGAAATCAGCAGAAACTGCACTTAAAAGTATAAAGTGAAAAAAATTACTAAATTTGGGGTTTTATAAAACATGTTGAGGGAGAAACAGGCAGTTAAAAAAGGCCCTTTGATGCAGTCATACACTAAATCTCAGGAGCTAGTTATGTTTGGGCACACCATGCTGAAGCAAATGCTCAGTATTTGGGCAATTTATATCTAGTACAGCTCGCAGTAAATGGTTTAGAACATTTTTGAAATATGGAATAAAATGTAAATGTATATTTAAAATATAAAGGAAATCATGATCAATATTTATTGCTATATTGTTTATTAATGTTAGATTTAATCAAATTATATTTTGTTGATGTTCTTCTTGGATAATTTTCATGAAGCTCCATATGAAAGTGTTCATAAAATTTTAATCTGCATTTAAGGAAATAAGTGCATATAAATATTCGTGTAAATTTGAGCAACTATTGAAGCAACTATTTGAGAAACATGTCTAAAGGAGAGGTATGTTGGGTCACAGATATTTCTTATATTTCAAACAGTGTTGCATCCATTTCTTCCCTTAGAAATTTTTTTTCTCTTTTACCTATCAAAATCTCACGTTCTCTCCTTTTGATCTCTGTTGAACAAGCATTACGAATGGTTGGGTTCTCATTTTAGCATGGAAGATTTGTTAGTGCTCGAAAAATTGTTTTTATCTGTTTTGTTTGCTTGCCTTCAGCCTCATTCTCTGGAGTTGCTTCAGTCCCTTCAGTGCTGTAAGAGTTTTTCATACAGTGATCACTAAGATGCTGCAGCCTCTCAGATTCTGTGCCATTACATAATTTGGTATAAATTAGCTGACAACTTCTTGATTTAATGTAGTTTTCATTCAGAACTGCTTTGGGCTGGTGTTGAAACAACAGAGATGTTTGAGCTAATTTAAGTGTAGGAGAAAATCTCTTTCATGCTTCAGGGCCTTCAAGCCTATTGTGGACAAGGTCTCAAAACTCAAATCAAGTGCTGTGTCTTTTTGAACCTGTGATTGTCCTTTGCATTGTGGGCAAAACAAATCAGGTAAGCCTCCTGCAGGGGTGAAAGTCTGTTGGAATAATTGATAAGTAGCTTGGCTCTTTATTTTCCTTCTCACATATCCAGCCTCTGTCTCTGCATTCAGATAAAGATATTGGTTATCATAATATCAACATGTGTGTGTATATTTATTTATATATATTATGTTAATTACCGTTTACAGGAAGAAGGTCTGTAAAATTCAAAAATGACAACAAGGCGTCATATGAAACTTGAGACATGTGTAATACAAATGAACAAAGCAAACCAGACAAACAATTAAAACAGTTCCTTTCTACCTCTACCCTGTGCCGTTATACTTTCAGAACAGAAAAACAGATCAAGTCAAATATGAGCTTTCCAACATGATGAATATAGGGATAGTGACATCTGGGATAGATTTCCAAAGCCCCTTATGAAATATGGACTGATCAGTTTCTGCTAGCTGCAAGTATTTACTGCTCTGAGACCTTTCCCTCTAATTCAAATAGAGGAAGGAAGGAAATATGGAAAGCAAATACCGTGAGAAGCATGGGATGGAGGAAGAAAAATTTGACTAAGTCCTTCCTGAAGATAATTTTTTCTATTTTCTTTCTCACGTCTGAGGGGATTTGAGTTGCTCAGAGTTATCTTGGTTTCCCTCAAGCAACCAGATTGTAGTGCATTCTTTTAGTTCCATTGTTGCCTATAGCCATCTTGTTTTAATAAGCAGTTTGAAATCTTTGGGATGAGTTGAACTGTTAGCTCCTAGCAGCTTATCAAGTCTAGAACTGAGCTGTCAAAGTGTTTCAAAGACAGCTCTGAAAGATGAAATACAACTGTGGGAGTGAGCAGTTAAAAGCAGTTCCCTGCTGCTTTCTTGCAGATATTTGGTTTTTCTTTTCATTATTTTTTGTATTATTAATAGAAGTAACTAAGAACTAAATGGAACAAGAGGTAATCATGAGGTTTTGCTAAGTGTAATTCAACTAAGTTGCTGCAGGTTTTTTTTTTGTGGTCTGAAATACAGTTGGGTTGAAGAGTTCAGGTTCACATTTACATAGAGTGTGTTTGACTGTTGACTCTGAATTTAATTTCTGACAGCACTAAATGCCTTAATGGAATACAGACGTAAGAGCAGAGACTACTTGCTTTTAACAGCTCATCCTAGGAGGCACACAACCCCAGAGTGATGCATGTAGTAAAACACTTAAAGGCTGAGCCAGTTTTGTTTCCTGCCTCTCTTTCAAAGGGAAAGGGAAAGTCTGTTACCATGTGCTACTGTGTCTTCAGGGCTGCACCGTCCTGTGATGGCATTAAGCATGATCTCAATCCAAAAACTAGTGATAAAAATGGTGTGGGAAAAAAAAAAATCAGAAGGATGAGACTGAAAGATATAAAAATAGCTTAAAACAAAAGGAAGAGAATGTAGAATTACATACTATACCATACTTACTATACCATATACTATTACTATACCATATGCTTTTTCAGTTTTAGTTCTTCTTATTGTGAGCCTAGCTGGTGTAGATTATTTTTCAATTTTTTTTCTTATCATTTTTATCAGTCCTTTTGCTGGAGATCTTCCCAAAGCTCCTCTCTCCTTTGGCCCTTAATCACAAGGATTTCCTTCCAACTGCTCTGCCAGATGTCTGTGTTAAATGTGTTCACCAAAACAGAATATTTAAAAAAGAAGCTGAACAAAAGTAACTTTCTTGCTTAGTAAGTCATATATTACTACTTCATAGTTCTAAAGACATAATTCACACAAGATTTTCAATGCTTACAATGATTTTTAATTTTCAATGGAGAAAAAAAATATAGAGTTGTTTTTGAGGCCTATGCCTTTCCAGAGACACTAATTATTGACTTGTTTTAAAATATAGAAAGATATAAATAATTTACTATTTCCTACTTCTGTATATCATCACTCACACATCCCTATAAAATAAAGTGGGTAGATCTTTTCCAAGGAATTTTTTCAGTTTGTAAGTACCATTGAGGTTAGACATGCACTAAGCAGACTTGGCCCTCAGAGTTCTTAAATATAAAGTAGATAAGAATCAGATTTTTATTGTTTTTATTCATTGGAGATGTTCTTATTTTAGTATTTATTTTCAGTCCAAATTGGAAGGAAATAGTAAATGACAGGGAAAACCATTTTGAGGTAACCAGTAGAGAATATTGTTTTCTCTTGAGATGTGAAGGATCCAGCTTCATAATCAGGTCTTTAGCTCTGTCTTAACCAGAATTTTCATCCTGGTTTTCAGGAGTTTTCTTGACTGATTTGTTGTTCAAACAAAGGCATTAAATCTGAAGAATTGGCACTGCTTGGGGAAAACATGTTCCTTGAAATACTTTGAGATGCAGCAGGAGAGTGCTATCGATACAACTAAGCAAATCAGAGCAGATGATAATATTTGTGTGTCATTGCTTCTCATGTCAAGATTTAAATCCAGCGTACTGTTGCTGTCAGGTGTTCTTAACAGATTAAATCTGGTTTCAATTTCAAAACATTTGTTGGGTTTCCAGGCTGAAATGCAGCCAGTGTCATTAAAAATCATTGAGCACTTGGTTGTTTTTTTTTTTTTTTTGGCTTGCAGGAAAGCAGAGTGCTTCACTGTCAGACTCTGGATGTTTTGTCAGCTCCCTGCTGGCCTCTTGTCATGAAAGAGCCCCTGGGGAATTGAGGTGGGCACATGGCTACTGCAAAACTTTTGGCAGAAGCCAGGCTCTCCTCAGTAGTGTCCATGGGACTGCCAGAGGAGGTATTAATGCTGTTCAGATTTGGATCCAGACAAGCTGAAGTTTGTGTCCCAGGTGTGGGAGCTGCAGATGTCCTTGTCTGTCCCTCTTGTGTGCTCTGCTTCTTGAGGATCCGTTCAGTGCAGGTAGCCCAGGATGCAGCTGCAGCTTCAGCTCCAGGGGGCAAGAGGCCATGAAGTGCAGATCAGAGGGCCCTGGGACCTGTGGCCCAGCCAGGGGACCGGACACTCAGGGACACAGCAGGAGCTGATCATTCCAGACTCTCCTGCCCTTAGGCTATGAGGGTATAATAGCTCAGGGGCTTCTTTGTTCGGGGGTCCCTTCTTTGTTTGGGGTCAAGCTGGAGGCACCAGCGTGAAGTGTAATTTTGTAGTTATGATACAATAACCAAAGTATTTGAAGGGTCTGTATGTCTGAGGCTGTGCTCTGGGAAACCTGGGATCAAGTCAGTAAAGAAACCTGGTGGGAGTGTGGGGTATGTAACTGTGAAGGGGCCTCAGTCTTGTCTCAGGTGGTGAAAGAGTGACTGCAAAAGTGGCTCCAGGAGGTCAAACAAGGAAGTTTCCTTAATGCTGCCAGTTTCAGGAGCTTCACGTCAGCCCTGGAATGGTTACAGGCTTTCTTTTTCAAATGTTTGTCATGGTCTTCCAGAAAACTTTGCGATTTTCTGTCTGTTTTTACAAGAGAATAACAGATTATCTACCAACTATGTTGGCATAAAAATGAGCTTCCAGACATGGCTCTATGAAGATACTCTTTTTTCTCTTCTGTTAGTATTTTTTGAAAAGTATCTGAAACATTCTCACAGTTTTTCTCACCCTAAAATCTAGCCTGTCAGTGTGGCCATACTGAAAATGAATAGGAAAGAAAAAGATAGCCACTGCACAAAAAAAACTCAAGTCAGTACATAAGAGGAAAAAAATCCCAACCCTGTACAGTAGAAAAGGAAGGTGTATCAGTATAGAAAGCACAGGAATCTTGTTTGTTTCACACTGACTCTTTGAACTACTTGTTGAAGAAAGGTTTAACAACTGTCACTGTCATTTGAGTCAGTTTGCTGTCGTTTTGCTGAAGGAGCCAAGAAATCAGATCTCAGTAATAACTCTTGGCTTTTATTTCCTTCTGTGATAGTACAAGGGGTATCATCACCTGGTGTTTAAGGTTTTTGGCCCTCACCAACAGCACCTTTTTTCCTGCTTGAAAGGTGTGAATTTTTTTATTTGCTGTTGTTATTATAACATACTGGTGCCCAACCATGCTAATGACTCATCAGAAATAAGCAAGCTGCCTCACCAGCAAAGTTCAGGGCACTATATAATAGGGTTTTTTCCTTACAATGTTCTTCCTTATATCCATGAAAATTGTTGACATCAAGCAGCTAGCTAAAGTACGAAATGGATTTTGAGATTTACAATCCTAATTATGACAGGGGCAAGCATTATAATTTGGATTGGGAAGCAAGTATAAGGGCCATGACTTACCTCTGGACTGCAGAAAAAAGCATTTCTCTATTCCTAGTCCCCATGGACAGCTCTGGTCTTTTATCACTCCAATGCTACAAGGAGTTCCAGCAATTCTTTTATTACTCTGTTGTTATTTTGCATAATCTCACAGAAAACAGCCAAAGGGTGACATTTTTATCTTATTCATGCAGAATTAATGCAGATCTGCAGAAGAATTTTTATGCCAAGAGGAGTCAGGTTCTAAATTTTTATTTTTCATTTTGGATTGTTTATTTCTGGTTAGGAGGTAATGTTCAGACATCACGATCAAATTTTTCTTACTTTTCAGGGAACATATGTTTGTCTTGCTGCCTGAGACACTAAGCTATAGTTTTGAGCTTTGCAGTCTAGAATTCATTGTAATAATGTTAACTGCTAATTAAAAAACCACACAAGTTTACATAGGATACAGGCCTCTTTGCCTTATGATGCATAACCTCACAACTGAGGTTCTCTGGTTTATGCAGGCTATTTGTTATGATCCCACTTACGACAAATAATGCTAGGGTCTGATTGTTAAAAGATGCCTCTACCCCCATTCAGGTACAAATATAGACCGTGTGCTAAAGGCAGTAGTATGGGTTTTATTTAAGAGTAAATGTGAATGTTGGGGAGGAGGAGAGTAGGGGGAAAGAGAGCAAGAGCTAAGTTAGGTAGAAAGATGGTCACTACCACATGGGTGCCTGCAGTGTCCTGATGGCCCTTCTGGTCTCAGTGGTGAGGGTCCCCAGTGGGTTCCTCTGGAGGTACCACTTGGATCCAGTCCAAGCCCCAGGTGTCCACGAGGTGTATGTGCCCCTGGGATTGCATGTGTGGAAGGACTTGCTTTCTTTCCCAGTTCCACAGATTGCCACAGTGAGAGTTGTATTCCCGGGAGGTTATCCAAATCTGCCTCACCAGGCCTGGCATCTTCCTGTTGTTGCTGTGTGCATTTTTCCCACAGTGGAATTTTTTCTGGTGTGCTAATTCCAAACCTTTTACCCCTGTGTAGGCCTGTTTGTTTGTTTTTCTTTTTCAGTGTGGTAAGACACCAACTTTCTGCCATTGGCTTTCAGAGAAGCATATGTAGGAGTGTTTCTAGGTGTATTTCCACCACAATCTGGATAACCCAGTCATAGCCATTCTTAAATTGTTTTTATATGTTAAGGTGAGGATTTTCACTTTCATCTGCTCTGTGAACAAAACCAAACAAAACATGCTTGTTATATTTTGAACTGAATTCTCTAAACCATTTACTTCAGCTTTTTTCTGTAGACTTCCTTTTTATTGATGCGGAGATGCTCTTGGAGTGCTAATTATATTTGAGTGAATTCTGCAGTTTCCCCCTCCTAGAGTTTGCATGCATTCTGCAATGAAGAAAGGGACATTAGCTGAGTTTTGGGCTGGTATTTTGTGTTTGATAGTAACAGGTGTTTGCTTTACTCTTGTCTGAATTATATTCTAATGGGGAAAAATCATGATGCAGCAGTACAATTAACTTCAAAACAAAGGCCTTTTTACTTTGCTAATAAAACCTATGAGAGAAAATGGAAGTGCTTGATTTTTGCATCCTCTAATCTGTAGGAAAACCTCTTACTCAGTAGGTGAGCTGCCCTGAAAAGATGTGGTTTGGTGAATGTCTGGATATGAAAGGCAGGTCATCTGGTTGCACTTGTTTGTTTATGGTTTTGGTTTGTTTTGTTGGTTTTTTTTTCTGTTTGTTTTCTTTTGGGTTTTGTTGGTTTATTTTCTTCTTTCAAATGGAAGCTGAAATACTGTATAGTTAGAGATCATAATGAGCTGCTCAGTTTATTGTAAGTGGATGACGGTAATGTGATATTTTATAGTTGTTTTGTAGGAAAAGATAGCATTATTAAGTTTTACGTGGTTGAAGAAGAGCAGAATCTGATTGTATATTATTTTCAGTTTACATTTTATTATACAGAACCAGTTTAAGCAACTGAATTCAAAGGCTAAATCTTTTGCACCTTAATAATTAACATCAATATGTAGTTTTCATTTTTATTTGGATTAAATTAAACAATATACTCTAGCTGATTACACAAGCTATAGTTTAAGATTCCAGAGTACTTAGCATAGTAGACTAATTCTGACTATGTTTTAACTTTTTTCTACTGCTAAAACTGGAATGGAGGATTATACAGTCTGAGAAAATTACCTTCTCTGAAGCTTGTGGAAAAAACTCAACATTATTCAATGTGGCAAAGCTTGTCCTGTCTTGGATATAAGTTATGGAGTCTGCTGGGCTGGTGCAAGTAGCAATATCTAAGCATTCACTGTTTCTCATTCTTGGGGTTGAATCACTGATGACTTGTGCTCCTCCGTTGCTTTTTTGTGTTTTTCTTTTTCTTTTAAATCTGAGTCACCTTTTAAATTTACTATGACATTAATTTATGATACATAATTCTTTCTTTGTGCCTTTAAAAAACATGTTTCACTGGTGAAATGTAGTACTTTAAAGGGATGTTGACAAAATCTTGTCATTTTCAAAAAGATCAATTTCATAGTGGTTTCAGAGACTGCATCTGATTATGGGTCACCATGCCAATTTTGTTGTGTTCTTACAAATGCAATTTCATGTGTTTTATCTCTTGCAGTGTTGTTTTAAATAGTAATATACCAAAGAAAATGAAAACTGGCTTCCTAACTCATAACTTTACACCAATTTCTGCATAAGGATCCATATCACGATTCAGGAAGTTAATGGAAGGTATAAAAGCATAACGGTATCTAAAAATAATGATCGAGGAAAAAATGAGGTGATGTAGTGTGTTGGATATCATCCTGTTTAAACTGGAGAAAATCTCTCAACACAGTGTATTTGTGAGTTAGTGACTGTGACTAAATTTTAATACATCTTCAAACTGTAAACATGTTCCTTCAATTGGACATGTGAAAAGAGTCCCTTAGTGTTGTGCCCTTAGTCTGGAAACATGAGCCTTTATTTCTTGAGCTAGACTCTACAGTCTCAGAATTCCCAAAGACCTTTACGATTTACTGACTAGACAATGGTGCTCCATGTCAGTTGAAGTTGTACCTGCGTGCCTTAATGCACCTTGCAAGTCTCAGTCTCATTCTTTTCCATACAAAGGGAAATAGTATTACAGCAAGAGCGGCAATATATTTTAACCCAGGCAATTCACCATCTGAGTCATTTGAGGCTTGGTAAACTACAGTCAGCATCAGATTGGATTTCATTTTAAGTAAAGAAAAAACCCCTAAAATATCAGAGTTAGTGTTTTCTACAGAATCCAGCCAACTGCAAGATGGTTCAGTTTTGATAAGAAACTGATGGTGATGAGAACCACAAAGAAGCCAGGAAGGATTCCAGCAGAAACCTTCCCCCGTTTGAGAGGATGTACCATCACAAACTTGCCTTTTAATTGCTGTTACTTGTTCTGTACACTTGACAACTGGTTTGAATGATGGCAGAGTGTATTATCTGTAAACATCCAAATTGACCTCCTGGCCAATTTCTTTCACCTGTCTATTTCTCTAATCTGTGAGCCCTTTTCTGGAACTGGTGGGTGTCTGCATCTGTGTCCTTGACCTCTCATTCTTCTGAGCAGAGAAACTTTGCTCTCAGTTCCTTTAAACCATTCTGTGACCTACTGATGCAGAGAACAGAGCGTGCCGTCATGATACTCTGTGTTTCTCAGGCAAGAAATAAGTTCCCCAAAGATGCCAGTGTGCTCTACTTTTGATGTTCAGCAACATTTTTAACCTGGTGTCCGCTAAGAGCTGCCAATTTGTTTCAGGTCTTCCGTCTTTCCTCCTTCTATGTGACAAAGTTTTTAAGTAAGAGATGCATGAGGTGGTCTTAATATTGCCACACTTACTCTGGAAAATGATGCAAAAAGGATAAAAACAGAAGCCTAAAACAATCTAACGCTGTGGAGGTATTCCCCGGAATCTGTCTTGGAAAACCTGACTTAAGGGAATCAAAGCAGCAGTGAGCTTGCACTTCTGTGGAACAGAAATACATCTCTTGGAGCTACTCAGTGTTGTCTGGAAACATAGATAAGATAAATCAAAGCAAGAGGAGAGTGAAAAACAAGCCTAAATCAAATGAAAGAGATTAAATTTTGTAATTTAGTCCTCACTGGAAGATAGCTGTGTAGAAAAACAAAGTTTCTGAAGACTATACTCTGCAAGAAATCTTTCACACTAGAATTACTTAGGTTGATCTTAGCTCTCTTGGGTGTGCCAGCTCCGAGGAGCCTTTGACGAAGACACCGTTTAGCATGCAGTATTGATCTGATGGTTAGAGGTGCTGAGTACTCAGGATCTCAAACAGCAAAGGTGAATGGAGCACATCTCAAATGCCTTCCAAAAACTGTGCTAGAGTGCAAGTGTATGCCTCACTTGAGAAATCAGAGCAATACTGAGTTTAGTAAGACCATGTACATTTTATCTTTTCCTATAAGGAGCTAAAAATCTTTTCGTACCTGTCACACATGGGGCAGAGCAAGGGAATATTTTGAGGTTCCAAATATGAGGGGTTTCGGAAAACAACTGAAAACATTTACAGATTAAGGTGTTCTGTAAGGAAAAATGCAGGAAGTTTCTTTCTAGATGCTGTGGTATAATGTTTCAGAGGTGATTTGGTATCAAATAAGATAATTTGAACGCTCCAAGCCTTATGCCTGATTTCATTTGGATTAATCTGGTTTGGAAGGTGTATATTCTGACTTGGTACCTATACTGAGGCTATAGGCTGACTGACCTGCTATTTATTCTCACCTGTGTTAGCACACTATCAGAAAACCCTAAGACCTTAGGTTCTTGACTACGAAGGTTAATAGTGCTCAGCTTTCAGTAGAACTAGTAGCTGTTGAGTTAGAGAGGAATCTAAAAGCTTGTCTTCAAAAGCAAGTTGACTTACGTAAGCTTAGTGATACATATAGGGTTTTATAACATAATCATTTGTTCACAAATGAGAGGGGGTGGAATTTGCACAACCCAGCTTATCTACGTGATGGCATAAATTCTATTGGAGCAGCATGCTCTTAGGAGGACAGAAAGACATCAGTTTTTAATCTCTTCTGTGTGCTGGAGAAGTAAGGACATGGTCAAGATCTAGCCTGTTGTGACTTTGTTTCTGTAGAAAGCAGACAATGAATCTTCATCAATTTGGGCTGAAAAAATTCCCACTTGGAATTAATATTTGTAAAGCTGTGCTAGAATGCTGCCTCTTGGTAGGGAGAAATAACTGTGAGTACTAACCTTTAATGGATTGAGGGAAGTCAATGAGTACATTTCTAATGACAGCAAGAGAATGTTGTCTGGAGTCTGAAAGCCTTTCAGAAGGTTATGAAATGGTGCCTGATGGGCAGGCTTCAGTGGTACATGAGTGCTTTGGGCATTTTGGTCATCAGCTGTTTGCGATGTGCTGTTCTTTGCCGTGTTAGTGTAATTAATGTCTGACACATTGGGGGGAATTACACTGACTGATCTGCAGTAACAGCCTGATTCAATGCCCAGTGAAGCTATTGGGAGTCTTTACACAGGGATAAGTTGATTTTTAGTTTCCAGATGCTCTTCACTGCATATTGTAATTGCATATTGTATTGTTCTCAGAAAAGTGACATCTCTGACATAATGGTGTGTCTGTGAAATGATAGAAATTCTTGCTGTTGCACTTGGGACTGTTTGATTTCTGTCTTGCTGCAGTACTTCTATTTAAATTAAAGCAGACCGAGTTTAATGATGCAGAATGCTTCATTTAAATCCTTCTAGAATAAGTAAAAACTTCTACTGCACATTATCAAGTCTTTATGCAAAAACTTCACAACTAATTTAATTATTAATACCTAGTACTGAAATAACTGAACTAACCTGTAACATCAGATTAGTAGTGCTGCTGGATGTCATAACAGTAATTATTACAGGTAAGAATCTTCTCCTGATAAAATGGCAAGTTTGCAATCACTGGAGGTTCATACATGCAGCAAGTCTAGCCTAGTGCATTTCTAAAGAATAAAACTGGTAATTGCTGCTAAAGCTTTTCTGATTTTAGGTATTGAATGATAAGAGTAAGCAAATGCACCAGAAATGAATCCAAGGTGAGACTTGCTGAATTTGCACTTCGATAGATTAATTTGCATTCCCTTGGAATATGGACATCTACATGTTGACTGATTTTCTCTGAGTGGCTGGACAAGTCTGAGGTCAAAATAAATTCTACCTGAATGTTCCAGTGGTAATTGATGGCCCATGCTGCTGTAGTATCAAAAGACTGCACAGTTCTTAGATAGATGTACCTATCTTCATACAATTTATTTAAGACTTGAAATTTTCTGTTTTCAGAAGGCCTGGGAATTTTTTTTCTTTCAAAAAATAGGGCCAAAATATAAATGATGACCTATTCTGTTCTTATTTCCATCTTCAAGCAGCCAATCCTAATCTAATTATATTAACTAAAATCTGATGTAGGTTTTTTGATTGAGTTGATTGATAAAGTTTTCTCTTAACATTTGCACTCCTGGATACCTATTTACTTCTTCACTTGCTTAGGCTGCAAGAAATTGGATGTTGGAGGAGCCCAGCAATTAGGGTTTGGCATGGAAAATAAATAGGTAGGCAATTCTATAGGTAATTATACAGGTGGAAACCAGGGAAACTGAAGTCTCAATTTCTTTTTAAATGTCTTTGTTTTAAAGAAGTATATCTAAAGGTGTAACTGAGTGTGAATGTTTTTGGGATGGAAAGTGGAAAACATATAGAAATGATTAGACTTATTTGCTGTTTTTTTCTGTTTTGGTTTTAAGCATTGTATTTAAATTCAAAATGCCTTATAGGTCTGATTGAAAAACATGTTTCTGAGAGAAACTGACAGAGAATGCAAAATCTTAGCCGATTAAGTTAGGGATACATGAGAGAGTGTGGTAAACGGAACAGAGAAAAAAAATTGGAGCTAAGTCCTAAGGGGAAAGCTAGGAGGAGAGAAGAGAGAATGCCAAAAAGGATTTTGTTCACCAGGCACTGGTGAATAGAACACTGGAAAAAAGGGTTGAAGAAGAAATTAGGGAGACCTTTTAAGAGGATCCACACTTGATCGTGATGCAGTCTGATGTCGCATAACAAGCTTCCTTCTGACATGTTTCCCACAGGATAAAAATTGTGGCGTTTTGTTATCAGTCCTGTTACCCAGCTAGCAAGTTAATGTTGAAGCTTGTGGATGTGAAAACTTGCCAAGGGGAAGTTGTTCTTTTGTTTTCCTAACTCTGCAGATGGTGTAACCCAGGAATTTGAGGGTCTTTTGATAATTCAATGTTTAAAAGGGTATGTGGGGTTGTTATTTGTTTTGTTTTGGCTTTTTTGAAATAATTTTCCCGGGGCCATGATCAGTACAGAGTACACTATCCAGTCTTTAATACGACTCAAGGTACTTGTTGAAGAACTCAGCCTTGGCAAGCCATTTCATTCTTCCACTAATGATAAATTTCTGGAGTCTGAAGTGCAATGGGATTAAATAATCTAGTAAATCTATCATACTCCAGTGGTGTCATCAGAAGAAGCATAAGGTGGAGAAGCAGGAACAAAGTTTTAAAATAGCTTAATTTGTAATATCCCTGCTGATCAGGGACAGCCTGTTATGTCCTGTAACCTTCAGTGACCATCAACTTCCCTCCCTCCTCCTTGGAGGAGCAATGTTTATTCAATTTCTATCTGTCCCTTTTAAGAGATCTTGCAATTTAGAAAATGTTTTCTGTTCTTGCAGTTGTCCAAGCTTTCCCAAAACAGATTGATAGGTCTCTGTTTTGGTGTCATTTTTTTCCTTTTTGATCCCACTTTTCCTAACATTGTTTATTTCCTGTTTGATTTCCTGTCACTGCAGTACCCTATCTTCTCTTTTCTGAAGCTTCAGGCTTAAAAAGAGTGATGTGATGAAGCTTGTGTGATTGATAAAAAATAGCAATCACAGTCTTTCCTATTTTGTCTAGCAGGGTTACTTTCTGCCATCCTTTGCTTTGACAGCCTCTCCCTGTAGGTTGTAGTTTCAGTCTTCCTTTGAATGCATGTAGGCCAGAACCCTGGCAACTTATCTTTTTATCATCATTTGATTGCATTCATAGTGCCTGTGTATAACTATCTCTTCAGGCAGGTTCTGTTCTTGGCCACAGGGAAGGCAAGAGATGACATTCCCCATCCTGAAAATGTGTTGCTTTCCCTAAGGAGAAACCTGAGAGAAAGCACTTTACAGTGTGCCTCTGTTTTATTATTGTTCTTTAAACTCAAGGCTGGTTGCCAGGTTCACGTCTTTTGAAAATTAAACAAAACCAAGGCTTCCTTCTGGCTTGTCATTGACTTTTAAGGTCCTGCAAGTCACTGTCCTTGCTCCCTAATTCTATGATAGAACCTAAATTAGGCTTAATGGCTTCTCTTAGGATGTTTCAACCATTGTCTTTTTCCCTAAAAAACTGATACACCTTTTCCCTATCTGGAGAAGTTACAGACCACAATTAAGTCCTGGACAGTGGGGTATCTGTTTGTGGCCCTGCAGGTAAAATATGTTCCTAGAGGATTTCACCTTTTTAAAAAAAATTCTTTCTCGTCATGATCTGTAAATCTCCTTGCAAAGAGAGAGAAAATAGTTTTTGTTATAATTTACTAAATTTTAATTCAAAATAATTTTATTTTGCCTTAAAGAGATGTGTATATCGGGAAAACAAAGTAGACAAACTGCAGTTTTTCATTAGGTAGAATAGAAATTGCCTCAAATATCTGCAGAGCATTCAGACTTTGCCCATGTTCGAGTCCCAACTTGTGTTTCCCCTGTTGAAGTTTCTTACTCACCAGAGCTCTTTCTGCCCACACAGAGCTCACTCGGGCTGAGTTATGGATCAAATGCTTGGTCAAGCTGCCAGTCTTTGAGAAAGCCATTCCTACTTCACAATGGGTGATTTTTGGTGGCCTTTTAGAGAAAAATAAAAAATGAAGTAAATGTGCATATGTTTCTTTGAAAGCCCGGCTCTGGCAGATGCAGCATGGTTTGCAGCATATTCTTCTTGAATCAAATAGGATGAGTATAACTTTCCAACAACAGCAACAAAAGATGGTGGTGGGGGGAGGCAGAGGGAGAAACAGAAAATGTGTTGACAGTGGATCTGACCGACGCAGCCCAAAACAATAGGATGCATGTTTAGCATGACTGGCTCTATTCATTCTCCTGTCAGTGCTGGACGTGCCAGCCTCTCAAAGGCAGCAAAGCTGCAGGAAGTGCCACTTCCTCACGCAATATATAGAGAAATTTCCTTGACATTATATTCTTCAGCTGCAAATGCATGGTTCTTGATGGGTTTTTTGATTAGTGAGTAGCTCTAAAAATAACAACTTAATAGTTGTGAGGCTGAAGAATAATATGCATGCATGAGAAAGGCCAGTTATATAAATCCTTGTGTCTCTTGATTGGGCAAGCTTTTCTCTTATGCTACCCAGCACAGTATTTGAACCTGCTGAAATGCATAGGAAAAATATTGTCTGCATCCCTAAATGCTGTTTTTCTGGTTCAGATAACCCCAAGTACATTGAGTCCTAAGGTGGCACGAGCTCAGGCGCCATTCAAGAACATGTTTGCCTTGCAGCTGACATGCAGCCTTTTGTCACATTTTCCTTTAATTATGATCTCGGGCCACTATTTGATGAGCTTCCAAGCCCTTTAATATGGCAAGAGGAATGGCCTGAAAATTGCATTAAGAAAGTGACACCCCCCCCCCCCCCCCCCCCCCCAATTACTCTATATTAGCAGTACTTCACTTTCACAGTAGCATTCTGTTGCGAAATGACTGGCCACTTCAGGTTGTCTGGATAATGCCTCCAACCCCACTCCAAATCCATGCCTCTTTTTCTAAAACCTCACCTTCATTTTCTAGAACAGCTCTTTTCACACTGATTTCTTGGTTGTAGAATTTGCAAGAAAATATATTCACTGTATAATCAAATCATAATAATATGTTCAGGTCATTTATAATGTAACCAAAACTGAAGGACAGTTGAGGATACCTGAAGGGTGATGGGTTTCTGTTTGTATCTTCTGATGAATTGTTCCTCTCTGGAGTAAGAGCTGCTCGTAGTGTTGGTTCACCATGGCTGATTAAAACCTTTCTGTCCGTTTGATTTCTATGCCCTACCAGCACTGAGTTCTCAGTGCTTGGTGAGAATCTGTTTTGAATGGTTTTTTTTTTGAAAGATGATATGTGCTTGAGCTGTGCAGAAATACTGAGCAGTCCTGCGTGCATTGAAAATCTGTTGAAGAATGCAGGGCAAGTGTCAAGTTCTTCCTGAAACCCACAGAGTTTTTCAGTTTTCTCAGGAAATGTGTCACAAATAATCTTTCTGAAAATTAGTTCTACTTTCTCAAAGAAGCAGTTGATTATATCCCTGCCCAGACTGTTTCAGTGCATAAATAGTCTAAGTAGGTGAAAGGCAGGTTAGCTCTCTGTAGTGATTATCATGACTTCTTTTCAGCTTGCTGCTTAAAAAAAAAACCAAAAAAAAACCAAAAAACAACACAGAGTCTTATTTTATTTGAAATAGTATTTTTTTTTTAAACACAGGTACTATTTTTGGTATCTGAAGGTAATCTGGTACTTACATGTTTTGCAGTAGAGCCCACACCAAGGCATTCAGACTTGGTTATTCTCCTTTTTACTTTCAGAAGTTGATACCAACTTCTTTGATATGGTTGTTAAAACCTTACCATAGTATTTGACAGTGAAAAGGCTTTGAAAGCAGCCAAGGAGATACTTCAAAAGCATATTTATTTATTTATTACTTAAATTAGAGTACAGTTGCAAATTGCAATTGGTTCTTCAAATATTTTGGAAACACAACGGCAAAATGCTAGTGCTCTTGATGAAAGATGCATAGATAGCAATTTATTGCTGCTTTCTTAGGAAAAAGTAATCTCCTGATGGGAGTTCATTAGAAAATAGTTTCCTTTTTGCATTTAAGCAGTGATTTATGTCTGCTTAATCATTATTTGATGATCTTACTGTATATAAATTTTCCAAATTCCTAATGTGAGTTCAAGGATTTATTTTCTGGAATTCTCTCTAACTCTTCTGCATATTTCTGAGAATAAAGTAACCTAGTATAAAATGAACATGTGAAAAAAAAGAGGCAAGTAATATGCAAATCTATATTTGTAATATGGTAAACTCTTCTGCAGTCATATGGAAGAGGAAGTTGGAAGATTTTATTTGTGGAAACTTAGGTGTCGATCTTAAGGTTTTATAATGACTCACGAACATAAGTGTTTACTTTAAAAAGCAGAACTGACTCCACAAGGCTTTTTGAAATGTGCTGCTTTTTTACTTTAGAGTCTTTGTCCTTTGGGTGTATAACCATCTCTGAAAAATGAAGCTTGAGATGTTGATTTATACATAATGGACTATATGCTACCACTGAAGAATTGTAATGAAATGGTTAGTCTTCGTTAGCCTTGTCATCCTTATACATTCTAAGATAGAGCTTATAAAGCCCAAATAACTTCTACCTGACTAATTTTTATTACATTTTAAGAAGGTTCTGCCTTGGCTTAAAATATGTGATGTGCCATTTCTCTTTGGGAAACCATGTTCTTTTGCTTCTTCATTTTCTTTTAGAGAGTGTGTATGCATGAGATGATAATTCTATACAGCGTTCCCCTTCTGTGAGCTTTTTATATGCATTTTCATTTTTTAATCAAAAGTTCCATGAATTTCATGTAATGCAAGATGGCTTATTGCAGACTGCAAATACATCAATGTGACCTTTTAGAGTGGTGTTTTTACTTACATTACCTGCATAGCAAGGAAAGGGGACTTCCCTTCCACCTTATGTGGAATAGTATTGAAGGATTTTTTTTAAAAGTAACTAGAGAAGTGAAATAAGTCATGCATCTTCAAGCTTGAATAAGTCATCTTCCCCATTTTCTGTATATATTCAGAAAGAGAGAGATGAGATAAGCAGAAATAGAAACCACAATCTTCTGAGGATAGGTAATTATTCCCAAGCCAGTTTATATAAGGGGGAATAGCTTTATGTAGCAAACAGGTCAAGAAGTTACCCAGGCGCCAGACTTGTACCTGCTGCTGGGGCTTAGATCCCAAAAACACAAGTGACTGCATATGTGTGTTTTATTTGTTTGTTCTGAGATAAACAAAGAGGAAAGCTGAAACTTCAGCCAGAATATATCAGCCTTCTGTAAGCATAGCTGATGACAAAGATGTGCTTTCAAACCTGTCTCTTTGCTGAGCTGAGGGAGCAGAGAAGTAAAGTATGGAATTCCTATGGGATATACAGCCCTGAATCTTCTACAGGCGGTAGAGGTGTGAACTCCCTTCCTTTGGAAACACAGTGGAATGAGGTTCATAATGGCATAATGAATAACAATAGATCAATAAGGAATGCTCCTGATATTTCCTCTTGTATTCTAGGACATTGTCAAAGAACTTGTAAAAAGTGCTGAAGATGTCTGCTCAGTTTTATTCCTTCTCAGGAGTTTAAACCATGTCCCATGAAAATGTTCCAGCCATGACTGCAGCATCCTGGTTCTTTGAGTTACTTTCTGGACAGTAAAAACAGCTTTGCCAGTGCTATAAATATATCTGCTGCAAATTTTATTGATATAAATCCCATGAGAGTGAAGGAGGGATGAGAAGAGAAATGTGAGTAGGGTAATGTCAGATGTAAATTTTACCTTATGCTTCAAGAAATCTTTTTTTGGTGTTCTATTTCTAAGACCAAAGAGGAAAATTATGTTATCTGTATGTGGGGAAAAAAAGAAGAAAAAAAAAATAGAGAAGTGGAAATGCTTATGTATGAGTGGTAAGATGCTTTGTAAGGATTATTTTTCTTCAACCTGTAAAAGGTACCATGAGGAGATGTTTCACTGGTATGACTAGAGGCAAAAAGGGTGATACTGAAAGAAAATCCTCTAAGATCCCAGAAACAGGGAAATACCTCTTGGTTGCCCTGTCAAGCTGATAAATAATACTTTTTCTTTGTAAAATAGTAAATGGTTTGGAGGTTTGAATTTTTTTTCCCTCAAGGGAAAGAAGCTGTTTTTCGTTCAAGAAAATTTGGATTGATACCTACAGCTTGATTTTAGAGTTGCATAAGTGAATTCAGACTTGGATTACATTTTGTCTGGAAGAGGGGATCTGGATGTGAATACTTGCTGTGGTCTCATTTCTTCAACTATTTATACCCTTTATTAAGGGCTAGTTACGTATGCATGCTCTGTTGTGATACAACATGTACATAATTCTTAAATCCTGGGCACTGCGGTTTTCCTCTTTCTCACAAATTTTATCTTACATTAGCCCCACTTTGTTATAAAGAGTAAATTATTGTAGAGTGATGAGCTAGCATGGAAAATCATGACCTCGGTAAAGTTGTACTTTCTTTTAAAAATGAAGGATTAGGAGTCATGCCTGCAGCTGAGATCTAATTCCTAGAAATGCCTTTTCCATTACTATTAAATAGAGAATATTTAGATACCTTCTTGTTGCTTGGGAAGAGGCCAACAAGACAGAGAGATTAAAAAAAAATCTCCTAAGAAACAAGTTGTGTGGCACAGTCTGTTGGGGAATCCCTATATCAGTGCTTAATTTTACAGAGTTTTTACTAACCTCTGGTTAGGAATTTAAATACCAGGAGTTATGGGTGCAAAAGCATTTATATTAGGTAGAATTCTGGTGTAGTATTTTGAAGTAATTTGACAAATTAATTGCACCTTCCCCTGGATAAAATGTGCCACAATGTACTCTTAAGTATTCTGTAGTAATTGCTAATAATACAGTAGTAACTAATTTAAATGGTCCTGTGATAATTAAGTGATATGTTAATAATGAGATTCAAAGCCTGTAGACAAATTTTTAAGCTTTATCTCTAGTCATGTGACAGACCTGTAGGCATAGTCAGTGTGAGCTAACTTTCTTCATCTTTTCCCAAACCATAAAAGGACTTGATGAAGGCAGAAGCGACTGGAAAATCTAACTAAATATATCTACTGAAGTATTTAAATGCCGAGGAGAGCAGAATTTAGATTCTAGGCTTGAATGTAACATGTCCTTCTGCTTTGTAAAATAATTTCCTAATTTGCTTTAATGTGCATATTACAGTGACTACTGGGGTTGTTTTCTCAAAGTTTCCAAGTGGATCATGAAAAAAATACTTTTTCTTAAACTAATGAGCTGGGTGAATTGCTGATACTAAAAGTGATTACAGGAATAGTAGGAAGGTTATTCTTCCTTCCTTGTATTCTCTGTCTCTTTATTACCTAGGTGCTTATCACTGCTGACAGAAAATAAGATGCACACTTTTTATGGGTACTGTTCTGCTGACTAGAGGAAAATAAAACCTAGATCTTGGTTCCCAGAAAGTTAGTCTCTGGAATCATTTCAGATTATATTAATGTTCTATTAAAGAGAGAACTTTTTTTTATTACGGTCAGAATTTTCTTGTCCTTTTTTTACCCCTTTTGTGAATGCAACTGACAGAACCAGAACACAGTCTTAAGCTGCACGAAGGGAAATATAGGTTGGATATTAGGAAAAAGTTTTTACAGAAAGGGTGATAAAGTACTGGAATGGTCTGCCCTGGGGAGGTGGTGGAGTCACCCCTGGGTGTGTTTAAAAGAAGACTGGATGTGGCACTTGCTGCCATGGTTTAGTGGATATGTTAGGGAACGGGTTGGACTCTATAATGTTTAAGGTCTCTTCCAACCTAGTAATTCTGTGATAAATAAGAACATTTTCTCAAAATGATCTGTTTCCTACAACTGGCTGCTTTCAAAATGCTTTTCTCTCATTGGCTGGCTCCTCACAAACTCAAATTGATCAGTAGAGATGATGCAGCAACAAGAATAAGTTTGATACCTCCACAAGTATCACCTCTGGATTTTTTTATTCATGTTCAAGTCTCTAAATTGAATGTTCAAATTTAAGTATGCTTAATAACACATTTTTTTCTAGTGTTTTTTTTTTTGGGTGGGGGGGATTTCTGTATAATTTAATCTTTTATTTTCTTTTCCCACTTTCTGGTTTGCATTTTTTTCCTGACCTAAAATAGGTCTTAAAATTTAAAAGAAAGCCTTTGCCTCAGTTACTCAACTTAGTCTCTTCAAGTTAGAAGGATTTTGAAGGCATTAAACACATTTTTGTCACCTTAAGTTTAGAGCCACTTCAGTTAAGAAAAACAATAAAAAATTCAAACCGAGAGCACAAACCTAAACCTACAAACTCTCCTCTTCAAACTCTCCATCCAAAAAAACCCAAAATAAATCTCTTTTCCAATGAAATTTTCAGATAATGTGGGAGCTATAATAATAGCATACTTACTGTTATTTTAATATCAGTGTTCCAAGATTATATGTGTTAAATGACAGAAATAAAGATAGGTACTTTGAATAATCAGGTTTTTATTAGATTCTTCTAATTTTGACAGGCAACTAATTGTGGAGTGTCTGAACAAGTCACTCCACATCTGCTTAATATTACTTAATCTCTAAAATGGGAAAGTAATTATTCACTTGCATATGGCTTTTTATAAGTTGTTCTTGACAGGTGATAACTTAAACCAAACACATAGTTCTAGGTCTCATGGAAAAAAAAACCAAAAACAAACAAACAAAAATTAGTGCCAGGGCTAGTTTCTCAAAAGTATTTGTGGTCTTGGGGAGATTAAAGTTTATTCCAGCTGTGGACCTGGAGGCTGACATTATAGAAGCCAATGGAAGAAACACGTGTTCTTCATTTATCAGAGTCTCTGTCTTAAAATCAGAAATTTTGTCTTGTTTAAAAAAAAGTAAACACTTTTATAGCACCCTGGAAACTACTCTTTAGCAGAACTTGAGCTTTTAATTAACTTGCTGTGAAGCTTTGGGAAATGCAAATTCACACACATTTCATAAGACAGTGAATTTTCCAAGAGCTTTGTATTTCTGAAGAATTGTAGGGTTATTAAAACAATGGGTGAATTAAATTGCAGCAGAGAGTTGAAGAAATTTAAAGCAGGACTTTTTGGTCATATTCTAATGTGTCTCATGTGGGATGACAGTAACTTTTTCTTACTCTCCACTTTTTATTTTGACTGTTTTAAAATGGAAACACCATTACAATAATTTATTGGGTGAAATTTTTGAAATAAAAATTTTGTCAGCTTGTCTGAGAGATATTTTCTGAGAATATATTTTTTTATACACACATGCAAATGATGACTTGAGAACGTAGAAAATATTCTTTCAGACTTGAATAAGAAGTACAAAGATGATAAGGCACCATCTTGTATAGGAAGCGACAAATATAAGTATTCAACATCCTCAGTCATGAAGGCACTTTGAGCCTATAGTCCTGAATATTTAAAGAGAGAATTTCAGAGCCACATGGGTTGTCCTTTTGCTGAAATGATAAAATTTAAAAAAAGTTATCATTAAGGGGAGTAAGACTAGTTAAGCAAAATCTGTACTGGGAAGTAAGTAAGAAGAGGGTTTTTAGAAATGGGGTATTTGTACTGTTCTTTGGAAAGTGGCTATTTCTTGGGGCAGTTTTGGATGTGGTTTTTTGTGTTGAAATTGGCAACACATTGCTTCCAGATTTGTTACTCTTGGTGAAATAAGAGTGAAAGAAGTTACATATGTTAATTTTCAACTGTAATGTAAATTGCCCTCTACAAGAGTCCTGTCCTGTCTTGCAAGAAAATTGACTAATTTGTTTGGTTGATCCCATTTCTATTCAAATACAATGTTTGTGTGTAAATTTGCTGAATGTCTCTCCTCCAGGAGAAAAGCTGTTTAAGAAAAGGATTATTTTCAGAGTCTGCCTTTATATATTCAATAGGGCTCATAAAACAGTTTCTCATTACTGCTTTCTTCCCTGTGTTATTTAATGCTTAACCATAGCATTCATATCACTGCATATTGTATTGGATAGATTTTTATAAGCAATATATTTAAAGGTCATCTGCTTATACTTCTGTGTGATGCCCAGAGAAGTTGTGCATGCTCTGTCATCGAACATCTTCAAGGTTGGCTTGGATGGAGGTTTTAACAACATGATCAGGTTAAAAGTGTCCCTGCCATAGTCTTTAACCCTGCCAACCCAAACAATTCTGTGAGTTTGTGGCATGATGACTCAGAACCTTTGTCTTGTTGCTTTAGAGGCAATAGGAGGCCAAATTTATACGTTGTGTGGTGCTCAAGAAATAGTCTCTTATTCCTGTAAATACGCCCCCAATGGCAATCTTTGTTATCAACACTTAAAAATAAGTGTTGTAAGCCAGGTTTCTGTACTCCTTGAAACTCCTTCTGTACTTTGTTTGCAGCAAAAGGCTTGTGAAATAGGAAGGGAAAAACAGAAAAATGCCCTCCAGAAAAAACTCACGTGCCAATCTTTGCACTTGCACGTCTGTGTGTGTGTACACAGGCATATGTTTGTGTTTTAGCAACATCTCCAGCATATTGGCAATCTCATTCTTCTCCACTAAGTTCAGCTGCTACAGGAGTGAGGTGCTGCAGCTGCCTCATGTCATAAAGAAATGGTTTGGCAGCAGTTTTCTCTTCATCTCTACCTAGCAATCTGCATCATTTGATTAATTGAAGTAGTAGCTTCTTTCAAAAATCACAAAGCAGAATTGTAGGTACAAAGTTTGTGGTAATTGGGAGTGGGGCTGGGGCTGAGCCTCATCCCCAATGGGCTACAGCTGTGAGCAGCAGGTGAGCAGCATTGAGAGCAATGAGCCATGGAGTGCCCAGGGGCCCTGACCAACCACCAAAGGGAACAGAGGGCACACAGGTGCAATGCATGGACATGAGGGGTATAAAAGGTTGGGCTGAAGACCAAGAAGGGCAGATGCTTGAAGCCTTCTGCAGTGGTCTGGTGTTACTCTGTACAGGTTGAAGCCTTCTGGAATTGTATGGTGATACTCTGTGTATTGTGGCCATCTCAGCTGTGGCATGTGCTGTGACACGGAATTGCACACACAGGCAGAGCAGCAAGTATGAGAGTGGAAGGCAGTAGGTAATGAGAAATGCTTAACAACTGTTTAGGAGGGTTTTTTTTTTTTTTTAGGATGCGGTCTTCCTTGTTGACAATTTGTGAGGTGTTTTTCAATTAGCAGGTAGGGGCTAAGAAAAATGATGAAATAGTTCAGCGAATCAGTGTTTGCTCTGGTGCTACACCAGCAATTAAACAAGCCTTGAAAATACATTATAAGGTTGTTTTGTAATAGTCTTTTTTTAAGAATGTGGATGCTATTCAGTAAGTTTATGATCGTCACATTAACTTTCTATATGGAGTATTAATAATATGACAAGTCTGTCTACCAAACCAGATGCTTTTCACAGCTAGACCCTAACTTGATAGTTATGGATATGATAGAAAACATGAAAAGCTTCTCATTATTATCAGCTCATTTGTTGCATAATGAATGTGAAGATATTATCACTGTAGTTAATCACCACATCAAGTTTAGAGTGGAACAGTGCACAGAAGATATCTTTATTCTTACGCTATGAAAGGTACATTGTGTATAAAATTCATTCTTTATATGATGATAATACTGTGCCCTGCTGCATTTGCAAAAGTAGTTAATGGTCTCCAATGCTCCAACAGGTGCTTGTGCAGCACTTTTCAATCTGCAGGAACAAATTCTTTGTGGCTCTGCAATTTGTGCAATCACTTAGTTAGCTCTTAAAAAGAAAAACTATGTGTATGTCAATTGTTATTTCTTTGATATGGTAGTTTTTACACTCTTTTTCTACTTGAGGACCCTTTAAGTTAATGAGAATGTCGAGCAGTTGAGAAAGGACTTGATTACTTACCTGGAGATTTTCTAGAATTGTCTTTTAAGATGCCATTGATTGTATGTTGCATAGGAAAAAAGGCATAAAAATAGATGGCTCATGGTGTGATTTTTGGGGCTGGCCCGTGCTAGGCCAGGAGCTGAAATTGGGTGATCCTTGTGGATGCTTTCTAATTCATGATATCCCATGAAGTGCATTTCTTGGTAGGACCAAAATGTTTTGCCTTCCTCTCCCTCTGTATTCCTCTTTTTTGTACTTGGTAGCCAACAATAACACATCAGAAAAAGAGACTGGCAAATGACAGCTGTTTTTAAAATGAGATTAACAAGATTCAGCAGATGATTTTGACAAATTGTACCATTTGCTACATTAAATACAAGTGTAAAATGATGGTATAGAACTTGAGAACAATTAGAAATATCTGTCAGGATGAGCTTAAAATAATTCAATGGTGATTGGAAGGAGTTCGTGCTTGTGCATATGTGCCTGACAGTGTAAATAAGGAGGATAAGATCTTAGAGTCTGTTCTTTCCAAATTGAACATAATTCCCAATGACACTGATGTGTATCGACTGTGTTGTTGTAGAATTAAACAGAAGAAAATATCCAGTGTACATTCTGGTATTGCAAACTGTCAGAGTAGTAATTTTCAGTATTTTCTGAGCTCCACAGAGCTGTAGCACCTATTGTGTGCAGATGAACTGACCCCAGACCACCTTCAATCATGTTAAAATGAAATTAAGGAAATGCAAAGACAATTGATTCTATACCTTCAGGCTTGTGTCCCATCTTACCTAGAAATTCAGTATCACCTTTTAATTTATAGGTTTGATATATGATACTTGAAGCATTGGGACTCACTTAATGTAAATAAGTTCAGAAATGCTTAAAAAGTTGAGTCTTCACTTAATTTATCAACCTGTCAAGCCACCAGTCTTCCAAAGCTTGGTTGGTATACTCCAGAGATAACAAAAAGGAGAAGGTGTAATACAGTGCATACCCTCCTGAAGTCAAATAATTTAAAACAAATAACAGTTTTCAAAGCCAAGCAGAACAGTCTCGGTTGTTTAACTTTAGATGGGGACATGAAAAAACAACCATGTTTTGGCAGAAGAATGGAGAGACTTTTCTGTTGTTTAGATGATGGCTGCACTTTTCTGACTTTCTGTGTATTTCAAGCAGACTTTGCCTCTAGCAATTTGCCAGATTGAGACACCTGTAAAATTCCTCATTCAACTGTTTCAAATATTTCAAGTTATAAAATGAAAACAATAAAGGGAAGAAGTTGCTTCATCACTTCTGTGATATTCCAGTCATCTGAGAATGGGTAAAGTGCTTATGAAAGCAGCAGAAACGGACTGTGTGGTTTTGTTTTTTCCCCCCACATATTCTGATTAGGTGTGGGCTGTGTATCTAATAATTCTGCTGCTCTTTTTTTTTTTTCTTTTTTTTTCTTCTCATTGCATTAAAAATGGATACTGCTGTTGTTACTTAAGGAATTCTTTCTGGAGATAGCAGGGATCTCTGTGCAGGCATATGTAGTGTATGGTCTCTCAGGGAAACAGGCGTTGCTCATAGTCTGGGAAAATATCCACTTTTCTCTATCAGAAGCAGACCTTTATGAAAGTCTATTAAAAAGTGACTATAGGCCTGATGCTTCTCTTAGTTAATCAGTGGTAATCAAGAAACTGTTAGGGAAGTTTTTCTGGTCTCATCTGTGCTGCTAAAAGTAACAAGTAGAACTTCCATACAAACCTGTAGATTTAGTGCTGGCAAATACATTCTCTTAAGGTGATTGTTTTAATTTTCTTTTATATGTCTGCTGATAAGTAGTTGAAAGTATATGCCAATGTGTTGCTCCATGTCTTTATTGTGCTTGTTAAAGTAAGAGATATGTAAAGTAGAAAGTCACATCTTACCTTGACAGTTTGGTGGGCGTGGAGACATTATTTTCTTTGCAGAAGGAGATGGTGCAGGTGTTCCTCAGCTTACCCTGCTGACTCTTTTAACATCATCATGGGAGCTGTGAAAGTCTTGAAAAATTAAAATGAACAAACAAGTAGTGTTTTCAGAAATTTCAGCTTGACCTAGATGTACTCTGGTGCTAGATCCCTGTGGTGCAGGGTAGGGAGGCTCTGGGGTGCAAACACACGAGGCTGATGGTTCCAGATGCATGGGATTGGCTGTGCCCTGAGCTGAAGCCCCACGCTGGCCCCGGGTGAGGCAGTCGTGGTCCCCATGGACCGCAGAGCTCGGTGACCCAGCCCTGTGCCATCCTCGGCAGCCGCAGCCTGACGTGCGAGGTGGCTCAGGACACGTCTGCTGGGAGCTCCCTCCTGATACAGGAGGTGGAGGAGTTCAACTGCCTTCATGCTGCACTGACAAAAGGAAGTTTGCTGTGCTGTTTCTAAAACTTAATCAGCTTAAAAGACAAAGGCAAAGCGTGCTGTTTTCCCTTCACAAAATCAAGATGTGATCGCACGTACTCAGCTGCCTGTTGGGCAATAGAGAAGCTTAACAGCAGCTCTGAATGTGTCAGAATGAAATTCAGGGCCCAATTGTATGAGTGCATGCTGAATTCCATGATGATGGGAGCTGCATGCACAAGGCAAGGTCTTCGTGTTTGATGTCCTAAATTTCTACATTACTGAAGCCCCTCTCTAGATCTCCTTCAGTCCCTCTTGTTGTTGTTGACCATTATAACATTGTAATTGGCCTACTAAAGCTGCACACATATATTCTGTACATCAGACATGATAGTAGGCAATATACCTAGGCATTTGCCACTGTGGTTAAAAATGAATGGATTTGATACAAATTTTGCCAGCCAGACGTTCACGTGGCCTAGAAATAACATGAGATTTGGTTCTACAGTGTGTCTTAGATTGTCAAATACCAGTTTTAGACTTCTAGAAATTAATGTTTCCTAACCCTATTTGATATTGGGGAGCTGGACCTGCAGAAATGAGCTCATAGATCTGAAGGACATTTCAGATGAGCTTTGCCATGAAAAGACAAAACTCTCAGCTTCCAGTTCTGAGCATTAACAGCACGACCATCCTTCTCCCAGCAGCAGTGTTAAGTTTCTCATTCAGAATAATAATTCAATAGCAGCAGTTGAGAAAATGCAGTGGAATTGGATTCAGACACTGGAAAAAGTTGGCAATATCAGTGGCACAAAGAATTGTCATAGAATCAGGAGCTGCTGAGAACATGAGATACTCAGTCAAAAGGTTTTTAGGTAGAGTTTGCCATTTTCTTCCTTTCTCTCCAAAAATTCCTGGAATGAACTAGTAAATTACTGGGCAAAGCATATATGGCTTTTATTGGTGAGGGCAGTGTGTGCAATGTTAGAAGGTGAAAATGAAATGTGCTGAAACTGAACTGTGACCTCTATTCACAATGGCATTTAATCCATGTGCTCTTTGAAATAAGGTACTTAATTTTCTGAGACTAATATGGGGCACTGAAATCCAGATATGTCATACTTTCATATGTAATAAAATTTTAGCACTCGAGAACCCTTCAAGCAGTGGACTTTGTCCTTTCTTAGTTGATAGACGAACAATGGTTTAAATATCTTCTCACTACATCCTTGAAATAATGATGCATTTCTCTCACATTTTTGTTTTCTGGACTGGTTCCACAAGACTGCTCAAATCACTCCAGAAATAGCTGATAATATGTAATTTAGATTTTATTTTTTTCTGTGTGTTTGGGTCAGTAGGACAAGGGATCTTTGAAAAGCCATTCTAATGATGTTGTGGGTATCTGAACTTAGTGTGCATTTCTCAGATTTGGTCTATATTGACTTAAAATGACACATTTCTGGTGGCGTGGCTGAGTGCAAATGCAAAGAATTCCCTGCTAAACCACATGACATAATTGTTGTGCTGAGGGTTTTTAAAAAGCCAGGAAAGAATGTTTGTGCTGTCCTCATCCAGATTCTGAAATAGAGCTGGAAGTAATGACATGCTAATAGAACAGGAGGGGTTCAGGAGGGGAACAGAGTGTTTGCTGTGTCAGCATGTCGGCTCCTGATGCAATCATGGGAATGCTCCTTGAGCACAGTTAGAAATGACATGTTCAGCGTGAGGCCACTTCCAGCTGAGATGAGCAGTGGGGCTGGAAGAGAAATGAACAGCATTATTTTGTACAGTTTTGAAGACTTTCTCCGTTTGTAAACAGTGTTGCATCATTTTCCTAGAGTGAGTGCCTTACAATATGTATAGAAATAATTTTCTTGAACTCCTCACCTGTTTCTTCTTTCTGTAACAATTTTTCTTACGGCCAAAAGGATTCATGTACTCAAAGTAAGCTTGTGGTCATCCCACTTCTCTCATTTCCAACTCTAGATGGAGAAATGAGAGAGCGTAACAGTCTCACTAGGGAAGTAATTTTAAAGTCTGATACCCTTTATTTGTTCCTTTGTGTTGCTTGACTTGGTTGAATGACAATATTTTGAAGAATACACATAAAAACTTCCTTTCCTTGGCAAGGAAATATCATATCTCGTATATAAAGTTTAAGCTAACCTTCAAGTTAGCCTTAAGTGTTGCATATTGAGCTAGAGGTAAAAATTTTGACATAGCTCTTTCACATCAGAAAGATCAATCCTGTAAACTAGAAGATAATTCCTGAAATGTCAGTGAAAGGAAAATATTCCAGCAGTGTTAGCACTGTCCAAACAATCCCTTCCCTATTTTCATTGGAATGGCTTTTCTTTTAAAAAACAAGCAAAAGTAGTATCTCTTCCACCCCCCTCTGTAATATAGACACATGAAAAACAGCTGAAACAGGGACATAATTATATATATATATATAAGGGAATAGTAAAAATTTTAAAATGATTCAGGGATTTTGTGGCTTGACTTTTTGTTTTTAGGTTTTCAATTTTATGTAACAAGTGAAATTAAATTTTGAGAATCAATTAAGTAATAAAATCTTATCACTATTTGAAAGTGTAATGCATGTGCTGCTGTGCACTGCCATCTCCTGCACGGAGCACTGTAATCTTCATTATATCTTAAAAAGCCTTCTGTGTAGAGAAGTTAGATACTCTAATGAATAGGGCCTGAGTTTCTAAGGGAAAATAACTGAATTTCTGCTTGGATGCTTAGACACAAACTATGTTTATAACTTTTTTTGCAATTCACCTCTATATCTATGTGTTTCACTTACAGAGATACTCCTACACTAGGACATGTGTGATGTTGTTTCTGTGAGGTAATTTCTTTAAAATGTCAGATACAGCATTGGTTATAGGAGAAATGTTGAAATCTGCATCTGGAAATTATGGAGCCAAAAAAAACAGAAGCAGTGGTCAGAGCAAAAGTGGGGGCATTGCACTCAAGTGAGAAAGAGCAGCATTTGTGAAAAAACATGGAGTTGGATCCAGCCCAGTCCCTTACACATTCAGGTGCTGCCAGAACTATGGTTTCTTTCAGGCTGAGAAACTGGAAAAAAGCATAGGAGTTTATTAGGAATATCTGTGTGTGAAATAAGGACTAGGTTGTAAAGAAGGTTGCTCTCTTGAGAACCTGGATGGATTCACCAGTCCAGGATTATCTTGGCAGCAGCCCTCAGTTGCCCAGTGGAAGATCAAAGGTTCTGAAGGGACTTTTTATGATGACACATACAAAAGTCCCATACACACAGGACTTTGCTGTATCCTCTACCCAATAAATGACCTGGGTTATTTTGGGGACCAAGCCAGGCTTAAGATGGTGCTTCCCATCTGTTGAATAAGAAGCTGTACTCCGTGGTGTTGGCTGGAAGATCTTTGTTTTGCCATGCTGTTCTGCAACACAGTCGGCAGCTGCCCTGTGTATGCATGAAATCTGTGTATGTTCATTTTACAGTATAGCATTTGTGGCAGTTACTCTGCAGGGATAGAATTTAACTAATTACTATAATTATTTTCCAATTCTTTTTTCCCCCCTAATTTTGCCCTTATTACTAAGTAGCCATGTAGAATCATTCCTTCAAGTGTTTGCAGGGCTGTGTCGTTATCATCAGTGTGGGTGTAACCCCCAAGTGAAACCTGTGTCGGTTTGGTTTGAGTTCCATGAGGCAAGAAACATGTTTTAAGATGTGTCTTGGACGCAGTTTTTTGTCCCCCTAAATGCTGCATGTATCTGTAAATAGCGGTGTTGTGGGGAAGACAGGGTTTGTAACATGTTGCATACCGAGCGTGTTCTTGGCCATGTGCAGCTTTGCTTTATGGAGCTAAATAAAACAACGGAAAAGTGGAATGGGGGCAAGGGGAAAACTGAATGTTTTCAACTGAGATTTGCACAGAGATGACAAGTGAATGAGGTGGAGAGGTAAGGAACAGCTGTTCCAGATGGTAGGAGCTTCAGGAGGGAAAATGCTGGAGTCAAAGCGGTCAGACTGTAGGAAGAGATGATGCTCATGAAGGGTGAGTGGTGCTGGCAGGGAGATGAGTGTCGGAGGTCAGTGGGAAAAACACAGCACACTCTGTGTATGAAGTTTATTTGTCTTAAAGTAGCCGTTTCCTCTAAATGAACAGTTTGAAGTTCTTTGCAGCTCTGATTGCGGGTGCTTACCTTCAGTGATCAGCATTTTCTGTTGTCTTTGTTTGCCTTGACACATTTACTGCCTTACCTGAGTTCTGTACTGACAGACACTCAAGAATAAATAAACGCTGTTTTCAAAAGTCTGATTTTAACGCAACCCTTCCATCTCTCTAATCTACTGCCTGAGACTGAAAGCTTTAAAGGTGCTTGAAAATCTAATAGACTTGATTTTAAGGTTTCAAACAATCCAGCATTTGTCGTAGGACTTTTTGAGCCATCTCTGGATAAATAGTTCACAGAAAAAGCAAGTGTAAAATGGTAGGAAATCAGTGATGCTAAAATTGATGCTATAGTTTAAAGAAAAAAAAAGCTTAAAACATCTGGATTAATTTTAGAATTCTTTTTCAGTACACTTGAAGAATTGGCTAAATGAAAGTTGGGCCCTTTCACTCTGCCAGCTTCTCTTGAGTTTATTGGTTCCCTGTTTACAACATTCTGCTTAAATGTTTTGAAGAAATAGGCAGAATATTCACTTTTTGTGAGATTTATTAAGGCAGTACGTACTTTAATTAACAATTTAAATTTAACTTATTGACTTCAAGAGTCAGACAATTAGCCTGAATTGTTGTTTTGCAAATCCTGAAGGAATTACACTTGAAATAATTTATATTGGCTCCTGACCTGTCTATTGATTGTGGGTATCAATTCTACCTCGTTTTCTGAGTGCTGCTACCTTTTTAGGCTTATTCTCACATTGTTTGAACTTTATATTTTTTAGTTGTCATTAGACATGATGTTAAATGTAGATCCTAGCCCACTGTAGTCATTCAATACATTAAACAGCACCTTTGGAAGTAACTCAATTCTCATTTCATAGCCATGTTCTTATGCAGATCATTTGCTTTGTGCCTAACTAGTTTTCCCCAGTATTTCTGGCTGGCATCAATGCTTGCCTTCAATATATGTCTTAAATTATGTCAGAATGTAAAAATTCTGTATATTGTGAAGCAACTTCTGGGCTTTGTATAGAGAGAACTTCCTTTAAGGCCTGAGGAAGGGATCATGTTTTAGCAAATAAATGTGTCAAGTGCTTATGATTAATGCTTTGGGATACTGCAGATGAAAGGTGCAATGTGATTTTTGTTCTTTTTCTTTCTTTTCTCCACAGGGGCAATTTTTGATGAATCTGCCAAAAAAGATGAGGAAGTTTTTCGAATGGCAGTAGCTGATCTCAACCAGAATGATGAAATCTTACAAACAGAGAAAATCACATGTTCAGTGACATTTGTGGATGGAAACAATCCTTTCCAGGCAGTTCAAGAAGGTAGGACAACTAAAAAGATTTCATATTGTTTTTCTGCTGTGACATGCAAAGTATTACCGTGATAGTTTCCTATTTTTATGGGAATTTTTAATTTTTGTTGGCTTCTTTTTATATGAAATATCAAATAGTGTATTTAGTTTTGGTTTTAGATGCTTTGATTTCTTTTGGTCCTGGTGACTTATAGCTATGAAGTCAGCTTTTATCCGTTTTCTGTGTATAGGCTGTTGAAATGTGATAAAGAAGTCAGACACACTTTGCCTACTTCTTTCCCCTTTTCCAGGCTGTTTGGAAGTTACTGTCAAAATGATGACTACCTCCTACTACTTTTTGGTTTAATTTTGGGCAAGTAATTGCAATTTGTTGGGAAACAAAGGTTGTTGCATGGATAACCTTTTCAGCCCACCCACCTGAGAAGGTTACCTGTTTTAAAGAAGGGATTGGAGATAACGTGAAGATTCAGAGAGTTGCCTGCGCCCAATACATGATGTTGTTCTCAGCCTGTCCTTTGTGTCATTCCACAATTACTGGACAAGGGATGATGACATTGCTTTGGGCTCCTGTGATAGTGGCAGGATGATAAGAGAAAGTATTTGAAATCCCTCTGAGCTGGATTAGTAAATCACTGGTGTGACTGAGCAGTTCTGTGGAAAGACCGCTGGGAGAAGTCTTTAGAAATATGGATTCAAATTTGGGGTTTAAGCATTTGTTATTTCTTTGCTGTTCTGGAACAGTAACTTCTGCCTGAGATGCCAAAGTTATTTATTTCAGTTATATTATTAAACATTTCTTAAGAACAAAACTAAATTTTGATGATTTTCTAGCTCTGTATAGATACTTGGGATTTAAGGGAAATATGCAATTAGTTGTTCCAATATTCATGAAGTCAAAGGTTTGGCTTCAATGGATTCTTGACAAGACAATGCTAATGCAAAAGTCTTTAATGCTTATTTTGTTGGGTTTTTTTCCAATGATATTCTTAATTTTTGAGAATTTAGTGATTAAATAATTCTTTTGTTCTGTTGTGTTAAATTTTACAAGTAGATAGATCTGTGTAATGAGAAGCATTGCAGCCTCTGCTTGATGTGACTGAAGCAGTAAAAGACATGATTTTGAGAGTATTCCAATTAGAATCAATTCCATCTCTTTCAATCTGAAAAGGCTAACATAGAAACTGGAATTACTCGATATTTTGAGAGTTCAGAGGGGAAAATGAGTAAGTGAACTCCATCTTTTTAAGATGCCTTCTACATTTTTGGCATTTAAGTTTGTTTTTTTTTTTGTTTTTTTTGTAAATCCAGGATGGTTAATGGTAGTTGATTCTCTGTGCTTAGCATTAATTAACTCTGAAACTTAGCTATTTATTTTCTGCTTTATTGTGGTGGAGTAGTTGCAAACTATTTCACAAAGTTACGTTTTATTCACCTTATTTGTGACATGGAGAAACTAGGAATACCTGGTAAAGTAAAACAATCCAAAGGAGTTAACGATCCAAGATTTCAATATTTAATTATTGTTTTATGCAAAAATTTTGTTGTTTTTGTTCAGTCGAAGTATAGTCAGCATTTGAAATGTGGCTGTAACAGATTTGACATAAATTTCAGTGCCATCTGGTGAATGAGTGAAAGGTCGGTTACGATATTGATGAGTTCAATATTTTCCAGTAAAAACTGTTTCTTGTAAATGCATCATCAATTACAGATACCTGCCTAGCAAATACCGTATTCCCTATTTTTTAGGGCCCTGTATTTTGTTTGGAATAATCCAAGTGAAGAACCAAGGTTTTAATCTTTTGCATGTATGTATTGGTGACGTTTTCTTGTTAAAATATTTTACCATAGTTAATGTGTTTTGTTTTAACTGAACACAGAAGCTCCAGTGTAGTAATTTAATTATTTGCACCAGTTTCTTGCCTTTCTCCTTTTCTCTGTACCTCTATATCACTTCTCCCCTGCTCTTACTTGTACTTCTTGTGAATGTTAGTAGCAGGGAAGGGACCACTCTAACTTTTGCCACATATTGGCAAAAGTGGCATATTGGCATGGTTTATAACTTGGACAAATGCTTAGCAGAAATGCACTGTACTGAACACAAGGAAAAATGTTCCTTTAAACATTCAGGCTGTTCTGGTCTTTTATTTGTAAAAGAAATACTAGAACAAGACTAAATCTCATATTTTTCAGCGTGTGACATTCAGTATTCTCAAGCTTGCCTTTTTCATGCAAGCATGACCCTTTCCTTGGAATCATAACATCACTAAGTCTGAGGTCTGTGGCCTCTCCTATCAAGCAGAGCCTATGTATTCAAAAATATACTATTCATGTAATTTATTATTTGCTTGTTTTAATTATTTGTATATAAACTGCTTGAAGTTTGCTTTGTTTTAGGCCACAATATCTGGAGTTTTTTAAAGTTTTGACTTTTTTCTCATCGTGTAAACTACAGAAGAGCCTTTAAAATCCCCAACTTTTAATGCTCGGTGAAATGCTTATTTAAAGCATTAGATTCATAATAATAGCTTAAAATTGGTCTAAAATTGGTCTAAATTTTTCTTTAAACTGCCCTTTTCAGTCAATAGAGAAGGATAAAGAATTTGCCTAGGACTATGAATTTGGAAAATCAAACAAGTCATGAGCAAAGACATCATGGAACAAGACATGAGGTACAGAGTTATTTTTGTAATGATGCACTAATGGACAACATGCATAAAATCTTTTATTTCACTTTATTGGTGAAATTGGCAAGTAACTCTCAAATAATGTAAACAGAAATACTCAAGACACTTCATAATGATTTTGGGATGTAAAGATAAATAATTTGAGAGGATTGCCAGCTATGTGGTACTGTGTTCTTTCCTATGAATCTGATTTTATAAATTATTACAGTGCCCTTAAATATCTTGCACTTGTACCTTAGGGCATCTTTTTAACAGCTCTGATTAGGGGGAGGATACTGTAGCAAAGCCGAGTGGTGTTATCCTAGAAGACCTGTGAATGACATGCCCCATAATATCACTGGAAGTGCCCTCAGGGACCATTTATAGGCATATTCTAGTGCACAGAAACTGGAGGTGAAGTTCTTTAAGTTAGGAAAATGAGTCTTCCTTTCTGTTGGCCACAGAAAGGGCCAGCTGGAAGTGTGGTTCATCCCACGCATTTGTGAAAGCTGCAGCCCAGTCGCTGAGATTTGTCTCAGTGACACCTGTGGAAATGTCCAACATGACAGATTCCTTTCTCTCTCTTTCTTTCTTTCTTCAATACAATATGCTTCACAATATTTGTAGTACTCTTCTGTGTGGTGTCTCAAAACATTTGTGTGCTTGTGTGATTGAGAGAGGAAGAATATGGTGATATGGCTTTTTTATGTTGTGCCCACATCGGGTACCACAAAGAAAAAGCAGAAACTTAAGGTTTTTTTGTATGTAGGCATTAGCAGAAGCAGGGATAGTCAGGTATTGCCTGGCAGCTAGGCAGTGATTTAGCACTGTGAAACAAGAAATTATGATCCAGATCCATACTGGTGGTAATAATATGTATTAGTATAATCTTTACTTCCTCTCCTGTCAGACTCCAATTTACAGCAGTATTTAAATAGGGGTGGGACAGGCGTTCAAAAGGGTTTGAGTTCTACATAGACTGAAGTGGTAGTTTTTGGTTTATTTTATAAAATACATGCTTCTCTGTTTCTTTTCAATGAACACTTTTTTCTTTCACTGGGAAATTTGGCTGAAATAAATACAACACTTATTTTCTCATTTGTCAGAAAATCACTCTGTTCTCTTATCTTTCTCTTAATTTTATTATGCTGGTGCTTACTTCAATACACTAATAATTAAAGCTTTAATTTTATGGTTCAGAGCCTGCTGTTTCCTCCAGTCCTTATTTTATCATTAGTAGTACAACCATACAGTAGCTGAATGGCTGATGGAAAATGTGTGATGGCCTTGGCATTTTTTTGGCAAGTGAAGGGAAGGGAGGTGGCTTTGGTAGCTTGGACCAGACGTAATACTTGGGCTCATGCTGATACACCTCCTTGAGCAGTACAGTTTCCTCGGCCCTCATGCTGCCATTTCCACTTGCACACTGAGAGTTATGGAGAAAACTCCGCAGGAGTTTGCAGTGCTTGAGGCATCCTCAGCATCTGGAAAGTAGTCAGAGCTCGGCCAAAGATGTGTGTCGTCCTTGGAGATCCATTGGCCATGTTTTAACCTCATGGCAAACATTTTATTTTCATGTAGTGCTGGTAGGTTTTTAAATCTTACTCCTTTCTCCTAATTATTTATTTTCTTTTTTTATATTTTTAATCATATTTTACTTATCTTTAATGGTCATTCTATAATAATCCAATGTTCTGTGGGTTACATATAACATGTTACAAATAGGTTTGACTGAAGCTGTTTGAAATTAACTTTATTGAACACATTTTCCTATTGCAAGCACATATATGTGAGGCTTATTTTTCTTTTTTTTTTCTAACCCAACCTTTTTGTCATTCAGGGTAGTCACCAGAGTATGCTTACAGACACCAACTCAAGCCTTCGTAATGGCTTTTGAAAGCTTATTGTGATCAGTGAAGTAAATAAGGCAGTGAGTCATAACTAAATGGGATTCAGCTGTAGAGCAACAGAGGTTTGTAGGGCAGCAATATGTATGAAGGTCACATGCAGGATTTTATTTAAGCAAAGTTTTATGGTCAGAAATTACAACCTGATGGATACATCTGCTTTGGCCTTTGGGACTAGATGAGTGTAATAAGATTGTCCTTTTCCATTTCTGTGATCACTGTAGAAATCTGTTTAAATCCACAGATTTCTGTGGACTGCTAAACTTTCTTTCACTTTGTGTTGCTTATTTCTTGATATTTCTCAGCCTTCCCCGTGCTTTTTTTTTAAGCAGTACATGTTCGGTTTGAGATTAAACCTTTACAGGGTTGAACTTCTTCACTGCTCCTCCATTTCATTTCTGATTTGCTTTTGTATTTCCTGATAAAATGGATTTTGATGGGAGAAGATATACTGAGGAGGAAGAAAAAATCAAGTAGGATCTGAACTATAAAAACTCAAGGAAGAAGAGGAGGAGAAGCATTTCAATAATGACATAAAACTTCTTTGTAAAATCATGAACTGTTGGAAGTATTTGCAATTGCAAATTGCTTCCTATTACGAGCACTTCAGATAATATGATAGGAGATTTTTTGAATTACTTGTCCTCTGTGCTTTCTCATAATGTACTAGCAGTTGCAACACTTTTCTCTTTTCAGAAGGCGTCAGGTCAGGAGAGTACTCCCTTACACAGGCTTTGTTCTCATTTCAGTCTTCCTAACCCCACAAAATCAATCAGATCCTCCAATCTGCATAAATGTACCATGGGAGTCCAAGTGTTGACAGCTTAAGAAAAAAGATCTTGCTACACTGGTGATAACATCCTGACAGCTGGGAAGGCAGTGGTTGATGGGAGAAGGGAGGAGTGAACACTGATGGAAGTAGAAAAGGGACATGTGGTAGAGGCTTAGTTTAGGATGATCAAATGCACATTTAACACATTTTCAGCAATGATTTCAAAGCTCTCGTGACCTTTCTTTGTCCGGAAGTAATCTACTCAGAAGTTACTGGAGGCTGTAAAAAGGAGGTAAAATTTCTTCTCAAAAAGACCTCAGCTGATGCAGTAATTGCAAGACTTCCATCACTTTGCAGCCTCTGGGTTTTGAGCCTCAATGTTTTCTAGTTCCAAATTCTTTCTGTAGTAATGTTTTCTTCTATTGTAAGACAGCTTCCATTATCTTTGTTTCCAGTTTGAAAGCAAACTCTGGCAGCTGTAAACTGCACTAGACTTTGAGATACTTGATGATTAAAATAGTTTCTGCTCAGCTCCAAAAAATTGCCCCAAATCCACATAAAAAAAAAAGAAATTAAAAAAAATATCAGCCTATCAGGAATGGCTTTTTTCAGGCTAGTTAAAACCAAGTGAGAAATCAAGCTTTAGATATTATGATGATTGAAGAGCCTTCTCTGCAGTAGGCTTTCCAAGTTGCTGAGCCAAAGAGGGGAGGCAAGAGCCTTAGTCCCGGCTAGGGCAAGATCCTGGCATCCTTTAGGTGCTGTTATCCACTTTGTGTCCCAGAGCACCTAAACCCTGCTGGATATACACTTCATGAATGCTGCATGTTTGCTGTGGTTTAAGGAAAGAATGCTAGTGTTTCTATGGAAACTACTTTTCTTCAGGTGGCCAGGAGACCCAGTAACATCCCCCCGTCACACTTGGCTGCATTGCAGAATTCAAATGCGACGCTGTGACCAAACCGAGGACTTTGGTGCTTCAGATTTTGCATTACCCACCACTACCTTGCTGGGCTGTTTCCCCCCAGCCCCTCCCCTGCTTTCTCATGACTTGAAAACAGCAGGAGTTATTTTCCTAACGCTGATGCCATTTGCCATTTTCAGTTGCCATAGTTTGGCTCGACTTAATTTTTATGGCAGATTTTGACATGTTTTATCAGAGCTTCCACTTGCAAGTGACAGGCAGGCATTTTAATAGACTTGAAGGAATTTTTTTCCCAGACTGTTGCTTGAAAAGCATGTGACTGTGAGACTATTAACCTCTAACCCCTTTTAAAAAGGTGGATCAAATAAATTAATAAATACCCCCTCGACAAGTGTGATGCCTTTTGATGGCAAGGTGCAGAGTGAATTTTATCACATTACTATAGGAAAAGCTGCACAGGCTGCTGTTCTGCAGTACTTGCACTTTAAATCTAGATTAGATAATTTCTGATTTTGCAATAGACATGTTTCCACTTGCAGTTCACAAGTGCCCAATATGTGTTTTCATACATTAAGCATGGAGCTTCAGTCTGCTGTGTTAATTTACTCTGACACACTGCTAGGGATTTACTTTAAAGAGAGCTATGCAGATTGTGATGTGATTAAATAATATCAGTAGTATGTTTAAACGTTTAAAGCCACTGTGCCTGGAGGTTTTTGGGGTGTTTTACCAAACAGAAGCCCTAGAGACAAAGTAAATGAGAGATGCTTCATCTTCCTAGATGCCAATTATTTAACTACCACCCTGAGCTATCTGTACCCTAAAGTAATCTCCTTAAATAACTAACGGACACACTATCTGGATTTCCTTCTCATCTTTTTTGTGAAGCAATGTCCACTAAAATAACTAGAGCAGTCAATCATCTCTGTCCAACCAGACATGTATATTCCCAGACAGGCCTCACAGCCTGCAAGCTTGCAGCAGGTTGTGGCTACTGCTGAGCGGTGAACTGCTGGATTGAGCTGCTTTCTGCTCTGTGGAGTCCTCCTGAGTCCTCTCATAATGTTAATTGGAGATTTTGCTTTTGTTTCTCCTGGCTAAGTTCTGTGAATTAAGTGAAAGTCACCAGGTTCTTGTCTCACCATACAATTTAGGTACAAACATGGATCCAGTTCTTTACAGATACATATTTGCTGCATCTGTCTATCTCAGTGCTTGTCTAAAAGTCAGTAGAGTTAATAAATTTCAATTAACTTCCTAATTTAATTTTCATCTTTGAGCCTTCCTTGCACTTATTTATTCTCTTCTCAAAAATATTTTGTTTCATCTGCAAGCTGGTTATAACCTGTTAGCTCTTTGGTCACTGTATTCTTAGTAAGTAGACCAGTCTGCATTTGAGGCAATTTAGTATTTGCGTGCTTCAAATAATTTTAAACGTACTCTTCTCCCTCTCTCTCTCTGTATAACCAGAGACGAAGTGTACTTTATGGAGGACAGTGGTGTTTTAAAATCTAATTTTGGTAATGAGGAAATGAGCCATGACAACTCTGGAGGTGAAGCCTGAAGTGAATTATGAAGGTCATTCTCTTAGATGGGAGAATTAATTATATTTTAGCTTGGTTCCCTGTTACTTAGACCCTTTGTATTGTACACTACGAAGTAATTTTGACTAAATATCAATTCATCAAAAATTATCTGGGCAAAAGAGTGCAGTTACAAGGATAGATTTGGAAATTAGGAAGAGTTATATTAAAACTCTAGTCGTATTGGAAAACCATAACCTAACCTTTTGTGTTATCTTTTTGAGGGGATGCCTGCTGTGGGATTTTAATGCTCATTCATTTTGACTATCAGTGGGCCTTTAGCTCCTGTGATGGCAGGCTCTTCTGAAACTTGTTTTTCTCCTTAAAATCCAATCTTTTGAAGTTCTTCATTGGGTAGTCTGTAAGAATATTGAAGTGAGCCAAGCCACTCTGAAGCATGCAGCCACTAAGTGCAGCACTTGCAGAGGGCAGATGAAACAGGTAGTGTTGATGGTAGTTAAAAAACATTTACTCTGAGCCTGGAATAGAAATGGGAGTCTTGCAGAGCCTTTCATGTTCTGTTGATACACGAGTGGGAGTTTGGGCTAGGAATCTTTATGTAAGGGTATAAGGAATTAACACATGGGGCTTAACTTGATGTGGAAATTAAGCACCTGCTTAAAGGCTTTCCTGAGCAGGGATATACTTAAGCAATCCCAAATCAGTGACTTGATTTTCTTTGGCAGCTGGTATTCATTATTTTGTTTACTTTAAGGGCTTATTTTCTCCAGAAATTTGTAGATCTTTGCAACATTTTCACATCCTGCACCTCTGGTTTTCCAAATGTGCCAGGTGGCTGTAGCTCCTCTGGTATTGCTGAAAGCAGAAAATATGGCTGCAGGTCATGGCTGTGCCTTGTGAAATCTTGTGAAAAAAAGTTTGAAATGACAATGAATCTTCCGGAGTGCCAGGCCACAAAGCACAGCTAAATAAGTAAAAGGCTGCAGAAATTTGTCTTCTGACACTACGTTTCACAACAAGAGCGTTATGATGTACGGGGCTTGGTCATCAGAGTACCAGAGAGCTGTACTCAGAAATGGCAGTTTCATGTTACAGGTAAACAATTTATGTTCCTCCCATCCCTCTGTGACCTGGTGCAGGAAAGGAAGCCAGCAAGAAGCTACTTTCTTTTTCAGAAATATTATGTGTCTTTAGTAACAAGCTGTGGCTCAGTGGCAAGCCCTGTGATAGCCAGCCCTTGCTAAGGGCACGGGAAGGGAGCACAAACTCCCTGTTCCAGGTGCAGCCAGATGTTGGAGCAGCTTGCTCTAATGTTGAATGCCAGGAGCTGAAAGTAAATGATCGTTAGTTGTCAAGTACAGAAAAAAAACAGCTGCCCTAGGAGGAGAGACTTTTGCACTTCTGAAATGCCATTTCAGTAAAAAAGGGTATGAGAATTTTGTTTCCTGAACAGAGAAGATGAATGTTTTGAGAAAATGAAATCCATTCTGACTTACCAGGAGGTTTAAAAAAAAAAAAAAAAAAAAAGGTTGCCTATCTTTCAACAGTTAACATTCTGCCTAATGGGTGCAATCTGAAGAGTGAGGCGATGTAAAATAACAACTTGTCAAGACATTTGTAAAAGGCTCATTAGTTCTATTTAAAACATGAAATTTGAGTTTCTTCCTGAGGTCTTTGCTGTTCCTAATTCTCCAAGAGAAAGGAAAAAGGGATAAATTGGTACAGATGAAGGCATAATGCAACTTTGATTTGGCTAGCTTGCCTTTAAATGTATTTTTCTTTCTTAATTTGGCATTGGTGGATCAAATGCTGACCAAAATCATATTCTTCTGTGTGCTTAGCTATTTGAGTTCCACGCATCATGGAGTAGAAACTGGTTACTGTGGTGAGGGCAGGAGAGAATCTAGACATACCTATACAGCATAGGAGCAAGTAGCACCTAGCTCAGTTGGGTTGGCAAAACATAGTGACCTTGATTTAGAATAGAAATAACTGAGTGTAAAACAAGCCTCTGAAAGCACTATCTTTAGGAAGTGTTTTTTAAGTAATGTTATTTTCTGTCTCACTTTATCTGGCATTAAAAGATGTATTGTTCTGCCTCATCTTTATATTAAAAAACCCCAAACAAACAGCCACAAATGAAGAAAAAACTAGAGAGAAAAATATTTTCCTGTGTTTGGGGAAGGATAGGCTTTTCTTTGTGCTCTTTGTTAGTTACAACTGCTTCTTTCTTAATACAGACAATATACCTTCCAATAGCAGATAACAGCATTATATTGAGAGTTACTAGAATTATGCAGTTGGGACATTATTTTCATTGAATTCCCTTATTTGGAGGATTAACATTTTGAAAGGTCAGCATCCAGGGAAGCTCCATGCAGAGTTATTGAGTGGCTCTATTAGTCCCACTCATGATTTTTTAAGCATAAAACATGCTTATTTTTCAATATTTCTCTGCCATGGAGAATTTACCAAACATTTTGTTTTTCTTTGCATAGTACTCATGCCTGAAACTCTATTATTAAAATTTATTGTGAAAATTTGTTTTTATTTTTTGTCAGAAGGAAGAAAAAATGGTCATAATTGATGCAAAGTACTACTTAAACCTTCTATCAGCTGAGCCTTTAGATCAACAAGACTTGTTTGAATTTGGCGCTGAATCCTCACAGACAAAGTTGCATAAAAAACTATTTGCCATGTTCTGATGTGTTCCATAGCATCAAAATTCTCAAGAATTTTGGCAGCTGTGGACATAATGAATGGGGCTGACTATGGCCTGTCTTAGCTACTCCTTTCGATAAACTTAGCAAGATAGGCAACGTGTTTTAACATACTTTTTTATAGCAAGTTCTGTAATCCTAACATTGCTTGGAATTTGAGCACAAATAGTATCAAAATTCCGAAATGTACTTAGTAAATATGTTTGGTCATGCCAAGATCACATCTCAAGTTTTTTTAATTTCAACTTCTGAGTCAAATCTTTACACCAGGTTGGTATATGTAACATATTTGCCAGTTCATATATATTTCTTCTCCTTGTGTGATCTTTATTTTTTGCTGTTCAGACATTCATTTCATGTGCAGCCTAACTTGACAAGAAAGTTAGAAATTTCTGTGTATTTGCGGATGTTCCTTGTGGAAGCTCCAGAGAGTATGGGTAGAGGATCACCTTCTATTCCTAGCCAGAACAGACTCTGTAGTAGCACAGGTGGTAGCTGGAGCCTCCTTTGGCAACTGCTGATGCTCATGCTCTGACATGAACTATGCTTCAAACAGATTTTTGGACTTTTTTCTTTGTGTAACACCATGTCAGTTTCTGCTACAATTGGGATGACTTTGAAAGACATGATTCCTTGGTCAAACCTATCGACAAGTTCATGTTCTGGGGTATTTGCAAGGAGTGCACCTTGAAAAACAACCCTTTCAAAGTGGAAATGGGCAGCTGAAAGTAGCAGCTTCTAAAAGCATGAGAAAGCTGCAGTCCTTCCTGCACTCTTAATATTAAGGACATTAATGAAACTAGTTACACACCAGTGTATTGGATTTTACACTTCAAATTATTTTCTGGAATTTCCACCTAAATAATAAGATTAAAGGTTTATTTTACATTACTTTAAAAATTGTCACCTTGTAAGAGTTGGTCCCATAAATCTTCTGTGTGAGAGTTTTACATTCCAGATGTTTCTTTTATTTGTTTTTTTGTTATTCGGCATTTTGAAATCTGTTGTCCTGTGTGTTTGTTCTCTGTGCATTCAGCTTGTGCACTTTGTGCCTTTATAGACCCCATTTTGGGACTGCAGAAGGTGTTCTTGAAAAACTTTTTGTGAACAAACTTGCACTTACCTCTTGCATTAAACGGGAAGGGAATTTAAGGAGAAAGGCTCAACTTTTCTTCCTACCACCAGCAGTATTAGTGACTTGGAAGTTTGTCCCCTTTTGGTTTTCATATCTATTAATGTTTAATGCAGGGACCAACTCATGTAGAACCCTCCTCATTGTTTAATCATTGGCTTCAGGAGTTGGACTTGATAATCCTTGTGGATCCCTTCCAACTTGGAATATTCTGTGATCTGAACTGGAGAAGTAATTTATTTTGCAGCATGAAAAAAAGTGATTTCAAAAGTATCTGTGGGTGAGTGATTTCCTTTGATAATGAAAAGAAGAATTTTGAGTAGTTTTCCTTCATGGGAATTCTTGTATTGCTGAACTATAGTACCTTCTTCCACAAACAGCTTCTAGAGAACTTCTTGAGGTTTTTTTTAAGGGATGACCTCCTCCATTCTTCTACGTTTGTTTAGTTTGTTCTTGTTGGTTATTTCTGGGTGGTTATTACTTATATCTGAAGGTGCTTGCTGTATCTGCCCATTTTTGATGTTGTGCTTCTACAAGAATGGAGAACACAAGTACTTGTCTTTATCCAGCTTTATGAATACAAAAAATTCTTCGCTCCTGATTACCTCTGAAAATCAGTATGGCTATTAATGCTTGGAAGGATCAGGCTCAGCAAATCTTACTGATAACTTGAGTGTGATCAGTTGTGTACAATAGCAAGCTAGAAAATATTACATGGAAAAAAATCCATGGGCCCAACAGTGTCTGTTACAGTGATTTTATTCAAAGTCAAAGCTTTGAAGATAGAAACAAAATAGTGTTAATAAAACTAGGGTACTGTAGTGTTTTATCTGTGAAATTTCCTTGCTGCTGAGATCTTGGTGGGTGTCACTTCTCAGCAGAATTAATTTCAAACTTAAACTCAGATTCTTCACATTGCAAAAGGGTGTGAAATATTAGTAAAGGTAGTTGAAATTTGCAAAATATTAGAAAGGTCAAAACCCAACAGAAACAGAGTAGGAAATGAGACACCCTGTTATTGTATGTTTTCAGATAAGATTTCTTTCTCACAAATTGACAAGCTCTGAAGTATGCCACTGATGTGTAGGAAAATAGTGAGGAACGGTAAAAAGTGAAAAATATGGAAACAATATTTCAAGATTTGTTTATGCCTTTCCAAACATGACTGATGTGTGTGTTAGAATGCTGTGGTGTCAAGACTACAGATTTTGATAAACTGTCCAAAGGACAAATGCAAGAAGTTCATGATGACTTTTTAAATGCTTTTTCTGGAAGATGCAGAAGCCAAGTAAACAAAGATGTCAGTATTTATTGTCTGTATCACAGTAAAAATGGTTTGAAGACCACCTTCTCTGCACCCTCCTCAGATTTTGCATGGTGCTGGTGATATGGAGCCACTTGGGAAGCAGTACAGGCTTCATTGCAAGACTCACGATTACTTATATAAGAGGACTTGAAAATTTTTGAGGAGCAAGCATCCCAGCTTGAAGCAAAAGATCTTTTAATGTAATTTTTGGTGAGATGTCTGCATCTCAGGAGATCTCTACTTTTTACTCAGCTGCAGGATTACAGAGTGAATTTAAGTTCTCTTATCTAGGAAATTATTGCTTTCTTCAGCTTTTTGAATTGCTCTGTTTCTTGAGGTGAATTAGGATGGCTATTTTGATTTCAAAAGATACGTCTTTCCATCCATACTACTGTTCAGACTTCACAGACTTGGAGAAGTTTAGAAGTTTTTGGGGTGATTGTGTGTGGTTACTGGAGGGCTCAACAGACTTTTTGAATAAGTCAAAAGAGTTTAGTTCTAAATAATTATTGCCTGGAGAGAGCTGTGTTCTATAAAGGATACAAAAATGCTGTAGAAAAAAAACAACACAGATTTTTTTTTTTTCTGTGTGAAAGAATCTTTCTTTTTGGAGTCTGGAGAAGAAAGAAATGCAGCCTCTAAGGGCCTCACTTGTGACGCACAGAACTTATGCAAAATTAACCACACTTAGTTTAACTGTAAATATTTATCAAGCAAAAGTAAATTGTATCATCCCAAGGTCTAAAAATGTATTTGTTTATCTGGCTTTTTTTGTAAAAGGAAATGAAAAAAAAAACTTGTATAGAAACATGAAATGCACCTGCTTGTCATGAGTTGAAAAATTTTTCATCTAATGTGCCTAATTCAGGATATCTGTATTTTTTTCCTCTTCTCTCTCAGTTTCTATTGAGTACTCTCAAATGCTATTAAAAGAGTTGAAACGTTGACTCCCATGGGGTTGGGTTGATGTATATATCAGAGAAGGAGATATGAAGGGTTTAAACTTAATTCTCTTGGTCCCACTTTCAAAATAGAAATTGAGTAGAAAGCCATGCCTGTAACCTCTATGGGTCTTTGCAGAAAGTCTGAACAATGATATTACGAGAAAGAGACAGATTTGAATTTTTTAGGTAATCTGAAGTTCTGTCTTCAAATCAGCCATGTCTATGAATTCTTGATGTTTATCATCAGCAACACATTAATGGAAAAGAATGTACTATAGGTAGGAAAAAAAATAGGTTTGTTAGAGATGTGTGTGGATACATGTGGAATATTAACTGGTGATAAAATTGTTGTTGTTTCCAAAGCTACAAGAGTATACAAGATGTTGTCTTCAAATGCATCAGTAATTTTTTCTGTTAAACCTACCATTGTAGCAGCAACTTAAGCATTTGAAATGGATGTTTCCCAAAGCTTTACCTGGCATAAAAATCACTTGGCAGATGTATCTGACATGCAGAGTCATTACATCTGGCAGCTGGAATATATATCTGGGTAGAATAGATTGCCATTCTGGAAATATCAAACTTTTGGGTAAGTAAAATATGATTCTCTAGTTTTATGTTATTCTTGGATGACAGTGAACTTTGAAACTTTCTGGCAGCTTGTCTGTAAAATCTTTTAGAGCCTGCAGTTTGATTATTTCAGAAGTTATTTCTTTATCTACAGATTCAAATAATTTCGTTTTCATAATATAATTTCGTATTTCAGCTCTCACTATAGAAGCTATTTAAATAGCTTTCTGAGGTTTACCTTTGCTCTTTCCAGGCTGTCTCTTGAAATAATTGAATCAGTTTTTGTCTTTCTGATGACTGTGATCTGGACATCACTAAATTTGGAAGGAGCGCATGATCCTTGGCTGGGTTCCCTATGGCAGATCTACTCATTCCAGATCTGCAGGGCTGTGGTCGTATGGACTAGTAACAAGATATGTACAATGAGCCAAAGGGGGTTGAAGGTTACTTTGTACCCAGAGAAATTTGTGTTAAGCTAGGATATGAGTTAAAAGAGAAATAACTATGTCTGATCTAATCTTAAGAATTACTGTTTTGGAAAAAATTTCTAAGCAGGTAGGGCCTAGGCTGTTGAAATTTCAGGCTGCCTGAGATGAAGTTTCACCATAATGTTCAGAGAACATAGAAAAGAATCCTTCGGTGTTTAGGACATGATGCTTTCATTTTCTTGTTGCTTAATGTTTTCATGTGTGCAAACTCATTTAGTTTGGAGAAGAGGTTGGGAAGGAAAAGAAGAAAATTTCGTAGTGCTCCTTAACATGGAATTTTCCTTTTTTTTTTGGTGTAGTGTTTTACTTGGTTCTCTTCCTGTGCAACATGAGGGTTTGATCAGCGTTTAGTTATCTACAGAATAAGTAACTCAGATTTCATTCCAGACAAGCAGTCTTGTGAGCTTACCTGGCACTGTTGTATCCATAGCTGTCATTTCATGCATTCTTGCCTCTCCAGGTAAATAGCAGTTTATTCAAAGACTTACTTGGAATATTCTAAACCATATTTTATAATGTGTCTTTCTCCATAAGTGTACCTGCACTTTAGCTCAGCCTTTTACAGTTTTCAGAATCAATGGTAGCAATTATAACCTGTTCTCTGAGTCTCTAATTTTTCATCATTCTCTTTGTGTGGTTGAAAGTGCTGTGAGAGTCCTGTAGTTATCCGGTCACCCTCCTTTCACTATTGCAGAAGTAGTACTTTTAGTGTTGTAGAAAAATCTCCACTATTTCAATCTTTATTTTAAAAATTAGTACCAGCATATTAGCAATTATTTCCTTGGCTAACTTTTCGGATTCTTGAATAATGGTCACTTAGTTTTACTGATTGGGAAGCATTTGTCCTTGGAGAATGAGATTGTTTCCAGAAAATGATAGAAGTGTATTCTGAGGATATATCCTTTTAGGAATGGTAGTGCTCTTTTTTTCCCCACTGTCTCTCTTTGTGCCAGCCAGAGCCCAGCCTTCTTCTCTGACTTAGAGCATCAGTGGTGGGGCCGTTCTGAATGGCTGTCCCCATGCGTGATGAGGAAAAAGCAAGGCTATGATAACAACACACAGATGTCCAAGTGGAAGAAAGAAGTTTTCTCCAGACTGAGAGAATACCACTTGCCATTGGCAAGTTTTGGAAGCTCCCGTGAGTGCCTTTCAGATTAATGTATGTTTTTGAGGGATTGGAGAATCCAGGGATAGGGTAAAGGAGAGATTTCAGAGGATGATAATTGCTGTCACGAGAAGGGGATTGTATGTAAGCAGCAAGAATTAAACATTCCTGAGCATCATGAATCTGTTTTGTTGCATTCACCCACTTCCTCTGGCATCATGTTCTGATTGTTTTAACTAGCTATATAAACAAATTAGATCTGTTTATTCCAACTAAAACTCTAAATACAGGGTAGCCAAGCCTAAGTTTATTTCCTGATTCACCTTTTGCTCCTTGCTCTGCATTATTGTAAGAGGGCAAGAGAGCTTCATGTTTTATTCAGTTAATACAATGTATATTTAATTTGCATTTTTAGTGTTTTCAAAGGTGAGAGATAACTTCAGCAGTGCTGAACATGGTAATTTAATTGGCTGTAGGGTAATAATAGGATTCTCAGAAATGGCTTCATTGGGAAATCTTGCAGGGCCTTAAACAAGTGCACCAGTCAGAAGCTCACCTGTGCTGAACTGCCACGCACCCATGAAGCAGCAGGGAATTACAGCTGTGTTGCCTCTTCATTTAATTTCACAGGTTTTCAGGAGGAGAAACAAAACCTAAAGGGATGAATAGAGGCTACCAAGGCATACTTAACACTGCTGAATGCTTTCCTTAATTTCTCTGCCGCTGGGAATGGTAGGGGTTGTAATTTTCCTTGTGTACCTTTTAAATGGAGGAACAAAAAATGGCCTGTGTTAAAAGGAAGTGTATAAAGTTTGTGACAGTGAAATTTTACTGTCCTGATTCAATGTCTGCCTGCAGGAGCTGGGCTTCTAAGACAGCAGTTTTTACATGTATGGGTTGTGTGTTGCAAAAGATACCACAAAAGATGAGAGAAAAATACTCCAGGATTTTTGATGTCTAATGTGAGCCTTTTGCAACATCATTCCCAACTTAGGGGACAATTCTATCAAGCAAAAGGATCTGCATCCTCCAAATTAGATGCTAAGGTGATAATGTTTTCAACCAGCTAATAAATATGCACTATTTTCTATCTGAGTGCAAACTCAGGAAGAAACATCTCTTTAATCAAATTAAAGTTGGTCCAAAGTGGTTATTTATCTGTAGTGTGCAATCGTACCTCTCATGTTTTATTGAGCTATTACTACCAAAATTGAGTTCACTTAAAAAACAATACCAGGTACTGTTTTTAAAGTGTTTCTTCAGTATGTCTGAGCATTGGCTTTTCTATGCTTCTTGTAACACTGGTGGTAGATGTAAGACTGTTTTCTTAAAAATCTGTGTGTCAGCAAAGCTGGTGTCCTTGTACTGAGCTACACAGAGAACCTGCATATGCTTTCCTCTTCAAGGCTATTTCTACATCTTCATTTGAATTCATAGTTTGACTAGCACCTAATATACATCTTCTACTGTTTTCTTGTTATCTTTAGAGTTTCTTTTTTTTTTTTTTTTTTTTTTTTTTTTTTTTTTTTTTTTTTTAATTCTATTTAAGTGTTCCTGACAGGCAAGATTTTCTTGGTGTGAAGTTACTGCATGGATGTGAAAATAGCCTAAGTGTCTAAATCATGATTTTTGAACTTAACCCTAAGTGGGTTAAGTTTCTTAAGATTCCTCTCCTGCCTGTTCTTACAGTAGTACATGTTCTTTATTGTTTTTGTCCTTCTGGTCTACTTTTTATCCTTTGGAAGCAGAATTGTGAATTTACTCATTATTACTTACCCTGGAGTTGATGAAGATGTTCTGTATAATAAGCAGAAGCTCAGAATTTTTTCATTAACCTTCTCCTTTTTAGACAATTTTTAGTATCCTTATCTCTGTTATTTTCGTGGCATAAAAATCACAAAAAAAAAAGGTGGTTTTGTTGTGGTTCACCAGATCAAATATCCTTGCACCTCCTACCTCCCTCTTGTAAGCCAAAATACCAACTCAGAATTGGCCAGTGGATGATTTCATTGAAAACACTGATTTAAAACTACATCATAATGGTTTCAACAGCATAAAGCTATAGTGTTTGGGTCCAGTTTAATCCTGTAGGAATTATTTTTTAGATGAAGGTTATTAATTTCCAGCTGCTGTTTGGTTTATGGCAACATGCCAAGAAAGCACTCAGAGGCCTCCCTGTTCACCTGTCTGTTGTAGGGAGTTGAGTATTTGGCTTTAGAGCAGAAAACTTCAAGGAAGTTGTTCTGCCAGGCTTTTAAATTATTTTAATTATTCTTTCTATTAATAAGATTCTGATTTTCAACATCACCTCTAAAGTCCAGATTAAGGTAGAGGGGGAGGAGATAAAATTGAGAATTCTTTTAGGGCTGCTCTGTCATCCCACTTCCTAGCAATCATTAGCATTATTACTGTAGGTACATTAGTAATAAACTCCAGTAAAAGCTGTCTCTAGTTGTGACTATTTTCCTAAGTCACTGGTCTCTTTTGAAATTTGCTTAATCTTTTATTGCCTGTTCAGTTATAATTTCTGCCCATGAGGTTTTTTTTTCCTTTCTTTCAAGAATATTTGTCTTTGCAAGGTGTTACTGCACAGTGTAATTTTTTTTTCTATTAACGAATTACCAAGGCCTGCTGCAAATTGAATTATTACAGTCTATGCAGTGCAGTTGCCTATTTAAAAATAGGAAGAGAAAAATCAAGGGAGTGCAAATTTATTTTTGTTGCTGTTGTGCTATTTGACACTTTGAATTTTTTATGTGATGAACTAGTGCTTTCAGAGGAAGAGCAGTCAGTGTCTAATTCTTTTGTGTAAATTGCAATGCAGGATTCTGAAGGAATAGCAGGATGCTTCACCAAGTAGCTTCAAAACACAAGTGATAACATCCTCCAGCAAATCCGTACAGCAACGGGAGCCTTGGGAAGAGCATCCATTGCCTAAATCACCAAAAGAAGCAATTGTGACAATTTTACTCCAGGGTTGACAGGCACAGCGCTGCTTTAAATGTCCCTTTCTTTTATTTTTAATTTTACTGTACAAGAGGCCTGAAGGATACCATGCAGACATGGTTAAACCCTTGAGCAAAGGGGGTTTTGTATTTATAATTAAAGAATAATTCCAGGTCTGAAGCTTTCGTTTATTAAATGGCATTAGTGGACATTATAATCATGTTTAAAATGAGCAGCAGAGTCCTACATTAGGTGTTTTTGGCAAAGGCAGCCACTGTTAGGCTCTTTCCTCTGTGGTACAGGTTTTTTCTTGTGGGATTGCACTGCTCAGTTATAACCAAATAGCTCTATGGTAAATTGTCTGGGTGAAAATGCAGTTTTACAGGAGATTTTATCATTAGGAAACATTTTTATAAGTAAATGCTGTAAGGTCTCAAGCAAAGGCCCTTCAAACAAGAAACTTTATTTAAAAAAAACAGCCCTGTAGCATCTGTAGAGACCATATCTTTGAAGCCATCCAGATAATATTGGCACAGAATAATTTCTTATCTTTTTGTTGCGTATTTTATTTATGGGTTTTTGCTCAAGATATGAGCATGTGTTTACAGTGCATAATGTATATAAATAAAATGTGAGATAACAGCCAGCAGGAGGCTTAGCAAACACTTTGCAATGGTATGTAGATAAGGACATTATGTAACTATATATTGTACATCGGTAGTGCTTTAGACCATTTCTCCAGCTTTTTATTTTTCCTATGTTAATAGACCAAATTGGAAAATGACCATGTCAGGGTGGAGAGGAGAGGAACTGGCATTCAGCTTGTTGGCTTTGATGCACAGCGAGTGACAACAGGTTACCTCCAAGAGGAGGGAGTTGATGGTTCCTTCCTGTGGTAGTAGGCTTTGCCCCATTGATTCTTGCAGTTCATGACAGTGTGATTTTGTATCTGGGAAGTTAGAGACATGTCCAAAACTATTGTTCACCTAGGTACCTTCAAAACTATTTTGGACTAGTTAAACAAATTGTCAGGTATGAGATGAGATCTTCCAATCTGAGAAGTAGTTCTGCAGTGCTTTAGCTGTAGATCCATATAACAGATAAGTCCCACAGCCCTGGGAAAGAGCTGAACCCAAAGCTTGAGATGCATAACAACTTTCTGTGAGTGACTGACATTCAGGATATCATTAAATGTAACCGCAGGCTACTTTGTGTTACCTCACTCTCCCAGTCCAACAGTTTTAGACTAGAGGGACATATTTTATGACACCTTCTCGCCTCATGCTACTCCTACATGGAAGGAGCTGCTGTTTCCATTCATCTCATCACTTCATTCATTGCCCTGTCTGGTTGTAGGAAGACTTTACATTTAGCTTGTTACACACATACCTGGCAGCACAGGGAAAACATCTGAAGGTATAAAGAGTTGCTGGAAACAGAAAAGGTCTTTGATATTCTCTCTACGAGTGAGAAGGGGAGAAAAGATCTATAATGCAGGTCTTTTTGCAGACAAGTGGAAGGAATGGAGGAAGACACTTTGGCATTCAAATGACTCGATTCTCGATTCCAGCAATGGAAGTAAAAGGAGATAAAAAATTGCAACCCATACAAAATTCTTAATAATACTTGTATCACCACTTTCAAAATATACAAGTGATTTTTTTTTTTTCCACCACTAAGGTATAAATGTCCAATGTCCTGACAAAGGTTCACGTCATGCTGCTGAAATTGGCATGACTGGGAAAGAGGTAAACTTTTTACTCCATCAAACCTATGTGTTGCTACATCAAGAATTCCTCCCAAAACATTGTAGAAATAATGTATTGGCTGTACAGACTTGATGAGCAGATGTAGACACAGAAGAATTGCCAGGAAACACCTGGCAATATTTGCTGCACATGGCTTCCTGTACTTGCTTCCCAAGCTTCTCTTTGGGGTTGTTGAGCAGAACTTTGAATGCTGAGTCCCCATGAGCTGCTGTATAGCTCCATGTTTTTTTCCTCTAAAATCTTCCTTTTATTGCCTGCTTTGGGCTTTTATTTGTTGACTCACTGAATTCTATTTGACCACTCTCTACATTCTCCATTTCTCTCTTCCTATCTCTCACTCTGGAATTGAAGACCAAAAGCCAATTTAGTTCAAAGGATAACCTGAGATCACCTTGTCCAACACCATTTGTGATTAGATGGAACAAGAATTGTGCTTCCTGAAGTCTCTAATGAATTACTGTGTATTATCAAATAGTATCTTTGAGATCATCTACAGGTGGATGCATATGGACTTAAAAAAACATATCCCAGAACAGTTTCAGGGGCTTCTTGTTGTTGTGGGGTTTTTTGTTGGTTTTGTTTTGGTTTGGTTCGGTGGTTTTTTTTTTTTTTTTTGCTTTGCTTGTTTATGTTTTTTTCCATGAGAGGTTTAGGTTGTGTTTCAGCTCCCATTTGATAGGACAAGTTATTCAGAGAGAAGTAGATCATGTGGGCTTTACTGATGTATAAAAACAGTTTTCTTCCTTTTTTGTTTGCAATATAATAATCCAAGGGAAATTCATTAATGGCTCCAGGAGAAAGATACTTCCGGGTCAGTAACAGGGATGTGAAATGGAAAAACATTTTTGCTTGACTTGTGGTCAATTCTCATGTTTCGTCCTCTACTGTCCTGCTCCACTAATATCATTTTGGGAAATGCCACAAAAATTTTATTATTAAAAGGATCATACAATTCTACCCATCCTACATTAATTTATTTGTCAGTGTGCATGTGCTTATTCTCATTGTCTGTTTTTTTGTTAAAACAATCCTCCTTTTTCTCTCATAATCATAATAAATGGAAACAATGAGCCTTTGCATCTGCACTGATAAGTTATTGTGGTGATTTTATAAGTCTGCAACCATCCATTGTGGACTGCAGGGATTTCTTAATGAAACACAGGCTTAGGCTTATGTTTTATATTTCTTGTCAGAGACAGTATCAAGCACTGTTACAGGCATGTAGAACAATTGAAGCTTAATTGTGGAATGAGATAAGCATGTATAAAGTCCAATTTATTGTTATTGATCTTCTATATATTCCAGTGAGATAATTTATGTTTACATACAGATGAATAGGTTAATTGGAGAGCAATTTAAACCTTCAGAGGCATCAGATCTTGGTGGAGAAGCTGACAGACTACAGAAATAAACCATTGCACAATTTACGATGGTAATAAGAAAACTTGTTAATGGACCTACTGGATTTTTCCTTTATTGGCTGTTGTCATCAGTTTGGAAGCATGAATACAGATAATGCATGATGCCAGACTTCATTTCACCAGGCTTATAGCAGTACTTAGAGTGGGAAAACTTATTCACTCTCAGTTTGGTGTGTGACTTGAAATCCTTTTGTGAAATGTCTATTTTGTCATTTTTGATTTTTTTTGTTAGTTTGTCTATTGAAGAGTGGCAGTGTTTCTAAAATGTAATGAGCACTCACAGTGCTGCTAAATAACGTTCTGGCAGTGTTATACTTGGGATGGAATAACGTAGGGCACAGTGCTCTGATGGGTATGGATTTCACAGTTACAGGGATTCTGAACGCAAAAGCTTTTATTTTTATTCTGCTCTTATACTTGGCAGCTTTTAGCATTATGCCTATTAACTTTTATAGATGTCATACATTTTTATGTTAATGATGCAGCTTTGGCTATACCGAGAAACTCAACTTCTGCTCGTCAAACTAGTCTACAAGCAAAACGATGACACTTCAAAATGGTTAAAAAGCTGCTTTTATTGTTTTGTGTCAATTTATTGCTTGCTTATATGTTAAAAAGAGATTTTTTTTCCTGTGTATCAGGACTCACAGAATTTCACACCTGTTTAGTACAAGTATTTAGACTTCGTTTCATTTTGTAGGTGTTGGCACTGACAATGTCAATATTGTTGAGGCTTGTGCGAGATTCAACAGTAAGGTAGCAGAAAAGCACCTGTGTTTCTAGGGAGCTTCTTTCCATCACTACGTAATGGGTACTCTGGCAGTTGAGTGCCTTTGCAAAGTTGCACACCCGAGGGGTATAAAGCCTGGCTTTCTGTCACTCTGTACAGCTAGAGGCAAGCATCTGATTTCATACAAAACCCGTTGTGGTTCTTGCTAGGGAAACACCATTTGTAATATGGAGTGATGTATCCCAGAAATAATTGAGAGGCAAATTTGTATTAAAAATCTTCCGACACCATGGAGTAGCCAGTGAAGCATGCAGAGAAAGAATAGTTGTTGTATTGCTCCTCTGATATGGAGAGGCTGGACGCTGTGCTTTGGTTTGGGAAAGTCAAGGGGTTTTTGGATTTTACTTGACTTGTTTTCCCCCAGAGTGACAGATGATATGCACAAATTTTGTTTATGATTTCTTGCTTTATGTGGGAAGATGTTAGCAGTGTTTGCTTCCTTTTTTTTTTTTTTCATTTATTTGATAAGTTCCCTATCCAGCCTCACTGTTATGAGAACTTCCTTAGTAAGAAACATGTTTTCCTCAGATTCCGAAAACTACAGCATGTCATGCAGTGCATTGCAAAATTTGGCTGTGATATTATTCTTGTAGTATTTTCTTTCGGTTCAGTGATTTGTGAGTACAAAATAACACACTCAGAGAGCCACTGTTTGTTATCGACTATTTCCTGTTCTACTTTGCCCATTGAACTTCAGAAGGGCGCAAAAGAGGGAGGAAGTAGTCCACCTCTCTTCCTTCTGTGACCTTGGCCCAGTCACTAAAGTATCATTTCCTTAAGATAGAGGAAGTAAAATAGTGTCAGCAGAAATAGTTTCGTAGGTTTTACAAACTATTGGTAATTGCTGAATATGGTGAGGTTAATACTCAGAAGCTTATTTTCCTCTTGATTGCACAGTGAATTAATCTATCAATAGACTTCAGACAAATTACTATTTTTAGCATGTGTGTTTGAGTCTGGACTAACTACAAGTTAAACTTAGGAGAAAATTCATTGTTATTTAAAATGTTGGCTTCTCATTTGATCACATAGTGTTCCTTCCTTGGAAGAAGGGTATAAGTTTGCTTTGTTGGGGTTTGTTAAGTGTTTGCTTCCCACAAACCAGTGAAACAGTTGCTGTTGCCCCATGGTTCCTTTCATCATTTTATCAAAATATTTTTGGATGTAAAAATAATAATTTACCATCATTTCATATGAACCTTTGATACCATTGTGGAAATATTTCATTTGGAAAATTCTAACCAAGCATACGATAAACAGCGGCATAGTATGTGTCCCAGCTAGAGATGGCCCTATTCCAGGATGAGAGATGGTGCTCGTTTGAGCAGTGTGCAGCTTTGGAAATTGAGATTTCTATGGTTGTGCTGCATAACCCAAATTCAAACCCAAAATCTCTTAGATGCCATGTGTATGTCTGTGACCATGCACTGACCTGAATTACCCATTTGTATCTCCACCTAATAAAACAAGAGAACATTAGAATTATTTATATGAGATTGCTGGAGCAGGTCAGATTAAAAAGAAATCAATCACACTCTGAAACCTTTCAAAGTTCAATTATTTACAAAAGCTGCATGGAGAACGTTATTAGATTAAAGGAGCAATATTTTTGATCCAGTTGGCACAATTTGTGAAGGACTGTACACAGGTGATAATTGGGAGAAAATCATCGTCTGTTCAGCCAAGGTGGATGTATCAAAGATGAGAAGCGCATCCAGTGGAAAAATATCTGCCATATCTGCCAAGTAGGATTTAATTTTTATCTGAAGTCATTTCTGTCTGTGACTTCCAAAAGGAAAACACTGATATTGTTATGAACACTGATATTGTTATGAACACTGATATTGTTATGAACACTGATGGGACATGAGAGACAGCATGAGCACACTGAGCCCAAAGGCTAAGTCAAAATAATTCAGTAAATTCAGTTTACCTTTGGTAATACATTCAATAAAATTTGAGTGCTGTTAGGCAAAAGCAAAATGGAATTGATATATAAAAATGACAATAGGAATGAACACTGTTTGGCAGAGGTAGACAAAACCCTGTACCATAAATATGAGAGGCCTGAGATAAAAAGCATCTCTCTTTCAGGGTATATCTGTACTGTATGGGGTATATTAGTTGTTGAGTTTCTCTTAGTTCTGAACCATGACCATGTAATTTATTCCTGGAATTACTGCAGTAATATTAATCGCAATTAAAACTAATCTCTCCCCTTTGGGTGTAATGCAAAACGTGACCTTTTCAAGAAGGTGCTTTAAAATGTTGTGAATTTTTATATTATCTTTGCTCACAATTATTATTTTTTCTTGCCTATTTTCTTTAAGAAGTAATGATGATAAAGAAAAAAATATTGTATTATTTCGAACAGGAAAATTCATAGCAGTTTTCAGCCACACTAAGAAAAATAAAGCCTGCATCATGGTACAGGTACGTGTGTTGGAATGTAGAATATATCTGTTGTACTACAACAAATACGTATCTCCTGAGCTTAATGATAAAGTCTCAGTCCAGTAAGTCATTTAGGTTCCTAATTTCTGATAATATTCTATGAGCATATTGGAATGAGAGTTAGGCCTCTGAAAATCAATGGCATAGCTTCTTATGAGATAGGTTTGCATAAATTATGCATACTCTGTGTTGAAAATAATATTTTAATGTGATATACTGACAGATCAAGAAGTTATAGTTTATGTACCATATAAAAAAGTGGAGAATTTCTGTTTCTTTTTTTTTTTTTTTCCTTTAGTGTCCATATCCCTTTTGTTTTAATTTCTATTAACTATGTTGTTATGGCTGGGAGAATAACAAAGGTATGGTTTTAAAAAAATCATTTAGGACAGCGCAAATATTGTGTAGACTGTCAGATGTATTGCTAACGAAGTTACCACAGTGAAGGAAATTACTGAATGGGAAAAGCAAAGGCTCATTAAATCCAGTTAAATGGTAATTTTGCTTCCTTCTTTCTCTCTGAAAAAAATCTCAGTTTCTTTAAAAGGGAAAAACCCGATCTGGTGTGAAAGCTAGCAAGGTAAAAGCACTGTCTTTGTCTGCTCTGTATCTCGTAGATTCTCATTACCTGTGCTGTTTGCCAGTCTGCACATGGACTTCAGATTAGTTTGCTTTGCAACCAGCAAAGCAGCAAAGACCTTTTGCTATCCAGTAAACTAGTAAAGTGACTTATTTATGTCTCCAATGTAGTAGGATATTTCTTGAATACGTTTGCCACTAAAAAGATGTAAGAAGCAATTAGAGGCTGCTGTAGTAGCTGTGGGATGATGACCCAAGTGAAAGTCAAGATCTGAAGTTTCCTTATTTGTGGTCTACCCTGTGTACCCTCTGTGTTAGCTTTGCAGATGGAGATCTGCACAGCTGATGTCAAGAGAAGGTGAGTTGGCTGAAGGATGAGGTCCTGTGGAGATGGGACGGTCTTGCTTTGGCTTGGGTGAACAGCGCAGAACAAAACCAAGTCATACAACTGGAACTTTGAAGGCAACCATGGCCAAAAAAGTAGCTTTTGCCTGCTTCAGTGTCACTTATATTAGAAATACACCCTATATGTGCCAATAAGCTTAATGAAGCACATGGTACCAGTTATATGACTCAACTCTCTGCTTACATCTGGTATACATTACATAGGAGGAGAAGGATAAGGTTGGGCTGTATATAAAAAGGGTAGAAATTTTAGCTCGTTAGGAGGAAGATCCTAAAGACCTTGGAGACAGTCAACAGGCTACTCTTCTTTTTCTCCTCCCAAACATGCCTTCTTGGTAAGCTTCTTCATAGATTACTATTATTACCTGGGTTAACATGATATTATTGTGATTGTTAGAGCTCTATCACAGCTGGTGCATTTAGCAATGGCAGTTCGAACGCACTTTTTCTGTTGCTTAAATAAATTGCTCTATTAGTCAATCTGTGATCTCAAGATTCTTACTGAACATGACTGGACTTAAAAGGATGGATTGGTTAATCTCACTATTTGTGGATCTCTGATCACACAAGTTCTTATTGAACATGACCAGATCTTTATTGTTGAAATGAAAGTCTGCCCCCTTTATGAATCTGTGCCCATGGAAGCTGCTGTGCCCATTGAACATGACCAGACTTACAGAGCTGACAAGCCCTCTGAACTCTGGGGACCACTTGAAATGCAAGGGGTTTATTTTCTGTGAAGTTTTAGTCTTAGATATTTATCCTGTACATATATATCTGAATAAAACACATTTACATCACTGTCAGGTGTACAGTGGATGGAAATCTTAGCTCTAGGTTTTTAGATCAGAAAAGAATGGGTACTGACCATTTATTTTTCTAAGTTCCCAGCTGCTGCAGCTCTATGTGAAATGAATCTCTTACTGAAGGGTAAATTTCTAGCTGTTTTTTCCTCCCAGCACCATGCAGAAAAATACCTTTGTTTATAATGCATAGACTGTTTGTATAATGACCATTCTGGTTCAAACATGCAGGATACTCTGCACATGCATATACTGATAAAGGACGAAATGTACAGCTTGAAGGTAGAAAGGAACTAAGGAGTTTTGAATTTGGCTGCTGGAGGAAATGATCAATGTTAGTTCAGAGTTCTTTAGACTTTTTCATGCTGAACCCTTGAAGACCCTGCCACTTTTGATTTTCCTGCAAAATAAAACTTAGCAATCACAATCTTTTGTGTGTGAAGCACTTCAAGCCTTCTTTTCCAGTTGGGTGAGATTGGTAATGGGGTAGGTAGTTTTATTTTTTTGTTTTGTTTCCTTTTAAAAATTGTTTCTAGATTCCACTGATTGAAAGCACTTACTAAATAATTGGAAATGTTTGTGTTTTAATGCAGTGTTTAATATTCTGGTTTTGTCCACATACACAGACTTTCTAGCTGCTTTAACACCACCCAGCCCAAGTGTTCCTTACAGCATGAGCTGAAGCCCTATTAGGTCTAGCACAAAACCATGTATGTTTGCAGGAGATTCGTAAGTGATGTTTAGATTTGCTGCCTCTGGCATGAGGAGAAGGCAGGCAACCTCAAGGTGGTATTTTTGCATTTGAAGGTATTGAGAAGTTTATACAGGTTTTTGAACAGAACTTGAAGAGCTCTGGTCCCACTCAGGGCTTCTCTTAGTGCTTTGCCCAGATGGCGTTTCTGTGTGCTCCCGCATGCCTTTCCCAGAGTGCAGGGTTTTCTCCTGCTGCCTGGGCGCCACAACATGCTTTATTGTCCTGTCCCTTTGTATCTTGCATCCTTCAGGTGACAGGAGTTGTTGCGTTTGTTTTTCCCCTTCTTTCTGCCAAGTGGAAGTCCGTTACAATAGTATGCAAAAAACATACTGATACTGAAAGTTTTGAGGATGAAGATGAACAAAATTTCTGAGAACTTCCTGGTACTGGTTAATATTGCTCACTGAGTTGTGTCCCATCACTGTTATTTGAATTTGTTATTTTAAAGGTAACTGTTCCATTGTAGGCAGGCCTCAGAGGTTCAGCTTCTTAGTTCCTACACGCCAGCATTAAAGACCTTTGACCAATATCTGATTAAAGAGACTTAAAATAGCTTCTTTGATCAGATGCATTCAGAATGAAGGGAGAAAAATGTAACCTTTGGAAAAACCTACTGACCTGCACTTCAAGCAGAGGGTAGTGCTAGGATACTTGCAGATAAGCCCTGCAATTATGGTTCAAGATATGGTGCTAAGTAAATTAAGCAAGCTACCAGGAGGCGGAAATAATACTCCCAGGTGCCTTTCTGTAAGCTGTGCTAAAATGAAGATGTCAGTCACCAGATTTAGAAATTGACAGAAATATCGTATCTCATGTCTGTTAAGCAGGATATTTCAGAAATTGTTTTCTGATGGAATCATCTTTCCACTCTTCTGTTGCAATTTGTACACTTAGCCAGCTCTGTATCAGCGAAGTGAACTGATGTAGGAGTAATATTTCTGCAAAATAAAGTGGATTGTGCTCCCATTCTTTCCAGTTTTGCCCAACTTGTGTTTGGACTATGGTGTCCATGGTGTTAAAAAATGATCTGCTCTTTGGGCAAATGCTGATTGCATCTGTCAGCAATATGAAAGTGGTGACACAAGGAGAAATTACACAAAGTGCTTGTCCAGATGCCCATCCCAGCATCCAGATGAATGGGTGTAAAGGGTTTCTCAGCATACTTTAGTGTGTCAGGCTAGCTTTTACTCCCAGATAAATTAACCTCTTTAACTGTTTTTGCAATTTTTTCCACAGTTGCATAACAGGTTGCTTAGGAAAGTTTTTTATCACATATGAGACCCATGTTGAGCCGAGAACAAGAAATGTGGACAAAGCTGGTTGGCCCATATTTATGAAATGATTTGACTGCATCTGGGCTGCTGCTGTGTTATCACTGGCAGGAAAGGGATAGACTGTTGTTCATCCAATTTTAAAGCAGCAATGAAGACAGCTAATGGTGGATAATAAATCTTAATGTTCCTTCATGTTCCAGCTCCCTTAAATATGCCATTCCTGTGACTGTTGTCCCAACACAGCTAGTAGTATTATTTTCCAGGTATGAGAAATCAAATTTGTCTTTCTGTTTAGAAAAGGTGATGTATCTTTATTCACTTTTTAGGTGGCTTCATGGAGAGGTCTCAGTCTATTAGGTGCAATGGGAGGATATAATGTGTTGCCATGAATTTTGTGAGTTAGTCTGCTTTCAAAATGGGCTCTGTGGTGACAGGATTCTGTCAGGAAGACAGGCAAGTTGCGTTTTGGAATATGATTTGAAAATTATAAAAATTTCAGAGCAATTGCATTCTAGATGTGATGTGCCTGAAAATGAGGATGGACTGTCTTTAGGAAAGTTTGAAGCAAGCATTTCCCTTTTATTGCAGTGTCTTTTTTTTTTCTTCTGTGGTCAACTTGTGGCCAATAGCTAGCAGTCTGAAAATAGGATTGTTATCTTAGAAACTTTATTTTACCGTACATCGTAGTTCATGGCTTATTTCTGTGAACCACAATTCTTGGAACATTTTGGGTAGCAGAATGAACAGGAGCATTTCATTTCAGTATCAATAATTATTTCTAGTGACAGATTTGAAATAGTCCAAAAGAGCATGGAAGTAAGAATTGAGATTACAGTGAAATAGGGGAGTAAATCTGTGCTCTGTCCCCTTCCCAGATCAAGGCCAGTCGATTAACACAGCAGTGCTGAAACCTTTTTGGACAAATGTCAGCAAATCAGGCTACAGGGCTTGTTCTGCCTGTAGTCTAAATGGGTAATAACTCCCAAGTGCCTTGAAGCCAGACAGCTTTTCAATCCCCAATCTGAATTACTGCTGCAGTTTTAACCTGGTTACTTGAATAAATCATTCTAAAAAAATACAAGTAAGAGGATATTGAACAGCCTAAGTATTTATGGCCTGTGGTTACACTGGTCCCGGACACAGGGCAAGAAAACCAATTTCCAGAGGTGGCCTACTTCATACATCACTAGTCAAGTATGCTAAAGTGCTGATGGCTGGGAACACCTAACTATGCATGATTAGACTGAGGTGACAGGACATATGATTTCCTTTTATGTTCCTTGGCTTGAAATTTAGAGGACACGTCACTCTTCAGCTTAAAGGATCAGAGGTCAGGAAGTTTCAATCTCATCCTTCTCACATCACAACCTAAATTTCATTTTTCTGCCCCAAACACTATTTAGTTCTATGATTAGATGCCATGGTGGGAGGCACTAAAGTGTCTAACTCTTTGGCTTGTCATCTGTCTGTCTCAACAAACTAAATAGAAACCATGAACTAAAAGTGAGAAATAACTGAAGAAGGCCAGGGCATTATGGACATATGTCCTCTTTTTCTCTGATGGATGTCAAGCAGACCAGGACAAAGGGGAGTGATTCACTTGACAGTCCAGGTGTGTGCATTATCTTGAGAGGTGTGATGGTGGCATGGGCCGGGAAGTCTTTAAAACATGAAAAATACTAAAAAGCTGCAAAAATAAGATTACAGCCCTATGCCTTTGGCCAGCAGCTGTGAAATTGAATCTGTGTTGCAATTTGAAGCTCTAATGGCATCTTCCCAGGCCTGTTGCTGATGGAAGTTGCATCATTACCTTAAGCAGATGAGTGAACCCCTCACAGAAAAAGTTTTGCTGAGAGTCAACATGGGTTCTTTAATCATGATGATTGGTTATTGACCTGCAGGTAAGAATTTTGACTGTTTTGAGCTGAGCACAATGCTTACATACATTGTTGGGTTTTTTCTCCTCTTGCAGAATCTAAGAAGGAATAAATGATAGCTTGATTATCAGCAAAGTCACCTAGGTCAGAATTTCTGAGTTCTGCATTTCTAGAATTCAAGCTTTGCAGCTTTGTCATAAAATCTATCATTTGATTTGTTAAAAAGGAGTATTTAATATTCTCTTCCAGAATGGACCAGAACAGTGTGTTACGTGCTTGTACAGTCATTAAAATTGTGAAGAAGGGATGTAAAATACCCTTAGACTTGGTGACAGTTGCTTTGTGCAAGTCAAAATAAATGCCAGAACTTCCAGATAACAAATAAATAAGTGTTGCAGTCTTCATTCCTCAGGTGTATTTGAGGAGTAGGTTATTAGCTGAGGAAGTGATTTTCAGTTGTCTCAGTCAGGCCTGGATGTACTGGGACTGAAATGATGATGTTTAATGTGCAAGAAAGGTTTCACCATCCTCCTCCCCTTCATCCTAACCTGGCCTGCTTCATCTCCCCCTGAATGATTTCTACTGATCACTTAACTTGCTTGGTGAGCCAGTTGAGTTCACCAATTCAGGAGAAAACAGATTCAGCCAAAAAGAAGCAAGTCTCCTGCTCAGTGCAAACACAGGTGGGACTAGGAGGCCAGGAGACTGGGCTTTGGTAACTCTGTTTTCATGAACAGCAGCTTGTTGTGTCAGCTCTCTTGTGGAAAATTATGCTGAGAGCAGTTTCAGGAATCACAGCTTCAGCAATCCCTGGTTAGGGTGCTCAGCAGAGGCCTTCCTGCTGCCAGGGAAGTCTAAGCTTATAGAAAAGCCATTTTTATTAGCTCTTTCTTAGCTTTTAAAAAATAATTTCAGAAAATCTCCATATTATGTTGAGACTTAGTAAGCTCTCCATGTGACTGCAGTTCTATGAAATATTTCTGACACAGGGAATTGTATATTTAGTCAGTATTGGTTTCCTGCTTCTAGGGCTAGGAAGTTAAGGGGTTTTCCTTGCATGTGCATAGGGAATATCTACAGCACAGATCATTCTTAAAACTACCTTGTACTTTCAGTCTTTATACTTGAAAAAAACTAATACCCTCAACATGTGTGAAGACTTTTTCAATAACAGTACAGTGGTGTACAATGGGATGTGTTACAGAACTTCTGCTTTATTTTCCGTTATCTGTTAAAGGTTTGGTGAAGACAGAAATTGTCATCATCCATTTAGTAGAATCTTCCTTGATCTCTTGTGCTTTGCAATAATGGACTTAGGGAAAACATAACCAGCCTGTAACACAAGGGCTTCTTTTTTATATACAGTAACACCAGCAGTTTTGCAGAGAAAAAATAAACAAGACATATCTTTCAGGGTGCATAATAAAGACTAGAAAAAAACCAATTGTCCAAAACCACTGGGGAGATGGTTCCTAGTGGAGCTCCCTAAAGCCTTGGTCACTGTCTTACTGGTTTGAGCCATTAGCCTTGTCCAGTGTGGCAACACTCTTGTTTAAGACCTTAAAACTGTGGTTTATCTATGATTTTTAAGACTTACTTAAGGAAAACCCATTTTGAATGCATTTTTGTGTAATTGTAAATTATTCATTTTAGCAAATTTGTAATCTTCTTTTCTCTGCATGGCAGCCACCTTTCATTTCCCTTTTTGCACACAGCTGAATTCTCCTTTTCTTCTCCTTCATCTCTCTCGAGTTATTACTGAAAATGTAGGAGGCATAATGGTGCTTTGCCACTGCCCTCTGAGACCTGGAGCTGTATAATGGAAAACAAGGTCGTGCCACAAATGTATGAATTTCATTTAAATTTGTTAATATATGTACAAATAATAGGAATTATTTGAAATAAGATCAAGTTCTGTGAAAGAAGGGTTGAACATAATTTTTCCCAAGCAGAAGATGAATCAAAATCCTCAAGTTCTTTTTGCACTTTATTCTGTAATCCCGGACTAAATAGTGATGGAGAAATACTGAGAGGTGGCCACTGGTACAACTGTATAAACATTTTAGTTTTCAGTATTCCCACATATGAGGCTAAGCAAGCAATTCAGGTAGTTGTGGGCATAAATGAACTTCGCTGAACTTCTTCAGACAAACTCTGTATCCTCTTTTCCTTATTCACCAGTTCTGGCATGTGACTTTGCTAGCATATTAGTAGGTTTCTAATGACAGTAATGGTGTGTGAAGAGTGCAACTTTAAATTGCTATGCTTAATTATAGCTATTTTTCCCTCTCTGCTCCCCTGCAGAATTATTTCTTTTTTTATTTAATAGCCGGTGATCAAATGATTTAATGAAATGATCTGTGGAGAGTTTCTACTGAAAGCAGATTTGACACCTCTGATAATTCAAGAGGTTTTGGCTCATTTCTTAGGAGAAATGGCTTTAAAGAGTCTCTAGAGCTTTAATATTAAGTTCTGCCTATAATTTATCTGTTGGATGGTGTTTTTAAGAAGGCAGTATCTTCAAAATTGCATTTGTTACTATTTAAAGCCTACTATTCAAATGAGGAAATGAAATACCTCTGAAGGTCCATAGTGGTCTCAAGCAATGTCTCATGATAGACTTGAGCTACCCTTAGACTGAGCTATAAAATGTGACATTGGTTACTAGGCTTCAGGAAATGCTGTCTTTATCCGTGAGATCTTATTAAAATCTGTGGACCCTTTTAGTGTCTGGATTAGCTGCCACTGCTCTGCGTAAATATATTTGAAAGAAAAAGGAGGGAAATTTCTGTTCTCTAAATACCTCTTGGCTGTCTTCTCAGTAAATTGAGTAAGAAATTTGAGGTAGGAATGTGCTTTTTCTCCTGCAAATGAAGGTTTCACTTGCCTGAAGGGCACAATGTGAAGGCTGCTCTCTCCCGCTCCAGGAATGTGTTGCATGATGTCAATAGAAGGGGAGAATATTTGTGTTCTCTTAAATTCTATCTTGATAATGTTTAAAAATATTAAATGCAGACAAGGGTGGGAAGAGGTTTGGGTTGGGAAGGAGAGGAACATGGGATATCAGGGGAATCGGAATTGCCTTTTGTGGGTTACAATAGAGAAGCTGAAAGGCAAGAACAAAAAATGATCTGCTGATTTGTTCATCCTATTGCCATATTATGATAGAAATAACTTATGCAGAAGATAGAAGTTTATGCAGAAGTTATTGCAGCAGACAACAGCATCTTTTTAGTGCACATATGAGCTTGTGAACTAGCAGAACCTCTCTGAGGGCAGAGGTACTGGCAAAAGATGTGTAAGATGCTCTCTTTATCCTTTCCAGTCCATTAGTGCAACAATGTAATGAAGTTTAAGTGAGGTGGTTTGTTATGAAGGCAGCTCAGCCCTGCTGCTAACCCACAGCACAGAGGAGGTCATGCACTGCAGTGTCAAAGGAAATCAGTGCTAATGGAATAACTTAATTAAAATTAATTGGGTATGGTTCTGTCTCTTAAATGCAAGATTGATGTAGGTTACTTTCAGCTGCTTCTTTGCTTGAGGTCAAACTCAGTTTACTTAGGATATCCTGTGTTGTTTTCTTATCTTATTCACAGGAGAGCTGGAGTACAGTGAAATGGTTCAAAAATTTGGAGAGCTCAGGGTTTGCAAAGACATAGCTGACCATCCTGGTCTGTTCTTCTGCTAGACCTCGTTAGACTCTATAAATTCCCTCACTCCTCAGCATCTATGTTAATTGATGTCACAATAAGAATTGTGTCTAGGAGAGCAAGGAAGAATTGCATGTGACAGGACATGCTGCGTATTGCATATCATCTGAATGGAAAATCTGGCCTTTTCTCATCCAGTGACATTTTCAGCACTGCCTCAACTTGGATGTGGTAGCTGCAGACCATGCCCTACAAAACTGCAGTTTCTATCTTGTTCCATGCAAATGGCAGACGTATGTCCATGGAAGATAAGAACATTTATCCTGTCATGTCTCCTGTAGACCAGTAATTTAGGTGCTTGCCTGCGTTTTGTACCATGCTTCAGTAAAGCCTACAGAATGTGCATTTTCTTGTCTGATACACTATTTACTATTTTTGCATGTACCAGAAGGTAACATTTCAAAGTATAAATATTTGAGGATGGAGAAGAAAACAGGAAAGGTAACAAATACAATTTTCTATATTATTGATGTTGAAAATGGAATATAATGTTGATTCATGTTGTTATCCTATTTTTGCTGTAATGCATTTCAGGGAAGATCAAATTACCCTTATTCATGTCACTGTCACCACTGCTCTGGAGCAGCACCTGAACATACCACAGCCTATCTAAACAGCCACAAAATATCTAGTTTTATTGCATTGCTGACACTTTCTGAAGCAGAAAAGTGAAAAACAATGACAAAATCATGGCATTCTGCAGGGCATTGCTTGCCTATTCTTGTGCAAAGAACCTGTGCTTTGAAGGACTTTAAATTTGATGGCAGAAAATAGTGTGGGTTGCAGCTCAGGTTAAATGCCTCCAACTATTAAAAGCATGCCACTGCAATCAAATATGCACTTTCTCAGAAAAAAAGAATTTCATGTTCCCCCCCCCATGTTCAAAACATACTCTGTGTTTCTTCCCTCCGCTATTTAACTAAACACTGGGAAAACTGAACCTGGACATGTATTTTCCTACTACCTCCTTTCTTCTTGCTGATTTCTGGTATGATTATGGTTTTTGTGAGATTCCTGGGGGTATTGAACGAGGTCTTAACTTTTCAGAGAGGTCAGTGATTAAAATACTTGGTTTTCTTTGTGCATGTGGCCACACTCATAGGCGCTATAAACATGCTTATTTTTCAGTATGGTATTTCCCTTGTAAGATGGAATGCTTTTTGCCAGCTTTTTGCAGAATGAGCAAGAGCTAATAATTTTTTTTTTTCTTAAACAATTCCTGTAAGCTGCTAGAGATATCCCTTAGTTTTCTACTGAAAGACCAATGAATCATTAGCACCACAGGAGAGAATTGTAATGAGTTCTGATTAATCTGTAATACACCACCACTCTAACATCCTTTGTTAATGGAATTTTTGATTAGATTAATATTTGAATTATCAGAGGTTTCATCAGTTCCTTCTGTAAAAGCTGTGCATGGAAGTGATATTACCCACTGGGGAGTATTTAGTTGGCAGAAACTGTAGGGGAGCAGTCCCCTCTTGACATCTCAGTCCAGAGCCTTCAGGAATCTGTCCCTTCTTGTAATGGTTTTCCTCAGATTCTCTTACAGATATATCAATATAGGGACCAGTTGCTACTACAGAGATGTCTTCCCTGCTTAGTTTTTTTCAGACTGGTGCTTGGATTCTTATTTCTTTTCCAGCAGGTATTTTCAACTGCTTAGCAGGTTGACTGAAAGGGGATTAGATGGGAAGTGGCTGTCTGGACTGGGAACTCTGCAGCATAATTTCAACTTCACTTCTGGAAGGCAGGCAGAGGTAAAAAGCCAAAGCTTCTTTCAAAAACTGCCATGGGTCTGGCTGGAAAATGGATGGATGGATGTAGCCAGCATCAAAATGATGCACAAATTAGTCTTTGAGAGAAATTTATAGAATACCTCACATCTAAGGTAGTTCTGCATTTGTTTATGCATATCCTCTCCTTTTATTGAAAAGCTCTTCCATTATTTAGGAGAAAAAGATAAACTGTACTTACCAGAGAACTATTTGATATATTTTGTGGACTGGTATATTCACCAAATAGTGAAGAATATTTACCGAATATTTCAGACTGATTTTCTCAAAGCACAAATAAATTTCTAGAGAACAACCTCTCTATAAACACCAATTTCATCCGAGTGCTTGATAAACTAGAAGAGTTTTTTAATTATGTAAAGTAAGCTGCTACTACTGCTGAAATTATGGGAGAGATCAAGCACTGCCTGCAGGAAAGATCCAGGGAGTTCTACATAATAACAATAAGTCATCAAGGAGACTAGAACTGAGCAGAATAGGGGAAGTGTCCTAGAAATTAAAACTTACTGTACAAAAACGCCTTTTTACAGAAGTAGCTCTCCAGTGAGCATACATAATAAATTTTACAAGCGTGACTGCAATTTTTACATGCAAGAGTTGTGACTTTAGGAGGCTTCCTGGCAGAGTTGTGGTATTCATCAAAGACAGGGTACAAGCAGCAGTGCAAGTTTTTATGTGGGAAATAAAGCTTCTCAGTCTTCAAATGAGAGCTCATGGGTTCATATTTTGTGATGAAAAAGTCTTACAAATATTTGCTGTTCTGTAGGTGTGATGAGACGGAGTCATCTCTGTCTTCTGCGTGGATTTGCCTAAACTCTCCTCTGTAGCAAATTCTCCCAGAAGACACAGAAACACTTGAAATTCAAAAGCCAGACTAATTTTGAAAATTAATTATCGTAATTATTATTATTATTTTGAAGCAGAAAAAAACCCCTCTAAATAGGGTTCATGAGAACAGAAACTGATAGCAAAAGTTTGCAAATTTTATTATGCTTGATTTGTCTCCACTTGTACTCTTTCCATTCATTCTCTGGTACAACCAGAGCCTTTCCTTCAAGCTTATTTTTCTCCCCAGCGATTCTGTGGTTAGAGAAACATGTTTTTGTTCCCCTCTCTAGAGAAAGGTTTTTATCCATCACTTTCAAAGCCCAACTGCCTCCCACTTCTCCCAGCCATTTCTGCTGTCCAGATTTGCATCCTTTCTGTAAGCTTCCCTTCCCAGTTCTTCTTCTTTCCTCCCTCTCTCCACTCTTCTTGGATCTCAGCTTCAAGGAAATCCTTGCTCTCCCCAGAAGCCTCACCATGACCCAATGTGCAGAAGCAGGACAAAGCAATAAAAAATTGCTCCCTAATGTTCATCCCCACTACTATGCTCTGTTACAACATAACTTCCACAATATAGATGCATTGCACAGTAAAAAACAAGTTAAAAGTCAAGTAGATGGTGGTCATTACAGCAAGACCTTGCAGGTTTGCAGAAAACTATAAATAAATTAGGAAATCAGCAGAAATCTAGAAATGTTGGACATGCTATGAAGCCTGAATAAGATGCAGAAGATAAAAGGGTACACGGCTTTTATTCACTAGTCACTGCTTCATGATTATATTGTTTGATGGCAAAGCTTTCCCTCATTTCATTAGAACTGGACTTGGCCTTAGTTGCTTTTACTTAAAACACTCCAAGGAATAAAAGGAATAATCAGAGTTGCAGTGAAAAGAATAGATCACTGGATGCAAAAGAGAAAATATCAATAAAGTGGAAATGTATTTGCCATTATGATGTATGGTCTTCTGAATCTCAGGCTTGGTACGGTGCATGGTTTTGGATATTTTTATAGCCAATTGTTATATTAGCAAGTAGAAAAGCAAGACTACACATTAAGAATGCTTGGGTCATCGCAGGTAAGAAAAATAAATTTTATGAAAACAAGTGCAAAAATAAAATTTAGTTGAGGGATAAATGACAGTGATAACTGATTTTTCCCCCTTTTTTTTTCCTCTACACATATTATTACACACTGTAAAATCATACAAATTATGATTTGTTCTATTCTATTTGCAGGGAAGATCAGGAATTATATTTCATGGTTGGTGCTGGAGGCAGTAGAGGCTTGAGCTGGGTCTACGATCAATTTTCTTTCCGTATAGCTCTTAAACTGCAGAAGAGTTTGTTGTATAATGCTCAGGTACTCATTCACACATGACTAGCAAAGAACGATTTTTAAAGAAGATGCCTTTCCTCTGTTTTCTTGATGAAAAGTGGAACGAAAAGTGTTCTTACTTACTTCTGCTGTGTTTTGCTTACTTTTATCTTCATATCAGAGCTATTGTTTTGTATGGCTCTAGTTTTTCTTGGCAGTTTTATGTGTACTGTGAGGTTTCAGAGCTGACATTTGAGGGTTCAAACATGTTCAAATGTAATTTAGGAATGCTAAAAGAAGCAAAAACAATTTAGAGAATTTAGTAAACACAACAACATGACTGTCCCAGGGGGTTATTTGCTGGCAGTTGTGATAGTAAGTAGTTAGGAAGAGAATAGATGAGTGCTTTGGTTTGTCCTCTCACTTTCCTCCTATAGCTGTTTCTGTACAGTTTGAAGACCTGTGTGGGCTTCCATGTAGTTGACTGATCTGGTTTTGCTTGCACTTATGCTTGCATATGTAATCTGAAAAAAAACCAGGCATTTTTTAATGCATGGTTAATTTTCAATATTTTTTGTCATCTCATTTTCTCTGTAAGGAATTTCCAAGGCAGCAAAGCTCACTATTAGATGGAAGTAGAAACAACTGCTGTCTACTTATGTCTCATGCAAAAAAAAAAAAATGTACATGTACTTCATAGTTACACATAGGAAGAAGGATCAGAAATTCAGCTGTAAGTCGGCATCAAGCTGAAAAAATTAGGGATCAATTTGGAAATCCACATGGATGTACTTTGGAGTTAGAACTGAGGTCTTAGGGCATACAGATGTACTAATTATGGGCTGAGCAGACTGTAGCTATTCCAAAGACGTGAATACACAAAACAGTTATTTGGTCTTGTGTAGACAGTCCTGTTTTATTTTCTTATTTTGTCTCACATAAAACACAGTTGTGGAAGTGCAATGTTGCTACTGTAGATAGCTGTGCTCAGTTAATTAGTGCTATTATTGTATGGTGCCTTGTATGGCTTTAAAAAAAAACAGAGTTCATGTATATATCATTTTCTTTCATGTATACTGGTGTTGCTCTTTTATAAGTTTACATGCTTTTAACTTTCAGCTTCAGGTTTATTTCAGTCTTTTAATCTTCTTCACTAGCATGGGAAGGGCAATAAATCTTCACACCACTTTATTAAAACAACAGAGTAATGAAGCTCCTTACATGGATAGCACTGGCAATCAGGTCCAGTAAGAAAAGCATGGAGAAGAACTAATGGCTAGGCTAGAAGCATAATTGATTAATTCCTCTGGACTTTTAATTAGAAATGTATGAGTTTTAAATGTTCAATTTAACTTACAGAAATGAATCATGTCTTTCAAGTTGACTTTCACATGTTTTTTCTCCTCTAATGGGTCATACCTTAGTTGTGTTCTGTAACGCAGTCTAGTTTTCCATACATTTTTTCACATTGTAATCTACAAGCAAGGCTTTTGTCCACATTTTATGTGTTTTTGTTTGTTTGTTCCCAAACCTATACAGAACTTTTTCAGGCAGGAATATCCTTCAAGCCTTTGGCTGTATGGACATAACCTTCCACTCACTGCACCAGTGCTGGTTACCACTGTTCCCAAATGCTCAACTAACAGGATGGAACATTTCCTAATTTTTGCCTGTTCAGGAGACTCCTGTTTCCAGGGCTTTGTCTCTTCACCAGTTTGCTCAGGAGAGAAATTGTATTTTGCTCTTTCTTGTTTTGCCATGCGGAGATATGCAACTATTTTACAAAAGCTGAAGACCAAAACTGCTGCAATTATGCAAATAGCTTCTGGATTTTGTCATTTAGCTGAGATGGGACACTTGGTGCTTGTCCAAGTGTCACATCCAAACAATCACAGACATGCAGAGACTGTGCTTTCTTTGGTGTTTGACTTCAGGATGTGCATTGGGTGTAGGCATCTTGTTGGGTTTGTTTTGTCGATCTCTCTCATCATTCTAGTCTAGATTTAATTAGCAATAAATTAAGTTAATGTTCCTGAAATCATGCTTTTTCTACCTTTGATGGTAACTGGTAAATCACCTCCCTGTCTATCTCAACTCCCAAACTTTCCCATCACACTTTCTCTTCCTGTCCTGTCGAGTAGGGGATGTGCGAGGGTGCCTGGATGGGCACTGCCAGCCAGACATGGTGAAATCCACCACAGGGTTGTAAAGATAGTTATTTTTCTAATTGAGAGGTTTACTTTGTGAGTGGGGGAAATATGCAGTGATCCTGAAGGAATGCCTCTTCCCTTCCAACTGATCTCTCGGAACAGATGTCTTGCAGACTTCCTTGACATGTGGTAAGGTCTGAAGTTGCTTTGTGATAGAAGGGGAGTCAGTGAACCTTCATTTTCTAATGAAGTAGTATGGAAACTCCAAGTAGTTTCTCTGAGTATCAGTTGTAAAAACTGTAATTACAGCCACAAAGTAGAAAAACTTCAGCGGAAAACCTGGAGGGTACTATTAAGCTGAAGTCTCTTAAGAAGCAGCCCTAGTTTGGGGGATTTTAAGAACATCTGGATATAGATGCATCTGTTTAGTAATATGGGGAATTATTCTATTCACCTGTTCCTGAATTCCTCCAGGACTTTTCTTATGTTCCAAACCAACGAGAACAGAACAGGGAAGTGCTAGAGATTAATATCAGTTGCTTTGTCAGTTATTCTCTTCTAAAGTAAGGAGGAAAGTGGGAGAGAGGAAAAACAGTTCTCTGACAACTACATAGCTGCTGATTTGTGCTTGTTCTAGATGCATGTTTTAGCAGCAAACAATTAGTAAGGGCAGAAGCATTTGCTGTCCAGCACTACTGATACGTCTTACAGTAGGAAAAAAAGAGTGAATGCTCCAGGATTCTGATGCAAACATTGTGCCCTAAACATGAATTTATGTCCCTTTATTTCCTTTCCCTGATCACCCCAATTCCCTGTTGCAATGGTCTGGGTTAAATCTTATCTTCCAGACTGTAGAAGCACATTTGACATGTCTGTAGTTCTGTATGTTAGGTGCCTTTGAATTTATTTCTGGCCTTCTTGAGTGCTTGAACAAATTAGAATAATACCTGTCCTCCTGTGTTGTGTAAAGTTCTTCTTTCTTTTAGAAGCTGAGTTGCTCATGAAGGTATGTTTTTCAAATACCTTTCTGCATTTTATTTTCTAATTACATACCAAAGATGGAGTTATTAATGCTGTAATAAACTAGCTGACTGACTTTGCTGGAGGGTACTCCATCTTTGCTTAACTTCCAGCATTTATCAAACCCTAAACTGCTAAAAATTAAATTGGGCCCTTAGAGATAACACTTCCTTACCAGTGTTGTGTTGCATCTGACACCAACATCCAGGGGTTATATTGAGAATTACTTGATTGGCATAAGTAAAAATCAAACTAAAAATTACATCTCATTTCTTAAACATGAGATTTTAGCTTTGCTTATAGGCATTGCTTTCGCTTCTCATTACAGATTAAAATTACAGTGAGATGCATCAGTAGTCTGTACAAATGATGCCTAATATTTTCAACTGTCAGCTCTAACAGATATTAAAGACAATTCCTGGCCCATGTTGCCTTGACAACACATGTTGGTTTTGATGGTTTTTGTCAATTCAGATTTTTGACTTCATAGAATTTAATTAAGGTACCTTTATCTGTCTTTTTTTTTTCTGAAAAGAAACCGTTCAGGGGATGCCGCTGAAACTTTAAATTCAAACAAAACTACTAGGAAGTGGATGCTATAACAGGGTTTTTTATATGCTGAAAATTGAATTTATCTTACCTTCTTGTCATTTGTTCTGCTTTGCGGTTTCAGCGTGCTGGACTTTAAAGTCATCAAGACCAGTTTACCCCAGTTGTTTTTCCCCCCCCATACTCACCAATCATTTCTCTAGATTCAGTCCAGGAGTTTGTAAGAAGTTATTATTTCCATCTATTCAAGGACCTTTCTTCAAGAAGCCACCTCTTAACTAAAGATCGGTGCTTTTTGAAAGCACCAAGCTTAATGTTAATGTTTCTAGTGCTGCAGAGCTGATGTCAAGCCATGATAAGGTGCTTCAGTGGTTCATTGCCTCCAGTGTTAAAAATAGCCTCCTTATTTTTGGACTGTATTAATCTCAATTCAGGTTTTGGCCATTCATTTGTGATTCTTCCATTATCAAATTTTTCTGCTTCATGTATTTCTTAAAGACTGTAATCAAGTCACTCCTTCATGTTCCTTTAGATCAGCAAAACAGATTGATAGTCCTTTTAATGTCATGCTTTTAATGTCATGCTTTTTTCCCTTTATTTTGGGGAAATGGAGGAAGACAGGATTTTTTTCTTACTTTTTTTTCTTTTATGTTGGTAGCCAATGGTTTTTTAGGCTCCTATTTGATGTTGCCTGTAAAACTTCTTCATTCTTCAGCATTTTTTCTGAAGTATGAAGAGCCAGGCAGGACTCACTGGTCCAAAGGCACTTTGATTCAGTGGCAGATGAACGACACTTGGACCCTCCTAAGGCTACCCAGTATTTGCTTATCTATAGGCAAAGAAGGGCTTTTTTTGACCTACACCATTGCAGAGTGTTGGTCAGGCTCCTCTAAGCAGGTGCTATGACCTGTAGATACCCGTCTTCATAAACTGTTCCTTTTGAGAGAGTCACCACTCAGTAAATCTAATATTTGCTTCACTCCTAGGAGCCATGAGTGTCCTAGTCTACATGGAAATAAAAGAAAAATGGGGGGGGGGAGAGAAAAATGGCAGATGGTTGAGTTCAGAGCTGTCATTACAAAATTTAATTACATCCCAATTTTGCAGTAGAAGTGGAAAAGAAAAATCAAACCGTGGTGTTTGTTTTGACTCTTATCTATACAGATTATTTTCTTCTAATTTACTTGAAATTGTGGGTTTACTGTCACTCAAAGTCACTCTTTATTTATTGGTCTGGCGCTCAGTAAAAGGGTAGCAAAAGTGACAAATCATCAGTCAAGCTGAAGTATAAGTGATCTTTTAATATGGTTTTGTTTTCAAAACAGATAGCTATTGAATGACAAAGCAAATGACTTTCCTATGCAGCAACTTTGTTGCTGTTTATTTCTAGCAGTTTCCATGCCAAGGGAAATTGAGACTTTCCCCTCTGATGCAACTCAGCCCACTTGCTACTATTGTAGTACAGAGTCATATTTGTGAATGCATTTGTGACTCTAAATAACTTATTTTGATAAATACCTGATAGACCGTGTCCCAGTTTCTGGAGAACCTTTAAATATTTAATTTTGGCATTTTCATGGATTTACATTTGAGGTGAAGATTTTTATCAAGAAGGCATTTCTTCAGTTCTATTCAGAGAGCAAAGGGGAAACTATCTTTGTGGTGGCAGAGTCAATTATTGTCACTTAGAATAGGAATATATGCATATTTTTGGCTTCAAGAACCTGATATAAAATAGTGAAAAAAAGTTTCTTTGCCTGTGTTCATTTGTGTTTGAAGAAATAAACCAGCTGTGCTATTTACATAACTTCAGCAGGTTGTAGGGTTTCTGTAACCATTTTGATCTGGAAGGAAGAAGGGTTTACCTTTTTTTTAATTTTATTTTTGGTATTTTATTTTGTTGTGGTGTTTTTTGCTTGGTTCTGTTGAGGAGGTTGTTTTTCCCTTTATTTTGGGGAAAGGGAGGAAGGGAGCATTTTTTCTTTTTTTTTCTTTTATGTTGGTAGCCAATATATGCATTCATGATAGTACCAAACATCCCCAGTCAGAAAAAAAGCTGTCATGATCTGTGCTGTTTAACTGCCTTTGCCTATGGTTGGGCCATCTGCCTTTTTTTGTAGTACTTTTCAAGGAAAAAAATGCGGTAGTTGGACTAAAAACAAGGAGGAGAGGAGAGACATGACCAAGTTGAGCATAACAAAATAAGACCGTCGTTTAAAATCGTCTGACAGTTTCAAAATATTACTTATTGGTTTCAATAAATAAATTATATCAGTTTTCTGCAAGTGCCACTCTGTTTGGCCATAATTTCTTAACTAATAGCTGTTATGAATCATAGCAAGATTTAATCCTGAAGAGAGATTTATTGGACAAAGAGGCAGAGTGCATAGATGAGCAAGGAACACAAATAACAAACCAACCAAACAAGCCAGCAATAACTTGTGTATTACAAAACTGCCTTAGAAAGTTGGTTTTGATTTTTTTTTTCCCCTCTCAGACTGCATCCTTTACTCACTATGCCAGATTAATTTGGACAGCAAGGATGAGACATCTGCCACTGCAAACTCTGTCTCAGCATAGGGAAAGCTGCCCTTGGCACAGCAGACCACAGAGATTCTGCAGGACAGGGGACAGCTTGTTGCATTCATGTGCAGGGAACGATTTCCATTCAGGCCTGCCTGGTTTAGTCCTAAACTTCTCCCTTGAATTTTTAAAAAGCAAATAACAATTAAAAAGTGCACATATCTTGGAAATGCCTTATGCTTGTACTTTACAAATGTAAGCCTGATAATTCATCTTCTTCCTGACATATGTATGAATTATATGCATAGCTTGGAAAGTATTGTGACAGTTTTGAAGCCATGTTTAAGATACATTTGCAAAGCACAGATCGTGTCTGAACTCTGAAAAATTTGGTGCAGTTTTTGGTTTGCAAGGAATATATTCATACGAAAGCTCTACCAGTGAAATTGGAAACCAGTTCAGTTAGCCCAGTGTAGATTTAAGAGTAAGCTTGAACTTTGAAACTTACAGGTAGCACACTCTTCTCAACTGGGATTCTGGGGAAGTCATAAAATTAATACAGATTTTACTTGGTTTTGTACCACAGAAACACCTGGGCCTCAAGTTACCTTAAAAGGCCTGGGATAAATCTGTAAAAAAATTCTGGTCAGATTCAGTCAGCCTATTTTGAATATCTCAAAAGGTTTTGGACAAAAAGAATTGGTAATCAAGTTTTTCTTACTTTCTGCTCTTGTCCCTTTCTCCCAAGGTACTATTTGCCTTTGGAGCAAAGGACTCAAGTCCTGTAGCTCAGCTTGTGTGTGACACCTTTTTGTTGCTGGTGGCAGAGTGATGACATCCAGGTGGCAAAGGGCTACAAAAACCATTCCAGGGTTAGTTCTTTGTCCTGGTCCTCCTCTGCCTTCCAGCAGGTGTTGCACTTCTTTTGCAAGTGCTTTAGCCAGTGATTTTAAAATAATGGGGAAAAGCTGGAAGAGAAAAAGCAGTGGACCCATGTTTTTCCCTTAAATTTAGGCTGAATGTATTGCACTGTTGGATAATTTGTTGGTTTTAATATCTGTTTTTATAGCTGTGAATGTTTTTCTTTGGTACTCAAATACTGAGGAAGCATTCAGTATGGCAGAAAGGGTCGCCTTCAGTTTTTATAAAAGGATGAAGATCTGCACATTTCTGCATAATTGGGATTGTGCCAAAAGTAGACTGAATATCCTCATGAGAGGCAGCAAAACACTGATAGCACCATCAAGGAAAAATCCTAGTAGTAGTCAGAGCTACAGCCTTTTCTTCAGCAGTGAGCATTTCTGAACATGGTTCTGCATATACCTTTTCACTGTGTGTAGCTTGAGTAATAAATATTCACATTTATGCCACTTCTCAAAACATCATATGAGAACTTGTAGCCAAGAAAATTCATACACAGAAGCAAAGAGGGAGTCTCGAACTGCCAGAATATAAAAAAGAGCAGAATACATTTCAGTGCACACTTGTAAAGAAATGCAGTGAGTGATGTGAGAAAGTAAAACTCCATGACACTGCACTCCATATTCACACTTGCTAAAGGCAAACTGTGCCTGGCCACACAGTTCTTCACCTGAAGGTTTCTAACTTTGCCATCAACCACCACAACTGTTCCAGAGTCAACTTAGAGGCTTGTAACAGCTCAGGAAATCCTCAAGGCCTCAGTACAGGCTGAGGAAAAACAATACTGTACACCAGCAGTGCTTCCCCCACCTCTTCCCACCACATTGGTTTTTTTTTTTCTTTCTGTACAAGGTGTCAACTTCCTTTTAGGGTAGGCTTATTGGAGAGACCCATGTTTTTGTGACATTTTTTATAAGGTCATTAACTACATTATGAAAATTAGCTACGTCAATGGAAACAAGTTACCTACAAGTTTGGTAAACATAACAGGCAGTGTTCTTTACAAGGCTTTAGTTTTAATATCCTCACTAAATCCTGGCTAAAAAAACAAAACTAAAAGTTATTCTATTGTGCTGTTTTAATATGAGACTATTTCAGCAATTGTTTTGTGCTTATTTTTGTGCTGTAGAACATCTTGTGACAGCAAAAACTCCTTTCGTTTTTTCTGAGAACTCAATCTCTCTCCTAGTATTAAGAAAATCACCTTGCTCAGCAACTTTTTGGCATATCAGTAGCGCGTACTTTGTCCTGGTTGAGAAATGCATCAGATTGCCATGCAAAATCTTATTTAGCAGTTTCCCCCCATACATTGTGCAGGCTGTATGTCCTGAATTTATTTGATTTTGCCACATCATTTTTAGCAGGGGAGCAATAACTCGCCAAAATTTTATAGTTATATGAAGTTATATGAAGTGTAATATAGAAGTATATAGAAGTTATATGAAGTGTAATTTTGAATAATAAGTTATGTAAACAGACATAGAATAGATTTTTGATGTCTTTCATGGGTCCTTTAGGTAACAATAGTAACTGTCCTGTCAGGATGCTTGATTATTTCCATAAATTGTTCTGTATATTCTATGCTTCCAGCGTGGTATAATTTAGAAAGTTGCCATTTAAATCCACATATCTTACTGTGATATTAAGTGTATTTAAACCCCATAAAATGCCTTCTAATTTATTTTTCATTTAGTCTATTTAATAAAATAGCAATAATGTTCTTTCAAGTGAAGGTTATGGAAGGAAAATTGCTCCTACTTTTAAAATATACTCCTCAATTTGCTGTACCGTTTATTGCACTGCAGAAGTCATTTACCCTCTGGAACATTCACTTAGGATAAAATTATTGCCTAATTTCTTTAAAAAACACTGGAGCTTGGTCATGTTCTTCATAACTTTAAATGCAATTTTGTACATTGTTAATGCTTCATGGTTATGCCTAGCAGTAAATCCAAAATTTAATTTATCCTTGGTATTGTTTTCAATTTGCTTTCTGAAAGCTTTGTCTTCTTCCAAAGTCTTTGGAGAGGTAATAAAGAGTGACAAAAACTGTTATAATGATGATCCCTAAGTTATCTTACAGTGTTTTATGTTCTACTGCTGTTGCTCTCAGGTTTGTTCTTATTACAGGAGAAACCAGTTTTAATATAGCCTATATTGTTTTTGAAGATATATGGGGAAGGCAAGCTTGGTTCACCAGTGCTGCTGGGAGGTCATTAATTTCTGATGTTCCCAAATATTTTGAAGGCATCTAGGAAGAAACATTACAATAGCTTTAAAACTCTTGAATCTGGTCAAAGTCCAAGTATCATTTCTGTGTTGGGAACCTTCTGTTCTCTTTTCTTCTTTCACCTCTGTGTGCAAGCCTTTCCTTCAGTCATTACTGTATTCAGAGGATGAACCTATGTTGTACTCTGACATGTTAGTATTTAATTTCCATATTCCACTGATTTTCATATAAAATATTCTCAATTGATGGGTAACAATGCGTTTCCTAGACTACCAGCCCTAAATATACCTCTGAGAACTCCAAATCCAGTGATGCTGCAACTTTGATGATGTTGCTGTGGTGAAATGATACTTTTCATTGTATTTTTGCCCTCTAGTTACACCTGTGCAATCCTGCTATTTTCAGTCAATATAACTATCTGCAAATGCTTGGATGCTTGGATCTGCTTATTTGGTACACAAGAGCAGACATAAAATCAGTTTGCCTTTGTTGTCCTGCAAACTATGGCCTTGATTTATGTATCTTTTTGGAGCAGTTTTGTTGCTGTCTGGTTGAGTGTTACACTTTACACAGTGTTTTATAGATGAAAGCCCCAAACTATAGAGCCCTTCCCCACGCACTGCAAAGAGGTACTTCCAAAAGCGCTACAGTTTAGGGATGCGAGGGAATATGAAAATGACCCTTTTTCGACTTTTAGCCTGGGTTTAAGGTTTTAGTCACAGGCTTCTTGCTATTGTCTTTGGTCAGTTCTTTTCCTGAATTACTGAGATTTATGCCTTAGGCTGTTAGTTTTTTCAGATATATCTGCTTAGTTCCAAAGATTTTCATCTTGGTCCAGCAAGGTTCAGTGGTGTGGAGCTTGAGTGACTTCAGCACTCTCAGCTGCTTGGGGACTCCTAAAGATTCTGTTGCAACCAAGAAGTGCCTACTTTCTTTTTCAAAATAGAGAATCAATCAATTTGTTTCCAATGTGAAGTAAAGGTCTGTTGTTTCACAGGTATTAAATGCCAGGGATAATGGTAATTTTTATTATTTATTTATGTGAATTGAAAATACTGAGTTTTGGTTAGGAAAGTTATTGATCTTCCTTATAGTCATCCTGTTATTTGTTTACCTTGCATCTAAATTCTCTGCCATTCATTGAGTGGCTCCTAAATATCTTTTTTAAACATAATATCCTGCCAGACATTAGAGCAAATAAAACTTGGAAGATAGAGATAACTGGTCTAATACTGGAAATCACAGTGGCCTAACAAACTTATTGGGTTGAAATAAAAATCTAGAGTAAAATTTGTTTAAAAAATTAATAAATAAAAAAAAATATTCACACATGCTGCCTGGCATTGTGGTCATGTGAATTTTCTTCTTCTGTACATAGCCAGGTGTGTTGGTGGAGGTTGTGTGGTTTGTATGTAAGGGAGGGTGGTCCCATGGTCAAATGTAACTGCAAAGATTTTTGGTCAGACTTGATAAACAAAGAAATTGCCTTTTTTTTTTTTTTCTTTTTGTTTTGAAAGGCCTTTGTTAAGTTAAGAAGGGGCAAATATCTCATAAGAAATGAAAAAATACCAGGCCATGCATGAAGTGAAAAGGAAGAAGCAATAACTGGTAGCAAAAATATAAACATGGATGAAAAAAAAGTCTAGACTCTCATGTGCTGCTTGTGGTTGACCATAAACCTCTCTCTGTGAAAGGAATATTTGAAATGCAAAGCCTTTCTTCCTATTCATGTTCTGATGAAATATTTTATTAAAGTTTTTTCAGAACCCACTTGTGATTTTCAAATTGCTTCCAAAGAATTGAGCACATTGTCAAAGTCACTGCTTTAGTCCCTCTCTGTGAAAGTTAACTTTGAAAATGTCTTTCAGTAATGATGAAAAAAGAAGGATCCTTTCTCTTTGTGTGGGAAGATAACAGAAGTGTTGTAGCAAATGCATGTCTAATTACCTCTGATGGTAAGACAAATGCCTATATTTAAGTCTTTAGAATGTCTTCTTGCACTTAAGTACAGACAGAAACACCTACAAATCTGTTTTCAGAACAACAGTGTGGCTTCTGCTGTAGTTTGTGAAGAAGGCTCCGGTTTAAATATTTCTTCCAGCTCCAAAAATAACATTTATTGCACTTTGGCAACACTGCTTATTCTGTTGTTCCTAAATTATTTATGAACTTTCCAAAATACCTTTCACTTTGTTTGTGGTGCCACTACAAACTCCACAAATGGGTTCAGATTTAATTTAATGAGAATTTCCTGTATGTACAGAAGAGTGTGGGTGTATGTTTAGAGATGAACAAAATTGTGTGGGTTTTAAAGCATGATTTGTTCTTTTTGTGTTTGAAAATTAGTGTTAAATTCCCAGGCTCCTAACTTTTTTTTTTTACTAGGCATTAGGAGCACTTTTGGTATATATTGCATGAACATTTGATTTCATATGGCTTGCGAAAAAAATTTCCTTTAAACTCACATAAAGGGAAATGAGCATTATCTTGAGTCAGAGCTGTAGATAGATACGAGTACAGAATGGCTCTTGCTCATTTCCCCTTGTGAATATGTTGATCCCACCTGTCTACCATTTTTCCATCTTATCCCTCTCCCTTTCCAGTCCATTGTTACATACAGTGTAATGTCCATATATATCCTGAAAGAAGAGTTGGATTAAGCTAACCTTGGCTTTACTCAACCAAAATGCATCACAGGAAACCTATTCTCTTTTCCTTCTCTCTTTTCCTTCTTTTCTTTGTTTTGCTTAGTGTTTTGTATAGATGAAGCCCAAAGTGAAAGAAAAACTGTCTGTGGGGATGCCATTTGTTTTATTAATTTTATTTTGTATTAATAATTTATTCAGCTGATAAGATCTGTTATCGAGCTACCTCAGGTCTCCTGGATTTTAGGAGGTATTTTATGACTGTTTGGCAAATGGAATTTATGGTGTTCTCCTGTCAAGTTTGCTTGGATTCGTAGAACTAATGCCATCTTTTCCTGAGGACCAGAGTGGAGCAGTTCTTTTGGAGGCACAGATAACAATCCCTGAGAGTAGCTTCATATCATGCAGAAGTAGTTGGTGCTCTTAAGTCTCTTATCAGGAAACCATGATAAGGGTGCTGTACTGTTTTCTTTAGCTTGAGAAAGAGCTTGGGGATATTGTGGTGTTCAGAAAACATGAAGGAAATGTATCCAAGTTGAAGTAGATGTGGGTAGGATCTGCTTTGCACCCCTCTGGTCCCTGTGAAGTGGACTGCAAGAGGAAGCTTGCCCTCCTTTGACAGTAACAGTCCAGCTTGTGGTTGAGGCATCAGTAGGCTCTATAACAGCTTCCTTCTTTGAAAAGTGTTTTTGTAAGAAACAATTAACGCCTTGATAGCAGCGTTGGTTGTTTCTTCGTATCCTTTTTAACAGTGGTGTTATTCTGCAGGAAATATTTAATTTTCACCTACCATTGGTTGTCATTTCAAAGGGGTTAAAGCAGAGCTCTTAATCTCCTCTCCATTAGTGCCAGGTACAGCATTCCTAGTAGCTGTGGGGAGCATCATCTCTTTGCTGTTTTTTGGCCTATAACCTTGATCTCATCTCAGTTTTAATTACCTTTTATATCCCAGCATCTGCTTCCTTCTTATATGATTTTGTTTTTACACGAGAACTCTAGCATGCACCTTTTGTTAGCCCTGTGCAAATCTGAAAGTCACCACATTTCACATCCTGATATTCTATTTTCTATTCTTGGCAGTGACATATTTTCTAATCTCCATCTACTCACATCTGCTGCCCAAATATTTTTCATAACCTGTGACTTGGAACATTTTGCCTGCTCTTAGCTAACCTCCCTTTCTCTATCACATCAGAATCAAGTGCTCATTTTTTCTGTCAGTGATGCTGGAGCCTTTCCCAGCCTGTGCGTTTTTTGTGTGCTATCACGATGTTGTGTCCTGTTTGAGACGGGCAGTGACACAAGGGTTTTGTCACTCAAGTGTTGGCATGCTACTTTTTTATTTTATACTTGATTGTATTACCTTGGGGAGCACTTGCATTCACACACAAACCCACTCACCACCTTGTTTTCTGTATGGATTCTTAATTCTTTGTTTCTGTAGGAGAAGGCTGACAGCAGTCGGGTGCCTGGTGTGCTTGTCATCCTGATTACCTGGCTTCTCGCCACTCCTTGTCCTGTGCCTTGCATTTGGGCTGAAAAGTCTTCAGGGCAGACACTGTCCTTTTTGTTCTGCGCTTGCAGTCTGACAGGGAGTCAGGAAAGGCTCTCAACTTGTACAAGAAGATAAAAAGAAGCTAAAAATGCAGGAATTATGTATGTTGGAAATGACCAGTTCACAATTCTGTGGTTAAATAACATCTACTTTAAGAGAAGGCTTGGTAATTCATGAGGATGGGGTAATTTTCCTCTTTGTCTTTTCTCCTTCTCACACACTACCATTGCTTTGAAATTTTTTTAATCTATATCTACTAGGTTAGTGTTTTAGTTACCTTATTGAAATATACATCTACAGGCTGAATATTTTTGTAGAAAAAGAAAGAGAAGAACAAAGAAAAACAACTCACATGTTGTATACCTTTTTATAATTTACAGTGAACCCAAGGAGGTGAATTCTGGAAGTAAAGGAAAAAAAGATTGCAAAGCTTAGAAATTGCTATGAAGGAATCTTCACATAATTGTATTCAACTACAGAAATCATGAACAAACTTAGATTTCTATGAAATATAACTTAAGAAAGCCATGTGTCTGTTGAAAATTTGTTTGTTTATACAAAGATATTTTGTGTAAAGCTCACTGTTCAGACTAATTTGATAAAATATTTTGCTTGTACTAATATCCACTCAGAATAGAAGAAAACAGGCTGTAATTCAGGCAAATTAAATTTGTCTTCCAAATGTAAATATCAACCTGATGGAGCTTCCACAGCTTTTTAATTTCCAACCTTTCTAAGTGAGACCTCTCCTTGGCAGCCTGGAGCCTCAGGAGCCAGGCAGTGATGATACAGTTCTCTACCTTAGAGAGCTTTATGTCTGCTTTTCTATTTTCTAGAGTCTTTCTCTTTTTGCAGTGCTAGTTTTTTCTTATCCTTCCAGTTTTTCAAGTTCCAATAATTTGCTGCAGCATTGCTTCTCTCCTCTCTTTTTGGGAGCAGAACTACAGTGATATTTACAGCCTACGAAATATAATGTCACTTTTCAGGCCTCTGCAGCTGGCTTTTTGTTCATGTTTTGGAGTTGGTTTTGGTTTCTTTGTTGTGGTGGTTTTGTTTTGTTTTGGTTTTTTTTTTGGCTTGTTTTTGGTTTTCTTTGTGTTGTGATAATTAAATTTTTTTTTAATGCTCTTTTTTCTCTTCTCTACTGGAGATGTGACTTGCTCTATAACATAAAGCAACTGGCCTGTTGAAGATGTGATCCTGCTTGCAACAATGGCTAATACTTGGTGTGTCAGAGGTAAACAGGACAGGAAAACATACAGCTTTTCTTGCTGAAGGTCTGAAGCTATTTATAGAGGAAGAATTCCTTTGTGACCTCTATGGTGATATCCTAACACCCAAGAGTGTGCCATTGCCTCTTCACTCCAGCTTTCTTGCTTTAAATGGAAAAAAATGAGGTTTTTTATATGTGTTGCCAACTGTAAACTGGTGTTATAAAATTTTCTGCAGGAAACCAATTGAAAAAGAAGTAAATCTTGCCTTGATTCACTCATAAACCAAATTACAGTATTGTCTCTTAGTGACTCATCTTTATATTTCCTATACCGGTGACATAGACATCTTCTACTTATTAAAATGATTGTGCTACTGTGGTTGCAGTATTATTTTGTTAGTATGAAGTAGTTGCATTTCTATTTCAGGCCTAGTAACAGCAGTAGATAATGTGAAAATCTAGCTGTTTTTATCCTTGTAGTAAGCAGGTGTGGCTCTGTAATAAATCCCTTGTATAGTACTTAAGCTTCTCTTCCACACACAGAGAAAAGAACTTTTCAGTATATAATATTTCCATTTAAGCTATGGTTGAAAAACACGTGAGAGAACTAGTTGCTCCAACGTGTTTTCTAAATTATTACGTGTTTTCACCCTCATTCATTCCTTCCGTTACAGAAATAACGATAGCAGTATAAAAAGTTAATTGAACAGAACTTGTTTGTGCTATTTGCTGGCATCTTTCTTCAAAGCAACCTGTCCATAGCCATGTTCCAGGTGAGGAACTCCTGCATATTGAGAGCCAATCTTGGCTCACCCTGTGCAATGCAGGATACCTGCTGTTTTCTCTTTCCCCCCCCTTAACACTGGGGCTGAGTGGCAGAATGGACTTCACTTGAGAGCTGTGTTTGTGAGACCTAGTGCTGCTGCATCCCCCACATGACGTTTTTGTATATTCCTTCCATCTTCCTGAAATACTTCTTTAAGTTCACATTTTGCTGCTGCAGCAGCAGTAAAACTTTAATAGGGAAAAAGATATGGCTTGCTATTTCTTAAATATTCTGAGCTCTTTCTTAGTGAAGGCTCAAGTGCATGTGCATGAAGCTCACACTCTGAAATTTACTTTTCTGTATGTTACAGTGTTTAGGAGTTAAGTAGGAAGCAGAGACAGTGGTTCAGACTGTTTTATTGTCCCTTGGGATGCATTTAAGAAATAGGAGACAAGGAGTAACCAGGTTTTCCAGATGTTTTCAGATTGCAGAAATGAGGATTTGATCAAAAGCAATACTGGGAATCAAAGGTTCTGAACTAGAAGCAAAGATGCATTTGTGTACTTACTGATTTGTTGCATCAGTAAAATTTTAGCCCTTTTTGCCAGTCAAAAAACTATTCCAGGTGTTTCTGAAAAAATCAATCACTTGGGCCAAGGGAAAGTGGGAGGGACCAGGGCATATTTCATTTAGGTGTGTGATATTTGACCAGGCTGTCCTTTTAGGAAAAAAAATGCGGGAGCTGTACTCTTGGTCTTTGCAATTAAATGCTTCAGTCACAGGCAGCTTCCCCTGTGGGGTGCAGTTCTCACATTGTCCATTCTGGGAGTGCCCCTGGAATAATTCACCCTTCCCCTTTAGTCGCTGTTAGCCCTACATGCTGTATTGATAGCACAAAAGCTTTCCTGTGCATTTGGCTGGAACAGAATGGAGGATCAAGCATGGGGAGCCTGGATTTTCAGAAGTGTACAAGTAACCTGGAAGCAGTTTCTTGGAAAAATCAATGGGAGTTGCGCTGCCAGGTCGTGTAGGTATTTTTTTTTTTTTTAAATCCCAGTAAACCATTGAAGGCTTTGTAAAAAGTAAAGGGTCTTAGAGTCACTTAATCAGTCTTAAGCAAGGAGGAAACAGAGACACACTCTTGGAGTATGCAATCTGCTTTTTCTTGCATGCAAACAATGAACTTCAGTGTGTGACCAAATTCACCCGTTGCTGTGCTCATGCACTGTTTGATCCTGAGATGCAGGCTGCAGTAGTTGGTTTTATCAGAATAAAGGAATGATAAACATGGAATATTCCAGAGTCCTTAAGACTTGCTACATGCTATGGTCTTCCGCTATGTTGATAGCAATCTATTTGTTATGAGAATCATTTTACCCTGTTAAATCTGGAAAGATAATTGCAAAAATCATAATTCTTCCCCACATAGAACTTTCGGGGGATGAAATATCTGTAAGAAAAAACCCAAACAAACCACTAATCTAGGAAAAAAACCACCAAAACTTACATGAAATGATGCTATTAATGCTTTAGTATTAATTTTATTTGTATCTGAGAACAAGGCTCGTTGTTTCTGCAAAATAACATACAGTTTCATAATGCTTTTTCCCGTGATTTTGGAGAGTTGGCAAGGGATGGAGAAAGCTGCATGATTTTTAAAGATTGCAATGCAAAGCTTGACCCAAATTTTCCAGACAGTGGAAGGTTTGAACAAAAACATGTCAAAGGAGAGACAGTGTGGATTTGAAAGAACAGTATTGATGGAAAGTGCAAGCAGTTCTTGCTTTTGGTAGAGAAAAGACTGTGGCCTTCATAGCTTAAAAGAGAAGCATTACACTGACAACTCCTCAATTTCCACCACATCCCCTGCTATCACTGCTTTCCCTGCTCCATTCTTATCCTCACCCAACCTAAAACTCACTTTGGAACAGAACCCTAAATAAGTTCTTCTCTATTTATTTCCCTTAACCCCACTCCTGTTTTTTTTTTTTTTTTTTGTTTGTTTGGTTTTTATTTTTATTTTTCTCTATGCATTGGATTAAAAGCCAAATGAACAGAAAAACAAAACAAAGAGAGGGATTAGAGAAATGAGTCATGAAATTGAAAATTTGTAAATTAAATGAAGCCCTGGTAATGAATAGTACAAGTGCATTTGGCTAGGAGTAAGGGAAAAAATTTCCTTTTAAATAACAATCAAAATTCTAAAGGTTTAATTTTTCTTTTCCTCCTGGATTTTACACTGATTTCCTTATAGGACCAGTTCTGCTCATATTCATCCTAGTTATTCTTCTTTTGAGAGGTTCTTGCCATCAGTAAATGCTGTAGCTAGCACAAACCAAAATGAGGTAGCATGTGTAGCGGTCTTTCCACAGTGCACTAGCATCTAATTTGGAGGTTTTCTAAATAAGTATTAAAAAAATGAATAGGATATACTGGTCCTACTGTAGAAACCTTGATGGCAATTATGGGAAACCAAAATACCACGGAATTTACAGGTAGAAGTGGAATTAAATTCTTTATGGAAGGAATTCATTAATTTATTTTCAAGACTAAGCGATGTCAGTTTCCATTTGATTGGAAATAATGCTTGTAGTTCTAAGATCACATCTGAGCTCTGGTTATAATATGTTAATGACATAAAAATCATCCAGATCTAAATCATTTTAGAGATTGCATTTTCTGATCTGTGGTACGCTCTGCTACTGTCAAGTAATAAAAAACATAAATCAGCTGCAGCTTTTCATCCTGCATGTATTTGTGCACAGTGCATCCACTATTTTGACAGACATCAGCTAATGAATCAGAGAAGACCTCAGAAGACTTTTAAATATCAACATAAATCTGATCTGGTTTGCTTTAATAGTTTGCCATTATTTTAAATGAAATAAAATTGGGTTGTGTCATGAGCATCATATTCACAGCAAAGATCAATACGTACGCTTGGTTTGTGACATTTTGATTTGGGGAAAAGGTTTCCTTTAGCTACTGCATGTCAAATCCTAAGGACACGTACGTGGGTTTGGTGTATCACACCAAGCATCTGCTTATGCTCTCTAGGAAGAGGTGTAAAAGAGAAGCACTGGAGGATTGTGGAGTACCTACTAATGGAGCCATACTGTGTGAATGTTTTATAGGCAGAAATCTGGATATAGTTGTCAGTTGTGTGCTTGGCACCTTTTCCAAACACAAAGTGGGAAGATGCTTATTCTCTTTAGCAGAGGTTCTGGGCACAATAGCTGCATCCTCTGTTCTCATGTATCTGGGCTGATCTTATGCACACATCACCTTCAGCATTTGCCGCCTATTCTGAACAACCAGGCCAGATCCAACAGCTTCAGGAAGAATGCGATTATTCATTGCTTTTTAAAGTTAGGACCTGAGAGTATTTCAAGGCTGGAGCTGATAGCAGCCATCACCCCCCTGTCTGTGTTCATATAAACAGCAGACATGCTAGGAGGATTATGAGATTAATGTTTCTACCATGTGCTCTCTAATTCTTTAGTATTTATTTAAAACGTGCTAAGCAGTGTTTATTTTATGGTTGAACAGTTCTAGCAGTGCACTGCAAGTTGTGTCTGTTGTTGGCTCTTTAACCCCAACCATCACGGGAAGTAGAGTGTCATTCATGTCAGAAAAGCACAACAGCAAACATGGGGCTGAGCACCGAACCTTTTCTATTGCTGTTGTTGTTATCACTACAAAGTCAGTGTCAGAGGCCTTGATTAACGCAGGGCAAGAGATAAGCTTTTGTGAACTGATGCTGGGAAATTCAGAATAATGCCTCTCTGGCTATTGCTTATTCCACTACAGCACACTGCTGGCCTGTCGTGTTTTCACGTTACCCATTTTCCACTGATTGATTTTTAAAGTGACAGAACATGTTCCTTTCATATCACAAAGCGCTTAAATGCGTGCACAGAGATTATGCAGTGAAAAGAAGGTTCTCCTGTGAAAACAGTTGAATGCTGTACATGTGTGGTTTTCCCTTTGATTAGAAATCAGTTTTTGAGGAGCTGGTTATATGCACTGTACAATTCCAAAATAGATTTTTTCTCTACATAGGGATGCTAACATGTATCAGACAGGAGGACAAATAGTGTTTTCTAAGATAAGGTGAGCATTTATCAGTAAAAGGGATCGCTGTGAATTCTTTTCCCTCTCAGTTATTGAAAGTCTTCGTGGTATAAATATTAATAAAGAATGGTTTGTAAAATAGGGAGGAAATAAACAAGGCTGTACTTATTCAATGAGAATGTGCAATTTCCACATGATCTGTTAAAAAATAGTGAAAAGCAGCATGTCTAAAATCGAAAAAAAGTACGTGTCATGCCATTGGCACAAGTGTCATGCAACTGGCCATCTTTGTACTAGACTTGATGTGGTTTTCAAAACCTTAAATACAAAAACTTCTATTGTCACCATGTGTGTGGTTTTTTTTGGTCTCTATTTTTAACTTTTCAAGTTGTTGATAGCAATGAGACCTTGTTGTCAACTGCTGACCAAGCTGCTGCTCCTGCCAGTCAGGAGCACCCTCTCTGTTTGCTTGTATACTTCTCAAACCTTTTGCATTTTCCAGGGAGGATTTTTCAGGATTTCTATGGTCTCCAGGCTAGACCCACTTTATTGTTTTTGTAATTTGTGCAGTGGGCTTGCTTTGTGTTCATTTGAGATTAGAGATGTGTCCCAGATCAATTAGTTTTCTGTTTAGGTTATTTAAGTGAGCTGATAGTTTTCTATGTCAGTCTGAAATAAGCATCTCCTTTTTGTCCGGCAATCTGCACAGCAAGTATCTAGTTCTTGCTGTTCAAATTCCCCATGATATTTGAAATAAGTTAGAAGAAAAATAAACATTGCTTCTAAGAACAGGAAGGTTTGCCACAACAAAGCTGTCTGTAGCAATACTCCTGCAAGTTTTAGTAGTGTTAAGATTTTGCATCAAAAGTAAAGGCTAAAAAGTATGAATGCAGAGAGCTAGGATGTGCATTTCCACTATGCCTGATTCAAACCCTCCTTTTCAACATGCCACATTCCTGATTTGTCTTCTTTGAAATCCTCTCATTTGTAAGTGTATCACGTTGTATTAGTAATTAACTACTCATTATGTCTGGTGTTTGAGCCTTGCTGTCCTGTGCTGTAGGTGAGTGACATTATTTAACATTTCATTATTTGGGATAATGCCAGACAGAGGGAAAAAAAAAATCCCTCTGTGCAGCAACACAGCACCTAGGCCATGTCCTCTGCTGAAGATGTAACTTCAAGTGCAGCCTAAATTGGCTGTTCAGGACCTTGGCTTGGGTTTTTCCAGGTGAGCATGGGATGATCGGCATTTCTGTTTAGTGGCGTGGCTTCTCTCTTTTCACTTTATTCAAGAAAAAGTCTTCATGGATTCATGAGAACTTCTACAACCTTTCATGCTAAGCAATGGGGATTGCTCACAGAACAGGAGTAGTGGCACTTGGCTTGCATTCCTATACTGTGAGGCCTCATTCATGAGCAGAGAGGATTTGCACTGAAAAACTGCTTCTGTCTCCGTACAGACAGTAGTAGTTGCAGAGATCTTCCCATCAAATAATTCTAAGGAACAAAAAGCCTATATAATATATGAGATATATAATCTCTTTGATACATCTATATAACAGAGGTCTAAAGAAACAATTCATAACACCTCTGCAGTGGAATAGGGAACAAAGCCCTTTCTTGAACCTCTTACAGTGCTTTGTACAAGGGACATAATTTCTTTTCTGACTTGGTCAGAAAATTCAGCTGCATAGCAAAGTGAGGGATTATTTATAAAAATCTTTAATTATGTGAACAGTTCTTTGTAGCTCTCCTTTATCTCTCTAGTTCTATTATTAGTAGAAACTGCAAAATGTAATTTCCTACTTTTAAAGGAAATAGTGTTGAAATATTATGTACAGTTCCTCGGAAGAAAGCTGGTAGCCCTCCCTTTTGTAGAGATCAAATGTGCTCAAGGATGGTTGCTCCATTTCAGCCCAAATCACATATACACATACACACTTGGACTGTGCATATGCTTTGTTATTAGTACTATCTAAAACACCCCAGACAACAGCTATCACTTAGATCTAGCTAAATATTACCAGTTACTCTGTGAGTACTGGTAGCCATAGACAGAGGTCCTGAATGATACATCACTTACCTTGAGCCTCACTGCTACTGAAAATACAGGCAGCAGTATTTAGCAGTCATTGAAATAATCTCAGCAATTTTTAACATTTACTTCTTGTTGTGCAGGCTGGGCTTTCTCCCTCGCATAAATTACACAGGAGGACTTGTCAGGTGTGCAAGTGTCACTGAGGTGCAATGTAAAAAGGCAACTGCTGATTTATATTACATGGGATGCCAGAAAGCTGCCTGTTTCCCATTAAGCAGTTTTGTAACTTACCTTTGTATATGAAACAAAACATCTTTGAAAGTTTCTGAAATGAGAAATGTGCTTTCCTTCTTCCCTGCCTCACTGAACTACAAGTATGCAGTCAAAACTGATTAGGGAAACTGAAGAGAACTAAGTAAATATGTCTCAGTGTACATTTGCAGAGAAAACAAACCAAAGGGGCAAACAGGAAGTGAAAAAGAAGTGACTGTGACTTTTTAAATGTCATTGGAATATTCACAAATGCCAAATTTTCTCCAATATTTCACTTTTCACAATTCAAATAGCTATATGTTGTTTTATTTTATTTTTATGTTCCACATTAAAAATCTGAAACATTCAGAAAAGGGTCATACTCTCCGTACTGAGAATGAAGATTCTTGAAGTGACCCAGTATTAAATGCTCATGCTGCTGTGAAAGCCTACAGTTAAGTGTAGTGTGGGTTGATTTGGTTTTCCCATGGTCACACCAGATCAGTGGATTCAAACGACAAGTTTTTCGCATTTCAGTCTTGCAAGAAGAAGTAAATAAGTCACAGCCTGCATTCTCCCATTCATGAAAATCTAATGGTATTCAAGCAAGTTTGAATATCAGTTAATTAAAATATAAAATGGAAAGGAATTATGAAATGTAAATATCCTAGTGAAGTGAAAATTGGAGCTTATTGTGCCCAGAATTAATAAAACCAAAAATTTGGAGAATTATTCTTTATGTACCAAGTTAAGCCTTTAAATCATATGTGTTTGAGTTTCTTAGCTTTGCTCAAAGCTGTACTAATCCCAGTAAAAAAAATCTTCCTGTTATTATTATATTTTTGTACACTTCTGCATCATTATTAACCCTTCTCACCCCAGAAGGAAAATCAACAGGTTTAGTATGTGAATTGCCAATTATATGATTCTCTGAGCAACTTGAATTGAAAGAATCTTCTACATTTACAGTGTAAATTTAAATTTTCATGGTGGAGGAATTTTCATATTTAAAGTATTATTCAACGTTTTATAATAGAAATTATTTATAATAAAGAAAAGCTTTAATGTCTAATGGGAAAATTCCCATATTAGTTCTTCTTGCTGTTTTTTACAAGTGGAGGTAATGCTATATATAGAGTAGATAATTATATAATATTCTGTATATTGTGGCACGCCTAGAAATCTTGCAGATCTTGAGGTCTTAATCTGTTGAATAGAGAAATTTTAGAAGATACTGGCAGAAAAACAAAGGATGTACATGACGTTTTGCTGAGCACTCCTAGTGGCTGACTCTTTCTCTTGGCGTTCCTCCTCCCCCACTGTGACCTGTGCGTTGCTCTGCTTTTGCTCGGTTCTCGCTGTGACACCTCTTTATCGGAGCGCGATGTAGCGCCGCTCCGCTCAGAGGGACCCCGGCTCCCGCATCCTGCGCTCCGAGCTGCCCCCGGGCTGTGTGAATGTGGCAAGCGCAGCCCTCAGCCTGGCCTGCAATACCCGCTCCCTCTGAGCGGAGAATTTCCTCGGGCTCAGGCGCTGCTAACAGCGCTCCTGCTTTGGCCAGCTGGGAGTGCGCACGAGGCAAGCCTGGAAAATACTGATTTTCCGTGCGGCTGGGTCACATTGCTGGGTCACAGTAAATTTGCTCCCCTGTCTTTAGTTTTATACTGAGTGATTGTGGGTTCGCTGGCACAGAGCCTGCCTGCGCATCATGAACTCTTGCAACTTGCAAGAGTGACTCTGTACAACTTGCATTCAGTGTGTATCTTTGTGTTTGAAGACCTTTGCAATTCCTAACTCTTATAATCTGTTGGGGTTTTTAAAATTAACTGCACTGTTGAAAAATTATCTTATTTCTTGAGAAATGTTTTTAAGTGTTGCTGGAAGGTAAATTTTCCTAGTATCAGAACCGTTTCACAGTATTGTGAGGTATTTTAGGTCCAGCCTGAAGAATATTGCTAAAAAATTCCAGTTCTAACGGGGGTCAGTGGGTAAGCTAATTTCTTCTGCAATATGTGTCTGGTACTTCAGTTGTGCCTAATTTCAGGCATCTAACAAATTAACATTGAGACATAGATTCCCTTGATTATGATCTGCTTGCAGGTAAGTGCCGTAATCTTTTTTAGCATGATTTTTTTAAACCACCATAATAGAGATTTTAATCTTTCAGTCAGCCCCAAGAGCTGTTGTGTGCATATTCATCGGCATCTTTCTCTTGGAAAGATTGCTTCAGTTTTCAAATGCCAAGTGAGCACCTCATTGTGGTAATTTGCAACTGTGTCATGGTGTAAATGTTTAAGATGGAACACAGTATTAAACTCTTGTATATAGTATTAGATAATTTGCCTAAGTGATCTACAATGGATATTTCAGCAATAAAACTTTGAAATAAAATAGTGACTAGGTGCAACACTGTGTGTTAAGTAGTAATTATGTAATATATTACAAATCTATAATCCTATACTGAAGAGGTTGTGGGAGCTGCAGGTTTCAAGGAATTCTGCAGAATGGCAGTGGGGAAGTTTAAATAGTCAATATTCATCGTGTAATGTAGTTATCCTGGTAGGGAATCAAACTATTACAGTGAGCCAGTGAAGATTTACTGCCTGATAAGCTGATGACATTGTTAAGGAACCACTGAATTTGTGAAGTCCCAGATCACCTCTTGTGGCTGGGTGCACTTTTCCTGTGGGTTTTATGAAAAGAAGACAAAGGGATATAATTTATTCCAAATACTCTATTTTACCTTTTCTTTCTGTGAGATGGTTTAGGGTAGAATTCAAAGAAAAAAAAAAGCCAAAAAACTACATGGTCTTCTGATTTCATATTAGAGATCAAAACCAATGGCCTGGGTTTCTAGTACTGGAGGAAAGGAGGGGCTGGCAGGGTATCTTTAACAGGTGATAAATCCTTTTGAACATCTGGACCTTGACTCAGATGTTTGTTTTGAAATTTTTAAGTGTTAGATGATTAACACTGAGATTAGTAATACGATCTCCGCCACTCCAACATGAGATGTATCCCAAATGTTAATGAATGCATCCATGTAGCATAGTAGTAAAAAAAAATAAAATTCTTTCCAGTTTGCAGACACAGAGTAAATATTGAATATGACTACATTCCCAAATCTGCCCAAGATATTCAAGAAATTAGCTGTGATTCACCTAAAATTAAAGAAATAAAAAATATTTGACAAGCCTGGGAATTGGCAACCTACAGCATGTGGGTTTTGAGGAAGACCTTATCTCTGTCGTCTTCAATTCATCTTGATAATTATGAAAGCATCGTGTCATCCCACAGAAGGCTCAATGCTTTTCATCTAGAGCTATCAGAGGGTATTTAACATTGCTAATGTGAATTCTAATTCATGTAAATTACTTCAGGAGTGTGGCACATTTCTACCCAAACACTTTTTTATTTCACCGCTTACTTGGCATTTAGTTAGTCTTTGGAGGATGATGCATACTAAAACATGCCTGACATAATATGAAAACAGCAGTATTTTGTGGAAGTGATACTGGAATAATCCATAGATAATAGTTCCCTGCTGACAGTGATACATAACAGCCACTTGCTTTTCTTTTGGTGAAGTCAATACATGCTAAACACCTTCATTTTATACAGCTAAAAACTCAAAGGACTCCATGATTATTTTAATCCCTTTTTTCTTGTTTTCCATATACTTTTAGCTGGTAAATAGTATGTTAACCTCGATCAGAGGATTCCCCAGTTCCTATCCAAAAGAGGAGGCAAGGATGTAATCAGCTCTGGCCTCATTAAAATCTTTCTAATGTAATCTGTTGTTCTCAAAAAGCTTAGCCTTAGATCTACCAAATGTATTTTAATTATGTTTTAGATGGATTGTGTCTGGAGTTACGCAGTTGCTGAAACAAATGAATCCATTACATCAGCTAGTTCGAATTCTTTGTATGAGAATATTTACAAAAGCCTTACAGAGTAACTAAAGAGACTTAATACAGCTTTTTCAGCAGTGGTTTCTTATATTTCATTTTTTTGTCCCCAGCCTATGCATGGATTCTATTAAAAAAAAGAAAAAAGACAGTGCATACTTCAGTGTGATGCATATTTTTTGCTCATAAAAAAGAGATGCGGTATGATACTTACACAGGTGTATTCATCAGTGAGGCTATAATAATTTATCTAATTCTATCTAAAATCTTCATCACCCTTACTGGAATTGTGACAATTAGGAATTTATGATTGAAAGCATGCAATAAGCAGTAGATGCAGTTGATAATCTTAAAGAGAAAAATAACTTTTTAGTTAAAGTGTGCTATCCTGAAAAATTTGCTTTTCCATGGCAAATGATCCCATTCTATTTAATAAACATTAAGCAACCTGGGAAGTCAGTGTGTTGACCAATTCATTAATCATTTTTTAAATCTTGCTAAATGAAGTCTTTTGTCTTCAAAGTACCACTAATTACTTCAATTAACTTTGAAGTGTATCTTTTCCTTCTCTGACTGTGCCTGTAATTTTGAACCCAAGAGGGTTTTCTGGTCTTTAGATGTGTTTATTTAATTTCAAGATAAAATTCAACCCCAAACCTCTTTAATTGCCTGTATCCTTAAACGAAATGTGGGACATGGTCACAGCTTTTCCTTCTCCCTCCACGTGGTCCTTTTGGCTGAATGGGAACATGGAAACCTCGTGGACCTGTTGGAGTTTGGTCAATAAACAAGTATGGTTGGGGGTTTTATCCTGAGGAATGATGGTAAGCATATAGACAGATATTTTAAAAGCAAAAAAGAAAAATTATTTAAGCAAATAGGCTGGCATTGAAGAGAGTTGAACATTCTACACTCTATACATGAAAGTCTATCCTATTATTCTGTCAGCTAAGTATGGATTTAGGAGCTCATCTAGAGGGTATCTTTTTTTTTTTTTTTCCCCAGAAGTGACAATATAAGGTTCCCAAGAAGGTTAAAATACTGATCTCCATCTCATTATTTCCTCTCAATCAATTATCATCCTCAAATATTGCAATAGAAATGTCATCTAGGAAAATGCAGGGAAAGTTGTCTTGGAAAAGGGAGGAGGAAGAGGATAAGAGGAAGAGTAACACTTGGAGAAATGATGAATGGAGGAAACATTTCACATTTTTATGATTTTTGTTACTATCCTTAGTCTCTGTCTTCTTGTTTCTTCTTGGCAATTTTTGGGGTGGGGATGTTTTCCCACAGTGGGGATACTGTAGGAATCCCAGAATGGAGTGCCAGGACTGCTTGAGATGCTGTAAAGATGCATCTGAGAGGAGCAGCAACTTCACTCCGTGTGTGCTCAAAGATTTTCCAGGGAGGGCTGGGGGATGAGTATTTTCCCCAAGTGGAGCTCAGTTAGGCCCTGGCTTCCTGGGGCACTGCAGGTGGGCTTGAAGGCTCAGCAGTTGGGCATTTAAATCTCTTTGGCCTGTGCTCAGGGCAGCTTAGCACAGCGGCACTGCACAGACAGAAAGCTCAGCTGCAGAAGCAGCATCATGCTGCTTTGCTGTTGTTTTTTCCAGTGTTCAAGTGCCCCCCCCAGGAGATGCTCTATGTGGGCTAAACATTTGTTTTCATGGATTTCATATTCTTTGGACTTGCATAGTTCGACCTTTATGTGTTAGCTCAGACTCTGCTCTTGGAGCCTGTGCCTGTGAGAGCTCCCAGTAATACCATGTGAGGTGAAAGGTTTCTTGAGAACTGGAATCCTCAGCTGGTGTTTTTTTTATACTTAAGCAAACATAGGCCTCAAAAAATCCTACATTGTTTGTGACTTCCTTACTTGTTCATTCACTTCTTGGTGAAAAAAAAAAAAAAAAAAAGGCCAAACCCCTCTTGTTTACAGAATAGATAACTCCGGGTCATTTTCCATTGATACCATTTTTTTTTTTAATCTATAAAAGGAGTCAAGAAAGCTGATTGTTTTCCTGGTAGCATGTAGGTAAAGTTTTTAATGCAGTCTTAAGTTTACTAGGCAAACAGAAGTAGAACAATCTCATAGCCCCATCCCCAAACATCTGCCCATGCCTGAAGCCATCTACTATTGGGTGGCTATTTCAGCTGTAGTTATGACAGTTTTTGTTGTGTTCAAAGCTTTGCTGTGCTGTCATACGTAATGACAAAAATTACAGTTATGGGTTGAAAAAGAATATTTATGAGCTACATCAGCTCTATTGCCAGGTAACTTTTCTTCTCCCAAATACTTTTATGGTCAAACTGCTCATAGCCTTACTATTGCTTTTCTTTGAAGTGAGAAAATGAGCAAATACATAAATTATAACAGTTAATAAAATCATATTCATTCTGACAAATGTTGCTCAAGTTTCATCTTTAAGGTTAATGTTTAAGTTGTATTCATTTACTGCATTGATTCTTTCCAACCCGCTCAGCTTTGCTTTGACATTCACATTTGAAACTAAACCTCATTTTAAACTACCAAGTCTTACAAGTCTTACAAGGTTTGGCATTAAAGGCAAATGTTATTTTCTATCAGTTATGTTGTATACAACCTTTATATTGCTAAATTAGGGAGAAGTTGAAAGTTTGTGATGAAAACCTGAAATTGATGCTGTTGAACTTGCTGGTTCTGTCTTACATGCACCTTTTTTGATATATAAATTTAGAAGCTATTTCTGTGTCACGTGTAACTTTGCTGGGCTTTAAATGTTGTTGATGATTTAAAAGGAAGGCAGTTTTCTGATGAGCATTAACACTGTCCTGAGTGCAATTCTGTTGCATTGCAAGACAGCAGTTTATTGCAATAAATTCAAATTGATTGGAAGTTAGTAAAATTGTTAGAGCATAAACATTTAGCATTTTTAACATTTTTTCAGCTATTTGTTTCTCTGAAGAATGAGCTGGAGAAGGCTCACAGGAGATCATGTACAGTCCTTGTCTGTATATTATGAAACTTTATTTTTTTTAATTCAAAATGTTTTGCCTTCAGGCTGCTGAATGTTCTTGTTTACCTGTTTTGTCAGCTGATGGTTGCACACTTTATCATAAGAAGATTGATCTAATATCTTTTCAAAACTGAGAATATAAAACCCAATAGTTAAGCATTGTAAAATGGAGAGGAAGAAAAAAAAATTCGATATCGGCACCAAATAAAGATTTACTTATTTGCTATGGAAACATTTTTCCAGTGAGGTCTTTAAACTGAGCTGGCATCTGAAAATTCAATAGGTAATTTTAACTATAATCAAGTTTTGAAAAACTATTTTTTTCTTAAACAGAAATATGTCCTATTTTCATTAATATATATTTGAGAAAGTGAACACTTCTATTCACGCCTCCAGGAAAAGAAATATACTGGTAACACAGCTTCTTAGAATCAGGCCTGAATAGCAAGCTCCTTTCTAATGCTGCCAGTATTGAAAATAGTCACTGATTTAACTATTGGATTGTAATTACGATTTGCTTGTCCTTGTTGTGATTGTAGAGGGGAAAGATGAAATATTTAGCCTTTAAGCTTTAACCAACATACAGAACACCCCCTTCCTCTTGAGTTCAGACTCAAGTGCTTGTGTGTACTGTCAGTGTCAATCCATACAGCTTCTGGTGCCTTCTGGTTTAAGTCTCTGACTCAAAGGGAAATTTTTTCCATCAGTGTATTCAGGAACTACAGAAAACTTGAATGATATTGAAAGACAAACACTAACAGAACTCTTTATTGGCATGCTGAAAGGGGGAACGGTGGTATGATGCTTGCTTTTTTTTGGTTTTATTTTCTTTTAGTAAATGGATGGTGTATCCTCTGGAACCAATAGTTTCCAAAAAAATTATATTGTTTTGTTTCTTTTTTTTCCTCTTGCATACAAAGTTTCTGCCAGCTTTCCTAAAAGGAAATTGAGATTGGTTTTTCAAAGTCTAGAATTCCAAAGGAAGGAGCAGGATGGTAATCTGATAGGCAATCAGGCCCACAGGACTTGCTGAAAAAGGAGCATTGTACAGGATTGCTGTTTTAAAAGTAATGACACAGAAGAGTGATACATGTTAAAAACTAAATTAGACTTGCAGAGCAGCTATTACGTAGCCTAAATTTATTTACAAGATGGTGAAATAATTCCACAACTAAATATTTTGGCATAATTGCTGTGTATAATTTATGCAACTTTCCCTTAAAATAATGCATTCAGTCTTTTTTTTTTTTTTATTTCTACCATTTTGGAATAGCCACAGAAGTAGTTAATTCTTTTCTTAACTGAGATCATAAAGTTCACTATCTAAAGTAAAGCTATTCCCAGGAACTTTTCCAGCTAAGCAGTTCCAACTTTTTCAACTATGAATAGTCCTCACCCTAACAAATATATGTTCATGGAAAGATTAGTTGGTGCAACCTTGTTCAGAGCACCAATAACTGAGGATAAACTGATTTCAAGTATGGAAGAGTATTCTGTGGAATTCATCTAGTCTGAACAATGTTCTTGGGTTGTTAAAAATGTCTTATACCTACAAACAAAATTAATGTAATGTATAAATTGCATCCCAGTTGCTTTGATATGTGACCAGACTCATCTGTGCAGATATGTTTTCTTGTGTCAAAGCTTAATATAAGATAATCTTAATATAAGATAATTTATTTAAAATACTGAGAGTGATAATACATTTTTTTGGTAACTGTTAGCATGAAAAACTGTATTGGCTGATATATGTGTGCCTGTGTGCTCTCCCTTTTGACCTTTCTTGATGTTGAAGGGCTAGCATGGGTGTTTGCAGTGTTTCTGTTTAATTTTTTTAAATTAAGTTTACAAAGCTAGATGTAAGGATTGAAGAGTCTCAATGGAATGAAATATTAAAGCACCCTGAAGCTGCTTTTAGTGCTGCAAAATGGGAAAATGGAGATAAGAAAGGAAAAACATGCTTAGCGTGTGAGTGTACATTTCTAAGTACTGGGATTTGGCCAGGAGCCACTGCATTGGTTTTTTGGGGTTTTTTTTTGGTTTGTTTTGGGTTTTTTTTTTGGGGGGGGGGGGGGGGTTGTTTGTTTTTTTGGTTTTTTGGTTGGGTTTTTTTTGTTTTTGTTTTGTTTTTTTTTTTTCTTTTTGGGGGGGGGGGGTTGCTTCACCTGTAGTATTTAAAGCAGTTACAATTTGCCAAGGGCTATTAGATTTTTACAGTGGTGCTATTCCATAGGAAACAGGAAAATGTCTAAGTCAGCAGACTGCCATTGATGATTGTGTGCTGAATTTCTGGAGATTTCTTGAGCGGGGTGCACGATGTTAGTAACAGTTGGTCAAGCTGCATTTGTCATTTATTTGGAGCTGACTACATCTGCTCTGTTGTCACTATGATCCTCCAGTTACATGCATGCAGCCAGATTAAGTGGGAATTCTGGCTTGCTTTTCCTATATAATCTAGGCCAGGGATGCATGATCTTCCTGTCCCTGCTCTGCTACTAAGCCTGCGGTTTTGTTGTTGGACTTGAAAGGCATTTGATCCACAAGCCCAGTTACCACCAATAACAAATCTGAATAACCATGAGGAAGCATTTCTTCTCCAGATGTCATGCTCCTGACTTCCCCCATGCAACATCAAAGAATTATATTCCTTCTGATTCCATGGTGATATCGGAAAGCTTCATTACTGTCCTTTCTACATCTCTGTTTTCTGTCTAAGTTTCAATATCCCAGAATCACAGGGAAACTCTGGAGAAGTTTTGTCCGAACTCTGCCATACTTTTTATATTCAGAACTATTATAATCTGCTTCTCCCTAGCTGTTTTTTCTCTTTGTGGTTCACATTCTTGCTGGCATTTGGAAAAGAAATTTAAAAATAAAATTTGAGTTTTATTTTTAGACACTGCAACTCACCATGAAGAATACTGTGATAACAAAAGCAGGCAGTAAGTGTCATGTTGAGAATTCTATGTCAATATTCAGTACCAGAACTGCAGGTTGACTTTTCTGTTGGTTATGCACAATTTTGACATGAATTTTATGAAGAAAATAAGTAACAGAAGGGACAGAAACTGAGTGTTGTGTGGAGCTGCTAATTCAGTTTATATCTGTGAATTAATTTTCAAAGCAAATGGGTAAATTCTGGTCTCACTTATTCTTTAGTAATTTCAGACACTAGTTTCTGTGAATCATATCTGAGGTGATGACTTTCAGAATAGAGGTTTGTCTGTACACTTCTAGATTTTACTTGTAGCTCTTGATTGCTTATGCATTAGTCATTGCCCTTTTTAATATTCTTAGACATTGAAATAAGTAAAATCAAAGACAAATATCCTAGATACAGCAACAAAGAACACTGTTATAAATCTTAATTACTTTTCTTTTACATCTGTCTTCAACAAATCATTCAGACAGAAATAGGACCAAATGGTATTGATGTTGGTTTCTGTTGAGACTGAGTTAATTTTAGCAGTAAAATGAATTTTTTTACCCTTGAGAAGACAGCTTTGTGTTTCTTCTTGATATGCATCATTTCCACTGAACACAATCAGAGCCAAAATCCTCAAGTTTTCTGTCTTGTTACAGTGAAAGTAAGAATTGGACGCTTAATTTCTGAGGTGATGAATATGAGACCCCTTCTAAAAGAACTGTCTGGAGTTCTCTCATAAACTACCCAAACAAAACTGCTTCGCTTATATACTGCTTTCTTTCTTGTATTTTTGTTTTGAAAGAAGTATGCCCATGTTTGGTTGGAGTCTTTTATCGAGCGTGTAGTGAGGAGCAGAAAATCAAGAGGCAATTCTGATTTCAGGCATATTCAGTGCACGTGAACTTCTCTCTGCAAAAGTTTCAAACTTCACTGGCGGAGTGCTAATTTGATTCAGTCTCTTGTAGGGGCCTTCAGGAAAGTAATTTTGTTTTTAACTTCTTGCAGTAACAAAAGGCATATTCTAAGACAGCAGCTTTTATGACAACACAGTTTAATGATACGCTCATGAAAGAGCTGCTTTGCATCTGTACTTGGCATTGTGAAGTGCAAGGCGTGTTATGCATTAATTTTAACATTGATAAATGAAAAAGGAACTGAACAAAACCTGACCTTCCTAATTAATCATGCCACATGATCATAAATCTCTTGTGGTATTACTACCTTTTTAGTAAGGTGCCCTTAAAAAGAGTACAGCAGTAAAACTCTTATGCATTTCTGAATATAACTTGAAATGTTTAAAAAGTGACCTAAGTTCAAATATGTATTGATCCTGTTTTATGCTTTCCTAGTTCTAATCTGTGGCATTAGGCACTGAAGCACCATAAGGAAATCAATGGCTTTCTAAGCAGCCAAGAAATGGAGATTTTGCCTAGAAACTCTCAGAACATAGTTCTCTCACCTAGGTAACATGTAGACCTGCAAACCTGACCTGACATCTCCTTACCCACAGAGCTGTTAATGTTAAGCAAAAATTAACATGGGCCAACCCTTCGGGGCTAACCTTGTGTTGTGATCTGATGCCTTGTGACATCCAGAGTCACTTTAGAGTCTTGGTAACCTGGATACGGGAAGGCATTAAAAATGTACTCTCCTCCCATCATCTCTTCAAAACCCCAGGATCCTCAATATTTTGTTGCTGACTGCATTTTTCTTATCCTTGCTGTTAAAAGCTCTGTAGCTGGTGGGTTGACCAGATGCCCACCCAGCCACCCTCTCACTCCCCTTTCTTGATGGAACTGTAGGACAAAATGAGATGGAAGATTTTATAGGTTGAGATAAGAACAAGAAGTATAGTTACCAGTTACTGTGACAGAAAAACAGACTCAACTTTGTGGAAAAAAAAAATAAAATTAAACGGCCCAGAGAAAGGCTATCTATTTTTTTTCCTCATTTGCTATTTCAATTTGAATACATGAAATGTTCCACTGGCCTAGAACAATTTCTGACATAGCTTGGAATAGTACTTATTACTAAAAATCTCTGGTTTTTTCTTGCCTTTTCTTTTTTAAAACTCATCTATTGCTAGTATTATATTGGATGAGTGTTTCAAGAAGTAATAATTTGAAAGTTAGAGATATCCAGAGCTCTGGATATAAATTCAAATTAGCATGATAGTTCAATTTCAAAGAGATAATTAGGTAATCCTTATCTCATATCTCTTTAGTCTAACATATTTTCTTCAAGTCAGTGTGTGAGAAAAGTAAATGGTCGTTTTGTCTTCAGTAGAAAGATATGAATGTATACAATTTTTCATGATCATAGGATTAGGTTGTCAGTATCTCATATCGTATCCTTCCTCTGAATTCCTTCCACAAACTTCGGTTCAGGATTTTCACCTTTACTCTCTTTGTGTTAAGTGGTCAAGCTTATCTTCTTCCTGTGCATCAAGTGTATTTTACATTCTCAACAGCAGACACTGTGTCAGTGGCTTTGGTTTGCTTTCTGCCCAGTTTACCCATTGATTTGCTTTTCATGTTGAAATGGACTTTATTATCTCGTGGCCTGTGTAAGCTTGCTTGACTTGAAATCCGTCCTTCCAGCTTGTTATTTTTGACTGGTCTTGTAGCCTGTTTCTCTACCCCCCAAGTACCCTTCAGCTTCTTCAACCATTGCATTTTCAGCATTAATGTTTGGTAGCTGTGACCTCAGGATTGATTAAATCCAGTTTATTTAACCTTTCTGAATATGGGAGCAGATTTTCAGCTTGCATGAAACAAACAAAAAAAAAATTCTAAGCAGGACCTGATTTAGCTTTGCTGTAACTCTATTGCAACAAATGGGAATCAGTTCAATTAAAAAGAAAACCTAGATGTATTAAGAGACACAGACTGATATTTTTCACTTAGTATGGCATTATGTATAAAACTTCATTTTGAAAATAAAGCATGGGGAGGAAACCCATTCTCTTTATTTTCCTGTAGATGTAATAGATAGCTTGGAAGCTTGTATGCAATATTTTTGTTGTCCTGCCTACACAGCCAGTGGAACTTGTCTTTCTCCCCAGGAATGAACAAGCAATAAAAAGAATAACCCAACCCTGATCAAACAGATTACTAAATGTGAAAAGTCAGTTCTGAATTATTCTGTGTCCCAAGTAGTTGCTTCCAGGTGTCATGTCAATTCTGTGAGAGTTGTCAGTTGTTTGATAGTTTTTGGAGAATTTAGCTCGGTCATACCTATTAATTTTCTTTCTTTCAGCTGTACCACTTGAAAGATCAGAAGTCTTCTGCTAATATGATAAAAAAAAAATTTATTCCTGTATTTTTTCTTTTTAACTGTGTGCCCATGCAATGTGACATGTGCAGCCTTAAGACTGTCAGTAAATAAAAAAAAAAAATGAGTTGACACATACTTACCATGTGTTGACGTGATTTGAACATGTAATATTTTCCAGTGCAAAAAATATGTGAAGTTTGTTTTATTTTTGAACTCTGAGAAAAATAAGAAACTCTTTCTAGAGACTTTAGGAAATAAATGGGGCTAAAAGGATTACTAAATTGTTTTAGCATTGCTCAGGAGAGATCTCCAAAAGGAAAGACAAAGCTTTCTATTTAAATACTTTCAAATAGCAGCATTCAAATGGTTTTAAAATGCATACTATCATTTTCTAAGCACTTATTGTGTGTGTTATATATGAAAACCCATTTCTGATATCATCCACACTTGTTTTTTTCCTAAAGAAAGAAAAAGGAAAACTTTCAATTTAAATCTCCATGTAATGTTAAAGCCCCACTTGGCTTAGAGTGAATACTGTAAATTAAATATAGTGGTAATCAGCCTCAGCATTTAGCATGTGGTATGGAAATCTGTGATTTCCATTGATTGCAGGGAAATTATACATATGCTGTTTACTCAATATGCGAGTAGAGCAAAACTTATTTTACCACTGGCATTGGTATATTTTGCATTTAGGGTATGTCTTCAATCCCAGGTGGGCCCCTGAGTCTGGTACTGCAGTGGTAACAAATGCTTGCTTAATTTGAAGCACAGAAATAGTTTCAGTAATTATGGCTGAAGGATTGCCCTGGATTTAGTTGTGTTGTGGCAGCTGTATGCAGCCAGTGATAGGTGTCCTGTGTGGCCCACTCATCTCAAGGACACCCAGCTGGTGTCAGTTCTTCTGTTTCTTTGTAAACTGATTGAAGTTAAACACCCTTCTTAAAAAGTTCTGTCTCAGAATGAGGATGTTTCAGCAGTACTTGTCTTTGATTTTTCATCAGTTGTGTTTCCTCTTGTTAAGCAGTAGAATTGGCTTCATGGCCGTCTTCACCAAGATCTTACTCAACTCAGTTAATAAAATAAACACGTTTGCATTAACAAAGTATGTCTTTTCTTAAATTAATATGAAAGAGTGAGGGGCAAATGTGTCTTTTGAGCTCTTCTAAAATAATGAAGTATATGGACCTTGGGTTGCTACAGCATTGTTCATTCCTAGAGGAGTTACATTGCTTTACAGCAAGTGAAGTAATTGTTCTGTATTGATGCTTTCAGAAGTGTAATTTTTAAGAAACAGTTTAGTTGCAAATCTATCACTTTAATTCAGGTGTTATTTAATAGCTGATATAAAAGCTTCTGCACTAAGCCATGTTTTCCATTTCTTTCAAAATACATTTTCCTTTTACAGGTAATAATAACTGTTAACTCAGCAGGTAGACCACTCTAAGGTCTAAAACAAGTGCATCTTTAAATAAGGCTAACAAAATGTGAATCTTTAAATAAGGCAACACAGTGAATGGAGCTAAGCATTAACTGTAGGGAAAAGTAAAGGAATGTCACAATAATCTGTGGCTGCAACCACTTAAACTCTCTAGACAGCTCAAGGGCTAGGGAAGCAAGTACAAATTAGAGGAAAATCAGAAAATAAGATACTAAAAACCTCAAAAAAGCTTTTGTCAAGAATAGACTTTACAAAATGTGATAGCTTCAACATGCACAGTACCTTACAAGCCCCCAAATTCAAACTGCCTTGCAAACTAATGATAACTCTGATAAAAAGACATCTGTATGTGAAAAGTGGCAGCTAGGATTCATTTAGGTAGAAGAAACAAAGTTCTTTCTGCAAACCTGAAAACTGAGCAAAATATGGTATTTTTGCCATTTCCCATACATGAACTCCACATAGTCCAAACAGTATGAGCTTGGAGGTAAATATACGGCTGAAGGATTTTTCTACTCAAGTATTAATTCATCATAAGACCATAAAGTGATTAAATATATCCTGCCTGTTTTGTTCTTTGGAGACATATAAGCTTGAAATCAAACTGTAAAAATGAAGTATTGAAATTTAATTGAAAATTTCCCTTCCTTGAATTAGTGTTAATTCATTTGACTTTGATAGAAACTTAATTTCCAGTTTTAAATGCTAATGACATGTAATGAAAAGTTAAATACAGGTATGTACTTTGTAGAAAGAAAAATCAGGAAGAGAAGTCATTTAGCTAATTAAAATACTGTGGAAATTTGGAGCAGGTTTAATCTTCATTCTATGCATTTCTTATAATGTTCTTCTTAGTTACATTATGTTATCAAAGGACTCTTAGACATCTGTTGAAAAGAGAAGGATGGAGTTGCTTCTTGGCTTTTTACTCTTTGCACCTGTCTGATATATTAAAAAAAAACCAACAGGACAGAGATTACATTCTGCTCCAAAGGACTGCTGAGTTTTAATAACACTTGGTTTGTGGATCATTATGCTTAAAATTATGATTAGAAATGGAATTTGGGAATTGAGATACTGGACAGATCTCTTGAAGAGCATTGCAAGCTTACTAGGATTAAGATGGTGGTTAGCATATGAAGGAATGAAGGATGCTTTGGTTCTCATATTCACCTGCAGACTTTAATTAAAACAAGGGTTAGGGCTGGTTTGAGAGAACTGCTGCTGAGAACCTCTGGTTATTAGCTTTCTTTAGGCTTACAGAGCTAAAATTATTTTTGATCCCAGGTGAAATAGTACTGATGAAACAGTACTTTCAGTGTGTGCTTTTGTAAAATTAAGATGCCTTTAGCTATGATGAAAACTAGGATTGGGCTGCAGTTAGGAGGAGGATTCCATAAATCAGGATATAAGAACTCCATTTTTTTTTGTGCTGTGCCAGTGCCCCAGTTTTTGAAGAAGTGCTGGTGTGAGGAAGAGCAAGAGCTGACTTATGCTTTCACTATGCAAAGCAGGAGGCATTCCTCTGTTTCAAGTTTCCAGTACTAAGACCTACAGGACTACCTGCTGCTACTTGTATTGACTAGCTAAAGCTAAAAGTCAGATTAGATTTTGGTAAAAGAGGACTGAAAAACTCATTTTATTACAGGTTTTTGAAGTGTCTCAGGGAATAACATGTCTCAGGCAATGACAGAAAACACAGTTCTTAATTTTGGTGGGTTTTGGTTCACTACCATTTTGTTAAATTTGAATTAGGGCTTGACATTGCTTATGTGTCTGTATATTTAATTAGCAAAGGTGATGGAAGCAAAGGCAAATAGCTAAGCTGAGAATTCTTTTTCTTTTAGGCCAAATAGTTGGAGGAAAACTCCAAAGCATGAATTTGTTCTTTGCAGAGCCTTAGTAGCAAATGTGGCGGGACTTTTTTTTTCCCCACTGAAACATGTCAGTATAGTTGCCAAACCTTTGATCACTCTTCACTGTGATAATTTCTGGGCTCACGGAGCTCCTACACAGATGGTAAAATAGGCTGATATAGTATGTCTGAAATGACAACATTTCTCATGCTAGACAGAAGCATGGCGTGCCTCTGTGAGGGATATCTGCCTTACTATCACTAGCTTTGGTTGACAGGGATTGCTTTGGATTTTTTTTCTTCTCTGGGAGCTGGTGTGCACCTAGGAAGGCAAAACATAGCCCAGTGTTAGATGAAGGGGGATGATTTAAACAGAGACATTGTAAGTTACAAACATGGCATCTGCCTTTCTTGGCAAGAGAACTGAGAACCTGGAATGAGAATGTTTGGGAATGATGGGGATTCATTTCAGAACAAGGTCAGAAACATAAAAGCAAATTACATGGGCCGGTCTGAACATTATTTTTCATTAAAAATCAGCACTCAGGCTTACTGTTGGATGCATTATTATGACCATATGTTAGGACTAAAGCAAAACAAAATGCATTTGGAAGATGCCATTGATCTTTAATGAGTGTGCTGTCTGTGATTTAATGAAGCATACAGCTTGACCAGTTCATGAAGTGGAAGGGATTTTCATTAGGGACATGTTGGCATGGCAAATGCTTGGTAGGCTTTAGCCTTCATGTTGTCATTTTTACAGTATGGTTTGCTGCAGCATTGAAGAACATTTGACCTTCATAATGCAGCAAAAAGTCAACTGGAAGTTGGAAAAGAATTTCCAGTAAATTGACTCACTATGGCAGCACAATTGGTTTTGATAAAAATTTTAAACTTATTTTAATTAGGGTTGGGTTTGTTTGTTTTGGTGGGTTTTTTGTGAGAATGAGGTGTCACTGCTCATCTTGTGTGTAGAAAAATAGTATAATGTCTCCTTGGTATAAGCTTTTTAAAAAATAATTTCTTCTGCAATAAAGAGTATCAAAATGCATGTGCAGTCTGGAAGACAGTATTTCAGGTTTATAAAATTTCTGGAAGGTTATCACATTTTTTGGATAAAGTAATGTCATTTATTTCAGGAAATTCCATTTCCAGAGTTTCTGGGGGCATCACACAACTCATTGAGATTAAAAAATATTCATACATAAATGCTGCAAAATCTGACACTTCGTCTTTGTCTATCATATGAAATTTTCTAAGACTACTTGTGCACGGTGTTTGCCCTTTCTACCTTTAAATCTTTGAATTCCAAAAGTGCTGGGCTGTGCTCAAGGGGGAGGTATCACTTTTCTGACATCTTTCATCTTTTCACATCCCAGTCAATTCACTGAGTAAATGGACCTTATGTGTCTACATTTTTGCTTTGTCTTATGGGTTTAATCTATAAACAGGGAATCCACACTGAAACTGACACAGAGAGCTAAGATTGCATTCAAGTCCTTGAATGCAGAAGTGTTAAGCCTTTTTGGTTTCACGGGGCCCAGAAATGCCTGAGACATCCTAGATCTTTGCCAGTATGATGTTTTCAAGAGCTTAACTATATATCCACACGCATACACATGCATTTCTATTTTTCCCTGCATAATTTATTTACTTCTTGAGTATTACATTTTGGGACTTGTATGGTGTGATTAATTAAATTGTCTTATTAATTGTGAACCTCAGTGCACAGCCTTATTTGTCAGACAGCTGCCGAGTTTTTCTTAAGTGAATGTCCAAAGCCTGGAAATTTTGAAAAGAGATGAACAAAAAAAAAAAACAAATCTGAACTCATTTTAAACATACAACTGCAATTGATTTTTTGGTGTTATATATTGCAGCAGAATTCATTCCTTTACATTGGTGGATATGAAAAATGAATTGAAGGTACTGTACAATATATTTTCAGTTTGCATAAAATATGAGCACTGAAAAACAACCGAGACTAAGTTCTGTTTGCAAAACCATGAAGTCTTTTAACAAGTGTATAAGACAAATTTGAAAATGGAATTTAAAACCCTAAACCAGTGAAAGCTGTTCTTACAATACCTTCAAGCAAAGGGTCTATTCACATGTGTCAGGTTAGGCATATGCATAATTCTTTTGCTGAATCAGGACCTAAATTTGTCACTTTAAATAGCACTGGCTTATTTTACATGCACAGATTAAAATGACTCTCCATTTGAAGTTTTTCACAGCAGAACCTCTTAGCAGTTCCTTGTGGTCCAGGTGAATAAGTGGCCTCAAAGTAGTCTCCTATGAAAAGCGGGAAAATTGAAGAAAATAGAACAGATGGGAGCAAAGAACAAGAACTGAAAAAGGGAGTTCAACATTTAAATATCATGATTGTGGTAACGAACACTTCTAGATTTGAAAAGATTATTTTCTTTCCAAAAAATACCAGAAACAAACCAGTAATTAAAAAAATTAAAGATTTGACTTTGTTACAGGTGATCTCTATTTCCTGTTGACATTTTCATTTCTTCTCACTCTATTTCAAAGAAATCCACAGTCAAATCATAATGTACTCTTGTAAGTTGTACACATGGATATTAACATGAATCCTTTAAATGTTTTTATTTTGAAAAAGCTAGCATTTTTTATGTCCTATTTGTCTTGTTGCTTTAAACACACATTTTAATCTTCTGTTTGCTCAGCTGTCACCTAAATACCCAAGCTGTGTAGGTACACGGTTTGTGGTAATTGGGAGTGGGGCTGGGGTGGAGCCTCATCCCCAATGGGCTACAGCTGTGAGCAGCAGGTGAGCAACATTGACAGCAATGAGCCATGGAGTGCCCAGGGGCCCTGACCAATCACCAAAGGGAACAGAGGGCACACAGGTGCAATGCATTAACATGAGGGGTATAAAAGGCTGGGCTAAAGAACAAGAAGGGTAGATGCTTGCAGCCTTCTGGAGCGACTTGATGGTACTCTGTATGGGTGGATGCCTGAAGCCTTCTGATGTGGTATGTTGTTACTCTGTATGGACAAATTCTTAAAGCTTTCTGAACTTGTATGGGGATACCCTGTGTATCATGGCTGTCTCAACTGCAACATATGCTGTGACAAAGCTGTGTTACTTGACTTAAGAAAAACAACTTGGGGACCTAATGGCCAGTATGTGTGGATGTGCCTTATATTGCTTTAACTATTCATCACTGAAAGATAGTCAGAAAAAGTATTTGTAGCCCAAGTAACCATTAAGAATATTCAAGTATAATGTGTCTGGAGGACCTCAAGATTATCACCATTCTGTTGGGGAGGAAAACTGTGTTGGATTTTAGTGGTGGACCTTGGTAAAACTCCTGTAAGGTGGCCAAGTGTTCTCCCCTGCCTACCTGTACTTACATCAGAACTTGTGAGGGTGCGACGGTGAAGTGAGCTCAGCTTTATGGCACAATTTTAGAGCACTCAGCTTCAGAAGCTTTGAAGTAAATAGGTCTGTAGTCTGCCTTTTCAAGTGCATTTTAGTGGTTCCAACTTCAAAACAGATTGAGGTTACTGCAAAACTCTTAGAAATACCTGTACAGAGGAAGCTTCCCTTTGCGTATTGAATGCAGTGAGGCCAATTCATTCATTACTTTTTGTCCAGAGTGATCCAGACAAGGTCCAGGGAGACTCGACTTGATGTGGGGTGGTCACTGTTTTCTTTTTCTGCAGAGTTTGGCAGGGGTGCAGGAAGACATTTCCTCCTGTAGCTGAGAGCCTCTGTGTAATATTGCCTGCATAGCTACTTAATGAATAACTCATAATCCAACTCGATGATCTCAGAGATCTTTGCCAACCTAATTGATTCTGTGTTTCAGTGATTTGCATAAACTGCTGATATGTTATGCTGCCCTTATGTTACTGCGCATTCTCTAAGCTGATAAAAGCTGCAGAGAGGAGCACCAGGATTTCCTTGGGTCCCCATCCTGTACTTGTGTGTGTAGGTGCCTCTCTTGGTGGATTTTTTGTGGTGATGAGTTATTTTCAGCCATATTCCAGATATAGCTGTTGTCTTTATAAACTAATGCTGACTCTTAGTTTCTGCCAGGATGTTGCCCTGCTGCTGAAATCTACTTAAAAACAGTAATGATGACACTTCAAAACTTACCTTTACTTTTCACACATTTTGAGATTAAGAAAGGAAAGAGTTTGAGAGCCACCTACCAATGTTATGGCTGTAAGGTTTTAATATCACAAAAGTTATTTCACTGTTTAAAATGAAAAATATTCATATAACAATTTGTAGATCTGATCTATTGAAATGACTGTCAAGCAGAATGTAGGTAGATTTAAAATGTTCAGTGGTTCTGTGTAATTTGGGTTATGATCCTGGTTATCAGTAAACACTAAAAGCAACTTAAAGTTGCAGCTGCAGTTCTGTACATCTGTTCGTCAGCTGCTCTGTACAGCTTGCTCTGTTCCACCCCCAAGCCTCAGACTAGTACTCTGACCAGGAATTTGCAGACTGTCCATTTTTTGTTGCATGATGAATAACTGAACTTTGTTTCATCTACTAGCAAACAGCTGCAGTTCTATTTCTTAATACATATTTAACTTCTGAAACACTTGAAGCGTTGAAAATGGAACTCTGTACAAGACCATGGTTCTGACTGAGCTCATCTGAACAGACCATGATGAATGGACAATATTGTGTTTTTCTCATTGAAGTGCTATTACTGTGCTTAGGTTTTACCCAAATAATAAGGTAAGTCCTGCTCCAAGGAGTTTGTGATCTTATTTATTAGCTGTACTAAGTTTTAGTAATAGAGCAGTGGGTGGTGCAGTTGGAAATTAAGAACTAACTTGAGATATATAGCTGTAACTGCCTTAGCCAAGCTTTATAGAGCCAGTCATGCAAAGAAAGTGAACTCATAAATAATATAATTAATTACTCCACACAACATTTACTTTGAAGCTCTTTTTTCTTTTAACTGCTTTTTTAAAGTTATCCCATGGCTTAAGGGACCATGATGTAAACTAGTATTCCTTTCTGCGGAATAATTTAAGAAATTTAAATTTGAATAATGCTGCTGTGAATTATGGGATATTTAAAACCATTCTCCCCTTGCATTGCATCTGAAACAGGATAATGGAATTTAAAAGGATGTCTTGACTTTATCAGTTTTGTTCCTACAGTGAAAACTATTTTCAGTAGTCTTGCAGCAGTGAGAGAAAAGCTTGGTAGTGTATTCCATTCCTTAGAGAAAAACTCATGCAAACTAGATACATTATATTATTGGGCGAAGGTTGTCTGTCTTTGGATCATGCACAAACTGTTGCTATTTACAGAAAAGAGCAAACTGACAAATTTGTAGTAAACACAGTAGAAGCTTTGCCAGTAAAGCTTATCACTGCTCTATAAAATGATGGAGCAATTAGATTGCTGTCTCATCACAACAATACCAAAAAATAACTTTTTTAGTCTGATATATCATTCTTAGAATGAATCAGCATGGTATTTTTTTAGATTGCATTGTGATTGTATTGCCAAGAGGTGAGACTAACACTTTGTTTGATTTTGGATACAAGATATTTGTTTCCTGTAAGTTCTGAGTTTATATCAAAAATCAGCGGAGTCAACCTGAATGTTGCTTACACAATCAGAAGAATCCAAATCCTATACATTTATTTTGAAGAGATGCCTGGGAAATTTCTTTTTTTGTCCTTTGTCTCTCCATGTTTAGGAAACAAAGCACCACTTTTTATGGTGTTGTTTCCCTTTGGTTTTTTAGATTTTTCTCCATCTGTGGTTCTCTCCCAGCCCAAAATCTGCTGATCTTATACTTCTTTGTATCAACATTATTCTTTGGCAGAGTCACTTTTCAGTAGTCTTATGCTCAGGAAATGTGTAAACATGCTTAAAGTTCTGTTAAAAATGTCATTATAGAAGATATAGAATTAACATTTTAAGCAAAAGTTAAATTTAGTAATAAAAACCTCTGCTGTTGGTTGGGTCAGTGGAGGTTGTGTACGTCCAAGAAATCATATGCTTCATGCCCTCAAGGAAGCATTGGAAAAAGCAGCTCAAGATTATAAGCTCAAGAAATACACACTCAAGATTATTGTCCTGTCTTTTCCATGAACTGCTGCCAGCCAAGTTGCTCTTTGAAGCTAAGGGATGGCAGCAAGTGAAGCTGTGTTGCATGCTTCTCACCCATGAAATAACAGCAAATTCAGTACGTTTCACATTAGAATTGTGTTTAAAGCATACGCTTGATAGCAGCTTACAGCAATACAACAAAGCCTCTTAATAAACCAAAATGTCAGTGTAAGATGCAGAAGTGTTTTTGTCCTTGGAACCAAAGGGCCATCCCCAGTAAATCTACTTAGTAATCTCTGTGGCACTTGAAGCAGGTACTGAGAATTATTGGCATTGTGTGGGTGGGAAGAGAGTGAGGCAGGGAGGAGCCTGAATGATTTATTTACCTGGCATCTCACAGCAGGGAGTATCTTGGTCACACAAATTCTGGGAAGTTGTGCTTGCTGCTTTCCCGTGGCGTAAACAGCACCTCTGACTTAGAAGGAAATGGGAGGAGCCTGATATTGGCAAAAATTCTGATACTAATAAGAGTGAGAATGGGAAAATGGAAACAATGTATACTACAGCACATAGCTTACTGAAGTTGAAAAGAAACATGATAGAAATCAAATAAGAAATACTAGCCAAGCATATGCTCCTTCCCAGCCTACATTGTTAGTAAAGTGAGTTTGCAAGGTCAGCGCTAAAGTAACATCACAAAATAAACAGGAAGTGACCTCTGTCAGTTTTCATCAAAAGTTCACCTTAAGAAACTTAGGCACTTTCCTGTCCTCAAGAGATTATAATATAGTCAGTAATAAATAGGGTCTTTTCTGATTTTCAATAGCCAGAGGGACACATGTGGTTGTTCAATCAGAATGTGCCAAGTTCATCTGAGACCTAAGATAAACAAGCAAAACAAATCTTGTGCTGTTGGCTGCATTCCATGAAAGGGGTAACCATGAAACTCTACTTATGGGTTTTTCATATAGAAGTCATGCATTGTGTACAGTAGCTCTCTCTAAATCCAGTGAAAGCATGGAGAGGCATTGGTGGAAAAGATGAAATTGCTACAAGGAATGGAACTCCTCAATAAGAATCAAAATCTCGAGTAGATAATGATAATCTACTTGCCTGTGTTAAAGGATGCATTTTAATCTTTAAAGATTAGTTTATAACCTACAGTCTTGTTTGCAGTGACCCTTTCAGCCTAGTTTTCCTATGTCCCCTGTGCATGTTGAGCTGCTTTTTCATGTCTTTCTTAGTATTGCTAAATTGGTAAACAACACTGCTGTTTAGCATTTTAATTTCAAACAGGGTATTTCTAAATGTCTACAAGGCTGAAACATCTCATATCCTGGAAGTAAAAACATCTTAAGGACCACACACTTCTCATTTTGCTCATTCTCTATCCTTTTATATGGGAAATTACACAGCCCCTTCAAAAGCAGCCTGTTTTCAGCACCAGATCAAATTAAAAGTGTCAACACAGTTTGAATGCTTTCAGTTTCTATTTTTGATTTGCCCAGCCTCACATTGTCGGTTCATGGCTACAGGCTGGTAGATCTACGGTTCCAAATTCCAGCATTTCTGTAAGGATTTTTCTTTTTTTCCCCCTCAGTATTCTGTGGAGTGAAATTCTTTGCCATAAAGTAGGCCAGGAAAAGAGATTTCCTATCATTTAATCATGTAAGAAAAACTTCAGTAACCCAGTAAGGTTTTTGCTTAGCAAAGTTGAAGCCTATGTGCTGCAAACCACATGTTGATACTTCCTTTGCTCAGATTGATCTTTACCTTAGTATAACAACATCTTTGTCTTACTATGAAAATAGCTGGGAGGGACTATACCCCTTCACCAATTCAAATTAAGGTTTTTATGTTAAATTTAGCATGCAATATAGTTGTCTAAGCCTTTTAAACATGAATGGAAATGTAGATACATTACGACAGTAATTTGTCCTCTTCTAAATAATGTCAACTCAAGACCTTCCCAGCTTCCTTTTTCTTTTCGTTGACCCAAAAAAAGGCATCTGTGTGAGTGGCTTAGATTTAAACAACTAACTCCTAGGAATCAGTAAATTGTTTAACTCTCTTTAAAACATATTCAGCAAAGTGTTTGTTTGATTCCCCTTCCTCCCACCTTAATGGCCACCTTTGACATGATGCCCTTCTCAGGAATGCCAGGAGGTGGCTGGAGCAAAGACTGGTTTTATTGCACCTGCCACCTCAGCAGTTTTGAGGAGACAAATGCTATAGAAAGACAATTTTTCTGTGGTTTAATTCTTGCCTGACTTTTGACTCTATAGCCTTAAACTTCTTTCTTTATCCCTCTCCTCTAAAAAAGTAGGCAACTTATATGTGTGCAAAACTAGCAATGTTTTTGCTGCTTGATAACAATAGCAAAGGGATTTCTTTTAATATCAGATTTTATCCTTCTGAGACTTTTGAATCTTGAAAAAATGATCAGAAACCTCATGGGAAAAAAACTTTTTGAAAACGACTTAAAATCACAAATGGAGCAGAAAAGTAGCAAGTTCTTCAATCATGGTTATAATTTTCTCTCTTCAAATTTTAATTGACTTGGAAAAATCAGGCAAGGGGAAAAAAATCAGCCTCTAAAGCTAAACTTATTAAGTTTCAGAAAAATGGTTTATTTGTGATTTGTGTTATGCCTCACTTTAACTGAACCAGTCTCTCCATGTCACATAGGTAATCACACCAAATTTTGCATTTTAAACTTTTTCTACATTAAAACAATAGAATAAATGCATTTTTTACTGTGATTCTTTGTGTATTATAGGAGAGCTAGGAGCTAGTTAGCTGTCTTTAATAATAGCATTATGTCTGGTTTATCAGCTAAGTTTTTGGATCTTTACACTGTTTAATTTGAGGTCAGCTCGCCATTGTACTTAATGTTATGACTAGAGTAGGTTTGTGTTGAAAACCCTAGCAGATTATGACCTTGGTGAAATGAATTGCTGTGATTTTTGTCTTCTGGTCGTTTATTTTACCTCTATGGAAATCAGAAAGTAAACAAGGATACTACATTTGTATTTGGACTGTATTACTGTACAGTAATGCATTACTGTTCAGCCTGCAGAGTTCAGCTAAGAGAGAGGTTATCATTTATCCAAAGAAAGAACGCATTTGCTTTCACACATCTATCTATAGTACCCATAAAATGTAGCTATAATGGATAGCAAAGTTACTTCACTTTGATACTTCTCTTCCTGATTTTCCAAGTTAATCTCACATATCTGCATTGGCTTCAAAAGTATTTATAAATTGGTTTGGAATGTAATATGGGTATCAGGTGATTTTTTTTTTATTAAGCAAGTATGCTTATGGGAAATGTGCTTCCAAGAAAGATAAGTTGACAGACATTTTTACTATATATTTCAGAGCCTTTTACAAATTATTTTGCACAGATCTCAGTCTAGCTGTACATCCAGCACTGTTCTGATTCCCAGGCATTTTCAGTGTAACAGTATTTCTGATAAGGAAGAGTCTTGTTGTTTTTCAGACTGAGTGCTCACTGGTTATATATTTGTGGCTTATGCTATTTTAGACAATTTATAAACAATAAGCTTACTAACCTAAGGAGTTCAACAAAGTGTTATCAATGTATGTGTTTTATGCTGCAAGTTTAGGAGATGTTTTACTAGCAGAAGTGTGATAAGGGTAAGAAGGATGAGACTGCCATTCCTGCTCCACTCTATGTACCACTATAAACACATCAAGAATATGCCTTTTTCTTTTTTTTTTTTTTTTTTTTTTTTTAGTTTTGCTCTTTTTAAGAGGAAAGATTTGACATATAGCAATGTTTAACAAAAATGAGTGCTTGGTTCACTAATTTAACTTATTTAACTAATTAAGCCTCAATTCCGCCCATCCAAAATAATATCCCACTGCTGTTTTTTTACCTAGTATTATTTTATTGTAGTAAAATAATTCATTGCACTGAGTGTGGTACAGATAGCATCTCAGAGCTGATGTTTCTTACCCTCTTGTATGTTTATTATGTTACTTTTCATGACAGCAGTAGTCTAATGCTGGGTGGACTTCCCCGTGGGACAGGATTTATAGACATATAAATAAAATGGAGTTTGCCATAGAAAAACTGTATTCCCTTTGGCAGGCAGATTTGTCTTTCCCATAACTTCAGTCCTTCCTTGACAAAGAATTTGTCAGGGAGATTTATTTTTCTCTCGGAACAGATCAGATTTATGTTCACAAATGAATGGCCATACAGCCTAATGACTAACGTGTACCTTGAGGTGTGGTGCAGAATGCTGATAGCCAAGTTTTGCCATCAGGTTATCTCACTTTCCCAGGTTCAGCATTTTTGTAAACATGTTCAGTGATAAAACACTCCCAGGCTGCAGCGAAGTTCACTGATGTCTCTAGTAAATAGTTCAAATCAGACTTATTCATAGAGTTTCTCCAAGAGTAATTCTTCGCTTTGATTCTTAAAGAGCTTTAGGCCCAGCAAGAAATATGGGATCATATTCAGAAGAGCATTCGGCCATCAGCAATCTAAATATTGTGGCATGGGGAAAAAGCTTAGGTAAATACTACCAGGAAGTCTGAGACTGAATGTTTTTTTTGTATGAACTGATTTTCGCAAGGTTTTATGCATTCAGCTCACGCTCATTTTAATAGTGCCATGAAGTTTTTACTGTTTCTACATCACTGCTTGAAGGTCAATAAAGAGATCTGATGAAAGATGACTTTTACTTACCTTTATCTTCAGACAGATTATGTAAATCTGACATTAAGATGTCTTGTCATATAATATCCAAATATTCAACCTCTGTTACTTAATATTCTTTGTGTTGGAAGCTTTCTAGTTTGTTCATTTGGAAATTTTTTTTCTGGGGTGGTCAGTCCCACAGCAGACTGAAAAAAATATTTTTGAGGCAAACTCTTCCTTCTTTAGCAGCAGCAATGAAAAAGCTCTGTTGAAAAAACTGCGTTAGCAAATCATATTATGGAAAAACATTAAGCTTCAAGCTATGTAGTATACATCAGAATTTAGAAAAAGAAATGTTTCAGAAGATGAAGAGTAGTGTCATAATTGAAAAGCACTGAAATTAAGAACTACACATGTGTATGTTACAGGCTGAGCAGCAAGGAAACTAGAAATTCCTAGCTCTTTCACTCTTGAAAACTTACTAGAGTGAAATGGATCGATCCTATTAGAGACAGAAAAGCATTAAATTAATGCCACTGGGACCAGAATTTTCCTTGTGTGTTGTTTCCCTGGACCTGTGCTTTCCTCTCTGCCCTTTCATCCTGCTGAGGTTTTGCTCTGTCCCCTGGTAGGTACATTAAGGGATGTGACACATGCAAGAGAAAAACAGTACGCTCATAGGTTATCTGTGTTCTTTGCTGTTGCTTCTTAGCAGGCACTTTCAGTGGCAAAGCACGGGAACCCCACTTTGGCTATTACTGACACGAGGTTCAAGGGTTGCATGCTCTTCAATTGGCTAATATGCAATTAATGTATCTCAGGCAGATGCAATTTGACATGAATTGTACAGTTCTGGAAGACTTTGCTGCCTTTCTTTATAGCAAGTTGAAATTAAAATCCACTTAGATTTGTAAGTCAGTTTATTTTCAAAATCCTCTAATATAAGTAATAGTCTTTGACTTCCACTTTTCCAGATGCCCCTGCTGCCCCTGGATGCAGTCTAAGGATGCCTGCCTCTTATTCAGGCAGTTTGTTCTGCATTAAAGTATTTTCTTTTGAAAGAGGACTTCTAAACCAGACGAATAAGGAAAAAAATCTTGTCTTTACCAGTGTAAATACTGAGAGAGTTATTCTGTACAGGTATTTTTTTGGCTTTCATAGTTTATTCTATATCATAAAAAAGCTGTTAGCCTGTGCCTGTAGTGTTACTCAGTTGTTTTTCTAATTTAGAGCAGATGTAGCACCTAAAGCTATACTTTTAACTCCTTTTCAGAATCACATGGACTACCAGTTTGATTTTCTTAGACTTCTAAAGCCTCTATGCCAAACTTGGTGTGCATCTTATATATGGAGTTATAGAATGAAATGCTACAGGTTCTGCACAATGTCCTACAGCTATCAGGAGGATACTTAGCCTGTCTGTTAACCATTGATACAGTCAGTCTTTTCTGATAATGCTGCACATGTGAAACTTACATGTTATTGCCTTAGAATGTCAATGCCAGTAAGACAGAATGCACTGTAATTGTTATAAGTTAGTCTGTGTTCTTTCTTGCTTTGGGATCCCTGAAGGGGACTGAATGTTGAGTAGGACCATAATTCTGTGTGCTCCCTCTTGGTTATACTGATTGAAATTTTGTTGGAACACATGAGGAAGCAGACAGAAACATCTGCTTGGTAGTGTATTACCTGTGTCATGTGCATGTAGTTCATGCTTGGCACAAATGTAGCATATCCTCTGATGACACTACAAAAATACGCTCTGAAATCTTGGCGCAAACTGGCAGGGCTGTGGCGTTAAATATTTCTAGTCTCTAGATGAGCAAGCAGCTTGTATCAATGGAGAGGAGGTAGAGCACCAGAAAACACACATGAACTTGGGTAGCTAATGGCAGTATGTATCATTTTACCAAAAATGAGCTGTAACACAGTGAGAAGTCAAAGTGAGACATGCTAGACACTACACTTGAACCCTGCAGGTAAAGATGTTGGAACGATATTTAGCTGGAATGCTTTTGTCCCTTCATAACTCTAGGATTGTATAGTTGTTTAACTTCTGAGAGCTGAGAAACATAATTATCACCATATTTTTCAGAGCTGCTAAAGTTTCCATCTGGAAAAAAGCCCTTGAAACCTTCTTTTTCATTCAGACTGTACTTGAATACTGGTAAGTGAACAGAAATTTGGGGAAAGAGCTATAATAGCTGAAAATTCAATAATTTTATTTAATTAATTTGAATGGCTCAAAAATAATAGTCAAAAAATTGATGCATTTAGAAGGTATAACCTAAGGCAGCTAGTAAGGGACCTCCTGCATTCTCCATCATTATCAGAATTCCATTAAAATATCTGCTTAGTGTTCAGGAACCATAAAGAAAGTAGGCAGCATTAAGAAAGGAACACAGAAGAATGCTGAAAATAATATAAGGCTGTCACATATATTACTGGTGCAATTTTTTTAGACATAGGATGTTCACTCTTTCTGTCCCATGTCATACAAACTTAGGTAGGGTAAGCCTGTAAGGGACACACATGATAGGTGGCAGAAATCCTTCTTATTTTTCTCTTAGCAATCATCACAGCTTCTTAAGAGACATTATTATGGCTTTCTCCCCTTGACTGCAAACTTTGGGGGACTGAATGCATTAATATTTAGAATCAAAATCCTAATTTTTAAGCCTTGCGAGGAAATATCATTTGGATCCCAGAAAACATGGACCTTACTAAATTGACAGTTGGCAGTGAGCAGGAGCTACATAAACTCTAACTTGGTCTTTCACTTGAGGTACCATCTGACTTCCAAGTTAACTGAACACTTAAAATGTGAATCTAGACAACTTCTTTTATCTCCCTATTTCCAATAATTTTAATAGTATTAATGCTAATTCTTTATCTGTGCTTGTGTTTATTCTTACTTCTGTTAAAGCATCTTAAACATCTCAATAAAGACTAAGCAGCTTCAGGTTGTGCATTGTTATAGTTAAATATATGAAATAGTCTTGTCGGCGGCCATAGAAATGGCAAGATGTTAAATTGTTAAATATTGGAGTAGAGAACGTACTGTTTTCTTTTTCCAGAGCAACAAATACCCATTTCAAAAGTTTCAGAACCTTAAACCTGCAGTATGTCAGCCATTGGTTTGCACTTAGGAAATCATAAACACTATGACAGTGCTATACATTCTGTAAGTCTACCCTTGGGGCAAATTACCATCACTTCCACACAACTACCTTAGGAATTAATTGGATCCATAGTATTCAGAGCTTCAAAAAGATTTAACATCTCTTTGCTCTCTACTAGCTTTGGGAAATGTCCTGTGTTGTGAGAGTCCACGTTTCATTTAGTTTTACCAGTTCCTGAGGGAACTGGCTTTTTAATTACATTTCTGGCTAAGAGGACACGGACAGGATGGAATGAGATGAATGGTATTTCTTGGAAAATCAATGAGCTAATTAGACAGAAAAAGCAAAGCTCCATTTTGCTTTTGCTTGAAAGTCAAACCTAACTTTCCTTACAAGATAGGACTCTTGCTTATAGACATGGCTCCTTCCTTCAGTTATGAATGACATTAATCAAGATGTTATGAGACATGGTAAAAGAACACAAAGGTCAGTGAAAGAAGGCATACTATTTCTGAGTTTTGACATCACTCATGGGTTCAGTCATGGTTCTATCATGAATAGTTTGTGCTTCCTGGATGAGTCAAAATAGTTTTCTAATTTTGCAGAATAATATTAGAATATTCAAAGAGGTCATTATTAGTTTTTGCCAGAATGTAGAAAGCTGTAGGGTGGTTTTTTTCCCCTTCTTTTAAATCTATTTTTAGAAAATATAGTTTCTTCCTTGTTTTGTCAGCTCATGTCATTGTAGAAGAAATGTCTACCTGATTGTAGTCCTTCTTTGGATAAAGTCTTTCATTCCTTTGAATTTCTTCTGAGCAAGTGTCAATATTGATTATGTATAATGACTACTTTTAATAAGATCTAGTTCATGTGATGTATGAGGCAAGCGTCACTGAGTATTAAAAGTATTTTTATTGGAAGTTTCACGGTAAAGCTCATAATGATTTTCCTAACTCTTCACCAGTTTCCATAGATTTATTACCTCTCCACTTTGCTGTTTGAAAGTTTGCCACTCAGTTAATCCAAAGATGGGTGCTAAGCTGCTGAAGCTGGAGTTGTTAAGGACTTTTTCTTTGTTTATCTAAATTAATAGAAAATAAACTAAAATAGACTAAGGAGAAAATCCCAGATGGAATGCTTGGGTCAAACAGGTTTGAAGCTGTTGGACATCTTATTTTCTCTTCTAATTGTTTCTGTAATGGTATGTTCTCAGCTTTTTAGACTGTTACAAGCCAGCTGAGCTGCTGTTGGGGTCATTGTGACTAGGCTGGTAGGATTAAGCATGGAATATGGAGCAGAAGTTTCCTTATTGGGCTCTTCCTCCTATACCCCACCCCTGCAGGGCCCTCTTGCAACTATCCTTCTTTGAGAGCAGTGTTGTTAATATATCTTGTGCATCCTCCATAGTTTGTCCATCTGTTAGTGAATTGGGGGCCTCTAACCCAGAATTAGCTCTGGCGGTGTGTTGGGTCTTGGGTTTGTTGTCTAGAATTCCATAGCCTCCCTCTTCATGCCTGTTATGTTGCAACACAGGACAAGATTTCTGGTGTTCAACAGAGTGTGTAGGAGGAAAGGAAGCAATGAATTTGCAAAAAAAAAAAAAAAAAAAAAAAAGAGGAAATTCTGAGGCATCAGCAGCCCAAATCAACACATCAACTGTGGGCTTTTTATTTTTTTTTTCTGTTTTGGAAGCCATGAATGGATTCTCTCTTGTCAAGGTTTCAGTTTTTCCGTATTTAAGCTTGTTACTGTAATCTTTTGCAGCAGGCAGAGGAATGTTGTTAAGTTTAATTGAATTTAGAGAACAGCTTTGTAATCTTCCTATGACATTCACTAAAGGAACATCTTGCATTGCTGCTTATTTTCCAAGTGTTTTTATGTAGTTAACGTGATGGAAGATAAACAAATAACATGTACAGAAAGGGAAAAATGGTCAGAAAATGTGGAAATTATGCAGAGAATGGTGAGAAAGAAATTAATGAAATTAATGAGGTTGGGAGAATGGCTTGCAAAATAAGTATAGTGAGGGTAAAAATCTGCATCTGAGTCGTCTTTGATGTTTCTTTTATGCAGTATTTTGGTCATATCTGTTAATATATTCCTAGTATACATATTCTGCTATACTCGAAATACAGCTAAATTTTGAGCACAACTGCATTACATGTATATTATATTTTATGTGTCATATCTGAAGCTCTTTAATAGTAAATGTAAAACTTGAACTCTGCTTTTCTCAAGGTTTTATTTCCTATTTCTATTTCTTTTCATTGTTTGGAATAATTTTCTTCATCATTCCTTTCAGAAATCCAGTGACATCTTTGTTTTCAAGTGTATTTTGTGTTGAAAACTTGCACAATTAATTCCTGATTTTGTTTGAGTGAAGATCACTTCCATGTGTTTTTATTCCTTCTTTCTTTTTTGTTTGGGTGAATTTTGTATGATATTGTTTTGTTTAAAAATTGCCATTTTCATCTTCTTAAGGACAGAGATGTTAGGAGATATGATTTGCACTGTTTTTAATATAATTCTGTCAGAAATCTCTCCTCAAAGAGTTCTTCCATCTCTGTTGACTTGAGGCTATTATTTTTAACAATAAGCAGTTTGAAAAGTCAGAAATTGGCCACATGCTTGTTTCTAATCCCATAGAAGGTTAGTCATAGTTCTGTATCTGAATGCTTTTTGAGACTGCATTAATGAGTGTGCAGAGGTGTGAAGATGCACAGCATGGGGTTATCTCAAATGTTAGCGCTGCTTGTTTTCAGGCCAGTGAATGGAATAAGTTTCAAGGTTTTGCCCATGGGAATCAACTTGTTTGACTTTATACTTAAGGAGGAAAAAAGTTCTGCTGGTTTTGTAGTTGTTTATTATTCTGATGATCTCGCATTTTCTATTCTTGACGGGTCTTAAATAGTTTACTCCTAAATTCTAGTTTGGGCTTGTAGACAGGAAAGTTTATCATAAATGGGATCGAAGTGTGTGGTTTTGAGTGAACGTCTAGACTGAAGCTGTGCAATGCTTGGGATTTGTTGGCCATCCAGGATGTACTAGTCCAGTCCTTGTGTGGCTGAGCGTGGACTAGATCAGTAAGGGTACTGCAGACCTCAGCACGTGCTCATCAAAGAGTTCTTTCTTGTCATTAAACCATTTCATGTACTGCTCAACAGGGCACGTGCACATAGCAGACTGGAAAAGGCATTGGGGAGGGGTGACAGCTATAGAGAAAGCAAAAATTTGGCCGTGAAATGAGGGTAGAGTATCAATAGTAAAGAGTTTTTATCCCAAGAGTGGGCTCTCAGAGTGACTAAACTTGACAGGTTGAAGTTTTTGATTAAATTCTAATTGAAATACTATGCTGTCAAGGGGAAGAAAAGTTGACAAGAGAAAGCAGGGAGAGTCTTAGGAAGCAAAAATTACATAAGTGAACTGTGAGTTGCATTTGCAAAGAGGCCAGGGCCTGCAGTAATAGCAGCTACTCTGAAGTCCTGACTCTGACCCTTTTAACAAACATCAGGGGATGTTAAAAGAGTGTTGGAGGTTTGAAGGTCACACAATCATGACAGGCATGTCAAAATAGTTGAGAAATGGTGTAAAATGTGATAAACACTTTTCCATAGTGGCTTTTTTCACTCGTCATGGGGGTTATCTGTGCTTTTGGCGCTCATGTGAAGAAGGCCCTACTTTACTGGATGTGCAGTGAGATGTATGGCTGCCATGGGAACTGCCACTCTACATGTTGTACGTGCTTATTATTAATGTTACACTTGTACTGAGATTTTAACACAGGCTTTTCGTTCTATTTGGATGGGTTGTATGTACTCATTCACTGTTAAAGAACAGCTGAGAACAAATGAGTGTTTTCATTAGTAGATGCTTATCAGACCCAGAAATGCGAAGAAAATTGCTTTCTATCAAGGGAAGGTGAGAGAGGAGAGCCACCAAGCCTTTCTTTCCCATTAATTTTACAAGAAAGGAAGGGTAGTTTGCAATTAACACATCAAGATAGTGCTTATTTACTTTGATAAACCTTACTTGGATACTCAGTAGGTTAAATTTAAATACAATGCATTGATAGGCTGTCATGAGAAAACATGAAAGTATGATTTTATTAGAGAGCTTAGATAATTTTTTTTGAACTTATTTTTAGAAGCTTTTGCACAGACCTTAAACAGAAAATCAATTTCAAGTAAATGGATTATAATTTTGAATATTCAGGGAAATGTTAGAGACTTAACAGGGGAATGGTCAAGAGACTGGCAATTTTGTATTAATGGGATGATAATGACAATTACGAATTAGTTATTCTAAAGGAACAGTGATCTTTTGTAAAAATTGTTCTGGTAAGGGTCTAAAATGTAATTTATTTGGCTTACTGGGAGCAATCTGAAAATTCATCATTGTTGTGGGAATTTATTCCTTAAATTGATACAGTCAAGTTTTTTGACTAAACTTTCATTATTTATAAATAGTTAAAAACTTCCCTCTGCTTTTTTCAAAGGAGCATCTTCCTAACTATTCTATGTGTTTGACTATTTTAAACTAATTTATCTGTATACAAGTGCTTTGACCTTGTTAGCTGGCATGGAAATTCTAGAGATGGAACACAATAAAATAACTTTGGGTAGACAGCACACACTTTTGTCTAAATTTACAAGTATCTGAAAAATTTTTGGAATTAATTGTGGATATTTATCGGTGTTTCTCAATAATTAAGGACAATTTTTGGACCTTCTCTAGTAGGTTTTCATGACACTTAGTTCCTGTGGTACATTCTTTGGTTTTGTTTTTTTTTTTTTTTATTGGAGGCTTACACTCAGGAATTTATTTCTTTATTAGCAGAAATGGAGGCAATTAATTAGTCAGAACATAATATTTTCCAGCTGGGGGTAGTTTAGCTATAGATCCAAACTTTTCACAGTAACTTGTTTCAGTAGCACAGACTCACTTAATGAAGAGCAAAGTGATAAAAGTAATGAGCTCTTAACAAATCTGTTGGAAGAGCTGAGATGAAGGAGAGTCACCCTAACTTCTTGGAAAGCCGACTTTTGAAAGTTTCTTTGACAGTACAGGGTAGTAACAAGTTCTCACTGTGCTTGGAAGGAGCCTGTTAGCCAGCTGTGGCTGAATGCCTTCTAATGATTTCAAAAATAAGGTGTCATTTAATTACAGATAACTGGAGAGCAAGTGAACTGGCTCTCTTGAAGTTGATTAGGATATATTTTGATCCTATTTAGCTTGAGTTTTTCTTTGCTCAGTGGCTTCCAAGTCAAGATTTCCTTTAGGAGCTCTGGTAGGCATTACTGTGAGAAATACTACTTCCATGAGTCCCGAGTTGTAGTGCCTGAAGAGGGAAAAAGTAAAGCTGCAAGAGGGTGTGGTAAGAATAAAGCTGACTTTTTTTTTCCCGTACCTGTTTAAGCTGCAAGCTTAAAAGCCTAGGAAACCTGTTGCCACTGGAACAGGGTTGAGTAATATTTAATGTATAAAGGATACATGGATCACTAACTGGAATGACACAGACGAGATGTGAGACTCACAAAATGAGATCATAATTATTTTCTGTCAGAGGTTATTTTTTAGAAAAATAAGTCTCTCTAATCTGAACCTGAAACACATGAGATGTCAATAGAATTGCACACCTGGCTGAGCTCAGTGCACTCTGCCATTCCAAGGCTTGGTGAATTTTCTTTAAGAAATATTGGTGTGATATTATGAAGTGATAAAAAAATCAATGAGGCAATGATTTCCCAGTCAGATGGAGTGCTTTGTTGTTAAATTATTTCTTTCACCTGGGGTTGTAAGGGCTAAAAAAAGATGGAAAGGATTGCTGAGTGACTTGATGGAGATTTACTCACTGTGTTATTCCAGTGAAGGCTAAAATGAATCTGCAAAAGATGTTTTTGAACATAGGAGGGTACCTGCAATTATTCACTCTGCCACTCATGGAAGAAGACATCATTGATGAAATTCCAAAGCCTATTGACTGTATTGGTGGGGCTGAGCTTCCTCTCATCTTGATATTCTGCATTTATACGGTGCACTTAAAGTGGTTTGGTTGGTTGCTTTTGTTTTTTCAAACAATCAGTAGAAATAGGGAATGTGTTCACTATTGAGAGCTTCTGCCTCAATTGTTGGCATTTTGTTCCTGGCAAGATAAAATACGAGATGTAGGTTTAAAGTAAGAGTTGGGTCTGTTCCCAGAGCTTCTAGTGAGATGGTTAAAACTGAGCTGAAAATTAGACAAGAATTCCTGGTTTTCCATGTCATTTGTGTGATTTGCTGCTAACTGTGTCACTCATAAAATTATGAACATGTCATTAAAATGCCTGTACTAAAAATTTCAGAAATGGAACATTGTCAGCACAATTGCCTTTTATATAATGAGAGAAAATTAACACTGTTAAGGGCTTTGACATGTAAATAATTTTAAACATGTAAAAACGAAACATGTTGACATTATGCAGAAACAAGGAAAAAGCTGTTTAAGTCTGAGTGACTGTAAAATTAAAAAGGAAAGTTATTTTATTTTCTGTTATGTCATCAGTAGAAAATAAAAAAAAACCCAGTCTTTAAAATCTGGCTCCCCAATAAGTAACTTCTGTGAAAGTCTAGTATATCAACAATTTAAACTCAGTAGAAAAATGTTTTTGAGAAGGAAGTGGTGATTTTGGGCTGCCATAGGCAGCTGGTTGCATATTGGCTGTTGCTGACCCTATTTCAGAATCCCGGAAGTCTTCCCCAGAGACAAGGTAGGAGATGAACATGGGTGATGCAGACACAGATTTGAATTCTCTGTATTTCTCTCTCTCTGTGTTCTCATTGTTTGTTGGCATTTCCAACTGTGTGAGCCTTAGGAATCAGTACAAGTGGAGTGATCAGTGCGAGATAGGCCTGTTAACAGGAAAAACAGTATTTCCTGTCTTCTGCTACTTTCTCCAAATAGGAAATGATGATTTTAGGAGACGTTAGAGGCTAATGGGGGAACAAGCCCAACAGAAGTTTAAAAGTACGTGCTTGAAAAACAGCCAACCCCCAAACTGTGCAGTAATAGCTTTTCCAGTCTTTGCCAATGCTTGTGAAGTACTGTTTTGGGTAAAAGACAGGAATATATTTTCTTTGCAAATTTACCTGGGTTTTGTCCTGTAGTAGTGATGAGGTACAATAGGAAAACTTATTGTTTTAACCCATCATGGGCTTAAATATATAAGGAGATAGCAGAGTTTGCAGTTACACAGGTTAATTATTTTCTTTCACTTGGATCATGTGCTAGTGACATGTTGGCTTAAGAATTACATAGTTTGTCAAAAAATTCAGTACCTTTTGCTTCTTTCTTATGGAAATTTTAGTTCCTTTGTGTTAAGTGTGGTATCTATGTAGTAATATAATCTCCAACTTGAAAGTTAGCATCTGTAAAATGCATAATTGGGAAGACTTGTCTTGCAGTTGTTTTCATTTGCTTGCAATTCAGAAGTCATTATTATCCTTTTCAGCAGCTGAAGTCTTGCCTACTAAAGAGCTTTTTATGATTAAAGAACAGCTAAACATGTATTACTTGTCAGTAGTATTTTAGTGTTTCTCACCATCATGCAAATGAAATTAACTAAATAAGCCAAATTTTAAATCACTTTGTATCTTACTGTGAAATGCAAAGCCTGACTTTCTCTTCTCAAAATATATGGGATAATAGCCAGGGGAGGTTGACTGGCTGGTTTTGCCACTTGGGAGGTTTTAGGTGGTAACTTACCAACGTTAATTTAAGCTTCAGTGTTTCTGAATTTCCAGAGCAATAAAAAACGGGACCATATTTCCTCCTTTGTTTTCATGAACCATATGGAAGTAAGACCCAGATAGCCCCCACTCTCTGAGAAGCTATGACCCCCACAGTCAATTGGAAGCTAACTTTGGTGTGTGATTTGGAGGTCTTTGTTATAGAATGATGGCCAGCAAGGCTTCACATTTCCATCCTTCTGTAGCTAGGGTAATAAATTTGAGTTACGAAAAACCTCACTAGACTATTTTAAAAATTGAAGTACTAATTGTAGGTTTGCAAGTAGAGCTGTGACATATAATTTTAATTCACTCATGCAGTGGTCACAGAGAGAATCGGAGCAAAATTACAGGCATTTTGGGAAATAATTACATATATTTTTAAAATGTTTGTCTGAAAGGGCTGCTAATACGATAAAAAAATGAAATCTCTCATGTTATTGAACAAGTAATATGACAGAGGCTAAAATAAATAAATTGCTGCTGAGATTTAGGAAAACTTATGAGCATGTGTTGAACATAACAGCAATCTCATCAGTTATGTATTAAGGAACACAGACAGGGTAGCTTTCCAAAAGGTACATTGTTAGTCTGAAGCTCTGAAGTGTTTCTGTTGTTTTTGTCAGTAACTTTTTCAGAGGCCAATTAGTCTTACAGAAGAAAAACATTTCTCCTTGCTTTTAAGCTCTGAGTTGCAAGTTGAAAATAAAGCAAAGATTAATTTCTGTATGGAAAGCCAGATTTCTGACTCTTGTATTTACATCCTTTCTTAACTGATTATTGATTCTGAAAGAATCCTGAGCTGTGTCTTGATGTTGTAGACTTTGTAATTTCTTAGAACTGCCAGAAGTAGCTTTGTACTTGGACTCCAGATTGGCTACCACTGAAGTAATTACACATTTCAAGCTGTGTATCTTGCACTGGGTAAACTCATTTAACTTTGCATCAGAGAACCTGTGTGTGCAGTTAAGAAACATGATGAAAAAGGTTGTTCCTGCTTTCTGAAAACATTCCAAGAAGCTGATGAAGAAGTAGGATAGGCTAGTTCAAGAATATGTAATTTATTTTTCCAATGTATGTATTTATTTTCTAGCTTTGGATTTGTTTTCTGCATTTCAGTCTTCAGATCATTCAGATTTTAATTGTAGAAAATAACAGCTTGTATTTTGTGGTGATAGTACAAGAAATACTTCAGAGAATTACAGGATACTCTGAATTGGAAGGGACCCACAAGAATCCTTGTGTCTAGCACGAAAATGAATGGCCCATAAGGGATCAAACCCACAAGCATGGCATTATCAATACCATGTTCTAAACAACTGAACAAAAAACTCCCAAGATACAAAGATGTTAAAGCACAGAATTAGACTTGCTTTGTCTAAGTGGAACCAAAATATACTGCCTAGATATTAAGAGTTGGGATTTATCATACAGCATGTGAGGTACCCCAAGAGCTTTGGTATGCAATGGTAAGTGGGTTTGCAGGGCAAAAGGGCAGTGGAATGCTAGAGATTAAAGTAAAGATTAAATCACAAGAGAAGAGAAATATGATTTGTAACAAATCTAAACAGATGCTCCAAAGATTTAACCGATTTTCAACAAAGGATGGGTCATAAAGAAGGGCAAAAAACGCTCATCTAAAATCCTTATATTTAACTCTCTTGCTAACATCTGGCTTTAGTAAGCACTAGAAAATGTGTTTGAGATGGCTTTTTCAGTGATAAGCAATCGGTGTAAGGGTGACAAAAAACATTCTAAGCTCTGACATTATACTGAAATTGCTGAAGGGCAAAAGTCTTCCAAGACTGGTGAGGAGAGTATCAGTCTTTTGTGGCACATTGTTTTAGAAGAAAGTTTCATAACTTAAAAAATGCTGAAATTTGAAGCTCAAGTACATATGCAATATATATGAGCCTAGGTAGTGTTTAGATATTTTAACTGCTGGGTGGGGTTTTAGTTTGTTTTGTAGTGTGTTGCATTGGTTGATTTGTTTTTTGTTGGTTCCTTTTTGGTTTTTTGTGGGTTTTTTTTTTTCTCCAGTGCCAACACTTGAGATATTTTTATTTCTGGCTTGGGCTGAATGCAAACACTTGCACAAAAATGACAGTTTTACTCCTGTGGTATTGATTTCTCAATACACTGTAACCCTCTCTGCCTGTGTCTGCCCTGGAAGTTCTTTCTGAACTCCCCCATTCAGCTGTGAGTCTTCCAGGGATCCAAGGTCTTGCTCAAACACAGCCCAGCTCCATAACTTGGGGTCAGATGTCTGAGAAAATTGTTAAGTTATAAGAAAAAGCTGTGGGAGAGCCTGTAAGAAAAATAATAAGAAAAAGGGACAAAATTACAGGCAGAGACAGAATTGTAGAGACAAGGATTGTTAATACCTCACAGAACAGAGAGAAGAATCAATGTGGGAAAGTTTTAAGAAAATAAACTAAAGAAACAGAAGAGGCTGGTTGTAGGTCAGCAGATGTAGCTGTGAGCCAACCTGATTTTTTATCCTTCAATATGAAAGCTTAAATGCTTTTGAGCAGATGCTCAAAAAAAAAGCATTGCTTTTCTGTTTGGTTTATTTCCTTGTCTCTCTTTTTTTTTTTTCATTTTGATTTCACTTTCTTTTTTGCTGAAAATTCACCTTAGCTAAAAAGATACTTAAAAATACCTGTCATTGGAAATCACATTTTCTGCTTTGAAATGTATAGTCTAGTCTGTATGTTCAATCCTCCCTTATTATGTTTTGGGATAAAGGATTCCTTCATGCCCTTCTTTACCCAGCCCCTTTTTCTTTCTTCTTCTCTGTCTAGTGCAATGTTCTCATTGAAATTGAATTTTATGCAGTAATAAACCTTTTCAAGAAATCACTGCTGAAATGTGAACAAAATTTAAAAAAAATGAATTTATTGAGAAGACTAATCCAATCAAAAGAGGGAGATAATGACATATTTTTTAAGACTGACATCCATTTATATGGAAACCAACATTTTATTTACAGCATGGTATATTAAAATACTTCGTGAGCATTATAAAGTGAATGCTCTGAGACTGGTTGTTATTTTAAAAGGCTGAAATTAGTTTACGCAATTAATTTTATTAGTATGAAGAATGATATTATTTGAAATGAGCAGATGGTTGGGCTTATTCTAAAGCACTAACAGAAATGTTATGTTTGGTCTATAAATTCAACATTCTCTTTGAAGTGTCACTTATTGATGCAGCTCAGAATGAGAAAAAAAATAAGGTAGAAACTAGGCAATTATACATGATCTTTGTCGAACTGGAAACAAAGGCAGAAAAAATAAATAAAATAGGAAAATATCACTGGGAATTCAGGGAAAATACAAAGGTTCAAGAGCAGAAGTTGTATGTTTTGTTTTTGAGAAAGATTTAACAACTTCTTCAAATTCATCTAACAGCTTTGAAACTGAATCATGGTGAAACAGTAACATTGTTTGACAAAAAATAATATGAAAGCCTTCTCAGAGTAGGATTGAAAAGACCAAGGTGAGGAAATAAAAATGTAGGATAAAGATGTGAAATAGATGTGGTTATAAAGCTAGTGGGTGGTTGTGCGAGCTGCAGATGGAGGGGAGGGTACTGAACAAATGCAATAAATGCTGTAGGGCAGTGGTGCTCCTTCTTTTGAGTCCTATGTTAAAGCCTCTTGGACTTTGGTCATTTTAGTCTAGTGCTGTGTTTGTTGCATGTGTAGGGTATCTGTAAAGCAGAATTTATGCTTCTGTTAGCAGAAATTCACTCAGTGACTGAATGCAGATCTGTTGTACTTAGGACTTTAAAAAATGCAGGTTGTTGAAGGGTTTGCATATGAATATAAAAAACTAGAAAGAGCAATGAACCAGAGGAATATGCCATATGGAAAAAAGAAGGGCTTTTCCTTGATTTGAGTTAAAACTGGTGGTTGTGGTGGGAATCCAGTGAAGAGGACATATATTTAGAGTGAAGACAAGAAGTAAGCAAACTGATAGACCTCAGAATCAACAACAACAACAAAAACCCAATTAAAAAAATCCTGGTGGAATGTTGGACTTTCAAGTAACCCTGCCTTGTTTTATACTTATGACAGAACTGAGGCTTCATTTATGTGCAGTGCAGAAGTTTTAAAGGCGAGGTTTTCAGCAAAGGGCCTGAAGAATTAATGTTTAAGACCTATTTTTCTGTAAGAAATCATTGATCCTGTTTCAGTTTTGTGGGTTATTTTTAATGAAGCACTTCTGCCAGAAGCAATATATATGTCTCTAAGCTTTCTGCTTGTATTTTTTTCAGATGTTGAGCATTTAGCAGTGGTTGGGCAGACTCTGGGACATCTATTTTCTTCTTGCTTGCTTGCATCTTTCACATAACATTCATCTGGGAACCTTCAAAGAGAGTCCTGAGCAGAGTGTGCCTATAGGAATAGGAAAATGCTTAGATAATTGAGTCCTCATGCTAGAACTGATAAACAACTTAAAATGAAATTACTCTAACTTAATATAAAGATTTGTGGCTGTTTGTTTGCAACTTCATCAGTCTGTGAAGTATGACAATTCACAGCTTCAAATGGTCTCAGATTGGATCTGATAGTTTAATAGATAAATTGGAGGAACAGAAGCTTTTGTGCTGCCATGGTTTAGGAGGACTAAGAAAAAAGGACCTGAAACAATTACATTCTTTATTATTCTACTTAAGACTTCTATTGGTCTCTATATTTTTATTCAATTGAGTAAGTGTCAGCTAAGGATGCTGTCAATGGGCTTAGAGCAGTGATTCATAGAGTCTCTTCCCTAAAATAAGTGAATTTCTTTTGAAAGATCAAGTGGTGGAGGTGATTTTTGTTGTAGTTGATATATGTGGTTGGGTGTGTGTTGTTGTGTTTAGGTGTATATATAGCTGGTTATAGACTTGGTAGAGGACCTCCTAGGTATTTAACTTGCTGCAGAACTCCTTTAAGTATGCAAGCAGGTGAAGAGAGATTCCCTTGAACACTTCTAAAAATGTTTTTGCAAGGCCAAGTTAAGTGCGTGGAGAGGTTGAGATTCTTAATGCTATTTTAAGGAAAACATAGGAAAATTTCCTGATTAAAATGACTGTGAATTAGCTTAGACACATGGAGAGGAATGACATAGACACAGATGTTAAGGCTGTAGCTTTATTTTTACAATGTGATTGATATAACTGTACTTGAGAATAGGTTGCATTTAGTACCTGGATATAAAGTGACCACCCAAGATGATGAAGATAATAAAAAAAAACATTTGGGGCAGAGGAGTGTGGGTGTGTGATATGAGTGGGAAACATCATGGGGGAACAAGGAAATGCATGCAACTGATTTTGAAGTGACATTCTCCTCCTTTCTGAGGTCATGATCTGCCAGTTTGGGTTCTTTAATGTGTTTTCTTAGTCATGGGTCAAGAACCCACCAGGTTATTTCTGGTCTGCTAATTGCAGCAGCTCACAAGTAAAGCTCACCTGCTAGGCCTTGTGAAAGTTTGCTAAAGCTGTGATGTAGCAGAGGAACACCTGCTCTGGGCAACTTTTTTTTTTTTCCCTGGTGCTGTGCAGGAGTATGTGCTTAGCTCTCGTCCATCAGGAAAGATTAGCCTTGCTGGTCTCTGCTGTATTACAGGACCAAGTGCTTGGACATGGGTGTCTCTTATTCTGTTAAAGCTGAACAAAGGCACTGCTGTTTACTTTTTGGCAACTTGCTAGCTCAGGTGAGTTGAGACTTAGGTCTTCTTGTGCACCCTAGTATGCAATCATCTTTCTGATTCAGGTTCTGGTGAGGGTGGCATTAGTGAGTCATCTTCCTGCCTGGCCAAATCTTTCACTAATGGGAAATCTTTTAACAGCAAAAGTTTCCAGGCAGAATCTGGGCAAGGCCCTGAGACTGTTATTTTTATATGTTGCTATTTGAGACCAGACACATAATTGCTGAGAGCATCATGGAAAGTACCATGGCCTCTGAGTGATCATTAGCAGTAGAGTTTGGACTGAATTCAGCACTTCCCAGCTGGCCAAAGTCAAGAAATGGAATTACTAGAGTAACTTATTTAAGCAAAAATACCAATTTGTCTTTGCTTTTTGTGACTATGTAAAATAGTTGCATGAACACAGTTGGAGCCAGACATGCAAGTTTTAACTAGACTGTAGCTGAGACTGTGTTCATGTTAAAAGATTAAAAAAGCTTCAGTACGACGCCCTGTACTTATGGTCAACAATAGATATTTACTGGAAGGTTTAACTACATTGCCCATGACAGTATTTGAATTATTTGTGTTTCTAGTGGAGCGTAATGTAATTTGACACTGGTAGGTCTGGAGACAGTTTAAATACATAAATACATATGCATGAAAACCTGCTCAAGTGATTGTTCTATTCACTGCAATGTGCTTTGGGTGATCAATCATTAACACTAACAGTAACAAGAGAAGAGGTTATGCCCTTCTTGAATTTCTTGGATTGCAATAGCACCTATGGGATTTTACCATGCATCTCTGAAATGGGTATCAAAATTGATGTTGACTTTGGAGCCTGTGCTGTTAGTGTTTACACCATGCTTGCTGCTTCTGGGCCTCAAAGACAGTACTTGTGTTGGGCCTGGAAGGATCCTCTTAGACACTCTCAGGGTTTGGACAATGTCCCATCGTTGAAACTGTTGGCTAATCCAAATGGCTGGAGGTCACAAAAACAGCAAAGGTTTATTCAGGCAAGTTCAAGATGGATTTGGCCTCTAGGCTCATGCCCCTGACATTGCTTTTGAACAGAACCTGTGTGTGTGGTGAGCTTGACAGCTGGGCCAGATGTGGAGGAGCGCCAAGCCTCCATCTCTATAGTTATCACTTCTATTACATGTGCCTTCCAGCAGGTCAGTAAATATTTGGGAGATGCAGTCTATACTTGTTTAAACGTAGTTAAGATTTTGTATTCTTTGGTATATGCTCCTTTACCCTTGATCTTTTAAAGACAAAGGCTTTGTGTGACCCAGAACAGTGTGCTGCAGAGCCCAGACTGTATTTCAATATATTTTGTGGATCCTACTATAGAGACTGGTAAAAGTGTTGGATGAAAAATCAGGCAAAATAAAGTGGAAGGGAAAGGAATCAGTGATAATGAATATGGGAGGAAGAAAATTATTTAAACTATGTGTTGTATAAAGCTAATTGAGATTAAGTACTTGCAGCTGTATTCATGCATGCGCCTTCTTTCTTGTCTGAGAAGATAGTAAATTTTCAATATATTGCATGTGAAAATTGATGGCAGGTACATTTTTTGTACAGCAAAATAATATGATATATTGAGCTGTTTGCAAAAGATGGGATGAAATAATAGGTGATTAATTGTCATCTCAAATTCACCCTCAGATTTTGATGTAATCTCCTGATTTGCATACAAGGGCATTTTGAAACTTGTCCACTTTGCTAGGTAACAAACACAGCATTGCCGCTGCACCTTTTGTATTTTTTTTACTTCTACTTTTTTGTACAACGAAATTTGACCACTTTCACCTTTGTAAGTTGGAACAGCTTGTTGTGCAGCTCTTTTCCTTCCCATCAGGATTTGATCTAAGTCCTTGAAACTGACGCCCTCATTCAAGAGTCAGCTAAACTGTCTGGTCACTGTTGTGCTTGCACACAGCTGTTTTCAATGTGGGTGTGTGATACAGGTTGTTTAGCAGAAGTTAGGATGTCATGGAAATAACTGAAGCACTGATGTGACTGGAGGACCACAACAGATGGCTATAAGCTATGTTGCAAAGACAGGCAGAGAAAAAGAGGAGGAGTTTTTGTTGCGTTCCTTGTTAAAGGAGAATCTTGAATGTGTGGAACTGAGCTATAATAATTCTAGCCCTATGGAATTGCTTCTGGGTCAAAATCAGAGGGATTGTATCCCAGGGAGTCTTGCAGTATGCTTCTGTCCCTGACTTCCAAACCAAGATGATAAAATCAACCAAACAACATTTGGATCACTTTGGCAAGTTGTTTGTCAACACAGCCTGGTTCTTAGAGGTGACCTAACCCAATGAGACATTTGTTGGAAGAAGAGTGCAGCAGCTCCCACATCATCCATGGAGTTTCTGGAATGTGTAGAGGACTGTTTTCTCATGCAAATGTTATATGTGCTGTCCAGAAATGAGGCACTGCTGGAGCTGTTAAAAACCAAGAAAAACTGCTTTGTAGTATCTCAGCTAATGGTAGCCGTGGCTGCAGTGATGACAATATTGTGCGTTTTGGGATCCTGCTGAGTGTACTGAAGGCTAGTGCTAAGGAAAAGGTCTTAGATTTTTAGAAACTCATCTGGGAGGGATTCCATGGGAAGCTTCCATAGAGGATAAAGGAGCTAGTGCGTGCTGGGAGTTTTTTCAGTAATACTTCCCTGGAAGCACCAAAACCTTTCATCCCCTTTTAAGGTAGGGAATTAGGTGGAGCAAGAGACCGCCTTGGCTTCACTGTGACCTTCCAAGTGTGCTCAAAACCCAGGGAAGTGTACCAGAGATGGGAAAGCAGACAATACCCCTTGAGAACTACAAGGGCACTCCCAGGGCATGCAGAGATGCAGCTAGAAAACAAAAAGCTCAGTTCAAATTGCAATTGTCCAGAGATGTCAAAAACCACAATGAAGGGTACTTCAGGTATGTAAACACCAAGCAGAAAGAGGAGGGAACTACTGTCTTGGTGTTAAACAGCAGAGAAGTCACCAATGAGACTGAAAAGGCGAAAGTTCTCAACACTTTCTCCAGCTCTCTCCTTATCAGCACTGATGGGCCCCAGGCCTTGGGAACAGAGCCCTAGGCTGATGGGCACACAGACACACTGTCAGAGAAGGAAGAGTTTGTGTGTGGTCTGTGACAGCAGCTTGGCCTCCAATGAACCCTGACATTGTCCCCCTGAGGGTGTTGACAGCTGCCTGACAGCACCGGGAAGCCGCTCACCATGATCTCTGAATGGTTGTGGATATTGGGAGATGTCCCAGAAGATGGGAAGAAAGCTATCACCCCCATCTGCATGAAGGGATTAAAGAAGAATTCAGGAAATTTAGGCACATCAATCTTACTTCAGTTCTCAGGAAAATGATGGAACACATCCTCCTTGGGGCCATCACAAGTCAGATGAAGCACCTAACTGGGAAGAGCCAGCATGGATTCACCAAGGGCAAATCATGCTTGACAGACATGATCACCCTTTATGACAACAGTTGTTTGGTCGATGTGGGCTGAGTGGTGGACATTGTCTACCTGGATTTCTCCAAGGCTTTTGATATGGCTCCCCAGAGCCTTGTCCTGGAGAAGCCCATGTTTCAAGGATCTGGACAAGTAGTCTGTGTGGTGAGTGGGGAATTGACTGGCAGGCTGCACCCTGTCAGTGAGGGTGAATAGCTCTTCAAATGGGCAACCTGTCACAGGTGGGGTCCCACAGGGATTGATTTTGGGCCCAACACTGTTTGATATCTTCCTAAGTGAGCTGTAAGATGGGATCAAATGTACCCTGGCAGAGTTTGCTGATGGTGGAAAGCTGAGGGGGAAAGTGGACTCTTCAGAAGGGAGAGCCACCCTGCAGGATTACCTGGGCAGGCTGAAAGAGTGGGCTAACAAGGGGTTTGACAAGTACATGTGGTTTTGTTCTGGGAAAACATAATCCAGGAAAACAGCAATCTTATACTGCTGAGGAACAGCTCTATCAAAAGGGACTCGGTGGTCCTGGTGGATGATGAGCTCAATGAGAGTGGGCAGTGTGCTGCTGCAGCAAAGAAAGCCAAGAAGGTGCTGGGTGGCATCAAGAAGGGCATCACCAGCTGATGAAGACATCATTTTTGTCCCTCCCACTCCACTCAGTTTGTCACACCTTGAATACTGTGTTCAATTTTGGTCCCTGCTATGCAAAAAAGTTGTGGACAGGTTGGTGAGGGTCCAGAGAAGGGACACAAAAGTGATCAAAGGACTAGGAAGCCTTACCATATGAAGAAAGACTCAATGAGCTTGATTAGCTCAGCTTTGAGACAAGAAGATTTAGGGGACATACGAGAGGACCACTATGTTCCAGTACTTCAAGGGTGGCTACTAAGGAGATGGAGAATCCCTTCTTACAAGAAGTCAGATGGAAAAGATAAGTGTAATGCATACAATTTACTCCTAGGGAGATGACAATTGAGCACAAAAGGAAAATTTTTCACAATTAGAGCAATCAGCCATTGGAATAATCTCCCTGGAGAAGTGGGGGATTCTCCAGCATTGGACATGTTTGATACTCAGCTGGACAGGGTGCTGGCCCATTCCATGATTTTACATAGCAGGTCTTTACTGCAGTTATGAGGAGATGTGAAATGTTTCCATTTTTTTCTTTTTTTTATTTTTGTAAGTGGGTGGCTATCATTAAGTTGTTCTAACATGGCTTGAAGCCTCTACTAGGAAATACAGTTTCACTTCTGGATTTGCTTTATGAGGAACACTACAAGGAGTAATGGTTTGGAAACATAAGCCTGAAAAGAGCCAGAAGCTGTGAATGGCTCCTACTGCAGTGCACAAACTGCTGCTGCAAACGGGGAATGCCATTGAGGTTGTATTAGTTTAATTTGAAAATGGGCTGAGGAGGAATTGAAATATTGAGAATGATGGAGAAAATTAGTGCACAAAACAAAAAAAAAACCAAAAAAAAACCCTCCTACAAGTAAAAACAACAGCAGCAAAAAACCTCGATGCCTTAGACTGTTTAGGAATAGTTTCAGTGTGTGTTGCTAATGAAGATGGAATTCCATATCAGGACTATTCAGATAGGTATGACTGAACTTGATAGGCAAGTAGTAAATCTATCACAGGAGGCCTCTCATTTTTACATGAGTACATTTTAACAAAAACCAAACATAAGCACCTAGGATGTCCAAGTCCTATGAGGTGATCTTAGCCTTTATCTCACCTCTGGGACAGCAGTTCTCTTTTCCCTGGGTTCTTGTCCTTATTCTGAAAATTTTGCATGGCTCAGTCTTAGTCCCTATCACTTCTTAGAAAAAGCTCTTCCCTGCTTTTTATTGTGGGTCTTGTCTTTCCTTGACATTGCTTAGATCCTGAAGTATTTCTGAAGATCCAGTTTCTGTTCAACTGAGAACTTTTGAAGTAAGCACATGTATATTTAGAATTTAATGATGCTTCTTTGAAAAAGTGTTCTCATGCTTTTTGAAAAGCTCTAATGAGTTTCCTTAGTTTGATTTAGAAACATAAAACAGCTCAGTGTTATTGTAAAGACTCCAGGTATGTTTCATAATATGTCTTATGGAAATGTCTGATGCTGCAAGGGGAAAAAGAAGGAAGTCTGAATTTCAGGCTTTTCTCTGGGTTTCGTTCTTAGTGAACTGGCAGACAAAGAAATAACTAAGAACAATAAACTGGAGCTGCATGCCACCATTTTGCTTGATAAAGTTTAAAGATCTGTACTTATCAGATGCATGCAGATATTAGTCTTGGTATAGGAAATCATTATTGATTTAACATGACTCAGCACTTCAGCTGAGTGATAGGTGCCATTTTTAATAATGCAATTAATTAAATGAAACCACTTCTAGAAATTACCTTGGGGAGGGGAAATCTTATTTCTGATGTTTTTTCTGGGACAAAAGTGAAAGGCTTGGAACTGATCATGAAGGTATGAACACAATGAAGAAAACCTAGCTGTGTTTCATCAAGAGTTCCTAGGTAAATGTGTTAGGAATTATTTGCTGTATTGTCCTTTACCTTCCCATTCCACTGTGCATTATTTCTCCAGAGAGAGTAAAAGCACTTCACACATGCCAGTGGCAGCAAGGGCACCATGCCAGAATTGAGTACTGTGGTGCAAATCAAAAAGCATTCTATTAATATCTGTGATTTTTTTTTTCTTGAAAGCTAACTGAAGTGATGCACTTTTCAGATAGTGCCTTTAGGAACTTGGCATCATTTAGTGAAGTGCCTGGCTTGGTGTTTGCACATGACTGGATGTACTTCAGAAGTAAACTAAGAGTCTGGATGAGAAAATAAAACTGATGGAGCTGCTGTTTAGTTCCTCTCTAGGCAATTCAGTTGCTAAATGCTGTACCCAACACATTTTTAGTAAGACTATTTGTGCTTTAATATGTCTTTGGTTCTTCTGTTTTCAAGAACTTCTCCTCCATCTTCATCTGGTATTAGCAGAAAATATTGGCCCTAATTACAGAAATACTTCTGACTGACATTAATCATTTAAATATTGATCAGTTTATTTCAAAATCACACACAATTCTTGCTAAATATCAACTGGTTTTTATAAGTGTCTTATCTGAAACTCTCCATAGTGTGAGAATTTGTTGAAAAATATTTATTTTCCATATATTCATCCCTGTTGCATTTTTTTTCTTTTGGAAATAGAAAGCTGTGGTAGCTTTTCCTGCTTTGTGATGCATTTGGACAAGTCAGAGTCCTTTTTTTGCTCATCTCTCTAGCTGGGGAAGGATGACTACAGCCAGGCAAATTAGGGGCACTAGTTAACCTGTAGTTGTGTTCTGCGTAGATACTCTTGAGTTTTTATCTTACTGCAGAGATATTTTCTAATTTCAGTAAGAAATCCTTAGGAGAAAAAAAGGAATTATGAGGACACAATGTGATAAACATTAATGTCCCCATTATATACACCTAGCAATATAAAAAGTTGTTCTATGTGGAAAAGCCCCAGAAGTATTACCTACATTATATATTCATGTGCTTTTTAACTTGAGGAGTAATACATAAAAACATTTGTGTGAATGGTCCAGTTCTGTTTTAGTGTTTTCTACATGAGTATTGTTTCTTTGTTAGAAGAACAAACCAGTTAAACTAGTTTTGTTGCTTTTAAAAATCTATCTAGGGAAAGCATAAGGTTGATGCCATCTCTCCAAAAGTGAACTTCTGCCTTCAGAAGTAATATATTGAGAGAACTAAAAGCTATTTCAAAATTTAAGAAAATATGTATTTCTAAATATCCCTTCCTCCAGTGGATTTGGAGGTATTTGCCTTCATTACTTACAATACTAAGCTTACAGGAGATTTCCTCCTCTCACTTTTCTCCCAGGAGTGCTCAGCATCTCCAGCTCAGAGGTGATGGGTGATTAGTACATTGATATATTGAAGGTGAGTTATCTGATAATACATGGGTCTGACCCTTTGTACTTTTTCTCCACTGAAAAAGCATCCACCAGGATTTTAACATCAGTCTCATAGTACCTAAATAAGGTCTGTAACTGTGGTTACATTTGGGCTTGTATGCATTCTCAGACTTATTTGTGAGCAACAGTGATTGCTTTGGGGCAAGGAAAATGTTCTGTATTCTGTGTGGGAAAGACATGAAGTGTGTGAGTGTGTTCCCAGTTCAGCATGCGTTTGCCAGTTCTAGCTGGTAACTCAAGTGCATAACATCTGCAAAATTGCTGTTCACTCAAGATCTCTCTCCAATAGTTCGTTGTGTGCCTGAAAAAATATCTCACTCCTAGCTTTGTGGAGTAAGTTTGCCATGCTCATTCCCAAACCACATACAAAGTGGAGTTCCTCTTTCTCCTGAGGGATAGGGTCTTGGAAGTTTCTTATTGCCTTTTTTAAAGGTGATTTTCTAGTAAAAGACCGAAACATTGCCTGGTGCTTTTGAGCCAGTAGAGTGTTCATGATAGTTAAAGTATCTGTCTCTCATTTGGGAACAGGGACATTTAGGATTGTCAGTTTTGTTTTCTGTCTCAAAATTCTTGAGTAATGGTGGAAGAAAAGATGCCCAAAAAATCCATTAAAGAGGAAGCAAGGCTGAGTTGCAATAAAACAAACCTGTTTAACTTTAATATTAAACCTAATGCCCTAGAGAGTCGCTGCTAGTGAACTGTATATTTTATTCAGTTATAAACACTTTGAAGGGGTTTCTCTTGACTGTTTTGTTCATCTAGTGAAATTTTTCATTGGGAGAAAAAGAATTTCAAAATTCAGAAATCGGAATTTCTATCCATGAGTTCACATTTGCATGTAGTGAACTTGGAAGCAAGAAGAAAGATACGTGCAAGTAAATTGTCTTTTATAATGGGGGAGTTACTGAGGGAAAAGATTTGAATAGTTAGGCATCAGCTAACACCTGAAAGAGGTTGCAAAACTAGATGCAGCACGGATTTAGAAAGTATTATTAATTTGCATATGTTTTATCAATGTAATTATTACCAACTGCTTTGATAAGGATGGTGCTGAGGCAGTTCTGAAGAAGAGGAAGGAGTGACAGGAAGTGGAGAAGATCAAGGATAAGAGAGAGGGAAGTCTGAGGGGAGAGGACCATCCAGCCAAAGTAGGAGCAAAAACATGGGGCCCTGATGGAAAGGGGAAACTGTCCCTGTAGAGTTCATTATGGAGCAGAGATTGTGGTATGGAGAAACGCAGGATGACCTTGATAGAGAGTAGGGAAACTGGAAGCCATGGAGCTGAATTTGGCATGTTAGTCTTATGATAATTTAGGTTGGAAAAGACCCTTTAGATCCCTGAGCCCAAATATTAGCTCTGCCAAACCCACCATTAAACTGTGTCCCAAGTGCCACATCTCCATGTCTTCTAAATATCTCCAGGAATGGTAACTCCACAACTTCCCTGGGAAGCCTATTTCAGTGCTTGATAATCATTTCAAGTGAAGAAATTTTTTCCTAATACCCAATCTGAGACTCCCCTGGGGAAACTTGAGGCCATTTCTTGTCATCCTGTCACTTATTACCTGGAAGAAGAGATCAGCCCCACCTCACTCCAGCCTCTGTTCAGCTTGCTGCAGAAAGCAGTAAGACCTCCCCTCAGCCTCCCTAGACATAAGTATTTAGAATGTGTTTCAACTGTCTCCTGAAAGATATTTTGCTCTCTATTTTAGTGTTATTCTTATTATTGAAACTTCTGAAGCGCGATGGTGGGGAGGAGAGAGGTGGCAGGAAAAATCAGGCCACTTAGATCCAGAGCATGCTGGCATGCTGACCTCCGGGTACCACACAGTTGGACACTGTGTAAAGGGGAAAACTGTCTTTTTGCTTCCACAGAGAGAGCATTCAGGAGAAGGAGGAGGGAGGTATTATCTTCACAGAGAGGTCGAAACCTGCTCTGTTGGTACAGTGTCTGGATAAGGCTCTAAGCAGGCTTGATCACAGCAGGGGGAGGCACTTCAGCGTTTTCTTCGTATAATGGTCAGAGCAGATTGCCCTGAATTATTCCACGCTGATGATGTGTACCTCCAGGCTTGCAGCATTCCTGCTGCCTTGCCCTTTGTATGCAAACCTAGGCTAGCAGCTTCCAATGCTGGTAAGTCTTCGTCTGTCAAATGTGATCATACCCCAGAGGCTCAGACTTTCTGTTACATGCTAGCACCCCAAAAAAAGGAATTCTCCATTTGTGGTGTCTGACAGTCTGCTTGGCAAAATTCAGGAGTGTGAAAACACCTTGGAGTGATCCCAGGGTGATAGGCTCACTGTAATTCAGGTATATGGAGCTCCTCTCCTGACTGTTTCCAGTGAATTGCAATACAGGATTTTGGATGCAGTTCCTGGCTGTTAGAGGCTGTGGCCAGCTTGACACCAAACCACAGGCCAGCTTTTTCTCCTGGCATTGACAGTACCAAAGTTTGTAGCCTGGCCACAGGTGCTTTGTGAAACTGCACATTATCCCTCTCCAAATGGAGTCACCATGTTACAGGCTTCCAGCAAGGTGGGGTCACTCTGCAGATGCTTTGATTGATGCTGCTACTCTGGGACAAAGAAGTAATTAAATTTGGGAAAGGAATAATCATTAACCATAAAGTGATAGTTTGAGAAATGTGCTGCCTGTGGGACTGGCTACCTCGTATCGACCACAAGCCTTCAAATTGTGAACCAGTTTGTAAGTTGGAATTTTGGATCTTGAAGAATTCATAGACATTTTGAGATAAGTTCTCTGAAACAGGTGAGACATCTCTACCCTGTCAGTCTTAGATGAGTGAATTTTTTTGGTCGTGAGCATTGAAGACCATGCCCTGTCCGTCACAGGTGCTGTATTAGTTCAGTTGCTCTTGACCCTCTAAACAGAAACTCTTGTGATCTGATCTCTTGATTAGAGTTCAGGTGCAAAAGTCAACAAAATATGTTATAGGAAATCGCTTATGACTGCTTTTCTCAGTTAAACTAAACTGCCAGTGGATTAATTTCCCTGCCTTGCCCTTCTGGAATAGAGGAGAACAGTCCTAATCAAAGCTTTTGTCAGGTTGGCATCAATAAATTTGATTTCCTTCTTCCCCATCAAGAACAGCAGCATTGTTCTCCTTTCTGCAGAGTCATTAAACAGAAAGTAATTTTCATCCTTCTCTTGACTATGAAAAGCAGAGATAGGGGAAACCCAGATGCTCTGTAGTAGTAGCAGAAGCTGGACACCAATTATATTTCTCTAAGTAATCAGGAGAGAACTAATTTATCCTTCTTAAATGGAGGCACATATGCTCGTTGATTTTAGCCATACTGTAAAATCTGTTTTTCCAATGCTCTGTGTTGGGGAGTAAAAAAGACTGGAGTGAATAAATGTGTTTGGCAATATTAAACCTTTTATTGTATGAGCAGGAAAACATTTGCGATTGCTTAATCTGTCAGGGTTTACTGCAACAAACCGAAACATTGAGACAGAGTGATCTGTGACCTGACAATTGTATAGATCTCTTATCAGCTAGTACAGATGCTCTTTGCAGGTTTAAGGTCAGCATATTTAGCTGAGGCTGTATTAGGATGCTGCTGAGTCACATAGAGGCATTATTTCCTTCCTTGTTGTTAAATCTTCTGCCAGTCATTGATGGCTTGAAGTTATATATGAAAGCTGAAGGACAAGGCTTAGATAAGTACACATCCTGAAAATAGCATACTTTTAAAAATTTTTTTTCACCGGTGTAAAAAAATTCTTTAGTGCATGGATTGGTGTACTGGTAAGAAAATGTACCAAATCTTCACTTTGTGAAAGGATGCATGTTATTGAGAGATATACTGGGTGTAGTTTGAGAAAGTAAGTATTCTAGAAAAGCAAGGATGTCTGGATTTTGAAGGAGAGAGAGTTTCAGGAAATACTTCAAGATGAAGGGAAAAGTGTGGTAGACTTGTGGTTCTAAAGGCCATGGGGCATTGCCTCTCCTCAAAGGTGTTTGCATTTCAGGACTACAGAGTGCTGAAGAATAGGCAAAATTTAAATATGTTTTTGCAAGACTGAAGATTTTTGGGAGGGCAAAAATTTCTTGATGTCTTTCTCATTATGAAATCTGTCATAATAAATTTAACTGTTACTTGCCTGTATTTGTGGAAGCATGAAGAGAATTTTGCTGTATGTTTCAATCAATTATGTTTCTGTTCCACATGTCAATAACATCTGCACACTCATTTATGCTAATTCGAGTGTCTGAGAACAAAGCTGGTCTTTGTAGTTATAAACATCTTGAAATTTATTAACTGGCATGACTGTCATAAAGCACTATTTGACTGGAATTTATTAAACCATTAACAAATGTTTAATACCTCAGAGGGGGCTGTCAAAGGTGAACGCTATTATCTAACCATGTCTAGACTACTTGTCAGGCTAGCAGAGGAATTGGCAAGTTCGCTATTTTTAGTTAAGATGAAAATAATTTACTTGAACTAGAAACTGAAGTTCTTGTTACCTAAAAATACCTAGTAATAAGCATATGTTTTATCTTTAAGTATGATCTCTTTTTATCATGCTTGGAATTTATTGGAGTTGTGAGCTTTTAGTACTCACTCTACCTTTAATGAGGGATGCTATCAGAGTGGCAGTGCATTACCACTGTGCAGTACTGAATGTTTCAGCTGTTAGGATATATTTATTGGTAGTTCACTGAGTGTGTTCTTGGTGTCCTTTTCTAAATTACTGTGGTCAAGTCACAAAGTTTGCTGAACTCATAATTAGTGTGTCCTTTGATCCTGGTGACCTTTGGATCATGCTGTAAGCATTTCATATTTCCCTGTAATTTGATTCTTTTTTCTTGAAGTGCTCTGGCATCTTAAATGTGTCTCTGCTTAAAATGTCCTTGGACTCGCATTCTTTGCTTTGAAAAAGTGTTTATGCATCAGAGCGTTATGTAAATCCAACAGATATTTACAAAGTTAGTTACTAAGGTAGTTGATTTCAGTGAAGGTTTGATGTAAACATCTGTTGCCTATATGAAAATGATTTTTTTTCATTAGATTAACAAAACAAGTATTAAAAACTGCTGATGATTTCTTACACTGAAGTAAATCAGAGTCTTCAAACTTGAGCGATGAAATGAGAGAGACTTGGTTTGAGCAAACAGCAGAATTATTCCTAATTAGTGCTCATGTCAAGTTAACTACTTTGAATATGAGGAAAAGTTGCATACCTGCCTAAAGCTAGCAAGACATCACGTTCACTGAAATGTTGTGCTAATTAGCTCACAATCCACAATAGGGAGATTATGGGATCACTACATATTTTTCTACTAGTATGTATGTTTGTGTCACGGTTCAGTTGAACTGAATTCCACTCTCGAACAGGACTTCAGGGAACTCAGGGTGGAGTTGTTACATTTGTGTTATGTTAAGACCTTTATTTTGTCTGTGGGTCTGTACACTGGGTTTCCAGTGATGTTTTTGTGTCCACTGTGATAAGGGCAGAAATCTCTACATCATACTACAGCTTCAAGTGGGTTAGGATAAGGGTACCTCAGAGGCATAGCTTTGCACAGCCATTTTTCTACAGATGCTAACAGGAAACTCAACCAAGATTGCGTATGGGAAATGCAAGGAGTCAGGAATGCATATCTCCGTAAGACTTCTGCCTTCCCGCTTGGTTTGCAATAGCAGCATTTTCCAGCACCTGCCTTCTAAACAAAACCTTTGTATTTGACTCGTATTTCTTGTGGTGTCCAGATTTGTGATAGGCATCTGGAGTGACTGATCTAGTCTCTAATTAAAACAATATCATGGCAAACTGCTAAGACAATCCTGCAGCCCATTTCTGCCTTCAGCTTTCAAGAATGCTGTGTGTTTTATATTGCTATTTCTAAGTGTGTCTGACCATCCAGGGAGTAAGGTCCGAAACTCTGGAGGAAAAGACAGTTATTAAAATGTCAATAAGGTCTACCAAGCTTTGGTAGCATTTACTAAGTTCTGTTTAGCATTCTTTAATACTTTGAGGCACATGTAATGTTGTATTATTCATTGTCATTGTGCACCTTCCTACTAGAGTAGCAATGAATTTGTTCCCATGCGTTTGCTGCTGTGTTGAATTCTAGTGAATTCGGACACTGTTTTCAGATAAGAAGTGTGTTTTGGAGCTGCAAAGCAGACTTTGGCTGCTTGTTTCCAAGCCTGGCATTTGTGTGATTGACTCGGTTGTCCTCTCTGACCCTTGGTCCAGCCCCGCTGCTCAGAGATGTGGCAGCTGTGGAGCTGTCCAAAGGGGCTATCGAGGGGTTAGATGGCTGATGGGTCATTATGCAGATGCAGCTGTCAGGAGTTTAGCTCCCTATTTTATGTCTGGGAAAACACAGAAAAACAGCAGTCAGATGTTTTTTTTTTTGTTTTTTTTTTTTTCACAGTCTCTCTATAGACCACACTCCTGTAATGGTTTTAAAACACTGCCCATAGGTGTTTTCTTGCAACATAAAAATAATCTCTCATACTCTGGTGCCTGAGCCAGTATGTCCTGGTGGTGCTGTTACTTACACTTCATATCTGTGGGTCAGTGGCATATGAGGGATTATAGAAATATTGGGTGTTAGGTAAAGACAGAAAAAAGGTTTTCTTTTTCCTCTAGATAAAAGCATTACATTTATTTCCTTATTCTTGAAACAAATTAATCCAAGCCAGTAAGACGGTATTTCATCTTATTAACAGAACTGGGTCTGCACCAAACTTCACAACATGGCAGTCTGTCGCCAGACGGGACTTTGCTTGTGTCTTTCCTTGCCACTTTTATAGGAGTGTTTGGAACCCCTAACCAACTGTCACCAGGGATGGCACATCAAGAGGGTTGATTCCTTTCTGCTCTTGAACCAGACGGTGTCAAATGCTTTCTCTCTGCTGGGCCATGCAGTTCATGCTCTTCTGCCATTAAGATCTGGAGTCTTCTGTGGTGGGAGAAGAGGTTTTTGTGAGATCACCCCTGCAAGATAGCAGTGCAGCTCAGGCTGAAGTCTCTCAGTGGTATGGTTCATCTGGGATTTTAAATCCAGAACTATTAAGGGATTAATTGAGCTGTTCCCTAATAAAATATCTGAGAAGCCTTGGGCAAAATTACAGTCACATAACTGACCTGAGATCAGGATAGCTTTGATGCTGTGATGTTTTGTGATGACTGCTCTGTCTTGTGCTGGCAGCTAGCTCTAGTAGCTACCCCTAAAGCCTCAGCGCCTGTTTACTTTGGTGGCAAGTGATAGTAAATGATGAGTATTACCTGATGTCAGGTGCTTCTTTGTCTTGAGTTTCTTACAAATAACTTAAACTAGCTATTGATACCCCTTCATTGAGTCACACCTCACTTAGAGTTAGGCTCACTGCTGTGTATTTACACTGCGAATTACAGGGTGATGGATGAGCTATTCGATCTGACACAACACCAGTTAGCTTCCTTCCCAGTAGCAGTGTGTTGGCTCCAGAACCTGCTGCAGCCTGAAATGTTGCTGAATGTTGGAGTAGAAGGATCAAAAACCCTGCTGTGCATGGCAGAGCCACTGCAGGAGGGAGCCCTCAGGAGAAGTTGCTCTGTGTTTACTGAGATGTATGAATGTTCACAGAAGTGGGGAATGTGTTGCTTCTCATCAAAAAGTTTCTGTTTAAAAGTAAAACAATAAAATTTGGCATGCTGTCAGAACCTGATTTCATGATGGCAATGTTATAATAATGTTGACTTTTAATTAAATGAAGTTGACATATTTTAAGTCTACAGATTAACCATCTGTTGCGGCATTAATGAATATCCTTCATGGCATCAGATCAGGACCCATGTTTTGTTATGTTTTGCCTTTTTTTTTTATTTTTAATTTCCCCAGATAGCTCTCTGCAACATATATTTGTTGATTAAAGCGTGAAATATTGGCCAGAATCAATTTGGATTAGGCATTTACCCACTGCTGGGAAGTGAACTTTGTGCCCAGGATTAGTATTTCTGCACTTCTTCTAGGTTAAAATGTTTCCTAGCAAGAATTTTTGTTAATTGTCTTTTGTTCTTCTCTGTGCTAAATGCATTCCTTTGAACTGCACCTTCTAATTCATGGCTTGTGAGGAAGCCCTGTTAATGTACTCACCTCTTGCATAGATAATCAAGCTTGGAAACTTTTCTGAGTTTTTTTATGAAGATTCGATGTTTCAAATGACTGTGTGAACTTAAGTTAAACATCTTCACGTGTATATTTTGTATATTGCATTTCTATCTTCAGCAGCAGATGTATTATGCATAAAATAAATATTGCTTTGTAAAAATGACTTCTGTAAGCAGAAGATTAACAATATGCTTAGTTCCATAATGACAGGGTAGCTGTACAGATGACATTATACCATAATTTGCAGCTGCATCTTCTTTTGCTTTAGGTCTTAATACTGCTTATTACTGATAAGAATTTTCTGTTTACAAAATGAATTAATTTAACTGTAACTTAATCTTGATGAGCATTATTTGTCCTCTATCACCCTTGTGTAGGGAATTCTTTGGATATTGAATGTGCTTCCTGACTTACTTTCAGACTGTCATTTCTTCTGTAGATTTTTACTGTTTTCATTATCACTGAGACCCTTTTGTGCCCACCAATTAAGATGTCTTTCTTTCTTTGAATGCTGGAGATGTAGCATTCAGTTTTGTTTCTCATGAGAGGGAACTTAAAATAATGGCAATGGCCCAACTGTGTTTTGATGAGCGTTTCACTCTTGTGAGTGCAGTGACAGAGGGACAAGTCTTCTGTGAGCAGCAGGTGAAGCACGAGTGACTTCTTAGGTCAGACTCCTAATGTTGGTCCTGTGAGCAAAGCAGGCCATGTTGAGCACAAATGAAAGAAAAAAAGTCTGTTATTTGATTTTGCAGTGTGTTTTTTCCACCTCTGTGTGACAGACCTTGTGCTATCCTCAGAAAAAATGGTTTGGCCACTTAGGGTTGCATTGTTTGGTTTTGGTTTTTAATTTGCTCCTAACTTGAGGCGACTGACAGAAACTTGTGGATAGCCTGATACACATCATGATATATTTTGTTCACAAAAGGTCTGCAGGTTCTTTTAGGGTCTCAGTAAGGAAGACAATGAGACTTGAGGCTGTTCGAGTTTATTGTATAAAGAATGGAAATATAAAAGGTGGTAACAATCTTAGTGCTCTTCTGATATCAGAGATGTCAGTGGGAAAACTGAGAGTAAGTTTAAGTCCCTTTTAATGCTGGGAACCTTGACTGTCTCCATCAAAAGAATTCTTTTGAGTTGATCATACTATGCAGATCCTGTCCATGATGAAGTTTGTCAGCATTGTGGTCTTTGCACATTTTGTTGGAATTTCTGGAAAGTAAACAAACATGTTCATCTTTTCTGCTGTCAGGTAGAGTAATATTGTGCTATGTGTGCTGCTTAATCTAGAGGAAAGACAGGATGGGTAGACTGTGTGAGACACCCCCTTAGATCACATGTGGACTAGATGGGAATTACATACAGCTTTCTCCATTACAAATTCATCAGCTAAGTTGGCTCAGCAGCCACTAAGATGTGCTGAGAGCTGCCCATTCCTGTGTATCTGCCCAGGACATGTTAGATGTAAAAAAGGCATATGCTCAGGTTATATAGCTGTTACTTCTGCTCCCATATGGGTCTCTCACCAAGGCTTGTGGTTCTACCCTCCCTAGGCTTTGCCTGAAATTGCTGTCCCCTCATTCCATTTTCTGCAGCAGCCTACTACAAATTCCATGCTGGTTTGTGAAATGGTCCGATATAGCTGTGGTCTCCTGGTGCAGCCATTGGCATGGCATTATCTTTGCCAGTGAAAACCTCATGGTGTATTCCAGGTATTCCCTTACTCTGTGAAGAATTTGAGGGGTCAACAGTTTTGACAGATGTCCTGTTTTAGCAAAGCCACCTGCTCTGCAGCAAGGGTCACAGTCTGACTCCTAGGATGAGGGGCAGGTAGAGCTCTGTGCTTGGACTCCCTTGGGACTGGCCCTGATGTTCTGATCATTTAAAATCCTGAAAAGTCAGATGCTGTCTGAGTCAAGATGGATATCTGGCAAACTAATGAGGAAGAAAAGACAACCATGTCTAGGGCTTTTAAATTCAGTAGTGCCTTTTAATGTTAATTTTCCATTTTAAAAAGCAGCCTTTGAAAATATCTTCTGTATATCTGCGGGGATATGGCATGGTATCTTCCATTAATTAGATTAATTAGAACGTTTAATAATGTTCTACTGCAAACAGGACTCACTAGTTAGCTGCTGGTTTTACTCTAACATTTGAAGAAAAAAAGCCCTCTTGAGTGTAGAAAAAAACTATTAGAGAATTGGGGTTTTTAAAAAAAAGAGAAAAAAAGCTTTTCACTTTTGTTAGGATAAACATTGTTAGGGTTTGACATACACATTTTTCATGCCTAATAACTGATTGATATCATTCATCAGTATAATTTGAATCACTGTTATCCTGAAGGGAATTGCCTGATTAAAAATATTTATCTCTCAAGAAGATGAAAGAATGCCAACGTATAAAAGATTAGCAAGTCAAATTTTCTAAATTCAATGCAAAACCAGAAAGTAAAAGGTTTTCTTTTCCTCTTGCAGCAGAAGAGTGTAAGAAGCTAGCCTCCCCCTCACTGTATTTTCCCCATGTTGGAAGGAGGGAGCTTAGACTACTTGGTGAGCACTTCTAGTTCTTAAGATCTTCCCAGTAAACAAGCTGTCTATAGTGATCAATCCAAATGCCAGTTCAGCTGTGAAAGGGCCTGTGCCTCAGCTACAATTAACAACTTGAGATAGAAATTAAATTAATATTCTTCTTATAGGTTTTTCTTCTCATTGTTGCCGCCTGCTCAGACACATTTTGGCAATTCCTCTCAAAGCAGAGACTTCACCCTGTGTCTGTCTGTCACTCTCTCAAATTCCCTCCCTTCAGCTCTTGAATATCAGCTCATTTGAACGGATTGCCAGCTGTATCAAAGAGCTGGTCTGTAGCTGCTGTCTCTTTGGATGCAGTTTAACACAGGCTGGTGCTGTGTGGTTTGACAACCTGAAGCTGTGGGAAAGATCTGTGAAAATTAATTGGGCTTCCCCCAAGAAGGCAAGGCCAGGTTTCAGAGCCCTGGTCCTTTGGTGCTGGGCTGAGCAGGCTGCTGAAGGTCAGGGCTGTGGCAGTAGCAGTACAAGCCAGCGCCGCTCTGTCCCAGCCATACTGGCTGTGCTGTACTGCAGGTGCCAAGGTGAGGGTAGACTGCAGCAACCTGTGGAGGCAAAACAATGGAGGTTGCCAGGGAAACCTGGGTTCTTGACTCTGAGCGAACAAGGAATATGAAATATCGACATAAATGTTGTTATGCTTCATTTCCTAAGGATGCAAACTCAAAATAAATAAAAAAAGTTGTCAAGCTTTATTGTTTTTATCTGCTCTGGAAATTCTGCTAATTCTAGCGTGATGAAATCTTGTCAACAGAGCTTATATTCAAGCATTGTGTACTTTTTGTGTTGCAAACATGGGAGCCTACAGAGGAGAGTATGCGGTTTATTATTAAAGTCATAGAATCATATAGGTTGGAAAAGAAAGACCTTTAAGATCATCGAGTCCAGCCCAGCACTGCCAATTCTGGCTCTGAACCATGTCCCATAAGCACCAGATTTATAGTTTTGTAAATATTTCCAGGACTAGTGAAGATATTTAGAACATCTCCACCACTTCCCTGGGTAGCCTATTCCGATGCTTGATAACCCATTTGGTGAAGGAAGTTTTTCTTAGCATCCAGTCTAAACTCACCCTGGGGCAACTTGAAGAACTTGAAGCCATTTCCTTGTCTTTTTCCTTGTTACATGGGAGAAAAAACTGACATCCAGATCGTTAAAACCTCCTCTCAGGCAGTTGTAGAGTGATAAGGTTCCCCCTGAGCTTCCTTTTCTCAACACCAAGCTCCTTCAGCTGCTCCTCTTCAGATTTGTGCTTCAGACCCTTTCCCAGCTCCGCTGCCCTTGTCTGGACATGCTCCAGCACATCAATGTCAACTTGTCGTGAGAGGCCCCAAAAATGAGCACAGCACTCAAGGTGTGGCCTCACCAATGCTGAGGTCAGAGGTTTGATTGCTGCCCAGTTCCTCCTGGCCTCTCTATTCCTGATCCAGGCCAGGGTGCCATTGTCCTTCTTGGCCACTTGGGCACACACTGGCTCATGTTCAGTCACGGTCAAGCACCCAGGTGGATGGGCCACTTTCCACCCATTCTACCCCATCCTGTGAGTGCTTTTGGGGTTGTTGTGACCCAAGTGCAGGACCCAGAATTTTGTCTTATTGAAGCTCATATGATTTGCCTTGGTTTATCAAACCACCCTGTCCAGATCCCTCTGCAGGACTTTACTACCTTCCAGCAGATCAGCACTGCTGCTCAGAAGTGTGTCTGGACTCTAAAATGGCAATGTTAAGACTCCACATACAGCACATTTTTTGTTAGCCTCTTTCTAGCTGATTAGTACAAAGTTTGTAATTTATGATTCGGTTGAAAGAGAATATTGGAAGGTGATAATTTGTAGTGAAAATTCACTGGCTGGAAGAAACATTATGGTGAATAAACATAATGCAAGTTGATCTAAAAAGGTTATATTAAAATATGTCTAAGTAGCATCTAGCACTGTGAAGGCGTGTTGGTTTGGCATCATCTTGCATTTAAAATATACAACATTGCAGCTTCCTTGTGAACCGCAAGTAATTTGTTTCTGTGTGTCACTTTTTTCTTTAAAGTGTCGGGTTTTGTTTTGCTTTAACAAAAAACTTCAAGGTTGAACTGCAGACTTCTAATCTTCTGGTCAGAAAGCCAAACACACTAGGAGGAAATAATATGTAGTGCTGCAGAATCCAGTGTACGTATCTGGGTGCAAACTCTGATTCTATGCTCATATTTTCTCCTTGTCTGGGCTTGTTTTGCCTAGAAGCTCCCTTTTCTAATGACTAGAGCAAGAGAAAAAGAGTGGTAGGAGTGTTTTAGCATGTAGTGAAAGCGTAGGAAACAACCCCTGTCCTGAGAAAGTTTGTTTCATCTGGGAAAGAACTGTCTTAAATGACAACTGTCTTTGCATGTACTGCACTGGACTACAGTACATGCAAAGACAATTACAATTTGATTGCGTGCATGTCTGGCCTCCATTTCTTGTATGCTCCATTTATCATTTATGATGGAATCTCATCATAAAAGGATAAAAATATCGTGGGAAGTTGTTGCAGTAAGTTGTTGCAGTTGGTTTGACAGCCAGAAGGGATTTAGATAAATCCTTCATGTAGCTAAACAGAACTACTTAAAGGTGATACAGAACTACATTTCTAAGTGTGGATACCTATGAGGAAAGTGGAGGGTCTTTTTTTAAAATGTGGGATTGGAATAAAATTTTAAATGCTAGGTAAATGAAGACAAGCTAGCAGTAGAGGGGGCACAGCTGTAGCAACACTCTGCTAGAGCAAATCTAATATACATGGGTGTACTCAGGTAGTTTTGCCCTGTTCTCTTTGGTGAACTCTAGACATGCATGAAGTGGATCATCAAAGTCTGTTGTCGTAAATGGGCACTGAGCTAAAACTATATATATTTATAGTTTAAAGAAAGCTCTCTGGTACTAAACCATGGTAAATGAAAGAGACCAAGCGCTGTGTCATGAAAATGTCTGTGGCACAGGCTACTAGGGTTGGTAGATCAGCAAAGCATTTCCATTTCTCTCTCTCTAAGGAACACATATAATTTGAAATGCTGCAGATGGAATTGTGAAGCTAGGGATCTGTTGCCACTTTCACTGTAAGAAGATTTAAATGTGGGGAAGTCTTGTTCGCAGTATATCTATGATTCCCTTTTCCTCCAGAGATAATTGTCTTAACATAACTGATACTATGGTAGAGTACTTGCTTTTTATTTTTTTAAAATTTTATTGTCCTCTTTGGATAGGAAAGGAATCAAAGTTCAGGTCTTGACCTTTAATTGCAAAAAGGCTCTAAAATATCTCTCCTTTACATGGCTTTTGGTCTCTATGTTTGTAGCAATTTAGACAGACATCAAATGCAAACTCATAATCATATATAGCATATATTGTTTTTCTGTTACTGAGATTCTTCAGAATGAAATACAACTGTGTACTTGATGGGGGTTTTTCAGCATTGCCTCTGACAAATATGGACCTCCATGGTCAGAATGGCAGTCTATCACATTCCCTCTCAGAATGTGACTGCAGCTGAGCACAAACTGTTCAAAAGGTAGAAGAGCATAATGAGAAATACTTCCAGCCACAGAAATGGACTTGATTTGAATTTAAATGTAGATATGCATAAACTGTATTTTAATAGCATTACAGTGTTTCTTAGCCGCATGGGCTTCCCTTCCATAATGTGTCCAAGCCAAAGGATTTCCTTTTCCACATGACATAGCATATGCCAAAACTTCCTTTGAATTCTTACTCAGAACTTCAAAAGCAATCACTATTCCTAACAATGGCAGCTCTTTGATTAGTAGCTGAGCTTAATTGGAGCTGAGTTTGATTGATTTTCTTGTGTTAAGTATGTCAGAATCTTGCTTTGGTTAATATAACTAAGATTTATGAAATTTTGTTTTAGTTTGCTGCAATTTACAGTTTATCATTCTGAATGCATCCTTCTAATGCAAAACATAAATGAAAACTGACAGTTCTTCACACAGAACATCTTCTGAAACTGTCAGTTGGTGAAAACCATTATCAGTGGAAATTTAGGTTGTTGAGTTTTTCATATAAGTTTCTTGATACTATTTAAAATAGCCTGCAAATGTAATTATTTCAACATAAATGGCATAAAAAATGACCATGGTTTTCTTTCTGGAGTAAATTTTTTACAGAAACCTTCAAAAAAATACCTGACATGAGGGAAGTGTTTATAGTTTTTCTTGCTGCTGATGGCTCATTGACAAATGCTTAACCAACTCCTACAAATTTGTTTTCATTATTCATTGGTATTTTTTCACTGTCTTGTGGACTCTAAGCCCCTTAACTTTAGCCTGTTTCAGGTAAAGGCAAGGGAACACAAAACTGTCTTTATTTTCCTTAACTTGAGAGTGGTTTTGAAAAAAAAAACATTAATCTGAAACATCCTGAACACCAATCACAGAATGGGAATCAGTGCTTTCTTCAAAAAGTTATCATAGCCCTGATCTTCTGTCTTCCACACTGTTTTGCCCTGTTCCTGCAGATTGGAGCAGCAAGGCAGCTGGCACATCTTTCTGCCCAGGGAGTGTGCTGAAGGGAAGAAAATCCCTTGGTGGCATCATGCCAGGAGAGCTGTCTTATTTCACTCCTCTTTGCAGTCTGTAATATGAAAAATGTGTCAGATGACACCTTGGGGAGCAGGGAGAAGGAAAAAAATGTCTAGAGTAAATCCTCGTGTCCAGTAAGGCTTTGTTTACTTTTCTGCATTTGAGCACAATTTAGAGCAGCCTTGGGGTGGCTGGTAGCTGTGATTTGATTATGAAAGGAAAAGGGGAAGGTCAAGGTATAGCCACTAGTGCATCAACAGGATAAGGATAAGCCCTACTGTGAAACGTTCATCTTGAATTTATTGATTGTTACTGTAGAAAGGCATCCTGCACAAACTATAAAGACAAAAAAAAACCGCCTTAGAGTTCAGTCACAAAGTTAAAAAAAAAAAACAAGTTCCATACCTATTCCTCAGCCCGGATTGGGGTTGTGGGGTTGTGGTTAATTTCAGAAATAATTGTTAAAGAGGACCATGTGAGAACAGGAAACCAGTGTGACTTTTACTATCAAAAAGACTGATTTATGAAGTGTAGAACAACAATGGATAGAAGTTGTCCATAATCTCATAGAAACCGTGTTGCTGAACTCTTTAGTATATTTTCATTTTCAAAGCAGTAGGATATTGAGGAGTATTGAAAAGCTAGATTTCAAAACGCCTTCAGAAGGAAAGGGTCAAGAGAGGAGCCAGCAGATCTGTTTAAATTTAGTTGCCAAGGCAACTGTTACAAACTTATGAAATTTGACAGAAATCTTTCTATAATGTGTATGGATTCATGTAAGCACAAATTGTGTCAGAAAATATGAATGTTAGGATTTCAAAACCCCAAATATTTCAAAAATAGCTGATAGCAAAATGAAAATTGCCTTCTATTTCTAATCCATTGGATTTTTCTGCAGAGTTGTATGCTAAATTAGTTTTTTCCTGTGAAGTCACACGTTATTTTCTCAGAGGTCTTACAGTGAGAGGAAATTGTTTGTTGTTCAGTGCATGCATTTGTACTTTTAATCGTCCCTAATGTATAGCTGAATGTTGTATTTAGTGTACTTCATTGCAACTTCTCTGTAAATACTCTGCATCATCATCAAGCATTGTAGTGGGAATTTTGTATTGGAGTGCTGTGGTCTTGAAGTGCTGCATAAACTTTAATGAATTTATCATAACCATACCCAAAGGAAAGTTGCTGCTTTATCTCTTTTTCACAAATACACAATTGACTCTTCAGGAGATTATGACCAAAACTGTCAAGCAAACATTTGTTTGAAGAGGCATGATCTGAATTTTCAGAGGCATCAAGTTTCTACAGTAGCCTAGAAAGCCTCTTCAGTCAAATACTGTTTGACTGCTTAGTACTTCTGTGAATCTGGCCTCAGGTGTTGCCCACTGAGCGTGCAGGAAATGAGAAAGACGCAATTAGTAGCCATCTGTGAAATGTTTGCCCAGCATCACTGTGGAGCCTGATGGCAGAGATAGTGTTGGAATCCAGTCCTCCAGAGTAGCATTCAATTGTCTTGGTGTTCAAACCCTCATTTCTCTTCTGTGTCCAGCTCCATTTATTAACTCCTTTCAGCATTGGCACAAATGAGGCAGGCACAGCAACTTTCACTGCTCAGCCCTGATTCCCACAGTACACACTGAATGAAGAATTCATCCCACAGGAGGGGGATAAAAAATGCCTTTATGAAATTAAAAACTGATAGTGCAGAGAGAACTGGATACAGGCTTTTTGCCTAGGATTGGACTACTTGGCACTACAGTCTTAATATTCTTTCAGTGCAGGTCTTTTTATTGTGAAATACTTTGTTTTATATATGACAGGTTGTTAATAGTTATGGTGACTTCAAGTACAATATCAGATTTGTTGCCTGGGCTGGGGTTTGTCTAGATGAGTTGTTTTATTAGATAGCAGATGGTTTGGAAATTGTTTGCAATGACAGGCATGAATAGAATTGGAATTCTCTATTCCCAGACCTAAAGCAGCAAGCTAGGGAAAGAGGAGAGGAAAACTCCCATGTTTCCCATTTCAACTGAAAAATGCATACATATCTTTATTTTTGAAGGAAATGAGGTTCACTGCACTGATCGTGGACCCTTAAGCAACTCTGATAAATCACAGGGTGAATTTCCTTAGTACACCCTTAGTGCCAATATTGGTGTTGACCTTCTTTGAATTTTTTTTTTAACTTTGACCTTCTTAACGCTTCTTTTCTCTGGTCTTCTTTTACTTCTGCTCATCTCTTCTTCTGTTTCTTTTCTGCCTTTCTTCTCTTCCTTTTCTTTTTTACCCTTCTTTGCCCATTTTTTCCCTTTACTCTTCTCTGTTGCTCTCTCCACTGCTCCCATCTTTTTTTTTCTTTCTCTGACCTTTCCACTGCTTCATTGTCCCCTTTCCACTCCTTTTGGTCCCTTGGTTGCTGCCTGCCCATCTCCACACACTGATCTCAGCCTTTTTCTGCCCTTCTGCCATTCTTCACCTTCTTCAACCCCTCTATCCTGTTCTCCCCGGTGTGACAAAACCATGACTCTAAGCCAGACACCCAACTCCCTTTCCCTTCTCTTCTGCTCTTCTTTGCCTTCCTCTACCCCTCCCCACACCTTTCTTCCCCTTTTCACCTGCCTGTGGCATTAGGATATCTGGAGTTATCATTGTTTAATTTTAGTGCTATTCTCTACAATGAGTAAATGTATTTTTTTTTCTTTATGCTTGAAGCTAACTCTTGATAGCTGAACATCACATTAAGCAACATCATCTTAACACACCTGATAGGATCTTTCTGCATTTGAAATGGGTTAAAGGTGAAAAAGATACCGTTAGCTTCCATCTGCAACAGAGATCAAAGGAAGGAGCAGAAAATTCTGCTTAAAGACATAATTGTGATTAATAATAATAAATACCTTACAGGGAAGTCTTCCACACTGTAAACTTTATACTTGGATGGTAAATATTTGATCCTAAAAGCACAGTTTTATCTCACATTTTTCATAGTCTATATCCTATGTCTAACTGGAAAAAATGGGGGAGGAAAACCCTAGAGCTGAGAGATTTCATGTGCACTGAAGTACAAATTGCTGTTCCATGTAATATGAATTGTCTATTGAACTGGAGTGATTTACCTTTTTGTCTCATATTCCTGAGGGCAATTGCCATCTCACGTGGTAGACAAGTAGAGTAATAGCATAAAGCTCTCTTGGGAAAAAAGTAGTATTGATTCACTCTTGTTTGCAATTAATATAATGATGGCGGTTTCACCTTATGTTAAAAAGGTCTGTAGTTAATTAATTAATTAAATCCTGTGTACAAACGTGGACATTGAGTTGCTGGTGACCCAGAGAGACCCAGGAGCTGGTGCTGGAGAGTAAAAACAGCCAAAGAACTGCAGCTTTTTTGCTAAATCTTCAATACTGCTTCAAACCTTAGAAGCCATGTCACACCAGCAAAATGACCTGAAGTTTTGATGTTATTGAACCTGAATTAATCTAAGTCAATCGAAGCACTTCTGGGTAGTGTGGTACACAGAATAACTGTATTTACTGCTGCTAATCTATGTAATGCTTCTATGGGATTTCATGAACTCAACAAGGTTTGGATGTGACTTTTGGTATTGACATAGGCACTGCTGGAAATAATGTGAGGTGTTCTCTTCCTATTTATGTTATACTGTAATAAGGCCTTAAAGCGCGGAGCTATTTGTGCTGGTATGTTTATGGTGAAAGGTTAAGCTAAAGTACTGAGCAGACAATTTTAAATCCTTTGGCGCTTTTCCAAGAAAGAGTAAATTAAATTTCATGTCTTTGACAAATTCCATTATGGGAATTTCCTGAAATTTTGGTGTGACTTGTGCAGCACACCTGTGTTCAGATATTTCTTTTCAACTTAATTTGGAATTAAGCTAAGAAGTTTTATGAGGTTATAAAACTATTTTGACAAATCTCAAGAAAAACTGACCTGAATTAATGTCTTACTTTGGAAACAAATAAAAGTAATTTCTTTTGTTTTGAGAGCTGAGGATATTTTTGAGCTTAGATTAATTAAAACAAATAAATCAGTCTCAGTAAATGCATGCAGTGCTTGGCTAGATCAGTTTCTTCTGTAGTTCCCATTAATTTTGTATGAACACTACTATTTTGTTACAAAGAGAACTTTCATCATTTATCACAGAAGTGACTAATTCAATGTGTTAGACAGCAAGTGATTAGAAAATGGTTTGAAGATCAGTGCTTATGGTACAGAAAAGTAAGTGCTATACATTTGCCAGCTGTAGATTAAGTGTATTGTAAGTTTTCTGTACTTTCGATGACTGTTCTATAGGATAACTGAAATTTGTAGGGGCATACAGGAGCATGAAAAATGCCCATTTTCCATCTTTACTACATTGTCATCTTACAACATTTATTGGCTAAGTCTTTGGATACTGAGGAACCATTTTAAAAAATACATATAGCTGATGAACTCCATTGTTATTGAACATTAGAGCTCATAATCACCCTCTTGGGAAAATGCCCAAGGAAAATCCCTTTGACTTCCTGCTGTGCCATTACTGTGGTATGAAAGGCTACTAAAGCAGCCATGGAGTCCTATCAGTCATTACCATCCACCAGCCTCGAAAGCTTGTTTTCTATAACTTCAGGTGTCTTTGAGCATGGCTGTACCACACTGATGGGCTTCCCTAGGGATTCCATTTCCCTGATTAGTGCCTAGCTTTGCCAGTGGGGTGCCCCATCTGGCAGGTGTGGGTGAAACTCCAGGAGCACCCGCCCTCCCAAGCGTGTGCAGGCAGTTTGGATGGCTCGCACCTCCCAGGGATGCACTTAGAATGACTCAATCCTGCCAACACACCTCTCTGAAGGACATATGGCATGGCCCATCCATCTCCCACTGCCAGAATGATTGTGTGCGCGGCATGCTGCTTTGGAGGGGGCTCTGCTCAAAGCTCAGTGGGATCTGTGCCTTCCTTTCAATACAGAGTGTACACATGCGAAGCAGTTTTAACAGAGCTATCCACAGATCTGCGTGGAAGGTCAAGGAGGTCTGTTCTGAAGTAAGAACAACAGTTCATGGATGTAATCCTCTTGCAGAGAAGATCCAGGAGGGTTTTGACAGTCTGTAGTCTGAAATGTGGAATAAGCCCATATTTGGGAGGAGAAGGGAGGAGGAGAGGAAGCGTATCAGACTTAAGGAGTGGAGATGCGTGTTGTAACAGAGTGGTCAAACACCTTGCATATCTGCAGAATTCCCAACTTCCCTTAACCAGGTCCTTAGCCTTAGAAAAGTCATGTGGATGGTGGAAACTCTTTTTCTCAGCAGAGTGTGCCTCAGTCTGTCTGTGGACCAGTCGCTGCCAAACTATCTTTACCAGCTCTTCCAGAGAGTTGTAAGGGAGCTGGAAGGAATTTCCAGTGAGCTACGGGGGTTCAACTTTTTCTCCACCCTGAATGTCGAGGGAAGGTCTGTGTCAATAGTCTGTGTTCAGGAACTCACTTTTTAAGGACTTAGGAGCAGCATGTCAAGCAATCAATTTCTGGATCACCTTACGTTATGAATGAGTTCAATCTAGGGTGAGGCATCCTGAAAGAGGACTGCAGGATGGAGTTAAGAGGCAGTAACTCTGCAACAGTCTTGCCTCAAATCTCACATAAGTGATTGTGTCTTTCAGACTGGCATATGTTTTAAAAAAAGATTTTTAAAAAACATTGGTTACTTGCTTAAGAAGTTAAGGCCTTTTAAAATATTTTCTCTTTAAAAACATTGCATATTGAGAACAAGGGTTTATGCTGACCTTTTAATCTTTTTTTCACTGTAGTGCAGGATGAGACTGCAAAAAAAAAAGTGTCTCCTTATTATGTGCTCCTTGCTTGTTGTGACTCAGAGTGCGCTTTAATTTGAAAATAGGAGGTGGAGAGCTACATTGCAGTCTGGAAATGCTTCAGAGTTTCTCTCAGACTGTCTAGGGTACAAAAGGAGACACTAATATAGGTATAACAAGATTGTTATACCCTTCTGGATCAGTAGCTGGAGGTTGAGATCTTTGAGCATCCGGGACACAAGACCATGAGTATGTAGCTACCAGTAGTCAGGACTGGGTGATTAGCTATCATCTCCTCTTCCACCATGACTTACTGCTCCCACTGTCTGTCCTGCATGCTCTGAATTGCCAAATCTGAGTTCAGCTGTGTGATCATGGCTTGTTGTGATGCCATACATATCTAAGCAGAGATGATTAATCAGATAAAAAACATGTTCCAAGTGCATGGCTCATATTTTGGAATGGAATGTGTAGTGACTCATAATTTGGATGTCAGGAATAAAAGAGACAAGGAGGGGAGCTGAGTACCTTGATTTTTCTTTGGCATCATTAGATGATCTTTCAAACTATCAGTGTTACTGAGGAATGCTTTATTTTTTTCTTCCTTTAAGGGTCAAGACAGGCATGGTTTGTGTTTATGTTCCTTTTCTGAGTTATCTATCTTTCCCTGGAAATAGCCCCTAGTATAGAAGTACACCTGAAAAGATCTTGAGGGGTCTCTTTCTGTGACAAAGTTCTCTCTTTAGAATAGTACGAATTTGTACTCACCACAATAAGAAAAAAAAATTGTTCGTGTAATTTGACAGTGCTCTGAGTAAAATATCCCAGTGTCACTGCAAAGGGACTAACTTTTTCATAAATGTTCTTCATAGTTTTTGTTTTTTCCATTTGTTCTCTCAGTGGATGGGTAAATCCGTGAAGTTCTGCTGACTGTAGAACTTCTTTGGAGGTCAAGCAGTGCCTTTGCAAGACCAGTGCTGCTTGCTTGCACTTAAAAGGACTTTTTTTTGTGCTTGACAAGGAAGTGTTTCCATGGTTTATAATGTGTTTTCTGGCTTTACTGGCCTGTGTGAAACATTGGTGGCCCCCAATGGGACTTTGCAACAGCAGGAGCTTTCAGCATAGACTTGGTGTGGCAGTCAGGACTATAAAAGCCTAAGTGTGGGAGCTGTCAGCAGAATTTGTCTTGCCACATGCTAAAGCAGGAGCTGTAGAACACCAGAGGTTTCAAATACCCCCAACTTCCCAAGCTCTTTTGGCCCAGCAGCTGAACAGTTGGTATTTTGTGTTTGCATGTTTTTCCCCAGAATCCTGCACATCTCTGCCTTGGGCAGCACTGAGATGCCCAAAGCACTGTACACGAATCCTATGGCCAATGAGTACATGGGCAGGGCTCCAGCTGTGCTCCTGCTCTCCCGTTCCTCCTCCAGCACCTTCATCATGGCTCTGGGCTAGCAGTGTGATGAGTGGGAGAAGTCTGGGGAAGGTGTTTGGACCTCCTAGGAAGTCCATCAAAGGCAGTCCTGTGTTAGACAAGAGTATTGGCTCTCACACAGGCACACCTGGGCACTGCAAGGTGTGATTTGCTTTTAGCAGAGATTATTTTTAGGCTGGTTAAAATGTAACTCAGAAGAGAAGTGCTCTTCATGTGTTGTATTTGTAATGTATGAGAAGGAAGGGTGTTTTGGTAGCTTGGGCAGGGAAGTCCAGCAAGGGTTGACAGAGTTTCTCAGTAGCTGATGCACCCCTGAAGCAGCCAGCAGTAGAGAGGCTGCTGGGTGAGATTTCCTTGGTTATTCTGGCCATCAGGAGAGGCCTGACAATCATAGGAATGCAAGTCTTTATGTATATCCTGGCCTGTCTGGGGAGGAACACGTGAACTTCTGAGGCATGACCATATTTTGTAAATAACTTGCCTGCCTGATAGTGTGGTGCATGAATCCTCCTGTTAGCTGGGGAGGGTCTGGGGATCAAAGTGGAGTACAAGTGTCTTCTTTTAATGGCCCTAGTCCATAGACCATATTATCTTTTCATATACTGTAGGAATCTGTTCCCAGCTGTTCTTTACCACACACCAAAAAGGTCTTTTGGTGAAGCAACTATGTTTTTATAGTCTTGTGTTCCGTACCTACAGGGGCTACTTTTCAAATCTGCTTCTTTACCAGGAAAGAAAAATGCAAGTGAATATAACATGTTTAATATTTACCTAGATTAGAGATAGTAAATTCTAACAGTTTGCAATTGTGAATCATTGAAAACCTGCATAGGTGAGGTACGGAATATTTCTAGGATGTTCCAGTAGGGACAATCTGTACAGTCTAACCCATTGTCAGTATAATATCTTCATTATACAGCCAAAGTTGATGAAGTAAGTTTGTTAAGATTTGGTTAACTTCCTATGTCAATAGGCTTCATAAAAATTAAATTCTAAATGAGCAAGTAATACAGATTGGTTTGGAAAGGATACCTTTACACCGCATTTGCCAGCCTTGATTTTTAAGTTGCAGAATCATTAGGCATATAGCAATCTCTATTTCTACTGCTTGCGTTTTAGCCTGGATAAAGAACAAAAAATAAAATTAAACCTTCAAGCGCTGACATGTTGCATATTGCCTCTGTCTTCTTATGTAAGGTGCTTTGGGATTACAAAAGGGTTAGGGAAATATACCTGAACAATTAATTGCTTCTGTTGCAGACAGAAAGTCATCACAAATTCAGAGAACTTCTAATGGCTTTACAGTTTATTTATTGATTCTAAAATAAGCGATGTTTTATATACATGTATGAATGGACATGTAAAATGTGTCCTAGTGGCCCTGCTTTGTAACAGTGGTCTGAAAGAAAATATAAGCCCTCTCATGATTAAGTGATAGAAAGAAAGGTAAAAGCTATTCGGTAAACACTGATGTCTTGGAGACAAAATTTTATAAATTCTTTTTTCTGTGTCAGATCTATGCTGGCCAAATGTGACAATCTCCTTGTAGTACCTCTTCTGTGATATGCTAGTTATGTTACTTTTCAAAGTCTAATCAAGAAAAAGTACTTCTTTATCCTGAGTTACTTATAGTTATATTTAATTAACAATTCCTTTGATTATTTATAACATAACTTAATGTACTTATATTTTATGTAAGTTTGTGTATTATATTTTTTAAATGTGCTGCACTTTGCACCAGATGTGTTAGCTAAGGATGTACAAAATGAAGCCAAGGCCTCCAGGATGTGTTAAGAGATGGAAGTATTGGTTTATCAGGCCTGTAAAAATATATAACTGCACTTTTTATTATATTATTCTACAAGCAGTGTGAGCTATAGCATATGAAGAAAGGCATGTAGAAGCTCTCAGGAAGATTTACTCGAGCATTATTAGTGAACCAGTGAGTGATCTGGAGTTTTGTCATCTTAAGGGTTTTTCCTATTACTGTAAAACTGGTTTATGTGGGGTGTCAGAAAAGAGTGGACTACCAAGTGCTAGAGTTTTTTTTATAGCTTGTGATGTGCAAGGGGAAATTGGTGGACTGAGAATTTGTACCCTCAGACTTGTAATGATGTGATAATGTTTTATTTACAATTCTTTAATCTTAGCCAATTTCTCCCATTAAATAAGTAGTTAGGACTACTTTTTTCTGACATTTAGTAGCATATAATGTTATCTTACAATTGGCTAATAGAACTTAAGCTGTCAAATGTTATGTTTATTACCTCTATATTACCAATTCTGAAGTCTTTATCTATTTATTTATTTTTCATAGGGGAAATATAATGTAGACTCTATGAGTAGAGTTGTTTTCCATATAAAGAGTCGCAGGACCTAGATGTTGTGTATTGGAACACAGGTTTGTGCTTCCAGCTCCAGCAGAGACCTGCATCAGTAAGTCTGTAACAGAAAATAAGTGCTAAAGTGAATAGTCCAGCAGAGATCAAGAGGAACTAAAGCCACATTACGCAAGCAAATTGGCAGCTAGGAAATGTTAATTGTCCCCCATCACAATAAGAATGTACCTCAGCAACTTCTCAATCTCTTTGGGCTCAAAGACTTGCTATGCAATTGTGTTCCTTCATGCTGCTGGTCTGTATGTCCCTGCTTTTAAAGATCATTGTTTTCCACTCTTGTATATGAGAGTGCTTCTGTCAGTTGTTTAAATGCTAAGCAAAGGTGTCTTCATATTAGCTGTGTCAGACAGACTGAAACTTTTCTACATATCCCCTAGCATGATCATTTCTTTCTCTGTCTTACACATTTGAAGTTGATGTTCCTTATATTAGTTCCCTATACTTGCTGTGATTGCTTTTTACCCTTGATATCTCTTTCTACTTGCATCTGGTTTTGTGCCTCAGATTTCTGGTTTGTACATCAGCCTCAGATGCATATTATATTATGCCTTAGTATTTGTAGTCTAGGTTCTGGGTTCTGATCTGCTTCTTTCTCATGGTTCATGTTAGTAGAAAACTCAGTGATATGGCAGCATAGCTAAGGTGGAACCCCTTGCTTTACCCCTAGCTGATTTCTCCTTTGTCCCTCAGGCTCTTGAGAAGATGAGTGTTTTGATCCTTTGCTTAGTTGAAAGCTGTCCCTGCAAGCTGAATCCCTTACCCACACCTGTGTAAACCTGGCACTGTCATCTAGCTCACTTACAGCTTGGACCAGTTTCTCTGTGTCTGACTCTATAGCATCCCCAGCACCGGCTGGCATCAGCAACATACCTCTGGGGGCGGCAGGGGGGTTTTCTAGCCTCCCTACTGGGATGGGATGTGGACACACACAGTGCTGCAGTGGGGAGGGACTCATGGAGCTCATAGTAGCTCATAGGACTCAATGGAGCTCATAGGAGTCATGACATGAGCCCACAGCTAGGTGTCCTGAGGAGAGTGCATCTTGTTTCCTTCTTCTTGGAGCTGAACACCAACAAATTGAGCAAAAACAGAATTAGTACTCACTCAGAAATGTAAAATTCATGATAAACTATCTGTTGGTGTTTTTTGTTTTGTTTTGTTTTGTTTTTTTTTTTACACTGGGATGGATATTCAGAAAAAAATGGTTTTTGAGAGATAATTGTGCTGTCCAGAATGCAAATTATAATAGATCCTTGTGTTTAGCTCACTGTGTCTTGATGTACTACAACAGCTTCCTGTACCCAAGGTGGTGTAAGCCCTTAGCAAGCTCATGACTTGCTGTGGTAAAATGAATGAATAAATAGAAATCATAACTATTGGGCTAGTTGCTTTCTTAAACAGAATTTCAAAAACAGTCACTTTCTGATACAAGCTGTCGTCTGTTCTATATTCACTGTTGCTTCTCTCTCTAGTAATTCACCATTTCTTCTCTGATAGACTGTATGTAATATTTGGATAAAAAAGTAGGATAAATTTTAAATGATGGATGAGAAAATGTTAAATAATGAACAGATGTTCTCTTTGTTATTCCACAGTGAATTCTGGTAGTAATCATTATTTCTGGCATTTGTTTTTAAACGAATTTAGAAGAATTGATAGAAACTTCTTGCAGTTTATTCAATGTAGTGGGTTGGACGCTTTGGTCTATCTAATAGGCAAAAATCCCACCAAACAAAAGTGTGAGCATCACTGAGTAATGCAGTAATGGAAGTTACAGGTCCTCAGCTGGTTGGGGTTTTTTTGTCTGTTTTCTATGTGGCCATTGCTATGATATCAAAATAAAATATTGTTTAGTACACATATTTTAGTAAAGGGGGAAAATTACTTTTTAATTTTATTAAAATGTTACAGCAGTGTGCTTTAAATTTTGGAGTCTGACAGATTAACACCATTAGATTAATACCTGGTTACAGTAATTGGATATTGGTAACAGTGTTGTTAGCAGAGAGATCCTATTAACTTGTTTACGGGGCTGCCTTACATGGCTAATCCAATTTGGAGCTTAGCATTAATTATAGCAACGCAGAGATGAATGGATATTGGGTGCAGCACCTTCCTGCAGGAAAGGCAGTTGTGGTGGCATAATACTGGCCAAGTTGCATGGATAGCTGAGAAACATCTGAGTTTGATAAGAGCATCCCCAGAGAGAGCTGGCCTTGGGTGATCCTTGTTCCTGGAGATCAGGATTGTCTGTACTTCTGGAAAGGTGCAGGCTCCACAAGGATGCACTTTTTCCTTGCCACAGGGTGAAAGAAGGGGTGGTTATAATTTATACCTGTCAGAATGCAATGCAGGGGTTTGTTTGCATAATTTCACTCTGTGTTTGCATTTAGTGTGATCTGGGTGTCTAGTTATCTATACAGGCAGAAATGCATTCTGGCTCACAACAATGGCTTGCCATTGGCATGTGTGAATGTAATAGTTCAGCTGAATTTGAGGACAGGAGAAAGGAAAGAAGCATGTCAGTCTGTCATACATGATACTTGGATACAGAATTTGGTTGACCCTTTAAGATTGCTAAGCTAGTTGGCATAAGTGAAATCACTACTTGTATTTTTTGGGGATAAAAATATGGTTCTTTTTCTTGCTCAGTAATTTTTTTTGTGAGAGCCATTTTTTAAGTGAGAATTTGCAGCCAATTGATTATGTATTGAAATATTTTGCTCACATTTTATGTGAGCTAAATTTTCAAAATATTGCAATATTCTTTTTCCTGTAATTTTAGATGATCAGAAATGTGGTAGCAATTAAAACTGTTTTTCCATGGTCTCTGTGGTTTTCAGCAAGGAAAAGAATCTTAGCTAAATGCTAAATTTAGGGATTTCTGTAGCAGAATTTACCAGCTCATGGAAAGGTAGAGCTCTTCATATGGTAGAGCAGTGCACTTACATCATACACATGAAGTTGATAGTCAAGTGAAGTGCTGGTGTTACAACCTTTCTATTTTCTCCCTATTTTTTTTTTTTTTGGTCTACTCCCCAAATTTGACCTTTCATTTGAGTCTTCCACAAAGATATGTTTCTGTTGAAACCAAGTGCTCCATTTCTTTGCCTGCAGTATGCCCTTATATTTAGTATTTCAGAGCTGACAGAATTGGGTATTCATGGAAAACATACACAGGATTCACTAGGCAAGGAATTTAAATTTCACAAGGTGAAATTGCAACACTTTTGAAGTCAGTGACAAAACTCACTTCAACTGGCAGGACCTAGATTTTATCCTCAATTTTTTAGACCAAAATAAGCTCTTCAGTCATGAGATTGCCCACTTTGGATTTCACAGTGAAGAAAAACCTGACAAACAGAGAAATAATGGCTGATCCAGAAAAAAGAGTACACAGTTAGATAACATTGAATTAAAACTGTGTTGTATATTCCTACCTGCTTTGTCAAGGTCATAGTATGCTTTCAGCTTCTAGACTGGTACTGATATATTATACATCTATGCAGAGCTATGCCACCTACTTTACGTTGCAAAATGTAAAAGGCAGGGCAAAAATGATGCCATCATGTCCTCTATATGTAGTGCTAATGTGGAATGACCAGAGTGTTGGAATTAAAATCAGTTTCTCTCCTTCTATAATCAGACCAGGGAGTTTAATTATTTTATGCAAATGTTGAGTAAAGCAGAAATGCGGGTTTTAGTCAAAGTGAGTCAGAAGATGTGCTTTCCTTCTCCCTTTTTTCCCCCTTCTTCCTCAAGGATTGTTTAGTAAATGGAACAGACTATCAAGTATGCATGCACATTTCAACCCACCCATGCCAAGCTCTCAAAGCGTGGAAGCACAGGCACAGTTTAATTAAATTTATTCAAGAAATCCCCAGACTAAAAAAATAAACAGATAAATATACCACACTAATTAGACTGCTCTTCTCTCCATTGATATCAGTGAAAGGTGTGTTTATAGACGTGGGAAGACACCCCCTGCCACTCTAATAATGATCCATTTGTATTCAGGACTCACAATGATGTTTCAGCTGATTAATCTCTTCAAGTGTCCTTTTTGGAGGGCTGGAATGTTTGTCAGAAGTCTTCAAAGTCTGAATGACTCTGATTTGCAATCCTCATAAAACTTTGGTTTATTAAATTGAACCTGTCAATATTACTTAGTTCATGCTCTCTTGTTCTCTGTTTTAGACTTCTGTGAACTGGAGAAATAATGTGATTTAAAATGAGATTGTGATGTATGATTTAGTGGTATGGGCAAGTTGATCACTACCCAGGACAGAGGCAGCAAATAGCAATATTTCTCTGCAGGCTCCCTCTCAGGTAACTGGGGAAGCTTGTTTGGTGCCAGACTTCCTGTGAAGTCCTAACCCCAACTCAGGGATTCTCAAGTCTTTTACTGGTATGCATCATACCCTCCTAGGTCTAAAGGTCAGTATTACTCCTAACTTCACATTATATCCTGATTGCAAATTTCATGAGAGTTCTGGAATCAATCCTCCTTCATTTTAAATGTCATGAGAAATGCATCCATCTAAACAGAACTGTCATTGGAACACTTCATTCTAAGGTGTGTTGATGAAGGTACATCATTATCCTTTCAGAGGCAGTGTCTAGTCTGATGACCAATGACAATAAAGAAAATTTTCAGAGGAGAACATAATAAAACTGAGTAGTCAGTTCAAATATTTTGGCATGCTCCTTGTTGTGCCCGAGAAAAGATGTTTGTCCTGGGTATAGGTGAAATGAAGCACTGGGAAGAGGTAATTTTTCAGGAAGTCAGTGTTGTAGAAATTTCCTAATAATGCTGAGAGTATGTACTAGTACTTGGATACTGGAGTTTCCTTGTAACTCAGTTGAATTCCAGTTGGACTTAACAACTACATTGTAGCTGCATTCCTATGCTGGACCTGCTATGAGGAAAATTAGGGTTTTGACCATAAACTTGTCAGTTGAGGCTGTTCAGGGCTGTGAATAAACTTAGTGGTTTTCCAAAGGAAGGCTTACAGCCTTCTAAAACACAAAATGTGATCTCATTGTCCTTTAGCTTGCAAAGGCAGAAGAACAAATCTTTTTTAAGGCTCTAGAAAATCTTTTAAAAGCCCATGCAACCCCACCCCCAACACTCAAAATAAATCAAGACTCTTTCATAAGAGGAAGAGCCATGTAAAAATACATCTCCACTGTTTTAATGGGACAATTATTTCAAACCAGGACTTGTTGCAGAAATCCTGTATGCTTTTGAGAAATTCATTATCCCTGATTTTAGGGAGGCAAATAGCTTTCCATTTGGCTGATCTAGAGGTGGGCAGACTTTTTTCCTCTCTCCTCTTTAGTCTGGGTCTAATGCTGGAGATTTTGTTATGCAGATGGGCTTCTTTATGGTAGTGGTCAGACTGAAAATATATTCAAGGAGTTGTGTAAACTTTGGCTACAGTTTTTCTTTAGTTTTGGTGGTCATCACATAGATAAAATAGCAGAGCGAACTTTGCTATCACATTGGATTCAGCTTTATTCCTAATGGACAAAATGTGCTAAGGCCACAAGACACTTTGCAAATGTGTTCAGTAATTATGGTCAGCAGAAGAACTACAGCAAAAGGGCTTTTTTCGTTTTTTGATTTGAAAAATTTAGCCAAGGTTTGCTTAATAAATATTAAGAGATACTGAGGAAGGTGTCTGGCATTGGGGTGTCTGCTTTAGATTTGTGTCTTGGTTTCAGTTCCTAGGAGAGGGAATGGGTACATTCCCTGGTTGGTCAGTCACATTGATTCTTTCAGGATTCAGGTGTTTCTCTAGGAGTTTTACCCCACAGATGTGGTTAATAGGCTATTTCTATGTTGTAGAAGTTATAGTAAAATCTGTGCTGATCCAGAAGGCTTCCTATAAAGACCATCCTCAACTAGAAATGCTTTTCTGTATGCTAGGAATGGACATGAAAAGATGGAAATAATTATTTAAAAGGAACCAATAAAAGAGAGCAGCTATACCATTCTTATTTGTATTTTGCCATTGTTTTTTAAACTGTTTGGATTTTTTTTTATATTTTCTGTTCTTGTGTTCAAATATCTGTAGTTTTTTGGGAAAGAGAGAGGCCTTTTATTTTACCAACACACGCTGTTTTAGCATTGCTGTGGTCTTGTTCCAGAAATGTGGATTCTGGGATAATAGTGGCAACAAATAATAACAATGCTGAGAGTTGGTCCAGATGTTTATCCCGAGGTTAAAATCATATCAACAATGCAACCAGACATGATTTGTTTTGTCTTCTTCCTCCTAAAGCAATGTCATATTATGACAAGTCAGGATGGTGAGCAAAGGATGTTCTTAGCTACTCTCTTAACCCATTCAGCAGCCTTCTCATCCCTACAGCTTCATCTTACAAACTGGGATCATGCTTTGTTTCATAAACCATCTCATGAATCTGAAATGAAAGCTTTTTCTAGGGAGTCTTGATATCTGAATTCATGAGATGTAGCAGATTTGGGTTTGGTTTCTTTTTTCCCTTGAGGTATTGGAAGCATTCATTCGAAAGCTTGTTGCAGAGCTCTGTAGCTCATGTCATATACAAACTTTGGGAGTTTAAATGAAGAAAAAAAAATCCCCCCAAACTATCATTGCCCATTTACAAAACACAGCTGATTTGAAATGTTTGTCCAGAGACAAACATGGCTGGCAGCTAGATGAGGCTTAATTACTTTTCCCACAGTTCACTGGCTGTTTGTTTTTTGCAAGGAAAATGCTATTCCTCCTTGCATAAACCATCAGGAGAGCAGAATGCAGTTGCGATTTTGCTTTGCTTCTCCACGCCTGCCACTGCCCTGGGAAGTGGGTGCTACACAGAAAATCATCTTCCTACTTGCATGAAGATCCCACTCCTCGAAGGTGCTGATGCCCTGCTGCATGGTGGTGAGCGGTAACAACATCCACGTGACAGCACTTTGCTGAGGATTGCTGGCACAATGCAGTTCTTGAGGCACTTGATGTCATCTCCTGCAGGAGAGGTCTAAGATGCACGAGGGATGAAATCCTTTCTCACTAATTTTAGGAGTGGCATATTTTTTCTCATGTTTCTGTTTTGTAGGTTATGAGAGTGAAAACAAGTGAAGTGTTTATAGGAGCACCTAGCTGTCAGAACAGTATCTTCCCTACCAAAATATCCTTGGTTTACTCTCATATGTAAATGACAGGTTCAGCAGACCTCCCACCTGCTAAAAAAAAATCAGTTTTAAAACAGAAGTGAATAAAAAGGGTACTCTATTGAAATATTTATACAGCTTTTTCTTCTTTTGCCCATTATATCTTTCTCTATATCATTATATCTGTTAAATACTCAGAATTATCTGAAATGTATTTAAGCAGACAAGGCACAACCACCCTTGCAGTGTTCTTAGAAGTACAAGTACTATAATTTGGTACACAGAAAGTGTTTAACACACTATGCATCTTGAAGTAGGGACCACTTAAAAACTGCAATGCCACATGCATGCAGGAATGCTTTCTCCAAGGCTGCGTTCTCTGGGCTTTTTATTCCTGGTCAGGAACAGATACAGGAGTATTTGGTGGATGCAGAGCAATACACTGTATCAGAAAGTGCAGTGCTCCAAATGAGTGGAAAACAAGCTCTAGTGCTAGAAATGAGCTTTTTTTGTAGTTGTTTCATCTACCTAGGCTCATAGAGTAAACAAGGATCATTATGGCCTGAGTAAGTATCCAGCACAATTGTCATTTAATGATAAACACTGATGTTATTTTGGATGCATAGAAATCCTTTTCTTAATACATTCTCTGTAAGGTTTTGGTGTTCCAAAATTTTGCAATCAGTTGAAAACATCACATTGGATCCAGTCTTGGAAATCTAGACTTGTTGCAATTTCTCCCAAAAGACAATTGATGTGGTAGGGGGGTGATCCTTTTGACTTATTTTCAGTTCTTTTTGGCTATCCATGTATTTGTTATTGTCAGAAGAAATGGAAAGTATCCATCAGTGTGTGTGTGTGTACGTGATTTCCAGATTAGCTTTTGCCCTCACCAAAACATCTGTAACCCTGGAGCTGCAGGCTGTATGTCACCAATTCCTCTCTTTTCACAGCTGGCCATATGCAACAGGCTTGTTTGTAAGCAGGCTTTTCTCTCAGCTGGCTGGGTTCCCTAATGTAGAAAGCAGGACAGGAAAATATCAAGAGGTCACCAAAGCACAAAACAGGGTCACTTAAGTTGGACACACATGGCCAGCCTTAAGAAGGGAATTGTGGGATAAGCACAGGTGGGTTTGGATGTGTAATAGGAAGCTCTTTAGTCAGTGGCTTTCTTACATCCTTGGTCAGCATAAGTAGGGTCTGAAATCTGGATCCTTTGGGTTAGTTTAGATAGACTGCAAACTGGAATGAAGGTGGCAGAAATGTTTAAATATATAGTGTTTATTTGCAAAGCTGTTTTCAATTTTTAAAAACCCAATAAGATAAAATCTCATATTAATTATATTTTTTTATGTTGGAAAAAGTCACATTTATTAGCAGTTCTAGTAACTGAAATGTGGTATTCAGTTTCAAGCAAGGAGGAATATTTTTTCCTTTTCTTCCCTTTTTTCCTCACTACAGCAATAGATGAAAAAAATAACTGCAGATTGACCTCGAATCACACACATAAAGTGGTTTAAAGTATTTTTCACTTAGGCCATCAAAACAAATAAATATATTTGTTCATCTCTAGCTAGTTCCATGTTTCACAATGAGTCCTTGGGTACCTTTGTATAAGATTTGACTTTAGTGCTTCAGTGTTCCCACTGAGAAGAAATAGAACAGTTTGTTGTTTATCACATGGGATGGTTTGGAGTCAGTTATGCTGGAAGAATATTTTAAAGACAAATGAACTGTTCAGCTGGGAAAAGACTGCTAAAAGGAAGACCTTGACAACATGCTGACTTATCTTCTCCCTTTTGCTCTTTGTGCACTTCCCTTTATGTCATATGGTTGTTTCTTTCAATGTTAAGAATAAATACAAATTTTAGTTTATTTTTTTAATATAGATATATTTTAAAATAGCTCTGCAAAGCACAGAGTTGAATGTTGAAGAGCAGGGAGAATAGGAGCTGAGAGGCTTATGACTTTTGTCTCTACTCCTTAGTCTTTCTTTGTAATCTGTGCTAAATAGCTTAATCTCAACACTTGAAGCTTCTGAATGTTAAAATGGGGTAACTTTCTCACACTACATGGGAGGTAAAAAAATGGAATTTATATGTCCAGAGTGTTTTGAAAGTCCTATAAATTAGGTCTTAAAAAATGCAAAATTTTCTTCCTTGACAGAAATTTAAATATACCAGTAGCATTAAAATATAACTCTATTTTTCCTTTATAAAGAGCAGTGTTTCCTGCAGACATTTTATTCATCCTTCCTATTCGTGCTTTGCACTGGAGCACTATTGAGTTGGTTAGCATATGGTTAGGAATTTAGGTGCTGCTTTGCTTAGAGACAGCAAAATGCAGTGAGACCTCCCAACCTCCTGTAATATTTCATGTATTTTCCCCTTTCTATTTTGCATCTCAAAGACCAGCACACCGATTTGGCAGAGTGTATTTAATTGATGTACAAACAGGTGAAGGCTTCTTCTGTTTAATTTTACTTTTCTTCTTTCAGCTTTAAGAAGTCGTTTGTAGGGAAATAGATGACCTTATATAATTTTGTTGAGTAAATTCATGATTATAAATTTACTGATAAAGTGATCATGGGACATGCAGGAGTTATTCTGGTGTAATGCAGAGTTTGAAATCAAGTTTCACTCATTTGTCTGTGATCCTAAGGAATGATACAGCCCTGCTTCAGGGTAGTGTTTTTGCTACATTTTAGCTCTTTTTAAGGAGACACAAACAGCATACCTTCCAGTTAGGGCAGTCATGCTGTGGAAATGCATGACTGTAGCCCAATAGATAAAGCTTTGCCTGCAAAAAGAGGCCAGCTGGTCTCTCATTGCTTCTGCCTCCACAGAGATGGGGTGAATGACATGGACCCTGGGTTCTTCCTTTTCTTAATGTATCAAGTCCCCTTTTTCCTTCTTTCTGTCCCCTTGAAGTTTTCAGTGTTTCCAAGGCACTCATTCCACATCAAGAGAAAAAGCACTGTGGGACCGGCTTAGAATTTTTATTCACCAACAGTGAATAAACAGATGGTTTGAACCCCTTCTGTTAGGGAAAAGTTTTAGCCTGCAATCCTTCACCTGCCACCAGTAGGTTGTTATTGCAAGGTTGCAACCTTGGTTTTGTCCTACTTATTTGTGCTGCTCAACTATGCACTTAATTAACTTTCGGGAGTTCGTGTCAGGTGTGTGCTGAGCTACTTATGGGAAGTGCAGTGGCATGTAATTGGCCTTATTGGCCTTAGGCAGTAACAGCACCATCCAGTTCAGGGTAGCCAGTGTGGAAGTGCCTACAGTCCTGTGCAATAACAAAATGTCTTGTAATGCAGTATGATTTTTGTTATGAATTAGAGCACTTTTAGATACTTCTGGGTAGAAGTTTTCTTATAAACTTGTGTGTAAGACTTAGCAAGACAACTAAAATCTGAGTGGATCTTCTGTACATAGATTTTTAGTCATTCTGTATGAGGAAATACTACATCTACATACTACGTCCATATGCTCATACCACTTGTGCACTCTGAGAAAGCAGCATCACAGGCATCCATCCAGGCATTAGGTTAGCGGCTCCTAAAATCAGCTGCTGAATCTCAAACATAGTTAGCATGAAGAACTTGGCCCTCCTTGGGTCTACCACCCTTGCTGGGAGTGGCACATGTAAAAAAGTTGAAGCAACAAAGTGAATTTTGATTTAAGGTTGTGGATTGATGGAGGCTCATTTACAGCTCATCAAGAGTTTTGTGTGATCTGCACTACTCTTCAATTATGAGTTAAGCACTGAATATGATGCAGACAAAAATCCCTTGATCCTAACGTAGCCAGGTGTGCCTCTTACAAAAATACTGCTTTTTAAACCATATGGTAGTTCACATTAGCCTTAAAACACATCATTATAAAAATGCTGAAAATTAAACATTTTAAAAAATAATAGGAAAATATTGCAGTAAAACAGGTTTTAAAACTAAAGATGAGTTTCCTATCAGTTATGGGCTATGATTAAAAGGAAATACTGTGTGCTGTTTGAGATCAACTGTTCATTAAAAATGCTAAAGCCTACTTCATGCCATGTGATAAAACATCTCAAACTGCAGACTTGTTAGTAGTATACCTGCTTCAAGCAAAAACAGTGTTATCTGCTGAAAAAATGTGGCAGATATTGTGAAGCGGGGGTAGGTTTCTATTAATTCTTACTTTGGGTGACTTAGTCAGTCTGGGAGCTCTCTTTTTCAAGTAATAAAATCCTCTCCTAACCTGTGTTTTTGATAGTCTTTAAGCACCTTAAGGCCTTTCAATCTTGCTAGCTCACCTTGACTGAAGCAAGCATGAGTGTTTCACAGCTGGATGTGTAAGCATCTGGCCCATCCTCAAGTACGTGGAAAGAAAATGTTGTGGGACTTTGCTTTTTGAGCAGAACACCTGCCTTCACTTGAGTTTGTGCATTTGAAGAGTCAGCAATGGCAAGCTTTCTTTTTTGAGAATCTCAGTTTATCAAAGGAAATAAAGGAGTTTCACTGTGGGAAGGAGATTTCCTGTTGCTTTCCCCTAAAAATACACTTTATGACTTCTGTAGCTTCAATGAGAAACAGCTACAAGAATACTGGCAACTGAGTGAGTGGTAAATATACTTGCTCCTGAACATGAACTATAGTCTGAAGAAAGTTTAAGTAATATCTTAAATATGCTGTAGCTCACTGTTCTCCTCTGTTTACCCTTCTTATATTTTCATAGGGATTCTCAAAATCCTATTTTTGTTAAATGTTTTTGTTGCGCCTATTGGTAATTTTGGCTCTAAATCACTTGTCAATAGGAAACCTTCATCTCCAAAATTATCAGCAAAGTCTGTCTAGTAAAATTAGAGAACCCAACATACAGGTTTCCCTTTTATTTTGTAAAAGCATGTATATTGTTGTGGGCATATGACATCAAGTGAGAGTTTTAACTTGATTCCATGCAAATTTTCTTATCAGTTCTTTCTGATGTGCTAGAATTTTGGTACAGTTCAAACTGTTTGTATAGCCTTTATTGCCAATACATAGTGTTCTTGTCTACATGGGCAGGCAGTATGGGCTGTAATGGGATTAATATGGACTTTGCATTGTAAAATAATTGTTAATTCTCTGTATTGGTGCACAAAGCAGAAAGAAACTCCACCGGGTTAAGCCAACATGTATCAAACCCTGTGGTCTTCACCTGCCTGACTCTTTCTAGTGTTCATTTACATAATTAAGTCAGAGCAAAATCTGACTTTCACTCACAGTCAATTTGAACATTAATTGTACAATGAATGCACTCTTCTAATTATTTCTTTTGTGACTGGAGAGATTAGCTTGTAAGGCATAAATGAAGAGTGATTAGAAAATTAAACAAAATGGGGCATATGCTGGTGGAGGGAAATTGTAAAATAGGTATTTTGCTTGCCAAGCTTCACTCTTCTTTGGTTCGTGAGGTTAATGACTATAGTCTAGAGATTTGCTTCGGGTTACCAAATTACAGGCAAAAGTCTTGAGTGAAAGAAGGGTCAGAAAAGGAATCCTCTTCAAGCAAAAATGCTCTTTTATTTCAATCAATGCCAGAGGAGACATCTTTGCTCCATAGTTGGAATATATTATCCTTTTCAAAAGGCCAGTTGAAAGAGATTCAATAGGTAAGCTAATTTTAAATCAAAAGCTGTGTGATAATACATTAATCTCTCCTTGTCTGACACTATCCACCCAAGAGACAGTAAAATGCACAGGCTTGGCTGACCCAATGTAAGGAATGTGATCTAACTGCGCGGGTTGAAAGGACAGGGAACACCAATATGTGCCCGAGGGCAAGATCATCAGGGAGAGCTGTGAAGAAATCCAAGTTTTGAGCCTGTATGATAAGTTCCATAAAGAATAACAGATGTATTTCAAACAAAGATGCAGTTAAAAGAAGCACCATGAGTATGCATGCCTTCATATTGCTAAAATCAGCCTTCCTCAGGTGGTGCTTTCGTTATTGATTGAAATCAATTTCTTAGGGTCTACTTTATTTTTATTCTGGCCCTTGGTAAGGGAAAGGGTGTGTACCATGTGAAATGTTCACGGCCATCCCCATTGTACCATTGGCAACTGGTCTTGCAGACAAATTGCTTGTGGTTTCTCTCTTTTTAGGCAGATCTGACTCACAAAGTTTCAGTGTTTATGGACCACAGTATGCCTGTTTGCCTTTTCTGGACACAGCCTGCACTGTGTCTCAAATGCAATCAGTGTCTGCCCGTTAAATAAAACACAGCGTATAAAAGCATCTTGTCTCTCAAAACTGATCAATCCAGTTGGCTTATAAGTAAAGAAGCCAAATTAAAACCATAAAGGTCTGCTGAAGTTTCACCTTAGCTACAGTTATGGTTCTCACTGACTTCACTTGAATCCACAACTCACAGAAGAGTCTTAGAGTAAAAAGGGATGTAGAAGGTAAAAGGGATGTGAAGTATGTGTTATTTTAAAATATATAATATTCCTTTCTTGTTTCCTGAAAATAAACTAGATTTTTTTTCTAAATTTTAGCTGAATTTTAAATTACCCATATGAGGAAAGCACTTGTATTTTTTTGATCTTGCCTTTCTAGCATCCAGATGGAGAGGTGAGAAGGGCAGCTGTGAAGAGGAGGTTAATGCACTGCTGTTGCTCTGAAGGGAAGATCAAGGACATGTTTAGGAAGTGGAAGGCAGATGAATTAGGAATTCTACATCTGCTTCATTTAGTTGAACTGCAATTTGTATCTGGCACTGGACACATTGTTTCTCATTCCTTGTCAGTTATTCCTAAAGTGGGAATGAATATACAGGGCCTCTTCCCTGGAGGTGTGTCAGGTAAATAGGAAATCTCTTTTCAGACTTTTCTTTCTACATTATTTTAAAAATGGCAGCTCTCTTGTTTTCTACCTAATCAGAGATTATTATCTCTGCAGATCAAGCTCAGCCACATTTGAAAAGCAGAATAGTAATCCCAAATTTAATGCTGGCATTGCAAAACACGCAGTGTGTTTGTGACTCAGTAGTGTTACATGTCAAATCTCCAACACAGCTTTTCTTCTAGGGACCTGACTTACCTTTCCATGAAAGATGAAACAATGAAGCTACTATAGAAATGGATCACCTATGAAACAGTTTCCAGAAAACAACCTCAAAGAAAAATTGCTAGCACAAGCAGTGCTAATGCAATCAACTGGATTGTTTTTAACTTGTGAAAACATATTATCTCTTATTAATGCCTTTAGCATGCTGGATGTTGTTTCTGCATCTCTTCATATAGTATAAAAACAAGAAACCCTTTATTCCATAAAGCAGTCATTAGTCTTGTTGTCTTAGTTTGAGAAATAATTAGAAGTCATAATCAAGTGTTGAATTAAGGCATATACCCTGCCTCTTAATGCCATCTGGCAAGAATTACAATGAAGTCCTGTCCAGGGTGTTAGACTTTTCTGAAGATGTATAGAATGTAAAATGCAGTGCTATTATATGGCATTAATCAAAATGTCACCAGTTCCTGAAATGGGCTTCTGTCAGGCAGCATATATTGGTGTTCTGGCTGATAATGGCCTTGCTAATTTACGACAGACTACCTTGTCTGTAATAATAAAAAACCTTCTCCTTCTGCTCTTCTGATATTTTCCCATTGAGGCATGTCATTTTTTGAACAGGATAAAACAGTTCTGTCATAACATGTAATATCTCTGTCCTGTAAATGCAGAGTATGTTATTATATAGAAGGAAAATGTTATACTGTGCTGTGTAGGCATGATAATATAAATGGCTTAGTATGGTGTTTATTCTTAGGTAATAGAATAATTTATCCAGTCAACTCTTCCCCTCCTTTGTTGTCAAAGAGCCTTTTTGGAGAAACGTATGTAAGGTGTAGTTCATTTAAAACTGTGTTTCAGACTTCAGGACTGAACAGGGTTTAATTTCAGGTCAATAAATTGATCTACTGCTAAAATCACCATTTTGCAAATCTCAAATAATAGATTACAGTGATGGTTTCCTGGCAATGAATCACTTTTGCAGGAATTATTCATTTGAAGTCTTAAGCTACCTTGTTCTCAGTTTACAATTATCCACTCTGTGAGTGGACCCTTTTTTATTAGTGAAACAATCACAAGAAACCCTTTGAATTGTCTGTTTCTGAAACTGTAATTTCTTAGGTATAAGCACAAGATATTTAATAGAATTTTTCCCTAGTAGACTCTACTGCTTGTAATAACAGATTTCTTTGTAGATTTTAAGAAACAGAATGTATTAATTTTGCAAAGTCAATAACTAGTCAGTGCACAATATATGGAAATTCACATTTATATACTCACACTGTGTATATTTGTATCATGCAAGTAGAAAAACTTCCATCCCTGTTGAACACTGCAAAATGCTTAGAAGAGGTTAAGATATAAACTATTAATGTATTTCATCCATTTTAAAGAGAAGGCAAAGGGTAATCCCTGAGAATCCTTGCCCAAAAACCTTGTGTTGCTTTTGAAGGCTGTTTCAGCACTGGGTAGAGTGCAGTGGAATACACTGCTGTTGCTTCCCGTGAAAATGTAGACCAGCTCAGAAATTTCAATCTGCTCAAACACTTTGCTCTCTGCTCTTGGGTTGAAAAAGTCCCTGAAGTACACCAGCCAGTTCTTGCCAACTTCTGGTCTCATTTTAGGTCGAAAATACTCCTCTTAATTCTGAAAAATGATAGCAAAAAGTGTTTTGATGTTGAATACTCTTGAAAACAGATGTGTTGGGATTCACTACTATTTTCTGTTACAACGTGTGAAGATAAGGCCCAGTGAACTGAAAAGTTTCACAGTAGGTGAAAAATTCAAGGACCCATAACTATTTTGAATAAATAACTCTGAGGTATAGGGCAATTTTTCTATCTGCCTGTCTCTCTGTTACATTTCCACTGGTGTGGTATTACAAAGCTGTTTCAAAGTCATCAGAAATTTTAGGATCCCATCTAATGAACTAAAAAGGTGAGGTTTTCTGCAAGTTTTCCTTCTTCTTTCCTTCTAAAGTTCAGAGTTCCTTAAAGTAATCCTAAATGCTTTGGGAAATTGTCCCTCTGAAATAGCAAATACCAACATTTCTTGTGTACTATGTTGGACATTAGACCCATATCTCAAATCATTACATTGAACCCCTGGCAACCAGCTTTTTTAATCTACTGGTGTCTTCATTTCTAACTCCAAAATTGGAAAGGGCTTTGTCGTAATGGTCCAGTAAATCTCATGCCTTAGGAAGCTTAGGCTATCTATGGCAGGTGGAAGTCCGTAGAGTATCGTGGTCACCAAGCCTGTAATGTCCATTAGTTTATTGGTATTAATAATACATATTTGAATTCAAGAGCAATTTGTAAACTCTTCAAATTCTAGTGGTACTGGATTGCTTGTTCTTATGTGATGGAAGTTCTCTTCTGAGCCTGAAAAAAATGTTCTCTGAAAAAAGGTCCAACAAAACTGATGGGGAAAGGGGGTTGTCATGGTTTCAGAAGAGAGTGAGCTTTTTGGGAGGCAGTGGTCAAACCAATGGGTGCTCAGATGTGAATATTGGCACGTGTTGTGGCCGTTGGGGATATGGATATGCCTCTGAGAACACAGGGGTTAAAAGCAGAGGACTCCCAGGGGAACTCTCTCTTGGTTCCAGTTGGTGGAGAGGTCAGACCTCCGCTGGGCAGGGGAGGGGAAGCCGTGAGGCCTGAGAGAGGTAGGCCAGAGCCTTGGACTGAGAAGGGGGTGCAGACCCCTGCAAGATGGAAGGCTGGAGGAGCACTGAGGGCTTTAGGGATACCTGGGGATGGAATGTTGCTGCTTGGAAAAGAGCTCTGATACACTGACTAGTGCTTGATTTTGAGTGCCTAGGAGGCTTCACTGCTGTTCAGTCTTTGCTTTAGACTTGCCAGGTTGTTGGATGGTGGTGCATATGGGCAGTTCAGGGAAAAGGCATCAGGATGATCTTTCATGTGAGTATTCAATCATCAAATTGCATTCCTTTCTCTACTTTGTGAATCTTGATTTATTTTCACCATGCTGCACCTTCTAGCTCTTTATTCAGTGTGCTGCATGGATCATTTTTTCCCTTGGTAGGTACACAGTTAACCTCAGTTTTAGCCAAACAGCAAGCACAAACCAAGAGCTTTCCTATCCTTGCTGATGTCCCAACAGCTGGCTATTTTTCATGCCAGGAGGAGTAAGTAGAGCATCACTGCTGCCTCTCTCAGATGTTCTATTTCATTATGAAACCATAAGCATGAACATTGCATGGTCTTGGGCGAACAGGGAATAGGTGGGTGCCTTTCCAGGAGGCTGCTGTGCCTGGTGGGCTGTGTCATTTGAGAATGCCTCACATGGTGGAACCTGCAGCAGGACAAGGGTTGACACTTTTTGGTGTCTTTGTGTTGGTGACATTTTCACACTTATATGGTCAACCTGAAGACTTCAGACCATTTGTTGCTTAGCTTGTAATGCCAATTATGGTATCTGCCCATCTCCAGGGTAGGGTACCCTGAGTGCTGTTTGTGCTCTGTGGTGCTGTTTTTGGAAATTTAGATAAAAGATGTGCACATTTTTTATTGGATTTGTTTCCTCATTCTGAAAGGAAGCCCTGCAGTTTGTTTTGCTTTCTCTTTGCTGTATCCTGCAGCTACTGATGAACGTTCAGCTCATTGCTGGTTGAAACAATCTGGAAGAAATTGCCTTGACACAAAATGCACTGATTCACAGTGCAAGAATAAAATGCACAATAAGAAAGCACTGAAGCTTTGTTCCTCTCTTCAAGTAAGGATTATGTACAGAAGGAAGAACTCAGATGAGTGATTAGAAAAAGGAATTAATGGTAAACACAAGTTATGTGAAAGGTCTTCAGAAAGGAATATGTAGAGGTTACATAGCAGGAATGGGTTGTGGTGTTTTATCTCTGGGTGATAAGGTGCCCCAAGACAAATGAAGAGATCAAATCTATGGTCACTTTAAAAGGAATGGACGATGAAGGGCTGACTTCAGTCCTTTTACTTTAAAATATTCAAACCCATTTTTTTAAAGAACAATGTTAGTGGGAGAAACCAGGAGTACCTAAGCCAAGCCCATGAAATAGTCAGATGGTTACAGTGGGAGCTACAGATTCAACTCTGTCCAATCAAAAGGGAAGAACCTGACTTGGTTATTCTGTGCAAGCCCACAAACTATTGGCAGTGGGAAAAAATCTGACCAATTTCATCTGTGACAGATTTGATACTAAACCTTAGACACTGAAATGTGAATATGCCTTCAGTTGGCAGCTAATTTGAGAAGTGAAGTTTTTTTTGACAAATAATCCCAGTGAAAAAAAGCACTAATTTTCATTAAGTTCCACAGTCTTCAGTGAAGAAGAGTAGACACTCTTAGCTAATGCCGTGTTCCCTCTTGTCCAGGTTATGAAGCTAGGTACTAATCAAACTAGTCCTCTGTGGTGTTATCCCCTGATAAGGAAGCCTGTGACAGACCTGCATTCTTCACCATTCTTTAAATTTGATTTTGAGAATTTCACTGGGACTTAGACACAGAGAGATGCAGCTCAGCTGCCTCTTTTTTAAGAACCAGACCTCCTCTGTCTACCCAATTTGAACTGCTTTGATATGACTTGTGTGCAGTGGATAAGTTACTCCAATCTTGAGACCTCAGAAGCTTATATGATGCAACAAAGTTTTGAAAGTCTCTTTTTAAAACTGGCATTTTGAAGCTAATATTTTTTCCTCTTCCTAGCTCTTAGATACCCAGCAATGATGCAATTCTAGTTATTCTCTAAAGGTATTTTTTAATATAAGCAAAAAGTATTGTTAAACATTGGAATAAGAGAAGATTAGTCACTTCTTCCTCAGCTGTGCATGCCTTGTGCTGGATTGTTTTGAAGCTTGTTTTGTTCTCAGTAGATAATTCCAAGACAATGCAGTACCTTCATGCTAATAAAGATCAGCTGGTGTTGTCTTTTCTGCTTAAGACATGTGAAGTTTGACAGGACCTCTGTATGTGGATCAATAGAGGACTATTAAGAAGATTAAAATATGTGACAGAAGATTAAAAGAAGTGACAGCAACAGGTTGAGAATTGAAAATCTCTTTTCTTCTCCTGGCTCTGCCTGTGGCTGGACAATTTACTTACTGTCTCATTGCTTTATTTCCATTACATGTAAAATGACTTTATTAGCGCTGTTGCAACAAGACTCACTATTAAGGTTATTCCTATGCCAGGGGTTTCTCTATGCATAGAGAAATGTTTTGCTGTTTAATACCTAGCATTAGAGCAGCTTTTTGCCTGCAGTTAAACAAAGTACCACATCCAAAATCTGGGGGTGGCATTCTCTGTGCAGAAATTGGTGGTCTGCTCAGGGTAGGGCAGTTTATTTCCCTATGGCACTGCATTGAAAGGAAAATGTTGGATGGGATGTACAGGATGTTAATAAGGATATGAACATCTCTCTCTCTCTTCCAGATATGTGTATATAGCATTTCATTTCCAGAGAAAAGCACTTGTACTTTCAGTGGGTGCCAGTAGGTGTAAAGCTTAGTACAGCTCAGGGGATTTACAAAGACTGAATATTTCTTTGGCCACATATTTTCTTCTGCCTAATCCTAATTAAGTGTAAGGCAGTGGTTTGATTCTTTTTCCTCACTGAATGCTGACTGATGCTGCAGAACCGGCTTCTGATTTTATTGCTACTGACCTTTTCTGCCAGCAACTTTTTTCCAGATAAATGCAGAGAATTTTTATTGACAGCTTATTTTAACAGATCTTATGATGAAGGATGTTTCTGTTGCAGAGGTAGAGAGCAGCTGTGAGATGGATTTTACTGGCTATGATCCAATTTATATAAGTTGTCTCTCTTGCTGTGATTCCTCAAGTACTATAAAAAGTAGTTGTGAAATGGGCAGGGAAAAAACCCCAACAAACCTATTTCTGAGGTAAAAGGCACTTTATGTCATGGTGTCATGTATTAAGGCAGGCCAAAAAGAGCAGACTCACCCTGGCAGTATTGGTTCTCTTCTAGGTCAAGCTTTATGTAGTGAAGTTCTTCTCAAAATCAGCAGATGGATTGCTGCATTGAGCTCAGGTGTGGATTTTGGAAAAGGCTTGTAATCTTAAAACCAAAGAAATCTTTCAGAGCACTTGTCATATCGAGGTAATGGTGGGTTCACATGTGTGCTGTATTTTTCTGCCCAGAAAATGTCCCAGCACAAGTTTGGGCCAGGTGTCCCATTTTACACAGAGCCTGAGCGTTGCCAGAGGGACTCAGACTCACCAGGTGTGTCTGACAGTAGGAACTGGGCTCTGCCTTCCTGCCTTTTACCTTCCCTTCAGCTGTGTGACAGGAAAGGGAGATTTTTTTAAAGCCACTTAGAGTAGAATCATGCATTTCCATGGCTCCCCATAGACAGAGGGGCAGAAATGGATTATTTTGGAAGCTCCAGCCTTTGTGAGTGTGTTTTGAAGGTGTTGTGGTGTTACAAGCAAGAATAAACGGAAGAAGAAAAGCAGGGAACTATCAGCAGTTTGACGTACAGGTGCATATGTAAAATCTTATGTAAATTTTATCTAAAGGTGTGATTGCGATATCATGTCTATTTAATTTCTCAGGGATGGTTGAATTCTATATGGGTGGATGCTGCCAATGTTCATGAAATGTGCATATTGCCTCATGGCTCATTTCTCAGTGAGTTGAAAACCTGTAATTTATTATTTCCGAAGGATGCAACCCAAGGCCTGTTGGCATCATGGAAGAATATGAACTTATGTGGGCTTCACTGCAATATTTAGAGAGTTAAATCTGGTCTTTGCTTTTTAGCTGGTGAATGTTGATCTACTGAGGGGGAAAATCCCAGATTAATGTTTAAATTAAAGCTGTTTTCAATGGAAGTAGAATGGACTACTTGAAATAACTTATTTCTAATATCTGCAGATTTTTTAATACTTTAAAAGTATAGAGCTCCTCTTCTTATTTCACTTAATATTGTTTTGTATCTCCAAGTTTGAGTACTTTCTTAAATTTTTACAGTAATACATCTTTCATTATTTTAGTTATTTTGGGTGTTTTCTTGTCATCCATAATTAGCTATGATATTGTTTATTTTTAAAATTAATAGAGACTGTTCACCCAGAGATGGTACACTGTTTAAAGGTGCTTTTCTACATTTGATCCTTTCAGGTTTTTGTGGGCACCCTAAAGCAGATAACAGGCAATGTACTCAAATTATGAAATCATAGTAATGGATTCTTATTAGTAACACGTAGGAAATAATATGCTGAGGACAGAGAGTGGTAGTCCACTCTCTGAAAGAGCCACTTTTATTTGTTGCTTGTAAATTATGAAGCTATTTCCTCTTTGGTGTCAGAAATATTTCATAAGTTGGTAGGTGGGAGCTGACTTAGTGATCTTGAAAGATTTGTAAACTGGGGAAAGAAGTAATTGTCCATTTTACATATTTGGAGAGCTGACCCTGGAATTTGCAAGGTTTGTGAAGAAGTTGCTTAAGCATTGCTGTATGACTGATTAATCCTCCAATTAATAACATTCATACTGAAATGGCTTCTTATATTAGTAGTGGCACCAAATGACCTTGACATATTTATGCAAAAAACAACTTTCTATATACAGCAGTGATACTAAGCAGGTTTTGCAATTTGCAATTAAATAGCTTAAAGAGGCTTTAACCCTTACTGACTGTTTAAGCATCAAAGATATTCTAAAGAATATTTTTCCTCTTTGAGTACTTATCCTTGAATTTAGATGTAAAGACAGCTTGTAACAGAGTAGGTTTTAATTAAAATATTCCTAGAATTCTCTGAGCTGGACTTGAATAAAGACTTGAAAATTTTTACCATGGGGGGGAAAAATAGATGTTTCTAGCTTGTGTAGGGTCTTGAAAAATCTTGTATGATCTATTGATTTCTTTAACTGTCACTGAGAAAAAAGTGTCATCTGAAAGTTTTCTGTATGTACAGAAAATTCATAGAAAGGTCTTTTTCTAGTGTATAAGAACAAAATTTTTTTTATGCACCCATACTTCATGGGAGAAAACGGCAATAAAATAGATAACCTTGAAAGCGTATTTTGAAATTTGGTATGAGTATAGACAAGTTTTAATACTTAATACTGGAAAGCATTCATTTTAAGAACAGGTTTGTTGGCCTGTTTCTGTTGGTGCTGGTGTTTGTACCCTATGTGACAAAATGCATAATGTAGGTATTAACAGCAGAATCTGGAACTAAGCAAGTGGAAAACATTGAGAGAAGAAAAAACTTTACAAGGAAGCACTTACTGGAGGGATAAATTGACAGTACTTTCGTTCTTTCATACTTGAATTTTGTTAGAAAAGTGCAGCTAGAGTATACCTAAGTATATCATAAATGGTAACATGTGAAAGCTTTTCTTTTTCCTCTGGAGTGGGGATTTAAGTCACTCACAATATTCCTTCCACTCACTTAACTATGAATACTGTAATTCCTCAAAATCAGATCCACAGTTCAGCCTGACTCCTGGAAAGAGAACTACACTGCTTATTAAATTAGTCTTCCATTCAGGGAGGTTATCCACATGGTTACAGGTTCTGTTTAGGTGCCCTCAGAGGATTCAATTCATGAGCTCAACTTCCTTGAGTGGGATGGCAGAGCTCTGCCATTCTGACTGATAAAAGCATAGCATTTTTAACACTCTGAAGTGTTGGTTTACTTTTGTTTTGAATGTATCTTTAATGGAGATGAAGCAAGGAGAAATGACGATTTCCTCCTGGTGCTGGCCATCTCTTTGTAGAACTCAGAGATTCTGGTCAGTGTCAAACTTCCTATTTCAGCATCCATCCCTGACATATCTGAAATAAGTTACTTAGTCATCTTCCAATCAGAATATGTATTAAACTCCATGTTCCATCAAACATGTTCACACTTACTCTCATAAGATTTTTTCTCAAATACTACCAAGTGCACAGTCTTCTGTTAAGTAAACTCTCAGGGCATGAATAGATTTTTTTTTTTAATGTTAGGGGATGAGGAATTTACCACTAGTAGATTTTGTTTGTCTGCTTATTTAGTTACAGGAGCTTTTATATAGGACTCTACAGAGAAGCTGCAGTTCCAGCTTTCACATGTAAATTTTTTTGTTATTCTTCTAATAAGTAAATTTTTATTAATCCTCTTTTTCTTTTCCATATTCTTCATGTATCCTTTCATGATAGTAGAAACCTTATGATTTTTTTCCTTCTGTGTAGTCTGTTCTTTACCTTAAAATTTCATTGTATCTTAATGCACAATTTGGACTGGTTTCATAAAAGTGAAAAATAATGCCTGGATCATTAAGAGAATCTTTGCCTCTCTCACCATTCTGGAAATGGGTTTTGGGTTTTTGGGTTTCTTTTTAATTAAATGATATGCCCATTCTTTCATAGTAAGCTTAGAAGGGTACATGGGCTGAATGGAAGAATTTAATAACACTGCTGATAGGACATGCAGAAATAAATGCAAATGACAGGTAATCCTTTAAAAAAGACTGACTGGTAAAACCAAGCACATCTTTCCTTCTCTGTGATGTCTCAAAATACAAGATAGTAGAATAATTGTATGATATTGGTAAATATGCACCCAACTGGGAGATGTAAAAAGACATGAATAGGGGTTTTGGGTATCTTTCAAAAGCATAATTTTCTTCCTCCATTTCCCATCAGATATTGTAAAGAAAAATATGTGGTTGCTTCTCAAAATGCTCATAGAATTAAGTAGAATTTGTGTATTATTTTCACTGTACAAAAACCTATTTTAGATTTAAGTATTATTGCTGCTTAATATTACCTTGTTATTCTTACTGTTTCCCATACTTTTGTACCTCTGAAAAGATGAGAATACAAAAATTTAACTCCTGTCACATGACGGAATTTCAGTCTGTGTGTCTGCTCACAACATTGCAAGGGGTGAGAATACATTATTTTCTAGTAGAGGGTGGCATTGTCACAGGAAGAAGCATCATTAATATTCACTCAGGTAAATAGTTGTAATCTTAAGTTGTTTTGCTAGGATTCAAATGCCTGTTTGTTGAATCATTGTAATATTTGACCATGGCAAATGCACTGCTGTGCCAAGAGGCTTCCTGTATTACCAGAAGAAGAGGCATAAACATCACACGCCTGCTCTGTGGCTGCCAGTGTCAGGAGGGTTTGCAGTCACACATTCACACAGAGCATACATTGACAACCCATGCACAAGAAAAGAGTGAAGGCTGAGGCACTACAAGAAAAAAATGTGATTATTGTTTTGGTAGCTTTTCTAATTCTTTTCTGAACTCTTCAGAAAGTCAGACATCTTATGAGACTAAGCCCTAGGTTTGGTTTCAATCTTAAGCACGTGGTGAGAAGATGGGAACAATTCTAATGATTGATGTACTGGGTAAATAGCCAAATATGCATGTGCCAGTTGCCCATCATCTGTGATGGGGTATTTTGAATTATATTCAGGCTTCTTTCACCTGGGTGTCACGATCCACAAGTACAAGCGGGGGTCATGATGGTTCGTTAACTCATGACGGAGAGGGGATTTCAGTATCAGTCAAAACAAATGCACCTTTTATTGAATGCCCACAGCAAATGCGATAAGAGGGATTTAGAAAGGAGATAAAGGAGAGAGAGAGAGAGAGAAAGAGGGGAAAAGGTGTAGTTACCAATGCAGAGACAAAATCCTCGAGGTCCGGACAATGGAAATGCATCTTGTCACGTCAGGAAGAATCTCGAAGTCTTGGTTAACTCAGGGGTCTTTTGTAGTCCTCTGCTGAGGGGGGGAACAGGTACAATGAAAAATAAGTGTATTGAAGCCACCAAGGGGGAGCAAGTCATGTTATCAGCAGTGAGTGAGAGCCATTGTTTTCTTGGTCCAATGCCCACACCAGGGCAAACATCTCACTTCGATCAAGCCAGGCCCCCCCCCACCCCCGTGTTAGGATTATAGGGGTCTCACTCCCTGGGAGAGGGCTTCAATATCTGTCCGTCACAGTGGTTGTGAAGCAGATGAAGGATTTTCCATGGGGGACCACCAAAGTTACCCCTGAAAGTTCATCTGGCCAAGAGGTGGGGAAATTCCTGGGTTATTGTCATGAAGCAGGTGTGAGCATATAGGACAAGTCGCTCCTTTACCAGGTCCTGCTAGAAGGCAGTGTACCGTGGCGGCACTGCAAGCACGCCTGGAAACAATTATTTGGTGAGCATCCACCTCAAGCAGGCCAGAGCTCCAGTCATGGTCCTCAGGGTCCTGCTCTCTGTCCTTGCGATGGTCGTGAGGCAAGTGAGGGAAACTTCAGACTGTCTCTTATGCCAGGGTATCAGGAGCTGTGGGCCAATGTAACAAGGAACTGTTACTTCTTATCCCCAAGAAACTGCTTTGTCAAACCAGGAAAACAAGTTGCCTGTTTTGTCTCAGAGTTACAACTGCTTGCCCACGTAATTTTTGTTTTCGCTTCTGTTTGGTCACTGACATGATCTTTGCTCACAGAACAAGGAACACAGAGTGGTTAATCTGTAAAAAAGCAGTTCACATCCTCCCTTCTCACACTGGCAGAAAAATTGTGCTACCTGATAATGGATAGATTTCCTCTTAAATAACCACCCTTGTCCCTTGCTGGTTCATGGTGATGGACATGACTGTGTGCTGAGTTTTTGTGCCCTTCATTTCCCTAGAAACTAGTTCATAAAAGACTTTGAAGACCAGCAGAGTGACTCTGGTTTTGGAGAGTTGATTTTCTAGAACATGATTGAGGTGACTATATTCAATCAGAGGAAAGTTCAATGTTGTGATTTTTCTCCCAATTTGATTTTCTCCTCTTGAGTCAATGTAGATGTTGGTTTGTTTTGTTTCTTTTTACCCTCAGAAATGATGCTTTCAATACATAATTGTGTATCATCTCCCTCTGAAACCTTGGCGGACAATTTAGGTCCCTGTAGCCCCTGTGATTTTAGCAGTTACTGAGAGCATATTGGTTAATAGGAAATGATTGGAGTGGATTTCCCTAAGTGTGACAAGCTGCTTTGCCATGCACTTGTAGGAAAGGCAAAGTTTGGTAGGAAGTGCAACAAAATAGAGGTAAAAATGTGCAAACAGGTTAACTATAACATAATTTTTACCAAATACTGCCCACTAGTTGTAAGAACACTTGTTTTGCCATTGAGATGCATAAGAATGCAGTTTATATGCAGATGGGTGGGTGGGAAAATTGGGACTGTGGAGAACAAAGCTCCCCTTCTGTAAAACATCTTGTTTATTATTATGCAGATATTCTAATCTGAGGGCATCTAGAGGTTGCTTTAGCCGTGATGAAATGAGGGAAAAAGAAAAGATTTCTCTGTGTTGGGAGTTTGATTCTTCTGTTGCCTTTGGCCCTTGTTACGAAAAATACAAAATCCTTGGCATATTTTTATTTGCCATTAAAACAGCATGTACCTAAGGTTAAGTATGCAATTAAGTCTCCTCTAATAAATGTGCCCTTTGTCAACACATCCTTTTACTCCCTGGAATCTAATGTAAGCATGCATTTTCCAAAAAAATGTAATAAATGGCCTTTAACAGTTCAATAGATGAAATGCTGCTGTACTCAAAGCCATTAAACACAGTGTATTCAGAGAATTGCCGGCTTTGTGGCTGTTTAAACCCTCAAAAGCACAACCCTCAAAAGCACAACAAAATCACAATACTAGAGATTCTGTGCTGCTCATGCACTTTATGTGAGACAAATGTACAAAGCAGGTAATAGGTTGGATCGCCTGCTTTCAGGAAGGCCAGGAATCAGATTCCCTGCTGCGATGAAAGATTGAGAGGTGTGTACTTATTTGCACAAGCAGCAGTGCCAACTCAGGCTCTCTCTAGTACAGTTCCTCTCCATCTCTAATCTGTTTTTAATGCAGCTTTTACTGTAGTTTCCAGGTCTTGCAATGAAAATGCACCTTAATTGTACATCATTCCATCTCCAATATTTTTAAACTGTCGTCTGTAATTTTGACCTCCTGTATTTTTCCTGTCTAATTTGCTTCTGAGGCTGTCTTGTGACTCAGGATCTGCTGTTTTCCTCCAATTTGCAGCTGAATTAGACACCATATAATGACACCAGAATTTGAATTCAGTGTGTGCTCTGTGAGGTCCCTGACACCTCATACATATTGTGGGCAAGACTTGGTGTTTGTGTGGTTTGCTGATGCTAAAGACCACTTTTTTACCTCTGGTTTAATATTTTATTTAATGTCTGTATGCTTTAATCACAGCATTTGCAGCTTGTTATTTATGAGGACTATTGCATGTGTCATTTGATAGTGACGTGCTCCAAGGTACTGTGTGTCAAATTTCTTCTTTGACTATACATTCCAAAGCTAATTTTCCTGTATCTTTTCAGTTGTTTTCTTGGAACACCTCTGGAAGGGTCTGACTAAAAGTTAGTCAGATTTTCTTTTTTCAAGTTTTGGCTTTTACTTTGTTGGGTACCAGAGAAAGTGAAATGTAATTGGGTATTTCTGGAATTACTGGCAGTGATGTGAATTGGTCTTAAACAGAAGATGCACATACATATAAGTTCGACTGCTTTTAATGTTGATGTTAAGGGTCAATATCTAGGTTAGGCACTAGGTAGAAATAAATTGAAATAAATTGCACAAGAGACAAGGCCATCTTAGTTGTTTCATGAAAAGAAGAAAGTCTTAGAGGAAAAGCATGTAGGGTTAGTGTAGCTGATACCATTCCTGAACACTAATTATAGATAATTAGTCCCTTGAACATTTAGCTTTGAGGTAGTTAACAAAAAGGTCCTGTTGTTTTGAAAGGCAGATAAAGAGTCTGAGGCAAATTGGGCATGTCCTCATAGACTCCGAGAGCAGTGGAAAGGTCATGTTCTGATTACTATCCAAACAGCAATCCTTGCAGGCAAAGGGTCTAGACTCTGACTTCGTTCTTTTGAAAAAATTCATCTTCTGAGCTGATGCCACATGACTGGAGATAGCAGAGCACTAGATCTTAAAGACAGATAAGACCACGCTGTGCTCTTGCATGAGGTTATGATTCCCTAGCTGCACTCAATTCATTATAGCCCGGAGAAGGGAAAGCACTGTGACAGAGCATGGCATCTTTCTAAACAACTGCATCAGTAGAAGCCCCCTGCAGAATTTTAAGTCATTCATCATCTTCCCACCCTCATCCCTCCTTGCTGTGCTGATAAAATACTTTGCATCCATTATTAAAGCACATCTTTCTGTATTAGAATGGCCCTGCAGCCAAAGCTGTTCTCTGCTTTGTTATGTGAGGCCAGAAACGGTACAAACTTCTAACTTAATGTGTTTTCTGACAGTCTGACATTGTTAGACTGCTCTTGGCAACTAACTTTCTTGTTTCCATTGTTTTCATGAATCAAAAATGTGCAAGTTAAAATGAGGTGACATATTTGTGTTTGGTTTGCATAAAATTGAATGGAAAGACTTGGCGCAAATTTTATTGAAAGGAAACAAACCTGTAGTAATGGGATGCCCAAACCAAACCACCCAGTGTTACTTCTGTGAGTTCCATACTTGGTAAAATGCTTTGGCATGTTGATTCCGGTATAGAACAGCCCCCTCAAGATGTCTTACCTTAGCTCAGTTTCTCTTAAGGCTGGGTGCTATTTAAAGAGAGCACAATGCACAAGATGTATTTAGGTTTTGTGTGAAGCTAAACAGAGTGGGCTGTAATGTGTGACCATCTGTCTAAAGGAGAAATAAAATCACATTAGAGGCGTTGTATCATTTTTAAGTCTTATTGGAGGCTTCTGATGTGAAACAATGTAGCAGATTAGTATCTAAAGGAATAAATTGAAAGGGAAGGAGTATGAACAAGGTCCTCAAGAACTAACTCAGAAGTTTCTCATGTAAAAGACTTGTTTACATAAAGAATTTTCTTGTCTCTGAGACAGCAAAGACAAGACTAGGAGGTAAACCTGTTAATATTGCTGGATTCTTCCCTGGAATATGATATTTGCCTTGGACAACATGTACCCCGTTGCAGTGGTATTCTTAGGGGATTCACAGGCATTGCAGGAATGACTTTGGGTTCTCTGCTTTGGCATGGCTTTTACCTCTTAATAGCTTCCTTCTGTGGGACCAGTTAAAGGCTCGTAACAACCTACCAGTACAAGCTGTACTTTCTAGAAACCTGATGCTGGCAGAGCTGCTTGCCCTGGTATGATGGGTGTGCTTTGTTGCTGTAGGGTCACTCCAGCACACCTGGATTTTGTTAAGTGTCAGGAAATCCTCTCACTGCTGGAAGACCTGAGAATTAATGTGGTACAATTAAGTTTGTATACACTCATTTAGAAATGTTTCCTTTTATACCCAGAATGCAGGAGCATGAGAGGTTTAGGAGTATGGATGCTTTTCAAAGGAGGTTTTGGAGGGCGGGGAGAGGGAAATGACTTGGCTGAAGTGTTGCAAGATAAATACTGGTGCCTTTTGGGGGTGAGCATGAAAGGATTTAAAACAGCTTGCTATTTCAGCTAAGGAAAAGAACCAACGAAAGACAACAAGCCTACCTACCAGTAAAAGCTCAATGCTCATTCAATAACAAATTTCCAAATCTTTTGTTGCCACACTGGCACAAAGGATCTATCCTGCTGCCATAAGTGTGTGGGGGATTCATAGAGCTGATTCCCCACAAAACCAAGAGGAATTTTGCGTATAAATATTTCACAAGAAGATTTTATATGTATTTGAATGAGCTGTTCCATTTTATCTTAGCAGCAATCTACAGACTTGAATTTTCCTTAGTATTGTGTAACAGACCATGACAAAATACTTAATGGTGACACAATGGCTGCTTCACAGCTGTTATAATCTATTGTGGTGACTGGTCTAATGGGGGAATGTTTTAATCTGTTGATGCTCCACTCAGAGTAACGTGGATTATTGATAGGCTGCACTTGGTGCAAGCTAAATGCTGAGCATCTCCAAGTGTTCTGCAAGCTGCAACTCTATATTGCATATATGGTATAGAAAATTGAGTTTAGCAGCTATTGATAGACAGCAGACAAAAATCCTGATGTGTCCTGTCCAGTTGGTGCTCACACACCAATAAGCTCAAAGTGTGATCCTGTAAAGTTGTGTTTTGTCATGGAGGTCTGCCAAAGACAAGTGCTCTCCTGAATCTGAGCACTTGGCTTAAACAAATGTCAGTTTTACTTAGATGCTAAAGGTCCTTGAATGTGCTATGCTGTGGAAATATGTTTCCCCTTGGTGATAATTTTATCCCTTTGCAAACTAATGTCAGGCATCTGTGCTTTTGTGTACTGGAAGACCTCTTCAATGAAATATAGTTATCTTTACATGTGAAGATAAGTAAAGATTCAGTTAGCCTAAATTTAACTGGGGGTTCATCTCATCCTTGAGATCTGCCATTCATTCAGGGAAGTAGCAAGTTCCACCATTTATAGAATTTGTTCTGGACACAGAACAAAATTTAACTAGTGGAAACCATTGATACTTCTACTTATTACTAGTTTTCAACTTTGCATATTTAAATATTTAAATATTTAAATATAAATTTAAATTACATATCTTTATATAGAAAGAAAAGTATTAAGAATGCTATGATAAAAGAAGGATTTTGAGAGTCCCAGAGCCCCAAGTAACAATATTAAAGGGAATCGGATACTTGAGAATATGGCAGAAGAAGCCCTGGGACGCTCTTTTTCTCCTGGTCTGTGTTTCAAAAGTCTGTTGATAAGTTATTGGAGAAATCTTAAAGAATGACCAAGACATCCTACCCCATGTTTGCCATTTTAGTGTGGAAATTTTAGTCTCCCATAGCACTTGGAGAGAGTTTCAAAGGTCTCCAGGAAGGATTCAGGCAGTTGAGCTCTTAGAGTATTCCGAGATGATGGAATTAAGACATAAAGACGCATGTTGTGTGGCCATTGTGGTGTAATTAACTTCCAGTATCAAATGTCTTTGATAAATGATTAAACAGCTCAGTGAAGAGGCAAGTGTGTCTTTCTGGTGTGTATTTTCAAATTTGAATAATTCAATAATGTTGACATGAAAAATAAAGAACCACAGTTTGTACGTCTCGCACATGTTTGGGAACTCTGATGTGCAGCAGCTTTCCCAAGATCCATGTTAGAAATTGAGAAGCTTATTTCAAAGCTTAGGCTGCCAGCTGAATCTGCAGCAGGGAGAAATTTCACTGTGACAGCTTGTCTTGCAAAGTATTCTGCTGCTGTTTCTTTTTTCCAGTGATGGAAATAATGAAGACTAGATTTCCCTCTCAGCTGCACCCCACCGCAGCCCATATTTGAACTTCAGATGGAAACAGAATATGCAAAGGAGGACCAGAATTAGGTGTTCACTTAGGGTAATAAGACTTACATGCCTAGTAAGAAAGAATGTGCACATGATGGTTGTAAACAAATGCTGTTATATGTGAGCCTGCAGCATCAGGGCTTTTTCCTAGCACTCAGAGGTGAATTGTAACGAGCAATCAAAAGTGGCTTGTGTTCAGAGGCAACTACGTAGAGTGAGATATACGTACTTTATGCTGAACAGTATGTACAGAAATACAAAATCATTTAGGTAGCAAAAGAACTTTAATATCATCTAGTCCAAATGTAGATATATGCTCAATACATGAAATAGAGATAGTGTCCAGCTCCGTGGAGTTCAGTCTGGGCTTTTTCCACCTTGGAGATCCTCGCTGTGTCACACTTATCCCACACTCAGCACATGTCTTTGCTAAGAGTTTCCCTTCTCCCTGCGAAGGCTGTGCCCTTTTGAAAACATAATCTTTCCCTGCTCACTAAGCACACATGAGCCTGGAGGTTGGTAATATTCATCAGCCTTTCCTCCCCTCCCGGATTGCAGCTAGCCTGAGTCAGCACAAATATTTGCTAAGTTAATTAGACTTTTTCTTTAATCTCAGAGTAACTTGAAGTAAGGTTTGAGTTTATTCTTGCACAGCATATGCACAGGTTCTTGCTTCGTTCTTCCATTTCCTAGTTTTGCCATTGTGAAGTCAGCTGGTAAAAACATGATCCTTCATTCAGTTATTTGCTTATTTATTTGACACTCTAACAGATTTATGTATGGACTGTGTTATATTTTTGGAAAGACTAAGTAGCTTTTTCTACCTGAGCCAGTGTAGGTTGAATCCCATAGAGCTACTCTGTAGCAGACAAATAGTTACTGGAAATTGTGCATAAATCTTTCACAGTTCATGTTTCATTTTGGTGGCATCTTCACTGAGCTGATCAATAACAGAGTCTGTAATTGCTTTAGTGCTTCTTTACAAAGTTGCAATGTTGTCAAAATCACAAAAGAACATCATTTGTCAATTGATGTCATTCCCAGCGTAGCAGATTAGAAAATTGAGATCTCTGTCAAAGTGATTTCCAGATCATCTCCCAAAGATTACCTCCTCAAATTTTTTGTTGAAGTTTACGTTTTCCAACATTTTTGTGAGTGATTGAAAGAGGAACATATTTTTTCCTTGTCTCCTTGAAATTGAGATGCTCTATAGTTTAACCCACAACATAAACAAAATTAAAGAAAAAATAGAGTATGTCCCTACTCTGCTCATGGCTAATAATTCTAGTCCGTTCTGTGAGTGTGACAAATACAAGATTTAGGGCATATTTTCCCACCTTTTAAGATGTTTTTAGTATTATTATAGAAATATTATCAAGTTTGTTTACTGGGGGGTAGCTTGATTCAGCTATAAGCAGAAATTTAGGAGTAACTAAGTATGTGACAGAATAAAAATGTTACCAGAAAATGTTAGCTTTGTCTCTCCTAGATTTCTATTTCTATCGCACACTTCCCAACCTCACCCAACTTCTTTGTGGGGGGAAAAAAATCTTCTGGATCCAAAGTTCTATCTTGCTCCCAGCTGCTTTAGTTCACAGCCCAGTTCAAGTCTTAGCTGAATGGCTGGCTTATATTTTCCATACACAAGGCTAAACACTGAACAATTTTTCCTCTGTTTAATCAATGTCCTAAATTGGTCCAAAGTAGAAGTCAAAGGTAATCAAAAAGTCTTCTGAGCAGATCAGATTAAAAACCCCAAAACTTTATTATGTGATCCAAGTTTTGGATCAAGTCTTTTGTCTTTTTGTTTGGAGCAAGGCTTTTGTCACAGCATAGTTATGTTTCAAATAAAGTATGTCATGCCCCTGCCATCATGTGTACTGTCTTCCCTGCTCCCACCCCTTCATTCTGTCCTTTGAGGTCAACTTCTTCCCAGGAGGGTTAATTAATTTGCTGACACTGTGCAAGAGAGGAGACCTTCCATCAGACAAACAGCAGTCTTTCCGGAGTTATGACAGTACTCCAATTTGATATCATAGTCATGTAAAATTACAGGATTGCTTCCATGTAACTGTAAAAAAAAACCCACTAATTTTGCTTGAATATTTATTTACAAGGGAGTTTATTAAATGGATGATAAGTAGTAACATTTTTTTTTTTGCTAGCTGGAATTTATCTTTAAAGTATCCTGTCTACTTAGCATCCCTATGTTATCATTACTGGTAAGATTTCATTGCTTCCTTTCTCTTGAGATGTGCCAGTATTGTTGTTACGAAACTGGATACAAAAGCTGACTCATGGCAAACAGAAGTTGTTCTCTTCTAAACAATGCTCAGATTTTGGCAACTTTACCCATTTCTTTCCTCTGCTACTTGAAACTTTATTAATGAAAAAAGATACAGACTCTTGACCAAGCGTTTCTTGTCTCTTGTGATATCTGATTTCTAAAATATTGCCAAGATTGAAAAGCACTGTTAAGACATTATCTGAGTCAATATTAGCATAATAACCATCTGTAAGGTTGTCAAGGAAGGCCTGGAATTTGTGACTTAGTTAGATGTGAATATGTTAGAATATTTCTTAACAGAAACAGACATAATATGAGCAATAAGCTGTATAGTCCATCACTGAGATATGTATCTGTATAATTTTTAATAAAATATTTTGTATATATAAAAATATTTTTCTTGACAAGTGGTAGGTACTCTGCTTCCCTTTAGCAGTATATTCAGACCAATGAACATTTGTTTTCTCACTTATGAAAATGCATCAAGAAATTTTAGACTTATGTAGTCATAACCAAAGCAGAAAGATTGACGGCCATACTGTAAACACTGTAATTTTAGCTTCTCATTTTAGAAGTAGAAACACTTGATGTGAGCAGTTTTCAAAGTGCTGAGAGGAATGTCATGTCTGAACATTTAGAAGAATTTGTTGATGATCTGTAACTCCCAGTTCTCTTTTGAAAATCCATCTCCTCATGCTGTACAAGTAGAAATACTCACATGAGCATCTAGAAGTGAAAAAAGTGATTGGTTTCAGTCTGTACTTATTACAGTACGTTACCTTCATGCAGATAACCAGAATAAACTCTTCTGGAATATTCTCAGCTTGCAACATAAATTAATATTTTATTTGTGTAATCGGAGAATTGGGAATCAACTTCCATTGCAACCTTTGGCAGATCAGCTCGCCCAGAGCTCTGGCAATGTGTGTGACATTGCATGAAACTGTTTGAGGAACTTGCTTTTTAAAAATCTATTGTGTTTTCAAGATTTCTGTAAAAATAGTTATAGGAAACTAAAGCTTCACTTTTGGATTAAAAAAAAATGCTTGATTTTTTAATATTATTACATTATCTAAGATAACTTCATGTCATAAATAGAGTAAAAGTTGTTTTGTTCCATAAAAATTAATAATTCGTTTTGCTTTTTTATTCTTTCAAAACCTATTACGCAGATTGAAAAAATAGGTTTGAATCAATGACTAGATGTGTCTGCTGTAAAATATGTGCAAATCTGCTGAAATCAGTAGATTTACACCAATTAAGTATAATTATGTTGATATTCATGCTGCTTTTAACAGACATTTGCTACTTATAAAGGAAATTATTATTGTCATGGAAAATATTTGCATCTAGTGTTTATCATTGTTGTACACTTGTGTTATTAACAGGATTTCTAATGTGGCAGTATGGAAGCCTGAGTTTTTAATCTTGCCTTCCTCTAAATTTTCCTAAGTTCTTAGTTGACAGAGGGTCTTGATTTGGAAAGGAAAATTATTTAAAATAATCTGCAGACTTGGGTATTGTATTACTACCTTCAGAACCAAGTCAATCTTCAAGCTGAAGCTTGTTATTTAGAGGTATCTTTTAATATGAGTAGGGAAATCATCTAGGATAAAGCTGCATTAAAATATCAGTGTTTTTCTGCAAAATACAATGTCACTGTTTACCTAAGCATGTTTAGCGTCTGCTTGAAATAGCTGAGATTGTGATGAGGAACTGGGGATGTTGGAGTCAAGTTGAGCAAGGGAAAAAGGTGAGACTGGGGGAAGGTGATGTAGCTTTGTATTGGGTTTTTTTTCTCTCCTCACTCTAATCTATTTTAACTGGCAATGCATTAAATTACTCTTCTTTATGTTCCTTGTGGTTTTACTGTGATTGCAAGTGCTAAGTTATCTTCATGGCCTTTTTATCAGCTCATGATCTTGTTTTTGTCTGTTTTTCTTGCCCTACTTTTTGAGGAGAGGGAGTGGGACAGTGGCTGGGTGGGCAGCTGGCAGCTGTCTCAAGTTAACTCGCCACATGCAAAGAAAATGACAACCTAACATCAAATTAAACATAGATATAACAACAAACAAACAGATCTTTCTACAGAGGGCAGTGACATTTGATCTCCATCAAGCACAGCAGTCAGTGTTAAGGCTACCCAAGTTTGTCTTTTTTATTTCTCCTTGTTCTGTCATTAAATCGATAAGAATAAATTGTCTTTCAAACTGCAAAGTCCATTGAAACCACAGGCTATGCTAAGATGATTTTTTTGGTAATTAATTCAGCAGTTTAGCTTTAGCTGTTGTTGCATTTTTCTACCTTTTTATCATTTTGGGCTGAAATGGAAGATACTGGAAATCCTGAGTTTTATGTCTAAGCAGTTACAAGTTTTGAGATATTATTTACCTGTAAATGCATATGGCATGGGAATTCTGAGCATAATTCTCTATGTGTCTGTTCCTTTTCTAGTTTTGTATGATTGAACAAATGAAAGTGACCATCTTCAATACATGGTCAAGCAGTTTGAATTTAGCAGTAAGAAATATTACTTCAGTGCAGTGGTTAAATGGAAATTTTCTGTCTCGATACAGTTTAAGGACTTCAGCTGTTCTTGCAAAAGCTTGCTTGGATTAACTTTCAGGTTTATGAAATGCTGAAACACAAATGTACTTCTTCTTTTGCATATTAAGGAGAACAAATGGCTTGCTTGCAATTTTCCTTTTAATTGCCAAACTCTGTGTAACATTTGTTGTTTGGTTTTGGGTTGGTTTTTTTGTTTGCTTTGTTTGGTTGGATGTTTTTGTTTGTCTTATTAATTACTTTGTTTAATCCTAGATGTGCCTGAAACATTGTTTTTAAAGTCTGTTTGGGTTTACAGGATTGACTTTCCCCTCAACTCCTTGTGACCCAGGCATGCCAGTGGACCAGATTCCTAAAGTGGAAATGAATTCAATTTTTCATGCTTTATAAAAGCAGCTGAGCTGTGCACAGTCCACTTAGTAGTTTCATGTATTTTGTTAGCCAGAGGAAATTTCTTGCTACAAACAGTGTAGCCATCCACATTTGTCTTCCCCTGAACTTGATGTCACTTACTATGGTTTAGGCTCCAGCTGGAGTGTTTTAGACAGGGTAAAGATACTATTGGTTTTTATCCATCTGCATGGGTAGGTCTCTGCAAACAAACAGAAACAATGCTAACAGTGTGGGATGCCTAAAAAAGTTCATGATCTTTCTGGATCAGCTAGCAAATAATGCTTGCTTAAAACTATCATGAGCAGGCAGTAAGTATGTAGAAAAGCAAGCTATATCTTGGGTGCCTGAGACCTCTTTCTCCTTCCTGAAGCTGATTAAATAATGTAAATGCCTGCATACATACATAATAAGCATCTGCGTGGTCGGACTGCCAGAAACAAACACATTTATCATCATTGCTGGGGACTTGTGTTGTGCAAATGTGTCATCTACGTCTGATACAGCAGTAGCCCTGTGACAGATTTAACAAGATTAGATGACCTCGAAAAAAAGCTTTGCAAAACATTACAGATAATGCTATGCAAATTGACAAGTAGCACAGACAAAAAGCTTAATAATTACTCCTTCTCCTTTTAAAACATTTTTCTCTTTTGGAGATCAAGCCAGGTTAATTTATAAAGTCTGAAAGTGTCTGTTACACACACTATGGTCGTTTTTCAGAAAATGTGGGGGGGTAACCCAAAGAGGCTAAATTAGGAAAAGTGATCAGTGTAGGTTATGTTATCAGGTTTTCACTAAGCCTCAAAGGTCAGGGAATTTCAGTTTACAATTGGACAAGCTCCAGCACAACCAACACTCAGAGTTAATGTGACCCTGCTGGGTTAGAAAATTATTTAAAAGAACCAAAATTCCCCAACAAACCATTGAATAGTAATTGCTCCAGCAGTGATACACTCCTACGTTGAGGGATTTCTGCTGGGTGATGTCAGTGACATCTAATTTATGGGTCAGAGTTCCCACAGCACTGCCTCATGATTGCTTTCTGACATCACTACTCTTCTCACCAGAGGACTTCATCCTGTTGACATGTTTGTGGATTCGTGGCCATTACGTTGAACTTGGGTCAAATATTAAAACTTTTCAGTAAAGTCTAACCCTGTCCCTTGGTCCTAAAGACAAGGAAGTAATTGATTTTGCATGTTTATTAGTCCTGCCAGCTTTAAATGATTAATTGTATGTGAGTTTCAATAATTTAATGTGGATTACTTTTAATGATCCACCCTGATTTTTAGAGGGCCCTTACTGCATCAACTACAGCTTGTGTAGATGCAGTGACTTGTTGAGTACCTGGTGGTATTTCAAGATGACAGTGAAATGTAAATCTGATGCAAAATATGGAAAATTCAAGTTTGGAGGCTTTTTTTACAGAAAAGCTCATTGGGGTGATTGAGTTGAGCAGTGGAGGAGAGTGGGAGCTGGACGCTCTTGAGTTTTCCTTTTGGATAAGGGTTTAGCTTTTGAATCACATCTTTTGATCAACACCATCCACCTCTTCTAGAGAAGTAAATTTGAAGCAACTTCACTAGATTTCTTTCAAGTGAGTTTCAACTGGCCGATCCAACCTGTTGAGTACAGGGCATGAAGTCCACAGGCCCAGCTTAACTCCAAATAACCCCTGCCTGAAACACGGGAAGTGTGGAGACTGTCAGCTGTGGCATTCCTCAGGTAGACACTTTCTGGGCTTGGTTGCTGGCTAAAGTTGGCTGCTGTCTGAGATCTCTCAGAAGCTGGAAACTGTGCTGTGTGGAAAAGGTGTGGTTAAGCTGCTCTTCTGAGTTATGGCTTAATAGTATTACTGCGCTGTAAAGCTTTCAGAATCAGCCACGTGTAGTACTGAGTGCTCTGTAAGCATGTCAGGTCATGGCTTTCTAGTCCGTGACTAAGCATGAAGGGCAGATGGACTTGTACATTTCTAAATGTCCAAGACAAAGGACTTCACACCAGCCTGAGGATGGCTAATAGCCAGCTCAGATGTAAATTTAGTAATGGTTTGGGGCAAAATTCTGCTCTGATGTCTTGAGAACTTCTTTTGAAATCTCCTTGGGAAATGAGACACTGATGGATCCGTCATTTGGGCAGTTTTGGGAAGTGCTTGCATGAAACTAGAAGGAGCAGTAGAGATATTGATAAGTAAAAAGATGTCTATCAGTGCATTGTATGTAGAACTCAGTGCAGATTGGTGAAAGGCAAATGTAATATCATATAGGTAAATGGTTAAATTATTAAACCTTGTTAACCTGAAATTTCTGTGCTCTCAGAAAATATTCTGTTTATGGAGCCTAGCAAGCTTTGCAACTGTTTGTTTTTTCCCATCCCCTTTTATTCCCTTCATTAGTTACCATTTTATAGGAATTTCAATGAAAAGACTACCCAAGGGAAATCAGTCTGTGAAGTCCATTTGAGCACTTTAGAGTTCAAATACCTTCTCTACTGAGCAAACAACAAGAGAGGGGTAATGAATATTGAAGTCTGTCCTCATTACAGCACAGTACCTGAGAGTGTGTAGCTGTAATTCACAAGACTTTGCCTTTGTACATTTGTGGCTTTTTCTGACATAAAAGTGCCAGGTCCCCCAGCTTTGTCAGTTATCATTACTATGTACTGTTTCTCCTAGACTGATTTTGATGTAGGATAGATACTATGATTTTTCTTTCACATACGTTAGCCGTAATTTCAAACACGGGATCCTCCTAAGTCTAAGTTTTGAAAAGAAGATTTACTGTTACAACACAATTCAGGTCCAGGTGTTAACTGCAGTCTTTCAGTAGTTTGGCATTGATAGTTCAGAGTAATATTTTCTCCAGAATAAAATTAACCCAAATTATCTCAACTATCTGTTATTTGGCCCAGTTGCATGTTCAGAGTGGTGTGACTAAGAGTCAAGAATTTACTTCATGTGCACACAAGTACATTTTGAACAAGAAATACTTAGATTCTGAATTTTCTTGTCAAATTATGTAGATACTTAAAGTTTATATACGTTTAAAAAGAAATCCTAAGCCATTAGATAAATTTAAGGACAAAAAATCCTGAAGGACCATTAACTAGGGGATTTGAATTATGGTTTTAATGAACAATAGTTGAAGGCTGGACAAATATACTAGCAGCCTGTTCATATACTAATTATCCAGGGTCCTGGGCTTTGTCTCGATCTCATTCCTGGGTGGTGTATTACAGCATATTTGAAGTCAGGCAAGGACCATTCCATTTTGTACCAGAAAAAAATCAGTTTAAATGAGCTGTTTCAGAATGATATCATTCATTAGCTAAAATACCAGACATTTGGATATGGTTCATGGTTCTCCTTGGATGCTCAAGAAATAATAAGGTTCCATTGGTACTTTGAAGGAAAAAAACATATTTCATTTTCAGTTGATAACTTTAATGTAAATATTGATAAGTACCTGCTGTGATATAGTCACTGCTTTTAAAAAATAAAGCCCCCAAAGCTTCTGTACTTCATTCTCTGTAGTTCATTCTCTGACTTCACAAGTAACACCAGGATTTCAAATTTTTAAGTGTGTGGCATATATTTTATCAGACATCAAACTGTTGCTTCTGACTGTTTTTAGGAATGTAGTGTTCTGTAGTAAAAGGTGAACAAAACTCTTGAGCTTAGCGCCAGCATTTCTAAAGAAAAGTGCTGATAAGTTTATTAAGAGCAGCTTGGAGACATGAAGCATCAATATGAATATTTGATAATAGCACACCACTCATCTTCGTAGTTACATTTCATTCATTGTAACCAGGAAGCAGATCCTTACAGGATATAGCTTTCCTGACATTGGTGGTTTTTGAGATTTGGGGTGTTTCCCCCTGTGAATTATGAGTAGTGCCGCATAAAATTACACAATGAACGCTTTCTACATTTTTATAGACTTTAGGCTCACTGTGATTCACACAAATTTAAGTGCTGGCAATTATTGTCAAAGTTGCTTTGAAAAGCAAGGCCTGCCCAGCAATATTCTCCATGTGCTGAAGACCATGCAAGAAAAGAATTATCTCAGCCCCAAAGTTAGTAATGTTTTCTAAGTCAGTGGTGTACAAATGCAGTGGGGAAAAATAAAACCAGAAAAAAAGCCAATCTTCCCCAGGCTTTTGGTAGTTTGATGCACAAACTGATCTATAGTGAAGTTTGAGGGCAGGTGTACAGTTCAGTTGTTAGCATATGGCCACCTAGACTCTTTGACTTTATTATGCACATTAAATAATCAAGCTCATGAGTTAATTTGAAACAGATGTGTTTGTAGCATAAAGTTGTCAGGACTTCGTAGGTACAGTTTGTAGTAATTGGGAGTGGGGCTGTGGCTGAGCCTCATCCCCAATGGGCTACAGCTGTGAGAAGCAGGTGAGCAGCATTGACAGCAATGAGCCATGGAGTGCCCAGGGGCCCTGACCAACCACCAAAGGGAACAGAGGGCACAGAGGAGCAGTGCATGGACATGAGGGGTATAAAAGATTGGGCTAAAGAAGAAGGGCAGATGCTTGAAGCATGTCTGGTGTTACTCTGTATGGGTTGTAGCCTTCTGGAATTGTGTGGGGATACCCTGTATATCGTGATCGTCTCAACTGCGATATGTGCTGCAACAGGACTTGGAAAATATGGCCATAAAAGTCTGAATTGCCTGTTTCCAGCACAGCAGTGAAAGGGATTGTACTAGTAATAGTTAAAAGCAGGCTGTTTTTCATGTAAATGCATTGAAATGTCTTGCAGAGTTTGAAGTCAGAAAACAATTTTGTGTTTAATGGCTTCTTTTGACATTGTCTCTGACAAGGGAATCATGAATATTTTCCTACTCTCTTTGCAAAGCAGACTCTCTGGTGTCAAGTCCTTACAATTTTGAATAAGGAACTTGCCTTTATGCTGATGAATATTTTTTAGGAATTATTTCTAACTTGGAATCTGATTAGACTGGTTAATGGAGTTATAAGAATTTTGACAAATTAAACCATGGTAGATACCTGGAATGTCATGTTTAGATTGCAATCTGGTTTCCTTTTCCTGTGACTGTTTTAAGTGCTCATATTTCTGTTTCCTTGCATCTTCAGCAGTTGTTTGCCTGTGCAAAACCCAGTCCCTCAGATGTTTGCACTCCTTTGTTCCATGTCTCCATGCACAGAGGGGGGAAAAAAGTAGCACGAGTCGCATGTTTCCAGCCTGTTAGTTCTAAAGCCATGTGTAGATTTTAAACATATGGGTTATACTACTGTCCTAGCTGTTTAAAAGATCTCCTTTGTAGTGAACTTTGTCGCTCTTTCTACTTTTTTTTTGCACAGTCTTGCTTTATTTTCTCTTTCTTCTGTTTCCTTTCTTGCTCGCATGTCATTCTTATATAGCTGCATTTTCTAGCTGGAGTTGTACAGGTAAGTCAGTATTTGGCAAGTGTTTCATCTTTTGACAAGTCCATCACTTACCCGTGACTGGAAGTTCCATTTTGTGTAAAACTCTGCTCTTTGCCCAAACTTTGCATGCTGCCAGGGAATCAAAGCAAATAGGTTGGCAGCTGATGTTTGCATCAGGTGCTGCATCTTGTCCTCAATTTCCTCACAGCAGAGAATGCCTTTTTCTGCACCAGAACTTCATCTGGCAGTACCCCAACAAAATCCCCAGCAAGCCTTTTCACTATGTGGTAATCTTCCACCAGCTGGGACTGGAGAGCCTGAGGAATTGGGTTATTCACAGGATGATATTTCTAAGAATATGTTTTATACTGACTTCTTATGATACAATTTCTAGCAGCGGTACATTTTAAAATACCTATGTAATAGCTCTGAGTTCTGGCTGTGCATCTCAGTGTGTGAGTGAAACTTCAATTCTCCTTCTCAGGGTTAGGTGGTGAATCTTTGTTTCCTGAGAAAAAAATCACATCTCTGTTTTAGTAAGAAAGCAAGCACATTGAATCTAATTCATGGCTTTCTCCCTGAGTACTCCATGAGCTTATTTTAAATAAAGCACCCATAATTGTTAATAGTAAGAGCTGGAAAAAATAACCTGTCACATAACCTGGAAATTGTGATTTATTCAAGCAGTCATATGCTGAATTCAAGCGAGTAATGCAGAAAAGGTGGGACAATGCACTACTCCCTGATCTAGTCTGCTCATCTAACACTGGCAGTCCATATATCCTTCTGTAGGTCAGAACAGACTGCTATGGTAGTAATAGAGTATATAAATGTAATATAAACTAGAAGTTTACTTTGTGTGGCCAATGGAGCTCTGCTCCAGGTTGAACATGGACATTGTATTAAAATCTGTTCACAGCTTAGATGAGCAGAGATGACATGCAGCGTGGTTGTTCTCTAAGGAGATGGAGGTGAAATGCTTTATCTTATTTTCACTGTTCTTCTAAAATGAAAACTTAGGTACCCTTAACATCTGTGTCTAAAAAAAGCAATTTTGGTTTATTGTGGGTATTGCCTATACAGCATCTATTGTTTTCAATGGTATGTTGTGGCAAAATTGGAAAGTTGCAATTGGTTTTGAGAGAAAATTCAGCTTTTATTTTCCTCTGCCACCACTGAAAGTCAAATGGCAACTGAAAATATTTTTGTTTTGCTTTTCATGTCTTACTAATAATGTGAGGTCTTTAATGCTTCAATAACACAATATAGCTATACTATATCAGTATTCCATCTTGTTTAGCCTGTGCTTAGCTAGTGGGAGTGAAGAAAATAGCACTGCAGCAATTTATAGGGCAAATACTGCTCTTCCTGTAACTGCAGTAAATCTAGTCCACATAATGTCTATTTTATTTATCCATGGAGGATCTCATAATTCAGCACAAAAAATGATGCTTCTTTTCGGAGAATTAAAAGTTTCCATGACTGATTTGACTGCTTAAATGCCTATTCAAATAAGTGAATTTGATACTTCTAAACCCACTATTATTACTGTTGGATTGCAATTTTTATTGGAAGAAGAATGAAAGCAATGATTTTCCTGTTAGTAAAAGCTGGGATTCTTAGTTTGTTTGTTTGTTTGTTTTTCCCTTTCAACTGCTGACAACCTCCTCTACATGACAGCTGACACAATCTATGCATGCAATGCTGTATTTCTCAGGAATTTCTATATTGTAGGCAGAGCTGTTGGGAGAGATATGTGTATCTCAGTAGAGATTTTGGCTGATCATGACTAGCCCAATAGCCTCATTTCTAGGATTGAGTTGTTTTTAAGTTGGTTGCAGATAATTAATTCAATGTCAATACAAATATGTGTAAAAATGAATGCATCTGAGAAGCTTGCAAAAGAAACCCCCAAAACCCTCAAACTTCACCTTTCCTAGTACAGAAAGCTGAGGTTGCATGACTGCTCATACTAATCAACTTCTTCATTTTCAGAAGTCTCTGTATTTATATATTGATAATTTCACTAGATTAAATAATGACTGGATAACTGTAGCACACTTGATGACGTTTTGGCTTTACTATCTCATTTACTCCATTTAATTATTTACCTTCTGGATGAAAAATCCCTTCACATAATACAGGTTATGGTAACAGCAAGGATAGATTGATCCAATATTTAGTCTAATCCTAACCTGAAAATTCTGAAGGCTGGACGCACCCAATATTAGCCAGCAGTGTTCAGACTTACAAGAGATTCAGATTTTTGTGCAATATGTGGTACTGCTGAGCATCAGATGCTTCTAAATCCAATTTCAGTTTCACCTAAAGTAACAGCTTTGGTTGATGCGCCTATACCCATCTGTTCAGAGTCGTTTTGGAGGGGCAGAGGTTTGGAAGGATTACTCTGATGTATTTCCATTCCTGTAGCTTTCTCTTGTTTCTTCTGCATTTTTCTGTTGTGCTTTTATTCATTTCAAGGAAAAGTCCAAGCTCAAAATGTGACTCAAACATTTCAGCAGGGCTTCAAAGGCAGCGTCAACAAATCATAGGCATCCCAAGACAAATTTTTGTATTTCTGTGCATAGTCTTAATATCCAAAATGGCTCTGTGGAGGGGGAAGGATCATTCCTTTGCCAAGAGCTCTTGCCAGGAATGGATGCTTTTCTCAGTAGATTTGTACACTTTGTCTAGTGGGGACAAAAATTCATGGTACCATAATTAAGCTGCAGAAATTAACATCAGCAAGATTTAAAATTTGGGCCCAAAGAGGTCTGAAAGTTAGAGAGGAAATTACCCAGGCCATACTTTCAGGTTCAAAAAGGATAAAGTTTGTAGTACTTTACAAGCAAGACTGCATTGTGTTTCTGCATCTGAATGTAGTTTCTATTATAAAGAAAATTCATAACGATTAGACTGTTGTGGGCTGGATTCATTAAAGGGATTAGCTTGTCTTTGGGCATATGTGTTTATCTAGCTCTGAGTGTGATATGTGTATATAAATCTATTCCCACACAGAGGACTTCGTTAGCTTTAACTTGAGATTGCTTGACAACATAGCCCACCAACACAACCTGTAAGGAGGGGGGAAAAGCAAAGCTGTCTTTTCCTGTATTCCTCACTCTATGTTGTATTCATTAATTATGTCTAATTACTCTTTCTGTGCCTTATGCAGAAACTTCACATTTCTTTTCATTCCAGATGATAGGAAAGCAGTTCAGACATCGACCCAGTTTCCTGAATATATGGTCGTGACTTTTTTTCTGGGGATGGCTGAAGGTGTTATCAATGAAAGATATGTTCTCCCATGCCTTATTTTTTGTAGTTTGCAAACTTAGAGGCTTTGCAACTTCACCTGCTTTTATGTGAGACAGGACTGCAGATGGAATTTGTCAAAGGAAATCATCTTGAGTTGCGGTGTTTTGAAAATGTCAGTGTGTCATGTTGATCTTGCCTAGTTCTTTATTTGCCTGTATTTACATCCAATTCCACTCTGCTTTTAATATGTTCTGAGAGTACATAATAATTATTTGTCATAATGATGACATATGGATGGTGGGACAGCTGAGCTTAGTGGGTAGTGTCAATGCTTTGCCAGGATTAGTGCTGTGGGCAGTTTTGAATGTGACAACTAAGGAATCATTCAGTCCAAATATGACTGCTCTTTAAGGGTTTTTCCTTCTTATTATCTAATTTCTACTTGCTTTGCAGAACTTATCCTAACCTGTGATTGGCATTCTCAGAAGCTTATCTTTGCCAGAACATGGCTGTAGCCATCAATTGAAGGATTGTTCCCTAGTGGCTTATCTAATAAATAGGCTTTTTTTCTGGAAATGTCACATATATATAAGGGCCAAAGATCATTTGGCATCTCTGCCAGACCCCTTCCATCATGCTACATTTACTGTCACAAGACATTTATTTTCATAAGAGAGCAGCCGCGCCAAGTATTCTTAACAAAAATTGAGTACCAGTCACAACTGCTTTGACTGAAAAACATGCTACAGGATCACAAAGCTTGCAAATATGCCTCAGAAGTCAGCAAATGCTTCTGTTCCCATTCTGTCTGGACAACGGGTGAGCTTTTCCTCAGGTTGCCAGTGCTCTGCTGCATGTTACTCTGTGGTTTTGCTAGGAGTTGCATATAATGGTTTCCTCTCCCACTGGAAATCAGCAAAAGGACTTTGCTATGGCCAGAGACTCCGCTCGTGTAACACAGGAAGGCTGTGATGCTGCTACATCTATAAAACATGGTTTTGACTAACGAATGAAACAATTGCATTTGAGGATATTGGATTTTTATGGAATTACAGAATACGGCGGTGTTGGCATCTTGATTTATCATTGTATTTAAACCACGCTGTGGGAATTCATTGTATCAATATAATCTAGTCAGTGTGTTTATATATTCTGTGACTCCCTGAAGCAAAAGTTACCTGGGCTGGGATAGGTAGGTGTGTCACTTCTGGGTCCTTTTTCTTACCTTCTTGCTTCTATGCATTTTACATGTCGAGATGGAAGATGAGTAATGTGTTCCTTAGTCTGTCCGTACATTAGCTCTACCTAATTTCTCTTGCTCTTTCCAGGTCTCAAATTCCTTTCACCCCTTGATTAGTAACCATGGTGCTTGTAACGTACTGCAATTATAGATTGGAATGTACCAGCACAGAGTAATTTATGCAAAAGTAATTACTTAAATGACTCTTCATTATATTGCAATCAAATCCTAGATGCTCTGGTATAGATGTTATATATCCAATCTCAGCATGCTACTTAAAGTCTTTTGAGTCAAATTCTGAAACTATGTAAATCAGTGCAGTTCATCTGTATAGCTCTAGTGCTTTGAAAAGGGCTACACAGACCAGTACAGCTATAAAAGAAAAGAATTTGAACTTATGAACCAACACAGAAAGGTACATGTGAGTGAGCCTAAAGCACTCTGAGAACAATAGGCTCGACAGTGTAACAATGACAGCGAGCAAATTCTTTCTTCTCTCAAATTCCTTTGCTATAATTTCCTGTATTTTTACTTTGGCCACTGAGTTAGCCACAAAATGGTGAATGAAGCCCATTTCAATTTAAACTGTACTGCGGTTTTTGTTTGTGGGGACAAGGGGAGTTTCTGGCTGAGTGAAGGCCTTACAGTGGGGTACTCCCAGTCTATCTTGTGATCCCGTTTAAGCTTTATAGTAGCTAGGTTGCCTTTGACTGTTCTCTTGGCAATTTTAGGCAAATCTGGCAGCAGCTTATTTGGAGAACTGCATTGCAAGATATGAAACTGAGGCCTCAGAATGTACTAATGATATTAGCATGTCTGCATCATGTTCCTGGGTAGTGAGGAGCCTTTCTAGAAATATAGTGTCTTTTATTCAGAGTATTATAATTGATTGAACTCTGATTAATGTGGAAACTCACCCTCATCTCCTCTGTAATTCACGGTGAAATCTAAAACTACCCCAAACTTCTGGCAAGGCACTGGAAGGTTATTATCTACCATTAAGTCTTTGTGCAAGCACTGCTTCTGTGTTTTAGGCAATGCAGCAATGTTTGTTGTGGTTTGAATGAGTGCAAACAAAATCTCCTTTTCTGATTCCAGTTTTCATTATATATAGAGATTGGCATAGAGCACATTAGTTCAATCAAGTCTTATGTAAAATAATTCCAGGGAAGTCTAAAAAATCTCTCAGCTATGGTACTTAATGTGGTCAGCAGGAACTGCCAGTGAGAATCCATCCATCTTTCTGGTTCAGCTACTTTGTCATTAGGTAAACAGCATGGCATCTGTGTTTCACAAAAGTATTTCTTTCAGCAAGACGCTGTTTCCCGCTTTGTTTGAAACAATTCAGTGCTAAATGTCTTTATTTCTTTATAATTCCACTTCCTGCCATCCTTTCTATCTATTAGGAGACAATGGCAATCTGATCTCCATTTTTGCATGAAGAGATGATGCCACGTATGAAATATTTTTATATAGGTCCTTGGCTAAGTTTATTTATATTAAAACTTGAGCAAAACGTGGGCAGCAAGTTTAATGCTGACCAGAGAGACAGTACAGCTGCATTATTGCTACAGCTGGGATACTAATCCCAGACTTTGATATATCCTTGCAAGAGTAAAGGTCTATATGAAGAACAGATACTTGCTCTTATTCTGCTATTTTAAGTAGCTTTAGACTATTTAGTCTGCAGGATAATTATTGAGGCTTTGCTTTGGTTTGGGTGCAGAGATCTGAAAGGTAGGTTATCCAGAGCTGTTGAATGTACTGATTATCATGAGTTGTCAAAATCACAAGTTTTAAGTCCTCAAGAATAAAGGAAAGGATATCCATTTTATACATGACTTTAGAAAATGTTTCCCCTTTTTACAATTCAGTGTTACAATTTCAGGCTCTACAGCTTTTTTTTTAGATCGTGTCCTTCCATTTTTCTCTAGTTCTGGGCACATATAGCTCATCCTGCATTTGGAAGGACGATGCATATTTGAGGTGAAGATGTTCATTTCTCCTGCAGATGTTTTTCTGAATTTGGAGAATGTGTCTAGCTGGTAAGTGAATGTATGATTACCCTGTGTGGGACTACATGGTCATTTTTAGCCTGCCAAGGGAGCAGGGTCAGTGAATGAGCCCAAATTTTGGTAGTCTCTAGCCAGGAGTACCTGGCAAGTTGGTGAATGCACTTCAAGCCACTTCTCTGCCTTTGCTGTTGTCTTTATGCCAGGTAAATGAAAGCTAATTTGGGTTTTCTTCCTGGTGAAATCCTACCTACCTGTAGTACATTGATCACTTGGGTTATGACACATTGAAAGGCATTAAAACCCCCACCCTACAACAGATGTGTGTCCCCCCACAATTGTATTTAGTGAGAAGTGATGACTCAAGAAAGGAGAGCACAGCAATACAATTGTTGCTCCCTGCCTTTTCTTCCCTAAATCAAGGTCAGTGTCCCTTTGATTTTACCTCATTTAACTTATTATCTATTTTGCTAAAAGAAACAAATTCATTTTGAAAGAAACCAAAAACAATGTGGAAAGATGATGTATTATTTATTTTCAAACCTGAAACTGAATTAGAAAAATGTAGAACGTGAAAATTAGTGCTTAGAAATGTGTACATGGGGTCAAGCTTGTGGATGTTGATAAAACATATGTTCAAGTCTGAGTCCCAGCTGAGCCCAATGGTTGATGGGAAGGATGGAGACAGACAGCAGTGCGATTCTGTTAAACCTGATATAAAAATGTAGTGACTTCATGGTCTTCATGTAGCAACTTAACTTAAGTTTGGATTTAGGCTCTCTGTTTTTTTGATGGTACAACACTTCATTTTTCTGTGATGCTCCAGTCTAATCAATAGGTCAGGTTTCTGTAAATTATTACTTAGATCAGGGAAGGAATTTAATATACTGGTATTTCAGTTCTTTTATGTTTCTTTCCAAATATTCGAGGAGTCTGTGGATTGCTTTTTCTGAAATTCTGCCACCAATAGTCCTGTTTACTTTATGGGCACAAGGAATATGTACAAGTCTTCAATAATAATAATAATAATTATAGTGATATATTCAGAACAAGTAAATTTGTCAAAATGAACAAGTAGTAAGACCTGTCTTATGAAGAAAACCTGAGCTGAAGATGTGTTTGTGAAGTTTGCCGTTTTGGGGTTTTGTCTCTGGCTTAGAATTTTTCTGTTTCTGGACTCTTGAATTTTAGTCTTGGCAAGGAACAAACCATTTCTTCCAGGGTACGTATACAGTAGTATCTTGTACTGAAATCTTCAGGAGTTTTTTTTTATTTATTTGCAAAGTGTTTGCCGTTAATTTACTTGAGATCACTCTTGACTAACAAAGAGACAGTGGACATTTCGTTTAGTAAAGCCCAAGAATCTGTGTGGAGGATGGATTGATTTGAACAAAAACAACAGCATGAGCTCCTCTGTATTGTCTCAGTGGTTGCTTTCAGAGGTCACCATATTGAATTTGAAAGAGCAACAAATATCAATTCTTTCTGAGAGGTGAAAAGAGGGGGAAGGAAAATCTTGCATGTTGTCATGAGTTAGAAAATTTTGTGCTGAGAAATGCATATGTGAGTAATATGATTTGGGTATTTTCAACATTGGTGAGAAAGATTATCTATTATTAAAACTGCATCATGTAATGATTCTATTATTGAAAATATTGTCCTGTCTTGACAACCAGGAAAACTAAGTTCTCAAATTACCATTTTTGGTAATTTATAGTTAGCATTTCTCCAAATTACTGTTTTTGTGTTTCTGTATTTCCATTCACAAACCAGCAAATGAACTACTGGAAATATTTGCATTCAGGTAAGGAACCAATTAAATACTACCAGAAATTCTATATTAAATAAAATACATTTGATAAACCTTCAAATTGTAGCACTTGGGCAAAAATTTACATGCATCCATTGATTTTGACAGAGAAAGCTCCTAAATTACTTTTTTGGATCTGTTCCCAAAGTTCTTTGCTTTGAAAACTCTTCATAATTACCATTTATTCTTATTTCTTCCTAATTAAATACCTTGTGTGGAAGTGCTGAGGTCTTGAAAAGGTCTCCTGAGATCAAGTTTTTTTGTATTCCATAAGTACTAAATTAGTCTTGAAGTGTTTGGATTTCAGGTACTATCACAGTAATATATATTTATCCCAGAGGACCCTCAGTTGTAATGTTCTAATGATCAACTTTTGGTGTCTTTTGTAATCTTTGTTTTCTACATATACAGTTTCTGCTTAGCCTTCTACTATAGCAATGTGAAATCTTCAGAGACAGCAAAAATGGGAAAACATTTGAATGTATTTATCAACACTGATACTAATAATGTGAATCACCAAGTTGTTCTCCGTAGGCCTCAGCTTCACCAGGCTTACTAAGATCCACTATTTTTCCTGCTGTGGAATGTGTGAGAAATGCACAAAGCTCCCAGGAATTTGGAGTTACTCCAGGGATAACAGTTATTTCTTATTAACAATTATTTCTTGGAACTCCGGTTCTGCTTATTTTACTTTTAAATGCTTCATTTCGTGACTGTGGAAAGCATTACTCTAATTTGCCCCATGGAGCTGTGCATCCCATCTTCCAGAGTATCAGGAGAAAATCTGATATTTCAGAGCTGTTCTGGTCTTAAATAATACCATGCTGCAAAAAAAAAAAAACAAAAAAAAACCAAACAAATAAAAACCCCTCATTTTCTGGCAGAAGTTTCAGGGCATAATATTTTCTCTTTTGCTGAAAGACACCGTTTCTGGGGCTAGGATCAAGACAGACAGAATGCGGCAAGGCTGTTAGAAGCTTTAGAAGAGCCAAGGAACAGTTGTCTTGACATAAGAAAGAAGCTAGGGTAAAAAGGCTGAGGCTCTTTGGTTTCGAGAAGAAAACCCTGTGCTGAGGAGATGACTGAGACAAAAAAAAAAATCATAAAGGGCAGGGCTGCACTGCCATAACTATGGGAAACACACTTCTAATGTAGAAGAGAAGATATTTTTTCTTGTTTTCGTCAAAAGTGATATTGAGCTATGGGAATTTGTTGCCACAGCAGAGAATGCAGAGAGATGAAAGCAGGAGTTGTGTGGGGTATTAGAGAAACACATGGGCAACAGGTTCATAGTAGATACTGCAGGGAAGGGGTAGGGAAGCTTTTTCTGTCCCATATTTCTGGGAAAGCAACCGGAGTTGCCTGGGAAGGGGAAGTGGGAATGAATGGACTACAGATATCAGCTGTTACATAGCTATCCCTAGTGCCATAGTCAGAGAGACAGGGTGGACTGATCTAAAGCACAGGGCCAGTAAGTTATTTCTTACAGTCTTCAGTTAAGCTGAATTTTAAAAAGGGTCCACAAAGTGTAGTAGGAGTCGCTGATTTTGAAACACACTTTGTTGGCACTGCTTGCCTGTCTCTTGCCTGGTTTTCTTTTACCTTTACCACTTTTAGTATGTGCTTGTTTCTTGTTTCTTACAATAAGAGCTGAATCTCCAGAGGTCTTCCTTCATTCCTTTTCTCACTTTACCCCTTGTGTATGTTTACCCAATTCTAGTCCTGTGACATATACTCTATATATATATATATATTTGCTTTTGAATCATGGACAGTTCTGAATCCCTTAATGATTTTGTAGTAAAATCTGTGTACTGTTCCAGACAAACTGTACACTCAGGAAGTGCTGGTTGCTGCTGACCGAAGTGCAGAGAGAGAAGTGTACCAGGCTCTATCTTGTCCATCTTGCTATGAAATGTGTCAAGCTTTTGAGGAAAACCAAACCACATCCATTTAATCATGCTTTTCCTTGTTGTTGCTGTTACTGGCTTCTAATATGAAATATAATCTGCAATTATAAATTCAAGTGGATGCTGGTTATCAATCTCTGGTGGTGTGATTTTGGAAATAAAACTAACAAAAGCTTCTCGGCTCCTATGCTCCAGTTCAGTAATTGTGTCCTGGGAGCAGAGCGTCATTAGTGGGCTCTAGGTAGCTGTTGGTTTCTGTGCAATTTCTCTTCAAATCTGCAGAAAAGTTCAGATGAACCAACTTTAGATAAGTAGCACAATAAAGAATTTGGAATCTTGGTAAGTGCTTTGAGATTTGGGGAACTGTGACTCAGGAAGCATTGTGCAGTTTAGTTTGCATTGACCAGTGCTTGTAAAGTATTGATTATCTGTCATATGTATATCCAAATTCATTGTTGGTAAGGGGAGAAGAACTTTAGACTGAAAGGATTAAAAAATATCCTGCTTCAAAATGAATTGTGACACACTCATAAAGAAGATAAAATCAATAACACTTTTTGGTAATTCTGAAATCTAGAGACAGATTCTACATATAGCAGGATGATGAAGAATAAAAAAAATGCTGAAAGTTAAATTAAAAGCAGATTTCTTGAACTTTTAAGAAACACAATGTAGGTAGTAAAATCCATGGTCTTAGAAATTATTTAGTAGATTTCTCACCAGGTTGCAGCTTTGCATTGGATAATCAAGACTGCTTTTGTTTATATAAATTGGTGCTGCCCTTACTCCTGTCTCAGTGCGTTTGTCATGAGAGCATACAGAGAATTGCTTCACTGTTGAGCACTTGCTCACTGAAGTTTCCTAATTCAGAACTGATGTGAGAAGCAGGTTTTTTTAGGATATTCTTTGTAGTTGTGGGTGAATACTTTGTGTTCCTGTTCCCAGGATGTCATGATAGGCAGCTGTTCTCAAAGAATGCTAAATATCTTCCGTCAAAGTGTATTCAGGGATAGGACTGTGCTCTGCATACTGCAAGCATACACAAAGATTTTACCAGGAACCTGAAAACCATCCCCAAGTTCATAAATGAGCATAGTATTAGTATTCCTCTGTCCACTCTAACTAGGGTGCTTAATGAATATTGATAATCAGTGTAAAAACCAGTTATGCTTGTGGTAAAGAGTAAGACAAAGATCAATGAGTAGCTGATACTTTTTCCACATGGGATATTGCTTAATGAGCAGGTCTCCAATTTCCTATCTGTGAGCTCTAGTGCCATCACCCTGAAGTTAAATAGTCTCCCCATTGTTTCAGTGTTTTTTGTCTCTTTGTTCCCAAAATTTCTCTTTATTGAATATAAATATTGTGTGCTATGTTAGTGTAACATAGTGATGTGACTACAACTTAGAGCTTCTCTGGGGATAAGCAGCATTGACCTGGTGTAGGAATTCTGTGAAGCACACTAATCCAGTTCATCCCTGAGCCTCTCTCTCAAGAGATTAAAATGGCCCATTACCTTTACACACTCCCTTTCATTAGGATTAGAATCGTGTTCCTCCAGTGGAAAAGAATGATGTCATGTCATTCATGTTGATATGAGCAACAATGTGATACCCAAATAAACCAAGCACCAAATACTCTCAGTCATCTGCAAATCAGCTCCATATAGAAGTTCGTTTCTAAGCAAGTGAAATCCTACTTAAAATGCATTTAGAGGAAATTAAAATAAGACCTAATTCAGAGCCCACTAAAATTACTGAAGAGCTTGTGTTTGCTGCAGTTCTCTGTGATAATGAGTACATTCAGAAGACTGTACTCTGTTTACACATATTTTTATGAGAGATGAATAGCATTTCCTCTGAATTATACACTCTTACCCCAGACTGGGAGTTTCCTATGAAACTGTGCATAAAACGTAGTGGTAGATCCTAAAGGCAGATTGTAGTGCTATCTTTATAGAGAGTTTTTTTTCTAATTCATAAACTTTCCAGTAGAGATCAGTTCTTGCATCTTGCGGCACTTGCATCTTCTTCACTGACAAGCTAGAAAGCTTTGACAATAGTCAGAACTCATTAAGGAAATAATTGGTGATAAATGGCAAGACATTTCACTTACAAGTCAAAGTATGCTTCATACATGACTGAATATTTTAACTGTTATGTAGAATTTAACACATAATAAATGCCTCTTGCCAGAATCAAGAGAATCCTAAAAAGAATCTGTAGAAAGTTTATCACAGTTTAACTATTCTGTTCTGTTATGTGCAAAACCTCTTTTGCCCCTCCACAGGGCCCTGCTGTTATAATATAGGACTATTTCATAAGGTATTTATGTTATTCATCAGCTGAATTTCATGTTTGTTAATATAATATGAAATGGACTGCTGTCAGTGAAATCAAGCTGTACTAATAGGAACATTTCAAGTGCTTTAGATTGTGGGGTTTCAGTAGTTATTTCTTTTAATAAGAAAATGTCAGTAAATTTTGGCTGAATTTCTAGGAAACATCACTCATTTTAAAAAAGGATTGTTTGCCTCACATGTAATTGGCTTTAGAGAAGGATATTACAAAAAGATTGAGCCACTGGCAAAACCAAGCTTTTGCTGATGACGATAACTCAGAATTTGTGTGGTATCCTTAAATACAGAGTGTCTCTAATCCCTTAAAATAATCCTGTGTACTCCTTTCTATTAATGTACACAGCGTTATTAGATTGTTTTAATGCATTAGAGGCATTGAAGTTTACAGGTCAAGGAACCTGAGCCTCAAAAGTAATAATACGTTCCCTGTGATAGCAAAAGGAAGAGGAATGTAGACTTTAATTCAAGACTATCATTTGTAGATAATCCAGTCTGAACTGAATGCTACATGGAAGCAGAAAAAAAGAGACAAGTCTTGATACAGAGTCCTAAACAGACAGATTATGCTTACTTTTAATTGTAAATTATTTTGGGAAAAAATTGAAGAAAGAATAAAATTACATTTGGAGTAATTTGTGTCCTTCCACTGACCTTATAATGAGAAGGACGTTGCTGAGATTAGGTTGCAACAGAGACCTCTAATTTTCAGTCTGCAAGATATGAAAGATTAGCCAGATTTGATCTGTGAAGCTCAAGGGTGTCTAGAATGAGGGGGTTATCATCAAGGTATATAAAACCCTGGGAGAGAGGGAACAGGATTGATGGTAATGTACTGTTATTAGAGATAAGTAATTAAATCACCAAGATATCCAACAATTTGAAGAGGAAGAATAAATTATTTCCTAAGAAAGGGAAAAACTTTCCTTATGCAGAGAGTAGGTGAAAAACAGACCCAGTATTCTGAGTAAGCATTGACCAGATTGGTCCAGAAGGGAGCTGAGGTTCATTTTGAAAATATTTGTTTATAAACAAATTTGGGCTTGTACAGCTGTGTTTGTTACTTAAAACTGGAGCTGTCCCCTTTGCAAAACTGACAGCAACATCAACTTGTCTCTACTCTTACTTGGGGATTAAGGGCCTTATACCCACTTAAATAAAAATTTTAAATACCTTTTTTTTCCCAGCTGAGACAACACTGATTTTGCCCTTTCACAACTGGTAATTTGTGGAATGGAGCAGGAGTACCGGCATACTTGAGTGGCTTGCAGCAGTCATTAGTCCATTTGCAATACCCAGCTATGTCTGTGGAAGATGTATTCCTGTCAATGGAAAAAGAGTAGATCAAAACAGAAAAAAATATTTTCTTTTATCAGTAAATATGTGAAGGAGGAGTTGACTCTGCCATGTCTTTATGAAGATCACAGTGCCACAAGCAGCACCAACTCATAGAGTATTCAACGTTACCTTGTGCCATTCCCAGCTGATAGAAACTGTAAATGTATAAAGGCTATGAATTCCCTAGGTGCTGTTAGCAGGTAATAAAACTGGCAGTAATGATGTTACTGGAGGTGTTGCGTTGTCAGGAGGAGCTGTTCTCTCAAAAGGAGCTGCACTAGACTGTTCTGCAGATCCTGTGGGTGATTCATCTCTAATTTGGTTGGCAAAGTAGTGATTGATGTGGTAGAGGATGCATCAAGGGCTCACCTGCTCCCTTAGACAGCTACCAAGAGATAATAATGAAATGTCATTGGCTTAGGCATTATTATGCTTATCTGTGTGATCCCTTTCAGCTTTTATCAATTTTATGGCAGCTGCAGGCTTTTTTCTGCTTTTTGTCAGGCCTCATTCATTTGTATTATTTTTTCCATTGGAGAGCTGCACAATTTTTCCCAAAGCAAAGCTATGTGTCTCCTAGCACTAATAAAATTCTTGTCTCTTTTCATTGCAACTTGCCTCCAGAGCAGGCCTTCTGGCATACTCTGCAGCAGAAGAGATAAAATAATCAATAAGCCTGGATCTGAAACTGAAATGCAACATTTGTTTTGTTACTGAGCTCTACGTGGCCTGAAACAGATGGCTTTTTGATGCAGTTTTTAGTGTGCTCATAAGGATTTTTGAGATGTGTGTGATTTTTATTTTGACAATATAAATTGAATGAATGGCTACTAGCAGAATGACCTGGCATCTATTATTCCCCCCTTCACAGATCAAGAACTCTAAGTGATGTGCAATTAGAGCAATGCTTAATAGAACTCTTGAAATTAAACTGTAGTATAGTGAGTGCATAAAGTGTTCTCATTATTTTCTGTTGAAAAATATTTTAGTCAATCTTTGTCGTTGTTTGTTTGGCTGCTTGCATATGTTGGTCTGTGCTTCTCAGCTAATGTGGTGGCAAATAGTAAATGTATATGCATCAATATGGTTGGTAAACATTATTTATCTCGGGGTGGCAAGTGTGAGGCAAAATGCGAGTTTTATGTATATTTGTTCTTTCTATAGTCTTCTAATTAATATTTTCTTGCCAGAATATATTGGAATTCAGTTTCTGTCAGATACGGTGTGGTAGTTTCAAAATAAGAAAGAGCAGCTTCGTATTGCTGCATAACCAAAGATGTGGTGTTTGCCTGCATGAGGAGATATCCCTTATCTGCAATGAGATGTGCTCTATTATTCCTCTGCATTTAGGGAGAGCAGCACTGCCGAGGCAGTCTTCCAGATAATGTCTGTTTTAACGTGGACAGGAAGGGATAGCAGAACACTTTAGCATGTGCTGTTTGTTATTCTCAGTTGGCAAGAAATGGTACGCAGGAAGAGCATCCCTTCCCTAGATCCATGTACAGCTGCAGTCAAATCCTGATGACTCTTAGTCAGTTGTAGGGCAGTGCTTTGCTTTGATCCTGTTACACCAGCAAGTGGCCACTCCCGCTTATTAGGACACTGACAGACTCAGTGACAGAAATGTAGTAAGCAACAGGCATGGACAAACAGGAATGAAGTTCTTTTGCCTGAGAGTTATCTCAAAGGGTCTTGCAATATCTCCAGTACATCTCAGGAAGTAGTAATACCTTCACTGTAAGTGAAGAATCTACACCTTTGAATTCAACGTGCTCTTGTCACAGACAGTTATTGCAGCCACATAAAAAAAAATAGTTTCAGCAATCTTCAAAATTTTTACTATACAGAGGATGCAAAGAATTTCAGCTTGTGAATGTTGCATCAAATTATTTAAAAAACTGCTACTGTTGAAGATTTTGGTAAACTGCCAGAAGCAGAGAAACTTTTCAGTTTGACTTCTGCTTTTGGTTACTTCTGTAGTTTCATTTTTGTTGAATATATGGAAAAGAGTTGTTGAAGAAAACTTCATAAAATGTACAGTCTTCTGAAGATTAAATATACTCCTTAAAGCCATGTGTTAACTGCTCAGCCAGTTACCTTCAGAAAGCCATGGACATGCTCCAGTTTGATCTATTGCCAAGGCTTAAGTTAAGAGAAAAGCCCTAACTGCAATCTCTATGAGATAATGAGTATGCTAGTATTCAGCCAGAAACCAAAAGTGCTACTGATTTGGGATGGACGTTCCTTCCAGAGGCACCCAAAAGAGGCAGAAAACACACACTGAAATGGTTGAATACTCACCAATGTGAGTATTTCTACAAATGCAGTACCCTCAAGACAGACAGTCAGATCATGTCAGGGCTTGGAATAAGAAGAGAGGAATTTGCATCTGGCTAATCACATTTCAGTATTTAGAATATCTTTTTGATTTATTTTTCAACTTCCCTTCAACCCAAACATCAAATCTTGAGTGTAGGCTGGCAGTGCAGATGCTATGCCTTAAAGGCTTAAATGAAATAAAACACAAATGAGACTGAGATAATTTGTAGTCAAAGATGCAAGTGTGTTATTCCTAATTTGTAAACATGGTCACTTTTCTTGTGTGAAGAAAAAGAGAAAGACAGTTCTTAATATTGCCTACTATGTCATACAGCTGAGGAAACTTGGAGATTTACAGTGAAATTGATTAATTTATGTCTAGGATGGAAAGTAAACACCAGGAATACAAAGGCATCTCAATATATATATATATATTTGCTTTAAGATGTCATACAAACATTGAGAAGCTTTTTTTGCAACTTTTTAATTGCAAAATTTAATTTGCATTCTCAGTGCACTAAAATTTCTTTGCTAGTGAGGAATTTTGTTCTAATTTTTGCTTCCAAAACATTTGCTAAATATTAATTTTTTGTCACATTGCTTCTTCCTCTTACTTATGTAGAAAGGTTTTCTATTGATAACAATTCATCTTTTATGCACTCCATAGGTTAACATCAATAATTTTTTACTAATAAAAAATTGCACGTAGTCCTGAAGTGGGTATCTATCATGTGTATCTATGGGAAAATCATTTCCTGTTCAGAGCCGTGATTCTTGACTTTATGAATCAATGGACTGTGATCAGTTTTCAGACATAACATTCCAACCACCATAAACCATTATAAGAGTTGCACTTGCAAGCATTCAAACGGTTCTGTTATTTCTGTAACCTCACAAGACCATGGCTTGGGTTTCATAGAAAAACTAGGAGTTAGGCTGATTGATATACTCAAGGCAATAAAACAAAATGTAGGTTCCACTGACATCCACTGGAGCAATGTTGGAAATACATATCCTTTCTGGAGGCGTTTGAGCTTGGGGAATTCACCTGGGCAAGATTATTATTATATTCATAGCTGTGTTCACTTTAAAAGTTCCATCAGAAAAAAAAAAAAAAAAAGGAAGTAGAATTTATGAACAACAGGGATTTCAGCAGTGCTCTGAATGGGTGAACCTCACCACAGTCATTTCTCTGTCCAGCAGAGGCTTTTGGAGACTTACACTGGCTGTATGAATAAAAGATAGAAAACTTTACTTTCTTTGCAGTAAAAAACTTAGAAAAGCATGGCCTTAAGTGTAGAAAAAGTTAATGATGTTTTGGTTTAAGATTTAGAAGAATAGAAAATTTGTTTCTGTTGCTGAAAGAACAGCTCTTCGACTATTTAGTGGAAGACTGGGTACTTTTAAAGGGTCTCCCAATCTTTAGAATAGGAGAGCTATCTTCTTTCATTATCACCTTTGAGATAAACCCCAGAGGAAACCTCCTTGGGACTGGGAGCTGAAAATGATTTGTAAGTCAAATAGCTCTGCTACTGATTGCTAACCAAGTCGTCAAGGTTTTCAGGCTGTCGACCCTCTTACTTTTCATACCATCACAGCTCTGAGTGCTCACTGACTTACTGCTTGTGAAGCAGAATTCCTTGGCTAGCATGTTTCCTGCCTGTTTTTTTCTTTGGATGTAGTCATATGTACTAAGCCAGTTCAAGTGTCAATGGAAGTGAATTATAGTTTTGATTGTGCGTGTCGTTGATCTATTGTACAACAGAGGATCAAGCCTTCACAGTACTATCCAATCTCTCTGCTGATCTTTAAACATCTTAGCGGGTCTTTATAAGGTCAGAAAAAATAATTTAACTAGGTTCACCACTTCAAGGAATATTTGATGTGTCTCCAGAAAGGCAAATTGCAATCCTTAGCTATGGTAATGGCCATTCTTCTCTGGCATCTCTGTCTCATAGAAATATTGAGGAGTTATTGGCAAAGAAGAAAAAAATTGTTTAGAAGAGTCTACAGCTTCTCTGTGTGCCTTGACTGTCAGAGTAGTAAAGGATGCCTCTGAGAGAATGCCTTTGGTGTTGGTAATCTCTAATGCCACTAAGAGAAAAGTGTTTTCAATTATGTAACAATGGGTAGACAGATTCTCGCCAATGTAGATCCATGTTGTGTTCTTGCTGTTCATTCCAGGCCTGGGAATTACCCTGTGGATGTCACGTTATTATGGTGCCCTTTTATCAATAACACACTTTCCAGGGGCTAGTAAGTCATGATGTTATATCTAAAAAAGTTCCTGAAAAGACAAAAAGAAAATCAATGTCTGACAGAAATCAGTTTTTTTGTCTTTCCCATATAATTACCTAAAATCTTGATTATTAACTTTGCTGTATTATCTGTCCTTTCCCTCTCTCTTCCTCTCCCCTCCTTATCCCTTAAATCCATTACTGGTTTCATACTTTAACATTTGAGAGATTTTTTCTAGGATCAGTAACTGTGGGTTTAGCTTCTAGTCTAATCATCTAATCAGAGAGCATAATAACCCCCTTCTGGATATTATTTATGACAGAACTGTGGTAGATGATCTGAGAAACTCTCTGCAGCCACAGGAGAACACATTTGTTCCTGTCTTTAGCTCATCAAGGCTGATGTTATAAAAAATGTCTGCCATGAGTCTAGCTTATGGAATGTCAGATCTCTGGATAAATGAAGATGAACCTACCATATGTTATCTAACTTTTACTTCAGGGAGAACAAAGGCAGTGAAGAATGTACAACTGCACCAATCCAAGTTATCTTTTTTATTTATGCTGCTGATGTGGCAAAATGGGGCTAACGCCTTGATACTTCATCTTTTATTGTAGAGCCTATGCAGTTAAAAGGGAAAAAACAAATTCAAAACCAAACCACTAAAAAAACTAGCTAGGGAACCATTCTTTGCAACAGTTTTGTTCAAATTGCCATCATGATTCTAGTACAAGAATCTGAATTTTCCCACATAATGGCAGACAGCTTTTCTGAACCAAACATGCTCAGAGTTTCATTCTCAACAGTTAAATTGTAAGAGATGTTAATTCATATCTAATTACATACTCTTTTGATTAATTAGCTCTGAAATGTTGAAAAACATTGTTTCAAAAACACTTTCAAACTATGGGCAAAAGAGATTGTATTATAACTGTAAAGAAACAGTGTAGATTGGTGTAGAATATTATAAATTAGAGCCTTTATCAAAGGAAATGGAAAGGTTCTGCATTGAAGACACAGTCTTAATGCCACTGTTTTCAGTCCAACAACACAGGTGATGGTTTTCTCTGGTTCTGCATCAGGACTTGGGCTTAAGTTGTATGTTATGCAGAAGGGACAACTTCTTTTGTGTTTTTCCAAACTTAATGTTTAGTTTTGGATGAAATTCTGATGGAATACCATTTTGATTATTCATTCTGCTTGTCATAAGCTAATCACATGCCTAAACAGTAAAACTATAAAATAACCCAAGACACAAGAGTTTTAACTATCTTGAAATTTTCTGAAAAACAACAAAAAAGATTTCTTTTTTCCTAAGGTAACTTATAACCTTTAAAAAATGGTGGGTGAGTGTGTGTAAGATTAGATTTATGACAATGTATTGCTGATTTCATAGGTGCTTCCAAATTCTATCTAGAATGCTAGTTTTGGGGAACAGTTGAGGAATTGATGAAAAAAGAAGAAACTCTGCATTTGTGGGGGTTTCCTTGCAGTATGTGGCTGCTTCTTGGCTGAAGAGCTGAAACTGTGTTAATAACCTATAGCAACAATGTAAGGTTGGAAATAAAGAATAATACTGTGCCTAATGAAAACTGCCAATGCAATTTGTGCAGGTAAAATGCAATTACCCAAACTGGACTATTGCCAGACACGAAAGCATCGTACTTTGTGTTTCAGACAATGCAGTAGCTACTTAGGATATAGAAAGCAGAAGCTTTTCCAAAGCATTTTCATGTCTGAACTTGAGTACTTTTCAGGCCAATTTAAGAGATTTCATGTTGTTGCCTCGACCATTGGTGTATTTTTGTGCCTTTAATGTGCTTAAGCAGAAGACATAGGCAGCTATCCCCCATAATCTTTACCAAAACAGGAAAAAAACCCACCCCCACTTGTGATTTAATGTTCTAGATGTTTTGTTGCTTAAAGTCTTAGAGGGTTTTCTGTAGCTTGGGTGTATTTTAAATGCATGGCTTAACAGGTCTGCTTAAAAAAAAAAACAAAAATAAAAAAACACATTGCTGTGGGAGTATGTTCAGAATAAAAAAAGACTGTTTGCTTCCTACCTCAGTCTTGTTCCAAATTTTTTTTTCTGAAAAACCTAAACAGTATATAAACAGTGAGTAAATTATTAAAGGATGGTGTTTTTCCAAAAGTTGCTGTGTTTTACATAGAAAAGTCTGACAATACAGTAGTGATTTGAGGTTGTATTTAGATCTCAGATAGAAAGTGATCCTTTTCAAGCCTTGGACTAAATATCACATTGAGTTCCACTTATTCAAAATATCATTTCTATGCCCTTGGGCATTAAAGAAAGAAAATCTAAAATTATGATGAAAGGCAATTCTCAACTCATATTTGCTTTATCTATGTGCTTTAGCAATTTCTGCTGGCTGAATTTACTTTGAGTTGGTTTGACTGTAATTGAGAGGTTGATGGTGAATTGGCACTTCAGAGAAATACCATCTAAGAATAAATCATTATGAAACAAGCTTAAATTTTCTCCTTAACTGTGGCTCTTTAATCCTATTACAGAAGACTAATTGGTGCTAATGTGTATTTTGGAACTTTTTGAACAGTGGTTTTCCCCTACTCATCATATGCTACAAGGTTCCCATTCAACTGGCATCATTTTTATGTAACTGAAAGACAATATATAGATTTTGATTTTTCTTGTACACCATTCATTATATCATTGGGATGTTGATCCTTTCTTTATGAGACTAATCCAAGTCATGTCATTAGAAGTACCCATTTCTAGGAAGGGTATAAAAAAGGAGGAAGGAAGGAAAGGAAATAAAAAAAAGAAAAAAAAATTGTTGAAGTTGAAATTTGAGCCTTCCTGCATTCCTCAGATTTTTGTTGGCATTGTTGTTGTTATTTCTGAAGGGCTGGTTCCACAGAGCAGACCAAATCGCCAATAGCATTGAAGACAGCAGCAAACTGTGTTGGTGAAGCCAAAGGAGACAAGTTTTGGATGTTTCAATGGACCAAACCTGTGTGCTGTCTTAGGTAACCCTTGGCACTTGCTGATATGGTGTGCAGCAGCCAATAGCAGCTTTTCCAAGGAAATCTTAGTCATCTCTTTGCCAATGTCAGCAGAAATCTCATCTCTTGTACTTTTCAGTCCTCCTCTTTCCCCTTTTTTCCTAATTTACCTGTGCTGCCTGTTTTAGAACAGCCCAAGAGCAACCTTTCCTTTCCTTTCTTTTACTTGTGCAAGAAACACATGGCTGTGTAAAAGCTGATTTTACTGGAGAAATAAGAAACAGGGCAGGCAGAAACAGTGTCAATGTAGATAAAGATGTAAAGGACTCTGACACTGTGTCCTTAGGCCCTGAGTCCACTGACATGACTAGCCATCATGTAACCCGGTGAGTTTATTTTGTCTCCAAAAATCAGGGCACTGAATATAAACACCCATTGGGAATGGCCCCGGGAACCTCTGAATTGTTTGCATCGTAGTGTGAACATAAGCTAGGGGAGGAGTAACACAAAGGTGACTGGGGTAAGAGGGGAAAGGAGAAGATATCTCCTGTAAAGGCACATGAGAAGAGATGATTTTGGTAGCGTAAGAACTGAAATACCTGCAGGTAACCAAGACAGCCAAAATCCACAGCTGAAGTGTAAAGAGTAGATTTACTCCAGCCCCACTCTGGCAAAACAGAGACACATCCACTGCTAAGCTTATTCCATCTTAGCCAGGGCGAAAAGCCCACGTGGCACAATCCTTGGCAAGGCTGTGTTCTACAATCTCCAAATTTCTTATCTCTCCTCTCCCCCATTGGCAGGTCTAGGCCTGGTTAGAATATTTTCTAGGTCTTTTACAGCATTGTGTTATCTTCTAGAGGAATCACACTTCTCAAACCAGACAGAAAACAATGTGAAATTTCACCACTCAACATTCTTAGCATCTGCCAGGTCATCTTGAGAGAAAATAACCTTTCTTCCCTTTTTGACAAAGCTTCCAGCTTTCCCTTTTTGACAAAGCTTCCAGCTTTGTCTTGTTCCAACAGGCAGGTAATGAAGTAGTGCCCTTTTTTCATTACCCAAACCTTCCCTGAACCCGTCTCTGAGACTTGTTAATCCATGGTGTTGATGACAAATTCAATGATCCACTGAATTCAGTAAAGCAAGTATCTTGACCAGCTGAAAGTTTCCTCCTGCATAGTTGTGATGATGATTTCCTTGACTTTAGTTATATAAGGTGCATTTCAAACTTTTAAGTATTTCCCAGGGAAAAAAAAAAGTAATGTTTTTCTTCATATTCAAGCACATTTTATTGCATAACTGCCTAGTTTTCAACTAAATCAAATGGTATTAGGTATCTAAATACCTTTGAAGATCTGAAGCTAGATCTAGAAAGATGATTTAAAATGTAGGGATCTGTGGTACCTCAGTAGAGGACATGGCAGAAATCAGATATTTCTGAAGAAAAAAAAAAAGGCATGCTATGTCAGTATATGCTTATGTAGCTGTAAATAAGGTGGTGAGGTTTTGCTGCATGCTTCAAAATATATTTTTGCTTCATTGTAAATGTATTTTGCAAATATTTAAAATGCATAAGCTGGATAATTCATTTGTGTTAGATGAGCATTTTCAGAAACTGGTGTTTGGCTAACAAATGTCTACTTTCAAATATATTTTTAAAACCTTTTTTTTTTTTGCTGAACATGCCATGGAATTTTCCTAGATTAGATAATTGTTTTCATTGTCCTTACATTAAACCCAGCTCAACTTCATTCGCTTTTTGACTTGTGAGATTTGTAATTATTTTTTTTAATCAAATATTAATAGAAGGCAGAAAACCTGAGAGATTATTTGCTCCAGAACTTGGAGAGTGACAAATTAACAGAAAGAGCTGAAGAGGTTGAAAACTGTACCCGCATCCTTAGTTTTATTGATGGAAGAATCATGGGGGAATTGAGGTCATGACACTGCTAGAGCTCCACATGTATAGGAAGACTGACAAGTTTTAAAATTTTCATCCTCTCTCTCTGATATCCTTATGTTCTTCCAAATAAAATAAGAGCATAATACAATGATATCCCCCTAAAAAATTTGTATCTAGAATAAGTTTCTAATTATTTTACTCTTGTTCTTTTTTAATGATTAGGTGTTTTCCATGTTGTCAAAAAGATTATGTAAGGGATGGAGGAGATTTGTTGGGGAACAAGGTTAAGATTAATAATAACTCTTGAAGGAAAGTTTATGGAAGAATAGCAGTGAAGAGCTATGGGAATTGTGAAAAACCCTTGTGAAATAATAATCTAGTTCTCTGGAGAAAACAATCTAAATAAAAAGTACAGCTGAATAGAAATAAAAAGCACAAAAATAATTTGCCCAGGGCAAAGCTGTTATTGTCAAACTTAACTTCTTTTTCTTCCAGACAGTTTTATTATTCATGGACCTTTTTATGTATTCTGATTATTTTACTTCTAAAAGGATTCATGACTAGTGTGTAGAAAACCCAGTGTCTTTCATTTATGAGTTTAAACTCGTGGGTAGGCAATTATATAGCAGACCTCTAAAATCCTGGGTCAGTACACTGGACTAGAGGAATCCACTTTGCTTCTCATTGTCTGGAAACTTCTGGCCCTTTTTGTTCTCTCGTTTATGTGTTTGAAAATCATAACTGTGAAATTATCTTCAAACCTTTCTAGTGACAGATATTCCCTCCAACAAGTGGTGTACTACTGGGTAATGTCCAATCTTTACTTTTCAGAAACCTAAAAAAGAGGGACACACCACTAGAGGGGATTTAAATCCAGTTTATGCACTTGGCTACCTGTTGAGACAAATCAAATCCTTTAGGGAAACAGTAATACAGTTTATACATTGTGATTTGGATTCACAGTGTGGCACAGTACAAGACTTTATCCTAAAAAAATAGCAGATCATCTTTTATTCTCTAATCCTTCTGTGCAAAGAATTCTTCTGCCAGGGATTGTTCATCCATTAAGGTAAATCTTTATAACTGCTTGAAAATATGGTCAATGGGCACTTAGGATACCTCTGTATTTTATCTTAATTCTTGTGCTATAGGTGTATCCAAGAGTTTATCTCAGACATTTATTTTAAAATATTTTAATAGTCTTCTGGAGTGCTTACAAAACAGGATTCACAAGGGTTTTTTAATCCTTGATTTTCTTCCTCTTATTTTCTTTTATAAAGCAGTAATCAGACATGGTAGGAGCTGGAAAGTATTCCTTCCAAGACTGATAGACTCACAGTTTGTGGGTTTAAAATGGGACTGAAGAGAATTCCTACTCCCAGGTCTAAACAGCTTCTCTAAGAAATCATTAAGATTAATTTTTTGCTGATCTTGGGGAAGTATAGAAGGTGTTACAGTCTCACATAGTTTCTAAGGAGTAATTTCTGAATTGATTCATAAAATCATTTGCATACCTTCTCCAAATTACTGATGCACACCAAAGTGCTAAGCATGTGCAGAATGGCAAGATTTCCAAGTGTCTTCCTCACTCTGATGTTTTTCTCCCTAGCTAATGCATGGTGCATGTCAGACTGCCAGTGCTGGTGGCAAAACTGGCAAGTCCTGGTACTTCTGTGGTGTGTGAATGTGGGGCAGAAATGGATGATCACTTTGTGTGCAGCCAACGTTGTACAGCAGAAACTGTGCATTTCCAATAGGCCTGTACATCAGGCACCTGTGCCATAGACTTTTTAGTATAAACCATATCTATACTGTAGCATAAAAGGTGTATAAGTCCTCACTGAGGATGTTTGGGCAAGCCTGCAGATGACCAAAAATACTGATCTTGAGAAACATCTCCTAGACACAGTTGATTCCAGAAGTCAGTGTCAGCACCAGAGCATACTGAGAAAAAGGAGCAAAGAAAGAAAATGAGAAACATATGCGAAATACAGTCAAGGCTTGGCTATAGTTGGAGGAGATGAGAGGACAATTAAGACTAGGTTCCTGACATGAACACTTCATTTCTCCTCCTCTCGTTCATGGCGTTTCCTGTATTTGATCAGAGCTCTTGCCTCACATGTAATAAATCCTTTTCATGTAGCTGGTGGTTCCCAATTTATAAAGCAGCAGTGACTGCTTTTTAACTTTATACTTCTTTTTTATGGTAACTATGCTAAATTTTCTTTTCTCTTGTCCTTCAGACACCTTGCTAGGAAGAGTAATCTTGTACATAACCTTCACATTCTCCTTCATTTCTTACACAGATGTTGAGGATTATCTGGCTCGGTTGATCTCTCACATCTCATCACTAATCTCTTTTGTCAGCTTGTCCATTCTTTAGATACTATCTATTCTTTTGAAGTTCTGTCCCTTATATTCACTGAAGGAGCGACAATGAAAGATCCAGTGAAAATAGCAGCACGATTTGCATATTTCATCTTTACATTTATATTGATGATAAACATATATGGTTGTGGTCTTTCTTGTCCCTTTTACTCATAGTTTCATACCTAGGATTTATTAAGGCTGTGTTGATCAATAAGAGATAAAAAAATATAACTTGTTGGAATTGTCTGTTGTTGAAAATATTAATATTTGACTCTCAATCATGATAGAGGGCTCATTTCCTTTAATATCTTTTTCCTCATCATTAACTCTCCCACACCAGCTGCCTTCAATACAAAGGCAGGCAGGTGTCTGCTGACAGCTATATTTAGAAATTAGAGTGCTTTCCAGATTTAAATTCAAGATCTAAAATTTTAAGATCAATGCACAGACACTGTGGAGGTGAGAACTGTTGTTTTCATCTGAGTTTCATCTTCTACATTGATCTATTGTTCCAATCAGTGTTTTATCATCTTTCCATCCTAGGAAAATAGCAGCAGGCAAAATTGAACTGGTTCACAGAAGCTCAACAAGCTGATATTTATTTTTGAGAAGATGCCCTATTTTCAATAAATACAATACAAATATATCAGACTAATGATGTAGTAATCCTTAGCTCTGAGCAAATCCACCCAGGAGAAGTGTTAAGCTTCCTTCATGTGTTTTCAGCATTAATTAGCATTCCAGGCTTATTACAAAGGGTCTGAGCCCTTAGGTTGCACCAACACAGTATCATATTTCAAAGCTGTGTAAACCCAGTAAAAATTCCAATCGTGTGCTTTATTCCTCTACCTCTGGCTCTTGTAGTCAAATATCTGTCAAACAGATCAGTCAGAAAAGTTAAACATAATTATAAAGAAAAGACCAAAAGTTATTTTTTGTAGAGTGGAATCATGCATCTTGAGTTGTATAGTTTTGGTGGGGAAGACCTTTTCTGTTATCATTGTCAGCCTGTTGCAATATTTGTGATGCGGCAGCTGGATGTAACAGAGGCTGTGGCCTCTATCAGTGTGGTTTTGGGGGAGGGATAAATTGGTCCTAACTGGAATTTCAGACTGTATTGTGAAAAAACTCCCTTGTTCCTCAGGTGGGTTAGACCCAGCCAGCTGCCTATTTGCTGCCTTCTCCCACTGGACAGGGAGTAAATGGAAAGCAGTCTGAGGGATGGAGAGAAAGATGGTCTAGTAAGTGCAACACAAGTTGTGTGAAAGCAAAACAAAATAAGGAATGTATTGTTCCCTTCCCATTTGAAGACAGTTGTCGAGCCACTTAGTGGAAAGCAGATCATGGGAATGAGTTGCTTGGGATGTTATACATGCAAACATCTGGAATTCCTGCACCTATTCTTGAGATTTTATTGCTCCCTGCATTATCCAGCATGGAACATCCCTTTGCTTAATTTTTTTCATGAAAACTACCTCCCAATTTCTTGCATATCCTCAGCCTGGAACCAGGGTGACAAAGTGGGAGAAAGAAGGAGTATCAAAGCACTGCTCAGCAACAATCAAAACACTGGGGTTTTTTCAGTGCTGTTTTAACCAGAAATCCAGATCACCGCTCAGGCTGCTACAAAAAATGTTAATTTTGTCCCAGCCAGATGCAGTCCACTTCTTATCCCATCAGGAAGAGCTGTTGTCTCTTTTTTTGGAGTCAAGCAGCAGTAGGCAGTGTTTATCACCTAAACCATCCTGAAAGTGTGCATCATCCTGGCAGCAAAAGGTCAAGTTTAATGAGCCGGTTTGCCCGCTGCCAGTCACCAGCGTCTGACCTCTAAGCAGTGCACTCATGTCCACTCAGAGCTTTCCTGGATGTGGTGATAATGCTCTTAGCTGCCCTCAAATCTGGCCTTTGCCTTAAAATTCACTGCTCTACCCTGAGTGTGTTATTATTGCACCTTTGTCACAGCTCATTGAGCCACATAATAATTTTGCATGCATCACCAGTTCCACCCTAGTAAAAATGCTTGGCAGCCAGAGATGGCATCATGGTAGAGGTGCAGTGAGTGCTTCAGTAGCAAAGTTCTCTAATGGCCAAGAAATAGATTAAGAAAAGCTACAGAAGCAACTGACACTTTATATTTCTTATACAATCCTTCTGTGAGGTATTTAAGGTTCTTGTGGGAAAATTAAACTCATCATATGTCCATTTTAAAAGCAGTTTTCGTTTTGATAGCTAATATATCACAAATTTCATTTAAACAGTTTATGAGATGCCTGTAAGATAAAACAGCTTTATTCATTGGAGAGTTTTCTTCCCTGAAACCTATTAAAATTTCAAGTATCAAGCATTTCAGATCCCTGAGCTGAAATTTGTAACCTTTGATTCATTATTTTTCAGGACCAAACAGCCATTGTAACTGATGAATTGATGTTGAATGTGTTACATTAAATTGCTAGATTCCCGAGTGAAGAATCTATAGGATTCTTCACTTTGCAGAATTGTCTGATTTTACTTTCTGTGTGATGCAGCAAATGATTAATACACTAATTGTTACTAGAATAGTGAATCGCCTGTTTTTCAGATTCAAAACTGTTACCGCTCTGAAGACCTGCTCCTCCACTTCTCCATTTACTGAAAGTAATAAACGCGTGCTTTTCCTTTTCAAAAGTAATTGAACCAATTTAAATGTGAAAGTCTAGATTGTCTCTACACTGTCTCTTCATTTCTCCCAAGCTACTTCTTCCCTTCTTTCCTTGTAGTTGCCAGTAGCTCCATTGTCTTTTGTTTTCAGTATAACAGCCTCTATTTTTTTCTTAATTTGATCTTCTCTGATTGCCAGCTCTTTCTTCTTGATGTTGGTTTGTCTGCTGGTTTTTCTAATGCCATAGTTTCACATGATCAACTCTTCTTCAGTCTATACCCTTATATGTTTTCCTTCATTGTTCTGTAATACAAACATACTTGTTCTCCAAATATGTTTTGGAGACAAACACTTTTTGGTTGGACCTAAAAGAGGATGCTTGCCAAGAGGCAGGTTTCCTACTCTAGCTTCCAAACCCTATTTCAAATGAAATAGCTTTTTTTTATTATTATTATTTCTGGCCTTGTTCCATATGAGAGTCTGGTTATCAACCAAAGAGTTTTAAATAAATTTCTCAATTTTGCAGAGGCTAATGTGCATACCCCTCCTTTTTTTTTTTTTAATAAATTTCTCAATTTTGCAGAGGCTAATGTGCATACCCCTCCTTTTTTTTTTTTTTTTAATAAATTTCTCAATTTTGCAGAGGCTAATGTGCATACCCCTCCTTTTTTTTTTTTTTAATAAATTTCTCAATTTTGCAGAGGCTAATGTGCATACCCCTCCTTTTTTTTTTTTTTTTTTCTCGGTGCTAGTTTATCAGTTTCTCGCAAATGGTGTGGGCATTACTTAAAAGCAAAATAAAAACCCATCAGATGAGAATTTTCTTTAATCTGATCACAGCAAGCAAGGAATTTTCCTCCAGAGATAGTAATGACATCAATAACATGAATATTTAACTGCTGCTACTGTGTTACCACAATGATGCTCCAGTGCAGCCACAAGGCTCCATATGTAGTGAGTGTGGTATTACAATGTTTACTCTGAAGACCACATAGATGATGTGACATGCTTGTCATGCTCTGAAATTCTGGCTAAAAATGGCACTGAAATTCCAGCCACAGCCTGTTGCATTTCTATATGAGCAAAACACTGCCTGCATGACAAAAACACACAAGGGAGAAACAAGTGTAACAAACTCATAATTCAGATTAATTCCACAAAAATCTTTATTGCACTTGACAAATAATGACAGCTACCTATTCCAGTGGCTGAACTTTGTTGTTACTATGATTCTTTAAAAATCGGTATGTAGAAAACCAATTTTATTAGTACTTCCCAAAGAGTTACAAGTTTTTCTTGTGGCTGTAAAAACCCTTTCACTCTAAGGACAGAAAAAATTAGTCAAATTGTATGCACTGCTTTGGGCAGATTTCAGTTTCCCCTTGGCTTGTTTGAAGAAAACAGAAGGCATCATTTACCTTCTCTGTCTGCCATCACTCAGCCAAGTGGCTGTTTAAGCAGCTGGACACAACCAGAAGATGCTGGCTTGGCTGGAACAGGGGAAGCAGTAGCCCAAATAATATAGGAGTCCAGGGACATGGAAATGAGGCAGCATTATTAGGCAAGATTAGGCAATTTCTGATATTAGGAATTAATATCTGTAGCAGGTTTTGCAAAGTGATGCCCAGATGGATTAAAGGAAAGTAGATGAAGATAGCTGCTGGAATTTGGACTTGTTGAAATTCACCGTTAAATTTCACTTGAACGGGCATAGCAATGCTGATGACAGAGAAGGCACTGGTAGAAGGAGCTACAATAGCCTCACTTTATGCTGATGGGTTGCTTGATGCTTGATGGTTGAAGGTGTAAACAGGAACTTTAGCTGTACAGAAAGCAGGGAAAAAGGTGGGTTCATGGAGGATACTCAGTAGAACCCTGCAATACTGGCTGTTTCTTCTACTAAATACCCTCCCTTTGCTCCTGCTTTCTACATAGCTAAAATAACAATCAAATCAATCCCCAGTGAAAAGGCATCTAAAACAAAAAGGGACTTTGGGAATAAAAACAATCTTTTACAAAAAAGACAGAAAATCTTTGCTGTGTTTGCAGTTCATTCTGATGGCGACTCTTGCAGAAAGAAGCACCAGAGAGATGGACTCAGTACTGTACATTAAAACATAGTTGTAGGATGGGCACAAGGATTGTTTTGTATTTTATTGTGCTCTGTTGACATTTAGACTTCTGGTTTACTCCCAGCAGATGTTCTCAAGATCCTATCTGCAGTTACTGTTTTGAGTACTCTCATCTTTCACTGTAAAAAAATGTTATGCTGAGATCTGTGTATGATCCCAGCCTTAAAGAACCAAACAGTGTTTGAAAAGTCTGTGGTAAACAGATCTGGGTGCAAATTTCCCTACACCTTTGACAGCAATAACAAAGTTGAAATTTAAGTGTAATTATGTAGCTAAATGAGGGCATATTCAGAACACCCACATATCTGTTGGATTGTCCAAACAGTTTGGAGATGTATTTAAATAAATCCTGAACTGTATTATGTTTTTTAATAGAATTGAATAGCTTTAAATGCAGACTAGTCTACTGAGGATGATGGTTTATGTACCTCTGTCATGTTCAACATTTCAAGGATCATATTTCCAAGAGTTTATTTTTAAATTGCATTTCAGTCTGCAGTTTAGAAAAAAACATCAGCAAATGAAGCTAAGTATATGTGATCACTTTTATCCTGTCAATATTAATGTTCCAAACAATATTTGGAATGATTTCATATTCTCTTTAAATTAAATACTTTCAGTTTTCTCAGTAAAAAAAGATAGCACAGCTTTTGAATATACACATTGCCTCCTTTCCCTCTCTGTACTGCTGATGCCTGCTTGCTTCACAAAGTCATGTCTGAGCATAACACTGACTGTGCCTGTGAGCAGATTTTTGCTTTTAGTTCCTCCACTGTGAGGAGGCGAGGCAATAAGAGCTGTGACTACTGCAACTCATTCCTCATACAGGAACTTGAATTTTGAAAACAGAAATGGAAGTCACGGATGTCTCTTTGTTGCATGCAAGACGGATGAATATAGGAGCTTGTTCAATACAATAATTGAATCACTTAAATAAATTTCAGTGCCTTGAATTCCTTTGAAAAATAAAAGGATTAGATTATGCATGCTGTAATTTCCATAGGTAAAGCTGACATAATTGTTGTCTCAATTCAGGAAACCATCTTCCTTTTATGAATTTTATACAGTTTAGTTATTCTGTGGCATGGTGGCAAGTGTCGTTCTCGGAGATTGTTTTATGTTCTTCTGTTGAAAGAAGAAACCAATGAAGCTTTTTTAGGTTTTCTGCTTTTTTTTTTGTGCTACATCAAGTGAGGCTGTTGAAAGAGAAATAAAACCAGACCAATTTTGTTTCTATGTCTAATCAGTCAATAAATCTAAGGAAGCTGTTTTAACAGAAAATCACACTTGACTTGTAGGGCCGTGCTTCTCGTGCAGTCAGCACTTTATCGAGTAACGCTGTGGCACAACTCCCAAAGGAGCAGTCATGGGGAAACTTCTCGAGTGTCTCTTTGATCTAGCAGCAAGGGCAGCTCTTTCACCCAATATCTCAGGCTTGTCCAAATCCCATTTAGCATTAAATGGAGTTCATGTCTAACAGGGAAGAAGATCTTGTTTCAGAGTATGATGTATGTCTCTAAGACTAGTTTGCCATATCTGTAGAAAAGAAAGAATTCAAACATGGTGTTAGGACACTATAAAATGAATGGCATTGCCTTCCTCTGCAGGCTGGCCACAGGGCAGGATGTTGTTTACATGGGAATATTTATGTGTTGTGTTTTCTTTTGCTGCTGGTAGCATTTTCTGATGATAAATTCTTTCTCTTTCTCATTTTGTTTTTCTATAACTTAGACACTTTAAGAGTGGAGTTTCTGTTTTTACACACACACAATGACCTGTACAATATTGAGAAATAGACAGGGTGGTTTATGTGAATTTTACTAGCATGAACATAAACTGAAACATCTGCTTTGTACTTAAATGAACCAAAATTTATCTAAGATATTGAGTGACTAAGATTCACCTAATTAGTTGGTCTTTATGGATTTAGGTTTTTTAAAAGCTCAAAGTAATAAAAAAATGAGGCAGTCAGTAAATACAGTAGTGTTTAAGGTATAAGTATATCCCAAAATATTCTGAGTTGTGTCATCAGTGTGTACCAGACAAATCTCGTGTCTTTCTTTCCCAGTAAATGTTAGGTTGAAAGCTCTTCATGAGAGGTTGATGGTGATCTGCCTGGGATTTTGAAAATATTTTTTAGTTGGTTTGTTGGTTAGTTTTTGAGGTTTTTTAGTATATTGGGAAAAACCTGCCAAGTTATCACTGAGAATTAATTCTTATCATACCAATATTTGGATATTCACTGCAACTTTTTAAACCTTATTATCAGCCAATAAAATAATTACTCAGAGCACATGCAGGTTTTGTATGGTTGCAGAGAGCATTTCCAAGCTCTGTAATAAATTATGCCACAAGTTTGAAATTTTTCATATCCGGATCATGGCTGACTTAAGCATGACTCTGAATGAAATTGGACCACAAACTGGACTGCTTGTTTTGTGAAATAGTTTGATTGTTTTTGGCAAGCAGAATTTAACCAAGTAAGAGGCTATCTTGCTTAAGGAAACTGTTGAGACCTTCCTGGGCTCTTTTTCAAAATTGTTTGTATGTTAGCTATGGAAGAAACTTGTTGAGAGTATAAGCCTACAACTTCTAGTCTGACATCTGGCCTGTATTTTGTGTATGATGAAATGTAATTTTTATGCAATTTTTATGGCATTTCTAGATCAGAAAATTATCATCATGTAGACAGTAAAAAGTGTCTTTGTTGATATATCAAAACTTACCTGAGATGCTGGAGTAATTATACAAACAAGATACATGATCTTACTTTACAGATTCATTAAATGTATGTCTTGATAAAGAGAGATTTTTTTCCAATGGGCATAAAGAGTTAATGAGTCAAAAAGAGTTCTTCTCCCCTCTAGGTACATAAATATATAATACTTGCAGAACTCAAGAAATATCTTCCATTTGTTCTCTTCCATGTCATTGAGGAAAAGTAACAGAAAGCTGTAGCAAGAGCCATAAATATATAGGAGTTTTAGACTCTGCTGAATAAACTCTCCTTTCTTAGGAAATTTCACAGAAAAATTTTTACCCCACCTTAATTCTATTACCTCAAGCATTACTGCCACGGCAATAAAGAGAGGGCAAGCACATCAATTATAAACCAGAAGAAAGGAGAAACTGTACTGACACAGAATTTCTACATGGAAAACTGCCTCTATCAGCTCTTGCTCTGTGGGATACACTTCCCTAAGGCTAAGGTTGGCCCTCATGTTCATCTAAGTGCATGAGCATGTGCTTAATTACTCCTGAATCTGGACACATGAACAACAGCTTTGTACATTATTTTCTTCCAACAATACTTGCCAAATCCATGTAAAGTGGTGTTTAGTGGGAACTTAAGATGCTTTGTTACCATAGAATTGTTGTTGTGGAGTAGCTCTTAACTACAAGTTTTACAGGTTTATTTTTGTGGGAAATAGTGTATAGAATACTGCATTCAGTACAAAACATGATGTGGATTATCAGTCAGAAGTTGCTGTCTGCTATGTGCAATGGATTTACTGCATTCACAGGAACCAAAATTTTCATCATTGACCTCTTTAAAAACCAAACAGACAAACCCAACACAACAAAACTAGTGTGATATTGCTGTGATACTTATTGAGGATGTATAGTCTCCAGGAAGATATTACATAACTTTTCCTTGGCTTCTAAAAGCAGCAGGACTAGTTAAACAGGTTAACAGGTAACAGATTGAAGCAGGTTAGTTAAACATGGGTGTTTTCTTACTGTATAGTCTGTGCTGAGTTGAAGGTTTTCATGACTGAAATGGTGCCTAAGCTAGTTTGCTTAAGCCTCATACCTCTGTGTTGTTTTTGACTTTTTAGTCTTTGTCTCTCTGCACTGGAGAAGGGATTGAAGGAATAGGATCTCTGGCAAAAGACTTTGTAATACCCAGACTTTGGGACTGTATACAGAGAGAATCTCTTTACTAGTCCTTTAAGGCTCTTACTAAAAGGAACATTGTGCTTAGCTGCATCATTATAAGCTAAAAGAATTCTGTGTTCCAAAATAGATTAATTTTTTTTCCTGGTGTTGCATCTTCAAATATTAAGACATCAGCATAATGTGCTTTCAAGTTTGCTGTGGTCCTGTGAGAAAGTAGTGGGGTTTTGAGAGATGTTGATGTGCAGCTCTATTTAGGGAGTAAGTTTGTATTTAGATGTTTATTGTTAAGCAATACTGAAGTGCACATTTTTACAATAAATCACAGTTATACCTTTATTTATTCTTTTAAATAGGTAATTCATTCCTGTTTGTAAATGATGCTGCGTAGAGAAATCTTACTTGCACTTGGGGTAAGGTTGTTGAGTACGTCAAAGAATCCCCCATGTGCATTTCTGTAAGGAGGGACAGAATACATGGCAAGATAAATGTAAGTGATAGTATATGTCTGTTAAATATATGTCAGCTTGCTGGAAGAATTTAAAAAAAAACAAAAAACAAATGAAGCTTACGCCTGACTTGTTGGTGTTTGAGAGCTGTGCATTTCCGCACTAACTTAATTGGAAGTACTAGTCGTGCAACTTGGGGTAGCAGTATTAGCATTGTGGATGAAAGATACTCAGAAGCTGGAGTCTTCCACTGTGTGATATTCCCCAGCTCACAATTCTAACATCTCCCAGCCTAGGCAAGAGGAACAGACAAGGCAACATGCTAATGACCTCCTTGAGTTATAATTAGGCTGTCTTAATATTTCATTGATGCAGCCAACATGCTGTTTCATTCTGATACAGCTCTGCTGTGCTTATGTTTGAGATATCCAAACAGGCAGCAAATACATGCCTATACCCAAGAGTGAACGTGGGAATAATTTAAGTACTGCAAGACTTGCACCACTGGAACCACAGAGTAGCTTTTCATGTTTCTCAATACCAAACTCCACTATTTACATATTTGATACCTTTCCAGGATGTTTGCTTTTTTCCCCATGAAATAAATCAAAAAGGATGAATTCCTCAACCCCATTCCCACCAGTACAAAGTGGCATAAGTGCTTGCCCTGTTTTACTCTTCCCTCAGCACCTGCTAATGGCCAATGGCCATTGGGCTGGGAGGTCTTGTTGGTTTGAACCAACCATTATTAACTGTTATGATCCTGACAGGTGTTACTTGTCCACACTGATAAAATTTGTCTTTATTGTGAAGGTTTTTCTCAGAAAAGTTGCAGGAATATCTGTGGGCTTGACTGTGTTGACCCTGTTTCTCCATGTATTTGGTATAGTCCTTGCTTCCTCAGAGGAAGGTCACATTGGTAGACTTTAATATGGAGTAATTTCCACGTTCCCGTTTTTCATGTGTCTAGAGACTTTATGTTCATGTATCAGGATTCCAGAGGCAGACTGAATTGAGAGGCACTTCCCTGGGCTGGGATAAAGCTCTACATGGGAATGCCATTTTAGTCCAGATGATGAATGGGATACATCCATCACAGGTAGGAATAATTTTAGAGCTCGTTTCTGGGGAGACCATTTATTGTGCATCATTTCCTGAACAGTCAGTATAATTGTCCAAGGTGAAATTGTGCCCTGTGTGTCCAGTTCAGTGGTGTGTTTTTTTTTTTTTTATTCCTTTCTCTGATTTCATGACAAGACAGCCATTTTAGAAACAGGTTTATTTTGGCTAAAGAGTTAGTGAAAAAGATTTTCCTTGCACTTTTGTCAGGCTTTTCCTCTGAGAAGAAAAAAAAGCTCAGTGGAAAGAATCTATAGGTCAGACATATCCAGATGTGTTTTCATGTAGTGATAGTACAGAAATGTCTTGGTGGATAATACTGACCTCCTAAAAGGTGATGATGTTTTTTTCTCAGTGTGTGTCTTGATGGTGAAGCAGTCACTGATTTTATTCTTTGTCATATTAATGTCTATCACTGGCAAACTCCAAACAACTGCAAAAATAAGTTGAATGTGTTTCTAATTTTGTTATTCTAATTTGCTGAAATATGTCAGACTTTATTGTCTGAGAAAAAAAAAAGAGTGGTTCAGGGGAAGGAGGTGTTTTGCTGGAGGTCTCCTGCATATTCAGAATTGTTCAGATGGTCTGAGATTTTCCAAGAGTAATCATTTCATTATGAGATGTCTTTCTTTAGGAAGTAGATGGCACTGCCTGGTCCAAGTTCCCTCTTGAACTTATGTTAATCACATCGTATACAGAAACTATTATTTTCAGCATGTACTTAAAATCAGATTTGTTGCTAGTCTTTCTTAGGCTTGAATTAAGAGTTTTTAGCTTTCTTGTGTCTACTCAGAAGTGCTGCTTAACCTAGTTTGTGAGACTTGCCTCACTGAATAATGTTCTGCCTGTATCTGCCGGCTTTTAGGGAGCAAGCAGACTCTGATTTTTCTTATTCTCAATAATTCAAGTGAATTAGGGCATGAAGCTTCTTTCATTATCTTACTGAGAAACAATTTTCCAAGTTTTTTTATTGTTTCTCATTGGTTTACATTTTGAATCTTTCTAGATTATCAATGTCTTCTATAAAATGTGAACAGTGTAAGAGAGACAGTATTGCAACAATGGCTTAGTTAATATTGTATGCAATACAAACCCATTTTCTCCCTCCTCAAGAGAATACTCATTAATGTTTTCTGGCCTTGCAGTTCTTTGTTTTTTGATTATTTCCCTCCTGTACACAGGGTTTTTGTTTTAAAGTAAAAATGAAGCAAAGGAAAGGAAATAACATCTGACACTAATTGATGGAGAAGCTCTGTTCTGATTGCATGTGAGCACTCTCTACACACATTGCCAACACTTTTTAATAATGATTATTTAGGGTGATGCAAGCTAACTTGGTTTTCTTACATTTAAATGGAGTAAGAACATTCCCATTGCCTGTAAGCTAGGAAAGCAATAAGTAAGAACAAGGGAATAGTCCTTAACTTTTATGGGATATTTGCTTTTTAATTCAAGTATAAAAGTATTAACTTGGGATATGTTGGCTAAACAAGGCTTTTAATCAAACATTAAGCAATAAGAATAAAATTTTTAAGATAACTGTGTGTGTTACCATTGTTTGTTCTGTTCATTAAGTCACAATTGCATCTTTTGTGAAAAGACAGCATGTAATCCTGCAGCTTGATTGTCTGTTACACTACCTGTGCACAAGGAAAGGATGAGTAGCATATTTACTCATGGATATTCTGTATGATTCAGTGGCAATATTTTTTAAAGTATTTTTTAGGAAGGAGGCATGTATGGCATTTCTTGCACATAAATGGACACTGCTACCTCTGTTTAGCTGCCAAAGACTTTTGTTGAAGGAAGACTTAAATCACAAATATTACTCAAGTACTTTAAAAATATTGTTCAGGAGGTAGACAATTCTTTGGTTCTAAATATTTACTCAAGTTTAAAATAATTTTAAAAAACCAAACCAACACACAAAACCACAAAGCTCTGAGATAACTTTCTTCCATGCTATTCAAAGATATAGGTATTAGATCAAAAATTGTTCCACAGATTGAGTTGCTAAAAACTGGGAAATAACCTATAGGAATGCCTGGAAATTTTTCACTGGAGAGGTCATCTGAGAGTATTTGTATTTTCATAGGCTCTCTGGAAAAATGGATGCATACTGGGATGGGCCAGCGACATACTGGCTTGCGTCAGTAACAGTGTGGCCAGCAGGACCAGGGATGTCATCATGCCCCTGTACTGGGCACTGGTGAGGCTGCACCTTCAGTGCTCTGGCCAGTTCTGGGCCCCTCACTACAGGAAAACCATTGAGGTGCTGGAGCATGTCCAGAGAAGGGCAACAGAGCTGGGGAAGGATCTAGAACACAAATCCTGTGAGGAGCAGCTGAGGGAGCTGGGGGTGTTTAGCCAGGAGAAAAGGAGTGTGGGTAAATTAGTCTCCTTTTACATCTTTGACAAAAAAAACTCCTACTGGTTTTGGAGTCTGCAGTACAGAAAAAAGAAATAGTTATAATCTGTTAGAGTAATCAAAAGCAGCCCATGGAGTTCATTGCAAATAATATTTCAAAATAGATTGCAAGTGTCAATGTATTATGCTTTCTGCAATTACTGAAAATAAAACTTTATTCTTTTGGGAAAAGAAAGGGATAATGAAATAGCCTTGGAAGGGCTATTGGTTTAGATGAGAAGTGACAGGAGATGCATTAGATAAAAACTGCTTAGGTTTTTTGTTTCTGAAATGAGAAAATAGTTCTCAATAAATGTTGAGAAAATTAATAAATTATAGTCCATATCTCACCATGACCAGATTTGACCAATTCATTTGGGCTGCATAAAGCCAGTGTGTATTCTGGAAAGAAGAAAAGTACTGTCTTAGTGAGCAAAATCGATGTTGGAGTAGCAAGCAAGGTGGTAGTCTAGGCAGTTAGCAGCTTTGTGACGTGTGGATCTGGACATTTGGCATTTTCTGTGTTTTCTGAAGTTGTCTAAAATGCAGTCTAAAAGCTGCAGATCCATAGACCTGGGTAAGAGCAGAGTGAGTTTGTCCGGGAGGGCCCTCCTGTGGCTCTTGCGGCCTTCCAGGTCAGGAAAGTGAGGAGGTTGGCAGCAAGAGTTCAGATACCAAAGTACTGGTACTATATATTGAAATCTTTAAATGACTGAACAAAGGTGTGATAACATAATGTGCAATTGTATTGTGTTCATATTGTACATTTGTATTTCAATGATGGCAATGCCTGTGCAGCGGCAGCTCCTGTCTCTGCAACGTGAGGAACAGAGGAACACAAACAGGGGTTTTCTTGCTCCTTTTGTGTTGTTTGGTGTTGGCTTCTAAAAGTACTTGGTAAAGTACTTTCTGCATTGCCTCAGCTGGACTTCTCTCAGCTGCTGTACTGTTGCACTGAGTGTAGGTACAACAGTGATTCCCTCATGCTCTCTAACCAACTGGTGGGGCCTGGGCATTCATTCATGTTGCTATAAGTAATAGGAAGATGAAAAAAATCAGAAGAGGACAATAGAGTAAAAAATTAGGCTGTTTATTGGTGATTGTGTACTTTGCCTTTTATAAGCTGTGCCATTTTAAAATGAAGTGTAATTATAAGGATAAATAAGAGGGGAAAGAGGAAATGTTTTGCTTGCTTTTCCTGATAAAGGTTTGCTGTGTTCAGTATATCTTAGATTCAGGATCCTAGTCTGAAGGGGGAAAGAAGACTCTTTTCATTTATACTGGTTTTATAATGAAATATCTGTGGCAGTCCCAGATAATAACAAGCCCATGCTTTAGTGCTAGCAGAGGTGTGAAACTCTATATGATGAAGAGGTAAAAGTTAACTACAGTTTTTCATTGCTTCACTCACAGTAAGGACTGCCAGAAACTCCAGAGAGCTGTGCTTTTGGAAATGGAGCACAAGGTGCTTTCTGAAAACAAAACTGCCTTATGAAATGCCACCTTGGGCAAATAAAATATTAGATCAATTTGATAAAAATAGTCTAAAGTCAGCAATAGGCAAAGAGCAGCTTCACTTCACTATTGAGGAAAAAAGTCTCAGGTTGTTAAAATAGATCTTTTTTGGTTAAAAAGCATAAATGTAACTTTAGGAATATACATAATTTTTCTATTTGTGGCTAGAAAAATTCACACATATAGTCTGACAGTATTTTGAGACTCTTTTCTTTACTAAGTGAGGATTTGACCCTTCAGTCTGCAAGTTTGTCTTTTTTATATAACTTTGAATGCACATTTTATTTTAAAGAAGACTGATTCTTTTCAAATGTTCTTAATAGTTTAGTTTAGGTACTTGACATTGGTAAAAACCTCAGTGAATCAAAACCTTTAGACTGTCTGGAGAAAAAGTCCTTTTAGATCATCAAATGTGGTTTTCTGCTGTTTCTCAGAGAGAGTATATTGATGTTAAATTGTTGCTCAGCTTGGTCTTATCCAATGGGTTGGGGTGATCTAAGCATAATAACTTAAATTGTGAAGGTTTCACTGGGGTATGAACACATCATTCTGACCATCTATAATAATTTAATTACAGGGAGCTTTCTGAATCACAGGTGTCTTCCAAGAAAATTGAGTGAATATTATTGTATTGGATGTGAAAAATGAAAAGGCCATTTGAGAAGATAAATACCTTATTTTTCAGGTTTTATTTTATTACCTACATTTACAAACCATAAAAGTAACATTTATTCAAATGAATATTGTGACAAAAGCACAATGACATTGCAGTATTAGGTAAAAAAGGGGAAAGTGTGTTTTATGGAATGATTGAAATAAGATCTCATATTTGCTAACAGTGGAAATGCACGAATTCTAGTCATTTCCAAGTGCTACCTCTTATTCCACTTGGTTAAATTATGTGGTAGACATATTAATTAATTAACTGCAATATGAAGGCCCACTGGTTGATACCTTTTGCTTGTCTTTCTGTCCTTTTTGGGGAAGAAGGCTGTGCTACAGCTGTGAAAGTCATCCATGCTCTGGTAAGTTGTAAAGTGTAGGGGTGCATATGTAACCTTATGGTGAAAAACATGTGCTTGTCTCGCCTTCCTGTTGCTATGTACTGCACTTTTTGGGACATAATTTCAAGTTGGCTGGGATCCAGGCTTACTACAGAGTCAGTCACAACTGTGACGCTGATGTTAAACCATTGGGATCAGCCACGGGAGGGACTCTGAGGGTTTCTTTACTCTTGAAGAAAGAAAAGGAAGGCGGTACCCGGGTGTGTTGTCAGTGTTGTAATACAGGCATTGAGATAAAATGTAGCATCTGGCTGATTACCAAGCAGTTCATTGTGCAGGTGCAGGGTTATTTTAGCACTGCAATTATGCCAGGTTTTATTATTATTTTTATACTCCATTTAATTATAAAACAAGAACATTTGTGAGAACCTTAGTAAATTAACTTTGCGGGAGAACGTGGATTTGTGGGGTAGTTTGCAGGTTCTGCTCGTTTTTGTGTTTAGTATTGTATTCTGTATAGTATTGCAGCATTACCACTGCGTAGTGTTTTTAATTTAAAAAAAAAAAAAGAATCAAGAAAAAAACACTGTATTTGTCAGTGTGGTTGTAAGGAATCCTTTAAAATAATCTAAATGGGGACTTTGAGCCTCTGTATCTGTGTGTACAGTAATACATATCTCACTGACCTTCCTTAAAAGAGGAGTGCTGCCACAAGCTGTGCCTGAGCTTATGTGTGGCCTCATGGTCTTCTAGGGTAAAGAACACAATTATTTCTGATGCAGAGTGGCACAATCTTGCCACTAGAAATGAAACCAGTATCATCTTTTCTTTGCTTGCTGAGATATTCCTTTTGACATTGATCTTTATACTTTAGCTGCAGCAGAAAAATGGCAAAGGCTGGAGCAGAAGAAAGTGTCGCTCGATGGCTTTGGAGCAAACTTGGACCTATGACACGGGTTTGAGAGTTGAGTTCAGAAGTGAAGGGCTCTGTTTCACGCATACATGCATACTCCCTCAAGGCTGTGGTGTCTGGGTGCTTTGCTGAACTACAGATGTTTCCCTAAAACCTGTAGGGGAGGGAGAAGCAGCAGCAGCTCTGTCAGTACTAAGTCAAATCAAGTGGCCTGGTTTTCTGTGCTCGGTGTCATGGAGAAGATAGGGCCAGTTCTGTCTCTGGTTAAAATTATTTGTGGGAGTCTCTTGATGTCTTCCAATACCTATTGATAATTAGGTTATCCTTTTTTTTTTTTTTTTTTAATAATTATAGTTAGGATGACAATAAGTAATTCTGCAGGACGTGTACTTTCCTTCTGTCAAAACCAGCTGCTTTACCACCAACCTTGCAGTCACAATGGCTGGATATCTTACCAAACCAAGCTGGCAGAATAGGTTTTTTGGCTTTAAATTTCTGTGAAGTGTATAAGATGGAAGAACTTTGGATTATTTTTGAATGCAGAAAGCAGCAAATGTTTGCTTTAGCACTATGTACTCCCTGTACTTCTCTTACCTTTGTGCCATCCTTTCCAAACTGTCCACCATGCACTTGGTCACTTAGTAGGGCTGGGGAAAATGATGGATGGGATGTCTGTGGCACAGAAGCTGTTCAGGTATTAAAGATCCAGAGGCTTCAAGGAGAGGTCCATTTTGAGGTCTGACAAGGTTAGGGAGAAAACCTCTAACTCCAGTGCTGTACTGGTCAGGTGAGGCTGGGTTGCTACAGAACATTTTGGAACATGGCTGATGTTGAGGGTAGGAGATTGTTTGGCTTGTGTTTTTGGGTTTTTTGTGTGTTCATTCAGTTCAGGTGATTTTTAAAGATAATTTAAATGTATTTTTAATTAAATGTATTATTAAATGGGCAACTCTGCCCTTCAAAGTTTAAGGAGTCACATTGCACTTTAACAAGAAGCTCACTTCAAAACAAAAGTGGCGGCTAAATAGTAATAGGAGATAGGAAAAAAAAAACCTGAGAGCCAATGAGAAATCAATGGCTGTATTTCAACTTATTTGAAAATTGTTGTCAATGGTCTAATCTAAACTGGAGGGCACAAAAAGCTCTTGAGGTTTTCTGGTGGCTTTCAGCTGAAATGTCAGTCAGTCTATGCAGTGAACTGGTTTCACAAGATTTCTGTTGCTTTGAATTCTATCTGATTTCGAATTTTGTTTTTCATGTCTCATAAATCTTCATAACATCCAAACCAGAAGATATATTTAGAGCCAGGAATTAAAATCAATGCATTTTCTTTGAAAATTGTAGTAGAAATGAGTGTGGTAACTCTTATAACTTGGCTCTTGAGGATGTTGTATTTCCTGACCACTTTCATAAAAGGGTGATTTGAAACTAATTGTCAGTTATTTTTAGCAGCTATGTCTTTAATAACAATAAGAAATTACTTGGATAACTGTGGAAAATGAAAACTGGAGCTTTGGTCATCGAGACTGCTTCAGTGAGCTACAGATCTCTTTCTACAGCTCATGCTGCCTGAATGCTGCAGGTAGAGAAATATGGCAACAAGGATCAGCAGTGAGAGTGAGAGAGGAGTTGGGTAAAACATTTGACTTATCTTTATCCAGAGTAACATAAACCTTGGTTTACTTGTATTAGTTTTTCTGTCTGCCTTCCAGTGTTTTTTACTCACTGTGTGAGCTCATATTTTACCTCCTGTTACTTAACTTATTGACCATTTCCAATTGCCTTAGTTCATGCCTATCCTATTTGACTAAGGTTACCAAAATATTTTGTTCCCATCACTCTTAGCAGTTTTTATTGGGTATTCTTTCAATTTCAACATTGCACCTGGTATATTTATTTTAGAGTGTATTTCTCTTGTGAAGCATTGTAGGGACAGAGAGCTGAATATACCAACTTTTTGCTAGTAGGCTAAGGTTCACTGTGATTAAATGGGAAAAGCCTTTTTATAGCTATTTCAATGGAATGTAAAATCCATAGTGGCAGTCTGCATTTGGGTTCATATGAGGGTTTGTGACTTACTTTTCAAACATAGCACTATTGAAAAGATGGTCAGCTGAAATTTAGATTGGCTGAACTCAGCAGTTATTTGGCACAGTGAGTTTAAATAGAATGGGATTCTTGAGATGAACACAATTATTTCATTGAAAACAAGATGAAGAACTATTCAACTCTTCATTCACTGCTTGTCAGAGTACTTCAGTGGAGGTTATATAGGCAAAAGTCCATTAAATCACCTCAGGAAGTGTCTAAGAAACAAAAGAATGATCAGTAGGCAGGGTCACTCTTTGCTTCAGGAACTTTTTTCAGGCAACAAGTTAGAATGAGTTCACAACATAGTGCTTTTTTATACTTAGCTTGGTATACTCCCTGCTGTCTGTGAGGGGAAAAAGCACCTGGAAATAGAAGATAAATCTGGTCATACCTGATGTGAAGTGGAGGGAAAGTTAACGCTCTTATCCAATTTGTATTCCATAATGAGATCCAAACTATCCAGTGTCTTTTTTTCAGAGTAGTGTGCTAATGTCTCTTTAAAATCCATTTGAGAATCCAGTTGAAGACAAATGAGGCTCAATTGAAGATGGAAGTTTCTGCACCCAGCCACGGTGCTGAATAGCTATTTCATGGTTTGTATGCAAGTGAAGGAACTATAAGAATGGGAATTAGATGATTGGAGGGTCCATGGGTGTGCCATGGTAAATAGAATTATAGAACTGTTTAGGTTGGGAAAGATTTCTGGGATCATGGAGTGGGTTAACAACCCAGCACTGCCAAGTCCCCCACTAAACCGTGTCCCCAAGTGCCATATCAACACGTTTTTTTAAATACCTCTAGGAATGGTGACTCACCCACTTGCCTGGGCAGTCTGATCCAATGCTTGACTACACACTAAGTGGAAGAATTTTTCCTAATGTCAAAGCTAAACCTCCTCTGGTGCAACTTGAGGCTGTTTCCTCTTATCACTTGTAGTTTGGAAGGAGAGACTGAGACCCACAATAGAGATACATGATATATGATTAAAAATATGCTGTATATATACATATGGTATATGAAGACATAGGCATGGCTGTGTTTGTTTTATGGCCGAGCTCAGTGATCTTAAAGGTCTTTTCCAACCTAAATTATTCTGTTTTATGTGGAGTAAGGACCTTAACCCTTTTTCAGTGTAGATGGTGTCTTACTTTGTGAATAGCCTAGTTACGTCCCTCAGGGAAGAGGGATGGTGTTTGTCAGAATGGCAAAATCTAGTTCCTGGAATCCAAACCAGTGACATATCTTGTTTACTTTATCACTGCTTCTTTTTGTAATTGATCTGAAAGTTCAGCTGTTGCAGAAAAATGACAAATGGTTGGTGCCCTGTATCTGTGGAAACTATCTGGGAGCTATTGTAAAGGCTGGTAAGGCTTTAGCTGGTAAAGATGTAATCTCATGAATGACAGAGCAATTGCAATCTGAGAGGTAGAATGGAGGACTTAAAAAAAATAAACATTACAGAATGCCTGATGAAATCAGATAAAGCTGTGATTTATTTCATATGGAAAAGAATAAGATGCTGATGTTTGTGTTTGGCTGAAGGTTTGCTGAAATATTTTCAAACAAACGCTGATTTTTTTTCCTTGGACTCTGGTGTTTCTTGAGAACTGTGTCTGAAATTAAATGTATTGGATGGTTCCTCCTGCTGCCCTCTTGCAACATTTAGAGGAAAGGTAAATGAGGGTGCTGTAAAGGTCACATTTTAATTTTGCCCTGAAGTGTCAGGCTTTCCTGGGAAATGCCATTTATACAAGTAGGAAGTGTTCAATATGTTTAGAATTGTTTCATGAAAAATTTTGTCTTGAATTTAAAAAATTTTAATGAACTCAGATGATCTGAATTCAGCTACTCTTGTCATGCAGCAGCTAGCTGTGAGTGGAAGCATGATCCTAAGTTATATTTAAGCAAACTCATGTAAGTACTAAGAGGATGCAAAAACAACCCCAAACAAAAGTTAAAAAACACAGCCAACAGCAACAAAAAATTCTTGCAACAACTCAGCACAAAAAAAAGCTCTATGTTGTTGACAAAAAATAACTCCTTGACTGAGGAGGGAGCTATGAAGTGTATTTAAATGATTTTACCAAAACAATTAAAGGACAGACTTAACAAAGAAACCTAAGACAAAAAGAAGAAAGAAATTAAGGCACCAGTAGGATGGGTGCTCTCTACAAAACAGAGCTTTTTTTGAAAGCATTCAGACAAAGCACGGGAAGTGGCCCACAGCCTTTTGGAACTGCTTCTCAGGTTCCTGACTGGACCTTGGTTTCCAGCTGAGTTTGATTGGAGAGATTGAAAATCCAGGGAAGTTACAGCACTGATCAGTGGCCTTGTACGCAAGGTCCTCTCTCTGAGCAGATGTCAGTGAGTTTGGAACATCAGAGTCAGTCCCACAGAAATGTGATAGGCAGAAATCCTGCTTAAGTGTGCTTTACACAGTTAAGAGCCTGTCTCGCAGGTCTCCTATGGATTCCTTATTTCAGCTGAAGTTGGATGCTGCTTTGCATCTGAGGCATTGGGATAAGGGATCATCATTGATATCTCCCTAGACATTTAGAATTAGCCACTAAAAGCCTGAAAATTTCCAAAGCATTATGCAGTTACATTATTGCTGTTGGAGACACCATGTTTCTGTATATAATTCTGAAAGTTACTGGATATTTGATCATTGTGGTGAATGGCATGGAGGTGGGCTTTTCAAACAAAGTATTGACTGAACACATTTTGAAATCTGTTTGCAAAGCTATCTGTGTTCAGAGCAAAAAGAAATGCCACCCATTCCAAAAAGAGTACATGGGCATTTTAGAATCTTAAAAGACATAATTGAAAATAACTTTTCATTTAAAAAAAAGAATAATCTCCTGTAAAAATAAAGCTCTTTGGTGTAAAACTAAATTAAATAGATAAATCTTTCTACCAGAACAGGGGAAAGAGAAAGCATGTTTTATTCATGTAGCAAGCTGCTGTTTTACATTGATGCAAATAAAACTACATGTGAACTAACAGCTGCTCTCCAACAGATTGCTGCATCTCACAATCTGCAAAGGGAGCACAGCTGGAGAAATCTGCAGAACATTTTTATCTGTAAATCAAACCTAAAGTAGGAAAGCATTAAGTACTGTACTTACAATAGCATCAATGTTTACAAAGGGTTTCCCCATGTTGTATGTAGAGAAAATTGATTTTGTTTCTAGGCTGTCTTCTGCGAAATATCCGGCCAACCACTAATTTCCAAGCTACTCATTCTTACCTCAAGCACTTCACTGTCTGTCAGCCTTGCAGATGTTTTACTGGGATTAAGCAGTTTTATGTTTTTTCTGAGAGAATGTGAGCGTGAATACTATTTTTACTTGAGGGTGCATTGTGTCCTTCCTTTGAGTAACATATTGATCTAGGGTGGCCAACAGGTATCCAAAGAAATCCTGATGTCATCTCTAAGAGAAGGCATTTCTGACTCAGTCAAGTCTAAGTAAGTTTGCTGCTTCTTTTGTTATTTGAGAAGACAAGATTCTTTCTTCTAGTCCGTAGTTCAGACATTTGAGGAAAACCATGGAAACTGGATGTGTTTCTGAAGAGGTGAGAAAAAATCACAGCTAATAATTTTCTTAATTTTAAAGTTAGAAGTAACATCTTTTGCCTTAATTGATTAAATTAAACCTGAAAATCATTTAGTAACAAAGTGAGCAATACAAGCCTGTGGGACCTACCTTGCTGTTTTTTCATCTCCCCAATAATCAATTGTCACAAGAGAGGGGTAAATCTGTCACTCATCAGCTCTGACCATGGTGCTGTGTGTCAGTGTGACCATTTTCACTGGCAGCTGCTACTTGGTGATCTGAGCCACGAACCAGCATGGGGAGTGATGAGAAGGGAGCTACCTTAAGTGGTTGAATATACAAACTTCAGAGGCCATTGGACTTGAGAATCTAGTTGGAGACAAATGAGGCTCAAGTGAAGATGGAAGTTTGTTGTAGGTAAAAGGGAAATCAGTGTGTCAACCTGTTGTACGCTGGATAAATATTTGTGGAGTTGTTGAAGGTAGAGTAGGCTGAACTGTAAAAGCATATCAATTCTTTATGGGAAAAAAAAAAACCAAAACAAACCAGCAAACCCAAATCATTCTGCTGTTTTTCTGAGCTGGGCTCTTCATCATGTAATGCTCTAACAGAAAACACAGGTAAATTTGCATATAAGATACAGTATTAAAGAAATGTAAAGTGTTCTGTTTGAAGGGATGTAAATCATTGCATTGTTTATGGCAATGAACTCCCTGGCAAATATGTTGATTATGCTTAAATATTTACATAACTCCCAGCAGTAGTTAACAGCTTTGACTGAAAGAAAGATCATCCTTCTAGTGATTTGAAGGATTTACCTTTCATTTTTCTTTTATTGTGTGTTTTCAGTTTTATGGGGTTGGAGTTGGGTTTTGTTTTGTTGGTTTGGTTGGTCCTTCTTGTTGTTGTGAGGGATTGGTTGGTTGAGGTTTTTTGCTTATTTTTCTTTTTTGGTTTTGGTTTTCTTAATATACCAGGTAACATTTAGGTCTTTGTAGCTTAAAATGCTTGTTTTCATTTTATAGATCAGTGCTCTAAGTGCTGGTAAGTGCTAAAGGGGCCTGATTCAGTAGAGCATCCTAACAGGTACATGTAAGGTTTGCTGCCTCAGGAATACTGCACAGAAAACTACAAACTAAATAAGTTTGAGCAGTTCAAAAAAGTATTGTTGAAGTCAGTGCCTGATGATCAGGTCCTGTTCGTTCCCTTGAACCAAAAATTTTTTCTTTCTACATCACAGTGTGAAACAATTACTTTCGTCCTTAGCAGTTTGGTTAGTGGCTCTGGCACTGCGGCAGTTCATATCACTTCTATGTCCTTTGATTGTTTTGGTGTGTCTTAATTTTTCTTGTAAATAGTATTTATTTTATGCATGTTCCTGGTAACTTCTATGCTTCCGTGTTAAGTGGAGAGATGTAAAATTCCTCCTTTCTATGGAAATAGCCATTAACATGATTATGAAGTTACATATTCTGGAATGCAGCTTTTTGGGAAATGGAGATGCATCAAGAAATCTTTCAAGCAAAATAAAATTTACTAGTGGGATGAAAATTAAAATGTCTCTGATGGTGAAAGAGAGTGTGTATTCACTGGATGTGAATTTGTTTAATTTGTCATTAGGGGTTTGTTCTTTTCTAACTTTACCTTGTAATGAAACTTTTATTGCTTAAATACTGCTTTAATTTCCGGTAAAAACAAAGCAAGTACAGCTGTAATGAGGCTTTATCTGCAAAGAGTGGTTTTGAGTCATAAATTTCTTTCATTGGAGGTACTACAACTTATTTTTTATTTTACTGTGCCACACTTTTATCTACATTAAAAACAATCTGATCCGTAATATTTCATGTTCAGGCATTGCTTCCTGAATAACAGACTAACTTTGTTATTAAAGAGAACAGCTGAAGCATATGAAAAAGAAACCTAGAAAGGCAACCACTATGGAAAAATATTAGCAGTTTTTATAGGCACATTAAACCAGATACAGATAAATTGCTTTAGTTTTCCCCCACATAGATTTGAGCTTTCAATTCTAAGGGTGTCAAAACCCAAGATGAAACATGCTAGCAGTAATGGTGGAGTACATAAAAGCCATTTAAATGCTCAAAACTTAACTTAGAATACTGATGTATTCCCTGACTCTACTTTTATATCAAATAATTCCAAGTCCGACTTCAAAAAGTGACGAGAAAAAACTTAATTTAAATGAACTAGACTTGTTAAACTGGAATTACTTAGGCTGATTACATTGCAATTGGCTGTACTTATTGTAGCTCTGAAGTCCCAGAAATGGCAATGAAGCCCTATGCTGCTTTACTAGACATTCTAACATTGTTATGGCTTATGTTTATTATGAGCTCTCTTAGTCACAGAGAGTGCAAGATATTTGCATTCCCTTTAATTCTGTGGATGGAGAAAAAGGAAATGATGTCTGACACTGAAGCAGCTTTCAGCCATAAGAGAAAGAGAAATGAAAGGTGCAATTTTTTTGTGAATCAGTCAGTTAAGTAGTTGCCAAATGCAGATTTGAAGTTCAGTGTTTGGAGTGTGAGCTTTTGTTTCTGGTTTGCATGTTTGTTTGGGCTTTTTCAATTTGACCTTGCAACCAGGTTTTTGGTGCCTGAAGCAATATCCCAAGTATTTATTAAGTAAAATATTGCAGTACCTTGCAACACTACTCTTTTGCAGTCAAAACAGAGTACTGTACCATCCTCCTTTTCACAGTCAGAACAATAGATACATTATTTTTAAAACAATTCATTCAATGCAGATTGCTCCTGGAGGATGAAGATAATTTCGTGTTGACATTGAAGAGACGTGCTTGATCAGAAATGAAAGATAGAACAACATAATTTTTCATCAAACTGGTCTTTGCTTTTAAGGTGACATTTTATTTCAAGAGAAAAATTGAAGGCTATTAGAGTAAAAGAATAACTGGCTTATTTTGGTAGTGGCAGGGAAAGAAAAATTGTTTCAGAAGTTAAAATTGAAGGGGTATAACAAGGGTGAGGTAACTTGATATGTTACTCAGGCAAATGTGTCATTATTACATTCTGACTTCATTTTGAACAGTTTATTCTTCACAGCCTGCCTCACATTCTGATGCAAGATGGAGGATTTTTCTGCTCAGATTTTATCAGGCAAATCAGAGGGTTCTCTTAAAAACAAAATGACAATAAATATTTGTGAGATTTAACTGAGCTGAAGCTACCTTCAAAGGGCACAGTGCAGTTACCCTAAAATAAATTTTAAAAAAAGAAAAGCATAGGATAATTTTTCTTGATTCACCTCATAGCCATCCCAATGAACAGAAAGCAAATCATTAATTTTGTATTTGTGGCTTACTTTGAGACACCTTCAATGGTTTGGAGATACTACTAGGACTAATGTGCATTGCCTTGGTAAAAATTTAAAATAGAGATGTAGTCTGAAAGCAGCCCCACACATTTAAGTTTTCAGAACTCATGAAAATACTAAAGGAAACTGAACGATGCAACTTTCACATCTGTTGTGTGCAAGTAGACAATAAAAAGAGGGTTATTATTCTACACATGAAACTTTACTTTTTATTAGCTCCATCCAGTAAATAACAGACATGTGAGTTAGTCTTCTGGAGGAAGACCAAATCAGTGCTTCAAATAAAAACATCACATGTCAAAGCAAGAAACAACCCAAGAGCTTGTCTTTGACTCAGACCAATGGGACAGGTATTGGGATTCAACCCACTGTAAAGGGTTTCATTTCTGGGCAGCATGTACAAAGAGAATTAGTAAATCGCTGTGTTTTGTCGTGCAAATGGAGCTGCAGGTGCTTCCCGGCAGGAATTGTGTGGTGTGCTTCTCATGAGTTCCCTTGTAATGTAGGAAACTTCAGGGTGCTCCCACAAGGCTGGTTTTAGGGAATGTTCAGCATCGGGATGGTAAAAGACATGGCAAGAGCTGGATGTTCACTACATGTTGTGCTCACAAGAGCATGGAATGTACAGTGCTAACAGAGGCTTGGACTGACTGCAAGCAAACCTGATTTAAAATTTGATACCTAGGAGACAGACAAGAGCATCTGGGTTTGGGTTTGGAATAATGTATTAGGTAGGAGTGAGAGTTAAAAAAAAAAAAAAAAAAGAAGAGCAACAATAACAACATTCAGTTTAAATATATTAGTCTAATTAAAGGACATGAATTATAAATACACAGCATAGTAAATAGTAAGAGGAAAAAAAAAAAAACCATCATAGGCCCTCCAGAGGCAGTGTTGGCATAATTGTAGGTACAGGCATCATGTTTTATCATGGTTAATGTTCTAGATATAAAAGAATCATAGGCTGTAAGAGAAGGGCAGAGTGACCTCATTTATTTTGTGATTACCAGTTGTCCTGAGATAGGTGGATTTATTGGGTTTTTTTTGAAAATGTTAATAGAGTTTGGACTTTCCAGCTTCACCCTGTCTGAACAAAACAGATATGTATAGAGAGGTTGATGCATTACTGTTTTTAAATAAAAACTGGAAGATAAAACGTGTTTTCAACCTATTTCACTTTTTTTCCCTTCACCACCACTCTGCCAGAAAACAGGACAACTGACCACATCAAGGTGTCCTTTATATCTAATAATATTCTGTGCTTCCTTCTTTGGAGGAACATATCTAATCAGAGAATTTAAGAATGAAGTTATACACTGTATATAATTCTCATTTTTTTTTCTCCAAGTTGACTTTTGCTGTCTTTTACCCTTAATTCACCTTCTTTAATTTTTTATTACTATATATCCTGCTTAATCAAGACAATGGCTGCCCACAAGAGATTGCAATGTTAGATGAATTTACTAGATTATATTGGAGTGTGTTGCTCATATTTACATGAAGTCTTATACCAATACATGATACTTATGTTTGGAGTAAGCATCTGGCATAATGTCAGGAAGACACTGCCAAAACAAGTGTTATTCTAATAGGGTGTCAGGGCAATTTCTTCACAGATCGATTTTCTTTTTTTCTGGCTTTTTATCTTTCATTTATCTCCTATTTTGATTAGGTTCTTCTAGTTACAATTTCCATGTTGTCTTCTTTGCAGAATGTAGGATAAGCATTCAAAATAATCTTCTGAAGCCTTCTTGCTGTGGTGGAGGTTTCAAAATGCAAACTGATTTTACAATGGCCAGAAAAACTACTGCGTATAACCACAACACATATCTATGTTATGCTTCATTGGCCTTACGTAGCCAATGCTTAACAAACACTTTTGTGTGTGTCAAGGTTTGCTTATACAGAAGGGCCTTTCTAATGCAGCACAATTAATTATAGGAAGTGATAGAAAGCACGTTCAAGGACTTGCCTTTTTGTCTTCCTTGTAAAAGTGTGCTCTCATTTGTACTTAGCTTTCAAATGATTGAAAGAGGAATAAAGGTATTATTGGAAGGGACTCATGTACAATTAATTGTCAGACCTCAATTTAAGAAGGAGCAAGTTGGTTCTGTCTGTGGTTCTCTCTGTTCCCAGGGATATAATTGGGAATGTCTCAGAATGAAATTCACTCAGCAACTGAATGTGGTGTATTTCAGATTTGCCTTCTCCTAAAGGTATGCGGAGGCATCCTGTGTGATTTTCTTTTGTTTCATCAGAACAGACTGACTGGAGTTGGGACATCTCTAATGAGACTGGTTTGGCATAATGAGAGTGAATGGAGGTGGCTGTGGCCTAATTGGGATATTTTATCATTGCATTTAATGAAGGCACATTGTGCCTTGGCCCAATGTGTGGGGGTGCCAAGGGGGAAAAATACAATTAACCAAGTCTTAAGTAAGGAGGAAATTTTGGACTTTGCCATTTCTAGATAAAGGTTAACAAAAGTAAATTACTGTTGTTCTAGTTATTATTTTGTTTTCATTCGCTTTCTTGAATATATGGATGTATCTATATGTGTGTGTCTGAGTTGAAATATCTATGTGCTGTAAATACCTGGTTGTAACAACAGCTGTCCCCTGAGGATTCTCTCTGAGTTCATAAGATTAAAGTTTTTCCCATTTATTTATTGAAAAGTTTAATTAGTGCTGGATGTCTCAAGCATATTTGCAATTTGTTGAGTTCCAGTGCTCTTGCCAAAAAACAATAGAAGAGTCAGACATTTATCAAATGCTGGGCAAAAGCTCCAGCTGTGATGAAGAATGTAGAAATAAGGCAAAACTGGCCATCTTTATCAGATCCTTCCACTTCAGATATTTGCACTTTATCTGAAGTAGATCTTAACCAACTCTGGAGATTTTCAGTAACAATCCAGTGACATTTTTATCCCTCTGTTGGAAACACTTGGCTGAGATATTTATATTGACAAAGTGTCAAAGTATGGCAAGAACCTCAGCAAAGCAGTGAGCAGCAGGAAGTGCAGGATGTTACAAGAATTGTCCTCAAAATCATATGCATAGGAAGTATAATACATGAGGGGATGGATATATTACTTTTCTTGTAGTGATCCAGCACCACTGAGAGCTCTTTAGAAAGGAATAGTGACTATGTAGAAGGTCTAGGTGCTGAGGTGTCTTGTAGCTGGAAGCGCCTCTTTCAGTGAAAACCTTTGCCTTATAATGTTGCAGAATTTTCAGTCTGGTTTCATCTCCTGTTAATAACTGGACTAAAATCAAGTGCTCTGTTACTTTGGCAGCATGACGAGATGCTTGCTGCACCTAAAGTGATGGGAGCTGTTGATGTAACTGATGATGTACTTTGGCAAATCAACTCAGGGTAGAAAAGGAGTCATGAGCCCTAGGATGATGCTGAGGGAGGGGGACCAGTGCTCAAACCAGTGTTGCTGGTTGGTTTTGCATGTAAAAGAACTTTGTGTTGGTGATGGTTTGTTGTTAGAACAAAGGAGAATATTTGTTGTCAGATATTGCATGTTCCGGGGAAGCAAGTGTGGTTGGAAACCAAAAGGGGTGAGGGATGGCACAAGGAATGAGGCAGAAAGGGAGGTGTGGTTCCTCCGCTGGTCAAGGACTGACTTGGCTGTTCCCATGGCAACAGAGCTCTGTGCTCTCCTTAGGCAGCTGCTGATTGCACTTTGAATTTTATTTGCATTCATGATTAAGGAGGAGTATAAAAGGACTGAGGTAAAGAATTAAAAAAGCAATAAGAGGATAAAAGACCTTTCAATAAGTGTTCCTTAGAAGCTTTAATTAAAAAAGTAGAAGGAGGAGGAGGGAAGGAAACAGATGGAAAATGATGGCAAAATTTTAGAAATTTTTATTAAATAGGTGAATTACAGTTTCAAGAAGTATTGGAAGGATTACTAACATCCCTATGAACTTCTTACATTTCATAGCTTTATACCACGTAAAAAAAATAGAGTTTTCATTATAGGGAAGGATATTGCTCTTCAGTATAAAGAATTCAATCTAAAACTGTATTTAAGTGAAAGATTTGCATTATGTTAAGACACCAGGAGTCACCATTCCTGGCAGTGTTCAAGAAACAACTGGATGTGCTACTCAGTGCCATGGTCTGCTTGACAAGGTGGTGATCAGTCAAAGCCTGGGCTTGATGATCTTGGAGGTCTTTCCCAGCCTAACTGATTCTTTGACTCTGTGATCTTGGGCTTTTCAGACCTGACTCGACATTTCATAAGCTGCTCTGTTCATGGCTGCCATCCTGTGTTTTATTGTGTATCATATTTTTTTTATCAATAATCACAAATTTCTGTATAACACATGTCAAGTGTATGCTGCATTTATTACACCCATGTGAAGAGGAAAAAACCACCACTGCAATTCAGAAAAAAATGACGTCTCCTCTTCCACCCTTAATTATTGATGGGCAATTTAGTCAAATTTCTGATGCCGCTGAAACAGAATACAGAATTTGGCATTTCAGATACACTTTGGAATAAGTAAAGATGATTTTTTTTCAGTCCTTCTACTAAAATAAGACTTTACAAAAGAAGAGTCTGACAGTAATCAAACAAAAAAAGAGGGAGGTTGTTGATAGGAATAGGATTTATAAAAGAAGGAGAGAGCCATTGCCTTCAGTAGAATAAGTTTCCTCTATGGATCTTCAAGTGCTGCATTTTTCATGACACCTGATCTGTTTATATATCATTAATGACACCAAGTTAAACAACTGCAAAACATTGCAGCATACAATTGTACAACTACATAATATATTTGTTATTGCTGAAGTGTTACAGGATTCGTCACACCTGAAACTAGAAACGCGACTCCGAACAGCTACTTTGTCCAATTTCTATCTGCTTTTGAGTCTCTCTAGCCAAATACTTTCCAGATTGCAGCCACTTTGATAGCCACGTGTGCCATGGATCAAACTGAAGTGACACCAGGAAAGTGGGACAGTTCTCTTTCTGAATCAAATACCTGTGGAGAAATATTTGGTTATGCCAACAGGCAGTCTGGGAATATCCACACAGAAGAAGAGAAATTTGGGACTTTGTACCCATACTTTGCCCCAAGTTGGGAGACACTTGACTGTGGATGCTGCTTACAGTCTTATGTGTATTTCTAGCCTGCTCTGTATTTGGTAAGCACTGTCTGTTCAAAGGAAGAGCTGGTTATGGGTGAGTTCATGGGGGTGAAGAGAGTTGTGGCTGTTTGATTGCATGATCATAGTTAACAGGTATTTTTTAAGTTCTGGGTCATGGAGCCTCTGGAGTGGTTCCAGCAGAGGGCAACAAAGATGATGAGGGGACTGGAGCATTTCTCTAACAAGTAAAGGCTGAGGTGTCAAGAGGGTGGCTCAGTTCCAGAAACACTTTCTGTTAAAAATTGTTTATGGATTGAATCAGCCTCTGTCTCTAACTGCCCAAGCCTTTAAGCTAAAATAACTTGATTTGTTGTAGACATACCACCTGCTTAATGTCTTTTTCCCTTCTCCAGTAGTATTTGGAGGTTTGATCCTGGAAGAGTTCATATTGGTTTTTTTATTGAAATACTAGGCTGTCTATTATGTCAAAAGATGATTTAAACTTTAAAAGGGTACTCAGCAGGAAATACTGAAGAAAATAGATATTGAGAAGATGAGTGAGAAAAAAAAAATGTATAGAATATCATTTTTCACTGTTGAAACTCCTTACTGGTGTGGAAGAGATCTGTGGTGAGCTGAGAATTTCTAGTAGAAAATGTCAGAATTCAGTTTAAGTGAGATTTGTTACAATACACATGATGAACATGAATGTTTACTGCCACTGAGCTGTGGTAAATAGTGACTGAGCAGTGGAACAGATTGCCCAGAGAAGTTATGGATTCTCCCTCCCTGGACATATTCAAGAACCGTCTGGATGCAATCCTGTGCCATGTGCTCTGTGCAGGGTGACCCTGCTTGAGCAGGGAGTTTGGACCAGATGACACACTGTGATGCCTTCCAACCTGACCCATTCTGTGATTCTGTGTCTGCCAGTTAAGCTAAAGAAAAAACACAGATTGCCTTAAAAATAAGGCATTTCAATAAATGTTTCCCATTGCTGGATAAGGAATCTCTTAGTGTACTAATTTCTGGAGCGAACAAAGAGGTTTTCTGTGCTTTAAATGAATTGAAACTGATGTGGTCTGAATTATTTGAGATGTACACTTGCATGCATGAATGTGATAAAAATAACCAAATAGAGCTTGAGTAATGCATGTTGTAATTGTAATGCCTGGCTCTAGCACTTACAAAATGATTGCAATATACATGAACGGAAGGACATATTTTTAAATTTGTGGCCAAAATGGACTGCAGTCAAATTTGAGCTAGCTAAAGCATTTGGAAAAAGTTCAGGTGGTTGGCAAGCCATAAGCTGCCTGTTAATGAATGCAGGATATACTGCCATCTTCTTCTGGGCATGGGAATGATTCCTTCTGCACTTTGATTTTCGTGAATTTTTTCGATAATATGTATGTTTAGTTGGTTATATTCCTCTCAACTCCCCTCCCCCACTCCCAAAATCTGTTTTTAAAAGAAAGCTATTTGTCTGTCATTCTGGCAAGGAATCTATTTGATTTTGTCACATCTTAGTGGGTGTGGTGGGCTGTTTGAAAAATACATTTTCATGAGAGTTAGTATGTCTTGGCTTGGCAGCATATTTTTTTTTAATTTCATTTCTTATAGCATAGATGTTATGAAAATATATAATCTAGATACCCCTTCTCCTAGGAAATCACTTGTTCTGAGAACTGAACATTTCTCATGTGCTGTAAAAGTGGGACATTTTGACAAATCATTGCATATGATGAACAAGGTTCTCCCTGATATCTGCAAGTTGTTGGCAAGCCCCAGTCCTGGAGATCTCTGGTTCCAACAGTCCCCCCTGCCCCAAGCTGGCAAATGTGATGTAGTAGGAAACTAATGCCTCTACCAGAGCAGCTTGTGCTTAAATGATAATGGATTGGTTGGCCTGCACTCAGGCCAACTACCATACTCATGAGTTGCTGTTTTGTGGGTTTTGTCCAGATGATCTAATAGAGCATTTGTAACTAATAAACATTTACATGAATTTTGTTCTCAGTTTGTTTTCCCCCCCTTGCTAAAAATCAATGCAGCTTTCTGATTTTTTTCAAGGGATGCAATATTTCTGCTTTTAGCTTTCTCTGTGAGATGGCTACTGTGGTGCTTGTGGTCAAACATCAGTCACTGTTTCCTACAGAGAAGATTTTGCTCCTGAAGTCAGGTTTGGCACATCATGGCCAGCTACCTCACAGCCAGTGAGTGAGCAAGAGCAGTCACTGCCTCTCTTTGCTCTGCAGGGGGTTGTTATCTAGAGATAAAGCCTTGGCATGTCACTTCTCTGTGGTACCAAAAATAATTTATAACTAGAAGACCTATTTCTCTATTCACTCCTGGCTAAAACAACACAGTGTCTTGTGTATGTGTTTTAGGTTTGGGGTTGTTTTTTTGACAGCTTCTTAGCACTTTCCAGCTGATGATTCGCACAGATCCCCTATTCCAGGCTATTTAGTCAACGTGATGGCTCTCGGGTAGCTGCTGATGTGGGCTGTCATCATGATCTGACATTTCCATAGTGGAGCTAACAAGAAGTCTGCTTCTGTAAAGGCCATGAAATTTGGGGCCCCCTGCTTGCTCTCCTTATAAATCTGAAAATATTGATTCCTCTAAAGCCTCTAAACAAATGCCAAAGGGAGTGGGGAAAAAAAATTAACATTTTCTTCCCTGCTCCACTTTTTTCTTATCTCTGTTTCTCTCAACCTGCTGTAGTTGTTTAGATGTGTGGGTTTTTAACAAACATTCCCTTTATAAGTTCTTGATAGAGATGTTATGATGCAGTAGTGTGCCAGTACCTTGCAGACATTTAAGCAATCATTATGAAAATAAAAATCAAGATCGATTTCTGATTCTTTAAGGTTTTTTTAGTAAATGCATTTAGACTAGGGACATGCCCAAACCTCTTAGAAGTAAAACTATTCCTTATGCCAGGGTTTGTTTTGGAAGCAGGAAAAAAAAAAAAAAAAGGTGCTGTTCTGAGGTTCAGTGTCTAGGCTTGCTTGTCATGAGAGAAGGATGACGAAGAAGTGAGGTGACAAAAAAGTTGTGATTAAATGTGACAGTTTAAGAATGATCTGAAGGGTTAGATCTTATTCAATGACTTAGCAACCTGAAACAGCTGGAATGTAGTAGCTGATGAGGAAAGCAACCTTGATGGTATTATCCCCTGCTTCCTGAGGGATAACCAGGAGTGATGAAACCTCTCTGTTAGGATTAGAAGCAGTTTTACCTCCAGCAATCTAATATGATTCTCCTGATGCTACACAGTGCTTTACTTAGCCTCAAAGTACTGAGCAGTATATCCCAGCTGATACAGAACAGTACTATCAGGTAGGTTTACTAGTTCTCTTATCATCCTAGTTAGTGTAATTGGATAAGGCAGCTTTCCCCCAGGAAAAATGGTACCAAGGAAAAAGAGGCCAAACAAAAGCCTAGTGGATTTTTTTAACAATTCCATAGAAGTGTGCAGTTCCATTTGCTGATGCTAGCTTTGAAATTGCCCCATTTTATCCACTTAGGAGAAATTAATTATTGCCACAGAAATCACACTGGTTTTACATTATATGTAAAATCTGAGCTATTGTGGATGCTCCAGCAGAGCTTATTTAAAAATATTTATGCAGGCCCACAATGGATTCTTTCTGCCCCGGAGTACCCTGTGCAAGCTAACATGTTGAAATATATAAAATATTTGGTTTTCTGTTTATATTTTCAGGGATTTTTTTTTTGTTTCCCCCCATCTTAGATGAATGCCATGAGTATTTTTTTTTTTGCTTATTGCAGGATAACCCTGGTTCAGTCTTTCATTACTGCAGCACTTTCACTCTAGAAAAATACATACTTACTGATCCTTTTAGCTTTTTTCTTTTTCTCCTGTATTCTTTCTGTAAATATAGAGAAGATTGAAATTTTTTTGTGTTTTTAATGTTTTTGACAGCAAATCTTTTAGCTGTATTGGTGTTGTTCAGATGCAAAGCAATAGAAATTACAGAAATCTTAAAAATGTAGGTGAGGTAAATTGTCCCCCATGCAAGTCTAAGTTCAGTATCTGTTATCACTGTCTCATTCATAAAGCTGTGTGTGCTCATTTGTGGTCCCTGCTTAAAAGCTTGTCCATCTCATAAAATGCCGAAGCCAAGAAATTTCAGTCCAGCAAGGGATAAAAGCATAGCAGATTTAGAGGAAGTATGGAATAGATTCCTGTAACTACCTAAAGTGAGGCTTTTCATATATATACTTTTTTTCTAATTAGTGTGGCATGAAGTGTGCCTAGTTTCTGTAGGAGGCTTTTTGGTGTGGGAAGAAAATGTCTCAAGAGTTTTATTTTGAGATATAATCCTTAAAGTATTGGTGGGGTGGGCGGTGTTTGTTTTGGTTGTTGTGGTGGTTTTTTTTGGGGGTAGGGCATTTTTTGTTTGGGTTGCATTTTTTTTCTTACGTTTAGACATTTTTTTATCTTGTTTGCCTTTCCTGTTTGCCTGGCAGGTTTTTATTTGGGTTTAATTCTAAGGTTTTTCTTCGGATTGATTTTAATTTGTGTAACATAAAGTGAGACCTCTCAGACAACTCCTCATCAGTGTACTCTCTCTGGCAATCTAGAAAATGGCCAAATACTGTTTAAACATAAAATCCTATTGTGTGCTTGCTTTGATTATATTGTTACCGACCGTAAACTAAATAAATTAAATAATGCACATCTGTCTTTCAAAATCTATGTAAAGTATCACCGTAGGAATCTCTGTACTGCTGGATTTGAAGAATTCTCTATCTGTTGGGTTTTGAGCATGGATTTCAGAGAGACACAGTTGTGCTTGCTTTCCTTTAGGATGCTTGCTGATTATGCGTTCCATAGATCTTCTCAGCAGTGTACTAAAGACTGCCTGGATAATGTGGGATTTCATGTCTGTGTGCAAATAGACTTCATGGTTTGCTGAAAAGAAGATATTAAAAGAATGAAATAAGAAAAAAAATTCCAGTAGACCAGAGGTATCTGCTGTATCCAAAGTAGAATGGTTTGTCTGAAGTTTTTGTAAGAAGTAGCAAGAAAGATGAGAGTCTGAATATGCAGAATTTCTAAAGGAGGGTGTTTTCTTCTTTTACATGATAGCTGAGTGATTTGTGCACACAGTCAGGATATAGGAGGCACAAATTCTTTCCTGCCTCAGAGGATTGATTTCAGCTTATATCTCTCATAATCAGAAGGACAAAGTGTCTGATGGTAGAAGAGCAGGCTGCTGTACCCCTGGGTTACAGGCCGTGTTCCATCACGTGTTTGAGCAGTCTATGCAAAGTGAAATGGTCAGAGAGTCAGACTGGGGCTTCACTACCCAGAATAATCCTCTCTGAGTAGTTACAGAGTCCCTGGGCCAGGGTCGCATGGGGTGGTGCTGTTAAGTAAAGAAGAAAACTGGGCTCAAATCCTCTATGTCCTGAACAATGGCTTAATTGCTATGTGTTGATTATGTGTGTAGGGATTTCAAGTGGTAAGTCTCTCCAAGTAAATAGTGCCATAAAAACTGTTATAATAATTAAGGAAAAAAATTTTCCACTACTGCAGGCCCTCATCAAGTATCTCCTTTTGTTGCAAGGGCTTATCACACAAAGGCACAGCACTTTACCCATTTGCTCTACCACTGTGCTAAAGAGAAACGTTTATGGGTCCAGATAGAGGTGAAGCAATATAATTCAGGAATTTGAAGATATCAGCAGCCCTCTGCATGAAAATCTGGTGGCCTTTGCTTGCAGAGACAGCTACTGGTAAGAGTTATGTAGAAGTCCTGCCTTAAGTCTTTTAAAATACTGTCTAACACGATAGTTAAAATCCTACAGTAGCCTGTCTATTCTTATGGTTTTACCCATGCTGCGTGGAACAACTCTAGTGATGACGACGGACTTGCCAAAAAAAATGTAATCAAGGCTTTACTCTCAATTCCATATTCTATTATGTAGCCCTAAACATATCTGTATTGATTGACCAGAATTGGTAAAATTAATAATATGGTAGTTATGACCTCAGTCTCCTTCTTTTAGTATTATACTACAGAGAAAATTGGGGAATACTAAGTAAACATCTAACCACAGCGTGCCTGCATTGGACTGGTTGGATTTTTGTTCCCTGTAATTCAGACTGCTATGGGTATATGCTAGCTTAGTTCAACTTGTAAGAGCTGTTCTCTAGTTTGTTTAAATTCGGACAATTTATAGTATATCTTGCAGGGACCCATTACTGTCATACCACCTTGGAAAACCAAGTGGAACTGGATTTGGAAGTTGTATGGTGAAAAAAATAAAATCCAGAAAGCTGAACTGACCCTTGGCTAGGATTTAAAATGAATGTGTACAGAAAAATGGCTTTTTTATTACTAATGGCAAAGACAAACAAAAAGTGATCTTTGCCAGCCAACAGTTCCGCCTGCTCCTCCACATCTGTCTGTGTCCTCAGGGCCATGCTGTCTGTCTTTATGTGAAATTTTCCCAGGTCTAGTTTGTCCAAGTTTACCAAACATCATAGGGAGAGCTGTTTGAAAATCCCCTCATTTGAAGTAGTCAGGTTTCTGATTTGCAGAATTGCTAATCCTCCTCACTTCAGTTGAGGGAAAGTGGTCACAACCTGTGTTTTAAAACAGTTGCCCTACTAATTTTATCATTCTTCGTGTGACCAGCATTCTATAAATGTATTGTTTTGTCTAATCTATTTTTATTAACAAGAGTACTGGTAACAGTTGCCTTTGCAGGGGTATCTGGTAAAAAATGAAACAATGGTATCAGTCCACCAAAACAGCATTATTTACTATAGTCTTCCTTTGTGAAAGGAGAGTAGTTCCTAACTCTGCAGCAGGGTATGCAAGTGTGAATCCATGAGCCTGTGCCAGCTCCTATTAGCAGCAAGAAGACAGGAACCCAAGGCAATGGAGAGTTTACGTATTCTGCAGCCAGAGAAGTTTCTATTTCTGTTATACTCCCAGGTATAGAGAAAAAATTAGCATGTGTAGAAAGCTGTCCTTCAGCTGATAGAAACATGTGAAATAGCAACATCTCAGTGTGTGATTACAAAGCAGTGGCATGTGTTAGGTTGGGAATTGTACCTCAGGGGTACAACTGTGGTCTGCAAAACTTGCTTGTTTGTTGTTTTTGACAAGCAATTGGATTGGGTTCTAGAATGGGTGACAAAAGAGGATGGCTTGAGGTCTGCAGCCCCCTGAAATTTCCTGCCACCTCAAAAAGCTTTTATGGTACATTTCATTGTCATTCTCCCACGAAATCTTCAAATCTGTCTTTTGGTGATAGACTTGGACACCTTCTGAGGAATGTGTACGTGGAAATAAAAAGGATCTGATCTGCCAGGGTCTTGTGCAGAAATTGATCTAGAGGTCTTTACTCCAAATCACAGTGTAGGCAGGGGAATATGGGTGTAGGTATTTGTCTTTATGGGAAACATCAGGATTAAGGTAAACATGAGTTCCAGAGTGAAACTGTGGCTGAAATTTTGTTGCACTCTGGAGGGTGGGTGCCCCTGGGCCCGAGAGGCTGAAGCACATCACAGAGGTCTGTTCAAGACTCTATGCCTGCCCCTCCTTTGAAGAAAAGGATTTCCTGGAGATGCAAGACCTTTCAAAAAGGAATTGGGATAAGGGATATTGGTCATGCTAGTCCTGGAAGGCATACCCAAGTCATTTAAAAGGAGTTGTAATCAAAAGTTTTGCTTGCCACCAAAACCTCAGATCCTTGGATGCTTTAAGTGCCAATTGGCAAAAAGCAGTAGAAGAAAGAAACTGAGCCAATGGGAAAAAGTTCTTCACTGGAAGAAGCTTTTGAGAAAATCACTTTAAACAGGACTTCCACTCCATTTCCAGGGCTGTCCTTATTTTTAAAACAGACGAAGTTTGAGAATAGGACTGGGTTGTGTTTTTGTTTTCTTTTTGTTTGTTAGTTGTGGGTTTGTTGGGTTTTTTTAATGCTTTAAATACTCTGCTAGTTCCTGCAAACCTAAGACATGCATGAAGATACAAGGCTTCCTCTTTGCCATTCTTTATTTGACATCCCTGGATTTTAGCAATGATTAGTTTTGTCTCTAGAAGTGACTACTGAGATTAAGAGGATTTCCTTTTCCCCCTTCCTTCTCTGTATCACCTTTTGTTGATTACTTTGGGAAGTGTGGCATTTTGACAATCCTCATATGTGTGCAAATCACCTTATTCCATAGTATTTGACATCCTTCATCTGCCTTCATACAAAATAACAAGGAATGAAAGCTGCATTAATTCATATGTCAACTTAAGGCTAAAAAAGGCTTTAATTTTCTATTATGGGGATAAAGTCACTGGATTTTTGGACATCCCTTGCACTAATGCTAAATATTTGCTTTACAAAGCACTGACCTTAGATGTTTTCTGTGAGTGGATGTCTCAAAGACTTAAAAGTGTAGGCAACTTTCATGAATGATAGAGACTATGTTATTCAAGTAGAAGAGTGTGTTTTTCTCGTGGTTTTGTGTTTGGTCCATGCATCTTGTCACAAAATATTTTTGTACATGAGAAGTTGGAGCCAGTCATGTCATGTTTTCTCTGTATACTTACTTGTTCGTGTGCATGGGTGCTGCTGCCAGACCAAATAAGAAAATGCATACCTCCAACTGCTAGGAAAAAAATATCTCCAGTGTATTCACTACATTGCAATTAAAAAATAAGCTGTTATCAAAAGCAGCAAGAGGGGAAAGAATGCAAGAAAAATACTGGCTAACTAACATTACCTTAGTATATAACAGTCTAAAATTCCCCTGCTCACAAAGGAAGATAATTGACTGTGTAAAACTTGAGAAATGGAAGAATGTGCTTGGCTCTCTCTTCACTAATTCCTAAGTGAAAATCAGGCATAACTCTTGTAAGTCAGAAAACTTCACACCTTTCAAAACTGGTGAATTGAGATCAGGGCTATTTGCCAAGCTTAAGCCTGCTGTTTTATCCAAGTTCTGCAGAAATAGACTTAGGGACAAAGGAATAATGTATTAGAATTATGCAAACTCATGTGTTAAAATGAGTTTTGAATTTATTTACTCTTGACAGCTAGTCATCTGTAATGAAATTTCAGAAAACTGACCTTCTATATGCTTTCCTATGGAACGGTTTTTGTAAGACAGTAATGGGAGGCAGTGGGAAAGGCAGGCTGTGTCTGTGCTTAGGCCAGGCTAATGGCACAAAGACCATGCACTACCACTGCATTGCTACATCATCCTTGGCAGTACTAAGTGACTTAAGAAAATCCTGCCCTACTCAGTCCTAAGGAAGGCTTTTTGAAACTTCACTGTTTTTTCTGTTGTGCGCACAGGACTCAAACATCAAAGAGGCATTTGGAGTTCCCCTTCCCTTGTGCAGGGACCAGAGTTTTACTAGGCAGAATAAGAGAGTTTTGTAACTCCAGTTCTTCAGATGTGCTGCTTAGCCTGTTATGTCCTTCAGATCTTGTGGTAAAATGTAAATAACCCTACTTTCTTTTTTTTTTATGAAGTATTGGACATGCTGGAATGAAAAGAGTACTTTAGATGTCAGTTCTTTGGTTTTGACTCTATGCTTTCCCACAAACGATACCTGTAGTACTACAGATCAGAAGGTGTTTTATGGCACTCTGGTTTATTGCCATTTTCTGAGCATCCCTGCAAGCTATGCTAGCTAAATACATGGAAAAAGCAAGTCAAAGGGAATGACACTATGTGCAATCCACAACTAGGAGCTCTTAATACACCGTAAGCCTGGTTCCCCTCTTTCATATCCAGTAGTGGCAGAACAAGTCTGTTGCTACTTGAGAGGTAATACCAATGCAAAATGACTAAAAAAGACAGAATCCTGTAGTGGAGTCAATACTCTTGTTTTGAGGAATTATTGTGGCAGCATGAAAGAGCTGGAGGAAAAAAAACATGTCAGTAAATACATGAAGTGCTGCACCACAGGAGCAAAGTCTTCAGTGGAAAAATAAACTTGCTGGTATCTGAAGCAACACAGTAAGCACGGGTGATTAGATCCAATAGCAATTAAAGGATTTTAAGAGATCTAGGAAGAAAATGGTAATTTCCATTTCAGGGAAAAGCTAGTGAGCAGACTCAGCAGTCCTACTGCTTCACTCCACATGCTGCTCCTGCATGTGGCACTACTGTCTTGTGCGGTATAGCCCAGCAAAACAACTTCTGCTCCAGCTTTGGAAGCTTGACACCAATTTTTTTTTCACTTCCTACATGGTTTTGTGTTTTTCAGGGAGAGATACAATTTTAAAATGTTTCTTTAAAGGTAAAGAAAAGATTTTTCTCTGATTCCAAATAGGATTTGTGTCAATTGATTTCTAATAGCTCATTGAGCAGGTTTTTTGTTGGACATGTCTCTCCAATGTCAGAGATGGGTTTTAAATTTCATTTACCATGGTGTGAATGGATTAGAACAACTGCTGGTTTCAATTATGGTTAAGTGTTTAGTGTTACTCAAATGGTCCTTATTGAAAACATATATTTTCCATTTTGGAGTTATGCAAATTTCTTTTTCTGTGACATTGGAAAAAGTCAAGAGAAAAGCAAAAGCTTCATTACCTTCTTTTCCTGGCATCTCTTGCAACCATTACAGTCAAAGCAATCTCAGTAAAAGGTTGCAACTGGCACTAAAGGAACACTGCACCATTATTATTCCTGGAGTAAGAGAGCAAAAATAGACTCTCAGACTTAGGCACATTTTGTCTTCTCTCTCCTTCTCTTCACATGCTGAATCTGCTGCCAAGCCCAGCTGCTGCTTTGTCTGTAACATGCACCAAGTTGATTTTCCCCCAGTGCTCTTTTGGCTGACACGTCTGTCAATGCACTGGCCATTTGCACTTCAGCAGATACAGTACAGTATCACTGTCACTGTCCACCTTGCTGTATCTTCTGCTCTCCTCCATTAGTCCCACACAGCAGCAACCTGCATCCTCCTCATCCCTGATATCTAAATGGATTTATTACTCCCCAACTGCACATCTTACTGTCTCATCACTTACTAACAATTAACATCCTTCTCTATTTCCTCAAAGCTGATGTCATCCCTCGTTATATTCCTTTGTTGTTGTTGGTTGCAAAGTCCTTTGTTCCTTTTTTTTTTTTGCTCTCCCCATGCCTTTCACTAGTACTGTTTTAACATTTCTGAATTCTTATCTTCACTATGTCAGCATTGCACCTTCAGGTCTTTTGTCAGCATGTTGTTCTGGATTTCTAGGTCTTACGTAGTTGTTAGTGAATCTTTGCCTTATCTGGTGTTGCTAGAACCAATCCCACTACGCATCATGTATGAAAATACCATATTGAGAAAGTTTTTAAGTAATATGAGGAAAGATGCTGGAGTCCTGTGACATGAGTATTTATATCTTTTTCCAAAACTCATGATCATGAGCTCAAGAGTTGAATTTTCCATGTATAGTTCCATCTTGCCCCCCCTTACCTCAGTACCTTACAATTTCCCTTCTGTTGAACACTCATCTGTAATTTTTATATCTCACCTACAGCTCTACTTTCTTTTTCTACATTTATTCTCCATTACCTAAACACTTGTGTCTCAATATTTTCTCATAATCAACAGTGGTCTTGCTTTGGGGTCACTATGGATCTGCAAGTCTTTGTCACTTAATTCTGTTTTGTAGGTTGCCTTGCCTTCCTTGAAAATCTTTAGTTTTCATAAAGCATTGTTACATTGGGATCAGAACATAAAACACTTTCAATGACACACTAATGCACAAAACAAACAATGAAAAGCTGCAACAAAGAACTTTATTTTAAGCCTTTTTGCTTGTTTGAGCTTGGCATGGAAAACAATTTTCTTGCCTTGCTTTTTGACCTTGGGCAAGAAAGTCCTCATGGCACATCTGGGGCTTTTTATTCTGTGAAATAGAGATGAAGATGCTGAGCATCTTTGCAAGAACTTTCAGAGCTGCAAATAAAAAATAAAAGTTAAAGGTAGTTGATTTTTTTTATTCTTATCATGCTTGTTTTTCTGTGTGTCAGTCAGTGAAACAAGCAGAATGTCTATTCTTAGCAAATAATAGTGGTGAAAGTTGTTTTGACTCATCTGAGGTTTTCTTGAGTGGCTAAGTTGCTAATGGAACTGATGCTCTGAACTCCTACAGACTTCTCAGTTTTTTCACAGCCATGTATTTTTTTTGCAACTGATGCACCACCTCCCTTGCTTTCTGCTTGTTCTCTTAGAAAGTTCTTTATCTTGATGTAGAGTCTGTTTCCCTTTCTTGTGTCAAATGCAAGATGTGGCGTTTGTATTGTTTGCTCTTAAGTTGCTCTGTTTGATTCACTCATCTGGTAGAATTGACTCCTTTTTCTTTTGTTGTTGTTGTTTGTTTCATTTTTATTTTTGTTGTTAGGAGGGTTTCTTTTAAGAAATAAATGTATACCTTTTTCGGCTGGGGAAACACACAGTCTACAATGGCACATTAAAAGACTGAAAAAGTTGCTTAGCTGTTCCCATAGCAGAACATTCCCTGAATATTTGATGTTTGCACTGCAGGAAAGAAAGCTCTCCCAGATTATTTTCACAGATTTCTTTTCGTTTGGGGGATGGTCTTATTTTGGACAGTGTTGCTCAGTAATATCTTTGCTTGGAAGGATGCCAAACTCATCCAGGGCAGCACAGGCAGCTCTTCCCATTGTAGGGCTTCCAATTAAACTAATGCTACCAGCTGTGTGTTCTTTTGTCTGCCCTGGACTAGGCTGTGGTATTGTGCTTCCCACTGTATCTCTCCAGCCGAGTCTGTTGTCTCCATATTAATAGTTTTGGCAAGAAAAGGGGGGCTATGAAACATTTCAGAAAAGAGAGGAGATGTAAAGGAGCTCTGGTGATGTGAGTTATTCTCAGAAATGGGCCTTCTAACCTTGAAAAAATGGGTGTGGGGAGCACAAGTGTAATCTCTTTCATTTAGATCATGTAAAAGTGTTCCACAAAGGTGTCAAAGTATCATAATCACCAAAGCATAAGGGAAATCAGACTACTAATCCCAAATTAATAATGCAATAATCTTCAGATTCTCAGTCCAGTGCCAAGTTCTCTAGATTTTGTTTCTGGGCACTGGAGGCAATGGGGTGAAGTAGGTGGGGAAAAATAAAAATGAAAAAAGAGATGGATGAGGTTACATGAAGAGGAAAAAAAAAGAGTTGTTTTGCCTGACTGGAGCCGATTTTGAGGAGCGGAGAACTGGCAAGGGGAGGATGAAATCCAATGCTCTCCGATGCTCAGGGCAGGAAAAATCAGATAGGAAAGAAAGTTAGACCCGACACAGAAAGGATGGAAGGCAAAAGTGCAAGACAGTCTGACTTATAGGGGGCAAGGAAGGTATAATTTTGGTCAAATGTCATCAAGTTCAGTGTTTTATCCTCTTAACAAGAAAATTACCCTGGTTTATTTTGAGCAGGTTCAAAAACTGATAAATGCTGATGCTCACGGTTTAAACAAGTTTTGTTGATGGTGTTTTTTTTTCCCCCCAGCACTTCTACACAGACTTGCAGAGAACACAGAATTAGAGTAAATCCCTGTGATTTTATTAGGATGTAATCTTCTGATAAAATTATATTTCATTTTATATTAAGCTGCTTTAAGACTCAGCCGTTTTGTTTTCATATAATTGCTGCTAAGCAGCAACTGTCTGCTCTGCAGCCGGCAAGCTTGATATTGAAAGGGTATCAGAGAGTATGTGCTGCCTAGTAACTCTTCAAAGAGTGCTGGTTAAGGAAATAAAAGATCCAGAAACAGTGGTGCAAGGGTGAAGGGAGAAAGTAAAGGATGAAGTTGTCATTGTATACTGAGGTAATATGTCCATCATCATAAATTAGGTAATCAAGTGGAATCTACCAGTGATTGCACTTGAGATGGAAAGTTTTCATTTTGCTGAATGGATGAATGGAAATTGTTCATGCAACACTTTGAGCAAGGATGCTGGCAGTAGAAAAGATTTGGCTTATGTTGGTGGGAGTTCAGCACAAATTAAAGAGAATATTTTGGAGGCATTCTTGGAATCTATGCCTGTGTGGCCTTGCACTTCTTATTTTCCAATACGCTACATTACCTTTGCAGACAGACATCCCTATTTAGATGCCAGGACTCTAGAGGTCAGTTTTGTGATGTGTATCTAGCCTTTTCTCCAGTGAATGTCACTGCCTAGCCTTAATTGATTTTAAATTTCTTCTTTCTCTGCCCCTTTTCACCCCTTAGTACACATTTCAAACATTTCAACAACAGTGCTGCTTGGCACAGCTTCCTTTTTCCAGATCTATCAATACTACAGCCTCTTTTGACATCTCAACCATAGGCTGAGATGAACATCCTGTGCATTTTGGGGAGTATATTCAGGTTGACATCCTAACAGACATGGCATATAAAGCCACTCTTCAGCTGACGATTTGTGGTTTTGTGCCCGTGTAACTTCTTTAAGGGGAATGGTGGGGGGTGGTTGTAAATGTTTTTTAAAAAGTTCAGGCTTCTTGAAAAGCTGGGAATGATCATTTGTCTGAGACAAAGCCTGGGTGCAACTGTTGAGTACCAGGTAAAAACCAGATTTAAAAAATCACTTAAAAAATAAATTGAAACCAGATTTTAAAAAATTAGGAAGTTGTGCTGCTCTTTCTCTGCCTGATGTGGTAACCTGGGAAGACACATATCCTCTTTGTGCCTCTGTAGAATCAAGTGGAAGAGCTAAAGGTTGGCAAGCAGGAAAAAGTAAATAGATCAGGACACTTATACAAAAAAAGAACTTGTGGAGCCTTCTTTCTGTTTGGTGGTCTTTGTAAGCTGTAGTTTATTCAAGCCCTTTAACTGCATCCTGCAAGCCATGGGATCAAAATACCTTTCATGTGTAAATCTTGCTTCTCTCCAAACTTGGGAGACTTTTAGTTCATTTTTTCAAGGCTCAGATTAATTATTGCATTTTAACGTGATGGATTTAATGCTACCATAATTGGCAAAGCTTGTACACAGGAAGATATTTGACCCAGAAAAGGCTTTCAAATGCTTTTCAATATTAAAAGTTCCAAAAGTGGTTGTAGTGTTTTGTGCAACAGAGATGCAAATGTGCTTTCTGGTAATAGTTTTTAGATATCACAAGTTTGGATTATTTTTCCCAAAGAAATCCCAAAGCTTAGAAAGCACAGCTGCTAAGGCTAAGACGCAAGTTCATTTTAGTCAGGACAAACTAAAATCCCTTAAAGGTTAATTACAAGTGAATTTAAAATATTGTTAGTCGGAGTTGTGTATAATGTAGTGGGAAGAGGAGAATTTTTACTAATGTTTACAGAAAAGATGTAAATGAAGTGGAATTCTCTAACCTTATCTAAAAAAGGAACAGGATAGACTCTGTTATCTGCATTGCAGAGGAGAATATTCTTTAAAATCCAGTCAATAATTTCCCCTCCCCCCACTTTATCCTTATTTTCTTCTGAAGAGTTTTCAGGATATATTAAAAATGTGCTGTCACTCTTCTAGAAATAATTCAGCTCTAAGTCTGGGATGAACTATTGTGTTATGAAGGAAAAATAATTTGCAAGAGCAGAATTGCCATCCAAAAGTGACTAAAAAGATTTATTAGAAATTTGAGATCAATCTCACTTGATCATGGATCTTATAATCACATTTCATTCTAATGCTTGCACCTGAGATTATGAACACCGAACAGAAAGACCTGTAGTTTATCTGTTAAAACTTCTCGTCACTTTTCATGGCTGTTTTTGTGTGAATACATTATCTTTCTGCAGTGTACTCATGGGTGGTTTGGGGAGCACTTAAAGGTGACAAAAAAAAAAAATCATTTTGGGAGCGAGCAGAACATCACAGTGAAAGGAATGCAGATTTTAACCTTATTCCTTAGCCTTTGCATGCTTAGAAATTTGCATGCTATAGTCCCTCAGTCTTCATCAGCACGCTGAAGCTCAGGAAAGATTTGAGGAGCAGCCAACAGCATATTCTCAAAATGAACAAAAAATAATAGCTTGTATTTCCAAAGCTACATAGAAGCTGCCTAATATGCATTTTATAGGGGCTCAGGTATTTTGATCCCTGAATCAGCTGTGTATCCTGGTTTGGATGTGGATTAGTATGAATAGGGACAATGAATGACTTTCTGGAATGCATTAATAAATCCATTAGTACTCTCTTCATTACTACTGTATGGGAAAAACCTGAGGCTCCTGTGGATGAGATTGTTTTTCCCTGCCCTCTGACCAGACTGTACGTTCCTGGCTATTTGGATGGAGTGGAGAATAAATCTGAGTATTCTTCCAGGGAACCTGTGATTCATCTGGTGGTGAATGGTACAGACTCCAAAAGAGATTAAGAAGAAAAAATGTTTCTGTGGAGACTGTATTCACCTTCAGCAGAAATCAAAGGAAAGCAAATTTGTCCCAACTGTATGGAGCCCTCCTGGTAACAAAGTACTTGGAGCATTTTCAAAACATAGAGCAGATGCACAGGGTAACAAACTGTTTATAGTCTCCATCCCAAATCAGAGATGCAGTTAAGAGAGGTTTTCTTCCCCAGATTCACATTCAGATAAATAGCTTGGAGGCATTATACTACATGGATAATATGTGGAAAACATCCAGGAGCACTGAGATTGAAATGACATCAGCTTTGAAGAGGACATCCAGCGGAATGACGCTGAGGTGTGCGACTGGCCCATGGGACCATGATTCTGGGAACAGTGTTCAGATCTAATTTTTGTTCATGCAACATCATCTCAGTTACATGCTGCTACTTTTCTGGAAGGAGCCTGGTAGTTTCTAAATTACAGAAGATTAAAAGAACCATAGCATACCTGTCTGGTTATTTAAAGGGATCCTGCCCACTATTTATGCACAGCATTTAGCATTTTCAAAAACATGGTGTTGAGAGTTGATCTGACTTTGTTTAAACACCAATTTAAGTGGGAGCAAAATTGGACTGCTATCAAAGACTCTGGAGATCCTACAATATTTTTTTTCAGTTTGGCTCATCAGTTCACAGTAGATGAGGGTGATGTATTGTGGTTTACCATTACAAGAACATGGGAGAAAAAAAAAAGAAAATTCTTACTTTCATAGCAATAATTAAAACTCAGTAGTCCCTTTTTTTGGTGCTTCTTATTTATTCCTACATCTATTTTTAACTTGATCTTATTTATAGAATTTTTTTGTTTGTTTTCTTTCTATATTACCGCAACTAGTAGTTATTTAAGGACCTACCATTGTTTCCATTTTAGAGAGAATTCCTTTTAGGGACACATTTGTTACCATGGCCATTCAAATTCTGCTTTGCTGAAAATGCTTGTACAAGCTGATAGCCTAGATATAAATTATTTATTTCCAATTGAATTGGCTGTGCTCTTTATTTCAAAAAAAATAGCATGCTAACCACAAAATTACATTTTTTAGTTTTCTTTAGATGCCTGCCAAACTAGCAAGAGTTTTTTACTCTAAAAGATTGCTTTTTTGTTACTGGCGATTGGCCCACCAGCATTGAAAATACAGAAACTTTGCATTTTGAAAAAAGACCAAGATAAGCTGTAGAGTTAAACATAATGAAGAATATCATTAAGATGACTTAAAATGCTTCACCATTTTATATATATATATATATCACATGCTATGTATATATATATAAACACTGATATTTTTCATATTCTCTCTATGAAATGCTTAAAATAATATGATCAGTTTTATTCCTTTAGCTAGTGAAGATGCAGTTGTTAAGAACATCTGCTACGTGGTGGTTATAAGGGTGAACTAATATTTGGACAACTTCTGTTTAAATGCAGCTTGTAGTTTAAATCAATATTTTAGAAACACTATTACTGAACTGCTCTTCCTTTGTTAAATTTGCAGTGGAGCTATGCGCAGGTCCATCTGAATTTGGCATTTCTACAGGGTGTGACTGGGAACTTTAGAGACACAGCAATATTTTTATTTCTCTACTTGATGGCAAACTAACATTTCTTGATCATATTGGCTGTAGACTAAATACCAGCTTGGAAATACAACCAACCAAGGAGGTTGTAGTAAATTAAATTGCAACAGAGATTTGAATGCCAAGATAGCATTCAAGTGTGTGTGTGTGTGCACATAGTGTATATATATATATATATATATATATATATTTATTTATTTATTTATTTATTTATTTATTTATTTATTTATTTATGGTTTTTTAAACATAAGTGGGGCAAAACAAAACCAAAACTTGGATATTTCAGGCTCAGGGCAATAATGCAACCAGGATCTCAAAAATGATTGAACGGCAGCTTTTAGTCCATTGGTAAGATACAGTTGAAATATTTGGAATGCTCGGAAATGGATTTAATAGAGTTGGTGTTACTGAGGGGGGAAAAAGGCTTAAGAAAGTACACAGACCTCAGTCTTGTGCATTTTACCAATGAACTCTTCTGCTGGAGACAAGAGAAGTTCTTCTTGGCTGAGAAATATTTGAATGTCATAGATGGTATTTTTACATATTACATGGGCTTCACTTTGTGTGTATATACTGCAGAGACTATAATTTTGTTCAAAGAATAATCCAGTCGGTCTGACTCAGAGGTGAACTCTTAATTCAGGCACTGATTTTCTAGAAAAAGCTGCCTCTGAGATATTGTCCCTTCTCCAGCAGCTAACTCTGTGTCTATTAACTATTCTTTAAGAGTGCAGGAAGAATGTCTATCTGAGCATAATTAAGTGCATATAATCCCAATCCAGCCAGCACAATTCTCATAAGCATACCATGGAAAAAAGAGACACCCAGGCAACTTCAGTCCTGAGGCTGTTGTAACAAATGTGACGTAGAGTTAAGGGAGAAGATTTTCATCCTTCATTCAGTTTGTTTGCCAGTGTTAAGATTCGGTCCTGTGGAGCTGAATGTTCCATGCTGTTTTCTTTTCTTCCTCTTCACGTTTCAATAACAATTTTCATAAAAAGCATGTGTCCCACTTCATGGCATTACAGGGAGTAGTTATTGAGAGTCTGAAAGTGTGCCTGGAAATTTTCAAGCAATTTCTATCATGCATTTTGACTTGGCTATATTTTTAAAAGTCAAGTTTCAGAGGCTGGAGGATCACACCACGTATTTTATTTGAACAAGTGACATCAGAGGCAAAAGATTAATATTTTGTTGAATTAAAAGAAGGCTTTTGCAAAATCTCTAACATTTATTCATATCAGTTCTATCAATATCTAGCAATATATCAACAGAAAATAGTTTTTTTCTCAAGCAGTAGTATTCTCACTGGGATATGCAACCTAGATATTGCAGTCCTTCGTACAGGAAAACCATATCAAGAAAGAGATTCAGCATCTCCCTAAAAATTTAACTTGACAAGCCTTTTATCTTTGTTGAAAGTGATTATAAAGGACTGTAACAAGCAGCATAAAAGATGAATAGTTATTAAGATTGTTTTGAAATGTTCCAAATTTTAGAAACTTATGAGATACCAATAATTTTTTGTCCCATTACAATCATATTTAGTGTTTTTCTGAAGAAGAAGGATCCTTGAAATTACCAACAGTGTATTACTTTTAATCTAAAGTCCAGAAGCTGAGCTGTGTTCAGAGTGTGTAACAGAGAGAACACTTTATCCTAAGCCAAAACACTTTGAAATCTCTGTGTGGAACACTCTCTCTCCCATATTTTTCTGCATGAAGGAGTTCAGAAGGGCTCACAAGGGACAAAGCCTCAGCAGCAGCATGAATAAGGCCTGGGAAAACACCCTTGTATGTTCCAGATCTCTGTCTCTTAGTGAAAATAATGCTTTAGGAGAAGGTTGTTCTCAGCACTCATGACCTCTGGTGCTGTCCTTTGGCTTCAAAGGACATCACTACATGAGCCTGAATGTTTCCTCCATTCCTCACACTGTAAATATTCCCACTGAGATCAATAGGTGTGTTGGTGTGTTTGCAAAGTAAAATATTACTCACTGTGAGTAAGAGCCATATGATGTGAGACAACAGGTCTGGCACTAAAATATGTTTTTATATTTTTAGGTGAACATATTCTCACATGTGGGTTTCTTGTTTTGGCCTGCACCTGTTTTGTGTGCAGAATAGTCCTACAGAAGAAATAATTGTACAGTTTAGTATTAGATATTCATATACTGATTTTTACCATCCCATTACTCATTTGCACGTGTAGATGCAGGTTAACTGCTTGTGTAACTTTGCCAGTGAAAAACTATTTCAAAATGTAGCCTTGGTTGCGTCCTGGGGAATTATGCTATGAGTCCATGTTATTTCTTCATTCAAGCTCTCCAGCCTCTTAGAAACACAGTATAACCACTTGACTCTGATTCATAGGGCAACCCTTCAAAATTGCAGACCTAATGATTATAAATTTCTTTAGTATTTATTGATTGCATCAACATTATTCATGATAAACACCATTTTATTTATGTGGATGTCACTGGTGGTGTACTTAAGGCTGTCTACTAATGGGACCATTAGTTAGTTTTGAGGTGTTACATTTTGCAGTCAACTTGATGTCTTTCTTAAAGAAGTGAGGAAAGTAAGTGCATAGAAAATGTTCACTGAATTTTGAAAGCATTTTGCTATTTATAAGACTAGCTTGGGGGCGAGGGGAAGGTTTTTTGTCTTCTAGAGAAAAAGAAAAGTTTATGTGAGATATATACACTATATATACATATACCTCTTAAATCCCAGAATAAACTTCTTTTTTTCCTTGGACAATTTAATGCACATAATGCTATTCAGTCGTCTTCAAAAGTTGACAAGCAAGCCTGAGCTGTTATTTCAAGTTTTCCCTGTATAATGCAAAGATACTATTGTTCATGGAGCTGTTGTGCTAGACTTTGAAGAGTGCTTATCTCCTTGGGTGGTAATGTTAATTCTGTAGCCAGAATCAGTTCTTAGTGTTTTTGAGATGATCCAGTGGTGGGTTTCATTTCAAAGGGAAAATTCATTTCTGGATAGCACGGACAGGACAGTCTTCCAGCTTAGACCACAAGAAACCTCAAAGTGAATAGATTAGCTTTGTGATTTTGAGGAATTTTAGATCTGGATTACTCAATATGAAAATTGTACCCATGTTTTCCTTGATTGGACCTGCTGTGCTTCAGCTCCCAGTGTGTTTCAACAGCAACAGCAAAATAGGCCGTGTATACCGAACCGCTCTCACTCTGGATATCTCTGTGTTTTCTTACAGCCTGTGACCTGATGAACCAAGGCATCCTGGCCCTCGTCAGCTCCATTGGCTGCACATCAGCAGGATCCCTGCAGTCTCTGGCCGATGCCATGCACATCCCTCACCTCTTCATCCAGCGCTCCACGGCAGGAACGCCCAGGAGCGGCTGCGGGCTCACCAGGAGCAACCGCAACGATGACTACACGCTCTCTGTGCGGCCCCCTGTCTACCTAAATGATGTCATCTTGAGAGTGGTCACAGAATATGCCTGGCAGAAATTCATTATTTTTTACGATAATGACTATGGTAAGTGTTTATCAGGGTGATTTTTGTCAAATCCATAATCCTCTTGAAAATTGTCACATTACAGCTTTATAGTCTTCCAATAGATTCTGTTTTGCTTGTGAACATTTATGGTTGTGGCACCATTTCACAGCACCGCAGAGAAATCTATTTCTAAAATCCATCAACATTTACAGGTTTATTTGATAAGTCTTTGTTAGAGTTAGCTGATAAATTATGAACTTATGTGCTTTTCCATTCTAAGCATGTTTATGAAGCATAAAAGTTTTTAGCAAGCTCTCTTGGTTTTTTGGACAGTAGAAACATAAAATGACAATTCAAGATGCAACATGTAAGCTTTGCATTCTGTAGATTTGTTTATTGTGCGGTGAATCTCTTCTGTTTGTTGGCATATACTTTCTGGCCAGAATCTGAAGCGATGGTGAATGTAGGTCAGAGGTTTGGCAAGAACAAGGTGCTAGTCATAAATATAAAACATGTAGAAAGAAGTTCTTGAGAGTGAAGAAGTTGAGGAGGAGGAGGGCTTGGACACGACAGCGTTCCCTCTGTTTTGAGTTCATTCAGTGTTCCAGAAAGGTGCTGAATTGGTGGTTTTTGTGTGATAGAGTAAGTGTGACACAGATGGCGGTGTCACAAGACTGCACCATCCAGCTCAGTGAATCAGCCAATTTTGGCCCAAATCTTTTTTACAGCTGACAAGAGAAGTGGAAAGATTTCTCCAGTAGACTGCATTATCTAACAAATTTACCAATCTTTATTTCTGTGAAAAATTGCTTTGCAACCAGACCTGTTTTTTTCAGATGCATCCAATATTCATAAGTAATCATGACTGGCTTGGATGAGCATTTTAAAACTTATGTTCAAAGTTTAATCTTTGAGTTATAGAAAAATGCTCACTTCAGCGATTTACTGTGCATAATATCTGGTTCATTCTGGTCAGGTGTTATTGATTTTTGTTCCCTGCCTACATAATAAATTCTTAAATTAGAAGACTAGAAAGTGATGAATAAGAGAATTCTTTTCTATAACAAAGCAGCACCTAAAAGCACCAGCCATGGGATAAGGAACACACACACAAAAACCTCTAAAAATAAAAATAAACAAAAAAACCCTAAAAATCTCACAGCAGAGTATTTTTGCTCAGAAATTATGAGTTTGTGCATTTTACTGCCAGGTACCTATGAAGACAGCTATAAACTTTGAATTTAAGGGATTTTTTTTTTTTGCATGTATTTTTGAGTTTAAAAGCCTCAAGCAAATTTTATACTTAATATCTTTGAATAATTATATTTGAAAATACTGGGTTTAAATTATTCTAGTTTCATTATTTAATTTTAAAATACAGAACAGATGCCATGGTATTTTGTCCTTGGTGTCTGGGTAAGAACTTCATAATGGTGTGACTTATGTAACACAGATGCCTGCCTGCCTGCAAGGAATTAGTTTCAGAGCAATAACTCATTCAGCGACGCATCATCCTCAGATGTGATCAGTGGCAAATATTTGGTCTCTGTACCAGCCTCTCAGGCATTCTGAAATCAGTAGTCAACAATTAATACCATACTAACCAAGAAAGATTGATAATCTGACTCTGATTAGTGATCACCACCACAAAGACCAGGAAAAGGTGGAAAAAAACCTCAACTTTCTGCATTTAGCATATACTGAGAAGTCTGTCCCCTTTCTAACCATTTGTGTGGCTTGAGCATTTTTTTGCTGGGGGGGGCATGGGTAGGCTGTTTTTTTGAGGGTTAGGGGTGCGTGTACATAGTTTGGAATTAATACCACGGATAAAATTATTTAAAATGGAAGCTGATTTTTAAATTATCCTGTGACTCAGAGAAGAGCTATTAGCTGCGCGACGGTATGTTTCTTTAGACTGTATCAAGCTAAATCCTTGATTTCAACAGCCATCCTAGTGCAGCAAGCAATTTCTGTATTCTTTTGCTTCCTACTGTTTCTTTATAAGATTTTATTAAGATTTTATAAAGATGCTGATTTCATTGATGGTTTCCCACTCCATTTTTAAAATCAAACAGAGCAGAACTTTCAGATCACTATCTGTAACCTGAGGCCTCTCATTCTTTCCTTTGATCACTGGCTCTCCATTTCTTTTTCTTGCTCATACTGGAATGCCCCTCTAATCCTTTGCTACCCTGTTTCAGGCGAAACCATTCGGTTTCACCATTAGGTTTCAAAACCACTGTGTTTTGCCTGTTCACATCCTTTTACCCAGTTTTTGATCTATGACAGCACTTTTTCACAGACACGTGATGACATTTTTTGATTAGTAGTCACTAGAGAGTAATCTTGCCAGATTGTTATAAATATTAACAAATTATATCACTTCATCCCCTTTTCCTGCTATTTTATTGATAAACTGAAACAAATTTCTCATATGTTAGCAGTTTATATTTTCTCTTCCTGGATTCTCTATTGATGGAAGAAGAACTAGCACAGAGAGAGGGACAAAGAAATTAATGGCAAGAAAAGAGGAACTGGAATCACTTTTTAATGGATTACAGAGCGGATAACTCTGAATTCAGTATTTGCTATGCTTTGAGCAGCAGGTTGGACAGCGTGATGTCCTGAAATCCCATCCAACTCTAATAATTCTGTGATGTTTGAGAAAGCCATTCTTTAGATGGGTCTCTAGACGTGAAATATTTTTACAAAAGAAAACTATTCAAGCAGGAGTTTGAATTTTTAAAAAGAGAGTTGACCCAAGAACTCCAGAAGACTCTGAGGAAGGAAACATTTCCGTTAGCTTCTGTGCCTCTTTTAGAAAGAAGTCAAGACTGAGCGTGCAGATATGGAGCGGAGGTCCAGGGATAATCCATCCCCTTGGTTAGCATCAGTGCACCTAAGGGTGGTTGCAATTTCCTCTGGAAGATCCCAGTCCAGTCCCATACCTCACCTTCCATGAGAGTTTCTGCTGCAGTGTGACTTAATTATTTTCTCAGCTCATACAGACCTAAAATAAAATTCTTGCTAAAAGCTTTGCTCAGTATAACTTCTTGCAGCAGTTAATATTAGACATTTTAATACAACATTTAGTATTAAACATTAAAGTAGATGGGAGTCCAATACTTGCATTAGAATTGATTTCATATTAGGAAGAGATTATTGAAATGCTGTGCACAGCTGTGTGCAAAACTGACACCTGTGCAAGCAGTAATTTCTTGTCCTAGTGATATTTTTCATGTGCAGCGATCATTCCTTCTCAAGGTGTGTGTCATAACATGAAGTGGTGTCTCCATAGCAGTAAATGACACTTGACAAATAATGGGAATATAGATCCTGCTACGTGTTCATTTTTTTTCCTCATTGTTGCCATGTTTTTCTAAATTAGAAACTGTGAAAGCACTAATAGACTGACTGATTCCTCCAACCAGCAGAATTTCACTACTTTCCTTTCCAGTAAATTATTTTGTTTAGTCATTTAATTTAATTATTTAAAACAAAATACTTTGGTTGAATTACTGAAATTATTTCCAGCAATGATTTTGCTCTGTGGAAGAAAATGGGCCTTTCTTATTTAAAACAAATTCTCCTACACTAACATTAGGATCTTACCCCAAATACATACTGTGTTTAACCAGTTGCCTTGCACCTTTAATATAAGCTGAAAATTTTATGTGCCAATTATCAAAATCAAAAGTTTTAAATCCTATCAATAGAATTGCTTTTGAGTTTTATCTTGCAGTCTATCATAGATTGCTTTCCATTATCAGAGAATTTTTTATAATGGAAATGTTTTCTGCTGATCTGAGAATAATTTCCCCTATGTTATCCTACTTAAAAATGTCAAATTCTTATTTTGAATATAAGTAGATGAGTATATTCAGTTTTACTGTTTTAACACTACTGTACTAACATCTAAATCTTAGAAACTTCAAGTCTACTTAAAGGTCTTTACTGACAAGGAAAGTTAAGGCTTTGAAAGAAGCAATTCTTTCATTGAGTCATAACTAACTGGATGGTGAAAAGGTGAAGTAGAAATGCATTTCTGAAATAATTTACATTTAAGTTTTCAAATTATGTTTCTTTTCCAAGAAATTTGAAGGTAGGCTGACTATTTTAAGACAAAATGAAAGACACCTGGATAATTGTAAAAAACCTTGTTTTCCTGCAACAGTAGTGTTATGCTAAGTAAAGACTCCAGAAAAGCCATAGTCTTTTCTAAGTGGTAGAGCCTCCCCAGTAGCAAATGTAAGGCCAACATACAGTAGGAATTAATAAGTGGGGATTTGAGAACAAATAACATCTTGAAGTGAGCAGGCTTAGGTGATGTTTGCTGTATTTCATTTACTATAATTGTACCTCTAGTGTATAAATTCAGATGAACTTTTGAAATGCACAAGTTGTCTTTTCCCCAGTCCTTGCACTCTGCGAGCATGATCTAGACCAAACTCCCAGTGCTGTCAGTTCCCTTGTAGTCAGTGTGTTTTGTTCCTTCTGGTAAAACAAGTTAGGACCTGTCCAGGACATGAAATCTGATTTTGTTTAGGAAAATTTAATACATGGATATTAAAAGCATTCAAGAACAATTATGCACTTCTTTAAAGGCTGTTAAAGAGAGTCTTCTTGTGGAGATAAAGAGTAGGCAGCATGAAATGCAGCAGAATTATGCAGTAGACTGATGCCTTTCTCAAACTGCTATTAAAATTACTATCCACACAGTATGTAGAAGCCAAATCATTTAAGCAGCCAAATCAGCTCCTACTCGCTTCATTCTTGACTGCTCAGTTCAATGTGTAGGATCACTGTGCAGAGGGTGTTTGTACATCTCCTCCTCACAAGCAGATGTAGAGACTGGGAAGCTCCTCCTCTAGTCTGAATTTCTCCTTAGGAGCATCAGCACCCTTTTAGTTGAAGGCATTTTCAGATTGGACACTGTAAATGTATAACTTATCCCTTTGGAAATTGCCAAGTTTGGATTTAAAAAAAGAACCACTGCCATCTGTAAACATTTTGAGCAAGTTTGCCAAGTTAATAATCTTGATGGTTTCAAGTTCAAAGTGAGCCAAATGCAGTTTGAAACACCAAATCCTGCCTGATCCACAGGCTGGCCCATGACAGTGGCCAGTCACAACATGAAGAAGACAGACGCATTTCAAGGAATGAAATAGTCATTTGAGACCACAATGTGTGAGCCCAGGCCTTATAGGCAGAACGATTGAGCTTCAATCCCAGCACACTGTTGGGTTTTATCTTCGTGGTGTATCAACAAGGGACAAGTTTTTGCAATTTGTGTTTCTTGGGCAGTTTAGAGCTCACTGTATTTTCCAGGAAAAAAAATGTAGATACTTTTCTGTAGTAGTAAATTCTTTATGAAGAAACCAGTCAGTCACTGCAAGAACATAGTTGTGAATCTCGTGCAATTTACAGTGTAGGTATCTCTGCATTTCTGAGATGAAAGATAGAAATTCAAGCTGTTTGGAAACATTTATTTTTAATGTTTTGTTGCTGCTAAAGTAGATAGAAAGATTCTGCAATCTTCCTCTTGAAAGGGGGAATAAGACGTTTTCTGGAGAAGTAATTTTATCTTCATCCCAATTCTTTTATTGTGGTGATAGTAACATTTTAAAACTCTTTCTATATATTATATTAAAAGAAAAAAATTCTGAACCCCGCTTCTCTTTCCCAGTTTTTGGCCTGACCTTGTGTATTTCATCCCAGCATGCTTTTGATATGCAGCAATCACTGGAGATCAATGAAATATTGATGAAATATTTACTAGTTCCAGAACTAAGATATCTTTTCTTACAGTTTTTTGACCTTCCAACTAATACTGCAAATATTTGGCAATGGATATTTGCCATTCCCTTAGGCATTAATTTAATTTTAACTTTAGTAAAGAAGAGAAAAAAAGTAAGCATTAAGGCTGTGGAAGGGGATTTGCTCTGTGAGGCGGAAGGAGGCATTACCGTAGGAAACAGAGGTTGAAGAAGTAATTGTCAAGACTTGTCTGGAGCAGAAGGGAAGAGGTTAGCCGTAAGAAAGACTTGAGTGGGCATCTGTCTTGAAAAACTTCCTCATGGATCTCCCTTCTTGCTCCTTCATCATATGCAGGGTTTTCAGATTATTTCTGCACAAGGAAAGGATGAAGGCAGTGTTGTGAGGTACCTGGCCAGTAGAAGGTGTCTCAAACTCAGTTTGAGAGAGGATTTTGGAGAAAGAGACAAAATAAAATAGAATCTTAAGGAGAGAGCAGTGACGTTTGCATTACTGAGGAGTTCAGCCTAAGTACACAAGTTTGTGGAACTATGAAGATAAAAGAGCATTATCTCCATCCCTACCCCAGAAAGGCAGTGGTTTTCAAATAAATTGAGTGTAATTCTGTAGAACTGGAGTGCTGTTCTTGAAGGATCCCAGCAAAACAGGGATTATACCCGCAATCTGAAAGGCTGAGCTGCTTGCAGAAAGGCTACCTCCTGCATTTTAAGAGGGGTGATATTCTGAGATGATGCCCATCTCTATGTATGGGCCCCAAATTCCCAGCATTTCCTTTAAAACCAGTATAAAATAAGTGATCCACAGGATCACATATGCTTTCCTGCGCATATGTTTTCCAGATATAAATATGATGACCACTGACATAGATGTGCTTGAAACCATAACATTTTCTAATCGTTTTAAGTTTTAATGCAAGTTTAATAAAGACTCATAAAAGAATCATGCTCTCTTTAATCGATTGCAAATGCTTATAATTACCCTGAGGCTGTTTTCAGCTGCTTGATGACTATAATATTCTCAAGTCTGTCTCCAGACAGTCTTAAAACTGTTTATTACTCATCTGGCTCTTTGCCAGCTTCCCGTACTCATTTGCTTCACTGTGCCTCAATAAACATGTAATTAATTCAAGCTTATTACCGAACCTTTTTTTTTTCCATTAGTATTTATTACGTCATTCAGATAAGGAAAGGAGCATTGATTTTCATCTGTGTAACTTCAGTGTGTCAGGTGAGAACTTGTGTCACATCTTGCAATTGCTGATTGACTTTACCGCTGCAAATTGAATATATCATTTGGCGACCCTAAAATGATTCAACTTCTGAATTCTCTAAAATTTCTCTAGTGGAAAAGTGGACATGCTTCTCCTTTTCAGTCACAGAACACTTGGAGGAACATATTGTAGAAACTATAAGGGAATATGTAGCAAGGTAAGAGAGTGTTTGTCACTCCCTTATGTTGCAGTCCTTCGGGAGGGTTTGGCTAAAGTGTTCAAAGATGGGGCCAAAATAAAACTGTAAGCATTTTCCCAATATCTGTGCAGTGGGACAACTCTGTAAATGAGGTATTATTTTGGGGTTTTGCAGAGGTACAAGATTTCATTTGTAGATGCTGCTGGCATCAGAATAACAGTAATTTATTTAAACAATAATTGAATACCTGAAGCTTGTAGTGATATCTGCCACTGTTTGCTAAGTATTTTTCAACTCTCAAGATGTTGTTCTGCCTTCTCAGAAGTATTAAAATTAAGTTTTTAAGTTTGTATTTTGGCAGCTAAATAAATGAACAGTAATCGAATTAGAAAACTTGGGAGAGAAGTAATTTTTGCACATTGAGTTGAAGAAATTATATCACCATTGAGGAAAAAAAAAGCATGAATTTGGCACAAGAACATCGTAAATGTCAATTAATATCATAAATTGAAAAGAAAACTTGTCTCTGAAAGTTTTAACCAGTCAAGAAAAACAGTAAGCAGAGAGACAGGAAAGAGCTAGAAACTATTTATAGCAGTGTACCTAAATCTTAGTTTATCAGCTTCGCTTTTGTAGGTTATGTTCTTCACAACACCAGTTCACTCATAAAATATTCCTCTTTCTATACTGTAAGCTTTTAATCAACTGGCAATGTTCTTTAGGAAGAGATTGATGCAGAGTCAGAGAACATTTTAAGGAAGTTTAACACACACACAATCTTGGAATGGCTTGGGTTGGAAGGGGCCTTAAGAACCATTTAGTTCCAATGCCCTGCCCTCCACTAAACCAGGTTTCTCAGAGCCTCATCCAGCCGGACCTTGAAAAACTCCAGGGATGGGGCATCCACAGCCGCGGGCAACCCATGACAGTGCCTTACCATCTTCATAGTCAAGAATTTCTTCCTAATATCTAATCCAAATCATTCCTCTTTCCTTTTGAACTCACTACTCCTTCTCCTATCACTGTAGTTCCTGGGGCAGAGTCCCTCTTTGGCCCCCCTGTAGCCCCCCTTTAGATTCTGGAAGGTTGTTGTGAGATCTTTACACAAGCTGCTCTTCTGCAGATTGAACCCCAACTTTCTCAGCTAGTCAAATAGTCACAAATTATTTACTGCAAGGACATTCTCTTTGTTGTTCTTTACTCCATCTCCCTGGAAGGGGATGCACAGTTCCTCATGCTTATGAGAACCAACAGGGAGTAGCAGTGACTTACAGGGAGAGCTGGTGAATTGTACAGACAGACTTATATTAAAAATTAAAAAAAAATATATATAGTTGCTATTTAATAAAGACTTTTATCTACACAGAAATATAAAGTTTTGTCGTACAGGATTTGCACATAATTTTTTATGTTTGGCATGATTTGAAGGTACTAGGCAGGGAAAATTCATTTCTTTGCTAGAGATTATTTCACTCAAAGACAACCCATAGAAGCCTTTTGGAAATCTCTAATGCAAACTGTAGCCAAAAGGGAATTGAATGAAGAGACAGAAAGCAGGTTATATATTCAAAAGTACATGGATAGAATTTATTGCCATGTCAGCCTCCACTAGTGATCACAATCTGACTTCCTTTCTATTTTTTAAGAAGTTACAGTAACAGCAGATACTCTGGAGGATTAGTTCTAGCTTCATTCTTATTTATCTTTTTTATTCTTTGCTTTTTCCCTCTTTCTTTCCAGTCAGGAAAAAAAAAACTCAAAGGAAGCATCTTATGTCAACCCTCAGTAAGGTTCAAAACCGAAGTCATGAAGAATTTGAAAACTGCAAATGTTCACATCTTTCCCCCAACGCAGATTCAGCTGCTCAAAACTATCTGTATTGATTTTACTTATTTAAAGAATAATTTCTAATAACACATAATGTGACACAAAAGTAACTAATGTAAATGACATTTGAACAAACCTTTAAAATAGGTATTATATAGACATTTCACTAGTGCTAAAATAGTTCATATCAAACAACAAAAGTTGAAATCATCTGCTTATATTTTAATTTGAAATGAAATATCTTCAAAAAAAAAGTATACAAGAGTATTTTTTTATTTTTTTGCAGTTCAGTGATACTAAAAATTTGGAGACAAATTGTTGTCTTCTTTTTTATCTGAAAAATTTCAGAAAATTGCAAATAAAGGGGGAGAAGACCCCAGTCATTTGTTCCATTTATAAATGTCAGTTTCTCCCAAGATATATGTCCACTTCTTAAGTCGCAGGAATTCTGATAATATAAATGAGTTTTTATATGTAATTAAGTATTTGGGCTTGAATTTACTTCTCATGAGTTTGAACTACTGCCATATTCTTTGAAGTTAGATCATCCCACTGAAATTGCTCAGGTAACTGGTCCTTCTTAGTTCCAAAATGATAATAAAAAAAGAGCTGGGATGATTTTTTTATAATTAGTTTTAATTTGGAGGTACAACCAATTACATATACGATGATTAATGAGAGGCAATCCTCCTGCTGTGAAAGTACAATGAAGGACTGTTAATCAATTATCCTGCTAAATTGTTGTTTTCCTCTGTCTGGGTCTTAACCATGTTACTAGAGACCAACAAGTGCACAGGAATGCAAACGCTTTGCACAAGACTTTGCACTGAAGCTGCCCACCTCCCTAGTGTACAGTGCATTACCACAGTTAATCGTTGCTGTCATGTTAGCCAGTGTTGTGGAAGGAGGAATCACTGTGGTAGATTGTAAAGCTATTCTTGATAAGAATTTGCACAGAGTTATTTGTTATACAATGGCTTTTCTCATGATCTGTACAAATAGAATGGTCTTTTGTGCGAATCAGCCAGTGAATATTTATGACAGGCACATTCACCTTTACCATCACAGCTGAATCAGTTGGTATTTATCAGCCAGATACTCTGAGGAGAATGTTCTCACATCTGAAATGCCATCAGAGGGAGGATGAGTTAATGACTGTAAGCCAGGCTTGAGATAACCGAAGTGAGTGCCTTGTGATTTAGGTGGAACACAATGATACAGGTGGATGGATTAATTTATTCCCATTAGTGAATAGTGTCATCTTTCTCATCTCCTGATAATAGTGTGAACTGAAAAAAAATTGTATGAACTTTGCATCTACCTGTAGATGTTTCTTTTTAATAAGGGTGTGAGAGGTACTTAGTTATGAGTTATTTAATATTTGCCATTCATTTTATTCAAGTTATAAAATCTTCACTGTGTATGCATCCTGGTATTCCTGTATGAGATGCCTGAAAACCAGCATGTTTTGTTCTAGGATGCCCTGATTGCTGGGCTTTCTCCAAAATGGATTAGGGGACTTGTTCCCTCTGTATCCCTCTGTATAAGACAGAAATGACAAAGTTATGGGGGGCCAGAGAAAATAAAAAAGTGAGATGAGATCTGGTCTCATGATTAAACAAAACCTTGTGCAAGAATCATAGAATGTTCTGAGTTAGAAGGAACCCACAGGTTCATTAAAGTCCCACTCCTCGCCCCGCTCTGAACAGCCCCACAAGTCACACCACGTTCCTGAGCGTTTCCAATAAATGGTTCTTATGGTTTATGTTCGGTGAGGTCTGAGTGCTCCTGCCAGGCTGCTCATTTAAGAAGATTTAAACCTGTAATCTGTGAAGGGCACTTTTCCTGAGCATGTTCTGTATTTAAGGTACTCACATGTTTCTTGTGCTTTCTTCAGTATCATAAAGGTTGTTCAGTGAAAAGAAGGTGTGTGAGTTCATACTTCATTTCCTCAATTCTTTCTTAGATCAGAATGCACAGTAGCTGATGCAGTAATGACAAATTTGGTGAAGCTGTCACTTGAATTCAGATCTCAGCTGGAGCAGTGTTACACTGAGTACCTGCAACTGAATATATCAGCCAGCTCTGCAGAGCTTCAGAGGCTCTGTTCCTTGAGCTCTCCTCTGCAGGACGCTCTGCATGTGCGCTTCAGCTGTGACCACAGCCAGGCTGGTGCGCCCAGTGCCAGACCAGCTGTGCACCACCAGTGCAGGTCATGAGACCTCCCTGTAGACCTCTGCTTTGTGACATGGTTATGTATGCCCAGGAAGGACATTTCCAACAGAGGCCTTGATAAATTTTGCTTGCTTTGTTTATTAGCATTTCCAGGCCAGCTTCATGGTATCTTAAATTGAGAACAGTTTTGGTTATTAGGAGAATGTTTGAGAATGTTTCTTATACATTTCAGCCTGGTTTAACCCTATAGGTGATGGTGACTACAGAGGGGTACTCTGTTCTTGTGCACATGTGTGTCGTCTGGAAGTGATGGCTGTCCAGTAAAAAACAGCAAATGTAATACTAAATAATAGTAGCATTGAGCTGGGAGAGGAGGTAGCAACTTTGGCTTTAGCGTTGATCTGTCTCCACGTGCTGACTTTGGCTTTGATCACTAAGGAGGATAATTAATACCGGTGATAATGAGGAAACTCTTCTGAATTTTTGGCAATGACTGTGACTCATTTGATTTAAATAGAAAGTAGAAATGGGACTTTTGGCTGGGCAACAGGTTGGTTGGCTAGCAAATTCAGGGCAAGAAACACCTGTGCTCCAGACATGAACAGTCTTGTGTCTCCTCAGTAAAGCCATCTGTGTCACAGGTTGGTTGCCAGATTTTTCTGCAGAAGGAGTTTATCTATTAGAAAGATGATTCCACAGTTCGGTGTGGATATGTGCCACTTGCAGACAATCCACGCAGGAAAGATAATGATGCCCATTCAGTGGCAGCATCTGTTCTTTGGCATACACTTTGAATATGATCACTGCTAGTGACTCATGGCTGAAATATTGGAAGTACCACAATGATTTTAAATAGCATTGAAATTGCAGGGTGTTTTTATGTGCTTTCTGCTGTTTCACAGCAGCAGGTGAGCACCACCAATACCTCACTTCTGCTTAGGGTAAGCTGAGGTATAACCAGAGTCTGTATTTATTTCCTGCCCGTGTCTCTGTACCATTTGTACCAATGGCAAAGACACAGAAGTAATGAAGAAGTAGGAATCCTGGTTTGGTACATTTTCCATTAGAATGGTGGTGTTTTCCTAATAGCATATCACACAGATGCAATATGGTTGGCACAGTCACCTAATAAATGTAGAGAACAATAGTGGATCTCTTTTGTCCCATCATTAGTGAAGAATCAATATAATTATTTCATTGTTTATATGCAGATCTTCATGGCAAATAAAACCATTGGATCCTATAATCTGACTTCTGGTTCAACACATAGGAATATGCCGAATATCAGTCAATAACTCCAGTGTGTTTGTAAACTCAGATCAAATGAAATTGTGTTCTTGTTTTGAAAAAGGACCAATGAAACTTTGGAGGTTCCTGCTCGCCTGTTCTGGTGTCAGAAAATATATGGATTTATAAGACAGATTTCAAGTCTTTACAAAGGCATTCATAGCCTAAGTAAATTATCTTTGTGGTATTTTGACAGCATATTTAGATCGCGTCTTCGTGTGCTCCTTGCTTCAGTGATTTTTACTTCAACCGATCAGTTCTACCCCTTATATGATTTAATTAGTCTGGATCCTGAGTAATACTCAGAGTGTGTGAGCCTCAGGAACTTTAGAATGAAGGGGTTAAAGTAGAAAGAAGCTATTTTATGATTTGCATAAAACTAGACATATTTGTAGCACTTCAAATAATCTTATTGGTATTTAAAGTGCCAAAAATTTCTAACATCTCTGATTAGACTGAATCTAATTTTCCTGATTTAGATATTAAATAGAAGCTGTAATTAGTATCTGATTCTCTTATGGAACTTTATTTTTAGGGCATGCATGTATTTTATTCATAGTTAAACTATCATACAAGTGTTTAGTAATACTGATATTTTGGCAGTGTCTAGAGAGTGAAGTTTTGGTGATGAATGTCTAAAATGGCCTAAATACCTAAAATACCATTTCTTTCTAGTTCATGGTATTTTGGAGCTCTAGACAGAAGACCCAGCTTGGTGACTGTGACAGACTTCCAGGACTAACCCAGTTGTATTACTCTTGTGTACTGTTTGATTATAAGCTGTTGCATGGCTATTTCTTCATAATTTGAAGCATCTCAGGAAACTGATGCTGGAGGAGGACAGCTGTCTGTAATATTATCAAGTTAGTTGATCTCTGCTGCTGATGCAGGCAGGGTATTTTTTCTCCTGTACAGACTGAGCATTGTTTGAGGCACCCACCATAAGAAGAGCAGAGAGCAGGGGAAGTCGGTGGTCAGGACAAAATATCTGAGTAGCCAAGCTGCTGTGAAAGTCTAATTGGAAGCTTTCTCAACTATAAGATGTCTCATGCAGACACGTAAGAAGCTTGTAGCTTCAGGTCTGACCATTCCCCTGGAAAATGAGTGATTGAGACAAGCAAAGAAGGAAGTTTTAGGAATTTTGAGGAATTTCCTCAGAGGCTGGATTTAAGAGTATGCATCTAGGAGAGACCACATTGAGTATTCTAATGGGAGAAATATGTTAAATATGTTCTGGTGGATTTTAACCACAAATGCCCTCTTAAACCTGAGGAACTTTTTTTTTTTTTTTTTTTTTTTTTTTTTTTTTTTTTTTTTTTTTTTAGAAATTTTTCTTCAGAAATTTCTGTTTGTGTGGCATTGCTGATTTCCTTTCTTTTCTTTTTCTCTTTTCCCATTCCCATAGTGTGTGTTTCAGCTAGAGTCTGTTGTATTTCTTTCTCCCCTAACTGAGAGCAGTTGGGTTTGTGGGAGGCTTGCATGCCAGTAGGGAAGGAAGGATGTCCTGCTGAGTGTCCTCTGGGACAGCAGGTCAGGGCAACTGCTGGAGGGAAGAGTCACCTTAGGCAACTGTTGGCTTAGCTCCTGAAAACAGATTGAGAATCTGCAGTGGTGACTAGGGGTGAGGCAGTGAGGACTCAGTGAGGCTGAAGGGATTTTCCTGAGGTCCAGAAGGCCTTGATCTGACTTGCGAAGTCATTGAACGATTTTGATTTTGAAGCATAAACTTCGGAGTTTACTTTAAACCCATTCAAAAGAGCAAAGGGAAACAAAAAGTCAAGAATGCCTGTGGAATTCAGTGCTGGAAAAAGCCCTTCCAAAGGCTTGGGCCAGCTAGAGGCAACATAACAATGTGAAGAGTATCCAGACGTTTCAGTTCGGTTGGCTATAAATATATTACAAGCCAGGTAGTAAACTCAGTCAACGTTTTGTTGATCAAGTCTTACTTTCTAAGTCATTCTTAAAGAAGGGTTTACCCAGAGTGAGTCAGAAAAGCTCTACAGGAGCAGTTTGCTGGGGAAAATTTACTAAACTCAGGCAGTGGTATCAGATGAGAGCAGGCAGTATCATTGCAACAACTGTACATCTGGCTTTTGTTTTGTTTTTGAAGAAAATAAATAGTTGTGAAGTTCAGAGTACCATTAAGACTTTTTGATGACTGAACTGCCCAAGCTTCACTTAGGTACATCAAGTTTCATAGCATGGATAACATAGTTTTGAGTTTCACAAAAGCAAAAAATCTGCTTCCTTTCCAAAAAATCTGCCTTTCTCATCCTCAGTTGTCCTCCAACAACCCTTGCCTGAAGGAAGAATTGTGTATGATGGTCACTGTGGTCTCATTGCCCTATATGGATTTTAGTGTCAAAGTCCTTTAAGAAAGATTGGGACAAAGTGTGATGGCTAATGGCCAAATTAGGAAAATTTCTAAGAGTGTTTGTAGGTTTGTTTTCTAATGGCTGTTTTGGACAATAGCTGTTGTGTGGCCATTCTTTCTCCTGACTTAGTACTTCAAGAAAAGCAATGAGCATAGCTCAGGAAGAGGTTTAATGAATATTAATGGAAAGCCTGTAGGGATCTACCTGACATAAAGTTTCTGTGAGATAAATGGAACAGTTACTTGTGTCTTTTTTTCCACTTACCAATTAACATCTTGTTTGCCTTCTGCTTTTTCTAGATATCCGTGGAATACAAGAGTTTTTGGACAAAGTATCTCAACAGGGAATGGATGTAGCATTACAGAAAGTAGAAAACAACATCAATAAAATGATCACGGGGCTCTTTGCCACTCTGAGAATTGAAGAACTGAACCGCTACCGGGATACTCTGAGACGGGCCATTCTCATAATGAACCCTTTCACAGCCAAATCATTCCTGACAGAGGTATGTATTTTAATGACAGGTTATCTTCTTGTTTTGCTGACCAAGACCACAAAGCCTGTCAAAAAATTTAGTTTATTTGACTTTATAATGGTAATAAAAATAAACCCACGTAAGACCTCCCAGTAAAAGTTTAAATATTTGCTATTCAAAGATCAGCGTGCAGGGGTGTTTATTCATGTTCCTAAATGTGCATGTACATTTAAAGAGAGAACAAATAAAACCTCATCCCGCATGAGCAAAAGCATTTAGGAAATATGCAGAAGAATTACCTGTCAGGCTTCTGTTTGAAGCTCAAAGGTGCTGTATTGCCATTGTGACCCCCTGAAATATTGTGGCTACTGAAATATTTACAGCTGAAAGTTTTAGTATTTAGATAAATAATAGGTATTTGTGGATAACATATATTTATCTAATAGAAATTATATTCTTTTACATAAAATGATGTTGGTAATATTCTCTTTTGTGCCACTGAATAGTGGTAAGAGGTAGTGGAATATATGGAAGATTTGATTTGCTTTAGGAATTTGAGATGATAGTCTAAAGTTGTGGTTTCAAGCAGTATGGACCAGATTTTCAAGAGGTTCTTAGGGATTTAGAGACAGAAGACCTGCATATGGCATTTGACTATAAGTTGTACAATCTTTTTTCCCGAGTGGCACGGTTCTTTTCCACATGGCACTGTGCTGTTTCAAATGTGGTTTTGCATGTGTGTATATTCTTCATCATCAACCAAAGCTTTAAAATCTCTGGTTTGTTCCATATAACTACACCTTCTCTTTTCAATAATTTCTCTTTGCATCTGTTTCTAACTTGCATTACTTTTCTTCTGTACTTTGCTATTACCTTGGTCTTGAGAAATTCAAGCTTAAAAATTACTTCTGCATAAAAAGTATTGTGTATCCGGTTTCAATTCAATGCCTTTTAGGAACATTAGCTAGAAGTTGGATTTCTTGGTTTCTTTTTCAAAATTTTGTTTGCCCTTGCTTATTTTTGGCTGGGTGTTTCACTGTCCTCGTTACACACTTGAAGCTTGCTAATTCTCAGTAATGAGGGTCTGCTGCTCTATCTTAGTGTGTGCAGTGCTTCGTAAGATTAAAACAATTTTTGGGGCATATTTAGATTGTTCTGCAGTGTTTTCATCACCCATGTCACAAGAGTTTTATTTTTTGGTAAGATGCATTATGAAATATTTCACATTGCAATTTGAAAGAAGCATGGCTGGGGGCTCGCACTACTGTAACTCAGCAAAAAACCCACAAACTCCTGCATTGTTCTTACAGAGAAACACACTTAAAAAAAATGCATTTTATCTTTTTTTTTTTTTTGCACACTTGGGCATAGTAACAAAGTCATTGTCATCTTTTGAAGGTGTTGCCAAGGAAGTGAACCATTTACTTTGGAGTTCTTACTTTGGCACTGGCCACTCAAGACTCCAAAAATCAAAAGACCAGTAAAAAAAACAACTAAACCAAATACCAAATCCTTAATCCCCCTCCCTCCAAAACAATTCCTATACTAAACACCAAAAAAATCCTCAAAAACAAGAGGCCCATAATGTTTCCCCTTTTCTGGAGTCTGTAAGTCTACCAGGGAAGGTCATTTTCTTCTTCTGCAACTGTGGTTCAAAGAGAGACTCTCACATCAGCTCCATAATGCAGTTTTTTTCCAGGATAGCAGCATTTATTTGGAATATAGTATGTGACTGGTAAATTTACAGCAGGAGCCTGTAATAAGAAGAGTTACACAAATATAAGTGTGATTATTGCCATCGCTTATTTATGTTAGTGACCGGAAATGAACTAAAGTGAGCTCCAACACAAAGTCTTGGCACAAGAAGTTTGCAGGGAGTGCTTTTCCAATGGATATTAAAAACTGATATTTTGAGTCAAACCAGCAGCTGTACTGTAGGGGCAAAGAAATTATAAAGCTCTATGGACTGCCCGTGGGCAAAGATATTCCTAAACAATTTAATGATCTTGCGGATTCCAAAACCTGTGTCTTGTGCACGATCAGTTTAGCTGGGAAATTCAGTGTTACCTAGTGGATTTAGCATGTAAACCTTATGATTATAATAAGAAAAAACTGCTAATGCAGAAAAGCCCTTGGGCTTTTTCTGCCTACTAGAGGCTTTTGGCTGCCTTGCTGGATTCAGCTGTCTGCTTCTCTCCCCAGACCTCACATAATCTCTGCTGCTTGGTCTCTTCTTAGATGACTGCTCTGGCTAAACCCTGTCATTGTTTAGCTGAGAAGAGGGTTCATTCACTCTGCAACAGCTGTAGTAAGCGTGGTCTTGATTACTATGCAAGTAACAGCTATTGCAGAGTAAATAGTCAGACACTGGCCTGTGTAAATAAGCAGTCTGTACACTGGAGTTTGCTTGTGTGGAATTTATCTTTGTCCAGACTCTTTGAAATTCTGTGTTTGAAATATTTTTCTTCTTTCAATTTTTTTTAAGCAATATTGCTTTTAACGTTGGGCGCTTTTTTCTCTCTACTTCTTCTATCTCTAGAGCTTGCAAAGAGATCTGTACTTATACACTTAATAAAATAGAGATTAAGAAGTAAATACACTTCTCTGGTTGTGGAAATAAAAGCCTACCTTCTCTTTAAACACTATGTATTAATTTGCCCTCCGTACAGCATGGGAAGGCAGGAAGCTCTGGGAGCAACTATCACAGCATTTCTCCTTTCTGGCTAAAGGATTAATGTGAAATGAGAGGAAGGGGCCAGCCAAATTTCCAAATATCCTTTGTGGCTTTGAGCTGGAGATGGAGGAGCAGAGGGAAAAAAAATTCTTCCAAAAGAGTGAAATTCACTGGGGCTAAGGAGGGCAGAGGTATGGAGCTGGCAGAGACTGGCGACTCTCCACAGATGACTTGGTGGCAGCATCTGGGAAAATACTTTGCCCAGGTCCCACAGGTGAAACAAAATATTCCTGCTGAAACTTTTTTGATTACTAAATATCCTACTGTCTTGCACAAAATTTGCTATGTTATCTGATAGTCTGATAGCACTGGTGATGGATGCAAACTGTGTGTCACTTGTTTGCTTTATATTTTGAGGAGGGGTTGTTTTTTTCTTTTTTTTTTTGTTTGTTTTTTTTTTGCTCATGTTCTTCTGAATTGGGATGAATATGGTGGTTAGGAGAAACCAAATAAGGGAAAAGTAAGATGTCCCTTTCACAAATGAGACAAATTAGATGTCTTTGCCAGCTCAGCATGACAACAAAAATCAAGGGCTTCGGAAGGCAAGGGTAGGAGCAGGATCAGGCCAGGAAAGTCAGATGGCAACAGAGGTACTGGGGATGACAAAGCAAGTTTGAGAAGCAAGACTTTGGGAAGCAATACTTTAGGACACAAGCCAGATGTCCTTCACTGAGCCAAAATGCTGTCAGTACATCTCTGCTTTCAGGTTTTTTTCTGTTTAGCTAGGGAAGCTACCTTATCACTTGAGTGCATAAATGTGAGTGTGTTCCTCTGTGTCATGACTCCAGGAGCTAATAACAGGACTACAAAGGAGGGACAATGCAGCTGATTCATTCATTTGTTTAGAGAAAAACCTCACACATTGAAAATCCAGTAAGCCATGTGTGAAAGAGCCCTAGCATCAGCCAGGGATTTTGATGGAGTTTTGACAGGCAAGTTCTGCAAGGTCTTGGTATAGGTGCTGAAGAAACAGCAGCCTCCAGCCTCCCCTCAAAGGAGGGATTTCCAGCCCAGCAACCTCAGCCGATGTGACTGTGTATCTTCCTGGCCCTTGGAAGGTCCCTTCTCGTGCTTCTGTTGCAGGGGTTAGTGGCCTGTTACAAACAGAGGTGAGAAAATTTTTTGGCTGTGCAGGCAAGATTCAGCAGTTTATCTAGCAAAATTTTCGGAGCATTGGCAATGTGTATAAGCCAACAAAGCTCTTTGAGGCTTGACAACCTCAAGCCATCAATGCAGTGAGCATTGACACTTCTCAGGTTGGAGAGTACTACTCCTCAACTTGCTCTACACTGCATGGTTTGTGTAAATGAAAATATTTGCTATTTATTTTTGCAAAGGTTCCACCCTGCAGCACACTTGAAGTCACTGAACCCCATCATATCCAGACTTCAAGTATGCTGGAGATATTGGAAATGTCTGCTGTTAAACATCTATTAAAAGTTAAACTCTTCTGCCTGACAGAACTGGGTTATAATTATTGAAAAGATATATTCAACAAAAATAGCAGCTGCCAAATCTTTGAGTTGCAGCAAATAAGTCCTGTGTGTTGGCCTGTGTGTATGTATTACATTTATTGCACTAACTTCTATAGGTACTGTTTTATTTGTTTATACTTATTTTCAGAGAAAATTAAAGTCATGTAGCTTTCTGTGTTAGTATAATCTACTACTCATGATTTTGAAAAAAAAAAATTCCTTTTTTCTATCCCAGGCTAATGTGGGACAGTGTTAAAATAAGATTACCTTGGGTGAAAAGAAGCTACACTGCTACTTTCATGAATAAAAGAACTCTATAAATGAAATGGTAAAATATACATGGAAAATAGAATTAAGCTTATAAGTTAAGTACTGAGGAATTCTTGCCATGTTGTGGGCAAGTGGAAAAAAAAATAAAAGTGTTTAAGGAGCAAATGTAATTTAAATTGCCTCATGTAATTGAACTTTCAACATTCTTTCACTCATCGTTACTGTGAATAGAATGAAAAGTTATATTTATCCTGTGAAATGAGATTATTCCTCATAGCAAAAGCCCTGATTTTTATTATATTTGATTGTTGTGTCTCTGTTGAAAATAACGGTTAATTTTAAATGTAATTATTTGAAAAAATACAGGTTTTTTTCATGTAGTGACATAGTTGTTGTTTTACCAGATATTAGATCTGATCATGAAGCAAATTGTGACTCTTTGAGATTTAAAGACAGGGGTTTGCTTTAGTGTTACATAGTGCACTAACCAGGCTTATTTCTTTAATCAACTTATTTACTGAGAATTAGGAAAATTTATTTACCTTTTCCAAAAGGTTGATTCAGACTTTGTTTGTCCAAATTTCATGGAAACTTAGTCTTTTTTTTTTCAATCTTATTTTGTGATGGTTTTCTCTTTTTATTTAACATGTATCCTAATGAAGACTAAGACAACAATTAGCTGTTTGTTTTTCTATTCCTTTTTTATTAATAAGAAAGGTGATTCTGTCTTCAGTCAAAAGCATGATATACAGATATGAAGTGAAGTAAATGAAGCTGAAAATAGGAGTAAAGAATCTGGTGCACCCATGTGCTACTTCCACTGAAATCTGCAGTGAAAATTCAGATGTTTCCTGTGGGAGCAGATGGCAATGATTTTTGTTCAGGTGGGGACAGAAAAGATGCATAGCAGGGATAGATGGAAGACTCCAGACAAGTATCAAGTCTACATAATTCACATACTCTGCTGAGTTTGAAGGGACCCACAAGGATCATCTCGTCACACCATGTGCCCAAACATGTTGTCTAAATGCTTCTTCATTTCTGTCAGGCTTGGTGCTGTGACCACTTCCCTGAGGAGCCTGTGCCAGTGCTCAGCCATTTTCTGGGTGAAGAACCTTTTCCTGATAGCCAACCTAAACCTCCCCTGATTACAGCTTCAGGCCATTCCCATGGGTCCTGTTGCTGGTGACCACAGAGAAGAGATCAGTGCCTGCCCCTCCTCTTCCCCTCATGAGGAAGCTGTAAATTGTGATGAGATCTCCCCTCAGTCTCCTCCAGACTTAGCAGACCAAATCACCACAGTCTCTCCCCATATGGCTTCTCAAGGCCCTTCATGAACTTCATAACCCTCCTTTGGATGCTCTCTAATAGTTTAAGATGTTCTTCTATTTCTCCCTTGCTTGGCTGCCAATGCTGTGCCTGGTGTCTCCCAGGACACAGGTGGCCCTCCTGGCTGCCAGGGCACTGCTGACCCATGTTCAACTTGTCATGGACCAGACTCCAGGTCCCTTTCCATGGCACTGCCTTCCAGCCTCTCATTCCCCTGTCTGTCCGTAGATTCAGGATTGCCCCATCCCAGGTGCAGAATCTGGCACTTTGCCTTGTTGAAATTCATATGGTTGGTGATTCCCAGTCCTCTGATTTATCAAGGTCTCTCTGCAGGGCCACCCTGCCTTCAGGGGAGCCAACAGCTCCTCCCAGGTTTGCATTGTCTGCAAACTTACCTATTATCCCTTCCAGTGCTGCATCCAAGTCATTCATGAAGATGTCGAAGAGTGCCTGGCCTGAGATGGAGCCCTGTGTAACCCCCCTGGTGACAGATCACCAGTCTGATGTCACCCCATTCACTGTGACCCTTGAGCCTGACCAGTGAGCCAGCTGCTCACCCAACACATCATGTGTTTATCAAGCTGTGTGCTGGGCATTTTGTGCAGAAGGATCGTGTGAGAGACAGCATGAAAGCTTTCCTGAAATCCAAAAATGTTGGTTTGCCTTGGTGTGTGTGCCACAGGCTGCCAGTCCCAAGTGCGTTCAGGAACAGGCATCAGATTTGGATTTAGGAAATGCAGAGCAGGATTTTCTTTTTCTGCTATGTGTGTGTCTCCATACCTGTGTACAGTGTTTATGAGCTAAAAAGTAACATTCGTGTACATACAAACATTTTCTGCAACGATAAAGGCGTATTCATCTGCCACCTAAAACCCACACAATGTTTTATGTTTTCAAATTAACTCTACTACCCAAACAGTTTCTTCTTGTCAAAGTGAAATGGAGTTTGGATGAGCAAGGATTTGCTCACTTGAATTTGGCAATTGAACTGATCCAGTGATGGACTGGAAAAATACCCAGGTCTCATGGGAAGCCTGTTGAATTTCCAGGTAGGCTGAGGAGTGACTTGATGGTTTGTCATGTGTATAAGTACATCACAATTTTCTATGCCCTGCTGAATATGGTAGCTGGTTGGTATTTCCCCGTAAAGTAATGAAAAGAGTAATTCTTTATCACACTTGTTGATGCATGATGCTTATGATGCATTAGATATGCAGCATAATTTGCTTCAGAGATTTTCACTATTGTCTTTGTCGAAGTTTGTCCATGATCGCAGGGAATTTTTAAACCATCCTGTTTACATAAAAAACAAGTCTGAAGTCTCTAAAGGCAAGATTTGTTCAGACAGTTCCTTTTAGAGGGCAGTGATGAAAATGAAGAATCAGCAGCAGACACATGAACCTACTGCTATTTTTATCTCCTTTTCCTATAACTTTATCATGAATGTGCATGTTGATTGGATTTTATCTAGGAGTAATGGTCTTCAGAGGCCAAAATCAGATTTTTCAGACAGTGACTGTTTGCTCCTTTTTTTTCTTGCAAGTAAGCTGAGTGCTCTCATCTTTGAGGTCATCTTTCTCACCTTAGTATTTGAGGTTTTAGACCTGCACTATTCTGGATAGCATATTTTCCTTTTTAAAGTCCATTGTCTACACCATTGCTTGAGATCAAATAAATCCTATTCATTGTACTCCACTGTAATTTGTTGTTGTTGTTGTTTATTACAATGTTGAAAAATGTGTATTTTTTCCTTTCTTTCTCCAGCATTAAGCACAGAATTCCTAGCTGCAAATTAAAATAGAGGCTTAAAGGATTTTTTTATTTCATAGGATCTTAGAAATCTCTAGTAAAGGGATGTTCAGAAAATATGTTCAGAATGTTGAACCACTTAAACCACCCTTTAAGTGGTCTCCCTGACTGTTTTTTTAAACTGCAAAAAGGGGTCTTGGAGGATTTTAGATTTTACATTTCAGTGAAAATCTGAGAAAATTCTTGATTTATGGTGTAGTCCAATTCCTTGCCTTTTTATGCTCTTGCATCCTTGAATATAGGCCATCCAGCTGATGGCTGAATGACTGCATGAGAAAATGACTGGGTTTTTTACTATCAATAGAGTGATGTTGGCTTAGATTTTATGTGTACTTCTATACCATAAGGTAAAAGTTCACAGATAAAACATTTTAGTTACAAAACAATGAGAAAGAAAAGTCTCAGGGGTAAAATAAGTCAGCTTCAAAGGCATTTGTATCATTTACATCATTACTGAAACTGCAACCTGAAGCAATCGTTTCTGTTTGTGTGTTTTCAGGCATGGTAAAATTGAGTTTTGCAATGTAGCACTGGGGTTCTTGGGACAGAATGCTGTGCTTTCTCTAGCCAAGGTCATTTATTTTGGTATCTAAAATGAAGCAAAACCAGTTTGTGAAATCTATGCAATCGCAGAGGGTCTACACTTAGAAGAACAGGTGCTGGGGGCTGTCTGCAGCTCCTTAACACTGATATGAAGTCTAGAACTAAGGCTGTGCCTTTCTGTTACTGAGAGGTAAGGCTCAGTAGCCTGGAGCTCAGCTGGCACATTTGTGCTGGCTGTGAAGGTCGGCAGTTTTTTTGATTAAGGTTGTTGATAACAGCAGCTGAGGAGAAGAAGCGTATGGATAAATATATCCTTCAATCAGCCATGCCTCACATGTGAAATGTCAGGCCTGACTGATATTACAAGCCTGGTGATACCAGTATACCTTGCAAATTGTACCATGGTTCTCTAGACTTTTACACCCTCATTGTGGTGTTGGAGGCATAAGGAGACACTCACTGAAGTGTGTGTGCAAGGCCAATATGTACCAGAGCACTTGTGTGATTTATAACCTAAGTCACACCTTGTGTCTGCATTTTAGTTCTTTCAGTATTTTCTTCATTCTGGCTGTATGGAAGAGAATAGTGTTTAGTGCTGTGGCCTGTATTACAGATAGATATTCACGTGGTGCTGGTTTCCATCCTGTGTCACACTGTAGCAAAATTGTGAGGTACATACCAGATCTACCTCTCTGAGTGACAACAACAAAAGTTGTAGTGTATTATTTTTTTCTAAAAAAACAAAACTTTGTTGATAAAACACATTTTCACTATAGAGATGATGTAGGACAATATGACTATAATTGATCTGTCTTGTTGTCAGTACAAATATTTATGCTATCAGAATTTGGGAAGTTATATTATAATTTTTTTTTACCTTGGAATACAATAAGAAAGCAACCCCACACTGTATGTAAGCTCTGATCAATATTTTTTATTGAAAGCAATAGTTAAACTGCTAGTGTGTTTGAGAGAAAAGGACAGGAGCTTTAGTGATTAAGTACTGAGTAGAAGATGTATTACGTACTTTATGAAAATTTCATATTTGCTGTTGTGCAAACAACTGTTTGGTTATGCTTTCCTGTAATTGCTTTCTGTTTCTCTACATGGCTTTCAAAGAGTCAGTAATTGACATCCTCTTCTTTGGGATCTTGCTGGGTATGCTGTTTCTGGACTAAAACAAATAACTGAGGGGCTGACCTCCCATGATCTTCAAAGATGTAATAATTATTTTCTTCTTCAATTTGTGGTGGCTATTCTTTGTTCTGCTTTCTTAAATTGCTATCATACTTAATTATATTCTCCTGTTGTCATGCCAGCGATTTTAATTGGATATGATAGTCTTGGTTACTGCTTATCCTTCCTCCCTGGTTTTATAGCCTCACTATAAACATCTCTGTTGTGTTCCTCTTGAGAGACAAATGTCTTCCCAAGGAGAGTAAATTGCTTCAACCAGCCAAACAGAGTAAATAAATTTTAAAGAAAAGCAAGCAAGCAAGCAAGCACATTAATGCAACAAAGCTATTACACACACATTGGTAGAGACAGACAGTGTATTAAAGTGTGTATTTTCTACATAACTGAGGGTGGCTGATTCTTGTGTTATAAAAAGCCCACTCTGAACGTCTGCAAAACTAATATGCAGCTGATTGCCATGGGATGAGTGTCTCTTTGAAATAAAATGACAGCTAGAGAAGATTAGCTTATAGTGGAGATAAGATCTGACAAAACTATTTCTAATCCAATCCTTTCTCCAGAGTGATGTTGCCTGATTGGCAGAACTGTTCTGCCTCCTTCCTTCTCACCAGAAAATAGAGGTATAGTCATTGCATTAGTTTACCTTGGTTTCCAGAAAATATAACTGATTTCATAGCTGAAAATTCAGCGTTGAACATTTCTAACCCCAAAACACAATTAATTTACTCACAATCAATTATATAATTAATTTTATCCTTCAGTTAAACTGAAATGAAAACTAACAGCCATTATTTCTTCTAATTATATTCCCTGTGACGCTGAAGAAGCTCTTATTAGTTTGTCTGAAGTAAGGGTTGATGCTTATACCCTATCTTTCCTTTCACAGTTTGCTAGGAGTTTTCTTGTGAAGTTTCGTTGAGCAAGATCTCCCATGTTTTTTCCCCTTTTTTCAGATTGAGCAAGATCTCCCATGTTTTTTCCCCTTTTTTCAGATTGTGCTATTATGGCTGTAGTGCTTTTGCCACATATACTTGTAATCCTTGTGTCAAAATAAATTGTTTCCTTTAACTTTTGGTCAACCAGATTAGATAATTATCTGTAAATAGATTAACTGCACATTAATAAAAATGCTTGGTCCCCACTAGAAACATTGGCTACAATGATGGGTACAATGATTATTCAGGTTGCGTTTGTAGACACTTCATAATCAGCAGTAATATTTTTGAAGACTGTTTTAAGAGAATTTATTCTATTTTGGAAGCACTTATCCAAGTAGCTGATTTTATGGTTTCTACAACTTCAACAGGAGTTGGGGACTGCTGATGTCAAGAGCTAATTTTAGATTTACACATTATAAGTTTCTCACCTCCCCACATAATTTTTCCCTAGTTAGGAATTTTGCTATTTAGCTTATTTTTAAATAATTTTTAAACATTCAGGAGTTTTTTTGTACCAGATGTTCTTATTTTAAATGGAATATTAAGTAGTGCTGCGATTCATCTCAGAATTTACATAAATGAAAGTAACAGCTGCTTCTGCTGACTGTGAGAATAGGTGTAAAAAGTATCACTTGGAGTTTGTAAAAACATGCTTTCTACTGGTTTCCTGGGTCATGCACAGCAAGGGCCCTCTCTTTAAATAAGAGCCCTGTGCTTCCTTGGGGGCCTTTTCTGTCTCCTCTTACAAGTGACTAGGCAGTCATGCTGAGAAGGACTTGGGGGTGCTGACGGATGAGAGGTTGGACATGATCCAGCCATGTGCATTCACAGCCCAGGATGGGCCACACATCCAGCTGTGGATGCCCCAACCTTGGAAGTGTTCCAAGCCAGGCTGGATGGAGCTCTGAGCAGCTTGGTGTAGTGAAAGGTATCCCTGCCCGTGGTAGGGGAGTTGGAACTAGATGATCCTTAAGGTCCCCCAAACCTTTCTGTGAATTGCTGAGGAAGGGAATCAACAATTATTTTTAGATAGGTAAATATTTTGATCTTACAAAAGTTCCTGCATTTCAAAACACATAAAGAATCACAGAATGGATCAGGTTGGTAGGAACCACTAGAGATTATCTAGCCCAACCTCCCTGATCAATTGGAGTCCATTAGACACAGGATTATGTCCAGATGGCTTTTGACTGTCTGCAGAGAGGGAGACTCCATGACCTCTCCAGGCAACCTATTCCAGAGTTCAGCCTCCCTCACAGTAAACAAATTCTTTGTCATGTTTAACAAGGAGCAGTAGGAGTTTATGCTGTCAGCACAAATTAATTTAAGAAATAGTTGCTACACATGAACACTAGAGGAAGAAAAGGAAATTAGCAAGATCATAGTATTGACCTGCTGTGTTAAAATATGAAAGTAATCTGTTTTTTTGGTCTCTTGTTCTTTATCTGGCTTCTGAGCCAGTATTACTTAGGAGTTAGATGGACACAAATTCAAAGGAGATGAAATGAGGAGATAGATTTTGTCAACCTGATTTAGGAATTCAGTAAACGAAGTTGCCTAAAAGAGTGCTTTGCAGAAGACATTCATTTAGTTATAGAGGCACCAAGAGCAAAGGCTCCTTTTAAGCCATCCTCAGGTAGTTGGAGACAGGCCAAAAGAAGGCCTTGAGGTAGGGCCTTAGCTTTGGGAAGTAGACTGATTCTCATCATGGAACTGGACATTTCTTAATGGGACTTAGAGTGGAAAAATTGCCATAGGTTATTGCATATGTTATCCACTGTTTTTGCATTGGACAAGAAGTGAGGTGCGCTACAGGAAAGCAGAGGAAGGAAAATGAGAAGTGTACGTTTCAAGTTCAATTCAGATTCAATTAAGCAATGATGAAAGCACCTTCCCACAAACTCTAATTTAAACAGAGACCAGTAAAAATAACATACTTGGCAATTTTAAATGCTCTGAGAAATGAAACCTTTTTACGTGCAATATCCTTAAAACATATTAATTTCCTGGAGATGTATGTTGTATTGAAATTTTCCTCTTTCAGGAGAGAGTTGCTGTTAGATCTACAGAATACCTGTTTCATATCCCTTGTGAGTTCTTTGGTTTCACCCTCATGGTAGTGATGGCAATGCAGTCTGGGTAATAATTCCTTGATTTTTTGTTGTTTTTTTTTTTTTTTACATTTTGCCTTAATTTTAGGGGGGAAATTAGTAGTATTTATTATAAATAAACCATGTTATATTTATATACTATGTCACATATATTTATCTAACACATGTCTAAGCCAAAAATCATGCTTGCAGAACAGAAATCAGGCTAGTAGTATGCTGCTGTAAAATCAGTATTTAAAGAATAAAGCCTGCAGTTTCTATTCTGTAAATTACTTAAATGTTAGTAAAACTTCATTGACTTTAAGGTATCAGATCCTGACTGAAGCCAACTGAGAGGTTTTTTCCATTAAAAATTTTCAATTTTCTTATGGTCTGTGCTTCTGAGATAGGCAGGCAGATTACCTGAGGGCCTCGACTCCGAAACATATTTCATAGAATTTCAAAGCTCTGGCACTTCATTCCAAGTTGGAATAAAACCAGATTTTCAAACATCTACTTCCTCTGCAGAGTTATGTGACCTTTCTTTTCATTCTGCTTTTCTCCTGACTAGCTTTCAAATTTAGTTCCAAGCCAAGCTCTTTGCATTTCAGCCTGTAGTACTGCAGTCATGGATCTTCCAGCACAGAGAGAACATCACCGTCTTTGCTGTGAAGGCATTTAGGTATCCGTACTGCCAGCTGCTAAGGTTGAACTGAAAGTACTTTTTCATTGTCCCTTTAATCAATCTTCATTTTACTCTTGTTTAGAAAGTGGCTTCCAGCCTGCCATTACTGAGGATCCTAATGAGGCTTGCAACAGTGAATGCAAGCAGACTGTCAAACCAGTGCTCAAAGAGGACACAGAGAGTCGAGTGCTGGCCTCAAGCTGGCTGACAGACTCATGCAGGCTGAAGTGCACATTGAACAAGGGAGGAGGCAGAACAGGGTGAGAGAACTCATAATGTACTGCCACTTCCTCATCACAGCTGTCTGATCACCTGAAGTGTGTGAAAAGACAAAAACCCATCAAACTGTATTCCCTAGCTTTGCCATTGCTTATGGAGATAGGGATTTGAGCCTTGGTATTTATTTTCAGAAAACAGTATTGAGAAAATATGAAATTAAGTTATTGCATTTGTTTAAAATTAGAATTTAATCTCATATTGCCATGTCTGTTCACTATCCCGGTTATATCAAGAAGCTAAATCAGAGGCTTTACTGTATATTGTCTGTCAGCGTAGTGACTTTCCCTGAGGTATGACTGTTACTGTTTGCTCAAGGAATGTTTTACTGTGTTTGTACAATACTGAAAAAGGTGCACATTCTCCAGGTTTTTGATACTTCTAATGTACATTATAAAAAGTAGGGAAAAGGGTTTTGTCTCAAGGGCATAATGCATTCGCTTGGGATAAGAGAAATAGAGACCTAGAATTCCTCTGGGAGAAAGCACTAGAGCTGCTTTCAGTTCTGACAAATACTTTGTTTGGATTGTGAAATAAATTCGACAGGATTAAATTTGTTGGGTTGAAAAATAACAATATGTAGTGTAGGGTGAGAAATACAATTTTTAGCCTAGTACAAATGTGCATCCCCTCTCAGGAATTACAAGTAATATAACTTGATGAGAAATGCTGCTTTTCTGATTGAGTTACCCTGATGCAGAAAGAATTGAGAAAGTGGAAAGAGTCAATGAATACCAAGGAAAATTAATAATTGTTGAGGATCAAATAAACTGAAGAGATTCAAACTAAATGTGTTTCCACAGTTTTCTTTCATTCACAACACTTGATATAGTTTATACTTCAATGCAACTCATAGTTTCCACTTAAAAGCATTTTTTTCTTTTGTCTGTGCTTCTGTATATATTTACCTCTTTTTTTTTTTTTTTTTCCCAGGGTAAGTGTGGTATACTGATTTTTCCTTTTACCATGATATTTTATGAAACTCCTTTCATATTTACCCTGGTAAATCTTCCATTAAGCAAGGTTCTTGAGATGCCCTATCAATTTTTACTTAAAATTAGGTGTATCATTTAATCCTTCTTGCCTTGTTGTCTTTTTAAAATTTCCATTAGAACATATGTATGCTATGGCCATGGTCTTGTTCCTGTTAAAGAAGTTTTTTGTTACCCTCTTTGGACTACTGAATTTGTAAAGCTCCAGGCAGTTTATTTGTCTTCATCTCTTAACAGTGGCATCATTTGCAGACTCTCAGTCTTAAGTGGTTACTGCAGGATTCCCTGATGTTTTGGATAGATCCCTTTCTGCACATTGCTGCCTTCTCTCCACATGTTGCTGGTGCTCATATGGACCCCAGCCAGCAGCTTTCCCTCTCTGTGGGGGCCATCATCTACTGTCAGAGGGAAAATCTTCCTGCAACTCCCACTTACTTGGTATCTGACAAAAACATTTTTCATGAGGACGTAGTGGTTTTCATGGGGTGGCTGAGTCTGGTTCTCATCATTATGTAATGATCTGATGTTCACACAAAGTCACTTTTATAGTTTGGGGGTTTTTAACCTTGCCAGGAGTTAATGCTTTGATGACATAACATATCCTTCCTCCTTTAGCTTAGTTTAGTTTATTTTTTTCACTATTTTGTTTCCAGTTCAGTCAATCTGACTGCAAGTCAAAGTGCTTAGGATTTGAGGAGGATGAGCTCTTTGGCTTTCTGTGCACATTCCTTGCTTGCTTGAGGCAGTCACACCTACTGCACTCAGTAATACTAAACTGGAGCTTTTAGCTTCTGATTTCTTGAAAATTTTTGGTTTTCTTTATTCCACCTCTAAAATTTGATGTTTGTTTTCATATACCCCAAATGGAGACATAGCACCCCATAACCTCCTCACTGGTCGTAGTTTATTCCCATTGCAGTCTGCTTCTCCTTTTCCATGTTGACTTATGCTCATTCTGCAGTTTGCTCAGTTCAGCATCTCTTCTTGCTCAAGGGTTTCACTTCTTGTTCCGATGGGTTTTGCAATTTTGATTTAACATTACATGATATAGAAAAATACCAGATTTTCAGAAAGTGCAGCACTTAGTGGTGATAGTTTACTCCAATGCAGAGGACACATGATGAATTTGAGACAAATAGAGCATGAGATGTTTTCCATAAGAGCATTTTTCACATCAAAGAATATTTGTGCAAATCAACAGCATTTTTCTACTTTTACCCAATTAGTGGGGGTTTTGTCCCCACAAAAGCACTTCACTGTTTGTATTTTGTATGACTTTTAACTGATTTTCCTAGTGGTGTTTGTTTTCTCAAGGAGCTTTTATCCATGATAGCTGTAGGGTGGATTTGTATGACACAACCCATTGCTGTTAATATTTTTTTGTTCAGTGTGTAGCATTTGATTCTTCTTTCACGTTTGTGCATATTCAGCATAAAGATGTTTCATTTTCTCTGTATTGGTGATAAATATTATGTTTTGCCATACTGGTAATTCCCATGGATTGAAGTTCTCTGTTTATTAATGGTAACAAAGGTATAAATACAGTCACATCATCTCTTCCCTACAGGATAATTTAGGATGGAAAAGGAATGTCTTTTCTTACTAATATTTTGATGGCAATAGTTACCAGTCCACAAAATTTATCAACATCAGTAAATTATTGTCTCTGAGAGGTAAGTTTATCAATTGAATAGTTCTTACCCAAGCTTTCATCCCATGCATGCTTCTCACAATAGGGATGCTGAAGATTGGCAGTTGGGCATAATTATTTCCTGCTGTCTTCTCTAAGTCTGTAATGTCTGGAAAATTATGTTTGGGAGCATAAATTCAGAATCTGCTCTGTACTAATGACTTCTGATTGTTCTTTCTGGATTTTCATGCAACTTAAACGTGCTCCCTGTCTTTCAGACATGTGTTCAACATCTAATCACCTAAACTTAAGCAAGTTTTAACCTTTATTTGTTTTATTATTCTGGCCAAGCTGCTATATTCTCATCCATCCCTTATTGCTCAGATTTCCCTTTTCTCAGGATCTTCATATCTGCCCAGCATTTCAAAATAGCTGATTCTGTTTAGGAAGTAACTTCCAGGTGCAGAATTTCTCAATGAAAAGTGCACAGCCACGATGTGTTGCACTTGCAAAATCTCTTTCTCTGCTCTTGATAAATACAATCGCACCCAGCTTGAGGCTATTCAAAATACTAATGAAAAATTGTTTTCTAGCTTGTTGCTCTCCCTTTTCTTGAGTCTGCCTTCTTAGTGGTGTAGAATACAAACCTTTTGTTTTTTCCCAGAGCCCTTTTTGAATTATTGAATGTTGCTTTTTCGGAATTTTAAATGATGTTCAGATGTCAGCTCTTGTTTGCTTTGCCCATCTATTATTGCTCACTGCTTTCTTCTGAGTGATCTCGCTTTTTCGATGATTTTCCCTTGCACGTGGAAAGAGCACATTACTAATTCACACTAAACCAATTCATTATCCTGCTTCTGACCTTTCCTCCAAACTCTTTTGTCACCTCTCCTATGATTAACTTGACAATGTACAGGCAGCTGTTATGCTGAGACAACTGCCTACTGTGGTGACTAATATTCCCTTTCATCATTGTTCCTCTTTCTCTTCTCTACCTATCACTCTGTCTACCTACTTAACTGATCTGTCTTCTTTTTGCACTTCAGATACCAACTTTCAGAAGGCAGGATCTCTCTCATCTTTGTCCATTTGCCCAGTGGGTTTTGACTCACAGGAATTCCTTGTGGAACATGCAATCATGTTAAGGATTTATTCATGCTGAGGTCCCACATTCATAATTTCCTGTCTGCTGTGGTTTCCCCCTTCCCCCTTGCATGTTGTAGCACCTCCATGCCAACTCTTTCACTCGTTCAAGTGTTTGCTTAGTTGTGAAATGTTTGCTTTACTGATAAGATTCGGTGATTCTAACCCCAGTTTTCATGTAGGATAGCTACAAGGTTTCTTTCCATTAACAGTCTTCCAATAAATGTAATGCCTTTTTTACTGCATCTGTATAGCCATTAAAACTTGAAATATGAAGTGTGTTTCTTCAAGTCATAAAGCCATGATATAATATTATTTGGCTTTAGTATTAATTGGTCAGTACAGCAAGCTGTTAAAATGGGTATAAAAGTCACAAACTAAATTATTACTAAAACTGTTATAAATAAACTTGATAATCAAAAAACATATTGGGTGACATAAATTACACATACCACTGCAGTTAAAATGCAAGGGAATTCCAATGTAACTAGATGAAATTATTTTACAATTGTGAAGGATGAATGAGGTTTCAGTTCCCTTAGTTCATTCATTCAGAGATTTTGTAACATAAATTACGATGTCTGGAGGAGCTGAGTAGCTCTGAATGCATAAGTGCAGTTGTACTGACTGCATGCATGACTTGCATGTTTTGTAATGTACTCAGGTTTTATTTCATTGTCTCTTACTTCATTGATACCTGACCTGCTCATATCTTCTTGTCTTCCAAGAGCATACACTCAATTTTCTTCCTTCTAGAATTGCAAATGTAGTGTTTGTGGACTAGTCCTTCTGAGTTCCCACTGGTATTAAATTCTGTAAAAGCACAGGAGGGATAAAATACCTGTGCTGTAAGACTTAGTTCCATATTCAGTCTAAATCTAAATCAGTTTGTTTTATTTCCAGTCATCTGAGCATCATGTCTGGATTTAAACTGTTATTCAATATGTCAGTGTCCAAATTTAATTTCTTGTACTGTTTTACAGACATAGTCATTCAGGTGAGAAATTGCTGTCTAGATCTTCTTTCTATAGATTGTGATTACTGAAATGAAAAAAAAAAAGTCCATAAACACTTGTTGGAATTAAATCCTAGGTGTTTTTCATAAACACAGCTATCGTAGAGAGGTTCTTAAGTCATTGGTTAAAGTAACAACATCCAATTTTCTGCAGTTTGAGCACATTGGCTTTTTTCTATTGTTTATCTCCTGTGGATAGTTGCATACATTTTGATTTATCTAGTGCAACATTACCTCCACAGTTGGCCTTCTGTGTAATCTATTCTCTGGAAAGAGAAATTAGCCTTTTGTGCTCTCCCTTTTAACATTCTCCAAAAATGAGCGTGTCCTTCAATATTTGTCAAGTCCTCTAAAGAAAAAGCAGTGTTTCTCTGCTCTAAGGTTGCAGTTTCTTTCCTCTTTTATCCCAGAGGAATTATGTTTGACATTTCCAGCTTTGGTAATGATGGAGACACAAATCTTTCATTTTTAAAGATCAAATTATCCATAGCAATTAGTTCCTTGTAGAATGTCAGGAACACTGTTTTTTGTGACAGATGGATAAATATTTTCCCTTGGTTAACCAAGAACAAATGTTTCTGATTGTGTGGAGTGCTAGGGCATCATTTAATTGCAGTCTTTAAATCAAACACTTCTGAGACATATATTTATTTAATCTTTGTTAAACCTGCTATACTGTTTCCGTCCAATGAACAGGGACTGTCATAGCAAGAAGGCAGGAAAAAAATTCAGAATTAGTAAGATGTTAAAGGACCTTAGGTGTCACTTGAAATGTGACAGGCATTTCTCCTTATAAATGTCAGCAGTGCTGAAGTAGACTGACCATCTCAAATACCAAAGTCACTCTGGGGGAGATCAGAGGTGGTTGTCAGTATCACAAGCCACTGGACATGACATGCCTAAGCGGAGGACCATTTTCTCACACTGCAATTTCCACTAGTGCAGCAGAATGTTTTCCATTTTCATAAACAAATTATTTTCTTATATGCACACATAATCCCCAAACAGCTTAACAGTAATTATGGAATTATTTTCAAGGAGTGTGCCTTTGTTTTCAGTAGCAATTAAGTCCTTTCAAGTTATATCATTCTTGATAATGTTAAAGCAGTTTCTTCTTTTAAGTAGGACAGTACATTCTGAAATTAATGTATCAATTTAAAACTTTAGTGATACGAAGCCATACATAACAAAAAAGAGAGAGAACAATGTAAGCCTGTCAAGTTCAGGTACCATGTGTGGCTTCAAAATAGGCTGGCTCTTTACCAAAAAAATATTTCTCTCAAGGACAGGGCGGTGAACTGACTTTGCTAAAGGTGCTTCCACACTGTTCATTGACAGGAGATCACACATTTCTTTCACTGCTGCAAACCTGAAGCTGTGTTCACATATGCCCATTCACACTGAAGAGGTGACTGCTATTTCTGGCACTAGTTTGTGCCTGTCAGTGTCTGACACAGGCAGCCCATAAGCTGAGGAGGTTATTCAGACAGTGGCCATCTCTTGGAGAGAGAGAGAGTTTGGGTTATTGTGTCCTGTGACACTTGAACTGCTTTTGTTTCCCGTGCAGGTCGAAGCACAAGCTTGGCAAAGGTTTTCATTTTACGTAGTGATTTCACAATGCCTGTCTCTTTTGAAATAACTGGCTGCACAATAAGAAAATATTTTCTTTTACCTAGTGGCAATATTCCTTGTCCTTTCATTACTTTTAGTAAAATCAGTTTCTATATCCTTGCCTTTTTACATTTTCAAAGCACTTCACAAACATTGGTATTTTAACTAAGCAATCCAGTGTTTGCATTGCTGTCCTAGCAGCTTTCTTGCTGTATAATGGAAACTGATTTTAGAGACAATGGGGAAAAGAGTAAAAAGAGAGGAAGAACAAGTGATACAAGTGATAAAAAATGAGAAGTTCATCTTAAAAGCAGCAAACATGACATTCCCATTGTTTCAAATATGTTAGCTCAGAATTGCATCAAATTACCTTGTCGTGCTAATTGAACCAGTGAAAAAGACCTCACTATTACAACAGTGAATTGTTCCCATTATCTTGTATTAGACACATATAATCTGTTGGCTGGAGCTCAGACTTTCCAGTTTTGTTTTTTAGTTGCTGCAGAGTGGATTTGGAGAACAATTAAATGAAAATGTCTTTTCAATTTTTAAGAGTTGGTTTGTTTTTATAAGTGTGCCATGATATCAAAGAGAGTTTTGCACATAAGTTTGTTTGAAATACTTATGGAGGAGGTTACTCTGGCAGGTCTCAGGCTGTATGTGGTATGTCAATAAAGACATTCCTGCAGTTTTCTTTGCTGAAGCACATTGCTTGTTGTTTGTCACTAAGTTCCTGCATCTCGTTTCTTTTTTATGCTCAGATACCACATGCAAACATACATAGTCTAAATAGTAAGCAAATGTAAAGTGGTGTCTGGTTTTGATTAATATAGATTAGAACTAGCTCATAAATGAGTTTATTTGAATTCTAATAATTGTACTTTGCCCTTCATATAACTGCACTGCAACATAATTACAATTTGCTCAAGTGTCACACATGATGCTTAAAGAAGTACTGAAGTGTGTGCCCCTGAGAATCAGGTCTGCTGCTCTGAGACGTGCCATATAAGAGAAAGCCAGAAATATTATGATTGGTTCAAGTTGTACAACAAAAGTGTGGACACAAACTCAAATTTGACATCAAAATTAATGAACCTGTGAGAATGAGGCATCAAATTACTGCTGAAGTTGGGAATTTAGCAGTAAGTGCTTGAGGTTCTTAGAAGAATCTGTTCTTCACAGTTGGAAATTATGAAGACCTCTGTCACACGTCTCATTCATATGATTTTATGTACATTACTTGTAATTAGTTTAGAAAAGATTTAGAACTGTAAGAAAAGACTCATTATAAAATGTCAGACACAATTAATTCAACAAGCTTTTACTTGGCAATAGGAAAATCAAGACTGGTCATACTTTTAATTTCAGAATCAAAAAAAGGACAAACTATATTCCTTCTTATATTTGACTCAGAGAGCAATGGGGTTTCCAGTATCAGTGTTATCAGTCCTTAAGGTAACTGCTAGTCTACAATGCAGACAAGGAATTGAGCTTTGAATCTAAATTTAGATACCCATGGTTGGCTCCTGACATTATGAAATGGAAATACTCCATTAAGCTATTCGTATAGATTGGACTAAATCATCAACTTTCAGAATCTGAAAGCAAAATTACTTGAGATGCATGCCAACATTCAGTTTAAATTCTTAAGCATATTGAACATTAAAAGTGCTATTAAGTCTATATTGATGCCTGAAAAATCTATCACTGACAAGTAGGGAGGTTAAACATATAAAATTCCCTTTGATTTTTCTTCCACATTTTTTCCTCAGGAGAAATTTATATGATGTAGACCTTTTGGAATCCCAGCAGGTGGGTTAGTGTTCAAGTGTGTGCTTAGGTGCTGCTGTAACTACACTCTTTAAAATGTTGGCTTTAGGGTACAATAATCTGATGCCCATTGAATATCGCATGTGCCTTAGGTATTTCTTAATTATATTCATGTGTTTGGTTTGGTGTATCTAATTCTTCTAAATATATCCTACATACATGTTATATTAATGACACAATCACCATTGAAAATTCATGTAATGTCAGTATGAAATCCAAGGGTAAACAACTCTCAAGTCAGAAGGACAGATGTTCAAACTTGTGCTGTTTGAGCAGTAGAAGAGATGGCAGAGATTGGAGAGAGAGAAAATGCTCCTCAAATAATAATAGGCAAGTTCAGCTATCTGCGTTATAAATTACTCATTCAGAATATCTGACAGTTACATTGCACATGTAAGTATATATAAGGAAGCTAAAATTTTCAACTTTTGCAGTAAAAGTACTTAATCAGAAGAGATAATTCTTTAGACCTCTGAATTTTAATGAGCCACAGTGAAAAGCCAGCATTTTAAAGTTTATTTTGGAATGTAAAGTTCAGAAAAAAATGCTTCTGAAGCATTTTCTTCTCAAGATGCATAAACATAACCATAGATACAATATAATAATAACTACAATAATAATGAGAAAAATAACAATGATAATATGCAGGCATAAATTAATAAATCCATAACAATAGCAATATCAAGAAATTAGGATGTGGCTGAAATGAGAAAGTAAAATTAAATTGTCCTGGAATTTCACTTGAGAGAACATGTTACAACTAGCACATTCTCCTAAACCTGTGAGTTCACACTCATGGACCAATTTTTACAGTGCAGGTGAAAGGTTTGACTTTGTCTTTGGGGTGGGAAGTTTCTAACAGATGAATTTCAAATGGGTTGTGCCTATGCAATACATTTTAGGCAGACACAAGCTTTCTTTGTCCACAGTTGGAGTGGGTAGGAAACTAGCCAAGTTCAGATGTTACAATGCTGAACATCACTTAATTATCTCTGCTGACAGGAAGATTTATATTAATATGGAGTTGTGCTTCTCCTGACTTTCATTCAGGTCTGTACGTGGGTGGAGCCAGCTCATATTTGTTCATAATATGTTGTGCAAATGCAAAACCAGAAATGAGTGAAAGTAGCATTTGGAATTACAGCTAGAGTGCACGTGGCTTTGGGTTTCTGGTGCTATGATCAGATTAAATGGATGTTTGAGTAGTTATGTTATTTTTCAAGAGAGGTAAAATTTAATCACAATTCCACCAGGATTTTAAATCCCTCTTCTGGGTACAGGAAGTTTATTTATAATGGGAATTTCAGTGGCATTTTTTCAGGAGTAGAACATTTTATGAGTCTTGATTTTTGTAATGCATATTCATCCATATTTACAGAAAATATTGCAGTCTTGGGAGGTAATTTACATTATTATTATTATTATTATTATTATTATTATTATTATTATTATACATTATTATAAGAGAAATAATATTTCCTCTTTTGGTTCATTCTTCTTTTTCAATTAAATTTGAATATGTTCTAAAGCTGTTCTCAGGAATTTTTTTATCATCTTAAGAGCCATGATGGACTGTCCTCATCTCTTTGTTGGACATACATGCTTTTCCCTTTTTTTTTTTCTTGACTTCTAAGTATTAATATTTTAAAGAGAGACATTTGGAGGAGAGGAGGAAGGTCACAGACTATTCAACAAAGCTTAGGAAAACACCAAATCAGTTTCAAGGCTTCAGAGAACACAAACCATTCACTATAGTTGAAGCCTTTAAAATTATAAAGTAGGTAAATTGGATTTTCATGGAAATTTCACAGAAAGGCTCATATTTCCAAACACCAATATAATGTCTGAGTTGAGGTGAAATCCACATGAGATTTGAGGACTTTAAAAATCAGCACTTTCATTTTATGCCATTGAGGAAAAAACCTATTTTTTTATTCATATTTCATAAATAGCAGAATGAAATTTTACCCTCTGTTGACTGGCAATACCTTGCTTTCCCCAGGATGAAGTCATTAGAGATACATTATAACTGTGCTGCATTTCAGGGTCTGCTGATGTTTCCATTTACAAGACCTGTCTTGCAGACTTACATAAAACCAGAAGTTAAAATTTATTTGCAAGGAAAATTGAAAACTTCTGCTATCATGAAAACAGGAGATGTTATTAGTGAAATAAAAAAATAAAGAAACCTTGAAAGTATTTGATAACTTCTTGTATTCATTGTAGGGGATAGTAATCTATTCTTTGCCTGCTAATTACTTGATCTCTAAAGGTGGCCAAGTCTCTTCACTCCTTGGCACAGCTTCACCTCTTTGAAATTCAAATATTTGGGAAAGGATCCTTTTGCTATGTTTTTTAGCCTCTTAGCTTAGCTCAGTTCAGCCCAGTAAGATGACCTAATAACAAAGTTATTAAGTGTTGGGAAATGCAGGAGCAGGCTTCTCTTTTCAAGGTAATTGAAGGTGTGGAAGGTAGATTGATCTTAAATGACATTTGCTTGAGTCATTTTAAATTGGGCTGGATCCAAACCCTTCAAAGACAAGACCCTCAGCTGCCTCTCCCGCTGAATAAGCTGTGTTGACTTAGGTGACTTACCCAATTTTTTGTCATGCAGAAGAAACCAGACCAAGATTAATGCTAAACTTGTTTTGCATTCCCGCAAAGTGTCCTTGTCTTACATTTCACTTTCAGGTGTTTGAATAATACAAACAGGAAATATAATTGGTCTCATGATAGCTTATCTGACACCTTTTTCTTATGCAGTTTTGAAGATTTGTTCTTCAAATGAGACAATTTACTGATATACAAGCTTTTATCACTTCAGATACCTAAACAGTATTTGGAACAGTCAGGAAAAAAAAAAAACAAAAAACAACTGTTTAAGCTCTATAGACAGAACTTTGTGGTCCAAATGCACCAGTAATTGTTTCTTCTAGCCAGAAGACAGTACAAACATTTGTTGTTTTGAAAGTTAGTGAGTAGCTGCTTTAACAGGTTGAAGTTAACACTGTAATTTAGGAACTTTTCTAGCATCTTAAGAAACTCCCAGAGGAAAGTCTCATTAGCCTAGTGTCTGAAATTGATTTTCTAAAGTGTACAGCATTTGAAACATTTACTTGGTGAGTCAGGCTGGAATGCTGCAGAAATGAAGGTGTTTTGCTCTAATGTGTTCTAGAGGCTACAGAGTGAGGGAAAAAGTCCAGCACTTCCATGGAAAGATCCCTTCCAATTCTTTCTCTTCCTTTGCTCTTGATTAGCATGGCTTCTACACTATAGAGCAAGTAGAAAATTTGGAGAATTTGGTCCGTAAGTTCTGTTCTGGAAATTCTTTTGTGTTGCCATTTCTGGTTTGTACAGGTAGAGCACAAGGCTCATGCTCCTATAGTTGAAAGGTCATCTCAGAAACAACAGTAACTAGAAGATGTAGAGCTGCCTTTTTGGTAGAGATGTAGTGTTTTAGAGGAAAAGCAGGAGTTCAAACCTGAGTGCCTGGCAGTGGCAGTGCTAGCAGCTAACTGTTTTTCTATATAATGCTGTTTCCATCCTAAGAAAATGCTGATGTGCAGCACTGGAAAGTCCAGGTGAAGGAAAGCCCTGCCGTGCCTTTACATGGCTGCTTACAGTGAGGAACTAAGCGAGCAGGGGAAGGTCTTCTGGGTCTCCCCTCCCTTTTATCTGATTGTAGCAAGCACAGTCGGCTACAAGAAATAGTCATGGCATGCTCAGACACTGGAGATGAGACACAAGCATGAGCCTGCCATGGGTAGAGGAGTCCCTGTCATCCTTGCCTGAACAGTGGATGAAGACACTCCCAGTAAGTTACCACTTTTGAAGGGTTCTCTTTTTTGTTTGTTTTGCTGTGTGTTGTTCAGGAGAGGGGGATAAGTTAGTCTAGGAATTAAAACGGTCCTTGTTTCTTACTGATGTCAAGTACTCTGGGTAAGCTTTTAGAATTTCCTCCTGTCTTTTATACTATCAAAGGAAAGGTCATGCTATCGCCGCTGTGCACATTAAAGGGGGAGAAGAAGGAAGTGCAGAGGTCCTTCTTTCTTCTTTTATCCAGGCCGTGTTCAAGCAGCAGAGGTCTCTGAGCTCAAACAGTCCCTTTAGGATGAGTCCTATGCTCGTATTCTTCCTTCTGTATCTCTTCCGTTTTCCATTCTCTACATTAGCGGATTTTCTAATCTGGCTGTTCATGGTGGGTAATGTCATTACCTATTGTTTTTCTGCTGCTTCTAGCAAGTCTAGTTAAGCAAAAGTAGAAAAGCTGAGTGTTTATGCACTTTATTTCTGAGTGTAATCAAAACTTCTACCATTACTGATATTGTTTGCATACTAAATACCCTGAACAAATCCTGTAAACTGGCAGTGAATGTCATGCAAAGAAGTTTTCATTGATGATACCTTGGAAAAAACAGAACAGAAATCCAGAGCAAGAAATTAATCCCCTTGCCAATAGTCACATAAGAAACTTTTGCCAGCTGAAAGCTACTAAGGTACTCTCAATACACATTTTTGAAAGTAAAATTCCTATATTTCTATAGTTCATATTGTATTTTACCCCAGAAATCATCCTCTAATAAGTATTCAAAAGAAAGAGATTATACTATATAAAATCTATACTGTTGAAATGTCAATATACTGTCAGCTGAAGCAATGGCTTTGCTTGGAGTACTGATGTATATATTGCCATTTTTTCTCACAAACTCAGCAGGTGGAATTAGGAGAAGTCAGACATGCAGTTGCCTTCCTCTCTGAAGAATACAAGTTAACCACATATTGCAATTACAGAAAACAATGCATTTATCCTGAAAAAAAAAAATCTAAAAAACCAAAAAATTCAGAAGCGGCATATTCTGCCACAGGAAAAGTTTTATTGTGGTTTGTTTTATTATGATTTAGACTTTAAGCTCAGTTATTGGCAAGTTGGGCAGTGGAGAGGGAGGAAGTGACCAAGCAACCAGATATCCTGAGGAGTCTGACACTACCTCTTTTTCATATTTCATTCAAATAATTTTGGGAACTAAGATGTAAAGAGAAAAATGTAGATGCAAATGGCCATTCAAAAAGTTGGTATTTCTGTTTTCTTTGAATTAAACCAGTCCTTAAACATTTAAAAAAGATGAATCAGCAGAATTGTTGCACGTGTCAAGGGGTAAAATAATATTTTGCACAGATCTGGACATAATGGATTTTTACTGGTATCAGAACTTCAGGTTTATATAATTGTCTTTTTTAACTGTTGGTAAGCTGGGAATGGTTGTATTACTGTAGAAATTAGTTAAGAGGTTCTCACAAGGTTTCCTTATTTCAGAAAGGGGCAATTCAGGTGGTATAAACAGCTTTCTGCATTCACCAAACAGATAAAATTGCTCTTCGTCTCTAGTAAGCCAAGTGTTTCTAAATATCATTTGAAAAATATTTAGTTGTCTGATTCTCAAGGGACAAATGCCAAAATTAATGCATTTCCCTCCAAGATCTCTCAAGGCTACACTTGAGACACCCAAGCAAGGCAATGGCTTAAATTATTACCTAGAATTTGGCAATGCTTGACATAAAAATATTGGCAGAAATTGAAATTTATGTAATGAACACCTTATGAGAGAGTAGATGTGAATCACTTTGAAATACTTGAGCAGAGGAATTTGAAAATTTCTTTGTAATGAAAAGTACCAAGACTGGAGAATGAGTTGCTGCATGAAACCATTTGAAATAGCTTGTGCAAAGCATTCAGAGCTTAATTAAAAAATGTAGCCACTCCCTTAGATAGTGATGCAAAGGAGTATTACCTTTAGGAAATGAACACTCTTGATTTTACCATCATTTCAAGCTACCATCCTAAGAAGTCAACATGGTTGATTTCTTATTGTCCCTTTGTAAATTCTATATTGTAATCAGAGTGGGGAGAACAGAGCAGGGTTTGGTGGTTTTAGTTTATTGGTGGTTTTTTTTTGTTTGTTTTGGGTTTTTTTGGTTCGGTTTGGTGTTTTGGGGAGTTTTGTTTTGTTTTTGGTTTTGGTTTTTTTTTTTTTTCCCTTGGAAACATTTGGATATGGCTTTGAGAAAAAAAAAATAAAAGTGCACAATCAGGAGATCTACTCCAGATCTAAATAGGCAGATGTCTATGAGCTGTCAGAGGACAGTGTGCCTGATGGAACTAAGATGCTGTCCTGGGATATTTTGTTCAGACCCCATGCTCCCCACATCTCCCCCTCTCTCTCTGGACATCAGTTCAGTCAAGTAAATGCAAGAGCACCTGAAGTATCCTTTTCACCATTCTGAGTTTGTGTCTGATTGACAGAGGAACGCTCTGGGATTTGTCAAAACCATACAGAAGTTACAACTCCTTCTTTTTTCCCCCATCTTTCTTATCTCTTTCTATAGGTTTAGTTAAAGCTAAGAAATACTTCTGACAGGCACATTCTGTATTTCTACCTCCTGTCATCGATGTCTGATGCCACTCCGCTTAGTTTTACTTTCATATTTCATATTTTTACTCAGTTGAGAGTGAAAGTGGAAGAAGGGAAAGTAGTTTAACAGTTTCTATGAAAGAAAAATTAGAATTTTTTGATCTATACTGTTGTTCCAGAAATGCTGTTCCAGAATGATTGCTCTACAACCTACTTTTTCACTTGGAGCAGAATGTTTTATTCTGTTAAAAAATTAATTCTCTTGGAAAGCAAAGGTTTCTGATGAACCAAAGATGGAGACATATCACAGGCTTAACTCTTAGAGCTATGCTGAGATGTAGTATCTGTTGTGATTTTTATGAAAATATAGAATCCATTATTAGTAGAACTTGAGATATAATGGCACCGATTTTTATTTTTCTGAAACTCACTTTTGTTTGTGGTTGGCTATTTCATTACATTGAAGTGGGTCAACTTATCTTAAACTGGCAGAAACTTCAATTTTAGGTCACTTTAGGACTCGGGCTGAAGAAACAAATTTGAGTCTTAGAACATGTGAGAAACTAATGTGCCTATACATAAACCAGCTTTATCAGTGTAAGTGCACGTGAAATTATCTCATCCTATGTGAAAGTTTTATGTAATTTCCAAACTTTTCTTAGTATTCTCTTAATACTGCTTTTTAAATTACTGTCTTATCATTTTTGGCTAGTACTTGTGCTCCTAAACTGCTTCTTTCCTTCTGACACTGTTCTCCTTTCTGAAATCCTGGAGTTTTTCCCACTCAGCTTTCTAAGCATTTTATAAAAGTTCTTCCCAGCTTGCTTTCACTGCAAAAGCTAGGACTTAGTGAAATGAACTTTTTAGGAATATGGGAACAGACTTGGACAATTACTTTAAATTGGCCAGGAAACAGAGCTTCTAAAGTGCCCTGTTCTAGAGTTTAAACAAGCATCACACAATTAAACAGAATAAAATTTTTGCAAGTTTTTGTTTGCTATTATTTTCTCCAAAATTCTAATAGGTTATGGTTTCTGATAATAGAAGGTCCTAGAAATCACTCTAAATCACTCTAAATTCCAACAGCAGACTCTGTGGGAATTGGTCATTTATAGGCTTCAAGGTACCTCAATAACTGGTGTTACAGCAGCTCTGCCATGGTTTATTTTAAACTCTCTCCTTTTAGACACTCTTCTGGACAGAGTCTATGATTATTCAGAAAAAAAAAATTTTACTGAGTCAGAGAAATCACTGTTGGTACAGAGGATTCCTCCTTCTTTCTTGGAACAATAATTTTTCTTCTGACTGGCATTTATGATTCAAACAGTGTACTAAGAAAGAGGTAGGAGAGAATAGGAATTAAGGTGAATTTTCACAAACATACATTATAAGCAGAAATTTTGCCAGTCCCTTGAAGTTGCACAACCTGTTTTTATCTCCACTTGCAGTTCTGTTTGTTTTCCTGGTGTCTTAAGACACTTTCATATGGATTGCATCGGCAGCCTCATTAGGAATGTGTCAGCTGAGAGAAGGAGACTACAAGATGTATATGATTTCTAAGAGATCATAACAGAAAATGAAAATAAGTGTTTTAAAATTAATATTGCAGATGTGGAGTTAGTTTGGCTTTTGACAACAGGTAGTTTTCAACATCCTCTCCCTGTCCTTGTACTTAATTTACTGCCATCTTCAGGTTTTTTCAAGATGCAAAGAATGGCATAGTCTCTGCACTGGGACAGACTTTTAACCTTAAAAATACAAGTAATGTTTATAGCAAGAGACCAAAATCAGTCACCAAGCGATTGTGCTCTGCAGTGGCTCGTGTGTCTGATGCTATTAACTCAGTGAAGGCAAAGGAGATGCTCAGCTGCTCAGCTGTCATTTTGTGTCATAGATTTGATGCAACATTTGATTCTTAGAAAATGCAAACAGTCCTGAGAGCAGGCAGTCGAGTCAGCAGATCTCGGTTGCTTCATTCCCCCTTGGCTCTCAAGAAGGGCCACATTTCCAAGAGAGTGTCACAGCCCACAGAGGGATAGAGCCATGCACCAGGGAGGCATTGGAGGACCAGGAATGGTTCATTTCTTACAGGTGAAGAAAAAGAAGCTGTGGGTTTTAAAGGAGAGATGGATTACTGGGGAGTTTTGTTCTTTTTCCATATTGCGGTGCTGCTGGATGGACCTTCAAGAGCAGCATTTTTGACACTGATATTTGGAGTTGGGGATGGTGGTGCCGGCTCAGACTGCTTAAAGGACTTGCAGGTAGGTAGCCTGGCATAGAACAGTGTTTCAATCTCAACATGGCAAGCTTGTCTTAAAAGAAAAAAATTAATTCTTCGGACTTATTCCTGATTTATTTACTTTGTTGGGGTTTTCTTAATAAGGAATGACAGATTTGGCACACTGTCTCTTTTCCCTACTCTGAGAGGTAGCACTTATTCTGTCATTTTTCAAGTATGAAGGGACTTGCCCTCTTCTTTACAACATGTAAAGCAAGCCAGAAAAACAGGATTGCTGCTCCTCATTAGCAGTTTGTCCCTGGTTTGGGGATTTTGTCTTTGTTCACCAGGCAGCAGAGATGCTCCACTAGCAAAGGTGTCTCTGTGTATTTCAAAGCAGAATAGTAAACTAGTTCCCTGTACTTGGTGAGACAACCTGTTTTGAAAGGAATTTAGGGACAGATCCATTAATTGAAAAAAACAAAAGGGAGAAAATAATCTGCATCTGAAAAGGTTTCATTCCTTTGTGACTAATGATCACAAAAATTGCTTGTATTCTGTTTCTTGTTTCAGCTCTAAAAGCTGAAACAAGAAACAGAGAAATACATGGAGAAACTCTCACTTTTCCCAGATGGACAGGCTTATCTATTGCTGGATTCCTGCTTTCGATTGACTCCACTTCTCATGGTGCTATGTGTTCATGGAACGTAGAAGTTGATATGACTTTGTATATAGTGTAGATCTGTACAGAGAAATCTGTGTGTACTGGGCTTGTCTGCTCTTCCTTTTACTCCTGACCTCTGCAGTCTCTGCAGGCATCTCTTGTGTAGGGAAATGCTGTAAAAATCCACTGCAACAACAAGGAAAGATTGCTTAGAAATTGCACATGAATAGTTCTGTGATCATTCCAAACCCGAAACAGTTTATGTGCCTGTTCACCAGAGCAGGATGGGGGAGGCACAGTAGGAGCATCTTTCTTGCAGGTCAGCAAGGTCTGTTCATGGGCAGGTGGTGTTGCTGTGGCAGAGGAGCCAAGTGAGATCCTCCACATCCCATAATTGTCAAATAGCAGCAGGATATGTGTGGGCGTGAGGAATGACAAAGAAATGTCCGTTCCTCAGAGAGAAAAAAAAAAACAAAACAACTTGTTACAGGCAAGTTGCGTTGAGTGTCTAAAGCAAAGCACAAGGAGTAATTTTTCATAAGTGTCTAGTCCAGAAAACAAACTTACATTTAAGCATTTGAATGGTACCTGCTACTATTTAGATATGGTTTAAGTTTTTTAAGTAACCTCCTAGTAGCCATTCTATTCTTTCCATGCTTCTCCACTGAATACCAACTATGTTTGATATAGAACTGGTAATGCAGATTGTACATTAATATGGACTGTGAGCTGAATGAATATGGACGTGATTCCTACCCTGAACTGGAGCTATTAATTGCCTAAAACAATAAAGCCATAATAACATTTTCTGTGTGTATATATTTTGGAGGGAAAAAAATGAAGAGAGATAAAGATATGGTTATTGCCTTGACATTTAGGTAATGAGATTTTATGCTGAGTTGGAGTTCAGGAAAAGCGCAGCAAGGGAAACTAATAGAAAATAGTAAGGAAAAGAGCAGAGGTTGGAAGGTACTAAGGGGCATCTTTGAGGTGCCACACAATTATGCTCATCTCCTCTGTTGAGCTTCCCCTGCTTGCCTGTCTGTTCCTCACATCATCTGTGAGGTGGAGGGAGAGCATTGCTGAAGTGATTAAAAGCATCTAGCAGTTAGAAGTCATCTCCATAAACAGAAAAGCACGTGTCACTGTGGACTACCTAACAATATTCTTGTTTATAAACAAACATTGCACGGGAGTAGATAAAAAAAGGGGAAGCTGATCCTCCTCCCTTTTAATTGGTCAGTGTCACAGATGTCTCATATCTTGCTTTCTTATCAGTTATTGCTTTGTTTCCTCTTTCCTGTGTCTTCATATTTGATTTTGTTTAGACTAGCTGAACGGGCAAGGGCTTCTTTTTTTTCCCTGTAGCTGAGGAGTTTTCTTCACAATCATACAACTATAAAATTAAGATTAAATATTTATGATTTATCCTGGAAAAAGGTCAGCTTCTCTATATTACCTAGAAACAAAGACATTGATTTGTAAAACAAAATACTTTTTCAAACATAATTTTGCAGGACTGTTGTACATATTTTCTGTGAACAGGTTCTGAAAAAATATTCATGTGCTTGTGTTAGCAAATATAATTATTGTTAGTATGTTCAGAAATATTTAGTTGGACTATCTTAGGTTCTTCTCTGCAGTCTGATATTTTTGCTCTAATTATTTTTTTCATGAATAATGAACATTACAGATTTTAATGGGAATGAGTTGTTGAAAACAATCGTAAAGAAACATTTTATTTGAAGAACTGTTGGTTGTCTATTTATTGGATTTATTAGTGTTGAGTGAAAGTAGTAACTGAGAAAGAAGTAAATGAAAAACCCCTATTATCCAAAAAGTTGATCATTTCCTCACCAGGACTATCTACAGTGGCTTAGTCTTGGTTACATTTATGTCTATAGCTCACTTTGTACTGAAATATAAAATTTCCTCAAAAAGTTCTTCATAGCTGAATTTTAGATCTGGTTATAAAATTTCATGCTTTGTATAAATTAAAAGGAAAAACTATCTTAATAATGGGAGTGAAATGAAGCTAGCCACGGTGGTTGATGTGCTAATATGCTAGGAAAAAAGAGAAGGGGAATTAATTTGTCACTGTAATAAATTGTTAATTTGAAAGCAAGACAGATTATACCAGTTCCATAATTAACTGTAAATGTTTCACCCCAAGGACTTTGTTTAGCACAGGAGCTGATTGAATAGGAAAGATGGAATAACTTCAAGTAAATCAGTTCTTCAAGCATCTTCTGCCCAAACCTCTCCTCTCCTTGTGTCTCCCAAACCATGTTCCATCAGTAATTAACATCCTCAGAAGAAGGTGTAATCTTGATTTATTTTGTAAGATTTGAACTGGTGTGTCGATACAGTTCCAGGCTCTGATGTGGGACTTGCCACAATCCATGAGTGATTGCTTTGAGAGTTTGCTTATTGAATTCCAAGTTCACATCCAGCTTCAGCCCTTATTGGGAAGTTGTTCACACAGAATACCATATTCAATCTGGGGTCTTCAGGCCAATTTTGGTCACTGTGAGAAAGCTGCCACTGTAGCTCTTACAGACGATCTGGTTTACATACATACGTATTTTTATATATTTACATAAGTTTTCATTATGTTCATGAATTTTTTTATGGGAAATGGGGGAGGGGTGAAGTTATCCCCCCATTTGTCTCAGTGCATTGTATCACAGGGATTTGGTACCTTCTACATGAAACTGGATGAACTGTGAAAAAGCAAAAAACTTAATAAATTGAGACAGGGTCACGTGGGGATGTGTATGCCTGGGACTGGTTTTTCATTTATTTATTTACCTAAAATAAGCTCAGTAGAGTCTCACTTTTCTTTGTCAGTATTTGTTAGATGCTTTACTTGCCTTAATTACAGAACTAGAGACACTTGAAATTAATTCCTTGTAGTCCCCTCTGTTTTTAGTCATCTGCATTAATATTCATCTAGGAAGAAAAGACACACTAACACAAGGAAGGTGTGTTTCATATAATGGGAAAATGTCACTGTCACCAAAGCAGGGGTAGAAAAGAGAATCTATTTTTTATAAGATTACCTGAAAAAATATTTTTTATAAGATTACCTGAAAAAATATTTTTAGGCATCTCGACATTATTATTTCAGAGACACTGTTGCTTCATTCCCATGAAAGTTGTTCTTCTGCCCTGATAAATCCCTAAAATCATCCTGTTATTCTGGAAATTAAGTGAGAGCACTGGCAAATAACACCAAAGGGCTGAAAACAGCTTTCCCTGCAGGAAGATGGGCCAGAGGTCCTGAGGTTGTAGATGAAAGTTTGTTCCTACCTTTAGGATTGAGGAAGCAAATGGAGCTTTAAGGGAAGTATTTTCTTGCATGTACTTTCGAAAATATTAAGTAAAAAAATAAAATCTTAACTCATTTTAACACCACGTATAAAAACCTAGGTGTCAAAGACTAGTAAGTATAAACTGGCAAAGAGCTGCTAACTCAGCTCTTTTTTAGGGGATCAGAAGCTCAGATGGGAAAACATGAGTTTATTGGACCTATTTTACAGCACAGTACTGTGGTAGTGATTAAATGAACATTACACAGCAGTTTTCCAAATTATTTAAGGACAAAGGCTAAATCAGTGTATGTTGGCTTCATTATCTCACTAGCTAACATAGATACTTCTAAGTTTTGGACACAGTCATAAATAATGCACATAAACGCCTTTAATTAGTTTTTTTTTTTGTGCTGTTGTGGAAACAACAATTTTTTGTAGTATAAATAAAAGCTTTGTAAAATCATATTTATAAGAGATGTAATTTAGGACCAAATTTATTATGGTCATTTTTCTATTGTAGTTATATCATCATTTTGAGCAAAGAGGAAGGCAGAGGTTTGAAAAAGAAGGTGCAGACTTAAAAGATTTGTGTTCCCTTTGTGAGATTGAAATGCAAAATAAGCCAGGAACTGCAAATTCTTCTTCTTTGAGGGTTTTTGTTTTCCGAGTATCAGTGCTCCGCAATTCAATATCCACAGAATTTTCCTGTAATTTCCTTCTCTTTAGGAGGATGCCCTTTTTGCTTCATTTTATAGATCACAATTCTAAAAGTGGGTAAATTTTTTGATATATTATCTCATGTCTCTAGTTAGTGGCACTTTCTACAGATACTGAATGATAGTATTTCAATACTTCTTATACAGAACAGCTCTTGACTTCATTAGTGTGTGCTTTTAATCCAGAGACAGCTTGGTGACTCTGTGGTCATTTTCCTCCTTGTCCTTTTTCCTATGGCTTTGTTCAGGTTTCCTGCATGCTTCTACAGCAGAGATGGCAAAATTAGAACTAATTAATGTGCTTGAGATTATAAAGGAAGCTTTTCAGATTAAATTAGAAAAAATGTGTTACATTTGCTTCAAATTGGTCACTTGATTGTCTGATTTAGTGCTTTTGTAGGTGCATTCTAAGAACAGAACTTGCTCTGATGTAAACAAGCCTCAGACAGTGTGCGGTCACCATTAATAAGGTTTGCATGCTGCTTAAGTGCTCACATGCACCCAACCAGCTCAGCTGCACAAGTGTCGGACTGAATCTAGGACCAGAAGCCCATTGGGAAAAAAAACTGCATTCAAAATTATTTTTAACATTTCCTGTTACATTGTATTCCATGTAACTGTTGTAAGCACATTTCATAATTGTCCCTTTCAATATTACCTGCTCCTGGCAAGGAGCCATCCAACCTCCTTCTTACCCATTTGTGGTGTTGACATCTTCCTGTGTTTACCACTTCTCCCTAGGACCAGACGAAGAGCATTAAAAAATGTGATCACAATATTTTTACATGTAGGTACTGCAGCTCACAGGTCTGATTTGCCTTTTCAGTGCCTTCATCTACCTGCATATATATACAGTTGCCAAAAAGCAAGAAGTGCACACCCACAAAAACAAAGCTGAGATCTCCAAAGGAGGCTTTTCTTCAACTAGGTGATGCCAAAAGTATTTATGCTTTAAATGCTCTTTGAACAAGTGAAACAAAGTTGTGGGGAGCCTTGGTGTGTGTTTGAGGGAATACTACAAATGGAGCATAAATAAAACCTGCTTTCTCCAAAAAGAGTTTTTGTGCTTAGAACACAAAATATTCCAAGATGACAACAATTATTTTAATTTCATTTGGTGAGGGACTATAAACTTTCTTTCTTTTCCATGTGTCACTCCTCACACTGAACCAAAGTTATCATGACACTTCTAATCCTAGCTACTCTCAGATCAAACTTGGTTTTGGGGTTGGGAGATACTGTACCATGTATTTGATTCCAAGTTTTTTTGTTGCATTTTTTTTCAAAATGAATGCAAAATCATAGTAATTTCTTTAAAATGTCCAAGTAAAATCATAAAAACAGTGATAACTTCTTGCTGGAGAAGGTACCCCATTTGGTTCAGCTATTGCTCAGTCATGTGCCAGGATGTCGTTGTTAGACGTCATACAAGTGCAGAACTACAGTGATAAAAATGTCTTTTATTGCCATAAATGCCGGAAAAAAGCACCATCTATTAGATATTGTAACATATATCCAGGAAGATTCATATTCTGACAGCACCATGGTATTGCTCTGCTTTTATCTGCTTTTGCCCAGGGGAGAGTGAAATAGATACACATTAAGCAATTTCGATGGCATCTCTTCCATTTTGGAGACAGGATATCGTGTGCAGAGGGTCATGGATCAAAGTTAGAATCTTCTTCAGTAGAATGAATTTTCTATGATGTTTACCAAGAAAATTTTCACTTTTGCAGGATCCTGTAAAATGCCTGGTTTGGAAATATAACTCACACAGAGGACATTTTCACATGTACAGAGATAGATTCCTGATCTCTTAGGAAAAGCTGACGGTGTATAGGATAAGCTATGGTAGATGGAGCAAATAGGAATATATTTGTTGTGTATGTGTGTATGTATACACAAACTATGTGTTGTGGGACAAGAGGAAAATAAGCTCTTTTTTTTTTCGTTTTCAGATAGCTGTATTTGTAGCCTATGTTGCAAGCATCAGACACTGCAGTAATGAAGGTTTTTAATATGTTTGCAGGATGCCAGTGCAGAAAATTATCTGAATGTGAATTTCTCATGATTCCTTAGAGCTCTTGTCTCTCACACTGAGCTTTAATTCATATCTGTCTCTCATGACCATTAACACAAAACTAAAGAAGTCCCTCCCTTTCCCTTCTCTGAATTTCTTGTTTATTACAGATGAGATTTGACTTTGGATTTTTTATCTTTTTTGCATCTTTAAAATATTTTGCACGACTCCTCTAGACAAAATTCTTAGTGTGCGCAAGAAGTGCCATAAAAAGAGGTGATACTAAGGGGCTGCCTACCTAAGTGGCAAGAAGTGGGGTAAAATGCATCACACCATCCCTAACTACTCTTGCTGTGACAGCCAGATGGTCTCTTACTGGGGAAGGGGCCAGCAACCAGCAAGATGGAAAAAAAACATAGGAGGGAATACTCAGGAAAAGCACTTAAATATCTACCAAGGGCTCTGCTGGTGAATTTCTGCTCTGCCTCTGAAATGATTTTTCCTCATCCTGATGGTGCTTTGAGAATGGTGATCAAACAAGACATTGGCAGATGTGAACAAGTGGTGACTCCAGGCAGAGATCTGGGGCTGACAAGGACATAAGCACCCATCCCCAGAGGAGAAGTGCCATATGAGAAGCACAGAGGGAGGGCAGCATGGCCCTAAAAGCAGCTGTGGAAGTGCAGACAGGTGCAGGTATTTAGCAGTGTCCAAGCAGTTGTTTTTAATTGCACAGCACAGTGCAGCAATCAGGTTCCCTTCTTGCTCACAGGTGTGAGGTTCCTGGCTGGGGTTTGTGGGAAAAGCTTTACTCATTCCTGTCCCTGACTTAGCTTTGGAAATAGCTCAGGAAGTCATGTGACGTTTGACACAGCTCTACTGTGCTGTCTGTCTTAGGTAAGCTGGGATTTAATGGGACTTCAAATGGGCCATTATGTTCACACATTCAGAATTTTACTTAGGTCTTCATGAGAGATGTGTATCTCTCTTACTTGCTGCATAATAGAGCAAAAAATTACCTATATTGCTATAACCCTTTTCTTATTTGCCTTTCTTCCTTTTTATTTATTTTTATTCTTCTGTCTGGATAAGCTTTGTACTTTGTATACATGGGGGCCCACAAAGGACTTCTGATGTACTTGCTTCCAGCGGAAAATACAGCCTTATAGCCAACTTGTTTTTCCTATCAATCAGTCTGGAGAGAATAGTGCTCTATCTTGTTGATCATCCTTGTGTAAAGCTCATGTATCACTTCAAGGATTGTCTGGATATTGGTTCTGTCAGTTTGCTTCTATCACCGTCGAAAAGCAAAGACCATGTGCCCATAATATTAATAGTTGGAATAGGAGAGATATATCACTGTTCTGGTTCAGGTTAGTCAAAAATATGATTGAAAGAATGCTACAAAAGTAGAGTGTTTAAAGGTAAAAAGCTGTTTGACAGTACCTGTGGGAAACAAGAATGTCTTGCTAGAAAATTTATTACACTCTGCAATGTGTCTTTCATAATTTACATCGAGGTACCTGTGCCAGTAATCTCTTATACATATGACTTATTTTCCTCACGTAAGTAATTTCATCAGCTGAGTAATCACATAGACTTTGGAGGAATTGTTACCATGAGTCAAGTTACAGCTGTTTATCTAAGCTAAAAACAAAACAAGGCAATTACAAATATGGGTTTGGCTTGTTTTGCATTAAAAAAATAAAGTTCAAAAGGCTTTTATTTTTCTATATAGCTCATTTTGCTTAGGCTATAGTTGCTTTCACAAATCTAAAATGCAGAACTAATTGTATTTTTAACAAAGTGCCTTCTATTTTTCCTTTTCTGGAATGTGCAAATCCTCTTAAAGTTCTTCCAGTCTTTTTACTTTTCTCCATCAAAGCTTTCCAATTTATTTTTAAAAGATGATAGCAAGGATCTAATTTAAGCCTCTTAGTTTAGAAAGCCAAAAGAAATGGGCAACTGTGTCACAGTGAAAATTTGAGAAACAATTCCTAGCAACTTAATCCCTCTAAATTATTAAACTGTACAGAATGGCTCAAATTACACTGTGCGTGTTAAATCTTCTAGTTTTCTGGGTTTTTATGATTGCAACATTTGCCTTTCCTGCAAGTCCTCTGTTTTCTTTCTGATAACAAACCAGAAGTGTTTTAGAATAACCATACTTGACTAGAAAGTTTTATCTTTTTCTGTAATAGAACACATGTTTGCTTCTTGTGCTATTGTTTCACTGATAAAGTTGTTTTCAATCTGCTAGGATCTGTCCCATTTTAGAGATGATCCAATGTCCCAGCTGCAGTTCTGTTTCAGGTGGGCTTGAGCCTGTAATTTTGGTATGTTTGTATCTCCAGTGTCTGTGGGATAGGTATTGCTCGGACTCTTTGGATCCAGATGCAATTACTGTGTGAAACCTGCTTTTAAACCAGCATCAAACAATGATGAAAAACATATAGATTTTCCCTCTTTATAGAGCTGGAATATATATTTTGGCCTGTATCAGTTTCTGCTGAGTTTTACATTTCTGTTAGCTTAACCATTAGCTGCTAGAGAATTGTGGTAATACAGAGAGTACTTAGTATTCAGCTTGAACATCACTTTTTAATAACCTTCAGTGACATATATGAAGGATTTCAGCTTGAAGGTCTGCAAACAGATATCTGACCAGAAGGGTTTTTTTGGAAAGATGAATCTGAACTGTGTTGCATGGTTGATGTTAGGACACACATGGCTTATAAAAATCTTTAAATTATGGTCTGGGTTCATGTAGTTGACTGGCTGAACTACTCTCAGAAGCAATAGCTGACTTTCCAAAAATTTAGAAGTAATTTATTAGGAAAAATTAGAGCCATTATGAGAAAAAGAAAAGGCTGCTGTTTTGATCTATGCCCTTTATAAGACTCAGCGAGTCCTTGTGCAGACCTTCTGGGCCTGCAATGCCTTTGGACCTTTAGTAAGAGTGATCTATTTTGTGAAGCACAGAAGCAAAAATAGCCACTGGGCTTCGCAATTTGGGGACCAGAATGTTTTCAATATGTTTAGAACTGATTTTGTCTTTGCACATGTGTTTTTGAGAGGATGTTTTTCATAGGGAGTCTCAAGCCTACAGCCAGTTAGAACTCCATTAAACTGCTCCTGATTCTTGAACCCCTATTACAAGAAAAAAATGCTTTCAGCCTGTGTGCTTGGAGAGGAGCTGAATGCTAAGTTTATGTGCAAGTCAGAAATGGGGGCTGTCTCACTTGAACCTCTGCCACTGTTGTCCTCTACAGATATGTGAAATGACAGGAGAGGCACCACCACGAAGCTGAAGAGCAAAAAGAGCTGATGGCTTTAGCGATATGTTGTCACTTGAACGGTGACCTTTGTTAATAATGCCTGTGATAGGAAAATGAAATACTTTCTGTTTCAGTAATGCCAGTCTGATGCTTGGCAAAAATTGCTTTTAAGGCAGACAGCAAAGAAGAAAAAAGAGCAGCACTGTTATATTCTGTAGTGTATGAAGCTAAACATTTTCCCTGATAGGCAGTCAGACTAAATCTTGAATTTACTAACAGATGCAAAAGGAGTTGAAACCACATTTCCGTATCTCTAATAAAATAAACACACTGCCAGCATAATCAGGGCTGGATTTTCAAGACACTCAACTTGTATTTAAAAACCTGAATGGAATGGGAAAATTTTCCAAGGCACTCAGCGTCCTGCAGCCCCTCTTGGGAAAAATCTGAGTAACTGACAGATGCTGAGCAATTCAGAGGGTCTGGCCCTAAAATAATCCTTTGTGATTCTTGGGAAAAAAAAAAGCTAAAGGTGAATTAAGCCTTCTGTTTTCAGCTTGAAGACATAAATTCAATCTATTGTTTTAGTAGTTTCTAAACTTTAAAAACCATGGCACCCACACTTAATATCAAAAAGCAGTCAATGAGAATGGGCCAAATTGAGTAGATTAACTTTAATCTGTATTTTATTAATTTGGATTGCTGGTACCTTGGTTAGACAGGAAGCTTTGTTAGGGAAAATGGCTGCTATTAAGAAACTAAGAAGAAAAAATTAAGAAATTTAAAAAAGAAATTTAGAAAAACTAAAATTACGAAGACGTTATGTCTTTAGTTTTTCTATTTGCTTGCTTTTAAGCAATAACAGTCTAAAAGTATTTGTTCACACTACCAAATAGCCCTCTGAATCAGGCACCCTGTTCTGCTACTGCTGTTCTCTACTTTAAAACTTCAAGGTCTTCCTCAAAGCCCATATTCTTCAGCCTCTTTCTGACAGTGATTTCCATCCTAATTGGATGTTCTTTTAATTTATACTGGGGTAAAGGAAGAGTAGCTGTACTACAATCTAAAGAAGTACTGAGGTATAAAATCAAGTATGGATGAGAAGGGACAGGTTATTTAGAATACAACCTTTATATGATTCTTTTACAAGTTTTATTTAATCAAATTTCCTTTTGCTGAGTGCAGTCAACCCCTAGCAATGCACACTGGGAAGGAATCTTGTGTCTCACAAGTGTCTTTTTCTTCAATCTTAACTGTTCACTGCCTTGCTAAAGTGGTAACTTTGGTTAATCATAATTCTCAATAGGTACATGTTTAAAGAGGAAGTAAATATGAATTTGCATTTTTTATATAAGCTAACAAAAGAGCATATATTGAAACTATGACAGATAACATTTTATCACCTATATTCTTTCTGTAGCCTCCAAAGCTCTCTGTACTAGCAGACATGATACTAAGGCAGACTTAAGAAAGGTCCATTGTCAAACTGACATTCCTTTTTCCTCTACAAATTGAAGCATCGAATTAATGACTGTTTGTCTGAACTCCTCATGTCACATTAACAGTTTGAAAGCTTTCTTCATATTAATAAGGCTTGGAATAAATCAGATGCTGCCTATAAAGTCTGCAAGAGGTTAAAATTAAGAACTGTACTTTTTATTCTGCTTAGAAAAATAATTTATATGTGCAGATGGAGTAACTGTAAATCTGCGACAAAGCTCCATTAATCCCTGACTTTCCCTGTTGTGGAGAGATTCTGGCCTTGGAGAAAGCAGTTGCAAAGGCATCAAAATCAACAAGGCAATTATTGTCCATCTTTTAGAGGACTTGTCAACAGCCTTCAGTCTTGAGTGAGTTCACTAAAAGGGTAGCTCCTGAATGGCTGCATGTAGGAGATGCTGAGGTATTTAAAGCAAACACCACAGCTGGGAGAAGGCTCTGACTCCAGCTCTTAATCCATAATAACAGGGAAATTTTGATACCATGGTGTAAATTCAGGCTTCTTATATTTGGTCCTTCAGCTTCAAAGGTGATGGCAAACACTTTGATTCAAAGCCCCCGTCCAAGACAAATACTCAAGTTTTTTCCTTCAATTTCCAAATAGAACTCGGCTTTAAAAAACAAAAAAACAAAACAAAAAAAAAATAGATCAAGAACAAGAGATCTTCAGGGGTCAATTTAGTACTATTGCTATAAAAGAAATCCAGTTCATAAAAAGAAAGGCAGGTAGAAGCAACCACTCAACAGTAATGAACATGAATTTCTGTATTTCCATGATCATTTGAGACACTTTTTTACTTTGAAATAAGTTGTTTCTAGGTGGAATGTACATCATTGTTCATTAAGAATACCATTATTCTGCTTTCTTGCAACTGTCTTGCAGCACAGGTAGGAGAATGTGCTTGTAGGTCTGAGTTAAAGCCAAGTAGTTTAAGAACTTGTGAAAAATATATGTGGTGGTTTGTTTTGGTTTTGGGTTGATTTTTTTGTTTCCTAGAATAGATATTATAAATATTTTTTTCAGAAGGATAATAGGAATATAAATCAAAGCATAAATTTGGAAGTAAGAAAACTAACTAAGAAAAAAATAATCCCTAAAATAAAAGATATGTAAATTGATTATAGTTATTTTATTTTAAACATACAGTCTACAGACTGACTTGAGAAAGATGCATGGATTTAGACACCTATAAAATATACATTATTAGCTTCTCTCAGTGATTAAGGAAATGAATCATTTTTAAAAGGCCATTTCTGCTAGACAGAATGTATTTTTATTTTGTGTTCTCAGCAAAAGCCTGTGGTTAAACTCATTAACGTATTAATGCTGTCTTTATTTACTTTTATTGAATATTTAACTGTTTTCTTTAGCATAGGGCTGATTTCTGTACTTTGATAGCCTCCATCTCTTAAAATCTTAGGACAAAAGATACAAAGTGTTCCCTGAAGCTTGCATCATTTCAGATACAGTTTTGATGGCAAGCCAAATCAATATAAAACTAATTATTCAGTAGAGTAACCCAATGCTATTAGTTTAAAAGTGTCATCTTTTGAAACAAATCTGAAAAAGTGGAAAACTGATCAAGTGCTTCAACTATTTATTTTTAAAAGAAATGTATTTTCATGAGACAAGCAAATGTCAGCCGCATCACCCATTCTTAGGAGGAGACTCGAAGACCATTTCCACCTACCTCCCCCAAATGCTGTAGAAGCTTGCTTTCTAATAATTGGTAAATGTCTCTGTCTGGTTTCCCCCAATGGTTGGTGGTTTTCTTTGGTGGTGGGGTTTTTTGGGGGTTTTGGGGGTTTTTTTTGGTGTTTGTTTGCTTGCTTTTTCTTAGAAGGAATGTCAGGGAAAGGAATCTCACAAGGAGGTGATTGTCCAGAAAAACAAAAATAAGTATAGCTATGTGTGGTTTGGTGGTTTTTTTCATCTCTCAAGAGCAGAAATGGGTAGAGATTAAAATTAGATTACAAAAATATTGCATTTGGTGAAGAGAGATTTTATGAGCTTTAGTTTCTGGTGTGTAAGAATGAGCTTTATAATTTAACAACTGATCTCCCTACTGAAAAGCTCAAAAGCTAAGAGTGGAAGCACAGAAAGAACTTGGTGTTTGGTGGCTCCAGAAGGAGGAAATGGAGCAAACAGCCTGATAAAATGGTGGTGGTTTGATGAACTAGGAGCTAGAAGGAAGAAAAGTAAAAATAAGTGCAAACCTACCTGAGGATCTCCATTAACTAGTCCTGTGGGTGCTTAACCTAGTACAATATACTAGATAGTAGAATTCACGCTTTTACCTTTCTAAACTTCAGAGCAGTTCAGGTAGTCTTCAGTTTATCACTTACCTTTCTTTGCTATTTAATAGTCTTTAACTTCCATATTTTGCTTACATACCAGTCCGTGGGGAGACATCTGTGCTATCAGAGACTGCTCTGAACGCTCACACTATTCCAAAGCTAAAATCTTTAGTTAAAAGTCATGTTAAAAAATGGCCTCTGACTTCTTCTGGTTGATTGGTTGTTGATTTTTGTTTGGTTGGAGAGGGCAAGGAAGCAGCGTTGAATTGGAGTGGCTTCCTGTCTCACGTGTGTGTATTGGAAGTCTGTTTTTTATCATATCTTAGTGATCTGCGCTTTGCTATGCCCCTGGAGGAGAAAATTAGTTTTAAGACATGTTCACCTTTAAAACAGGAATGGCCACTCCAAGAGGCTGGTCCATGAAAGACATAGACAGCAAATCTAGAGGTATTGGATGAAAGCATTTTTTTTAGTCTTCCAGTTGGAAGAATGCAGTCCAGTTTGTAAACCTTACATTGGCTTGGGCATGTTGTAGGCAGACAATGTTTGGGAAAGGTTAACAGGAAGTTGATATCCCAGCTCAGTTCTTGGGAAACTTTCTAAATCACTTTCTAAATTCCATTATCAGCCATTCCCAGAGCTATGGGCTGTGCAATGCCATCTTGTTGGCTTTTGTGGAAAAAAAAAAATCAAATGCAAAGTGTGGTTTGCTCTGTGGTGGTCGAGCAGAAAGATTCACAGTCGGTACTGCAGCTCCTGGTGGAGCAGAAGGTTAACAGGAAGGCAAGTTCTAGTTCGCAACAGTTCCCTTCAGTATTTTTAGAAAGGAGCCACAGGCTCTGAGTGCCTTGTCACAGAGCAGTCCCAGCTGTAGCACAGGTAAACCAGGAGCCAGGGAACTCTCCTCTGTGTTTCAAACAAGAGATACCTGAGATGGCCTGGTCCTGTAAGAATCGTTCCTTACATGCAACATTACTGCTTGCTTGGATGTTTGCAGGCTTGTCTGACTAGTTGTATATGTGTGGGGCTAAATTTTGAAAATCGAGAATGGTTTTCTGGAATTTCCCTTGTGAAGGAAAGGAATTATTTTCCTTTATGATCTGTGTCTTGCTGTTTTTGCCCACACTTTTGAGCGCATAGCTATAAGAAAGAAGTGATGTAGGTAATTTTTGATGTAATTTTCCATTAAATGAAAGGAATGGTTTTTTTTATGATCTATATCTTGCCGTTTTTGCCCACACTTGTGGGCCCATATCTGTAAGAAAGAAGTGATGTAGATAATTTTTGATGTAATTTTTCATTAAATTACTTGGGGTTTTTTGACAAAAAGCCTTTTTTCTTTCTTGCTTACTACTGCACATGGATAAAAGCTTGCATGCTGGCACTAGAGCTGCTTTACTTGCTTTAGATTGTCTTGCATTTAGGCCATTTAAAGGTTTGAGTGTGAACAATAGAAATAGTTATGACAAATTGTCAAGCTCTTCCAAAGATTCAGAAGTTCTGGAGTTGCTGCCAATGACAGATGATTTGTCCTTGCTCGTCACTTGTCATCTTGGCAGCATTTTTGTGCTCTCTGCTAAATCTCCCTCAGTGTGTAGTTGAATTCTTTAGAAAAAGAAAATTAGTTTCTGTTCATCTATGTTCGTGCTCATCAGTTCAATAGCGTCCGTGTTTCACTAAGTGGAACACCTTCCTCATGAAGCATGAGTTTGATTTATTTTAATAGGGTGTTAGGAGGACTGCTGGAGCTTGACACAAACATATCTCTAAAGTTACAAAGATGTTAAGTATGATCTTTTCTATCTGTTGCTTTGGATTTCCGTGACTGTGCATGAATAGCACTGCATACTTGACAGGCTGTATCCTTTGCTGCAACTAATAAATCCTTTGCAAGGATTTATACAGCTAATGACAGTGTTTTCATATACTCAAGTGTGAACTCTCTGTGTCTGAGAAGGGGCTGAGTGAGCAGAGAGTTACTTTCTTTTTCAGCTTTTCCACAATTCCATAAGGTCTATTTCAGAACTGGCATGCTAACTTGCTGCTTTGAACCTTAGTAATGGAGAATTATGTGATATGGCATTATAAATAATTGAATACCAACAGTCTATAGATGAAAAACTGCTGAATTCAGAAAAGTAGTTTTCTGAAGGAGTTGGTTAATAGACTGTCCTCTGCTTGTTCTCTGACATTGATTTAGTTGTCTGAGACAGGAGGGGGTCAGTGGCAATGGACATTAAACACGGCTCCCCAGTTCACTCACCCTGGAGTTCTGCTTACAAATGGAGGTACTCAATGGAATAGCAGAGGTGGTGCCCCCAAAGCCCAAAATGCTTTTTTGGAGTGGGGGATTCTTTAAAATATTTTCCCTTTTAGTAAATAAATACAGTCTGAACTGTAGAACAGTCAATACAGAATTAATAAATTCTTCCTTTAGCTACTGGTAGACCCATTCATCACAGTGAAGAAAGCACCTTATATGCAGAAGCTCAAAGGCAGCCATCTTGAGTTAAAGTGTCTAACTCCAAAGGTACCCTGAATGCCTGAAAGAGCAGGAAGAACGGGGTAGGGATACATGATATTTGCTCCAAATGCTCTCCTGGCTAGCAGTTCTGCTTAGCTTCAGAAAGGTTTTTGCATTGATATTTAGCTTTTTATGTTTATTAACCCACAGCCTGTATGACATCCCCTACAGGACATGGGAAATGAGAATTTGTCAAATAGGTACATGGTTTTCTTTGTTTTAGAAACAACTTTCCTCCATTTAATATCTGTGTAGAATTTTGGTGTTCATCCCTCATTATGAATGCACACTCCAGTTTTTGTCAGTTTTAGCTTAAGAGGTGAGCTGCATAATCAATAGGTTCACCTGCCTTCTGTCTTGTATGGAAATTTCCAATCTGTCCCTTACCTTTTGGGAGGGAACAGCACTGCTTCCTGTCACAGAGCCAGCAAAACCAGTGATGAATCTGAAACTTGCATTGTATTCAAATGCTTGAGGTCTTGAAGCCCCAACCTCCTCCACGCCCCAATCAAGTTGTTTTAGTGCTTCTGAAATACAGGATTTCAGATTTCTTTTTCATTACTGCCCTTATACACTTGCAAGCTTTATTCTCTACATTAATTTTTCCCTGGCACAAAGTACAAGTTCATGCCAGCTCACTTGATATGCATGCAGATATGAGTTTCAACCAGAAAAAGATCATCACTCAGATAAAAAATACTTGTTTTACAATTCTGAGCATATTAGGCATAGAAACCTGATGCACAACTGCCTTTAATACTTCTGCTGTTTGTGCTTTTTCGGTTATGGTCAATTTTAAGTAGACCTAGCCATGGTCTTTTTGGTTTTTTCCACTTCACTCTTATTTGTTATCATCCCTTCTATGTGAAAATGCAATGGCTTTTTAAAGTAAAGAGAATAGCAAATGCAGTAGATAGACAAGGACATTCTGGAACATTGCGTCGTGGCTGTAAAGGCCTGCTGTGTGCAAGTAATGACTGCTGTACTGATGAATAATTGGATTTAGGTTGTGTTACTGCTGACTTTAGACAGTTTGGGGGTTTTTAAAACTGATTTATTATAGTCTTCTACTTGCAGACTAGTGCTTAATAGCTGCTGATGGAGATAATCTTCTGATGGTAAGGTTATGCATATGATTACTCTTAAAATTGAAGAAAACTTTAGGATTGAGCAACTTTTTCCCTCAAGCCTCAAAACTGAAGGTGTGCATAGCATTGCATTTATTTATTTTTTGTAAAACAGTGGATGTGCCAGTGCATTTTTCTATGCTGAAAAACATAAGGAGCATTTCAATAATTTGAAAATATGGGAAGGTTATTAATGATGATTATAACATTATAGTATCCTGCAATTCCTACAGACACAGTCAAAATGTGCACTGACAACTTTAAGGTCAATTAAATGGGCAATAAAGGCCATGCTGGCAGAAGAGATGTTAAGAAGGGAGAGACTGAGATGCAGCGTTTTGGTGCTGCTGAAATGAACAGCTCTTTTGTGAGAGAGAAGGCTGAATGACCCAGGGATGAAAATAAGGCCTTGAAATCTCAGCCTGATGCTGAGTCCCAGTTCAGATGTAAATCTATCTTAAAAATGTAGCAACTTTCTCAGGGCATTATCAGTCATCTTATTAAGCAACTGTCAATACCAATGCAAGCTTTGGGTAGATGGGCTAAGGAAAATGCCAAAAAGCAGCTTCTAGCAGACTGGAAACTGAAGTGAATTTTTAAATCAGGGGCTGTTTTCAGCCCATCTAAACTTAGAATATGTTAGTTTGAGTGTCTCTGAGTGCACTACAAGTTCCAGTTTGACATATGCTTTTTGAAAATGTTTTTAGAATTAAGTAGATTCATGAATGCATAAACTTTAATGGATAAAACACGATCTTTCTGCTGAGGAGTTTCAACTGTAACAAAAAAAAAGGGTTAATTTCTTCTTGTTATTTGAAAATTGTGAATAAATCTGTCACAGGTACCCTGAGCTGCTTGAAATAATGTGAGTGACTTGTGACACCAGTCAGCCTCTACCAGTGACTGGCTTAAGTGGTCTGTGAGTTTTACGTAATAAACCCAGTGACACTTAGGACCATATTCAGTTGAAAAGATGTTCTCTGATTGAAATCTGAGAATCTGGGCAAAGTAGGGACTCCAAAGCAAATATTTATTAAGAAACTAAATGAACTGAAACAAAAATGGGAGATACAATACATGAAAATCTGATCAGCTGAAACTTCAGGCACAAAGACGTTATCTGTGCCTCTTGTAACAGGTTGATAAAAAGTGAACAGAAAATGTGAGTTTTCATTTTGTGGATTCCTTCAATCTGAATTTTTGGTTGACTGCCATTTGGAAGCAGAGAAAAAGCTTAGGAGCCCTTTGTGAAACATAGTTATTGTCATTTTCCTACCACCACTGAGAGACGCTCGAGGGTGTCGCTGGCAGATTGCCTTGGAGCCACAGGAACCTTAGGAGACCTCATCTTGAGCAGAGCAGTTCCAGCAGGGCAGACGTTCCCGGAAGGACATCCCAGAGCCAAAAGTTAGGAAGGACAAGGTTGCTAGGAACCTGACAAGAAATCAGAAAACATGCTGACCGTGCTGCCTTTTTTCCTTGTTTTTGTATTTAATTCTGCTTGCTTTCAGCAGAACTGTATGTAGATTGACTAGCAGAATTGTTCCTGCTTTAGTAAGGCTTTGGTTTGTTCTGTTTTGGGGAAAAATTAAATGAAAGGTTATGTTTTAAATGGGATAAACTTTCTATGCTTTGGAAGTTTATATAAGGAGCAAATGTTCCATTGAGAATTTCATTACTACTCTGTCCTCTTTTGACCTTTTTTGGTACCCGAGTGTATTTGTATTCCAACTGGTTTGTTATGAGCAATCTGATCAGACCAGCTATGTTCCAGTTCAAGCATCCTGGCTCAGTCTCTATCACAGTTACTCAGTTTCTATCCTGTTCTTTTATACATGTCATGGGAATGCCTACAGTGGAGAATGCGAGAAAATGTCAAAGCAACACACCAAAATATCATGTTGATTTTAACTATTGAACTCCACATAAATTAAGGACCCTGATTCCTCCTAATGCTATTGAAGTTTTCCAGAAAACTGAAGTTTTCCATCAGCAGCTATGGCTGCAAATCCCCCTCATCTCTGATCGGTGCTGTGAGAGTTTCAAATAAGGACTCAGTCATATGCTGCTGTGTAGTATTTTCGGCATTCCCCAGACGGAGGAGGAATTGAGAATCTGACTCCATGTTCTTAGAAGGCTAATTTATTGCTTTATGATATTATATTATATTCTATTAAAGAATGCTATACTAAACTATACTAAAGAATAGAGCAGAATACAGATAGAAGGCTACAAAGAATTACAATGAAAACTCGTGACTCCTTCCAGAGTCCAGGCACAGCTGGACCGTGATTGGTCATTAAGTTAAAACAATTCACATTAAACCAATCAAACAATCACCTGTTGGATAAACAACCTCCAAACCACATTCCAAAGCAGCAAAACACAAGAGAAGCAAATGGGATAATGTTGCTTTCCTTTTTCTCTGAGGCATATCAGCTTCCCAGGAGAAGAAGCCCTCGCTAAAGGATTTTTCCGGAAAATATGACAGTGACACTGCTGCTCTTGCTTTCCCCTCACCCGAGTCTCTCCAGATCAGGATTTCCAATCTTGCCCTAGCATTCTGCTAAACAAGCAGTCACCCCAGTTCTAATAGCCTTTGAATTAATAATGAGGTTTATCAGTGTGAGGTTTTTTTGATGCTGTTAAGATTTGTGGCCAGTTAAACTGTTTTCCTTTGGACGTGACACAGTATAAATTGCCACTATCCTTGGCAAGTGCTATTTCTGTTGGTTGTCATTAAAAGCCAATGGTCCAAGTAATAAGAGGCCAGCACCAGGCATCTAATTGAACACTTAAACACTGTCAAGATGTCACAACCCAAGATTTGTTTCTGGTTTTCTTTGGAGTTTTTTTTCTTTGTATTTTTTAAGGGTATATTCAATACAGTTTTAAGTATCCAGTAGTTTTGAGTTGTGAATCAAGATGAGCATAGTAACTATAAAATAAAATGGAATTAATCTGTGTTTAAAACTATTTGCACCCAAATTAATCCAAATTAGTCCCAATTCAATTTCATGTAGAAAAAAAAAATGTAGGGTGTCCAGCTTTGTTTCTGGTCTCTCTTTTGTCAATGATGTCTTTCCTACCTAATAAAAGAAGAACACGTGTATTTTTATCCTCTTCATTTGCGCTGTAAAGTGGATTCAAAAATGACTTGCCACAAAAGTATTATGGATTCAAGGAGGGAAAGGATTGAGTAAAAGATGAGTTAGAAAGCACATATTCAGTCCATCATGAAGGCAGGTCAGGAAAAAAATTTCAGCGGAGGAAAGGAGAAGATGTATGAGAGGAGGATGAGAGGCCTTCTGTGCATGGAACCTGAGACAGGCTATAATTCATCATCCATGTGACTGCCCTCTTTCTCAGGAGAACCCTTTCTTTCCTGCTGTTTGCACTTCTATGAACTCCAGAATTTGTGATGTGGGGTTTTTTGGTTTGAGTTTGTTTTGTTTTTCCTTAATTCAGAGGCTTTCAGAGTAGGTATACACTGGAAAGACCTTAGAAGCAGGAACAGAAATCTTACAGAAGTCACTTGATATTCATTTTCTGCCTTCCTCTCTGTTGCTTCCTCTCAACACACAGTGCTAAAGCAAAAATGTTTTCATTTTTCTCCTCAGTCAACTGAAACATATTCTTTCCTGTGATGCTGGCAATGAAATGTATTTCCAAGTTTAATTGACAATTCAAACAATAACACAAATGCTTCTGCAGAATGGTGCTGAAGGTTCTCTATCCCCAGTTCAATAGCAAAAGTTCTAGAGGGCATGTGCTTTGGGTTTTGTCATTTGCAGAGAGCATCTATTTAATTTTTTTTTTTCTGGCTTTCACAAGCAAGCTGACTGATAGCTGGTTTGTTCTCTGTTTCAGGTCGTGGAGACTAATTTGGTTGCTTTTGACTGTCACTGGATCATTATAAATGAGGTAACTGTCAAGTGAACATTGTTGTGAGCCATGCATCCTGTTTTCAGTCTTACTGACAATATTCATGCTGATTCTCACTTTGCCAATAGGAAACAGTAGCTATGACAAAGTTCAAGCACACTGAGGGAGTAGATGTTGCTTAATAAAAGTGGAATGACAGGTTCTTGGATTTTGCTGCTTTTTCTTGCCTGTTTGAAATGGAAGTCCCTCTATGAATAAATGGAAAATAAACTGAAAAACCCCCTTTATTTCTAAATATCTTGAGAGTTCACAACTGAGCTGACTGTTTTCATGGGATTTTTAAGGCCTTTTTTAATATGTAATCTTTTGTGGTGTTTATATTTTAATGATTTTTTATTAATAAAAATAATATTTATAATACTAAAATCCCATATTTTTCTTTCCTTTATGAATTCTCCAAATATTCTGTCATAGTTGATATCCAAAGCTGTTGATATTAGATGACGGCGCTTTGGCAGACTTCTGTATTAGGTCATATATAAATGTTCATAAAGGGAAAACAGTAAATTAAATTGAGATTCTGGTTTTACACTGTGAAATAAGTTCTTCCATGAAAGCTCGTCAGCTAAAATATGACAAGTCAATATGTGAAGTAGTTTTGTATACAAAGTATTGAACACTGCGGTTCAGGTTTGACAGCAATCAGGTTTTTGAAAAATAATTTAGGTCAAAAATAGCTGGATTCCTTGAGTAGATGACTATCTCCTAACATGTTAATCATGCAACTCCTGTATAATCTCAGGATAAAGACTACTTGTAAATTCCATGTCATATGACATGGATTTACTGTCCACTTCTGTTTTCATACTTAATGATTGGATTTTCATTAGTATGCTAATGAAAACTGGCTGATTTTTAGACAGTTTTCTTTGGAGAAAATTATGTCTCTGGAAATGCTATGTAAACAAACAGATCCAGCATAACCATTAGTTTGGGCCCTGCCTTGCTCCTGACCAGTACTGTGTGTATTTTCCAGCTGAAATGGGATGATGTATTTTCCAACTGAATGGGGCTTTGCTGGGAGAGAACCCAGCTTTAATCTGCAGGTGGTCATGTGAACAACATACATGTTTTCTTTTTCATGTCTGATTAAACTAGAATTCACTTCAGAGTTAACACTGAGTATTTTAAGAAGAGCATTAACTGAGTCTAAAGCCATCATCTGTAATCAGTAGATCAGGCAGCAGTTTCTTAGACAAAGCTCAGATTTTGTCTTGCTGTTCAAGTTAAAGACAATGCCATTGATTGTTTTGTTCTAAATGTTACATGCTTTCTAAAAAATCTAAAGAAGGTGCTTGCTTTTAGCTGTTTCAGCTCCTTCACCTTCAGAAAAAAACAAAACAAGACTGAGGATCCATTCCTAGCATATATGCTTTGTCTTTGCTTTTTATTCAGAAATTAGTGTCTCCATGGGAAAAAAGAAAATGTGCTTTTTAAGCATTGTTATTTGCACATTGCAGCAGATTAAATGGCAGAGCAATCAAAGTAGTTATCACTCAGCTGCCTTCTCCACTCCAAAACTCTTTCTCTGGGCTGCAGTCCCAGCAGCAGGAAAAGCTGAATGATCTGCACAGAGAAATGTACATCATCCCTTCTTAGTCTTGTATATGAAAAGGATGAAAGCTGTGATTAAGTTCATTCCAACAAACTGCTCTAAACCATCGTCATTAAAGTCTCTGCATCTCATTCAGTAATTCCTCTTTTCTCTTTCAGAGAAAGTGAATATGTTTAGTGCTATCCCAGCTTAATCTGCTTCTGGATCTAAATCCATATTAGGTACTTAGGTAGCTTTCCAGCTCTGTTTGTTTAAAAATGCAAATAATTTCAATATTATGTGGATGCAGAAATCATATTAGCAATAAATAAGATCAGTAGATAATACTACAGCAAGGGTTCTGCTTTGCCTAATTTTTCCTTGTCACTATGTTCAAATTGCAGGAGAAATCTACGTGTTCCTGGGTGTTTGATGCTGGGTAATTGCTTATTGCAATGTTTTGCCAGTTCAGTAACGAGATTGCAATGCCTCTCTTTGGCAGTGCAGGATTTAGAAATGCAGAGATTTGTGGCCCTCTTTCTGTGGGATACATAAACCAGCTATCTTTATGTCCCAGTCTGTTTGAGGTGGTCATCCATTACCTGTTGATGGCCACAGTACCTTCATATGACTGGGAGATGATCTCAGAGCTCTGCCTATTTTCTCGCTTCTGTGAATCTTTTGTGGCAGCTTAGACATGTGTGCTTGAGTGCCTATATTGGTTAAATGACACTATCAAATAAGTAACTGTAACACTGCTTCTCTGGCCTCCTAATTTGAAATTCTAAAATGACCTATGACAGCGAAAATGCATTGTTCTGCAAATTATGCGCCAGATTCAAATAACTCCTTGCCTTGAGATACCAAAGAAAGTTGGACTTGTCTTTCCTTTTCCATCACTGTGCCAAGGGAATACAACCTTCTTACCAACTATAGTAATACAGAAGCAAATAGCACCTTCAGTTTTGTGATCAGAACTCTGCTTAGGCTTTGTGAGGTAACATCTGCTATTTTAATTGCTCACTCTAAATGCTATAATGCCTGCAAAGAGTTCCTTAATTCTTATTGTCCCATTACTTGCTACTTTATGCAATACAGCAAATTTTCTTGAAGAATGTGTATCATAAAGTAAGTGTGGGAGGAGGGGGTTTGTTCCTATAAAATAAAAGAATTCATAATTTGCTAAAACATAATGCATCGTATTAGACCATAGCAAATAATGCAAATCTCTTCTGATCACTACAGTTAGCTGAGAAAATGCTTTCCAAATAAATGTTCCTGTTTCTTCAGGGCCTGAAAGCAGATGTTACAGTTCTTTATTTAAAATTTGCAGGAGTCATAGATTGGAATGTAGTCATGATCAAATATGCCTTAACAAAATGTGAGAATGGATTTCTCACACTCTCTCTCCCTCTGTCTATCTGTCTTTGCTTGCTTCATTTCCTCTGCACAATAGTAAATACAGCCTCAAAGTTCCAGGATAAAAAATTATATTTCTTTCATGACAGCCCCCAATACTTTCCACTGCTTAGAGCTGGAATACGGAGGTGAAAATATTAATGCTACTTTACAAAGGATTGCTTGGATTTCATCTGCTGTAATGTGGTCAGATAGGACCAGATCTATTAGAATCAGAATGGAATGAGTGCACAGGATAGTTGATTTGTGTAAGAAGAGTGTGGAAAGGTTGGCTTTGTTGGCCTATGAAATAAAGACTAAAAGAGGATGTGCTCTCTGTTTATAAACTTACAGAGTGTGAATAAATGCATCATTGTCAAGAGCCAAAGGACAAGGTTGACACAAGAACAAATGAGTTCAATTTGTGCATGAGTAAACTGAGGTCAAAAGTTGTTAAAGTGTTTCTAATTACCAGAGGCACCAGAGTCTGGAAAAACTCCTGCTTGATGAAAGAGTGAAAAAACCTCCAGACTCTTTTAAAGACCAATTTATGGGAAAAGGTCCAACAGGTTTGCCCAGCATAGCACAAGAGAGGACTGGGGGACCTACAAGGTCGTATTCAAAGGTTGTATTCTTTTTGATTAAGAATTTTTCCTAGTAGAGGGCTTGTCCTTGTCCCATGTATTCATCTTGTTCCTCATGTTTCAAGCCCAATGCATTCCACCATGAGTAGGAGTGTAGAGCATAGCCATGTTTCAAGCTCATGCAGTTAGATCAGGTCCTATTATCACAGCTCAGTTCCAGGCGCTCATTTATATTCAACATTTTCATATGGATAATGATTGATAATAGCATTAGAGCTTCACTTGAACCCTTACATTTTCCACTGGGTTGGTGGGTCTGTGTGAAATGACACCCTCTTTGGAACAGGTGGGCAACCAAGTTGCCAGCTCCTGGCATTAGTGAGAGGTAATGCACAGATGGAGAGAGCCCTGCTTTCTCCAAGATCTTGGATTTTTTATTTTTTTGTCTGAGAAAGCTAGAAATTAGTTTCTCCTTGTCCTGTCAGGTTTTATTCATCCTTTTCTGCAAAGCCTAAAAAACGTAAGGTAGATACGTAGGAGCAAGTGATGATGCAGTTCAAAATACACTTTTCCTTGTCTTGGAGGTTCATTCAACCATGCCTTTACCTCAACTTCTCTTTAGAAAGTGCTGAGAAGTTTGGGAAGGACACAAATGTTCTCTGGTATGGGCAGTGGCAGCCTAGAGGCCTTAAGCCACCCTTTCCTCCTCTGCTGACTTTTGGTTAAGGAAGAAACACTCTCTGAGTATCAGGATTTTCTGTGATGAAGTCCTGGCATGCGCTGGAAAATAGTGCGTGTTCCCTTTATTTTAAATACTGGAACCATCTTCTTGGCCCAAAGTTAAGATGTTTTCATAAGAAAAGGAGCATGTAAATAAATTCTTCCCCTCCATGTGTCTCACTGCTGGTACGATTGCTCTTTGGTAAATAGTAAGTCTCCGCCTGGGCCGCTTATCTTAAAATAATGGGACAAATATTAGATGTCCAGTGTGTAGTCTTTGATTCCCATTGGAGTCTTGCCTTTTATGTCAAGATGATCCTCTTCAGTTCTTGTTTCCTAATTAATCTGTAAAGAATTGTTAATTTAGATCCGCTGGGGTTTTTTCCTTATTTATTTACCTGCCTAGATGAAATGTACTTCTAATTTTTTCTTTGTTCCATTTGTGACCAGACAGTTTCCCCTTTATTCCAAGTTCAGACCAGCAAAAGAAAGGCTTGCAACTATAAATTGAATTTTTGATGTAAAAAAGAAAACAAAAAAAGAAAACAAATAAACAAACAAAAAAAAAAGAAAAAAAAAAGAAAAACAACCTCACATAACCTAGCTTAAATTTATTCAGGTGCCAACTCAGATCATCTTGGCCAAGTTTCTAATTTTTTTGATGTTCAACGCTTGTATAACATTTCATCTGCCACCCTTATATCGTTGCACTGTATCCTCCTTTGAAGTGCAAATGAAAATTGTTTCCTCTCATACAATAGTTGCTTTATATAGTTTTCTTAAGTCAGATCCAAAATTCAAGAATGAGACATGATATTGGAGAGTCATTATATAAAAGGCTTGTCACTCGGTCAATGCCAAGTATTTAAAAAATGACAAAGAAATACATAGCAAATGACTAATGCTGAATTTGGGGTTGCATGGCATTGCTTTGTTGTCAATATAAAATCTGGATTTATGGTATAATCAGCATTTTAAATAATAGCTGTCACTTATCTATAGATGTATGTACCTCCTTGGCCATCACACAAAAATGGCTTTGGTGTTTCAATTCTGTTATTATTTCCCAGGTGATGTATGAAGACATGTGGTAGTAACCTAGAGGTTAAAATGAGAACATTCTATTCAAAATGCACCAAAAAGTGCTGAATACAGAAAACATAAATACACTTTTATGGAAGGAAAGATAAATGCTTGAGGATTTGAAAGTCAAAATCTCTTTTAAAGTAGTATTTGGCAATATAATGTGGCCATGCAGGTGTCTGTTTTTACATTATTAGAGCAAGTCTAATAATCTTGCTGTTACAGTTTGGGCATGCTGTGTAATGAAACCAGGCAAACTTTTTAAAATCCTCTGAGAAAGTATATAATTTAAAATAAAGATAAAAAGTTTCTTGAGCTCTCCTTTATGGTTATATTGAAAGTGTTACAAAAAATATATGTATTTTTTGTTATAACATCATTATATATATATATTTTTTTTTACCTCACAGCTAGTGAAATTATACAGGCTAAATGAAAAGACAGCATCTTAAACTGAGATAAGCCATTGTCTGTGGTACATTAAGAATTAATCGACCAGAAATATTACAAGATATTACACTGAACACATCTGATGCTATGTTATTTCTCTTTGCAGAAAAAAAACCCCTGTATTTCATAAAGACCATTAATAACAGATGAATTCAGAAACTATGATAATCTGTGAAGGCAAATAAAATACTTTTACTGTAGTCAAGAGAGTAGAAGTTATAATTTATATCTCACATATATTTCTTTCAAAATTTAAGGGAAATAAACAAATACCAGTACATACCATCCAAAGTAGCTCCTTCAAAATAATGAAAGGATATTATACTGGAACAGCAAAAAAAGCCAAAATAACTGGGGTGGCTGTCGTAACATATAAAGAGCTGCTTTTTCAAAAAGCTTGGCTTCGTTTCCACAAGAAAGATTCCATAATTTGAGATCAAGTCTATCCTGGTGTCTCGTGAATTCTTCAATATGGATATAGATCAGGAAGTTAAGGCAGAAAAAGATGGTGGCATTTCATTACAGGTATGAACAATGCAGATGTGCCATATCCTTCGAAAAATGAAAAAGCTATAAATACACAATGAAAAAAAATTCCATAAACTGTGGTTGTATGCAAGAGAATATTAAATGTAGTCTGCCAATAGGAGCCTCTTGATCCACCTCCCTTCCTGGGGGCATATCTACACTTTTAAATGACTGGAAAATTAAGACAGATCGTGGACAGACAGTTCAGCATGATGAAAATGAGATCCTGGTTAAATGGATGGTACAAACTGTAGGTTATTTTTACAATTTTGTAGGAAAATAAAGACACGGAATTATTTTGAAAGCTACCAGCCATCTGAATCACCAGGGAAAAAACATGTTTAACTAAATTTCAAGTTCTTATGTGAAGGTTGCAGTCAGTTGCTGTTGCTTGGGAGCCCATGTTCCTCTTATTCAACTTCCCTGAGGGACTTATAATTCAACAGTGTAAAACACCATGTTCCCAACCTGCAGGAATTCATGCTATGTAAAAAATGTTTTTCTGGTTTCCCTAACCTGTCTTAAAGTTAATACTTCAAGCTTAATATTGGTGGATTTACGTAGTTATTTTTTCTTTTAAGTATTTGTACAGCTGAGTGTTCAGCTGTAGGCCTTAATAGATACCCTATGGAATAAAAATTTGGTTTTAAATTAGGTCTTGCTATAAACAAGCACATTTACACCTAGAATGCTCTTACGCATTTTCTTTGCCCTTTTGGTAAATGATTTCTAACTAGCACATTGTTTATAGGTTCTTGATGCTCTGCATCTAGGAAATCAGCATTTAAGGCCTGAAACATTGTCTCTACCCTCACTGCTCCTAAGCAATGCTGCACTCAGAAATACATCATGCTATGGCTTCCTACTGATTTATACATTGTCTGTCAAGGGTGCTGTGACATGGTTTTAAATGGAAGATCAGAAGAGGTAAAAGGAGAGGCAGAGAAAACCCCAAATGAAACAGCTATTAAAATACAAATATTTGAGGTTTGAGCACAGTACACTTCGAACTTTTGCAGTTAAGGCTGGTATTTGAATACCACCAGTTTTTTTATTGAGCATGCACATAATGGTTTTGAGGCTGCGGTAGAGTTTGACAATAGCTGTGTGTCAATCAGAGACCTCTTGGTCCACTCAGTTTATTTTTTGTTTATAATTTGGTGATCACATTTCTGAATTTTGACTCTCACGCATATCCTCTCTCTTGCCTTATCTTTCAGGAAATAAATGACGTGGATGTGCAGGAGCTGGTGAGAAGGTCAATTGGAAGGTTAACAATCATCCGACAGACATTTCCAGTCCCCCAAAACATAAGCCAGCGCTGTTTCCGTGGCAACCACAGAATATCTTCATCACTGTGTGATCCGAAGGACCCTTTCTCCCAAAGCATGGAGGTAGCTCATACACCAGTCTGTCCCCACCTGGGAACTGTCCTTCTAGATAACTTCTAAGATTTCCCCCAGGGGCTAACTGTAACTTATTTTTCATGTCCTCTCCAACGTATTGTTTAATGGCTCATGGCATGACAAGGAAATACCTGGAGCCGGAGAGGGAGTGAATGTGTCTGATGGAGAACAACAACTTGCTTGGTCCACAGCAGTAGAGATAAACATCCAAGAAATCAACCTGGTCTCCAGGTAGTAGGGTAGTGATTTTGTTGCCCTGCTAAATTCTGTTTTTGTCATCTCACCCAAAAGAATTTCCTCCCTGTAGTCAATGTCTCCTGAGCTGCTGTGCTTCTCTGAGCCTCAAGTATGTTAATAAGAAAGTCTTCCTGGGAGCACCCACATCATCACTTTCAAGTGCCTTGGTGTATACATCTAAATCTATATTGAAGTTCCAAGGAGGCCCTATTTTCAGTGTTGCTAATCACAAACTACAATTAAACTATAATAGGTTCATACCACAGGAATTCAGCAACAGGATCCCTGTCCTACTGTCTTTACATAGTTTTTCCAAGAGCAAGTCCTCTGTGTCTCTCATTAGGTTTCATCATGACAAAGCTTAGGCAGATCAGGACTGTGAAATTGGCTCAATGTGTTGATTTTACTTTTGGGTTTTTTGTTGGTTTTTTTTTCTGTGAACATTTCTGCAGTGGTAGAAAGATGGCTACATATTATTATTTTTAGCAGTGGAGGGAGCAGCTTATCTGACCCAGCAGCTAAAAGCAGCTACCTCATGATTCTGAAAGAGAAGAATGAGAGAAAACAATGGGAGGAAAATAGGGAGGTCTTCAAGAGTGTCTGTTTGAAATGAAAATATGTAAGGGACAAAATGTGGATAGTCTTGTCCTGTTTCAGATTAGTTGTAAGAGCCTTTGTGTCGCTAATTTTAGTTCACAAAACAGCCAGCCAGCAATTACTGATGACATGAAAAACTGGCTGTAGCAGAGAACACAGTGATCCTATTAGAGTTCTCAAAGCAAGCAGGGCTGTGTGATGCCCATTGATGCATAGGATATATCTACAGACTGTTTCAGAAGTCTTCCTTTAGGCTGTGCCATTCTGTCATGGCAGCATGATCCTGTGGGATCTTTGGCAGTCTAGGGACAGTGTGTTCAAGCTGAGAGTGTGATCACATGCAGGAGTCAGAGAGCGCAAAGGGCAGTTCTCATGAACAAAGTTCCTGACTACAGCAAGGCAGAAAACAAGAGTCACATGTCAGTGGGATGCTTTACATTTTGATTTGTCTTTCTCTTCAGCTTCACTTTTATTTTCACTTCAACAGCTGCGTGAATCTAGGAAAGATAAGTTCTAGAATTCAAAGTTTAGTCTTGACAAATTGGAAAATTCCATTTAATTTGTTAGATTGGATCTTATACCTTAATCTATGTGTCCTGATCTACCTATAGGTTGGAGAGCTACAATGTTTCTACTGGAAGCTTTCCTAGTATTTTGGTTCAAGAGAATGATGGAAGCTGGACTGGGTTAATTGTTCTGTGCAGCTAAGGTGCTTTTTCCATGCTTTCCCGGAGATGGCTGTACTTCATTATTTTAGCTGAGTGAGACAACATTATAAACTGAAAGGAAGGAAAACTCTGACACAATTTCCCTTGTGCCTTCGTCTGATGCACAGTCCTTTGAGTAGCTGTGGGGTTTGTTTGCTGCTTCTTTGTTCTACACAACAATATTATAAATTAGTTTCTAATCCAGTGGGGAGCTGGAAGAGTTTATAAATTGAAATTACTGAAAGCTTTTTTTTTTAATGACATCGAAGTGTGACTAATCAGAAACATTCTCTGGAAATTATAAGGGTGAATTTCTTTCTTTATTTTTTTCTGAATTACTCCCCCTAAAGTCTGTGTGAATAATTAATTTTTTTCAGCATCTTTATTAAAACACTGAAAAATATTCTGGTGAAAATGTCTCACTGTGTCTTTGGAACTGGCCTAATTGAAACAAATTCCATAAATTTGTATCATTTTGAAGGCAGAAAGTTAAAAACTGGATTCACAGAAGAATTTAGTACTGTAACCCTTTTGTCTAAAAACTGTGCAATATTATATGTACACATAAAATAAACACTGCTAATCTAGATTAATCATTCATCCTTTATCTGGTGCTAAGTACCTTTCTTCCACACTCTGGATAAAATAATTACATCTGAATTTTAAATTGTATTAACAGAAGGTTATGCAGTTAAAAACTTCTTGGTAATGCAAGTGTCCAGCCCTTAGCCTAACAGACTAAGAATAAATAAAGGATAAGTAATGGACACCAGGCAGTGCATTAAATGCCCCAGTAAATTTATGTGGGAAATTATTAAAGGTGTAAAGTGACTTTAAATTACAACCCCCTTCTGTTCATCAGGACAGATATTAATGAAGCATACTTCTGGAAGTGACAGGGAAGGGTGATTTTGAGAAACAGGAATTAATTGTAGGGTCTTTATCATTGCATTATCAGTGATTGATTGCAGTAAATGTTAAGCTCAACTATTAGTGAAGGGCTAACAATGCTTAATAACTGCTGAACTCTGTCCTCCTGAACCCTGTTAATACTTCATGAAGGCTCAGCTATATTACTCTTAGATTAGTGAGTGCATCCTTCCTCATGAACTGTGACAATTGTCTTCTATTCCCATGGTGTAGTAGGTTACAGAAGTTACCTTGAAAGCAATGTCATTTTGTTGGAAAATGATGACTTGGCATCCACAGCCCTTCATGTACCAATTTAGTCTCATTAGTGACCTTATTCCCTCTGCTCTCCAGAGCTGGTGTGGGTTTGTTTTTTTTTTTTTTTCCCTTTGGCAAATACTTGTATAGGAAGAAGCTTGACTCACAGCCCAGATAATTCCTGCCCTCCCTGCTCCAACAAATGTCCCTCTAGTGCTGACTTCATTGGGGAAAAACAGTTTGAGCTGAAATACTTTGAATTCTTTCTAAGTTTACAATATGCAGGCAAATCATCCCAAGTTGTTTTTAAAATGCTTGATTAACCTGGGCCCAGATCCTCAATCCATGTTTTTAATCCTGTCTTGCACAGTGATGCCTGGCCTGTGCATCTGAAGAAAGTAGATTTTGTTCCTGGGTGAATACCAAAATAGAAATGTTCACAGCCAGAAGAGGAGCTCAAGTAAGAATAAAGAAGCACCTTCTTTAAAAGAAGGACACAGTGAAGGATCATTTAAAGAAAAAGGGCACTAAGGATCAGAGGTTCTGTGCATCTGTGCTACTAACAGGGCAGTTTGTGGATGAAACAAGCAAAGCCAGCATAAAGATAGGATTTAAAAAAGGAAATAAAAACATTAAAAGATGTTATGTGGAGAAGACTAATTAGGCAGGAAGAGAGGTTTTTGGTTTTTTTAAAACTTTTTTTCCCTTTTTTTTAGTTGATGTGTGAATTTGCCAATCAGTATCTCATATGTTCAGCATTATTCCTCTTCCTTGCCATATACCCCCTGCCAATAGCTGCAGGGCTTTCCCAGTCTTTGGATATATTTAAAAAGCAGAATAGGGCTACTAAATTCCCATACTTTTCATTTTTAAGCTTTCTTCTTTTCAAACTTTAGGCACACCACCTATAGGTGTGTAAAAAACCCTTACAGAGAGCAGCCAACATATTCCACAAATCTGAGGAAATGTCTTTTGGCTTGTCTGTGACTGATGGAAAAAAAATCCCAGCAACCTTGCCTCAAATTGCCACTGGCTAATTTACTGTTAGGCACCAGGAATGTTCTACAGAGCCCTTTTATCATGCACCTGAGGAAACGGTGTTTCCCTCAGTAACTTTAGATGACCAATAGGTTATCTAAAAATAATATTCCCAAAAGTCCTTTTCATTTCTGAACATAATTTTTCTTCCTGAGAACCTCTGTTCAGGACAGCTGAGGTTTCTTTTTATGAAACTGTCAGTAACTTAAGTGTTCCTGCCATCTGAGGACAGAAAAGGCTGATGTAAAACTATATTGTAAATTACTTGTTTCAGAAGTGTTCATGAGTCCTGAGCTTCTGTTCTTTTACTTTTAATTGTATCTTTCACATCTGTCTTTGCACTTTGTGCATTTAAAAGCACGTACATAGAACTAAAACATGGTTAAGTGAAAGGGGCACGCAACTGATTGCTCTTGAATTCCACTGTTCTGCTTTTGATCCCAAACCTGAACTTCTTCACAGTGTATGCAGCTGTGCTCACAGTGACACATACACACATGTACTCTGTAAGAGTTTTGTTCTGCAAGGAATTAGCAGCCAGTGTCAAACACTCTGACAGAAAACACTATAAATTGCAGAATCAACATGCAATTGCACACTGACAAGAATTTCATTGAGTCTTATTTCATGCCAGAAAGTGTCAACCAGAATTGACTGCACAAATCAGGAGCAAAATAACACAACAAAATCTATTTCAAATTTTCTGTTTCTGCTTTTCAAAAGAACAAACAGCCTTGAAGATAATTTGATGGTGTCTAAATATCTGGTGACTGAAAAATTGAGTCTCACAAGGAACTGGTTAAAAATAAAAGGCAGTCTGTTTATGGTCATAAGTAGAGCTGTAAATCTGGCAAGTGGAGCTCTGCCTGTGGTTGGGCTGCCTGGACTTCTCATGTGTGTGTAGTTTGTTTAGTGTTTATCACTTTTAGTGTTACAGCCCCCAGCTTCAGGTTTTACCAAAGCCCAAAATCTGTGACATTTTGCCTGTCACAGATTCTTCTTAAAACCAAATAAAGTAGTTAATTACCAGAAGATGACAGGTGAGGCAAAACAAATGATAAATTCTGGCTGCTAGGAGTAAACTACAAATAGCTATGCTAATGCTTCCCTCTTGATCTCTTTACAGATTTCAAACCTGTATATATATGACACTGTCCTCCTGCTGGCAAATGCCTTTCATAAGAAGCTGGAGGACAGGAAGTGGCACAGCATGGCCAGCCTCACCTGCATCAGGAAGAACTCTAAACCCTGGCAAGGAGGGCGATCAATGCTGGAAACCATCAAGAAGGTACTTTTTTCTCTGTATTTCCTCATCTTTCGTTTCTAAAATACTCACAGTAGGCAGTATTTCCTCCTCCATGTTTAGCAAAACTACCAAACCAGTTGGATGCTCAAGGAAGAAGTGTCAAATGTGAACAAGTGTCACTGTTGAAGAAGTTTCACAGATTAGGAAGTAAAGAAAATAAATTTACTATTTTTTTTGTAAAAGAAATTAGAAAAAAATTGCAGAATTGCACTAGGGTAATGTTCTGCAGAATTTGCCATCACACTGCCTTTGACATTAATAAAGTGAAATCCTACAAATGGGAGTAAGGAAACCTCTAAATTATCTAGGCTATATTGTACCACCACAAAACCATCCCTGTAACTGTAGGTACAGTTTGGGGTAATTGGGAGTGGGGCTGTCATCCCCAATGGGCACAGCTGTGAGAAGCAGGTGAGCAGCATTGACAGCAATGAGCCATGGAGTGCCCAGGGGCACTGACCAACCACCAAAGGGAACAGAGGGCACAGAGGAGCAGTGCATGGACATGAGGGGTATAAAAGGTTGGGCTGAAGAACAGGAAGGGCTGACACTTGAAGCCTTCTGCAGTGGTCTTGTGTTCCATTGTGTAGCGTGGCTGTCTCAACTGCAACATAATGATGACCCTGATGTGATTGAGGATTGGGCTGTAGGGCAAGGTACAGCCAGAGGCAGAGCCCAGCTCAGCATTGAGAGCAGCAAGGAGACACTGCCTAGTCCAGACCAGACTGATTTTGACACCTGGGGTACAAGTTGCTAAGAACATAATGGGAAATAAGTGTTTTATCTACATAGAAAGCTTTGTTGAAAAGAAAAGGCATTAAAACTACTAACTACGCCCTTTGTAGTGTTTTACTATGGGCAAATTCACAAGATTTTGATATAGATGCAAGTACTGCTTTCAGTGATAGAACATAGAAAGGAGTTGGAGAAAGTATAAGACATTATATCAAAAGGGGACAAGACAGCCATAGATTTGGCTACCACCTAGAGTTTGCTCTATGAGACTTCAAAAGAATAGAAAACAGAGCAGGACAAGAGAGGCTTACAGTGACCAACTAACACAACAAAAACTATGAAAAGAGAGGTTATTAAAGCAACAGTGGGAGCTAGGGAGAGAGTAGCTCTTTTGTTCATTATACTATGTTTGGTAGTGAAACATGTATATTGTGTTTGTAAATTACAACTATTAATCTTTGATTAGACATAAGGGTAAAAGTTTATATTTCATATGCATAACTGCACTCAACAGATACTAGAGTTCAGTGGGTGCCTTCTCATTGCATTCAGCCCATGTTAGATAACACCCCTCAGAGCAACAGTGGGATTATCTAGCTATTATTCTTGTGTGTTACCTTATAAAGTTGTACAATTACATGTAATGTAAGTTTAGGGAGTGAATCAAGGTCAGTACACAGATACATTCCAGAGTCAGTAGAGCGTACACAAGAGATACTTATACCACATTTGCTATTTCTTCTACACAGGCCCTATGGAGAGATGGGAAACATAGCATTTATTTAAAGGCAAAAAAAGGGGGAATTGTGGGCACACAGTTTGGGGTAATTGGGAATGGGGCTGCGATTGAAACTCATCCCCCATGGGCTATAGCTCTGAAAAGCAGGTGAACAGCATTGAAAGCAATGTGCCATGAGTGCCCAGGTGCACTGACCAAAGGGAACAGAGGGCACACAGGTGCAGTGCATGTAAGATGAAGGATATAAAAGGTTGCACTGAAGAGCAATAAAAGGCAGAGCTTGAAGCCTTGTGAAGTGGTATGATGTTAGTCTGTAATGGCTAATGCTTGAAGTCTTCTGAAATTGTCTGGTGTTACTCTGTGTCTTGCGGCCGTGTCAACTACTAAGAGTAACAGTCTCGATACAGCTTTATCCAATGTTGCTGCTTCCCTGTGATTTTTATTTCCTACCTTAATCCTTGTCATGCCCAAGATGCTTTTCCTGTTCTTCAGTCTTTAAAGGTAATTTCTCTTAGTTATTTTCTTCATTCATGATGTGTACCGCCTCCATATACTTACAGACAAATATCGTAGCCTTCCAGGTTAACACTTAGTCAATATGAACAGGCTGCGAGCCTGCCCTTCCCTGTAAGTTTTTTGCCTCATTTTCTTTATCTTATTGCTGTCTTTTATAAAACTGTCTCCTCATTTGTCTGCATACACTTCTTGGTAATGCATACTTACATTTAAAGTGCTGGTGTTGTAAACACAGAAAAAAAAAGGACGATAAAAAAAAATTTAAATGGTTTTATTTATGGCTTTCACTACAGGTCATAAAAATAATTTAAAATGTAATGTTGTCTTGAGAAGTTGCTATTCTGCATTAGGTATTTAGCTTTACCAGAAATTATGATGATGCAGTCAAAATGTAAGACTCCTTTGAATACTGCTTATATTTTACCCAGTCCCAGGTTAATCTGCGTTACCTCCAAAATGACAGTTCAAGGATTTCTTTGGTATCTGTTTCCACTTTCCATTCTAACAGTTTGAACTCATGAGACTGCAAGAATAATCCAGGACACATTTCTTATTCAGGTGCAGGATAGGTCTTTAAGCAACTCCAAACTAAATTGCTCTTAACCTGTCTGAGCAATTTCTAATTCACATTTGGCAGTCCCATGTATTTTGGCCAATGATTCAGGCAAGCTGGTTCTCTTCCTGCCTTGGATTTTGTAAATGCTGTTTCACATTTTTCCATTTAAATGGCCAGGAGAATTATGAAAGCATTCAAGAAGGCAGGAGCAAGTAGAAATTCCAGAGTTGTTGTTAGCTTGCTAAAAAATGAATCAAATGCCAAAGAAATTCCTGATCTGCACAGCTAACCATGCTTCCATCCTGTCACTTTGGGCTTTCTCTGCTATTTCAAGTAGATGGGTGTGATAAGAAAATATTTTGTTGGTGTAAATTAAATAATCCAAATACTCCTTACACTGCATTGTGCTGACAGAGATTAATTTCTAGAAGTAACGTGCTAAAATTGAAAGTCAAAATTTAATCCAAATGAAATACAGAAATTTTACTCTGTGTGGATGTCAGTAGCATTTCAATCCATAGGCAGAGGAAAGCGAAAGATTGCAACTGAGAGATGGAATTGCACAAAAACATGAGTTCTGCTTTAGTTTTGTGGCTTACTTTCTCATTTCTTTCACTAAAGCATTTATGTAGAAGAACCTTGGGATCGAAGCTGTGTACTTTTGAAATTACAAATTTGACACTGATGAATGCCTGATGAGGTATCAGAAAAACAATAAAATCCAAAAGTAATGAGGGGAAAAAAGTCCTCAATTAATCTCTCTTCCTGCGAATTCTCGTCTTTCCCATCTTGCCTTATTCTTTAAACATATTTTCTCTCCTATTGTCCTGGAGAATCCTCTAAAATCAACTGAAATACAGTTTGTTTTTTTTTCTCAAAAGCATACCAGTTTCCCTTAATTTTGAAAGAAAACAGATGAAAGTTAGCATGTGTTATTTAAATAGTTTCTGAATTACAAGTCCCTCATTTTCATTTTGAAATGACCACTGTTGCCAGTGGTGGTGTAAAATGGAATATCATAGTAAGATATTGATATAATTCAGGGTGAAACTACATTTGGAGATTTTTTTTTTTTTTTTACTCCTGGAAAAAAGAACTTCCATCCTCTGCAACACCTTAATTCACCCTTCATGGTGACCTCTATTGCAGAGCTGAAATCATAACCTGGTCTCTGGTTGTCCCTCCTCTCAGCGTAGCTTCACTAGGAGTCAAATTATACTCAAGAACTCAAGGTTTTGAAGGGGAAAGGAGTTGGTATTTTTTTCTGAAAAGATCCAGAAACAGGAACATCTGGCAGTGTTTTAGCTGCAGAGGGAGACCTTTCTTTGATTTCTGGAGGAGGAAATCTTTATTAAGCTACTTACTGAAGAAGGTAAGAGAGAAAGGGATGCTGATGTTTAACCTACAGCAGCAATTATTAAATTTGTTACCCTGGTGGTAAATAAACTGGTTTCTTTTTAGTTAATGAGCTTGTAAAGGACAGTAGGCAATGAGAGGAAATTAGAGTCTCCAACATTTCTTAAAATTGTAAAAAAGCTGTCTAAATCATTCCTTATTGTCATTTGTTACTTTTCAATGCTAAGCATTTGACTCAAGCATTGCTATTTCTACAAACAGCTACAAAAGCGGTTGTTTCTTTGTGAATTCAGCTGATTGGACAAAGCCTAAAGAAAACATTTTAAGCCCACCACAATTATTTAAATCTAATATCTGTTCCTGCCCATTCTGGAACTGAATAAACAGTTAAATTCATCAGGAAATACAATCCTTCTAATGAATTTGGCCAGCTCCATCAATTAGTTTAAATTCACTTTTGTGATAGTAACTATCCCTAGACACATGCTCACTTGTTTATTTCTCAGTAAAGCCATTTCACAGTTGGAGGAACAAGTATCACTAGAAAATAATTCTATTTTGGGAAAAATTCATCTTCCTGAGTAGCCTGGGAATAAATGCAAGTAGGATTATAGGGAGGATCAACTCAGCAAGATGGCATCAAGTTTCTGTATATACCTTGTCTCAGGGCTCTTCCCAGTCACATTTGTTTAGCTCACCAACAGCAAATTTTCAGTGCTAGCAGCAACACAGCGCCTGTCCCTTTCTGGAAAATGAGCTCTTTCATGAATCATAGGTGGGATTGTCAACTAGTTCTGGTCTCAGAAATGTCCGTGACACTCAGTGGTGACATGCAAAAAAGATGCCAAATTGTTTTTTAGGTAGTAGATTGGATTGCCTGTGCTAGTTGAAAACTCAACAGTGTTCTCAGGATCAGACTTTTTCAAGAATAACATGTGAAATGTGTATTTACTGATTATAGCATTTTTTCCTGCCCATAGCTGGATATAGCCTATTTTTCCTCCTTAATTGCAAAATAGCTGGTACCTGAAGAAAAAATAAGAGGAAGTTTGAACAGAAGTTGAGAGCAAGTACAGTATTTTATAGCTGATGATTGGCAAGCTGACATTGCCAAGTGAGGTCCTGACTGCTAGGTAAATAGTGCTTTCTTCAGGGACTTACAGTATAGTAGTGCCTAAGCATATATAAACTGTAGTTTATCTTGCCAGTCTAGATGGGACTCAAGTAGGCTTTAATTATATTGCCAAGCTTTATAACAGCTCTGCAAAGCCCAGAGCAGTGATCAGAATAGTAAGTAAAACATTTTTGGCCTAGCAACTGACATTTCACTCTTTGGTTTTATGTGTGTCAGGAAATTACATGGTTGCAGCTGAACCTCAGAAGAATTTGAGAAGGTAGATAACAAGTATGTCTTCATGCTTCCCCAAATAGCATTGTTTCTGTGAGTTAAATGGAATGAAAAATTTCTTTTACTCTTGGCCGTTATCATGATTAACACTAAAATCATTTGGGAGAATCTCATCAGGAAGTTACTGCATCAGTAGCTGTCATACAGATGGTCATTTCCTCTGTGATCCCTTTTCACTATGCACTAGCAGAGGGATAAAACACATGTCGTAAATCAAGTGTTTCATACAGATCCACACCATGAAAATCTACCCACTAAAACTGGGGCAGTGTCCTGAAAATCTTCCTAGGTGATATCCTGTCACATTCATATTTTCTGAAAAATCTCTTTGCCCAGGATTCTTCTCCTGGGAAACTGAGAAGCCTCAGAGAAAAAGGAAAACAATAATTATCTGGTTTGCTTCTCCTGGGTTTTGCTCCTTTGGAATGTGTCTGGAGATTGTTTATCCGACAGGTGGTTGTTTCATTGGTTTCATGTGAATTGTTTTGACTTGTTGGCCAATCAGGGTCAAGCTGTGTTAGGGCTCTGGAAAGAGTCATGAGTTTCCCTTATTATCTTTTTAGCCTTCTGTAAGTATCCTTTCTGTATGCTTTAGTATAGTTTAGTATAGCATTCTTTAATATAACATAGTATCATAAAATAATAAATCAGCCTTCTGAGAACATGGAGTCAGATTTATCGTTCCTTCCATCATCTGGGGCCAACCCAAATACAATAATATCCTGCTCCCCTCTGTCAGCCCTAAGAAGCACCCAGAGCTGTGTAAGCCTTGTGGAAAGGCTGTGAGGGAGAATGAGGAGCAGTGGAGAGCAATAACAGGATTGCATGGCCTGCAGGTTCAGCAATATCAGTCCCAAACAGGGAGGAGAAACGAAGACCTCCAAGAAATTTGCTATAAATTTAGTATTTTTGCTATTATATGGGTGCTTCTTTGCTGTTTTGTCTTTCTGCCTCTTCCCTTCCCAAGCTGGCAACATTCCCATTCTGATGGGAGCTCTTATTACACTATTTTCATATGTACACACTCTAGGAGAGGAAGCTCTGATTAAGACAGTCCTTAATGAGAAATTTTCAAAGAATGATAGATTGCCAAAATAGATAAATGAGAAATCATGTTGTTGTGGTTAAGACTGGATTCCAGACAAATAAAGCTGATGGACTAAGAGTTTTTATCTTGCCCTGACAATTGCAGTCGTTTAAAAATCAAGTTTAACAAACTCATATGAAGTTTCTGGATAGAGATCAAATTCCAAAACATCTTAGGTAAATCTGTTAACCTGTGCTGTATGTGAGGGGGCATATATTTCCAAAGAATACTGTGTTTTCTAAATAAATTGATTGATTGATTGATTACTTCAAGTATAATTGAGGTTAAATGATTATTTGAATTATTTTTAATTATATTTACTCAAATAAGGACAAAGGTTATAAAAATAAATTTAAAAGCTGGTTAAAATTTTAAATTGCTTTCTCAAGTCTCAAAAAATCATTTACATTTTATGTCCATGTTCTTTAAAGTATTGGGAGTGCTCTCGGTCTGGAAAAGAAAGTCACTTAAATTTTCCAGATTGAGAATCCTGTATTCTTCATTTCTATTTTCTGCTGTACGAAGCATCTGTGTGAAGAGATCATTATGTTTTTTGTTGAATATTTCTTTTCTTTTACCACTTTGTTCCAGAGTTTCCCCTTCCTTCTTCCAGGTCCTGCTTGTGGCTCACTTAAAATCATGGTGCTGCTCAGGTCATCTATAAGTGTTTAATTAATTTTCAGGTTTTAATTACCTCGGACCCACAGGTTTAATACCCAGTGGGAGGGAAAGTTTTAGGAAGCAATATAGGAAATATTAAGTATAATACAACAAAATCAGTATCTGGTAAGGTGTCCAGATGGAGGTTTTGAGCAATCAGCTGGGCATTCCAACTCTTACAGATCTGTGACACTTTGCAGGCGTTTCTCCATGTCATGTTATGTGAAACTGTGCCTTAGGGATTCAAAAAAATAGAGAGAAAAGATATATGGGGCAGGTTTCTGCTTCTGGTCCATGAGTAGGATGAAGTCAAATTTAAATTAGAGTAAAAGGTTTCTATTTATGTAACTCAGTTGTTTACCAAAGGATATCTTCAAGTGATTTTGTGGGTAAACACAAGTTGGCTGTCTTTACTCTGAACCAGCCAGAGGTGTGCTAACCCCAATCTGAGAACCACAATGGTCTGGTTATTGCAGAATCCTAGTCAAGATAAAAAGTCATCAGAGTGTCTTGCTAACCACAATATCTGATTTGAAATTGCCAGAGTCTTCCTGCAAATATCCGTTTATATGTACCCTTAATCAGGCTATTGGCTTTTTTCTTTTCTTCTTTTTTAATTTATTTTTGTTCCAGTACAGAATAAGAAAGTAAATACTATAGAAAGAAAATATTATTGAAAATATTTTTAAAAAGCATTAAATATGTATATACACAAAGTATTTTATTGGTTTTAACTGTAAATGGCACTCATTAAATAGTTCTATTATTATAATATTTGTATTATTATTTTAATGAATATTATTAATGTATTATTCCCCCATAGTACTAGTTTCTAGTAGTCTAGTAAATTCTCAAAGAATCATCTCAATAACTAATTTCGTTATTTTTGTTATAATCACAATAATGTTTTATAAAAGTAGGAGAACATTCTGTTATTTCACAGCAATCTGCAATGTAGATGCAAATTTTGTCTTCCTTCCAGGATTTTGTCCAGACTGAAAATGTAAGAATAGAGCTTTTAATATCATGATTCATCAAGGCTCATGTGCTTAGCTACGTAGTTTATATTGCAAGTTTCTCCAGTTTAAATAAAAAAGTTCCTAAGTGAAACAGCAAGCACAACTGCAAAGTTCTTGCCTTATGTTTTAGGGAAAAACTATGCATTTCATGGGGTTTTACACCAGAGGCAGAGTTTGGGTTTTTTAAGTTCTTAAAATGTTTTTACAGGTCTGTTTTTTTTTGGTTTTAGTTTTGTTTTTTGGTGGTGTTTTTTTGTTGTTTTTTTTTTTGAGGGAGAGGTCTAAGCATCAATTTTTTTCTTCAGTCTGTAAACTGAAGAAATTTTTGAAGGGTAAAGGTTTTCATTATCAGCATTTCACATGGCTCTGTTGATTTTATAGTTCAGGTCATCACAGTTCTTATACAAAGATGAAATATATGTCATATTGAATTAACTCTGGAATGGATTTTGAGTATGGCTGTGGCATGTATGAGTATGGCCCTTTCAACTCTAATTCTTTGTGGGGATTATTCACTCCAGTGTTTCATCTCTACTATTTTAACCCCTTCCAGCAAAACTATAAAAACATTAAAATAAGCTTGAAGAGATGCTGCATTGTTGCCCATGCCATGTATTCTTAGTAGAGGATAATTGGGAGGAAAAAGAAGAATCACTGCATTCAGCTAGACTTTGAATTAGTCCCTTCTTCATTTGTGCAGATCATATATGTTGAGCTCAAAAAGCACATAACTTGGTCTAAACCTAAGCCTGCCCTCACGTGGAAGTCTTCCATGGGGGAGAAACATTTGAGGGGAAAAAGAAAAGATCAACAAACATAACTAATTTTTGTGCAATTTCTTCTATGTGTTTGTGTTTAGCTTTGGTTTCATTACACTTCTTTGCAAAAAAATACTTTTTTTTAAAAGTTGTTGGAGTGAGAGTGTCAATACATACTTGCTGATGGGTGAAAGAACAAAAATGGGAGTGCAAATACGCTAAGAGTAAGACTATTGTTTGTATTGACTCTGCTTAGCATTGCTGAGTTTAATTCTTCTGTGAAGAACTTCATTGTGATGCAGGAATAATTTAAGCTTCAGAATTTTTTAGGGAATCATGGTCTTTGGAAAACTATCCTATTTCTGGTAGTTACCTATCTATTCTACATAGCTAGTGCATGGAGGCCTTCAAGAAACAAAAGGTTGTTACAATAACCCACTTAGAAGTTTTCAATTTTCCTTTTTGTTTTTTCAAATAGGGTGGAGTAAATGGCTTGACTGGGGAACTGGAGTTTGCAGAAAATGGGGGAAATCCCAATGTGCATTTTGAAATTTTGGGGACAAACTATGGAGAAGATCTTGGCAGAGGCATCCGCAAGGTAAGGCTACCTATATTCAAGCAAGAGTTTGCTGATTTTTTCAAAACCTTTGTTGTGTTCCGTGTTAATAGAGAAGCATTTGATGGCAGATAACATGGTGTTTTGTATTGTTAAAGGAGTAAGACATAGGAGAAAAGCTTTGAACTTGCAGATACTCATCTATTTCATTATTTCAGATAGGTCTTGGAGCAGGTTGTGTTGATCAAGATACCATTTGTAATGCAGAATGTGTTAAGCTGCTGATGGACTGTCCCAAAAGACTAGCGAAAGCTGTTGTTTTTTGACCCTTACAACCCCCATCCAAATATGGCAAATCTTACATTGAATAATGTTTAGAGCACTCAGACTGGTCCTTGATACTTCGTCAAAGTGGGATGCTCCACCTGCTATATGATGAAAATTGATAGCTATGGAAAAATATATTCTTTTGTAGAATAGATAAAATTTCTACAGCCTCTTCATGAAATAAATACATCATGTTTTAATAGAACTTAAGTTTTACAAAAGAAGTTAATGTTATGTATTCAGCTGCCAGACACAGTCCAAAGGACTTAGATTGTTACAGGGAATGGCATATATGTCCAGCAGAGTCACTCTTTCTTGGTATTTGAGTTTTGCCAGTTTAAAGCGAAATTTAAGTCCTGTGTAACAAATGGTGGAAGCGTGTCTCTATTTGCAACGAATGTCCTTAACTTTGAACAACTGCTCATCTGGTATGGCAAAAATCATATAGCACTTCACAGGTAAACAAAATACCAATAGTCTTTTCCAGGAGAAACTCTCCTTCAAAGACAGACTTCCTGAAAAATACCAAGATCTCCTCATTTAGTGTATCGCGTCATACTGGGTTTTGTATAGGAGGAACATGAAGTGATTGAAAGGAGAGAGTTTTTTTAATATATGTAAACTGGGTCCATGTGTCAGTGTCACTTCATGATGAAGTGCATAATTTGTCTGCATACCTTCTGGAGCAACAGATAAGTGCTCTGAAAGAGGGAAGAGAAAAATAATAAGTCTAAAGTGACTAAAAACTGGAGTTTCTCCTCCACTATTCATCGGAATTGTTATTCTGTTTGCGCTCTTTTATCTCTTGTCAATACCTAATGTACACACAGGCCTGTAGTTATGTCACCTTGAGTAGAGGTCCTGACAGAAGCTTGAGCAGCTAGACAGAACTGCATCTAGTTGATGTTTGGAGGTAACTTACGGACAGTCTGTGGAGACCAGAATGTTGGATAAGTCCTTATTCCCTTTCATTTAAATTCTGATTGTTTCAACATATTTTGATTTATTTTCCATGCTATGCACTGAGGAGCTATTTATTCTTTAGAGCTGCCTTCCTAAGACAAATCTGTGTGTCTTCATTTAATTTATTTGGTTGACATTGACTGGGTTTTTTTTGACTTCAGGCTTGTCTGGGTGAATGCCTGAGTGAAGCACTAAGTTGTGTTCTTTCATTCCCAAAAGATAGAAAAGGGAGACTCACAGATCTTGGAAATATGGAAGTACAAAAAACTTCCTGGCTATTCTAACTCTTTTTTGATGGTGTGTTTTAGAATTGTACTATTAATTTAAGCTATGGTAGAGTTTGATTTTAAAATAGATGTTAATGACTGTGGGCACATCTCACTTGTGTAAAACAGTAACACAAACAGGCTTTTTGAACCTGTTGAACCTTCCTTGTTTACTCTTTATGATAGCTCAAGAACAAAGAGACTTTCACTGTCTTCAGAGGGAAATGGATTTGAAGTTGGTCAAAGAGAATAGAGCTTTGCTCAGAATATAACTAGATGATGAAACTCAGCATCATACAGTCCTCTTGAGGAGAAAAACAAAGTTTAAACTTAAGATACTAAAAGTGTGTGGGGTTTTTTACATTTCCCAAGACGAGCATTTATAATTAAATTTAGATATTATAAGAAAATTTTCCTGTTGAAAAAGATAGTAAATGCCTCTCTGTAGAGTTGTGTGATGCACTGCAGCTGGTTAAAAAGAAAGGGTCCAGAGCAGAACAGATTAAAACTGTTTCAATTTTTTTTCCTAAACAACGCTCAGTAATCCAGAGAAACCTTTAAAAAGAGATATACAGAAAAAAATTTTTAGAAAGAAAATTCTCTATATATTGTGAGACTGTGATAATTGTTCTCAGAAGTTTATTTTTAAAAATTCCAATTATTTCAAATGTTTGCAATAAATTGAATAAGAAAATAATTTAAAATTAATATGGTATTTCTAGTCAATGTCACAGAGTTAAAAAAACAAGGTAGGTTTTTTAAAACAATCACTTCAGAGACAGAAGAAAATTTTTCAGGGATTTTACTATTTGACAAAAATTCACATCTTTTATCTTGGATTAGGATTTACTTTATAGCATATGAGCTACTAGTGTTGGAAGCAAATCACAATAATTACAGGAGTCAGATATATTTTTATTAACTATGCTAATTAAAGTACACTTCAGATGTTCATGTATTTAGTGATCTGACTGCAGAACTACCTAAGCATTTTTATTTCTCAACTCTAGTAGAAGCAGCTGCAATTAGCAGACTGACTAAAATTTCTAAGCTAATGCATCTTCCCTAATCAACATATTTTCAAGTACTTTTATAGGAGATAATGAAGGGTAAAATCATTACAAAAGGCCCATTGAAGTCATTGGGACCAGAGATTCCCATCAAGTGAATTGTGTCAAGAATTGCTACTTTGTTTTCCTGAGGAACACTCAATTGATTTGAATAAAGCAAGTAAGATTTTAAAACACACTTGAATTTCTCAAGAGAAAATTGAATTGAAGAGAGAATTTCTGCTTGAAATCTGTTCTGCTTGGCTTCTGGAGTCATTTATACTACTGCAAAGTTCACTTATATTCATAGGTGATTATTCCCAGCACTCAAGAAAAGCAAATCGTTTAGGATACACCTAGAATACATGTTTATGTTTGGTTTATTTGGTCAAATTAGGCCATGTATCTAGGAAGAACTATCTTCAAGTCCTCTCCTTCGGCTTTTAGGGGTTACTATCATCTGAAAAGCAGTGGGAGAATCCATGTGAAAGGTCATTGTGCTGGGCTCCGTCACCTAGTGACGGTTAGCAAATCCCGGAGTGGGATTTGCCAGAAACAGCAATTTTGTACCCTCGTGACTGTAAATGTTATCCATCACCTTGCAGAGCACGGATCAGTTAGCTCACACTTTTTGCCAGAGCCAAGAACTTGGAGTAATACACTCAGATTGCTGCCAGGTACTGGTTTTATTGATACCAGTGCTATTACAACCCCAAAGGAACCGAAGAAAAACTCTCTCTTTTACATATCATGCTGTGGCTTGCATTTGTGCAGATGTAGTTATATTCAGTGGGAGACATGGGTGTATTTCTGACATTTCTCTGTTGGCATTTGTCTGTTGGTATTTGACATTTGAGTATGTATTCTTTGACATTCAAATTTCAGTGCAATACTTTTATCTATACTGCTGAAATAAAAGCTGCCATTCCTGTGAATAACCATCCAACAAACAAACGAACAAAAGGAAGTTGATAGCTCTGAGTACTGTCTTACATCTGAGTGGTGTAGAAAACAGCACCGCAGAAATAAAGTGGTTTTCATGTTTCTTACAGTGCTCCTTGTAATTCAGAATGGGCTCATCTTCAAAGGCACTGTTCGACATTTGAAGTTTAGAGGACTTTCTTTCTGTTCCCACACTGGTTTTCTTACCACGGGTGGGCATTTGAAGATCGTGATGTGTTTTCCTCTACCTCCCTATCCATATTAGCATACACCCACCTCCTGTATGTTTCTCTTCTCTTCTGAAGATGTTTTAGGTTATTTCCTCCCAGTGAGGGAGCAAGATGATGAACCAGGCTCTTGCAACAATTCCTGTCTGCACCAAGGTGTCCGTGTCAAGGTTTCCTTTGCATTCAGGACAGCTAGAGATGCCTTGGAGGAAGGATAGAGTTGTGAGCATGCAGGAAAACAGATAGCCTTGGTGGGGCACCAGGGTAACCCAGGAAGCTTTGAGCCATCTGCATTTGTCCATTAGGATTGTTGGGTTCAGTCCTAAATCATTTTGATTTGATTGTCTTAAGGAAAAGATGTTATCTCTTTTGATCCAAGGGAGATCTGTGGTGTCAAGCATCTCACGTGAAAGGGATTGAAACCTGTCTAACAGGTTCTACATTGTTCCTCTCTCCTTCTGCCAGTGCAACTGGCAGGACCTTCCCTGCAGAGTCAATGCATGCAGGTTTTCATTTCACAGACTATTAAGGATTAACACTCTGTAGTTGTGCTATTTGTTCAGAGATGGGAAAGCTGGTTTGCATTTTTTCATTCTCTTAAAGTAATTCCTATTTCCACTTCATCTGAAAACATTTGTTGATCCCAGTAGTGGTATTTCTTTCTAATATACTGTATTCTTTTTCTTACACTTGGATCATGGAGCAATGTTCCAAGCATATATTTTGATCTTAAGGAAGTTGATGTCTATTCTTATAAAGTTAAAATGTATTTTCTGCATCCATTATCTCATATTCCCTCTTGTGCCATTAGGCAAAAAGAGCAGTTATACAGCTCTGCCAACATTTACTAGCTAACCCCATTTAATAACCAAGAGCATATAAAGTATTTCCTTCTCAGTTAGCTTCTTGGTAAGCTGCTTGAGGTAAATGATGGGTTCACCAGGTCTCTTTTTGAGCACAATCAGGGTAGAGCTGTGTAATGTGGCTTTAAAAATATATTTGTATCACCTTCTGGTACTTTAAGCTGTGACCTGTGCAGATGTTTCTAAAGGTTGACATGCAATTTATGTTGTGACTGAAAGATATCCTTGTGATTTAGAAAGACACTATTGATGGTGTGTTTTCAAGTGAGTTGAAATAAAAGTTCCTGTGTCTGACTGCTTTGCCTCTAGTATTGATGGAGAAGGTAGACCTGGCACAGTACTACCATGATAGTCTTTCTAAAGCAACTTTAAATACTTAATCACCCTTCTAGAAATGAAATAAGCTACTTAATACTAAAGGTAAAGAGGTAATTAAATATGTTGGTGAACCAAGACTGGCTGTTCTGGTTCAGCACAGAACTTAAATTTTTCTTGTAAGCCTGATGAAGGGTAGCATTTCTTCCCTTCATTTAGTGCTATGCAGGAATACAATTAAGACACAGTGACTGATGCTCTACTTTCTGGTATCTTCTGCAAATCTTTTGTCAAATCTTAGTGAAATTTAATTTGGCTGCAAAGTGTTGGGGATTTGATTGCCATCACAATGAAACTGCAGTTAATAGAGAACTGTGTTTTACTTGGAAGTGTACTTCTGCTTAGATTCAAAGCCAAACCAAATGCATATTTGACTATAACAGAAAAAGAAATTTAAGTATCCGTCCATAAATGTATTTTTGAATTTAAAAAAATTAAAGGTCTTAAATTTTTTTTTTCTTCTTTTGAATGGAGCATTTTCTTTTAATAATCTGAGGATGCAGAAAGAGTCAGACTGAATCAAAGCAATCAGTAGAGCACCATTTGGAGAATTTATCAGCTTTTGGACTCTCCGATTCAGATGGGGGGAGTGAAATCTAATTTTTGTGCTGGTTTGTCCAGCTGTCTGCCCTGATTCTGGGCTCTTTGGATGAATATTTCATTACTTGTAATAAGTGCAAAGTAAAGAAGCCAGAGATGGATTTGGTGGCTTGGCAGATGCTGCCTCAGGAACACAGAAGACAAAGGTTCAAGTCATCCTTCTGATAAATGCAGAGCAGAGTTGCTACAACTCAACCCATTCCACATGAATTATTCACCTGTGGAGCAAAACATCCATCCAGAATCCAGAGGAGCCAGGATGAGGTATAGGACCAAAATGACCCAGAAGTCAAACTCCAAACTAATACCCACAAACCCAAAGCAAGCACAGTGCACTATATAGGTGATCCCACCTATTTCTTTTTACCAGAACAATCAGCCATGTCTGCTGAGCTCCAGTGTGTTTAATGGGTTGTAAAAAAGAGGAGTTATTTTAGGCTGTAATACTAATGGGTGTCCAGATTCCCTGGTCTAGAACAATAAGGATAAGTGCTCTGTGAAAATTCAACTCAAATATTTAAATACAGGTTTATCCAGTTTCCAGCTCGCAGGTTGGATGGCCCTTAACTGTGATTTACAGGGCTATAGATGATTTGGAAAAAAAAGAGTCTTTCAAGCCTCTGAATAACTGCAGCACTCTGGAGTGATCAGGGGCATGCTTCTGCATTGGGAACAGTGTGGAGAGAAAGGGAACATGCAGGATGGAAGACAGGGAGAATGCAATGGAACCCTGCAGGGAAGCATTGATGTCAAGCAGAAATTCCCTTTGGGACCTTGGTGCTCTGTAGTATTTCTCTTCACAGTTTTGGCAGGGATGAGCTCGTCTCTCTTTTGCTCAGAATATCCAGTCCTGTCATAACTGATAAGAATGTTCTTACTGAAAAATATTTTCAGTGCATTGGGAACTGCCTATTTTGACTGATTGCTTTCATCAGAGAGAGACCAATCTTTTTTATGCTCTTTAAATTATATAGTTGCATGCATTTTATTCATTTCTATTCATCTGGAAAAGAGGTTATATTTTCCCCATCTCCTGCAGAAAATATAGTTGTCTTGACAGCAAAGAACAGGAGAAATATTTTCCACTTTCAAACTGTGTTGTTAATTTCCTTTCATATCTTGTTATGACAATGGAAACTTGAAAAAGATCAGTCAAAAATTAATAATAATTAAAAAAAAGCTGAGAACAGCAACTCCTGTTTTCTGTTGATGCTGTTAGGCAAATGCCTAACCACAGAGGCTTCTGTATTCTGTGCTTCAAAATGGGCATAAGAGCAAAGAATGACACAGAACTTCAGTCATTTTTGCAGTAGAGATTTTTTTTTTGTTTGTTTGTCCTGGAAAATTTTGACTAGCAGAAATTGTGGGGTGGGTTTTTAATATCTACATTGGAAAAAAAAATTGGATTTGCATGTTGGTCAGTTTTATGTATCACATAAAACTTAATTTGGGTCCACTAAATATTTTTCCTTCATTTTGGGTTGCTCTTTTCCTCTTGAACTTCTCACAGTCAACCAGGCCAAGGGGTTAGATCTCTTTTGTTTTCCTGAACTTGTTATTGGCAGAACACTTTACAGTTTTCAGTATGACTGGTTGGGCCACTTTTGAAATACCTTTACTATGGTTATATGACTGTTTCATCTGCTTGAGTAGCTGTGAAAGCCTCCCGGTGAACATGGATCTGCTGAACTGGCTGGCAGGTTGTGAGTTTTTATCCTCAAATGCTTCCGCTGAGCAAATTAGCTTTGTAACTCTCTTCAGAGATCTGAAGTGCTTGGAAACTTTGAAGTGCCTCAAAAATGACATTTTGAATAATGTCAGAAGGAACTGTGTATTATTTAAGAATGGACTTAATGCTTCATTGACCTCTCAGGCAGTAATGCTTCTATGTGATTTGGGAAATCCCATTAGGGATTTCTTGTCACCTTTAAGAGAATACTCAGTGGGTGCTGCTTCAAGAATGTAGTTCATCATCCTTGAAATTAATAGGATAAAACACTTAGCTCAACTTGGAATTACTTGTTTTAAGGTGGACACTCTCAGTGAATTATAGGTTATCTTCAGAATTAAAGTTTTTAATGCTTGTCTTTTGCTCCTTAGAGCTGCTTTGTTTTCAATCAAGACTGTCATCTGATGAAAATTACTTCATTTCACAAATGCTTATAGCTGAAGCAAACATATATTTTCCAGGAGTAGGAAAAAGTAATGTGTATTTAACCCTCCATTAATGCAAAAGAATGAGGGTGTTGTAGCTAATTTGTCATGTGTAGAGGGACATAATAACTATATCTCTAGTAAGTTATATATTTCCACCAAAATTTGTCGGCAATTTGGGTACCCTAGTCAAAAATTCCTAATAATTGGAAAACCATGCAGACAGGAGAGAGGAATGTTAAAAAACTGAACTCTTTCTTTTAACAGGAGGCATGAAGTGATGATAGTATGAAATGGGTCATCAAAGTTTGGCTATTGAGGGTGGTGAAGGTCTCAGTTCTCAGAATTAAGGGCTCAGTACACAGGATTAGGAGGGCTGATACATATCTTTGGGTTATAATCCAGATCTTAATCCATAATGTGTGAAAGTAGATCTACACAGATTTAGAATCATAAGATTGTTGAAGCTGGAAGGGACCTTTAAGACCATTGAGTCCAATCCCAAGCCCAGCACCAATCCCTGTCTCCAAGAAGCACATATATGCGGTTTTTGAACACTTCCAGAAATGGTGGCTCCACCACTTCCCTGGGCAGCCTCTCCCAGTACTTTATCATCCTTTCAGTGGAACCCTCCATCTCCCTGCAGCCTCCTCTCAGGCGGTGGTAGAGAGTGATGAAGTCTCCCCTGAGCCTCCTTTTCTCCAGGCTGAACCCCCCCAGTTCCCTAAGTCATAACACTTGTGCTCCAGACACATCACCAGCTTTGTTGCCCTTCTCTGGACATGCTCCAGCACCTCAATGTCTTTCTTGTAGGGAGAAGCGAAAACTGAACTCTGTACATGAGGTGTGGCCTCATCAGTGCTGAAAGGGGAGGATCACTGCTCTGGTCCAGCTGGCCACACTATTGCTGAAAAAGGCCAGGATGCCATTGGCCTTATTGGCCACCTGGGGCCATTTCACAGGATTTGAATTTGATAAATTGTCTTTTTCTTGAAGAACCACAAGCCAGGACTGACACAATTATATGGCCTGCTGCATTCTGCCAACCATATCCCACGATAATATATCATGGAATTGTACAGCAGTCCAGGCTGGACTTGAAAGATTATCTGGTACAACCTTTCAATAAATTGTTTCTAACTTGGATGTTTTTTAGAGGGCTTCTCCTTGAAGCCTGTGTAGTGTGTAGACTGATAAGTAGGATGAGCCCCTGTAGTACATCTCAAAGGCCTGGAATGCTCATATTAATCCCAACTTTGCTGGTACAAGTTTAAAGTATATTTTTTACTGCAAGATCTCTTTGTTCCAAGCTAATCTATTAGCAGAAGAACATAAAAATGTGTCTTTTTAGACACTGACTCTTTATGTGTATCAGAGACAAAAGTTGGTTTGGTTTTTGTTTGCTTGTTTTTGGATTTCTGTGGTGGAGATATCTTTGGGTGTATGTGTGGTTGGTTTTGGGGTTTTTTTTTTGTTTTTGGTTGTTTTTGTTTGTTGGGGTTTTTTGTAGTTTTTTTTTCTTCTTTTTTTCTGTGTTTGTTTTGTGGAAAGACTATATTTCATTGAGCATGATGCTGAATGATAATTTGTGGATAGCAGTAGGCACTATTTTCCTGCAGAGGGTTAAGCGACCCTGGTAAGCCCAATGACCTTAACCTCTGTGGCAATAAAATATTTAGTGAGATTCTCTACTGAAGGAGGGAGAATCCAAACACAGACATTTAATCCCTTTAGTCCTCCCCATGCAGATTGTGGGATCTAGAGGAGCTAGACAGGTCATAAGCTGATTGGGAAATGATGATTATAGATTTCCACTGAAAACACCTACTATGTATCTATTTTTATATATCTGTGTGTGTGTAATATCTGCCACCCTCAGCCTTCAGAGCTGTGGGAGTAGATTTACAGCAGAACAAATGTGAAAACATCCATTAACCTGCTAAAGGGTAGACATCTATAGGCAAGAGTCAGAAAGTGTTATGTTAGCAGAGTCAGGGGTCAGCTGTCTCCTGATGAGAGCAGGTGCTGCCCACCAGCTTGAGTCAATGGACAGTCTCATCTTTGGGCTGGACCAAAAGAGGCACATGGCTACAATGGTTGCTAAAGAGAAAGAGGAGGAAGGACACACCAGAGAGTGGAAAAGAGTGGAAATTGCATTCCAGTGTTGTTAGCAAAACACAGTTGGAAGTACAGTAAATCTTTGTTCATTTTGGTGTTTTTAAGACCAATAAGAAATAAATGGTGACATTTGAGAAGACAAAGAGAACCACCCCCTTGGCTTCAGTTTGAATTCTGTATCATGTTTATAATGTACTGTAGCTTCCCACTCCATAACTCAGCTCATATATTTTAAAATGTGGCAGAGTTTACTATGCATAAATCCATTTGTAAAGTAGAAGTTTTCAGTTAAGTATTCTTATCTTCTAAAATAACTTCAGGAGCAGAACTGAGATGTCATTTTGTCTCAATATTGCATTTATGGCAATGCTGAGGCGTGTTTCCCCCTAAAGTGGTCACAGCAGTATCCTGTAATTAAAAGATTCATGAAAGTAATTTTCAGAGTTAAAAAGTTACCTCTGTGGGACTGTTTAGGGACACCTCTTTGTACCTTTTGAGATCTTTGCAAATAATAAAAATGAGGATGGTGAAGCTTTCAATGACTTCATAATATTTATAGTTCCTTCGTAGTGTTGGAAGATTTTTATGATTCAGCCTTAAAATTACAGTGCTCAGATTTTTGCCTGTTCTAAAGTTATGATATAATGCTTTAATCAAAGGGTAAGTTACAACAGAATTTAATAATAAATATTCTTGTCATGGTGTACTCCTGCTTTAAAATGTGCAGCAGGAGTAACAGAAAAAAATGAAATGGATTAAGTCTCAAACAATTTACATTTTCATTTTGATAAACAGAATTAATTTTATTTGATAGAACCTCTTAAAAAAAAAAAAGGTTTCTGAGGGAATTGTATGCACTAACACAGCTTTGAAACTCTTTAGGCTGGAAGTAAATGGGGATAAACATGTTTTAAGGAATTAAGAAAAGTATGTTTAGCACCTGTGGCAGAAATCAGTTAGAAAATAATCTCATCATTATTCCAACACTACTTCTCTCCATTTCTCAAAACCTATGAAAAATATTACAGACATTGCCTCCTGAACTGTAGCAGTGGAAAGAATATTTTTCTTGTGTAAACACAGAATGATGGAATAGGATAAATTTTATGTGTTCTGTTGAAATTTGAGCTGAAATTAGTTTAGTTCATATATTCATATATATAAACTTCTTTTTACTTGGTTTAGAAAAATGCAACATATCAAAATTTATACATTGGAGTAAAAAAAAACCCAACAACATTTCAGTTGATATCATTTGAATTCAAGCTAGAAGGTTTAACATATTTTCCTGATCAGTTCTCAACCAGTCTGCTTCTGAACCTTATCACAAAGTTCTTATTCTGAAATGCTGGATTTGATTTTAGGGTTTTATTTGTTTGTTTTAAACACACTTCTATAATAAATAATGTACTTGGAGCTCATAAAAATCTGATTTAAAGTATGCATTCTAATGGAGTGCCTTAATAATGAGCCATAAGTGTTTTATATGAATATTTTAATGCAACATTCAGTTTCTCTACACTTCTACTGATTTTGCATTATAATTTGATTGTATTTGAAAAGAATAAATTTTATTTTAAAGCCTTCATGCTAGTTTTGCATCAGTTTGGCTCTAGAAGGTTCAGTGTTCTAAACATTTGTATTCTGAATTATAACTCAGGTACTCTTAGCTCTCCAAATGTATTAACTACTGATAAAATGTGTGATTTCCCCATTGAATGTGCATGTCTGAGTTCCCATTAGTCAGTTTAAGCTGTTGATTATATTACTTGAGACAAATAGTTTTCCATTTCCATATATCCATTATTAAACCATTCCTACCACTCGCTGGAACAGTGCCAATTAATGCAATATTTTTTCAAAATATCTATTACCTACTTAAATGGAGTATCAGTTCCACTCATTCCACAGTGGTTAAACAACATTATAAACTGTTTTCCTATCTTGCCTTGCAATCCCTGGACCAGCCATGCAGGCCTGCTGCTGTAGGTGTGTTTCTTGCTGCTTCATTTCATTTATTTTCCACAAATAACAAGTTCTGCTTCTGACTCTGGAGCCTGCTTTTCTCACAAAGTGCGTCACAAGTGATGCTTCCTTAGCAAAGAATAAATGTCTGAGAATTGTGTGCTTTGCTGCAGGGATGTAGGTAATGCCTTAGAAAGGATGAAAAGTTCATTTGCACTCCAGAAAACCTGCTCAGAGAAGGTTACAGGAGAGGTTGTCTAAGCTTTGAATTAGAGAGACGTTCCAGCCTAATATCAGAGCAGTTCTGTTCACAGAGAGATGGTAGCTAGTGTTGGGGTCAGTGGGTATAATTCCACCAAATTTATTTCAGAATGAGGCTACAATTTGAAAAACCAAGGTGAAAGGATTTTTATGTTATCTGTGACAGTCTTTTATCAAGGGACAGATAAGGTGAGTTATTTTTTCCATGATGGTAATGATATATAGAAATATTTTACCCAGTAAATCTCAGTCCACAGAACTTGGATTGCCAGCGTGTTTGGTTGACTTTGAAGGACAGACTTTTAGTCAGTATAGACTGAGGTAAATTGTGTTTCCACAGTATCTATATGGTCATAAATTGCCTCTCCAAATATGTTTGAAAGACTGGAATAATTCACAGCTCATTTGATCTCCAGTAAAGTCTCAGTGAGTCTCTTGATGCACTTGATTCTGGATAGTTGAATTGATTTCTCTGTTTGGCCTTGGGGCTTGCTGTACACAGAACAGTATGTGAAAGTTATTGTCCTCTCTACTAACCTTACTGCTGAAGACCTTACACCCTGCTTGCTTTTAGCTTTGCTACTTATTGTGTCTGCAGGAAAGCAAGAATGACAAGACCAGCTAAGTGATGGATATCTTCCCACATGAGAATATAATCTTTATGTGCTCTGTGACTGTAGGCCACCAACACATTGCCTTAAACAAGGATTGGTGCACTGAATACCAATGCTTTTGGCATCTGTACATGCTCAAGCCTTTCTGTTCAGTCTGAAAGGGAGTGAATTTAACACCCAGCTGATTTTCTGCTGGATATTTTTGTGCTGCTTTTACAATATGGGTGTCAGGGTGTGGGTATATCTATGTGGGTGTGATGGCAGACATGATTGGAAGTGTAAATAAGAAATTCTGATGAACTTTTTCAGACAGTGGACCTCATTCCCCCTTCTGTAATGTGCTTGGTATGTAACATTATATTCCATATTTATTACAGATCAATTCATCCAATTTTTTTTGTTTGGTTCCCATTATATATTCCTTCTAAGCTCTTTCCTAACAGGTTTTTAACATCTTAATTGTCAGTCATTCCATTAGTCATTAGAAGCTGCTTTCTAGTTTGTTGTGACACTCTAGCATATTGAGACAAATCATTTCTGCAAGAGGAAATTAAAACATCAATAAAGAAAATATCAATAAGAGAATGTTAGGATACCTTTTTAAAGAAACGTTTTTCCTCATCATTATTTTATGTCATGTCTTCTTATTCATTCCATTTGCCTTAGAAATTGAGAAAAAGCCATATAAAAGCATCTGGTCTAGTTAAATTCACTTTCAGAAAGGGGTTGCAAGTGCTCTAAACCTCCAATGACTATAGATAAAAGGAATTGTATGTCTCTCTCCCTCTTTTTCCCTCTCTTCCCCATACTTTTTGAAAGGTACCTTGAAAATTGCCAAAGAAAATCATACTTAACCATGTGTCAGATTGGACAGGTTTTGTGTGTGATTGCTCTTAAATTCTGTTGAACATAAACACCAAAGTCTTTCTTTAGAAGACAAAAAATTTTCCTCTGGACTACATCTATTTACTGAAGGGCTGTGAAAAAGAGAAAATTGCTGGCTTTTTGCCAGCTGTATTTTTTGAACTTTGGGGATAGACGTAGCTGTGCAAGAGGCCATAAACTTGAAGATATTATGGTTGTTTGGAGATCAAAAATAATAGACTTAAGGCACATTTTAATAACAGTGTTTGGAGTAGGACAATTTAGCCTTCACAAGCCAAGAGTCTTGAGATAACCTCGAGCAAAAAAAAAATTAGTATACTCACTTCCTTAAAAAAAAAACCAAAAACACTCATTCTGAGCAGCATAGTACAGCTGCCTACCTGTAACAACATCTTCAAGACTTGACAACAAAAAAAGCCTCTGACTTGCCATTTTGGGGTTTGAGAGAATAGAAAGTATGGGATAGAGCTAAGTGGTTAAGTCCTCACATTCCAGAGAAGCCAATTAAAACTGAAAATAAAGCTTACACACTGCTATGAAAGTGTTTCATAGTAGAAGGCAGGTGTTTCTTAATATTCTGCTTTGAAAAACATGCTTGAAAAAGAGAAAAAAAAATCTTACTTCATAAGGACTCACAGTTTTATCCACAATCTCTTTCTATTTTCTCCAAATACTACAGTACACTTACTCAAGGGTGGGAGGGTGTTAATTAAAAATAATACAGCATCAGCTGAATGCTCCACAGAATATAAAATGAAATGTCTGCGGAGATTATTTGCTATCATGCTTGCTATAAAGGTATATGGCTCTTGAATGGGATCTTCTAATAATTTGAGATATGTCACTGCCCTCTCTTGGTGAGAGTTAAAACTGGCCTCTTTTTCACAAACCTTAACTAAAGAGCAAAAAACGATTTTTCCTTTGTTGTGAGTGGACTTTTTGGCAACAAAAACATAGCAAGTTGGATATTGTGGATTAATAATTATCCATGAAGTTGTGATGGCTGTACTATTTAGTTCAACCTGTTTGTGAGTGAGCTTACTGATTTATTCTATGATGTGTGGTCATGTGTGTTTAGGAACATTTATTGAAGTATTCAAACTTATAAAAACATCTTGACAATATATTCTTTTCCATAATTATATACTAATATTTAAAAACATTTGTTAAAACTATTTAAACAAAGTCTGTGTCTTCTGAGCAGTGGCAAAGCTAATGACATTTTAACTTCTTGGTGGAATAATTGCCTAGTCACTATTTTATTAAAACCTGTCAGTTTTAGGCAGCCAATTCAGGGCATGTGTTAACAAGTAATCTTCATCTAACACATGCAGACAGGAGGTACTGCCCTTGAAGGCAGTTCCAAACAGCAGAAGATATCTGGGGATCTTTGTTAGCTAATTTCAGCTGTTAACTTTCAAAGCCTATAAAAGCTTTCCTCCTCCAAAACTCTGGGAAAAGAAGATCTCGATTTGCAAGCTCCCTGAGTTACCCCTGAGTTGATCCCTGATATTTGGGAGAAGTCATACATGGAGCCATAAACCATGGCTGATTTTTTAATCATGTGCTATTATGAACAGTTTTGTGAAACACCTCACAAAAACATGAGGTTTGATTTCCATGCCATGATTAAATCTGATTAAGTTAAATCAGAGAGTGTAGTTTAACTTCAGTTAATCCTGTGTTTTACTTCAAAGTAATCAAACAAATTCTTCAATGATAGCATTATTGGTTCAGGAAGGCTGGGAGTTTATACTGCAGGAGGGACTGTAAATTAGAAATGACACATATTTTGTATGTGTAACTTGCAACTCCCAAAGGGATCTTTTTGATGAGTTATGTTTTGCTGTGTATTTCAGGATGTCTATATTATGGCAATATTTACAAAGGAGTGAATGGCAAAAAATAAACCAATAAGTCTTTTCTTTTGACAATGTGTTTCTTCAAGCCAAAGAAATGAAAGAAAATGGAAATGTAGTACATGTCCAGAGCCACGCAAGCAGTTCAGCATCTGTCATGTTTTCAAAGCACAGAGATGATTCTTTGTACTGAGAAATACTTAAACCACAAATGACTGTTATTGGTAGAATTACAAAGTTAATGATCCATGTTAGATGTTTTTACACAGACTTTTTCTTACCAAATGCAAATTTGGCAAGTGCCCCTAGGTTGAAAGGATGGAGGAATAGATATGTCAGTGGTTAAAAGTTTGAACTATGCCAAGAGCACTGCAACTTTCAAGAAAAAGTCTGAAAGGGAGGTAAATTGTGATGGATAAGGAAGGAGAGCTTCCCAATGCTCACAAAGGGAAGGGATCTGCACGTTTACTGCTTGAAGACACTATCACCTTCCAAGTAGCTCTTTGTAACTATGCAGGATGTCTTCCAAGAAAAGAATGCTTTTATTCCTTTCCTGTCTAGCACTCAGTAGGCAGCACTATGACCTGAGTTTTCGCTCAAGGGTTTTCAGGAACTGTGCAGATCATCCAGCCTCTTGTTTGCTGTCCTGCGTGTGATCTGCATCCATCAGTGGCCCTTTCTGAGAAACGTGTGGGGAATGGTTGGACTTTTCTGGCACACAGCAACATCAGCAGGTCTGACTTTATAATAACGAAGGTCGTTCTCTGTGTGAATACTCTTGGCTTCCCAGCAGTTTAGCCAATCAATGTGTGAGGAGCCTCTGCAAATGTCACCTTGCAAACTGACTACGTACTTCAACAGGAAATTAGAAGGAGCAAAAACAGTTCAAGAACCAGGTTGAGACAGAGTTATTAATTTTTTTTTGCCTGTGTCATTACTGAAAGGGGAAACAATCATATCTCTTTCAACAGAGCAAAAAAGAGAAATCATGACACGTTTTAAAAATGCAATGCATTTGATGCGGCAATCTTGGTACACAGTTGTTGTGAAGTGCCTCGGGGCTGCCGCACAGTTCCCTACCTTCTTTCTTGTGTAGCTGTTATTTCAAGTCAGTCTTGTGGGATACATCCCATCCCTACTGCATTTTTGAAGGAGACAGGCTCACAGCTAGCTGCAATTCTCTACAGACAATTTCTCTATTAGTAGAAAGGCCAGGTTTTAACTTAAAAGTACAAACCTGGCTGGCATTTCTCCATGTCTCCGTTTCTCTTTGTCTGGGATTTGACTAGTCTGAGCAGTCACCTCTTGGTGGCTGACAGCTGCTGCAAACTAGAGACATGAGTGTGGGGCAAGCACACAGTAGCTCAAGGTGAGTGGTAGGAAGAAGCCCTTCAATAGTGTCGTGAAATAACAATACATCTTTTCCTCTTCTTTTGTAGTTTCTATCTCCGGTGATAGAACAGTAAGGATGTTCATTTTCATGTATTGTTGACAATGTGGGAACAGAAGAATTTCGAGTAAAAAAGCACTGGTTTGGGATAAGTGTGGGCAGGGAATGAATATGGCTATTTCCTGTGCTGACTTTCTGTGTTGTCTGTCCTTTTTTTTTTTGCTGTCCGAGTGTTCCAGGTTCATGTGGTTAGTGTGAAATGCCAAAAGCTGGATACAGATATCTGCTCTGCTCCTCTTTACAGTTAAAAGCTCATTGTCCAGTTTCATCTATTGACTTCCTAGGAAGTTGGAAAACTAATTGGAAAGAAAAATTTATTTGTAGCTTTTTGCCACTGCCCTCAGATTTCTCCCTGTAATTCAACAAATGAAAAGAATTCCCAGCATAGTGCCTGCTTGTAATTTTTAACTGTGTGTACATGTTATTTATGTAGAAGTAGCTGTAATGCCTTTAAACTGTATGCTTATTTAAAGCACAGAGCGCTAGGAAAACCTGGAGTAGCTGAGAGTACAACCTGGAGTAGCTTCTTGGCTGAGCTCAGTTTTGAGTTTTAGAGCAGCTCATTAATATATATCTGTGTATACATAGCTACCTATAGGTGCATGCACACATAACTGCTGGCCTACAGTTTTCCTATAAAGCCCTAGACCACAGAGCTCTCTGTGGGAGAATAGATTTACTGGCCTCAAATACACGTTGTTCAGATATCCTGAATTCCCCAAAGGCGAGACGGACTTCTGACTCCAGTTTTTTCTATCTATTTCTAAGGCTCTTGAGCTTTTCCCTCCTGAAGATCCTGTATCTTTTGTAAATCTCTGGTTCATAGGGTGCCTAAGATCCTAAAAGGGATTGCTTGCTTCAGATCTGCACAAGACTCATGGGTTGCTTGTGGACAGTAGCACATATTATTGGCCTTTCTTAGTTTTTATTCCGATCCTTGTCATTGAGCCCTCTTTGGCTGGAAAGTCACCCCAGCTCCTCTCTTCCCAAGTGCCCATGGTAAATGCAGAGCATCGCCATCAACAGTATTTATAGCAATAATGAATCCATTATGCTGAGACAGTCGTAGGAAATTGTGCCTGTGGTTTAAGTTCTGAGATTAATGGTTTCACAGGGAGCCATTTTACCTCTAGGTTCCTCTTTTCTTCTTAACCTCCAGCACGTTTGTCCTTACATTCTTAACTCTTAATATTCTTGTCATCAGTTTTTTTCTTCTGTTCGTCCCTCCCTAACATGATGATAGATAGACTCTGGGAAGCTATCAAATTGTATTTTCTTCTTCATCTGATAAATTAATGAATCACTCACCAGACTTTTATCACTCTAATGTAAGTGTTTAATGAACCAAGTGACTTCGATGGGAAATGAGAAGAGGGTCACTTGCCTTTTATTTTTTGTTTTAGGCTTTGATGGAGCAGTTAATTAGAAATACCACGAGTTCTTACAACAGATTTATGAGGAGGAGATGATTCTGTTTTATGCTCTTAAGTCATGGTCTGGTCTCTGGTCATGATTGGGTATCACTTACTATGCTCATTTCAATCTTGCTTTGTATTTGGTATTTTTCAGCCATGTAGTACTTCTTATCTTTACTCTTCAAACTTAATTCCTGATGTTTAAGCACCAGTGGACTTGTTAGACTGCGTGCTTTATCTGTAGCATATTGGATTGATTTTTCTATTGGTTGGAGTTATTCTGTGTATAGATTCTTTTCACTGTAAACTGTATCTTCATGTAAGCTAGGAAGAATTCTTCACACACACAGATACATGCGTACATATATACATATATGTATTATATACATATATACTATATACTTTTTGCTGAAGTGACGGATTTCATTGTTTTTAAATCCAGCAGGACTAAGTTATCTGCAGAAAATTCAGAAAAGCTGCTTCGAGCCCTTACATATGTTAGAATACTTTTTTTTTTCTTTTTATTCCTTTTTAGGCATTTTCATAGATGGCTCTTTAGGGTGCTTTTGAAATGGTTTGGTGGATTCGACACTAAATAATAAAAATAATAAATTGTGATAATAATATAATAAATATTATTACAATAATAATATAATAAATAATGTGAATAAATAAAAGAATAATAATAAAGTATAATTATAAGTAATAAATTCCACACAGACCAAGTTCCCAATCTTTGTTGATGTAGGATATTTATCTAACCTTGCTAATTAAAAAAAAAAGTTAATCATTAAATTTAAGATCGTAAGATAAGGCAGTGGACTAAAAAAGCAATTTTTAAGTGTCTAATGTGAATAAATATGTATATGTTAATTTTACTTATATGAGTCTTCCTCAGAGAGGGAAATATAATTTCAAAATAAATTAGACTTGATGAAAGCACTAGAAGCATGGAAAGTTGTTTTTCCTCAGTAAGGGTTATATATCTAAATTTACACAGTTATTGGGAGCTAAGAGTCTTAAGCATATCAGAAGATGAAAGTGCTTAGATTTATATGGACAATTAAAGGCTTAGGTTTCTTTAGGTGCTGAAGTAATAGCATCTAAGACATTTTTTCAACTTTACAGGTATTTATTCCATTTAACAAAATCTTCTGAAATGTATGCTCAGTTAAGCTCCAAGGATGATTTATCCATGTGAATTTTAAGCGCTGTATATTGATTTGTGATTTTTTTGGTTATTTGTCTTGTTTTGTCTGAATTTGAAAAAAAAGTACCTGCTTCAAAGGAAATGTGGGATTTTTGGTAGCAACACAATTTCCTGTGAAACTGAGTGTCTGACTGACTGTCATCTGGCATATTCAGATACCTCACCAGATGAAAGCTGGTATAGTATGTTGGAAAAACCAATGGGAAACTGTAGCCCTGTTTCAAAAGTCATTCAGAGTGGATTTTAGTCCTTGACGTTGTAACTAACTTTGCTCTCTCCCTGCCTATTTCCTTCAGTGAAGACTTACGGTGTGCAGAGATCAGGGACAGTTAATGGCTGTGAGCACCCCACAAGGGCTGGTGTGAGCCCTCTCCTTTCCTCCATCTGTTCCTTGGTCTGCAGGACCAGAGCTTCCTGCCAGCTGTGTGCCAAGATTTGAAATTTCAGTGAAATAGCTTTAAGAAATCCTAGTTTTCAGACAGAAGTGTGGTTGTTAGGGGTGCAGCGTGCTTCCTTTTCTCACTTCAATTACAATTCCAATAACTCTAGATGCCGTGTTGAAATAAATGAATGAATGCTGTAAAAATTACTGCCCGCCTACTCTACTGTTCCTTGGTGATTGGGGCCTATGTGATTACAGATGAGCATCTAAGATTAGGGGATGGCATAAATGCCTTTATTTTCTAACTTATCTCTCTAAAAAAGCTACTGCAAAACTTTGTGGCTCTGAAAGTGGATTTTTGAAGGTCCCAAGACAATCTGGGAGAAACTTTACTTCTGTTCAAATTATGCATCATCTGCGGCTCATGAGGCTGATGTTTGCTAGCAGCTCACCACAATGGTGCCACTGTGCTCCGTCAATGAGTAATTGTGCCATTATAAAGCAAAGCCCAGAATACCTTCCTGAATTTCACAGCCTACTTAACAGCAAAAATCATTTGAACTGCTCTAATTATCAGATGAATTCCTCACTCCTGTAGATGCTGTGAAGAGAGAACCCGTGAGCTCACTGCTGGACTGGCTCTGTCTTTTGGAGCAGCAGCTTGATTGCACTTCCTTTCTCAAGGGCCATCGTCAGACTGTCATTATTGATTTGCATTAAAGAAGCATTGTGCTTACCAGAGATTCCCAGCATGATCTGTGAACATATCATAGCTTCTAATCAATCCTATTCTTGTCCTTCTGCTGCACTTCAATTTCTGTGCAGCTTAACACCTCAATAGAAATAGGGGTTTTTTTCTTATTCTCTTTAAGGAACTGAGCTGATTGCCTGAAATTATCTTGCCTGGTAATTAGCTGCTACCTGTTAAGTCTGTTGTACATATAGTAACACCTTGGATGCCTGGCAGTAGCCATCTATATGACTGAGGCATTCATGGGTTAGAAATACAGGCCAAGACAGCTGCTGTATATGGAGAGAAAGCTGGAAAAATTGGGAGTCCTACAGTAGTAAGTGTGTCTATATCTGCACAGCAGTACTAGAGGTGAGGAGGCATCAGATGGTGTAAGCAACATCCTCAGCATCAAGTTCAGGTAGTACAGCAGCCTGGAAAGGAGACATTTCTTTTTTGTACTTTGATTCAAAATTTGGAGCTTGGAAATGGAAGCTTGGAAATTCCTTAGATAATGTAGATTTCATGTTTCCCATCTGTGCACATATCATCTTCATTGATATATGCAACCAATTTTATCTATATGTACACAAAAATGGATTATCCTATCTCCATATTTCTTAGCCTTAGTGTTTATAGCTGTTGATGTTTATCTACCATAAGAATATACTTTTATGTATTTTTATTCTGCGTGGAGAAAGAAATTCCTTCTATTATCATTCTTAAATCCTGACATTGCACCTCTCTTTTTAACATTCCTTATTCTAACTTCATTTCTCCAACTGCTAGTCTGTCGCCAAACACAGAACTGCTTTTAAATGCATAATTGACATCTCATTACCACTGGGGCTCTGTTGGGTAATTACCGAGACAGCAAGAAATGGGCTCCTAAATAGTTAACTCTGAGCAGATGGGCATATTGAGATAAAAGGAGGAGCTTGACCTGGACCATGACACTCAGTGTTCCCCGTGAGGTATGTAGCTTCTTCAGGAAAGTGGCCTCATCAAGCTCCTTTTGATTTCATCTCTGCAGAATGTGCGTAGTTTCATTAGACTAAGGTGCTTTACTGTCTTGTCCTTTCTTGGAATACAGCCCCTCCACCCCCAACAGCAGCAATTGGAAATACCATGGATTAGAGGAACCTCTGGTTTGAAGGTTGCACAAACAATCTCAGATGAAAAAACCTGCACATTTTATATAGTCAAACATGCTTTATAGGGCATTTTCAGTTTAATTTTTAACGTGCATGGTACTTGGATATATTCCAATACTAAAATTTAAAATTTCTGCCTGCAAATTTACTACTTTGGACATCTGTATTAGAAGACAGAGAGGTATAATCTAGAAATTACAAAGTGGATTTAATGCATTTCAAGTATTATAGAGTGTGGTGCTGCTTTTGAGCAGGAAAGTTTCATTTATATTTTATAAAATAAGACAAATTAAATTTCATTTCTATTTTGTAAAATAAGATAGTATATAAATCTAAACCATTTTATTGGGTTCTAAATTTTTTATTAGTCTTATTCACACTAACATAATAGCTCATTCTTTACCTAGAGGAACCACTATAAAGTCAGTTTCTTTTCTGCTTTTTCTGGGACGGAGATGTTATCATCATGTTTACAGTGTAGTCTTGTAGACAAATATAAACTCCTTCTGAAGTAAAAACATCTGAGTGCAGTGAAACCCAAACTACATGAACTACATTCTTAGGGAATGTCCTGGAGAAGGCATGAGCTAAGCAGGTGTTGTACTTTGCATATTTAGAGAATTGACAAAACCAAATAAGAAGGACTGACAATTAAGTGCTCTGTGTCCCCATAGGATGGCACGTAAATGTTAGAGCATCCTTTAATTTCACTGAGTGTAATACATCTAATGAAAATGCTCCAGTGGGTTTCTAGCAGGGGCAAATAATTGGACATGCTGTTTATAAAATTCATGTAACAATAAATGGTAAGCCTGTACCAGGAATATAAATTGAATATGCTTCCTTGCGTAATTTGTGTCACTCCATAGAGTCACAATATTGACTGCAGCTCCGGATTAGGTCTAGGTTTCATATCTAGCTGTTCATTTTTATGTTGCTGCTCACAATTCAAAACCCCATCGTCAGAAGATAGTAGTATGTCCTTTTGAGGGGAAAAAATATGCAACTTCATGAAAGTTTTGCTTCATTCTACTTATCTGGTAGAAATTGTCTGCTATGCAGTCTTTTTTCTCCAGTTAAAAGCCTGATCTCAAATCTTCTCCTTCCTTTGATTCTGAAAAGCCTTTTAGTAAAATTTTAACTGTCCGTTTGAATCCACAAGTGAAATTTTGACCTCAATGAAGTTATTCCCACAGGATGCCATTTTTCCAGGTGGTATTTTTCCAAAAGTAATTTCTGACTTTTTGACTTTTTCTTTATATATGGAGCAGGACTAATCTAGTAGAACCAATTTTTTTTCCAAAGAAAAGAATCCTTTCCAATTTATGAAGCTTCTGTCTGGGTATGCAAGAGTTGTAGTCATGGGAAGGGAAGCAGTATTTAGGAAAAATCAATGGAGTTGTATTAATGGGAGGAGGAGAAGGCATGAGCATTTGTGCATACTGTTTTTAGTATTTTGCAGTTTAATATTATTATCACAGAAAGGTAATGAGAGTATTTAATAAGAGATAAGAGAAGTCTGATTTTGACAGCAACAAACCTATTTCAGATAGTATAAGAAGCAGTTGAGGGGTCCTCTAGTCCAATATACTTTGGTGAAGACTGATAGGGAATGCCAAAGTAAGAACAGAAAAATGTTTTAGTCCCTCTATAAACCATCACACCTTCCAGCAGTGCAGGTTTTAAAGGCTTCTTAGAATAAGATAGTGCCTTTGTGTGTAACAAACCTGGATTAATAGATTTTTCCTTATACTTTTTGAAGCCTTTTTAGGTTTGATGTTAATGCAAATCTGGGACACTACCCTGCCCTCCTTTCCCGTGTCCTGTTACAGTTAGAATAGTTTTTTTCCAAAGTACATTATTTCACATTTATCAACATTGAACATCATCTGCTACTGTACCACAGTTGCTCAGTGCTGTGAGATCTGTCTGGATTCCTTGTTGTCCATGTTCATGTTTACTCAATTGAATTATTTAGCACAATACACAAACTTTGCCACTCTGCTGTTCATCAACTTTCCTTGACACTGTATGAATATGTCAAAAAGCAGAGCCCAGGAGATTAGTGCAGATACCAGGATATTATTAATATCCTGCTAATATGAAACTGTTGCTTTCTTCTTATCATTTTTGTCCTTTAACACTGGTTATCGACAAAAGAATTTTCCCTTACATGCCATGACACCTTCTGCTATTTGTGACTTTAATCTAGAAGAGGCATGTTGTTTTCATCCCTGTAATTATGTATTTAGCAGCACAGCTGATAATTCTGTTTAGCCTCACCCAGTTTCCTGAAGGTTGTGGATTTTCAATCCATGAACAGTGCATGTTTTTTACTCCTACTCTTGGAAGGAAGAAAGGAAACCTTAGCTATAAATCCTGAGCACCTGATAATCAGTCATTTGCAGAGCTGGAGTTGTCATATCAAATGCAGATTTTTGGAAATACTGCTTGAGATTGCTAGAGAATTTCAATTTTCCACTTTTTAAATCCAGAAGTTTACCTGGAAGGTGAGTTCTGCAATATAGCACTTTCTATGTGTGCTTAAATATCTTCAGATTCCTAATTTTTTTTTTTTTTGGTTAAATGGAGTATCTTACAATAAAAATATTTTAAATAAGAAGTAACGTGCATTGCAGTTGTGCAAATGCTCTCAATTCATAAAATATTAATGAAGGTTTTGATTAATATTTCCACATAAAACTCAAGGAGACAAAGTAAAGCCTTTTTTAGTAGCTCCCCCACCCATGTTTCTGCATTTTAATGAAAAGTTTTTTAATATTTAAAATACATTTAAAGCCTCAAGTGTATAGGAAAGCTGTGTAGCTAAAAAAAAATAGGGAATTTTATTAGGCAGAGCTATTTGAAAAAAAGGATGAATGTCAGTTTATTAAAGCCAATGACAAACTCTGCAACTTGCAACATAATTGAAGATTTAAAACTGTATTTTGCAACTGTATCCTGTACGAAAAGGAACAAAGTCAGCCACCAAATTATTTTCTCATACTTAGATGTTGCAGACAATTCACTGCTGATTTATTCACAAATACTTTATTTAATAGTGTATCTTTTGTTAAATATTGTAACATGACATTTGTGGGCTAGTGATGTGCCGTGGGACTATAATAAATCAAGTAATGTGTTCCTGTTAACTGAATGAAGTGTTTCAATACAGAAGCCTGATTCATGTAGACATTTGAATTCATCTGATCTGACTATCATGCTGTATAAAAAGGAACTATGCCCAATACGGTTTAGATTGGGAATTTTCTAATGGATTCAATCTTAGGAAGGAAAGTGCACAGCCAGTGCAGATTTGACACTTAGTGAGCAAAGTCACTAGAAAAAAACAGCCAGGTAGAAAAAAACCCAGACAATACTTTTTCTTCCTGCTCAGTTTATCCAGGCACAGAATGCTCCAAAGTCCCTTGTATTTAAAGTAGATGTGTCTCCTTTTAACAGACAGAAGCCAACCCCTTCATTCAGGAAGGTCACAGAGAGTTTTAAAATAAAACACATCATGTTGTAATCTGGTGGTGAATTGTGGTTTGCTTAGCAGGTGAATATGATGATTTGAATACATTCATATGAGCCAGAAGTGCGTCTTTAAAGTTGGAGTAGCTACAACTATCTTTACCTTACAAAACTGGTCAACTCAGGTGGCTTTTGAGTTCCTTCTTCAGTTGTTTCTTCTTGACCTCCATCAATACTTAGGCAGGGAATAATTGCTCTATCTCTTTCTTTTTCTCCTGGTTACTGACAACTTGGCCTCTTCCTTTTCCCCAATTCCTGGTTATGAGTTCTGCCTGAGTGACATGGGTAGAAGAAAGGTAGAAGAAATTTGTCTTTGTGGATGCCATATTCCCGAGTTCACTTGACTTCTGCACTGTGTCTTGCTTATTCCAACAAGAACGACAAATCTGTGGACACAGAGCTTTTCAGGGTTTTTTTTTTTTGCAGGTCAAAAAGCTCTATGTTTCGTCCTCTGGATGTAAAGTGATTGACTTGTTTTACTCAGTAAGAACTGATCTAATGAGGCATTGATTTTAGATGATTTTGTCTCTTCATGGAACTTCTGTAAAAATCAGACCTTGATTGTGGACATTTAAGTAAGTGGAAATGCACTTACTCGAAATCTGTGGCCTTGTTTATAAGCACAGGTCTTTGACTTGCTCATATTCATCAAATGTGTATTAATATATCTATATGTGCATTCATGTACGATTCCATTAAAATTATTTTGAGGTACTGAGGGGAGGCTTCCCCCTAGTTGTTAATTTTAATACTTCGTTGTAATGTACCAGATCAGAAGTGCTCAAGTATGATGAGAAGTGGGTGTGTGAGTGTAATTTCTTTTACATATCCTCATGCATTTGTTTATCTTCATTTATTCCAGGGGCTGAAATCAGTGAAACTACTCACATAAATAATAAATGTAATATTTGGCTGCAGGATTTAGCAACATATTTATGAGTGACTGAGGTCAAATGCTTTAACCCACAGCCTTCAAAACTTGACATTGCTGCAAGATGGAATATAGTTATCAACTGTATCACTTTTCTTTCTCAAAGAGCTTTGTGCCTCTGTAATTATATCTGATAAGTTGCAAAATTTGACATTCTACAATCCTAATTTCTTTCTATATGGTCTTATCTTCACTTGCTTTCCCTCATTGCTGCACCCCCATTTGTGGTCAGCAATGATTTTCCCACCAGCAATAATCACAGAATTTAATTCTTAGCACTGATAATCACTGATGAGCTTTGTGAAAAGAACAATTACTATTACTATACTAATAAGTTATTCAGAAGATAATCTCTCTGCTTTGCTGATTTCTCCAGTTTGTGTACAGCACGGCTGTAGTAAAGGCAGGGTGAAAGAGAGCACCAACTAGCTGGTAAATGCTCTTAAGCTCTACCATATGCATACTTCACTGCTACCACCCCCAGAAAAGGATTGCTGGCAGCAGTGTAGCAGTGACTAGGTAAGAGTCTGAGGAATGCAGTCGGGTGCAGCTATAGCTCTGTTCATAAGCCTTGGACTGACACCTAAACCCAGATAATATAAACTGAAAAAACCCAGGTGCCTGGCAGCTGTGCTAGAATAGGATTAAGCAAGATCCTCCTTGGCAAGAGAGGGATGTTCCACCTCAGCACCGGAGAAGTGTGGCAATCCAAGCTTTGTAATGCTGCAGCCAAGGCTGCCTGCTAGCTCTTCAGGTTGTTGGGGGGTGAAAAGCAGTGGGGTGGTCCCTTTCTTTTGCAGCATTTTTTATGGTTCCCATCAGTTTCTGGCATGGTGGAGTGGAGCGGCCTCCCCTGCCTCTTAAAGCTTTTGCTGTGATTTCTTCCTTGTCTTAAGGCATCCTGGTGTTTTGCAGGCTAATTCATTGTTTTGTGTTGAGATCAAGCTGTCTATATTTCCTTTCCTTTTTTCCTTCTAACTGCATATCTGATTCTTTATACTTTTACAGTGTCTTTTCCTGTCTTCCTGTCTTCTTTCCTCTTCTCCTGTGGTCTGAATTATTTTCAGTCTCATTTTGACTCATCTATTTTTTTTTGTGGTAAAGGAAACTCTCTGTGCTGCGTGGCATTTATGGTAAATCATGAAATTGCAGTGTTTCTGTCTCTATTGAAGTTAAAAGTGTTGGGTTTATAGCCTCTTTTTGGAGTGTTGTTAAATATCTTATGTTGCCTGTTTACTTTAAATGCACTTTTATTTGTCTGACTGTAGATGAAGAATTGTAAATATTTTCCTTAAATAGTTTTGGATGAAAATGCTTCACTGTGAGACAGAGCTGCAATTGTGTAAACTTGTCTTAGTTTTATTGGTACTATAAATTTAAAATCTGTCCTTTCAGTTTAGAGAATTTTCTCCTACAGACTTCACAGACTTTTACGCTGATGAAATAGGAGGCAGCCTGAGTCCAAGAAATACATTTGAGGGTTTTCCTTGCGCATAGAATTTTTTTCTTAGAGACAGAATATCAGCAATGAGCTTTTCTTCCAGCCTACGGTTAAATCCCAGCTCAGGCCCTACTGCAGAAATTACAACCATTTGGTGGGTGTCTAGGAGCTTGTGCAAAAGAGGTTGATGCTCTCCACCCACCTAAAACAGGAAAAATAAATCTTTTTTCTTTGAATATTACTGCCTTATCTTTTTGTGGACAACTGATTCCGGGAAGGGTGTTAGACACAGAAGCTGTCTCCTCATTTGAGTGAGCCTAATGCACAGATGTACTGTGAGACAAGCTGGTACCCACTCTAGCGAAGATCTGGAGATGAGATTTCTCACTCCTACCTGTAATCCTCTTGCTGTGTTTAGGTCATTCTTCTACATATTGTTCACAAAATTGTCTGCTCTTACTTGCACAAAAAGAGAAAAAAATCTTGCTTGTATGCTGAAGCAATGTGTTCAAAAGTGAAGTGCAAAAATCAGTCAAAGAGTAACTCAACCAAGTAAAAGCCAGTGTAATGGAGTTAGTGGACAGTGCTGTGTAAAGCATGGTCACACAAATGTTATGTGATGAAAGTTGTACTTTTAGCTCTCTCCAGACAGTAGCATTTGAGGGCTGACCCTATCATTTGCTGATGCAGTTTGTGGTTTGTTTATGTATCTCCCAGACGAGCTCAGAACTGGCTGGCATAATTCAGATCAGGAGAGCTCCTGGCCTCTTAGGTTGATTTGAAATGCCTGCCAGAAGAAACAGAAGCAAACAGCTAAACTAATGACCAGGTTACCTGTCATCACATTTTTAGTGTTATAAGCCTGTTTGATTAGGTCATTTATTGGGAAATGCCAGGTTGTCTGCTTCTGGCTCAAGTTACAGATCTACTTTTCTGAACACAGGGCTGTGTCACCTCAAGAAAAAGGTTGGGAGTAGAAAGGTCAGTGTTTACTTAAGAAAAAAGATAAATCAATGGGATGAACTGAAAAATCATGCATCTAAAGAAAATTAGGCAAACTAACTTTGAGAGAAGAGTGAAAAGGAGATGGCAGCGTTGAAGTTGAGTCTTTCATATATATATATAGAGAGAGAGAGTATCAGATGTCTGCTTCAGTCTCTTCTCAGAAATCAAAATATGTAAGAATCTACATTTCACTATTTGCAGTCAAACTGGGTAGTATTTGACTTAATGCTATTTTTTTTGGATGAGGAAAGAGACACCCATATAAAAGTAATAAAGCTTAGGGTCTCTATTAGCCAATTCCATACCCATCTACAAGCATAGACAGTCTCTTCCTTATAAAGGTAACATAAGTATAAACCTCAGCACTGTCAATTAAAATGTATCTGTATTTCTCTCCTTGGTGTTTCCTGTCATGATTTTGGGCTCCACTTCCTTACATGATGATCAAATAGCATTATGTTGGTGAAATGTATGATATAAACCAAGGAATTTTTTCCCCTTTATTATTTTTCTTCCTTCTGAGTTATACTTATCAGAGAATGCAATAACTGAATTGCCTGATAACCTGGAAGAGCAGGCAAGCTATATAATTTTTTTCATTCACTGGAAAATTTAGTAAGATAAGAGGTTTTCTAGAGTGTATCTTAAATCAACAAATATTTTTTTAAAGTCTTTTTAAAAGCGTTGGATTTTTCATTTCTATTTCCAAGTTAGTTGATGCTGATACATTAGTGTCAAGGGAACTTGCATTTTGGAAGCAACAAGGGCATCTTTATCTGCATTCTGTAAAACTCTTGTCATGGAAAATATGCATGTTGCTTTTGGTATATTTTCTGGCTCTATTCCTTGTGATAAAAAAAAAGGTATCTTGGCTCATAAAAATATTCTGAGACGATATCAGGAATAATAAATAGTAGAGAGATCTGAAAACTTGCAAATTGTGACTATAAAATATATGTTGTGTGTGCCCATGGTCTGCATTTACACAGAAGACCACAAATTTCGTATGTGCTGCTTGCTAAGACTGCATAACAGTAAGTCCTTTAAGAAATAAAAATTCATATAATGAGCAATAAATATAGAAGGAAAAAAATAGCTTTAGTCAAAGATAACGAAGTTCAGGTTTTGCATCCCATATGTTTTTGCATAGTCATGGTTTGTGCTAGCTACATCCTCCTTTATAAGATACACATGTTCCTGTACGTTTTTAAAAGCTGTTAATGTTTTCCCTGTCAAAGAGAGTGTGGCTCAGAAATCCCTAATCCAAGTTCTGCAATCCATGGATGCCTATGTAAAAGCAGTCTACTGGAGTGATGTGCAGCAAACTGGAAAGAAGGGCTGCTTATTTATTTCTGGAGTGAAGGGAAGGGGTTTTTCCCCTCAGTTTTTTTTGGCGAAAGGAAGGTGAGGCAACTCAACTTTATCAGTGAAATGAAATAATAGTTTGGTTTGTGGGGAGTGGGGGGTTTATTTATTTATTTAAAACTCTTTTTGGACTTCTGAGCTTGATTTAGCAGTCAGTGAGTCAGTCAACAACTAATGTTGGAGTCTATGTTTCATATACTGATGTATATGTTGATAGTTTCTGAAGGCACAGGGCTGTTTGTGGGGGATTTAAGCTTCAAGTCTTTTGATTTTGTAGGATAAGAACTGCTCTATGAAGTCAGACTAAAATCCATCCCAGCTCTAAAGCCTGTGTCTGACCGTGTGGTTACTGGCCTCTGCAGTATTTGGCAGCAAGAAAAAAGTATTAAGAAAAAGTAGAAATGCCTACCAGTGCTCCAGCCTTGTGCTCTGTAGGTATTTCAAGCAACGATATGGGGCTGGCATTTGCTTATTTACTACCTGTCTTGGTGTTGGCAAATGACCTTGTAAATACTGAAGTGACACTAAGAATATGAAGAAGAATTTTTTCTGGGAGGTATTGGTTGTCCGTTTTTAATGCTGATATGGTACAAGCTGACCCTTTTCCATCCAAAGCCAACTAATGTATTCTTTTGTTTTTAATCATGGCAATTGACTTTTGAGTTCAGATAAATGTTGTTACTGCTGTGATTCCTGGGTTGTCATTTTCTAATTATTCCAGTTTGAAAAGCACTTGAGTCTTTTGACACTGCCTTATTTTGAAGTGGAGGCTAAAATTCCAGTGACATCCACGGCATTTTGGTAGATAGGAGCCAAGCCCAGCTGTGTCCTTTTATTATGTTCCTGAATAATATCCATTGCTTTCTGCAGAGGGTGGAGAGATTATGTCTAGCAGACAGCAGGAAATAAGTCAGGCAAGACTAAAAGTTATAAAAAATTAATAGAGTTATAGCCCCAAAGAGGGCATCAGTAATATTGGCAGGGTAGAAAAGAATTTGGGGTAAACAAAATGAAACTAAACCAAACAAGACTGTGTTAAGTTAAATAATTCACCAATTAAATTCCTGCCTCAAATGCAGAGGTTTGGAGTAATTGTTAGCACAGACACTTCTAAGTTTTATATTGAGATCCGTTCTAGGTAATTTAAAGTTATATCACAGGATGCATATATAACATAGAAGATGCATTGTTTTTATTAAAGACTTTATTGCAAAACTATTTGAAAAATATTAGAAAACATTATCAAAAGAGTCTCGCAACAGGTGTGTTACACTCTGCATGAATCTGTTTGTTAGGAAACTGAAAAACTGTAAAACAGTGTTAATGAGGTCAGAAGAAAACGCAAACAAAATAAATTCAAAAGTTTCAAGGAGAAGGTGAAGTGAAAATGAATTATGCTCTATTCATTTTCTGCACCTTATTCTCTTGCTAGTTCTTAGGTGAAGTGATTTAATTCAGTGTTGTGTCTGAGAAAACACTTTAAATGTGTCCTTTTTGAAAAATATGTCTATAGCCTGCATTATGGTCTTATGACACTTTGAAATAGATTGAGCACTCCAGCTTTTAAAGATGCTTCAAGGCTCTTTTCAAATCCTTAAAAGTCAATTCTCTAGATTGAGGCCAGTGCTATCAAGAGTGGGAATAAATCAGAGAATCTGGATTTATGTCTCAAACTCTCAGGAGGGGAAATTCTCCCACGAAACTCTTCATGTGACAGGTTTAAGCTCCATAATGTTTTCCGCATCCTGGCATAAATCTCTTTGTAATGAAAAGAAGAAAAAGCAGCAGTAGTTTTAATATCAGATTTTCACTATAAAGGAGTATTTTTAATCTACACCCATATCCAGTCGCAAAAAATACTGCTCCGTGAAAATCCATGGAAGGGCTGGCTTTTAATAGATGTCCTAGAATTTCATTTAGCTCTTAGCATCACTCATTATGCTGAAAGAGACCAGGAAACATATCAAAGCAATTATATGAAGAAAAGCATCATATGATACATGTCCAGCTGTTCCTCTAGTCCCACCATCATAATGAGATTACTACTGCAAGTAAGAACTGGTAGGATGAAGTCCTATTATTATTCTAGAATAGAGATTGCTCAGTCTTTGTGAAATTAGCATCCATATTGACAAATTATACAGAACCGGCAAGCTGCATCTCATTAACATATAAACTGTCTTGACTTTTTCAAGCAAAAGAAATACTTCTAGGGTAGACACTCATGCTAGAAATTGTCATAGTTCCAATTCCATTTTCATCACTGAGGACTTGCTCCCCTGCCAACAATAGAGTTAAGTAAATTAATGAATTTAACTCTTATCTAAGTTCATTTAATAATAGCATGTCTACAGTTCAGAAACTAATCCTTCACCTCCAGGATAGCCATGGGCACTGTTGCAGACAATATTTTCAGCCTCTCCACTGCAAGACTTGCTTTAAAATTTTGTGGTTGAAAATACTTTCACTTCTCTTGACAACCTGCCTATTCATTTTGTTATTGTCATTGCTTTCCCTCAGGCTCTGCCAAGAAGCTTGCACTTGCAGTTTGATCAAATTACATGCTTTTCCTTGATGTGAGCATGTAAAACATCACTGCGCTTTGCTCAGGAAATGATAACAGATTACAGAATGTCCCATGTTTACGTCACGGATTTGAATCCAGTCCAAGGCACTAGTGAGTGGCTGTCATCCTTAAAGAACCCTTAGGAAACTGGAGAGAGTCTTCATCATTTTAATTTTATAAATGAAATATTTCCTGAATGTGAATGAGGAAAACCTAAAAATTCACATCATTGAGTACGGTGCAGTTGAGCTGCAGCTGAGCTTGAGTGGAAAGGAAAATATTTCCAGCAGATGAACTGTAAGACAGCACTTGATTGACAGTGACATTTCAAAATGATTGAGGAACAGACATTTCTCCTTCTTGTATTTTAATTCACCAAATGAAAGCCTTAGTTCTTCTCCCAGTCACCATTATGATGATAATATTAGCAATCATTATGTATCTAAACACAACATCAATAATCATAATAATGCTACCACATAATAAATAGCAGAGGTAGTAATTTACATAAAAAGTGCTAATATCAATTGCCTCTAATAATGAAAGTGTCTCAATAAACGTGCCAATAATACTCTTCTCCACCCCCTTTTGGAAGCTCCACAGAGAAACAAACACAGAATATCCTAGTTGCTTTAACATCAAGCTTTGAAGACCATCAACTCAAAGCACACAAAGCAGCTATGTGTCAAAAATGCAGTAAAGAGACCTCATTTGAGGTCTTCTTTGAATGATTTAGTGTGTCTATATTAAAAAAAAAAAAAAAACCACAAAAAAAACAAAACAAAACAACAAAACAAACAGAGAAATCAACCTTTTTTAAACTTGTGTTTCATTCCTGTGATTCTACATGTCTTTGGTATCTGGTCCCAACATTTTTGCATGACTACTCATTTGATGCTGAGTCATGATTTTCTTCAGTTTTATGAATATTGATTTCTGGATTTTTTTCTACATCAATATTATTATTTTTAGGGTGTGGAGGACAGAGTTTAATCAATATCACTGTGTTAAAATAGAAGTGCTGTCGAAAATTCTACAGATTTATTTGGTATCACATTCAAATTAATCAACTTCATATGATTAATAATCTTTGATAATCACATAGAATTCTCCTCAGTAATTCAGTATGTAAATTATATTTTTCATATTGGATCATTATTTCTGAGAGAAATAATTATGTGAGATTTCATATATGATGATGGATCATGATTGTGCTAAGGAAGGTGCCAAGGTGCTATTGTGCTAAGATTTCTTGCCAAAATTGCCACTGTCCTTGGAAACTTTCAGAAATTTTCATGGTCTCCAGAGTAATTGATGACATTTATTTTGAAGTATCAGGAATTTATCAGTTAAGCACCTCTGCATCACATTTTGGGTTGAGTCACTGAACTGAAATTTCTATCACAACTTCAATTTACCCTTTTAGAATATTTTTGTGTTGTTCAATATAGCACTCAGGTTAGTCTTTTATTACAGATGCCATTGAATCATGGATTATCCTGACGTGGAGGGTCACCACAAGGATCATTGAGTCCCACTCCTGGCCCAGCACAGAGCACCCCAAGAGTCACACCAGGTGGCCGAGAGCATTGTTCAAACATTTCTAGAGCTTTGCCAGGCTGGTGCTGTGGCCACTTCCCTGGGGAGCCTGTTCCAGTGCCCAGCCACCCTCTCTGGGTGAAGAACCTTTTCCTGATATCCGACCTAAGCCTCCCCTACCACATTTTCAGGCCATTCCCTTGGGCTCTGTCACTGTCACCACAGAGAAGAGATCTGTGCCTGCCCCTCCTCTTCCCCTCGTGAGGAAGCTGTAGACTGTGATAGGGTCTCCCCTGAGTCTCTTGTAATAAACCATGTAATTTAAAGGACCAAAAGGTTAAAAATAACCTAAGAAAGAATGTTTGATGTTGTCATGAGTGCTGTATACAGTTGATGTGAACAGTGTTTTTGTGAATGTTTGTTTGACTCAGGTTAACAGGAGATAGTTCTTAGTGGGAGGTAGTGAGTTAAGTATTACATTTGTCAATGTATATGGGAAGAAAAGAAGTGCTCAGACTCCCTAAGAATCGTCTCAGGGCAGATTTTCTGGCACAGAGAGTGCTGGAATGTCACAAATTTGTAAAAAGGTGAAAAATTTTGGTACAAAGGGGAGTTCTTGAGGGTCAATTTTAACTTGGACCTGTAGTTATGTCTCAAATACTTGTGTCTTTGTTATTTGTGAAAATTTGTTGCTTTCAAATGGTGAGTAGGTATTTATGAAACTATACTCCTAGCATCCTAATGAGATAAGGTAGCTAATGTATCCCAATTTAGAGAATGAGACCTCAGGCACTAAGTTTAGTGCTCACTCAAAATGTGGAATCCCTTGAAAAGACAGACCAAAATGATGTAATAGTTGGGAGCGGTGACGTGCAGTAGAGATCATTCAGTTCATCTTTGGAAATGAGATCTTTTTGTGTTGGACAGCACTAAGAAAAGAATTTTTTTCAAGAATTCTTTTCTTATCATTTTTATTTCCTTTTGAACTCTATCACTCCTAATGTGTTCCTACTGAATTGTGTTTGAAGACCACTTGAAGTGGTAAGAAGCCCTATGGAAGAATTGCTGGAACTTTGTCTATATTGTACTACAGTTCTCACCAGCACTGACCATGTCTATTTGAATTGATGTTTTTATGTGAACACTGCATCAAGGAAGAAAGTCTTAGAGATTATATTTAGCTTGAAAAGCACAACTTTTAGATAAAGGGAAATTCATTCTTCTCATCACAGCTGTCAACATTTTACCTTTGACTATATACATAAGGGATAAGGGGTTCATTATATTCCTATCGTTTCAAAAGTAAGAGTGTGAGGTGGAGAGGGAACAGTGATTCTTTAATGTGAAGCTGGTGGTAACCTACCCTTTGTGGTTTACAATGGGTCATAAAAAGGCAGGTGGTGATCAAAGGAGATGATGAAGACTTTTGTCAGGATGTGGAATTTTCAAAGAGTTAGTTGGATCCAGAACTGGTTGCCCAGGACCTTCATCTATTTTTATTGTTTTTTCTTAGGGGATTTTTTTTTTTGTGTATTTTCAGTTTTTGCAAGAATATGTCCTTATGTCTGATTCTGATCATTTTGGAAGATGTTGAAGTTCTGCATCGCCTTAAGTTTCTCCCACTGGGGACTATGGGCATTGCAAGTGCAGAATCTTCTGCTCTGTGGAAGAGGTTTGATGTTCATCTTATCTGTTTTGGAGAAAGATGACAGTAGCTTCAATACAGGAAAATTCCTGACTCTACTGCTAACTTATGCTTTATGAGCCCGGTTCCCTTGTGCTTATAGGTTTTGCAGTATTCATGTAATCGAAACAAGCCAAGAAAAAATTCTAAATTGTGTTAACTTCATCCCTTATCTATAAATATGAAGTAGGTAACTGATATGGCAGCAGTAAGCTTTATGAGTGGTCTATGAGATTTAGCAAATTTGCATGCTGTGCATTCTAGCTCTGAGCCAAAAGAATTGGTTTGGGGATTTTTTCTTTTTTTTTTTCCTCAGCAAATTCCTTACACTTGCAGGCGAACTCAGATTATACTGATTTCTGCAGCTGCAATGAATTCTATTATTTTATGACATACAGTACCTTTTCTGTCACTTCCTAGGTTTGTTGGGATTTGGGGTTTTGTGGTGTTGCTGTCATTTAGCTGTTTCACTGTTGCAAGGAAAGTGATATCAAATCCATACCAAATGGGTCTGCTTGACATAGGAGCAAAAGCAAAACCAAGAAGGCTGATGTTTTTTAAACTCTACATTTTAGAATTGTGTGTCTTGAGCTTTAATAATTAGAGGATATACAGAATTGTTAACACAAAAATTCAGGAGAAAGCATTTCTGTATTCCAACTAATCCCATTGGTTTTGGTCCCACTGCACACCCATTGTTTCTGATGGGATTCCTCTCTCAATGCTATTAACTCATTTTCTGAATTCTAACAACATGTTGAATGTCTTTCTTATGTATTTTATCTAGGAATGCTAGGGATAAAAGTTGCATTGATTAAAACCAAAAAATTACTACAAAAATAATATTCACAGATATTAGTTTAATTTCAGGTGGTGCTGTAGCCTACACAGGCTGCTAGAAATGCTGCAGATGTTCCTGCCAAGACCATGGTGCAGCCCAGAGCTGGGGGATGGCTTGAAATCATCCATCATAGCTCACCTTTGCTCTTTGGCCAGGAATTCTCTGGTAAATGCTTGTGCCAAGGATGTGCCACAGAGTGTTTTCTTATCAGAGCATCGAATAAGGAGTTTCTGATATTCAGTCTAAGCAGAGAAATGCTGAAGTGATGGTCTGAGGCTCTGCCATGTTCTGTGTTTTATTAATTCTGTCAATACCTAATGGCTATGAACAAATCACAGGGAACTGGGGCAGCCTCATTCCATGAGGTAATTCATTTACAGAGAATTTTCCAGCCACATTCCTTTAGAATTTGAGAAGAGGAAAATAAAAATGGAGCTGAGCATCTAAGCCAGAGAACTCTGATCCAACAATGCCTGAAGTCATTAGACTTTGATCAGTTCCTTGTCTTTGATTTGGGACCTGAGAGCAAGACAGCTATTTGCAAAATTCCTTTTTAATATGATTTCTGTACTAACTAAAAAATAGAAAAGATAATATTTCTACAGTGTCAAAATTTGCTCAATCTTTTGTTCCTCTACATTTAAGGAAGAAGCTGTTGTTGTTTTTTTAAGATATTAATTCAAATTATAATGTGTTGCCATGATTGATTTCATAGAGGAAGAGTTTGAGTTAGAAGAAAATAGCCTGCCTAAAGCCTCAAGAAATTACAAATCACTGAGCCAAGCGTACCTCAGAAAAGGCAATTTTATCCTATTCAAAGAGACATATTTCCTTAGGTATTTTACATGAGAACCCTGTGCTATAGTGAAAAAAAAAAATTCTTTGCTTTAAAGAACAAACAGCCATGCCTGAAGTTCAAAGATTTGTTTCATCAAAGAAGAAACAGCAAAAACCAAACCAGTGTTGTGAGTTGGTTCTTTTTTTTATGACTGATTAGTAGCAAGCCATTACTGGAGCTGTCAGGAACAGCTTCATGTAGTCCACAGGAAATTTCAGGGTTTTAGTGCTAGTGCTAATTCTCTTTAAAGTGCTTTTTGTGGTACAATTGAAAACAATCTCTGAAAAGCCTGCTATTTTTTAAAGCTCTAGTTCTAGTATGCTGAGCTGTAAATTAGGACATCAGTCCTCTTCTATCAAGAAAAGGCACATTAGTAAGATTTTTTTTTAAATGTCAAAAGCAGATACTACCAAGATCATCTTCCACCGGAGTTGTAGAACAATAAAAAGTGAAATGGTGAGTGGAGCTGTTTGCCTATCTCAGAAGTGGTTAAGCTACCACATGCAAACTTTTCACAGTTTGTTTGTTTCCTTGCTGAATTGAGCTTCCTGTCATAAACAGCATTAAAAGTGGGTCATGGCACCTTTAGATCTTTTTTTAATTTTGAGAGTAATTTTTTTCCCGCAGTCCTTCTTTCGCAAAGTTGGAAAACTTTTGCCCTAGTTTAAAAAAAAAAAAAAATTAAATGACAGTCAAAGACAAAAGCTGGAACTTTTCCAGCTAGAAAGTGTGAAACAAGTCAAAAAATAGTAGAAGGGAAACTTGGTAAAAGTTATGCTAAAACACTTCCTACTGTATTACCACTTAAAAAAAATTAAAAACATTTCAAAGGTTGAATATGACCCAGAAATTAGAAAATTACCAATTTATTTAAACACCATCTTTTGTAATTCAAATGATATGTTTGTATTAGTTATGATCATTTATTTTATCCTGAACTGACATCTGTTATGGAAAACTTCGGCCTATGTAGTTCAAATTGACAAATCTAACAAACAAAAAAATGATGCTTCTCAGCAAAATTGATCAGGTGACCTTAATAATGACTCATTAAGGCTCAATCTATTATGTCTGTCTAAAAATACATCAGTTTATGCTATGATTGTGTATTACAGCTGCTGCTAAATCTGAGGTGCATTTATATTCAAGGAAATTGGCTTGTTTTTCTTTTAGATATTTATATCAACTATCGTTGATAAAACTTGCAGATAACTACAGGAGAAGTTGTCTGCTACAAAAACAGTCTGGATTAATTGATAAAATGGGACTTCTAGGAAAAGAGGATGCATGATGGATAATGCAGATAGAAATTGCTTTGATGAAGGAGAGGTCTTAAACTTTCCATCACTTTTCCTCACTCTGTTTATAGAAGTTTGCTTTCTCCTTTCAAAGGCATCAGCTGCCTGTGCAGCACATGGACAGGATGTCCTGCCTTGATCCCCAGAGAGCATCACCTTCAGATGGAAAGGGCTTCATCATCCCTCAAAGAACTGAGGTTGCACTGACCAGTGCTGGATGCACTTGCTTGTGCTGTTGGAAGATGGATGTGATATCTGTCTGCCCTTTTCCAACCACAAAGACTTTTCAAAGATTAGAGATGGTAGCTCCCTCAGCCATGTCAGCTATAACCTGTGCAGTTCCATGGACTCATTTTCCTATTTAAGCACATCCTCACTGATTTTCTCATGTCATGTATTGTACTTCACTCCCCCAGGCTCTGACATGAGGTGGAGGAGCTGGAAAGCCTCAGAACAGACCCTGCCAGTAAAGATCCAGTCAAAGAAAGCATGTTCCTCATCTGTTCATGTGCTTGTTGTCTCTGGGTCTCTCACCCATTGAGCAGCAAGCCTGTACTTTCCATAGCCTTCCATAGATATGCCTGGAGAGCCCTTTCAGTGCCTTCCTGTCCTTACTCCTCCAGGATGCACAGAACATCACTTGTGCAAGATCCAGTTTCCTGTCTGCTTCCTGCAGACAGCTATCAGTGTGCAGATTAGCAACTCCCCTGTGCAACCTCTCCAAAAAATGGATCCCTGGGGTCTAGTCAGTAGTCTTGGTGAGAAATCCCATCATGGTGTTGAGTTGAGGAGACCATCCTCAGGACTGTCAGGCAGACTGTTTTGTGTAAAGAGGAGCAATTTGTCTGTGCCATGGTTTTTCCTTCCCTGTTTTTTTTCTTTCTGGTCTGTTGTTCTACAACTCCTTTTTGACCTATCTCCATCCTAAGTAATCTATTATAACCAAGGACAGTCAGGCCTACAGGGAAAGGGTTATATCTTTTATAAGACCAAATAACACAGCTGGAAGAAAAACAAGAAAGATTTTTGTCTCAGAGGACTTTCATTAGATTTCTGAGCTCAAAGCTCGTTCTCTCCCCTGACTATATCTCTTGGTCTAATAAAAGATATTACTTCTCTTTACAAGCCTAGCAGGTTCATAGAATTACAGCAGCAGAGCTACAATGACATTTCTCTATGAGCAAGGAGACAGAAGCCTATACAATTCAAAATAATACATGTTATATGTATATGTTATGTTATCTATTCAATGTAACCATTCTGAGCATAGTGATAATTAGCACAGACATAGAGCTGATTAGAGAATGTTTTGCAAAAGAGATGTGAGCCTAATATAGATTTCTGGAGACAGGAATAGCAAATGCCAGTGTACCAAAGGTAGGGATAGACCTGTTGGAGTGACTTTGATTTCAACAGTGAAATAGCATATAAGAAGTAACAGAAATATTGAGGAAATTCTCTTAGCTATCAAATTGAGGTAATTATGAATCCCACTAGCAGGGGGAGAAGAAAATTAGTGAATATTTTCCAGTTTTATACATTTTTAATAGTATTCTGTGTTTTCAAATCTGTCTTCAAAGCACCAAACCACAAGACAGACAAGTTTGGGCATCAGGGATCTGGACTTAGAGCAGCTTGTTTGTGCAAGGAATTAGTTCTGCTTGTTCAAGGAATTTAAATTTGCTAAACAATGATGCTTCCTGAGAGCAGGACTGTCATGTGGTGTGCAATGCTTGCACGAAGTTAATGTCAATGCTTTCTTGGAAAGTATGTGGTCTGTATTTTCACGGGTTGTAAAGCTGATAAGGATTGAACTGATAAATGCAGATGTTCATGCCAGAAGCCAGGCAGTCAAATCATGAGAAAAAGGTGTCCTGTAAGGACAATGTGCCCAGGCAAACAAACCAGCATAGCTTTCTGAGTATTGAATTATTTGGAGAAACTGTCTGTAATTTCCATAAAGGAGCTATTACATGATATTATTCCATGAATAAATTTGTATATGAAAAATAGATGAATTATTCACTTAGCTTTAGTGCATCTTGCATAGAGGCAATTTATGTTTCCTATAGCAGTACAAATTCTCATTTTAATTAGTGTTTTAATGCAATGAAAAGTGAGCTGAGCATAGCTCCCAGGTGTTGTACTAAAAATGGAGACACACTCAGGATCTATTCTGAGAAGAAATATAGATGTATTTGCAGGTGTAGGGATAGGATTGGATTCTCATATAGCCTAGTGAGGCTTATTTTCACTAAAATCCTCTGGCTTACACCAACCCAGACTCCAGCCTCGACTGCCTTATATTCAGGTTCATGTTTGCAAGACCTGATTACGTATTAGGAGTGCAATGAAGTGCAGGTTAAATGAGTAGTATATAGCCATGCCAACACAGTTAATGAAAGCAGCTAGAGAAAAGTGTTTAAATCAGAGCAAATGCTGACAGACTAATAGCATTCATCTCTGCTTTAGACAATGGATAGAAGCCACACCAGGTAATGGGCTCTTTTTTCTTTTTTTCTTTTTTCTTTTTTTTTTTTCTTTTTTTTTTTTTTTTTGACTTTTTTTGTCTCTTTAGCCTGAAGTGAGGGACTTACAGCATATTACCCAGGATTGCATAAATGGAGGTTAATTTTGCAGGGAAATTTTAAAAGACCATGATATTAAAAATTTTTTTAAAAATTATTATGAGGAGCTTGTGTTAAAGTCTGAAACTATAATAATAATAATATCTTCTTTCTAAGTTTATGGAAACCATTAACATTCTCCATCAAGACCATAATGGAGATCAACTCTTGGACAAGAATTGTCTCACCAAGGGTCAGCTTTCAAGCAAGCACTCTTAGTCCTGCAGATATTTACACCTTCTCCAGCAGCTGTTAACCTTAGGGCCTGCTCCTTGAAAGATGATCAGTGTCGTCAGGCAAAAGCTTTGAGTGTGCATTGGGAGACAATGCACTTGTACACACAGGTGTGTGAAGAAAAAGACTCGAACATTCTGGTTTTGGGCTCTGTCTAGCATTTGGAAAGATGATATTTTTAAGCCATCCTTCTCAGTTGAAAGAAATGTCTTATAAGGGAAAAGGCTGGTAAGGTAATTTGAGCCTAACTACTGATTTCGTAACGTACTCTTAAGACAGACATTTCTTTCTTCTTAGAAGTAGTAGATCTTTTCAAATAAAAAATGATTTTAAAAAAGGTATCATCCCTTAAAATTAAATCCCAAAAAGACCATAGTGATGAGCACAGTATTATTACTTATCTGATTAAAATAGCACTGCCATATATGCCAATCTGTTCCTAGAAGGACCTTTGCAGTATCAAACTGATGAAGGAAAATTCTCAGTGGTTTAAAGTTCTTGTTTTCTTTACTCAATTTCAGCAGTGTGCATGAATCTATTGTAGGAATATAATGTTCCAGCAAATAAAATTCTCATCGTTTGCAAGACAGATTTATCATGTGTTTCTGTAGTTTTAATTGCTAGTATGTATTTATAATTTATTTTTGTGGCAAATTCCAGTGTCATTAGAGCAGTGATTTTCATTTGTGAGAAAAATTTATTTCAGTGATTCTGCTATTCTAGACAGGGCTTATTAGATGTGTCATTTAATCTTTTAAACTAATGAGTTACTGTTTTCTACAAGGATCTTTTATTTAAGTCTTCAGATACTCTACAGCATATCATTTGCTGTTTAATGTTTAAGAAAGCTTATGACATTTACTCACACTAATGCCTCTGTTTCTTTAACGCACAAGTACCCACTCCTGCATGTGGCTCCACTGAAGTCGTTACTGACAGATTCTGATAGGATTTAGATATTCTTCAGTGGAGCACTGGCTAGTAGTAAACCTAGTGGACTCCAAATTTGCTGTCAACCATGCATGTTGTGTAGGATGCACAATGCAGCATAGATATTTTAAACAGGTTATGTGCAGCTGTGGTAGCTCCACAGCACTGCCCCCAGGAGAAGGCGCCAATCACAATTACATGCTTCCTGCTGGTAAGGTGATGATGCCTTCTAAGTGTCATTGGAGGCATCATCAAAAGGCCATAGCAGTTCAGATCTGGTTTAGGGACAGCTTTTCTGCTACCTAATCATGAAGCAAATGCCCTCTGGCATATAGAAAGGAATAAAGTTGAATGTATTGACTGTCCTGAAGGTGAGTTTATAATGTTGGTTGTTAGGGAATTGCTAGGGAATGTTACATTATCAGTGTAACATTTGGTTATCAGCATAGCAGTTCATGGCCTTTGGACCAAAGAAGATTTCAGTAACAGTTTATTGATGCTAAAGAGGCCTTTGCTTTGCAATTAAGGCTAGATCATCTGCAGGCAAAAATTTTAGAAAGTATTATCTGGACCCCATAGCAGGAGGCACCCCAGGTATAAACCAGACAATATCATTCAAAGACTTCCCAGTGCTCAATGCTGCTGGTACCTGTGCTGATCTCTAGGACTCTAGGTGAGCACACCTGCTCTCACTGCAGTTGAATTTAGTGGGAGGAAGTTACTGTTTGTAATCCAGGTTGTTGGCCACAAATTTACTCTTGACCTTTCTGTTCTCCTCTGTCTCAAGTGTCAGGGTCAAAAGAGAGCCTTCAGAAGAAGGTGATCTTTCTTCTCAGCTGGGGCCTAGTACTGGTAACTAACTCTGCTTGGTCACTGCTGTTGTAAAGTCTTTGATTTCTTTACTAATATGTCTGATTCCTTAGAAAGCTCTGTGCTGAAGCAGTGGAAAAGCACCCAAAAATCTTACTTTGTTCACTACCAAACTCTCAAAATGGGTCAGTAAACCACTTGTAACATCTGGTCCATAAAAAGCTGGTGACTCTGTAGCCTTATACTCTGTGAGCATGGGTGATACTGGAGTAACATTTTCTAACATAGCAGTGGCAAAATGCAGCTTTGATTTACTAGCCAGTATCAAGCTGGTAAGTCTGTGATATATCCAACTTAGCAGACCTCTTTTTTTATGCTAAGAATAAATCCTGACTTTTAGAAACAGAGTATTGATCTATGTGTAAGCAAAGACTGTTTCCATTTCTGTGTTCCTCATTTAAGCATCCCAGGAATCTGGAGAATCAATGGAAAGCAGTTTGTCATGTGGTGCTACTTTTGCTGCATTGCCGTGTTAGCTCCTCTGTAGTGAGAAACTTGAAGAATTTGAGTAAAAGCCTGTTTTGTTTTGTCACTTTTTACCTAAGCTGTTCATTCTTTAGGCACTCTCCGGAGTGCCTTCACATATGCACATTTTAAATGGAAATAATCTAAATTGCCCTTTCATGCAAATTTCTCATGGTCCATCACCTTTTTTCTTTCTTTCTCTCTCTCTCCCTTTTTATTTTTTTAATTTTTAAAAAATATTTACTTTTGGTCGATGCTTTGTGAGCAGCTGTTTCCTAGCCCCTGTGCTTGGGAAGCACATTGCACTAGAGTGTATGAAAAGAAGATGCTCTTGTCACATCTTGCTTTGTACTACATTTAAGAAAGAGCTGGCAAACTCTGCTGTGCTGAGCAGCAGAAAGTGTAAGATACTTTGATGTTGTGTAAGTTGGAACAGCTTCTGGACAGGTACAGATATGCTTAAAGATATAGAAATTGTCTGTGCTGAACACTGGTGTGTGTTCTCGCAATACCTACATGCTAATTCCTTTGCTTTTCATGTTGGCGATGAGAGGCTGAATGTGTCTGAGGAGACAGGGACCCACAGTCTTTGAGATAAAAATAGTAATCTTATCACAGCTGCCTCTCTTTGACTTTGTGTGTGGTATTTGGAGGAAGTGTTTTCATGTCAGTACATCTGTGCCTCGCCTAAGGAAAGGAGGTGTTTTTCTGTGTCCTTTTCTTATTTGGAGTTTCATGGTGAAGTTGAGAATTGTGTAGCAGTGACAAAGATGCTAAGTATAGTATAAAATGAGGTTGTTCCGTTTCTAAGTTTTTCAGGAAATGTATTTCCATGGAATGTGCATCCTAGGAACATCCTCCACCCATCACCCAAGCCCAGTGAACTAATTTTTCATGTGTGAGGAAAACAACCACAGCAGTACTGCCCAGTGAGCATTCAGTAGCTGAATAAATAACTAAATACAGTTTTGAGTAAATAGTGCTGAGGTATTGCTTTATTTAAAATCCTTTAGCCTGCCAAAGAAAAATGGAGTTTCCCATATGCTATGCCTGAAAAAAATTATACTTCATAACATTGTATTCATATGAAAAGATAACCAGATGTAGAGTTCCTTGATACATTACTGTGAAAGCAGTGTGTGATAATTCTGCTTACGCTTCAAAAAAAAAGCTAAAGAGGTGCCACTCAGATTAGTCCAGATGTTCTGTAGCCTCATTGGGCCCCATGTATATTTAAGCATGCATTCCTTGTCAGCTGCCTTTAAAATGAGCACTGATTTCTTTAGGGCAAGCACAGATCTGTACTACTGCTCTGCTACTGCAGTTCCTGGGCTGGAACTACACAGGAGCCTCTCTTTTTCTTCCCAGCTTGGAGAGTGATGAGTCTAATACACAACTCTCCATGTGGATTTATTTCCAGAGCTGCCTCCCAGACTACTAATTCAGTGATTATACTGAAGGGGAGATTTTTATTGCAGAAAAAAACCCAAGCCAAGATGCTTCTCGGCATCCGTGCTCACTGAGCTGACTGCAGTGCAGCGTGGAGGTGCCCAAGCAGCTCAGCACTGGCAGCACTGCTGCAGAAGCAGGGCATTCACCATAGGCCACTTTACTCTGGAGGGATCACTTATGTGGGTTTGCTGGACTGGATTTATTCAGAATGCTCCTCTGTAAACCCACTTCCCTCCAAACAGAACAGTGGTGGGCTTGGTCTGCACTATTACTATTTGGATTTCTTACGGGAATGCTGCACCCGGAATTCTTGAGCCTTGCAACAGCAAACAGGTTTTGTTGATAATCCAGTTTGACAAACCATTTCTGAAAATTTGGTTCTCATAAAAGCACCTTACTAAGCTGAGGGGAAAGCTGGGAGTGTGCTGAATAATGTTTGAATACTGCCAGGGAACTGATGAGAACCTGAAATGTGCTCTGTGTGTTTTCTTGCTACCTGTGGAGAGGGAGCTTCAAGCAACCAAGTGGAAAACACTGCTTTTCATTGTTTTTCACCGAATGGGTTTGAGCCAAGGTTTTATGATGGTATCAAAAGCTTATATATTGTGATTTAATACAAGCTGGAGAAATAACCTTGAAGATTTTTCTCTGATTTCATAAAGATGCAGTGGTGGACAAACCAGACCAAGTTCAGTTATAAAAGCTGATTTGAAGGTTTTTGGTTTTCTTCCAGGCCTTACATGACTTAGATGAAAGACATCCTTTTAAACTCTTAATGCACTCAATGAGAAAGGAGACAAGAATTTGCAATTAAAAATCAAAGTGACTAAATTTAAACTGTACACAAACCTGACCTTCCTTGGTATTCTCAATTACCCTGGAATAATTCAGACATGAGTAAAAAATCTTCCAGTGTAAAAAGAAAGTGCTATTCATGGTTTTCACTCTGGCAGTATAAAGAAATTTGTTAGCAAAGGGGTGAAGTCAGTATTGGGTCAAAGAATAGGCTTTTCTGAGTATTTGACTTTAATTGAAATATGGAGGCAAAAGAGATCAACATCTGGAAAATATATGAGGGAAAAGAGATCAACATCTGACTCATCATTTTCCTTGCCTGAGTCTTTTCTTCAGAGTTCTGTAAGGTTGTCAGAGGATGGGAATAAAAAAGCCAGCAGGATAGATGAAAGCTAAGGAAACAGGGCTATAGAGTAATTTGTTTTGTTAAGTCCCATCTCCTTCATAACACAAAAGGAGAAGGAGAAGTAGGGGAGAAGTTTTCTGGGAGGACTGTCTGAGAGAAAAGGAGATCCAAGGGCAAAGAGAAAGGGGAAAGGACCCAAAAATGAGTCGAAGCTGGATGTAGTTAAAAGTGATGTCCCTTGACCAACCCAAACCCTGAAAAACCAACAAACAGAAAATAAAAACAAAACAAAACCAAAAAAAAAAAAAAAAGACAGGAAAAAGCCACAGGAAATTGAAAGGAAGATCAAGGGAGAGAAAAACAGAGAGGACAGAAAGTACACTGAAAGTACACAGAGAAATGGATGGCAAGAGGTATTGCAGTGTAGGAAAGAGGAAGATAAGCACAGGTCAGGGAGCTGCTGGGAGTGTACTGAATTCACAGTAAAAAAGGGACTAAAGAAGGGAAAAAAGGGTATTTTCCAAAAAAAAAAAAGGGATGACAGAAGGCGAAAATGATAGATTAAGACCACCAAATTTTCAATGAAAGGGAAAGAAAAATAGAGAAAGTAAGCCAGAGATAGAGATGTTGGGGGAGAAGTCAGGGATCATTAGAATGACACCACTAGCTTGGAGAGATGGTTCATTTTCTTTGCGACATGGTGGTTTACTATACATTTGAAAAATTATACCATTAGATTCTAGAAGCTTGGCCTAAGCACTAAGCATCAGCTTTTTGAGTAGAGCATGCAGTGGGAGAATACCTATGAAGTCTGTGTTGTTTCCCCTGTAAACTCAACATTTGTCAGTGGTCTAAAATACCCAATTATAACTTTTGGCAGCAATCTGGGTCCTTGAGAAAACACTGAGTCAGGAGCTAGTAGGCAAATGAACAGCAAGTTATAACTTTCCATTAGCTTCTTTATTTCAGTTCAGTAAGAAAAGGAAATTTGTGTAATCCCCAAAGCAAAATATTTTATTAACTCTGTTTGGTGTTATTCTGCCTTGTGCATTGGCTTTGAGGAAAGAAATTTCTATTGAGGTCACTTGTACTTTTGTCTATGATCAGTTAACAAAACAAATAGCCCACCTCAGCTTCTGCAATTACAGTCCTTAGCACACTGGATATAAAACTAAACTTGAGTATTCACGTCCTCCTAACAGCTTGAAAATAACAGAGCAAGTCTAGGGGCAGGCCATTCCTTCTAGGCCAGAGACAAATTAAAGCAATAAAACACACTGTACAAAATAATTAACTGAATGCACAGAACTATATAGATTTCATCACACAGAATGTAGGAGAAACAAATGCTTCTATACATTATCCAATTGTTGAGCACAGTATTTACTATCGATTTTAGCAACTTACTATTTGCTGACTATTACCTAAGCTTTGGTGAAAGCAGCAAGTAAACACAGAAAACTTTCCTGCTAACCAATCCTATTAGGAAATTGCTGCAAAAACAAAACGGATCCTTACTTCTTTAATCAAGCTCAGGGGTACAAAAGGCTTCAGTTAACCACTGGCCACCAGATTTTTTTGCAGATTTGGTTGATCGTCTCTTGGTTGCTGGCTAAAGAGCTGAATGGAAAGGACTCTTGAACCAGGTAACAGAGCATCTGACTACTTTTTACATGACTGACAGTATCATGTTGACAACCAAAAGATATCTTTTATGTGTTTCTTCTCTGAGACATAATCTTTAAGCAATAGGGTTTAGTGTCTGATTTCCCAGTTGCTGTTGGACATATTAAACAACAGCTGACAAGAGGCATGAGGAATACTCTGTGCAAAACAATTTCTAGGTTGTCCTCCTTGAATTTTGCCTAAACTGGTGTCCTGGAAAATTTTGCAAATGCTGAGCCCCCACATCAGCAAAAGAAGCTCTACCTTTTTTCTTCATTATTTTTGTTGTGTGCCCCATTTCATGTCTTCCCAGCACACCTGGGAGCTCGAATCTTGCAGCCGAGTGTCATTTTGTGACAGCTTCATGGGGTCTTTTCCATTTCTGTGAATTTAGTCTGCTTTGGAATGGAAAAGGGGATTATTAATGCACATTTCTTCCACTGAGGTCGGATCTTGTAAGAATTCAGTTCCTAAAGCAGGTTGGACTTGGGTAAAATTGAGGAGGGAGTTTCTGAAGCTCATATAAAGGATGTGCCTCCTTCAGGCAAGGAGGATGCTCTTTCTGTGGCTCACCAGCTCTCTATGAACTCCTCTGTCCTGGGCATTTCTACTGGAAATATTTTTTCAGGCTGTCCATACTAAAAACAAGGTATTGTTGGGATTTTTTTCTTTAAATGACAGAGAAATAAATGAAAGAGTCAGTAATCCCAATGTCCTTATAGATTTGGGTTGCAGATGTAGTGCAGTTTTAGCTTTCAAATTTCCATTGCACCTCCTCTAGAGTTGTTTTCTGCTCTTGACCTTTGTGTTGTGGTAATGCAGTCTGAGTTCCAAGGTGGTTGCATTGTATATAATACAATGTTCCTGTATATTTTCTATCTTAATTGAAGCAACAGAACACTCTAAACTTTGATGTAGTGACAAGCACTTAATAATCCATCCATATCAGTATTCTGGTTTTATTCATATTTTCTGATGATCCTCAACTGTGACCATACCAGGCCAATGTATTTTTCTTGATTAATTGACACAATCTGCACTTTACTGTGCCAGGGAAAGAAGTGAAAGCTCTCAGATGTTCAGCAGAGTCACTGGTTGCATAGGAAGCAGGGAAGGAAAACTGGCTGTAAGCTCTGTCATAAAGGCATTGTAGACTTTAGTGTTCCAAGTTCCTTATAAATAATGAAATGGTAAGTAAACATGAAATAGGTTTTGCCTACTGTAATATTGATATACAAATTAAAGACCTTCCATAATGCATTGTTCCTATAGTCAAAAATTTCCAATGAAGAAGGGAAGTAAATTTTTGGCTTTGCCAGCAAAACAGGAGAACAAAGCCTATTTCAACAATGATGATAGTGAGGATAACAAGTTGGGGTGTGGGATGAACAGAAAGGGATTTCAAATTGGATATCAAAGGAAGTAGAAGACTGACAACTTTTCCATCTTCATCATATTACATCAAACCTAGCAGAGTGAAAGCCGTCATTAGAATAAATAAAAGAAACTGAAACCAAAGTTCAAAGCACTATAAATGATAAATTTAGTGTGGTATGAAGATGACAAGCACTGTGCTCAGTAAGAGAGTTCCCATCACCCATCTGCCCAAATCCACCCAAATTAATGTGAGATTCTGTTATTGTCTGATCTATTCTCTGATTTCAACCATCAGAGAGAGAACAAAAGTCAAAGGAAGTAACTGCAGAAGCAGCAAATGTTTTGCAGAAGCAGTTGAACGAGAGAAAGCTGAAGAGGGAGCTTCATACCAGCCCCATCTCAATGTTTCAGCAGTAGTTACATTTGCTTCTTGCTGCAATGACAAGCTCAAATTGTCATCAATAAATGTTGATTTGTTTTCTCCTAATAACAGTAAGCAGCTCCCACTCAAAATCAATTTCAACTTTGTTGGCAAGACACTGCACATTTGTCTTCACCATGACTGAGCTGCATAAAGGAACAATTGAATTGAAAATTAAATGAACAATAATTGAAAATAAAAAGTGCCTTTTTAAAGGAAAATTAGTGCTATGCTGAGTTTCCAGAAATGTTGCGTTGGTGGGAGGGGTTTGCCTAAAAAAGGTAGGGTTGGGCTAAAAACTTAATTGTATAAATATGGGCACATTAATGTACATAATTAAAAATGGACTTTAACTTCAAAAGGATAAAAAGGCTCTTCAGCAACTTCCTAGGGTTTTAGTTCTGGCAAAAGCAGTAGAGTTTCTGCAGTAATTATACATCCAACACATTTGGATATGCTAATTGAATCTAAGTTCTAATTAGTTCCTTTGTGTGACTAAGAATGACAATCACTGAATTAATTTAATGCAGCTTTGTTCTGAACTTAGTACTGTTTTCAGTATTTTTCATACAAAAATGTAGCCCATGACATGCTTTGCTTTTTAGGACGTCAGTGGTTTGCCACGTACAAAGTGGAGTGCAAGTACATTTGCTGCATTTCACTGTACCGTCATAGGCCATGCGCTTCAGCACTTAGTTATTCAACTCAAAGTGTTGCAGGGCTTTGTCAGGGGAGTGGTGAGGACCTGGAATGTGTCAGTAGTCCATCCATGACTAGAGAGCAGCTGGGTACACTGTGGAGGACCAGAACAAGCAGAGAGGGCTGCTATGATCTCCTGCAGGTCTCTGTGATTGGATGGGAACACGAAGTGGGGAAACCAAATGGGGATAATTTGTGCTTTTATTTAGAAGCAGTCATAGGAAAGATGAACGATTTCAGGAGATTAATAGGACACGTCCTGGTTTTGTTTCCCCTTGTATCCTGTTGCTGCTTTCAGTTTCTCTGGGGTTTGGATCTAGTAGATCCTTGATTCAGTCATTACTTGTCATTACAACTATGCTCAGCATTACCCTTGCTCATTCCAGCATTGTAGGATAACCTTGACTTCAGAAGGGCAAGAATTGGCTCTGAGTACTTCTGAAAGCAGCAGAGAGAGGTGACGACATTGTTTTAAGGCCATCTTCCTCTGGGAAACTAGAATCATGGGATCATTTAGATGGGAAAAGACCTGTGAGACCATTGACACAAACCTAACTTTTATATCATTGCAGAAAGTTATTATTTTTCACTATTTGAGACACTCATTTCTTAAGGAGGCATCTTCAAAGAATTGATATAAATATATTGAAATTTTAAAATGTAGGAGTTGCTTTAGTCTAAGAAGTATAATGAAGAAAAGAAATTTTTCAGATTCCCCACTTCTAAAATTGTTAAATATGTTTACCTAAAGTTTTTTCTTTGTCTTCTGTTTCACTTTGAAAGATCTGTGAAACACATATACAAAGCCTTTTCACATGAAGTGCTGAAAAGAATGATTTCTGTAAATTCCTGTTCAAGCACAGTCAGCAAAGCTCCCTTCTTTACAAACCCTTTCAGATGGTTTGAGGCAACCTGCCATTTCTATGACTCTTTGTGAAATTACAATAATATTTTCCATGTTTTACAGTTTATATTTCTCTCAGATTATGGTGCTGAATTCTCCAAGAGAATAGTTTTAGTAGAGGCCACTGGACCCAACAATACCCTACTGATGTTAATCTTGGTTTATCAGAGAGAGCAAGACCTTTTGTTCCTTTAAATAGTAGTCAGAAGATGAGCATCCTTGGAAAGGTTTCATTCACAGTCCATGGAGAAGGTGATTCAGAGTAAGAACTGGTAGCTGCAGGTGCTCGTCTGTCCCTTTGGGTGTGTAATGACTTCACACAGGCAATTGGTTTACCTGCCATAATTGAGACTGTGCTCCAAAGTCCTCTGAAGTCAGTCATTGCCCTTCTGTTGGGTTTTGGATTTAGCACTGATAATTGTGCAGGACAGCTGAGTGTGGTAATGAATTTCAAAAATGAAACTGCTTGTCTTAGTGTGTGGTGCTAAGGGATGTGTGGTTGATTGATTTGTTTCTCTATGCTTAAATAAAAAAGCTACTACCATCATACAAAAACCCAGGTAAGCTACATTTTCAGAGAAGCTGAACTACAAATCAGTATCTACTACACCCAGATTGAAAGGCAGATAATCCTAAACACATTCCTGAGCAAAAGCTTCATCTACAGAAGCTCAAGAAATACAATAGCACCAATGCAAAGAAAGGCATAGATGAACTTCTTTTTCTGCATTGTCTATTGCAGTACCCTCTCAATTCTGTGATGTGCCCATCCAATGGTCTTTTCCTCAATCATCTTTAAATGTGATTTTTAAACTGGCTTAAAATCACTGCTGTTTCATTACCAATTAGTAGTATAAGCTTTAATTAAAGCTGGTGTAATTCCTTTTGTCAGAGTTCCACTAGGAATGATGGGCTGGAGCAAAGAGCGTGCTAAAATGATGGTAGCTATTATTTCTCCAATTAGCGTATTAATGAAAGTAAGGTAGAAATATTGCTACAGGTACAGTACTTTTTATATGTCTTTCACTAATATTGATATCCTTTCTGACCTCTTTTAAAGCAACTCGTATAACCCCAAATCCTGAGTGCTGTCATCCATTGCACACTGGTATTTAAAATCAAAACCTGGTATCCTTAATTGCTTCATTTTCAATTTCAAGATGAATCTGTGCACAAGCCATTCCCTGACTTTCCATCCCATTGAGTCGAGAAGGTATTCTGTCTATTTCATATGTTCCTGCTTAAAGACGCCTAGCAGGAATGACTAGCAAAGTTTTATGGGCAATGAGAAAATGATTTTTGTTTTTTCTTTTAGCTTGGCTGCTGGAATCCTGTAACTGGTCTGAATGGGTCACTAACAGACAGAAAGCTGGAGAACAACATGCGAGGAGTGGTTCTGCGTGTGGTGACTGTGCTGGTAAGCAGATGCTCATCCTTCTGCACTAGCAGGAATGCATTTTCTTCCTTTTGCCACATCTTTTTACTAAGTGCACAGTTTTACCAAGAAAGTAGTTAGTGTTAGAGGCTCTGATTTAAGCTGATCAAAAAAACCCAGAAAGATGGATCATTTTCCACAACATGAAATTGTTTATCAGTACAGCACTTTTCAGACTGAATCCAACACATTAGAACCTGTTCCTTGCACAGGCACATTCTAAATTAGGTAACACGAGCATGTGAGCTGATAAAGAGCAGCTTCAAGTGCCCTGTTAGCCAAAGATACCTAGCTGAAGCACTAAATTCCAATCCCAATCACCTTGGCAAATGGTGTACAGTCTAACACAAATTGTCACACTCAGAAAATATTCAAGGTCAGCTTAGGTCAAGTAATGTTAGTTTGGTAAAACATCCACTGTCCCATCCTGGCTTTTTGTCAGCCAGGTTCCTCCCCTGTGTGCACATCTTAGATTAAGAAAAATTCTTGGTTTAAAACTGAACAGACAGTGTCTGCCAGAATAGGAATTCATGTTATGAGGCCCTGCCATAAACCTAGCTTGAGAAGTTTTTACGAGTGGGGAAAAAAAATAAAGAAATATAGAAAAAGAAAATAATATGAGACATATAGCCCTCTTTGGACCAATGCCCAAATACAAAGTTGATCCAGGGCTGCACAACTGTCAAGGTTAGATTGAGCTGTTTCTCTCTTGCTGCTCTCTATTTGTTTTTGAGTTCGGTGTCTAAAGGCCCAGCACTTTTTTATAAACAGCAAGACGAGGAGTTTTGAGGGTTTGCATTGCTGACAGTGCATGATGGAGGGTCAGGGGTGGAAAGTGAAATCACCAGAGCATGTCAGTGCCACAGACAGAGCAGTTTCATACCCCTCCAATTATTTTATGGGTATTTAGACACTTTTACCTGTCAGGGTGAACATTCTGTTCCAGCTCTTAGTACATTAGAGAACTTCCTGCAGCAGTATCTACAAGGCAAAACAAACCAAACGAGAACAACCAAAAAAGAACCCAAAGCCAAACTGAACAACAGCAAAAGCCAGCCAAGGAAGACTGAATGCACAGAGAGTTAAAAAAAAAAGAAAGAAAGAAAGAAGTAACAGGGAGGGGGAAGATTATACTTTAATTGCCTGTTCATCACGATAGCATTATGGTGGCAGTGGCTGGTCTCTGTTTTGCCTGATACTCCTATTAATTGGTTCAGTATAATTATCTGTTGACAAAAATGATCTGTGGATTTTGCTTAGAAAAATAAATTTGAATTAGAATATTAGCATTGTTTTTAGTAGTAGTTCTTCCCTCTCTCCCCACTGTTCCTGCTTTATCCCCAGTTATCTTTGTTACCTTGACAGAGAGCTTCTTCTTTCACGTTATTATAGCATGGATATATATATCAACTTGCAAAGATACACAAAAATAATTACCTATGCTGGTAGGGCTCTACAGTAATTATAAAAGCAAAGATGGATGTTTAAAATTCAACATAGAGCACAGGGCATTTCATTCTCCTCACTAGTTTATATCTTCTGGGTAGGACAATACTGGAGATTTGTATTTAACCTCTGTGATGAAAATGTGTGATTCTTACCTTGGATATGAGAGCAGGAGGGATTTCACCAATTAACTTTATTTTAGTGGTGATCTTTACTGTATTTTCTCTTCTATCTCTCTCCCCGTTCTTCAATTAATTCAGTACATTTCTGTGAAAAGTAAAGCATCTATATAGACTGTGATTTATTAGTTATTTTTTTTAATTATGCCATTTTCCATTTTCTAAGAGAATGATCTTGATCCAGGGAAACAAGTGTTAAAATTAAATAGTAATACCTTTGAATATTAATAGGTTTCTTTTTCCTTGAGAGTTGAGAAGTTTACATTAATTTGTAAATTGGCTTTGTTAAAAGTTCAAATCTCTCATGCCTTTTTAGATAGCACCCCTTCTCCTCTTTCAATTTCATTTTGTTATGCCTTCAGGTTGAAAAGAACTTTTTTTTAAATTGCACTAGAGTTTGAGAGGATAGCAAATTGCTACACCTGCGTTTATACTGCATTTTACTAATGAAATTAAACCTCCTGGAGTCTGAAAATCATAAATGATTGTGACTTATTTCCTGTCTTTCAAAAAACAAATGCTGAAAAATTCCCATCATCCACATCCATCTACTAATTCCTTTCCCTAAGTAAATGCAATCATTATGAGCTATGTATCTGCAGACTTTAACCAAAATCTCTTGGTGAGTATGGCAGAATACAGTATAGCTCCAAAATGGAAATCCTCTGGTTTCACTTGGCAGAGAATCCTGGCTCTTCCGCAGTACATGTGAAAGCTTCCTTTGCATGAATAACAATAGGAAGTATTTCTTTGTGGTTTATTCTGAGGAGAACTATGGTCTACACATAATTCAGTGCTTTAATCTGAGTTGGATTAGTACCACACTTGCTACACTTTTAGAAAAGGCTTATTTTGTCTAACTTAAATATCAGATATCTCTGTCTTGGACTGCATCCACACACGAAGCTGAAGTCTGAACTTTGTGTTTGACAAGTTGCTCTTAAGTTCAAGTCACTTGCTGGTGAATTTCTGAAATGTATTCTGAGTTTCTGAAATGTAGCTCAATCAAAGGTCAGCATAGCTGTTCCAAACAAATTCAGAGTGTCTTGAATGAACAATTGCCCAAGAACAAATTTAGGTATATATCCATTTTGGCTGTCTCAGTTTATTCTCTTTTTCAGTTGTTCAGTTTTATTGAAAAAGACCTAAAATGCAACAGATATTCTCATAACATCACTGTATTAGCCACGGTAATTACTGAATTATTCATGTGAATATTAAGATATTGGAAATGGAATGAGATTTGGTCCATTTGACAATGAATAGGCCAGAAGGTATTTGTAAATTTGTATTTTCTTAAAAAGCCCCTATTCAAAAAAGGAAAAAGTTTTAATTTCCCTGTTTTAAAGCAGTAAAACCTTGACTGAAAAGTACAGAGCCTTTCCTGAAAGCTCATAAGGTATAATATCCTAATGGTGCCAAAGGAATTTGTGGCTCTACATGAAAATTCAAAACAGCTCCCAGACAGGAAGGTATTTTCATATCTGGAGGGTCCTGAGAAGGCAGGCAGGATAAAGGAAAGACAGATAACAGCAAGCCATGCTGAGTTATGCCATGCCATACATTCCTGTACACAGTATCTCAAGAGTTATTACCCAGGTTACCTGCACAGAGCTTCAGGTTGGTCACCCTTGGCTGCAGGTGGGCACTGTGGGACATGATGTAGTAAAAGAACTGGCAAAAGGGTCGATAAGCATAGAAAGAAAAAATAATTAAGAAACATCATTTGTACTGTGGAAAATGTTATCATATGTGGACTAGTTTAATTCTCAGTGGTTGGTATTTAATTCATGAGCATTTGTTGCCCAGATTAGAAAAGAGAGAAATTTGAAAGCAGACAATGTCTTTAGAGACCTAGAGCTGGCAGGAGGTCTGCATCTTCAGTCCCTTTTTCTATTGAATTTACCACTCAGAGATGAAAAGTAAGATACGAAGCTAAGGCATGATTTTAAAAGCTGAAACTGTCTTTGGGATTTGAATTCCAATACTGGCTTAAAGAAAGTGGAAAAAAAAAGTTCTTTCTGAAGCTGGAGTAACTTTCAGAGTGACTGGGGAAAGGACAGGCATAAGGAAGAGGAAATAAAACAGTGTTTAAGCATATGCAGAGGAACAAACAGAAGTGATAAAGCATTAAAAATGTCAGGGCAAAAACATCAGTGAATGACTGTACAATAAAGATCAACCTCAGGAAAGATTATGTGCAGGATACCTCATTAAATATTGAATAAATATTTTATAATAGTGTGCAAGAGTCTCAGAGGTAATACTATCTCCCAATATTTTTGGTGATCACTTTTCTCATGCAGTCCTTATTCCATTCCCTCATTTTCATATCTGAATGCTGTTAACTTCTGTAAAGTCTCTTGATTTCATCAGGCAGCTCTATCTCTGCCCTAGTAATCACAATCTTTTAAGAAAAATAATTTCAATTGAGGCATGTATTGTACTATATATATATATACATACACACATATATATACATATATATGTGTATATATATGTATTGGTATATTGGACTTCAGTAGTACCTAAAATAGTAACAATTCAAATCATTATTACAAAAACAGAAACTAATATTCCTTGACAGAGGCAGAGCCTGTCTTTGTATTCCTCTTCCAGCCACCACACCTGTACAGGGGCCAAGTTTAAATTGCTACTGACTGGGCACAGGCCTTTTTTAATAGCTGTTTTATGTCCCTTTGAGCTACCTAGCTTGTATTAAAACAGGTCATAAACCTTACAGTTATTCACTACTGTGATCATTCATTTGACAAGCTTTAATCTCACAGCCTGCTGGGAAACCCAGCACCTTTTATTTTTTTTTCGATTATTGTTATTTTCAACCCATTTTTTAAAGTATCAGGAACTATATACTAGATAAGGTGGTTATCAAGCAATTCAAATGTTTTGGGCCCTGGCTGGGGCCACAGCTTGACAGCAAGGTGGGTGCAGTGCCGAGCATGGTAGGACCAACCCAACTGGCTACCTCTCAGAGCTCCCTGGCTTTTATCTTCTCGCTGACCCTTACCCATCTGCTCTGTGGGCACATTTGCATTCCAGAGCAATTCACACAGTTCACAGAAATTTGACTTGGAAACAGAAAGAGGATCTTACTCTGGCTGCAATTATCCTTCCTTACTATGCAAGGTAGACAAGGAGGTGAGCTGCGTGGCACAGCTCCTTATGAACAGGAGCCCTTGCGAGGCTGCTGGAAGGAGTCTAGCGTAGATGCCAGCAGGTTATTGTACCCATACCACGCTTTTGCTAATTCAGATGTCTGAACTATCTGCATTAAAGCCACCCTTGTACTCTTTAGACACACTCTAAAGCACTCCAATCAATTCCAATCTCAATCCATATTCCTGTCATATGGTGCAGAAAGAGCTGTTACCTGCATTAAGTTATTGTGAATTAAAATCAATGCACAAAGCTTGGCAGCATTCTAATAGACCATTGCCACAGATTGCTTTGAAAGAAGTTTTAGTCCCGTTGCTGAGAAATGGGAGGAAGAGGGGCTAACATTCTTTGTTCATTTCTTGTAAATAGGACTAAACTAAAAATCGTAATAAATCTGGAAGTTACCATTTCACTCAAGAGGGAAAAATACTCTTTAAAGTACTGTAACTAAAAAACCAAATTTCATGTCTAATTGAAGATGACAATAAACAGATCAAAAAAGTGACAGACTACACACATGGGTAAGAATAGGCCAAATGTAAAATCCACTTAATATTGTACTCAGTTCCTGGGATGTGAATGTGGTTTTTGCTGTAGAAAGGGTGACTTTTCTGTTAGTACAACTGACTTTGTAATCAATCTGTTTGAAAAGCACAGGATCAGAGAATGTTTGGCTTCAGTGCCAATACAGTTACACAGCCCATTGGCACAATATTGAGTTATCCAAGATCTTGTACATTTCAATCCCTCATCTATGTTTTAGTTTTATTAAGGGGTGAAGGGGCTGTGTTATGTTTTGCAGCAATTTTATTACTGTTGATAGTGGGAGAATTTCTGTACTGAAAGAATGAAACGTTTCAATTAAATTTTGGTCATTGATTCTATCATGAATTAATGTACATTGTTGTTCGATTAAAATAACAAGTTTCTGTGCTGCTCCTAGCCAAAGAAAATCCTCAAAACAGCAATCAATAAAGCAGTTGAGGAAATTAGGTATTTGGGACTGCATATTTCACCGAAATCTTTTGAGGAAGGAAATGCAAAATACCTAACATATAAAAGGGCGCCATTCATTATTTTTTCAGTCAAGGAAAAAGTGATTTTGCCTAGCAACAAGACAATAGCATCTTGTGCTTGAAAATATTTTGGTTCTAGGTTATCTGACTTAGTGTTTCTTGTTGGTTATAGTGGCTGTGCTTGGTCATCCAGCAGCCATTGGAAAGAAATTGAGAAATCTAGTAATAAGTGTGAATTTCAGTTTGGGGAGCAGTTTCTTAACATTTGCAGGGGAATGGGAGTTTTTAAGTGTCATGGTGAATATTTGCTTCATGAGATTGCCAAGGCTCAGCCTGGGCCATGGAAATCATTTAATGTGCCTGTCCACTGTTTCTAGAGTCAGTGTCAAGCACACATTGACAGTCTTGCCCACAACTGAGCTTCATTTCTCGCTTTCTTTTTTTCTTTTCTTTCTTTTTCTCTCACTGCTTTCAGTGGAGAAAGAGGTAAAATTTATTGAATGTAGAGTCCTATTGAATGGAGTGTCGCTATGGAAGTATTAAATTCCAGTGTGTTCAGAAATTTTCGATGAGTAGACACAGAGGTCATTTTCATATGCTTTATGAATTCTAACCACCCATATAATTACCTAATTTCAAAACGCTCTTCATAGAATCATTTAGATTGGAAAAGACCTTTAAGATCATCGAGTCCAACCATTAACCCGGCTCCGCCAAGCCCACCACTAAGCCATGTCCCAAAGTGCCACATCTATATGTCTGTAAAATCTACTAATGTCTCCAGGGATGGTGACTTCACCACTCCCCCTGGGCAGCCTGCTCCAAAGCTTGACAGTCCTTTCAGTGAAGAGATTTTTTCCTAATATCCAAAGTAATTTGCCCCTGGCACAACTTGAGGCCATTTCCTCTTGTCCTATGGTTTGTTTCTTGGGCAAATTACCACCTTGCCATAACCTCCCTTCATGTACTTGTAGAGAGCAATTATGTCCCCCTGAGCCTCCTTTTCTCCAGGCTAAACCCCTCCAGCTCCCATAGAGCTCCAATTTGTAGTGATGTACATCATTGGTAGTGATGAACTCATCCCTGTAGTGATGAGTTTCTCTAACCTCAAAAGCCATTTTTTTGCCCAATATTTTCTGTATACTGCCCTTGTTAGGAAGTTTCTGTCCATGCCAAGGGGTAAAGAGGATTTAGCTGACCAGGAAAATAATCCAAAGCTTTCTGTTTTGCTTTTGCTTTTTCATTTGTAAAGTACATACTAGCTTTGTAGCATTTTTATATTTAGAACAAGCAAAAGAACTTCACAAATGAATGCAGCAGTGCAGTGTATCATAGCTCCATATAATTTCTATCCTGAAATAAGTCTCAAAGCCACAGAATCCACACTTTTAATTGGAGTGAAAATCTATCCTACTGCCCAGTGATCTCCTAATGAGGTAGTGGGAACAGGTAAAATTATGAGCAGCTGAGCTAAGACCACTACTTCCTTGTAAACAGCCCACTGAACACAACTTTTTCTTCCTCTCATGTATTTAATTAGAGTGCTGTGTTTAAGATCTGAATGAAACTTTTCTGTTCTTTCAATAATTTTTTCTGTAAATTGTCCAAAAAGAGAGCTTCTTTACAAAAATACTGCATCTTTAAAACCCGATTTTCATTGAAGGACTAAAAGATTACTGTAAAAGCTTGACATTTTTAAAGTCACTAATAAAGTCACTGTCTAAAAATCATCCCAAGTAGAGACTCTGGGTTTAGGGAACTGTACTTCTGAAAAGCAATCATTCTCTTGTTCTCCCTCCCTGCCTCCTCTAAGGCTGGAATTTATTGCTTGACTTTATCATCCACATCTGTAGCACAGCTACAAACAGATGTTTCTCTTTGATTGTCTAATTAATTAACACAACCAAGTTAAACTCAGCCTAATTGTTCTTTTCTGCTATTTAGCTTGAGTATTGCTCCTTCTGTTTCCAAGCGTGAAGGTCTTCTGTGCCCAACAGTTTTTCTCTCCTATTTTTAACTTTATTAGGGGGTACAGTAAAGAATGTGAAAAGATTACTTCAAACCAGAGATTTTATCCAAATTATTGGTATGTCTGAGAATTTTATCAGAGTAAATAAATGTATTTTGTACTTTTAGACTCTTGAGGCATTTAGCAAATTATCCTGGTTCTGGCCAGGACACGATTAATTTTTGCAGTAGCCAGGAGGGGACATGGCTAGGACCCACAGGTTATGCTACGCCATCTCACACCAGTTTCCAGGGAAGCTGGGAATGTTAAATTACATCAGTCTTAATATGTAACATGTTGTTAACCTCTATTAGTCTTAGTTTGTGGCTTCTCCTTTAAAACTTGTGATAATAGGTAAACAAATGGGGACAAACATTTGCTTGAGCTTCTTCCCAAAAGTACTTGCACTATTATGTTATCTTCCCAATGCTTTCCCTCTTTTGTACCATGTTTCCTTAATTGTGGGTTCACCTGTATTGTTCCTAAGGTGTGCCAGTCTAACATTTGCAGTTTCTCTTGCCTGGGGGACATAATCACCTCTGAAGCCAGGCTTTGTCTTCCTACAGCCATAAAAAGCAATATGCACAACTTCACGCAGTATAACCTTCACCTGTTTGCTGCTGACTTTCACTTTGCTACAGGTGGTTTTGGCTGTGTGGTGCTTAGCTGTCCACCACGGTTAAGCCAGTCCTGTGTAAAATCCACCAAGTCTTAAACCCATCCTCCTTTGGGTCAGGGCAGCATAGCTTCGATCCCAAGAAGAAACCAGGCAGTGATAACTGTGCAGCTGTTTTGAGAAGGAGCCCTTATCACAGACTTAGTAGTGCTGCATTCAGTTGACATCCAAGAAGGGGGCATGTTGAAGGTAAAGTGGAATGAAAATAGCCCCTCTCTTAAAGGATCTCCATTGAGGTTGGATGAAAAGCCATCTCCTATATATACTGGATGTCCCTGTGGTTCAGTGAGGCAGATCATCAACCTTGCAAAAACAAGAAGTTAAGGGTGTGAAACCCATTCATTTTCTTTTATTTTTCCCCTCTGTCATGAATGTTGTGACCTGTTTGCTTCTCCAGACCTCCCTGGCTTTACAGGCTGTGAAGTCTGTGCTTGCCCCACAGAGGCTTATAAGTGCCCTAGAGAGGTGTCTCCAAGAGCAAGAAAAGAAGAAACAGGAGCAGTGGCCATCCTTGGATCATTTCACTGTATTCTGGAACAATTTGCTTTGCAGGGACCCTTGGGTGGCAGCTGTGTGGAGCAGGGTAAATGTTAGAGCGGGTTGTTGGAACGCTGCCCAGGGGAGTTTTGAGCATCTCCAACGCTGACAGTTGTATGGATTCTCTGATACAGACCTTCTTAAATAGTCTGAATTAACACTTGCTTTGGAGAGAAAGTGTATCAGGATTTCCCTGAATTTATCAGGGTCAAGTGGAACCTTCATCATCCCGGTGAATTTTCCCACCTCCAAAATTATCAGTTAGCTCATCAGATTTTCACACCTACTTTCTGCAAGCTCATCATTGTCCTCGTTGTTTTGCTATCTTTATTTTCTTTCTGCTAGTTCAACTTTCTCAAGGATGGAGACAATCATTTTAACATCCATATTGTAGAGATGTATGCACCTTTCCATAACTCCCATAACACCCTCCCAGTGCAAAAAAAAAAAAAAAAAAAAAAAGAAGAAAATAACAACTGGCATAGTTCAAGCTGCAGCATTTATGAGGGGAAAAAATATCAAGACAAATATTTTTGTCCTCTTTCAATGCATTCTCAGAAATGTAAACAATTGCACAAAAAAACATCATGGCAGTAGATTGGTTTTGTTTTGTTTGGAATGTGATTAAAGGGTTTGCTTGTCCAGACTTCAACAAAAATTGCAAAATGTTAGTTGCTTTGCATAACGCTGATTGACTATTTATATTTCATTACATATATATAGGACACTGGACATTGGGGTTTTTTGTAAATCTCTCAACAGCAAACAGTGTTACATTGCTTAATGAAGGACTATTAAGTCCTAATAAGGATATAGCTGTGACAAACTGCATTTTAAACAGCACATTAAATCACTACAATGAGCAACTGGATAGAAAATCAAGTTATGAGCAACCATTTTCTAAATAATTTAGTGATAAAAATTAATCCTTTCTAATATGAAAATTATCAACTTCTAAAATGTCCTTTGTACACATAAATATTTATATTTTTGTGCACAGTGTGTTTAGATTGATGAACTACCATTTTTATTTGTTGCAGAAACCTTTCTTCCCTGTAATTTTAAGTCTGTATTATGGAATCTGTCATTCCAGTGATCAGCAAAGCTGAATTGACATTGTGCTCTCATTTAAGAGAGACTTTCATCAACTTAGTCTCAATTTCTTCAATGTTCTTGGAACCTGGACACTGGAAAACTACTTTAAAAATTCATTTTACTTTCTCTCCTCCATTTTTAGTCAATTTCATTGATCTTGGATATTATGCAAGAAAGAAATTCTATCTGACGACTAGAAGTAATAACTTGAGACAGTCCACCCTTAACTCTTTGAAAGTTTTTTTGTTTTGGTTTTGTTGTTGTTGTTTGTTTGTTTGGTCAGGGGTCGAGTTGTTTGGTTCATTTTCTCTTTGGTTTGAGTTTGGGGTTGGGTTTTTTCCCGGATTTCCTGAAGTCAGAAAATAACATCCTGCCAGTGCAGTCTGGTTGCATCCTTTCTTCTTTGGCAGCATCCTCAGCATGTGGCTATCCTTTGCTCAAGCATTTACAAAAGATGCTTTCTTATTTCAAAATCATCCTGCCTGCAATTCAGTGACACCTGTTCATATAGAAGGACATTCCAGTAAGCTAAAAATATTAGTGAGGTATAGGATTAGTGAAAAATTGTAAAAATACTCTGGCTTCAAAATAATTTAGAGATGTAAGTGGTAAAATAATAAAGAAATATTTAAATGCCAACAAAAATGCTACTGTGAGTATAATTAAAATTTGGGCCACAAACACGGCAAAAAAATCAATTCTGTTTTCTTCTGTCTGCTTGTCAGTTTTGCAGACCAGAACAAAGTGGTCAGGGAGTGGTTTCATGGGCTTGTCCTGGCCAAGCCATGACAAGTCAGAACTAACTCTTTTGCACCTCAGAATAGATGTTTCTGTTAACCTTACACAAAATTAGAGCACTATGTAATGAATCAAAAGAAAGACATACAGCATATTTTAAAAACTACATATACATTAGGGCACCTTAATGCTTTTTGGGATGATTTAATATTTTGCTGTGCTTATATCAGACAGATGTTTTCAGAGAAAATAAAGAGCAAACCTAGGAGAAATGCATCTATGGCAAACATATATTTTTTTTGTCTTTAGAAATATGATCTGGTTTTTGGTATCCTTTTTGAAAAATAAGTGCAGGGGAATGTTTAGAAATTATTTGTGCAACAGGAAAAATAACAGAGCAGGGGCAATTTAATAACAAAATAGAGAAAACTATTACAAGTCTTTGGAAAAGTAAGAAAAGCATGTTGTTTGGGAATTTCACCTTTCAGTATCAGCTTTCGGTATGTATTTCTATCCTTTATTTCAGTCATCTTTTAGATGAGTATTCACCAATGGTTCTCATAGACGGCCTTAAGTCCTGTAGTTGATTGTCCCTAAACTAATCAAATGGGGTTTCTTTGGAAAGAACTATTAAAATGTAAGTGGCCTATATTCAGATTACAGTAGAAGGACAAGAGCAACACATTTCAGTTTTGCCATGTTTTTCTTTCCTTACAACATGAATTTGTGGCTGCGTTAGATACAGCGTTTGCCCAGCTAGTGGAAAATGGCAGTGCTGTAGAACCCTCTGTATTTATGGCCAGACTTGGAGTGTATGCCCGTCCTGCTGACCATAAGTGTGGTCTGCAGGCATTACTAAAAAGCATTCAGTTGAAATGTTACAGCAGAAGATCTACTTCTGCAATATATAATAGAAAATAAAACTTCTCTGTTGAAGAAAATCCAGAACAAAATAGCATTTTGTCGAACTGCTAACAAGGTACTTTAGGAAGGTTTTGTGTAAATAATATTTTAATAGTTCTTTCTTTAGTTTAAAAAAACCCAAACACTGAAACGTGATCTATAATTGCTTTATTAACAGATTCCTCCTTTGTTGTTTCTTTTGTTTAGGAAGAGCCCTTTGTCATGGTGTCTGAAAATGTTCTGGGAAAACCAAAGAAGTACCAGGGCTTCTCAATAGACGTGTTGGAAGCCTTGGCCACTTACCTCGGCTTTAAATACGAAATTTATGTAGCACCGGATCACAAGTATGGGAGTCCTCAGGATGATGGGTCATGGAACGGCCTGATAGGAGAACTGGTGTTTAAGGTAAGGTCATTAATCATTTACTAAGTAATAATGTGTGATAAAGTTAAGAAATACATATTATATTCCCTTTGCATCAGCCAGTAACCTTTTTTAAAGTAATTGATAACACTTTGATTATTGCACTTTGCCATCACTGCAATAGTCTGCATTGGACAGCACTGAAAAAGCTGGAAATTATACTTGTTAGTAACTGTTTAGGAAACAGGGCAATCTCTTTTTTTTTTTTCAACCAAAGTAAAATCTCAGTCTAGTCAAATAATGGGATGCACAGCACCCTAATTAGTTTGGCACAAATGAGTTGAAGAGGCTGTTCAAAAGAGGAAAAAATTGGTGTTGCAGTAATTAGTGATACATTACATAAATAATGTATAGCACTTGGAAAAACGTTGGTGTGATGAATACATGAAGTATATAATCAACAGAAAATGTTTTATTGATATATAATAACAACACATTATGTAGATGTAGGATCAAGAATAATATATTATCTCTTCTGTAATTAATAAACCATTTAGTCTACTTAATTTGACATTAATTGTTCAATATTATAAATAAATTGAACCTAATGCATATGCAATGTTTTCCTTTTTTTCTTTTTGCCCACTCCTTGCATCTTATCTGTTTGGAGTTTCTCCCATTGAGAGAGAAAAGATTAGGCAGACTTTATTCTGCTGGTGCCTCATTTGTACTGTGAATATACATATTTTGTTTGCTCCTTATTAACATGTGGGGGTAGCTTTTACAGCTGTAGAGTCCTACATTTGTTGTGCTTCCTTAAAGAATTGCAGTAGATATTCATGTAAATAACTTAGACATTGTTGGCTATAGAACTGTTTTTCCAAATGTGCAGGTGGAATTTAATTCATAAGCACAGCTAACAGCAAGGAGCACCATGGTAAGGTAGAGGACTTAAGTCTTTCAAGAAAGGAAGAGAAAATAATATTAAAAAAAAAAGGAAATATTATCCTCCATGGGTTAAAAATTACTGATAGGTTTAACCTATTCTGCCTTCCTGAGCAGCAGGAAGCCTATTGAAATGGAAAAACCCAGCTACTCATTCTGTACCCATATCACCTTTCATACACCGACACTGTAATAATAAACCTCCTTTGCCATCTCCCTATGTCCTTATGAAGGTGGAAGATGGAACTGTGAATTCACAGTTGGTAAGCTGGACACAGCTAGAAAAGTAGATTTTCCATTACCTTCTAAACCTGGACAACTAAAAATCCCTCATCTAATTTTGGGACATAACAACACAGTGGCCCATTGATTTATTTTTAACCTTTCTTTCTGCCTCTAAATCTGATGTTATGCTACGCCCTGCTCTCTACAGTACTCATCAGACTGCTGCATAACACAGATTGGAGGGGTCTCAATTCTAGATGGTCTGGAAATGGAAGTGGGCCTGGAATGTTTTTATTTATTTGCAATGGATGATTGGTAAGGCAGAACTCCTAACAGCCCAAATGGCTCCAAGGAAAAAAATGTATGGCATTTTTGTTCCCTTGGCAGGCAGGGATTCAAAGGAATAGCCCACTGAAGGTGGTAACCATCCAGATCTGTAAATTCATGTCTCAAGTGCAACAGATTTACCAGCCTGCTGTGATTTTGCTGTAAATGAGTCTTCAAGGATATGAACTCTTTCTGCATGTCTACAGTGTATGAAGGGTTGATGGAACTGGATTTGGAATTCAAAGCCCATGTTTTCCCTACATTGTGGCAGTGTATAACTTTTCATCTTCCTTACCTTACATAATCAATTAGCAGTAAAGGTTCACTATGTCCTTCTCTCCCTTTCTCTGTCCCTCTTAAGGCAAAAGAACCTCTGGGCGAGCAGCCAGTGTCTGTCTACCCCTTACCAAGTGAAAACTGTTCTTGAAAGGCTGCTCTCTTATTTACTGTGAGCTGTGTTCTGCCCCCAGAACTCACATTTCCATCCGCTTGGCAACTTCATAAGGGGAAGTAAAGGAGCAGAGAATAGTTTTAAATTAAAGGCCTAACCTGTTCGAGACACATTTTCTTGTTTTCCCAACCAACTTGTACTTGATAATCTGGCCAACAAGTGGAGGAATTCCAGAAACAGTGGGAGTACTCTTTGCCTGTTAGTGTGTCAGCCAGGAATACGTTCTGCAAGAGACAAGTCTCACTCAAGGGTAATGGAAAATAGCTGCCTTCTCTTTTTGAGAGCACAGAATCATATAGCTATTTAGCTTGGAAAAGACCTTTAAGATAATCAAGTCCAACTGCTATCCAACACTGGCAAGTCAATCACTAAATCAGGTCCCAAAGTGCCACATCTGCTCGTCCTTTCAATACCTCCAGGGAGGAGGGTGACTCAACCATGCTCTGGGCTGCCTGTCCCAATGCTTGGCCACCTTTTCAGTGAATGAAGTTTTTCTAACATCTCCTGGCACAACTTGAGGTCATTTCCTCTTGTCCTATTTCTTGTTGCTGGGGTGTTCAATCCCCACTTCATTACAACCTCCTTCCAGGTAGCTGTAGAGATCCTCTCATTGAGATAAAGGTGTCTTTGGCCACTCCAGAAGATGTGCCATGTGAAATAGCAGTTGCTGTAGCAACCACATGATTTCTGTGCTCAAGATCAATATTCACTGCTTACATTAACCGTCTTCAGCATGCAGCAGTCTCTGGTGCAGGCCCTGGTATCAGGGAGAGCAGTCCCAGGCTGATCCTGTTTGCAGCAGCCCTGCTGGAGCTGGATGGCAGGGCAGGAGCCCAACTGTGCCAAGTACATGCCCTGGGCCAACAGCTGGCTTCACAGACATGACATTGTGCCTAGTTCACTCTGTTCCAGCTTTGAAGACCAGGTTTCTGTTGGCTGCTAAAATAGGAGCTGGAATCAGCAGAACACAGTAAGTGATCTTTAATTTGAATTTGGAAACAGATTCAAGCCTCCCCTCCTTTGACTGTCAAGACTTATGTTAGGTACACACTTGGTTCATGCACCTTTTCTAGTCAAAATAACCTGAATGTAACCCTGCTGTCCAAAGGTTTCTGTTTGCTAAACTCCTGAACCAGCTGGTCTTCAGAGAATAAATAAATGGTCCTTGAGAGAAGCACATGGTGCTCTTGTCCCTCTCCGGTCAAGTGACCAGGGCTCTCACTGCATCTTGTAGAGCTTCATCTCACAAACAGGATTAGTTCAGAGAGCAGCAGCCCTCTGTGGAGAGGCTAAAACCATCTCAAGGGAGCAGTGCTTTACCACAAATCTTTCTTTTACTGTTAATTATCTGTCTTCTCACAGTGATTCCTGTAGTTGCCCTCTATCCAGATGGCCCAAGGGATAAGCCTGTGTGACAGGCAGGAGAAGTGGCTAATGCCACTTCTGGGAGAGCACACTAGGCTTTCCAGCATGACTCTGGGCTTTCTGGTGATATTCACATCCATCAACCATTGCTATTCACATCTTGCCGTGCTACCTAGATTGTGAGGATTTTTTTCCAGTGAGGAGCCATGAGGAAGCAAATAGGATAGGGAAAGCAGCCTGATTCTACTTAGGTCCATCAGGAAAGGAAAAATACATGCTTAATCATTTCTAAGAGAAACTGCAAACCAAGCAGATGCCTCTTATGAGGCTCTTTTCCTGTTGTACCTTCTTAAGGGGGGTAGTATAAGAAGGGAGAAACCATACAGGAAGGCTAAAGTGAGAGAAGAAAAAATAATAGCTGAGTAAAAGGAGAATTATTTATTTATAATTTATAACTTACTATTTATAAAAGGATCTTTGTGTGTTAGCTTGAGTAAAAATGTCTCTCTGATTGGTTTTTGCATGTCCATATTAATAACTGCTTAACATGGGACTGCGTTTTATCACTTCTAGCAGTTGTTGAAACTTGATTTAACATTGGAAATGGATAAAATGAAGGTACTCACAAGACCGCTTTAGAACAGATGAATTTTCCCTGTTCCTGATGATGAACCACAGGAAGATTGCTTCCCATGTGTATGAGATGTGCTTGCTACAGCAGTAGCTTAGGGACATTTCAGGGATTTCTAGGCTTTGCTGATAAGCTGGTTCTGTGACACCAGTAGCAGTGCTACCAGACCCTTTAGGTCATTTCTTTTGGATTTTCTCATTCTGGTTATGTTGCTCTACAATGGCCTCAGGAGAACTGCTGCTAAGGAAGATAAATATAAATATCTATGCAGGTCACACAGAGCAAAATAATGCCCTCTGCTCTTTTTTCAATCTGTTTCAGGAGTCACAGATTCATTCATGAGAAACTTGTAAGACATATGATGTTTTTTTGATTTTGGCACTGCAAAAACTTAGTGAGTGGAGAGCTATACATGTTTATAATTCAGATTGGCAGCTTTATATCTAAATATTGACATAATTGCATGCATTTGCCTTTCTATCTCAAAAGCACTAAGTGAACCTTTACTTCTTCAAACCGATGTCTTCTCTGATCCAATCTGACATGTTAATGACAAGCTTTTAATTTTTTTTCATCTTCCAATTTTGAAACAAGATGACATAATCTATATGTAATCAAGGATGTTCACTATGAGTAAATCAAGTATCAAGTGAAGCTTAAGCCTGGTTTTGTGCTAAAAGTGCAGTTTTATGGGAAACTGGTGTTTATGATCCAATTTATTAAGTAAAGAATATGAGTTTACATATTTCAGTGTAGCTTTTTTTCTTTTCTTTTCTTTCTTTTTTTTTTTTTTTAAACAGCTAAACACCAGAGTGCTAAAGAAGTCAGGATTTACCTCTCTCCTTTCTGTTTTTCATTTTACTACCTTTCAAGAAATAAAGACATATGGAATCCCAGAAAGGCTTAAAGATCATCTCGTTCCAACCCCACTGCCATGGGCAGGACATCTTTCACTAGATCAGGTTGCTCAGAGCCCTTCCTTGAACACTTCCAGGGATGAGACATCCACAGCTTCTTTGGGCAACCTGTTTCAGTGTCTCACCACCTTCACAGTAAACAGTTTCTTTCTAATACCTAATCTAATCCTACTCCCTTCCAGTTTGAAGACATTTCCCGCCATAGTAAAAGGTCTCTATCTTTCTTGTAGGCTCCCTTCAGGTACTGGAAGGCTGCAATTAGGTCACTTTGAAGCCTTAATTATGTATGTAGCGTATAAAGTAGCAAGACATAATTACATCACAATTGTTGCTGCAGTAGAACAAAGGAAATGAGGCATTTCCATTAGCACAATGTTGTTCCACTGTCATAGTTGGTTGATAACTGGAGTGGAACCATAATTCTGGGAAATGTGGAAGGATTGCTTCCCAGAGATGCAGATTAGAAGTAATATTTCCATAGATACCATGGTGTCTCCTTTTTTCTTTAATTTCTTCAATGTATTTAATGGGGGGAAAAAGTGTTTTGCTGTAAAAAGGGGGCGAAAAGCAGAAAAGAATTCTTTTAGTCATATAGTCAACTATTATTTGGTTAAACTATCTTTACTGATGTATGTTGCTTTTCAGTAGAGAATCTTTAAGCATCTTACAGACTGCCATTTGAATGAAGAAAACTCAATGATCTAGTGTGGTAGGAAAGTATTTTACTAATGCACTCGTAATTAGTAACCCAGCTAACTTGATAAGCAGAGGCTGAGTCTAGGAGGTGGTTTTTTTTCCACGTATCCTCCTTTATCCCTAAATTCCTATTTTGCTTTTTGATACACATTCAGGGGAAAAGGCCCATATCTATGCTATTCATTAAATGCAATCACAACTTCCTGTTTGACAACTCTTGTACTTGTGTATTTGTAAATTGTTTTAAAAACATATTTATCTTCGCAGTTGGGGAAGACAATTCAAATGCTGGCTGGTTTGCATCTTGCTCATTGAAGCTAGGGCTTGACTGTCAGCAGGTGCTCTGAATCACTTGAGTGACTCGTTGAGCAGAAGGTTTGTAATGAGAGGATAGGGAGACTCAGATAACCTGAACGTTTCCATGGATAATTCTAATTACTGACTGAGTTTGCTGCTGCCCATGGGCAAAGGGCAGTTGAATCATCACTCACAAAAATGTTAGGAAGGGACCTGAAGTGAATTCACGAAGCCGTGCTTTCAGCTGTGCTCATCAACACAACTTCACTTATGACACCGCAGAACTTAACACACAAATTAAAGCTGAAGCTCTAATTCATAGCTTTTAAGAAAATCAATATTTTCAAACCCTTTTTTTGTCCAAATCATCTGGCTTCCAGCTGGGCTCTGCCACTTTCTCAAGCCAGTGAACAATCAATATAAAGTAACATCATTTAAACTGAAGTCTTAAGAACACTGTGATTAGGAGAGTGTTTTTTTGCCAGGGGCTGCGGAGCGCTTTGCACGTCATATTAAAAGAGCCCAGTAGATTTACAAAATTTTCTAGTCAGTTTCAGCTGCCATACTTTCCCACTCAATATTTCAAATCACATATCTAAGGAACAAGGAGTCTCTGCCTTCTTTAGGCAAGAAGCCAGAAATTCAAGAGAGTTAATAAAATTTGACTGAGTACTTTCAAATTTTGTGTTCTCCTCACCCTCTTCCAAAGGATCACACACTTCTTTAGGCATTCCTTCTTAGGATTAAATCAAGGCAGTACAAGTTTAAATATTTTAAGTATTCTTTTGTCGTACTAAAACATCTAGATTTCACAGTCTTATTGCTCAGTATTTGGGCTTTTTAAAATGGTATTCATATGTCTGCTTTAAAAAACCTTTCTTGTTTTCAGTGAAGCTCTAATTGTACCTGTAAAAAGTAAAGTAGCACCTGCTGTAATTGTGCCTGGTGTCCCTGGAGACCTAATACATGCTGTGAAATACAATGATTAGATCAAGAAATGTTACTCATTCTCTTTTCATGTGAAAAGTGTTCTTTAAATTACAAAAAAAGAAAAAAAAAAGAAAGGAAATGGCACAAAGCAAGTCCAGGCTAGCTGCAGGACAGATTGGCGTTGCTGGAGGAATTGCTTGTCAGTAGGATACAGAGAAATTAATCGTAAAGGAACTGTGTGCAGAATCTGCCCTTCTGCACTTTAGACTTTGTAGATAGAATTGATGTTTTATGAGATTTCAGGTGCTCCTAGGGTAGTAGCCCCTTTTCATGATCATCAAATCATGAAAATATTTTATAAATTTGGCTCTATCAGGCAACTAACCTCCTATGATTGGATCTGCTATGCACTAAATCTGACTTTTGCCACAATGGCAGCAATGGCTTTAATAAGCCAGGTTGACAAAAATGACCAAACATAGATTTCCTCCAGGTATTTCCTGTGCTTGCAGTATTTTGATTTCTTGGAAAATAATGACAAGGAGAGCTGATGTGCCGGGGTCCACCAAGTGAGGTCTGCTTGCAGAAACTAAGACACATGGTTGATCTACCCTGCTCAAGCCTCAGTCACCTCTCTGTGCTCCCACATATAGTGCTGAAGAACTTGGTCTTGGCATGTGATTATCTCTAAGCTTAGCTGCTATAAATCACAGAGGAGCAAAGATCTTTTTTTGCAGCTCCTGCTTATCCATGTTGTTTTTTCTTCCTCCCCTCAGAGAGCTGACATTGGGATCTCTGCCCTCACCATCACCCCCGACAGGGAGAACGTCGTGGACTTCACCACGCGCTACATGGACTACTCAGTGGGCGTGCTGCTGCGCAAGGCAGAGAAGACAGTGGACATGTTTGCCTGTCTGGCCCCCTTTGACCTCTCCCTGTGGGCCTGCATTGCTGGCACGGTGCTCTTAGTGGGGCTCCTGGTCTACCTCTTGAACTGGCTCAACCCCCCACGCCTTCAGATGGGATCCATGACGTCCACAACTCTCTACAACTCCATGTGGTTTGTCTATGGATCCTTCGTGCAACAAGGTAAGAGACAGAGAGAGGCTCTGCCTCTGAGAGGAAACCTACCTATCCTCCCCATTGCTTCCTCTCCCCTGCCTTACTCCCACAGCCCACAGGGAACTGAGAGCACTGGAAAGACTTGTGCTAAAAGATTTCCTAGATATTTAGCTGCCCCATGTGGAACCCTGAGAATTTCAGAGCACTACATGCTAGCTTGTGATTCGCTGTTTTGTTATTGCAGAAAGGTGATTTTTCTCTGAGTAAAAAAAAAAAAAAATTGCTCATCAGTTGCAGGAGAATTATTCAACATTAACAAGTGCTATGTTCTTACCTGGTCATACAGAGAATTCCAGGATTTGGATTTTGAACTAAGTTTAGACTAGTCAGCAGTGCTAAACAATCTCACTGTGTCTGATATTCTTTCCTCCCTCTTCTGATTTATTTCAATTTTCCTTATCTAATGTTTAGATTCAAGTGTCTCTGGCCTTCCTGATTGCTTTCTCAATCCCATCTAGCATCTGGTGTTGCCCAAGCTGGTCCCCAGTTCTGCTTATATTCCTAAGTCCTCCACAATGTCCCTCTTCCGGCAGAGTTTTAACCATGCATCCTGAAGACATCAGGGACTGCAGATCTTCATTGGGTATATGCTGCTTAGAATTCTGGTCTACAAGTGTAGGTTGTAAAGAAAAGTGTAATAGGAAAACACACTTTAATATAACAGCAAAAGGGGGCTTAGGCTGAACAACAAAACAGAATTAACACCTTCTTGCTTATCTATGGAAGATAAGCATTGTATCCATTGTTCCTCAGTCACTGCTGGCACTGCAGGTAAACCTCTTTTCATTTCATAGAGCATCTACTCTACAAAGAGCCATGGCCACTACAGCCCCAAACTTGCAGACAGTTCTTTGTATTTTAACCTGAATGTGGATGGAACACTGTAGGTAAAGGTGTCATATTTATATAAAAATGGCAACATGTGTTTTAGCATTACATTATTCTTTTTTCAAAAAAATCAGATGACATCCATAAAAGCTAAAGGTAACCATGAAAATCAAGTATGAAACTCCTAGAATGGAAAAAAAAAAAAGCTAAAACAATGTCACTATCCAAAAAAAAGAAGAAAAGCTTAAGCTGAGACTTTCCACAAGGGTAATTTTAAACACATGAGCATAGAAACATTACTTTTAGAATTGTGATTTGCATTGAGCAGTGATGGTCAGCTGGGGAGAGCTGAAGAGATAGTTTCAGGGGTTTTGTGATTTTTTTTTTTAATAAATAAAATCAGAGACTTCAGAGTAGCTGAGACATATGGAAGTTTTTTGAATGTATATGGGTGGGTTTCTAAAGCTCTCTTTTTGTCCAGAATATCCCCAGTGCAAGTGTTTAGCAAATCTAGCTGTGAGAGAGCAGTTGGTGTGTTACAGAACGAGACTCATTACATCAGTCTTCTTGTTAGGTTAGAACTTGAGAATTAGTTTCTTTACTGCATGAATGTGAGCCATTCCACACAGGTTTATTAGCCTGAGCATCCCTGCTGTACTCCCATCAGCAGCCCCTAAAAGCTTTCCAGGAGACTGCCCAGCTCAGGTTCAGAGGAGGCACAACTGCTTTAACACACCTCAGTCTGAACAATTGTCCTCTGAATTGTTTGCCTCATGTTTATCCAAGGAAGCCTGTATTTCATGAAATTTCCTAACTCATAGGTCCAGAGTAGTTGTCCACAAGGGAGCACTTGGATAGATGCTCAGTTAGCTTAAAAAGAAAAGGATTTTTTGACCAATCAATGAAAATGAGTGCTTGAGGAGGGCTTAGAGAGAAACCTTGAATGCAGCATGAAATTGAGGAAGAAGTTAGATGTAAAGAAGAGGGACCAGGTTGCAACAATACCGGATATCAATAGGAAAAAAAAAAGAAAAAAGAAAAAGAAAAAGAAAAAGAAAAGGAAAGGAAAGGAAAGGAAAGGAAAGGAAAGGAAAGGAAAGGAAAGGAAAGGAAAGGAAAGGAAAGGAAAGAAAAGAAAAGAAAAGAAAAGAAAAGAAAAGAAAAGAAAAGAAAAGAAAAGAAAAGAAAAGAAAAGAAAAGAAAAGAAAAGAAATTTATTTGAGCAGATCTGCATCCACTCTCTGTGGTAAGAGCTGTCACACATGAGATGCAACTCAGTAAAACCTGATGGTGGTACAAAGCATCTGGGGGCACCAAAACTGCTGTGCAGTTCTGTGATATCAGAAAAAGAAAGTCACGAAACTGGGAAGGTGGAAGGAATTACTTATAGAGAGAGAGAGACACCTTACCACTCTACCATGTGGATTTTCACAACTCTATAGAATATACTAGAATAAAGTAAAATATTCACTTGGCTCCTTCTGAGTGAGGGAAAGCTACAGACATGTGTCTATAGTTTTGCTCTCCTTCAAACAACAAGTAGAACTCTCCTGAATTATCTAGAAAGAAAAATGAAACACATTGAAAAGAATTTATACCAAAATGCATTTACTTATCATTACTTATACTTATTTTTACCAAAATACACCTACTGACTGATATAAACATAAAGACTCAGAAGAACTCAGAAATTCACTACAAGAGTAAGAGATCCATTTGTAATGCCAGCCTGTATTTCACATTCAATTTGAATATAACAAAAACTATATTAGCTGAAGCGTTATTGTTTACTAATCCTTGTAAATACAGACATATGAACATAGTTTTCATTGACAGGGTAACTGGCTATTGTGGTGATTTTGCCTCTGTTTTCATTCATCAGCTCTTCATTCAGCAGAAAAACTCCAGCTTTTATTTGTTTTGGAATAGTAAATCTGTTGCTATTAATTCTGATTGGCAAATCTTAAGTGTAGCAGCATTGGGGCATTTGAAATACTGTCATGTTCACTTAAAAAATCTTCAGCAGTGATTTAAAGCATGACAAAGTACTCATTTCTGTTATCAAAACATAGAGCCAAAGATGCTTTTATGCCCTGTGCTGACAGAAACGAAGCAGCTTGAACCAAAGATTGCTTGTGCTTTGATAGTTCTGGTTTCTTTTTTTTGGGGTTAACAACTGATTTGTGGCATCGTCTTCTCTTTCTTTCCTCTAGACAGAGGAAAAATTTGCAAGCATACAGACTGGCTTCAGACCTGCCGTGGCTCTGAAGAGAGCCCTTTGCTGCAAAAATACAACCCATTCTTTAAGGAAACTCATAACCCATTATGATTGAAAGAAAGAGCTTATTCCTTCTAAAATAGTTCAAAACTTGGCAGATTTTAGCAAGTAGCTTTAGTTCACTGTGTCCCTTTTCCAAATGCTATTAACAAGTTTTAGCCTTTTTCAATTTTTGAAATACCAAAGAAAAAATACTGTGTCATTTTCTATAGACAGAAGTCAACACAGATCAATCCAATGGTTTTTAAGGCAGGTCTATAATTACTGTCATGCTCAGTTAGAAAATTTAAGCCTTTTAGTTGCTTCCTTAAAAGTAGACTGAAACTTGATGTAACTGCTACTTGTACCACTTAAATTTAGGTCTTGAACTTGGCTTTCACTTTCTTACCTCCTTATTTACGTGACCACTCTAGGCACCATTTTGAGATTGGTAATATGGAGGTATGTTTTAAGTTTCCCTTTTTATTTGATTTTCCTTCATTATTGAGATCAGCCAAAATAGTTAACATTATTATTTTTTAAGATATAAGAGGATAATGCTGCAATATACCTCAATTAATATAAAAGTGTATAAAATGCAAAGCGAGTTTTTATTCTGTGCTCAAGCCCTTCATTATAAAAAGAAAATTTAAAAAAGGGCAGGCAGTGCACTGAAATGCTTTGGCTTCCTATCCAATATACCCACTGAATTTGCAATATACTGTGACCACTAAGAGACTTTTAGGTGATCTCAGCCATGCTGCTGTGGGTTATATTAAAAGCAAATGCTTCTGACTCTGAAGTCAAAATTCAGGCATTAGCAGTCAAGATAATATCTGTTGTCTCTGAGCTGTCTATTCATCTAAAGATGAAGCAAATTCATAGATTCAGACTGTGGAGGATTGCAGTTGTGTTGAAATTTAGTGTCACGGCTTCTGAATTTGTTCTTTTCCTTTTGCTTATCCTAGAAAACTAAGCAGCTAAAGCTTCTCATTTTGCTTATTTGGAATAGTACCTTTGACAACTGGACAGAAATCTGGCTCTAGGCAGCCCTGCTTTGGGACAAGAAAGGGACAAGGTCCCTTTCTACTTCAGAGAGTCTGAGTGATATATGAATAATGATATATTTTGTAGACTTTGCTCAGCTATTGTGCTACTCTATACAACCTCTTTAGCCATGGTATTGTTGCTGCTCCCTCAAATTTTGCCCTCATTAGAATTTGCCAGTATAGGGAACCTGCTATATGAACTCTCAGAGAAGAAACTTGAGGGTTCTAAAAACTTTACTAAAATCTTCATTAAGATCAGCTGAATCAAGTTGCTGCCACAGTCTGATGAGTTTTATACTTGCTGAGAACCTTCTTTAATCTCCTGAAGGTTTTCTATTAGCTTCCTTTTAGGGGCTCTTGTTACAAAATGCTCTAGGGAGCACTCTGCTCTCACCAGTACTGGAGAAAATCGATGATTTAAGAAACAGAAGTTCAAGATCTAGAGTTACTGCCAACCCTTTTTGTATAATAGATCAGTTTCTGAGACAGGTAAAATGCTGCGTAATTTTTTACCAAGGACTTGTAGAGGAACGTTTCTGGGGATTTTGTTTTGAAGGCAACCTCTCAAATTTTGTTTGAGAATTCAGTGATGAGCTAACTTAGTATAATAGATTTCAATGGAATGTTGAAAAAATAATGAAGTTAGAGAAAACTACAATGTTTTGTATTTGATATGAAAGACACCATAAAAGACTTAGTCTCTATCTTATCACACTCTGCTCGTTTTGCTTTGATTTTTTTCTGTAAGAGAAGATATTTCTGGATTGGCCTTTGGTTTGGTTGGTTTTTTGTTTTATTTTTTTTTTGCTATAATAGAAAATATCTTTTAAATGGCTGAATCATTCAAGATTTAATCACTTCTTAGTGACTGCAACAAAACAAACATTCATTATAGTTTTATAAATAGAATTTGACCGTAGGATAATGAGCACTTGAAGTATTAGCTGCAAAAATATAATTTTCTTCAAAGATCTTAATACATTTGCTTAACCTAGAAAAGTTATGAAATGGTTGATGTTAAAGCACCACTGGTGGGCCATTTTTTAATCTCCTTATATTTGTTTGAAATGCTGGTCACAACTGGAGGTTTTGATTGGTCATCAGTGGTGTCAGTAATGGCCAATTATGCTGATAATACCTGGTAAATGAGCAAATCTTACTGTTTGCCTTGTGTAAATTACATTTCATAGGAGCAATAAAACAGCCTCCAAGCTTCTGCACTTCAAAGTCATTATAATACTTCTCAGATGGTTAAAGCTGCTCAGAATTCTCAGACTTCTTCCTTGTATTACCACCCAAGGTGTGATATAATCCTCCTGAAATGCACTGCCTGGAGTCTGCTGTTGCTTAATAAATTACTCTGTTTTGCTTATCTCACTCTTGGCATATCCCTATCAGCAGGAAACCATTATGCTGTAGCAACATCTTTTCTTAGTGACATTTTCTCTTAATTAACTGCACAACCATCAAATATTTAATATTCAGAGGAAGGCTCTAGAATCATTCTGGAAAAATTCTGTTAGAAATTAATTATGTCTTCACATATGATATTTAGTGGTGAAACCTGATTTATTGATTTATTGGGGGATGTTTAGAAATACAAAAAAGATCCAGTATAAAGTAACAACTTTAGGACTGGGACCTAGATCCTAATTTGGTTTCTGCACCTGATCTGCTGGCTGACCACAGAAACATTATTTAATATCTTAGATATCAGCCCTTCGTTTTTAAATGGAGATGTTACCCATCTGCCTTCATAAAAACATGTTTTATATCTTCTTATAGAAGGCAATACTTGAATGCCAGTCTCATGAATGAACAATTTTAATTGCTCTTCAAAGTAATGCCAGTCTTGACATATTCATGTGTCAAGGGGAACAGACTTGCTGAGCCTAAAATGCACAGCAATGAGCTGGGAAAATGAAAAGTCAGATACCAAACATGCTAGGAAACAAACTACATACACCAGCAGATTTATTTGTGGCATGATAGTTCCACCTTAAAGTATGACCTCCTCAAATTCTCATGTCATTTTGATTAAATCTGGGCTAGTGCGTTAGTAAGTGTATTTCCCTTCATAAAGTCACCCCTCACCTCTTTGAAATGGGGGCTGCAGCCCTGTGGTACTCAAGCTCCTTTTGCATGTCTCAGTGTTTTGGCCAGCCCTCTTGACAGCATCCAAAACTGAGTACATTTTGGCAATTGTGTCTTGTGTCTCAAATGTATTTGGAGACCACAAGTGGTCACTGGAACTGACAGCGTGTACTGAGAGTTGTTGTCGTGTATGCAGTACACTTTTGTAAGCCTTGGATGTAGCTTTATGTCCTTTCAGAGGTTTATTTGATTGTCCCTTTTTGAAACAGTAGCTCCATGCAATAACCATGCTCCAAGTTCAGTAAAATGTTCAGTAGTGTGGGCATTTGTTTGCAGCAATGTGATATCACTAGTGTGAAACTACCAGGGCAAATGCTTGGATTTTCCCCTAATTTGAAGTTCAGATTCAGGCAGCTCTCAGAGGCATCTTAAATAATGCATTTCTACATCTTCTCTGTACGTGGTTGCCTGAGTAATAGCACTGGGTACATGAGGCAGTCTATTTAGAGATTTTGTGTCTGATACACCGTCTGTGAGGAGATGGAGAATGAATGGCAGTGTGAAAGCCCAAAAACTACCTTAATTGCCTAGGACTAGCTCTGATTGACTGTGAGAAGGTAATGTCTATCTGGCTGTAGTGTAAACCCTGATCAAGACCAAGTGAGGCAAAAGGAAAGTAGAATTGGATGTCATGACATCTGTCCATCATTCTGTGTTCTTTCAAAAACATCCTGAGGTGAATATTTTACTCAGAGTAGCTTCTTTAGTTGTTGTAATTTATAATTTGACTATATGCTGTGGTTGGGTAAAGAATGAATAAGTTAGATTCAGATTAGGTAATCAATTTTGACTTTTCAGGGTTCACCTATGTATAATATTCATTTAATTGAGGAAACAAGGAAGAACCATTTAGTCAGGAACTGTGTGTTTCTTACATGGAGGAGCAACGTAACCCACATTTTTGTCTTCAAAGATGTTTAAAAGCTGAAGAGGCAAGTCTTACTTATCCTGCTATTTGATCTTCCTGCATAGGAGTTTACAGTTAAATTGACAACTTCTGCTCTTTAAGGTAGGGATGAAGTGAGAAATGAGTTTTAGCTTTATTAAAAATACTCCTCCTCTGTTTGGGATGCCAGCAGTTTCATCCTCAAACTGATCAGCCTTTTTCAGCTGAGGCTATCCAAGGCACCAGACAAACATGGGTTTTAGAGGGAACCCATGTTAGTTTTCTGCTGCTTTTCTGCCCTGTGAGGAGCCCCTCCTCTGCAACAGCTGTGCCATAGCTGCATCCACCCATGCAGAGCCACTTCACAACATCAACTGGTGGGTAGGTGCCAGGAAAATTGCCTGAAAGCTGTAAAGACAGGAGTAGCAGAGGTTTTCAAGCTGCTGGCAGAAAGTCTCCCTTCTTCAGCAGCTGAGGGTTTTTTCCTCAGACCTCTTGTAATACTGAAATGTTTACAAAAAGAGTAGACCAAAATTAATAGAGAAAGGGAGCAAAAAATGCTATCAAATGATTTTTTTTAACTAACCTGTTCCTTTCCCTGATTGTTGAGATGCAGGACGAGCCTCAGCATATATGGTAGAATGAAGGCTGGGGGGAAAGGGATTTATTTGTATTTTTTTTAATCTAGTCAGCTTCCCAGCATGCAAATGAAGGGGATTACCTTCATTATAGCAGCATTCTGTTGTAGGAATCTCCTGCTGCTTAATTTTTTTTCTTCCATTGTCAGTAGTGGAGGGAGATATCTTAAAATAGGACTTGACCTCTTCAGCGTTTTTGAAGTTAGTGAGATGAGGCTGGGTTAAAAATGTCCAATACCTCACCTACCAGGCAAAAGGGAGATGGAGGAACACGGGTGGTTTTGACTGAAGCCTTGTCTTCCTCCACTCTAGGACAGAGTAAAGGTAGGGATGAAGGGGAAAGAAAGTCATCTGCAAACAGGCTGTGAAGGAACAGTGATAATAAATCTGTTGAGTGGGCTGTTCGTTGTTCATGCCCAGATATACTTGCTAATAGAACATTTTTAGCCATAAGCATGTACCTTATTCTTACAATGGCTTCTTTTATTTCTGTATCCGCAAAGAGGAAAATCCTCACTATCCTGTAAAGTCACCTTTGAAGTCACTTTTCACCTCTGAAAAACCTGAGTTGTGATCTTAAGCAGGGTGATAGCTGATTTGCCGCGAAACCAGGTTATTCCACTTTCAAACATAAGCATTCATATTAGTGATTTTCATCAATATATGACATTATAGCATTTTTCTCTGTGAAACTTAAAAGGATGAGGGTTTCATTCTGTCCTCTGTTCAGTGTCATAATACTACATTAGGTCATTTGAGTTTTAGAGATCACTTTGATAACAACATTGCAGGATGTGCCTGAAGTGGAATTTTAGTCTAAATTTTAAAACATGTTATTTAGGAACATAATTAGAGCTCCTACGCTGGTGATGATTGAATTCTATAAGGTTAGGAGTTCATTGCAGAGAAGCATTCTGAAAATTAAAGGATAACTAGAATTAGTGACAGGAAAACTGAACTAAAGTATCCGAGATGCTTGTGATTCACTTTTCTCTGAAATAGTCAGGGATCACTCTGTACTGATGGATGCTTGGAAAACTTGGAAGAACAGATTTAACAGATCATAATTCTTTAAAAATTCAAGCAAAACCATATTTTGTAGTCTGTATTCCTTTTTAAATTATTCTCTTCACTCCCTAAAATCTTGAGTCACAGAATCGTGTAGAGGTAAAAAAATTATGGGGAAAACCACTTATCAAAAGATGTGAGGGCTTTACTGGAGTGTTTGTCCTTATGGTCACACTGCATTGTTTTGTGTGCTTGATTCACGGTCGCTCAGCTTCAGCCAAAGGGGACTCTCTCCCTCATATTCATAATGCCCTCTCTGACAGGCTCTTAGCTAAAGCCACGCTTTAATACCTCATTAATGGCATTGTTTAGCTTAATGTTAATGTTACATACAGATGGTCTGTTTTCAGTCCATTGTGCACAGTTCTTTCTGCTGTCCCTGAAGGTGCTACGTACAACCCTGTCAGTAGTGTGCAGAAAGACCCCAGTAAGCAAACTGTATGTGACAGTAGCACACACATCATCTCCTCAACCACTTATGAATATGCACCAGAGATGATAATTGTGGCTGATTGCTTGAGGCTTCACAGCATTTGAATCCAGCCATTTGTAATTGAGAATTTCAGCATCTCTTGAAATCTGATCTAAACGTTGCCAGTGTGCAAGGTTATTTGTTAAGATGCAGTGCCAATATCCTCTCAAATAATAGCAAGCATATATCACTTTGATGCCTTCCCAGTGGCTGCAAATAGCACCTTTACACAGGCATGCAATCAAGAGCCATCTTAAAAGCACAAATCTCATTACAGCGCTCCTGAAGATCATCCCCAGAGGCTCCCTGTGTTTCTTGAAAATGCCCATTGAGCTCTAATCTGTGTTCTTCTCTCTGTGTGTATATTAATAATTGTATTCTGTAGGATTATTGTGCTACGTTTTGAAAGTGGCAACAAAGAATTATCTGATCAGAGGTTTTTGGTTTTTGGTTTTGTTTTTTGGGGGTTTTTTTTGCCAAGAGCTGTTGGTAAAATTGCTAGGCTTATTGCACAGTTATTTATGATTATGTAATTGAATGGTCCTATATTTGGTAACCCTAAAATTAAATTTGAAACCCTGCTAAGTCTTCTAATAAACCAATACATTTCAGCAGCATTAATACAGTACATTTTGGTCAACTGATTCATGAGAGGTGGACAGCAAGCTTCAGTTCCAACATGGTCACAGTTACAGGTATCAAAAGATAGACTGTCAAATATCTAGACTTGTAGTATAAGACATCTAAGGGCTCCCAGTAACTTCAGCAAATACTAGTGGATGCCTCCATTTTTATTTTAGCTGCAGTCAGTGCTCCTCTTTTGTAATGGCAGCAGAAAAGAAAAACAGAATATACTTTGTGATATCTTGTCAGAAGTTTTAGAAGCACTGTAAAGGCTACTCATACCTTCTCTCTCTGATAATGTTGCACAAGTCAATGCAATGTATTGGCACTATATTAACGCAAACTAATGTTTGTAACATTTTCTTTTAGCTCTTGTAAACTTTGATTTGCAGTTGAAAATATATTTTGCCAATTCCACAGAAAGACAGAAAGTGATCAGTGCAAAATTGTTAATATCTGAAATAAGTCATTAAGTTTGTGGGTCTACGCCTAAAAGCCAGGAATTGATTCCTATAGGTCTTGCAGATTGATCCTGTAAATACTACATAATAGGAATGAAAATCTGATTAATGTGTGTAATTAAAGCATCACAGACACCAGGAGAAGCTAGAGCCCAGCCATTTGCTAAATGGTGACACAACACATTTCCCTTCCCAACTTTTGCATTATTGCCACCATTTCAGCAAGATGGGTGAAAAGAAACGATTTATTGTTGTGAAGGGAATTATAAATATACTATAACTAATATGTTATGCTAACATCACTTTAATCAGGTAATTATTAAAGGACTGTTTGGCCTTTAAGGACATTGATTTAATGGGAATTAATTTAATGATTGAACACTGTTTGTGTAACATTATCATTGCTAGTGATGCAGAAAATTGGAATCTCAGCTCAGCTGAAAAGAGTTTAGACTTTTTATTATCACATTAGATACTATTCTACTCGAATATAGTTATTAGACCCTTTTTATACTTTCAGTATATATTAAAATGTTTGGGATTTATCTAAAAATTTCTGAATAGAAAAAATAAGTTAAAATTTTTGTCATTGTACTGCTCTCCTTTTTGATAGAGGCTTGAATTTCTGTTTAAAATAGCCTTTTAGAAAGTCCATTCAATTTTGGCTTTGACTTGCTATTGCTTCTCCCATAAAACAAATTTTCTCAGTTTTCATTCTCTGCTTTCTTCTCTGCAAACCTGATGATTTTTTTAGGAGGAATAGAGTTTGGTTTATGGAAAAGTTTTGCAACTTTAAAGACACAGCAGCTTTTAAAAGTAGCAGCAGAGCACAGTTCTAGCTAGATTATTCTGAGGCTGAATCCCGCACTGTCTAGTCACAGCTTAGTGGAAATGGTGAACATTATAAAAGGAGTGTGATCAGTACCTGGGGGCTAAGACAGAGTTAAAGCTGACCTTTATAGTTACAGCTCCCACTTACCTAAAGGTATGTTGTCTCTGGATACCCTCCTTGGTTTGCCCTTAGGGGTGCTATTGCCACAATTTATTTTTCATCTTCATGGTGCCTCTAACTACTGTTGTATATAAAATTAGACCCAGGGAGAAAAGGGTAGTCGTGTAGTGAAGTGGTGCATCTGACAGGCTGCTGCAAATAGATTAATTTTCAAGCAAAATTTTACTCAAGGACGTCTGACATTTCCTGCTGTATCTTGGCAGAATTTTCCAAGGGAGCTTAGTGGCCAAATGATTTGTCCTCTGATACTGGAATGGAGCTGTTACAGTAGACACAGCAAGTTAGGCAGGCTGGTATTTAAAGACTGATAGAAAAATAATTTGGTAATAGACATAGCAGAGACTTAAACTTACAAACACAGTAGGTTGTTAATCCAGAGCAATGCTGTAGTAGCCTGAAATGCTCTGCACTGCGCAGCACTGACCCTTTCCTTGATGCCAGGGGAATTTCTAGCTTCAGAGAGGATATTTTCAAGGAACGTGACTGAAGAACCTGTATTTTAAGCAAAATAGTTTGTGAGCAGGCATTTCACTGACTTTTTGGATATTTCTAGTTGTTCATCAGGTCAAGGCCCTCTGACCAGATTTATGAGATGGGTTCCCTGGGCTGTAACTTGATGAGGGGTTTTGTGGCACTGCCACTGGTCCTTGATTAGTCCCAGCATTTGAAATCTCAGCATGGGTAATCTTTCCCTATTAATGAGAAAACAGAGCTGAGCAATGAGCCTTAGTGTGTGAGTCAAGTGCCAAAGGCACATCCAAGCAGATACACAGCAGTAGCAAATGGAGGATTTTCAGAGGGAGTCTTGAAGATATGAGATGTAGCTTGGAGGTGATTGCTGGCTAGCAGTAACAGAGGGTGACAAGGTAGCATGGCAATCTCTCTCTCTCAGATTGGAACTGGTTTGTGCCTGGCCTCCTTGGTAGGAGGCTGGGGGAAGCCTACATCTGCCTCCACAAGGCTGTGCATACACCCTCAGGTTAGCTGGCTTCCAGACCTGCTGCTTTAGCATGCATAAGATGCAGCTTCTCAAACTCCTTCACAGATTTCAGATACCTAGGAGTGATTTGAAATAAGCCTGAAGGAGAGGAATGATGGTTTTGGATTTTCTCCCTGTCACATAAAGGGGAGAAATAAATGAGGGGAGCTTTCTTTTGTGCATCATTGCTTCCCTTCTGGGAGTGCAATGAGGGCGGTGCTCCCCATCCAGCTGAAAGAAAACAATCTTCCAGGGAGAAAACGTAATGAGATTAGTCAGGGGATCATTACACTAACAACAACAAATGGCAAGAGTAAGTGGTTGTTTAGCTCAGAAATAAGACATTAAGGGGCAAAAAATTAATCAGAGCACCAAAGGACAAAGTGAACACATTCTTTAATTGCCTATAGACCAGCAGGAAAAATCTGAATAATAAACAAGAACAGTTAGACTCAGAAACACAGAGTTGATCTTCATGTTGTTTCTGAAATCTAGTAGGAACAATTGCAAATACTGAAAGTCAGATGGACAAAGTGGGTAAAAGGGGAAGAAGGTGTCATTATGTCACAATAGATTAGCTATTTCACAGGTTGAGAACTTGGAAAGAACTGATCTTGGTTTTTTCTGTGACTGCGTGCTAGTGGCTGCAGTGCAAAATGAGATAGGAGACAGTGTCTGCTGCAGGCCACCAAATCACACTGGAGTGAGGATGCTTGGCTCCTGTAGAGCATCTCTGTGATGCTTAAGGGAAAATGTGAGGTGTAAGAGGGGCAGTCAGGCTGAGTGGTATGTGTTTCAAGCCTCCAGCTGCCCATGCTGAAGTATCTGGAATGCACAGGTAGAGCATATTGAAAGGAAAAGGAACACAAAGTGTTAAATGCTACAAACTTCAGAGGAAAAATGATTTGGGGAGAAAGTGTACACAGAGGTGAGGCAGAGCTGAGAACAACAGGAAGGAGGGCACTGAAAACTTTATTAGGAGATATAGAAACCTTAATGATATTGGTGCATGAAATGATACTATTCAAAATCGTTATGCCAGAAAGGCAATAAATATTTCTCTTCTGTGCTTGTGAAAAAAAAAGCCAATTAAATTCTTTCTGTGTAGTGGAGGTTAAATGGTAGCTACTACTAAAGCACAGTTTTAAATCAGCAAATTCAAACAAATTTCACCCAATTATTTATGAGAGTTTGCTGTGTAGATTCCAAGATTTCTGTTTGCTGACATGAGTCTTAGAACATTGGGCAGGTTTTTAGAAAGATGACCAAAAAATTTATTGTAAACCTAAAGACCAAACTGAACCTTCAATTCAAGTTTTTTTTCCATCTTAATATCGGGATGTAACAAGATGAAAGACTTAACAAATCTAAACAGACACTTAATTTCAAAAGATATAACCATTTAAAAAGTCTACACATGACTTTTATTATTTTATTATAAAAAAAGAAAGCTTTATCTTTGGGATCGGATGGAAACTTTTATAATTGCTTTGGTAAATAAAAAGAAAATTGGGTTCCTTCCAATCCTACTACTTCCAATGAACACAAAGAACAGTTCCTAATATATCTGGAGTATTTTCACAGTATAGTGATAATACATAGATGCAGTGCTCTCTCATCAGGGAGTAAAGACCTGAAGAAATGTTTCATGCATGAAGCAAAATATCTGAATGTCTCTTTTTACATATAATTTTTGGTTTTTAAATCACTACATGTTAATACAAACCAAATGCTACAGTAGGAACAGGTGGTGTGGAGAACAAAAAATTAGAGCTGGCTCTCGAACTTCTCCACACCTTGTAAGATCTGGCTGCCAGCCCTGCCTCATGATCAGTATCTTCTCCACTCTCAAACCCCTGCAATCTGCCAAGATGTGCAAGGATAGCAAGTTCAGCCACTGATTTACAAGCTTATTTGGGAGGCATTACCAATTCAAGGAGTTGTGTTCTCCTGTGGAATAATGCGTCGTGCCTGCTGTGGTCAGTGGGTGTTAACTCCAGCACAAAATGGAATATTACAACTTCAGGTTGTGGTATGCCAGCTCAAATGTTATGGATGAATACAAGCAAAGTTCAAGGAAGAATGGAAAAGGATAGATGAAAAGAATGAAAATAAGGGAAGAAAAATTCATGATGAGACATTTCCCAACAACTTCCAAGCTGCATTTACTTCACAGCTGGTAGAAATAGGTATGGGCTTCATTGACTGTAAAATTTTTTTTTGTCCTATACTGAATTGAACATTTCCAATTGAAAGTAGGTGAGATTTTATATTATCAGGAAAGTTTTTAACAGAACAATAGCAATAGCTAATGCTCTGAAAGGTTCTGCCTTTCAAGAGTTCTGCTTTGCAGAGTTTTGCAAAGATCACAGAGCTCAATCAAACTTCAGGTTTTGTTTCTTGTGGCAATAAAAAAGCGGAAATATAAAATACCTTTTCCTCTTTGTTAATACAAACTACTTCCCTCACACTCACTCTCTATTAATGTCCCCTTCGCAAAGAAAACAGAAGACATGCATTGACCTAAAGTGTTTGCAACAGGCATCTGCACCTCTTTATTTATGGAAATTGCAGATGCACAGCATAATTGATGTGACTGTTCTAACAGGCTAAAGGCTAAATTGCAGCCAGCTCCCAAGTCCTTTGTGCTTTTTTACCAAAGGCCAATAATTCAGGGAATGTGGACAGAATTTTTGTAGGAAAAAGCAGGATCAAAATCTGTCCCCAGATAACCCACCCTATTATTTCTTCACCTTCCTTTTCCAAGCACAGTTAAGATTCTTGCTTTAAATTTTGATGGCATTACAGTTCCTCAACAAAGCAGTCACAATTAACATATTTTTCATGGTTCTTTAAATTAGCTGGAAAACTCCTTACACAGAAGCTCAGCTCACTGCAGTTTTTCTTCAGGCAAACAACTGACAAATCCCTGAGAACAAGATGTCTGGAAAAATAGCCTGTGCATTTTGAATTCTTCAAATTTAACCCAGAATTATAAAATATCAAGATCTTACCAGACTATGATCCTGATTTTCCCTATTTTGCCCATTTCTCCTGTGTTTTCATCCCTCCTTCTTGCCTGTACTCCTCTCTTGTGATTTTTGATGTGAAGAAACCTTTAAACTTGAATACTTATAAGGGAAAATATATTTTTTTAAAGTAAAAATATGTATGGTACTGTATAGTTTCACATTTTGTCTTCTAAGTTGGGTTTTACCCTAATATTTAGGTTGTCATAATTATGCATTATATTGTTTGCATTATCAAGATGATGCATTATTTTTCCTGCCTTCTATTTAGCTTGAAGCACTTGGAAAGAAATGGAAATCAACAGAAATTTATAAGATAAGTTGCAGTCTAAGCCTGTCATCTGAAGTAGGCCAACATTAAAATGGTCTAGGATTGATGAAGGAGAGCTGCATTAGATGAGAGTGGGAGGACTGAAAGTAATTTCTTTCACTGAGACTTCTACAGTAATTCAAATTTTTCAGAAAACTCCCAATAAGATTGATTTTTTTTTTTTTAGTTCAGTTTACTCTGGAAAATAGCTGTCCCTTCCTGCACATGCAGTCTGAAATTTTTAAAGGCAGATTACATTTTTCTAAGTGATTTTAGCACCCATTACATGTCAGATGAATTACATGTCAGATGAATGGGAGATGTAGCCACAACGTAGGTTATGTACAGGTAGTGCAATTTTGTGCTGCGTTATACCCCACTGCAAGTGTATTGGAAAGGCCACAATAAATGATAATACAGCCTCTGTAGTCCTTTGAGACCTGTCTTTTAATGTGACAAAGCAACTCCTGGACTGCTGTCTTCTATGATTTCCATTTGTTTCATGAGCGGTGCTCAGTACTTTTAAGTTCTGTTCATCAAGCCCCAAGAGCAGCAGTGTTTTTACTGTAACCACAACCAGTGTGCTGACCTCCACTGATGGATTTTGCTTTAGGAATGAGGTGTTATAGAACTCTGGCCATCAACATGTGTCCGCATTGTGCAGGTGGCCCCTTTTGCCACTAGGGGTTACTAAGCTTTGCTGGTATGATATGAAAGACAGCAAAGGGCAAAGATTTGTTCCATGTTTTTGGCTCCCTCCTGCTTTGTGCTGCGTGCCCTGTGTGTAACCTCTTGTAACTAGAACATGGCATGATCCATAAAGATGTCAATGCACCTGAAACTCATCCTAGGTCTTGGAAAGCAGAGCTCAGGGAGGTTTGCATGCCTGTCCCTCCTGCACACTATTTTAAAGTGGAATTTAGTATCTTTCAGTCAGCCACTGTCTGTCGTGGTAATGTTAATGGAAAAGCAATGATTGTTGCTCTCCTGAGTGACTTGGCACTCTTCTGCACTGAGAAAATGAGGATTGGGACTGCAAGAAAACTTCAGAAAGTTTTATCCCCAGACACAAAACTGGGGAGAACGAAGAGGTTTCTTAAGGTGAACTGCCATGGTGCAGGAAGTGTTTTAGCAAAGAGTACAATGGAACAAGACTGCATCACATTAAGTCTCCTAATAGATGCCAAAGAAATGATACCATGGCAGTAAAAGATTTCCTTTGATTTTTGTTTCTTTTCTTCTTTTACTGGAAAAGGTGGAGTACCCTGCCTGTACTGCTTTAAAAGAAGTCGTGCACTTAGGCTGTTGTGGTGCTCTAGAAATGGTGGTTTAAGAAGCCTCAGTACAAGAATTGTTAGAGGAGTGAGGAATTATTTTGATATGTGTTTATTGTACATGTACTTCCATACAAGCTTTGTCCTCAAGCTTCATTTTTTGACTGCTGGTATACAAGGAACAACTGTGAATTGGGAACAAAGCTTCACAAACACCTGGATGAAATAAAAGCACTTGGGCTAACCAGCATTCATGGGTTTGAATGTCTATTTTTAACATGGGAGGGAAAAAGAAAAAGTAATAGAGAATAATGGGGACAACCTTATCAAAGTATGGGAAAGCTGTATGGACAGTAGGGAATGCTGTGGCTGAGGGATCTAGAGTGGCTTTCATGTTCACTTGATGCACAGCATCCTCGCTTGAACCAGAAGGCAGGTGTTTGACTTTCACTGGTCCTCTCTCTTCTGACATTTCATTTCAATTCAAAAATGTGAGAATTGCAGAGTTTTATTCATTAAGCTGAAGAATGAATATGCAAGGATATCCAAAATATCATTGGTTTCCTTTCAATCACACTAGCCATTTCAATTAAGTGTGAGGATTATCTGCAGGGATTGGCACCTGAATGTTAAAAGGACAAACAGCCTTTTCTGCTAAATTAATATAATTGCTCTTTTCATTTTATTAAAAATCATTTTAAAATTAAGTATTTAAAAGACATTGCAAAAACTGTTGTAAAGTAGAAATACTCTATTCAAACTAATTTAAAATTCATGCAGCAGACAAACCCAAATCTTCAGAAGTTGAAATTATTGTTCATCTTTGATAATCCTTAGACTGAAATAATATCTCCCAATCTGATCAGTAGATTCTTATTTTGGATGATTACATGGCATCTTGGAAATAAAAGAAAACTTGTTTCCAGCTGTTTAGGTCTAAGAGATTTTGTCTGTCACTTCTGGAATTCTCAAAAGGCAAAGGATTTGAGTGTTTATATACCAGAAGTATAAATGAATGGAGTCAATTCTTATTTCATATATGGTACAATTCCACATCACTGATGCAGGAAAAATTTGTACGGTAATGCAGAGTTCCCAGTGTTTTGTATAGGTAAGAAAAATTCTGAATAAAGCAATAAGAGCATCCTTAATAGACAACACTGATGAAACATCCAGGTTCTGTACATAAGTGAAAATTATTTGTTCTTGGAATGGGAATAATTGTAATTTGTATTCCCTTAAACCTACTTGCTGTGGAAACATTAAGGTGTTTTTACGTAAGTACAAAACAAACTCTCTACAGATGATTGAATTGGTAACAAATTGCTTTTGCAAATCCCAGGCATTGTACCATCATAAGATTTTGCCTAAGAGAAACCTACCTCAAAAACAATATCAGCTTCTCAAATTGCTGAGTGTAGAGGGAGAGGAAAAGGGTGAACATCTTGAGCAGTTGGCTGTGGGTGTTTGCTGTGTTCACCTATCCCCCCTTAGTTACTTGTAGCTGTGACAAAACATACTGCAGACAAAAGGGGGATTTAAAAAATTAACATTTTCCTTCATCTAAAAATCCGAGATTTATATATTTTTTAAACAGAAGGAGCTCCATAGCTCCATTTAAACAGAAGGAGCAAATACTCCAAACTAGTGTGTTTTGGGGCAGCTATTTGAATAAAAACTGCTGCTTTTCATGGCTTGCATTACTAGGCTCTTGTCACACAATCGATAGTTTGCAGCTCATCCTGGGAGGCTTAATTGCTGCTCATGTTCTGTTTACATGGCAGTTGGATTTTAAAGGAAAGCAACTAGAGGAATACAAAACAATGTTTGCTTTCTTCTTCAATACTTGTGATTTTTTTTTCCTGCATGTCCAAGTTCACTTGCAGCAAGTTGTACAAATACATATGGTTATCACGAGCATCTGCCTGCCTACAGAACTGAGAAAAGTAATTGTGGTTTGATGGGATTTTTTGACTTTACGTTCCCCAGAATGAAAGAAAAACTTAATTAAGGTTTGTAGATAAGATCTCTAAGGAAAGAACATAGTAAGATTTTCCTTTGGCTGCTTTTGTTCTGAGATGTAGAAGGCTATTTCCATTACTGGACAGGATTGGCAGATGAACTGCAATTAAAGGCACAATAGAAAACGAGATTAAACACAGGAATGACAACTGACAGTGTGGGCTTCCTTCAGTGCTTTTCCTTGCACAGAAAGTGCGGCTCCAAATCCTGCTCAGTTCACTGAAGCACCAGGCTTTAATGAACTGCTTTAAGCTGTTAACCTTGGGGTCTAGTTATCCTGAGCGATGGGTGAGCATTCCTCTACCAAATGAAAATTCTTGCTTTTCCTTCTTCCCCACAGGAGGAGAGGTTCCATACACAACCCTGGCAACCCGACTGATGATGGGAGCCTGGTGGCTTTTTGCTTTGATTGTCATCTCCTCCTACACGGCCAACCTAGCAGCTTTCCTCACCATCACACGCATTGAGAACTCCATCCAGTAAGTTGATAAAGAATGATTCAAGGGAAAGGAGGGCGAACATAAATATACATGTAGAGGGGTATAAATGTTCTACTTAGATGTGAGGACAGGAATAAATGTTTATCCTCCTAAGAAGTAGTCGGAAAGTTAGAAAAATTACAATATACTATGAGAGACTGTCAGTCTCCCTGGAGACACTTTGTTTTTAGGATTGGAATTGTTGGCCTCTAGCAGATGCTTTTCCCTGTGGCAGACATACATATGTATGTTTGCACACATACATATTTTCAAAGAGGCAATTGAGTTTGAGATGACCACACAGTGTCAGTGTTTGAAATAGGAAAGTATAAATTGCTGCTGCTGCTTTCCATTCAGATGTATTCCACAATGCTTGCATTCTGACACTGGTCAGGAAGACCCCAATGCTTCTTGAATATATGGGGAGCTCAGAGCTGATTTTACCTATTCTTGCCTAGGCAGAAATATGTTAACAGCAACAAGCAGTAATAAACTCACTGGTTCAGGAGCTCCTCTTTGCTCCTGCTCCCAGGAGCTCTCTTACTACATAAGCAGATCATGTTCTCTTTTCCCCGTTCCTTTGCTTCATGCCTCCCAAAAATGAATGTCCTGGTCTTTTTCGGTCCCTTTTATGGTGAACTCTTTCTGTCACACCTTCCAGTCTTTTTCTGAAGATCATGTCATCTTTCCATACCACAGGAACCTTTCTAGATCTCCTATCCTCTCTCTCTGCCCTTTTGTACTCCAGTATCCTCTCCTTCACCTAGCTGCATACTGAGTTATCCTCACTCCCATTGCTCAAGTGATAACCTTCACCTTCAAATGCTCACTCCTGGGTCAAAGTAGAGACCAGAAAATACAGGGAAGCATTAGCTAGGCAAGCACTGTGAGGGACAGCTGGCCATTTTTTCATAGCAAATTAATCTTGAGCCTACAAGTCTGTGAAAGTATGTGAGAGTGACAAAATTACCCTTTCCTATATATCCTTCTTTGCAAAAATCTCAGAGTGACTTTAAAGAAGAGAGGCACATTTCACTGTTTTTCTTCCTTCAGAAAGGTAAGAACTTGACCTTCAAGTCAGGCTCAATGCTGACTTTAGGGAAAATTCTGTTTTCCCAGTCCAGTCACTGATCCAAGTCCCTGACTTGTGTGTATCATCACCTAAGGTCCTTCTGCCTCTATTTCAGCTGCTTTCAAAATCTCTCTGAAATTCCCCTTGAGACAGTGAGCCACTGTCACAGACTGAGCAGGGGGAGCCTTGGCCTCCTGTGAATTCCCAGGTCAGGATCAAGCATCTCCGCATGCCAGCAGTCACTGTGCTCACACAAAGGTACTTCTCTCTAGGTGAGGATTTTCTGTATGCTAAAACCAAACCAGGCTTTCACACAGGCTGGCAAATACCTGCAATAGCAGACAAGTTTCATTTGCAATTGAAGCCCAAGTTGGACCCAAGAGCAGAAGCAGTACTTAACTTTGAGTGCATGTTTATGTCCTGACCCTTGGGTGATGGAGGTGGACGCAGAAGTTGGTGTTCCATGGACCAAATTGCCCAGGCTTTGCAAGTCCTTACACTCCAAACTGGACATTTTCTATGGTTGTTATTTTTCCTTTCTGAGGTAACAGCCTCACCACTTTCATCTATTAGAGGGCTCCATACTCTAAGACAGAAATATATAAAATAGACTAAAGTCATGAGAAAATGAGAAAATTAAATCAAGTTACTTTTTTGTGTGTGTGTGTGTGTGTGTTCTGAATAACAGATTTAGGTATTTTGACACAACCCATCTGTTTGACTCTGTAATCTCAATTATAATCCCTTCAAAATTTGGATGGGAGTAAAATGATATTCAGTGTCAATGTTTGTCAATACTTTTGAGGGAAGTTGTATTATTTATTTTTTTAAGTTTTAAACAATTTAAATTTGACAAAGGACTGAGAAGAAACAACATGGGAATTTATATATGCAAAATAAATTATAATGATATATTCACTCATTCAGTTTGTCCTTAGAAGAATGAAATATGCTTCTGCATTCTTCTTTGAAATCATGTCCCTTCTAGTTTTGAAGTAGTCCAGAAAAATGTTCCAATTACTGTGACAAATGCCTATGTTTTCTTATGATGTATAAAAAAGAATAAAATATACCCAAACTATAATTTAATACATCTTCAGCTTTTTCTTGCAGTTTATTATGAAGTCACTAGAAAAGCCTCAGTGGAATTTTGAGGTTATTATGTACAGTTGGGACTACCTTGGTCTTTGTGCTGTATTATTTATGGGCAGAGTCACTGAAAATGTTTTATTCAGTAGAAAATGTTGCAGCTGGAAAGCTCCTGGAATAAAAGAACAGACATCTTTCAACAGCACTTCCAGCTCAAAAATGGAGTAATTAGATGTGTTTAGTATCCATTAGGGAATGAAGTTATCCTAACTATGGTGTAAGTATAAAACTTCAGTTTACAAAACTGCCAAAATTGGAACTTAAACCCGTACATAAGAGAGAGGAGGTTTGTTTATCATGCTGAATTACTGCAAAGTGGAAAACATGAATAAGCAATAAAGAAAAAAAGCTGATGCTCCTTTTTTTCTTTTTCTTTTTTAACAGTTCAAATTGTACCTTGGGGAGCCTTCAAGGCCAGAATGGAAATGAGTATAAGCATTAAAAAAATAATCCAGATTCTGCTAGTAGTGCTTGTCAGCTTTAGACAAGCCAGAAAAAAGGAAAGAAAATGAAGTCAGTGGGTTTGCACAGATATAAAAAATAGTTAATAGTTTTTCATTTCAGATTTCCAGCTAGCATCAGATACTACAGTGTGTTGCTGTAGGTATGGTCCTCATCATATCTTTTACAAAAGATAGGAGGATTCAAGCAGCCTACAGCACATTTCATTTCCATGAAACATTTCGTAGTTACTGCATTTCAGCCATTGGATATGAAGCTAGTTTGTGTTCAGAGCTCTTGCAGCTTCCCCTGCTCAGCTGGAGCATTCTTCCTAGTCAGTGCCTCATGGTATCCAGAGCTCTATTTGAAGTAGCAAAGCATGCAAAATTTTATCAGCCCAGCCACTAAGGAGGACCCTTAGAGAAATAAATGTTCCCTTTCCCTATAGTGTTTCAAAGTAGATCTTTGCTGTATAACCTCACTTGATGGCATTTGTGCTCTGCCTCAATGTTCAATTTGAATCACATTTTTGCAGGTTTTAAATTAGTTCAGAGAAACTAGAAGAAAAGGAATGGGTGTAAAATCTGCTTTTCCAGAGAAATGGTTACTCTTAATATCTTTGGGAGCTCAGCTTTTCACCTTCTGCTAGCGCACAATATCAAGAGCAGAGGCACGCAAGTTCGAAAGTAGCTCCTAGATGCATCTTTTGGTCACACTTGACCCACATTGCAGATGACATTTAAATCAAGACAGTCAGCATTTCAAATGCCAAAACACCGTGGCAGCAAAGCATCATTTCTATGTGTTTTAAATTGTTAGAGTGCTTTCACAAATGCGGCATAAATTAATGGTAATTAGGAGTGGCTTTCCTTGGTAAATGCCAAATAAATTTGGAGGTCCTGAGCTATTTCTAGGAGGTGCTCATGTTCTTAATTTCATCACTGAGCCAGTGTTGACATTATTATGTTTTATGATTCCTTTAGGATCAAATTAGAGTCCATTGGCAGAGATTGATTTTATTCAAATTACTGCGCTGTTTTTCTGGATTAGGCAAGTGTCACCACCTCATGAGCACTGACATTTTGCAGGAAGGTTGTGGGAGAGGGGTGAACAGAGAAGAAGCCAAAGGATTTTCCACATAAAAGCTTGGTGTTAGATGGTTTCAAGTTTAATCCACTTCTTATATGTGGAAGCATGAGAGATTAGATTGCACATGTTGTGGGGAAAAGAATACATCTTTTGTCTTCTGTAAAATCAGAAGTTTACATTATGTTCTCCATCTTATAACAAGTGTGTCTTGTTTGCTAGGTGAAGGCTCTGCCTCTAAACATGGAGGTGTAATGGGAAAGCAGGTCTTTCTTAGCCATTCTTTTCCCAGAATTTTGCTAAACCAAGCTAAGAATTCCTCAAGGAATTATTATTTATACAGCTCAGTGCAACTGACAGCAGGATTTCTGCAAGGGGGTTGCACAGAATGCAGTAATTAGATATTGCCCAATGCATGTCCATTAATCATTTCTTTAACATGGTTCAGCCTGCATGCAATATTACAGATTTCTGCCACAGCTCACCCTGACAACAGTCAAACCCTTTGGCCTAATGCGCCCTGTTCCCTAACCCTAAATCTGCTTGTGAATTATTCCTTACTGTCCTAGAGAGAAAAAAAACCCCAGCCAACCAGACAAATGAACAAAATACCCCACAAAAGCACTGGAAAGCTTTATCTGAATCAGTCATAAATAAAGACTTCAGTGTAGGCCATGACATTGGTTGTTTTTTGTTGATAATTTAGTGATTAGTTCTTGCAGACAGCTCTGTGCAGCACTCAAGTCTAGCACAGCTAGCCTGAATTGATCTATAACCCAGGTTTACAAAGATGTGTTGATGCCCAAGTCTCTGACCTCGGTGGTATTTTATCACATAAAAAGAAATTCATTTACTTGTTTATGAAGCTGACTTTTTGCTTTGCAACATTTTTCTGTGTACTTTTTTAACACTTTTGGCTGACATATGTGAACATGTTACCAATTCTGAGTCGAGGATTTGAATCTATAGAAAAGGGTATGCTCTGGAGAAAGAGACATATCCAAATCCTTCTACATTTTATTTCTAGCTGGAGGCAAAGATAATTTCTTAAATTGCAAAGTAACTGATTTGTACTAAGCCATGAAATGAAAGTGACCTGGCAACTGCTGCCTGATTAAGGTGTAGAATACTAAGCAAAAGCAACAAATGCTGAAAAATACATCTATCTGTTAATAACTCTTCCTCAAATGATTCAATTCCTCCTCAGAATAGCCCCATAACTATTAGCCTAGTTAATTTAGGATAATATTGATGCTGGGATAACATTGGTATTATCCCAGTAATTGCAATGAGAAAAAAAAATTGCCATAAAGGCCACACATAGTATTTTTCCCCCTAATGCTGCATGAGTGATAGACAGAAATAAGCTGGATGATCTGATGGCATGGTCACTTCCCTAGAAGTAGAATTTGTCTGTATACAAACTCAGTTCAAGGTATCTAGTTTTTAAACAATTTTTTCTGCTACATCTGCTTTTTTATACTTTTAACAATTTTTATCATCCATTATTGCTTCAAAACTAGAAATTCAAAGAGAGAAAAGTTTTAAAATGGGAAATTATCATTTGCTTACTCATGCTAATGAATGCTTTGGTTTGCAGATAGTTCATCTGGGAACTATTGAAAACTTACTTTTCAGTGTGGTTAATGGAATCAGGATTGGGGCATCAAAGGATCCCTCGTGGGAATTCATTATCTTGACAAATGCTTTTTCCTCATTTTGAGATCTGGTGTGGCAGCTGTGTGGTGAAACTGGGGGTCAGAATCAGGCTGAGGATTTACGTGTCCACTAAAGGCAATTGTCTCAAAAGAGGATGAGTTGTTTAATCCAGGAACAGAGGTACACCAACACACGTGTAACCTATAAACCAGGCTGGACGCAAAGCAGTTTTAAGAGTTCTTTCTTCTGTCAAGGAACCTCAGTGGTTTAATAATTCTAGTAGTTTTCTCAAAGTTTGTCATTTCTCTTTGTTTTTCTGTAGTTTGTTTTGCTGTACCTTCTAGGTTGAGTGTCTCAGCAACACTTGGCAGAGTTGTGGGTTATTAAACAAACAGCTTCTGAAGGAGGTCATGTATATTATGATCCCATTTTACCTGTTTGTGTGAGGGGAGGGAGTCACTGATGTGTGATAGATCTTTGCTGTATTTGCAGCTTGCCTGTGCAGCAGTATGTACACATGTACACCTCCAAGGCTCCCAAACTTCTTTCTTGCTCCTCAGTACATGGTCATGTGAACAAGAACTTTGGGTTTACTGCAAATAACAGCATTTAGCCCATCCATAGAGCTTACACTTACATTTGTCTAACTTTTGTCCTCTTGTCATCATTTTCTCAGCATGGAGCCTCACCTGCGACTGTGAAAAGATGCAAGTAGGGCAGCTGAGAGGCATCCTGCACTTTAGGGTAGCACATCTAACAGTGAGGCACTGCAGACTCCAGTTAATGCCAGACATGGCAGCTACAACATGCCTTCCTGAAAGCATTGACATAATTCTTCTCCTTGTTATTTCCCTGCTGGTGGTGCCTTTGTGTGTGATGGCACACTTGCTTCTCAGCCTGTTTGCTTCCCGTACCTGGCTGTAGTACACTCCAAGACTAATAGCTCTTGTCTTGTGCTGGTTTGCCCTTCTGAAAAATTAAAATAATATTAAGTTGCTTTTATAGCCACAAGATATACTCAGGAGCTCTTTTGTGCTCCTTTTAACTGATCTGTGGCAGCAGCTACACCTGTCAGTTATATCCTGCTTAGCAATAATATATCCAAAAAAAATGCTTTGTTGCTTGTTATATTAGAAATTGTATGGCTATAGAGTTCTGTAAATAATGATTGCAATTTTACTAAGTGTTGTCACTAGAAATTGGAGACCAGATAAATACTTTTGGTACACTTTTCTGGTATGACAAATAACAATTACAGGACGCTGCAGTATGCATCTTGTGACAGCTCATTGCACTGCTGAGCGCTGCCAGTTGATTACAGGAATGTACTGGCGGCAGCAGCAGCAGGAACAGAATGGATGAATACAGTGTGCTGTATTTATCTAGTGCCTTTCATCAGTGATGCTTTTGACAGATAGACTGTCAGCACTTTGCACAACACTTTGCCTAATGGTAAAATAAGGAGAAGCTCTCAGCGAGACCCGCTGCTGCCTACTGGGTGCCGTTCTGCAGAGCTGTGCTCAGCCTGGTTGTTGCAGGGTTTTATTCATCCCCAGGTACAGAGCTTTGTATTTGTCCTTGCTGGATTTCACACCCCATTGCTCCAGCCTTTCTAGGCCCATCTGAACTTCAGCCTGTCCTTGAGCAGGTCCCTTCGTGTCATGTCATCTGCAAACTTGACAGGAAGGTGCTTGCTTACCTCCTCCAAGCCATTGGTAAAGACATGTCCCAGGTTACACCTCTGGGGTACCTGTTAGCAGCCTGCGGGTGAGAGATGCCGTGAGCATGACAATCCAATTGGGAATTTATCAAATCTGCTTTCCCATACAGCTGTACCTAATGACCTCCTTTGGATACAAGAATATTGTGTCGGCTGCCTTGCTAAAGGTAAACTATGTCAGTATCTCTAGTCTTGTCAACAAATGAAGTAGTTTTAGTGTAGAAGGCAACCAAATTGGTCAGGCTTGACTTGCTTTTGGTGAGTCAATGTTGAGTGCTGCCTGTAGTCTGCTTTTCCTTCATGTGCTCAGAAATGTGCTGAGGACTCACTCCATGAGGTTGGACAACCAGCAGCAATTCCATGAATCATCTTTTTTCACTTTATTAATATAATCTGGATATTTTCTTTCTCCTCTAGCAAGGGATCTCCCCTAGCCTCCTTCACCTTGCAAAAATTAAAGCAGGTGGCCTTGCAATGACACGGGCCAGCTTTCTCAGCACACTGACTTCTATGGATCTAGTGATCCCAATCAATCCCTGCCTCGTCTGGTTGGGATATGCCTGACAACTTACTGCTCCTTGTTCATTGCCTTCTTGAACCCTGCCTGTAGTCACAAACGCCCGTGAGACCTTGGTGGGGAACAGTGAGGCAATGCAGGCATTGAGTGCCTCAGCTCTAGCCGTCACTGCTGTCCCCATCCACAGGGTCACACTCTCCTTGTTTGGCCTTTTAGTTCTGCAAAAGCTGTTCTTGTTACCCTTGAAATCCCTCAAGAGCATCCACTCTGACTGAATATTTCTAATGCTACCCAGAGTTGTTAGGAAATGTTTCTAAACTCCTCCTGTGAAGATTGTCTGCTTCCACTGTCTATGTATTATTTGGTGAGAGGAAGTTCTTTTTGAAATTCTGAGGGGTTTCTGAGTAATTTCAAAGCATGATTTCAGTAGATGACTGACTTGCTTTTCCTGGAGAAACCTACCTGGTGTCTATGTCTAGACTTCAGGACTGACCTTTAAAAATGTATTAATCCTTATTTCAGTATGTTTATTAAACTTAAGTACATTACCTAAGTAGCTTACTTTGGTAATCCCCCCGACTGCCACTTTTTAAAATATTTACTGCTTTCCTTTTGCTCACTGGCTGTAAGGAGGTTTCACATTTCTGCTTACAGCTCAGCCATTTTATATTTAATCTTTCAGAATTCATAGGTGTTTATCTGGACTTGGCAATTATTTTCTTTTTTACTATTCAGTTGCAATAAGTACCACAGTACTTAATGTCTGATGTCTTAGTCTGCCAGAGTCTCATATTTTTCCTCATAGAACAGGGCATGTCTTGGTTCTCTGGTAGAAGACCAATACACTTGGTTTCAGGAAATGTTACATGTAGCATCTCACCTTTGATGATTATATATATGTACAGATTCTTTGCACGTCCCCTGTTTAAAAGGAATGCAGTCTTCTTGGAGAAAGCGAGATGATTTGAGGGTTTTTATTACTATTAGTTATTTATTAGTTATTTACTCTTCGCAATTACATTTACCCCTTCCTTATAATTACCATATGTTATCTGACTAGAATTTAGCTCTTGGTCAATGTTTTTCTAAGCTCATATGTCTAAACTTCAAAGGATTTCTTTTTTACTCAGCTAGCATCTAAACTCTGGCCATTGATCTCTATTGATTTCTTCTTTTCCTGCTTTCTGTTTTGTTCATGGCATACGTATCCTGTGAAATGTCATTACTGTTTTCTTCAGGGCCATCCTTATTACACCTAAGTATTCCATTTTTGCCAATCCCCGCTCCACAGGGCCATTTGCACTGGCCTTCATATTTACATTTTTTAGAAATACAGCCTGGAATTTGATGAGTTTCCTACGTTGCTGTTTGCATTTTCTGTGTCTGTAATAAGCTTTTACAATTTGCTATTGCTTTCTTTAAGACAGCACTGAGCTCCTTGATTGTCCTTACGTGTCATGCACTAGATTTGTGCAGTTTATACACAGTTAATTTGTGCTGGGAAAGCTGTAATGGGTTTTAAGCAGTAGACGTATTGCAGTAGTTACTTTGAAATTTTAATGAGTGCCATTAAAGAATCAAAGGTACTGGAGAGCAATTCAACAGGAAAGGAAAATAAGAGCCAAGAGGTAAGGAAACTTTAAATGGTTCTAATACACAGTTTTTAAGTTCAAAGCAAGTTTAGTTGGCCAAACCCCATTTGGGATGTTTTAGAAACTTCTTGAATGGTTTATTTCTTTTGGTTTATAGAGAAGGGTAAGACTACATAACAAGTAAAGCAGAACACATTTATTAGACTAAATAACATGAACTGTGATAACATGAAAATATGATGAAAAAGCAGTTCATGAAAGTACAGCAGAAATATTCTTATTGCTGAAACTAATACAAGATGTGATCTATGAGATGGATACACAGTTCAGTGGAACTGAACACCCCCAACAAACTTCCCTGCACAGTGTGACCCAGGAGCACACAAAGCTGCTTAGCCCAGGTTCTCTGGGCTGGATTTCCCGAGTTCTGGTGCTGCCACCAGCTCCCCACAGCAGGGTGTGTGTTTGCACTGTAGGCGGGTAGCCACCTTCTGATTCCAACACTCCCTCTCTCTCCCTTGCCCCTGCTCAAAAGAGCTTGGCATTTCCCAGCATCCTCTTTCCCCTTCTGTTCCTTTTTCATTAATTTTCACTTTTTCCACCCCTTCCTTTCTCTTCATATTGCTCTTTGTGTCTTAAATCATAAAAAAAAAAGGAAAAAAAGCCCAACAGAAGAAAGTGTCATGACACCTGAGTTCCTCTGTGTTGCCCTTTGTTTGCTGCAGCTCTTGAAAAAGTGGATTAAAGCCTCCTGTGTCTCTTTTCCTTCCCCAACAATTAAGGTCTCTCCAGGATCTCTCAAGGCAGACGGACATTCCGTACGGCACTGTCCTGGACTCGGCGGTGTACGAGCACGTGCGGGTGAAAGGGATGAACCCCTTTGAGAGGGACAGCATGTACTCCCAGATGTGGCGCATGATCAACAGGAGCAACGGCTCCGAGAACAACGTCCTGGAGTCCACTGCAGGCATTCAGAAGGTACTGGCACCCTTCCTTTGTGCTTCCCATCACCACGATATTTTCTGAAAAGTCCTCTTTGCTCAGGGTTCTTCTCCTGGGAAGCTGAGAAGCCTCAGAGAGAAATGTAAACAATAATTATCTGATTGCTTTGGAATGTGGTCTGGAGATGGTTTACCAACAGGGGCATCTTTGATTGGTTCCATGTGAATTGTTTTAACTTAATGACCAGTCACATCAGCTGTGTCAGACTGAGTAGTCAATCACAGGGTTTTTTTAATTCATTCTTGTTAGGCCTTCTGATGTATCCTTTTCTCTATTTCTTTAATATAGTATAGTATAGCATTCTTATAATAGAATATAGAATATAGAATATAGAATATAGAATATAGAATATAGAATATATCAGCCTTCTGAGAAAATGTTGTCAGATTCCTCATCTCTTCCCTCGTCCTGGGGACCTCACAAACACCACATGCTTCCCATTGGAGGTGCTCTGTGTTACACCACGTTTGCTTAGCTGTTGCAATCATGCCTTTAATCATTTCCTGAAAGCTCACTGCACTGGCATAGAGGATTGGGACTTCTCAGGTTTGTGGCATTGGATAGCATTTTAATATGCAAGCACCTAGACTGTTTGCTCCAAAAAGTATTTACAGGTGTTTTTATAGGAGATGGCTGCATTTCCGAGGGTGCAAAATGGGAATAGGAGCACAGGACTCAGAACCCCAGAATAGAAGACATTGATTATCTTTATTTTGTAGTCTCCTGACACTGAAAATCCTGGCTTTCTGTTGTAGCCCAGGATCACGTTTGTTTTGAGACAAAGGCAGGAATGGATTATTTGACTTTAAAAAGAGTCTCACAAACACATTCTGTAGTAGGTTTGGCAGTGGAAAAACACTTTGAGAGCTTTTTGTGGGCACATTTGTGAATGCAGTAATTCCCTCCCAAATTCTGGCTGACAGTTGCAGCTTTTAAAGAAACACCAGTCCATGAAAGGGTTCAGTTTAAGAGTCAATGTAAGTTGATGAGTGACTGTATACAAGCTTTTCCCCTAGCGTTGTATCTTTATATTCAGACTTCTAAATCAAATCAAAGAAATATCATATTTTGCTGACTTTATTTTAAACTTCAGTATGTGACCATTTCTTAGAGAAGATATCCATGAATTGTGTGTTTACATTGTTACAATCTCAATTTAGAGACTTCTGAAAATCCAGATGAACTCTCTTTTTTGTCTCCACCAAAATCCATTGGCCAGGAAAACCTGACATTTCTGATGTTCTCACTCTAGGTAGTAACAAGAGAAAAGAGTATGTTAAGAAGAATGATGAAATCACTGGTGAGCTCTTCATAAAAGAAGAACTAAAAAATAACAAAGATTATTTGGAGTTTTAAAAATCCCCAATCCAGCTTCTGGATAACCAAGATCATATTTTCTCCTCTGAAGGACTAAACAGCATTAAAAAAGAGGCAGGAGAGGTCCTGGGGAACTGCACTTTAGAAACCCTTTTAGATAAAGTCATAAGCTGAAAGAGCAAGAAAAAAAGGTCTGAAGATTTATTGGCTAGAGGAAATTGCTTTTTTTGAGAGACCATATTTTAGCTCAGCTTGTAAGTGGCTGATAAAGCTGGGATTTGCCTTTTGTATATATATAAAAAACCCAAAACCAAGAACCTTCCCTCCTTCTGGTTTCCCTTCCAAAGTTAAAAATGAGTTTCAGAGGGATGAAAAAACCAGAGTACATCAAAGTACAGAGTACACAGCTGTGCTCACTAACAGCTTTTAGCTTGAAAAACCAAACAAATGGTATATCCTGCTGGCAGGTAATTCCAGATTACAGTCATTGAGTTTTTTCATTCTTGGAAACATGAGAGTTGTTGTCCTAAAACCTACAAAACCAGAAACATCCAAGTTCTTAATTTTCCATGCTTTTGCTTCCCAGGAATAGGCAAATGATGATGTCAAAAAACTAAGTTGTGTCAAGTGAGCAAGCCAACCAGCATCCAGTTTTAAGAAACCAGAGGTCTTAGGTCTGATTCTAATGAACATACACATCTACCTGTGGGTGCACAATTTCTTCCCTTCCTTCAATTTACAGGAAGACATTGCACAGGAAAAGATTATTTGCCAGCTGCTATTGTGCTAGCAGCTTGCCAGCTGCTACAGCTAGAAGCTTTTGGGAAGTTGTAGTTGGCCTGCTTGGGAAGAAAGCTGCATGAAGAAAGTGATGTGTTAAAAGCTAATCTTAGGCAAGGAAAACGAATATTTTTTAAAGTATCTGATAAAAGGCAGAGATTATAATCTCTGTAACATGTTTCAAAAAATGAACACATTTCACAACGATTTAATGGGTCCCCTTGGCCATTTATATGCTTCATAATGCTCTTCAGGGTCTTTAATTATTTAACTGGCCACATCAGAGCTATTAACCTGATTATAACCCTGGGCAAGATACACCAACAGGTCTTCCTCTGTGCCTCATTTTGTTTCCCCCATTCATCAGCACTAAAGTGTGACTGAACAGCAGTTTGTCCAGGCTCTGTGAGAGCATCACCTCAGCAAACCTTCCTGGAGTGCCAAGTGACACAGCAGAGATTTTGTGAGTGCTCCAAACAGGTACAGGGAAAGGGGCTCCCACTCAGCTGAGTAATCACCCGGAAGGGATTGGGATAGGAGGGACCACCATGGGAAACAGTTGTGCAGGAATACAGCGGACACTCCCATCTTTAGCAGCACCCCTTGCTGCACCACCTCAGAGCTTAAATGAGGTTTGCAAAGAGCCATTGCAGAAGATGCTTCCCAAAATATTTTTGTAAAATCCCAAAATTTCTTTAGTTTTGTCTTGCTTTTATCCTGGCAACTCCAGTGGAGCTGGCGCTATTTTATTGTGAGGAAAGTAGCAGTCTAATGCAAATGTATATATAAACAGGGGGAAGAGGAGAGAGGCCAACCACTGATTCACTCAGCACCTCACCCCTCTCACTCAGCAGGGCTGCCTGCTTGCTGTACCAGTGTCTTTGTGGGGAGTGTCTCCTGTGTGAGTGCAAATACAATACAGCCAAATGACAGTGATTGCACAGTCCCACTTTCAATCAGCCATTCTGCTGCTTTGACCTGCTTTTCCTGGCAGGAGGGCAGGGCAGACAAGAGAAATAAGATGGGAAGATCATGCCATTGTAAGTTTTCAGGTTTTGATATTTATTGGTCCTGTTCCTTTCATAAATCAGGTGCATACATATCACAGTGTGTGCTCCTGTTATATCCACAGCAAACAGCTATAAATACCACAGGTCCAGCTAGAGAGCAGCTGGATAGATTTACCCTGAAGAGAGAGAAGTTTTAAATACCTCAAACAGGAGACAGCCTGAAAAGCACAGGTACTTAAGATATTTTCTTCCACTTATTGTCTTTTCCTGTCTCAAAAGACAGCAAAAAGCTGTTGAAGGTCTGAATATAACATAGGGAAGCACTCAGTTGTTTGTCTTCCTGCACTGTCGAATCAAAATGGATGGGGAGGTAGCTATATTTTTTTATAAGCCTGGATTATTCTGGAGAATATTCACTTTTATCTTCCCTTTTTCTTTATTATTCCTAAGTGTTTCATGTGTCTCAAATTGATTTTCCTTTTTTTTTGCATAGGTTATGAAATATGCATCTCATTCTGTCCTAGGAATCTCTATTTTTGCGGAAGTTATTTATTCAGAGAGGATTTACAGAGGCCCAAGTCATGCCTGCTTAAACATTCATTGAGGACTCCAAGAAAAATCATTTAGGCTTAAAGATATCACATTACATACCTCTTTATGTCTTCTTAAAAAGCACATTACCCTGCTTAATCCTTTACAAGCACCACAGGCTTTCCTATCCTTGGAACTATTCCCATTTAAAATATAATGAAGTGCTTCTATTGTGCCCCTGTCTGCTCTTTCTTCCCTGGAGTATAATAGTGCCTAATGCCCTATCCTACCCACCTTGTTCCTCTGAACATGATACCATAGCCTACAGCATCTTCATTTTTCTCAGTAGAACAGAGTGGAAAATTCCTTTCCCAGGCAGAATCTGAATGTGTTTGAAACCTCTTCTGTCTATTTAACTCTATCTGCGAAATATTTAGCTGCTAGGAAATTTGTGAATTATTGCCAGGTGAAATAATGCTTCTGGATGGTGCATTAAGAGAAACTTGTAGGCTCATAGTAGTTGCTTTTCGATGTGCTCACATATCAAAAAGAATTTGGTCTTGAGATTTGGATTTTCTTGTGATCCTAATTGCAATGCCAGTGGAAGCACGTGAGCTCGCTTGTTTTCCCTGGACACTGTGGATGGCACTTTAACCCTCCTGAAAATACTGTAAGAGTAAAAATATTTATGAATAGACCATAACAAAGGTCTGCTAAGGTTATTTGTATGGGGAAGAAAGGGATAATAACAATTTGCAATTCTGTGCTAGAGCCAATTGTTTATAACTGGCTGGGGATATGCTTAATTTGTTTACAGCAGTAGCAGCACCATGAAAACTTATCTTGGGCCAAAACCCCTCCTGAATTAATTAATTACCCTGATATACTCCCAAATTTGCCGTTGGAATTGCCGTTCTTTTGGCAGATTCACTGATTGCACCACAAAAAAAATCTAGTTAATATATGGTAGTCCACACATCTTTGTTGTGAACATTTCTGGCCATGGAGTAGCCCAATTAAAAAAAACACTGAAAACAAAAGAGAAGCAAGACAGACTTTTGGGATGCTGGATGTGCACCATGATTCAGCACTTTGGCAGTGGCTAAGAAAGGGATGGGAAGCAGAAGAGATGAGAGCATATAAAAATGCTGGGACAGTTCTCCAGTATATTTCAATTCACAAGCAGACTATTGGCTGCGCTCTGCAGCTCTTGGTTAGAAGGCTAATTATCAACCCAGACACCAGTTCCCTAGTTCCCTGATTCTGCCTCTGGAGCTGATGCTTCTTGGTCAGATGAGATGTTCTCTGTCTGCTCTATGAGTAATAAGATTGACAAGTACCCTTAAGACCTTGATGGGTCCAGTCCCACAGCTGAAGGTTTGTCTATTTTGCAATTACTGTCTCCTGCACGGTCCATGATTTAGAGCTGACAGGTGCCTTGCAGTACCAAAGGCACTGACTGCCCTTACTTTGTATTATCATGGATGGTCTGATTTTATTTTTTTTCCCCCTATAATTCTGTGTATCTTTACTGCCATATCTGGGCCTTTAAATAATTTACAGCAGTGATAAAAATTAGAATCTTGACCAGAAAGATCTACAAACACAGTGTGGCGTTACTTTCAGGCATTATCAAAAGCTAATAGTTATCTGGGTTAGCTCAGGAGCTCAGTGTGTTTGGGGAGTACAATAGCTGGTCTGTGACAGTTAACAGAGCATGAAGCAGATTCTGTGCATAGCTTTAAAAACTTAATGCAAAACTTTTCCTACCACCACATTTTCCCAGAATTCAGAGTATGTTTAACTAAAGGCTTGCTCTCCCTCACCAACACTTCTGAGTATATAAGAAAGCCTGATCTAACTTTGACTTTCTAGAGTGTTTTCACAGGTTTTATCTAGAGTAGAACACCTGTAAAAGTTATTTTATGTAGAGCTGGACTTTATTCAAAAGAATGGGTAAGTCAAAATTTGAGTTAGCCTACATATCAAGAAATGGATCTACATGGACATGTGTTCATTCAGCCACAAAGCAAGCCAACTATAGCTGTATTCCTTTGTCTCCAAAGTTTTCTGGAAGGTTTATCTGAGTTCATCTTCTCCTGTTTCATCCTACATGCTACTGAATGTATTTCACCCTTTTTGCTCCCCCTGATGTGCCACCCAAGTTACTCCTGACTTCTGTTCCAAGGTCAGTCTGTGTACGCCCGAGTCACTTCAACAACCTCAGATGTCACTGACTGCTGTGCTCCTGTGGTGCTGTGCCATTCTACTTTCCATGCAGAAGAAAGGCAGAATGTCTTTGCTTGCTCTCTCTCATCTCTCAGTTTTTTGGAGAACTTTCCAGAGAGGTTCTCTCTTTCCGGAGAGATTTTTGTGGGCCGTCCTACATCCAGGAGACCATAGTCTTTTCTATCTCTTATTCCAGTCCTTAAGTCCAAATAAATTGGCTCCATGGAGACAACTTGAAGTTTCACTTCTCTTGAACTGAGCTGAGCTTCTTTCATCTGAAATAAAATTTGTGTGTTTTCCTCTGCTGTCTGTCCATGTCTGACCACTAACTTGGTTCAACCTAAAGTCTACAGAAGTTGACTTCAACATCTTAAATTTGCTTTCTGTGGCTGGTGTGTGTACATAAGTCTTGCCAATTTACTTTCCACACCATGTCTATGATTTACCCATACGACCTCCAGCCTGTCACTTCAGTAGTTTTCATTGTTATTTTCTGAAGCCTCTATAAAGAATTCTTTTTGCATTTAGTTCCATTGAAAATGCTCCTGGGTTTAAGGAAAAAAAAAAAAAGAAGTTGCCTTGACTTTCAAGGCCTTTCATGGTGAATTCTGACTCTCCCTGCAGCTTTCTCATTTCTGAATTGGAAATCATTTGTGTGAGCTTCCAGTGCAAGTCCTTTTTCAAGCAAAGTATCTTTATGCTTTCTCTAAGGACCCTTCTGTAAGGTATGTTTTCCCTCAAGACAGTAGTCATATCTTTCCTTCAAACTCCTTAACGCTCCCCTTTGTTATTGCAGTAACAAAAACCTTGACAACCAGGTCTCTGGTGTGCTATGATCGCTACCCATCAGCTGAGCAGCTCTGTTTTGTTGCTTCTTTATGCTCTTTCCCTCCCTTTGGTTTATTTTATAGTTGCCAAATCAGGAGGGAGAGAGGAACACACACGATAATCATCTAAATACTGGCATAGATGGGATATGGGGGAAACCAAAGAGCTGCTGTACCCCAGAATGAACTAAATTAATGAACACCACCATTATCAGATGAATAGTATTTCTCAAAAAACAACCTCTCTGTGCCTGACCTTTCAGCCTTCATCCTCAAAGGAAAGCTACAGCCTAACTTCAAAAGATGAGCCTGAGAACTAAAAGTTCTTAACAGTCTGATACAATATAAAAAACTAGGAGGGGAATAAGATTTTATTGGGCAATTGCTCCTTGTTATTTCTCAATTTCTTCCCAATGGTGCCAGCTACATATTTCTTTTGAATGTTCTCATTGATTAACAACAATATCATTGCATTAATCTCAGAGGCAGTTTTCTAATCTTGAAGTTTTCTGCTTGTTTTCAGATGCTTGTTTGCCTGAAAACTTGGTTATTTAGGGCTTTCTCCACAGATATATCCCCTCTTCTGTTCAAAGATAATTCTCTCTTGAAACCTTGCTTCACCTTGATCTGTCAATGGCTGTAAATATACCCTCATCACATGTAACTTGAGGTATCTAATTTAGGTGTCCAAGTTTCTTTCTTTGCAATTGTAGACAGGCAATTTTCTTCTCTGGAGGGTGGTCAGGAATGCCTAAGATGGCAACCTATTTTTCTTGGTGGCTTATTTTGTACAGTACCTACCAAACTAAGATCATATTCCATGACTAGAAATGGCAATAAATATAAGAAACAGCAAAATATACTCTGAGGAGCTAATTTTGCTTCAGTCCTGTAGAATTGCATTTTGCAGAGAGCTGAGTCCAGACTTCTCAGCTGGAGAAAGGATAGATGACAGCCCTTTGAGGAGTGAGGATGGGATGGGGGAGTGGGCCCCATCCTTCATCCTGATGGCCAAATGCAGAGCTCAGTACTTCACACCTTAGCCTGTGTCTAACCCTGTAGTCATCTTTTTATAGGGCAAAACTGTACAGAGAGGAAAAATGAGTGGAGATTTCACTTGGTGTTTTTCTTATGTGGAAGTGGACTAACTAAGGTGGACTCATGAGCAAAATGTCCAGAGTGCATCCTGATGGCAGGAGCACAGCTCTGTAGGACTGTAGGGGCAGCTGACAGTATCACACCAGGGTCCACTGTCAAGTATTTGGTCTAAAATAACCCACAGGCACGTGCAAAAAGTAGAACTTTTTGCCTGTTAGTAGAACTAATTGTGGAATAGCCCCCAATCTCCAGACGCTGAAATAAAAAATAGCCATTTGGGGTTTTTTTGTTTTGTTGTTGGTTGGGTTTTTTGCTATTTCTGGAGAACTTTGGATGTGTCTGATAAGCAGTCAAGGTGGGAACACTTGTGGCTTCCTGTGTGAGGACTTTGTATCTTTTTCTGGTGCTGAGCACTTTGGGAATTGCTGCCAGACTGGTATGTATCCCCATTTGTTTCCATGGCCCTGTCACATCTGAATATCATAATCCCAAGCATTCTATATGGCAGACTTTAATTCCTGAATAATTAAGCAACATGAATTCTGTTTTCATTTGCACTGCCAGGTGATTATTTGTAGAAATTCTGAGTTCTGTGCTGAAGCTGGGATTTTTACGGGATCAAAAATTTTGAAAGGTATCAGGGAATAAGAAAACTGACAATTAGGAAATAATTTAAGAAAAAGGGTGCATTTTCACTCAGTGGTTGTAAAAGCTGAGCATGAGCATGTCAGGATAATGCTCACAGGAATTTTTTTGCTAGTATTATTTGTTGCCTAATTTTTCTGAGCTGGTCACACTCTAGTTAGGGAGGCATCTGTTAGAAAGGATGGTATAAACAGAAAAGGATGCTGAACCCACCCCTACAAATGAGTAGCTCACTTTGGGCATATTTGCATCTAACAGAGCAATGCTGTTGTCATATTCTGTAAAAGAAAAGGTTTGTGAGTATTTAGTAGGTGATGAGTGCATTTATTATGCATTAGCACGGGAGAGGTCTGAAAGAGAAACAGCTCTCCTGGCTCTCCTGGGTGCTGTTACACACCCTCTCCTGAGTAACACACAGGATTTATTAAAGAGTAAAAGACTGGAAATGTCTTCACAAATATATTTGTAGCAAAATGGAAGTTCTGCTGCATGTTGCTCTCTCAATTAAAATCAAATTTTATCCGCTGCAGGGCCCAGAAAGGGTTTGGGAGATGCAGATTCTTTGGGGCAGAAAGATACTGAGGGGTCAGTTTAGTAAAGTTTCAGTGTTTATTTGGGCCCTGCTGCTAGAGTGATATTGGTTCTGGTGTGGCATCTTACAGTGAAAACATGCAGGATATATATAAAATGAAAAAGCAATGCAAGGAAACTTTTGCTAGATAATAAAAGTTTGTAACTTTTTCCAACCCATAAATCTACCTCTAATGCTGTTGCTAGAATTTTATATGCTACCTTCCCAGGCTCTTCAGTCTGTGGCATTACCTCAGCAAAAAAAGGTGACCAACAGCTTTAAATGACCAAAAACTCTATGATGAGGGATGAGCAAGCTGTGCTGAGGTGCCTCAGTGCAGTCAACCTCCTCCTGTGTCAGCAGTTTGTGGAGGGATATTCCCTTCTTTGGATTTTTGAGTAGCATGTTCATTGCTTTTTATTAAACCAGAGGGACTCCTGATGGAAGTTACAAAGTGCCAGACATGTTTTCCTAGTCTGGTCACATCAGATATGGGTCGTGTCTGTGCAATCCATAGGGAAGCAAAGCTTGGGATGAGCAAAAAATAACTTGAAGTTATTCCTTTACTTCTTCAGGTCACCTCTTGAAGACATTTTCCTATGGGAGGGTGACAAAAGATTTTTATCTGTGCAGTTTAATAACCACACATTTTCTTTTGTGCCTAAATCTAGTTCCAGATCCCTTTTTAAAAAGCATCAATGGAAAATTTCTGTCAAAAATTGCTACATCATTTTGCATTCTTGTTGTCCTGACAAAGAAGATACCTGACAAAGAAGAGTAGTTTGGCATTTGGAGCATTCTTGTTTGGCTATAGGGGACACTAAAGTTATCAGGCATCTGTTATTCTGGTCCTGTGAGCTCTTATTTCTCCATTTTATCTCCATTAACTTAGTGCTTTTCCTGCAGAGGTTCTGTAACATTTCTAGGTTGATGAAGATTAATAACACCACCCTCCCAAGAGTGTCTGGGGACTACACAGACTCCTACACAGCTCCAGCAAGCTCTGCTTGTTCTTTTCCTTCTGAATTCTCACTTCACTTGGCTTCCTCCCTCTTACTTTTTCATTTGTCTGCATTTTGACCCTCTGTCCCTTCTGTTTGGAGAACAGCAGCTCCAACTTTCCCCCAGCTCTCTAATTTCTTTCTTCTTTCCACCTTTCACCTATTCACAGCATTACACATCCCCTTTGTTATCTCCATCAGCTCATAATTTTTCACTGTTGATCTGTGCAACAATTTCCATTTGCAGTCAGATGAAGCATTCCCAAAGTCCAGCTGTCACTTTGAAGCCCAGTTGCAGGCTCCTGGCGTGGTGGGCTGCTCTGGGGATGTATCACACACAGCCAGGGGAAATGCAGACTCTGTCTCATGATCAATAGATGGAGGCAGGAGAGCACACTCTTGCTACAGGCACGGAACTCGGCAGCGTATTCACTTTCTCGCTTAAATGTTTGCAGCTATCATTTTTGTGTATTAACACTTTCAATAATACCCAGATTCTCTGTGTTGCATTAACAAATGCAAATGATGGGATCAAATGTCAGGTTGTTTAAAGGATATATGCAACAGAAAAGAGAGATGAATAGAAATAATGAGAGAGTGCATTCTATACATCCCCTACGTTCCAGCCTTAAAGCATGACTTAGTGAAGCTGCAAGTCTAAAATCATGAGAGAAGCGTAAGAGGTAACAGAGGGATCTTGTGTCATTTCTTTGGAGCTGCTATACTAGTAATTCATGAAACAGTTTTGATAGCTTTAGGTAATTTCTGTTCAACAACTTCTTAGTAAACAAACAAAATGTCTGTTCTGGAGACTGGCAAAAGCAGTTGAGGTGAGTAGATCTGTAGAAAGTCTCCACTGTAAGACACTTAATAGTTCCTAATGAAGTGATTCAGTTTTTTTTCCTTCTAAAACTCTTACATCCAGAAGTCAGAGAAAAGAAAAAAAGTGGATAGATGAGGACAGCCTGCATCTGCTCCAACAGCAAATTTTTTCAATATCATCCATAAATAGTCAATACATTAATAAACTTATTGGTAAGCAATGACATGCTAGTGAAGTAATAAGAATGGCACAGAAAAATTAAATTGCAAACTAAAAAGCACTGGCAGAATACTTGGGAAAATGAACCTTTCTAGTCTCTAAAGGGTTTAAGTATCAAGCCTCTAAGATATCAAAAGATATAATTAAAACAGATGATTGCCCTTGAATTCATGCTAGTCTCAAAACAGGAGAGTTTAAGATACCATGGAGAGAAATAAAACCCAAAAAAGTGTAATTTTTCAAATACAATAGAAGAATCCTATGCATCCCCAAAATGTTGGTTGTTTTAAAAACTCCAGGTCTGTGCTTCTAAATACCTGTATGCATTTGATTGCACATAGAAGTTTTACAGCCAGAGAGATCTCTAATACCTAATCTGAAAACAGGTCTTATCCAGGAGACAAGAGACCGAGCAGACTTTTGCTGCTGGCTCCTTTTTGACAGTCATTTCAATATATAGTGGAAAATATTCTAGTAAAACTGCATTTTGTTGGAATATATCATTTTATTGATTTATTTCAATCAATTCAACTTATTCATTTATTCACAGTCTTAGAAGGGAAAGAAAAATTATGTTGTGTTTAAGGAGGTAGAGAGGAGAAAGAGGACCACTTTGAAGCAGATCAGGTGGTCAACCTGGACAGTTGGTATACAAAAGTAATTCATCAGAGGCATCCCAGAACCTATGATTAACTTTTGTGGGATTAAACCATACTCACGCCAACAAAACCTTGAGGTGGGGATGCAGGGGGTTATTCCTTTAAAGGATAATTACAGTAAGCAGAAAGTCCCCTCTGCACAAGTTGTCAGGCTGCACCTGGTGCAGCACGGTGGTGCACAATGTGAGCAGAGGCTCTTGGAGGTGCTTTGCTTTTCCATCCTTATTGCCAGGTAGGCAAGTGGGCTTTCCTGAAGTGTGTCAACTAAAAATATAAAGCTGAAGTTCTTCTGCTAAATAAGCAGAATGCTTCCTTATGCTTAAGGAGTAGTTATAATTGGTTTTTTTTCCCACCTTTTATTCTCTTTAGTGAAATTGCCATCAAGCAGTTTATGTCTCCTTGCATTTGAATTAGGTGGCAGAGTTGTCCAGTATGAAAATGTGACTACAATAAATGAGTTTCTTTTCAAGAGCCAAGCTGTGGGAGGAGAGGATTAAAGTGCCATGTGGAGTATTTTAAGAAGCATTTTAACTAGGCTGTAATCACATATCATTCTTCTATTCTTTTGCATGAAATAACTGCTCTAGATAGGCTGCACAACTCCCTTCCTGAATTACAATGGCAGGAGAGAATTGTTTACTATTCCCAGCTCTAAAGCTTTCCTGCTGCATGGGGGCTGATTGGTGTTTATGGCTGTTTGCAGAAGGGCTATTTAATCAAATAAAACAGACCCCATTCCCTGCTGAATGTAAGAGGGGGAGAGATATCAATCCCAGGGGCTGTATCAAGATGGGTGGAAAACACAATGCATCTGTAATGAAAAACCTAGCAGATAAGCAGCTGTATTATAAAAGTCTGTAAGGGTTCTGGTCATAGCATCAATCAAAGGGTGGAAGATTGTGTTGTTTTATCTCTCTGACCTCAGAGCAGGATTTCCTTGTAATGCAGCCATGGTTTAACCCCAGCCGGCTTCGCAGCCCCACACAGCCACTCTGTCACTTCCCCTCATTTCAGGATTGGGGACAGAATCAGCAGAGTAAAACTGAGAAAACTCATGGCTTGAGATAAAGACGGTTTAATGAGTAAAGAGAAAGCCACAAAAGCTATCAAAGCAAAACATGGAGTCCATTCCCCACTTCCCACAGGCAGGAGTTCAGCCATTCCCAGGAAAACAGGGACTAGGTGTGTAGGTAATAGGTACTTGGGAAGGCCAACGCCATCACTCTGAATGTTCCCCCCTTCTTCCCCTGGCTCCATATGCCCAGCATGATGTCACATGGTGTGGGATGTCCTTGGGTCAGCTGTACCAGCTGTGCCCCCTCCCAGCTCCTTGCACCCCCCCAGCCCCCTCGGTGGGGTGGTGGGAGGAGCCGGAAAGGCCTTGACACTGTGCAAGCTCTGTTCAGCAGTAATGAAAATATCCCTGTGCTTTTGGCATTGTTTGCAGCACAAATCCAAAACACAGCCCATACTATCTACTCTGAAGAAAATTAACCATCCCAGTCAAAACAAAGACAAATGCTTTTGTAGAAATTCTTATGGAAGTAAACAAATTTAGGATGTGGCCCCTTTTCTTTAATGAGTAATGTCCTTGACTCTCTCTAATACAAATTCCCAAGGAACCTTTACATTTCTCTTCAATCTTCCATTCAGTCCTGGATGCAGTTCTTTAATACTCTGTATTGATGGCCAGGACATGTCCTGTGATTGATCCAATTGATGGCCAGGACATGTCTTGTGATTGATCCAATTGATGGCCAGGACATGTCTTGTGATTGATCCAAGATACTGTAACATAACTCAGTCCAAAAAGGTCTGAATTTTTTACCTCTGGAAGACACTGAAAGCAATATTTTGTGTCCTGCAGCATGGAGAAATGGCATGGCCTTGCTTCCTAAACTGCATGTGGTCAGAAAAATGTGACAAACCCAAGTTTGAATACCTTTACATTTTGTTTCACACCTGGCAGGAGTTCTGAGCACGTGTTTTATGTGACATTAAAGTTTGCACTTGAGAGCTGCTGGACTGGGAACAATACTCTGTCACCTCATTCATGGGTTTTCACTGAGAATTGCTACAATGAAGGACACCACTCTGTTCATCCCTCATAGAGGGGAGGCTCACAGCTACTGCATGCTCAACAGCAGAATTTGACATGAAAAATATTAGGTGGTTATCAGCAGCAGTATCTTCAGGATCAAAAATTTGGCCTCAAGTGCTAAGATTTTTCCCAAGTCATGTCTTTACACTCAAGTTGTTGTATCAATCTCTTGGACTCCAAATGTTGCATTTCACAGCATAGTCAGGAGGCAACACACAACAGTGTAGGTGCACATCAGTGTAGGTGTAAACAGCAAAAGCAGGAATGTTTCCTCACAAAAGGAAAATGTGAGCATCGGTTAATGAATGTTTGCAAAGTGCTTCCAGTCCTTCAGATTATGCTATTACTAAACTGAACATCTTTGATTATGCTATGGTTGTGCTGAAAGCTAAATTAAGGAGCTAGTTTTCTTTAAACAGTATCTTATTCTTGATTAGAGTGATCATTTAATCGTTTCAAATCTAACATAGTGAGCAGCAGATGGAACACAGCAAAGACAGCAGAAAAATATGATATTTCAGAAGAGAATCAAACTAGGCAAACCCAGAAGTAATTCAAAAGAGCTCATACCAAAATTCTGGCTAATATAATGACATATAGCATATGTTTGTGAATTACAATAGTTGTGGGAAATATTCAGGGTATTATTTTGTCTTTTGATAGATGCCAATAGCAATCTTGAGTTAGAGAATTGTACTTCTGAATACAGAAGTACATCCTCTCATGTGTGGTGTTGAGAGTCTCCCCACCTTTTTTAGACACTATAGTGATTTTGAAAAATTTAAATGAAGTTTAGTGGAGTCCAAATATCAGCCAAACATGTAGCTAAAGATCGCATAAATTTTTTATATCTGATAGATTTTGCTACGCTTCTTGCTGTACCTCTCTCTTCCCAAAGTACTGTCCTGCTTTTCAAGATCTTGAATTGCCCGATTCCGCCTCTAATGAGCTGGCTTCTCCGTCTTCCTCCAACATCCCACCAAAGGTTTTCTTTGTCTTTCTACCACACCCTTTCTCATATCTGCAAAGTTAATTTCTCCTTACATCCAACATGAAAAATCTTTAGGTCAAATCTGGCATCCATTGGAAACAGTCAGTGGTAGACTTCAGCCCAGTCTGTATTTCCATCCACCAATTGCAAACTGACTTGGCTGCTGCAAACCTTGTGAACAGAGTTGCAAAGGGGAAATCTCATGACAGCAAGAATTATTTAACATAAGGTTATATCACATCCAGATCCATTCCTGGCTGAAGGAAGACAAATTACAGCCAAGTAACAAAGAAGCTTACAGAAGGTTTGTTTTGAATTATTTTCTAGTACTAATCCAAGGCCTGGTGGAGTTTCTTCAGTCCCCACAGAGTTTCACATGGTACACTTTAGGACTGATACTGCATCAAATTGTAGAAAATTGTATCCTTTCAGGACTTATATTGCACACCTTCTGTTTAGTTTAGTTATTACTACTCCATACGTTTTTTAAGCTAAGAGGAGCATGACAAGTCTCATGTAAATTTTTAACTGCAGTTTTGATCTCACCTTTATCATGATATTCTCGAGTGGTATATTTTTTCATTGTTTTATCATGATGTTGTCATATTTTTACAGTCTGTGATTTATCTCATTCATTCAGCTCATCCATTGCTAGACCTAAATTCTAGTGTGTGCCCCATGCAGGTACAGAGTAAGCCCATTGATCTGACTATTACTTATTCACCAGCTGCCAAATGTAGATGCCTGTATTGGGCCTTAGATTCCCATTGTACTTGCATTATTCAGCTCTAAATAATTTGAAATATGACAAAAAGGAATAAATGAAACTCAAAAGAAATTTTAAGAGAGACAAGAGAAAATATTATTGTGCTTTTACCTTCTTCAGCTACAATATAATATGCACTTCACAGATATGTCATCTGTAAGATAAAGGAAATATATTTTTCTGGCATTGTATTTACTCTGCTTTCTTACATACATCTTGCAAATTGAAGTTTTTCCTAAAATTTAATGATACTGTATTGGACTTGACATAGATGTAGGAATTGTATTATACCTTTGTGTCTGATGATGTTTTAATAGAGCTGCACGCAGAAAGGAGCTGTATCTGCCCCCAGAGCATTGCACAGCTGCAGGACTGTTCATACAGATGCAGGCATGCAGCTGCTTTTCCTGAAAACTTGGTCAGGCACTTATCACCAGTGTGTCAGAAGCTGTGTAGAATTTTTTGGTATCCCTTAACAAGTGAAAAAAAAAAAAATTGTGTTCATCGTTTTCCACTTAAAAATCCATGCTGAAGGAACAAGGAGCATGCCAATACACAGAACTGGGCAAGTAAATTATTATTTTTCTGCTTTGGAGGTCAGTTATAAGGCCTTTCTCCACCCTTGCCACTGTGCTGGCTGCTCACGTGTTCCTATGCAATGCAGTACTTAATTTTTTGAAAGCCAGAGAAAAACTGCAGTTCTTCCCTGCATTTAGTGTACGTGTGTCCAACACAATGTCCTTCTCGTGGGAGAGTCCTGTTAGAGAAGTTGTTTTTAAGTTAGGTTATGATATAAATGTAACTAGCAAGCAACAGCAGCGTAGACATTCGTTCTTTAGACATAGTCCAACTTGTTTGTCAGTGAAATAAATAAGACAACACTGATGAGAATACATTTCCTAACAAAGTGTGGCCTTCTTCAAGCCATCCCTGCACAGATGCTGGGTGATAGCAGCTGTACATTGGATGAAGTGCTAAGATATTGAGCTCATGATTTTATGATGCTATTGCATGTGTTTTTCAATTTTCTTTACCATAGTTTGGTGCTAACTAATGAAATTATTTCATTCACTCAAGATGTTTACTGGTGTACATGTTTGGCCGGGCACTTAGCTGTTCACTCTGCATGCACAAATACTTGATTTGCAAGTGCATTGTTCAGCTAAGAAAATCTCAGTTGACGTTCCTAATTCTAGCTGAAATGCTACTTCATTTTAAAATGGCAAATAAGTTCTGATTACCTTGTATCTTCATGATGAAAGTTTTTTCTCCTTCATAAGTACTTTAACTCTACTTTTCTCATCACTCATCTCAAAAATACCTTGGTTGGCATTTTTATTAATGTTGTAGGACTGGAACAAGTAGTTGATTTTAACCCAATTGTATTCTATATGTATAGCCAGTAACAGGGAGTATGCAGATAAAATTCAAATTAAAAGAAAATAAGTAAGACTGGGTGACTAATTGTAATGTATGTTTACCAAAGAACTATCCTGCTTTACGATACAATGAGATTTCTCAGCATATTTTGTCCAAGTTTGAGTCTGACAGGCTTAGGCAATGCATAAAGAGACAAGTTTCCATGATTTATTACACTTGCAGGAAGTCAAGAATGGAGCAGGAAACACAATTGCTTATTGTTTCTATTGATACATATTTAGATTTTTATAAGATGGCTAAAATCATGGCTCAAGTAAACCAGAGTGTGAATTATCATTAGGGATTTATTCACTGGAATATAATCATAATTGAAACTGAAACTGTAAGGAAGAAGGTATTTTACAAAATACTGTGTAGCTTCAAAAGCACTAAAATTGTCTACATGTCATCATAGGGTATTATCATATTCAATTATTACCTCTTTTTTAACATTTTTTTTATTTTGAAATGTTAATCCATTGCAGGGAAAGTAATTCAGATTGAAGTCCACTTTTTTGGAATAAAATATTCTCCAGTTTGGATTTTTTTATTGCTTTTGGTCCCAAAAGTTGTGATGTTTTTCCTTAATTCAAAATCTTGAAATTGCTTGTGCAGGAAGATAACTAGTTTCTGTCCAGCTCAATCTATCACTTTCACCAATTAAAAGTTCTGTGTTTTACATTACATCTCTGAATTTCAAGTGTCCCATGCAGGAGTTTCTGCTGATTCCTGTTTCAGGAAAAAGAAAGGATTAAAAATCTTTCATGAAAAATACTGGTCCTGAATGACTCCTCGAGCACAAGTGATTGTTTTTCAGTAATTTATTTATTTTCAGTTGATATTTGGCAGCTGTTTCTCAGTGCTGTCATCTGTAACTGATTCTTGGCACCTGAGCTATGGGGTGGGCAGGTCAGGACGAATTAGAAGCAAATATAAGGGAAGTGTGTGACTTACACTTTATTTGTTGTTTACAATGGTGTGCCAAATGAATGTTTCAGCCCTGGATATGTGGAAATGCTTGTGGCCAGAGATGAACTGCTCTGTGTACACTTGAAGGCAAAGGCTGTTAAGTATTTCACTCTATAAAGATGCAAAAGTGTAGCTCTCACCTGAAATTAGAGTAGTGGTAAACATTAAATCTCTGGATGGCTATGAAGAGTGTTCAGGAGCTTTTGCACTATTTTGGCGCTGTCTGAACTTGAAACTCCTTCTGGATACTGTTTACATCTTTATTTACCTTTGCACATACAGAACTCGGGTGCCTGCTCCTTTGTCTGGCCTTGCTCTGCCTGGCAGCCCTGGCTGTGCATTGTGAGTGACTCCAGCAGCATTATTTGTATTCTCTGTTTTGTCTGAGGGGTTTGACTTCCTGTGACTGCAGGCAGGGCAGCAGAGACAGAGCTAGCTTCAAGACTTACAGGGATTTTACGTGACAAGTTGTTCTGTTGTGTTATCTTCTCAGTTGTCTGCATGGTGACAGCTAGAAGGCAGCCTGAACTGAGTAAAAAATGTGACTGCTCTAGTCTTCTTCCCCCTACCACAGCTCCTGATGTCTTCCATGGGTCCTAAACTGCAAAATAAAGAGAAAACCTTCATAGCTCAAATCTGTAATGTTCTCCTTTCCTGTGGGTTCAAAACACCTTCTTGCAAGAATCAAAATGCATTCAGCAGTGGGGTCTCCAAGGACCTGACAAGCCAGTCCCAAGGGATGGTGTGGTGGCATTAAAAAGTTGTCTGTGCTGCAGCCTGAACTTCCAGCCTTCCAAAAGAAATGCTTAGAGATGTCCTATGGCAGCCTTTATTGAGCTCTCAGAGAAGGAGGATGCCATGTGCTGCTGTAAGGTAGAAACCTGAAGAGATGGGGACAAATCTCAGTTTCCTTCTTTCCACGGCTCCATGACCCGCTGCACTTAGAGGGAAGAGTCACTGCTAGAGAAGAGAAGTGGTTTCATGCAGGTTTTCCAGAGGAAGAGGAGGCTTTTGAGGCAACCAAAGCCTGTATGCAAGCAAAGTGATGTGGAAGCACTGGGCATCATGATGCAAATCAGTTCCTGCACGCTGCAGCCCAAGCTTGTGCAGGTTGCCAGCAGTCATTGCTCCCTGTGTCCTGTGGGTTAGCAGAATGAGGGAAACATGCAAAATTGCTGTGCAGTATACTTTCAGAGAGAGGAAAAAGAGGAGCTGGGAAGCTTTTCTTTTGAAGCTTCAAGATACTGTGTCTCAACCAAGCTGGCACCCTCCGTATCTGGGCAGGAGATGGTTATCAAAAAAGGAAGAATACAATGGTTCTAAAGAAGATAGTTAAATTCTTCTGTGTGAGTAGTGGCACATCTTGAATCCTATTACCTGTAGGAAAGTGGTCAGGGCTCATGTATAAGGAATATAAAAAACTGAAAGATAAGTCAGTTTCTTTAAAATGAGTTTCAAAAATGAAAGTATTATTTCAAATGAGCTTTTACTGAAGAATTTTTCAGTATCACTGGTAGTTTTGCCAAGATTTTTCTTGTGGTTAAAGTTCTTTTTCAACTGATGAATGGTCTTGATGAGTAGTTTTTTGACTTTTAATGATTTTTCTCTCCTTGCAGTTGGTATTCAGTAAGCACGTCTTTGAAAAATGAATCTGCCCAAGAATTGCAGTTAGGATTCTATTCTAAAGGGGGACAAGAACATTTCAGTGAGCATCATACTGGATTGATTTAATATAAAGAGGGATGCTGCTTTTTTATATTCACCTCTGTTTAACTTCTTCATGGTACTTTAATCCACAAATTATTTTTTTCCCAAATGAAGTGTATTGACCCATCTATGTTTCCTCATTTAAATGTTCTTTTATTGGGAATTAACTGCTACAAAAATATTAATTTATCAGAAGAGGGGAATCACTTTAGCCACATTTGGTTTAAATTTGCCCCATTATTGAGACTGCCACTTGGTTACCACAGATCTTATTTTCAGAAGTGCTTTGATATAATTTCTGTATCTGACCTTCACTACTAATACTCTTAAAATAGTATGCATTGCTATCTGCTGCCTTCAGTTATCAAAAAAACAGGTGAAAAGCTGGCATAATGAAAAAGGTATTGCTTCCTTACCTTTCAAAGACCTGCTTTGCTGAGATTTATTTTTTCTCTTGTGTCTCTTCTATCTAAAATGAATGTTTGCTGTAGCAAACCTGTGGTTGAGCTGCATGTCAGCGATCACCATGATCTGCTGGTTTTTAGTGCTTTCCTGTGGTTACCTGAAGAAGCAGCTGGCTCTGTTCTCCCACCACCCTCAGAACTGTGCCTTCAATTGGCCTCCATTGTTTTGCTCCACTTGTTTTTTTCTTTCTTGTTAACTTACATGATACCTTTCATTACAGTGGCAAAGTGTGAAGGCACTGAGCACTGGGAAAGTTCTGTCACTGTGGTGCTCCCTCATTACAGAGCTCTCATACCTGAGTAATTCCTATTCTGGATGAATTAAAAGGTCTGCCCAGTGGAACAAGTGAACATATGATCATGAGGATTTTCTCAAGACATTGATGGCAAGTCGCATATGAGGAATTCATGCTTTCCCTAATTAAGTTTTATGTGTAGCAAATAGACGTGCCATTCAAGCTGATATGGCACTGTAGTGAAAGATAAACTTCATACTGAAGAAGAGGTGAGGCTGGGATTTCTAACCTCTTCTTTCTTCCCCTAAGCTTGCAGGTGTTTCATTTTCCTGCTGCTGTTTGCACCTGGGCTCAATGATGCTCTGAGAAACTATTCCACACTCTTCTGTTTGAATAAGTACAAAGAATACCTTTCAGTGTTTTATAAACAGTGGCCCTTGAATTTAAATAACTTTCTATAGGCTCTACAAAATTACATATCAAAGGTGGTGGTGGTGGTAGTAGTAATAGTAGCTGGTTGCCTTGATGACTGAATAGAGTTTTATATATATTCATACATATATATACATATATATATACATGAATTTTTCTTCTGTGCTCTAATACTAGTGTGGGAATCCAGCTCCTGTCTTGCACTACAGAGAGCTGTCAGTCAGATTCAGATTCCCTGATTGCATGACTGCATTTCACTCTTAAGTCACTCAGATCAGCCACATGTGCTGTCCTGCAAGAGAGTGGGGCAAGAAGTGCCAAAATTGTACTTTGGATGTACAGAAAGGTTTGCTTTCGTAAATCAGTGGGGTCTATTCAACAAAGCTGAAATAAAAGGGTTTATGTTACTGGGATCCAGATAGAAGTCAGCTGGATTTGTGCCCTTTGTGAACAAAGTCAAGACTTGAAACCTTGGTCCCCTGAGGAAAACAAGTTAGCAAATAAGAATTTCTCTGAAGGCAGATCTGACTTCTGCTGCAGCCTGATAAACAGCAACTTCACTGGCCTCTTGCAAGAGGATTATGGAAAGTGCTTCCATTCCCTTCTGCTGAAAAAACACCCTCTCTTGTGAATGCCATCAAGCTGTTTGCCAATATCTGACAATCTGAAAAGCTAGATTTAGGCTTCCCCCTCAGATTTCATCTTTTCCTTTCCCCACTTTAGAGTACAATATCCACATTACCTTTACCAGCTCTGGCTCATCTATTTGCAAATGTTCATTCAATCTTCTACCTTCTCCTTCATTCCTTGTGTAATAGCAGCCTTGGCAAGGCTGTTTTGTAGAGAGGAGCACAGGCCTCTGCAAGCTGTAGCTGCTGCACACTTGCTGAACATGGCAAGAGTCTATCAAAAATTTGATTTGTGTATTTATATATGCCAGAGTCTCAGCTCCACACTGATGGGCACAGGTCTAGCTAGCAGCCCTGGATGGTGTTTTTTCCTCTCTGTAGTCACTGCAGTGGAATAGCTCGTTCTGGAGAACAGGACCCTCAAAGTGCTGTAGGGAGCAGGTAATTAATATGTGTCCTTGATTGGGTTTAGGTCAGAGCTGCAGCTGCTGCTGCTGTTCTGCAGAGGAGTGTGCTTCTGGTTTTGGCTTAGATACAACAAATACTGCAGCTGACAACTTCATAGGCAGGGAAAGGTGTTCAGCAGTTGGCACCTGACTGAAAATGGAAAGGAGTAGAAACAGCACCACCACTGTGTCTCAGGAGTGTAGGCACAGGGAGTTCAGAAAATGGGCTTCATCAGCATTATCCAATAATTTTCAGATTTTCTTCTAGAAAATTAATATCACTTTAATCAGTTCAAACTTAAGATTCCCTGGCCTTAGGAGTTCCATTGTTTTTTTTAACAGTTAACACATTTTATGTACAATTAATTATTTAAAAGAGATCTGCAGGAAAAATAACTGCCAGCTCTTTTGAACCTGCAAGCTATTGTGGGGTTTGATTTTTTTCCTTTGATGAGGATTCTTTGTATTTCTTTTGTAGAGGAATTCAAAATACAGGAAAGTTATTATCCAAGAATACAAGTATGAAAAATTGCAGCAATTGGTTGTTGTTTACTTACAATTTTTGTTGGGTTTTTTTGAAATTTAGCATTTGCTAGACCTAGAAATGTGCTTTTAGAATGCCAGAGTTGTACACAAATACATTATTCAACTTACTGTGCATGAGTGGGTTAGCTGTAACAAGAAATACTATCCATATCTCTTGGCATAAAATATGTGCATATGCAAGAGTGTAATGGCTTTAAATGTTTTCCTCTTATAACTCAACGGGTTTTTGGTTGAATCATCCAGGATAAATTTTAGATAATATCTACAGACAGGGCTTCAGCAAAGAAAAATTTTGTAAGTGTTCAGTGACAGAAAATAGAAATACAACAGCCCTATAGACATAGTTTTAACATCTGTGTGCTGATGACTCCTGTTCTGTGAAACAACCCTTTTTACAGTAACTCCTTCTGAATTGCTCACAGGACAATGAAGTCAAGTCAAGCATTTCTGTGTGGTACCACACCTCCCAATTTCACTTAATGACCACTGCAGTGCATGAGTTCAAAATACCCTGATGAACAACTAACAGTTTCAATTTTGCCTGGTTTTGTTGTTTTGGGGGTTTTTTATCCTATGACAGTAGATATCAGATACTCAAAGTCTTTTTTTTAGCCACAGTGACAGGCAGGAAGCCACAAGGAAGGAGAGTGAAATGTCAGTTCTCCATGCCCTGGTGGACTGAAGAGCTGGGGTTGCTACAGAATGATAATGTGCTGCCCTCCTACAAACTCCTCCCTGGCCATCCAGGGCTGCATGGTCGTGTGTGAACAGCATCCAGATCTGCCACCATCCTGAAATGGCCTTCCCTCTACACAAAAGGCCAACATAATGGTGAGGAAATGTGGAATTAGGGATGCAGTTCTTCTGAGAGTAGTGAGTTACATGTGTCGCAGGGATCCTTTCGTTGTTTTTTTCCCCAAGGAGATTCTGCTTTCATTTAGCTCCCATAGCTGGCTTGAAAATAAGTTCTTTAACCTTCTCTTATAATACAGAGCTGGATTTTTTGCTGTTGATTTTGAGGCTCAAAAGTAGAAGTTTTCGGCATAGCTATTGAACAGCTGAAAAATATGTGCTTCCCATGGTAAGAGGGAAAGAGATGGATAAAAGTTTTTAATTGACATTTTGTTCTGAAATTCTCTTGTCCTTTCAGAGAGAGCATCATCTCCTCTTTCCATAGAGTAGGTACAAATCTGTGAAATATCAGCAGTGTTTCAGGTATGTTATACTCTGGCAAAATTTTATTCTTAGTCCTTTAAGCTAAAACCAGTCTTGAGCTGTATGAAAGATCCCTGGGCAAGGAGTTTAGACCGATTCTCAGAAGAAGAGTATGCTAAAAAGGAAATCCTATAGCTCCAGAGCTGGCAGATAACTGATTCTCTCTTAGAGAAACAGGTGTTTCTCCCATGCATAAAAATTAAGAATTGGAGACAGTTCAAAAGTATTGTCACTGCTGCTGGGAGGGCCAAACTGATAGATTTCCAAGGAGAGATTAAAGAAAGCTATATCCAGCTCAGCTAAGTAACAGAAATATCCATCAATAATTGGAAGGTGTCAACCCCAAACTGTGAGTGAGTATTTAGAACTGTGGAGCAAAAATACCTAGGAATGACACAGGAAAGTTATATATTAAAAAAGAAGATAGTAAGAAAAAATACACTGAATAGCAATGAAATCTGTTACATCAAGAAGTAGTTCTCTAAAGAGAAGGATTGCAAGCATGACAATTGCAACTTAGGTTTGCTCCATGGTTTTGAATTCCTGAGATTTGTAAGTGAATAGGGCAAAAATGCTAAAAATGATGTATTTTAATGCATGGAGCAATCATGTGTTGAAGGTAGGTGATGGGAATGATTCCTTCTGGCTCTTCAATCTCTTTTGTGCCCCATGCACTTTAACTGAGGCTCACTGTGATGTTATCTATGAAAAGTAATATCTTCATGGGAACCTGAACTGTGATATTATGAGCTCTGTTCTGAGGATCTTATATATACCACTTCATCACAGATATTATTGACAGTAAGTGCTTTTACCACTTTTATATATTCTCTTTGTGAGTTGTTTTATAGCAAGGCAGCTAAATCAAGGGAATTTTTCCTGACCAGCTGAGAAGCTGATAGGTCTCCTTACAAGCACTTAGGTGAATTCAATGGACTAGGATGATAAAAAGGCAGGTTAGGACAAAAGCGGATGTCAAAACATAACCCTCTGCTCCTTCCATCATCTCAAAGGTTATGTCCCCCATGTAAAATTACTTGGGTTTTGAACCCCACTTTTCCTTAATTCTTTTGTTCAGGAAGTCCATCTGATCCTTTTCAGGATTCATTTGCCCACTTCTGATCCTCTGCTTTTGTCTCTTATTTCCCTCCCTTGTTCTCTGCACATCATGATCCTTTTTCAGGCTGAGTCATTATCCTGTTAAATTCTCCTAGGAAGGGCTTTTTTCTCAGTCATGCTGTTTCTTACTCAAGTGGTGCCTACAGGAAGATCAGAACAACCCATGCTAGGCAGAGCTCTCTGAGTGGCAGTACCTATAGGACAAGCATACAAGTTGTATTGTTTGTGAACTCCAAATTCACTTTTATCCCTTATTCCCTGCCTGTTTAGATAAACCTAAACCTCCACTGGGAGGAGAGAAAAAGCATTCTTGACAATTTCCAGAGCCTGAAGATTAAAACTGGCCCAGTCCTGCATTTGTCTCTCTGTGTGTGTGTGTGCACTTTGAAAAGAATTTTCTTTATCCTGCAAGTCCTGTGGAGTTCACAGATAATATGGCTCCCTTTCTGCTCCAAAATCTGCACAAATCCTTCCCCTGCCATGCCTACAGATGGAAATGGGAAATATTCCCTTGCCAGGCCTGCAGTAAAAAGCAATGTGTCCCAAATGCAATCATTCCTTGTGCACTACATCTTGTGAGCAAGCAGACGGTGTGGCTTGCTTCAGTAACTTTTATATGTAAACAGTCTTTAAAAACATAATCTACATTGTCAAAGCCTAATCTAAATGATGTACTGACATTGCTTACTTTGATATGCTGACTTGGTTTTGAATTCTCTCTGGATTGCCTGGCCCCACATGGCCTTTTTGTGTTTTGTTTACTTTTCACTTAGCTGTCACGTATTTATTCCCATTAGATGTACAAAGTCAATTGGTTCAGCCTAGCTTTACAGCTTAGTTGCCTAATACAGCACAGGGAAAAAGCTAAATGAAGCCAAGCAGAGGGGCCTGAAAAAAGCAGAGGGATTCTTCAGGTCTGACATAGAGACCAAGGAAAGAGAAAACCAGCAAAAGATCTGGGTCTGGAAGAGCACCTAGAGATTACTGTTTTTTTCAAAAAAAAAAACCATTATATGTCTGGAAAGCAGAAATTAATTGATTTGTATAGACTGAGTTTCTGTTTTTAAAGGCTTGCTTCTGAATAAATGCTTAAATTTTGTATAGATCACATAAATTTAATTTTTTTAGAATCTGTATTTGTTTCAAATGTGAATGGATGGGGAAATGTTACTTTAAAAGCTTTTTCAGTGTAATGAGCTGGTTGGATTTATCTTAGTCAAACAGTTAAAATTGCTTACATGATCTTGTTCTAAGAAAGTCTTTGAAGATATGTGAAAATGCTTCATGCTGAGAAAAGTAATCCCAAAAAATCTACTTGGTGTGATCTTACCCACAGAACCCATAAGACAAATGGGTTTTTTGTGAAATCTGTCACAACTTGGAGCATGACTGAAATGTGGACCATCCTGAATAGTGGTCTTCCCTCTGGATAGCCATGCCTACCCTGCCATGCTTCTCCCAATGGGAACACCTACCCTCCCTCTAAATGGTTGTTTTTACAGCTCAAAGGAAAAACAGTAGGGGGATTTCATGTGGAATTTAGTGTTGGGGAGGGACTGTGGTGCTTCCTTTGCTCCCTGAAGAGGGACAGTCCATATTTCCTCCATGGTGCTGTGTCACTGACGGCGCGTTGTTTTCAGGTCACGTTTCTTCAGTTTCAGCTGAGGTGCTCAGCCCAAGCCCTTCATGGCGCCAGCATCTGGCAGCAGTTGGGCACCCAAACTTCACTCCCCTTGAAGAGCAGAGTGTGCTGAAATTGCTCCATTTCCAGGTGCACTGACCTCCTTCTGGACATGGCAGCCCATAGCCTGAGCTTTTCCTCTGTTTGCCGCAGGTGAAATATGGGAACTACGCCTTTGTGTGGGATGCGGCGGTGCTGGAGTACGTGGCCATCAACGACGCGGAGTGCTCCTTCTACACGGTTGGGAACACTGTCGCGGACAGAGGATACGGGATCGCCCTGCAGCACGGCAGCCCCTACCGAGACGTCTTCTCACAAAGGTAAGCCTTTGGAGCAGGAGGAACAGGTACTAAGGGAAGGTTTCTCTCAGCTCTAGACCCTTCTTCTAATTTAATTTTCCTTTTGGCAAAGGAAAAACATGTTGTTCTTGCGATCCACTTCATTTCTTGCGTACACATTCATTTTCTCCGAGACACTGAATTATTCACTTTTCGAGAAACTGCATTAAAAACACTTTGTGTTGCTCTTATTTGAATTGTTCTTGTTTCTTTTGAAAAACATTAATGAGAGAAACTCAACCTCGTTAGCAGGAAAATGAGGAAAGAGTTGCTTCATTTGTTAGAGAGAGTCAGCATAACTTAACCTTTCCTATTACAGAAGCTGCTTTTTAAAGAAAAAGAAAGTGAATTTGGACACTGATGGGAAAAATAAAGGGGATGAACAAGAACATTTGATGTCTTGGTGGAAAGACCCCTATTAGCACCCAAAGACATAGGTGCTTATCCCTGTACTAATCAATCTCTTGGGCCACTAAAGTGCCATCTCTAGAGGTGCTACTGGTACTGAGTTTCTACTGGGATCAGAAATACTAAATTAATAGTATGTATTGTGCCTTTGCATATGTATTTCTGCTTCATTCCAGTATTGCTTCTTAAATCAGGATGTATGTGAAATGTAAAAAAAACTACTGAACTTTTTAAAAGCATAATATCTGCAGTTTGGCGCTTAGGAGAAGACGTGAGCTAGTCTCCTGACCCTTTTTTTCATTCTGAATTGGGTCTCTCAGCCTGGTTTCTGTTGGTTTGTGTTATATGTGTGAAGCAAAATTTTACAGCTGCTGCAATGGGATTTCTGTTGTGTGGCTGGCAGGTAAACATACAAAATATGCTTCATTTGAACTGTTGCCTTTGCCTTTGCTCAAAGACTGTGGTGGGGGAGAAAGTAGCCAGTAAGTAACACTGTGTGGATCCAGAGGAATCGCTCTCTCTCACACCTACTGCATGAACAGGGAATTACCTGGATTCTTTGAATCTGTTCCACTTTGAGAGTGACATTGCTGAATTTTGTGCTAACATAGCAGCAACATAAATTTCACATGATCAACAAAAAATTTAATTTTAATGCAACATGTATGTGCTTTGTATATTAAAAAGAGTATTAGAGGCAAGTATTTACCAAATACTGTAATACTCTTGTATTCCAGCTGTCCAGACTGGCTCTGCTTAAAATCTCTGGCACTCTACTGATTGGGATCTCTATGCAAAACAAAGGAGCAGGATTCTTTCCTGTAATCTTTCAAAGAAGTTCTTCCACCTGTTAGAGTTCTCAGGTGCTTGTCAAGGTGTTAAGTCATCCTCTCCACAGCCTTTTCCCTATAAGCTTGAGTACAAAAATTAGAAGACATTAGGGAATTTCAGAGTCTCTGTCTTTATTACCAAACACAGTGAAACTGGGCACGGCTCATGCCCGCGTTCTTCCTGCCCACCACTGCTTGCTCTGCAAGCCAAGGTGGATGCATCCAAAGTGCCCTCAGAGACTGCTTGTGACAGGGTTTATGTACTGGGTATGCTCTTGGCATAAGGGGAAGTGGTTATGGCTGATTCTGGTAAGAGAGTTTCTCCTTGGTCGCGGTATTTGGCACGCGGAGAGGCTGGGTTACAGCTTCTTCTGATAACTGCCTTCAGCCATTCCTGGATCATTGGTCTGTGCAGGCCTGACATTTCCAAGTACAATTTTATTGCATAAGACAATTTTGGCTTTTCAGTGTGTTATTATATCTTGGAGCTATAGGAAAGCAGAAGGAAGCATAAAAATTTGCACATATATAGGTTTTTTTATCTGAGGATCTTTGAAGCAATACTTAAATATTAGCATCTCTCAGGAAAGCAAATGCTATTTCCACTTAATGCTTAGGGAATCCATAGCATCAGGAGACTTAAATGAAATCCCAAGGTCATATGTTGTCCCCTGGTGGAATCAGGGATCATAGGCACTCATTTTTGATTTCCTGCTCAAGTTGTCAGAGTTCAGGTAGATGATGAAAGGGATTATTTGTCAGATTTGGGCCACAGGAGGATCTGGATGGATATGCAGAACTTAGCACGGGTGAGAAAATAACTCATTACATTAGGAGGAATAATGGCTGAACAGAGAAATTGGAATTTGCTTGGAGTGATGCTACCTCCTGCAGAATTTAGAGAGCCTGAGATATATATTCTGAAAATGTGTGTGCTGCTGTGCTTATCTTCTTATTTCCGTATTATGAGAGCATATTATACAGCATTTCTAATTATGTCCATAAATGTAAATTTACATTTTAAAGCCATGAAAGACCATATAAGAACAAACATGTGAAAGAGAAATCATGCTTACAAGGTAGCTTACGAGGTTTTGTTCTTAACACTCTCCTGTACTGCTCCTTAAGTTTACATCCATGTGGTTTTCATACATCATCCTTACATTTCTTCCTAATGAAAAGGCTCAACAACCTTCAGCAGCTGCAGCTTGCATGCTAAATAGAGAGAGAGGAATGGATTCATTGTATAGGATTACCAAATGTTCACATTAGTATTTCACAGTTTTAATGCAGCAGGGAACTGGTTTAAAATATATTGGCACTTCTTGATCTTTCCCAAAATAAATATATTTATATGAAAATACAGGCCTTCTCTTTTAGGAAATTTCATATAAAGCCATAAGCTGCGCAGTGTTAAATCCCTAGGGGTGCAGCTGTGAAAGGTCTGACAAGCTTACAGGAGAATTTGTTCTCTGTGCAGGAAGCACAGGCACGCGTTTAAAACTTTTCAGTGCCTTTCCCAAACATTCAGGTGATTCCCAGAGAAACAGGAAAAGAGACAGAGAGGTGTAAACACTCTATACACTCACCCCATCTCTTTGAAGCCACACAGCGTGAGCTACAGTCAAGGTAACGCTGTGGTAAAGTTTACCAACAGGAAGCAGTGTCAAAAAAGGATCATTGAGAGTCATTATTTTTCACAGGCAAATGAATCCCTTCTATGCCAAAACAGAGACGTGAGCAGCAGTGAATGGCCTGACTGCAGTCTGAGATTGGCTTTTTGCTGCACGGGGGTGGCAAAGCAGCCAACTGGGGTCCCACACAGCATCTGGGACCAGGCCCTGCCTAATGCTTTCTCTGAAAGCAGATCCTTTGGGTCCATTCTGACAATAGATTTGTGGCTGTAACACAAATAATACAGGAAATAAGCTGGGTAATATTTGAAAGATGGAGCTGTGGTAGCCGTCCCGATGACTTCATTCACGTTGCAGATGTTAACAAGCACAACTGGCCATGCCACTAGGCAGCCAGGTGATGTGCTCAAGTAGATGGCTGTCCTCTTTTCTTTGCCACTAAGACTTAATCTTCTGAGCACCAGCAGCCTCCAGGCAGCATGTCAGTTTTCCCTCTCTATATATTTTTCTTTCAAGATAATGACAGGGGCTGTAATAACAGGAACTGCCAAATTTCTTAGGAGAGCTTGAAAAGGATGTCTCTTTTGGTTCATGAGGAGCTGTGTGGTGACACTAAATTTGACACCTGTTAAGAATTCTTTTCAGCTTTAAACTTTAAAACTTCCATTGCACCCCTAGGAGGTATAAATATAATTGCAGACGCTTTTCAGAGTATTTCATAGGATGTCTGTGCTTCCTGCAGTGCTGCAGCAATGGCTCAGGTGCTGCGCTGGTGGCTGGCTTTTGGTGGGGGTCAAGGAGGGGTGGCAGCAAAGTGCTGGAATCCTGTTCATGTCCCCACTTTCTCTGCTGTTTCACTCACTTCTCCTGCACTACAGTCTTGGCTGCACAGCACATTAGAGGCAAAGGGACAGGAAGCACTAAATCTGTGCCCAGCAGAGGCCAGCAGCCAGATTTTTACTTAACTGGAACCTGTCAGCCCCCAAAACCACTAAAAAATCAAGCCATAGTTGTTCTGCACCCCTCATATTCCAAAGAGCATCCATGTGTGTTCTGCCCCTCTAGGTCAAAGGAAACAGTGACAATAGGAAGAATAAAAAGGAAAAGGCAAGCTTGCCTTTAGAGCCTACAGAGTGGAACTCTTTCTTGTTCATCAGCTGTGTTCCCAAAATTGCCCCAGCCAAGCACAAGCTCATGGACACCTTAAGTTGTCTGTGTGCCAAGAGGAGCAGCTGCAGCACTTCCATAATTCCTGGGGGTTGTCTGTGGGAAGTGGGTATGTGAGGGCAAAATGTATGGAAGGTACAGCTACTACACAGCTTCTGCAGAAACCCCAGTCTGAATTTGACATTATTCACAAAAAGTCACAGTGCATTTGTGGTGTTACTAGAGAAGACAATCACATCTTTTTGTCCTGAGGGGGAAAAGAAATGGACACTTATAATGATTTCCTCATGGCAAGCCCAAAGATACCTCCCTAGCAGCAAGTGGTGTGCTTTCAGATATCCAAAACTTTGGAGGGAAAGAAGAGAGCCATCATATGGCATTTCAGACTGCCCCCTAGCAAATCGTTAGCCAGCTCCTTTAAATAAATGCTATGGATGTTCTCCTGTCCTTTTTACATCTCATCAGCAAAATACTAAGTCTTAGAAAGTTCCTGCCCTGAGCCATAAATATGTGTTCTTCCTGTCTCCTCACCATTAATTCTCTCTTCTTAAATTTTCATTCTGTGTCTTGGAGGTCACTTATGTCCCAAGACTCCAGTGCAAGGAAAATTACTTTATTCCTAACTACCTTGATTTTTCTCTGCCCTTGGGACTATGTACCCCTTTCTTTGAGAAGATCACCCTATTTTTTTTTAATTTTATTTTTTTTAATATTCTTTTAATGAAAGCCCAAGCAAGTGTCACTTATTCTCTGACTTATCTTTTACCAGCTATATGGAAAATAAAAGTTTTAGATGATACCTTAACCCTGCAGAGGACTAACAATAATGATGTAAATGATTTTTTTCATTATTAAATATGGGGATCATCTGCAGAATAGTGGATGCCTTAGTAAGAGATGAACTTTGCTTTGTCTTGGTAGTTTGCTAAGAATTGAAATCCTATCCTGAGCTGTATGTATAACATTCTGAAACATATAGTGGACAAACTAGTAAAATCTACATAAATCCACCCAGAGCATGGTTTGTTTTTTTTTTTCTAATAATTCCAGAAAATTAAGAAACCCTGCAAGTTAGAAGAATTACTTGACTTTAAGCAAACTCCTAAATTTAAATAGAAGAGTTTAATTTAAGACTGCTCTTAGATCAATGCACAAGTTCATATGACTGAAATTACATTAGTGAGAGGACAAGAAAATCAAAATTTATTCCAGGTTTCTGAGCAATCTGACATGAGAATCCAGTCTTAATTTTTTCAGATATAGTCATTGTTAATGAAAGCCTTAATTCCTGAATAGCATGTAGTAACAAGGTAGTTTCTCAGATAACCAGGATACTAAATAAAAAATTTAACCACACCCAAGGCAGTATTTCTTGACCATCCAAAATAACAAGTCTATGCTATTTTTTGCTGTTTATACGAGAGTTGTAGGTGTAAAACTGGGAATTGCACCAGACCCCAGGTCTCAAAACATGTCCATCTTCCTTTCTGCTGACCCAGGTCCTCCAAGACAAACTGCAGTTGCCCTTCATGCCAGGAAACTCACCTTGAGGAAGCGCTGCTCAGCCAGCTGCCTGCCCCCTGGGGCTGCAGAGTGCTCACACTCTGCTCACCTTATTCCAGGCCACTGGATACGGGCTGAAACCTGTAACCTCAAATGGATTATAAGAAAAGATGTAGCTTCATTCTGATTTTTCAAAAAGGCATCCATTTCTTCATGAGAAAGCCCTAACAGAAAGGTTTGTCCCTCTGCTATTCTCTCTTCCTTTTTCTACCAAGCCCACGAGCATCTGACCCAGGCTTACAGTGCTCTGCAGTCCTGTCCAAGCCCATTGCTAATAGCTCTGCCCAAGGGCCAAATGATCTGACACTGTCCCTTTGCATCCTCTTCCACTAACTGCCTAATGCAGAGCTCCAGGTTCTGAAGATTCCTGCACTGTCACCAGAAGGGTTTCCTGCCTTTATTACCCCTCCCCATCTTGCTTGCTCACGGGGGCTGCTGGCTGTAGAACTAAAGAGAGGCTGTGGCTCCCACAGATCATGTTGTGAGAAGGAGAAATGGCTTTATTGACTCCTGATGGTGCTTGCAGGTCTCCCTGTAAATTCGTGACTCAGAGCTGAACAGGATGGAGACGCCTACAGAAACACAGACTTTAGCAACTTCTTAATCTCCTGTGGTATTAACTGATGATAGAGGTTAAAGGATTCTGCAGCAGATCTGGAGTTTATTACATACATATAGTGAAAAATTACTCAAAACATATACAGGCAGTGAGCAGATTAGGGCTTTTTAAATATACCGTAACATTATTTGATGGGGTAAGTTAAAGTATCATGAGGTAGCAGCACTGAGAAGAAGCATGAGAAGGAAAAATAGGGAAAGGCATTAGATCTTCTTGCATTCTCACACAGCACAGAGCTATGAGGAACAGAGAGCTGCCTGCCTCCTTTGCCATGGAAAGGCACCTTGCATCCAAGCAGTGCTGCGGTGAAGGAAAATTTTCCAGCGTTGTTGCATGTTGGGGAAAAAAGATAGCGTGAAAAAGCAGCTTCATTCTTTTTCCTAATCAATGTTCACTTTCAGAAAGGGCCCTTTATTCAAAGTTTCCTAAAGGCAAGCCAGATAAGGGTATACTTTTGCATATTAATTCCCCATCATAACCCATGAACCACCCCAAAGAAAACAGTCTAATTGTGATGTGTTGAATTACCAGTAGAGAGCACTTTGCAAACTCTTTGTTACTACTTGCTATCCAATTCTCTACCTTTAGGCAGCTCAGACTTGGCATGTAAAATGGCCAGGTATTACCCAGTGAGGTGTGCAGCACAGTCAGTGGAAACAGTGCTGCTCATCCAACTATATGGAAGTGACATTTATTGTAAGCCGAGTTGTTCATGTGTTTTAAAGTTTTATGGAGTGAGTAAGTGCATGGCTGCAGAATTTGAAACTGCTTGGTTATAAATCTGATGACAGTAAAGCTTAAAAGAAGTCTCAGTCAGTGAGTGGCTTCCTGCCAAGAACTTGCCTTTTATGAATTCCTGAAGCAAAGATTAGGTTTACCATCAGTGCACACTGTCCTGTAGTACAGGTTTTTTCTTCTTTTCTGGCTGCCTTCTCTAATGTGTGCATCAGTCCTGAGAGGAATGGGTGTAACTACTCACACTGGCTCAGCTGAGCAGCAGCATTGCCTTGAAAGTGGGGTGGAAAACAAGTGCAAAGCTTTCTCTGGCAGCATCAAGGCAGCAGTCATGCAGCTGCCTTGATGATAGAACCATAATAACCCAAGCAAGGGTTTAGCCCACCTACCTTATACCTGCCTGCTCTTGGCCTCCGTTCTCAAAACACTGGTCAACCTATTTCACTTTAAATAATCAAGAGTAGCAAAAGAGCAAAAAGTAATAGATCTATGCTAACCCACTTTGTTGCCTTAAAAAGAAATTAACCTTTAGCTGGACCATAAAGCTCATTTTTAGCTAGTCCTGTTTTCCAGATAAAAGGCCTGAAAATAAAGTTTGTTTTAAAAGCTGAAATCAACCTGATGGAATGACAGCTAGAAGGATTTATCCATATCTGAGCTAAGAGATTTGCTTCCACCAGTGGAATTGGTGCAACAGAGGCTACCTCAGCCTGCAGAGATTTGCCCTGCTGTTAAACACCAATCTGCTATTTGTCACCCATTCTTGAATCATCAGTAAGCAAAGGTGCTAGCCTTGGTTTATGACTTCAGCCAAGTTCAGGCGTAGGCAAAGGGGAAAAGAGCATGTGGAAAGTCTCCAGAATGTAGAGCCAAAGAATAGTGGTTGCAGGTTTCCTAGCAGAGCTGTCTTGCCTTGCTGAAATAGGATATGAGGAAGAAGAAAGCTTGTTGCAGGAGCAGAGGGAGAGACAGGAGAAGCAGTTAGGACGGGGAGGAGCCGAGTGCTCCCCAGTGATTCTTGGAGGGCAAAAAAATTAAGCCTTCCTTATTGCTCAGTTCCATGTAGGAGGAGATTAGCAAAGTGAGAAATCTAAAAAAACTATACAGAGAAGTCTTCTGCTGTATCTCAGAGCAATCCCATGGGGTAGGTTGGTCTAGGCTGCTCCCCAAGGAAATAATTAAGGAACTAGGGGGGAGAAGCCAGACAGTTTGTGCTCAGCAGGGTCACCAGTATGTCGGAGTGAGAGTGGATAAAAGGTTTGGATTAATTTGAAAATGAAGAAGATGGGGTGGGAAGCTTTACTCTCTGACTCCTGTGTAGTCTTGAGGAAAAAATGTTCTGGTGATGAGCTATCACAAAATTGGCAAGACCTCTGCCCAAACCCCAAAGAAGACTTGGTGGTGGCAGAGAGGCTTTGCAGGGTTAAAACAGACAAAAGCATTTGCTGACATGAACCAGCTGGATAATGCTGGAGGCTCTTGTTTGCACAGTGTGCGACAATGTGGTTTATATTCTGCTTTAATGCCAGTGGTGTTAGGTTAGCCCAAAGTAAAGCAGAGCCTGATCCCAGCCATCATAGTTGTGATGACTGTCCTAAAAACCAAATGCCTTTCCAGACCCAAGTTTTCCACTTAAACATGGTGTGCAAGTAGACAGAAATGATGATATGGCCAAGAAAAAAACTGTGTTTGCCATTTTATTCATAAAACACTTTTGCAAAGTGCATTTAGTAATTTGCCATTGTAACCACCTGCATGGAGAGCTTTCAGGGCAGAGCTCTGACACGGTATTTTGTTCATACTTTGACTGCTCAGCTAAAACTTCCATTTCTATGCATTTATTCTGCTTCACACATTATGTTATCAGTCACTTTCAATATTTCAAAGTCACAGCAGTCCTTTTCTGACATGCATTTGCCAGAATGAACTGCCTTGACTGCTGTTATTACAGACTGCAGTTCCTGACTAAGGGAAAAGACTTACATAGAACCAGAATACTGGAATTTCTCACAAAAAAAAAAAAAATAGATAAAACAGAATAAAATTAAAGTGAGTGAACAGAAATAGAAGCTTTAAATGACCAACCTTATTGAAAAAAAAAAAGGAAAAGGAGGAGAGAATGGGAAGGCAGGATTTATAACCCAATATAAAAGAATTAATCAGGAAAAGTTTGCTCTTTCAGGTTCCTGTGCAAGGTACTGATGATGGCAGTCTTCAGCCATCTGGTAGTAAATCAGAAAAGTATGTCATGCTTGGACTTCCTCTCAATCAAATACTTTAACATATTCCTCTAGTACTCACCTTCAACAGAGGGATTTTAATAATAAGCCAGTTATAGTCACAGAAGACCATCACAAGGGGTTTTAGCCTATCTGGAACATGTGCTTACACTCCTGATTAAGTGCTAGTGGCAATAATTTGTCATGGCACGTGAGCACATCTCCCTCTTGCCTGTGCTTAGCAGCATGCACAGGCTTTGCCAGTTCACTCTGAAAGCCCTCACAGTCAAGGGCTGAGCCAGGGGATGTACACTTGTTTAGAAAGGTTATGATCCTTTCATTCTTATTGCAATTGAAATTTTTTTTACCTTCTGTTTGCTACTTTTGTCTTCAGCTGAAAGAATAGCCTAACAGCTGAATTTCCATAGCAGTGAAGAAAAGCTGCCACCTAATTACCGGGCTTTGGAGATAAGTACATGCTCCAGCTGCTCCCACCAAAGCAGAAAGGTTTCAGCTGGTGACAAGCATTACAAGGAAAAATAACTGTATTGACTGCAGTTTCATAGGTTGGATGCCTCTACAGAACCAAAGATATCATGAGTATCTCAATGGCATCAGATTCCTACAGAAAGCTGATAAGACAGATAAGCCATGTTTGGGTTTGTTTGTTTATTTAATTAAAAATTCAATTATCCTTTAATTAAAAAAGAACAAACAAACTCGATTACAGTAATATTCGGAGAGAGAAGCAGCAAAGTCATTAGCACTGTTTTGCAGCCTTGAGAGCAGGGATTAGAAGTTCCTGACCCAGGATTGATTTTTTTTTTTGGCTTTGTCTGGGATATACCTACAGCAACACATGAGAGAAACCATGAAGAAGTGAGCCTTGAGGTAACTGAGAAACAGATGCTTTATTTTTAATATTGTTTGTTTGTGTTAATTTCCTTGGGTTTGGGAGGATTTAGTTAATTAGCAGTGGATCTTCAGATCATGGAATTACTCCAGATTTATACTGGTTTAGCTGATGGGAGAATTTAATCCCATAATATGCCTTTGGCATAATTTAGATGTAAGGCTCAAGATTAAGGTCCCCATGAAACAGGGAATTTATGTTCGTTTTGTTTCTTTTTCTTACACTGTGAAGTGCTATGCAAAGCTACAGAAATGTGTCAGCTCTGACAGTCACACTTGGGCAGCAATCAGGGCTTTCAAAAAGCTATTGGGCTTCACCCGCAGCATCAAATTCCCCTGTGTTCTTCCATTTCATATCAATCTGGAGGAAACTGTAAAATCCATAGAAGAAAAGCAACTGAAAAAGAAGCATGGTTAAAGCCCTGAGGAAGTGAAAGTTTCTTGATCTTTGTGTCCCTCTTAAGTTAAAAACACCTACAATGTTCATTTTTAAGTTTTTTAAGAGTAGCCATCTTGCACCAGATTAAACATACGAGGCCTCTTGAAAACACAAGGTTTCAGAAAGAACCCCTGACAGGTGTTTAATATAAGAAGAAATGTATCCATGGTTGTATATGTAAGTGAGTATACGCAAGCTGTGCTGGCAAAAGTGGCTGTGTTTTATTCTCAGCCCCAAAATGAAATATTTGTGTGGTAGCAGAGAGCAGAACAGCGAGCAGCAATATCCTCTCCTTCTGCTTGGATTTGCAAGTGAAGGGTCTGTCCCTCTGGCTTGCAACAGGACACCGAGCTCAGGGGGATGAACAACACATCCAAACTGACCCCACCAATCACTCGGATGCTGATCAAAGCCCTTGCTTCTCCCACTAGCTGTTTTCTTCCCATTTTCTCAGCTTTTACTAGTGGTTTACAGCTTACTTGCTCTGAGGCCTTCTTTGATAGAAGAAATCCAGGCTGGCTTTGGTGCTGGAGTGTTTTTAAGGGCTGAGTTTAGGAGAAGTAGACTCTCTGCTTTCATGGGGAGCTGCAGTAGCTGAGATGAAGGGAGGCAGCAAGGCTGCAGAACTGGCCCAGCTGCGAGCTGTGCACAGACACAGCTTCCTTCCTCTCGCTCCTGCCAGCTTTATTTCAGATTACCTGGTGTCTTGGTTTCCCTTTTTCTGCCCAAAGTGTTTCCCTACTGCTGCTTCACTTAACACAGGCTTTTTTGGCTGTTTCAGTGTTGTGTAGCAACCTGTTGTTCCTTGCCCTGCCAAACAGGGGTCGGTGGGTTGTGGGGACACACTGTGAAGCCCTGGGTGAGTGCAAGGGAGTGACCCACAGGGTGGCTGGGCACACTCTGGGGCCAGGCGGTGCCCCAAGGTCTCCAAGTGCCTGTCCTACTGGGGAAGTGGTCTCCAAACCTCCTCAGAAAGAAAACTGGTGTTTGGGGTCAGTAGTGTTGCTCGTTGTGAAAAAGTGAGGATTTTTTATTTCCTTTTTTCCCCCGTTTCTCAGAGGTGTAAGTGGTTTGTCCGTTCACGAGGCTGAACATGTCTTTTTGCTCATGATGAAAATAAAGCCTGGGTAAAGACTCTCACCAGGAGACTTCTGTCCTAGGCTGGCAGGACTGGGAGCAGACCATGCTGTGCACCTTTCATCCTAGTGCAATTTAAGATGATTCCCACAGTGCTGCATTTCAGGCTCAGCTCTGAATATTTGCTCGCTCACCGAGAAGCTTTCTCATCCCCCACAGGCATTGCATGCCCACTAATATCTTTTTCTGAATTGAGGAAAAAGTGGAGATGCCAGTCCTTCCTCTTGCCTAGGCAATGATAAGCTCCTTGCTGAAATTTTCAAATGTTACATCCCTTTAGACCACTAATACAGCCTATCCCATACAGCTGGAATTATCACAGGGCTGAATCTTAATAGTCATGGTGCAGGTTATCTCTGTGTAAATAGCGCCAGATCTTTATTCAGCAGGAGAAATGCTGCAGGCCTGCACTGATACATTGATCTGGATAAACAAGATAGTTTGTTCCTTTCTGGAGGCGCCTTCTTAATGTTCAGTTTGTGATGCTTGCAGGTAAAACTGATGATTTAATGTTCCTGGATGTGGTGAAATGCCGGGTGTGCTGTAAAGAAACCAAAGGATTTTTCTCTGTAGGCTTGATGCTGAACTTCCTGAGCCTCTTGCTGTACTGCCAGCACCAACACAAACATTGCATCTGGGCAAAAAGGGTCCTTATTTGTGTTTGCTGTTCTCTCTGGCAGTCTGCATCACTTCCCTTTGGGCTTAGTTAGTGGTGCTTGCCTTGAGTGTGCTCTCACAGCACGGCTGCAGGAAGCTTTCTCGGCAACATTTGTTTTTCTAGAGAATTGTTTCCTAGCTGGGGGTTTATTGCCTGCTCTGAACTTGAGTTTTCTCAAACAAATTTCAACTTTGTTTCCAGGCTTGATTTTAACCAAATAGAGTCATTTATGGTTGAAGGGGGAATAGTATGATATTCAGGGATTATTTTTTGACTCAAAAAAGGGAACAGATTAAAAAATATAGGAAGAGGAGATAGCTTAAAGCAGTCAGAACTGCTCCTCGTAGCACACCATTTCTCCTGAGCTAGCCTGTCTGCTCCATGCTAGCAGTGGTTAGCTGAATTAGCTACAGTCAGCTGGATACTTGAATGTCATTAGAAACTGAAATCTTTGTTAGAGTTGAAAGTGAAAACTTATTATTTGATAGAAAGAAATAAGAAAGAATGCTTATAATAACTCCAGAATCAGTCATCATAAAATGATGAAAGTCTGAATTAAAAGTTCCACATCAAAGAAACCTGAAGGTAAAGGACGCAGTTAGTTCAGTCATGCAACTCCAAATCAGCCTTATAATGATGCCATGTAGTTAACCTATGCTTATAATTAAAGCATTTCCTTAGTTATTAGAACCTGAGTAGATAAAAAAGTGTGCTTTTTTTTTCTTTTTAATTTTGTTAGAACTTGTTAGATTTTTGTCTTCAGATGATGGGAAGGACAGTAAGCTGAAAACTTAGGAAGTTACATAGGAGGAAGGTGCCTAATCCTGATTTGCGTTCTGAAAATTTTCCTCTCCCTTTTCCTTCGTCAGTGTGACATCCTTGGTAGTCCAGGCTAAGTGTTGTAATGGCCCTTCCAGCCCCACTGTCAGCAAATCTCCTCACTTCATTCTAAACTCCCCTTCTCTGACATCACCCTGCTGCTTTTCTCCTCCAAGCTTATAATTTGGTCCTTTCAGCCTCTCTCCATCCCATCCAGGGCACTAAGATCACCCTGAGCAGCATATGTGAATACTCCAGGCTGGGAAATGGATAGCCCTGGGACACTTGAGGGATCCTCCAGATTGCTCACTCTCCATACCATGAAACCACAATCAACTTCCCATGATGCGTTTGACTTCATTACGTTGCTTATTGAATCTTGCTGGCAGTATTGTCTTTTGTCCTCTTGGGACCAGCATCAGTTGTCATGGCAATTACTGTCAGATGGTTGCAGCTTGTGTGCTTGGAGGAGCGTAGGAAAGCTGATGGCCAAAAGAAGTCACAGCTCAAAGCATAAAATGTCAGTTGCTAATACTGCTTAGTGACCAAAATTTGGGGGGCTGCAGCAGTTGGTAGATAGTTCGGTTTCAGTCAACATCCTGCGTTTCTTTCAGTTTAGCTCCTACAGGACTGTTATTGGTTTGGTTTTTAATTCATTTCAATGGCATTTGAAATGACTGACGAAAGAAATGGGTCATTCTCTATGAAGTTGTTCTTCAGGTTTCTGTAGTATTCATACATCTGCCCATCTTGTATAGAGTTTGAAAATAACTTACAAAGGAGCCCCAAGATATGTTTGGAAAAACAGGGAGTCTTTTTAATGTCCCTTAGCCTGTGTTCCTAAGCCTGTGCTTATCCCAAACATCTCTGGTGCTCTGGGAAAGAAAGATGGCAGAAGTGGAGGAGGCCAACTGAACATCTCCTGTCATCTGTGTTACACTGTGTTACACAGGCAGGAATTTCTGTCTCAGTCCTTTTGGACTTTGGGCCTGCCTATTGACACTTCTAATGTGGATTGGTTGAGTTGGTTTATTAAGTTAGTCTGAAAACTTCTTTGCATAAGCTTGAAGAAGATCCATGTGTGATAAGCTTGGAAATTTTGTCTGTACTGACTGAGGAGGTTGAAGTCCTTGTAAACAGACATCAATTGATAGACAAAATGCAAAATAAGGGAAATTATGTAAGCACGGCAGGTGCTCATAAGAGTAATCTATCAATGCTCTTTTCTGTAAAACAATAACAGAGAAAATTAGTAGAGTGGGGCCTTGCAGCAGTATTACATTATATACCAATCCAAATATGCTCTCCTGGGGCCTTTTCTTAAAATGACTAAAATCCCCTTCCATGCAAAACAAGTCTGGAAAGAAGAAGTGTGTATTAAATTTGCTCAGTTTACAGCTTCATGGATGAGATCAAATTAATTTCTTGCAAAATTTGGAGAAAATGTTTGGCAGCCCTTTCAAGACAGATACTTCCTAATGGGAAAAACTGTGTCTCTGGCACATCATGCTATGAATTTATCATCTTGCTGAGCAACTGGACACAAGTAGAGATGTTTTGAAATATCCCGCACTGCTTGATGGTCAGTTTGTATTTAGATAAAGAGTAGAAGGATCTTTAGAAGGTTGATTGGCAAAAGTCTGGGCAAACATCATCTACTTCTGCACTGGGAGGGAAAAGCAGGGACTTCATACGCATGGTTATCACATATGGATCTGTTTTGCAGCAAGGAGGCTCTGTCCCATCCTGCTGAAATCACTCAGCCACTTTTCCAGCCCCTTTCTCAACTGCAGACTTTGGAAAGCCACAAAGGTTTTTGCCATATGTTGGGTAGCGTTTTAAAGTCCCTCAACAGGGGATGTATCAATATTGATCTTGTGCTAGAGACTGCATTTCTTGATGATTCACTCTTTTGTACCAGGAGAAAATGGGCTAATAATACTCATTTCACCAGGGTCTCAGGGGAATGGAAACAGGTTTTTTGTCACACTTGAGCTGACAGTTTTCTGATTGATGGCATTTATGGGAAGTTGAAAGAGGATTAAAGTCTCATGATGCTGGTTTATTTCAAGAACATGACACGTTCAATATGATAATAAAGTGGGAATTTTTCTTCTGTGGCTTTTATGGGCTTGGGGTTGTTTAGGATGAAATTATAGATAAAGCTGTAGCTGAAGTCAGCAGTAATGTCTTTCTGAGGCCATCGGGTGCAAGGTGACAGGAGCCTTTATAAAACTCTCGGCAGTTTTTTGCTACAGAGAACTTGACAGCAAAGCCAAAAGAAAACTTAATACCGTAATGATTCATTCCATGTGGGAGGCCAAAACTTTGAACAGTGTTGGAAGGCATTTTGCCGTAACGTGCTTTAATTTCATAGTTGTGCTGACATGGTATATCAAGGATTATTAGCACTGAAAGGCACTAGAGACTGGTTTGAAATTACAAGCATTTAGAGGGCTGGTGAAGTGAGAGTTAATCTTCTATTCCTTTGTGGACATGTAATGAGTGAAAGGAAAGAAATTGCTTCCCAGTATCACAAATTAGCACAGTAAAGAGTGTAAAATCTTCACAGAAAGGAGGGGTGAACCATTCATCCATAAAACACTGGATTCTACCTTCAAGCTCATTAGTATATGTGTCTTACCCACTAATTACATAGCCAGAGTAATAGTGTTATAAGTCCTCTGTACTAAAAGTAGGTTGCTGTAAATAAATCTCTGTTGGATCAATGTGTTTTTACTAAGAAAACCTCAAGTTTTGAGTAGAGTCTTCAGGGTCTCACCGGAGTGAAGTTATCATTATTAATAGCCCCCGTGGAGGTCTGAAATATCTTTGCATTTACTTAGCTATTTCTATGCTCATTTATGATAATATTTAAGCAAGCTTGGTTGGCATTATTAAATGCCAACCAAAATAAATTATGGTTCATTAATATTACATGGACATTTTATTTAAAAGACCACTTACCCTAGGCCATTGAAAGTTACACCACTTTCAAAAGGCAGCTGTGCATTGCACAAGGCTCTCCAGGGATTACTTTGCCTTAGAGGCTCCAGATGGCCTTGGGTGTGGTCTTTGGGCAGAGATCCCTTTGGCATCTTGGCTGTACAGGGAGCGAGGCTTGGGGTTTGCAGCTGGACAAGCCAGGTGCCCCACACCAGGTTTCCCAAGCAGGCCCAGGGAGGGGGAGCTCCAAGGGGCACTGGCAAGAGGAGGACAGAGCAGAGACGGAGAGGGGCAAAGAGATGAGAGCTCTGGTGTCCTTCATCCACCACACATCTCCCACAGCACTGGGGAACACCAAAGGGGCATGCTAAAACCTACGTCTGTTGCACTGGGGTGCGTGTTTCAGATATGCAGTCCAAGATCTTTGTTTGTTTGATAGATGACCCAAGTGACAAAGCTACAGGCAATTTGCTTTATTGCTGTTATATGACCATAAGAATCAGAGGGGTCTGCTGGGTCACTGAATCCATTATCCTGCTATGATAGGCAAGCACACCACATGGGTCCTTTCATAACTTCATCAAGAGCCATCTCAAAACCAAGCTGAGGGATTTTTTGTTCACTTGAGTGTTTTCCCCTGGGAGTTTTGTTGTTTTTCTGATGCTGTTCCTGCTGGAAAGCATTTCTTTCTCCTTGTTACTCCCAGGGACATTCTTTATAGTCCAGATTCCTTCCTAGCCAGTGTGTAACTGTTCGCTTTTGTTAATATTGGCATTTCCCTTAAACTGCTCTTCTCTGTTTCTGCTTTCTCGCACTCTCAGTTCTCCCTTTCCATGCATCTCGGCAAGGCTTTTTTCTCCCCGAGATAGGAGCTCTGTTCTCTTGTTCATATCTGTATCTCTTATCTGCACTGGTTCTGGTTTTGTGAAGGTGGGTAAGGCCAGTTTTGCAGAGTGTGTTGGATGAGATTGCACATGTACTTGCCAGAATCTGAATCAGAAATGCCTTGGCTGGTGCACTCTGGCACACCATTTGCCCATTTTGCAACTTTATTGTGCTGGTGGCTGTTGCCCACTTTCTCACCTCACCCTTTGCTGCTTCACTCACATCCAAGCAATGAATTCCTGGCTGGCATGGTGTGCTGTTCTACATTACCTGTGCTCTCCAGCCCTCAAAATGGGGTAAATATTTTTTTACTTGAACCTCAGTAAAAATTATAAACATAGAATGCATAAATACAGGGATATTATAATCTTTTTTCACTTTATTTTCCTCTGAGACTGAAGATGCCCTTACATTGAAAAATACCCATCATTTACTTAAGTAGCAATGTATTAATTCCAGTTTGTTCATTCATGTAAGAAAAGATCTGATGTACATGTAGCAATGCAGTTCAGGGGAAAAAAACCTTCATTTGGTTATTTAGGGGAGGACTTTCGAGAGAGTTCCATTCCACTGACTCTTCTCACACCCACACACCTTCAGCATAAAGGGAATGGTGGCACAAAAGAAAACTCATTGTAAACTAAATCTGGCATTTCTTCCAGGCAGCTCTCTATTCTTTGCAAACCTGGAGAATAATAAATGCAGATTGCATCAGAGACATAACTGATAATAATAACAACACAGTGTTTTGTCTCTGATTATGCGTTGTAGTAGGACAATTACAAGAATCTTGAATTTTTCTATGGTGCCACTGAGATTTACTCCACTTCATTGCAAAAAAAAAAAAAACAAAAAAAACAGCCTTGGTAAAATTTGAAAAAAGTCTATTTTTCTCTTTTTCTTGTAGTCAGAGGTAGTATTTTTGATTACCAAGAGACTAGTTTCATATAAGAGCTGTGAGATGAAAACCAAATTGTCTCAGTGCTCTTCACCTGGGTCCTGAAGCTTATAACAAAACCATGCATGCTTTTGAGTCTCCAACAAAAGCTGAACTCCAGTGTGTTTCCCATGGACTGAAATTTTATTGCAAGTATTTTGTACTAGTGCTACTGTTATTTCTGCATGAGAGATAAATTTATTGTGCTTTCTGATGGATTTTTACATCTTAAATAAGATAAAATATGGTTGTTATTTGACAGGGATAGGCTATTGGAAAGTAATAAATGGAGTCAAACAGGGACACTTTCTTCCCTAAACACTCTCTTTGGATCGACAAGTGTGTGTTTTCATTCCAATAATTGACGGTTTCCAATGCAAATATACTGCTATATCTGTAGGAGAGATTTGATCTGTGCACATTGAGACATAGGTCATTTTTGGCTAGTACTAGTAAAAATAATTGCAGTGTCAGTTCTGTACCTGAATTACTTGTGATAGATAGACTTCTGGATTAGGTAGTCTGCACTCGGAAATAATGAGAAATGTCAGGTTTTGGTTAAAAAATGAGCAGTGAAATATCTCTGCAGGTTATTATCACTTTGAGGGATTGTGGTTCCTCTCCATTATTCCCTCCACTATTGTTGAATTGTCCAATTTAAGTGAATAACAGCACATTCTTTCTAGAAACTGTTGGTGGGAGCCAAGGAAATAAAATATGTTAGAGGGATCTATTACATAAAGGATACCTGCATATAATAGCCATTGGCAAAGTTGAGAGAAAATAGCCAAGAATCAAATTCACCAAGTGAAGAAGATTTTCTGCTTTGTTTTTCAAAAGTCTGAACCACAGATATTGAGTAACTCAGTCCTACTAGAAAATTCCTGCTTTTGTACCATCCCTGCCAATATTCTTAACAAAGGACTCTCACAGGCTGGACACCTTCTGCTCTCATTAAAACTCATAAAGCTGCTATTTGAATCTTTTGTAATCATGCATGAGCAGCTACAGAAAGCATTTAACATCATGCACTGACACATTTGCAAAAAGGAGAGTTGTGTTGGAACTTTCCAGAATTCACAATTACCCATATGTCCTGCAAAATCAGCTTTAATTTCTACCCCTTTTCCAAAAGTGTTTTAAAGCATGTTCTTCCAGACTGACTGGATAAAAGGCAGGGATAAATCAGAATTTTGCAACACTTTTCTCATCTGTTCTCATGGACTGGCTCCCTGAGAGAGAGAGATGATGCAGCACACTTTTTTTTTTTTTCCTTTTTTTGGTGCACTTTGTTACTGAAGAAGCTAAGTACTTGCTGAAATTGATACTTGTCTTTGACAGCCACTTCTTTAGTGAATATAAATACGCTCAAATTTCATTTTTAGTTAGCAGTATGCAGGCTCTGGCCATATTAAACAAGAGCTTTTGTATTGGTCAGCCTGCACAGGGAATGTTTGAAAAAAAATCTTTGTTCTTGGTAGCCTGTTCCTTCCAGATTTCTTGCCTTTTGGCATAGATCTTGTCCAGCCTGCCGAGCATCTTTTCAGTGGAAAGAAAAAGTGATCATCTCATAGATTCCTCCCCTCACCCCTGTGCAAAGTGTGTTTGGGTTGAATTACTCACATGACCCAGTGGAAATACAAAACTCATAGCTTTACAGGCTTTAACAGCCTTAGGCCAGTTCTGAGTGCATATTTGGATGAAGGGTAATAGGGGGATTTAAGACAGCAAACTCTCTTTTCAGTGATGCCTATTCTGTATGCCGTGGAACTCGTTTAAATACCTGGAGCAATTAATCACTTGCCAGGTTTCGTTGCTCAGGTTCCAGCTGCCATTATGACACATGAAGGCAGTATATTTCTAAATGAGGAACAACCTCCTTTGCTCTCTTTTATGTGTAAGACAGGCCAGACTGCCATGCTTAATTCATCTTTAATGAAAATATATTTATTTGTTCAAATTTTGTAAATGAATTTAGGTCTTGGTGTGTACGGGGAGAAGAAAGGAAAACACCAACTATTTCATGGACTAAGACCTTCTTGTGCTGTCTGCCAAGTCATGTTATGAAGCTTTTTTTTTTCTTATGGCCACATTTCAAAGCCTGTCTGTAGCAGAGATTGTAATAAAAAACATTCCAAGGGGTCCACATGCAATAACAGTGCTCGGTGTCACTATTGTATGGAATTTAATTTTCTCTCACCCAGTTGCATATTGCTGCAGTTTGTTCTGTATCTCTTCCTGATTCACATGAACAAATTTCAGAATAGCTGAACTATGCAGCCATGCTGAGATGAACAGGAAATATCATCCAGCACCTTACATACTCTGCCCTGTCTTTTTGTTGTCAAGTCCCACAGTTATGGCTGCTGCTCTGTTAAATAGACTTTCAGTCATTCCTAGTGTTTTTTCATTCTACTTTACTTAATGGTCCGTTTCAGTGAGTAGAGCCCTGTTTAGAACAAAGCAAAATAAAATTGATTTTCCCAATTGTATTAAATTTATTTTACAACATTAGAGTTACCAATTTGGTTGTTAGCTGGAGTAGGAAAGGCTGTGCTGGTACTTGGGTAGAAATGTTGCAGTTGAGACCCTCTAAGATGAAGCAAGGGTGCAGGTTAGCAAATTCCTGTGCCTTTAGCCCTGCAAGAAGGAGGCCAGGAAATTTCCTCTAGTGTGTTTTCTCCCATGTTGCCCTGATTGAGGCAGAGGCAATTCTTCAAACTGAAGAAAATTCTGCCCTTAACACAGACACAGGAATTGGATATGGGAAAGGCTTGTTAGATCACTCCATTTATTTCCATGACAAAGCAGATCTATCCTCTGTCTTTCCCAGTGCTTTATCTGTTCTCTGAATTTCCCTGTGCTTTTGCTGTCTTGGGTTTTGGTTTTTTTGTTGGTTTTTTTTTTTTTCCCCAAAGTGGAACAAACCAAGTATTTTATCTAGTCATTAATAAGAGAAACTTCACTCTCCTGTGGCACTCCTGTCTTTCTTGCTGCAGAAAATATTATATTATTAGTTTACCCAAGTTTCAGTGCATTGTACTCCCTAATGGTAGTCTTTTAGGCAACAACTACCTAACTTATATTAGATGAGCACTATCCATTTGTATGGTGCTCATCACTGTGCTGTCAAGCACCAAAGTGACAGCTTTCTTTTCCCTTTCTGTATGCACAGTGAGCACAGGCATGATTTATGACTGTCAGCTGTATTCTTAATACTTACACTCATGTGTAGGGATGTGTTCAGTTAAACAAGTTGCAGCATTTTAGAGAACTTCCTGATTTTAGCCTGAGACAGCATTTTTTGGGTGTGAGATAAGACAGGTTTTTCTATAACTTCCTAGATTCCTAGGATTTTTTTTTTAAAAGGCAAAAGAGGAACAACTAACCAAGCCATGTAAATGCAGCTGGGCATTGTGGTTACAGAGAAACCCAGCCTTTGCCTGTGCCAGCGTTTTTGCACCTGCTAGTGCTCCTCAGTCTGCTCTGCTTGAGATCCCAGCAAGAGCAAAGCACCTGTGAGCTGGAAAGTTCCTGTCCTGGAAGCCCCACAATCCAGGGTTTGTGGTGGGCCGGTGTGGCTTTGCCTGCCTTCCTGCTTGCCTCAGCCCAGATGGAAGCTCCTGAGGCAGGGCAGAGCTGCTTGCAGCCGCATTTGTTCCTCTCTCGATTCTGCTTGTGGTTGATAGGAACACCTCAGATTGCTAATGCTCTGCCTACTGCAGTCTAAATGTGTTTTCTTGCTTCAGCTTTAATATCCTCACTGTTGAAAACCATCCCATATTAGCACAGGAGGGTCTTCCAACCTACAGAGGTTTGTTGGTATAATGTTTACTGTCAATTTGCAGACTCCTTTGGCTCACTAAGTATCTCACACTAAAATATCATCTCTGATTCCCTGCAAAATATCTGTTTTCTGTGAGAAGTTAATTACTAATTTCAAACCAGCCTGAATGAGGCCTAATGATGGCCTTCTCCTAATTTTTGACAAGTGATGGCTTGATTGGGACTAAGTTTACATAGTTTCAAATGTGAAATCTGGTTGCAATACCTTTTCATTTCTTCAATTCCTCCAAAGGCAGTACCAGAGACCAGTTTATTTTCCGCTCCTTTATGCACACAGAAATCACAAGGCCAGAGAAATGCAAAAAGAGGTATTTTGAAAACTCTCAGTCTGCATCTGAAGCAGCAGGATTGTGTAGCAATAACCCCCACACCTACCATCCAGGCAAAAGCAGGGCAAGACAAGTGGGCCTGGCGTGGGGCAGGGCTGAAGCAGGCAGCAGGCAGGAGTGACACTGATGGCAAGCAGGGGTTGCATATGTTAGCTAAGCCAAGCTTTTGAGGTTTTGTTTGGGTTTGTTTTTTGGTTTTTTTTTTTTTCTGTTGTGGTTGCTATTAAGATGACTGAGCAAGGGAAAAAGGTCACTTTCTTTTTGCCCCAGTGCCTGGATTATAGATGCATGGCTGGCTGCATGACTTTGGGATTGTTTCACCCCCATGGCGAAACACTTACACCTCCCCACGCTCCCAGGTCAGCAAAGGCCAAGAAGGGATTTATTCTGCCTCGTTCAGCACATCCCTGCCATGCCCTCGCCTCGTCTCCCTCTAGCTGCACTTCACGGGAGCTGCTGCTGGGCAGCATCCTTCCCAAGCTCCACCGGAGCTGAGCCTGCACTCCTCCTTTCCTCTCTGCTTTTGGGGACACTAGTGCTGCAGCCTTGTTCTTGCAGTTGCACCACGGCTCTCAGTTCAGCACCACTGCTGTACAGTGAAGCATTTTACAGACGTGTCCATTTTCAGCAGCAGGAGCTGTTTTCTGGCTTAAAGGGTGATTTCGGATGTTTCAGTTATTTTCTGGACATAGCAGATATTTGTAGCCATTCACCCATGAAGCCATCAGTTAGACTATTATTTCTTTGTCTTGCCTTCAGCCTCTTGATGGAAGGGTTGCATTTTATTTCATCTTTATTTTCCTTCTTTTTCCTTTTGCGCATGACCTCAATACATGATTAAATTAAACATCCTTTGTCTTACCAAGTTTTTTCAAACTCGACAGGATTAGGCCTTTAGTGAGTTATTACAGAAGCAAAGCCTTTACCTCAGAATAAGTGATTTCCTCCCATTTTGCTGCCAGAAGCAATGAAAAAAGCCACAAGAGACAGGAATAATGCAGTCATATTTAGTGAGCGTCAAACGGAGAGCCTGTGTTATTTACACTCTATCTTATTAAACTGAACTGAATGTTTGCTTGACATCTACCTTTGTGTACCAGGCTTTATTCTGATGGCAGAAAGCAAATAGGAAAACCCTGGAAATTCAGAGAACAGAGACTTAGAAATTGGTGGGACCTAGGCACTAGTGCTAGCCCAGATCCTGCTTTTCGTCTCTAGAAGTTTGGTGGTGGCTTTGCATTGAGCTCTCCACAGCATATATTTTGGGTTGAGTGAGAAAGATTTAAATTAGTGCAAACTTCTGCTCTTCACCATCCCAAAAGTGTTGCTCCCCTTGGATTCAAAACATGTGTTCTTTCTCCTTACCTTGTCTCCCTACTTGGATATTCCATCATCTACCCAATGTCTGCCAGTGGCCCAAAGAGTAATTTCTTCCTGAAGTTTCCCAGCAGGTCATTTTTCTCTTCTGCCTTCAGGAATGTCCCTGCCTCCACCGCTTCCCCCAGCAAGATTGCTCACCTGTAAATTAGAGGTGATGGAGAACATCTTGCCAAGCTAAGATTGGTCCTTCCTCCTCTGCTTTACTATCCCAGCCTGCCACCCAGCTGCCGTTCCTCAAGCAGATTTCTGATGAACACTGCTGCAACTGCTCTCCCAGGCTGCAGGAAAAGCAGCCAGAGCCCAAAGGATCAGGGAAGCAGAGTGCATTGCACACCTCATAGCATTATAGGGGCACATTTACAGTCATTCCAAGTAATTTGAAAAGGAACCAGGGAAGAGTAGAAGCAAAGAAGACCCAGAGATGTCAAAGAAAGCTGTATCTTTACCCTTCTAGCTCAAACCACAAGGCGAGGTGTTTGATCATATTAAGTTATATTTAAATCAGAAGGATATTGTAAAATCTTTTAGAGACTGATGCTGCTAGGGAAGCATGTGCTTAATGTGGAATTCAGATTAACAGATTTGTCCAGTTTCACTGATTTTCCTTTCATTTCAAAGGCTTGCTGTCTATCATTTCACTGAGTGTTTACATAATGCTTGAAATTCTGACACAACCTTATGCATTTGGTCTACGAAGACATATTCTTTTCCCCATCCACAAACACAGCTGTTGGCTGCCAACTAGGAAGGCTCTGTCATAGATCAATTTGTAGATTTCCCTCCTATTTTGTCCTGTATGAAGGTCTCACTGAGAAAATCACCTCTAAATCACAACTGACCACTCCCAGCTGACTGCAGATGGAGACTGCATCAGATTCACATTTCCCTGGTCGCCCTCGGAGGGAGATTTCCCAACACCTCTGCATGTCCCTGCACTCTGCATCTGCTTTGCAGTCCCTTCATTCCTGGGACACTGCAGATCCCTGCAGCCCCTGCTGAATGGGCAGCAGTGGGTCACCATCCCACACGATGGGACCAGCAGCTCCAACCAGGCTTTCCCACCTGTGAAGGAGCCACCAGAGGGAGCTTTTTGGACCAGATCCTTTTTGGTGTTTCTTCTGCCCTGGCAAGGTGTCTCCTGATGGTAAACCATAATGAGTTCCCTCCTGGTCACCTGCTCTTTAAGTCCTCTCTCCTTCTTCCCTTTTCTGCAACTGGTAGATTTGCCAGGTCCTTGTCACCCTTGAGACACATTTATGATTTTGGAGAGGTGGGACAGGGAGAAATAAGGAAGCAACAATTGAACTCCAGACAGATCCTGAATTTCTTGGGCTGTTTCTCCTGGTTTCATCAGCCCCGTGGCTGCTCACGTGTCTCCACCCTGCTGCCTCCCCACTAACAGTGGTTTGATATTTCCTCCTCTGGCCCAAGGGTTTTCTCTTTGTAATTCGCCCTTCACTTCAAACCCTGTGAAGGATAGACAGCATGCCTCTGAGCTGGGTCTGAATGGTGCACAAGCCTTTGAATCTCTAACTAGCAGCTGGCTGCAGAGCTGAATATGATCTAATAGGGAGCAACATGCACAGCAAACTCCTGCCACATTCACTTGGAGCAGGAGAGATTTGTACGTACATGCTTTTGCTGAAAGACTGTATTATGCAGAGCATGCAAAGTATCGACTGCTATCCATTTTTAGAGCCATTGTTAAACAGAAAATTAGCATTGCCGAAGAGACAGTGGGAGATTTTTCCTTCTCCCCTCCCCTCCCTCCTATGGTACAGTGTCTTTATTCTGTTTTCTCTAGTTCCCTTTGTCTTACTGGCATACTGGTCTGCTAACCACCCTTTGTTTCATTTATATTGAAATCAGCTGGCAGAAGACAAAGTTCACAGTGTATATTTAGAGCCCGTGTTTTTGAGACCCTTAATTATTATTTTCCTCCGTCTTTCCTGGGAAGCTGCTAGTGATTTGTTTTCAGGTTCATTTCATGAGTGTTTACTGTCATTTACTCTGAACTCTGGTCTTTTCCTTTCTCTGCCTGTCCCTCAAAATGTTGACCACATGCTGGCTCTGCTTTGCATTTCTGTATCTGAGTTTGTATTTTAATATTCATTAGGTATTTGTACTGACAGCCCATCAATACATTAAATTAGTATATATGCAGCTAACAAGTATGGTACATGCTTAACTGACTTATAACAACATTAAAACAGACAGACACAACAGATTGCCCCAGCAGGGTTTAATAAACTGTACTTATCCACAGTCCCTCTGAAGAACAGGCACACAACTGCAATATACAGTGCTCCCTGGAATAATGAGATAAACAGCAAACACGCTAAGCTAAACATGTTTTGTTCCTCTGATGAGAAAATTAAACTTTCTTCCCTCATGGAAAGCTACTTCTGTGGCTTCTATTCTTTTATACAACTGGGCTTTCAGCTATCAAGTGCCATGCATTTTAATTCCAGAAAATACTTAATGAGCATCAAATAATACTGGAGCTGATAAAAGGCATGCACAGTTATGCATTGCTCTAGTCATTCTCATGCAATGCTTTGAAGGTATTGAGAGCTCTGCAAGCAATTAGTATCATCATTAGAATATCAAATTTTTCTGCTAATTAATGCTAATGTGATTAAAATGGAAGCTTTTTTGGATAAGAGGTATTTTCTCTATACAAGCAAGAAAACTGCTCTTCTAAAACAGAAGAAAGCAGGCAGAAAATTATGTCAGGTGATAGGAGAAGAGTTTCTCAGTTTGTTCCTTTGTAAATGTGACTGTTTCCCGTGCGGAAATTTCCAGAATAAATCTCCTCCAGAATAAATCGCCTTGTCTCTCGAAGAGAGAACAGACCCCATATTTCATTATGTGCATCAGAGTTGACTTTTTAATCTTTTTAATATAAAATCAAATCGATGGGTAATAGATTTTAGTTATACATCCTGTCTCTACTCAAAAACTGTGATTAAAAACACACAAAAGTACTATAATAGACAACAGCCACTTTAAAAAAACATGAGTGGAAGGGGTTTTCAAATGCAGTATTTATGCAATATTTTTCAGCTTTGTCCTGAAGCATGTGCTTGTGTAATTAACTTCTCTGATGTGAATCATCCTTTAACACCAGCAGAGTTACTAAGGAAGCCTCTTCTCCTGTGTTAGGGCATTAGAAGTGCTCACACTCCCATCAGTTTTTGGAGAGGTGGTTCCTCTCCAAGCACTTCATTTCCATCAGGCTCAAGACCTGAGCGTGGGCACAACCCCTGCCCTGATGAGACGTGCTCGGGAAGGGTTTTGCAAAAAAAGCAGGGAGCTTGAGACAGTCCCTAGGCAGCACTGCCCTTCACATTGCCTTTGATGACTCATCAGTCAGTTGCAGCCCCCGAGGAGCCCAGAGCAAACAGGCAGGAGAGCGCAGTGCCAGGAGGGAAGCCAGGTTAGTGTACTTACACAGGCGAGAGCAAACACGGAGAGCTTTCAGGTGTGGTCCAAGTAACAACAGTCTCTAGGGGCTAGAGCTGCCAGCATCCTCCATGAGGGCTTGGTGAATTTCTCCTGGAGTTTCCCAGTTTCTCCTGGGAAAATCCCTAGCAACAGATGTATGCAAACTTGTTAAATTAATAGTTTATTTTGATCGTTTTTGTTGTTTTCACTTGATCTCACTGTATCTATTGGTGGTAGAAAGTTGTTGGCTTGTTAGTTGTTTAAAATACTCAAACTATTTAAACTTTTTCTCTCTGTCAATAAATAATATCAAGCATATGGGAAACTGGCACTGGATGCAGCAGCAGTACCTCAGCAATGTCAGGTGACTCTTTAACATCAGATTCTGCTCATTTTCATAAGGAGGGAAAAATCAGCAGCGCTTGAGCTGTTCTTGCATAGGTAATGCCATTGTGATCCATTTGAGGCATCTTCTCTGATAGAGAGAATGAAAAACTGCCTCTTAGAAATCACAGGTAATTTCTCATGGCATGATCAGACTTTCTATTCCTTGCATTTACATTTATTTTCAGTTTTTTAAAAGGAGATGAGAAGAGACCCTGACTGTTAGCTTTCTCCTCAGATTTGTGTCTTTGGGGCCTTCTCCCAGCCCTGCACCATCTCTCCTTTCCAAGCCACATCCAGTCTTGTTGACCCCCAAATCCAGAACTATGGAGGTGAGACACGTCCAATGGGATGGGGGCTCCCAAGAGAAAATTACTTTCTGTTAGAGATACCTCTGCTTTTTTACTGATAACGGTATTCCCACCTAAGAACACAAAGGTAACTTGGGTGGTCTACAATTGCCCTTCCTTTTATGAGCCTTTAAGTGTGTTCCAGTTTTTTCTCCCTGTAGTTTTTATTTCCTGTGGATAGTCTGCAAATTTATAGGCAGGTAGCACCTAAGAGTCCAAGCTCTGGGCCAAGGAGTAATTTTCTTTCACATAAACTGTCTCTTACAGACCAACCTCCATAAAAGATGTACAGATCTGGGAGTGCTGGGGATTTTAATTCATTAGAAGATCAGTTTCATTTCTGATGTGGCCTTAAAAATTACCCCAGAAGATAAAAGTGATTGAGAGATGGCTGTTTATTTATCTTATTATCATTTACCAGTGCTAGGATGTAAAGCTCAATGTGAAAACTTGGAACTAGAATATGTAAGTGGGGAAACTGCCCCAGAACTGGAAAAGTCTGAGAGCTGAACGAAGCCAAGGAATATTGCAGATATCTCTGGTTCAGGCTTTCTCCACAAGTTTGCACTGAAATGCAAACAAAGTGGCCTCGAACTTTTATCATTAAGGGGTGGTAGCTCCAGGAACAGTGCTATATCACAGAGCTGCCAAAACCATGCCTTGCTCCCTTTTATTATGTACTTTGCCAGTAACCAGGCAGGTAGTTTGGTACCTGCCCTATCTCAGCTATTGTGAGAGCAAATTCGTAGAAAAATGCCTTCAGGACCACCCATTTGTTGCCACACATTGCCAGGGGTCCCTGTGAGGCAGCAGGAGGAACACACTGTGGCTTTTCACACTTCCCCTTCGTTTTCCCCATTTTCCTCCGCAGAGTTCAGAAGCAGCAAATGAGCTGAGCAGGGCTCCCTTGGGCTGTGCCTGGCTCCACTGCAATTTTTCTGCTCTGGAAAAAGTCTAAAACCTTCTCTAAAGCTGGGAAATGCCCATTCATCATTTCCCAGCCAGAAGATGATGACAAACAGTAATGAGGTTTGTGTGTTGGAGGAGGCAGTGTGGGCAGACATTTCGCTTTCCAGAGTGTGTGAGCTTTTCCCCGGGTGTTGTGTCCAGGTCAGCACACTGCTGTAGAGATGTCCTGTCCCAGAGGGGAAGTTTTCACTCACAGATTTTTAGCCAGCCCCTAGAAATGATTTTTTTTTTTTTTAAATTGTTAACCCCAAACCTGTGTTCTCGCTCTCTTTCAATCTGCAGAATCAGAGCTGCTTTTTCCTACTACCTTTAAGCAAAACCTTGTATTGCTTCTAGTATTGGTTTTAAAAACTTAATAGTATCAGAAACCTGGGTTTACCATGCTCATTAGTTTTCTTTCAATAGCTTTGATGCTGGTCTTTCTGTCATATGCATACAGTGTATTTCACTCATGCTGTTTTTCTGCAGAGCTTTAATGTATGATTTGGGAGGAAGAACCATATCATGCTCTTTAAGCAAATGTGGCTTTAGGGCTGCTGTGTGTTCCTCCAGTGAGCTATAATCACCCTGTCTGTGTCACAAAGCCTGTCTGATTGGGACTGGGGGGCTCAGTAATGAATCTTGAATTTTCTTTATCTTTGAATGAGTCCAGATGCTTTGTTAGATACCAGTTCTGTTCCCCCTCCTTTCCCTTTTTTTTTTTTAATCTTTTATTTTTAATGTCAGAATGAATTGATCCCAGGCTGCTCCTCTGTTCTCTGACACTCCTGAATATGGAAGTGTCACTGTAAAATGAACCACAGCAAATTGTTAATAAGCTACCTCCAGAGAGAGTTATAGTTTTTGACATTTAGTTATAGATTTATCCCTTGTGCAGGAAGCTTCATTCATTTCATGCATGCTAACCATGGTGGGGAAAAGGCATTATTATATATTTTTCATACTTTGGTCTATTAAACATCACATGCAGTGCCAGGCTCTAGCAGGCACCAAGAGCAGGAAATGGAAGGAAGGAGAGAAGAAATGTCAACACTGTGTGAAACCTATGGGCCAAAATCCTTTCAAAGGGTAGTTTTAGGGTGCCTGTCCTACCACACTGGTTTGGTATCAGTGCTGCATTTTCAGAAAGAGTCTGTCAGTTATCAGGGCTTATTGATTCAGGTCAGAACATGGCTCTGCACTGAATTCCATGAACCCAGCCCTGATAGCAGCTATTTCTGCTGATAACAAATAATAACTGTTATGTATTTTTTTTAATTTTTTTATGTTACGTATTTTAATATAATGCTGAGGTACTAAAATTCTGCTTATAAACCCCCCATATTCTGGTAACTGAGATAAAAGCCTGGGAACAATACCACTATATTCACTCATTCAGTTTTAAAAGTGATACTTGGCACAGCAATTTTAAATTGATCCTTTGGACCTGACCAAAAAAAAAAAAAGAAACCTACTCATTATACCTCTAACATTAAATATGTCATTGCAAATAAAACCCATCTGGAAGGAGAAAGAGCTGCTCCTTGTCCAAGGAGCATGACTGGGAAAATGTGTGACTATTTTCTCCTAGTAAGAAGCTTACAAATATGTTCAGAAGGTGCACTGCCCAGTTTAATGTTAGCTGTGCTCATTTTTTGTTCTTAGCAGTGAGCAAATCTTGCTTAGAAAATTGCAAAATCTCTCTTCCAACTTATGATTAAAGGAATGGCAGTGACTCCAGATAATGACATTTTTTTGATATCAACTCTCTCTCCTCTCCAAAGATATTATACTTTACTCTGGATTTTCAAAATCAGATGTAGCAGGGTATTTGCAGTAGTGGCACCAAGGCTTATATAAAGCAGTGGATGGGTAAGGTAAAAAAATAGCCCTGCAAAATGAGGGAGAGATCTAAAACACACCAAAGGCAATTATTCCTTCCCTGGAATTTAGCAGATGCTGGCTTAGCTCCCCATCACCTATAGCTTCTTTGCTGGTATTTTTTTTCCCTTTTAGCAGAAAAACAAAGGTGTTCTTGAAAATAAAGGGAGAGAAGCATTCTTGCCTGCTGGGACCTGACCTGGTCTTTCAGCTCTGGTTTCCCAAAGGAAAACTACCACCAGTTCAATTCTAGGTCTTGACCCCCATGTAGGCACAGTGGACAGCGTCATGACATGCAGAGAGACTGATTTTGGCATGTAGTCAGATCCCTGGGTGTCCATCCAACACCTCCTGTGTTTACATGAAGGTACCTGCCCTACAGGAGCAAGCCTGGTGCCAAACACCTGCCAGGAATGGCCTCAGCAGCATCAGACTTTGAAAATCTAACCATAAAAGTTAAGTAGAGCTGTTACTCGTCTCCCCAGATAAAGATAATGTGCCAAAATACGAGCCTGAGTTGAATTTTAAAAAAGGAAAAAACTTCCTAATTGCATAATTAGGCTTGCAGGAGACGAAAGGGTAATGCCAAGCCAAGCATAGCTAAGTGAAAAAAAAAAAAAGAAGACGAAGTGCTTACCTACCTGAGAATAAGATCAATGTGTTGCAGGGAAATACCAATTTATTAGTATTAATAAAGACATAAACTTTAATGTCATTGGGTTAGGAAAAAATAAGTATTGTCACCATCAGACCATATTTTTTAATGGTGTTTTCTAGGTTTCTGTTGGTGCCCTGGCATTAATTCCTCATTTTCTCCTGCGAGTTAATTTTAGAAATTCTATGTGACAATTTGGAGTGGTTATAGTAATTTTCAAGTAGATACTAATTTGACTGACCTTTTGGGAAACTCAATCCAATTTCAGCTAAAATCAGTTGCTAGGTATTTATCAACTTCAGCCACAGCAGCTTCTTACCAGACATGATCCTGATCGCTGCTTGTGTGTATTTATTGTACCCTAAATGAGGTTATTAAATGAACAGAGATGCACTTAAGATAACGCTTGTCCTACACCTCACAGGAGTGTAGGTTAGAGCAAAACTGATTAGTTTAAAGGAAAGATTTCTGCCAAGCTCCAGTGTACATTGCAGATGGATACTGAAGCTGTCTGGGGCCTGGACACATCAGGAAAAGTCTCAGCAAAGACACATTTTGGGCTGGATTCTTTGAAGAGGTTAAAAAAATCCATTAAAAAATTAATTCATCTCAGTCTCTAGGCTTCAATGCTACAGCAGTAGTGTCATAACTGGGTTACACTTCACCTGGGGATGAGGATATATAAGTATGCATATGTATTTTTGCCCAAGAAAAACACTTATGTTTTGCACAAAATAGAGTTTTTTTTCATTTAAGGATTTTAGTTGAGGCTGCTTCCTTGTTGTAACTAGAATTCTTAAGGGTGTGTTTGTCAAACCATGCAGATCTTCCACCCCTCTTTTACAAGGTCAGCTTTTTATCCTACCCTGCCTTTGTTTTACAAGCTGCTGGTAACCACATCTTCTGAGGTTCCCCAGTGGTGTCCTGAGCAGCCTGGATGACTTCTGGAAAGGTGCTGCTCCTCCCAGGATGATGAGTGGCAGTGCAGGGTGTGTGTCTGGGTGTTCAGGCCACTTGTTGTGTATTAGAAAAGTGAGAGTGCTCAGCTCTAGGGAACTCAGTCAAAATACAAAGTGGTGATTTTGGGCTCTAAAGGGGAGGGGGGAAGAACAAGGACAGGTTTGGGCAGTCCTTCCTTCTGGGGACTTCTATTCTTGCTGTCCCATTCTTACTCACTTCTTATTAAAAAAAACATTCAGGTGTTAAAGTCATCTTTTACATATTCAGGGCCAGAGAGCTCCAAGTCTAAGGACTCCAGTAATGCAAAGAAAACCCAAGCTTTTCAGCTGATGGGTAACAGTTGTGTTTTATTTTAAAATTTTAACAAAAAACCTAAATGCTTTATCCCAGGCATTCATTAAAGAAGCTGTGTGTTTCCAGATATGGAAATTGGGTGCTCACTGAAGTTGCTTTCCCTACCAGCCTGTGCAGACTGATGTCTTTCTCTGCCTCCTTAAAAGGCCTAATTATGCCATAGGCAGCCACCTTGTTCTGTTCAGTCTCGCATTCTGCCACATTACCATTAGAAGCAGAAAGAACTAATTAAATAAGTATACTAAATGACTATTTTCTCATTCATTTATTCTCTGTCCAACCTCATTGTGTATTCTCTTTTAGTCAGGGGATAGATAGAGGAAGGCAAGCCCTTTTTTTGCATTGGTTCTCAGGGGTTTAGGCTGCCATTAGGACTACTGCAGTTATATATAGGTTATTTTTCAATTCCATCCACATTCTGAGATTGAAATTCACTCCCTTGGTATGTACTGTCTTCTGCATAAAAGCATCAGAGGAAGCCTAAATGTAATCCTGCTTAACTCCTACTTTGTTTCAACACATCAAAATTTCAGGTGTAAAAGAGCACTGAGATTCTTTAATAAAGACATACTGGGTCAACCCAGCCTCTGCAGCCTGTCCCTGGTGCTGGTCGTGCTTGCAGTTTACCAACCATATTAAAACCCAGTGGCTGATGCCTTGTGGATTTGTACTGCATTTTTTGGGAAGAAAAAAAGCTGTAGACAACAGCAAACATCCCTTTTCCTCCTGCCTCCTGTTTCTCTCCTTAGCCCAGGGAGGGGGAATGAACGTCAGCCTGTGAAAGGAAAGACCCTTTGGCAAGGAGAAGGCTTCCGTGAGCTCTCCCGTGGGCATTCCCATTCTGCCTCGCATCCGAGCAAAGGGCAGCTCATATTATTTTAAGCCTCCCTTGGGATGTCAGGAGCAGAAGGTAGATGATGCCCATCAAGATGTTAGGACCCAGGGCTCCATGCTCTGTGTAAAACACCATTCTGAAAACTATATAATTTATCAGGCAGATGTAATTCCATCAAGGGGTTCTGGAGATGGTGCAAACCACATCATCCAATTATAGCCTGGAAATTGAGTTACTGTGCCTGCAGGAGCAAATACTGCCCTTATATCCTATAGTGTGATGCTACAAATCTTGTTTGGGGGGAAGTAGTGCTGCCCTCCTCCCCTTTAGTGCTGGTCCAGAAGTATTTGTGGGATGCATTTTGGTGGAATACAGGCCATATTAAAAACGCTACTGGTTTATGCCACAAAAGACTAAGGTGAATGGAGTGCAATTTTTCCCTCATGAGCTCTTCACTAAAATTTCATCGTCATGGGTTTAGTGCTCAGTTCAGAGCCATCTGAGCAACACAGCCAGAAAAGCAGAAGGGTTAATTAGGTACGGTATGCTGGTTTTAGTACAAAATACACAGAGCTTGACTAGTTTAAGTAAGCATTTGTGTTTGATTAGAGTCTGCATGTCCTAATAGAAAGAGACTGTGTTGTAATAGAAAAGATGATAAAGATTGAATTAATGTCTTTCTTAGTAAGAATGAAAAGTGTGGAATTATCCCAAGATTATCCTACCCGCTCTGTGGGTGAGTTTGTTTTAGATTTGTTTTATAGTGTAGTGTGAAGGGTTTTGCTGGATTCACTGTTAATGTGCTATTCCAAAGGAAATATTAATGCTCTAAGGAACAACTTCTAAACATCTAATATGCAAAAACAACTCCCAGAGTGCTCATTTGGCATTGCACAAGAGCCATACTTAATCTCTAGAGCATATGGTATTTTGTTAAGATTGCACATATTGACAAATGCTATCAAACCTGTAAAATATGAATTTATTTTATAAGCAGTATACTTATTTTTATATCATTGAAATAATCAGCATCTGTCTGTATAGTCTGAGAAAATGCTGTGTCTGTCTGTTTAATAGTAAAATTCCTTTGCTTTGGTCATAAACCTGTCAGTCCTGATAGCTGAACTGAAGGCAGTTTAACTGAGTTTTATAATATCTGCATCTTGCTGCGAGCTGTCTCCACTCTGCTCAGGGCATTGAAGGTCCTTTAGTATTTGCCTTAAGTCCAGGAAACAGTCTAGAGGTCAAAACCAAATTTTCCCCTTATCTTGGAAGATAGATGCTCTTCAGGAACCCCTACCATTCTGATTTTTATTGATACCCCAGAGTGCTTCCAGATGTATGCCCTTGCAGGAAAAGAAAAAGAACAGCCTGGTTGCCATCTGTGGTACTAAACCACAGCACAACACTTGGCCCATCAGGCCCCACACAACTTTCTTACCCTGCCACTAGCTTTAGCTACATGAGATAAATAAAATGGATGGTGTTTAGTTATAATTGGCTTGTGTGTAGCTTTTCAGATATCGTACTTTGCACTCCCCTACTGAGCTTTTGCAATTGTGTGTTGAGTTTTTAGAAGAAAATAGTAACTTTTTTTTCCTTTTTTTTTGCAAGTTTCAATTGAAAATATTTGAGTGAGGCAGTGAAGGTTTGGTCTCAGCTCAGAACGTAGGAAACATAGGAACGTTCTTGGCTGAAGTAATTCTAGAACTTTACAGGACTCCAAATCCAGTTTAAGGGTAGAGAGACTGCTGCTTTTGGAAAGCTATCCTGGGTGCTAAATGTCCTGTTCAAATACAAAGCTCCTCCCAGACAAAAGATTTAATAAAATATTATTTTTCTTTTACGGCATTTTTTACAACTACTGCAGTGTATGGCACCCTCAGTGGTTTTACAGCCCCCTTGTCATTGCCTTGAGTTTACTGGCCATGGTGATATTTATGGACAGTGCAGACATTGTGCTCTGAACAGAGTCTGCTCACCAGCATCAAGGATGATTCACAGGAACGATTTTTTTATGTGATGAGATTTCATAGTAAAACAGAACTCATATTGTTTATTAGTCACAATTTTTCACGCTCTGAACCATTCCCGTCAGGCTTCTTTATTTCACTAAAACTTTATTCAGAATGATTCTTGCTTCTTGGTGTTTCAACTGTCCTGGAATTTTGAAATAGAGATTTTGGTTCGTTTTTGCCTTTTACAAGGGTATTTATCTCTCTGTAGCAAATGTTTCCCCATCCCATCCTCCCATGGAAAAGTCTGCTCTGAAGATCTAAGATGAGGATGTGGGGAGAGGGAAGAAAACAAATGAATTTTATACGACAAGGCAACTAATTTAATAAACACCAACATGGAGCATAGCTGCCCTTCCTGGGCCATGTCAGACAGTCTGCCCACTCAGCTGGAGTTGACAGGATGGATAGAAGGAAGTGTGCAGGAAGAGAGGAGAGCTGTTGTACCAGGGGCTACATCCCAAAGGACAGAAAGGAAGAGGGCTCCTCCGCAGTCTGGAAGTGCTGCAGTTCCATGCTCAGCATTTTACTTCTTGACTTTCTGCCCTGGTTAACTTGGCCACCTCCCTCTTCCCTGGCTTCTCTCTGCTTTTTCCCTCCTTAGCAGCCTTTGTTACTGACAAGGTGCAATTTCAGGAACAAAAGTGGAAGCAGCCTGCAAGAAAAGATGAAATCTTTTTCTCTTTTAGTGCTTCTGGTGCAGGGACGCAAAATCTCATTAAGACCCTGCCACAGCCAGGCCTTTGCTCACCTATTAGGCTTATTTTTAGTCTCATTGCCCTGTGGAGAGTGTAATGACTTCTTTCTTGCATGAGATTGAAGGAAAGTCCACAGGTCAGGAGCAGCTCCACCTCTGCTTGTTTTATTTCTGTACGGTTATTGCTTCTGGCCTGTATGGAAACCCACTGTGTGTCAGAAACCAGGTTTGGGCTTTCTCCAAAAATACTTCAGATGTTGTTTAACTTTACTTTCACACTGATAAAATGGCAGAAACTCTTTCCATCCTTCCTTCCCACATCAAGCATCCCTTTGTCTTTGTCAAAACCTAATGACAAGTGAAGATGTCCCCCACAGAGGACCTCTCTACAACGACAGCAGCTCCAGCAGCACCTCATGGTCACATTGCAGAGCTGCTTCTTGGGAAGAATGGGTTTTCTTGCTCAGAGGGGGCACCTGCTGCAAGTGTATTTTCCTTCTCTGTAATGAAAGCAGGACGAAAGCACATTTGAGGTTCATGATTGCTCTTTCTTGGACATGTGATGACTTTATAAAACAGACAGACTGGAAGAATGGTCAGAATAATGTGAATGAGTGTGGAAATGCAATTTCCAAACACAGCAGTTACATTGCAAAAGCAGCTGATGATTCATGAGCATTAGCAAAGGGTTTTGACCATCTTTTCAAATTACATTAATATTGTTATTGCTCTTGCAGTGGCTGAGAACCTTTTATTGCATTCATTACCCTTTTAAAAAGTAATACCAGGGCTGTTTTGTGGAATAGTAACTGTGTGTATCACAGCTGTGGTTCTGACAATAAATAGTTCAGTGAGATGTGTTGGCTTATTCCAGCGTTGACTGCTGTGTATTAGCTCTCTGAAAATTAACTATAAAACGACACCCCTGGGTCCAGAGTTCATAGTTTTCAAAATTTTCAAATCAGTGTCACTCACATTTCAAACAGGTCCATTTCTTTGCTTCCCTAGCTGCCAGCTGCTGCAGCTCAGTGCTAACTTAGCATCACAATTAATAAACTTTCTCCAAGCTGCACCTTGCCTTGAGTGACCCAGTGCACCCTCCTTTTCTTTTGGCATTACTGGGGCCCTGATTTCAGGTTGCTACAATCCACCTTCACCTAAACAACTGTGTGTGTAAAGATTATTTCTCAAAATGTTTTGTGTTCTTGCTCGACTTGGTTCACTCTGCAGCAGATAAAGTGCATAAAAGAAATGAGACCTTTGCAGTCATTGAGGCTCGGGTTTGCAGTTTGCCTCAACCCAAATTTGCCCTCATAGAAATTGTTGAGATGATTTCAGGAAGGAAAAGAAGACCAAAAAAAAATGCTGGGATGGTTATATAAACTTCTTTTTCACTTAGAAACTGGGCCAAGAAAGGAATGATAAATATTTACATAAAAATTTGAATAACAATTTTTTCTATTCAAAGTTAATTTTAAACATAGTTGTTTTTTATTTCACCTTAAAAACCAAAAGTCCTTTGGTGCTTAAATCTGTAAGAAAGCATTTTACTCTAGGCCAGATTTAATATTTTGTTAGAAATTAAATTATCTTTTTCTATTACAAACAGGCCCTAAAATTAATTATTTGTAGAGTCCTGAGGAGAAATAATGGAAATTGAATACACAAGTTTGATGCTACTGTGCAGGGAATTAAGGACTTTTTGTTTCTGTATGCACCACTGGTAGTATTTTTATTGGTCATTAATACTAAAAGTTCATTTCTGCTACAGATACATTATAAAAATTCAGAGCTACATAAGCAGTCTGGAATATGAGAAACATTATTACCATGAATGATGCTAGAAGCTCAAGCTATTCAGTTTATCAAAATGAGAGAGAAATGAGTGGGTTTAGGTTATTCTAGAGCAGAAAGAAAGCAAGTCATTTATATCAACTTTATACAGACCTAATTTTAGTTTCCATGGCTTGAAACCAAATTTCTAGAATTGAGTGTCAGGTTTTGCAGTATCCCTTAGACAAAGGTTTCTTGCAGAAACACTTTCCTTAATGATATTTATGGAACAAGACAGGAGAGTAGATATAGCCCGTGTGGTTGTTCATTGTACCTGAATGAGGACATAGAAACTCTGAAAGGAATTTGGATTTTGTAGTGGAAATGCATTTTTCCCTGGCAGCACAGAATAAAAGATCGATTTTCGCTTTGCATTATTTTGTCTCCACTTCAACAAGGTTGCAAATCAGGCTCTCTATATGAGGGTGGCTGTTCCCTGGCAAGAGAACTGAATCTGTATTGGTTGGTTATTACCTCTGAATCTTTAAGAAGGAGGCAGCTCTTCCATGGATGGTAATGCTCAAAAATATTACAACCATCCCTAGGAAAAAATGTTGCAAAAAAGTTCACTGGAAATCCATGAGGAAAAATGAGAATTGCAAGTATGAGCAGCCCTATTTGAACTAAAAAAGGAATTGCAAGTCTGAGCATTCTCATTGAAATGATGTTCTACAAGCCTGATGAATAAGGTATTGCATTATCAAAATTATCAAAAATTCAGCCAGACACCCTTCTTGGAAATGGGTAATTGTATAAGCTGGGTGCTGAAAATACAATAATTTTTAAAAATTACTTTACCATTACAAGACTTAACTTTCAAGTATTTTTTAACACTTCAGCTTACATAGCTCACATTTGGACTCACATTTGAGTGTAATTTTTCTACACAAAGTAGATCAGCTACTGGCAGCACTTGAATTAAGGGTTTTTTGTGTATTTGGACCATGAGCAGTAAATCCTGCCTTCGTTGTCACAGTTGACACTCTGCATGGTGTAGGATCACAATATTTAGAGTGTCTTGATATTTGCATGGACTATTTAGATTTCCTATTTATTTTGCACTACATATGACTTTCATCAAAGAGAATCTTGAACAGATGTTGAGCAGGTTATTTAATAGGGGTTTTTTTACGTAGACAAATTAAGAGAATTGCAACTAGTTTCCCAAGTGGTGCTTAAGATCAAAAATAAATTCTGTTATGCTTTGCCCATATCAATAATGGGTCCATGGTGGGTGATGCATTCTTGATAGAAAAGGAAATGTCTTTGACATAAGTTGTTTTGTGAACTCGAAGTAGACCACTGAGAGAAAAACCTAATTAATGAAAATTGACTGGAAAAGTGCCTTTGGGCCTTACTTTTCTTGTTGGGTACAGGAGGTGCACTTTTTCAAGACTTCTTCAAATTGTGTCTATGCCTGGTGAAGGTGGAAATCCCATTTCTGTTATCTCTGAGGGTCTGCCAGGGATGAGCGACCTGAGATTCTGGTATGGGATCTCTGCCCGTGACAGTGCCATGCTTGTGCCTTTCACGTGTTCCTGTTGAGAAATGCCTTCCCGAGCTAGGTGACCCTGCCTCGGATCTTCCACAAGTCTGAAAGCTTCCAGGGTGCTCCCAAGGGTCCCAGTGTTGTTCCTTGACAATAGCTTCTGGCACCAAGGTTGGGATGATCCATCCAGCATCCTCCCACCAGCAAAGCCCCAGAACATCAAATCTGTGCTTCTGTGTTTCATTTTGACAGACAGTTTGCAGGAGCTCCTAGGGCAAATAAAGAAATACTTCCCAGGTGCGAGGAGTGACATCCTCCAACTTCCTGGGATAATGTTGGGAGGTTGCGGGTCTCTGCTTTAGTACTGGTGTTTCTTTCTGTCCCATCTACATCCAAGCAAGTAGAGGGAATGTGTTCTGTGCCAGCTAAAGTCTCCTGAAAGCTGAGACCTTTTTGATGATGTTGATTACCAGACTAAACTGGTGGCAACAGGATAGCTTTTCAAACCTGTGAAGAAGCTATCTTGAAGTGAATCTTCAAGTAGCTTCCTATTTTTAAGTCATTTCAGTTTTCTTCAGGAATTTTCTTAGCTGTCACATCTCATTCTAATCACAAATAAGAGTTTTCTCACCTCGACTGACAAGGGTTCTGCCACTATAGGACACAAAATGACGACACGCACACTGCTGCTTTCAAGGTGAAGAAAAAAGGGAAGTTTATTTTTCTGACTCCAACCTTTATAGTTTTCCAAAAGTGACAGTGGATTGGAGGGTGACAGTGTCACCTCTCCAATGACACTGGACAAACCAACAGTCCATCAAATCTCTCCTCCTCCATGAAAGAATGCAAAACAATAAGATATTTATAGAAGTGTGTGAGAAATTTGTTACAAGAATGCAAACATCAGAAGGCTTAGAAAAATCTTAAAAAATCAGGGCAACAGGGTTCCTCAAAGCTGTGTTTGTGCACTGCAGTCTTTATAAAAGAAATTGCCCTTGTGCCTTTCAAGAGCAACTGTTGATCAGGAGCACCTGCTATGTAAAGACTTCAGTTTAAAGCTTGCATGACTTTTCCATCCTGTATCTCCTCTGCAAGCTTTATGAGATGGCCTGAAGTCTCAGAATGAATCTGATGCTCTCCAAGTCTTGACTCCCACCCAGGAGAGGCCAGTTTCATGCAAAATCTGAAAAAGACAGGTTCTTCTTCCAAAAGGATAACCCTGATAGCAAATTTGAGTATTTGCAACACTGCAGGAAAAAAAAAATCGGCAGACAAATTCTTTTAATGCTGTTTCTGTTAAGATAAGTGCTGTGTAAAATAGGACTACATCTTCAAAATCTGCTACAGATCTTCTTGGCCAGAGACACTTCAGCATCCAACATGTTAAGATGCCCTTAATGGATTTCTGAACATGCAAAGCAACAGCTTTGTTCCAAGTCCTGTGACTGCAGCTGATGTGATTTTTCAGAATTAACATCTTGATCAGTTGCCAACAGAAGATTTCAGTGCAATACCTGATATTAGCAAAGGGAAGATAAGGTTACCTACAATAAGGGGGATTTTTTTTCTGTTTTGCTGGAGGCAAGATGGCAAAAGAGCCATCACAGAAAAAAAAAGTTTGTTTGCCAATAGCTCCTTTCGAGCAGTCTCTTGTGGAGCAGGCATCCACAGTAATTCAGTGCATTCAGCTTTACCTTGGAGATGGACAGAATAATAGGGGATGGGAGAGAGTAATGAGAGAGAAAAACAACAAACCAAACTAAAACCCCACAAACCCACTGAGTAAAATATCACTTCTATTGATTTATTTTGTGGAATATCGTGGGATGCTGGGATGTTTAGTTCCATAAGAGGGGAGAATGGCAAAATGGATCTGCATTTCCAGGGGGGAAAAAATGGGGGGAGGGTGGTTTTTATCCTCTAGTACAATTCTGAAATGCAGTAAATACAAGTAGTATGGGGTTAGAAGTTCACTGCAGTGTGCAAACCATAGTCCTATTTAAAGTGCATCCTCCATTAGAGCAATGCTGTCTTGTGGAAAAACTACCTTCCCTTTGGAGGACAAAGCTGCAGTATAATTAAGGTAATTATTTTTTCAATGTATGTCTTTTATCTTAGTTTTCTAGCTAGTTATGGGCTTTTTAACTTGTGAATCTTTTAAAAGTTGCTAATAAGAAAAAACTGGGCAACAGTTGGCTGCTGAAATAAGTCAGCTGAGGAGTGTTTTTTGCTTAACTTGGCCCAGTGGGAACAGATAATAATCTAGTGTATAAGAATGGCTCAATTTCTTAAAGGCAACAGTCTCCATTCTTAACGAAGTGTCTGTGCTGGAGACCTTTTCTGAACCAGGCTTTTATCAGCTGCAAACCATAAAGGCATCAGCCAGGCAAGGTAGCTATGGCTGCACTACGTTTTATCTCTGCACAGCGAGTCCTGTGTGTTGGAGGAAAATCTGATGCTTCAGTACAGCTTCACATGGCTGCTCTTCCCACCTGTCCCTTGGAAGCAGGAGGGAGCTGGGGAGTCATTCTGTATTTTCTGTCAGGATCACTAATGTCCTGGAGCTCATGTTGTATGAGCACCACGAGACAGGGACCTCTCTCAGAGCCTCTCAAAATCTTCACGTGTGTTAAATTCTTCCTCTAAACCACGGCAGCCTAATTAACAGCTTTTTGTGCCTTATCATATTTGATGGCTCCTGAGGTGAGGGCTTCACACCTCATAGCATTTCAGGGGAGCAGCGCTGTGCAGGTTAAGAAGTGCTGGTGTCAGTAATTACAACTTAGCTGCCACGTGTGTCATTGCATGCTCCATAAAGATCATGGGGTTTGCCTGCTGCTCTGTTCTGACAGGGCTCTGTGCCTGTGCCTGGTGCTCTCAGTGCTGAGATCTTGTACCAGAGCAAAAAGCTCTCATGCAGGAAATGTTCACTTCTCTTTAAACAACACCTCCACATGAGGAAATGATGTAACACGTGCTCCTTGTGGTCGAATTTTGCACTCCTTTTGTGGTGCTCAAACCTGCTGCCACTCCACTGGGATATTGCTGCAAAAAAATGAATGTACAAAAGAGTCAGGGATTCAGGGACAGGCAGCACTTGTTCTATAGTGGTGTGGGGTGAATTGGGTGCACCTTATAATGTGTCAAGAAGGTAAAATTGCCCAAACCTATGGCGTATTTTTGCAAAATCCTGAGATGCTCATTTATTTAGCTGATTTGGAAAACATTACCTGAAATTCTCACCTTGGGACATAATGTACTGTTGTTACATACTGTGTGTCAATATGAAAAGCAATTAAACTAATTACATTTTAAGGCCCAGTGCCTAGCAATTTTCGTGCCATTTTTACGTGTCTCTACAGAGCATGTGAGCACCTGTCTCTCCAGTGCCACTTACCAGGTAACTCTGATTTTTTTTATCAGGCTGTCAGAAAGCCCTCATCTGGGATTAACTGCCATAGAAGGCAGGGAGACTAAAATTAGTCCATTTACTTCCCTCAGCCACTTACCCACATTGCCACTGCTACCTCTCCAGTCAAATGAGGTCAATCAGCTTGACAGCCCCATCCCCACCACTAAACTTTTAGTTGAGGAGAGCAGCTCCAGCAAGACACAGAAGGTCAAAATCTTGACAGAGAATTAGGCACTAAATGTCCGTGGGGCCACGTCCCTAGTTAGGGAAAGATTTGCTGGTGACTCTGCCAGCACCATGTCTGAGTGCACCCACCAACCCAGGGCCATCTCCCTCAGCTTGGAGAGACTTGCCTTCCCATTTTCTGGGTTAAACATCCTGTCTCAGCTCAGCCACCCTATTATTTCTACCAGCCTGATCACATCACTGCTTCCTGACAGGTATTTCCCATCTCCACTCATGTGCCATCTCTGCCTCTCTTTTCTTAGTGTGTGATTGCTCATCTTGGCCTCAGCTCACAACCCTTTATCTCCTAATCTTTCTTTCCTTTGTGTGTGATCCATTTTGCCTCCTCTTAAACTTGTCATCTATAAAGCAAAAGTCAGCTGGTATTATGAGGTGAACAGAAGTGTTTTACATCCCCATGTTTGCAGGCTGAAAAGAAACAGTGATGGTCTTCACCCAAAGTTGTGAATAAGAGCCCCCAAAATGAGAGATTAGCATTTCAAAAGGGATATATTTAGAGAAAAGGAAATGCATCTTTCATTTTTCTCTCTGGTTTTCAAGCATGTCAGAGTTACACTCTGGGGTTCTACCCCACAGCAATGCACACTGAAAGCAATGAAGAGAACAGCTGAAAAAAATGCAAACCTGAAGTTTTCATTTGCCTTCCTCAGCACTTACCTTAGGGAAAAGGCTTCATTGGGAGAGGTGAAAATGTTGCCAGTGCAAAAGATCAGCTTGTCCTAGGAGAGTTTTCTCCATGTGTTTTCTGAACATCAGACCTCAAGCAACTGCATGACCTTAATCTCTGTCTTGAAAGCAGAGCCCTCATCTTGGCTTAAAAATCTAAGCAGGTAAACAAAGCTTAGGTATCCCAGAAGCCACTGTAATGTGGTCACTTTTCCAGTGAAATCTCTTCCTAGCCACAGGAGTATGCACAGGACTGGGAAGACAGGTAACAGAGGCAAATATAAAATAGGTTCATGTCCTCTGAGGGAAATTGACCAAAGAGAAATCTTAAAAGTGTCCTAAAAATTATTTTAAAATTAAATGTGAATTTCTATTTCTACTGAACCCACTCAGCTCGTGAGTCTTCACATGGCATTTATTCTTTTCTTTTTTCTATTGAAGAAAGAGATTTAAAAATAAAGCAGTAATTTTGAACTTCATTCTTCACTCTAAAGGGTTTCACTTAAAACCTGGTTAGATTGAATGCTTGCACTAAAACTAAGCTTGGAAAAATCAAGTTTGCAATGTTAAATATTAATTCAATTTGCAAATATGTGCACAGTCTTAAGCAGCTTATCTGTCATGGACAAGACATAAAACCTGACTTCTCTGGTAGATGTGAAAAGAACCAACAGTTTTCTCAGCATTACTGCCCTAAAGTAAAACAAGTATAGGAAGAAAATCAGCCAGTATAAGTTATCTTTTTGCCTGCAAAACTTTCTGTGCTGAGCTGCCTGGCCCGGCTTCCCTCTCTGCCAGCAGTGGCAATAAAACAAAACCAGCCTCCCATGCCTGTTACAGGAGTGGCTGCCTTGGGTTTCCAGCAAGGGGGAAAACTCTGCTGCCCTATTCTGCAGCTGCCTCAGCTTCCTGTGGTGCCACTCACCTGTAGCACACCATCAGAAGTCCCAGGCCCTGGTTAGAGGCTCCTTGTGAGCAAGGGTGAGGTCTCCACAAGCATGGCCTCGTGCTCCACACGTGGCTGGTTGGGATGTCTCTGCTCGTCTGGAGGCATGGGAGTGGAGAGAAGGTGAGGGTCAGAGGGTTTGCTCTGACTTCTGCAAAGCAGGCAGTGCTGCTGCTGGCCCTCCAGAATCTTCTAACTGGTACAAAAAGCTTTTCTTGAGCAGGCAGTGTGAGTGAGCTTCGACTTTTTGCATCCACCTTTGCCAGAGAGGGTGATGAGTGGCTGGTGCAGGCTCTGGTCCAGCTACAGCTGAAGGTGCCCCTCTCCAACAGAGAAGTGCTGGGCTGGGGATTTAATTCCAGTCCTTCAAAGAGCTGGCTGGAAAACAAACATTCTGTTTCAAAGGGGGGGAAATAAGAAAAAGCCTAAGCTTCAGTATCTGATTTTTTCCAAAGGTTTACAGCTTTTCTTAATGCAGGCAGATTCCTATATCTGATTTTCCTGCCCCCTGCAGTACCTTCCTAAAGTAAAGATTTACTTGCAGGGGCTAGAGACTCTTATCTCTGTCTCTGGCATGACTTCTCTACCTGATAACCTCAGTTTTAAAGGAGATCTCACTTCCAGTCCTTACTTTGAACCGGGCAAGAAGGATAGGAGCCCAGTCTGCCTACATCCTGTATGTGCATCTTGCTCTCTGAAAAATTTGGTCCGAATATCCAGTTTGATCTGAAACCCAACCAAAAAGAGAAGATTGGAAAGGGGGAAAAATACTAATCTTCTTAGTTTATCATTAAATCAGAATTAGAAATTAGTATTTAAAAAAAAAAAACAAACCTCACTGGAATTGGCCCTATTTTAAACACCCACAGAAAAATCTCCATGTAAAGCTCCTTCTACAGTCACAATCCCCACAATCAATCACAGCCATATCTTTATATCTGAATGTTCCTAGTGTCTTTGTTGTTAGGTTGTTTTTTTTTTCTTTTAACCATTTGTCAGAGTTTGAATACATCTTTATCAAAAAAAAAAAAAAAAAAGGTATTTACAGAACTGGAAAAAGCCCCTGCTCCTGCTTTTTTTTTGCCAGGAGAGGAATGAATCTGACATTACCTCAGGATTTTATCTATTTAGCCCCATCTAAAGGCTGTGCCATATATATCCTTGATGTCTGTCTTCAGTCAAGCACTCCCAGGGAGAGAGGTGTCCCCTGGAGGTTGTCTGACCCAAATTAGGGGGAGAAATTGCAGTTCAGGACAGCTGTGTGATCCAAGGTGTGAGTGGTGCAGAGCTCAAGGTGCCAAGTGGGGCTGTAAAGGGTTGGGAAATGCTGCAGCTTTGCTGGCAATGTAGAGAAGGACCTCAGTTCTGTCTTCCACAACCCCCTTTTGTTCCTGGCCACTGGTGCTGCTCTGATCTCTTCGGAGCTGGAGAGGGGCTGTGGTACTGCCCAGCTGCCATGAGGGCCATGTCCCTTCCAGTCCCCTACGGATCATGGCTTTGGAGTTCCCCTCTGGGCCAGTCCTGCCCAGAGCTTGGTCTTACTGCTGCTCCAAGGTTGTGCTTGTGTTTGGGAAATGCCTGTGGCCAGCAAGAGAGAGGCTGTGCTGCAGCACAAGCCTTCAAAGCTGTCAGTGAGGCAGAGACTGAGCAATAGAGTCAGCCAGCTGCTTGCTGGGGAAGTCATGGCTAATACACTTCCACGTCTTCAGCCTTTTCCACCTGTCATGTAGTCTGCCAAACTGCTCTTTTCCCTTGCCTTCTCTTTGCTGCACACTTCTCTTAGGAAATCAGACAAATATATCAACTGCAAAAAGGAATAGAGAGACCAGGAACTGGGTTCAGCCACTGCTTTCACCACTTACCTGAGGTTTGATCTTTCCATTCTTCCTTCATGGCCTCTGACTCAGCTTTCTGCTCTGCACCAGCAGAGTGGTAATACTTGCTGTTAATGAAAATACTTTTAAGACTAGATACTTTTAGAGCATTAACATAGGGCATTCCTGAAATTTGTCAAAAGTTCTAACAAATTCATATAGAAATTCTCCTGTGGAAGAAAAGAGACAAATATTTTGAGAGGCTTACAAGTCAATATGATGATAAATCACAGGATCTTATTTTCCAGACTGTTCTGGTTTACCTTCTCTCTGTTCCCTACCTGGGGGCTGCGTTACAGCTTTGCTCCCAGCAGTTGCAGGCAGCTGCTGTTTGCAGGGGGGGAACTCCTGTGGCATTATTTATGGCAGCTCTCAGTGAGAGGACAGTGATTTACTGTGTGCCATCTTCTGCAGCTGTGAATTTGCACCACGGCGACAGGGACATCCAGTGGAATCCTGATTTTCAGTCTGACACAGAGGTAGAGAAAGGTGAACTGGCTGGGTAAAAATGAACTGGCTGTTCGTATCCTCCTTTGCCCTCCCACAAATAAACTTTTACTTTCTGGAATTTGGAAATTAAGGTTCCAAATAGCCTGGCATTCATGCTTCCATCTCTCCTGCCAGACAACTTTTTCAAGAGAAGTCAGTATAGTCTTGATTCTTCCTCTAAAACTGGGTGGCCTTTTTTTATATAGGTCCTCTTCTTTTGCTTCTCCTCCAAACCCCACATCTGACTGCGCCTCTTCTATGTCTGACTGCCCTTACTAGGGAGACTCTCTGATGAATTTGTCACCAAACTTGCCCCGTGCTCTGAGTTGCACAACATGCAGGGTGGCAGCAAAAGGACCTCCCACCCAGGAGCTCTCAGATCTGCCTCTGCCTGTGGAAAGGAGCTCACTTCTCTGTGCTACCAAAAAAGAGCTGTAGAATTTGACTTCCTACCCTTGATCTTGAAAAAAAGATGCACAGATCAACTGAGCAGGCTCATGGGCTTATCCAAATTGAATCTCAGTGCCAATCTCTTGGTTTTGACCTTTGCTATAAAAGTGTTAAATTTCCTACAAAGCCATTGGCATTCTGCACAGGGAAAATGATAGAATAACAGTGGGGAATGCCTTGCATTTTATTTCTGAGATTATTTCTTTCGACCACAGTTTATCTGGCACAATGCACAGGAAAATGATGGGATGTGTTTTGTAACATTACACAGGAAATCCTGGCAATGCCTTCTCTCAGTAGCAGTGAGCCATGCCAGTCAGCTGTGGCATGGTGTCACAGGACAATGAGCAAGCCCAGCTTAGTTGCCCCTGTGGGAAGCTGCATGGGAAGCTGCTTCATGAGCTGTGTCTGCTGGAGAGGGAGTAAAAGGAGAAGGAGGGAAAGGTTCATTTATTTGCTCCCAAGATTCCTTCTCTGAGGTTCACATGGTGGAAATTGCAAAACTGCAAGTGGGATTAATAATTCCGTAAAAGACATGGCTGTAGGTACAATAATGGAGGGCAAGCGAGCCCATTATCTGGTCTGGCTGACTATGAAAGATTTTTGCTCCAAGGCATCTGCTGTAATTGAAGATTTGGTTGGTCAAGCTGTAGAATACTTTCAGGATACAAGTGATGTGTGCTGTCATTGCTATGCAATCTTAAGTTTCCTCTCTCCTATTCTCCTGAGCTGAATAGAATATAACCTTCAGGTCCATAATCAATGTGTGAATAATATGGACCTACATTTCAGGGGAAAAAAGGTATGAGGCAAAATGCAAAACTTCAGATCTTCCTGCTAGTTAGTTCCTTTCTGCTCTGCTTCCTCTAGCAGCAAAAGTAATGGTAGGTCTTGATTGTTCTGCACTGTTCCAAAGCACTAAAATCCAGAGGCAAAAAAAAAAAAAAAAACAACAACATTGACATTACACACATGAACAGGTACAGCCCTTGCTAATTGAAATGCAGAGGGGACCAGGGGACCTGATTAGGCAAATTTTGTGAGACAAGAATACAGCCAAGCTCCTGAAAAATGGCAACGTTAACAGGCAGATGCCTTTATTAACAGAATAAACACTTAGTGCTCCTGCAGATTGTTATCTAGATTGAATGGCACTTGGTTCTTAGCAAGACACTTCTGCAAAACATGGAAATCTCAGGTAGTGTGATCCTTCAAGCAAATACCAAGCTGCTGAAAGCCTGATTCCAATCATGCAAAGTAGCCTGCAGCCCCTCTGGACACACACAACAGTGGAAGGTGGGCAATACACCATGAGTTCTTAACTTTCCTAAACACCAGCAGCTAGCAGAGTTTCTGTGCCAGGCTTTTTCACCTCTCCACATTGCTGGTAGCCCTGGGAGAGCGCAGGAAAGGATTTGGATCACTAGGAAGTTCTCCCATTGGCAGAAAACATATGGACACAGAGGTGGCAGGATGGCATGCTGATGCCTTCCTGAAAGTAATCATCAGTCTCATGAAGAAGAGCAACTTCCTATCTTATGTCCCCATCCATAAGAGCAGCAGGGTTGCAAAAAAGGCAGCAGCAGCAGCACAGCCCATGGGTTCATGCTGTGCACAGAGTGAGCAGAGCACTGCACTCAGGCAGCTTCTTGCTAGCAAAGTTGTACTATTTATCTTTCATAATCTTCTTTTAGGAGAGGTTGAAACCCTCCTTTGGGGGATCCAAAAAAGATCTGAATGCTCATGGAGGTAGAGACATTTATAATCTCATGTCTTTGAGGAAGTCTTACCTGATGCAGGTTAGAAGGAAAAGTAGGCAGAGCAAGCCCCAAACCAGCCAAGGTGCCCTAAGCAATATTTCCAGGGTGTCCATCTCAGGCAGATTTGTTTGTAACCTGGGCCAGGCTTATGTCAAAAGTGTGGTTTGATACATGCTCAGGTTTAACAGCACAAGTAGAATCCCTCAAACCTCAAGGTGCTTTAGAATATAATAATAATAATATTAGAATAAGAAATACCATTTTTTTAAGTATAGTCCAATCCTCTCTTCAGTGCCTCTGGTAAATTCAGCGGGGACTCTTAAAATTTCTCGGTAGAATTGTGGCTTTTCCTTAGGCTTCCCTGGACAGCCTGTACACTGCTGTGTGTATTTGAAGAGTGTTCATTGGTATGATCTAAGAAAAGGCTTTAAAGAGGGAATGTATTTTGAGCTATCTCTAGAAATGGTTCCTCTATGAAATGCTTTTGCTTGGGAGAACAACTCAAAGCAATTAATTAAGTTTTGGAATAATAATATATCCTATACAATAATCTTAAGCATTATTACTTTCATTGTCCAAAGGATTGTCTGGAGATGCTCCTCAGTATATCTCCAAATGTATGAGGTTGGTTATTGCAGTGTTCCTGTGCACAAGTAGTGGTTTCAAACCTCAGTGTTTTTAAAACCCTGTATGAGAATGAATCTGGGAAGCTTTCACTGCTGTAACCAAGTACCAAGAAGATAAAAGCATTTGAGGTATTTTTAAATGTCAGATTTCAGACACAAAGAGTATTACTGTGATTTGATCTTCAGACTCTGTATTTATCTGTCTAGCCTCTCCTATTCTATCAACAGCTCTGTTCACCTTGGAGATAGCTATAAGCTATTGATTCAGGGGTCTCTAAAATCCAAATTTTTATATTTAAGTCAAGATAAGTAAATCATTCATTTAAACACTATGAAAAAGGAAATTCTGATGATTTTGTTCTTAATATTTAAGGGCTTTTTAAAAAGCACTGTACAAGCAGTTTAAAACATGAGACAATCATCAGGCAAATATTTTTGTCATATTTGCTTAGGTAAATAGCAGATAAATGTCAAATATGCAAGGGCCACCTAGATCTCTTACTTTTAAAAAGAGTTGTTCTAGACTGTCACTTCAAGGGACTTAGTGTAGCTGATGTGTCTTGTGTTTCTCAAAATATAGATGCAGGTAGTTGGGATAAGAATGAGGCTTTGCACTGCCCGAAGCATGACCCCAAGCAAACATGATCATGTCCAGGTTCTTACACTGAAATTAAAGATCTTTTCCTGCACCCAATAACCCAAATATCACAGTGTGCTCAAGGATGCTGCTGACATTTTCAAAGACCACCCAAGGTGTTGCCTTTCTGACTGCAGATATGCTCTGGGTCTTCATGGGACTCCCTGTATTTCTTTCCTGCTCTCTTGAGTCTCTTCCACTTGCTTTCATTCTGCCTCTTGTTAAGTCATTGGAGTCCAGTTTTGAAACTAGCAAATACCATATTGTCACAGCTGGAATAAGTACTTGACTTCTAAAGGTAGCCTAAACATGTACGATACATAAAAAGATTAGGTTCACTAGTCACCACAATTCTTAAGATCTTAAGATGTTAATAATTTGATTTTTAATGTAATTGCCTCTTAGCTGGAGACAAGGCTTGTGTTCATCCAGTGCTAGGTCAGGTTCAGTGAACTACTTTATTTATCCTTCTCACAGCTCATCAGCAAAGGGTCTAAACAGATTAGTTAAAGCTATTCTTTATGATCTAAAAAATAGAATCTAAAATTCGTTATGATTTAAAAAATAATTCCTTAAAAGAAAAGACATTTCATTTTGATGTTTTCTTAATGCAAGCTTCTGGTGCTTCTGTTATTGCTTTGTGTCCAAAAAGTCTGAAAATGCACTTGGAAATAGTAATTGAGCCTAAAACTATTGGCATCTCAGTCTTGGGGAAAAAAAAAAAAACCAATAACAAAGTCAAACTAAAGTGTTTGTTTCAATTGTTTTCTTTCTACTGCTAAGCAGGAGAACAGTTATTCACATGGCTTGTTATCCACAGGGCTTCTCAGGCAGGGGTCAGCTGACAAGTGACACTGGAGGAAATGTTCAGTGAGGTGAGAGTTGAGGGAGAAGACAGATATCTAAGAAGTATGCGGTGGCTGAAAGGGCATGTTCCAAGCTTTATATTTTTGGTTAATTGAGGTATCCTGTACTGATTCAGAAAAATGCCACTTTCGTCACAGCCTCCAGAAGGGTTGGGGCTCCCAGGTGTGCTCTGTGTTGGGCTCTGCTGTCTGAAAGTTAATGATGAAACTCTGCTGACTTTGGACATTGGAGTTTCCTGATTTTGTGTGAAATTATTGCTTAATTTCTGATATGAGAGGAGCTCCTGATTCACCTACATACTGCTTGGGACCTGCAACTCAAGTCCTCGAGTGGTATGCATGTAATCATAAATTCTGCTCATAAAGCCACAATATCACCTCCAGGGTTGTAGGGGACAGTGTGAAAAAAGTGTAAATTTAGGAAGGAGAACTGTCTCCCTGTCCTATGGTAGTTCCGTGCACCACAGCTGATCTGTGGATCTTGGAGGCAACGTTGGAAGCATAGGCAGTTAGAAAGACTCATTTCCCAGGATGGGGAGGGCAGAGCTGTCCCAGTGGAGGGAAGCACACCAAAGCCTGCTCACTTTTTCTGCAGACTCCACAAGGTGTCCCTGCTCTTGCTTTTGGCTTATGGCAATGAAAGCAACAGGAAAATTAAGTCCAGGGTGTTCATGTGGTCATGAAGTACTGAATTTTTTATAAAGCTTAGTAACTGTCATTTTTCAAGTAATTTTCCAAAAGAGGGCTGGAATGTGGGTAGTGCACAGGAACCAATGTACCTTGAAAGTACATTTCTTTGTTTTAATAAGGCTGGCGGTGTACCGTGACTCGCCATAATGAATTAATTTGGTGTTTACCATAACAGCACTGAGCTTAATGAACTCATCATATTTATGCAACTGTCTGTAGATGTTCTCTTGTCATTTGGGCTTTATAAATAAGTACTAATACTTTTATCGCCGCTTTCTCCTGAGCAGGAAGTTCTTCACAGTGAAAGGCCATTAAAGCTCCCTTCTATTTTTCTGTTCAAAAAGTAAGCAGAAGATCTTTAATAACTTGATTTTTATCTTTATGTAGGTTTCTGAATTGTTAGTATGTACTCAGCAAAGCTGTTCAGCTTGAACAAAACTATTGTAGAGCCATCCTTATCAAATTCCACCAGTCATATAATAAATAGAGTTAATATCTCATTTTACTGCAGGTGCCATTTCATTTAAGGTTACCCTTCTGCATTTGAAAGAGAGTATCCATGTAAGTTCAACAGATTTAAGTAAAAAGAAGTTCTCTAAATTGAACAAACTGATACTCATTTATGGCATCCAAGTGATGAATGCTACATCTTTGGAGGGTAATGGTTTGTTGCTGAACAAAACAGAAGGTCAGCTGCTTTCTCTCTTTTAATATTGTTTGATATGCAAATCCTTAATGCTGAACAGCAGCTCTGGTTTACTACTGCTTCTTCTGTCATCTCTAGAAGGCAAGATGCTTATCCTTGTTTGTGTGCTCTGCCTTCCTGCTGACAGCAGTGTGTGCCGAGCACTGCTGAAGGGCACATCAGAAGGCGGCCACCTGCCTGCCCTCGTGGGTCTCCAGTTAGCTAGGCTGAAATCTGCTTGGAGTCCCTTCCACAAAACAGGCTTTGCAGCTGGACCCACGGGCACTCTTTTGCTGGGTTAAGTGGTGGGAATGGGTGCAAAGGGAGCGCTGCTTCGTCTAATCTGGCAGCATTTGGCTGGCACGCAAAATTTCCTCTCATGGAGCCCATGATTGGCAGCTCATTAAAAAGCTGGCTTAGAAAAAATATCCACAGAGAAAAACAGAAAACAGTCTCTTCAGAACCAAAATTCTCACAGATATCAAGATCTCTAGTCAAGGGAAGGGCTGGTATATCTATATATGTATATATAATGATCTCTTCTTCCAGGTGTTTTGCTCATTTTGCAAGCTCTCCCAACATCGCTTCATCCACTCAGGAGCAGACACTGGCAGTTCTCCCCTCTTTCTTTCACCTCAGGGCAATGACTTCTGCCCTACATCTTCCCACACATCCTTTTTATGGCTGAAATATGATGTTGTAAATCATATAAATATGATTTATGGCATCAAAGTCAAGGCTTTGAGCATCAATGTGTGTCTCCCACCAGGCCTCAAGGATGAGGGCAAAATATGAAAACTCACCAGGTCTCAGTGAGACAGTGAGGTACCACTGAGATGGGAGAGGAGATGAAAAGGACTCCAAGAGTTTCCTACTTGCCTCTCTCCATTCTTATTTCCCACTTCCCCGTGAGGAAGCAAGCCAGGCTAGGCAGCAGCCATCCCTCTCTGGCACCACAGCCCCGAGCCAGCCTTCCAGGTGGCACCAGTGAGAGCTGCTCTGCTGCCAAGAGAGGAGCCTGCTTTGCCAAAACCTAAAGCTTGCTCAGGGAGATGCAACAGGAGCTGGCATCACTCCAGTTATTGCAGTGAAAGATTTAGGCAGTTGCTTCACTAAAATAAAAAGCCCACAAACACTCTTTGTGGGTCCCTATCTGTCTACTTTGATATTTGAAGGATGCTTACAAACCAGCTTTTATATCTTGCTTGAAGAGGAGAACCAAATTCCGCAGACTTTGTATCAGATTTTTGATAGAAAAGCCCCAGTGAGAAGGTTTTGCCAGAGGAATGATTTTTGCCTAGCCACTGCAGAAGTTACCAGAGGTCTTGTCTCTGCCTGATCCCATCTGCAAGCACCAAGTGCTCCCAAAGGTGACCCATGTGAGCCCCCCGGGAGCCAGCACAAGGGCTGGGACCTTGCCTCAGGCTCCCAAGGCACAGCCTACCAAGGTACTCAGCTAAAGCATTTTTATTTTTATTATTTACATTTCACACCCCCCCCCCCCCCCCTTCAACAGTGGGCAGTCATTACAGTAGCTCTGCAGATCTGCTCTCTGTAGCAGTCTGATCTGCTGACTGGAGCCAAGCACCTCATCCTTAGCACATCCTCTTCCTTATCAGTGCCAATGGGGAAGTTATCCCTCTGGACAGCATGTTCCTGGTGCAGGAAGCAGATATTCAGTCACCTTTGACATCCCAGAACATGCATTGGCATTTCCAATATCATTGTAAATGGCCTCTTATATCTCATGATCACTATTGATAGGTAAGAATTAAATTAGATCAAAAAAGGTGCTGTCACGGAGGTCTCAATTTCAGAGCATTTGTGACACCTTGCTATCACATTAAGTTGGGAGCTTTTATCTGTGGATATTTTGGAGGAGTATTTCCATTTCACTGCCAGCAGCAAAGTGTGTCGTTACCAAGTGGAATCCAGCCCTATTCCCATTGATTCATTAGGATTTGTTCACATCCCTGTTCGATTTGGAAACCACAGGCAGCTCAGTTTTCTGTCTTTATATCCACAAGATATCACTTGGCACTGTGAATTCAGAGCCAAATCAGTTAAAGTGCACACAGACCCTTTCTTTTATGCAGCTCAATAAATTTACGTCATTGCCTTGAAAAATGTAACTCTAACACTTTGCTTGCTAAAGAAAAATATATTTAAGACCTGCACTCTATCCATAAGCAAGTTTTAAAGGTCATGTTTTTTGAACAAATCGGATTATTTCAATATATAGGCTTCTTTTGTAAGCTTTTTAAGACTATGGTATTTCAAAACACCAGGAACTCATACACCCTGCTTATTAATTTCCACTGGCTTGTGTCTTGCAGTACTGCTCTATACTAATAAGCAAGTTCAAAAGAGCCAGGCCATTGAGGGAAAAGTTCAGCTGTAAAAATCTGGGACTAGGAAGGAGAGGCACTTGCTGGAATTATAGCAATGGAAGATCATTGTCATTCAGAGCATTTAGTTAATGCGTTATTACTTTAGTCATTTATTAAATTTGAAAATCAAATAACAAAGTGATTGTAGTGTGTGCCACCCAACAGGTACATCTGATTAGCGTATCGAGGAACCCACCATAATTCTGGTTCCACGTATTTTTATGGGAAGAGGCAAATCCACGTATTTTTATGGGAAGAGTGCCATCGTGTGGGAGCCTCCTTGCAGCACGCAGGGAAAGCAGCGCCCGTGTGCCGGCGTGCCTGCTTGCAAGGAACCTCCCTTCCTCCTTTGTCTTCCCCGGAATTTCCATAAAAGCGCAATTTTCCTTTCTGAAAATGAGCAACAAAGATAGGAACTTTCATAACTAGGAAAGGTTAGAAGTGTTAAATCTCCTTAATATGTTAACTATTCTTTTGATTCCATAAACAAGTGAATTCTGAAATGGAGTGTTTCTGAAACCTAACAGAAGCAGTATCTCCCTCTTTCTCTGCATGCCATTAACATAGTTAGATATTAGTGCTCTTTTCATTTCTCTCAATATATATTGTATCCCTCAACATCTGTTTGCAGCTTCAGTTTTACATGGCTTCATTATAAGCTTTCCACTTCTTGAGCTCTCCCATGTAATAATACCAATACAATCCCCAATTTCTACTTCCATGTTCTATGTTTTCCTTTAAAGAATTGAACTGATATGTTACATCCATAAAGAAAATTGCCAATAATTACCAGGGGTACAATTAGGGATAAATCTCTGTTAAGGAACAAGCCAAAGCTCAGTGTCTTTATGCAAATGCCTTTTGTTAAAAAGATGTCTTGTGTAATCAGGAATTATACTGACAAGTGAAGAATCATTTAATTAATGAGAATAGAGCAATCATTTGGATGGTTCTTTCTATTCCTGACTGAATAAAAGAGAGAAAATCGCCCTGCTCAGGGATTAGAGCCACTGCTGGAAGAAATAAACCCCATGGATGTTGTTCTGTTACTGCCTTGGGAAGATGATAGTGCAGAAATTCCTAAATATAAAACTACGTATGTTTGGATTAGGCATTGAAAATCAATTTCCTATTACTCCACAAGAACTTACACAAAAGGGTTCTGTTTATGCTGGCTGTCTGCTCCTGCTAACCTCTCAGAATGGAATATTTGGGCCAAAATACTTGCCTAAATCCTAGTACAGGATTCCAGGGCAGTGAGAACCAGAATTATGGTGAGTTCTTCCCATAAGGACTGTATGCCATGATCCAGGGTATGGTATGGACCCTGTTTGCAGTTGCAGAGGAGTAATCTGGTCTCCAGTTCAGCCCTTTGTTTAGAGCAGGTCAATTTGCTCTGGGTCTTTCCCTCTGGGTCTTTGAATTTCACCAGGGGTGGTGATGCCATAAATTCTCTGTTCCATTGTTTGACCTCTCCAATTCTCCTCTTATCTGTTTGGAATTTCTTATCTTCAAGTTTATCCCAGTTGCATCTCCTCCTGTCACTGAGTCTCTACACACTCCCAACAGGCAGCTGCAGGCAGCAATGGCAGCAGTCCTGCCTGCATGTCATCCCTCCGAAGCTCATCTGAGCATGGACAGCTCATAACATCTATTCAGTCTCTTGCAACAAACCAGATTATCCTCTCATCCTTGAGATATCCCTGCTCCATCAGAAAGCTTCAGGATTAGGCTTCCCTAAGTTGTCTCTGGGTTTGGGAGAAGTCAAAATGTAGTCCAGGCAACTCTGACCTTGATTACCTTTCTCCAGGGTGGGACCTTGAGCAATGTACTGTCAGCAGGTACTGCACAGAATTTGTCCCACTTCTTACAAACTCAAAGCTACATGAACAATGTGATTCTGGCCTCTCTAAGGACATGTGTATCACCTGTTGTCTGTTCTTTTAGGGCACTGTTACCTCTGGGACAGCACAGGGGTGAACAAGTTGTTCCCCTCTGAATGGGTCATGATCCCAGCCACCAGACATAGTACTAGGTGGGACGTGGGAGCTCCCTCCAGACCAGATTTCAGCCACTGGTGGCTGTGTCAAGCCTCCCATTCCTAGCAAGACCACAGCACAAATATGTGGCCATTTGGATGTGCCATAGCAAATTAAGTGGCCTCATGGACACAACTACCACTTGAAGCAGCATCAGAGACTGAGTTACCTCTGCACAGAGCAGCTGCCCTGTGAGCCCCACGTACATTCAAGCTCCCTTTTGAGGCTGATATAGACCACTGCACTGAGCTGTTGTGGTAGCCCTGAGACAGTGGGACAGCTTTCCTTCCTCCCACAGTGCATACAGTCCCTCTGGTAGCAACATCCCAGACCTCCGCTGGTTTGTGTGCACTTGGACTTTTTTGCATGCTGTGTCAAATGATTGCAGTAGTAATTGTTTGCCTTCCAACATTAAAATGAAAAACAAATTCATTACATGAAGGAAAAATTTTCCATTGTTTTATTCTTTTTAGGTGTAATCATTGAATTTTTAATCTTGGATAACCAGAGGCATCCAGCTGTTACTCTAGTCATTTCTGGATGCTTTAAAAAAAAAAAAAACCAAACAACTCTCTCCTCAGAAATAAATGGAGTAAATATAAAAATACTCTTCCAAAAATAATTCTCATTTCTCAAACATTTCATTCCACAGGAAGTCTAGTTAAATATGTTGCCCTTGCAAGCTGCCCAGGAAATATTTGGCGGCAGGCTGGGTATGTAGGTCCAAGGACAAGTGAATTCCACAGCAAGGAACCTTCCTGTGGAACCACTTATCATCAGGTTGCATTCTGACACCAAGCAAGAGTGCTTTAGGTCATCACTGACTGCAATAAGATGGCTTTGCTCTCTCTCCAAAGCAGCAAATGTAGGTACCCCAATAAAGATCAGTTTGCAACAACGTTGTGTGTAACGTGGTAAATCTGAAATGTATATGCCTTCTGATTTTTTAATTGAAATGTCTCTCCTCCAATGATTAGGATGCAAAATATTGTCAGATATCTAATGGACTATGAAAGTCAGTTGCCTTAGACTAGTAAAAGCCGATTGAGAAAACATAGTATATGAAGTAAAGCATTTTCACTGAGTTTGTTAAAAGAAGGAAAGAGAGATTTGTGTGTGCTATGCTGTCTCTGGAGTGGAACCAGATGGATATATAGATATCCATATGCTCAGCCTAACAGGCAAGCCCATACCCAAGCTTTCTTTTCTGGCTAAATCAGTCTGTGCAGGTTCATCTGCTGCTTGGCTTTCCAAGACACGTGGGGAGGTTGCAGGCAGTCAGATTTACACCCTCAGTAACCCCACTGCCCCACTGCTTTACACCCTCAGTAACCCCTGACTCTGTGCTTTCTCCCCAAGGATTTTGGAGCTGCAGCAGAATGGCGACATGGACGTACTGAAGCATAAGTGGTGGCCGAAGAACGGTCAGTGTGATCTTTACTCATCTGTGGATACCAAACAGAAAGGAGGTGCCCTGGACATAAAAAGTTTTGCAGGTGTTTTCTGCATCCTCGCTGCAGGGATTGTCCTATCCTGTTTCATTGCAATGTTGGAAACGTGGTGGAATAAAAGGAAAGGCTCCCGGGTTCCATCAAAAGAGGTATTAGACCCTCCATTTCTCCTGGGGAATTTTCATGCACCCTAAAGATTGCTGCCTTGACTTTATATCACTAGAGAGGGTGGGGAATCAAATTCAGAGATACTTCATTAGCTTCCTGATTTTTTTAACGTAAATGATGTTCCTCAAAATCTTTCCAGCTATTCTTTCTAGAAAAGCTTGAATAAAAATAAATGTATATTGATGATGTATAAATATGCAACTATTCTGAGTAAAACACAATTGTTACTTGTAGAATAGTACATTATTAATACATCAATATTCAGTTCATTGTTCCCATTGGTGACAGCTAATTCTCACTAGGTGTCTTGGCTTCTTCTTGAAAAATACATCCCCTAAGCTCAGTGGCTAAGTCTTTTAAAATACATTTGCAAAATTCGCCCCTTAAATCAGCTGTTAGCTTCTTGAATAAGCTTGTCCCCATTTTCAGAAACATTAAGCTCCTGAGACTTCCATGAACTTCAGTTCTTTTTATTTCATCTGAAGTCCAGGGAAGCAAGACTACATTAGATTTTTCAGGTTCAGGCCAGACATATTTTTGAAACCTGGTACAGGCCTGTTTCAGAAAAATCTTGTACAGATGCCACAGAGAAATATGTTATTTTACACCTGAAATGATTTTTCTTCTACACCTGCATGTGTAATGCTTTCCTGCCTGTGGTAATCTACCTGTCCTTCTACCAGCCATCTGAGCCTTGTGCAACTTTGAACCAAATTACTTATATTCATAATTAAGTTTTTACCTCTACAAAAATGCTAAAAAGAAATTAGGGACAAAATGATTTATTAAAATATCCTTGGAAGCAACACCCAAACCTAAACCTTAATAAGAGCATTAATGTAGCACTATCAAAAACAGCCTTTCTGTCTGTGTAGCTTAGGCACATCTGTGTAGCTTGTGGGGTATTGATGTTAATTTCTGTGCAGTGGTCTTGCCTTCTCTGCAGTTTCTCCATTGTGTTTATTCCTGCTAATCTAATGCTGTCTAATCAGGCAGGATTAATTACACCACCTAATTAGACAACATTGGCACTGATGTTAAAATACATTTAATCTTTTCTTGCCTGTTTTAATTCCCAAGCTTTTTTTTTTTCTTTTTTCTTTTTTTTCTTTTTTTCTTTTTCTTTTCTTTTATTTTTTGTTCAAGATCTGGACCGGACCATTATTAAAAGGAAAAAAAAAAAGGAATCTCTAGTCTTTAAATTGGGTTTCTCAGGAATGGAAACCATGTAGTTTCACCTTGTAAATTATTTTAAAACACTAAAATTTACTTGATTGTTGTTTACCCAAAGATTCAGAACTCAACACTTTATATTTATCTGGTGCAAAACATGAAAATCAATAACAAAGGAAAAGAAAAAAACACCAACACAGATATTTTACACAAGAATAAAATTTTCTATTTCAATTTTCAAATACTGAGAAATTCAAACCTGTACTTTCCACAAATGGTATAATTTGGCCTCCTTGATCTTTATTTTATGGTCATTAGCTTAGCATTTAAACACTCATCTCAACATTAAATTGAAAAGCTTGGCTCAAAACTGAGTTTTACATGGACGTATGTGCTGAATGTCCCCATTATCCTGGATGTGAGAGTCATTCAGCAAAGAAATACATCTTAACTAACTTTCTTAAAATTCATTTTAGCTTCCATGAAATCCATTGGCTCTTCCAGGCCACTAGTCCAGAATCGGGGGTCAGATTGGGCCAGTTTGTGGTCAGCAAGCCAACCCTTTTTCCTGGTGGCTGCCATCTTGTGCTCCAGAATGCAAGCATTTATACTGAAAAAAAATTGTCTAATGGTTGCGAAGATAACATTTCGGTCGCGTGCCAGAAGTAACCCATTCACTGATGTCTGCCTGAGTCTGCAGACAGCCTTAAACAGTAGCTCTGAGAGAAGTATGAACCGCCCCAGTAATCTCAATGGGATGTTGACTCTGAAGCCTGATGATAATTTAAATGTGAAAACTGCTGAATATTTCACTACTGATCACACAAGAGAGAAGAGGAAAGATCATATTATGGAGATATGCACAATCTTACTGTGAGTGGGTCTCATTTTGGTGTATCGATTGGGTGGAGATTGGGTTGTGGGCTAAGCATGGGAGATTATCACCGCTTATATCTTTTCACTGGTCTGACCCTAGCCCCAAATGCATCTCTGTAAAAGAAAGAGGACTATTTTGAGTTACTCTTAGAGGCTCATAAACTATGAAATTCCAATCTTTTCCTGATTGGCACTTTAAATTACAAAGTATTTGTATGTTTGTTTTTTTTCAAAATTAAAAACAAACATACAAAAAACAAACCAGAAAAAAAAAAAAAGAAAATGTTTAGGACTGTCCCTCAGAGACATAGTCATGACTTGCACACACTAATTGAGCCTCTGTATATTTCTTTAGTTTCTGATGCGGCCCCAGTTCTCCTGCATCCATATGCAGCTCCAAATTTTTTGAGGAGATAGCGTTTGGTGAATGCGTTTGGATTTGATGTCACCTGTGTGGTTGTTATGTGCATCCATGTCTATGTCCACCTGTGAATAAACGATAGACAGAAAGCTAAGTCCGAGAAATGAGCACTGCATTTTTTCCTTCCCGTGATGAGCTCAAACCAAAGCCCTTGCGGTCAGTGATCATCCAGTCCCTGGGAGATCCCTGATGCCCTGTTCCCTTCCCCTTTTTCCCTGGTTTGTCTCCCTGTCCCTGCCCTTGGAGGGTGCAGTCCTGGAGGGGAGCTGGCCTCTCAGTCTCCTTCCAGTCGGGCTCTGTCTTCGGCGTGGTGCCAGCGCAAATGTTCAGTGATCCATTCTGCTAAGTAGATGAACTCCTGCAGTTTGTTCTAGGTGTGGACTGAGTGCTTGACTTCATTCCTAGAGAAAGGAGGGATCTCAAGCCCATTCGGTATACTAGGAGACTTGCCATTGATTCAGGGAGCTCTGGATCAAGCCAGTCAATGAATTTCAGTAATCAAGGCTGGAAGTCATCAGTGCACATCTATCGGCTGCCTAATTATCCTCTGTGAGGTCCTAGAGTGTGAGATATTTCTAGTGGCCTGGAAGAGCCAGTAAATTTCACAGAGATTAAGGTAAATTTTAAAGTTAGTTGAAATTGATTTTTGTTCTGAATGAGCTGCACTACTTAGACTGAGGGAATATCTCTGTCCGTGTGTACTTAATGCTACTTTGAATTAAGCTTTGCAGTTCAGCAGAAATATGTATGTACAACACAGGTGATTTATTGGGTCACCTAGGGCTTTCTCCTCTTTTTTAACTGCTATGCATTTAAATTCTCAATTATAACAAACAAACCTGTTTAATTGCATTCTCTGGGAAGAGAGATTTAAGAAGGAGAAGGGACAGAGGTAAGAGAAGTGATGATATATTATAATAAATACATCAGGCTGCCTTCTCTTCTCACCCACAAAAGTATAATTCCATCAGAATAGATGGAATTGCTTCTTTGTAGGTGAGGAGATAATTAATCCCTCTGTTGGCATTGTAATTTAAAATTGCCTGGTGTACTCCTTTCTGTTCGATGTCAATGAGTCACCAGTGCTTGGGGTTTTTTCTCTGTATGTTCAGCTTTTCTATACCACAATTTACATTATAAAGGCAAAAAGGAACCTGAGAAGTTTCTAGCCCTTCCTTAAGCACTGAGAGGATGACAAAGATGGCAACCTGATCCCTCAGAGCCTCCTATGTTGACATCCAAATTTAGTTTTCATTGCGGAGTTGAAGAACTGGCATCATTCCAGGCATTTGAGATCATGCAGTTTACTTTTATTCAGCTGTTGCTAGTCTAACCCACCTAGCTCCAAGCTTGCCTTTTCCTGAAAAGCTACCAGTGGCACTTTGAGTTTTGTTGTTTGGATCCAGGGTTTGAAGGTAGCTGTGGTGTAAGGGTCTGCCTCAGTTTGGCTTTTCCCACCTGGCTTCAGGCGGTGGGGGAATTCGCTGGTGACATTCAGGACACCGTCAGCCAAGAGCCAGCTCTAGTCAGTTGTGCCTTGCACTCCCCGAGCAGTGCTGATCACCCTGTGAAACTTCAGCTCAGCACAAATGGCGATGGTGAGTGGTGCCTCTTGTTTTTTTCATTCCCCAGGACGACAAGGAGATCGACCTGGAGCACCTCCACAGGCGTGTGAACAGCCTCTGCACAGACGACGACAGTCCCCATAAACAGTTCTCCACCTCATCGATTGACTTGACCCCGCTGGACATTGACACTTTACCCACACGTCAGGCACTGGAGCAAATCAGTGACTTCAGGAACACTCACATCACCACAACCACCTTCATACCAGAGCAGATCCAGACTCTGAGCCGCACGCTGTCTGCTAAAGCCGCCTCGGGATTCTCCTTCGGCAGCGTGCCCGAGCACCGAACTGGCCCTTTCAGGCACAGGGCACCCAACGGGGGCTTTTTCAGAAGCCCCATCAAAACAATGTCATCCATCCCTTACCAACCAACTCCCACCCTGGGCCTGAATATCGGTAGCGACCCAGACCGAGGCACCTCCATCTGAGCATCAGAACAAGTTTCTTCACTGTTGCTTATTTAGGACTCCCTTTGCAAGGAGCGGCTGTAATATTGTGGGACTAACATGGATGTAACCTTTCTTCTTTTCCTTATTTTTTGGTTTTGAGGGTTGTGGTTTGGGTTGTTGGGTTTGTTTGTTTGTTTTTTTTTAATTTCTTTGAGGGTTGTTTTCTCTTCAGGGGTTGTTTTGGTGTTTTTTTCTTTCTTCTATTTAAGAATCAGAATTATTAGTTGCAACTCTTCCTCCTCCTCTTCTCTGCTTTCACAGTCTGGTCTCGTCTGCCTCCCCTTATTCTCTGTACTACTTGAATCACTTATTCTTCGGTTTATCACCATGTTAGCTTTTGGTTACTTCAGGCTTTTCATATACTTTAAATATAGGATACAAGCAGCGATTCATGCATAGGAAAACCCTGAGGATTACTTTACAGAAGGGCATTCGCTCCTCCTCCCCCACCGCCTTTTTTTACTATAATTGCAATAACTGAAATATTTTTCATGTACTCTGCTGCATCCAGTCAGCGCTCCACTGCTGTGTGTCCTTTTAACTGTGGACCAAAGGCAAACCCTGCAGTTTGAAAAATGGAAAATTAAAAAAAAAAAAGCAAAAAGACAAAAAAAAAACAGAAAAAAAAAAGAAAAAAAGAAAGGCAAACAAATGAAGTTTAAAGATCATTCAGGCCCCATAATATAAGAATGCAATTTTGTAGGATTACAAAAAGCCATTACTATGCCAGTAAAGACTACAGTTAAATCTACTTTTGCACTGCAACAGTGCATATGACCTTTATGTGATTGTACAGTGTTAAAATTTTTCTTATGTACAGTAAACTGTATCATATGGCAGAAGCCTCTGTTGTGTTAAATAAATTAGTATCTCATACATTATATATATACACATATATACACACATGTATGTGTATATATATATACACACACACACATGTATATATAGCTATAAAATGGCAGCCGTTGCTATTGCAATTCATTTAATAAAGCTTTAGCAAAAATGTGTTGTATACAAGAGAGATGTACAGTGCAGGGTGTCTTTTCATTTAGAAAAGACAGGTTGCTTTAACATTATTCTGACTTGCATCGTTTGCCAACAGAGCATATTTTATACTTTTCTATTAGAGCATCCAGGGCAATTTAACATTTGTACCTAGATGTAACTCCTTTGGTTAGGTTTTGCATTGGCTTTTGAGCATTCTATAAGGCTAATCTTGATAATTTTCCTTTTAATTAATTAAACAATGGAACTCTCTCTTAGGTATACCATGTTCATAAGCAACTGATATAGCTCTAGAGCAGTTAAACATGGATCAAAGGTCAATAAATCCTTTTCCAATTCAGCACAGTTAATCAATACAATGACGGCGTGAGTGGAGGAAAAAAAAAGCCCTCAAGATACACAGATGTGGCCTTAATTATAATCACGTATAGTTCTAAGGGGAAAAATATGAACAGGCACCCAGTTTAACCCTTTCTATGTTAAGTTAGATTTAGAGGAGCTATGTATTTTTTATATTAGTGCCAACTGTATAAAGCAAGAAAAAGAACAGCAGTGAGAGCAAAACCGGCGCCCACTTTGGCACCAGCTTTTTCAAGTAACAGTTACCTGTTAGAAACGTAGGAAGAGCTTTCAATTTGTAATCCTTAAACTAAAAATGTGGTTAAGTAGAAAGCAAGCAGTTTATCCTGTGAGTTTTTTGGTTTGGTTTTCTTTTTAATGCAACCATACACTTATTTTAATCTAACTCATTCTTTGGCTAAGATTAATAGGAATCAGCCTATGTGATTTGCTTTAGGATAAATTAAAAGGTATATTCTTCAGATCTATTCTATTTTGATGCTAATTCTGTTCTGGGGGAGCATCTTGTACTGTCACTGTTTTTTGTACTAAATCTTCAAATATTGTCTACTGTGTAAGGCAGAACGAATTCTTATCGTGCAAAAGGCCATTTTGTTTCCAGGGTAGCAAGTGTCTAAAAGCATGCACAACTTGCTTCCCCCTTGTAACATTCATGAATTCATCCACACTTCTGAGTAAAAGAAAAGAAAAAAGAGAAAAGAAAAAAAAAAGAGAAAATTTATTTCCAACAAGCTACGTAGGGACATACCAGATGTTGCAGTGATTTTAGCTATTAAAAAACCTGTTAACCATGTACGATATTTAAAATAGGCCTATTTTGATGTGTTGCCTATTATACAGATACACAAAACACTTTTTGGAGGCCTCAGTTACAAGTGGCAGAGCTTTCTGTGTATAATTTGTCTAAATAATTTGTCTAATAAAATTGTTTTCTAAACTTGCGTTTCCTCCTGTGCAATTGCTGAGTGCTGTGGGATTTCCAGCCTGTAGCAAGGCAATGTACTCATGGATTTGCTGCACTGCTACTGAAGGGTTTTAGCCCATGGAGATGGGATGAGCTCCTCAGGCTGCTGTGAGTCAGCTCAGTGAAGAGCATCTATGGAAAACACCGAGGTTTACCATGTTTATCAATGTCAGGCTCAGATTTCAGAGAGCACTTACGAAGAGCATTTTGGAGAATAAGTTTAGAGCTCCTTAGCACTGATATGTATGGGACATCATTTTTAGAAATACTGCATCCCACCTTCATCTGTTCTAGTATAATGTAGACATTTCCTTGGAGCATGGCCTTTATTTTTATAGAATCACTTTTTGCCATCTTCATTTGCACAGAGGTTAATTTTCTCTGGTACTAGACAGATATTGCCTAAAACAAAAGTTTTAGGATAAGAGAAGGTAAGCCATGTTTCATTCATGATGGCTTTCTCAGTCTTTAAGTTTCATTAACATTTTAAACTAATGACCTAGTCATTAGCAAGCTGTGCTGCAATAACATCAGCCATGACAATTTAACTTTCAGCATCCAAAGTTTATCTCCTGACTTTTTACATTCAGTGTGTTTTATTCACTTAAATAATATTCCTGACCTGTTGCAATTTTCTGTTAAGCTTAGGAGGCATTCAGGGGATCATTCACCTAAATAGAGGCAACATTATATTCCCTAACAAGGAAGACATTTTAAGATCTGGGTTTACTTCTCATTACCCTACTGTGATCTGATTGGACATAAATTATATTTATCTTCCCCTGAGTCAGGGACTGTGTCCCTGTCACACTCACAGACGCACCTCTCTAGAGCCATGTAGTTTTACAGATATGCCAGATGTACCCTCTATAATGGTGAACCCTACATGACACTTGCCTTTCTTTACAACAAATTCCAGGGAAGTCATAGTGTTAAAGACTGTCAAGGGTTTCTGCTGCAGTAGCTCTACTGAAGATACAAGCCAGCTGTTTATAAAGACGAGTTGTTTGCATGGTATCTGCAGTTATATGACCTTTTCGAGATACCAGCTACAAACAAAAAGTGAATAGTAGAAGAAAACACGTTTATCTGATTTCAAAGAATCACCTACAAAGATGTTTCTATTGACCAGCAGTGAATACCTGGAGATAAATAGTTCTGCTGAGCCAACCAAGTGAATGATTGCAGCCCTGAGGGACACAGCTGCAGCATGAGCAGTGCCAAAGTCCCCTGTGTCTCTCTCTTGACTTCACCAAAAAAAGTGGTAGGATTGTTTCCCTGAACAAATCAGATTTTTCAGAGTATCTTTTCCTTTCCTGCTTATGTAGGATGCTATGAATTGATGAGAACATCCGTTCTGTGAACACTTGCTGGGTCATTGCAACTTACTGGAGGTTAATGCCCCTAAAAAGTTCAATTTCTTAACTCTGCTCAAAGCTGATGACTTGAAAAGTAAACCAGCTTCCTTCGTGCATGCTCATGGCTTAGCTAACAAAAATAGTCTCCAAAACAACAAAGGCATCACACCAACACAGTCCTGCTTTAACCATTTTTCTCTCAGTACTAATTAATATTTCCTCTTCACTCTGCAGAGCTGTTTTGAAATAAATGTCAAAACCAAGTCTCTCCCCCTTAATCACAAACAAAATTTTTGATAAACACTGGGACATGAACACATGCATCCACATGTCACATCAACAGCAGTGGGCAACTGTGAAGACATCATCACAATCTAACAGCTTGTTATATCTCACCCAAGGCATCATTCATGAGGTCGGAAATAGAAGCCTCCAAAAGAAACTCAGAGCATGGGAAGTGATTAATAGCTTAACAAATTCCTCAACATAAAAATTTTACCAATGCCTCAAAATTTCAGGAACCAAGAGCTTAATTTAGAAAGAAAATACTTTTCAAGACGTGTAGTTATAAAAATAAATGTACTACCTGTCAAGACTTACAAAATCTGTGCCCCCCCAGTCCTATTCACCACAGTGGTGTAATACTCTGTGTGTACTACAGAATCTATTTCTGCAACATTTGTCAAAAGAAAAAAAAACACAACTTGAAAACTAAACTGTTGAGTCATTAACTACTGGGTCACACCAGTTCACTGCTGTAAGGGGAAAAACAAATCTTTCTGGGATCAATAACTGCCACACCAGTGAAAAAAGACAGCTACCTGCAGCCCAGCAAGCACAGGACACTCCTCCACCATGACATCACAGCTCAGTGCTTCTGTAGCTGATTATACCTACCAGCACTAGTAAAGCCAACATTTCTTTCCGTGCATGATAATTTTTCCCCTTTCTTAAAAAAAAGCAAACATTTGTGTCCCTTTCTTTGTTCTAAGGAGGTGATGCACCAACAGAAGATGGGATAAGGGAGTGCTGCACAGTGCCAAACCAAAACTTAAAAGCTTTATTTGCAAATCCAGCTATCATCCATTAAAAGGCTATCCAGCTATCATCCATTAAAAGGCTGATCCTCCAAATCAAAATAAAGAGCTAAAAGGCAAGCCCATGACTTAATTAAAGGTTTTGGGGGTGCATGAGACAGTCTTCAAGCTCCTGAACTAACCACCCAGCTGCAGGTGCTTCCCTAGGTGTCTCTTCTTGCCCCTGCAGCATCTGAAGTGGCAGTAAAGTAAATGAGAGCTGTTTGGGGTTTCTGTGGCCAGATTTTGGCCGGGGGTCGGGAGGGGGAGGGCGGTGTGGTGCTGCAAGGATGGCTTCTCTGAGAAGCTGCCCGAAGCTTCCTCCATGTCCAAGAGACCCCATGACAGCCAGCTCCAAGAGGGATCTGCCACTGCACAAGACAACTAATGGTGTTGGTGCCTCAGGGATAACAGAGTTAATAAGGGAAAAATGTTCCTGCCCAGGAGCAATTGCCGCTGGGAGAGAGGGTGAGAATGGGTGAGAGAAACAGCCCTGCAGAACCCCAGTCAGGCAGAAAAAGAGGGAGGAGGTGTTACAGCCGCTGGAGCAGAGATTTCCCTGCAGCCAGTGGTGATGCCCATGGTGAGGCAGCTGTGCTCCTGCAGCCCAAGGAGTTCCAAGGTGGAGCAGAGATCCACCTGCAGCCTGTGGAGAACAGCACAGCAGAGCAGATGAATGCCCAAAGGAAGGCCGTGGGGAGCACATGCTGCAGCAGACTCCTGGCAGGTTCTATCAGGAGAAAGGAGGCATGGAGAGAGGAGCCCACACTGGAGCAGGTTTGCTGGCAGGACTTGTGACATTGTGGGGGACCCACAGTGGACCCAGTCTGTTCCTGGGGGACTGCATGCCATGGAAGGGACACATGCTGGAGGAGTTCATGAAGATGGGAGGGACCATACACTGGAGTACGGGAAGATTGTGAGGAGTCTTGCCCTGAGGAGGAAGGAACAGCAGAGACAATGTGTCCATGAGCTGACCCCAGGCCCTATTCCTGATCCCTCTGGGCTACTGAGGGGCAGGAAAGCAGGGAGAATCAGGAATAAAGTTAAGCCCAGGAATAAAGGAGGGGTGGAGGGAAGTCAAGTCTGTTTTGCTAACAATGGCAATGTGTGAGTGATTTCCCCTGTTCTTATCCCAGCCCATGAGCCTTTCATGATATTTTCTCTCCCCTGTCCAGCTGAGGAAGGAGAGGGATGGAGCAGCTTTGGTGGGCACCTGGCACCCAGCCAGATACAGGCTCTGCAAGGTGCAGCAGGCAGGTTTGCTTTCACAGCCCCACAAGTGCCTCGTGTTACAGCCCCCCAGGTGAGCACTCAGTGTCGGGCTCTCAGCCACTGCTCTCTCTGCTTCAGCTCTTCGTGTGCACCCCCCTCCACCTCCATTGGGACCCAGCACCAGAGCTCTGGTGTGCTGTGGAGAACAGGAGGAGAAAGGAAACAAGGATTTATTTTAAGGCAAAAATCTCTCCAGATGCACACAAGCCTAACTGGAGGGTTCACACCTGGTTGCAAGATAGGTTAGCTGAGCTTTGCCTCACTTTTTCCCTCCTTGTGCGGCTGCAGCAGCTGCAGCTTTGATACCCCAGTCCACCACACTGGTACTCCTGGACTGGAAATATCATACCCTCCTATACATTTAGGAAAATGCTCCACATGAATCTAATTGTTGTTGCCACTCAAAGGACTCAGAGGTGTCACTTACTCCCCTAGATTGCAGAGGGACCCTCTTCTCCCACTCGGCACAGCCAGAAGATCCCGACACAAGCATTTTTACTGGGAGTGAGAAGGTGGTAAATATTATACAGCTGCTAGAAAATTGAAAAACATGGCTGGAAAAAAAAAAACAACCTTTTTTGTGGGTTGTGTGTTACATTTGCTGCACTCTGCCAGTCTTGCTCATGTCCCTTTCAAGTGCCAGGGGAAAAAAAAAATAAAAGGAGGAGCGGGCAGTTCAGTGAGTGCATTGTAGCCCTGCCACCGCTGGTAAGCTTGCCTTTCTCCCCCACTGGCCAGGGACATGCTTCTTCACACACACAGTGGGGAGGTCTTGTTTGGTTTTGAATATTCCCTGGATATGAATATTCACTCTGGACCACAGTAAGAGTAATCACAGCTGACCCATGTTGTTACTAATTAATTCTTTTGCTTACACACGGGGAACGGGAGAAAGAAAGCAAATACTGTGAACAAAGCTAATAATGAGGTTACTTGCTACTCCTTCTATCTGACACATTTTTTAGGAATGGTCTCTGCGGCGTGACAGCAAACACAGCAAGAAATTGATGTAGTGTAACAGGAAAGCAAGTTACTTTATGAAATAGTGCTCAGGCACCACTGGAATGGTTTGTCTTGCTGCAACTTTTACAGACCTTTCTGAATCATATCTGCTGTTGTTTGGATTGGTTTTATGTCTCCCCAGGTTTAGGAGACTGCAGATGAAGTTTTCTTACCTCCTCTCTGCCAACAAAATAGAATTCCACAAACCCCATTATATGATTCAAAAATTATCCTGTCAGTCCCTCTACACAATACAGAAAGCAGAGCTGATATGAGACACAGGGAGCCTTGTTTTTCTCACACCAAGATAAAAGATAGGTAGAAGTAGAGGGGATACTCCTTGAAATCTGACTTTTGAAAGACACATTTATTGTCTTCAATAAATATCACGGCGGTATTCACTTTTTAAGACTTTCTACATCATCTGACAAATGTAGGTCTATCCCTATGTATATTTAGTCTGCTGTGTCTTTCATGAGTTGTTCAAAAAGAGAAAACATATCCATAAATATTCCCAAACATTTATTCCATAAGTATTGACACATAAAAGCAGGTTTTTCCTCCCAAAACTTACAGTGAGTGAATCATTACTCATAGCATTACAGACAGAGGGTTTATCATCCATGGCACACAGTAATTCACTGGAATGTACAAATAGAAGTTAACCCGGAGCAGAGACACGAATTTCTGTTTCACGGGGTGAAGCCACGTGGGGAAGTGGCAGGTGTGGTGCATTTGCGTGCAGATCTTCATGCACTGCCACGCACTTCATCTTCCTGAGTTAATGGTGGGCACTTGCAAAAAACAAAACAAAACAAAACAAAACAAAAAAGAAAAGGAAAATAAGGGAAATACGGGGGGGAAACAGTGTCGCTGTTGAGAAGAGCAGAGGAGCCGCCTGAAGGAGCGGCGGCGTCGGGCGGCTTTACGGCGGGCCCGGCGCTGCTCTGCCCGGCGCCGCCCGGGCGATGGCGCTGCGGCACCGCCTCCGGCTCCCTCACGGCGGCGGCGGCCGGTCCGCGCTCGGTGCCGCTGGTGCCTCGACGGGACCGGCGGCTCTTGTCCCCGAAAAGTGCCCCGGGGGCGCCGGCAGTGGCCTTGCGGCTCCCCCTCGCCAGGCGCTCTCCATCCCCCCTCACGGGGCCGCCGTTCCGGGGCAGGGGAGGGGGGAGCGCGGAGCCGGGCGCGGCCGCGGTGGTCCCGCGGCGGCCGGGGAGCGCCATTTCCCGGGAAACGGGGCGGGCCGCGCCGCTATGCCGCCGGGATAATGGCGGGGGCCAGCGCCCTGTCACCTCTTGTGTGCGCTTTCCAAAGAGGAGCCCGGGCGTGGCGAATGGGACACAGACCGCCATTGTGCCGGCGACACTTTAATCGCCCACACCTACAATATTCAACCTGCTGCCGGCAGCGGGGCAGCGCCGGGGCGCACGCCCCACCCGAGGGGACCGGGTGGTGGCCTCGCCGCCGTCTCACCAGGGCGAGGCTTCTGGGGGCACCTTCAGTGCCGTGATGTGAGCTCGCCAGCCGTGCCCACCGAGAGCCACCAGAGCAGGAGCCCCGAGCCTGGGGGACATGTCTGGCTGGGAGAGGTGCGAGAGAAGTGTCCCCGTGTCCGTCCCAGGCGGCTTGGCAGGGCACCCGCGGAGGCACCGGGCTTTTGTTCAGCAGAGCAGCTTTGGGTGAACATTGCTTGTGTGCTGCTTTTTTCCCATGGACGTCACCTCGTGCTCTCACTGGGGTGTGAAGGCACAGCGGCCTATGGCATAGATAATTCCTCCTAGCGTGGGCGCCACACCTGTGCTGGAGCAAGAGGTGGGGGTTTCTGCTTCATCAACCAGGCAGGGTGGGATGCTGGTTACTCCTGCCATCCCTCCCTCCAAAACTGAGCCACTCAGGTTCTCACTGAGCTCATCTGTGCCCTCTGTGACATGAGAGCCATACACCTGCTGCAAACTGCGGGTTCCTGATGAAAGCCGTCAAGCGCCTGGCCTCAGCAGGCCATCAGCTGTGTCTGGCTTCACCTTCTGCCCCAACAGAGCTCTTGCTCACTGCAGATGAACACTAGGCTTCGCCCTTGGGGAATTTCTAAAACTTCTATGGAGGCCAAATCATCCTGCATGCCCGAGAAACAGAAATGCTTGTAAGTCTCCCTCCCTCTCCAGACTAATCAGCTCTGCAGCTCAGGGCTATGCCAGAGGTACAGGTCTTGCTGCAGTGAAGGTTTTGCAAGCCTACTGCCACAGAACTGCTTCCCAAGAGCTACAGGACTGCAGCTGAGCATGACTGCTTGAACAAAACCCATGAGGACACTGTCACAGGCACTGCAAGCAATGCTCTGCTGAAGCTGTCTGTCTAATAGACTGGGAAGAGTCTTCTGCATGGCTTGGAATTTTGAGGTGCCCCTAAAACTTAATTCTCCTTAATGCTTAATTTTTGTGCATGTCTTTCTCTCTTAACCTCAATAAGGGGGGAAAAAATGAATGGTTCTGCTTTTTTTAATAAGTAAAAATCTTTAAGACATCCTAATCTGCAAGGTAGCGGACTGGCTGAAGATGTCTTCAGAAATGTTTCTTTTCACTGCCTTTTACAGGGGTAGTTCCTGAAAGCTCTGTTAGTGCTGTGTTGGTGTTGTATTGGAAATGGATTCTTCCCAGAAGCCCTGTGCTCTTTGCTCTCAGGGATTAAATGAGAGGATTTCCCATGAATGGCAAAGTAGTATTTTTTCTTGCCTGACAAGGTTTATTTGGGGAAATACCTCTTAGGGATCAATGTGAGATGTTGATCAGCATCCGACTGCATCCATTCACTTGATTTTCTCCCCTTAGAAGGACCACTGTTCTCCACATTGTTTTGGCTTCTGTGACTGTAAATATTTACTCTTCACATTTTAGGAACCTTCCCTCCTCAGGAGACCCGCAAATGTTCAGATTCCATGCTGGCATTTCCACAGCTAAGAAACCTCCTTCAAGGACTAGGCTGCCTGATTGCCAAGAGCTGTGTGGGTGATGGATGTGAGAACAGCAGATCGAAGGCCCAGTACAATTGAAGCAGCCCCCTGCACTCCCAGGTTACTGCTCAAGTAATGCTGCTGTTGAGAGGCAAGGCAGACTCTTTCAAATGTTTAATTTGTTTTTCCTCTTGCTTACATATCAGCTATTATTTTTTCTCTCTCTTGTTCACTTACATGTTACTACTATGCCACAGAGAGCCTGCAAGCTAGATTTTTCATTTATACCTGAAGCTATGACTAGATCCTTTTCCCAGAGCAAACCTTTATAACTGTACTTTGTGCAGTGCCTAAAGTGACAGTGAAAAAGGGAATTCTGAGGCAATCAGTTAAAAAAGAAATAAATCTAGTGCCAGCAAATCTGGAGTATTTACATTCTCTGGGCTCTTGTGCAAAAGACCTTGAGAGCAAGAGGAAGTAACCAGATGTGATTTGAAGGAAATATATTATTTCTGTGGATGGATTGATGTTAATTCTCTGAACTTAAACTAAATGGAGTATTGGTCATATACTGTAAACCTGTTGATTATGGTGGTAATTTTGTTGTTTAAATGATTTATACTAGTAAAACATATCGAGTAGCAGCCTAATGAAAGTATGTTAGAAAGCAGTTGTTCATAAAGCAGGGAAGGTCGTTAGTGTTCTCGTATTGCTCATTTCAAAAGTAAAACAAGGGACCTGTGGGTGGTGCCTGTGAGCATGCACCCTGCTGCAGAGGGTGAACAAACTACACCTGGAATAACATCGTTGTTTAAAGTGTCCCACAGCTGAGAAGTGCCTCAGCTGAGCAAGACTTTGGTGGGACTGAAGGCATTTAGCAATTTTAGTGGATCCTCCTTGCCAAGCTGAGTACAAAACAAAAAAGGGTTTAAAACAAAATTATCAAAGGGAAATTATTATGAGTGAGGCTTCCTTGAATATGAAGGTTTTTATTTTCAAAATATAAGCATAAATTAATGTCTCAGTAAGAGCTGTATACATTTAAATAGACAGGCAGAATGTAGGTACAAATTCCATAGATAAGATTTCCAACTGTATCACCAGGCTGAATTCATTATGCCTGACAATGGCCCCAGGAGGTAGGCAAGTATTGTTATACCAATGCTTTGCATTTCTCTTGGAGGCAGTGGAGGTACTTGCACTAGAATTAACTGTACACAACTGCAAGTGTACACAGGGTTAGCCCCAGAGCATAGATATTTATGGAGGTAAATGTCACCAAGAAATGGGAATTAGTTTTACAAACCCTCCAAGAGCTGGAGCACACAGCATTGGGTAATTGTAATTATCTGCCCAGGAAAATTGCTCTGCAGAAGTGAGGGCACATCTGCTTCAGCAGCAGCATGGTCCTACTTGTCCTGAGTGGAAAGGGGCAGGGTTCAGAAATGTGACTTCCCTGGTACCTAGGCTCTTGCATTCCTTGCAGTCTTCCCTTCTAATGTGCATTTGAAACACATTTGACAGTAAAGCATTAGGCACTGGTCATAGGAGGAGCCTAAGAAACATTTGCTGCTGGATCCTTTTCTGCTTTAAGCAGTCTTGCTCTGAATAAAGTATGAATGCTTTATTTGGGTGAGTATTCTGATGATGCACTCCATGAGACTGAAAATAATTCAGCTATATATTGTATTTTTGTGTTTGTAGTAGCTCCTAGATGGGGTTTGCCATCCCAGGGAGCAGGCCAGCCACTGGGAGGGCAAAATTCCCCCTTTCCTCCTCCTGCAGGAGGCCTGGGCTGGTTGTAGCTGAGATTCAGCGAGGACTACCTGATCTCAGTGAGCAAGACTCACACCTTGGTCTCTATCCATGTGTGGGTTGTACTGCCTGAAGACCAGGGGAGGTAAAAAGAGGGCTGTGTGTCTCCCCACGTTCTTTTCAAAAGGAAAGGAGGAAATGGGAGAACATGTGGGGAAAGGGAGGAGAAAGAATAGAATACTTTCTGACGAGTGGTGATGCCTGCAGAGTAGGTGGCTGATCTTGAAATGGCATTGAATGAGCAATTAGACTGGTGAGTACAAACTGACCCATGTGCTTTGTGTGCTTTCAAAATGTCTCTGGCTGTAATGATAGAGGAAGCTTTTTGCAAGTCTGCTGTCCCCCCTTTTGTAACCCATTTTTCTGTAACACTAGTCCGTTCCTGACCCCGAGAGCCTGGGCTTTTAACCGGGGAGGGGGTGGGGGGGAGAGGAAAGGAGGACTGGGGGGAAAATATGCATAAAGATATGGGGATAAGTTCAGTTTGTTTTCCTCTGAATGCTTTGACACTTGCTTAGAGCAGATTCATTTTCAAGGCTTCCTACATTCCTGCTATTGTACAGTAAGTGTTTCAGACCGGTGTGCCTGTGTTTCCGACTCCCGTGAAGTCCCCTTTGCAGCAGGGCGTGCCTCGAACCGCTTCAAAAGAACCAACTTCTACAAAAGAAAAAAAGAAACTCAAGTAGGCTTGAACATACAAAGAGAGGGAGAAAGGAAAGTGAAAAGGGCCGGGCAGTGTTGAATACAAAATGAGTTCAGCCAGCCCCAGGAGTTCTTCATCACTTACATTTATCTTATTCTGGGAGAGCAGAGCTAAATCCAGTGCTGACATAAACCACCCTTTGCCTTTGACTTTGACTCTGAGAGTGTGCACACACAGCAGATACAGGCATACAGAGACCACTGGATTTCAATGAAACATTTTTCCCCCTCTGAGCAGCGGTGATGGTGGGGAAAATAGCTTTTTGTGTGTGTCCTTTCAAAGGCAAACTGTGGAGTGAGTCTCAGATGCTTCCAGTTTCAAAGCGTGCATGCACTCACAAAACACGCACTTGAAAAATAAGCAGCTGTTACTGTTTCCCAGCCAGGAACTCTTCCCATCGCAGGAGCATGCTGAAGTGTTCGGCCGATGTCCCCAGTGCTCCATACAGCCACTGAGGTACTGCTAAGGGAAGTCCCCAGCACCTGACAGCAGCCCTGTGAGGTATCCAGAGGCCAGGGTCCTTCTGGGGCATCAGCCACCTTGCATCCAAAGGAGAGGCTGATATGATGCTGCTTCCCTCTGTGCCCAGAGGCCAGTGGATGGTTTGTGGGATGGAGGATTGGGCTTGCTGTCAAGGAGGCCTGACAGCCACACAGCCCACCAGCCTGGAGGGAGATGTTTAAGACTTCAGCACTGCACCAGCCTGGCTCCCCCCCATGCTGGGCGCTTGCTAGGCTTCTGGAAACGGGTGTCAGTGGCTACTGCTCAGCAAAGCTCCCACTCATTTCCAAGGTTTGGCCCACGGTCCTTGCATGGAACAGCTCACAGCCACAGAAGGCACCCGGTGCCCAAACAGGGAACATGCGGGATTGACCCTGGGGAGGAGAGCACAGCAGGGCTGCTGGCAAAGCACACCTGTGCCAAGGGCACCCAGAAAGGGAACACGTGGTGCCTGTCGACTGAAAGAGAAGCCGGGGGGCTGGGAATTTAGCCAGGAAACGGCACCATGCAGCACAGTGCTGAGGGCTTTTTCTCCTGTTAACGATAGGAGCATTTATTGAAGGTGGGGGGGAGGGTTAGATAATAGGAGAGTACAAAAGTTTTTACTAGATACAGATAGATATTCTGGCAACTTTTTGGATACTATACAGAAACAAGGTATTGACTTCTGCTCCTTCTTACCCTATAAACACTTCCATTTTGGTCAGAAACTGACAACTTGTTTTGGGGGGGATACAACAGCTTTTGCCTTTGAAGCATAATAGCTAGCAAAAAAAAAAAAAAAAAAAAAAAAAGAAATAGCGAAGGTTTGCCTCCGTTTGTTTTTAAAGAAAGCAAACCACCATCTCTGCGCTTTCTCAGTACCATCCAGTTGTTTGTGGAAGGTGGGCCCCAGGCGCCTGCCATGCGCCAAGTGTGCCCAGCCAGCTTCCTAAACTAGCGAGGCTGCTCATTCCGTGTCACTGCCGCTCGGCTTTGAGCTGCTGGGCTCCCTCGCTCCCTCCTTCGCTTGCGAGTTATTCACTTTTGAAAAAACATATCTACCTCATACTGTGCCCATCACTTTGTTCTCCACACGCCTATTCACACGGGCAAACCTCCACTTCTCCTCTCCAGGCAGGCGGCGGTGGCGGGAGGGGAGGCAGCGCGGAAGGGAAGTTAAGATGCGTGCACGGAGTTATTTCCCTCTCCACCACCTTTGGCCAGCTATTGTTGGCCCAACAAAAGGACTCGCTCGCGGGGGATCGGGACCCTGCCGACAACGTGGCAGCTCCGGGGGCAGTGTGCTGTCCCGGCTGCAAACGCCACCGCTTCTCACCTACCGGGTCCCGCGTGGGCTTCCCGCGTGTCCCCGGGATTACCGCTCTACAACCGAGGGCATTACCTCGGCGGCTTCGCGGCCGAACATCCGCACGGCAGCGCCGCGCCCCCTGCACCGCCGCCCGCACCGTCCCGTGCGGGCAGCGCTCCGCACCGACTCCGCGGGCAGGGTCGCGGCGGCCGCAGCGAGAGCCGGGCGGACCGACGGCTACTCCCGCCAGGCTTGCGGAGGCCAGGGCAGGCATTTACCGGAGCCTTTGGCTATACGGAAAAGGATGTTTCCCCAGGCGGGCGCGACGGAGCGTCCTGAGAGAAGGCAGCGGCGGGGAGAGCCCGGTGCCAGCGGGTGTCGGTTCCCTCTGTCGGCGGAGCCGCCCGGCGCGGGGCGGACGCGCCGTCGGGGCTCTCCCCGGCGCCCCCACCCCGTTCCGCCCCGCCGCGCGCGGGGAGGCCGCCCGGCGCGCGCCTGCCCGGGGCGGGGCGGGGCGGGACAGCGCGTGCCGCCGGCCCGGGCTCACCCCCCCCCCAAACCCCCCCGCTCCCCTCCCGTCCGCCGCCGCCGGCCGCAGCCCCTGCTCCCCCCGCGCGCCATTGGCTCCCCGCACGCGCCGGCCCCGCGCGCGCGCGCGCCATTGGCCGCGCCGACACGCGACCGGCGCGAGTGGAGGGCGTGCGGCGGGAGGGGTGGGGCGCGAGGGAGAGGAGGGGAGGGGGGGGAGCGGGGGCGGGGGGGGGGGGGGGACCCCGGCGCGTGCCGCTCCTTAAAGGGGGGCGCGAGCCCGGCCGACACCGGAGCCGTCGGGGCGCCACGCGCGAGGCGAGGCGGGGGCTGCGCGCGGGCCGATGGGCGCGCGGCGATAGAGCCATGAGCGCGCCCTGGGCAGAGCGCGGCCGCGAGCCGCCGGGGCCCGCCCCGCCGCCGCCCGGCCCGGAGCAGAGCGGCTGCGGCGGCTTCGCGCCCGGCTCGTGGCTCGGCGTGTGCTGCGCCGCCCGCCTGCCCGCCGCCGCCTCGCCGCGCTACCTGCTGCCCGGCGACGACGACGAGGCGGCGGCGGCGGAGGGCGGCGCGGCGCGGGGCGGCGGGAGCAGCCCCGGCGGCGCGCGGGGCGGCGGGCGGCCGCGGGGCGGCGGCGGCCCCGGGCTGCGGGCGCAGGTGAGCGGCGTGCAGAAGCAGCGGCGGCTGGCGGCCAACGCGCGGGAGCGGCGGCGGATGCACGGGCTGAACCATGCCTTCGACCAGCTGCGCAATGTCATCCCCTCGTTCAACAACGACAAAAAGCTCTCCAAGTACGAGACGCTGCAGATGGCGCAGATCTACATCAGCGCCCTGGCCGAGCTGCTGCACGGCCCCGCCGCCCCTTCCGACGGCTCCGGCAAGGCCGAGCACCGCGGGGCCCCCTTCGAGCAGCCCTGCGCCGCCGCCGGGGCCGGAGCTCCGCCGGGGCCGCCGGCGCCGCCGCCGGGGCCGCCTAGAGCGTCGCCCCCCGGGCACGGCCGGACTCGCTTCCCCCCGCCGCCGGCCGCGGGGGGCTACTCGGTGCAGCTCGACCCGCTGCACTTCTCCTTTGCCGAGGGCGCCCTGATGGCGCAGAGAGCCCCTTCCCCCGCCCTCCTCCTGCCGCAGCCCGGGCAGCCGCCGCAGGAGAGGAGCAAGACGTCGCCCCGGTCCCACAGGAGTGACGGGGAGTTCTCGCCCCGCTCCCACTACAGCGATTCGGATGAGGCCAGCTAAGGCAGGGGCGTCGTCCTCGGCACCCCCGCAAGGCCGCCCCTCGAAGCACAGACTCCGCCGCGGGGTGAGCAGCCGGACGCCTAGCCGCCACGGACGGCATCGGCTCCCCTCGGTCGCTTTGAAATCCGCCACCTCGTCTCCCACCCCCGGCAGCCCCTGGTTTGTCCAGGGGGGATGGCTGTTAGCGAGTGACTGTACCCGCCTTGTCTGTCAGGGTCGGTTGGTTTGTTTTAATTTTTAGTTTACATATCGAAAGTTTCTTTCGCCTAGAAGTCGTTGCCGTTCCCTCCTGCCAACACGCCACCTCGCAGCCTTAGCCTGGCTCGCCCCGTCGGCGAGCAGGTGATGCGCAGGGAGAAAGCCTGGCCCCGCTGCCGGGGGTGCCGCCGGCGCCATCCGTCCCCACCCAGCCGTGAACCTGCCCTGACACCCCCGTCTTCCAGGACACCGGTCCTGCCGTGGGTCGCATTGCTGTGGAAACACACACACACAAAACACACACACAAAAGTCCATAGCGCACCGTCTTAACCTGTAAATAGCGGAGAAAATTTGGATTTTCCTTAGAGCGCCACGTCGGCGTCTTTTGGGGGGAAACTTGGCGCAAGCACTTTATCAGCGGCTGGAGATGCAGTTTCAAGAGGAAAGCTACTAACTGCCAATTGGAGACCAATGTTTAATTAAGCCACTTAATCCTAACGCTCTCTTAAAAACGAAAACGGTTTTGTCGTGTCAAACTTTTATGTCAGTTTTATTTTCCTTTTGTGATAATAGGAAATGTATTTATTATGGAGTGTTTGCAATTATTTCTGCTTCTCTCTTTTTTTAAAAAAAAATTCTTTTCTACGACGAAAATCGTTTATTTTGATTTTAGCAACGCCAGCTGCCATTGTTTTATGTATTTTAATTTTGAATTTTTTTTGAGATCAAATAAACGTGGGAAGAAAAAAAAAAAAACAAAAAAACAACCCAAAACAACCAAAACAAAATCAGCCTCGAATCGTGCTCGGGTTCAACTTCCCCCTTCGCCCTTCCTGAGCCGGGGTGGTGTCAAACTCTCGGCGGGGATGAGAGGTACAGAGCCGGGGCCGATGCTCCGGGGAGCCGATGGGGCGCTCCGGCTGCCTGCAGAGGGACGGGCGGACCCCGGGGCCGGAGTCCGGGGCGGGCTCTGCCCGTGGAGCAGCGCTCCCTCCGCTCCCTCCCTGCGCCGCCGGGACCCTGTCCCGTTTCCCCTCCCGCAGTTCCCAGCGGAACCGGGTAATTGCAACAAGTGCCGGGTAAGGAGCTTGTCGCTGTTCCTGTAGCGCCTGTCCCCGCACCTCCGCTCGAGTCACATCATTCCCTTCTTCCCCGCTCCTCCTCTTCTCGGGAACACGAGCGGATCTTCCCACGGAGCCTCCTCGGTATAAGCCGAGCGAGAAGGGCTGGGAGCGGGAGGAGAAGCCGGCGGGGTTTAAGGGACCCCCTGAACAGCGCGGCGGGTCGCGGGGGATCAGGATGTGGCCCTTGGGCTCGGGTTAAACCCGGACGGGAGTGGGGGATTGGCTGATGCTTAGCCCAGCCTGCCCGTGACAACAGACCCGGGGCTAAACCGGAGCCGTGTCGGTGCCGGGGTCCCGCTGGGTTCAGCAGGTGACCCTGGGAGGGGGGTGTCGCAGGGGTGATCAGTTAACCAGGCACGGCCAGGGGAGCGGCCCCCGCGGGAGCGAAGCCCGTGAGGGTGTCGCTTTCCCCGGCAGAAACAGAGCACCTGCCCCCCCGGTAACCCCGCGCTGTCGCCCTGCCCTGCTGCCGCCAGCAACCGCGGCCGCCGCCCGTACCTGCCGAAGCGGGCTGCGGTCCCGCAGGGTGGAAAGTTTATCGGGAGGGTCATTTGCCTTCCTAATAAAATGCCTGCTTTGTCGGGGTAGGTCAGCTGTGGTTACCGGCACAGATTTCCGTGCTGTGGAAGCGGTCTCGCATCCTGGGGGGCACGCGAAGGGTCCCATCACGGGAGTGATGCGGCGGAGCAAAAAACCACCAACTTTGGGGGAGTTGTTTTGTTTATTTGGTTTAATTTGGGGATGTACTCGGCGCGGGGGAAGCGGCACCCGCCGCCGTGACTGAGGGGCAGCACCCGCGGAGGGGTCCCGGCGGTGCCTGCCGGCCGTGGTGGAAGGGGTGCGTGCAGCCTCTCTCCACCCCGCCGTCCCGGGCTCTGCCTCTGCGGCTGCGAGCAGGCGAGGTGGTGGAAAAGAGCGCATCAAAATCCTCCCCGCTCCCTCGGTCGGGTCCCTTCCCCCGACAGACGATCGCAGCCGCAGCGCAGCAGCACTCGCCGTCTGAGGGGCTTTTTCTTCTTCTTCTTCTTTTTTTTTTTTTTTTTTTTTTTTTTTTAGCGCTTCTTTGAAAGAGATACCCAGCCGCATTCCCATTTTAAGGTTCAGCTATAGAGTTTGCATAACAACCGCTTGGCAGCCCCCCTCTCTCGCACTCCGTTAACAAGCTGTAACGTATAGCTGCAGGTTGCTATAATCTCATTAATATTTTGGAAACTTGAATATTGAGTATTTCAGACCGCTCATTCCCCATATGCCAGGCCACTCCCGCTATGCTGGCTGGTTCCTTTCTCTCCATTATTAGCAATTAGCTCCTACCTTCCAAAGTCAGATCCAAGTATCCAAGATACTAGCAAAGGAATCAACTATGTGTTGCAAGCTAAGCATGCTTAATATCTCCCAAACAAACAAAGAGACAACATTTCTTTAAGTAATGAAGATGGATAAATCGCTTTATTGAGCCTGCGACAGTGTTTGTTTTGTAGAGACTACCGCAAAGTTTTTTTAACAAGAGCGGGGACGCGCACCAGCCCCTGGAAGCAGTCTCGCCCGGTTTGCTTCGTGGGGTTTTATCATCCTAAACGGGCTTTTATTTGAAAAGGGCGAGTCAGGAGCGCACTATCCGAGCGTTAAATTTTGGCTGAACGCTGACTGTCCTCCGGGGTGTGCGAAACGAGCGCGGGGGCTGGGGGGGCTCGGGGATGCAGTCGCCTTTGTGCGCGGCGCACGGCGGCTCCGCTGGCTTTTGAGCCCGGATCAAAGCCGGACGAAGGGCGGCCGCGAACTCCGGTGCGGGGCTCTGCCCGGCCGTGCCGGCGGCGGGGATTTTGGGGGGACGGAGCGGGGCGAGGCGCGGCGGCCAAGGCGCATCTCAGCCCTGCAGCTCTCCGGCTGCTGTTTGCTCAACCTCTGGCCTCGGGGAGGGAGGAGGAAAGGAAGGAGGAGAAAGGGTTAAACCCAGCGAGGGGAGACCAGAAAAGCGCAGGGACCACGGCGGGGGGGGGGAAGGGGGTGTGGGGTTAGAAGGGGAGTTGGCCGTGGGGCCAGCGTTTCTTAATTAGAGCGGGGCGGACAATGCTTTGGGGCGGACAATGGGGGGGACAGGGGGGCTGGAGGGCGGAGGGGGGGTCTGGCCTCGCTCCCGGCCGCGGTGCGCCGTGTCTGGAGCGGAGCACGCGTTGTCAGCTGGTGAGCGCAGCGGCCTTTCAGGCGGCTCCCCAGGGAGCTGCGCGCCCGCGGTGAGCTCCATCGTCACCCCCTCCCCTCCATCATCATCATCATCGGCCTCCTCCTCCTCGGCGGCCCCCCACCCCAGCCGAGCACAACAGCCAGCATTCAAGCCCCCTTCCCTCCCTCCCCTCGCACAACAGCAGCGCAGTGGCAGCCACGCCACCTCCCAGCAACCAGCAGCACGCGAGGGCACCGCCGGGGCACCTGAAAGAGTCAAAGCCAAAGAAAGGGAGACAAAGGAGGAGAAAAAGATACTCAGGAACGGCCCAGCGTGTCTGCTCCGACAGTGCGGAGGGCCAGGCGCCCACAGAGGGATGGGCGAGCCCACGCCGAGGCCGGCACGCCGGGGCGCGCACACGCGTGGCCGCAGGCACACACGTGCACTCGCTCGCCGGGCTCCGGGCCGCTGCAGCACCGACGGAGACACGCGGAAATCCCCCGCTCCGTGCAGGAGCACAGGGAAGCGCCCCGGCAGCTTTGCGCCCCTCAGCCCCGTCCCCGCGAGGGGCACCTCCCGGCTTGTGTATCTCTGTGTGCCTGACTCCCGGCCCCACCTCTGGCACTGCCACCCACGGGCACCGATGCCGGCCATCCGTCGGCAGGAGCCGACCTTGGGTCTGGTCACCCGCCGTCGCATGTGCCCGTGACGTGCCCGGCCGGGAGAGAAAAATGAGGGGAAAGTGGCGAGGGATCGGCTTGTGCGTGGGTGAGGCGGGGACCCTGCCGGCCCCGCGTGGGGAGCATCCTCTCCGCGGGCAAGCCCGGCTGGAGCGAGGAGCTGCCGGCGCACCCTGGGGGATAAGGGGTCAACTTTTCCGCCCCTGGCCGAGTCATTGCAGCGCGGAAGGGGCTTTGCTCGGGGCTCTGTCCGCCGGTTTCGGAGCTGGGGCGCACGGCCGGCGCAGCCCTCCCGCAGCTGAGTTGGAGCCTCGGAAAGCCACATGCTGCCCTGCCGCCACCCCATGTCAACTTCAGGCGGACTCCCTCTGAGGAGTCCCCGGGAGTGGATGGGAGCGCGGCTCCGCGGGCTGCGCTGCACCTGTGCCGTGGGTGCACTGCCGCTGCCGCCGCTGGCCGTCTCCAGGCTGCCCAGAGCGGAGCAGACAGAAAGGCCTCTTCTGAAGCGCTATCGAATGGCTCGGGATGCCTTCGGGAGCCCAGCCAAGGCGTGTCAAAGGCGGTTTGAGCGGTGAAGCATTTAAACGCTTCAATGGGTGACTTTCTGGCGTGTGCTTTTCTCCCTCCCTGCTTAGGCCCGGGAGGAGGGAGCAGGCCTTTTTTATTGAGCTCCTCCGGGGCTGGATGCGACACTCCCAGCCCCCCAGCCCGGTGCCGCAGCCGGACTCTTCCCCGCGGGGCGCCAGCGGCGGAGCGGCCGCCTCTGCGCCGTCGGGCAGCGGGAAGAGCTCCGGTCTGCTGCCGCTCCCCGCAACTTTTCGCTCCCGGCTCGGTTTAAACGAGGCTGCTCGGGGTGGGGAGATGCCGGCCCGTCGCTCCCGCTGCAGCGCGGAGCGCAGCTGGGACCCGGGATGGGAGCTTGTGCAGTGCGGGGATGGGCTCTCTGCAGGGCTGATAGGGAAGGCTAGATTTGGGGGTGGGAAAACAAATCCCCTCCTTTTCTGAAGTGATTTCTTTTTGTGTTTCATCCCGGTTTTTCCTCTGTTTTTTAGGTTTTTTTTTTTGGGGGGGGGGGGGGTTGTTGTTGTTTTGGGGTTGTTTTTTTTTTCTTGTTGTTGTTTTTGTTGGTTTGGGGTTTTTATTTTTTCTTTCCCCTCTTCCCCTGCTCTCCCCACTCTGATCTCATCTTTCTTTCCCGGTGTCTTGCGGCGGCCCTCCCTGTTCCCCCGCTCGACACCGAGGCGCGCTGCCGCCGCCGGGGTGCCCCGGAGAGCGGCGGGCGGCGGCGCGCACCCGCCGTGGGCGAGCGGGGCTGCAGCAATTTTGTGGGGCGGCTAATCAATGGCACATCAGCGAGACAGCGCATCAGCCCATCTGCTTGATATATATTCAGAAGGGCTCCAGCCCTTTTGAAGTCTAATTTCTTCCCCGGGAGAACGCGCCGGATAATTTACCATCATTTCCCAGGCAGGGCGGCCAGCGGGTTAACCCTTTCCCCAAGCGCTGCCGCCGCGGGTTTTTCTCCCGAGCGAGCAGTTTTGAATGCCTCAGCGCCTCGCCACAAACTTGTAAAAGTGCCTCTTTAATGGTACGTGACTCGCTGAAACAGGACACCCGGCCCACCGGCACGGCAAACCCCTCTCCGGCTTGTCAGATTGGTCTTTAAAAGACCTGTTCGGATCAAGCAAATCCCTCGGCCCTACCGGGTCAGCTCGTATCATTTCAACTCCAACCACCCACTGATATTTTTGTGTTTCGACATCCTTGTTCTTGGGGTTTCTTTTTGTCCCCATCCGATGCTCAGAAACGCAGTTTTCTCCCGAGGCGGAAGCCGGGATGGGGATCGAGCGGCGCATCGCGTACGGGCTGTGGTGCGACACTGCGCTGCAAAATCCTCTGGCTCAGAGGGTGGCGGAGCCCGGCAGGTGCGGGGGCACGGGACGGGCCCCACGTCGCCCCCCGGCACGCGTGGGGGACGCGCGGGCAGCGCGGGACTCGTCACCGCTGCTGGGGCGGGACACGCCGGGAGGTGGCCCATCTCTCTACCCTGTCCGGGACCGGTGAGCCCGGGGAGGATGCCGGGCGTGCACCCAGCGCCCCGGCACATCTGGGATGCGCCCCGCAACAAGCCAGCGGAGCTTTCCGAGTTCCGTCCCCGGGTAGGGGAAGGCGTTTGATTCTGCAAGTTCCTGAGCATTTATTTGTTTTCTCTGCTCCCTTCCTCCCGCAGGGGCTCTGCCAGGACGGGAGATGCCCGGACCGCCGACGTGCCCTGACTGAACTCTGGTTCAGGGCACAGGTTGAATAAGCCCGAGACCGTTGAGCGGCATCACCTGCTTCCCATAAACCCCAAAGGCAAACCCTGGGCACCGGCCGGAGCCGCCGCAGAGCCCTCAGTCCCCACCTGCACCTCGCTTATCTACAGTCAACATTTTTATCCTGCCACAGAAAGGTTCCTGCTCGCTCCCGGCTCCGGGGCGGCATCCGCGACCAGCAGCTACACGCCGGCCCCCCGCCGCTCCCTCGGCAGTCGGCGGACACCGGCCCACCCCTTCCCCCCGAACTGAGACCGCCCCCGCTTCTCCTGGGAGCAGTGCGAGGAGATCCATTTGTTGTGTTGGTTTTTTTTTAATTTATTTATTCATTTATTAAATTCACCAGCAGTGAAAGAGCAAAGCATGACAATGTCTCCTGCAGCATCTCTTCTGTAAAGTCTACTTCAAAAAAGGAGAAGTGTGTTGCATTTATTTATTGAGGTTTTTTTAACACAGAAAAGATAGCTCTTCTGCCTAAACATTCTGTGGCTGGAGAGGCTGGGAGAAGCCTTGCTGTTGGTTTCCACCGGAGCAGGAGTGGGCTGTGCACAGAGTCAGAGCAAAGAGGGGAGGCAGGGGAAACAGGGATCCCTGTCAGGGTGGGCAGTGGGCTCCTCCATACTCCATTTTGGAAAGCAGTGGAAAGGGGGCTAAGTACTTCCGTACAACTAGTCTGCTTTGGATTTCAGGTGCTGTGGGCAAAAGTATCACTTTAGTGTTTGCTTTGTATTAGCCACATATGATATTATTTTATTTTTCTCATTCCGGTACCAATGCTGAACTTAGGGCCAGTGTTACATGAAGGTCCCCCAAATGCTGACTGTCAACAAGCTGTGATGATCTGTGGTGGGACTGTACAACCATCCTACAAAATGGTACAGCTGAGAGCTTGGCTAAGGCTCACACAGGGACTACTCATAGTTCTCAGTCCCTGATCTCCTCTGGCCTAGGGGGAATTATCCTGTCTGTGTAGAAGGACATGAGGCACAGAAACGTTAAATGACTTGCTGTGGACAGCAGGAGCCCAGGGCCAGTGGTAGGGCATGAGTGCAGGATGTGTGCCACAGCTTTCTCACACAACACACTTTATTCCAGTTGCTTCAAAAGTATTTCCAGTTGCAGGACTTTGCTCAAAGCAAAGAACGTTTAGCCAGGGGCTGGCTTTACACCTCCAGACACGTTTCACCACGGTTTTTGATAGGGTCATTCTTTCCTGATGCCCCAGGAAGCAGGATGCAGAGCAGCTTGTGTTACCCCAGCTGTAGCCTGTTATCCAGGGTGGGTCAAGAAGGAGGGAGAGGGGAAATTTTCTGATATAGGATAAAGCTGAGCAATATTATGGGAGGGATGGTGATTGGATGCAGGCTTCCACAAACAAGGTGATTCTCTTGATTGTTCCCTCATTAAGTTTGAATCTGCGTAATTTGCTCCTGCTGGAGCTTCCCCTCTGGTGTGGGTGAGGACATGGCTCTGAGGTCGTGGTCCAGGGTATGTGGGGCTCTAAGGCACAGTTTGATGTGCAAAACGTGGTACCTACCAGCCTCAGTCACCTCTCAGGTAGGAGAATATCTCTTTTTTTTTTTTCCTGAATTTAGCAGTGCTGCGAAGTTTGTAGTGGAGATATGATGAGTACAACCTGAATTGCGTTGTTATGTTTCATTGCTTATGAGAATGTTTTGTGAAAGTACTCTCACAGCAAATTTTTGTGTGGTTCATCTCTGGTTGTGGAAAGATTACTGGATTAAATCAATTATGCTGCTATTACTTGGCTATTAAGACATTCAATTAACCCTCTTCCCTGCTCTACCCTTTGATGGCTGCCTCTTTGCATTGCAGACTATCCTGAAAGCTTTTTCTTTAAAAAGGCTTGAAGAGTAGAAGGCTGGTTCTGTGAGAATGGCAGCTGGGAAAGAGAGGCTCTGAATTGCTGTTGGATTCCTAGGGTTTTCCTGTTGGGAAAGAGAGTGAAAACTTGGGAGCGCTGCTGGCTGTGATTTTGGGGTTAGAAAGTAATGGGGTTGCTTCACTTGGACGCTGCTGTTGCCTGTGATTGCTGACCCTATCCCTGACACCTTCAGGGGAACTGCAGTCGGCAGTGCTCAAAGCTGAAGGTGAAGGAGTGAGGCATCTTTTGAGGAAAGGCAGTTTTATTTGGTATCATTAGCTAATTCTGCAAGGGCTACGGGGTATTAAACCCCTTTTCAGCTGGGCTCTTCTAGAGCTGTGAAGACCACATGCTGTGGTTTTTCTGGAGGTTTCTCAACCTTGGGCTGCCCCACCAGGGGCTGGGGTGTGGTCCAGTGTAGCTGAAGTAGCTGTGAGGTTCTATCAGTGCTCTGGAAGTTCCTGGTACTGCTGCGCACCTGCCTGGGGCTGCTATGGTGCTTGGTGACACCTCCATCACAGGTATTCCCTATGATTCCAGCTCCTCTGGAACCTGAACTTGTGGTGGCAGCTCCAGAACACCACCTGCCTCAGGCACTCCAGTGCTGAAGGGTCCCTGTGTGTGGCTATTCCACTACAGAGGTGTATATAAGGGACATAAACCTTTGTGTATCTCAGGCTAAACAAGAATTTACAAAGTAATGCATAGCTTTCCAGGGGTGTTTCCACCCCCTGAGGAAGTGACATCTGGAAAGGCTATTTCTATATATGGTTTTCCTTTTGTTTTTCTAAATAACTGAGAAGTGTAAGTAGAAGAGCATCTTCCAGCAGAAAGCAGTGGGTCTAAACTTACCTTAGAGATGCTGTGGTGATAATTTCAAGCATTCCTAAACCAGGAATAAGAGAAAAATTATTCTCCAAAAGAGAAATGAAAGATGAGCATTCAAAGCCAGGTTTTTGGTCCTCAAAGGCTGCTGAGCATTCAGAGGTTTTCAGCTGTTTCTGTGGCATTTGCGTGCTTTGCGGACAAGGAAAACTCGGACTCTTATTGGAATATTAAAGTGATATCTGTGGGTGCATTTGGCAGTTGTACTTCTTATCCTTGCACACCTTGACAATGTTTGTGAGGCTGATGTAGGGAACTGACCTGCAGATGCCTGAAATAGATGGTGGTGCAGGACCAGGGCCTCCACAAAGGGTCAGCAGGCCAAACTGAATTAGGCTCTCCAAAGTCTGCAGGAAACGTTGGGAACAAATACCTTGGCATCCTCTTTTGGCAGACCCTTAATTTGTTTATTCAAATAAAACACCAACAGATTATTTTAAAAAGCCTTTTCCTCCCCTTCAATAATTGATCTATTTTGATGGATCTTCTTGATTTTCAATACCTCAAATCTGAGAAATGTAAAAACATCAAGATGTTAACTCTACCTTTGCAGCTTTTTGGAAAATTGTTGGAAATGCAGTGTCAGAAGATTTCAGCTTTTTTATTGCCTGAAAAAAAAAATTAAGAATATATTCTATTTTTTTCTTTCATTTTTATCAAACAAAATCAAACCACTGCTTGCCAGCCTCTCCTGTTTGTCCTGATATCCAGTTTGTAGATATTAAACCTGCTGTGTTTACTGCTATCACATAAAATTCATACTCTGTGAATGGCTCACATGGCATTTTCATTAGGAGACTCTGCAGCTGTTGGAGGACTGGGCCATCAGCTTTTGAAAATATGGATTTCATGAGGGAGAAAGTTCCTTGCTGGTTTTAATTTTTTTTTTCTCATGTCAAGTTCATATTCTATAATTATGCCTAGAGAAAAAAAGGAAGCCAGCAGAATTGGTGCAAGCAGTTTCTGTGATTCTACTACAGTACCAACATCAATATATTTAATCAGACAAAAGTCAATTAATGTAACAAAAAATATAGCATTAGAAGTTCACCTAATTTCTGCTATTTTCATCTAACTACTCCCTTTGGCAATCCTTGCATTACACTTTTTGTTTCCCCCTTCGTGCATTTTGAGGTTTGAGAACAAATGGCTGGATTATTCCATGAGTTCCAATACCCTCACTGAAAGAGAATATCCTAAAGTTCTCATCAAATGTTACTGGAAATTACTGCAGGCCACTGATTTTTTAAAAGGGGTATTTAATTTTTACTTTTATACAATGGGTAAGGGTTTTTGAGTGGCAATTTAATGTTAACCTTTTAGAACACAGTACTGGAGAGGAGTGTGACAGATTTCCATCAGCATAAGCCTTCTCTGCATTCAGGAAGGTCTCACCTCTTTGGAGAAAAGAATTCCCACCTTCAGCACTGTGGTATGAAGTGAAACATGATCTAAGTTGGATGATGGAAACAGTTTAACCAGAAGAATAGACCATAGGAAAGCTGACCAGAGGTTTCCCAAATGGAAAAAGCTGAGAGAAACAACAAAGCCAGGAGATAGTTAATTACCATATTGTGTATATATTTGGGGCTATATTCATGAACAAAACTGGGCAGGTTGCTTGGGAGAAACAGCTTCCCTCTTTGTCTTTGAAAAGACCAGGAAATCTGATGAGACATCAAAAGAAATGTGAGAGCATTGCTTAAATCTGCCTGTGCTGGCCATTGCACACATTTCATGGGTATGGAGTAAATGGTGAAGAGGAGATGTGCTAACAGCAAATGTCATGACCTGCTTTGCAGGGGCTGCCCCTCTGAATACACACAGGCCCTCTTGTGCAGGAGTTCTTCCTGTCTGCTCCGGTAATAGCTGGCAAACCATGGAATCACAGGGGGGCTTGTGTGGGAGGGCACCTTAAATATCATCTAGTTCCAGCTCCCCTCACCCAGGCAGGGACACCAATGCTTTCTTTGTGGCCTGATCAAAATGCTTGTTCTCACATTGTCCCTCTGTGCTCCCCACTATGAGACCACTCCTGGAGTGCTGTGTTCACCTCTGGGCCCTTCTGGGCCCTTCACTACAAGAAGAACGTTGAGGTGCTGGAACATGTCCAGAGAATGGTCTGGAGAGTCAATCTGTGGTTATTGCTGGCAGCTGCTGTTCTAGCTTGCAGAATAGTATTTTAGGGTTTTTGAAACTGAGAACACAGCTCTTGTGGGATGCTTTTGTGATTCCACAGATTTTACTGGTAAAGCCTGTCTTTTAATAATTGTGCAATGGAGTTCTGTCAACTTGCTTTTATGTGGACAAGTATTTGTGCATGTGAAATCAAGCAAATAATAATTAAAAAGGTATATCCAAAGCTGAAGTTTACTTTCCTCACCCCTTATTTTCCATTACTTTAGGTAGCTTTTCAGCAGCCGTGACCATGAATAGTTTCTTGGCTATTACCCCAGAAGCAATGACACATCTGTCATCCCAGCCCAATATGTAGTTTTGTGCAACCATACCATCATGCATACTTCTGCCTTAAGAAACAGTGAGCCTTGAGTAATATTTTACATTCCAGAGCATGGATATGCTTTTTCAAAGAGCACAGCTATTTTGAAGCCCTCTCAGTACTCAGCCAGACCTGAGCGCAACTTGGAAGACCCCAATACTGGTGGATATTCGGTATTCGGTTCAATACTGTCACCAAGATTTAGAAGACTATTCTTAATTTTCCGTAACAAGTTTAGTGTTTCTATAAAACTCTCATTTAGCCACAATATAATATTCAACCAGTTGTATTTTCAGGACATTTTATAAGCATTACAAACTCTACACTGTGCTGAAGAAAGGGAGTAGCATTATCAAAAGTTCTGACAGCATCAGCAGTGTATTCTTCATATTTGAGCGCCATCAACAAAGTATTCTTGATATTCAAATACCATTCATCCAACCAGAAGAATTCACATTGTAAATTAGGGAGATTCTCAGAAAATATTTTAAAAGTTGTTGAAACTCTACCTAAGATTGACAGACCTGATCATATCTCATTATCTAGCTAAATTTATTCAGAATTTTTTACTCTATGAAGGATGTAAATAGTGTCATGAAATAACATCCTCAGCAATGCACTTGGTGTTAAGTGTGTACACTAAGCACAGGTTTATGACAACCGAATAGATCAATTTTTCTTTTGAAACTTAATTCCTTTTTTTACTGAAGTTGGGCTTTTAGATCAAACTAGGGAATTGGGATATTTTCTATTAGCTCTCTAAACTTGTTTTTAAGTTTCTTCCCTCCTCTCAAGCACTTAACATGGAGTCACAGCCTTCTCCCTGTATGTACTGCAGTGTGTCCAAATTCAGATTTCCCTGCATGACATTACCTAGGAAAAATAGGTGTTACTGATAACCGTCCTTCAGGGGTAATGGGCTACAAAATCCAGAACAGACAATTCCTGTGGTGAGTGTTCTGTATACCTGAAAGGAAAATCCATCAGGGTTTATATTTCCATCAGGGTTTATATTTTAATTGCTTCTGCAGGAAGCAATTTGTCTTAAACAAAACCTATTTTGCCACAAAGCTTTCGTGTTGCACGTAGGAGGACACTGTTATGTTTAAAAAAAACAGCCTTTGAAGTTGCCTATGAGCTGCTGTCTTGATTAATTTAAAATTTTAGGTTTGCGCACCCGGCCATAAACCCTTTTATGAACTTTTTATTGCAACTGAACCGCACGGCCTGGCGCTGGGAGGCAGGTGTTCCGAAGGATGCCCTGGATCAACACGGGGCGGCCCAACCTGAGCCAGACAGCGCCATAAAGCCGTGCGTGAGCCGCTCCCGGCCCCGGAGCCCCGGCACGGAGCGGAGGCGATGCTGCCCCGGGGCCCGGGAGCGCCGGGGCGGCTCCTCCGCTGCGGGCGGGCGGCGGGCTCTGTCCATGGTAGCTGCGGCCGCCCGGGCGGCTCCCAGCTCTGCCGGAGACCCTCGGGGGCTTGTAGTTTCTTTTCCTTCACTTTTCTCTTTCTCTTCCTTTTCTTTGGTTTTTTTTCAGGGTTTTTTTTTTTTTTGTTGTTTTTGGTTTTTTTGTTTGTTTGTTTGTTTTTTTACTTTTTTTTCCTCCTTTTTTTTTTTTTTTGTTTGTTTTTGGTTTTCTTTTGTATTTTTTTCCTGGGTTTTTTTTTTTTTTTCTGTTTTATTTTTTCTGGGTTTTTTTGTGGGTTTTTGTCTGGGTTTTTTTCTGTGGCTTTTTTTTTCCCCTTGGTGGTTTTTTCCCTGCTTGTTTTTTGTTTTGTTTTTGTTGTTTTTTGTTTGTTTGTTTAGATTTTTTTTTTCTGGTGGATTTTTTTTTCTGGTTTTTTTTCTGGGGTTTTTTTCTGTTTTTTTTCTGTTTTTTTTTTTTTTCTGTTTTTTTTTCTGGGTTTTGTTTTCCTGTTTTTTTTTTTTTCCTGTGGTTTTTTTTCTGGCTTTTTTTTTCTTTTTATGCTCTCCCCCTCTTCCCCTCTCTTTAGTTTAGCCCCTTCCTGCCAGTATGTACTCTTAAAAAAAAAACAAACCTAAAAAAACAAAACTAGCCCCATCAAACAGTGCAAACCTTTTCACCCCTGTTTAATGCAGCATGTGTTTTTAATATATCATCCTTAGCTAAAAGTCTTCAGTGGTATATGAAGCACAGAAGCCTGGCTTGTTACACAGGTGGCACAGTGACAATTTATTCTGGGGTCTACAGCTTTTTGTTATGACATAAATGAAAACAGACAATATTGTTCCAGTCTATATTTCAAATGATGAGGTTTATTATGAAAAAGATTTATTTTTTTTTAATGCTCAGAATTAATTGCAAGTAGTTCTTGCAAAAGCTGTGCTGAGAATCAATCTAAAATCATACAGCCATGGAATCATTAAGTTTGGAGAAGCCCTCTAAGGGTCACCAAGTCCAGCTGTCAACCTACCACCACCAATTTCACCACTAAAATATGCTCTCAAGTGTTATACCCACATATTTCTTCAATGCTTCCAGGGGTGGCGACTCTGCCACTTCCCTGTGCAGTCTGTACTTGACAGCTCTTTCTGTATTTTTTTTTCTTTACATCTAATCTAAACCTCCCCTGATGTAACTAGAGGTCACTTCCCCTCATCACTTGTTGCTGACCCCAGTCTCAGTGCAACCTCCTTTCTGCAGAGAGCAGTAAGGTCTCCCCTCTCTCTCCTTTTCTCCAGGCTGACCACCCCCAGCTCCCTCCTGTGACTTAACTCAGCCCCTGCCCCAGCTCTGTTGCCCCTCTCTGGACACCCTCCAGCACCTCAAAGTCTTTCTTGTGGTGAAAGGCCCAGAACGGGCATGAACCAGCAGCTCTCTGCTGTAAGCTAACATCACTTAGGGGACATTGGCTGGTGGCACATGTTGGGGCACAGATGTCCCCAGTGTCTCCCTCTCTGGCTCTGGCATTACAGTGTAGCCTGTTGCCCTGGCAGGGGTGAGCTGTGGCACTATAGGCAAGGCCTTTGCTCTCTTCCTTCTTTCATTAAAAGGATTTTATTCCTTTCAGTTTCAATAAAGGATGAATTTAGCTGATGCAAAGTAACTTTTTTTTTTTTTTCCAGAGTATCACCCATAATTTTTGCAAAATCTGATCCTTCTTTAAACCTCTAAACATTAGACATCTTGGTCTTTTAAAAACTTATTTATTGGCTTGGTTTATCACAAGGAAGCAATCTCTCTCTGGAGCTCACAGACTCTGGTCCTTCTCTGTGTTTACACAGCCCAGTTAGATTTGTACTGGCAGGAGCCTCTCCCTGAATTGCCTCTGTGTAGGGAGAATCCCAGTAGTGAGTGACTGGCAGGGAAAGATCAGTTTCCTTCTGAGCTGGCTCTACCCCCAGGATGTTCATTTCATTTGTCCTCTGCTGCAGCAGGGCCTCCATCCCAGAGAGACAAGAAGCAAACAGGGTGAAAATCTTCACAGGCCAGGTGCACTTTCTGTAGGGAAAAAAAAAAACAACAAACCAACAAAAAAGTGGGACAGAAACATGGAAGCTTATCACTGATGGAAATAGACAAACCCAGTTCCTGCATCCCTATAATCCATTTGAATTTGCAATTATATTCCAAAACAGTTGGATTTTATGTTGATAAAGTTAGTTTGTTTTGCACAAGAGTTTAGTTTTAATATAATGGCAGAAAGAAACACTCCTAGTGTGAAAAAAATCCGAACCAACAACAAGCAAAACAAACAAAAAGCCCCCCAAAACCCCAGCAAAAAACCCCAAAGAAAACCCAGAAATATGGCATTTGAAAGCAGGTGTTTCATTTCTATGAAAGAAAAAATGACAGAAGTGTGAGCTTTGAATCCACTGTGAAACAAAAATATTTCATCCTTCTAGGAACTGCAGTTCAAATTTTCTTCTCTTGCCTCAAACCAGTACAGGAATTGGAAGCTGTGGGAGGGTCCTTGTTTATCCTTCTCTGCTTTGCTCAGGCACGGCTCAAAACGGAATCTGAGTGTATTTTTTTTCATTGTTTGTATTATGATAAGATCCTCAGCGAGCAGGTGAGTGCTGGAACGACAAGGGTGTAACTCTTTATTACCGTAAGTCATCTTTATGCTCATAAATAAACCTTTAGAATTGGATGGGATTGCTCAACAACTGTGCAAGAGTGCACAGGATGTGCCCATAAACCAAACTAAAACAGGCCATGTAATGCAATTCAAACAAAGACTCCATGCATGAAGAAAAAGCCCTTGTTATTGATATAAAACAGTATTAAAACACTCTTAGAGTGTTCTGTGTTTGTGCTTGATGTTTTGCTGCATAATTCCAGCTTTGGTGGTTTCAAATGGACAGCTTTAGGGCCTGGAGAGCCCTTCTCACACAAACACAGCTGGAGGCCTATGGGTGTCTCATTTAGGAGTCTGTGATCACTCAGATAAGGGTGGTAAGCCCTGGCTTTGAATGTCTGGTAGTCATCTATGCACTCCATGCATTATTGTATCCCGAGGCAGATAGAGCAGGTGAAAGCTACGGGATCAGTGCCTCAAGGTTCTTTTCCACACTGCACAAAAGCCAGCTCAGAGTTTGACAGAACCTTTTAAAAGCTAATATTTTCCATTTAAGTTTTGAAAACCGGGTGATCTTCTAAGTCACAAAACACAGGATGAAGTAGATCTGTTTCCACATACTTATGGAAGTATCAGAATACTTATTTCCAGGAGCATTTCTGTTGTTTGGGTCATGTTGTAAAAAAAAAAAAAAAAAAAAAAAGGAAACTGAATAGGAAAAATCACCTCCTTCCCTTAAAAATGTATTTAATTCCCATTTTTGTAGCAGACCCAACTGTTAAATGGCCAGCACAGCAATACCTCCTATCAAAGGAGCTGCCCCACTGAGAGGGCTGCTACTCCAACCCTGTGTGAACCTCCTACCAGAGGGCCCCAAACCAGTGGTGTTTGTAGTAGGTGTCTGCCTACACAGCCAGAAAGGCTGTTCCAAATGCCTCCCACACAAATGAGTACCTCTTCACTTGGCAGATGGGGATGCAGGAGGGCAGGCAGAGCCTGGCATGTGGTACTGAGCTTAGCCCCATTCCTGGGCCTGTTTTGAAAATTCAGGTAGCTGCATGTGTGTGTGTGTGCTGTTTTCCAGTGTGAAAAGATGCACTAAATGTTTCCTAAGAAAAGGCTTTAAACTGGGTAACTGAAGAGCAGCTTCATGTGGTATCTAGAGGTTTGAAAGGTGTAGTCCTGCTTGTAACAAGGGAGTAGAGTGTAGAAATGCAAAAGTCAATGAAACAGCTAAATGTTTTTCCCCCATACTAGGTTGGTGTTCAGATTCTTTTGCATTTTGCTCGAATTTTGCCCAGGTTGGGGTTTTCTTGGAGTGAGCTCTATTCCCTTTCAAAATGATGCAAACAAGGCTTTCTGACTGGGCAATAAAAGCTGAGCACGTATGACAGGGTGTGTGCTCCACTGCCTTACCAATGTCTCTCGGCCAGGTGGCATAAAGCCGTGTGAGCACAGCATAAAAGTGTCTTCTTGCTTTCAGTGCTACTATAAAGTATATTTTATGGCTGGAATAAAACACACAGGAAGAATTTCCTTTTGAACCTTCCTGCATAGTTTTTGTCACAGAAAGAGAAGATAAAGATGACTGAATTCCTTGATAGGTTCCTTTTCGTTTCTAAGATACTTTTGGCAACAGGGTGACAACAAAAAAAAAGCCCCATACCCTGCATGCAACACACAGATGGATATAATTTTTCAACGTGTCTTTGTATATTTCTGGTCTTGTTAGTGGAAGTTATTTATCTGTTGAGTCTAAGCATCCTTTTATAAAAGCCTCTCTTGCGGATTAGAGTATCAGACTTCTAAGAAGGTGTTTTTTAAGTATTTAGTATTTTAATGCTAAGAATATAAATGTTTAGCTCTTGGACTTACTTGGAGCCATTTATTTTCTTAGTACAAGATCTTCCTACAGAAATACTTTTCTTCTTTGGTAGGTTAAGAAATGTGTTACTCTTTGATTGAAGATATAGCCATGATGATACCATAACTTGTTTCTTTTTCCCCAGTGCTTATCTGATCTCTCCCGATTCTCCACACTCTTCTTGAGCATCTGAACTAGATCAGACAAGTAGTGCTTGGACTAGACTAGAATAGTGTTGCTTACTCTGAAATCCTTCTAAAAGCTTCCTTCCCTGCCCTTCATTTCATGTAGCAGTTTTGTAGTTACGTCATTCCAACTATCTGTTATGTCCTCATATCTCATCTTAAGTTTTCATGTGTCTCTTGATACCTTCCATACAAAAATATCCAGACTCTCTTCATCTGCTGTATACCTAGGCCATCTTTTATTGACCCTTTTCATTATTTACTTGTGACTGCAGGAAGTTTTCTACCTTCTTCCTGCTCTTTCCCTTTCAACAGTGCCACTAAATTGCTTTAAATTGCTTGTATTTCATAGCGCTAGTCATGCTAAAACTACAAGTCCTGTGATGTGCTTAGATGAGGAATGCCTAAGTATCCTGCTGAGCTATGTTTGGAATTGGCATCTCTGCTTTAGATGTGGAAGATCTGATTCAGAGCTGCTTTTATAAGCTCTGTGATACTGTCAGGAATAAGCCAAGATCTCCTGGCTCATAGCTGAACATCCTACCACTGCATGCTGGTTTCTGAAAGCAGAAATTATCAGAAGTTGATATTGCCTCCCAATGAGACACCAGCAATGGTATTTTGGCTGGTGATAATTTGAACATAGTGCCAATTGTTCATGTCCCACTGACTACCTTCTTATCTCCTACCATCCTGCCCTGATAACCTCTTCAAGTGCCCCTCTGTGTAATTCCTAATTTTAAGCAAGTAAACATTTCAGAATTTTCTAATTAAATAATATGGTGGGGGAAAGAAAATGTTGCTTTGTAGTGTGTTTTGCAAACTGTTCTGCAGAAAACCTCTCAGGTTGAAGTACCATTCCTTGAGATGTAGGTAGGTTGTCTTTCTGTCAAAAGTTCTGAGGCTTGAAGGTCTTCTGCCCTTCAGAATTCAGCTGTGAGAAACAGAGACTCGCATCTTCCGGTGTGAGTGGCTCTGGGGGATGCCACTAATGCCAGGATCATCATTAACCTGGGGGAGTGAAAGTCCCTGAAATCCCCTAGGGATGGTCTGGGGTTCTTGGATTATCTTGAGGGAGCCTGGAAAAAAAGTGGTTTGAAGCAGTGGTAGTGTCTGGACCCAGCATGATGTGCCCAGAGCCTGGAACTTTGCAGGCAGCTGCTGTCAGAAACTCATTTCTCTCATTGCACAGGCATCCTGCAAAATATATTTCATTTCAGAAATCTGGAGGTGGCAGGTTGAAAACCATGTCCCTCTCTGAATTTCCAGTGAATGGATGCTGGAACAAAATCAAGTCTCAAAGCAATGACCTTCCAGCCAGCTTGACTAATTTCCATCTCTCAAAAGGATATACCAACAACTCATTGTGTTGATAAAAGTGCTGCTAATGCCCAAAAATCTGATTCTGTCCTCTGCTAAGGCCATCACAGATGAGCAGGCCCCAAATTAATTGGAATCAAGAGAGTCTTAATTTTTTATTTGTTAGCAGGCATTAATTTGGCTTTGAAAAACTTTGGCAGTTTGAAAAACTGTAAACTCTAAATTGCTAGATTTAAAATTTATGTGCATTTTATTAATTCTTACCTTTACTTTTTGCATTTAATTAATGTTTTTATCGCATTCTTTTTGTCAGTAAGTTTACAGTATGTGATGCATTTTATTATATACATGTTAACAATTTTAACAGGCTTTGTAGTTGTTTGCAGGAAATGTATCATTGGGAGAACTGTAAAGATGTGTTGCTTGAACTTTTTGACCCACCAGCAAAACCAGTGACACTTGCTTTTCTCTTCTGGTTCATAAACTCCCAGCTGAATGGGTATTGTTTGTGAAAAATATGAAGCTCATAAGCACTGCTTTGCAATAAAAGCCCATTTCAGCAGGTTTTAACTAGACTGGTGTGCACTCTTTGCTAGCACAGGTATCTGAATGCTCCTGGTTACAAAGTTTGGCTGCCTCTGATGGCAAAAGAAGTACATGCAACTTCAGCTTGACAAGGAAAAACAGATGCCAAATATTTGATTTTCATGGCATGCCCAGTCCGGATCACGTGAACTTTTTTTTAAATTATTATTTATTTTAGTTTATTGTTCACCTGCAATTTGGTCAGCTTCAGCTTCCTTGTGCAGGTGTTGAGGGACACATCTGGGCCAGCCGAGCACGTGCACCGTGATGCCCACGTGTAACTCCAGCAAAACGCTGCTAGAGCTAAAGCACTGGAAGCAAGAAGACAGCCACGTCTCAGTTTAGATGCTGAGCTGGAAAATCAAATTAAAAATGAGTCTTCAGAAGTCAGGGCCATCCCAGGAAAGTCAAAGGGAGCATCCCGATACCCAGCTTTTGTGGCTGTGCAGGGAAGCGGAAGCTCACCCCCGCACGGAGGGCTGCGTGTGCCCAAGAGATGGCTCTGCTCCATCAACCTGGGGAGCTGTCCCTCGCTGCTGGGGGCAAAGATCACGTCTGGATGCTTGTGCATTGCCTGACAAGATCTGATAATATGATTGATAAGAGGACATGAGCATTTCTCTGGGCCACAGGAGCTGGAGAATCCAAGTGGCTTTTGTGGGCTCTGGGAAGATGCACTGAGGGACAGGGGTGACATAGGCTGGTGCTGGAAAATGGGAGAAGTGCTTCAGAAAGTGGGCAAGGCATTTGCAGTGATTTTATTGTTCTAGAAGGGCTGTGAATTTATTTCCTTCACAAATTAAGTCTAGATATATTTCATTTTGCTGTGTAACAAATGCTACAAAAGTGACCTACAAGTAGGCAAGTACTGTAGCTCAGGTTAACATGAACTTTCACCTTGTTACACTTTTATTTGATCCCATTTCTCTTCTTCAAACATGTAAGTGATATCAAGTTCTGTAAACCAAGCTGCTGGAATAAACTAGAATATGGCAGAGACCAAGCAGGAGAAATAGGGTGGGAGGGATTTGGCTGCATGTTATCAGCCATTAATTATTCATTTTGTAAACAATGAGGGTGTGTAAAAGCAGCCAGAGCAGGTAGGGAGACAATTATGTTGTAAGATAACAAAGATAGGGGAAAATAAGGAAAAAATTCTGAGCAAACAAAACTGAATGTTATTCATAACTGTCACAAGCCTTCCTATACCATAAAAGAAAATACCAGTGAATTATTAATCGCTTGCATTAACGTAATTGTGGCAGTGTTTGATGACAGAGTAGGATCTGATGGATATGACTTCAAAAGATAGTTGTACAAAATATCAGTAGAAAAGATGTAACTTAGCTAAAGAGTTGCAAGCATTTTTTTTTAGCCTCGAGTTTGAGTAAAAGCATGTGATAAATCTCAGAGGAGGTTAAGACAAAAAAATGCTCAGTTTTCCTTTTCCTTTTACTGTCTGAGTTTGGCAAAAGGAGGGAGTAGTGAGTTGAAAGATGTGATCGTATGAGTTTGTATTCCTTGTGTTTTCCCTCCAGTGTGTCTGAGACTACTTACATGCTGTCAGTAGCTTGTGTACACAGCAGTCTTTTGTGGCATCCTATCATTGAGTACTCAAGCAGAAATTATTATGTTGGAGTTTTCTTGGAAAGAAGGAATTGGAAAAGCAAGAAACACTAGAAATAACATTATATCTGCACAATTTACTCTTAACCTAAAACCTCTTATCTAAACTCTCCAAGCAAGCATGCAATTATACCTTAATCCAAGTGCTCTTTAATAAAAGCAAAGATCTGTTTTTGCAGGAGAAATTAATTGCTATAAATGCCACGGAGCAATACTTGTTGCCTTTATGCAATACAGGTGAGGTGCTTTCCAGGAATCTGCTTTCTTGTGCACAATTTAACCACTAGGGAGATTACATTTGGGGTGCCTTATGGGGCTGCTGTTGCACATGGTGTCCAGGCTTAGCTGAGGCAGTTCCAAGGGTTGTCCAGCCTGGCAGTGCTGCCTGCCTGGAAGGCAGGGGAGCTCTCAGCCTCCAGCTCCAACTGGGCACCCACATTTGCTTCCCGGGAAAAAGATTTAGGGCAAAGGAGGCAATACTGATTATCCTGCTGTGAAGCTGGGGTATGCTGCATGCAGCATGCTCAGGTCCTGTGTTTTATAGCTACTGACTTCCACTGATTGCTGTGTGCCCAGCTCTCTCTTTCCTCTGAATTCGGCTTCCCCCGGCATCATGCAGCTGCAAACGCTTTTTCCTTGGTCCCTCCTGTCTCCTACATCAACCTCTGGAAGGACCTAGTGTGGACAGAATGGTGGAAGTGTCCCCTCCATCCCACAGAGCAAGCTCTGCTCAGCATCCGTACTGATGGCAAATGGGAGGTTTTATCGCAGCAGGAGCCAGAGCATAAAATGCCATGAAAACTTACCTTGTTCTCCCAGGAGGGCTTGGCTTTTGGGGCTGCAAGCACACACTGCTGGGTCATGTCCAGCCTCTTGATCCAGCAGCACCACCAAGTCCTTCTGGGTAGGGCTGCTCTTGAGCTGTTGATCTCTCAACCTGTGCTGATATTTGGGGTTGCTCATAGCCAGGTGCAGTACCTTGATCTTGGTCTTGTTTAACCTCATGATATTCCCAGGGACACACTTCTTGAGCTAGACCGGGTCCCTCTGGATGGCATCCCACTCTTTAAGTGTGGCAAATGCCCCACCCAGCTTGGGGCCACCTGGAAATTAGCTGAGGAAATTAGCTCTGTCTATGTAATTAATCAAGATATTTAATGAACACTGGTCCCAGTATGGACCCCTAAGAGACACCACCTGTCTCTAATGTCCATCAGGATCCAGAGCCATTGACCAATACCCTCTGGATGAAACTGTTCAATCAATTTCTTATCCTTCTAACAATCCACTCATTAATCCTATCAGTCTCCAATTTAGAGAAGGGTGTTGTGGGGGACCCTGTCAAAGGAGGCTTTACAGAAGTCCAGATAAATGACATCTGTAGCTCCTCTCTTGTCCATTGATGTAGTCACTACATTGAGGAAGGCCATGGGGTTGGTCAGGCAAGAGTTATGCTTGGTGAAGCTGTGCAGGCTGTCCCAAATCACCTCCCTGTTCTCCATGTGCCTCAGCATACTCCTAGGAGGATCTCTTCCGTGGTATCCCCAGACACGGAGGTGAGACTGACAGGGTGGTAGTTCCCAGGCTCTCTCTTTCTATCTTGTTTTAAGATGGATACAATGTTTCCAGGGGAGAAAGGAATTATTGTTTATCTATTTTAAACACAAATCCTCCAGTATGGAGGAAAGAAGCAAAGGTCTTGGGGGGGTGACATGGCAGGCGGTTAGCTGAAAGGGGGATGGCTGCTCCCCATCTCCCTGAGCCTACAGCCTCTTACTGAACTGAGCCACACGCTATTTTTATTGCTTCCATGGCCCATCTCGAGGGTTTTGGGTGTTGGGAAACAGGGACAAGCTTGCACACTGACCCTCAGTAACTGCTGGGAATTTTTGTCCTCTCTCACCTGCAAGGCAAAAGCATATAGAGGAAGGTTGGGCCAAATGACAAAGCTGATTTATACCAGGCCATTCTGCTTTCCACTGTTTTGCTTGATCTCTTAAAGCAAATAATGCCTTTAATAGGCACAAAATTTACCTCTGAAATAGTTTTACAAGTTAAGTGGCGTGCTACCACTCACAAATGACATCTAATGTGAGACAACAGGGATTTAACTACTGGGAAAGGCACAAATTACTTCCACACCCCAATCTTTTAAGCAACTTAGTTTTCAGTGTCCACTTCTCCTATGCGTGTCTATAAATCAATCTTCTGTGCTCTTTTATTTCTCATTAATTTTCACACCTGCTAAATTTTACTGCTAAAATTAAAGGTGGAAAGAGCACTGAGTTTAATGTTCATTTTGCATCTGTATCCCTGTACAAGTTTGTTACAGGCACGTTTTCCACCTCTCAGCCGGTGGTAGCTCAGGGCTAGCAAAAAGGGAGGGTGGATAATGTGACACGCATTTTACTTTCAGCAAGCTTGTTATACCAGCTCTGAATTTTTCATGAAGGCTTCAGTAACCTGTAGCTGAAGCTCGGGGGGTTTCCACCACAAAGAGGTGGATCGGCTTAGCTCTCACTTCCCATCTGGCACAGGGTGACAGGGACAGTCGGGGGCTGAAGGAAACCTGAAGAAGCAAAAAGTTCATGTGGGACATCCATTGTGATGCATGAAAAGCTAAACATGTGCCTCTTGTAGGGACGCAGCTTTGAAACACTTACTTATCTCTGGCTTCAGATTATATTTAGTCAGGGTGTTTTACTTCAGTCACCAGCACAGCTGTCCTGTCTGTAAATAATACTACAGATAGATTCCCTCAAACCTTTATTTTGCCAAGGCTGCACTTTCAGCATCTCTCGACAGCTTGTGCCACAAATTCTGTGCCTGCTGCCTCCCTAAAGTGGGGTTTGAGTCAGTGACACAGAATAGTTTGTCCATTTATTGGCTTGGGGTTTTTTAAAATAATAAAAAGCAAAACCTATCCCAATGGAAGTGATTTTTTTTTAAATTTTGATTTCTGTTAAAAGCAACATCAAAGGGGTTTCTTTAGATATAAACTGCTGTCTGTAATAAACAGGAAAAAAAAAAAAAGTCTGCAGTTTCGCAGTCTTCTAGCAGTTGGTTCCCAGAAGCAAGATAACTCGCATGTGTATGGGAGTTGAGCTGGTGCACCCTCTGAAGAGCATTCTGCACTCAGTTATGCACAAAAAACTAACCATAAGTATTTTAGAAACAATCTAAAAGGTGGAAAGACAAATATTTCAGAACTTGCAGGGTGTCAGATTAACTTTTGTCTTGAAAAAACACTTCCTAAGATTTTATTGTTTTTAAATGCTTGAAGTCTTTTTTTTTATTTTTTAATTAATTACATTATCATAGAGTGCAATTCTTCAGCACAAGGTGCTATTGCTGGTTAATTAGTTCAATTTCTGGGTAACTGCTGTTGTACTGACCTACTGGATGCATGGTTCAGTTGGCCCCTCAATACAGGCAGTTTATATTTTACTCGACACAAAGCAACTATTTCATTTGTGGGGTTTTTGTTCCTACCCTGTTTTTTATTTTCCCCCTCATTATCTCGAGTGCTTCCCAGATACCAGTTTAACTCCAAGACTACTCTTTGGGATGAGGCAGTGGAGTGTGGGTGGAATTGGGTTTTTTTGAGAGGTGGAGGCAGGAAGAGAATTAATGAGGTATTCCTAAAGACTGGGCCAGTTTGGGGTGTTCAGTCCAAATGTTTATGCTCCTGTAGCCAGCACATACAGGCATCTAGAACTACTTCAGCTCCAGCTGTTGCCACTGAGCTTTTCAGAAGCAAGATTTTCCAGGAGAGAGAGAAATGGCATCTCAGCTTGTGAAGAATTTGACCATGAATGTTAGGCCCAGATTTAACAGGGAATGCATTGTTTACAGTCTAGGAAAAAAATTATGTGATGCATAATACTAAAACAGACACTAGGTAAAATCCTCATAATTTTTTCATTTCTAGCACAAGGAGAAAGATGTCCCCAAAGACTTCAAATAGGTTGTTTTCATTGGTTTCAGACCTGCAGTTTATTTAACTGTTGCCTGTCATTGCAGATACTTCATTTTCTTAGTGAAATGATTTTGCTTAATGTTGGGTTTAATTTCTGTTTGTGTTTTTGAGAGAGGTGTGGAAAGTATATATAGCAAACATATGTGTATATATATGTTTTTGTTATATAGCAAACAGATCTATGTGTGTTTTTGAGAGAGGTATAGCAAGTATATTGACCAGCTCTTCTGTCTGTCACCTCCATGGGGTGATGTGCAGAAACCCCTGGCAGAGGTGTGGGTAGGACCCTCTTTGGTCTGACAAGGAACAGCCTCAGCTGTGGGAGATGGTGGGCGGCCAGGCCTATCCCAGGAAGCCTCCACCCTTCCCTTTCAGGATTTGGGTTTGGTTAACCAGAGAGCTGCTCTGCTGCAGCTCTGTTTCTCACTGCATGGTGGGAGAGCAGCTTCCTGGGGAGCCTCTCTGAGCTGGGAGAGCAGGGGCAGCTCCAGACACACAGGATGGCAGGGCAGGAGTGTGAGCACAGGGCTGAAATCCCTGCAAGGGGAAGGCTCCTGCTGCCAGAAGACAGCAGTGCTTCCAACACCCTCCTGGTGTGAGTGTGTATGTACACACCAACAAGGTGTTACCGAATATCAGGGGCAAACAAGTCCCTGCCAGATAACAGACCTTATTAAAATTATCAGCCAATCTTCAGGTGTCAAGGCACAGGCTTCCCAAGGAGCCTTACCTGGCAGATAAATGTGTTTGCACTCGGATTGCAAGCTGCTTGTGGCTGTTTAGGTGGCAGATTTAAGATAGGTGCTTAATGTGGAAACCCAAAGCTGGTAGAGGGAAAGGGTTTTTTGCCCCCAAATAGATTTTCTACCTGCTTCACACTGCCTCCTCTTTCTCTTCCACTTGCCAAACTGCTTTGTCAAAGCCACCACAAGCATTACACTCATTTCATGTGACTGGAAGCATTTTTCTACCACCTTACATTTGTGATAAGGAAAATGCTTTTTTTTTTTTTCCTTTTCTAGAAAGATGCTTCTGTGTGTATATGATCATGGGAAATAACACAGCAGGCACCACCAAAAAACCCAAAACAACCACAATTTTTTAAGTCCAACCCAAACCCAAAAGCCCAGAGTTTTAAATGCCCAGCGTTTAATAATTTTTTTTTGTTGTTATTTTGTTCTGAGCTGCATTTGTCAGTAAGATATTAAATAATCAGTGTCAGGTTCAGCTTTTGTCTCCAGGGGTCAGTGGATGTAACCTGCTCCCCGTAAATTCACGGTTTATGAGGCAGCGGCGATCTCTGCACAAGTGGGAGATGACTTTTGAACTCACGCAGCCTCAGACAGGAGGAACATTACACTTTATGAGCATGTTTAGGGGCTGTTAAGGCTGCTTAGGGGCTGAAAAGTCTTCCCTCATAAATAATGGAGCTGGCTTAAGGGAGACTACTCTGTTTATCTCTAGACAAACAAACCTGCCTTGCAAACGCACCCCCTGTATCTATTCCTTCTGGAGAAAAAATAACAAGGGCTGTTGTAAATGTTATTTCCTTTGCCCTTTTCCTTAGGGAATTCTTGTAGCATTGGTGAGGAGGTGAGGAGAATGATAGCAACCTATACTAATGTTTTACTTTTCCATGTCGCTCTGTAGTCCTAAATGAGAAATAACCCATAAAGGGGAAAGGAAAGGCAAAGTGCTTGAGGTCAGAGAGTTTGCAGCTCACTAATGCTGGCTGTGTGCATTTCCTCTGTAGGACTTGGGAGATTTCCTTTCCCCATGGGCCGTGAGGAGTTGGTAGGCACAGAGGATGCCCTGTGCTAAACTGCTTCTCTTGCCCCTTTTCCAATCCTGCACAGGCTCGAGACATCTCTTGCAAAAAAGCCAAGGATGGGGTTCTTGTTCTCTGGAGGAGAAGGCAGCTTGAGTCAGTAAAATCAGTGCTGTTCTTCCCTTGCCATTCTACCAAAGCAGCTCACCTGTCCTGTCTGCTCTGGTTTTTACCTGCATTTCATCTCCTGTTCAAGACTCTCAGAGCACGGACGAGGTTATATTAGGTTAGAGGAAAGCAGGAAAAGCAGACTCACAGGTTCTTCATCTCCTTTCAAATGCAGAGAAGAGCAGAAGAGTAAAGATTCTGCATCTATTTTGCATTATTGGGGGGTGAGGGGGGTGGGTTGCAATATGGCCATTGGCATTTTCTGTGTAAGGGTGACTGCTGCAGGAAAAGAGTCAAAAATCTGAGTCCAATTCTGACTGACTACAGCACCTTCCCTTCCCAATTTCTTGAGTCTGTGCCTGAGCCTGGCTGTCAGGAGTGGGCTCTGAGCAAGTGCAACATAATTCAAACCCACATGTGTGCTGTGTGTTAGCTCTCTGAACAGCTGTTTTCTCCACTTTGAACTCTCTTCCCTAATTATTTACAGACAGCCATGCTCATATTTAAGGATATTTTGGAATCTTTCTGTTAAAGCAAGCTGAGCTTTGAATCCTGTTGTGCGCTTTTCCCAACTGGAAAATGAAATGACACAAAAATTAACAGTTCTCCCCTCAGCTCAAAACCAGCAGCCAAGTACAGGGTGAAGGAGTTCAAACGGGACTGCTACAGCTACCACCACCACCAAAGCCAGCTGAACAGGCAGCCTTACATAACCATAGTTAAGTTACTCCTTCTCTACACTGTTGTTAGCAGTCATATACATATTTAATGGGTTTTCATTATATCCTATAAATGCTGGCACTAGAATACTTTCCCCAGGGCATTCTCTGAATAAAAGAGAGGAGAAAATGACGAATGCATTTAGCACATGCACCCACAACTTCATGATAAAAGCCAGCATTTCCCCATACAACACCTGTTGTTGTAGCTGGGTTAATTACTTTTCATTGTAATCAACTGCCTGAAATATTTATCACGGGGCCTGTAATTTCCCAAATCTGAAAGCGACACCCAGAAAAACAGCACAACTTTCACTCTAATATTTCAGGTATGACATTCAGTGGGTTCAGCTTATTTTTTGTTTTCCTTTGGATTCCTTGCAGGGTATAGTTCGTAATTATCATCTTCCGTTAATTCAAAACTTTTTGTTTAGTAAAAGTGCATCTTCTCTGGTGTGACATCAAAATACTGCTCCTTACAGTAGCGTGTCTGCAGCATTATGGTTACTGAATGTAGATTAGCATAATGCTCCCTTCTTTCTCAATTCCACCTTTCCACCTTCAGTCCCCTCCCTGTTCACTGCCTTCTCCTAAATTAGAGGATCCATAAACCATACAGACCTGTGGTGTGGTCCTGATGAATAATGTAGAGTCTCTTTTCTCTGAGATATGAGGCCTTTTTTTTCTTTTTTTTTTTTTTTTTTTTTTTAGAGGGTTGCAGAAAGGGAAGAGGTGTGAATGGAGAAGCCCTGTGGTTAAGTTCTTGGGGGAGGTATGTGAAAACCTGTCCTGGGAGCCACCTGGCTCTATCTGATTCTGCTCCTGTGGTAGCTGATGGAACATGGGTTTTGTTGCCTTGCACAGAAGCAGGAATGGGTCTGGTAATGTCAAGGAGCAGCCAGTACTTTTCAAATTATAGTGCTTTATACAGCAAGAGCTAAACTAACATAACAATTATTGTCCCTAAATCCAGTTCCTTAGCAGTTTCAAAAAGTCATCTCAAAGTGCGTATTGAGTTAAAACTTGAGAAAATACCCAGTCATTGTACTCAAGAATTTGACCAAGGGCAGTGATATCCTCATGCTCACCAAGTTCTGCAGCGCAGGGAGGTGGATGGTTTAACTTCAGCCTTCCTCTAAAACCAAATCCTTAATTCTTCAGAAAGCCCAAGGACATTCATTCTTTATATAGAAAGCTGTGGAGTGTTTTCTTTGCCCTGCACCTAGAGAATTCACATTAACACAGAAATAACCGGGTACCTTTGCAAAGCTGGCAGAATTGGGAGGAAAGCAAATCAGCAAGCCATGTTCTGCTGTCCAAAACTTTCCCTTTTTCCCCTGGCTTTGGAGCATGGGCTGCAGTTAGAGCTAAGGGAGCCTGTGTGAGAGAGACAATGCAAGAACAGAAGGGAAAGCTACACTGTGGCCCCTTGGGAGATAATCCTCTTCCTAATCCCAGTGCACCTGAAGGAAATCCTCAGCACTTCAAAGGAAGCTGTGAGGTTAAATGGTCTTGGCACACATAAATGATATTGATGTGAGTGTCTGATAGGGTGCTTTAATAAGTGCTACTGCATCATTCAGCAGGTGATACGTTGTCTTTTCCTCCATAGTGTGTCATTTGAGAGTTATTCTCCTTGGAATCCTGTTGGCCAGGGCATGAGTTAAACCGTGTGGTGCAGAAAACCTCCCATATGTGCTGGCAGCAAGGCGTTCTGCTCATCTCTGATGTTTAGTGCTCTTCTCCAAAGCCCTTTCAGTGCACTAAAGGGCAGCAACAGCCTTCTCTCTTCTGCTGCATTTGCCTGTGTCTGGTGTGTGAGAGAGGGCAGGATCTTTTGGCTGGGCAGGAGCTGCCAGGAGATGAGTGAGTTTTGGGGAACTGTGGTGTGAACAGGTTCTGCTGCACAGATCCCTGTTCTGCACTTCAAGGCTTTGCTTTTCTGGAGCTTCTTAAGGAAGATAAGCCTGAATGATTGCTGGCTAGTTATCTCAAGCTTTTCTAGCTGGAATGAGCACGTGAATGGTATAGAAAGAAACAGATAAGCTTTTTTGATGCCCTCTTGGCAGCAGAATGAACAAAATGGCACAAAATGTATTCTGCTTGGAAGCTAGGATGATTGGCTCAAACAAGCTTATTCTCTCTAATTTATCCTGATGAACAAATCTTTTTTTCCTCCTCTCTATCACAGTAATTTCTGGTGCTCCTATTTGATAAAAGGTAGGAGTGGCAGAGTTCTTTGGAAGTCACACTCCACGAAAGTACTCAAGTTAATTTTCAACCAAAATGAGTAGGTTTTCAATAGCTGATTGGATAAATAACTTGGTCTGATCCCCTAGTCCTGATCTGAGTAGGAGGTTGGATTAGACACCTTTTGCTCTTCCTGTCAACCCAAATTACCCTGTGACCTGAAGTCAAGGCATTTGTCTGTAGCAGCACACTCAGCTGCTGGGTGGTAAAAATGAAACGTGAAACAATGGTATTACCTCCTTACTAGCTACCATTTTGTGGCAAAGAAGGTGTGAAGTTTCCCACAGAGTCACTGCCTCCCAGACAACTGATTTTGTCACTGACTCAACTGGGTTAGAAATCAGCTATTTTTAAAGTTGATGTTCTACTGTTTGTTTCACTTCCACTCCCCTCCCGCCCCCACCCTGCAAACTGGTGGGTGCTGAAAGTCACGTGCTGAAAATTTCTCCGTTTAAATATCAGCCCCCTTAGAGAGGGGGAAAAAAAGCTCTACCAAATCATCTGCTGCTTTCTTGCACATCTTCTGTTTCCCCTCCTTTTCAGGTGTAGCCTCAGACGCTTACAACTCTCCAACTTGCTTGTTTGCTTTGGGAAAATTAGAGTCTGTGTGGCTATTAATTGTATTTTTTTTAAGTATAGCTCTCAGGTTAGAGCCAAGTGTGGCTGGTTGGCTGTTCAAGGCTTTAAACTCTGGGCAATTTAAAGAGAGTCGTGGCAGATGAGCTGTCCATCAGCGAGATTGTTATTCGCAGGTCTAATGTCATATCCATGTATAACAAGATAGTGATTGACAGGAAAGTTTGTTTTGGAAGGAGCAAAGGTCAAGGTTTTGCTGACAGCTTAACAATGGAAATATTGCATCACCAGGATATTTTATGGAGTGATACATACATCTACATAAATGTAACATATGATGGTGGAGCACTGGTGCAAGATGAAGCTCTGAGCTAGGAGGAAGTTTTAGAACACTTATAAAAATAAGGTATCTGTGCTTTATCCATCTTTTTGAGGAATAAACTCAAAGTATCTGCGGGCATGGCTCTTGAAACGAATTTGGCCCACATCACGTGGAAGAGCCTTCTCTGCAGAGCACTGTGGTTGAGTGGGCAAGACATTAATTGACTTTGTCAGTGATTTCCTTGGGGAGCCTTGAACAAATGATTGCACCTGTGCGTTATTTCTCCTCCATTAAAAGGGGAGAAAACATTTTGTCTATCTTGAGTTTTAGGTATGAAAACTCCCTAAGCCCTCTTGGCTATAAAAGAATTAGTTTACAAACTCTGAAAGATACATAAAAGAGAACAACTGAGAAGACACGTGTTCAGAATAATGGTCCTTCTGGAAGACCTTTCCCACTTTGTCTCTTCTGGGGTTTTTTTCTTTCATTTCTTTCTTAAATTTCTCTGCTGTACTTTGTTGGGTGAGCTCACTTCCTCTTGTCCCAAACTGTCTCAAATAATCATCCTTTCTTGACTTTACCTACGAAAATTATTTTTGCCTTTAAGTACATTAAACTAAAGATGAAGAATTTTTTATTGCTGTCATGGTTGAGATTTAAGCTATTTTTTCTGATTTCTTCTGTTCCATAGTATTCAAGACTCCCTTTCCCCAGTCTCTGCTCCAAAATGGGATTTTTTTTAAACTTTCTTTTTCTGCACTTCGGCCTGTCAGTAGTGATCTTCAGCAGTGCCTGTGCCATAAACCCAAAGAGGGCAAACCAAAGAAAGCGGCAAAATAAAAATTGAAAGCAGCTCCCCGAATACCTTCCTCAAACACACAGCTTTATTGTGTAGTTCCCATTTGAATTAGGCACTGAAGGTCAACAAATTCAGGCCCTGCTGGAGCAAGTGGGTCACTGGGAGCTGTGGCTGAGAGCTCTCCCTGCTGCCCCGTCCCTTTGTTCCCACATGAGGATCTCACAAAAGACGTCGTCTCCTCTGCATCAGGTTTTTTCCCTGGCTTCTCCACCACGGTTACCCATGCTCTTCAACCACTCAGATCCATACTTTTTCCTGTGAGGAGGGTCCTTTTCCATCATGGATGGTAATTCTCATTGTCTCCCATACCTGGAAAACTCCAGACCCTGGGCTAACCAAAGGTGCCTCATTTCCATATGCCATAAAACAGCAGGAGAAGGCATGATTATAACAGAGAAACAATGATAATGCAATGAAGTAACTTTCAGGCATTACACATCAAAGTAATTAATTACTTGAATAATGGGCGAATTTTAAAACCTTAGTACAAATAATTTTTTAACCTAATTAACCTAATTTAGTTAAAATTTAAAAGTTATTACATTGCTAGCAGGAGTGACAATTTTTGCTGAGTAATTCAGCATTGTAAAATATTAATCTTTTACCAGCAGCTCTTTATTTCTCACCGTACTTGCAAGTACTAGCACTTCTGTTCTGTGTAAGCAGAAAAAGAAGGAAAAAAGGAGACAAGTTGTACCATTCGTGCCTGATAGACAATGACACAGGAAAAGCTGGGCACAACAGTTATTCCCCTCCTCTTGGCAAGAAATGTTAATGATTTAGGTTTAAGGTCTCATGTCTTCATTAATAGTTCCCATAGTATTTTTTATGGCATTCTGTGAAATTGAAATCGAAACCCACATTGTCTACCTCCAAACCAGAGCATCCTGCTCCACCATAGTGGCTGGGGTGCTTCAGTACTGTTGGTTCCTGTTGGTTTGCTGTTGCAAAAATTACCCCAGTGGTGGAGCTGCCCCATCCCAAGCATGCTGACCTGCAAATGCTGCCCAGTGAGGGCAGAAGGCTGCTCTGGGCTCTTGTGAGAGCAACTGTCTCTCTGCAGAAATGCACTTGAGGAAGGAGAAGCGGCACAAAATCTATTTCCATGTTAGGAATGAGGGTTCACATTGGAATTCTTAGCAAGGGCATCTCCCAGGAGGCTCTGCTTGACTCAGTAAGACTTCCTTTAGTACCTTGAGCCACCAACAGCATCTACCACATACAGTTCTTCCATCTCTATGCAAGGCTTTTTGCTTGGATCTTGTAAACCATATAAATAAATAGTGGTGGGAATCTTATCTAATTTTAGCTTTTTATGGGTGAACAAGGGGCAAACAATACCAATAAGGTTCCTTTTCACCTGATTCACCCAAACTGACCTTTGAGATGACTGCATTTACCCACTATAATTTCATGTTCTCCTCTGCCTGGCTTTATGAGGCAGCAGCCCTACCTGTCTGAGGGGGAATGTGATCTTTGTATGCTGCTGTTCAGGGCACACTTGAGGACACAGAGATTCTAGTGACCAACTTGTTCCCAAACCCCCTCTGGTGCAGATCTGTCACAGGTGCACTGTGTGCCTGTTGAGGCACTGGGCAGTGATGTCACATACCAGAAGACTGCCAGCCTCCTGCACAACCCCCAGTATGGCTCACAGGATTTACCTGTTGGGTTGGCAGGCCAGCAACAGGTTGCCTTTCTAGCAGTATCTACATTTTAGGCAGTATTTGTTGATTAATGTGTCCAGCTCTGGCCCACAATCCAAGAGGATACATGCTGGGGGAGTCTATTTTGAAAGCAGAGATCCAGCAACTCTCAGGTGTGACCGTGTCAGCAGAGGGATTGTCTTGCCGCTTCCTTCAGGCTGTCTCAGAGCATGCTGGAGCACAAATGCTTCCCTTGGCTTGCCTTTTCCAAGTCCTGGCTCTGTTTTTAAGACCAGCATTCAGCTGAGGCGGGCTGAGGAGCAGGCAGGTGTGTGACGTTGTGTGTAGGCATAGTTAACCAGGTTTTGAGCAACGTAACTCTGTTGATTTTAAAAAGGTTTTTTCTTGAACCTTGTAGAATTTTTTTTTGTTTTGTTCTGCTGTTTGGGTTTGGGTTTTTTTTTATGTTGTTCTACTCCAGTGCGGTTTTGCTGTACAGTCCTTTGTATAGGTGCTGATATATGCCCACAAATATTCTTTATTCCCCTTCCACTATAAGAGCAGAAAAAGCTGGGCAAGCTCAGGGCCAGTGCGGTTGTTAGGCTGCCCAGCTGCACTGGGGCGAGGGCAGCCCCACATCTGTCGTGTGCCAGGGGGATGCGCTGCCAGAAACCCGAGCTCAGCTCTCTGCCAAGAGGAGCAGAGCCAGCACGCCGAGCCCAGGCTATTCTGTGAGCTCACACAGGCAGAGAAAGCTGACAGGCAGCTCTAATCCACTCTGCTGGTACCCGTAGATGACAGAGCATCAGAGCAGGAAGGAAAGAAATCCTGATAATTGAAGTCACACACCACGCGGCGGGGTTGGTTCCTGAGAAAACAGCAAGGAAGGGCTCAGTCAGGACCACCTGAACATGTGCCTGTCAGCTCAGTGGTAGCAAATGGTGCCTGTATTTATATTTGTGTTCTCTCTCCTCTGCAGAGGGACATGATATGCTCTGCAATGGTGTATGTTACAGACACACTATAGGAAGACACAGAATCCACACCAGGGCTGTAATATAAACATGTTTGGTGTAGGTTCTCTTTAATTTTGTCATGTAGAAGCAGGCACGAACCTCAGATCTATGTTTGAGTGTTTATATGGGATTCACTTTCAGTAACTTTCTTAGATGAAATTTATAAGGCAATTCTACATCAGCATTACGCTGGTGTCACTGCAGACATTTTTTGGTGACAAGCGAGGGAACGCAGTGGAAGGAATACAAGGTCAAATGTAAGAGCTCTGGCTAAGTGACTGCCACTTACTATGTGTCTGCATAATCTCAGGCACTGTGGGCCCTGACCCAGCTGGCTTCAGCTATTAAACCCTAACATTTAATAAAAATCACTGTAATCTGAGGTTGGCCGTTGCAGTGCCCACTGTCTGCTGGCAAAGCTTTGAAGGAGCGCAAGGGAAGGCTTTCTGTCAAACACACTCGCACCCAAGTTCAAATTTACCATTTTTATCTTCAAAGCCCAACCCAAAGTAGGGAAGGGACTGCCTCACGCCTGGGAGATCATGACCTCCCATGACAGCTACATGCTTCCAAAACAATGGATCTGTCAGCCGCAACAGAGAGACTTGGAAGTGTGGGAGACAAAGATCTCTAGGCAACTTGGCCCACGATTATGGAATGCCTGGAGGAGATCAAAACCACCACAAAACTTGCCACCTTCAAATCAAATTTAAAGACCATGGCTTTTTATTTGTGCTTCCCCCCAGTACACCATCCCCTCAGAGAAAAGAAGAAAGTTGGTGTAAAAACACGTGCTTGTAGGGGTAGGGAGGAAGGAGGTAAGATGGAAATGTGGATCTCTTTAGCTGTTTACTTGCACAGGAGGCGCTTGGGGTCAGTGAGGAAGAGTCTGATATAAATAATCAGGTACCTGAGTGTATTCGGAAATGTTGTTGGGACTTACTAGAGTGATACTTAGAGAGATTTCTGCTTTACAACGTTCCTTACAGAGCCCTGTATCCAGACCCTGATGAAACTACCTTAGGGGACAGACACTCAGTGTAAGTTGAGACTGAAAATGGAGCCAGTTCTGAAATACATGCCTGGAAAAAGCTGGCAATCAAAAGAATACACCTAACTGAGTTTTAAGTCTCTGCTTCTAAGGGTGTATGTGGCTATATAGGAACAGGCATGGGCCTTGCATCTACATTTCTGAATGCTTCCCAGGAGGCCCACTCTCATGGACACTTGACACTTCTCCTACATAAATTAAATTGAAGTGATGTCTATGCAGTTTAGGATCAGAGGCACCTCCCAGTGCCTCTCAATACAAGTGCTGGTGTTGTGTTGATATTAGTATTTCTAATATGATGTCGTGGGAAGAGCAACATCGTGTACACAAGAAATAACATGATATGTATACATGTTCCAGGAAACTTATTTTTTTCCCTTTGTAGTAAAAGTACAGAACTGTGATATATTTCAGCAAATGAATGTCTTACTGATCCATCCAGTCCTCAATTTCCTATACAGTCTTTTCATATTTAAAATGTGTATCCTTCTTCAATATGTTTTGAGTAACTTATCTATGTTTTATAGGCCTTATTTGTTTGTTTTTCTTTGATATTACCCAGAAACTTTGTTTTCCTTGCATATTTAATGTATTCTGAAAATAGGTCCTGAGAGCCATCAGAACTATTTCACCTTATTATTTTTGTTTGCACTTTTTTGATTCAACATGCATTCACAGAATCATAGAAAGGAATCGTAGGATTATTTAGTCTGGAAAAGACCCTTGAGATCATAGAGCTCAAATGTAAACACATTAAACAGTAAACAGGCATTCAGAGACAGCATGTTGTTTCATTATGAACTACCTATTTACACTCATAGCAAGAATTAGTCATGTGTGTAACCATGTATATAACACCAGTAGTTCACATTTTATCCCAAACTGAGAGCTACCATGTCCATTTTCCTATGGCTGCAGCAGTAGAAAGTTCTTTGGTCCCAATCCTTTGCTTGGCAGTCTGTTATTTTGCTCGGAGCCCCAACCTCTTTAGTAACCCTTTTCCCAAAATCTTGGCACACGTGTGCAAGTGGCTGAGGGATGCACTGAAGCCTGAGAATGAAGAGAGCATTTTTTAGTGGTGCAAGTGAAAATACAGGCACCCCTTGAATAAAAGAATTGACTGAAGATGGGTGTTCTGCACGTGAGATTAGGAGGTGGGTGTTGCAGGAGCAGTGCAGATTAGTAGTGGGAAAGGGGGAGAGAAAGGAACAGAAATCATCTTGTCTAGAGACCCCTGTATCCCTCCCTTGGACCATCAATATCCACCTCCTGACTGCTCCAGGAGACTTGCTCTGGCCCATTCTCCAGAGCTGCTGAGATGTCTTAAGTCATCCAGCTTGACCTGTACCATCAGCTGCTCACCTCTCCAAGTAAAAGCATCCTCTCATGTCAGCACAACTGTTAGTTCCCTCACAGGAAATAAAGGCTGCTCAGGACAGAGTACTAAATTAAACTACTAAACTAGCACATATCCACAGGTGTAGCAAGGGAGCAGCTTCATTCACCTACAGATCTGCACGTTCTTGGAGTTCATATAACACTCTACCAGCTAGCAGTAATTTCATCCAAATAAACTCTTCTTCACGACTCTGCCCTTTGGTGACATTCAAAACGATCTCTTTTACTGCAAACTGTAGTAACACCATCGCGTACAACTCAGTTCATGAGGACTTGGTAGAAAATGCAGGAGATGCACTGCAGAATGGGAGTAGCATTTCCCACAATTGTGGGGCTTGAACTTCTAGCATGACAATCATGCTTGAAGACACGGGAGGCAGAGGTGACTTGCTACATATCACGTCTACACAGATCCATGGAGATATCCCTGTCTATCTTTCTGATTTTTTTTCTTTGTCTTAGACTGCAGCTAAATTAGTATTTTCCTCAAAAACAAATCTTAGGTATCGATAAAACTTTCTTTTAATAGCTGTGAATAGAAAACAATAGTCAATGTCTGTCACGCAGTTTTCACCAGCCACCACACTGTTTACCCCTCTTTCATCAGCTGTCTGCTGGGTGCTTTGCTGAGCTACAGAAAAATCTTAGGATTTTCAGCCATGTAGAAAGAGCTAAACCACAAAAATCTGGTTTTAGTCAGTGCTTTACCTGACAGACCTCTTTAATTCAAGGTTTAACTGTGTGCAGACATTGAGCTTGTGAAACCTTTGCCTATAGAAAGACACCAGATTTTTCCAACCTGTTCTTTGTATTCCCGTGGGTGATTCCGGACTGAGTTCACCAGCTGGGCTTTAATCTCTCTGTATCTGAATGCAGGCACTTCTCTGCATGGGGGTGGCAGAAGCAGGTCTCCCCTGCATAGCCACAGCAATCCTTCCATGTTAATCCTCTCCATGTGCCTGATCCCACTCCAGGTGTAGGGGGTGGCCAGGCACCAGAGCTGGTGGACCACTGGCAAATTCTTTTTGCTTGTTTGCATGTTTTTGCTCCATGGTGTTTCCTTCTTCCAGAGGAAAATAAATTCCTGCCAGGTCTGGAATGCCTATTTTGTATGATGACAGCCTTCTTTCCTTTTTATCTCTGAAGAGTCCCAGAGAGACGGAATTGTTTGGATGTACAAAGCATTTCTTTTACAGAAGAGAAATGCTTTTGCTTGTAGGCTGTGATGCAATTCAGCTTTCTGCAGTATTAGTTTCCACTCCTTTTGTTTTTCACTGTCAGCAAGTGTTACTGGGTATACTACACCACATTTTCCTGTCTGTGACTAAGGATTTCTGTATTGGCCAAGGATGGAAATAATAGTAAAAAAGGTCTTGGTGGCCGTGGGTCTTGTTCTTTTCAAAAAGCCCACTCCCATGGCAACAAGGCCTATTAGAAGGTAGCAGTCTTGTCACCACAACTTTAAGTCCTAATAATTCAACCAAAAAGATAAAACGAAATGTGGCAACTTTATCTTGCTCAATCTCTTACATAAAGTCATTTCTCAGAAACTTGATCAGTGGTAGAGACAACAAGCATTTAAAGGGGAGAGGCTTTGAGAGGGGAAAAATCCATTCAACATCCGAGTTTTGAAAGATGAGCGAAAGATGGAAGAAAACATGATATTACAGCAATCTTTCTGCTTCTCTTGCACAGTGAACAATTGACCCAAAGTTTAGGATTTTGAGATTTTTATGACTAATAAGCCAGCTGGAGATTTGAAATTTACCTCCTATGTGAAATAACATTTGTTTTATGTAATAATTATTGATTGCAAACACTTCAGCCAACAAAGAAAGAAAATACAAAAAAAGGGTAAAAATGTTTTTGATTAAAGCAGTTATATCTTGTTTACAGATCATTTCTAAAAGCAGCCTATACTTAAAATGTACATGGGTTCCTATTGGCCAGCAACAGGAATTTCCTATGTCTCTTACCTGTCCTGGCTTCAGAATAATTGTGTGAATGTAATTGACTGTGTGGGTCAGCTTATAGTTGAGGAAAGATTTATCTGTTAATTATAAGTGACTCTTGCCTAAATATTTGGATGTGGTAAAGAAATGCCAGTTTCTGTCCTTGTCACAATGACCAGTCTGGGTGTTACCATGGCTCAAGGTGGTTTGAGCTGAATGAAATTCGGGATGGGGCACTGCTTCCATACAAGATACACTGGAATTTAATTTTTGATGTGAAACCCATCACAGGCTGCCTATAAGGTTGTTGGGAGTCAAGTGCATGGGGTTGAACTCAGGATGTTTTGGGAATGAGGGGGGCACTTGCTTGTCCCAGACGAGGTGGGGAAGAAACTCCCCACACTGCCAGCAGGGGCTCATTTGTGAGAAGCTGGCAGAGCCAAGGCTCCACAAGAGCTGCCTGGTATCCAATTTAAATTCCTATAAATGGGAAGGCCACTGGTCTTGTAGGCTGCTTGGTGTACTGCTGTCACCCTGCAGAGCACAGAACAGGCGTGTGAAGCAGGAGTTGGGAAAGCAGGCAGAAAAAGCCACGCTGAGGAGTGAAATGGCAAGCACAGAGGCAGAGGTGTTTCACAAGGCTCTCGCTTTCCTCCCCGAAGCAGGTTGTGGTGAAGCTCTGCTCTCAGTGCAGTCTGTAGCCCACATGCTCTTTCTTTTGGGGCTTGGTTGATAAACCAAGGGACAAACCTGAGTGGTAATCCCACAGGAGGGCTGTGGCTTATCTTTCAAAATGGCTGAGAGGTGCACACAAAATGAGCTGAGGCATATTTTTCAGTCTTAAAAAAGCAAAGAAATTGTGACCACTTAGGTCAATAAATTCTAATGTGTGTGCCTGATATGGAAAAGTATGTAGCAGGTAAATAGAAATAATCACAAAGCCCAAAAGTTTTCCTTTTTACTCTGAAACTCTCCTTTTTGGTACATCCTTGCATGAGGCCAAGTTATTCTGGGACTGGATCTCCTTTCAGAGATAAGGGCAGAGTAATTTGTTTCCCTTTGACAGGAACATGGGTTAAAACATTCTTTGCCAGTACTCAGATCTTTCTTTGTTCTTTTGTTGGTATAATCAGAAAAAGGACTAAAAGACCTTTTAGTCAATAATGAGAAACTGCCAGCTTCTGAAGTTCAGATTCTTTTCCCCTGTGAGGGTAACATCATGACAGTATTTTGTGTTTTAATGGGCACAAATATCAGTGTTCTCATGCAATGTGAGCCTAGGTTCAGTCCTTTCCTAAATGAGCAGGTAGCTCCAAACTTGGCTGTTGTAGTGATACGGATGAACTTCTCTTTTCACCAGTTATTTCTGATCATTTATTCTGGATATTAATTACTGTTTACCAAACTTTCACAAACCTGCTAATATCTGATTCTCAGTAAATTTGTGTCAAGTACCAGATTTGATATCCACAACCATTTATTCTGTTGGCTCAGGTGAAAACCTCACAGTAGCCTTTGTGAGAAAAATCAGATTAAGTTTTGTACTGGGGAATGGATCGGTTTAACCCTAAGTAATGTTGATGCTAGCATGACTTTAGAGCTTCTGTTCCTGAGTCAGGCTGATGTGTGTGCCTGCAGAGACACTTGTAACACTTTTTGATATGTGGCATAGGGTTGTTTTTTTCATTTTTCATACTTTGCTGCTGTCAGTGGGTAGTGAACTGCTCCTTTGGATTGAATGTCTTGTATGGAATAGTTAAAATGTGTTTGCTAGTGCAAAAAAGCAGGGAGCCAAATAAAGGGCACACTGTTTCCAGTGGCTTTTCTTTGAGCTGGATTGGGAAAAATGTTGAACTACCATATTTGGGCAGGAGCTCAAAAGAATACCTAGTTTGAGTAGCTGTATATATTTCAGTGAATGAGAAAACTAAACTAGTTTAGAAAAAAATTGTAGTAGTTTAGAAAATTATTTGAAATAATGAAATTGAATTTGTAAAGCTGTAGGGTTGTTTTTAGAGACAGCTAAGGGAATGATGGAAAGAAACAGAATCCTTGTTCTCTTGTCATTTCTAACATCAAAAATTCTTCATGCCTGGCCTACATCTTTCCAGTCATGGGGTTTTCCCTAGAGAGTTTACAATGTTTTTGTAATTTCATTTATTGGAGCAGAGCAGTGGAAGAGTTAGTGTGGGAAAAGGAAAGCAAATTTAGCAAATGCAAGGCTTTACTTACTTTCTTGCCTTGTGTAGGGATGTAGAAACAAATAGGACAATTACTGAGAACTGCTGTGCTTATTACAGTAAGGTAGAGCTGGTACCTGGTGAAATAGTGCAGATGGGGAAGGGCATTTTGGCCACTTCCTGACCTTCTGTATGTCTTCCAACCCCAGGGATGGTGCTGCTGTGTGTGCTGACCTTGTGTGTACAGCTTCCCACAGCACAATCCATGTGGCACCCTGTGCATATCACACCAGATACACACTCACATGTGTCTGCTTTGGAAATCTCAGAAATCGATAGCTCTCGGGACAGGAAAGAAAACTGTGGGAATTTAGGGTACAGGGAATATTTCTCTGTCTGCTCTGAGGGGGCCTAACCCCCAGAGAAACACTGCATTTAACCTTCTTTGCCCATGGAGAGGACTTCCAAGACTTCAAGATAGGCTAAAATCTACCAAAGTGTGAAATAAATAATGGAGTAGTATAGTATGTCACTTGGGTGAGAAATTTATGTTTTGGGATTTTTACTACATGTAGATAGGAAGCAAGATGGAGGAATTTGAGTGTAGTCCCTGACTACTTCTTCTTCATCTGCTCCATATTCTGCAGTGTTAGTGCCATAGGGTGATTGGTCAAGGAAAGCACAGTGCAGAGGTTAGGCAGACAATCCAAGGATGAGTTATTAGTAGATAAGTAGAAATAATGTACGTTTTAAGAGTTAATTAAATGAGACAACTTTAAAAGACCTTAAAACTGTACGTTTTGGGAGCCATTTTGCAGTGCTTTTCTAGCATGCTGAGCCTAGTGTAGACAGCGTGCAAAACTTTAGATAAGATAACGATAAACAAGAAGCTGAAGACCAAAAAAGTCCTGTACATCTCCTTTTTCCTGACACAAAGCTACTACAAGAGAGTTTCCCCAATCCAAGGAACCCCCAGAAGGGCCCAGCGTAAAACAAACATCAATAACTAGTACCCCGACAGAAAACCAAGTTGTAACGAGGAGTAACAAGAGCTGCTCCTGGCTGGGGCACTTCTGTAAAATGGCATTGAAATCCGCATGTGAACTTTTGTGTAGTGTTTAGCAGTGGCGGGGAACATGCAGACTTGCTGAAGGCTGTGCTGTTTATAAACAGATGAGGAATCAGGGATTTAGAAGGTTATAAAAGTAGTTTTCTGCCATGCATAGATGTACAAAATGAAGTAAAGGAGTTTAGCACAAACCATTAAGTCAGTTGGGCAGCAGACATGAACAAGACTCCTCCGTCACAGCACTGCATGTCACCTTCCCCCAAGCTCTGGCATTTCCTTATACATTATCCTTTTGTAGGCTTTGTTGTTGTTTTTCTAAACTCAACAGCAGATCACACAAATACAAACGCCCATGCACAAGGTATGACTTGAGTTACCGTCGCACCCTGGAGAGTAATACTCCGTGCTGGTTTTACATGTCCCTTCTCTGTGAGGCTTTCCACGTGATGCTGCTCAAACAGAGCAACCAGGAGGCAGGAACAATGTCCCTCTATACGCTGCTGGGCCCGCATTGTTCCACGCAGAGCCCGCTGATGAACGTGAGATGGCAAAGTCATCGTCATTAGGCGGAATTTAATAGCGAATCAAAGTTCGAGGGGAGAATAGACCGATCTCAGCTTTAGCCTCCCTTGGGCCCTGCTGAAAGATTAGAGAGAAAGAGTAGGGCCTTGCTAAGTTGAATGTATCAGATTGTTTTTCAGCAATAGTTACGCCTGTTGTAAACCCCTGAGAAACACCCAGTTTAACTCTTTGGAAAAAGCATCGCAAAATCTGGGGAAGAGGGGGAGAAGGCATGTAACAGAGGGAAAGGTGATGTTTGATTTTATTTCTTTGCTATTCATTGCAGAAAGAATGATTTCATACTTCAGAATTTCTAGTTTGTATAAATTAAGCTACGATATTCTTTAAGAGATGACATCTCTAAACTTTAGTGAGGATATGTTACCCAAAGGAGCCAGGCTCCAGGAAGACTGAGTACGATTCTTCTTGTTTTCAGTATGCTTTATCCATTCAACATGCTTTACCACTGGAAGGTTTTCTTTAAATTATTTTTCAGTTTTCCACATAAGTTCTCAAAGTGCTGTGGGTGGGGTGTGTGAGAGCTGTCAGCACAGGGCAGCAAAGGAGTTAATGTGGAGTGTGAAGAGGGGGAGTGACCCCAGGAAAATTCCCCTACCAGCACCTGTACCTCAGGATCAGACAAAGCTAACAATGAGAAAGCAAAATGCGTTAGGTGATCTTCCTCCTGTGGTGCCTGAAATGTCACTGGGCACTGGCTCTTCGCCTCCTATTTCCAGCCTCCTTTCAGCCAAGGCTCTCGCTGAAAAGACAGATGATGGCACCTCTTCATATCAGAGCCTGGTGATCAGCTGGGTTGTCCCAGAAGTTTTATTCCTTTGTTAATGCCTTGGGATGTGTTATGTGGCAGCAATAAAATCGCTACAAAGAAAGCTAAATATCAGCCAGATAGATCTCCACATAGATACAGATGTAAAAAAACCAAAACAACAAAATAGGCAAAACTGGACATGAGGCCCCTTTTTCTCCTGGCCTGCCCAGGAGCCCGACTTCCTGGGCTGTGCTGGGGTTGTCTCCAATAGCCCCTTGCAGTTTTACTCTCTTCCCTGCAGTAATTTGGGCAGCTTTTCATAAGCCAATAAGCATGCCCCTGAAGTGTCTCCAAAGCTGTTTCTGTGGTTTCTGTGGCCAGGTCAGCAGGGACACTGGAACATGCCCTTTCTTCCTTTGCCTTCTTAGGGGAAGCAGAAGCTCTTGAGGATGCAAGGATATTTTGGTTTTGGGTTTGGTTTTTTTTTGGTGAGTGGGCTGCTTTTTGTTCAGGAAATAGGACAGGCACTCATTTGTGGATGCTAATCTTAGTTGGGTCTGTTTAGGCTATAGGTGCCAATGCTTTGCAGTGCTGCTCTGTGTCTCACAATGTTGCTTTTTTGGTTTGTTTTTTTTTTTTAATTTGATACCAGGCATTTTTCTCAGTTCACATTATTGTAGAACATAGAATTTTTGAGAATAGCCTTGAAACTTCTACTTTCAAACCTCTTCTCTAAATGGCTAGCAATTTCTCTTAATCCTCTCTCCCACAACACCTTCAGTTTTGTGACCAGAGGAATGTCACCAAATGAGAAAGTATGTCCTCAAGATACTTTTGTTTTTAAATCCCTTGCTCTTGCTGGAACAGAATCCCAGTATTTGAAATGGAGAGCTTACTGGTCTGAGTGAGGACAATATCCCCTTCTGTAACATCAGTGGCCCACAGTGCCAAACCAGAGACCCTCACTGCATTTAGCCTGGGGCTTCCCTGCCCACTGGCTTCTCCATTTCCTGATGCCTGTCCTTTTCTACTCTCCTACAAGTGCTCCCACCAAGTCCAAAATCTCATTTTTTCATCTCAGCATGTTAAAAAAACAAACAAACAAAAAACCCCAACGGAAACAACGAACAATTTTTTATTGTGCTGTAAATGTTTTGAGGGTCTCAATGAAATTCAGCTTAGTTCACTCCAAGGTCTTTGGTACATCTGTAGGCCCAGCCAGCACTGCCTGTGCTGCATGGGGTGTCTGTCTGAATGTTGGAGTGGATTTTAGCCCAAAATGTCTCATGAAATGGTTGCAGATCGTGTTCTCTGAGTCAAAGGCACATCTCACAAAGGACTTTTAACTTAGAGAAAGTCAAAGCGCACTCACCTGGGAAAAGGGTTTGAGCCAAACATCTTAGAATAAGAGACCCAGGATACAAAGGGCACCACAAATAATTGCAACATTAGTAGGCAGAAAACTGTAGCTAACCATCCTGTCCAGAGAGGCATGACTTTGAATGCTGATCAAGGCTATTTTGTCTTGCTGACCGCTTAGAGTTCGGAGAGGTAGACTCATGGGAGTCTTACTAAACCACTAACTCACCATGACTGACCCCAGTGTATCGGCCTTTCACACTACATGACTCTGAGCCAGCAAGCTTGAGTCTACTGATGTGTTTCAGACTAATTAAGGCTGGTTTTCTTTAGCATTTCTAATGAAATCCTACCTCCCCAGAAGTATGTGTGCGCACAAAAAAGGAGACCCCAAATGAAAACCGAAATGAAACGAGATGAGCTACACAATAGTGACAAACGATTTTCTTGCTTTGCTTTATTAACCAGCATAAATGTTGAGCCTCTCTCTTAAATAGCCCTAGGCAGTACAGGTATTTTTTGCTAATACAATGCTGAGAAAAAAGAATGCTCGTTTCTTACCTCAGAAGAAGCACTGTCTCTGCAGTCTGAGTGGCTTTCCAAATTAAACCTGAACACTCAAAGGCAGTCAAAGCATTTAGGGAAACATAAGGGTTTTGGGACAGTTGATGCTTGAATAAATCTTTCTGTAAGGTGAGAATTGTCTTTAATTTATTTTTCTGTCTAGAAGGCTACTTGACAGAATGCAAAATGAATATATTTTCATGCAATAACATACTGATTCTCTGACAAAATTTTAAATCCCCATCCTACAAGTACTGTCATTACCAAATATTTGAAAATTAAGTGTGAGGATATTTGAAGTTGATTGGAGGCAGATCACATCTCTTAAATGCGCCAAAGTTTTGCTTGGTTATATTTAAACTTCTGCGAGGAAATTGGGCAGCAGGGGAGCCTTCCTCTGCCAAGGTGTGTGATGAACTAGAGCAAGCATAGGGATGGTGCCCCTGAAGTGGGATTGTCACACACACCTGAGGTAACGCAACTGCAAAGACTGCTACAAAAGTGGTCTTAGGGCTGCTTGCCCCAGACAGTTCTTGGCAATCTGAGACAGGAACTGGGGAGTTGTTCTTGCTGGCTGCATGCATGCAACCTGGGAAGACACTCAAGCCCTGTTCCAGTGACTTGTGCTCTCAGAGATATTTTGTGCCCGTAGCATCAAACAGGAAAGCTTCCTGACCTGTATTGTGTGACCTGACATCAAGCTTGCAAAATTTGACTTGCCCATTTAGGAAGGGTTCTGATAAAAAACACTTGGGCAGACATAAAAGTAAGTAAATTTTCCACTCCGTGTGAGTTTGTGTGTGCATTTTCATGTATGGATGCAGTAAAGAAAAACATAGCTGTATGTTGTATAGGGTACCGATGGCTGATTACCTGATCACTGATTGCTGATCATCAGTGTACTGATTACCAGGCTTTTGTGGTGTGTAGCTGGTTCCTATACCTATAGTACAACTATAAAGAATTAGGCTGGAGATATTACATGGATGTGTATGTTATGTATTTATAAAGCAAGAGCTGCTATGATATACTTGATATCAGAACTGAAAGGGTTTTTTTCTATACTATTAGAAATACTTCTATAGGATGCCAGGACTCACATGTGGTCTCTCTTGCCTGCTCTGTCCCTAAGTATATTGTAAATTGAGATGGGGGAATAACCACAGTCCCACCATGACATTTGAGTTCTCAGTTCATGAAAAGTGCACTAGACATTGCCTGTAAATATTGTCCCTTAGAGTTTCAGAACAGAGAATAGAAATCTAAAAGAGTAAAAATGAAAATTTGTCCCGCTTGTTGCAGTGAAACCAGAGAGTTATAAAGGACCTCTGAACAATATTGAGTTTGGGGTAGCACAATCACATCACAAAAGATTTACCTTCACTCTGCAAACTCAATATAGGGCAATAACAATCTATTACAAGCAGAGCACTACAACGTCAAAGGAATATTTAAAAGAACTAGACAGAACCTTTAAATCACAAAAATTGAGTTAGGTTGTCCCAGAGGAAACACCCTGGGGACGATTCCTAGCAGGATTTTCAAGAGGTGTTGTTCAATTACCAAAAGTATCCAATGTGTATCGTAAACATAATCAGTAATCTGTCTGCTTCTAAAAACCTGAGGGACAGCAAGCAAAAGGCACCAGTCCTAAAGGAATATTTGGAGTGGCAAAATGATAGCAATTGCCATATACATGCATGGCCACATGTCCCTTAGGTCAAAATTAGGGATTCTGTTGTAAAGCCTCTGTCTGCACCGGTTGTGGAAGTAAGACATGAGATGCCTATCACAGACACCATTCCCTAAGTGGGTAAGTCAGCCTGCACGAGAAAGAGGTGGCATACATGCCACATGTCTCTGGAAGTGTAATGACAGCAGTGACAAAACCGGCAGGTACAGTGAAGCACGGAGACAAGAAACATACCAGCTTCCCAAGCAAAATTCCAGTTGATGCTCCTTTTCAGTTGCTATTTACTCTCACCACAACTAAGAATTTATGAAGCAGTTATAACTCGGTGAACTGTTGAAAGCAACTGTCACTGGTGTTGCATCAAATCTCCCCTTTTTTTTTTCTGATACATAACTTCACACATACTCCTCTAGCTGCCTGTTGGGCACAGTGCAGCAGTCCATGGCTACAGCTGAGGAGGCATTGCTGCAGAGGGATGGAGTCATCTGAGCTGCAAGAGAAGCTGATCCTGGCTGCAGCGGCAGGGTTGACCTCACAGATGCAGTAGGGCACTGCAGGAGTCGCGACAGTGCAGCCACAGCTGCCTGTGCCTTCTGTGGGCTAACACAGGGACAGCATGGAATGAGCTAGAGTGGGATGATGAGCCTGGCTCACAGCATCCCTGCAGCAGTAATCCTTTCAGAAAAACCCGTCAGATCCTCTCTTCCAGAGTCCAAACCCCAGCTAATAACTTAGCCACTGACTATGACGTTTAGTATCATTTGCTGTTAAGGTGGTGTTCCTCTATTACCTGCTAAGTTCCTTTTGGGCATCAATGCAAGATCCTGCTGCAGCCTTTGACTGAGGGCATATATTAGGTTTTATTTAGCCTGCAAGGAAGTCATGCCACCACTCTTTACACTAGTTGCATACCACTTTTTCAATCAGTAATGATGAGAAGTGAGACAAAGCTAGTGCCTATTACCCTCCTTTTCCAGAGGCTGCAAGATGAGCAAAAATGAGTGTGATCATAATATTGGTAAAACAGAAATCAGTAATGAATAAAGTGTTTGTCAGCTGTTGAGAAAGCAGTATTATCAAGGAGGCACTAACCTCCATAACCTCCATATAGATAACTGCCAGATTAACCAGATGCTGATCATCTGCAAACATTCAGCAAAGAAAATCAGATTCAAGAAGGTGTGCACAACAAAAGAACCTTCTCCACCTGTGTCTCACCAATACCTCTGCTCTAAGGTGTAACAGAGTATGTATAGAGCCATTAAGGAGGTAAAATAGGAATTATTGTGCACCCACATTTCAAGAGAATTTGATTCCAATTAATGGAAGGGGCAGTTGGGTACTTAACGAAACTGCCTTCAAATCAAAGGTAATTCAGAGCGGGTCACGGGATTGGGTTAACTGCAAAAAGCCTCTTGCTTAAATCCCCAGGTGATACCTGACACACCCAAGCATTAACTTTTTAGATGGGAGTACGGAAGATAAGCTCAGAGTCACACAGTAGCCTCTTTGCATTTGGCCCAAGAACCAAGCTTAAAAATACAAACAGGCTGTCCTGCACAGAGCGTGAAATACTTAAATGTCAGAATAGTATTGTTGGGGCTCTATCTGTATGCATAGCAACTATCGTGTGTACAGCAGAGAACAGAGCTGCCTTCGTGAAGGCAGGCAGGAATAAAAGCCCCGTATCCTGTTTTAACCATTCCCAGGTGGCTTTGGAAAAAGCAAGTTCTTTAGAATTAAAATGTTATTGACCTCAGTGACACGGGTATTATGTCTCTCAAGGCCAACAGTAAATATACAAAATGTTTATGTAAATACTTATCTGTTTAGTGAAAGTACAAGTCAACAGAATAAGCATTTCATTAATAGTTGCTGAGAAACTTTGCCTTTTCAGGAGGGTATTGAGAGAGTTTTATTAACTTGTACTTTTTTTTCCATGTTCTTCAAAGGGACTATTGTAGGACACTGGGCCACATAATCCCATGTCTTTACACTGTAATGCATAGGAGAGGGGTGGGCAGTGCAAGAAGTCAGGTTGTTCCCAGATGTCTGTGACAGAGCCAGGTACTGCTGTAATACATATGTTTAGGTACTACAACAAGTGTTTTCTGTCCTGAAAATGGCCTGGGTGCACCAGGAAAGGCTGCCTGTGATGCATATTCATCTCCCCTGACCCGGGTACTTTGGGTAAAAAGAGCTGTCTCTCCCTTTCCATGGGTCTCTGCCTGTGCCCTGTCTCATCAGGCTGCAGGGGTTTGTTGTATACAGTAACACAGGGAGTACCCATTGTGGAGGTGCAAAATGAACCTGGAATTACCTCCCTGAGCTAGGCAGTCTATTGCACACTGACAGCGCCCGTACACGCGTTCAGCCTGAAGCACAAGTGGGGTGGATTTGTAGGTCGGTGGTCGAATTCACTGTTGCAGCAAAACAGTGTCTTTGCCCATGTGAACTGGCTTCTGGAGCATGGCTCACCCTGGATGGTCACTTTCATTTGTGGGACCACATGAAGGCAAGAGGGATTCTAGGAACAGGCCCTGGAGAAAGCTCAGCTTATCAAAGGGAAGGTATTTAAGAGAACATCTAGTGAAAAGGGACGCAGCATTGATGGTTGCATTCATTTTGTTGTTATGCGTGGAAATTTCCAGAAAAGGATCTGGGGGAAATAAAAAAAATTTATTCATTCAGAAGTGTATTTCCTTTAAATTCCTAAAAGGAATGAGTTTGGTACTTACCTGTTTATGGGAATGCATCTGCTGTGAGACAATGAGGAACAAAGAGAACTGCTTCAGCAGCAAGAAGGGAACATGGGAAGAGCCAGAGTGAAGAACTGTTAGAGAATCTGGAGCAGGTCTGGCTGTACTCCCTCCCTTAGGGGTCTGGAACCTTCTGGAAAGTAACTCAGCAAAGAGATGTATCAGGAGATGTGATGGGAAAGGTGATCTACTCAGTCAGAACTGTGGTCAGAACTAGGAACAAAACTTCTGAGAGAAATTACTTTAGGTGAACAAGGTCTGCTCCAGTCTCTCTGCTCCTTCTTACCTTCAGCCTTGATTTCTGCAGTGTTTAAAGCCAAGGATGTCTCTCCAGGAGATGTCCTGAGGATAGCCGTAACTCTCAGGGAAGAAGTTAAAAATAAAGAGTTTGATAGCTGATTTTGTAAATATGTGATTGGTTTGTGCGAAATATCTGGTGGACTTATTCCAATTCTATGGTTTTGTTTTGCCTATTTGCATCTTTTAAATAATAAGTTATTGGGTAGAAGCAAGACAGTGAATCTGGATCTGTGCAAAACTGAAAAGAGAAGAACTCAATCTCTTTGTCTTCCAAGAATGAAGTTTGTAAATTATGCTGCAATCCATCTTTCTTCTCTTCCTGAAGTGCTGTTTCTGTGGACTCTGCTGCAGTTGGTCAGACCAGTATAACCAAGACTCAGAGAGAGGAAAAACTAATGTACTTTGTACTTTATCCTGAATCAAGGATAGCAATGGGTACAGGGAAATGGTGAGGATTTACCAGTGCCCCAAAAGGAGCTGGCACAAGAGAATTGACATAGGACAGTCCTAGGCTGCTGAGAAAGAAAGAAGAGGGATATAACTTCAGTGGACAGACATGATGTATTGGTCAGAAGAGACACATCTCCCCTTTGACTTGTTAAATCTGTCTGTAGATTCTGTCATCAGTAATTTTGAAGCACAATCTTTTTGTCCTCTAGAACTAGGCTCCTTTTGAAATCACATAAAGTCAGAGACCCAACTGCAAGTAGACTATTGAAGGACAAAGTGTTTCTCCACCAATATTAAGAGTCCCTTCTTATCAGGACTGTTGGCAGGAACTGCCTTCCTCTGGAAAATAAAGGGGTATGTTAACAAAACCTCTCCAGACCTTAGAGAGCAGTAGGTGGGTAGGTCTTCCCCATCTCTAAATTCTCATAGTGCTTTCGTTTTCACTTCTGTGATGCTAATAGTTTCCCTCTCTCATTTCTCAGATAATTAGCTTATCTCTTCCCTGCAGGTTGGGGGAATAAAAACACAGCTCCTGCTGGAGTTCTCTGATGTTCAGGCAGACATCTTGAGAACACAGATCGAACTGATAGTAGGCTATTTTATAGGGCCTTAAAAGCCACTAAGAAACTAGTGAGGCCCATTAGACTTTCTGTCATGCATATGATGAGAAAAATATACCAGCATAAAATCCACTTTATTGTCCTGCCATGACAGCAGCAGCTATTGTGCTGGGAAGCTCTTTGGACGGGAGCTCTACCTTAGTGTTTCTGCTCTGCTGGCTGGTGAGGTTTCAGGGATGGCATCCAAACAGAGAGGCTTTGTGATAGGCTCTCAGTGACCCGTGAGTAGTAAAACACACAACCTGCTGGTTTGACATGAAGGAGAAGCTCAATAAAAGCAGAGTGACCTCTTTCAGTTTCCCATTTCAAGCCTTAACATCGAGTTCCTTGCCCAAAGATTGGCTCAAAGGGCTGGTACCACGTTATAGTCCAGGCTATTTCCAATGTGAGCAGAGTTTATCTGGCCTTCCTTAGGGGCACTGCTCCTTTGCACTTTCCTCTCTCATATCTCTAAACAGACAGGAGACAAGACTGCACTTTGACAGGGGTCCATATTCACTTTGTACTGCAAATATTTCACATCAACTCAGCAAGAAATTAATGGCAAATCACACTTTTTGCCTAAAGCACTATTTTATAGTCTATAAAGAAAATAAGCAATTACCTGTTTTTTGCCTTCAACAAATTGCTAAATAATTACCTGCCTTTTAAGGATAACTGCTCTGCAGTTGCAATTTACGTGCTAGAGAACCTGGGACACCTTACAGAGTGTCACAATCTGTGCCTGCTGGACTCATTCTGACCGATGTGTCCCAAAGCTCTCTGTAAAAGGAGCTGTTGTTACTAAGGTCCAGCTGACACCATGGTGAGAAATTCAGAAGTCAGCATTGAGTTACCTGCACCACATTTTGCCAGGTGTTAAAACCTCCAGAGTTAGCCCTTCTACTACTCCCGTAAAAGGAGAGTGTGTCCAATGATCAGAATTACCACTCCTGTAATTCTTCCTGGTAACATTTTTCAAAGTTCTCTTTCATTTTGGTTGCAACAGGAAACGTCTGGAAAGTGCCCAGACATTGGTGAATCTGGATTGGTCGAGGGGTTTTTTTAATTATTCAGGATGGACCATGATTTTTATTTTCATAGTTGAATTTCTGTCCTTAAAAGTCTCTAGCCAAGAAAAACACTTGGGGATGCTAGATATGACACATACATCTCTAAGGCACGCTCAGAAAAGACCTGATGGTACGGCTAGTGACTGACAGCTGCTTTTTATCCTTAATTGCTTATTTTCCCAACAGATTTCCACATTGTACAATTTCTCCTGCCCCTTCTCCTGTGTTTACACCATTGTGGCAGAGGAGGCTTATATGAAGCTCCTTACAGAGCTGTTTTGGTTTATTCCAGATGCTGTCGAAAGATGATAGGTAATAGATGATGTGCTTTTTTCCCTTGCAACCTTGAGATTTTATCTTAGCCCTGTTCAGATCTTGCCAGCCTGGTAACCTGGGACTCAGTCTGGCTTTCTGCGTGTGGCAATGTGAGCCACACTCAAATCTACACTTCCATTATGTCTCTGAAATATGCTTTAATGTGATTTTTATTCAGTATCACTAATGGTGTTTCCCTATTGAGAGTGTTTTCTGCACTTAATGAAGAATTCACCACTTGATTCCCTATACGAGCAAAGAGTGATACATATTTTGGAAGTTGTTTTACAGTAAGTTTGTGTTTAAAAATACTGGTTGTTTTGCTCCATGACAAACTGTTGGTTTGTTCTGGTTGAACTTTGTAATAGAACAAGTCCATATTTCTAGAATGCCCTGACCTTAAAACTTATTGGAATTTGTCCTGCTACTTTTTATTTGTCCAAAGACAAATAAGTTCTAGATGCACTTCACTAGTCATCAGAGGCCAATTCATATTAGTACTCCTCAAGAGCATCTCTGAAATATATTACTGTTTCAAATTACTGCCAACTCCCCCTATTCTCAGACCAAACCACAGAAAACCACCAGCCCTCACTTACTATTTTATAACTACAGTTTTTATTTACAAATGCTAGATCTACATTGATATTTCCCCCTAAAATCCAAAAACAAACCCAAGAAACAAAGGACAAAGGAACAGTGCTCAGACCTCTCCATTTAAGGTTGGATTATTAAAGCTAGCTGCTCTTCAGCCAGCAAGTGTCTGTGGGACAAATGTGGCAGTGTGTATCCTCTGCAGCCATCGCTCCCCAGCCCGCTCTGCCTGTGAGATCACTCAGAGCAATGCGAAATCCTGGAAATCCACGTTGTCCTGTCTGAAAGCTCCCCTTGCCTTCGCATTCACTGCCTGTTTTCTTCCCAGAGTGTGTATGGCTTGGTTAAGCTGTTACCTGTGCACTGGCATTTTTCTCACTGAAGCAGAGATGAATTCTGTAAGTGATGAAGCCAGCTCATGACAGAAGCAAAACTGACTTGGGTGATCAATCACATAAGTTAATCCACGCGTAAAAGATGAGCTCCAGCTCTTAACTACACACTGGCCACAATCTCTGACTTCAATTTGCATTTCTTAGTTACAGAAATAGGAAACTTAACTTTGAAAATGTTCACAGTATTTCTTAGGCTGCTCCTGAGGCTTTAAGAGGTGCTCTTGGTTATTTAACACATGTGGTGTTTCTGATCTCTACACCATTGTTTTACTGCAATTTCTTAACACTCCCTAAACAGAATTTCAAACAAATCAATAAAACACATAAACAGTCAAGGCAGAACGTGAACTTGGTATCAAAAAATCCTGATTTGTGTGTAAGCAGTTTGGGGTAAATAGTTTTTCTTTCAATCAGAATTGTGTATTACTCTCAGTCCACTTCAAATGTTGCTTTATTGAAATTTGCATTTTTTCAGGGCAGAGATTTTTTTTTTTTTAACACCATGCGACTTTCCTTATGATTTAAAAGCAAACCTTTCTTTTTGATTTGAGCTGCTGGTAGAAGGCTCTGTCTAAGGGTGAGAATTAATGCTGACTGCCCCATCCCCTGCCAGGCTGCGCTGACTCCCTCCACCATCCCTGCAACCTCTCCCATGCTGCTAAGGTCCATGTCAGACAGGGCCCCCTGACATGTTCCCCTTTCAGTCACTGCTTTCTTCTGAGAGCTGTCACCACCCCCTGGAAGCACATCCTCAGTGTAGACACAAGGCTCCTACCAGCCCCGGCGGCAGGCTGGAGATGTGAAAGTAAAATTTATGTCTAGAGGGACTTGGGTTGCATTGGGTGTGTTTGGGTTTGGGGTTATTGCAGAGCAGGCTGGGCTTGCCCTGAGTATGGGAATGGATCCTGCCTGAGGCAAGCACAGAAACTGCCAGCAGTGAGTCCTTCCTCCCCCCACCGAGACTGGGGCTCACAGGGAGATGCTTAAAAAGCCTTTGGAAGAGGTCTCCCTGAATGCCAAGAGGCAGTTATCATTTTTAATTGCTTTGCCTCGGTCTGTTATCAATGGCAAATGTGTTAAGATATTCCTTTTAAAGTTATTAGAAGGAATATTAAGTGTAAGCAGTCATGGGAAAAGCAGGCGGTGCTGCAGGGAGATTACATGTGTGTGTATATATATATATGTGTGTGTGTGTGTATATATATATATATATATATATATATGTTTCTGTCCTTTGGCATACGCTAATCTTTCATTTTAATTTGATTTGTTACATATCACACACACACACACACACACACACATATATATATGGATTTCTGTCCCTTGGCACATGCTCTCTTTAACTGTTGTGTTGTCGTTTGGCCATTCTGCTGGTTTGTTTTTCTGTTTTGGGGGGGGTTTATGTTTTAATTATGGCCTTATCATGGAAATTTCATGAGTACTGGGCACAGGTGCCCAGGCACTGACAGTGGAGGGCTGCAGGGGCTCCATCCTCTGTGGGGTGAGGCCAGAGGCTGAGCCGTACTGGACACAGCTACTGCCAGCCAGCTCCGATGGACCTACTGCAGGGCACAGCTGTGCTTCTGGAAAAATGTATTTAAGAAAGGGGAAAATAAGGAGAAAACAGTGTAAGAAGCAGCTCTGATAGCTCTGCTACCTGGTAACTAGGTATTAGCCATGACAATAGGGTTTGCAAGTTACAGCAGTGCTGCAAAAAACAAAAAAAATCCAAGTCCAACAAAGTCCCTACAGAAACAGAGTGAAAACAATTCTTCAGGTTGAGAAACTGTGTGATTTTATTTCTTCCCCACCTTGCTTTCTCATCCTGTTTTTCCCCCCCTGAACTTTCCTCCAGACACAGTGTAATGGCTTTATTTTTAAGCTCAAACAACGTTTTCCAATTGTTGTCATTGGAGTCTATTTAATTTCAAGCCTCACCACATGCTGTAAACGCAGGACTGCTGCCAATCAACATGGAAGAACCTTGAATGACCTGACTGTTTCTTAACTTTATTAGAGTAATTCATAGTTGGACCCTTTCCCTGCCCACACACCTCTCTGCCCACATTTCCATTTCCTTTTCAAATCATATAAAGCTCTGATCTTTTTTCCCAACCAAATTTTTGGACTCCAAATAGAAAGCCATGTAAAAGTTGTACCATTAGCCTGCATGATCCCTTCTCACCCCTTGACACTACAACTGAGTTTAGCCAAGCTCGGATCAGTACAGAAGCTTTAATTTCCAGAACAAGGAACCTTGCTTGTTTCCCTGAAATACTCTCCTTGTCAGCATCCACTTTTCCCACTGTGCCTTCCAGTGTCAACCCTCTGGCCATGATTCAAATGCATTCTTGCAAACATTTGCATGTGAGGGAAGCTTTGAGATTCCTATTGCTGTCTGGACCAGAGGTAACTTCGTTATTTTGTTGGTGCATTTCTATTCTTGAACAAGAGGCACAGCTGTTGTAGTTTTCCAATGTGTCAATAAGATAGGATGCACATATGATATATTCATACTTGTCCACCAGAATTCAAGGAAAATTTTCTTTTACAGCAGGTTAATTCCAATTTTAATCAAGTACATCAAATCGTCCTACTGTGATAAAAATGGATCAATTCATATGAACATCTTATTTATCTTTTTTCCCCCAATTTCAGCTTGAGTCCCATGAGCCTGCAAACTTATGGGTGCTGAAAAAATTGATTTTCCTAATTTATTTTACTCGTAATAGGATCTGTTCTGAGAAACAAAATAATGTACAAGTTTCAGTGAGCTGAGCTAAACACTTGCTGAAAAATGTGGGTGGAGTTTGCCTTCTCTTTCTGACCTATGTGAAAATCGCCAACTGTGATTTTGTAGCTGTGTGCAGTAAATCCTGTTGAATTTTCTTCCCTCTTTCTTGAGAAAACAAAGCTTCAGTTTCCGCTTGGTTCTAGTCTCCCTCTAAACTACACTCCTAACTTAATTAGACCTCTAGAAAACTGTCCTGTAGAGTTTTTCCTGCTGCCATTTCATATTCATTAATGTTAATATTCATTAATATTCATTAATGTCAATACCAAAGTGCTCCTCCCACATCCGTGTGCTACCTCAATGCCTCACATCTATTGGCATTTGGTCCAAAACACCTTTTTGAATCTGATTCCTGTCTCTGCACTGGATTATGTGCATACTAAACTCTCTCCTGAGCATATCTCCTGTACCTGTGACTGATGGAGTGTTACTGTTAGGCAAGGCAGGTCGGTTAGTCTGGCTGCTCCAACCTGTGCAGCTTGGCTTTAATTTTCTATTTGCTCTTGTATTAAGGCAAAATCATGCTCTTGTATTAAGGCAAAAAAATGCAAAGCCTCAATTGATGTGAAGACCATTTCCTCTGCCACTATACAGTGATGGTCACACAGGTATCTCAAAGCACTTGAGCAAGGCAAATCACACAAATCAGGCAATGCCTATTAATAACAGGGAAAATTAATTTTATTAGCATCTTGCTAAAAGGGTAAGTGTGATATAATGTCATATTCAGGTCCATGTTCCTTCTGTCTCAAGTACCAGACTTTGTCTAGTCAAAATCTAGAATTAAATTTCACATAGCTTAAAAATCAAAAATAAAAACCCACAGGTGGTAAATGTTCTTTGTGAAAGCAGTGGCACATCCTCCAACTGGATGGCAAATATCTACTGCTTAAAAGACTGTTATGGTGATAGTTATAAACTGTGGCTGTATTTAATAGTTGTTGCACTAAGCTGATTTTGAAGCACACTTCCTATGTTGTAATTCTGATGGATAAATTTCCTACATGAAATGCATGGTTTTAATACAGAACAGAACAAATTTGTTCACATTTGAGGATACCAACTGTAAAGAGGTTTAAAGATTTCTGTTGTCTTTATCACCTGGCTGCTAAATATGACTAAGTGAAATACTGAAAATAGGACTGACTGTAAATTTAAGAATGCAGCATAAAGAATAGCTTCTGAAGACTGTTCAGTGTTAAAGAATAATTTTTTTACAGTCCAGAATATGTGACATGAGAGACTGTCTCACATTGCCAGCTCATAGAGATTTTTTTTTTCTCTTTTTTCTTTGTCACTACAAGCAGGATATGGATATGTGCATTTTAGAAACCAGGCATCTTTAGTTTGGAAACAAATCTGCTGGCAGGTAGAAATCCATACCCAACATGGAGGAGGATTTCCTTAACTGAGAAAACAGCACAATAAAATCACCTCAAACAAAGTATTTATTGAAAGAACAAAGACCATCTTTTGACACAAAGGAAAGGGTCAAGGGGGAGAAGAGTGTATGAAATGTTGCTGCTTCAACAGTACATTTCTCTACAAAGCACTGTCCCAGGATATACCAGCTTTGTGCTTAAAATCTGAGTCTTATTTAGATTTACAATTTTTGTTGAAATTCTAACAATGGAGATGAATTGAGGCAAAGTATATCACATGTCATGGCACAGCCAGCCTGTGATATGCTTGAGGTTTCCATGACTATTTCTCTAACTTGAAGTGCCTAAGGCAGCTGTGGATGGTGCATCTCACACTGGTTTCAGAACGGGGACAGAAATGTGGCCCAAGAGTTTAAATCTGCTGATGTGTTCTTAGTTTAATATGTAAAAGTACTTTTTTCTGTTATGAGATCAGAAACTTTTAGACACAAAGCAGTCTGGCCACACCAGGAAGTGACACCAGTTGGGAGCTCATTCCCTACCAAACATGATGTTATTACGAGGCAGCTTAGAGTCCTTAAGTGCATCTTGGTGCAGTTTAGAGGCTGCTGTGGAGACAGGCAAATTTTATGATATGGAGCAGATTTTTATTTCTGTTACTGCCAAGAAAGTCCCACAATTTCAAGTCCCTACTTTTAGTAGGGTTGTCTAAACGTGCTCTGTAGCGCCAATTGATATAGAAATGATTGAGTCCTGCCTTGGATTTGCACATTCCACACTGAGGCCTTTCATAAAGATTTCTAGAAAGCAGCTCTCATCAGACTATTCTAAACAGCTTGAGGGGAAAAGAATGTTTCCCCCACAATCACAAAAGCCTACCAGTTCTTTTGAGGAACAGCAGCTTTTTCCATCTCCCATCTCCCATACCCACAGCTGGTAAGCACCAGCATGGACACCAGAGCCTTGTTAGCCTTGTTTCTGTTGTCACTAATTACCCAGACTTGTGATGTTAAACTTTTCATGCAGTTTTAAACCTGTAATTTTCTTCCCCAAGTATTTTGGAACAGGCATTCTTGGAAAATACCTGTCAGTTATTATTTTTCAGGCTGTTTGGAAAACAATGCCTTTCTTCTTCCTGGTTCCCCAAAGAAACCATTTGCTTCATGTTCATTCCTTGAATTGTAGTTATTTATACCAAAGCAGGCACTTCTAACAGCTTCACTTTTTTGGAATAATAGACTTTTTCCAGCTTGGATCAGGAAACTTGTGTTGAAGGAGAAAATTAGGTGGGTTTTGAGGTAACACTGAATATTCTTTCACAGTAGAGTTTCTGCCTAGACAATTTCTTCACCTTCTTGCCCTTCCCACATTCCTCCTTTAAGACCATATTAAAAAAATTCAAAATTTTTAACTCAGCCTTTTTGTTTAAAAATAATCTTTAGCACTAGCAAATTTTGACAACTTCGAGATCCACGTGACGTGCTGGTTTTGACACTTGTTGTAATGTGGCCTGGGGGAAATTTACATTTGGCTCATTCATTTAGACTACCCTATTCCATATATTGGAAGTCTCCTATTCAGAAGGATTCCAGCATCATTTCTTTGTGCTTCAAGCTTTTGAACTGGGATTTGGAGCCATATTTTGGTACTGTTTCCTGATAGTGAGCTGTATCCACTGTAAAGAACTACTACGAGCATCGCAGATTTTCTTGCACTCAATTTACAAGGAGAGATGGATTAGAGGATTGTCATGGCATAACACATCTTATAATTTAATAACTGGAAGTAAAATCCAAAAAACTAACAAAGACACAGAAGGCTGAGGGAATGCTGTTATTAAAATGCAGTTGTTCAAGGAGTGGCTTCTGTATGAGGAATGACAGAGCAGGCTTAGACCTTTCAGCTTGCAACAGAGGGGATGTAATGGGAGGACAGTTGAAATCAACAAAGTAAGCAGCAGTGTGGAGAGAATGGATGGGGATATGCTGTTTGTTGTTTCCTCTAACATAAAATCTAGGGTGCTCAGATCACGGAAGACCCAGGGTAAAAATGAGCGCAGGGAGATTACTTCTTCACCCCAGTTTGAAGTAGGTGCGTGGATCTCCTTGGTAAAGGATGTTGTGCATTTTAAAACTTTTGCATGGGTTCAAGAGGAGAATGAAGAAATGCTCAAATGACAGTTCCATGGTGGATTAGCAAATAAGACTCTTTTCTCAAGAAATCTGAGCTGAAAGCAGCCTGAGACAGTAGCTGGGAGTGTCCTTTGCTTTGCCCTTTTCTCAGTCAGGAACCTGCTTCTGGCCACTCTCAGAAACAGGGCCTGGAGGGGCCCTTGGACTGAATCAGCACAGCCTTTTCTGTGCTCCCCAACCCAACCTGATATTGCTCATTGTGAGACTCCACTGACTGCTCATATTTTGCTTTGAACCATGATAGAGGACTTCTTCTCTTTACACTGTGGCTGAAGCAAGATTTCTATTCAACCCACTGAGTCCCAGTGAAAGAGAGAGGCCACTCTGACCCCCTCCAGGGACAAGCTCCCAGGGAAAAGTTTGCTATTTTCATCATCAATACTTGCCCAATATAGCACATGGATTAGTAAATAGCAAATGCTTCAGCATAGATTACTGCAACATGACCTATCGACAAACATTTTACTCATGTGAAATGCCCTAAAAGAGGGAACGCTTTTATTTGCCACCCAGATGAATTTCCAAGGGACATAAAATGTTGAGTCTCAGAAAATTGCCTTCTTCATAAAAGGCAAAGGCGACAGATGCAGGTTCTGTGGCTTTAAATTACAAAACCTTGTAAAGATATATATATAGATATATATATATATATATATATATATATATATAAGACAATACAATGCTCTAAAGCAAAAGCAAATAAAAATTCAATGGGCCTTCATATACTTTTTTTTTTGTACTCAGAAAGCAAGGTTTAATAAAATTCTTTAATTTTATGGCAGAAGACATGTCAAGTGCAGTTTACATTTCTCAGCCAATAATCATATTTTCTTGCAAGGGGCTGATACATTTATTTTTTAGAGACAGACACAACAAATAATAAGGGTTTTTATTTGAGAGGAGAAACAAGCATTTTTATCAAGATGAAAGGGGTATAATAAATTTATGAGACCTCACATACAGCTATAATATAATAAATTAGGAGGATTAATGGAATTGTGGGCTACAGTAACCCTCACTAGTAGAATGCCTATTTTATGGAGCTTGATAATATAGTTTATCATTGACTCCATGGGAATTCCCACAATATATTAGCTGTGGTGTAACAATAAAGCACACACAGTAAGAGGCATGTCTCTTTTGACACACATTCTCTTCCCACACTTATTTTACCAGGGAAACAACTCCGGTGCAGTTTAATTAAACTGCACCGCAATGAATTAGTCCAGGTCTTAGCCCCCTGACAGTGAGGAGCCTGGCATTACCACAGGGGGCTGTCCCCCTGTGACACCAGAGACTGCAGAAAACCTGGGAAAAAAAGGGTAGGGTCTCTCAAGTGACACTGTCACTGTGCAAGGCCTTAACTGTCAATCACGGGATGGGCAAAAAACCTCAGACCCCTTCACATTCAACTTTATCTGCCTACATTTGTTCGCTTTTATCTGACCTTTAGGAGGAGATCAGAAAGTGACATGGAGAGGAACTTAGACATCCCCATTTATGAAAAAGGTGGGCTTTGGTGGTAGATAAAAGCCCCCTTTTTTGGGCTTTTTAAACTAAAACTTTTAGTTATCTCCATGATTTTTACAGTTTTCAGGAATAGTAATGAACTGAAATCACAGTTCTAGAGAAAAACATTTTTTATAATGGAAGGTGGCACAAACCAGTATCAAAATCTGAATCCAAGTGAGAATGTTTAGGCTCCACAAGCAGACAGGAATCATACTGTTTGCAGCCCACGGGACTCCTGGTATTACACAGGCCATTGAACTGCCTGACTTTGGATGTAATTCTTTGAAAAAGAGTATAGCTTCATGGAAAATAAAAATTCATTCTGTATTTAGACATCATCAGGAACACAAAGGTGATGATAGTCCTTGGGAACTGTGTGACTGGTTAGCTGCTCTCCCATTTTAAAAAGGAACATCTGAATTTGTGGATGAGTTTACCCAAGCTGCCCTCATTATATGACACCACAGGATGGTGTAATGGCCTGAGTTAAATCAACTGAAGAGCAATCTGTCACCAAATTCCTGTTTCCCCAGAAGTGCTCAAGGGTGCAACCAAATCACCTTAACCTGAAGACTGGGAGGCCTTCAGTCTCCCAATAAATCATATTTTCCACTCCTTCAATAGATATTTTATATCTTGTATCCCTCACTAGTACATTGAAACAATCAGAAGGCAACATACTCTTCAAAGAAAAGAGTTGATAACGATTTTTAAACCAAAAAGATTGAATTGTATCATTCTCATGATCTTGGAGGGGCATTTAATACAGACAGTGGTATTTCCCTAGAGCCAAATGCTGGAATGTATAGAAAAGTAATTCCCAATAAAAGAGCAAAATGGTCCTCCATTATTTATAGATATGCCTGTATGGAACCTTTTATTAATTCATGAGACTGTTTAAGAGTAGAAAGCCAGAATTTAATCTTTTAAAAATGCATTTTTTGTCGAGAGTACCTAGCTGGACTCAGCTAAATGCTTTCTTTGAACATGCACACCACAGAGGAATTCATTAGACAATGGCAATTAGATCTCTAATCATTTGGCACTGCTGGAATTGCTGCACTCTATTTAAATGCCAGACATGGTACCTTAGTGATTGGTTCATCTTGTCGCCACATTTCCATCGGCTACCGAGCCTGAGAAATGACAGTCACATTAGATGTCATGTAGAGCATCTGACCTTGCTCTCCCAGCACTTGATCTTTGCACTTCAGGCGGACATTTATCATTGTCCTGCAGAGACAGGACTCAGGTGGTTCAGATTCACCACTGGTTTTCATGTTATAAAGGCATTATAACGTTCCCTTAACTTTATCCTTCAGTCACAGGAGGAACAGAAATACAATTTTGTTGCCGCCTGGCCAGGTAAATTTACTTAGTGGAGGGAGAGAGAAGCAGGTTCCTGTGGGTCAAAAGAGTAGAAACTAGAGATGTTGAGTCTTGGAGGACATACTCTTCAAGTCAAACAAATTCCCAGTGCTTGTATCTGCTTTGCTGGTAGAGTCAAAGACTTTTATTAATCAATATTCACTGCTTTGTTCTTTTTATGACACAGGGAATGCAGAGGTCAGAGTTTTTCAAATGGCATAAACATAGCAGATAACAGCAGCCATCGCTGCCACACAATGGTCCCTCAGCTTCAAAAGAAACAGAAAATCCCATCTGTAGCTGATAAACTTTTCATTGCAGCTCTTTCCATATTGAACATAACTGCTGTGATTGTAGTTATCCTTTCAGGTATGCACATGGGGATTCAGGAGGACTTTGGGCTCCGTGAAGAGTTTGATTCCCTGTGCGATTCCACAAAAGGATCCAATAGAAAGCTCCTTTTTTGTGCTCATGAGGAAGCTGGTTAGGACTCTCAGATACTGGTGTTTCAGTTTGCAGATTTGCAGGTTTCTCTGTGTAGCAGAGATGGGTTAAGGGCCTGAAAGTTGCAGTTAATGTCCATCTCTGTGGATAAGCTGACTGGCTGTCTAAAAAGGTGGGCTAAGTTTGCAGCTAATTTCAGACTGCAAGTTTGAGGCATCTCTTAACTCTTGAAGGGATATACCCACAAATGAAATGGCTTTTAAAAATAAGGTCTGCAGGACTGTGTTGGTTTCTGTTAGGTATGGTATTTTTTAGAGGGACTCTTACAGTGATTGTCCTTCAATCCTTGCTACTCCCAAGTGGTTACTTTCACAGGTGGACAAGGAAAATGGCATTTACCGGTATTATCTTGTCTGACTACCCACTCTTATTTTAACGTTTTCCTGATGCCAGTTTTTAACCCATCCATTACCTTATTTTGCCTCACTAGTTAAGCAAATTTTGCTGTGATTACAGAAAAATGTAGATAGAGATAAAAGAATGCCAAGTAGTAGAGAACATACTGCATAAATCAGACTATAGAGAGTTTGTTTCTAACATCTATTTGCATCCATCTTTCATTTAAAAAAATACATTTCTACTGATTGATAAAGTTACTGTTCAGGAACATGGTAGAGTTTACTGGGAAATCCTAAGTCATTATTGTCACATTTTACTTAACAATTTGGGGAGAGATATGAGGCTTTTCCCACTGAATTCAGTCTCTCCACCTCCCACACTGGTGGCACTTCACCACCACAGTGTTGGTTAAAACCAAGCTGCAGCTCCTTTATTGCTACTACCAAGTTATAAGAAGTACGAAGCTTTTTTCCTATACTGAGCTGAATAAATGAAGGGTAAAAAAAACCAACCCACAATGGAGCTACGAAATGCACAGATTTGACCTAGGAGTTGTTAGGAAAGCCTATTTGATGCTAGACTTTTCTAACCACAACATTTCTTGCCTCTGTGGACACATTGATGGGATGATTGGTTCCAGCACGAGTTACGCACCCAGTGCCAAAGGTGCGGGTCAGAGCCAAGGTCAGGGATGTGACCGTGGTGTCCAAGGCAAAGGGGACACCCTTTGTGGCTCACTCTTGTAGATGGAAGGAGTACCATGTTCTGTTGAAAACCCTCCTTCCTGTATCAATTCTGACTAGATATAGTTTCTCCCTTTAGCTTTACCGATATATTTCTGTAACTTGAAATTGCGCATTAAATACACTGGTGCATGTGATCATGTGGCTTTCATTTATACAAAATTATTTTAGCAACACAATGGTAGAATAAGCCTAGAATTCTTCATGCAAGGGTCAGATCATCTTTTATGCTGCAGCTTTCATAATGATTCAACTTAAACCAGAAAAACAATCCCTAAATTCTAGTGCAATGAAGGAATATTGGTCTCTCATTGCATTTTGTGTGGACCAAGTCTCGCTGTGTCTGAACACCCTAAGGAATGTCTGAAATTCACAGCTCTGCGGCTTCTTTCCTTAATTGCTGCTTTCCTGAATAGCAGGTGTTTTAAGAGGACACAGAAATAAATGTATTTGCAGCAAGTTTATTAGCTGTGCTAATATAATTCTTATAAGTCTTAATTCTTAGCCTGAGGACTTTGCATAGCTGCAGTCGAATTAGAAGGCCCTGTTCCTTCCCTGTACCTGTGTCTGAGACCAAACGTAGCTGCTGCTCAGTAGCTGGGCCTCCTGCAGAGGATCTTGACATCAAAGAGACAAACTAGCTAAGTCATAATTAGCCCCAAGCTTGTTTGGTGTAAATTGTAAACAATTTATCAAGTTGACTAATTGTAATGAGTCTAAGTAGCAGACACTGAACCTCGGGGATTGGCGCGCCGTGTCGCCACATTAGCTGGCGGTCCGGCCTTGGAGAGGGGAGCGGAGCGCGGTCGGTGTGCCGGGGATCCCGGCACTTGAACCCGGCGCTGCGCAGGGACATCCATCCGTCACTGTCGGCCGCGGGCAATATCAGGTGCCCCAGCTTCTTCGGGTGCGCACATGCAGAGCCGCTCGGCCGCGGGATTTCTCACATTAATCTCTGCGGTTTGGGACGCTCCAAAGGTAAAAAGGTTGCAAGCCACCAGAAGGATCGTCAGGAAAGTCACAGGCTCTGTGTTCACCGTTTTTGGTGATGCAAGCTGTCTTTTGAAACACATAACTTTATTAAGGAAAAAACAGAGCCCCTTCTTTCCTATTCTGTTTCAAAATGTTTAACACCTAAATACTGAAGCAGCCAATCTGTGGGAGGCTTGCTAAATATGTATTATTGACTGGGAAGAATTTCTCTGTCATGGTACAAAAGCACTAAGCTGGGTTGGAGAGAGTCAAGGCATTTTAACAAGAAACAAAACTCCTTGGACTAGTAATTTTGCCTGACACAGGTTCTCTGTACTCCTCATCACTCCTGCTTTTCAAAGCTGCAAGTTCAAAGGCTGTGATAGGCAGAATGTAAGAAATGCCACACTGTTTGTTTATGCGTGTCTGCTCTATCACATTATCAGGACAATATAGGAACAGATCAAAGATTGCTAATTTTTATTAGCTCATAGGAATGTAGGAAAAATCACAGATATCTTTGGTAAGATGTAGTGACATAAAGGAAGAAAAATGAAAGTCTTTGCAAATCAGCAAGCTATTAGAGGATAAGAAAAAAAAGTCCTTATGGGTTTTGGTGAGTCCTTGGGGAGTTTTTAAGAGCCCACCTTTTATAGAAAGATGTTTTTCTCTATCCTCACCAAGAAAATTTTCTTCTGCTCCTCAATGAAATTTACACTAGAAAGTATATCAGGAATGAAAAAAGGAAAATATATTTGGGAACGAGGAGTGTATGAACATTTGATACTAAACTATGGTGTGTGGAAGCAATTTAAAAAAACTGCAAAAAATGTTTCACAATTCAACTGACACACACACCGGGGCATAAAATATCTGTTCAAAAGAATTAAGGAAGGGTTCTGTCATCACTCAGTCACAGCTCTGCCCTCTTACTTTTATGGAATGTGCAAACATTATTTCTGGCTTTCAGGAGCAATGGGAATAGCTTTTTCTGCCATCCATGCAGGCACCAATCCTGAACAGGTGCAATTTTAAGCAGACTTTCTCCCAAGGCCAGAAAGAAGCACCCATGGAATACCTTCTTAGTCTCAAAAAAATAATAGAGATGCTGTGTTCAGTCTCAAAAGGACCCATCATGAAAAGGAAAGACTTTTTGTCCCTTCCCTTTAAAGTACATTTAGTGCAAGGTCAAGGAGGTTGGTGGTTGCAGCCAGCTGCCTGGGGAGAAGTATATGTGAGAATCTTAATTTGCCTGTGGTTACTCTCTTGAAGGACAGTGGTGTTTGTATTTGGCAAGATGGGTTTTGTAAATTACTTCTTGTGTTTGTGGCATCTGTTCAAACTGCATAAAGCAGAATTTCTGCTTTAAACTCTATTAAATTATCCTTAGCATGTACTACCCCTTCTAATCACTCTACCTTGTAAACACCTCTCACCTCTGACCCTTCGTTAATCTGATGGTGTTTACTGTTCATAACTCATTCAGGTGTTCCTGGATTTCTCATGGATTCTTTTCTTTTAATTCAAACACTGCAGCTAAAAGTTCCTCATATCACAGTGGCAAGCTTGGGGCTTTGGTACTCGTTGAGATGCAGGAAGCTGCACCTCCCATAAGCTCTGGAATGACTGGCTTGTGAAGTGAGCAGAGTTTGTAGGATGGCTCGCAAACACCAGGAAAACAAAACAGAATCAGTGTGTCTCCAACTGATACTGTCTGTGTCCCTCAGTCTGTGAAATAAAAAACAGTTTCTCCCAACTGAGGCTCACTGTGCCCTGGAATCTGAAACCCAACTGTGCCAACTTGGCTGGTTCATTTTAGTGCAATGGGAAGAACAGTGAGTCTTTGTCATAATGACAAAGGTAGAATATTTGCTTGTCACCAAATCCTGCCCAAGAAGAGAGCTCCACAGACGTCACGCTGTAAGTTTCAGTTTGTGACAACAATAACATCCCAGCGCCCCAGGAGAGCTATTCCCCCTTTGAGAGGGATATTTGATATTAAACAGGGACACACCTAGCACCAGGTCAGGAGTGTTGTTAGCTCAGGACATCCCTGGCATCAGATATGCAGCTCGTGCCCCAGGCTTAACATGGTTCAGACACTCAACAATATATATATATATAATACTAATTTGCAGGAACATGTTTTAGAATTATCTACGAGTAGCTTTGCTGGGCCACAGGATGATAACTAACCTTACCACCCCTGTGCTGAGCTGATGAATGATCAGATGGGCTCTGCTGGGCACACACAAGCTGGTGCCCTTTGGAATCAGTGTTTAATACCTGTGCTACAGAAGCTGCTGTTTGACAACAGGGCGTGCTCCCCTGAGGCGAGCCCATGCAAGAGATGAGTAAAGCAATTAAGAAGATTGTTACTCCAAAGCACCGTATCAGCTTACCCTTTTTATTATATTGCTTCCCCCAGGAGAGCTATCACAGGGATCCAGAAAATGGAGCAATAAAAAGCCACACCTTCATTAAGCCCACATGGCCTCACTTTGTAACAGCATCTTTTTTAGTTAGTACCTAACTAGTACCTTTAGTTACCCCAGAAAGGGAAGCAGGTGGTTTCCCTACGGTCAATGCAGAAAGTTGAAGGAAAAGCTTTTCATTTTGGCCAACTGCTACTTTAATCATATCCAGATAAAATTTAATTATAGAGTTTGCATCTAAAATACAGTAAGATAGCTGGGGCATGGGTACGTGCATGTTTTTTGCAATAGGTTTGAAGGAACTAGCATTTGAAGCAAAAAAAAAAGTTTTAATTTGTGGCCCATTAACCACATAATCTGAAATTTGTATTATACATAACACACCTTTATCCTGTGGCACAGCGGCAGTCCCTTGGCTCTTGTTACCTCTTTTGATTCAAAAGGCTCTTCCTGTTTGTCTGGGGCTTTTTATCATCCATTGGAAATGTTATTTAGTGATACAGCTCTTCCACCAAATCTTGAGATGGTCAGTCTTCTTTCTAGTTCAAATGGCTTTATTGATGATATGACTATTTCAAATTCTGTTACAGTCCTTTGGAAGTGGTCACTGTGGGTACAGCATCTGTTTTACCTCTTGGGGGCTCACATTTGCCAGTTTCAGTACTTATGGTATTCTATCTAAAGTGCTTTGTGCCTCTCTTGTGATAATGCAGGGAGTGAATATCCTGGGACTGAACACTTATGCAGACATGCACAGATTCTAGAGCTTAAATATATGTACACTGATGTTCATTTCAGTCTCAGACACACACAAGACTTTGAAGTTAAAAGTTGTGATAATAGAACAATCAGTGAAGCAATTCTAAGAGTCAACTGAAGATGAGTGAACCATGTGCACTATTTCTTGTAATCACAGGAAATAGAATGTGCATCAAACCTAAGTTTAGGTATCATGCTATAGCAGAATGAGTCCCACTTTCCATACTTATAAAGTAGTTTAAACATTTTCACAAGCTGTATTCTTTAAACATCCCTTAAAGTTTGTATTTACTTGGGAAATACATATATAGAGCCCTGCAGTAGGATCTAACTGCAGTAGGAACCAGAAAGAAGAGGCAGGATGGCAGCATCATTGTTTCCCTACATGCACAAAGGAAGTTGAACTCTGGGATAATTTTTGCATTAATGCTAAGACCCTAACTTGGCTTTCAAGAGGAGGGGAAGAATAAAAATTTCCTGACATTTCTCTCTTGGTCCACTACTAATTTTTAGAAAAATCTGATTATGGTAGCTTTTTGGCTTCCTATTATTAATTGCTGTAGGACTCTCAGACAAAATTCAAACTGAAATGCCAATATTTGAATTTTTGTCACTGTGTTGAGCACAACGTTTTGTCACAACCTGGTTTTCTGCTCTCACTTACAGAAATTTTGTTCTTTTTATGGTTGGCTGTTTGCCTGGTCTTGGTGGTACATCCTTCAATTTAAAATGACAACTAAGCCTATCAGTGCATATTATCTTTAGTAGATATTACTGCAGGGAAAAAAGTTTTTATGACAAATTTATTCTCAGATATATAGTTGGGTGGGTGTCAATAAGTGATCATCAGGCAGGTAAGAGTGGTGCTTTGGCCTTGAGTGACATGATCTGTCCAGCCAAGAGAGAATAGTGTTTTTCTGATGAAACATTCTCATGATTACGCTATTTCCTCTTAGCATCCCTGTAGTGTGAGAGGTGGTGCTCAGACCTTGCTGGCTGTTGGTGAACCTTCCTGTTGTCATCACTTCCTTGGAAGACTCTTGTTCTTAACATCTGTGATATCTGCTCCCAAAGCAGTTCCTGTATTTTTGTGGGGAAACAACTTTTTATCATTTGGGTTCATGTAAGAACATACAGACCAGGAGTTAGCAGATCTAGTTTGTAGATTTGCTACATGGTTGGGTAAAGAAATGTTTTGTTAATAATATTTTTTTTTGAACTGACCCTTTACCTATTCCAAGGGAAAATGCTAATAGAAATATTTTTTTAAGGAATACTGACTAGCTGTTATATTTCCAAGTGTTCATAAAAAACACAGATGAAGGAAAACACAATATTTGCTTGCACTGAGATTAAACACGAAATTACTCTTTTTTTCCCAGGTCTCAGTCAGATCAGAAAACTGAGCTGACTCCCCTACACCTCCCAAGCTCTCAGTGAAATCCTGGTGCAGAACAGAGGTTGGAAGCTTGTGGCCAGTTTTGGGGGCATAACAATTTAAAATTGACTAGCTCAGCCCTTTATTTGATGACCTGTTTAATGTGCTACCTACTAGTCAGATTTTTGCTACAGCTGTGCTTAAGAGAAAGATCTGGCGCTCCTTTAAGTAGATTAAATTTGGTTGTCTCTGTTTTGGAGATATAAAAGTTAATTTGCCAAAGGAGGTGTCATTTCTTCCACTTGACTGTACAGTTAACAGTCTGACACAGCAAGGGGTAAAACTTGGTTTTCATCACTTGCTTTGTATTGTTTCATATCTTAACATGTAGCTCATTATTAGGCCTTAATTAGAGCAGACGTCACTTTCTGGTGTCAGCAGGCTTGGGGTGATTATTCTCCGAAGCCTTTTTTTCTGGCATTATCATACAACCTGTAAAGCAAAGCTTTTGAAGCAGCAGTGAGAGGGATAAGTTGGTTTTGGTGAGGGGAAGTTGAAGGAAAATCATAAGTACACAGAAAAATAAAACTGGATTGCTGTCCTATAGATGTTTTAGAACATACATCAGAGTCTGAAACAGTGTTCATACAACAGGACCAAACACAGGATTAAAATGTAGTTGAATCTCAACACAAAATCTGTACACAGGGCTGGGCAATCACCAAGAGTATCTGGGTGATGAGCAAAGAGGAACAGAGAATTCATGCAAGCTGAATTCATTCCTCTCTTCATCCTGGATGGAAGTATGTGCTTTGCAGCACACATCCATGGACAGCCCGAGATGTCCGACCTTCATGTGTGTATTAAATTGGGGAAGAACTGGAACTGCTGCACACACGCTGTGTCATCAGCCTGTGCATGTGTAAAAGCCTCTGGTGTGAAATTTGCATTCAGAGCAAGTGGGGCAGCCTGTAAAGACCTAGACAAAGGGCCAGAGTCCCTGCATCCCACCTGGAGAAAATCTCCAAGTGGAGAAAGCAAGTGTATCTCAGAAACATGGGCAGTCCTCCTCTTGCTACTGTTTGGTCAAGAATTTCTGTGATCCTATAGTGACAGGCTGTGCCTGAAGAGATGCCGTTTTTTCAACTAAAATTAAATGTCCAGTTCTACTGTTAGATTGTAGCTGGTGTGCTGCAGCTTCAGGGACTGAGGCTGATGATACTGATGGCCTGGATCAAATCATGGTGCTTGATTCTTTAGCTGGGATGAGGACTACACTGGCTCAAACAAGCTTTTTGGATTTTTCCCCCCTATACAGAATGGATTTTATGATGTAAAACTAAAAGTACGTAGTCCTTGCTGCATGCTTAATAGACTTCTAACTCTTTAATGTTAAATTACCTAAACTAAATAACATAAAGCTGGGTGCTTGCTCTGTCCTGAACAAAGCAAAGAAAGGGCAAGAGAGATTATTTTATTTTTCTTTTACATGAGCAAATTGTAATTATGAGAAGCATTCAGGCAGCAGGATCATGAGTAGCATATATGACTCTATAACAACCTAGAAAAATAAATAAAGGTGGCTGACATCCTGTTTCCTTTATGATGTACTGTATCATAGGAGAGAGAGACATTTTTTTAGTTTCCACTCCAATCATTTAATGAGATAGAGCTTGTAAGAATGTGGCATGCAGAGGAAGTCACCTCTTCAAACCCATCAAGGGTTTTTTTGGTTTTTTTTTTGGTTTGCATGTGGAAATTGTGAAATATGTTCACTCACCGGTATTCCTTTATGGGCATTTGTGTGAGAGAAGGCACACCTTACTAAGGATGTTTTCAAATTCATGGCTCTGATGCTCTGAGAAAGTATTAACAGTAGGCTTTGGTTTACTATGCAGGACAAACAAAGATAAGCACTATTAAGCTACAAAAAAAGTAAGAGAAAATATTAAATCATCACAGATCTAGTAATTTTCTCATCACAGGGACTCTTCAAAGAAATATAAATCGAGGGAAAGATTTTCTGTCAAATGTGCTTAACTGTACAGGCACCAGCTTTTCCTGTAGCACATTTACCTGCTGTGAAGCTTTTAACTTCAAATTAACAGCAAAAAATACCCTTCTTTACTTTTGCTTTCCCGATTAAAAATTTAAAGAAGCAAATGCTTTTCAAGGACTGTGTTTTAAAATATCTGCTTCAAATCAATACTCAAAAATATTAAGTCAGTTTCAACTTTTTCACTACTGGCTTTTACTGCAGATTAAGGAAAGTTCTTGCACTAGTAAATGTTAATTAATAAAAGTCACATTTTCACAGCTTTGCCAACAAAACACAAAAAGAATTAGTGAATTTTGCGAAATGAGAATTCAAAGAATTTGTGCATTTAGCTACTCTAGCTTGATTCTAAGCTCTCTTTGCTAAATATATGTTAGGTCATGTTTCCCAAATGTATTCAGCCATGTGATATGTAGTACCAGCTCATTCATATCAGATGAAGTGTGACTGGAAATAAAGCTGGATCTTTTTAAGAAGACACAGTCCTTTGCTCCATATTTCCAAACCAAAATAGCCAAGTTCATTGTATTTTTGCTACATTTCATTACTGCTCTTCCTTCTAAGTGAAGACTAATGTAAAGACAATCACTAAAGAAGCAGCAATCATAATACCCTATACTAACTAAATTCAGACTTATGGCTACCCACAGGAGAAATACATGACAGATCCATTGTTCTGTATTAGCAGGATATTGTCCCAGTATATGAACACATGCAAACTTTGAAGGCTTTGAATATTTAAGGCAAGACACTAGTGGCTCATCCCAGTGGGAACCACAGAAAAGGGGAACCTGATTAAATTTAATGTCATTGTCACTTTTTTTTCCATTGCTAAGAATTATATAGGTAGCCATAGCTACCACACTGTTCAGACACCATGACCACAATATTCTCCCTCAGAGGTTGGCGTCAAGGGCTGAATTATTCACTCCAAGAATGTGATTCATTGCTAGATGTGATTCTCTCCGATTAAAAGATTTGTCAGTACATAAAATACATGTACATATTCTAGCAGCTTATTTTAAAAATTGCTGTTATGCCCTTGCTAACCTCAAAAGACACCGATTTTTATTGGTATAACTTAAGTTTGGAATACATCTGCCACATTGAGAAAGCTCTGAAGTAACTGAGCAGCTTTTTACTGTTTACTGTACAACAAATTATGAAGTCGAAAACTAAGGCAGGAATGTGTAAGAGGCTACTTACAGACAATGCAATTAAAATAAGGATGTTTTTAAGGCAGTTTCTTAGAAATGTTTGCCTGCTTGAACTGTCCCCTTATCTACTGTTTATTCTGTCCGATGAAACCTCAAATAAATATTCTGCTTAACTGTGGAAAGCACATAACTCTGTTTCTCCACTGCTGTTTCTATTGCTAAACTCCCAGCTTCCCTGGACTTGCTTCACAGTGCTATTCCTAAGTTGGATAGACTAATTAGACTCATTTCCATCCCAAATAACTTCTGTGAGCATGCCTCATTTACCACTCACTGAGTTACATGAATAAAGAAATGTCTCTATCTGCGAGGATCTGCCCAGTGCAAAATGGCTGGTTCCTCTAACGTGGGTAGGGAATAACATTTTCTTCTGTATGTGATGCTAGCAGCCCTTTTCATCATTTTTTCTTTATGCTTACAAGGAAAACTGAGTTCTAAAATAAATCTCCAGCTCATGGTGCTCACAAAGTTTAACACCACCGCGATCTTTCCACATACATTGATTATTCTGACTGAAACCTGAAGTTTTGGGGAGTTCAGGGATGCGACCGTGCTGAGCACGAGAAGGGCAGGACCATTAACATTTATGCAACTTGATCTCAACGGGGAAGCTGATGACAGGCAAGGTGGCAGAGTGCCCTATTCTACTCCCCTAATTGTTTCCAGCAAGTAGAGTAGGGCAGGATTATCGAGAGGAGCTGGTAGGTGAGCAGAGAGCTGCTTCACTCCATGGTTTTCTCAAACCCCCGGGTCTCTGCTTGGGGTCTGTAGGAGCTGCACAGGATGCTTACTGCAGATTCTGCTACACAGGCCTACAGAGACAAAATCTGACAGGATGCTTACTGCAGATTCTGCTACACAGGGCCCACAGAGACAAAATCTGAGAGCAGAGAGAATAAACATGAATACAAAATACTGAATGCTTATAAACCAGTCTGTTTGCCAAAGTTGATTTTAATGAATGAAACAAAAATTTCTCTTTTTTGTTTTTATTTTTATGAAACTCTGTTAGTTGCACAGAGGCCAGTATGCTATGCATTTATTATAATTTCCAGTGTGATTTTTAAAAATTAATTGGTCTGTTACGCTTTCCAGACAGATTTCATATCCACTATCATATTTTGGATTCAAGAAAGGGATTTCTGAATAATATAGCTAGTCATTTTTGAGTAGTACATATTCTAAGTTAACAATAGGTAACTTAACTAATGTACTGTCTAACTTGCCTGAGGTCTTACTTAAATTAGGTTTTCTCTCCTGCAATCAATTCTTTAAAACTAAAGTGCCCACTCACAGCAGACTACTGATCTGAACTAAGATATCAGCAACTGTGTGGTCAGCAGGACTAGAGAAGGAATCAGCCCCCTGTACTCAGCACTGCTGAGGCTGCACCTCAAGTCCTGTGTTCCATTCTGGGCCACTCACTACAAGAAAGGGCTGGAGCGTGTCCAGAGAAGGGCAATGGAAATGGGGAAGGGTCTGGAGCACAAGTCCTGTGAGGAGGGGCTAAGGGAGCTGGGGGTGTTCAGCCTGGAGAAAAGGAGGCTCAGGGGAGACCTCATTACTCTCTACAACTGCCTGAGAGGAGGCTGGAGCCAGGTGGGGCTTGATCTCTTGTCCCAAGTAACAAGCAATAGAACGAGAGGAAATGGCCTCAAGTTGTACCAGGGGAGGTTTAGATAGGATATTAGGAAAAAAACCCCACAGAAAGAGCTGTAAAGAATAGGAATAGGCTACCTATATAATAGAAAGTGTTGGAGTCACCATCCTTGGGGCTATTTAAAAGCCATGTAGATGTAGCACCTGTGGGCATAGTGGTGGGTATGGCATTGCTGGGTTAATGGTTGGACTCAACAGTCTTAGAAGTCTTTTCCAACCTAAATGTCTCTGTGATTCTAAAGATGAATTAGAATTTACTAAGACCATTCCATTTAGTATGACCACAAGCACCACACAACTTTGGTGTCTTCAGAAACTGGAACCAGTGGGGCTTCCAATAGCGCTGCCATTTTTTTTAGAGGTAACCCAAATCCCAACAGAAAAGCCTGGATTTGTGCCAGCATGTGGGGGCACCACTGCCAACAGCTGTTGACCTCCTGGAGGAGTGTGCAGTCCTGCTGCTGCTCTGGCTGGTCCATCATGAGTGATGGAGCGTGCCCTGCCCCAGGTACGGTACCAATGGGGAGCTACTGGCCCACCATCCCCCTCTCCCCCCATACAGAGGGATGCTTACACTCTGGAAGTTTACCTCAACTACAGAAGCAAGATAATCAGAAAACAAATATTGCCCCAATGTAGTTTTAAGTCAATATTTTGAGCTGCTGCCTGGCCCATTTGATGACAGCCAGAGGCTGGAGGACACCTACCTGTTGATGATGGCAGCAGGAGCACAGGAGGCAGCTGGCATTCTTCCTTGCCACTGTTCAGCTAGGTTTGTTTGCAGATTGAGTATGTCAATCACAGAACTCATCCCATTCTCTTCACTGGGAGCTTTCTGCTTGTGCAAAAAGGAGGGACTCAGAAAACACCCAATTCTTCTTAGTGACAGCTCCTTTTTTTAGTCCTTCTGGGAAGCCTTTTGTCTCTCTTGAAAATTTGTGAGGGATAACAGTGGTAAAACCGGAGGCAGCCTGAACGGGATCAGGATTTGGTGCTAAACACTAAAGCTTCCGCACAGCACGGGAGGGAAGGGGACCTCGGAGGCCGTGGGGATAAAGCGTGCGGAAAGCTGGAGCCAATGCTCTGCTCCGCAAAGGAAGCCTGGCATCTAGTGGACACTAGCTGTTGCATCACTTCTGCCTTTTTTTGGTTAGTAGAGCTGAAGGCTACCTATACACCATCCAAAAACTCGTCCTGACCCTAAGTTCGTGTGCCTGACCGCAAGTTGTAGTCAGCTTTTGTCCTAATTGTGGTTAAAAAATCACAGCTTCTCTTAAATGTGGTCAGCTGCCACTTAACAAGTCGAGCTCTATTATGCACAGCTCCTTCATGGAACTTGCTTTTTGATATAAATCCTATTTTCTGTGGGTTTTTCCTCCACAATGAATGTAAACGTGTGAAAAAAACAATATTAGAAGATATGTGAGGGACTCATGCTAAACACCTGCTCAGAAGGAGAGATGCAAGATACAATATCCATAAAAGCAGCTACATGAAGGACTTGCATTATCATTTAATCTTAAATATATTTTTATTAGTTGTTCCAGCAACATGCAGCCCCCCTAAACTTCTTTCCTTACATTCCAAAGGTAATTTGAATGCACATTACTCTCCTTGAGTACCCTGTCAACATTTAAATGCATTACCTTTCTTTTTCTTCACTTTTCTGTTCTTATTCAGAGTTTATACTAGGCCAAGGGGTGAGTATGTGTCACCCTGTGTCACCCTGCTTTGAATAGATTTGCTCCTTTCACTCAGGGCAGTATTTTTCTGTACTTCTGCCGAGTTGTGTCTTACCACGCAATCAGCCCTATTAGAAATGATAGGATTAGCTTTAAAATGAGGCAGCATGCAACATTAACCTAAGGAGAGAACACGATCCATATAGCAACTATTTTACATTTGTTAATTAAAATTGTATTACATTATGGTGTTCACAGTATTTTAGAAAAAAAAAACCTTAAAATTAATCGTTTCCTCATAAATATTTCAGTAAGACTGATAGACCTAAATCTCTGAAAAAGCCTTAGTAAGCAAAAAAAGCTGAATCTTTAAAGTCTATTTTGAGCACTTTGTAAATGTCGGTGGCAGCTCTCTCCCCCTGGTGGCCAGGAGAATGAGCTTGCTTTGGTTCCTAAACCAGCAATATCCCTGTTACTGTTCTCGCTCCTTACGAGCCTGACATGGAGATTTCTGCCCAAAATGAAAATCGGCAGTGGGCAATTATTTAGCACACAATTCTTTGCTAATGATAGAAGAGGCGAGAGAATTCTTCAGAGTGGTACTCAAGACATCAGTGGAGCAGTAATTGAACTTGTGACAGGCAGATAATGGAGCTGCCTTGCTCTGGTAAAAAATTATGTCAAAATTAGATTGTTTAACCAAATAATCCCAGAAAAGAGAGAAGCCTAAGAATATGTATTCTATTATTCTTGGTCTTTTTAAAGGAGAGAAAGTAGTTTAAAATCATTTGTTTGTAAAGCTCAGGCAGAAGTGGTAAAAATGTTAACAACTTCACGAGAATTTGAAAACTGGGCTGTCAACACACCAGAAAGTTAGAAAATAAGGCACCACAGTACTTGCTAGGGAATACTTAGTAAATAGCTGATGCTGTGCAGGCAATATATATTGTGTTTATTTGTGCTTAATGTGCCATGCCAATTAAGAGGTACATTTGTTTCCATCCCAAAAGGTTTATTCTGTTTTAATTGAAAATGTCAACAATGCCTAAAAACGTGAAGCAAGTCTTCAGGAACCCTTATTAATCATTCCCCTTGCCCTGCCCTTCAAAAAGAAGCAAATATAAACAGTTAGAAATTGAAAAAAACTCAAGAGATTAATTTTGTGTGATGCCAAGCTCTTGTGCTGGCTCTCACAGTGAAATAAGGGACCATTTAAAAACGTGTTGTATGGGAACAAACCAGGGACGACGTAGCATTTATATGGGGTCATTTCATTGGTTGATAACTGCTTTATGCACTGCTTCTTAGCTGGATTTCCTCACCTATGAGGCCAGAGATGCATTGCCTGGGTGATCTCTGTTCTGCTCTTGGCTTTGCTGGGATTGCAGGAGGAGAAGGAAAGTTGCCCATTTCCATGCTGGCCATGGTTGTCTGTCTGTCTTTTTGATGTTCAACAAAAAGTGTGGTTGGCAGCAGGGATAAGAGACCCCCTGCCAGCCCCAGCCCTTGGCAGACCAGTGGATCCCTGAGCTCAGCAACAGCTGCAGTCACTGCCAGAGGCTGGGAAGTCTGTCTGTACAGCCATGGCCTGTCTTGCCTTTTGTCCCTGAGCTACAGAAGGGCAGAAGCAGCACGTAGCTAGAGGCAGCAGCATCTATCTCTAGAACCTGTAGGTTGGTTCATCACAGCTTGAGATCCAGTCCTTCATTCAGCATTTGCCTCTTCCCTCTTTTTGTTCTTACCTTAAAATAAGGAGTTGGGAATTTGGGGGGTTATTGCATCCCTGACAGTCTCATTACAACCAATATTGTAAATAGACTCAAACACTGTTTTTTGTCATTTGACATATGTACATGTTAACCAAAGAAAACTGTAATGTGTTAAAATCAACTGCACGGGCTTGTTCATGTGATATTTCTGTCTCATACGGTAAAAATTAATTTAAAGGGTTAACTAAGGAAAGCTTCCATGAGGTCTGCATGACTTTCTGAGTTGTCCCAAGTTGTTCTTGGGTGCAAGAAAACAGGTTAGGGAGCTGGGAAAAGCACACTAAGTAAACAGAGAGAGAAATAATGATTTTTTAAATGTAGTTGGAAGAGGCAGCAGGAGATCATCCAGTTCTTTCTCTGCCTGAAGGCAGGATCAACTATAACTATGTCAGCCTTGACAGATGTTTGCCTAACTGGTTCTTGAAAGTTTCTAATGATGATGAATTTACAATTTCACCAGATGCTATACTCCAGTGTTTAATTATGTCTATGGTTTGAAAGAATTTCTTAAGCACAATGCCATCTCTACATGTTCTGTTTCTCATGAAAATAGGGGACAGATGTTTGTCTACCTCTTGCAGTGTTTCTGTGTGCACTTGCAGACATGTCCCCTTGGTATTCTCTGCTTTATATTCAGCACGTCCCATTTATTAAACTTTTCTTTAAAGGCCATGGTGTCAAGAAATGAGACTAAATAGAGGTTGTTTCTGAACTATCTCCGATTCAGCCACAATAAAACAAGCCGTACATCCCAAACTGTGTCCCAAACTGGACACAAGGCTCTTGTCTTACTGTGCACTGGGCATAACAGTCCTGCTCAAAGAAAACAGCAGTCTTAGGGGATGTACAGTTTTAGTACAACCAAACACGGCATTTTCATTTTCCATAGTTGTGTGACCTATTATCACTCCCAGTTCTGCTTCTCCAGAAGAATGGCTATGTAGGCTATTTTTTTCCTCATCTGTTTTATCTGTATTTGTGCCACTCTTTATGTAAAGTTTCCTTTTTGATCCTGTATGGAACAGTGATTTTTTTCTTGCTGAGTAACACGTAATTATTTTCTAACAATTTCTTTAATTTGCAAGATCACTTTCAATTCTAATCTTAATTTCAGTGCAGGACTTCCAGCATGCTTAAAGTCCCGTCTCAGTTTGCAGTCATCTGCAGTTTGCATCCTGTGATCTGGATTGTAAATACAAGAACTGGACAGGAGCCACAGGAACATGCCCCCATAAGATAAATTCTTCTGTACTTGAGTACCATTCACTACTGGGCCGTTAATCAGTTCTGGAGTTTGATCTGGATTGTGTTTCTATGGCTAATGGGAATGCCACAGGATACCCCAAGTCATGGATCTGTCATAATGACACACTGCCAAAAGCCTTACTGAAGTCAACATAGATAAAATTTGCTGTTTTCTCTGTATTCATGAGCCTTCCTGCTCTGCTTCAAAACCATTTTGACATTGCACATTTTCACAGATCCATGCTGGCTGTTGCTCCCTAGGTGTGTGGGGGGCGGGGATGTGGGTGTGCATTAAGTGATTATAGCTTCTTGGCATTTTATTGGCATAATAGTTCTCTCATTAAAAGTGTTTTAAGCTTGGTTGTGTCACAGCCCTGAAAATTATCTTTCATTTTAGAGTAAATATAAAATCTCACTACAGAGATAGGACAGGAAATTGTCATCCTTTCCCCAAATGTGTGAAGTTTTTACTGTATGCAAATAGTTAAATAGAGCATAGTAACAGTTATCCTTTCTTGCAAAGTTTACAATAATATGACAGCATTGAATTAAAGAGCAGTTAAAAAAACATCATGTAAATCCCAGTTTACCTATGTGACCTTCCTAAGTTCCAAAGCTTTAAAGATAGCTTCTTAATGAGATTTTCAAGTTTGGAAATGAGAAGTTAAAAATATTTCTCTAATATTAAGATATATTTTTAGGAATGAGGCTTCTTTTCCTTGAATGAAAAATAAAATTAAACAAAGTGTACTTATTCGGATTACAGAAACAGACATGAAGGAAGGAACTCTGATCCTAGGAGTGGAAGTGTACCTGTACTTAATCTTTTTCTTTGTTCATTTACAAAAAACATTACTCCAGCTTTTAAATATCAAAATTTGAAGTAACAAATTATATTAGTTTATAAAGAAATCCAAAGAAAGTATAAAAGCAGCTCAAAGGAGGATTTGAGTTTTTCCTCTTAAAAAAAAAAACTGCTCTATGCATTTTTAGGATCAGATGATTTTTTTAACCAGTGCAGGCAAGGATTCTTTTAGCACTCTATTTGCAGTAAAATGAGGGATTATAATTTAAAAGCATGAATTAAACAGAAAGTGGTATAAAATAACACATAAATGTATGTAATGAAATGTATGTATATGCCTTGCTCCAGCTCCTTTGAGATTCAGAATATGACAAAACTTTGCTACTGCTTATGCACTAATAACATGCTAGCGAACAAACTTTATTTGCTTAAGGCCAAATTCTGTTCTTGAAAGATACTCTTTCAGAAGTCCAGTTCAGCCCTTCTCTCTTTCAAAAGTAGCTGGGGAAAAACAGCTGGATCAGGTTTTATAAATACAATTTGAAAAAAAAAAAAACCAAAAACAATCAACCAAACAAAACCCTGTAAAAATGTTTGGGGCAAATATGTATTTCCTCCTGTGTATTTATTTATGCAAGCCCCATGACATTGTTTTGGTGGATTATGGGGACAGTTATATGAATGCTAGGCCAAAGAACTTGAGTTTTCTGTTCATTTTTACTCTCTCAGTTTCGGTACTATGCGATGTCAAAAATGCAACAATATAGAAGAGTTACAGCAGTGTAGCCTGACAGAATTAAGCCAAAAAGTAAGCATGGAAGCACACACTGGAAATGTATTTGTTTCAATTGATTCAGGAGAACTAAAATACCTTTTGGCCTGCACTTTTGAGGTTATGCTTCTCTCAAAATGGTTCCTTCAAGCAAAAAAGTGATTTGTCTGTGATTTGCAAACAATATGGGAGGTGTCAGCTGCAGATGACAAACCAAAACCCTTGATGATGATGCCTGTTCACACAGTTCTGACACTTCTTTTAGTTCCAAAGGTCATATATTCAGCATGTCAGGCAAAACTGGTTCTAATGAAGCTGCATTTTTTCAAGCGTTTTTAACTCATTAAGTATTAAATAAATAGCAGCTACTGCTTTCCTTTCTAGAATAATTTTCTACTCAATACAGATTCAAAGTGCTCAGGATATGTAGGATGCTATTAAATCAGGGGTGTTGAGCAGATGGTGTCCATGAAATCAGGGGTGTTGAGCAAATTGGGCAGCAAATGATGATCCATGTGTTATCATGAATGGATTAAAGGATCTAAAGACAGCCTGCAGTCCTGTGGTGAACTTTGCATGGGTGATGTGCTGTGGGAGCAGAATGAAATGGGAAGCTCCACGATTGTCCCAATGAAACTGGTGTTCCAGCCTTAGGCAGATTCATCCACAATTCAGTGGGTGCTTGTAAGTAATATTCATCTGAAAGTTAAAGAAAAAAAAACAACTCAGCAGAAGTATCATGGATGCATGGTTTCTGATAAGTCACAGCCTTTTGAGAGCTAGCCAGACCTTTGATTATGGTTAGCTTGATTTCTGAGAGAGGATTTGCCCAAATGAATGAAATGGGTAGCAAGAACAATGTCTGAAATTCTACACTCAAGTTTTTCTCTCTCTTGTTTCTTCATCAAATACATATAAACTCAAAAACCAGCAACTAACTACTTCAGAGAAATAGAGAAAAATAAACTAAAATGTGTTTACTCTTTAAAAAGTAAAACTATATGTATATATACACACACACATATATATAACACTAAAATGTGTTTACTTTTTAACAAGTAAAACTATATATATACACACACATATATATACATACACACACATATATACATATATATACACATATATGCACACACACACACACACACATATATATAAATATATCATAAGCTCCATATTGAAATAACAGTACTAGATATAAATTACTTCAAACAACCTCAGGTGAGAAAAAAGTAGAATGGTAGTAGAGTAGTAGAATGGTTCATGTTTCTAGAAAACATGAACCACAACAGACAGTTTTCAAGTATCTTCGTACACACAAAAAAATGTTACTTATACAAAGTAATACCAATATAAAACCTGTCGTACAACAAAACCAGTCTTATTATCTTATTCTTTCTCAAAGAGTGTTCTTTTTTATTGTTTGCTGAGTACAAAAAAACCCTGTCTATGCAATGGACAGTAAAAATGAAAAAGCCTTGGCTAAGAGAGACAGTTCCCACCTGAGGCCTTACTCTGCCATCACAACAAAATAGTTCGGATATTCATTATTTAGGTATGGTGATGTTACTACAGCAACATCATGTGCTACATACAACTCTAGTTGCTTTTTTTGGTGGCAGCTCAATTAGTTTTAACATTTTAATCGATTTTAAAATTTTTGTTCTTTTTTTTTAAAATTATTATTTAGAATCAGGTACAAACCAACTGGTATTAGACAACTGGTCTTGTGGCTCACAGTTGATAACAAAGCAGAAGCACTTTCCAGCAATCCTCTACAATATTTTGGAGCAAGCCCCGACAGAAGTGCTGTAAGGCTTTACCTGTCACAGACCCTGTTGATTTTACACCACAGTACAACTTCAGTGGGTTCTCATGAGGTAGCTGAGGTAGACCTTCCCTTAATACAAAGTGGATCAAGTGATAGGGCACCAAAAGGGCATGAATCTAAGGAATAATAGTTGAAACGAGAGACTTGTAGGGAATGGCTGTAGACACATTTTGCCTTGGCTGATTATTTACTAGTGAACAACAATTTTACTGCCTTGCCAACTTGTAAAATGTAATACAGAATGTGACGCTTTGTATCTCATCAGGTTTTAACTCCTATTATCAAACTCCTAAAACTGAATTTCCTTCTACTAAGAACAATGCAAATTCAATTTGCATCAATTTCAAAATGAGTAATTTTAAACTGATATTTTTGTTTTCTTTTGTTTCTTTCAGTGTTCAGGCCATTATTACATTTTACTGATCCATAAACCTTCATAAAGTCCTCTGAAGGCCTACATACCATCTGGTACACTCCTCTATCACTGGCATAGCAACAAAACTGAGTCTTAAGTAAAAACAAGTCAAATGTAACAGCTCTAATATTGCATGTAAAGCAAATCTGTATATAAATAGATTCTTTTCAAATTTCTGCTGCCATTCTTAAAAAAAAATAATCTCACAAATCAGCCTTCAAAACAATAGCAGACAGCAATCTGTCAGTTCTCCAGTAAGCACGAGCTGAGCTGTCTAACCAGTGTCATTAGCACCTCAAAAAAGACGTTTTGCCTGCCTTGCTTGCCAGGAATTCACAATAGCTTGTTAACAATATTCATACCTACCAATTACCCAGTCTTTCCAAGTTCAAAGCACTGTAAAAACTGAAGTAATCTGCTGCAGCATTTTCTAGGTTCATGTTAATTCCTGTAAACGAAATGCTTTTAAAACTGGCGTGTTCTGGAGTGTTCTATTTAATCCCCTTAATTTTCACTGTTTTCTTATCTTGAACTTGCTTTTTCTCCCAAGTTCTAGAATTTAGGGTTTTTTCTTATCACGTTTTCCCCAAGACTAATGTTCCTGACTGCCTTGTTGAGTCACAAACACAGACTGACCTGAGTGTATGCTCCCCTTTACACTTACTTTCCCCAGTTTCATCTTTCTTTTCTCAACTTTTCCAACATTACTCATTCAGCTTTGCAGCCTCGCAGCCCATTTGTCTCTGCATATTTAACAGCATTGTTTGGCTGTGTGCTCTAAGTCAGTCAAACAAAGTGACTTGACATCTATCACATGCACAGTTTGTCATCCTTTCCTCATGGAAAAAGGGGTCAGAGTCCTTAACCTTTAGATGAGCAATGTGTTGCAATAAATCAGTATGAGGCAAGCACATCAGAGGTGCTAACAGCAGTACTAATGCTTTGCAGAGAAGCTCATGAGCTTTGCCATGGTCACTAAGAAAGAGCCAAATTCTCTGAGCTAAAGTAAAAGTGTCCTCATGGACCATGCTTTTTTCCTCCTCGAACCCACACCTAGCTTTATTTCTGATTACCTACAAGCTTCTTTATTCCCGTTTTTGGGGTAACTTGCCTTTTAAGTGGCTGGAATTTCAAGCTGGTAGGAGTCTGAGCTTGTGCTGACAGGCAAAACTCTCTTCCATGTTCACACTGACCTGCTCTGTGCATGAAAGCCCTTGATCTCTTGCCTTTTTATATGTCAACAGTGAGTCTAGCCCAGGCACTCCTTCTCCAGCACAATTTAGTCCTCCTCAGAGGATAACCTCAGGGGATAACCTCAGATGATCTCTGAACTGCACTGTTCAGACACCAGCCAGTCTGCAAATCCACCTGTGTCTTAGCATCCACCTCTGGGGGCGAAATCACTCTTCTGCTCCATTTACACTGCCAATTATTTGTACTTGGGATTAGCAGAAGGCAGTTTCCAACAAATTTAAACTCATCTATTATCCAAATTGTAGATTAATATTTGATGTGAAGGCGACATCGTCACTGAAGCTTGATTTCCTCCAAATCCTTTTGCTTCTCAGGTGTTTGACTACTGCAATTTAAAAGTCAAATAACTTTAAGGGTGAAGGAACATCCTGTGAGCCCAGAACTACAGAGTTGGCACAATGGATGGGTAAGTGGCTTCTTTTTCTAGTTTTCTGTTAGCCAGCCTAATCTCTCCAGAATGTCTTTATTAGCTGCTGCACCTGGCTCACCAGTATAATGCTTATTCATTTCTGCCAGGCTTTGAAGCACTTTATTTCATGGCTGGCTGGTATGTTAAAGGGGTAAAGGTAGTTTCAGTACCTCTTTGACATTTAAGGTCACCATTTCAGCCCTGGCAAGGTTCTCTGTGCAATACCAGGTAATCTCAGGTGCCTTTGCACACCCAGCTGCACGTGCTCTGTGACCACACATCCACTGAAAACCAGCAAGGCAGCATGTCCTGACCCACGACAGCAAAAGGAGGTTTTCCCACCTATTTTGTTAAAGGAACACAATGCTGGAAACATGTCAAGCTGAAAACTGCCCTAAATCCACACCTGAAGGATGGGGTACCATGTAGGTACACGGTTTGTGGTAATTGGGAGTGGGGCCGAGCCTCATCCCCAATGGGCTACAGCTGTGAAAGGCAGGTGAACAGCAATGAGCCATGGAGTGCCCAGGGGCACTGACCAACCACCAAAGGGAACAGAGGGCACACAGGTGCAATGCGTGGACATGAGGGGTATAACAGGCCGGGCTAAAGAACAAGAAGGGCAGATGCTTGCAGCCTTCTGCAGTGGTTTGGTGTTACTCTGTAGGGGTTGAAGCCTTCTATACTCTGTATCGTGGCCATCTCAACTGCAACATGTGCTGCTACAGTACCATCCAGAGGGACTTGGACAAGCTCAAGAAGTGGCTCTATGACGTTTGACAAGGCCAAGTGCAAGGTGCTGCACCTGGGTCAGGGCAACTCCCAGTATCAATTCAGTATGGGGGATGGACAGATTGAGAGCAGCCCTGCAGAGAAGGACTCAGGGGTGCTGCTGGGTGAGAGGCTGGATGTGATCTGGCAATGACCACTCACAAGCCCAGAAAGCCAAACATGTCCTGGGTGCATCCAAAGCAGTGTGGGCTGCAGGGGAAGGAGGGGATTCTGCTCTGGTGAGACCTCACCTGCAGGGCTGCATCGGCTCTGGGGTCCCAGCACAGGAAGGACATGGACAGGGATCAGGTGCCACCAAGATGATCAGAGGGATGAAGCACCTCTCCTATGAGGGAAGGCTGAGAGAGTTGGGAGTGTTTGGTGTGGAGAAGAAGGCTTAGGGGAGACCTTGTGGCCTTCCAGTACCTGAAGGGAGCCTACAAGAAAGATGGAGAGAGATTTTTTTACGAGAACGTTCAAGTGGACAGGGCAAGGGAGAATAGCTTCAAACTTAAAGGGAGTAGGCTCAAATTAGACATTTAGAAGAGATGAGTTACAGGGACCCTGGTGAGGTGCTGTAGCAGGTTGCCCAGAGGAGTCATGAATGCCCCATCCCTGGAAGAGTTCAAGGCCAGGTTGGATGGGTTTTTCAGCCTGGTCTAGTGGAAAGTGTCCCTGCCTCTGGCACGGGCTTGGAACTAGGAGTCTTTAAGGACCCAACTATTCCTCGATCGTGTGACCCGTATTTCAGGGTTCCAAATCTCCTATGATGGTCTTTCCGCGGCTCTCCGCCGAAACTTTTCAACTTGGAACTGTGGGGCGGGGTGTGAACACGCGATGATTTGGGATCACAAACGTCACTCGTGGGGTGCCTGCAGCTGGAACCCGCAGACCCGCTCGGTCGCGGTAGCAGCACGGGGAGCCCCAGAGCCCGCACAAGCGCACGCAGTCCGCTCCCACCCCGCCGTCCCTCCCTGCCCTCAGGACAGCGCCTCCCGCCGCCCTGCAGGGGGAAAGGCGCACGCGCCCGCGCGGCCCGGCCCGGCGATTGGCGGGGGGGGGTGCCGTGACGTCATCGCCGCGCGCCGGCAGCCCCGCGCCCCGCTGCTGAGGGGAGCGCGCCGTGCTCGCGCCGCCCGGGCCTCATCCCGCCCGCGCTGCTGCCCCGGGGCCGGCCCGGCCCTGCCGGCCACCGCCGCTGCCGCCCGCTGCGCCACAGGTGCGTGTGCGGCCCGCCGCCCCGCCCGCCGAGCGCCAGCCGCCGTGAGGTGAGCAGGGAGGCCGGGGGAGCGTGGGGAAGAGGGAGAGAGGGTGGGTGGGCAGGCAGGAGCCTTCCAGCTGCCTGACAGCGCTCCTGTGGGAGAGCCGGCCGGCCCCTTTGCCTGCGTTTTCCTGTCTGTATCAGACCGGCCCTGCCGGCTCTCACCCCTTCCTGGCTTTTCCCACAGAAAGGTTAAGAATATGAGCCTCTACAATTTGGACCGGTTTCGCTTCGAGAGGAAGGGGAAGGGCGCGGAGCAGGTGTCGCCGTCCCCGCCGGCGGCCTGCGCCGAGGCACCTGGCGCTGCTGCCGCGGTCCGTGCTGCTGCAGGGGATGAGGAGGAAGGCACGGATGACAACAAGAGGCCACACACTCCCGCTTCGGACGTGACAGAGATAACCGGTGAGTCAGGTGTTTTGCATGCAGCTTAAGGGCAGTGTAAGTCCTTAATTTCTAGAAATAAACTAGTTGTCTTTTGTTTTGTTTTTTTGTCATTTTGGGTTTTGCCCCCTTCACTTGTTTTACAAATGTGTTTTTCTGTGCAAACACTTCACAACAATTTCCACAAAAGTATCCGCGTTTGTAGCAGTGTATGCTCTAATTGAACATGTGCATTTACAGGCAAGTCGTTAACCTTATGAAATAACTTGTTTTTTTCAATTGATTAAGTAAGTTTCAAATTAAATGTTGAAAGCATGTTATGTTTTCCTATTTGTAAACTGTATTTACTGGTACTTATTTTATACTAACATTTCAGGGTTTTCAAGGAAGAAATGGCATTTATTTTTAATTGTCTGATAGATGCAACACTGTAGACTTAATTTTCTGAGTAGAGTCCTTGTCTAATGCATCGTGGAGCATCACAGATGGAATTGAAAAGAAAGGGAACCGTTTCTTTTCGCTTGGGTCTGGTTTTGTAAAGAGCTGAGAGACCTGGTACTGATTCTCAGAGGCTGACTGTGTTAATGGTTTTGTTGTAGTGTTCGTCCTATTTTAGGGCAGAAGGTTGGGGTTTTCATGGAAGTGTCAAAAACTTGATTGTGTCATGGTGCTACTTTCCTTTGGCTGAGACAGTAGGGATGTGTTGTTCCTGTTTGGATTTGTTGGTTAATACTAATGACTGAAATTGCTGATGGCTGTGTAATCCCATTCACCAGTGTGTTTTTCCTGTTACTGAGGGATTTGAGAAACAGACAGTATCTGCTGCTGATTATTTGGTACTTCTCAGACATGCCATATAACTTGTGGTATTGTTGTCTAATTACAGGTGTTATGGGAGAGATCAGACAGACTTTGACTATGCATTTATTCAAAAAATGAAAAAACAATGTCTCTTGATGTTGTTTAACTACATTTTTTGCACATGACTTTGTCTTGGTGCGAGGCAGTTTTTCACAATACCTTACCTGTGTGATAACAGGGAACCATTCATGCACAAGCAGGAGTTCTTCTTTTAAAACTGAGCAAAGTCAGAATTAACAGGAGGGGGATATTTACTCTTCCCTGAATTTTGGTTTAGTGCAGGTTGACTGTTGTCAGTTGGTTGGAGTGCTCTTGTGTTTACATTAGTGAATATTAAGCAGTGTTCTACGTTAAAATACATAAAACATGTAAGTTGCCAGTCTGGAACTGAGTAACCTGTCTACTTGCAGAGAATGTTTTGGTGACGGAGAACTCTACAGAAGAAGCGAGCAGCTCTTAATTCTGGTTTCTGCTGATGTGTCTTTGTAATGCTTGTATGGCACAATGGGCACTCTGAAGACGTGCACTTTGGAACAGGTGTTCCCTTCCTGTTTGTGGTAAATCATTGTCTTGTGCTGTGGAGGAGTGACTGAGTGCAGGGGCCCTTCTTGAACTGTGAATGTAATTCTGCAGTAATGGATGGTGCTGCTTGTTCTATGGCTTGGTGTTTTGGGGATTTATTTTAGTATTATACTTCTTCTTTTAATCTGCCTGTGGACTTCGTCAGTGTAAGCATGTAGCATTTGCCAACAAATGTCAGTGCTTGCTTTTCAAAATGCTGGTTTCCCTTGACTTAAATTCTGCAGGAGTAGGACTGTGGAGAAGGGATGCAATAGCAGTTTAGAGGCAGTAGTTTAGACACAAGGTAATAAAAAGAAAGGTGCAGGCCAGCCTAAAAGACATGTAATGGAAGGCTAAGTACTTGTGAGGAAAACTAGTGGGAGATGATGCTAGCTAACTGGGTAGGGTGCAAGAGCAGGCAGAACTACAACAGGTGTCCAACTGAAGTAAGCATCCATGGACACAGATGCTGGTGTAGAACTGGGGCACTAATTAACATTTAAAATTGAGATGTAATTAGTAGTGCTCTGCATATACATAATGCTTCATCTTTCACAGATATTGCATGTTTAAAGAAGATCAAGGGGTTTAGTGACTTATTTCTCCCACTTATTTGCACACCAATGTTATGTAACCTCTTTAAAGAATTAATAACCTTTTAAGAAATGAAATCACATTATCTACAGAACTTAACGAAAAATAAACCACTTAGATTTTGTCTGCATGATATGAGGCGCTTAAATGTAATAGAGAAGACTAGATTTGATTAGCAGATGCCTGTCCGCCTTGTTTCCTAATTAGTGTCAGGAAGACAGAATTTTTCTTGGTTTGGGTCAAATAAAACAGCTTTTTGTTGTTGGTGGTGTTGTTATTGCTGAATGGTCATGGAAAGGCCCAAAGCTGAGTTTATGGCACTGTGTACTCTCTGTTGCTGGCTGCACCAACAAGTCAGGCTATGGATTTGTTCTTTATGAGAAGCAGTTTACACCAGGTTCACCAAAAATAACTTGCCCTAATGCTCAGTGAATCATGTGAGGACAACAATTACTCAGATTTCTTCTGAAGACAAAGTGATTGACAAAATACTGGTACAAGAAACTGGGTAAAGAAGAGGAGAGTGATCTTTATTTCACTTACACAAACAGAAATGCTATTAAATCACTAACAACTTGGGGTTTGGTTTTTTTTGCTAACAGCTTTGTTGTAGTGCAACCACTGTGTGCATTTAAAAATAATTTAATAATCTTTATCCTTAGCAGAAATAGTATAATTTCTGAGAGATTTCTTCAGGTTTCTGTTTTATTAGGTGCCTGAAATACACATCTAACTAAGTATAGTATTGTCTAAATGTCATCTATCTTCAAAAAGTATAGTCAGATGTTGTCTGTTGTGTCATGAACTACCTTTACCTTTTTAGCTATTTTCTTTAGTTTTGTTTTCCCAGAACAAACTAATATTGGTAGTTGGTTCTGTACCCCATTTATGTCCGTAGGTCATGCTTCTTGTTCCTTTGTGTTGAACATGCATCCCTTATGCTTTAACAAGCAATTTGTGGTGTGATGGCCGCAGGAATTGGTCATCTTTGTATACTTGTCTGTATTCCAAATTACACGGACCTGCAGTGACTTTGCAGCCAGGTTGTAGAGGGAGTAATTCTGGACTACATTTACTGAGGGATAGAAACCAACTCTGGGGACAGTTACCAGATTATACATGGTAGATATCTCTAAAAAGAGTTGGGAAAAATACACTGGAATGGCTTACTGCAGTTCTTCATGCAAATTAGTATTATATTTAGTGAATAGTAATATTTTCTGAATCTCTTAATCTGTTAAGGAAACAAGCATCTTAATTTTCATTTAAATGTTTTTAATTATGTAAATATCTCAGTGTACTAAGATAATGAGATTATTCTACACAGTTGTAGAAATGGAGCAGAACTGTACCAGAACTGCACAAATCAGAATAATTACCAACATGAATTTCAAAATGAGCCTTGTGTTCAGGTCTCAAAAAGCATGCTTAATAAGCTTCCAAAAAGAACTGAAATAAAAGTTGTAAAATAAATTAAACTACAATACATAACCCCATTATTGATGGCTGATTTTGTTGATATCCTTTCTGTACTGTTTGAATATGTATCCTAAGTTACTACACTTTGAGATTATAATGCTCAGAGCTCACTTTCACTGGGACTGCTCTTTTTTGCTCCTGTGTCATTTTCTCTGGGATCTGAGGAAGTCCTGTCTTTTCCTTATGTCTCACTTCATAGAGTGTAATTCTACTTTGAGTATTTCTGCAGTATCAAGTGAAGTTTTCTAAGAGTTCATGAGAAGATGTGTTGAAGTAATCATCATTTAAAAAGGGCTGCTTTAAGAAGTACCTTAGAGTAATACTGACATTTAGGATTATTTTAGCCAATGGAAAAGACTTTCCTTTGAAAAGGGAATACTTATTACCTTGTAGACTTGAGCAGCATGTGCTCGATGCTGCTTTCCAAAACTAGGTGGAAGTTACTTCCTATTTGACAATGCTTGTTGGACAATGTTAGTAAATGTGGCAAGGACAACGAGTATTGCCTCAGTTTTTGCTTTGGTTTTACCTTTGTTTTCACTTGGGAGAAAGACTGGCTTTCTCAGAGTATGGTGTATGATTTGTGTAGGAGGCTGTGTTTAGAATTACAGGGCAGTGTATTATCTTTTCATGGTAGCAAAATTGGTTTTGGGATATAGGGATACTTAGAAGTGTTCCTATTTCTGGCCTCATAGTCAAAAACTGGTCTTAGGATTGCAGGCATTCCTTAATAGTTCTTTTGAATTGCCTGTAATCAGAAAATTCTGCCTCCAACAATTACATATTGTGGCAATAACTTTAATTATTACTACTCGACAAGGTTACAGTTTGCTCTAAATATGAGGACTCATTATTACATGTGTGTTTCTGGTTCCCCCACTTAGCAGGGGACTCTGCTCAATGGAATAGATTGAGGAAGGGCAGGAGACTGGGCTTTTTTTTGAGAGGGAGAATGCTTTTTTTTTTCCCACCAGGTAACTCAGCATTTTGTAAGTATGGGAGTTAGGAGCTGTCATGAAGACTGGACAGTAATTGCTAAATAAAATTAAAATAAAATGAGAAATCACTAAGTGAAACAGTAAATACTCTTTGTTTAAATCTTGTCTGAGGTTATACTGTAAAGAATAAAACTGCTTTTTAGACTGACATATTTCTGTAAAATTTCCTTGTGTTTTTCCTTTAAATTCAGTAAAGGTGCCTCTTAGCAAAGTTGTCATGAGTACCTGTCATTTCCATGTCACGCTGCTTAGAAGGGGAATTTGTTTGAAATTTAGTCTAATCTACAAGGCAAAGATCCGTGAAAACTGCCTTGATCCATTCTGTTAATTCAGTATAGATGTGAAATTCTCATGTTTCTTACAGACCTGTTCTGATACTGAATCACGTTTTTAATGGGTTTTGTATTTCTATCCTATTGTGATAGCCTTTGCCCTGACAACCCAACTTCATAATGCTCCCAGAGGTCTCTTTTGCTCCTCTCCTGTATTCATCTAAAAACGTAATCAGTTTTCAGATGAAGCAACTGCATCAAGGACAACACATCTCCTTCCTAAAATGGACAGATAGAAGAAGGTACTGCTCAGGAAGCTTCCACTGCCAACATGTTGATCTTGGATGCAGCGAGGTCTGTCTTAGAACCATGTACTGCTGCTTCAGAACTAATAATTTTTAGGCATTCCTAAATTTGCATGTGTATAGGCTTTTCAAAATAAGATTAATATGCAAAGTGAGACTTTTGCCTCTTCTAAAAATCATTACCATAATCCTGTATTGTGTTTTGAAAGATACTTAGATTTTGATAACTCAGCTAAAACTAGGTCTTTTATCACAGATGAAGGAATTAAACACCATATAGTTCCTTTCTGTATTTGACTCTCGGATTAATTTTTTCTAGCTTCATCTTTGTCTTCTGGCAAATCAACTTTGCAAACTGATGTTGCATTCCAGTAATTTGACTCACCAAGTTTCTGCGTTACTGAATGGAGACAGGAGAAACTGCCTTTACTTCCAGCTGAAATTGTGGTTCCAGAGTTAGCAGCACCCCTGGTGCTTGCTTCACAAGCACATCAGTTTTAAAAAAGGATGGGTGTGTTTGGAGGGGAGAGGATGCCTGTGATCCTTTCTTTGTGTTATGAGAATTTAAGATCTTTTTATAGGAGGACTTCCAGTAACAGTAGTATAACTTTCCAAGAAGTTGGTGGCTGACTCTCCTGCCCCTTATCCTGGATTTTTCCTGCATGTGGCTAAGGTCACCTTGTTGAGGGATCCATTCAGTGTAGGTCACTCAGTGAGTGGCTGCAGGTTGAGCTGTGGGTGGGGACAGCCCCAGGCAGGAGGCAGGGAACTCCTGACTCCTTGCACAGAGGTCCCAGGTGCCCGTTACCCAGCCAGGGCACCGGACACTCAGGAGCTGATGACTCCAGACTTCGCTGCACTTTGACTGTGAGGGTGTAAAAGGATTTTTTTTGTTTGGGGTTTCTCCTCAGAGGCACCAGCTGGAGCTGTGATTTTGTTACTGTACCATGCTTAAATGATATTGGGGATCTAGACATGAGAGAGTGCTCTGGGAAACCTGGTGTGACTCTGTGAATGTGGGATCTGTAGTTGCAAAGGGGTCTTAGTCTCAGCTCAGATGCTGCTGCCAGAGTGGCTCCTGGATGGTTGGACATGGAAGTTTTTTTTAAGAACCTGAGGTCTTGAGGCTTCAATGATTGCTCTTTTGGACTGTCATTGAACCCTTGTTGATGTTTCCTCATAGACACTGAGTTACATTCACCTCCATCCCTTTAACTGCAATTAAGCTCCATTTTAAAGTTGTTTTCTTCTTTTTCTATAGTCTACTATGTAACATTTGGTGTACCATATTTTTTTGGTTTATTGGGTGCCTTTGTCTTTCAAAGCCTGTGCAGTTTCCTGTGTCAGCAAATATCTTGTACGTCTAGGATTTATCATTTTTTTTCCTTTCATTCAATGCTGCCACAGTGCTTTTTTTAAAATTTATTTTCCACAAGTTTTCTTTCATACAGAAAATATTCTCTGCAGCTGTCATGTTCTCTGCTCTATGCATCAATTTTTCTCTCTTCATAAAAAAACCAGAGAAATATGCTTTTGTTTCCGTCCATGTTCTGATAAGCCTGGAAGTAGTTCAGAGGACTTTGTGCATTATTCATTTATTTAAAAATAAGTATTTATTTATTTATTTACAAATAGTTATTAACCTAAAATACACGTTCTCTTACATCAAACAATTTTTAGATTACAACATTTAAGAGGGCTGAAGATCCTTTGCCAGGTAAGTTCCCACTTTAGGAAATGCAGCTGACAGGAATTTTGTGTGCACGAGTACGTGAGTTCTGTTTAACTGACTGTTGTGTCTCTGAAAAAATCACAGCTACCTGATGCTCTAAGTACAAATAAATATTTGAAGTCATAAGTCATTGTCTTCTCTTTTTTCTCCCATTGAAATGTCTTGCACAGAGTATTCCACCATCCCAGAAACCCCTGAAGCTCAAAGGACAAGGAAAGAGTCTTACTTCAAGCGCCAGCGAGGGGTGCAGTTCCTCGATGTGTCTGACAGTGAGGATGAGGAGCCAAGAAACGTCCGTGCTGCCAGAGAAAGCTGCGCCCTGAGGGCAGAGGTGGCCGCAATGTACGCTTTGAGCCAGATTTCTGTCCTGTCTCTGCACCCTCAGGGGCTGTTTTAAGTTGAAACCTTGAACTGAAAATCAGAGCCTAGGTTGGGTTCTTGTTTGCTCCTTTGGGATTCAGCTGCCCCTAACTAAACTTTACTGGTTTTCTAGGGAAGAAGTATCCTGCTGAAACATTTTCTCAGAAGGAGGAGTTCTGTGATGTTGAAACATGTGATGTTTGTTCATTTACACATTTGTGCCTTTGCCCTTCTGAAATCCTTTTAGTGCGACTTGAAAACTTAACCATAAAACACTTGGTTTACTAATTTTCAACTGTTGGAGTTGATGGTTTTTTTTGTATATGCAGCTGTATTTGACAGGGAAGCAAATAGAGCTTCAGTGTGTTGTATGAGTACTGAGGGAAACTTAAGTATGAGTTGTATGGTATGTTTCCTGTGCATAGTGAAAACTATTTATTTCCTAAGTGATTTGGAAATTTATATTTTTGTATGTGCTGGGAGGGAAGAGTCACTGTGCAGGAGTCTCTTGTGCTAAAAAGGTGGTGTTGAGAGAGCAGGTGAGACAAGATGTAGGTAGGCATCTGCAGCCATTTGCAACAGTGTAAAGGAACCCCTGCTAGTTAGGTCCGTGTGGTAATTGTGCCCTCTAGATGTTCTTGTGCTAAGCAAAACGAGATGGCTTTACCTGCTTTTTTGATAGTCAACTTGAATTAATGGGCAGAAAACTTTTATGGGAATTGCAGCCTTAACAGGTGTTGCCTCTTGTCAGGTTTTCAATCCTACACAGAGCATGCAGTTATTGGGGCTTTACAGCAGAAGTGAAATAATGCATTTTCCTGCTGCTGTTACCTGAAATTCTGATGTTGTGTTGTTTGTTTCTTTTTTTAGTGTTTGTCCCCCAAAGTTTCAACTTAAGGGAGCTACTTGAAAAGGAGAAAAATATTAGCAGTTACAAGTGAGCTCCTGCTTCTGCCTGTGATTAAAGTTACAGATTGTGCAAGGAAACAGAAGTGGCCAGCTGGTTGCATGCATCACATTGGCTTGTGTTCAGTGCTGTGTAAATGTAGTTACTCTCCTTCTGGGATCAATCCCACCTGGAAGCAGTTCAAGTGGTTTTGTCCCATATGGAGCTGATGCTGATAAGCCACGCAGGACGCAACTTGCGGAGCCTCTGCTTGCTGTTCCTGTACTGTGTTGCTGTTGCTGGGAGTGAGAGATGGACAGCAAGGTGACTCCCTAGTGGGATTGATGAGCATGAGGCTACATCCTCTTGTGCTCCTCAGTATTCCTGTGTAGCCAGCAGGCACCTCAGTGCCCGACACTTGGTCTCAGTATGCCGGCTCAGGTGCTGATTGATGTGTATGGAGCCCACAGAGCTGGGTCACAAGTGGCTGTTCTGGTTGAGCTAACAAACAAATGGGGAGTGTGGCACGAGTTAGCTGGGATCTGTCCAGGCTTAGGAGCTCTGGCTTGTGCTCAATTCTGGTTTTGCATGGAATCAGTCAATTCATTGTCTGCGTTGTCCATTTTAGTGCATGTGCAACCTAGTTTGTGGGGTTTGTGGGTTTTTTGGTGGTTTTACTTCCTTATTGCAGAGTATCCTAGCTTCTCTTGTTCTGAACAAGGCACAGAACAGAAAGCAGAACGTTTAGAGTAGAAAACACATCTTTCCTAAAGAAAATGTGCCACAACTTTTGCTGCCAGAGGGTTGCTGTCTGGGAAAAAAAGCACAATCTAACACAAGGCTTTTTGGGTCAGAGTTGCTTAGCAGTTAAATGAGTGTTTCTTTATGCTTGATAAGAATGTCATCATGCACAGAGGACAAGATTTACGATGTAGGCAACTCTGGCTTTGTTGACAAGTGTGTAGATGTTATTCCCTGATAGGAAAGGATAGGATAATTACAGTGTCACCATTTTCTTTTTTATATGCACTTTTTAAAAGAAACCTTCTTTATCAAGGCAGAAAGATCAGAAAAATGCTAATAAATTTTAATATGATATTTCATTGGGGTTTTTTTTAAGTGGAAGTAGGATTCATGTTTTGAGGCTTACAACTCAATGCCTTGGTGGACTGAAGAATAATTTGGATTCTCTCTTGTTACTTCCTTACTCTTAAGAGGCAGAACCAGAGTCCTAGTAGCTGTGTGTGCCTTTTAAAAAGGGAGAAAAGGATTCTTTGATGAACAGTTACCTGTGTGTATCTTCTGTGTAAGTGGCACATAACAATTTTTTTCCAGAATTCTAATGCAATCTGCCTGTTGCAACGGCTAAAGAAAGATTTAGTGAGGAAAACCAGGTTTATTTTTAGTCTTTTACCTATATTTATGTAGAGAGACCTGCAGGCAAGCCTTTCTGATGGTGAAATCCCTATTAAATGGCAAACTCCATATGGTTCAATTAATTTTGCCTTCTCAAAAGGAGGTTTTTATGTGTCTAAGGGAGGAAAGAGGATGGGAGACCTGTGCTTGGGTTCAGTCTTATCTGTGCAACTTATCCTGAAAGATACAAAGGGGTTGCTTTTCCTGCAAATTAGCGCTAATAATCAATCTTTCAGTAAATTCAGAACACTGTATTTTTTTCAGAAAGGCTCTTGCCACATTTATACATTTAAGATGCTGCATGAGGAGCTTTGAATTTTCTCTCTCAGTGAGCTGAGAGTTAGGACAGAATTGATACTGCACCTTGAAAGTGTTTACAAAGAACCTAATCCACGTCTGTTCATCTGTTGGGCAAGTGAACACTAGCAAGTCTGTTTAAAATAAACTTGGTGTAGTCTGGTTGTAATTCAGGTAGCTGAAACTGTTCAAGTAGCTAAACTGTATTAAGGTGGTTGTTATTAAATTATCAATAACCTTTTACAGCACAATATGAGGGAGGGTAAGTAATGGTATTTCCCTGGTCCATTCTTCCTTTCTTATTTCCTTTGCCAAGCTGAAGTTCTTTAGTGCAAAGAGGACACTGTACTTGTTACATGCCTGACTTTGTCCTGAGTAGGGGTATCCCTTTGCATACAAGTTGATTCAGTGTTACTGAATGCATCTCAATGCATTTTGTGCAATCCTGGTGGGTTAGTTTACGGTAATGTTCTGGTAGAGTACAACATTCACAAGCAAAAATAAATTTTATTTCTTTTTTTTCTTCCCCTGTAGCTCTGAACTGTCTGATGATGACCAGCCTGAAGAGGAAATGCCCCAGCAGGCACTTGTAAATGGTAGGGAGCATCAGCCAGCTGTGAAGGAGCACGTAGAGAAGGATACCAGAGACTCAAAGCTGCAAACAATGAAGGAACGTTTTCCCCAAAGGAGTGACCAAGAATTATTAAAAGTAATAATGCTCAGTTCTTTGATTTATTTTGATGATTATTTTATAGGTAGTTTTTCTAAACTTCTGACTTCATTACAGGCTACAGTCTTGTGGTGAGTTAATGTTGTCTGAGTGCTAGGTACCCACTAAAGCTGCTCTGTCACTCTGCTTCTCAGCTGGACCGGGAAGACAATAGAATGAAAGACTCGTGGATCAAGATAAATACATGGAGAGATTACTCACCAGTTACTGTCATAGGCAAAACGGACTCAACTTGTGGAAAATAATTTGTTACTGCTCAGATCGGAGTAGGGTGATGAGAAATAAACCCGAATATTAAAACACCTTTCCCCCACCCCTCCCTTATTTTGGAGCTTAACTGTATTTGTGATTTTCTCTACCTCCTTCTCCCCCACACAAGCGGTGCCTTGGAATGGGATATGGAGACTGCAGTCAGTTCATCAGCCCTCCTCAGCAGGAGGACTTGTCACACCCTTCCCTTGCTCCAGATTGGATCCCTTTCCATGGTGTGTAGTCCTTCAGGAGCAAGCTGCTCCATTGTGTGTCCCTTCCACAGTCACCAGTCCTGCCAGCAAACCTGCTCCAGCATGGGCCCTTCTCTCCATGGGTCCTACTGAGAGCCTGCTTTCAGGGGAACTTCCCATGTGGTCACAGCCTCCTTTGGACATGCACCTGCTCTGCTGTGCTGTTCTCCACGGGCTGCAGGTGGATCTCTGCTCTACCTTGGCCTCCATGGGGCAGGAGCACAGCTGCCTCTCCATGGGCATCACCACTGGCTGCAGGGGAATCTCTGCTCCAGCAGCTGGAGCACCTCCAGCCCCTCCTTCACTGACCTTGGTGTCTGCAGGGCCATTTCTCTCTCATGAATTCTCCTTCCTCTCTCCTATTGCAGGTGTGTTGATCCTCCCCCTTTCCCTACCCCCCTTCCTTCTTAATTGTCATCTACTGGTGCTGCCACTGTCACTGATGGGCTTGGCCTTGGCCAGCAGCAGGACTGTCTTGGAGCTGACTGCTACTGGTTCTTTTAGATGTGAGGGAAGCTTCTGGTGGCTTCTCACAGAAGCCACCTGTGTAGCCCCTGCTACTGTCAAGCTTGGCCATTGAAACCCAATGCAGCTCTTAGTTATTGTTTTGTTAATAGCAAAAGGGTAAAAGTAACGTTTTAGGGGAAGTACAGCTATGTAACGTTTCCGCATAGATGGGAACTTGGATATCTATAAAAATGAACATATAGACACGCTTCAAATAAACACCTTTAGGTAAGTTCAACAACAGTGAACTCCAGTGTTTAGAAAATTTTTGAAGTAGGTCTTTGTTGTGACGTTTAAGCTTCATTATGGCTGTCTCAGTTGATAACTATTGGTAGTTGCTGTTGTTGGAATGAGCTAGCTGATGAAATGCAGAAGGAGTAGAATCACTGCCATCTTCCAGTAGGTGAAACACTGTGCAAGCTTATGATTTATGCATTTATGATATTTAACATGCAAAGACTTCAGTACTTCCAGTGAGACAAAGGGTAGGTTTGAACTTACTGTAATGTATACTGATTGAGCTGATGTGGGAACTCTTGGCCATTGTCCAAGTGTACAATACAAGTCTACACGTAACTCCTTGCAAGTGAGATATGGTAGCTCATTACAGTAAAATACTTTTAGTACCACACAAGGCTTTCACTAGCTTTTATTTATAAAGCTAAATGTGTTTAAATTAGTCTGTAAAGTTTCCTGGTTGTTGACATGGCACTGAGGAAATACACACATTTTACTGGTGCTCCTTGCTGGATGTTTTGTTTCCCAGTGAATCAAGCTTTATTTCCTTTATTTTGGGAAGAAGAAAAGGGTTGCAAGTAGGAGTTCCTGCATTTTTCTCCCAAACCTTATAATTAAAATTTGTTGTGTGTGTCCAGAATGTGTTTTTCAGTTTTTGGCTGCGCACAATTTATCTGATTCAAAGACTGATAAAAGTTCATTGTAGCTTAGTAACTTACTAGACATGCTATGTGGTGTGTCTAACTGCTGTTTTGTGAATTAGCTGCTGAGCAGCATGTGAGGCTGATGATGTTTGTTTTCAGGAGAATGCAAGATAGCTCCTGTATCAGCAGAGCTTTGTAGAAAATGGAGGCTGTGCAGATTTTTTTCTGCAGTTACGTAGCTGCAACATTTTTAAAGAGGGCAGAGGAGTATCAGGCAAATCTGTTGTTCCTTCATGAGGGCTCTGCAGCAGGCTGTCCTGACAAACTTGACACAACTGATGATGCTATTAAGAAAAAAAATCATGAGTCTTTTGAAAAGGAAGTTGTGCCATTGTAGCAAAATTGTAAGGTGCTGTTTCCAAATGTGGACTTATACTTGGCAATCGGAATTCCTCGTAACTCCATTTTTTTGTGGTTTTTTTTTTCATATTTGTAACATGTAAGCCATTTGCTTTTGTTGCTTACCTCACCTGCAGAAAGCCTTCTGAAAGTCTAAACATGCAGTTCGTAAAACAGATCTTTGTTGAGATTACTTGTGGATGGAGAAACAATCTAGGACTGCAAGGATGTATTGATAAAGCCTGAGGCACAGTATACATTTCTTGCATGTACTTACAGAAAATGGACCAGTGCATCACAATAGTATTCAGACACTTTGAGTTAATAAATTAGAGGGTTTTATTATCTTGTTTTGTGATAATTACATTGAATAGTCTTTGGAAAAAAGCTTCTAAGTAAATATGCAGAGTATGTTAGTGAAGTAGGGAAGAAAGTGATAATAAGTGACATTGTATTCAAAATGTTAATAATTAAATGTTAATTTAAATGTTAATTTGGTACCTCTTAGTTTTGCTCTTGGATTTTATAATACATTTATGTTTGGGGGAGGTTAAAAGTGTTTTTCAGTCACAGCTGATCAAGCCTTGTCTTCCTCTGTTCAACTGGATTAAATTTCTCCACTTAGTTGCCTTTTTTTTTGTTTTGCAGCTGATAGAATCAGCATGCACAATGGATGAAGCAGTAGCTGCTGGTTTGAAGATCAATGACAAAGGTATGTTTAACAAAAAAACCCCACAAAACAAAAACAAAACCCAAACTTTAGAAACTGTAGCTAATTCAGTGACATTGGTTGGGAAGTGTTTAAAATTGGTAAAGCTGCTAAGTTACAGTATTGTTTGTTTATTGTAATAACACAAAAGTGAATTTATAGGCTCTGCAGGGAGAAAGATGAGAAAAGAATGTGGACCAAAATCTGTAAATAAAATCAGAAAGGAGAATTTGTTCTGTGAAACTCAGGATTGCTTTGCTTGTGATTTGTTAAGTGATTCTGTTCTTGCTGGTTCCTTCTTTGTCCAGAACTTGAGGCAAATAGTAAGGGGTTAGCACAAGTAATTCTAAATGTTGTAGGTGAGCAGTCTGGTAGTATGGAAAAAATATACTGGGTCTGTAGTTACTAATAAGTAGATATTGTTTATATCAAGGTCCATTGCAGTTTTTTCATCTGGTTGTTTTCAACACCTGCTTGTAGTTCTGAATAAGTACTGTTAGTCTTAAACATTTGGCAGATCCCCTTGGTCATCTAGCAAAACATCACCCAAACTGTGTTTTTGAACCCTCAGAGCTTCTTTTTATGCAGTCTCATGCTGCTACCTAAACAAAGAAACAAAACTAGACAAAAAATCCAACACATTTTGTGGGAGTGTGTTGTAAGTGTTAGATGTGTTAAAGGGTCATAATTCTTGGGCTTCGGGTTTGTTTGTTAACATCACCCAAGTCCAGGGTTAAGTCTTGTCTTGTATTTTTGATTTGTTGGAGTTGGTCAGGGAAGAGTGGAATTCTGATACTATAGAAAGCAGATCAACCATCTATTTACAGTTCAGCTGTCCGAGGTTTTCCTGAGGGAATCTTCGTGGAAATGATGGAAAAAGCTATTTCTGATCACTCTTGATGATTTAGTTGTTTTGAGTAATTCATGCATCTTTTCATGGAGGGATACTATGGATTTGGAGCAGGATATCTAGGAGGAAACATAGGCTGAGAGAGAACTGTTGTACTCCTGTTTTTAGAGTACAAAATTTTTTGCTTATTTAATTTCCCTTTATACTTACTGTATTTTTATTTTCTTATTTTCATATAAAAGTGCAAAGATTTTTAACAATTTCCAAAAAGTTTTAAGAACATCCAGGCTACTTTGAGTGAAGGGATGCTTTTGTGTTTTGTGTTGTTTGATGGGGTTTTTTTAACCAACCAAACCATTTTGAGTTTATTGCTGTGTGCATGGTCAGATTCTATAGACGGAAATTCTTGGGTACTGGCAATGGGAAACAAGGCTGGCATGTTTTGAGAAATACATGAGTGCTGCTGTTCCTATAAGAGTGATTACTTTTCAAGGGTTTTCATAAATATTAATCCAGTTTAAGCTACTACATATCCTTAAACTTTACTGCAGTTCACAGTGTTTGAACTAAATCACTTTGATTTCTGGTACGTAGGCTCTGCCTTTTGGCCATTTTTGTGTTGATTTAAGAATGTTGTTTCACATCCTTTAAATATGAGCCACAGAAAAATCTTCTTGGCAGCAAAATTCTCACTAATCACAGCTGTTGTATAAAATATTTAGTTAGGAGTAAGCATGCCTGACAGTGATGGTATAAATCACCTTATTTTGGACACATTTTTTAAATGTGGAGACATTACTAAACATCTGCTTTAACTGTGTCAATTTCAGATATGCTTTACTTGTTGTGAAATGTTTGCTGTGTGAGAGGTCAAGGCAAGATACAGTTTTGCCAAGCATGGCTTTGTGAAAAAAGTGTGACCACAATATCCTTGTTTTTTTCTGTCCTGTCAAAATGACAAAAAACTTGTATTTATAGCTTGAATTCAATAGTTGTGTAGAACTAAAACAAGAAACAGTGCAGATTTTTTAAAGGTATGAAGATTAGATGTGACACATTGAAAATATGTGTCTAAGATGTGAAGTTGTAGTAATACCTGTTGCTTGTGTTCTGGTGTTGTTTTCTTGAAAACCTCAAAAGTGGTGAGTGTGCTCCTGAGCTGAAGCCTGATGTAAATCTGTCTGGTATTCACTGCTTTTTGAGCAGTCAGAAATTACTGTTTTCTTTTATCATCATGAGGGAGGTCACAGTAATAAAAGGGATTTTTTTTTGTTAGAAGTAGCAGCAAGTAACAGGGGAAATAATTACAGGTGCTTCTCTAATGTCTGAGACCTTCGAGCTGCTTTTCTCATTGCTCATTAGTTACAAAAATTATGGGGAGAGCAGGGATTCCTCTGGAAGGTCCTGCCTGCACTCCGAGGATGATTCCTATCTAACAGTAAGAGTTTCTTTATCCCTTTAGCCATATCCCTTAGCACAGGAAGGAAAAGTTAAGTATACTTTGCAAAGTGCATGTCTTCAGAAAGTTGGCATTTTTTGGTCATTTGCAAATGTGGTGGGTTTCCAAAGACCACAGGTTGATTTTTAAATAATTTTGTTTATAGGTTCCTGAGACCATGGTTTTCCAGATCCTTTGTTTCAGTTCATTTGCCTCTAAAATTGCTCATGATGGGTCTTCCTTCAAAGGCTATGGAGTGCTCAGCCCTTGACCCAAAAGCAGGAAAATCTTTGAAATACTCTTATATCCAGCCTATGTATTTTTTTAGGGCAAAGGGGTTTGCAGGGTCACTGTCACATTCAGAATTATCTATCCTGAATACAATGTTAATTGAGCTTAAGAAATAATAGCACAAGGCCTCCAGTGACTTCTAGTGCTTGGCCCAGCAGCAGCCTGACAGTTCCTAGTTTGGATATCAAGACAACCACACATTTCTCAGACTTAAGCTGGTAGCAGGCATCTTCCTGGCAATATTGTTTAAATTATGCCCCATTTTTGGAAGTGCTCATGGCCAGGTTGGATGAGGGTCTGAGCAACCTGGTCTAGTGGAAGGTGTCCCTGACTAGAGCAGGGGTTTGGAACTAAGTGATCATTAATATCCCTTCCAACCCAAACATATGATTCTATGATATTTTTATCTAAATATATATAGATACATATACTTTGAAAAAAATCTTAACAGTGTTTTCTGGTATCTCTTACTAGATCCTTACTTTAAAGAAGAGTTGCTGGTACTTTGCTTTTCTACAGATGTTTTAATAATTCTTTTTTTTCAATATTTTTATGCCACTTCTCTGATGTCAGAGTGAATGACTATAGTAGAAAATTTATTTGGAAGTATTTCCACACGAAGTGTCTTCTTGTACAAAGATTTGACTATTTTATGTTCCAGAGTTAAAACTATTTTGATCATCCAGACATTCTTCTGGGTTGGAAAGCAACTGTGCTTTGTGTGTGTGTGGGTGTTCTTTTTCACTGGTCTCCCAGGGCAGGCTGGGAGGGGAGGTTGGCCGGAGATGCTGGTATCAGATACCAAAGCTCTGCAGGCGCTTACTGTTCAGAGAAGATTTAACTTCCAGTAGTATTTCAGATCATGGACTAGGAATTTACACAATAATTTGTTCTGGTAATGCTGCTTCAAGCCAAGGTGGTGTGCAGAAATAATGTCTTCTTGCCTTCATGAGCCATGCACATCAGCAGTCTGGAAGTGCACCTGGCTGGGCAGGCCTTATTGCTGAGATGATAATCTCTTGATAATCACCAAGGCCCAAAGACAGTCAGAAAGTTATGGCTCATGTGAACTGTTTGTAAGTGATAAGGTTATCACAGACTTAATATGCATAGTTTTGTTTGATATGTCTGGATTTAATGTTGACAAGCATTTGGTAACTGCTCCGGTGTGCACCTGAGCCAGAAATCAGTCACCAGTGCTTCCAGATTGGCAGTGATGTACATACTCCAGCACACAGATGGGCTTCAGCCTGGAAGAAATACCAGCTTGAATAAAACCAGACACAGATACACCTTTATGCAAGTTTTGTGTAATAGCATGTGGGATTTATTTAAAAAAGAAGAAAATGCTATTTCAGTTGTTGTATATGAGAGGTAATTACTTGATTAATTGCCAGACTGCTGAAGATAACTCAGAGGTAAATAAACATGTACTTTCAAGCAGCTGCTTTGCTTCAAGCTTCAATGTATCTGTGCTCTGTAGTAGGAATCTTATGGAGACTGGTAAACATTGTGTGGGTAACAAGTAGCTACTGCATTGTTGTATTAAGTAAAATATCCTGCCGTTTTGCAGTGAACTTAATGAAAGGAACTAATTCTTCTTTTCTGTCTCAATTCTTTTTGAAGCTGCCTCTGGTAAAAGGAAACAAAGAGATTCTCCCACAAATTTCAAAACCAAAAATGAGCGAGTTGCAAAGAAGTCAAAAGTTAGTTATGTAAGTACTGTGCTTTTCTCTTTGAGCATTGTAAAATAAGTGGAACTACCTCTCTGGGTCAGTGACAGTGGTGTGTTTTATCAGAAAATAAAGTAAAATCAGATCTTGTCATCTGGATGAGTTTTTTGTTTTTTTTTTTAATTGTTGACATTCTGAATGGAATGACCTGCTTTGTTCTTTAGTGCTTGTGGCTTTGTATCACACCGGCCAGTTCACTGCTTTTGGTGGAAGTAGTTGATGGCAGGTAGCCGTGTATGAGGCTCTTCAGTTTTTGTGAGCATCAGTGGAAATTACAGGCTCTGGATCACTTTTCCTCCTCAGGTCATTCCTTGTATTTCCTCAAGCACATGAAGTTAACATACTTTGCTAAATCTACTGCTATTCTTTGTTATAGATGTTGCTTATATATTTGAAACTATGACTTGGGGAAATATTTAAAAATAATTAATTGGTTGCATTTAAAGGAATGACTACTTTGACCTCTGCTAATAAATGGGAGCTATGTCATGATCCTGGTGCATTCAGGATGGTATTTGGCAGATTTGCACAGTCCTGCAGTGCTGTCATGAGGCCATCTCCCAGGCATCCCAGGAGACATCCTTGAAAGCCATTTATGTAAAGAAAGGGAATTCTACATAAATACTGGAGGCTGGATGAAGGAGGATGACTGTTGAAATTTAGGCTAATACTGTCCTCAGAAACAAATAAAACAGTTTCCTATTAAAGCAAAAATATTACAACTCATTTGTAGTTCCTTCTTCCTGAAAGAGAGATGTGAACTGGGTTTGTTCCTCCTCACCAATCCCCTGGGTTTGGTTATCAAAGGAGGCTTTAGTTAATTATTAACCGGCCAGCCTAGCAAGCAGTACTCCACTGGACCTGGTTTTATATATCAACTTGATTTCTGTTCTTAACAGTTTCATTACAATTTAAAGGGTGAAGGATGTGAAAAAACCAAATGTGGAATATAGACTTATAGAACTCATTCTAGAGAAAGTTAGTGAGAAGTTGCAGAGTTTTTTTCCTTAGTCTTGCTTTTCCATGAGGTTCCTAAGACCAGAGCATACTTGGGCAGCTCTTCTACGCACTTTGCTCTCTTAGTGACTTTAAGAAGCACTGAGTGAGGAAAGGAATAATGTCTTCTGCTACTCAGAGTGCCTCTGGGTGATGTGGTTTGTGCTCCTTCAGCAAAGTAAATGTTGGTATCTCTGCTGTAGACAGGTAGCCCTGTAACCACTTTGCATTCAGAGCTCTAGAAAGAAACTGGTGTAGTTCTTTGTGATGAATACAAAGCAGAGCAGGCTGTAGCCCGTGGAAGTTTTGGCACTTGTTAACTTCCATTTTGCAGGCTAGTAGTAGCTGTTAGTGAAGCTGTTGTTGATGAAAAGTTTTACCAGTTTTTGATGTGACTCCATGATACTGTGACATAATATTTGTGGCATTTTTTACCCATAAATCTTAAGATAAACACACCATTGGACATGTTTGTAGGCTGTGATGGGTTAAACTCCACATGCTGAGTAATCTAATCTGATCACCAACCCTGACATCTTCTGCCTTAAGTATCATTCAGAATTGCTAATAACTTTTGATTTTAAAGCAAAATAAACTAGACAGTTCGATACTATTTATATTTTGGTATATAACTTTGCACTGTGTATGCTTATCAAGGAAAGAGTCCCAGTTTTTCATGACTGAAGACATTTTCTATGTTTGTGAAAGTTTTGGTCTTTTATCATTGACTGTTGACTAGGAATCTCTTAAGCTTGAATTTGTTTTAAGTGCTTTTGTAATTTAGAGTAGCTCTTTAAGGATAAACAATATTGATGAGGTTTTCTTCTGTTTCTATAGTTGTAATTAATATTAAACCTAATAGGTACCTTTTTTAACATAGCTGGATGATTCAGAACCCAAATGGGAGAGGCAAGAGATGCTTGTGAAGAAGTTGCAAAGTACATTCCCTGGATTGGATAAGGAGGTGAGCTCATGTCTCCCTATGGCACATCAGGTTTTGAGTTCTTAAGAAACTGCAGCTGTTGATAGTCTGTATGAAACAGTTCTTTTACCAACAGCACTTCCAGAAAGAGCCCAGGGTAGGAAGGCTTTTACTGTTCCTGCTTCTAGAATGTAACTTGTCCTGAGCTGAGAGCTGTGGGATGTGGTTAGGACTACAGGGAACTTCTCTTCCTACATTTCAGCCCTATGACAATCCTAGCATAGTCAAATTTGATGACTTACTGTAAAAATGCAAGAGGAAATGATCCGATCCCTCCCCTCTCTCAGTCTTCTCCCCCAGACTGCCAAATATATTTAGCACTTTGTATTACTTCAGTACCTGATGGTCCTCATCAACTACTTGAGCCCTTTCAGTACTGTGCTTGAAACTGTTGGAAGCAAAGCATGTTCATGTGTGTTCTTAGACTTCTGAAAAGTGGAGTGTAACTCTGCCTAAACTGAGCATATGAATAAGCTGAAGGGTTTTCTCATTTTCATTTCCTTTTATTTTGAATCATCTGATTTGCTGGGGTTTTCTTTGCCTGATGTTATTAGGCACAGAAATTTAGCTTGTGCTTATCTCACCACAATGCAAAATGTCTTATTTTTTTCTAGGAGCTGAGAGAGGTACTTGAGGAACATAACTGGGTGTTTCATGATGCACTGGAGGCCCTGAAAATATTTGCAGACGACGAGGAGGGTAAAGACAGATTTATAATTCATTTTATCCAAAGAAAAAACAAACTTGTGATGCAAATATTTTTGAATGTTCAGCAATGACAGTCCTGACAGCACCATGCCTAGAAACTTGCACTTATACTTGAAATTACTATTACAGGGAGGATAAAAGAAGGAAGCTCAATTTTTCTGTATTTTTATTTTTGCTCTCCGACTAGGGATAAATAAATATCTTTGCCCTGCTAATACAGGTAGGTATAAAAAGTTGAACTTAGCTGTGGGTGTCTCTTAAAATATATTTTGGTACATGTCAAAACTGATACCTTCTCCCTTCCTGCTTGTTTAAAAAGAAAAATTGTTTTTTACTGTGCTATTTGTAAATAATTGGTTTCCAGATCAGTAATTGCAAATAACTGCATAGGTAACAAGTAATATATGCTATTTCGTCAATTTTAGAATGTATTCTAGGTGAGGAACATCCTAGAAGCAGGCCTTGAATTATGCAACCCGTCTGTAAATCCCAGTACTTTAAATGTGGTAGGGAGCAAACCCAGTCATTTCAAGTCAATCTACAAGTTATAACTTAAGTCCTATTTAATGAGTTGATTACTTTTCAGTGTGTTACACAGCTGTCAGATATGTACATGTTTTGCTGTATCAGCTATTTAAGTGTTCTTGGGACAGGGTAGTGTTATTAACTGGACTCTTTACAAGTGGAGAGAGCTAGCAGTGCTGAGGAAGTTGTGTCCTTGCTGCTGCTTCTGAGATGTCAGGGTTGCACTCAATCAGCAGCAAGCTGGGATTGGAGAGAAGAGAAACTTTGCGCTGCAAGAGCTTTCTTGCAATGAAGGAGTCAAAACCCTTACAAGGCACTTCTGAAAATTACTTGCTTGTGTTCAGTGAAATACCTTGTGTCTTACTTTAAGGCAGCTGAGTTATTTTGGTTGGAGATGCCTCATTATTTCAGTTTTTTTAGCATGTTTTCATTGTCCCACTCTGAATACTGTACTACAGTGCATTAAAATGGAAAAAATGTATCAGTTTCTGGTGAAATAAGGCTTTTTTTCTCAAGTCAGCTGAATTAGTATCTCTGCAGTCAGGTGCAGAAGGACCAGTATCTCATCTTAAGGATACATAAGAGTTCTTAGCTGTTTGCTCTGATTCAGAGCTTCTGCACCTCACAAATACTACATTATGTTAATCACCTGTATTTTAAGATACTTTAAACCTTCTGCTATTTGACCATTCTACAAATGAGCTTTACTTGTCTTGTACTCACAGTTAGAGCTATTTATGTATTTTATACAGATTTTCTTTTCTGTTCTCTTAGGATCACCTGCTTTATGTTCTTGTGTATTAAATGCTAAAACTGTGTTGTACAGATCTGTAGGTTTTATTTTGGAAGAACTACTTGTGTTTTCATCAGCCCCATACCAGTATGCATTGACTTGTTACCTTCTGTGTTGCGTGCATAGGTATGGAATTTCCTCCCAAAAGGAAAGTTGCTGACTGGACCGAAGCCTCCACTAAAACCCAGAGTGAGGATAGTAAAGATGAGATGAAGCAGAAGGCTTCTGAGAAAGAGCAGAATGGCTTTCAGAAAAAGGACAAAAGCAAAAGGAGCATTTGGAGTGCTGAGAGAGAAACAGAACACACAGACGATGAGTCCGCTTCCGAAGATGGCGGAAGCTCCCTGGATGAGGACTACAGCAGCGGCGACGAAGTGATGGAGGATGGCTACAAAGCAAAAATCCTCAGCTTCCTGCAGGATGCTTCCCTGAGTGAACTGACTCTGATTCCCCAGTGTTCTCAGAAAAAGGCTCAGAAGATAATAGCGCTCCGGCCCTTTAACAGCTGGGAGGCTCTGGTAGGTCTGCATTCTTCCTTTCCTATCCTCAGCCTGCCTAGAGTCAAGGTGGCTTCAGCCTAGGGAGGCTTAGATGGGTGGCCTTATCCTCATTAGGCTGAAATGCTATGTTCCTCCTAAGCCAATAGCGTTTCAAATAGTGTCATATGACCTGATTTTGAATGAATTAAGGGGTGATTTTTCTGGAAAACTCAAGCTGATTGGCTGACATTACTGTCACTCACTCTGTAGCACAGAAAGTTGGTTGATTTCACTGCAGAAGGAGAAATTAGAGCTTTCAGTTGAGAAGGAGGTGTTTGCTAGCCTGTTCTGAGCTCTTGTAGCTGAAAACCTATGCAGGAGGGAAGAATGTGGCAGGACCTTTACTGCAGACACTTGTGCAGCAGCAACAGCAGCAGCTTCCAGGGTAGCTCCATGATTGAAGAAGCCAGCATGGATATTTTCAGTTTCAGGCAAGAAATGGTCGTTCTCTTTTTTTTTTTTCTTCTTTTTTTGCCTTTATTCTACTGCAGCTTAGTGTCTAGCATGGTTTTGCTAGCTAAGCAATGCAGCCATTTTTAGTGGAATGAGCTGCTGTGTTTTATTAATGAAAGGTAAAGCATCAGAAGGTTAAGCCACAATCCACCACGGAAGGGAAAACAGTTTCTGTTGGTAAGTACATTATCTACTGTCGCTTTGTTGTTACTTTCAGTTGTTTACCATGGCTTGTTTGTAGACTTCACATTTCATACAGTTTCAGTTAACTGCAAGACCTCAGACCTGCTAAGAGCAATGTCCTGGTAAGAAATTTGAATTCTTACAGTCTGTTACAGCAGATTGTCTTGGTGTAATTTATTGGTGCTTTGGATTTTAAGGTAGTAACTGTGCACAGGCCTTTTTACAGAATAATTGGTGGTTTTTTGTCAGTGTGCATTCTGAACCCCCCCACTGATGTATGCAAGAACTTTTTCAATATGTGTGAAACAATAACATTTATTATTCAGTGTGTGAAATATATTACCACGAAAGAATAGGATATACTAAACAGAATTTTAAGGAAAATAAAGTGATCTTTGTGTGTTGTGTTGTAAGGGGAGGGGGAGACAAAAGGACGATACGTGAAAAAAATACGAGGTACTGGTATGCTGCAAAAGAAATCCGTTTTGCCCCAAGCCTTTGGCTTCTCACAGAACATCTGTCATACAGCTATTACTTTCTAAACTTGTTGGATTTTGTCTGAGCTTAATTCTTTGCAGAAGTATTTGCTACAGGGCTTTTCTCCTTTTCTGTGTTAAATATTTTGTAGTTAAAAAAAACCACTGCATGGGCCTGTTTGCGTTCAGAATTTGTCTTTCATGAAGATTGCTGCTGTCAGCAGCCACATGTTTATGTAGTATTGTGAATACTTGCCCAGAGTAGAAGTGGTTTGCAGCAGATTTTAGCAGATGTTTTGTATCAGTGTGGATTTAATTGTTTATAAAGATCCAGTAGCTCAGTAACCCAGTGTTTTTCCTACCAATAAATAAGGGTGGTTAGAATAATGGGGAGAACTGATTCAGTTAGAGCATTAAAGAAATTGGCTTAGTTTTAAGTCTCTTTATTGTAATGGTATCTTGTGTAACGCAGTGTGAAGTACTACAAGTTGTTACCATTTGTGCATTATTAGAATTGAGGAAGATATTAAGATTCTCAGTCTGAGATTAAAAATAAAGTCTACTTATTTGTAAATTGAATGTTTTATTCCAGGAAAATATAAATGAGAATGTATTTTTTTCTAGATTTTTTTAAGTTGGACTAAGCTATTTTGTTTCAAGATGATTTAAATTAATTTCATAAGCTCATAAGATTAATAAGAGCACTTGGAAATACTCTTTGGAGTAGATATTTCAAGTGTTTAACTTGATCTAGTAATGCTTAAAACACATAGAAAAAAACTTAGTAGACATGATTCTCAAAATAATTGGAGAGAGCTGAAATCGCCTTTGCTTACAAAGATTATTTCATTTGGCAGTTTAGAAATGCATACGCTGTAGGTCAAGTACATTTTCCGAGAGGAAACCTGGAATCTTTTTCTGATATCCAAGATCAGCTTTGCCTGACACAGATTCAGGCCATTTCCTCAGGTCCTGTTCCTGGTCACCACAGAGAAAAGATCTGTGCTTGCATCTCTGGTTCCCCTTGTGAGGAAGTTGTAACTGCAGTGAGGTCTCCCCTCAGTCCCCTGAGTTGGCTTCTCACCTCTCCCTGTTTGCTTTGAGATCCTGATGATACCCCACTGGCACACATTGTGGGCCAGCAGGACAGCATGGTTTCTTTCCTTGATGGGAGCACTTCTGGGCACCTATTGCCCTTCCTCCCCACCCTAACTCCTCTATAAAACTTGTTGATGCTTAATTATGTTTTAACAGCACCCTCATTTCCTAACTGTGGAATTGCCCAGTGTTGGAAACGGCAGCACTCAGCACCATTTCTGAGCAGAGAGGCTGTGAGCACAGTCATGTATGGGCAGTACCTCTCTGCCTTCAACGTGTGCTGAGAAACAAAAGCAGAGCCTAGACTGGCTCCTAGAGGAGCTTAACTGAGGTGTTGGGGTCTGGGTTGGTGGTCTTGCAATTTTCTGCTTCCTCTGGTAAATGTGGGAGAGGAACTGGAGAGGGTTTAATGCTGTTCAGTTTCTTATTTTTAAGGTGTATAACTGTTACCTGTATGGATTTCTTTTTAGCTTAAAGACATATGTATCTGTGTGAAACTTGCTGTATCCTCTCATTTTTGTCATTCACAGAATTATTCTATCACAAAATAAGCTGTCTTACTTGGCATTTAAAGACTTTGTAGTCTACAGAAATTCTTACAGAATACACACAAGTATTCTGGAAATGTGTATTCTGGAAATGTAATGGAAAGTGTTACATTGAAATGCTGACATGTGGAGTTTCACCCCCGGATTGGGATGACCCCGAAAGATGGAAAAGTCCCTCCTCCAACCCATGCCTTCGAAGAAAGACTCAGTAGTCTTCTGTTGTCTGTTCTCAAGGTTGTTTATTGTTGGTTATCTACAAGATTCTTCTCCCTGAACTGCTGTGGCCCGTTCAGCAGCTCAGACAAAGGCACACTCTCTCTCTCTCTCAGGGGGCTGGTGCCATCTTTTATATCATATATTACGTACTACATGTTTATGCTTTTTCTCCAATACCTACTGTCTATATTGAATGGTGATTTTCTACTCTAAACCAATCTGTGAGTGCCAACATCACCAAAGACATGGAGGTTAGGAAGGAGAAAGAAGGAGGACAGGGCACACCCAAATCCCTCCATCTTAGAATCTCCCGACCCCCATGTACAAAGCTTGGACCCCTGCGTACAAGGCTTAAAACCCCACTGTACAGCACTCAAAAATCCTACCCTTTACTTTGTGACTACTTCTACTACAATATCTAAACTTTTGTGACTTCTTGTTCTTCCTGCAAAGTTGGTAAACTGTTCCATGGGTCAGAGGTTGATGCACTTGTCCATCATATTCTGTACCCTGTAGCAGTATATGAGCTAGGAGGTACAGACTCCAGGGAGAGTAGCTCCACCTTTGTCATCTCATTTTGTTTGGCTGCACGTGTACAAACTACCACAAAAACCCAACTCCAGAACCACATTGCACCAAAGCCAGCTGCAGGGAAGCAGCAAATGTATCAGGCTAGCTATGGGAAACTGCTTACAGTGGAACTGGTGTTTGTTGATCGAGGCTGAGGCTGACTTTCACCCTTAGGCATTAAAGGGAAAGCCTTCTTTATCATCTTGCAAGTGGTATAAAGTAAGCCCAGGCAGAGTGTGCTGGTGTGGCGATTCCAAGTGTGCTGGGAAAGCTCATGGTTTCAGTTTCCATGATGGTCTCACATTTTTGGGCCTCATTTGAAAAAAGCTGAACTTGGGAGGGTGTCAGAACCTCTAGAAAGCGAAGGCCACCTGTGGATCTGCTTTGAGTTCTGAGCAGGGTAACACCCTGTGTTTCACATGCAAACCAGTGGCTAAGGTATTTCTTGTTGCAACTTGGACGTGGATGTTAATGTGCTGACATGAAACAATACAATTTCTGTTAATAACAGATGGCTCAATTTTCCACACCTTTATTTATGGATTACAGGATTTCTATTCATGCCAGCCAAAGCTTTAGTCATCAAAACAAATGTTGAAATTTTGTAGGCACCTATTAAAAACTTTCTTTTTTATTTCTGAATAGAGGTGTCTATTTAGAAAATTTCTTTACAGGTTTTGAAGTGTGTATCTTAGCCTGGTCTAACCTAGGAGTGTTGGTAAACTTTCTGGAGTTTGTTTAAAATTTGAAAAACACAAAAACCATACCCCCAGACTGTAATTGCCTCACTCTGGTTATTTTGTAAATATTTTTATAATGAAAGCTGGTTTTTAAATTCTATTTTGGATCTGGTTATAGTCTTCACTTTAACAAGACTTGCTTTTACTCTGCAATGTGACAATATGGGTGAGTTACTTAACACGTAACAGCTGTATCATATGACTCCTTTTTTATGGAAGGAATTCTTGGAGGATACATACATACGAAGTCTTGTGCTAAATTTTAACAGATCCTTGGTCTAAAATTCAGAAAAATCTGTGTGAAAACTACTTCTGTTTTAATATAAGCATGCTGAATCCAAAGCATCTTGTGTTCTTCAATTCTTTAAATCCATTAATAAACAAAAAAAAGCCTATTCTTCACAGTGAAATATGCATAACTACTTGAGAAAATACTGTAATTACAAATATGACCCCAGTTGCTGCAGAAATATTTTCAGTGTTAATGTTTAGATTTTACACTTTCTGCAGATGGCTCTACATGGAATTTACGAGAAATCGATGGGCCTGAGGGGCCTGTTTTGATACAACTTGAGGCTGCTTGTCTCTGACATGTAAAATATTCATACTGTGATGAAGATCTGAAATTTAGAGGAAGGAAATAGACTGTGTTTATAGTGTGGACTTGAGGGAGCAAGTGGTGGAAGTAGGGCTTCTTTGTACTGGCAGTACTTGGTGACCACAAGAAACCTGGCACTAATGCCTAAGTCCACGTTGACTACCTTTGTGGTAGAGTTAAAACTGGAACCAGGTAATGCAATAATGTAGTAAAAATGTAATAACCTTCAGTATAGATTTGTTTGTTTGCCTTGATGCATACATTATGCTTACATCTTCTGCCTTTAGTATCTTATAGGGATTGTTTAAAAGGGCATCTTAATGAGAATCAGTGCTTTTTTTTTTCTTCCTTTTGGGGTTTTGTTCTGTTAATGTGCCTGGCCTCCAAAGCTGGCCTTGGCACTGTGTGTTGCCTCCTGTTGAGGATTTTGAGTTTAAAGCGCTTGTATTTTATGTTAGTAACTCTTCAGAGAATTTTTATCACTTAAGATTTCAAGTTGCATAATGTGAAGAGCTGCAATAATAACCTTCAGTGTGTATGCACAGTTTGCAGTGGGCCAAGTGTAAGGAGTATTTGGAATTTTGAGAGAAGATGGGGGATGCTGTTGCTGTCTACTACTTGAATTATTGCCTGTAGCAGCTGTGGATTTTCACTGCAATTGCTATTACCAGTGTTCATAGATTTTTAATTATTATTATTTTGCAGTTTGCAAAAATGACAAAGACTTCTGGTTTGTCAGAGGATATAGTGTGGAACTGCAAGATACTGCTGAAGGAGAGGGATGTGGTTCTAAAGCTCATGAATAAATGTGAAGACATTTCCAATAAACTGACAAAACAGGTAACCAGGATTACTAGAGATGGAGGATGTGGATGGAACATAGAGCAACCCTCCATTCTGAATCGCAGGTATCTCTCATTTTTATACTTTAGAAGGGTGTTGGACAATAAGGTGTGCTTGAAGACTGGGATTTTCAGAACTGTCGACTCTGAAAGTAGAGTTGCAGATTTTTGATACTTAGTAGCTCTTAGTGAGAGAATCTAACAGATTTTTTTAGGTGTATCAGGAGAGCCAGGGGACAGGATGAGAACGTAAAAAATTATAAGATCCAGTTTCTGGTGAATATAACAGCTAACTTTAAGCAATGGAATCATGAGTTGTCAACTTAATTCAAATAAAAACCTAAGCAAACCTGCATCTGTAATGGGGGACAGATTTCAAATAGGATTTGATTTCAAAAATGTTAAGTGTGAACAAATCGAAGCAAACTGGGCAGGTTTATCAGCTGGATGAAGGACGTTGGTCAGGAAGTTCAGGTGTACCAAGTAATCTGGAACTCCGTATCCAGCTGGAGTGGCAGCTGGGATGTGTTGTGGGGAAGGATTTCTTTCAGAGAGGTAAATCAGTAAGGATCTCCAAATGGATATTAGGAGGAATGGATATGGGGGAGGGTATTTTCTAAGGGTTAGGAAATGTAGGGGTGTAGTGGGAATGGCCAAAGTAGCAGCTTGAATTCCAGTTGGATGCTGTTAGAAGCAGAATATTCTCAGCTGTGTGAAAATAAAGCCTGGGAAGAAGCAGGAAGTCTTAGGAGGAAAGATGTCAGTGAGGCTTCTTTGGAAAAAATGCTGAACTGGGTGACTTGCTGTTGAGTGTGTTTTGTGGGTTGTGTGTTTGGGTTTGGGTTTTGCTTTGGTGCTGACACAAGCAGTAATTGTACAACAGAGCAAAATTAGGGATGCAGCTGCAAAATGCCATTTAAGTCATTGTGCATTTTAGAAATGAGTAGTTCTGTAACTGCTTTTACCTGGTTCTGTATCACTGATTGTAGAACAGAAGTCTTTCTTGGTGTCACTCACTTTGATCATTTAAGGTCTGTGAAAATGGAGATAAGCAACTCATTTTGTATACAGGTGACTGATTAAGAATGTTTGTGGTTTTTACTACACAAACAGGTCTGGAGTGCATTAAAATAAAGGCAGTGTTAAATCTGCCAGTCTGTGATTACTCTAAGTGTAAAGTTTTGTTTGAAGGGGAAACAAATAAAAGGTGGTAATAAGCTTGATTGTTTTTAACAGTTTGAAACTGAAGCCATATCAGAAGATTGGTTTGAACTGGTTAGCTCTGCTGTATAAGCACAGATTGAATGGCATCTTGGCTGATGAAATGGTAAGTGTGAAACTGCTTATGTTAAAATTTTGCAAAAAAGACTTTGTTTAATCCTCGCCTAGAAACTTCAAGATTATAAGTAATCCTAAATTGCAAACAGTTCTCCAAGATGTTAGAAGCTGCTGAACTCCTTTCCATTTGAAAATTTAAAGGTAGCCTAAGATTCATGGACACTTACAAATCATATGGTCTTCTGTGGTGCAACGGAACTGCTTTCTACCACAACAGCTTATTTTCAAACCATTGAATTTTACAGCTCCTTGCCCAAAAATATACTTAATTGTACAGCATTTAGTGTAGTGACCCCCCTATTTTCTCCAGTTCTTCACCAGTTTCAAAACAAGCAGATAACAATACAGGAAAAACCAAGTGGGTACAAACCTTCTTTGCTTCTCCAGAAGCAGCATTTCCACCATCTCTTGTCATTACACTCCTCATCAACTTTGAATAAAGAGAGACAAGCTTATGGGTTTGAGGTTTTGTTAAATGCTGACACCACCCATAGTTGTACAACAGAAAAACACTTACTGATGCAGCTGCTGAATTTGTGGTCTGTTGTTTTTAATCCTGCCTGCTGTTTGTCTTCTGGTGAACCATGAATGAAAGCATTGCTTTTCCTTGCTGTGAAACTTCTCTATGTTTCATGTGAGTAAAAATATGTGTTTTTTGTGGTAGGTACACAAAATTTTTTTAATTCATGATGCAGAAAACAGGAGAACTGAGTGTTGGTGGAAATATAGGCTTATCTTTAATCTGATTCGCATATTAAATTCCACTTCAGAATTAGCTGGAATACTCTTTGTACGACTGGCTCAAATGGAAATAGGCATTTAGTTTCCAAGTAATCATTTTTCTGCACCATTGGTTCAGGAAGGTAAATTTTTGGAGATTATTTGAGGGATGAACTTGAACTAAAATGAAAGACTTCACTAATTGAAAAGATGAATCTTTGTTCAAATATTGAGCTGAAATGATAATGAAGTTTGACTGAGATTGTACTTAAGAAGGAATTGTCTTCTGTAAAACTGGTTGATCAAAACAAATTTTCTAATCAGATTTCTCATCTTTACTGGGCCATCACTACACTGTAATTGTTGTATGAGTTCAAAACAATTTTATGTCAGGCATATTGTAAATTTTGTTTAAATGGATTTCTTTTCTCTTAGGGCTTAGGAAAAACAATTCAAGCTATTGCATTTCTGGCTTATCTTTACCAAGAGGGCAATAAAGGTCCCCATTTGATAGTTGTGCCAGCTTCAACGTTAGGTAAGTTACAACCTTCAAAAATATTTTTGTTTGGGGAAAAAATAACCAAACCAATCATGGACATATTGCAAAGCAAAGCTAATTTAATGAAAGAAAATCTGATTTTCTTATGATGGTACTTGGCTCCTTAAGTCATTTGAAATGGAATGCAGACCATACTGCAGGCATGCTTGTTCTGAATTAATTAGTCTTAGCGTGGAACTTTTTTAGACGATCTGTCTGCTTCAAGAAAAATGAAACTGCTTTGCTTGTTACAATCTGAATTTGTGTAGCAAAGTAGTCTTTTTACTTATTGAATATTGGCTGAACTTGCTAGTCTTCAGGCTGTGCTTAGGGTTAGGTTTCATGACATTTTAAACATTCGCTGGGTTTTTTTCATCTTTACTGCACAGCATCTGTCAAAGCAGATGAAAATCCTGAAATGATGAAGCTGTCTTTTACTTGTGTTGTCTCATGGTTTTATGGGCTCAGTTGAAATTGGAAAGAGTATGGTGAAATGAAATGTTAGCGAAGCCGATGAAGTTGAGCAGAAAATGGTTCTTGATGGAGTAAAATTTGGATTTGTTGAATGACAGGGGAAGTAACAAGTTGAATTTAAAAAGTAAATGCTGCTTAAAATAAAAAACACCTATTTGGGCTTCAAAAATTTCTCCTGATGCATCAGAAAAGTTTCCAGTTTTACAACTTAAGTCTGAAATCCTCATTTTTAGTGTGCTTTCAAACTCCACTGGAACCCACTTTTTAAAACAACTGTTAATGATGCATATATTACATAAAACCTGAGGTGTACACAAGTACATGAACAAAGGTGCTTTTGTGAAGTCAGTCTTAGAGTCCCAATTGTAGAGGCAGGTTGGCAGTGCCTGGGCAGTGCAGTCTGCTGGCAGTTTTCCTGACACTTTTCCAGAGGTGTCTTCTCACCCCTGACCTGGGTCCCTCCCCTTCCCAAGTGGCATTTAGCAGAGTCCCCGTTCTGCTGTGGTTTGGGGTCAGCACTTGTGTTGGCTGTCAAGCAGCTTCCCCTTGGGCACAGCAGTGTTGCCTGTGGCTGCTGTGCTGCTGCACACCTGGAGCTGCACAGCTGGGATGTCAGGCCTCTGCCTGCTCCCAGAGGCGCTGTCTCTCCTGGTGATACGCTTCTGCAGGCAAGTACTGACAGATTAAGTGATTTGCTTTCTGGGGATTTAACTGTCTAGGGAAGAAACCAAGCTGCAAAGTTACACATTGTATTTATTTCACACAGTGGTTGCAGACCGTGCAGGGCCTGTTCCTGCAGGAGTTTAAAGAGCAAGCTGGTTGAGTTACTAAAGCCCAGTTGGGGTTGATTCAGCTTCTTACTTAGCAGATTCAGTTTCTTACCTAGCAGTTTTCCAGTTTTAAGACAGAATGTCTCTTAACCTTCAGGAGAATTTAAAGGGATTTGCATTAAAATTAGATGTTTGGGTTGATGCTGAGGTGGGAAACAGTAGGACATAATAAATGACTTGGGTTTTGTTTTATTGTTGTCTTACAGATAACTGGATAAGAGAAGTTCATCTGTGGTGTCCTGAACTGAATGTCCTCTTTTACTATGGTGAGGAATCTAGTTAAGAAGTGAATCTAATAATGCAGTTGCTTGCATGGCCAGTGTAAGAAAAGATGTATTGCTCATGGGGGTGTTGTTTTAAGACAGTTAAGTACACAGGTTTATTGATGATTGATTTCTCTGCAGTGTCTTTAATTATTACATGTGTATAAATATATGTAATTGTACTCATTTTATGATTTGTCCTTCTTTAGGATCCCAAGAAGATAGGAAGCATCTCAGGTTGGACATTCACAATAAAGTCGTTGATTTCAATGTGATTGTGACTACGTAAGTACCATTAAAACACAACAAACAGGGAGCTTTAGTGAGGTCCTGCTGACCTCTAGTGGTACAGGAAACCAGACAATTTTAGGAGTTAACTAGGTTTAACGGTTAACTAGGCTTTTATGCTTATGTAAGAGATACTGTGTCATAGGTGTTTTAGATATGTGTCTGTCAGCATGTATATTACAGATAATATTACATTGTAATAGACTTCAGCAGATTTTTAGGAAGTGTTACTGAGAGCATTGGCTCATCAAGTAAACTGAAATCATTTGCCAGTAATGAACTCTGTTGTGGTTGGTTACTTCCACACAGTTCTACTGCCCCTCATGTACTTTCTGTATAACTCTTACCAATATTAGAAAATATCATTTGATTGTGATAACATTACATTCATTTTCAGAGAGAGACTAAGTGCAAGTGATATTTGTCTCTGACAGATACAACTCTGCAATCAGCAGCTCAGATGATCGAGGACTGTTCCGCAGGCTGAAGCTTAACTATGCAATTTTTGATGAAGGTCATATGCTCAAGAACATGAGCTCTATCCGCTACCAGCACCTCATGACAATTAATGTAAGAGGTCTGGTTGTTGCTGGGTTGGAGGGGACAGCTCCTGGCTTTTCTGTTTGGTAGTTACAAGCAGGGGGAAAGTAATGTAATGTAGGAAGGAACTGTAATGTTCAAGTACACTTTAGAGGAACTACAGTATGCAAGTGGATTTAAGTGTTGTTGGGGTCTAAGGAGTGGATCTTGCTCTGTGATCACTTCTGAGACATAAGCTCCCGAAGGAATGTAATAAATTTCCTGTACCATCATTACAATGATGGTAGTGCTTGAGTTTCAGTATTAAGCAAATTCCCAGTTACATCCCATAGTAGTAAAGATTTTAAAGATGCTATTCTGATTACTTGTGCTGAAACCTTCTAGTATTTAAGGACCTACTCTGATAGGGTAAGAAAATCCACCTTGAAAATACTTTTACTTGTGACTGAGTAAGCAGAGTTTTGAAAAACATTTGAGAACAGCTCTTTCTCTGAATAATAACATCTAGCACTGTAGTATTTGTACAGTAATAATAAACTTAAGATCACTTACTGCAACTTATTTTTCAAGATCATGTTTTCATCAATAGCCCTTTTAAAAAGCTGATCTTTAAGCAATAAAACTTGCTTGTACTTGAAATTCAAAACTTTTGCTTAAGTACTGTATGACATTAGAGAACTTGATAGGGGAGCAGCAATTAGCACAGTCATCAGGAGGAAGAAAAAGTACCCCAAACAACAAAAGAAACCCAACAGCAGTAATCAAAACAAAGCCCAAACAGGACAATCAAGAAGAAGCCTAATAGATCCAGGAATGCCTTTTTAATTGTCTTAAATTCGTGCACAGTTCCCCACAGATCTGTAAAGTTTTGTTGATTTAACAAGGAAATTATTCCATGAGTTCCAAATATACTATAAGTTTAAATAGTTATAATTTAAACCAAGTTCATTTCCTCACTTCTTCATGGCTGTGGTTTTTTTGCCAATAATATTTTTTAACCCATTTAACAAGGCTTTCTTGTTGCTCTTTGCACTTTGGACAAACAGGCCAAGAATCGATTGCTGCTAACGGGGACTCCAGTTCAAAACAATCTGTTGGAATTAATGTCCCTCTTGAATTTTGTCATGCCCCATATGTTCAGCAGTAGCACAAGTGAAATTCGAAGGATGTTCTCCTCAAAAACAGTGAGTACCATGAATTCTCTTCTTGAAAATAACTTTTCTTTTTGTTAGAAGACTGCTATTGCTGCATAACTTCTGTTTTATTGGTATCTTATAGAAAAAGGTGAGGTGACTATGAAAATCTTAAAAATGAAACAATTGAGTAAACCTTTTAAATTAAAATATCCTATAACAGGATATCTTGGAATATTAATGGTCAGGTCAAGTATGTCTGTTTTGGCTGGAGTTTTTGTCAAGTTAGAGAAGTTAAGGTGGTGGTGTTACAGCTGAAAACTTCACACTACAGTTGAGTTCTTTCAATGTTTTCCTTTAGAAGAGTGCTGAAGAACAAAGCATATATGAGAAGGAGAGAATTGCACATGCAAAGCAGATAATAAAGCCATTCATCTTGAGAAGAGTAAAAGATGAGGTAACATTTTATCTTTAGAATGATGGGTTTGTATTATCAAAAAGCCTGATAATCTCTGAGACCGAACACTATAATATGAGATGAAATTACGTACTGATCTTAAAAAATGCTAATGGGCATTTGCAGACGTCAGCGGTCTGAACGGGGTAACGCTGATTAGCAGGGGAGTAGATCCCAAGTATTGAATATAATAAATTTTATTTCATGCAGTTCTGGAGTGTGCAGACCATGTTGCTTGATGGGGAGATTGATGTTTAATCTAGGTCAAGACCTGAGTTGAATTGCTGCCTGAGTTAGTGAAGTTGCAAGCAGTGAAAGGAGCTGGGATGAGGAGAATTAACAGAGTATCATAACAGCTATACGACAGTGCAGAATTACTGATGGTTCACAACAATACAGGTTTTATCTGGTATAATTTTTTTTTTGTCAGGTCCTTAAACAACTACCTCCCAAAAAAGATCTCATTGAACTGTGTGCCATGTCTGATAAACAGGAACAACTCTACTTGGCTCTCGTAAACAAGCTCAAGAAAACCATCAACAGTAATGGTATGTAAGGGCCTTGTTTCCTTTTGGTGGATTTTGTCATGCTGAGACACACATTCAACATGACTACAGTTCTTGCTTTGTAGAAATGTCTAATGCTCCTAAAGCATTAGACTGTCTTTGTCCCTTTGAATTTCTTTGAAGTTCAGGTAATAGGTGAATTTTCAAACTGAGTTCTTGCAAACAAAGCTCTGCTGAGAAATAAGAGTGTTTCAGGTGGTTCTTTTCAATAGTAGTACAAAGATGCCTTCTTTGTTTACAGAGAAAAACTCTGATATGGGAAATGCAATGATGCAACTCAGAAAAATGGCCAATCACCCTCTTTTGCATCGTCAGTACTACACGAATGACAAGCTCAGGACAATGTCCACCCTCATGCTCAAGGTAAGGGGATGAGATTCAGAAAGAATCCATCATTTCTCAGAATTTCTAATGCAAACTTGTTTGTTTCTTAATGTGTTTTGTTATCAGGCTTCTGGTCAAAAAAGTGACTTTGCCAAACTTAATTAGTTGTTGCTGCATTTTATTTCTCTGCATCTATCCAGTGCTCTGTAGGTATTTAACACTGATTTTTGTATCATTAGAATGCAGAGAACAGTTGTGGATCTACAGTCATGTCCTTTTCATAAACTGTGCCTTAGCACCTCTTCCCTCCACCCCAGAATTTAAAGCTGGCGTGTTTATGGAAAAAATCTTAGGTGGGCACTTGAGTTTAGTAGCTTTCTGAGCAGCAAGAACTGAGTAGTACAGAACTAAAACAGGGAAGGCCTAAGTACTGATCTGTTAAGGATTTATTTTTTTTTTTTATTTGTATGGGGTTAATGCCTGAGGAGCTTGGGGAAAATTGTTGCTGATGTCTAAAATATAAAAAAATATCTGTGTGCCACAGATGCTCTAAAAAAGTTGGAGCTAGCTTTGAATATTCTTCACCTTTTTTTAAAGTGAAGCCGGACAAGGTTGGGAAAACAAGAAGTGACCCATTGGTTTATGAAGGATTTTTGTCCCTTTTTATTCCCATGCCATCATACTGTCCAGATGTGGGTTTTTTTGCTTCTTTCTTTCAGGCATGACATCCCTCTACCCACCCTACATCTTGGGCTGGGCTTTCCATGTCTTCTACCATCTCTCCAAGGATTGGACCTCCCTTTTAGGGAATGTCCCTTTTAGGGCATGTGTTCTCCCTTCAGGGGAAGGGGTCTGATAAAGGGGTTAAAGGTCGTAGGGCTTGATGGGAAGTAGGTCATTGTTATGAATGTTTAGCATATCCTTATGTTTTTGGCAGTGTAAGTGCTTGTGAGAGCTAAACTGTGAAGTAATTATCCTCTCCTATAAACCTGAAGTTGAGAGTTCCTCTTTCATTGCTTGCATGAGCCAAGCTCTAGCATTTGTCCATGTCTAGGTGTGTTACTTTTTTCTTGCAGAGATTATGGATGTTACTGTGTGGTGGTTTTGCTTTTAGTTCTTTGGTGAGATTGTGTATTGCATTATTTCCCTTTGTTTTTGCTAATAGGAACCCACACATTGTGATGCTAACCCTGACCTTATCTTTGAAGATATGACAGTAATGACAGATTTTGAGCTGCATGTGCTTTGTAAGCAATATTCTCACATCAATGACTTCATGTTAGACGTGGATCAGATCCTGGATTCTGGAAAGTTTAGAGCATTGGAACGCATTCTCTCCGACCTTAAAGAGAAGGTATTACAGATGGCTGAAGCTTTTTCCTGTCTAAAGAGTGTCTCTAAATAACTGGTTAAATTAATATTTGCCAGCTCTCTATGCGTCCCAGTTGCTTTGCTGTGGAGTTTTACAATGTAATTTAGTGCATGTGCAAATTGCGAAGCAACACTTACAGCTTTTAATGTGCAGCCCTGAGTATGCACATCACTTTAGAGAGAGTTGAAATAAATTTTCCCAGTTTACCAAGTTGCAGAGTATTCATCCCAAGTTAGCTACTCTGTTAATATATAGGGTCTTGCATAATTTTCACACCTCATGGACTTGGAGTTTCTCTTGGCAGTTGAATAACTGTGTTACATTAGAATAATCACGTGTGTGTTAAGCCAGTGGAAAAGTAAGAGGACAGCCCTGCTTGAAGTCCTGCCCTGAAATAATTCAAACAGGTTTATTTTGCAAATAAGCATGTGTCATATTGCTTCAGAGTATCCTGAATTTGTGCAGGTGGGTGCTGTGGATCTGACTATTTCAGACAAAATAGGGCTACTCTGTGTATTACATGAAATACTTAAATATAAGTTTTGAATGAAAGTATTATGATGTTTATGGATGAAGTAATCTGTCATTTATGCATTTGATATGTGATTTGTTTGAGCCACCTAAGTACAAAGTAATTAAAATATTACTGCAGTAACAGACAGTGAGTTAATGCAGCAGAACTACTGGATATGGAATCTGCACTGAAAGTTAATACTGACTTGATGATTTTCAGCTTAATCTTTTATTTTGGAAAACAGGCCTTCTGTGAAAGTAAAATCATATATTTGCATCAATAAAGAATTATTGTACTTCATAGTTGACACATTTCAAATTTTTTGCTTTTCTTTATCCTTTCCAGGGTGACAGAGTTGTGTTGTTCAGCCAGTTCACTATGATGCTGGACATCTTGGAAGTTTTTCTAAAACACTGGCAACATAGATACATTAGGCTGGATGGAAAAACGCAGATTTCTGACCGGTATGTGACTCGTGCCAAAAATGAGAGAGAGAAAGTGAATGTGTTGGAGAGCGGGAGGTGACTCTGGACCCTTACCTTTGTTTTCCAATGTTTAGAAGTCTGTGCTCCCTGGACATGGACCACAGAAGGCATTTAATGTTGTCAGATCACCTTAGTAAGGGTGAGGCTAAAAGATGAGGTTTAGGTGGTGGAGTTAACAGTCTTGTGTCTTCAGCAGTTCCTGTTGTGTTTGATTTGTGTGTCAGCATGTCATAATACCTGTAGCTATTCCTTGGAAGTAGAGTGTATCTCTTTTACAATAGGCAGATACGTTTCTCTAGGACAAACCATTCTGTCTGTCCCTGCAGCTGAAAATGTCGCAATGCTTTTCTTGTTTGAGCTGAGCTGGTTTTCTTTCTCAATAATTTTTGAAGATTTTTTAAATGTTTTTTCCTTCATTTCAACAAACTATCATTCTTGCTATGGTGTAACTTCCCATGTAGAGCTGATATCTGTTTCTGCCATTGCATATGCAGTTAGTACAGAAGACTGTCATGAAGCGAAATTCATTCCCTGCCTCCCCGTTCATTTCATGTGTTTCAGTCTTGCATTGTCCTCCACCTGACTCTTTGTGTTCTGTGATCATCAAAAATCTTTTTTCTAAGCCTGTTTTCACTCTTTGCTATCCATCTGTCACTCATGTTTCTCTGGTCACTGCAGAGGACTGTTGGTACCCTTTTTCCTTCTGTGTAACATCTGTACTTTTAGAGCTGCTGTGCAGTGCCACTGTCCTCTCTTCCAAAAGATCATCCCAACTTCTGTGTTCAGCTCTGGAGCCGGTGTGGAGTGTTTTCCAGGGCCTGATGCATGGTGTCTTGTGTTCTGCAGGATACATCTGATAGACGAGTTCAATACAGACATGGGTATATTTGTATTCCTTCTGTCCACCAAAGCTGGTGGCTTGGGCATTAATCTGACCTCGGCCAATGTTGTTATCCTTCATGACATTGACTGCAACCCTTACAACGATAAGCAGGCTGAAGACCGGTGCCACAGAGTAGGGCAGACACGGTAAGACTTTATTTAATACTGTGCTTGGTTTTCCTTGCAGGAAAGCTCTCAAAAGGATGCTAAAAGGACGGTATTTATGATTAAAAGTTTTAAGCAGAGACTTCTCTAGAGCAGTTCTGAGTTGTGTGGGAGCTAGGAAATTGTAGTTGTCTTAGTCCATGTTGCTGGCAGAACAAAACTTTATTTACATTTTCCTCCTTTTCCTAGTTCACTGTAACTCTCAAACTGTGCATAATACTGAAATTTCTGGTGCTGGGAACTATTCCAAGGTAGATCTGAAGTCTTTGGGACTGTCTGGCCAAGCTATTTGGTCTCTTCAGGAGACTTCTAAACTTTTAAGTGTCACCCTATCCTGAAGAGTGAAACCGTAGAATGTGTGTAATTTCAACTGTATTCAACGGTAGAAGAATTTGACTATTTTATATTAATGGAGATTTTTGTGACTGTCCAGATATTTGCAGTGGCTGGGAGTGCAGGAGAAAACGTGTTTTCTAGCAATACAGAGAACAGTTATTCCAGAGAAAAATCTAGGTCTTTATATTGCCCTCTTGTTCATTTCCCCATTCTTGCTTTAAACCCCAGCCAGCCGAGCCAAGGCATAGCGTCCTTCCCTTTTGCACTAATCCAAACTAGGCAAATGGATTTTTTTTTTGTGGTTTTCAGAGAAGTACAAGTCATAAAGCTCATCAGTAAGGGCACTATTGAAGAAACCATGCTCAAAATCAGCCAACAGAAATTGAAGTTAGAACAAGATATGACTGCAGCAGAATCAGGTAGGTGTCTTGCACATAATGTCCACGTAAGTAAATGAAAGCTGCAATATGTTACTCTGAAAAATGTTCTTCATGCAGACAAGCCTTTTTTGTTGGGGGTTTTTTATGTTGAACTAGAAAGATGTATTTTTGCTGGTTGTTCTTTGATTTGACAGGAGCTGCCCTCTGAGTCTGACCCAGAAATCAGTGACCAAGTCCTACAAGCAGAGGACTTTTTTACTGTTTTGGGGGCATAGGCTTTTATCTGTTTATGCAAAATATTTTAAGCTCTACTAATGCTTCTCTTTATTCCTCAGGAGAAGAAGGAACCATTCCAGCAGATATAGCCACATTATTAAAAGCTTCATTGGGTCTCTAAAATGTAAATATGTTGTACAATTCAAGGAAGAAATGTCATGAAGTACCCCAAGGACTCTTACATTACTGTTGACCAGGAGTTTTATGAACGTTTTTAACTTTTTGTAGTTTCTTTATTGTATTGCTCATGGAATTGAAAATTTTTAACACCAGTAGCGTTCTTCTGATGCGTAAAAGCATAAATGGCCCAAATGTGCCAACCTCAGATGCTAAATAAAGGTTTTACAGATCACTTTTGAAAATGGGGACCTAAGTAGTAATTGTTTTAACAAATCTGCTACTGCTTAAGATTTGTCAGTATTTTTGTAATTATTTCTACCTCCAAATATATATATATATATAAACTGTCTGTTTCACTGGATTCCGCGTGTAGATTTTTTTATATGTGCCTTATTTGACAATGCTCAAGTCTGTTTCTGCTTGTTTTGGTTCATTTGATGTACCGTACTGGTTTTGTATCAACTTGTTCCAATAAATTCCATAGATTGACAAAATGTTTTCATGGTTGCAGTGGTTTGGGGCAGGTACAGGGATGATAATGTGTATGTTAGAAATCAATTAGACAGCTCTCAAACCAGCTGGAATGTTCCAATTGAACTGACTTGGCTTTGTCCAGCAGTAGTAGTTAATTACCAGTGTGTCATTGTACTCTAATTACAGTGGTGTGAGATTATTGATTGTAAAAAGCGGCCTCCTGCCAAATGGTTTGGTCAAGTCTGTGGGTATTCTGGTCAACTGTACATGATTTCTGCAAATTCAGAATGGGTGGGAAATTAAAGCTTTTCCAAAACTTGCTTTCTAAGTGTGGACTAAACTGCTTGGCTTTTCCTAGAAATGTTCTGTGGCTGTGCTGTCTGTTCCAAAATGCACAACTGAAACAAGGTGAAGATGTACTGTATTGTTTGAGAAGGGGTATGGGTAAGAATCAGTTTTCCATGCTTCTTTAATTCCACTGGTTCTGCTGAGCTAAATAGTGGGATTTAACAGAGGAGCACCAGTGTTTAACGCTACAGCTGATTAGGTTGTGTGTTTCTGTTGAGCATGATGCTAACCCAACTCTTATCCCATGGTACCTGCATTTTCTCACTTGCTTAGTTCAAATGTGGATTGAAACAAGATCCCTGCCCTTCAGGGTGGGTTATGTGGTGTTCTGGATGTGTGTGGGATCAGTTCATGTAGTCTGGAGAAGCAGTGGTTACCCTTGGGGTCAGTATCTGTCTTTAGGTTATGTGGAACTCATGTGTGTTTCCTTCTTTCCTCCTTGTAACTGTTTCTGCTGTTTGTAGCTGGAAGTCTCAATAGATGGCAGGGTTGCCATCCTTGGAGATAACCCAGAACTAACTGGATGCAGTCCTGGGCAGCTGGCTCTAGGTGGCCCTGTGTGAGCAGGGGCTTGGACCAGATGACCTCCAGAGGTCCCTTCAACTATTCTATGGTTCTGTTTTTCTGACTGGGAAAGATGTACAGAGGGGAAAGAACACAAAGCCACTCTCTCTGAAGTCAGTTGCTGAAGAGAGGAGTTTTGGGAGCTAAAGAAGGAAAAACATATGAAGAGCCAGCGCAAAGCACGTAAGGAACTGCAAAGCAGGTGAAGATGGGAATGAGTAAAGGCTGTTTCTTTCTGTTCTAACAATTCTGGAGTTGTCTCTCTGAGGGGTCGTTTGGTATCACTCATGATTCAATGAAATAATACTTGAGGTGGGAGGGGAAAGTAAATGTGAAGGGAAATACTTTCCCAACAGTGGCAATTTCCAGCATGACGTGTTGCCCAAGTTTGTTGTGGTTTATCTGCTTACACCACACAATGGAGACCTCTCACAAGCACTTGTCTCCCCTTGAGTTTGTGTAAACCACTTTCATCCACAGCAGTCCACACTGCCAAACTTTCCACCTGTCTTTTCTCCAGTCCTGGAAGAGCAAACCCTTCATCTGTTCTAAACCTGGTTCCCACCACTGACCCCCAGTTTGTGTCTCCTACTTACTGACTTAGATACTGAGCTGTTAAATACTTACGCAGGTGGTCTGTTTATGGAGAAGTGGTGCTGGAGTGGGCACCAGCTCAGCTGTGCAACTGCTTTTTGTCTTCTTTTGGAGGTTTTTGTTTGTTTTTTTCAGGGGCACAGCGTAAACCTCAAGCTTCTCAAGCCCTTTTTTTAGGCCCTTGAATTTTACTAAGTGGGTCGTCTTTTTCCCCTTTTTTTTTTTTTTCTTAGTGTCCCACATATTTGCCCTCTCCTTTTAACCTGCATTCCTCCAGATTGAAAGACTGCAATAGGCAAAATGTCATTGAGATTGCACTTCTCCATGAAGGCATATTCACCACGTTTTTTCCCTTTGAGAGTGCACAAAACCTTAACTGGTTTGATGAAGCACTGTGTTAGTAGAGGGGGAATGTGACTGAAACCACACTTCTGTGAATCAGTATTTATTACTCTACTAAATCAGTATTTTAAATTCTCTTGCAAGTGGATACAAATGGTAGATTTTGATTTGATACAGCATAGCCATCTGAAGTTAATTTAAATGATTCAGAAGTTAATAACTTAGGATGCTTGTCATATTGAAAACTAAACAAGCATTTGTTTCTCTGAGCAGCTGATCTACATGACACTCTTCGGCCTTTTCTGGATCCAAGCTGCAATAGCTGGCAGTGCTTGCACTCTCTCCCTGAGAGCCAAAAGCCTGGGATATTTGTCTGCCAGGTCAGGCTTACAGGACAGAAGTGTTGTACTGCACACATCCCAGTAGAAATCAGCCCACGTTACCTAGTGGAAATGGGACAGAAAACAGTAAATTTTAGTTGGTAATCTCAAAAGCCAGGACTACTAACTTGTCAAAAAACTGTGAATTTATCTGGTTTAAGTTTTCATTTTGGGGTTGTGGTTTTTTTAAAGCCCATTATTACAGGGCTAGTAGTTAGGTTGCAATGCAAGGCTTGACTTCAGTAAATATTAGTTCAAGTCAAGTCCTGGCTACAAATATTAGTTGTGTTACAATATTAGTCCTTCCTGCTGAAACTGCTGCAGAAAAGAGTTTGGGGTAAAAAGGGTACTATGTTTATACAGAGGTTTTTTTTCATATAGCTTTATAAATAAATCGATGATAAACAGGGTTCTGTGTAGTCATGAATTTGTGTTCACAAGTGAAAGGCATTTAAAATGTTTTGTGTCAACATACTAATGAAAATGCATTTTCTGCTTTAGAAGATGCAGATCCTAGTCCTGGTGTGCCTCACTTCCCTAATATTGTGGAAAACAATTTTCACTTTGCAATTGAGTGACCGGTTGTGTATTGGTAAGAAGAAAGGGCTCAAAGTGTGGGGAGAGTTCCTTCATGGCCTGACACAAAACCCAGAAATTCAGCAATAGTCCATTACTTGATTTTTATGGCAACCTGATGGGAAAGGGAGAAACAAAAATTATACTTACAGAATTCCCTACCAGCCACTTCTTATCCCCTAAGAAAGTATCCAAATCTTTCAGTAGCTCAGGTGCTTTGTTGGTGAGGATATCATCAAATGCTTTTTTCTGGTGGAAGAGCAAAACAGAGATGCACAGCAGTCAGCAAAACTGAATTTTTGAGGTTTTATTATTTATGAAAAAGAAAGCTGAAATATGAAAAAGATTAGGGTTCGATACCAAAACATGGCATTCATGGCTTGCTGAGCCATGACTTAAAGCCAATTCCTCCCTTAATGAAAACCTGAGTGCTCCTTGATGCTGACATGATATTTAGTGTGATGTGCTAACAGAAAAAGCACACAGCCATGGCAAAGCAGGAGCTCGGCCATAGATTTGGGAAGAATCCAGCTGCAAGATAGATTCCTAATGTCTCATAGCAATTTTTTGGGGGATCTTTTGTATGTTATCTTTTCTAGTGTGCAGAGTCTCAGATTTCCAGAATCCATTGTGCTCAGTCTTTCCATGCAGTCAGTCAGTGCTGGTCAGTTATCTTTGCTTATAAACCCTTCTTATGTAGACGTGGAACTTGGGTTTTGAGCTTTTGGTGGGATTGATTTATCATTGAGCTTTAATGTTCATGTTTTGCTTTTTTTGTCCCTGCAGCAGTAAGATTTGAGGTGGCTAAAACATGTTTTCAAAGGATGATTGAAAGGCTCAGGCCTCAGTGTTTGTATGTTAATAGCTGAAGCATGAGGCTACGGTGGTGGTTCTCTACAGGCTGTTCCCCATAGAAGAAAGTCTTAAGGCTACTTTTAAAAAGGCTAAGCTGTTTCCTTTGGTGAGGAAAACTGCTTCTGATTTCCTCTTCTCACCTGCATGGAAATAATTAAGACTGCAGGCTGTTGTGATCATCTGGTCAACCCACATGGCAGAGTTCTTGCAGTTACTGTGCTTAGCCTAATTTTGGAAGAACACACTCAGGCTTGGGTAAATAAAAAGCACTGGCGTAGAGGAATGGAATTAATTTTACAGCTTTAACTGAGGTTAATGTGAAAAAAGAAAATTAAAAGAGGCAGAAACATAAATGCAGGCTGAAATCAATCAGTGTTTCTACAGCCATGATCGAAGATTTGACATTGTCTGCTTTGTTAAGAGCTTAGTAACTGGATGAGGTGACTGCAAATAGCAGCTGGGAGTTTGCAGTCCAGAAATCTCACATCTGTGCCCTGGGTTGTAGTATTTCCTTTATTTTAGGTAACTGATCCCCTCCCCACCGTTTTACCCTCTTGTGTGATCGTGACGGTAACAGCATTCCCCAAGTTACAGGAGTGTGCAGCCAAGTTGTAAAGCTGGTGGGGACAACCAGGACAACTCTTCCGGAGTGGCACAACCTGCTTGTCTCAACCCTGGAGCTCTGCATCAGGGGGTGCAAAGCTTTGCAATGCTGGCTGTGTTTTGGGGAACGTGGGGTGAAGGCAGAGGCTGTGCCTGGCATGGAGGGAGATTCCAGAGGCAGCTTCCAGCTCTGCTCCCCTAGTTTGCTTTGATTTCTCTTTGCTACTGGCTAGATGGCAGTAACATATCCTTTCACTATTCCCTGGGTGTGTGTTCCTGTGAGCACTGGTCTGGCCTGGTGAGACCGTGATATGCCACTTCGACCACAAGGTGGTGGCAGCGGATCCGGGAGGAGAGAGGGAGGAAGGACAGTGTTGGGAGCGTGGGAAAGTGAGATTCCCGACCATCCTTAGCCCCAGCACATAATTTAGCATGCATACGTGCGGATTGACACATATGAGTTGGCTGCCAGCTCTTCCCGTTTAAATTAATCACTGGTGACGTGATCCGGGTCCTTTTTTGGAGAAGTGCTCGGGTACACGCGGGAGTTACAACAGGAGCTTCCCCATGGCAGGGCAGCAGAGCTGCCTCTGCACCAGCACATCAGCAGGAGTGTGGCTCTTCTGAAATAATTAAAACTCGTGAGTCAGCTTACCCTCCCCAAACTAGGAAACTTAAGTTACCACTTGGAAATGTAAGTAATTCACACTTTTAAGTACTAAACCTCCAAATTTCAGATTTTCCCTTGCAAGATTTCAGAGCACTTTGGTATCGTTTATTTATTATGGGTTTGGAGCACCATTTTTTACTCTGTGGTCTCTGCAATAAGATACCCTAATAATGGCTATCTTATGACCTAATAATAAGATACCCTAATAATCACAGAATTTCTAGGTTGGAAGAGACCTTTAAGATCATCGAGTCCAACCCATGCTCTAACACCTTAACTAGATCACGGCACCAAGTGCCACATCCAGTCTTTTTTAAACACATCCAGGGATGGTGACTCCACCACCTCCCTGGGCAGATGATTCCAGTATTTGACCACTCTTTCTCTGAAAAACTTCCTCCTTAATTCTAACCCGTATCTCCCTTGGCGCAGCTTGAGACTGTGTCCTCTTGTTCTGTCTGTTGTTGCCCGGAGAAAGAGACCGACCCCCAGCTCACCACAGCCACCCTTCAGGAAGTTGAAGAGTGATAAGGTCACCTCTGAGTCTCCTTTTCTCCAGGCTAAACAACCCCAGCTCCCTCAGTCATTCTTCATATGGCTTGTGTTCCAAGCCCCTCACCAGCCTCGTTGCTCTCCTTTGGACACGCTCAAGCATCTCAACGTCTCTCCTAAACTGAGGGGCCAGAACTGGACACAGCACTCAAGATGAGGTCTCACCAGGGCCGAGTACAGGGGAAGAATGACCTCCCTGCTTCTGCTGCCCACACTATTCCTGATACTGGTCAGGATGCCATTGGCCTTCTTGGCCACCTGGGCACACTGCTGGCTCATGTTCAGCCGACTGTCAACCAGCACCCTAGGTCCCTTTCCACCTGAGCACTGTCTAGCCAAATAATAATAACCCTAGTAAGATACCTTAATAAGCATTTCAGATAATGATCTGAAATGTTGCCTTTGAGTAAATGGAAGGTGGCTGCACTGGCAGTTTATGGTGAGAGCTGTTGTTACACCTCCACTTCCCTAAGAGGGTCAGGTTACCTGCTCGGGTCTGAGCTGTGCAGAGCCTTTGTAACGCTGGAAATCATCCATTGCCTTCTTCCCCCAGCAACTGTGTGCTTGCTTTTGGGATTCTGGTGAGAGGCACCGGCCTGATACCACAAGAACCGCAAATGCTGTAGGGCAAGCCTGTGACTGTGTTAAAGTAGCCATGGCACCACAGCCTGGTGTCAGAAGCACTGCAGAGGACTAAGGTGGGCTGTGACATCTGAAAAGCACAGTGAGGGCTGTGCTCCTGCCCTGATGAGCAGTGTCTGCTGTCCTGAGAAGCCGTTGTCTCGGCAGCTGATGTTATTGAACATTGATACTCATTGAACACCTAGAAGAAATCAAAATGCAGAAACACTAAAGGATGGGATGGGACTATTTATCTTATTGAGTTGGCAGAAAGACTTGAGCACAGGTTCCTTGCGACAAGAGAGAGCGAGCACCAGGTGGGGTGGAAGTGTCCTGTCCTGTCTTTGCCCTTTTGAAGAGCAGTTTGGTGTAGGCATATCCTTGGTTCAAGCTGATGCCCTCAGAGTTTCTACCAAGGGTGAAAACAACCTGGTGAAGGAGGAGGAGGGATCAGCCTCAAGGAAGAACCCCAGAGCTCCACCAGCTCAGGTTTGCTATGATGAACCCAATGGCTGACACCCATCAGTGTCTCCAGAGCAGATGCTCAGATACAGGATCATGGCTTACGTGCTATCTTTGTTTAATTTAGTGATTGGCTTACTCTCACATCCTGGTTTTTCTCTGCCCAAGGGAACAGCGTCATGAAATCATCGATGGTGTCCACAATGGCATCAGCTAAAGCCTGTTCCACAGGCGTCTGGCCTGCCACACCTGTGGGAAGCAAGCATATGAAGGGACATTAGAGACAGCAGCAGCAGGAATTTTTGATGCCCCAAAGGTAAATTGGGAATATTTTCATAAACATACATTTTCTCCAGGTCTTTTTGATGCTAACAATGTGGATTTGACTCTTTGTATCCAGGTGCAATCTGATCTACTTTTGCTTTTTTCCAGTTCTGGCCTTGTACAGCCACCCAAGGTAGTGATCAGTTGTTCTATCCGTTACCTGAGCCCTCAGCCTGAACACAGTTTCTGTATTGTCTCTGCTTTCCACCACACATTCAGCAAGGGTCAGCACAAATTCCTTTCCTTTAATCTTTGCCCATCCCAGTTTTCCATGTCCATCTCCATCTCATGGTCTTTCCATTTTGGTCAACAAGTTCTCCAAAAGTGTACCAGTCAAAGTTTGCTTCTCTTTCCCTACATCCTGCCCACTCAGCCCCATTCAGAACATTTTCATGACATTCCACCTACTTTTTGTTCTTTCATTGCAATCAGGGACCTCAGCCAAACTTTGCATTGTTTACAAATCTGCTTTTCTCCCCTGTGGTTCCTTGGCTTTCCTGCAGCTCTCTTAATGCCTCTACTTTTTCTCCCTAGCTGTCACTTCACAGACCTGCGCCTATGCTTTCACCTCCGTGCAGGTTCAGATCACAGACTGCATGCCCTACCTCTGCCAGGTCATCTCCCTTACTGAAACTTTGTGCTTTTGAAGGTGAGGGCTGTGCCTCTCCTCTTGGGCCTCAGGTTCTGCGATCCTTCGGCTATGAGTCGTTGGTGTCAGGCACCTAAAAATGCCATTTCTTAACTTTAAAGTATTAGTGATGTGTATGCAGCCTTAATGGCAGAACTAGCAAGTTTTCACTATGAAGTTCAAAAGAGATCTTTTCCCTTCCATGCATGGCTTTTTTTTTCCTGCTGTAGCTGATAGCATGACTAACTCTGGGAAGAGCCCATCATGGTCAGAATGTGATCCAGATCCCAAGCCATTGTCACTGGTGCAAGTCAATCGAAAAAAATCTGAACTTCAGACTGCAAAAGGAGTGTGGTTCCAGATCAGCCTCCCTACAGGAGCCAGGGAAGGAGGAATCTTTGGTGGAAGGCAGGCTTTCCCACTGTTTTTCATCACCATGTGGGCTTTCCTCATTCTCCTCTCTCGCAAGGAGTAGGTTGTACCAAAGCTGAAGGAAATGGGCTAGAACAGAATATTGCAGACACGCTTAAAATGTGTTGTGTTAGTGCCTTGAAGAATAATGCTATGAACTTCTGCTTCCTTCCTCAGTTAGAAAATGGGATATATTTTGAAAGGCAGGCTACAACCATTTGCTCACAGTGTAAAAAAAGTAGGATAGGACTTGCTTCCCAGCCCCCTTCTTCAATTTGCTGATGCCCAGCATGCCATGGGCACATCTGCCTTTAGCCAGACCAATTTTGCAGATGGTGTTGAATGACAGCTCTCTGACCTAAAGCAAAGCCTGGCCACTCTCTTTGATTACTTGCATTACTAAGTCTCATATCATTTTATCTAACTGGTTGTGTACTTCCATAGCATCTAAGTATTTAAAGATGCAAGTGATGTCAACATCTGCTCTAATCTCTCTGCTAGCCCAGAATTGTTGCCTAAATCTGCTTCAGAGTTCTCTGCCTGCTGTGATAATCTCTAATGCTTCCAAAACCTCCTCCTCCTCGTCATCTCTCTGGTTAGCCTGGCAGGTCAAAGTTGAGCTTTAGGGTAAACTGCCCCAGCAGCCTTAGGGGAACCACAAGTATGTGCTTTCTGTCATGCAGGGGACAGGTGGATAAAGTGTACTGGCTGGAGAAGTCAGCCCAAACCCCAGGCACTGGTTTCATTTTTGCCACACTGGTGTTGATTTCCACATGGTTAGGCTTGCCAGGCTGTTGGTTTGTTTCTGTTTTTACTGTAGACGTATTTTTACCTGAACATTAAATTTGAGCTCAGAAGAGAGAAAGAAAATAGTCAAAGACGTATTACCTGCTTCTCTGGCAAGGTATCTTGCCATCGCCAGGCTCTGGTGAATGATAACTCCATCTACTTCCAGAATAGGGAGTTTGCCAAATGGGATAGCTTGGGGGGGAAAGTAAAAAAGAAAAAAACAACCAAAAGTTAAATCATAGCCATTAACAGTGGGAGTCTGTGACAGCTATAGTTTTACCATTCTGAGGATATGCACTATTATAGCACTTAATGGTTGCACATTGTTTCTATGGAGAAATGCATGGACTAAAATTAAGAAAAGGTAAGGATGCAATCAGATTGCACTGCATGAAGGCAGCTATAGCACAGAAACCAGGTTCTGCATTTCCTGTTTCCGGGCTTCATGCTGTAGAAGCCAAATGTACCCCTATATGTCTGGAATTCTTTATATAGCGAAACTTTTCAGGGGAATATTAGTTTTTCCTTCTCTGTATTGCTTTTTCCTCCCCAGGAAAGTGACTGCCAAGGTTAAGTAAAGTACTGCTGAAGATTTCATAGTGCAGGATGCAGCTGGGGCATGAAGCAAGAAACTGGGCAAATTGAGAAGCAGTGATTCATTTCAGAATTTAGATCATGACAAGGCATTTCACTTGGCAGCCATCACTGGGGCAAATATATCTTTCACACTACACTACAAATCCTATCTTTCACACTACACTACAAATCCTAAAAAGATATTCAAATTCACCTGATGTGGCTTGCATTAAAAAATAATTCTGCCAGTTATGGGGAAGAAACCTCCACATTTTAAGCACAGGGAAAGACAAACTAAGCAGGTGTTGTGGATATCTGTAAGAGTTTGAGATAAGAAATCTGTCTTAGTTTTCTGTTATTAGTTTCGAAGTTACATGGAAACTTGGACTGCTGTTTTGCTGTGTTTTGGAGAAGCTGCCTGCGTGGTATGAGATGGAACTGGAACCTTGGAGCAAAGGCTTAATCTGGGGAAAACAATTGCGTTTAGGGCAGTGAGAATCTGCTTGTGGGAACCTGGTGCTGTTCACTGAGGGAACTGTACATCTCTGCATTTCCAAGGATGCTGTTTCCAAGTACGTAACTGCGAGTGCTGAGCATAGCTAAATGCTTTGTACCCAACTGTCATCTGCATTACACTTTATATAATGAAGATTTATATCCATTTAGGAGTATCTTGTGATGTACAAAGGTGGTAGTGGAAAAGTGAGAACACTGGCCATTGGAAGCATGCCAAGTGCTTTCAAACCCAGGAGAACTGTCTTTACAGGACAGCTGGAATGACACCTCTATTCAATGAGGATTTTTAATTCTTAATGAAAAAGGGACAATAGTGAAATCTTATGCATTTGTAACTGTTTAGCAAGGCAGCTTCATAAATGATGAACACTGCTTTGTGCTAGCATGCAGTATGTGAATCACATTAGGTACCGGGTCCTGGGTGTTAAGTCCTGACCTGCAACATGAATTTTGCAGTTGCACAAGACATCCAGGACCCCTCTGTGCCTTGTTTCTGTTGTTTTGGTTTTTTTCCCTGCATCTGAATACAGTACTCGTGATGCCTTTTTCTTTCCTTAAGTTTTAGCACACTGGGAATTGAGTATGAATTTGGATGCTGATGAATAGCAGAAGCAAGAGAGTTCAATGAGCATTAGCTGCTGTACCCCAGGAGAAAGCAGGCTCTGCTGGTTGCTACTGAAGCAATAATAGACTCGTTGCACAGAAGACTTCCCATGTTCATTATCCAGAGAGCAGCAAGGTCCTGGCAAGTCCATGTTTTGTTCCATTGAGAATCACTGAGAGGTGACAAGTTGTGTCCCCTGAATGCTTCACAGGAAAGCTCTCTGGCTATGAAAACGAGAAGAGCCTTGGTTCTGTGCTCTGGGTTAGTGGCGCACAGGGCCCTGAGCATCACTGCTCCAAAGCAGCAGAGGTGCGTAACAATGTTTGCTTATTTGAAGCACATCTTTCAGGCCAGCACAAGTAGAGGGGATGTTGGCAGGTGTGACTGCTGGATGTGCCAGTGTGGTCAGCCTGCTCCATGTCCCCCCAGACCACACAGGGATGTACAACAATGCCTGCCCACAGGAAACAGCAAAAGTGCAGCCAGAGCAGGGGAAATAGCTCCCCCCACGAAGGAGTTAAGCAGCCTCTTCTGGAGGCTCCCGTAGGAATGCTGTGGGGTGATGCAGTTCTGGCAGGGTCAATGTGACTAAGCCAGTCTGTAGCAATAGCTGTCAAAACACTGTCAGTCACTGCTCAGGTTGGGAAACTGTGAGACTGGGATTGCTTCATCAAGAAACCCACAGATATTTTTGCTGCTGTGTTTACATACAGGAGAAGTCGTCTAGAAATCCCAGCTTTGACTGATGTTTCACTTTGTGGGACACTACAAGAAAAATTAAAGCCAGTTTGTTATTATGGTCTTTTTTTTTTCTTTTTTTAAGAAACCCTTGATTACAACTAAAGGAGAGAAGCACCTTTCTGAAAGTTAAGGAACATGGACTATGGTGTCAAAGTTAGCTGACTGGCAGAGTGGTAGTCAGTCCTCATGTTCTGTTTCTCAGGAATCTGGTCATTTCTGAATTCAAGGGAATTCATTCCCTGAAAACATGACTAATATCTACCAAGATCATCCTCCTCAGTGCTGAGCTACTTTCTTGAAGACCTGGTTATTCTTTTCTGAAAGAGAAACTGAGCTTGCAATTGAAAATATACAAGGACAGCTTTGTTTTGTGTAACTACAGTTGCATGACTCTTAATACAATTATAAAAATAATAAATGAGAGCAGACTTTATTTTGTTAGCCCATAATATCTAAAAGGATTTATGCTTTGATTTATAATGAGACTTGGGGTTTGTTTGTTAGGAGGCAGCAAATCTATTGCTATCACTACTGAACAATAGATTCTTTAAAGGATAACAGATGGTAAATGGTAGATTTTTCTTCCTTTCTTGTGTATTCAAAATGCTATTTAATATTTTTTTAGCAAGAACAGGGGAAAATTGGGATTTATTGTAAACATAGATTTTTTTCCAGCTGATAGAGTACATGTATGTAATTATACACTGATTTTTTTGGATTATTGAGTTAACAAGCTAGAAATGAGTGCAATTCTAAGAGGTTTGAAGAAAGTACACATGTGCTGTGCAGATAATTTTAAAAATCTGTTGTTTCGTCTTGTGTACAGGCAGGCTATTCTTGAGCACCAGAAAGTACAGCAAATATTTAGGCTGTTTTACAACAGAAGACAATAACAAAGACTAGTCAGGAGGGAAGAAAATATTTATAGTACATCTCCTCCATATCTGAGGAGAAGGTATAATGGCTCACAAAGCTGTGTTTTCAGTCTGGAAAAAAATTAGGAAAAAATAATCTTTGCCTTTGAAATATTATTGTCTAAAATTCATGTAATGACCAATTTTTTTGGAGCTTACATTTTGCTTTTGTAATTTAGAATAACAGTTTTCCCAGAAGATTTTTTTTTGTATGTCTGAGTTTGGCTGTTATGAGGAAGAATGCATTTTCTGTGAAAATTGGAGTCTTCCTTCTCCATCTGGAAAAAAGAGAAGTGGATTTTTGTTACGCAGCTCATCCTAAGGGAGAATGTGAGGAGCCTTCACACTGGATGGATGCTGTTTGATTGCTAGAGGTAAAGATGGGGTTTGACAAATGACCTCGATGTGGCCTCTAGAAACTTTGCCAGTTGCAGAAACTACACCTAGGCCATATTATCAGGGTTTCCAAACAAAACAGAAACCTCTCTGCGTATGGATTTAAGCAGTCTTACCCTTAGACTCAGGAATATGGGCTTCTGTGGATGCTTTGACTTCCTGTGGTGCTTTTGGCCCAATTCTGCTCATTGACCTGCTGGAGGAGATGCCCAAATGCCCCATGTGCATAAGCATGGTACTAAACCTGCTGAAGCTTTCCCAGTTTTGGTGAAAGGTGAGGTTTGTGTGTCTGCAGATGAGCAGAGCAGGTAGGGTGGCTCCTACTTGAGATGAGCAAGTGAAAAGCTACTGTGTGAGAGATGTTTGGGTAGAATCAAGGTCATGGGGGCAAGGCATGAAACACCATCCAGTGGGGAGCACTTAGAACAGAGCAGCAAAGCCAAGGTAGAGCAGGCTGAAAGGATGTTAGTGTCACTTTGCTAGCTTTTCTCTCACCCTTGTTGTTTTGGGGGCTGCTTGGTACCTTTGTCAGTTTAAACCCTTGTGCATCCATACAGATGTGCTTTCCATGTTTTTCAAAACAATGTTGTCTTACAATGTTTCCAACTCCCACTTGAGCAAATGCATTTTGAGAAGGAACAGCAGGAAAATCTACTGCTGTCACCGTGCAAACAGTGTCATTTCTCAGGCAGGCACAAAAGATGACCTTTCCCATTTAGTTCCCGCTTGCTTTGCTGCTCATCTGAAGTACAAAGCTGGTGGATGCTTGTGTTCCAAATTTAGATTCAAAGAAGAAAAGGGTTTTTAAAAAGCCTCCTTTTTGAATAACTAAACCTGTACTCCTCTTAAAATTGAACTTTTATCATCAGGTTTTTGCTTTTCATATTATGTTGGTTATTTATTGGCTTTCTGCATTGCATGCTGCAATGTGCAAAATCTGCAGAGTCTACACTTGCCATGAAGGGAACCTTGACAGAGAACAAGTTCTCAGTTTGATCTGCAATCTCTCTTACCATTTTAGGAAGACCTCACTAAAGTATCTGTGCAGTGTTTAGGAACTGGATTCATTCCTTTACATACTACTTTAATTTTGGTTGGCTTTTGTGAGAAGAACTGTGGTGTTTATACAGGTCTCTGCTGGATGCTGAGTAGGGGAGGTGATGTGTGTTAAAAGCAAGACCATCCCTTTAATTAATTTCCACTCTATCAAGCCCCTAAGGGCTGTGATGATTGCTGGCATCCTGCCATGCCTGTAGGCTCTCACTGGTGTTCAGGCCCTCCCTTTGAACACAAGCTCCTCACTCATCCTCCTGGCCATGACCCAGTGGAGGTTGCTCCTGTGGGACTGTTCCTCTGTCAGGAACAGGGAGGGGAAACACAGTTTTGTCCAATCCTGGTGCTTAGGCTCATCAGCTGATGGTGCTGTGCTGTGCTTCTCACTGCTCTTCTCCCCTGTGCAGATACAGTTCTTAACTTTCTCCCTTCCCTTACGTCTTTCTTCCATTTTCACTGATCTTACTTCTCCATTATTCTTCTCATTTCTGTTCTGTCCTTCCAACACATTCCCCCATTTTTCCAAGCTGACCTGCCCATGACTCATCCTGCCCATGTTGTAATTGTCTGTGGCTCTGATGCAATGCAGCCTGTATTTAAGTGCTTGATTATTGCTCAAAAGCTGAATAATTAATCATTTGGTAATCAAGCTTAGATTGGCTCCATAATAAGGCAGCTGGATTAGTCAAATGTGGGGGTAAATAAATGTCACAGACCTGCTTCTTACTGCAATATCTGTGTCAAAATAAGTTCTCCTTTGCCTTGAAAACTGACCATAACTGCTGTTCCTATCCACTCATATTTAAATTGGATCATGAGAAACAAATAGATAATTTTCATGTATTTCTTGTTAGAGATGCAATATATATCTTTTTAATGGTGACAGAGGAGCAAGGCACTTGGGAAATGGTAGGCCCAGAGCAGGAGGTACCTAGAATCTGAATCTTCTAGAAAGGGATGATGAGGAGAATGCTGTGATTTAATCTCAGCCCAGGTTTGCTTTTATTACAACTCACATTCTCTTTGGAAGTTCTTGCCAAGCCCTACTTTTTACCCAGAGATAGCTATGTACACACTTTAGTGGAGCTACACAGCAGAAAGTCACTCAGGAAGCAAAGCAACTGCTCCCCTGAGGAATTTTGGTGCTTCTCAAGATTTATCTGTTATCTTGGGAGTATTTTCAGGGCCATTAGTCCATCAGGTTTCCTAAGGACCTTTCAAGCACCATTCTACACATCCTAAACTGTTTATGGGATATTTATGGCCATAGGTTCAGGAGAAGCATCCTTTGCTATGATGATAAAGTCTGTTATTGCCATTCCTTCACACTGCTTTAAGGAGCCACAGATCAAAAGCTATTGCTGCCTGCCAGCTTAATATCGAAGGTGGTGGTAACTCAGTTCACCATTACAGTGGATTTTCTGCTGTATCATGATTTATGTCAGTGCAAAGATGCTTTTGGTGAGCAGCCCACTGTGTGGAAGCATAGATCTTGTATGAGCCTGTTTCAGGTCTTGAATTGACTGCCCTTTAACTGGGGGCATGGTCAAGTCAGAGTGTGTTCAAAAAGAAGTGTAGAGAATGAGTTTCTTTACCTGTTAAAATAATTGCTGACTTACATATGGTGAAGCGCTAGGGAAAGCTGCTGCTTGGTATTTGTCTGATTTTTAAAATTCTGTGCTAAAGCAGAACAATGCTAATACTTATACACTGGCTTCTTTAAATGTGTTTATATTCTAAACTGCAGTCCTTGCCCAAAATCATCAGCTGGAAAATTTGCCAAAGACGATCTGATTAGTGTCAGAAGGGAAAAAAAACAAATGTTAAGTTATAGAAATGTTAATTTCAGAGTGTATAAGCCAAATAACAGAAGCTTGGGTTAGAATAGGCCATCCTTCCAAACACAACGAAAGCACCATTAGGCGTAAACAAAATCAAGTGGGACAATGTTTCCAGGAGGAGGGACTTATTTATTTGCCTGAAGGCACATTAGGATTGCAGCTTATTGGGGCCAGCCACATGAAAAATGCCCAAAAAACCCCAATAAACCCCACCACACTCTTCAGTTCAGGTCAAAAATTAAACTTGCTGCAGCTGCCAGTGTGCCTTCTCAATGGGTTTTCTTCACATTGACCTTTATGCACAGATTTTCTGTTTTCCCATCAGTTTTACAGAACTAAGTCTTTTCCTCAGAGTAATGTCAGTATTTCCTGGTTTATATGGTATGATGATTTGAATAGCTTGGTATTTCAATTTTGAGAAAACTGCTGAAGCAAACCTGTCCTCTCAGATCTCATTCAGATTCCTAACTCCTTGTGCTCTTGGACAAACTTGAATTCTTCAATTTGTTCCTTATTAGCTTAGGAAACATCAAGTGTTCTCTTGTCCAAAAGACAAAGCATAATTAGTCACTTAAAGGGTGCAGAAGCATTGACATTCTAGAACAAGATGTTCTAACAGCAAATCTTCCATACAAGGTAAAAGCATTGCATCACTCTTTGAATATTGTTGATGATCCTGATGTCTGAGCAGCTCAAGAAACAATGCAGGAAAGTTCTTCCTATGCTTTTCTTCAGTGCTCATTCCACAAACCTCCCAGTGGAGCTGTATGTGTACAGGATGTGCGTACAGTAAAGGTGCAGCTGCAGCACCATTACCACAAAAACACTGGGAGTAGAGACACCCTAGAAATCCTAAGCTACACACTTTGTAACTCTACCTGCTGCATTAACAAATGCTGGAGAAGTCATTAACGTTTGGACACTTTTGGTTCTCTTTCTGTGCTCTGAAAGGTTTGCTGGCAGGCTTACCAAGGGTTAATTAGAGGTTTTTTATTTTCTCTGCATAATGGCTTTTCACAGCAGCCTTTTAAACTAAGCCCTAGATGAAATTCCATGGCAGATAAGAAGTTAAGTAAAATTTGGGAGCTGCTGCTGTAAGATTTGTGAAGTCATCTGTGCAAAATTGATACTGGTCTAAGAGCTCTTTGAATTTCAGGCATCTGTGGACACCCAGTCAGTCACTCAGTGGATGGGAACAGGACTGTATCTGCTAATTGACCAGGAAAACCGTACACCTACACGGAAATAGCTGTGTGCATATCTGAAAGTGCTATTTACATCCTATGGCAGCAGGCTAAACCTTTGCTCTTCAAATATCCCTGAACCCTAGCTCTAGCACCAAAGTAATGGTGCCATCTGCTACCACTGGCATGCTCATTGCAGACAACAAGCAATTAAGAGGTTTGCTAATTAAAACAAGAGTAAAAGCTTTTTTTCATGCATAAAAATGTAATGCTCTTAAGGAAATTGTCCGGAGGTCACCTGATGACTATCTCCTCCTCCTTTGTGAGGCATTTCTCATGGTTACTCACAGTATTTCCAGACAAAATGTTCTCCCACAGGCAAATCATTCAGCAAAACACTGAATCAAAGGTAGCAACAAGGCTTTGGAACGAACATCCTGAAGTGCTCAACAAGACCATTAGCCAGCGCCCCAATCTGCCCCAGGGCACCTAAACCCTGACTTTGCAGGCTGTGACTCAACCCAAGAAATGGTTGTCTCCTGGACAGGGAGTAGGTTTGTACAGGCTTTGTGTGCCTTCACACTCTTAAGCGTTGCATACAGCACTTGCCCTGTGGAAAACAATTGAAAAGAATTGCCTTGCATTCTCTGCTATCCTGAGTTTTCAAAATGTGCCTCAGCTCCCTCCACAGCTACACAGTTTGATGAGGAAAAAGCACCGGGTAACAGGATTCTTGCCCAAAAATTTAAACTACTGCTGTGTTCAAAAGTAAATGTGAAATGAGGTGGTCCATCCAACCCACTGCTTACACACAGGCATTGTTCACTCTGCTGAGAATTCTTCTGCACAACTCTCATTTGTATTTGCATTCAGATCCTTCATATAAAGTTTTTTTCCTCCTCCTCCTCTTTTTCCTGAACTTGGTCTACCTTAGAAATAAGAGAAATAAAGTAGCAGATTCCAGTCAGTCTCATCCTGGTGAAAACCAAAGGTTGGTAAATGGTAAGCAATGGTAAAGGGAATTACAGCTGCGTTTGATGTAACAACAGTTAAAGTAATGCAATTTAGTATGCAGTTTATTTTGTAGCCTTCAAAAATCAGTAAAATTGGTCAAACTAATTGAACTAATTGCATAATTACATATTGAGGTGAGATTAAGAAATACCAGGCAAATTGCTGTGTACACTTGCATATATCATGTTTGTCTTACCTATGAAAGATCTGGAACCAGTTTTGACTGCAGTCTGCAAATACAACATGATGTCCCTTTTTTTAAAAGCTTCAAATATGATGAAGCAAGATAAAGAAATACTTAGGGAAGAAGAATACTTAGGTGCTGCAGCTGCACATTTACTGTACACACATCCTGTACACATACAGCTCCACTGGGAGGTTTGTGGAGTGGGCACTGAAGAAAAGCATAGGGAGAACTTTCCTGCATTGTTTCTTGAGCTGCTCAGACATCAGGATCATCAACAGTATTCAAAGAGTGATGCAATGCTTTTACCTTGTATGGAAGATCTGCTGTTAGAACATCTTGTTCTAGAATGTCAATGCTTCTGCACCCTTTAAGTGACTAATTATGCTTTGTCTTTCTAATTTGTCTTACTTCATCAGTACAGGAAACACCACATAAAAATATACTTTCTTTATACTCTCCACTTTGTTTCAGGACAAAGGTGAGTGTGCATACGTGTGAATATGTGCGTAATTAAGTATGAAAAGCCTTTGCAGAGCTTACATCAGGTCATCTGAATTCTTAATTTCTCCTTTAGTTTCCACCCTGCTTCCTGAGAACTGCAGTGAAAGAGAAGTAAGTTATACCATGTGGCCAACTGACTTAAGCTCTTATAACAAAAAAGCTTCCAAAGTCAGTCATCCCTAGCTGAAAGTGTCTCTGTTCTGCTGCTTTTTATTCCTCTCTGTGGATTTCTGCCAGTGTTGTCTATATTTGACCACCACTGAAGGCTTCAATTCCCACTTGGGTTACAGCTGTGTTTGAGTGTTTATCGTTCCAGTCACTGCAAACAGGTAAGACCTAACCTACAAAATTTGCATCCTAGAAAAATTTGGTAGCTTGCTGGCTGAGCTTATTAAATAGTGTGAAAGCATATCAAGAAACATTGCTTCATTAACAGAAGTCACCTTGGAATTGGTTGTGTTCTTTTCCCCAAACAAAAGCCATTATTCTTCATTCTGGATGTGAAAAGCCATAGCCCATGTAGCCAACACAAGCCTAATCCATGAAATGAAGACACTGCTTTCCTACCCAGAGTCTTCAAACTCAAGATATATTTCATTTGAACTAAGGCTAATTTAATGAACAGAACTAACAAATACCTTCAAAAGCTGAAAAGAGGCTATTTAAACTAAAAGACATGAAATGAATGGGGTACAATAGCCTGAAGGGTACTTTTGGAAGGGTTGGTAGGGCTTATTCTTAGGAACAATTATTTTTCTAGTACCTCTTTTGATCCTTTTGGTTTTTTTCTTTGCTGTATCAACTGACTTTGTTTTCTCATCACTTTTCCTCTCTGAAGACCTTTCAGGTTGCAAAGGAGTGTCTTTCCTGACCCTTCTCTCAAATTTGGCTTTCTAAACCCAGGGAGAAGGCTGAGGTGTGGTCTTTGAGATCAAATTATCCAGAGAAGCTGAAATCAGCATTCATTTGGTTATCTTTAGGTACACAAAAGCTGTACTGAACTGATAAGGAGTAAAAGCTCAGCAGGACAACAGCAGGTAAGGCATTTCAGATTGTCTGAGTGTTTGGATCTGGTCTCCTGTGAGAGCATCAGCAATGACATTTTGGCTGTCTCACCTTAAAACTTGCACAGGCTTAACTAAAGCTAGAAGTTAAGTGTACTTTTGCTCAGAAAATGTACAGGTACCTCTTCAGCTTTTCTTTTTGCCAGCATTTCTAGTGGAGCTTTGGCTGTAAGAACCTGTGCTACTTACTTGGCTTGATTTTGGGCCAGTCTGCTGCTTCTATCCTGTGGTCTTCGTACTTCTTGCCTGAATAGGCAAAGAGGTAGCGGCTGATCTCTGCTCGTCCCCGCAGGTTGAAGTAGGTGAGCTTGTACTGAGGCATGCTGGTCTCTGCTGGGAGGGGAGGCAGAGCTGCTTTAGACAGGGTTACCTCAACTCCTTTTTAACAAAAACATTCTGTGTGCTTGGTTTTGACAGACATGCTTATACAACGCAGAGGAAATATCACACCAAGCCCTGGTGCACTGCATTTTGCAATTGTTGCATTGCTCACATCTTTTTGTTCCGCATTTGTCAGCCACAGCACATGCAGACACAGACAAAGACAGCTGAACCTGCAGTTCCTCCTTGAGTGACTCCTGAAAGCTGACTTGATTGGTTTTTTTTTCAGATGTAATAGGAACTTTGAGCTTTCATTTATTTCTCTTGCGACTCCAAACTCAGGCCATCTAGAAAGTGATTTTTGGTTTGGGTTTTTTTTTCCCCCATAGATATTCTTCTGTACCAGAAGACAGTTGTTATCTTGAGCAGCAATTTTGTATAGGCCTGCCCTGCTCAGCCTCTACTGCTTATGGAGACCTTCATCCAAGACTAAATAATGAAAATTACCAAACTCTTGTGATTTTTTTTTCCATCAGTTAGTGCTAAAGTTGTATAAGCAATGTCTAAAATTATTTTTGAAAAAAAAAATTGCTGTGGAAATGAGGCTACAGAGTTGTTTTGAGAAAATCATCTCTGAATTTTCAGTTTTTGTACTGAAGCCAAAAGAAATCTTGACATTACTTCATTAAGTTTTCATGCAATTTATTTTTTTTCCTTTCAGTTCTAGTTAGGAGTCACTTTACAGGACTTGTTTGCCAGGGTAACAGGCAAAAAAAGGAAGAATTTTAGAGTTTGATTGTATAGCATGGATGGTACAGGAAAGGTGAACAGATAAGGTTGCTTTAAACCAAAGGTAAGAATTTATACATAGCACTTTAATAAGAGAGCTCAGCTGAGATATGAATGTGCTAGGGAAAGGACAGTAAAACAACCACCTGCTTCCTCACCCAAAGCAAAACCCTTTCTCATTTTTGCCTTGAAGTAGACATTGCATTTACCATTCTTTTATATGCATTACATTCAGAGTGTTTGTAAGAAAGACTGGAACACATATCATCTGCACCAGGACAGAAGGGAATTCTTTTTTTCTTTTTTTCATGAGGAAGTGCTACCACATAATCTCACAATAGGACAACCTCCTGTTTAGTCATCTTGTCTTCAAAACATGTGCTTGAGGAGATGCGTCATCAGCTTTTGCTTCAGACGGAGAACTCTTCATTCAGAAACAGAAAAGCTTATGCTTAATTCACACAGCACAGAGCAAACTGCTTTTGCCACTTGTTCCTCTGAAGTCAAAATATGTACCTCATGTCTTCAGAGTAGCAAAGGCAAAAAGAAAACCCAAACCAAAAAAAAAAAACAAAAACAAATGAGCACATTAGAGACTGCTTAATTCATTGTGAAAGTTATGTGCTGCCCTACAGCACACAGCAGGCTCAGAAGTGAATTATTATAGAAAGGAGACTTATCATGTCAAATGGTCTAGCAGAGAAGCAGCACCAGAGCTGGAAAATTACCAATGGAGGTATCTACAGTGCTTTCAAACAGAAATTCCATTATGATTATTAAGTCAAGTGTGTTCCTTTGCACAGTATAAAATAGAGAGGCTCCAGCTGAAATGAGTTGCATCAGGATGTGATTTGTTTTTTTAGATGTGTTAATTAAGGGAAAATGTTATTTTTTTTCTGCTGCTTGGCAAATGCAGCTCACAGATTACAGGTGCAACCATTTCTTTCTCTAAGGAGAGAAATTTTGACTATCCCAGCTTTTTCAAGCAAGTTTTAGGTAAGTGGCAGAGCTTGGCTACTCCATTTTCAAATTTTGTACCCAGATTTATTACTTGGTATGCTCTACATATGATAATACAATATACTGTTGTATACTATGAATTTGGTTGTGTGTCTAGAAAGTTAATGGAAGAAGAGAGAATTAGATCAAAGCAGGACTTTCTTCCTTTTTCTCCCTGTTTCTGATTTGGTGTTCTAATTTGAGAGCTAGGAACGACATTTTTGAAAGACCTTGTGTTATCTGATATTCATGATAGCAATTCAGGAGCCAAAAGGAAAAAAACCTCAAACCTTGAGACTTAATTTTCAGGTTTTTAAATACAAGCAAATGGTACTGATTTAGAGATTTAGTGTCTGTTTCCCTCCTTTAGGAGTGTCCATAGAGTTTTTTCCATAAACACCCATAGCAGTCCCAGTGCCCTGGACTTGCTACACCACTCACACATGGCTCCTATTTTCTGGCTGCCTCTAGCCCACTCAGCCCTGTGCTAGCAAATAGTTGCTGGCTGGAGGGCATATAAAAGCATAAGAATAGTAGATTTTTAAGTGCAGTTGTGAGGGAGTAGACAGCTACATAGAGAGAGGGCTGGAGATGGCTGAGGCCGGAACATTCCGGGAGGTGAGTGTGTTGGAAGAGCCTAATTCTTACACTGGGAGCTCTCTGTACACAAAGGCATATCCAGTCAAGAGTAGTGAAGTGATGTAAAGAATTGGGAATTTTGGCTGATGATTAGCAAGTCTCTCTGCCTGTTGTGATAGCCAGTGGAATAGTTTGGTCTGTCAAGGAAGCAGCGGAAGCTATTGTTTGAGTTGTCTAAAGCAAAGCTAAACAAATTTCTAAGGAACACACCATAAGGAGAAATCAAGCATTTGTAGTGGTGGTGCACTTTTAAGCTTATGATTTTTTTTCCATCCATGAGTAAAAATAAAGACAAAACTAAAACCAACTCCACAAGGAGTTTACCAAAAATACGTGACATTTTAAAAGCCTTTATAGGTTTACTGTAAACATGTTTTCGTAAATATTTGTAGGTTTTATTTTTTATTTATATTTACTGTGAAATGTCAGGAGCAGCGCTTCCTAAACAATTACAGATAAGTTTCTAAATGAAAGAAATGGTTGTGTGCAGAATAGCTTTTTGCCAAACACACAAAGTAAGCTGTTTGGGTTTTTTTTTCCTTGTCCTCCTCTCCCTCATTTCCCCAGTGTGTTTTATAAAGAAGGGGATAATGAGGAACTAATTAAAACCATTAAAACCATCCAGAATTACTGAATGATTGAAAAATGTCATTTCTAGGGGGAAAAAAGATTTATTTGGTGTCTGAGTTGGCTTTTGTGGTGAAGATGTTGCAGACTTTTTTGGAGTTGGAGAGCAGGAAAATCTTTATCTAAAATTGTTTCTCTTTTTTTAGGTTAGTCATGGCTTAAAAAATACTGAAAGATGGTTGTGGTGGGTGGACTTCAGTGCCCAGACTGGCAGGCATTTAGCCATGCTATTAAATCTGTTCAGGTGAGTTCATTGCAAAGCCGGGTGTGTATAAAAGCAAGAGGGGGTGATTTACCTTCCACCAATATACCTGCCACCTAAGCAGTATTTTTCCAATTTCTATTCTGATGAATACATGGCTGGGACAGCCCTGTACATCTGCTCTGTCCTACACTAACAGCACTTCTGAGAGGAAAGCTGGTGTCTTTACAAACAATTTGATGCAAATGTGGGTGTTAAAGCCTTTGAAATGGATCATAATGTCTCTACCAACTTGGGGCTGCAGGTTGGTTGCCAAGCCCAGACATCTTGGTCCCTGAAACAGACAGAGGTCTGCACAAGCCTGAGTTTCTGAACTTTGGGGTAAAATAGTAGGTTCAAGGGGGGATATGTGGTAGGTGGTTCAGGAAGGCTGTACCTTCCTAGTGCCTCAGCCAGTGGGGAAAGAAGAGGGCACCATGTGGCTGGGATTTCAGGATAAAAGGAGGCTGAGCCCTCTGAAACCTCAAGAGAACCCCATGGGCATGCGCCCCAGTGTAATCTCCCTTTATTTGAATAAAGTTGCAGGACTCCTGAGTCTCCTTGTTGGACATAAACCTCTAGCATTTGTGGATTTTCCTGACACTTCAGCACCAGTTTCATTGCATATAACTTTCAAAGCTATGAAGTCAACAGCTTTAAATTTACTATTAAATTAGCTTTAATACTTTAAAGTTGTTGACCCGCTTAGCTGATTTTCCAGCTTTCCTCTGTGACTTTCTGAAAGCCAGCTTAACTGGCTTTAACATACCTTTAAACAGAAGATTAATGGATCTCGTGATTAAATTCAACTTGGAGCCACTCAGTGACAAAATCAAACAGGAAATCTGAGAGAATGTCAAATATGTGTAAAGTTGGCATCTGCCATTATACCCATGTGTCAAAAAATCATGGTGCAGTTACAAGTGTCTGAACATTTTATGACATTTCAAATTATTTAAAACTGTTTGCTGTTTTATGGAGATACTGTATTTGCTGATGAACTTGGGATGCTTTTATTGCAGTTGAAGCAGGACTCAGCAATCGATTTGAAAACTTCAAGCAAGATTAGAGTTAAAAAACTCTAGGCCAGGAAGGAAGCAGCATTTTCTGGGGACTGAAATACTGAGTTTCAGACAGCAGTAGTACAGAAGAGGGAAAGCACTGGCAAAGTGGACACTGCTCATGTGTGTACCCAAAGCATGCAGCCTCTGCTAGCCAGTGTTTGGTCCTGCATGCCCAGCCTCAGCAAAATTAAGCACCAAAACTCTGCTGGGCTCTCTAGCGGAACAGTGTCTCATCTCTCTCTCGGAAAACCCTACCCTCAAGGTAACACCAAGAAAATATTCTTCAGGGTGGTAACAGGCACCAAAACCTGGATGCATGTGAGGAACCAATTAACTTTTATTTATGCCTCAACAGAGACCGCAGCCATTTTAGAGTCTTTAGGCAGACAACGCCCTCAGAAAATGGTGGGAAGCTCTGGTGGGATTCACCTGGCAGCATGCTCAATATTGTCCAGGTTTTATGCTACAAATCCTTTTTTTGACATGGGGTGGGAAATGACTACAGAGCTTTAATGCATACTTCATGCAGGAGGCAACTGGGACACATGAGGGGGGCAGAGGCCACCGACATTTTAGGGTCTCTATGTGGACAACGCCTTTAGAAAATGGCGGGAAGCTCTGGATGTGGGGAGACTTTGCCCGGCAGTCAGTCAGGGGAGAGAAAGCTGCCACCACTGGGCTGCAGGTGGTGAAACCCCTGCTGCCGGGGAACAATTCTCCCTGACTAGCCAGTGCTCCATGGGATTACGGGAAGAGCCTTAGCACATAAACGCAGGTAACTGCGCCATAACCAGGGCCTGCTGTCTCAATTTCTAGCGGAGCAGGAGGCTCGTCTGGAGGTTTGGCTCATTCTGCCCCACCGTTCTGCTTGCCCTGCCTCAGCCATGTGGTCTCCCCTGCCTCTCTGTTCCCTTTTCTATCCACCTTTGGTAGAAACACATCTTTCTTTATCGATAAACACTTCTCAGATACAATATTTCTTGTGCTTGTGCTTTATTTATGCCGAGAAATCTGTTCAAAAGAACCCCTCTGCGATTCCTTTGCAGTGGAACACGACAATGGCAGGTACTCTGTGTGAATTCAGAGAAAATATTTTTAAATAAGGCAGCACATAATTACATTTTCCTGTATAGGATTATTAGTATTTGAGACCACAGTCCAGCAGAGAGCTTTCCCTGAGCTGGGGATGAAGAGAGGGAAAAACCAGCTAAGTTGAGCTATGTGTTCACATGCATCCAAAGTCTGACAAAGGGCTTGTGGTGCAAAGTCCCCTTTAACTGTACTTTGTGCTCCAAGAAATTAAGGGTTTTCTAGCCTGAAGGTTGAATTAACATTAGGGGATATAAAAGAGCCAAACTGTTCCCTCCAGGAAGCAAGACCAGTAGGGTTGAGGTAAGGCTCATCTGGGCGTTTCTAAAAGTTGGGACTCAGAATGTGTGCTTGGAAAAGATGATGCACTGCACTGTATTTCTGTTCATTCAGCATGAGGGCTTTTCATTAATTTAGGAGTCACTTACGGAAAGCACCACAATTAGTGCCTGACACAATGCTGCCCTGGCTGTGGGCCTGCCACAGAAGGGGAAGCTGCAGGTCTTTGTCTACCAGGTGTCATTGTCCTCTCTTGAATTGCAACCAGAGCATGACAATGATTCAGGAGTGAGGATTCAGTCAATGGATACCTCTTAATTTTATTGTAAGATTAAGCTTTTATAACAATTCAGAGTGCTTTTATTGTGAGATTAAGCTTTTATAACGATTCAGAGTGCTTGAGTTGCTGGAGCTGATTATATATACCATTTTCATTATTTTGCAGGATGAAAGTATAACAACAAATCAGCTTTCACTCACACAAGCCTATAGGTATCTCTTTGCCAAGAAGACTCTTACTTTATGATTTGAAGTTTGCATCCTCCCTAAGCACTATTCTATCCAAAGGTGAGAAGCTTTGCAGATATTTTTCTTGTTTGTTTTTTTTTTTTCCCTAGTGCTATTTTCAGAGCATTTGCTGTCTCTTTATGACATTTTTCTGCAAAGTTAGCCTGAAAATCAAGTAAGTTTTGAAGCAGATACAAACCCAACAACCTGATTTGGATGTCCTACAGGGGGGGATGGGGCACTGCAATTTCAGCCAATTCTTATATTTACTCATAGATTTCTGCCATGTACGCAGTCTAAAGTGTTAGAATTAGTGTTTTAGAATTCTGAAGTCTTAGAATTAGTGGAAAACATGGAATATTTTCCATTAATAGTAACACTGGGATTTCAGAAGGAAGGCTCTTCCTTACTCCCAGTGACAGGGCCATGAGCACAAGTAGTGCTTATATGTCAGGTAGGATACTCAAATTAGAAAAGGTGAGAAGCTGGCTGGGTCTCTGCATATAGAGACAAAAGAATCTTTGCACATTAAAGGAGCAATCTTTCTTAGGCTGTCATCTCAGGAGTGACCCGACTTCTCCAAATATGAAGCATGGATTTTTGTTTCTGTCCCTTAGGGGCTGGGGAGAGTTGTGTTACTTATGGAGTACAAAGAAAAATCTTTAACCACGAAAGAGACTTACTCTGTCTTGTTTCACCTGATAAACATTAGGAATAATAAGTTCAATTTTGCCCATATTTGCTTATTTTCCTTGTCATATATGTGAATTCCTCATCCCTGAGGAATGTGAATGGAGAGCTGAGCATTAAAGCAGCTTTCTCCCTCCTTGGTTTTAAAATGATGTTTTAGCTGTCCAAGTGAGTCTTTCTGCCCTTATTTGTTTAAATTTTCACACTTCAGAGGAAGGAACCAGAGAGACAAAAATAGTTACTGTAGAAGACAAGTAAAGCAAAGTTTCCACAGCTGTAACTTCATAAACTGCACAATGTAGGAAAGATAAAAATATCCATGTGCAGTAGTTCTTCCTTTTTTATTAAACCAAAATAACAGTCAAAGTTTTGAGCAAAGGCATAATTGTTTACATTATCCCATTTGAGCAGTGCTGAAAAGGCAGAAACCATCTGGTAAGGCAGGCAGCCTTGCCCTATCTGCAGGCATGGTGCTGCACTCCTCCTGGTTACTGATCAAATTGGTTGCTGCAGGAATGTCTTCAATTTTTTTACCTTTAGTGAAAAAATATTAGAGATTTAAGAGATATTTTCAGCCTTTGAAAACAAAGACTAGTAGTTTTAATTGTAGTAGTTTTAAATGTTTTAATAGTTTTGGTTGTTTTGGGGATTTTTTTCCTGCAAACGATGTTTTTATTGGTTTTATTTTAGCAAAGAGAACAAGGAATTTTCTGCCCATCCTTTTGGGGAGAAGGATTAGAGAATACTGGCAGATTGATGGAGACTGCAAGTCTTCCAATGGAAGATTTCTACAGCACTCTGTTTTGACAGAAAATTAAATTAAAAACTCCAAGTAATTCTATTTGCTGTCAGCTCTCAGTCTGACATAGGCTCTCTTTCTGAAACTGATGGTCTCTTTTCCCACTCTGGTCCAGTTATAGAAAATAAACATATGGAATTGACATCTTATATTTCCAAGCCAGATAGCAATCTGAACCTTGGAAAGAAAAAGAGAAAAAAATCTGTGCACCCTGTTCTATTTAATACACAAATCATCTGAAGTACATGTTTATGGAATTTTAGGGTTGAGTTTTGAAAGAACAAATTCCAACTATAATGGATGCTTCCTAGCATGATTTTCAAGGTTAGATTCCTGGATCACTCAGAGCACAATATAGATTTAAATTCTTTTTTAGAAGGATTTTGCATGTGCATGCACCTGCTGTGTTGCTTATTTGTGACCTGTGGGGAAAATCAGCATCCTAAAATGAGGTTTTAAGGCATTACTGTGAGAATATTAAATAGCACTAATGGTTTTAAGTATTTCAAGTGACCTGATGAGTAAAACTCTACTGTCTGAGCAAAGCCTGATCTATCAATATGTGGGCTTGAAAAAAAAAGGAGCTGTAGGAGACCTTAAAGCAATTATCTCTCCGAGGAAGCTTCAGGCTTGACTTGCTGATGTGGAAAATTAGAACTCAAAGAAATCATTCAAGAACACAGAAAAAAACCCACTTGGTTTATTTGCTGGTTTGTTTTTGTTGTGTTTTTTTTTTTTTTTAAGAAAAATAACCACAATGTATCAGTGAAAGACAAAGGTAAGAAAGATATGAAAGGGGATTTTTTTTAAAAGTGGGAGTCCAGTGTGAATGGGCAGTGAATGAGTGTCCACTGTCAAGACTTGTTGAAGGAGAATGCCAGACCCAACTGGGTTTCCTGAGCTGAGCTTGTGCTTGCCCCCCAGGCAACTGCAATCAAACTGATCATAATTAATTCAGATAGCTGAAGTTCACCCTCTTTGAACTGAAGTGAATGAGGGAACTCTCACATGTCAGCAAGATTAAGGAGGCAGGGAACCGGTGATGGACAGGGCTTTGCTCAGCCACCTCAGCAGCCTGTCCTCAGTCTGCCTGGCTTGCCACACCCTTCCCTTTAGGGCCTGAGCATCTGTGATGACTTGGCTTTCTGTCTGATCCTCAAGCTTTGGATTTGCATCTACTTGGTCCCAGTTTTACACAGACAACTTTTGAAATTGTTTTGTGCAGCCTCTTTTAGACTAATAAATTGCACACCCAAGACCATGAAATACTGGTAAATAAAACTGCAAGAGATCTCGGGAAAGATGCACACAAAGGAGTGGTTAGGATTCTTTCTCAGGAAAAACTACTTAAGTCTTTTATTTCCACATCAGATGTTTCAAGAATTCCCAGAAGCATTTTGTGGTAGAACAGAAGCCTAAATAATCTTAATTCTTGCCAACCCCATGTCACTGCTGTCGAAGTCATGCCTTGCATCTCCCTCTGCACTCCTCAGTTGAATCAGCATCTGACGTAGTACCATTCCTACAAAGCTCAGAGCTCAGTTGTGAGCAGCGTAGCTCTGTACTGTTTAGTTAGCTTTCCAAAGCCAGCTGCTTTTTGCCAGGACAAATCATGTCCGTTTTCTGACCTCATAAGCCTGTCCAGCACAAAAGTTTTGTAACTGTCTTGGCCACCTAACATCTTTCCTTGGATGCTAAAAAGTGGTCTTTTTTTCTATCCCAGCCATGTGTGGATGTGAGTGTGTGTATAAGTGCAAGGGGGAGTACAAGCACCAAATCCCCGTTTGTCTAAACTACTTTGCTCTTGACCTATTGCAAATCGTGAATCTACTATAATTTGCTAAATCTATTATTTGTTAAAAACTCCCTGAAATTATAGGCATGAAAGAATTAGATAAGCTTTTAAGCATTGTATATGATCCCTGTAGCAAGTACAGGTTTGACTGGGAAAGGTTTTTATTCACTTTGCAGAATTCTCCAGTGCCACCCACTACGTGTCCTGGTCACAAATTGCTGGTGTCCTCCTGCTCTGCCCTGCAGTACCTGGCACAGACCACTGTGCCCAGGAGGCATCAGTACAGCAGGCTGGGGCACAGATCTCAAGTATTTTCAGATATTTTGAAATTCTTTTCTTAGCCAGAGTGAGCCTGGGGAGACCCAGAACCTTGCTAAAGTGCTATTCAGGCATTGCCAGTCTCCTTGAGAGGACGAGTGGCGCCAAACATGGACTACAGCTCTGAGCAACACCCAGCCAGAAGCCTAGGGACCACCCAAATTTGGCCGTTAGTGAGAAATGTGCAGGACTCTTGAGTTACAAGTCACAAACTGCTCAGAATGTAAAACCCTAACCTGTGTGTTGCTACACTTAAGTAGAAAATATTTTCTGGGAGGCAGTTTGCTGCCAGTTTCTCATGGAAACCGCAGCTAGTCTGGCTCTGGGGCAGTTCCAATTGCTGTGTGCCTGGCACAGAAAAATAGTCCTTTGGTCCTTTGCAATTACAAATCACACATTCTTTTTTGTCACACATCAACTAAACTAAGCTTGTGAGACAGCTTAAACCTTTGTTTGCCTTCCCTTTTTGCATCTGCTACAAATACAAAGCATACGATTTGCCTGGTATCACTGAATGTCCTTGTTTTCTGTCTTTTCCATCTCATGCTTATTCTTTACTAAGTCATTCCAGCAATATTTTTAGTTACTTCTGAAGAGATTCAAAAGTAGGCGTTTCAGTTTTTCTCAGTTCATTGTTGTAGCTTGTTTTCTGGGAGTTTGAGCAGATTGCCTTCAGATTAGACAAGGTTCTTCAAAGCGGCACTTTGAAATGCATATGTGGGATTTGACTAATTTTTTTCTCCCTTCTTTTTTCTCACGCTTCTTGGACTAACTGTAAAACAGGTAAAAAAACCCACCTGTTTGATATTTGCATCATATACGATGAGTCTCCAGCAGGTGTGAATGAGCATAGGTTCCTGTGTCCCCTGCTAGCCCAATGCCAGGCACGTTAGTGGCTCCTGGGCAGTGTAATTACTCTCTGGTGAGATTTTGATCAAGGATGTTTTGAAAATGAGCACCAGCTTCAATTGTTTCTGCTTTCCAGCTGCTCAGGAGAAGGTGGGACAGACAGCAAGGAGAAATGTTATGAGCAAGCCCTTAGAGCAGCAGAGCACGTTGGGCAGTGGCACAGGAGCATGCTGCACTGGCTAACATGCTTGCCTGTGCAGGAACCCAGAACTCTTTTAAGAATTACTTTTTGTGTATTTTCAGTTTAAAGTTTGGAGAGCTTCGGCCTTATTTCTATACAAACAGATTTGACTGTGTGCCTGGGCATGTGTGCGTCTGCAGCAGGGAGTAATTTACATTTTCAGGGAGAGGTGGATTCCGTTTTGGATTAAATAAAACAAAAGAATGAACAAAAGTAAACTTAAAAAAGACTGCTGTGTCTTTTTTTTCTTTACAAACGCTGCAAGTTTTGAGTATAAAAGTACTTGTGTTTACAAACAGTTGTAAGGAGTACAGAAGCCCAGCAAAGATAGTTTTATAGTTTTGGTTTGTTTGCTTGGATAGTCTGAAATCAACAGGGAACAAGGGACTGCTTTTAACAGAGGAAATGTGTGGGGGAGAATTATGTATATAGGAAAATGACAGCAGTTAGAATAAAAGAAAATAAGTCCTCAGTGGCTATTTTGAGTATCATTTTGAAGTAAAAGACAAATAACAAAAAGCTCTGACTTTGATAAGGAGAAAAATGGAGTGAGTGGAGTCAGATGCAGGAGACTTTTACTCTATAGAATGACTGTGGGAATTAGAACCAGAGTGTGTTAATCCATTGATTTAGAACACAGGAATTTGAAAAATGAACAGAACAGTGCACAAAAATGACCTAGATTGATTGGTTGGTGCTGCTTAAAATTAATCTAATTTCTCTGACATTAACCTAGATTTAGCCAGGTTATGTAAGTGAAGGCATCTTAGTCAGCCTTGACATCTAATGGAATATTGGTTTGAAATGGGTTTTCACTCACTAAAAACTCCCTGCAGAATTCGCAGAGCCCGCTCACACGGATTTCTTCGCTGATGAGGCAGTCTTTTCTTGGCAAGTACCCCGACTCGCAGCCTCATTATCCCAGCAGCTCAGCACTTACTGAGCAAGGCACCGATGAGGAGCAGCGGCTTGCTTCTACAGCAGGCTAGCGATCCGCCTGTTTGCCGCTGGAAAAGCAGCTCACAGTTTTGAGCGAAGTCTGGTTTTAGCGGTGCACGTGGTGGTACAGATGTCCCAAGCGCAGCAGGCAGAGTTTAAGGATGCCTGTGAGCAGCAGAGAAGGTGCATGGATGGGGCTGAGTTACACTCGCAGCCGCCGTACGGAGCTGCGCTCTGCCGGCAGCACCACTCAGAGAGTGAGGCTGAATAAACCCAACGAATCTCTACAAATTAAACACTCTCAGGACGTGCTCGACACGTAGCATAATCTGACAGACTGACCTCGCACGCAGCCACTGCAGCGGTAGCCTAGGGAGGGCAGGGTAGGATCGGAAGAAGCAAGGGGAAAGAGAGGAGCCGGGCTGCAGCGGCAGCAAAGCTGAAACAGAACTCACTCCGGTGCGGTGACACGCGGCGCCTCCCTCGCTGCACGGGAGCCCCTCCGAGCGCCGACCCTGCGAAGCCTGCCGCGCTCGGGCACGGGCTGTTAAATATGCACACCACCCCCTTCCCATGACCGCCTGCAGGACTCTCCTCCTCCCCCGGCTCACACACGGTATCTGGATCAGTCCTGATAACGAGCGGGTTTGCTGACTTGGGACAAGCAAAGCATTCTGACTGCTGGAGTTCCTTGGCTTTCGTTCAAAGCAAGTTTAAAGTGATAAAGTGCCGCTTGAATATATATAATAATAATAAAGCAGGCGCTGAGGAGTCAGACAATGGCTTCTAAATATAAAATGTGTGGAATAAGTCAAGTAATGTCTTTCATAGATTATTTCTAACTAATGTGAAGCCCATTCTGTTATATCTGTTTATAGAGGAATGCCTCAAACAGCTGCAAATGGAGACATTCCAAAACGCTCCACTGCCAGCACCAAAAAAAAAAGCCAGAGCAAAACCACTGCAAAACGCTCCACCACCAGCGCCAAAAAAAAAAGCCAGCTCCTAAACTTTACACATAAAGAACCAAGTGTGATTTCAGTTGGAGGTTTTGGTTGGTTTTGGTGGGTGGGTTTTTTGTTATCAGTGAAGAAAGGTTTGTGCAAACTGTGAGTAATGCGGCATTTGTAATTACGGCTGTCATGTTGCTGCTTCTCATCTATAGTGGATGTTGTGCTTTTCTGTTTGTTTTTCTTTCTCCTTTTCATTGTACTTCGGCCTTAGCAAAGTCCATTTGATGTTGCTCTGCTTTGCTCTCCTCTGAACATGGGACCAGAATGCAGCAGAATTGGAGCAAAGTTTTCTGAGGCTGTAGCATCATTCTGATGTGTGCCACACAAATCTGCTCTGGGGATTCCTTCACTTTGTGTCAATAAACAATTGTGTGTGTGTTCCCTGCAGGTGCAGGCAGTGGTGCTAACCAAAGCACTCTCTCCTGGCATGAGGTGATAGATCACACTTAATCATTTGCTGCAGGTCAACTCATTTTCATGTAATACATGTTTTTCCCTATGTAAACAGCTGAGTTTTCATGAACTAACAGCCTTTACAGCTAAGAAGAAAATTCCAAAAAGAACCTCAAAGTGTGTTCTAATTGGGACTGGTGTAAACTGAGAGATAAGCCAAATTGCTGAGGCTTATCTTGGTGGTGGTGGCACTTCCATGCTTTCAGATTTGCCTTGGTTGCAGATTTATGCTTTAATATTCCTTTTCTCCAGAATGTCACCTTGGAGGTGGTGGTTTCGAGTGCATCCCAAAAAGTAAAGTTTCAAGTGCTCTAATACCATATTTCAACAGTTTTTAGTTGTTGACTTTTGCTAAAGCAGCCAGTATGGGGTAAAACAGTTCCTTCAGTTGCAGAGAAGCAGTTTGAGACTTTTTCCTCATTTCATTAGCGGACAACTGAAGGAATGTTTATGCTTCTAAAGCAAATAGAATTTGAAACAAGTTTATTGTATAAATGTTCACGAATTTTGAGCAACTAGGAACTTTTATTTATTTTTATTTGGAGCAGAGAGTGGAACACAGCAGCATGTTGTGGAATCTGGTTCTCAGCCCTCTCAAAAGGAAGCAGAAGGTGTTGTCCTCCAGGAATTGTTTTCAACAGCCAGCAGGTTGGTAAGGTTACCAGTAAAAACATGATAAAGCATTAGTAAGCACACTGGTAATCTAACATTTGCTTTCTCTGTGAGCCATTTAAGGAGTTAAAACTGTACCTTCACTGCAAGAGTTCCATTCATTGAGTTGGTATGAAACACAAGTTTCAAATCTGCTCTGAAGCTTTCTTCACGATGTGTCAATAAACAATTCTGTGTGCGTTGCCTGCAGATGCAGGGAGTGGTGCAAACGAAAGCACTCTCTCCTGGCATGAGGTGATAGATCACACTTCATCATTTGCTGCAGGTCAACTCATTTTCATGTAATACTCCTTTGTGGTACAATTATACCTTCAATGACTGACAAGGTACTGAAACCGCCTTTTTTTCCTTTGCTGTAGGAAATCTTTAATGTAGATCAGGGAAAAAAGATTTCCAACCTGTGAGAGGAGTGTGCTGGGACCACATCTTTCACTTCCTGTTTTGAATAGGTAACTGAGTCCCTATCCAGTGGAAGTTGCCCTCAAGCCATGCATCCTGGGCAGGCATTATTCCCTCCCATCACTGCTGCTCTGAGCACCTTGAGGTCTGGCAGGAGCGTGGGTATGCAGTGGGGTTTACAGGGACACCCAGCACTGAAGTTAAGAACAACCTTTTACATGATCAGGAAGTAGGCTCTCCTAAAGAAAAAACAATTCTTCCTTTCTGCCAGATTTGGCTCAATGCATGTGAATTATCAAATAAATTCCTCTGCTTTCTGAAATGGGAAGTGATTTGTGCATACAATTTCAAAATAATGAAGTTAGTAGTGCACTGACCTGATCTAACCTTGTTTTCATTTGCTGATGATTTCTTACAGATTAAGCTCTCCCTTTCTGTTGCCCTTTTGGCCTGCAACTGCTGATGACAGCATGAAAAATTAGCTGAACCGCTCGACGAAGCAGTCAGGCTGGGACTGTGTATCCATCTGTTACATGAGGCTCCTTGCCTCACCTCCGTCCAACTTCTGGAAACTTCAGGGATGGGAGAGCAAAGCAGTAAAGATCATGATACCTGGCTGTGGAGACATCCATTCATGTCCAACACCCTTCCCGGGAACGGCAGCAGGGGCACTTTGATGGCAGAGGCTGCAGTCAGCTGTCTCAGGACTCAGCAGCCGACCTCTTGCCCATTTGTCTTTTAGTCATGGAGTACCATAAAGGTTTCTCATGGTCAGCTGAGCCCCATGGACAACTCTGTGGGCATATACCTGGTAATTGTGTGGAGTCACCAAGTCAGTGAAAGGATGTTTTCTGTGTGTTTTATACAGGGAAGTGAGGACATTAAGTAAATTACACATTTCCTTTCTTGGTCAGCTTGGGGGCTCTCCTTGTGGTTTGAAAGCCCTAGATAAATGCAGAGGAACTCACATGGATTAAATTTAAATCCAAGATTTAGTTCAGCAGATGTCCCTTTCAGGGCATTCACAGGCTATTAGAGGATCAGTGCACTCCAGGCAGATCTCCTGCCCCGTGACTCCTAAGTGTTGAGGGATCCCTCTGCTTATTGACTTGTGGCCAGGACTTCCCCCTACCTCTTCTGTCCCAGCTGCTACTCCTCCTTGTGCCTGGGAACTGATAGTTAAGGAGGTTTGGAACAAAATGTAGCATCTCATGAAGTTGCCTGTGTTCTGTTGCAGGTCTCTGTGGTAAGATAGCTTGCTTACTGCACATGCCAGGAGAAACAGCCATGATTCCTGACATCTTGCTTTGGGAACAGTAAGAGGCCAGCTCCCCAGAGCTGAAATGGGAGTAAGCTCCCCACAGTGCAGTTTTTTCCCTGCTGGGATGGAAATTCCAAACGCTTTTTGTGGTGAGTCGACTTTTGCACTTCACAAAACACAGCCATCTTATCAAGACTGGTAACCTGCTGTTAGTGCACCTACTTGTGTGTTCAAGAGAATAAATCCACTCAAGTCAGAAGTTTCACAGTAAACTTAGATATAGTCATCATGTTCACTTCCTTTGTAATTTCCTTACCTACCTCTGCCTTGTTTGGTTCTTCTTTTGTTTGTTTTTGTTTTTTTTTTTTATTACAGTACTATGCTGCTATGAGAGACTTGAGCAAACTAACATTTAGTATAAGATACAGGAAGTGAATAATTACAAGTTTCATCATTTTAAAGCCACTTAAGGAGGGATATTAGGCCTGCAAAATGCTAGACCTGCAAATGCAGCAAAGGCATTTGCTCTTTTATGTTTATGCATAATAGGGCTCAGCAATTTGCCTTCTCTTTTAGCAAGCAGTAAATTCAGCCAGAAAAGTACACCTTCAGAAAGACCTAATGTTGGACTTTTGCAGCTTAAGTTTGCACACACTTTTGAACAAAGAAATGCTGGGGGGAATATTGAAAGTACCAGGTATTTATTTTTTTTTAAAGTTGACACATTTAAAGTTTATTGTGAATTAATGTTTCTGTTGTCTTTTTTTTTTCTAAATTGAAAAATATATATTAAAAAGGTTAGTGTATTTGAAAGCACCATCTGTGTCAATATAAGCATGTTTCTACATGGGTAGCTTGCTCTGCTCATGCATAGTCCATTACATTTTTATGATATTCTGTTAAAAATATACAGAAGAGTAACAAATGCATTTGAAAGATATTATCCATTCTAAATAATATCCTTCCAGTGTTACTGTAACTCTTGTAAAAGGCCATGCTTAATGATCAATGAGATAATTACACAAGCAATAATGAGATTTGCTTTTGAAGCAGAGCAGCTTAGAGAAGCAATCAACTACAGACAAGCCTGCAATTTTGGGGTTTTAAGTTTAGCTGATAACTTTTTTTTCCTCTGCTCCTGGCAGCAGGGAGCTTTTGTGGGTACAATGAAAAGCATCAGCTGAAAGATTCATCTTCAAGTTACTGTATGGAGAGCCACAAGGAGCTGTCTGTTAGACATACTTCTTCATGCTCAGAAGTGGTCTCTTGTCTTTATTCCTAAGTAGGAAGGCTCACAGCTACAGGTGTTTTTTTAATATGAAAGACCTTGATCCGAAGTCCAGTGAAGCTGGCATAAGGACTTGTGGGCTCTCATCCCAGCGGCTGGTTTTGCCATTGGGAATTTGGGCAGGATCATAATGACTCATTTAGTTGGAGCATTTGGAGTTGCCTTTTCTAGTGCATTTGCTTCATCATTTCATGTAAGTAATGCTCAGTCCTGAGCTAGCTGGCAACTATTTGCTTGATCTTAGCACTTCTATTTATGAGAAACTGGCCAAAGCTTAAATGCCACTTACCCTATAGAATGCATTTATCTGAGTAGCTTTTCTGCCTTAGCAGAGAACACTCTTCCCAGCTCATAGGGAGTTACATGCATACCTGACAATTACGTAAAAATTCTTGATGAATGGCCAGAGAACTCATCTATTCAGAAGATGCATTCAGCACAAAGACACTGAATGGAGGTATGTCAGCTGATGGCTGACCCCTACCCGTTTGAGGTCTCTATACTGAAGCTTTGTTTCCCATTACATCCTGCAGAAACTTGTCCTGGAAGTGAAAAACCACATGGCTAAGTCAGAGCCGATCAGCTGCTTTTCTAATTTCAATTAACGTTTTGTTATCTCTGTTTAAAAGGGAAGGAAAAGTTAAGAAATAAATAACTCTACAAGTTGCAGAAGATAAGAGAGCTTTGTTCCTCATTTTGTTCATGTGGTCCAAGTGATGAAAGCTGGGGATGCTGTCTGCCTAGTTGGATAGATAAATCATGAGGTTTCACCCCCTTGTGGGCCCTTGCAATTGTATCACGTTGCATGAACAACTACGTAAAGAAATCAGATGTGCTTTATGAGCAGGAGAATAATCTGTGATTCACAGAAATAGGTCAATGCAATTAGTGAAATGTTAAGACGCATAATGTAATGTAACATGTGCTGTCTGCCTGATTCCATCCACATCAGTTTCAGCAGGGATAGCATTAGACAAATGTGTTACTTAACAAGAAAATAAAAGCTTTTAAAGGGAAGCCTTCTTAAAAACACGAAGCCCCTTCATCTCATGTACAAGTACTGGATGGTCCCACTCGGAAGCCCCCAGGGAGCCCTGAGCAGGCGCAGGACCTGTTTACAGATACACGCTTGGAGGGATGAAGCAGAAGAAGTCATTCACTTCAACATTGTGAAATTTGAGACTTCTTAAAAAAAACCCAATCCTTTCATGCCATCTTTTGTGATTCCACAAAACGAATCATTAGATATCACAATTGCTTTCAAGGAAACTAAAGTGGATTTAGAAGAACGTGGTTTAAAAACTTGGATGGGTTTGGTTGGTTTTGGTTGGTTGGTTTGGTTCTGTTTGTGGTTTATTTTTTTTTAGTTCTTTTGGGGGGAATATTTGTGAGGGTTTTGTTGGTTTGTTGTTGTTGGTTGTTTTTTAAATTTCTTTTTCTGAATTATTGCTGTAGGAGAAGTCTTCTGTTCCCAGAAGTATGTGAGGCTGATCTGTCAAAGTGAGTGGGACGAAGGGATCAATGTCTAAGCCTTAATGCTGTTGCCCTATGGCTTCAGCAGTGACTTTGCAGCACCAACTGCTCTAATCACAACACAAACCAGTACTGGTAAATCCAACTTACATTCACCAAGGGAATGCTTGTATTTTTTGTCCAGATGACAGAATGTAGCCAGTTCCACAGCCAGCCCACCTCTGAAACTCTCTGTGTCCCCAGTGTATTGGTATGGTGAAGGAGGTTAGAGGAAGTATAATATATATATTTTAAAAAACTATTTAAAATACCAGATGACAAATTAACTTGTCTAGCTAAAACACTGGATTCTTTTGATTAAGGAGAAAGTTTCAGGAAGAATTAACGCCACTAGACTGAGGTAACTAGTCGGAACTTATTGCAGAGACAAGAGGAAGAAGGGGTAAATCTTTGTGCACCAGAAACAAATTTGAACTCAAAAAACAGGGAAGCTGGAGTGTAGAAGTCATTACAAGATTAACAGGATAGAAAATTGCCATGAATTTACGAGCAAGAAAATTATTTACTTGTTATTTTGTGCTTAAGGAGAAAGGAACTCTGCATGTTCAGCTTCTCAAAATAAAAATCATCTCACATTTGGATTGCTAGCTGTTCCTCCTCCTCCCTGAATTAAGGAATAGTTTGAGGTGCTTAAGCAGAAGTTACTTAGGTGTTCTTTGTCTGATTTTCTACTGGCAATGGAAAAAGTAAAGTTGGTAGGTAAGAGTGGTTTAGTCTCCTCTGTTCTTTACTCCTTTCATCTCTCGGGTGGTTTCTGAAGCTCTTACACAAGTGCAGCTCCACCCCTGTGCTGCCACATGATGTGACTGTGCTGTGCATGAGCCACACGCAGCATGAGGTGACACTTCTGTCTAGCTGGGGCTCTCAGGGACTTCAGCTGACATGTGCTGCCCTGCCCCACAGTGCCATCCTTGAACTGACAGTGCAAACCTTGGCCTCAGCCTTTCCTTCACATCCTTTTCTGAGTGGATGCTGTGTTCAGACCTGCAGGCATGTCTTAAGGGTGCTTGCTTCCTGTGGCTTGAAGCTCAGGGTGCAATCCCCAAGTAACTGTGTGTGGTAGGCAGCTGCAATCCTAGTTTGCCCATAGAAAGCCAAGAAGCACAGGGCTAGGGGCAGAGACCTGGAGGCCATTTCTAAAGCTAGTTATAAATATTTTAGTTTTTTATCTCTGTCTTGTACTTTTCTACAGTAGTTGCAGGCCCAGAGAATAAAGCAGTCTTTTGTTTAGTGGTTTAAAGTATGGCAGAAGGGGATGGGAGCTAACATTTGGTTGATGTTAGACAGATGTAAACTATGAAATTCATTAAAAATTAACAACAACCACCAAATGAGAATCATTCTAATTGGGAGAAGTTCTTTAGGGAGAGAAAACAGGGATTGCCTTTGGCTTTTTCTCAGGCACCAGAGTGCCTAAAATAGCCATGGCTGCATGTTCTGAAAGGGTGTTCTGGATCAAAATGCAGTTCTCAGCAACAGTTGTGCTCAGTGCTCCAACTCTGATCACCAGACATGGTGGTCAATATGAAAGAGCAGAGCAAAACTGCCCTGTCTCTTCACAGTGCTTCTGTAGAGACAAAATGGAAAAAAAAGTCTGTATTTTCTAGTAACATTCATTTTAGCTCTGGGGAGATATTTGGAGGTGTTATTAAGTGCCTGATACATTGGGTAGACAAGATGTGTCCATCAGCAACAAGCAACCAGAGGCATTTACTCATAATGGTGCAGTTTCCTAAGTGGCAGAGATGGCACTGAGCAAAGTGTCATAGGTGGGGGAAGTTTCTTCAGGGTAAAATGAACTAATATAAAACCAGTTGAATTTCTGTTTTATACCAATGCAAAATTATTCATCAACTTCAGTGATTTGAGACTTATTTCATATGGAGACCATAACATAAGAGAAAATGTGAAATATCTCCAGCTTTCCAGAGATAGGACTTTCAAGGTCAATATCACTACTTTTATTGCCTCATTAAGGGAAGCCTGAAATGGTCAAGATTCCTGTCTGGTGAGTTATTCTTAAGAGGTTTCTGGTTTTGAGTTCTTGGTACTCGGTCAATCATGATATTGTGAAAACATTTATTTCTACCCGCCCTTCTCTTTCCAGTGTTCTTTTCAGGAAAGGTGGCAAAACAGTCTCTGAGAGATATTAAGACTTTCAAACAGCCATTGTTCCTTCAACTATATGTTCTTGTTCTTTTCTGCAGACCTTTGGGAGTTAAAATTAGTAGAGAGGCTCCAATTTTTGACAGATGCTGCCATGTAACTGACTTCATCCATCCAGCAAATGCTGGCTGTGACACTGTAAAAGGTCTACACATATTTTGTCATTAAATTTATAGAACTTTTTTGTTGTTGTTGATTTCAAAACACAAAAAGTGATAAACTGCAGTGGTATTTGCAGAGCAGTTCCCTCTTTCTGTTTGCTGTAAGTAGCATTAGATGACTTAGAGGATGAGAGAAGTACAACTGCATTTCAAGAGAAAAGTTTCTGCGTTTGGGTGCAAGTGCTTTGGTAGCAGGATGAAAAACAGAAAAAAAATTGGAAGTGCACTGAGTAAAAAGACCAAGGCTTTGATATTTTTGTAATTGTCTAATGCAGAACGGAAAAAATCTTTGGATGCTAAAGTAAAATACTTGTTTTGAACATACTTTGGACTATTCTGTCTATCTTCATAAAATTGTAGGAAGACATAACTTGCTCGAACTGCAAGTTTTTTGGTGTTTATTCAAAATACTTGCTGCAATCTTAAGGCTTTTGCAACATCATCTTTATCAGTAAATGTTTTTCTTAGCAAATGTAGATAAATTTTTTCCAAGAGTTTTAAGTACCTGCCTAAGTTGTCCTTTTCTCCATGATGGTTTTGTATTTTACTGTTTCTATAAATAAGATTCTTTCTTACCTGCAAATTGTTCTGATGCTGTGACCTATGTAGTGATATTTTACTGCTGGCACATCCTTTGACACATTGTATGCCAGGCATCAAAATTGTGAGTGTGCAGCATCCTGTGAGCAAATAGAGAGTTCCCCCCAGTAGATACTGTTAAATTATCACTGCACGTCTGCAAGAGTGCAATGAGAATCTGATAAGAGGTGAGCTGAGACAAGAAAGTGAGACAAGATAATGTATCCATAGGTTTTCCGTTCCCTTGTGGAGCTTTTCTGGGAATCATCGTGAAATGATTCACTTGTCTGGACAATGCTCCCTTTTGTTTCCACTGATTCAGAGAGTGCAGGAAGAGAGGAGTGGCCTGAAGGATCTGGCTGGGTTGTTGGGGTGGGGTTGAATGTTAGATGTAGGTCTGCATCAGCCTGGTTTTGCACCTAAAGATAAAGCAGAGGTAACCCCAAACTGTCAGTCTGATAGGTTGCCTGCAGGCAGCTTTCTCACCTTTTTACCAATCTCATGACCTGTTGAATGAGTGATCAGGGAGGTTTTGCTCATCCAGGTAGTCTCCTGAATTTCTCAGATGTAACCCAAGCCAACCTTGTTTGTCTCACACCCCTCTCACTCTTCCTGCTGATCCACACATAGCAAGGGCTGCTGCTTTCCACTCACTCAGCAATGGCAGCAGCTCAGACAGATCCCTCCTGGAAGGGGCTGGTTGGAGTTGCAGAGTCACAGTCTGCAGCTGAGGCTGACTGAAAGCTGAGGCATTTGAGAGACGACCCTGGCCTGTGTGCAGGCAGGGTTGTGGGCTTGGTGTATGCCTGAGACAGAGAGACCCAGAGCTCAGGTACTGCTGTCTCCTTTCAAATGACATTTTCCCCTTATCCTGTTCTCCCCATTGCTGTGTTTCCCAACAGGAGAGGATGCTGTCACACTTCCTTCTGTGCCTTCTGTGGAAAGTGCAGTCTCCTCAAGCAGTGAACACTCTCTCTTCACCATTGCAAAATATGTACAGAAAGCATTGCAGAATGTGTTCACCACACTGTGTACGTCTCCTCCTCCATTACTAAAGTACTCCCTGCAGAGTATTGTCTGTTTTGAAATTTCGACTTTTGCTAAGATTTTGCTAAACTTACTAAGTCCCTTTCACTTTTTAAACTCTGTCTGTGTACAGGCTTCCAGTAATACACTGCTGGTTTTCCTCTAAAGAAATTGCAAAATCACTGGAGCGTTCTGACATTTTTACCACAATAATAAATAAATAAAAGTAGCTTTGTGTTCTTGATGTATCATACTTTGCAAATTTTTGAAAGGTGTTGAGTTAGTAGCTGAAGTAGAGGAAGTAGTTGAAATTAAAGATATAAATTCATTTCAGAAAGTTGCTATAAAAGCAAGAAGAACTCTGTTGTCTGCCTACACCTTGTACTGCTGCTCACTTACCATAATCGAGCATTATTCTGATGACAAAGGAGATGAAAAGAGTCCACAGATAATGAAATCCAGCTAGTGAGGTAAGGATCCCTCTTTTCTGGGTTGTCTGTGGAGGTTTCTATCCCCAGTAGAAGCTGAAAAGTGACATTTCTCTTTCTAGCCTGAGATGGATCAGTTTGCTTCTGATTAAAAGGCCTTCAAGGACCCAACTTGAGACACAGTGCAGGGCTCTGGAGTAAGAGTAAAGTAAGAATTTACCTAGAAGTAGCTGTATGTGCATGTTAATGTTTGAAAGCAAGGTAAAATTTTGTCACCTTCAGCAATTCATTTGTTGATTTAGTTACTCAGTGGCTCAGGAATGCATTTATTTGCATTCTTAGGGGGAAAAATAAAGGTAACAGATTTTAGTTCACATTCTTAAGGTCTAGTGCAGTTTATCCTTTCTCACAAGATTTATTTTGCATAGATGCTTCTACTCCTAAGCAGAGAACTGAACTGAAAGCAGTCACAGGCAATGCAAGGATTATCTCTTTTAGTATAGCAAGTTACTGGAAAGAGGATTTGCCCTTCATATGACTTTGGTTGCAAACACTTTAGCTGACCACTAAAGCAGATGACATGTTCGTTCCATTGCTGAAGCTATCTTTGACCTCATTTTCTCATGTTATCCCCAACTAGAAGGTAATCAATTGGAACTATTTGGAGTTACTTGTACCCAGTGAAAACTACAGACCATCCAAAAATGATGTAACTTGTGCAGGGACGTAGCAGTAATAAAATGGCTTTATAGTGCTGCTGCTGCAGGTTTTGGTGATGATGATAGAGTAGTTTGGGTTGGAAGGGATCTCTTGAGATCTACTAGTCAAGCCAGTCTGCTTAAGCAGCAGCAGCTCAGGCCTATGTCCAGTTGGGTTTTTAATAGCTCCACAACCTGTTTCTGTGGTTTACCACCTTTCGAGTTTAAATGGTATATCCTTGATGGAATACTGAAGATAGAATTTCATGTTCTTTGCTGTATACCTACTGTTTTGTCTCCAGGCTGACCAGTCCCAGCTCTTTGATCCTCTCCACACATGACAGATGTTTCAGTCCCTTAGATGCTTTTGCAGCCTTGGGCTGGTCCCGCTCCATTAAGTCCACATCTTTCTTAGACTGGGTTGCCCAGAGCTGTGACTGAAGTTGGTGAAGATACACTCACACTCACTGGAAGCAACAATCTTAAACTGTATGTGGGCTTCTTGCTGTTCTCTGGGCTAAGTTGGAATGCCTAAGTAAATTATGCAAATGTGGGACTTATTCCAGGAAGGTGGAATTTGCACCTTTTCTGTGGCGCTTGATATGAGCTCTCAGCACTCAGCATAAGAATTTCAAATGCTACACAACAGAAATGTGGAAACAATATGGCCTCATCATGATTAAGTAGGATTTAACCCACTTATTCCTACATTACATCCTTGCAGTGCCAAATGTTGATGTTAATTTTTCATAAATTAAATAGAGAGGACAGTTCATCGATGTTAAAATCACTGGCATTATGACTCATAGCTTTTTTCTCCTCTTCCCTATTGGGGCACAGTCCTGAAAGTGGCCTTTTCTCTCAGTTTGAGATTGGTGACTCTCTTCCCAGTCACAGGATGGGAGAGTTATTGAGTGAGTCCTGAATCACTCTTTGATTCCAAAATAGTGAGGACAGGAGCCTGGAAACAAAGTTTCACATTATTATGGATGATACACATGAGGAAATGTGATTCTCAGCTTATGAGTGCTGTATGAAAGTTCATTAAAGTGGTATCATAAATAGATTTACCAGAAGAAACATTGTAACTTATTTCTAGAGATAATTCTTGATCAAGAAAAGAGATCAAAGAGTGCTGAGTAAGTAATCCAGCTATGTTAGACCTTCATGCCTCAGAGAAATATTGGAAATTGATATTTAAATAAAATTTTCTTCTAATAGCACATAGATTAAAAAAAAAAAAAAAACAAACTTTAAAAATCCCTCCTAACTCAATGGAAGCTATCAGTAATTTGGTGAGTCCAATGTTTACTTATCCTCATTCCAGAAGAATAGTTTTCCTCTTGCAGAAGCTGAGGACCTGCCAAATTGGCTTATATAGTCTCAGGTGTTCAGAGTAAGACCAGTTCTTTCAGACTGTGTTTTCCATTGCATCCCACCTGGCATTTACTACACTGTTCCTGCCTCCCACTACTGACATAGCACTCCTACATGGTAGGTAGGGCTGTAGTCAACATGCCGAACATGCCAGGCCCCTTGGAGAGTCAGGGCAGAGGCTGGATGTGAGCTGGTGTCCCTCGAAGGCAGGCTGGCAGCACTCAGCCACTGCAGTGTGCTCCTCATGTGGACAGGGACATTCTGCTGCAAGAGGTTTTCGTCCACATGACCTCAGCTTGCACACCTGGGGTTTTTAGTGGTCTGACAGGTTGGATTAAGGCAATTTCTCTCAGGTAGGCAATGCAGCTTCTGGGGCCTTGTGCTGGCACTGGACAACAGGGTAGTAGTGAAGAAGCTACAAGAAATGGAGCATTTATGTCAGGACTACTTTCCAGGAATGGATAGAAATGAGACCCTGACTAACAGACACAGACTTATCGGGGAGGATGTGAAACACTGTGGACTTCAGCTGCTGCTGTGTGAAAGACAGAGGAACACCTGAAACATAAAACACTGTAAGCTGATTTGATACTAATATTTCTGCCTTGAATATTCAAGTGCTGGGTAAATATTACTTGGCTTGTTGAAAACCAGCCAGTCGCTTGTAGTTCCAGCCATTCCCCTGATTGGCAGGAGGGTACTTGCCAGACTAAAGGCAGGTCCGTGGGTGTGCTCAGATTGACTGGCAGGAGATGTCCTGCCTGACAAAGAGAGTGGGATGCCTTTGGGAGTGCCCAAGTGTGGTTGGATGTGCCCTGTACCAAGACACAGCTTTAGGACTCCAAAAAACAGTATATGCATTTAGAAATAATTCATCCATCAAAAACTGCCATGATATCAAGTAAATGAGATAATAATGTGAGAGGAGATATAAATCTACTCTGAATTAAAAGGGGGAAAATGTCATTCTGTAGGCAGCAAGCTATTCCATATCTGCCTTTTTTAAGTCCTGAAAGAATTATTGGTGGTGAGCATCAAGAGCGGGATGCTGTGTCTGGGTGAAGCTCAGCTCTGAGTGCAGCTTCTACAGCTTGGGTATGAATAAAGAATGGTTTCAAAAGAGCTGCAAGACAGGCTTCTGTCAATTATTGACACCTTTGTCACCAATTACTGACAAAAGTAGGGCAAGGTTAATGCCATTGTGCCACTGCCAAATAATATTTATAAATCACAGAAGAAGAGAACATGACAGGTTATCAAGGCATGAGTGTAAGGAATATTGGATAAACCTATAAATAATTAAATCCAAGATTTAAAAAAAAATAGTTGTTATAGGAGCACTTAATCAGGAAGGCTAAGGCAAATTACTCTTTGGAATATGTCCATGGCAACTGGGACCAAAGTTAATATAAAAAGAGAAAAGCAGTTTTCCAGCCCACATCTCTTGCAAATACTCTCTGCAGGGGGAAAGATGTATGCATATTTTTGTAGGGTTGAATCTTAACAACTTCTTTCCTTCATTGCTAATGTTATAATCCCATTTGTCTGAAATGAATGTTTCTAATTATAGATTCATGGAGCTGCATCTCAAATTCATCATGGCTAAGTGCTTTACTGAATCTAGATGTAAATTAAAAGCTTGATAGAATAAACTATAAATAACTTCCTTAAAAATCACCCTCACCTTAGGAAACTCATGCTTGAGTGAATGATACCATTTTCTATAAATATCCATTCACATTTATGAGTTGCGTGGAAAATTAAATCATTATTGCACAGCCACAAAAGCACCTCATTGTGGCCTAACTTTTCCACATGTCCAGCATGTTGTAATGTCTGCACTCATTAATTTGGTGTTTCATGCTTAGTTTCAGTTTGCAGAATCCACTGCACTGAAGATGATGCTGCTTTCAGCTCTGAGGAGACTGAGCACTTGTGCTGAGAAGTGCTTGTGCACTGGCAAAAGGTGATGCTGAGGATGGATTAGTGGATGGCACTTGTCTCCTTGTCACAGGTTGTGAAGGCCTTGTGAAAGCAGGGCTTTTAGGCACTCAGGAAAGGCCCCCTGGCCGGTACAATTGATCACCCTGCTTTGGATGGTCTGGTGAACTCATTCATGGCATTGGTTTACGTGTGCTGTGTCTCTTGAAAATAATGCTGTTTTCCATTCTTACTGTGTGTGGCTAATACAAAATATCCCAAGTGCCTGATACCTTTGAATATCAACACAGTATATTCCGTAAGAAGCACATAAAATAACTTGGCAATGAAACAATTAATTGATTTTATAATGAAGCATGAAATCAAATAGACTTTGAGAGAGAGTTGAGAGAAGCTGGTGTCTGATCTGATTAAGATCAATGTTATTTTCCGCTTGTTAGAGCCCAGGGGCCACTGGTGAAGTCATTTGGTCTTAGCTTAGCAGTCATAGAGCAGCTTGACAGGTTTGACTTAGTGGTACATGAGCGACAGCTCAGTCTTAGTAGGGTCATCAGTGCAACAGGAATGAGGTTGCTTTGATGTGGCTAGATTTATATCATGGGGAGGAAAATGGGACCACAAATAATTCAATGGGTTCTGTACCTTTTGATCACATGAGAAGCTTTTGCTGAGCTGGAATGGGGAATTCATTGTCCCTTTGAGGTTAAACCAATGAGTGTACTTTGCAGAAATCTTAGACATCAGTAGAATCACGAATTTCTTGGGTTTAAATAATTACTGTGAACAGCTGGTCTAAAGAAATTCAAGATGCTCAGCTGCTTTTGCTCTGTGGCATGGCATGGTTTTGTTTTCTCCATGGTGCTTTCCATGCAATCACCAGCCTGGGAAAGATGAATTTAAGAGGCAAGACTTCTCTGCCAGGGGGATGTTTTGCATCCACCTGGTTCCCTATGGACTTATGTTTGCACAATCAGGATGTAGTTGATAAATGTCTTTAAAAGACTTCTTTGATTTGCAGATGTCCCAATAGGGACATCTCAGCTCCTGAAAACTGCAATTGTATAATCGAGTAGTGGCCTAGGTAAGGAAATGTTCTTTACCTTTAAGTACAAGCAGAAAATGTTAATAGAAGAATTTCTGGGAGTAATAATTACACTCACCTGATGCATGCTACAGAAATCTCTCAGATTGAAGGGGACTATTAGGAGAGCTTAGCAGGATTTAGAATTTACCCCTGTACAAGGAAGTCCGGTATTTGCACACAGAGCTTTGCTGACATAAAATCCTCATGTTTCAAGGCTTTTTCCTGGGAATCCAAGTTCTGAAAGACCAGGAATTTACCAATGTAGAAGCATTTTCAACATCAACAAGCTATTTCATACTTCAAATTTTGTAAAACACACATGACTTGAATTACTGAAAGGCACTTTTTAACTACTTACACAGATTTTCCTGTTTTCAGTGCCTTGGAGGGGTGGCCAAGGGGAAAAGCATTCTTTCAGAAAAAAAAAAAATCTTAAAGCTATTCTTTCCTTGCCAATAATTTTCTAATGAATTGCCTTATTTTCTCCCACTAAGTAATAGAAGCAGAGAAATACTAGTGATGTCCTCACTGGATGAGAATGGGAGTCAGTATATTCTCTCTGGGTCAGAGGGAAAACTAGTTTCCTGGTTTGTTAACTGCTAGAAATTAAGTCATATCAGACAGCTCAGGAAAATGAATTACACTAATTTCTGTACAAGCCAACCTGAAATAAAATAGGGGGTTTGGTTTTTTTAAAATATTCTAGTCTACTACAGTAAACTTCCCATAAGATCTGTGCTTCCTTGGAAAATCAAGAGCTCTTGGTTAGTTCGTGTGATACATTGAAGATGTATTCAGTCCTTTGCTCAGTTCTTTAGCAAAGTTTTGAATATTGATTATATTAATACATCTCAGCAATATCGCACTGATTTTTTTTTCCAATGCATTGCTAACTAAGGTGTAACTAGGAAGCAGAATAAAATGTTTTGATTTTTTTTGCCAGAATAGGAAATGTGAAAATGAGCAACAGGTTAAGTAAAGGAAATATCTGTCAGTACATTTTAAAAGACTGCTTGAGGGAGTTTTAAGTGGGCAAGTCAAAGCAAAATAGCTTTCACACAATCAAATATGGTTGCAAAAATTAATCCATTTAAATGATTTCTAGCATGTTAATACCTCTGTAGATATGCTAAACTTATAGTGATCCTATCCTTGATTTACCAGCAGTATTTTAATGTGAGGCTGGATGGTATTTTGGCAGTGGGGAACAAGACTGTGACACAGCGGGGTGTAAACTACTGCAGGAGCCCCTCTGCTAAGGGAGGATATCTGTTAGCTAGCTAAATATCATTCCTGAAGGGTGGACCAAAAGGTGAGTAAGGTGTCAGTTCTCTTGTGAAATGTCCCTCTGGAATAGTGGCACTAATTTAAGATCAAAATACTATGGGAGAAGCCAGAACTCCATAACTCATTGTCTCTTCACTTTTCACAGGTTTATCAAATTTCAGCAGGTCTCCATAGCCCAGTGAAATCATCACAGATCCATTTTATTCAGCTGAGTCTTGCTGTTATGTGTTCTTGTTTTGAGCTATGGGTGAGTGCAAAGCAGTAGGTGAGTGTAGCACCATTTTATGAATATAAAACCATTTCATGCTAGACCTGACAAATGAACAGCACTAGCTTTGTTAGCAGACTTTCCTTGTTCTTTATACTAAGCATGAGTACTGAGGGTTTGAAGCATCATGTAAATCTGTTAGCTAATATAGGCTAGCAGATTTTGAGAAATCTGGCTTTTACTACAAGTTTACAAGGCTGTTCCAGTTGCTGAGAAGTCAGAAGTCTTGGTTGTAAAGACTCTTGGGAAACTGATCCATCATTTTTACAAGTTTACAGTGCTGCTGGAAAAGTGCCAGCACTGTACCAACTGGTTCCTGAAATAGAATGAAATACATCTCTATTACAAGTTTACAGTGCTGCTGGAAAAGGGCCAGCACTGAAACAACTGGACCCTGGAAAGGAATGAAATATTTCTCTATTACCTCATATAGCTTGCAACACCATGGTGGCTGAGTAACTTGCAAGTGTTATGCATCCATCCTTGCAGTATCTGAATAGTCCAGGGAAATGCAAGTACAAGCAGCTATAAAAATATTTCCACCTCTCTTTTGTGAGCAAGGTTTCCACCACTCCTAGCCCAGCAGGGGAAAATCCCAAAAAGCTTCCCTTTCCCTGAAGTTTTAAGCAATTTTTTTGGTTTAGTTAACCATAAAATGTTATGTATGGCTACTTCTGTGGTTTAATGAAACTTACTTTCATTCTGCAAAAGGTGCAAAATAAATCTATACGGTAAACTTACAGATTCCATAAATTTATGCAAACTATTGGTCTCTTTTTGGGAATACTTTGCTTTCTATAAAATGTGAAGGACATGCACTAGTTAGCATGGTCACCCTCAGAAATTCTGATTCTATACTTCTCTTTAAAATATACCAAATATCCTTTTCTCCAGACCAGGGAAGGTTTAGTAGAATGTTTTTTAACTTCAGTTAACCTTAACCAAGAAATGTATCTCTCAATATAAGCATCCAAAAACCATAGTTTCGGAAACTAAATCTAAATCTCAGGCTAAGTTTCCTGTGGACATATTTCTCATCCCTTGGAGCCAAAAGTTTTCTTTGGAATATCTTCTATTGGAAGATATTTTTGGAGCAGCATTTGTAAAACTAGAATTAGGAGTTTGCTGACACCTGGTTGTTAAGGGCCCTGAGTCACCTCTTTTAAACAAAAATAATAATGAATCATCACAGTTTTCTAAATCAAAAAGCAATTCTATGTATTCAGAGTTTTGACTGTAGTAAATCTTATAATGAGACAACTATTAAATTAGATCAGTGGCTGTAATTGTTGCACCACAAAGGAAAGAAGAAGATGCCTCCAACTCCTCTCCGTTGAATTCTTCTTTTCAGATCTCCCTGAGATGCATCCTGCCTGCATGATGAGATTTATGACATGGCTCAGAATTACCATGTTCAGAAGAATATGATATCAATTCAACCTTATGTTTCCTGCCCAGTGGTGACCGCTTCAATTAAGTGGATGTAGAGAAGCTGTGGGATCAGATAAGAGGTTACAAAATTTTCTGGAGAAAGCACGAGGCTCTCTAGGTAACCAGGAAGCAAGGAAACAGTAATGCCAGGAAGTGGATGTAGAAATCATTTTATGTGCCAAAACTGTTAAGACTAATAATTAGTATTAGCAATGAGTTAATGCAGCTATCATCAGGTCACAAGGAAATAGTGACAGCAAATTTAACAAGGTGTTTATGTAGTTAATTCTTTGATTGATATTTTGTTTACAAAGTTCTACAATGGTAATGAACATGTCGTGCCTTCAGTGGGGCCTCTTAAGTGAAATAAGAACAAGTTGGTGCATGGCTAAAATGGAGGCTGCACAGTTTTGCCCGGGGCCGTCCTGTGCATCATGCCGTGTTCCCGTTTCACCAAATCAGGGTCAGGGACGTCTGAAGCAAGAGGTGCTGAAAGAAACAAGAAAAGGGAGAAGATACAGCCTCAGTTGCAGAGGGCAGACTTTGGCCAATTCAGGATGCTGATTCGTGTGCCCAGATGACCTAGAAAGCTGATGGCATCCTGTCCTGTACTACTAACTTATCAGCAGGACCAGGGAAGTGATTCCTCCCCTGCTGTTGGCACTGGTGAAGTCTCATGTCCTGTGTCCAGGTTCAAGGTACCTCCTTTCAGGAAGGACATTAAGGTGCTGGAGCATCTCCCAGGAATGGCAACAAAACTGGTGAAGAGTCTGGAGCACAAGTCCTGTCAGGAGTGACGGAGGCAGCTGGGGGTGTTTAGCCTGGAGAAGAGGAGGCTCAAAGGTGACCCTATCACTCTACAGCTCCTTGAAAGCACAGGTGGCCATTGGTCTCTTCTCACAGGCAACCAGTGACAGGACAAGTGGACACAGTCTTCAGCTGTGCCAGGAGATGTTTGGGTGAGATATAAGAAAGAAATTCTTAACAGAAAGGGTGATGAGGTATTGGAATGGACTACCCAGAGAGACAAAGGAGTCACCATCCCTGGAGGTGTTTAAGGAATGACTGGATGCGGTGCTTAGTGCCATTGTCTAATTGACAAGGTGGTGTTTGTTGGACTTGATAATCTCAAAGGTTTTTTCCAATCTAACTAGTTCTGTGACTCACAGAGTACAACTCTGTGTTGGGCAGACTTTTAAAAAGTGAACCAAGTGAAGGATATAGAACAAGAAGGGCAAATTCTCTCAAAGTAAAGGCAAAATCCTGTTGATTTGTGCCCAGAAAAAGCTCTGCTTAGAAAATACATAACAATGTTTTTTTTAAATGCATGTGTGAAGATCAGTGTTGTAAACTGTTCCCACTATCCTAACACAAATAGATAAGCCAAATGGAAGCTTGTGATATAACAGCAGAAGTTGGTTCCATGACTTAAGAAAAGTGATTTGTTACTCAGGACCAAAGGCTGAAAGAGAAGCTGACAGGAAGAATAATAAAACTGTATTTGTATCAACAGCTTTTGCTGAAAAGCAACTTAATATTTCTCCTGTGTATTACACCAAATCCTAATTTGCTGGCATTCAGCTCTACAAGTCTGAGATGGATTAAGTGACTTTTGAATTTAATTTTTTAATTTAATAATAACAAAATAACTATGGCAAATCTTGCCATTTGAGCACAGGAACTTTTCCCTCTTTGACTTTTAAAGCTACACTTTAAAAGGCTGTGATGCTGAATGAGGTGTCTCATCTGTTTCCTCAGCATTAGCTGCTGGTTCCTGGCAGAGCTGCAACACTGAACTTAATGGTGAAGTTGGGCAAATACTGCAATTCTAAACATACCTGAAAGCTCACAAACCTATGCTCTCTGCCTGACAGAATCTGCTGTAGGTTGCTTTGATTCCTCTGAAGCAAATTGGATTACTTCTTGTTTCCAGTTAATTGGTTCCAGTCATTCCTTGAATGGCAAGATGCCATTCTGACTCATGGAGCTGGCAAGAGAGAATGGATGGCCTAGCTGGATTTTTTTTTCTATCTCTGATTTTTTGCTTCTCACTGTTCTATTCCTTTGTTTTAATCTATAAATAAGTTTGGATAGAAGCATAGCTGTTGCTGAAGTGCTTAAACCTCAAAGTCATGTGCCTTGTTGCCAGAGTAAATCTGTCAAAGAAACATTAGTTCCTGTTCTTTATATCATTTGGAAAAAAAGTGGGGAGAATACTTGGGACTATTGGGAAAAGCTTGACAAGAATAAGGAAACTCAAGAATTTATTTTATACTCTTTATCTGTTGTAATATGCAGCTATATTTCATGAGTTTAACTTTAGCAAAGCTTACTTTACAATCTAACACCCCTTTATGCTTCTGAAAGAACAAAAAAATTCATTTTTTCTGTAGACCAGCCTTCTCCTGAGCTGAGAAGTTGGATGGAGAGTTCAAAATTATAGCTGCTAGAATAAATGATCAGTAATGGTACAGTTAACTTCAGCAACGAAGACTGTTCCCTATATTAGGAAATATTTTTTCACTTAAACTGATTTTTTTTATCAAAGTGTATGCATGTGTGCACACGCATGCAGGCACTCCCAGAAACTGAGTGTGTGATCTGACCTATAGTTCTTATGCAAAATTTTCTGTAGTATTTCTAAGTAAAATTATGGTTTAAAAAAAAAAACCCAAACCAACCCACTCTATTTAAAGTGTTTAGGAGAAATTCAAAACCTCTTTCAGTCATACATTAGATGGTCCCCTAAGTTGTCCTATGTAGTTCACCTGAAAAAAATGTCGTTTTACCCTGCTGTTTTAATGTCTTATTCTGTCTGATTCTCTGTCCTGCAGTTTTGAGCAGAAGCTTTGGGGAAAAGAATCCATTCCTGAAAGTCCATAGAGCAGATTGTTGTTTTTACATTCTGGCTATCGCTTACTCACTATATGTTTGGGAAAAAAACCCAAAAAACCCCCAACTCATTTAAAAGCTTTCTTTGTTAATGGTTTCTAGACCAAGCAAAACTTTTTCTCCTTTTCAGGAAACATGTACACTTTTGTGGTGGTTTCTGTGAGAAATGTGGGAAAGAAGCTACTTGTGGGAGTACCTGTTGCAAAGGGAAGGGGGACACCAGGTGGTCAAAGAAGCCCAGGCTCCTGAGTCCCTCTCCAGCTTCTTTTGTGGTGCTCATCAAGTCTCCTCATTTGTATGCCCTGCTCTCAGGAAAAGGGGTTTTGTCTGAAGTGTTTCATTTTAGTGAAGTGGTGAGGTTTTTTTAATAATATTGTTTGGACGAGGAATGTAAGTGCCTCCTGATGAGTTCTGGAGCAGATGGGAGAGGGATTACAGGAACTCATGTGGCATTAGACCAGGAAAGCCGAGAAATTATCTCAGTCTGAAAGAGAGGGAATTTTAGACCAGAGAATGTTTGGTGAAGGGAAGAACAGGGTTCTTACTAACAGGGTTTTTTTGTTCTTTCTTCTGGAGAAAAACCCAGTGAATATAAGTATGAAATCTTTTTCTGAGATAATGCTTTGAAATAGTGTTTCCTTCTTTTTTTTTTCTGGAACAGAATTGAAATTTTTGAAGATAAAACGTCAGAGAAGATCCCATTTGAAAGAAGGATTAGGCAATTTGTGTTTATTTTCCTTTACTTTTAGCACCTGCATTTGAAAACCAGTCTCAGATTCACATGTGAGATTGTCATCCAGAGGGTATTAGTGATGGCTTCTTTTTCTAGCAGAGATGAAATTCAAGTTTCTTCTCACCTCAGGATGCATGTACTACTACTCATCTAATTCAGTAACTGGAATTGCTTCTGTTTTCTGAGGTAAGAATCCACAACGGTTTTGGTATTTGTCTGAGTCTTGAGGATATTCAAGTCAAGACTCAAGCCAAATTTTTAAACAAGTCTGTAGTTTAATTTTTTTTTCCTGGTTCAGACAGTGTTGTAGGGCGATGTCATCTGAGGAGCAATTCAAACCACAGGATTATTTGGCCTGAAATGACTGAAGAAAATATGGGGATTTTTTGTATCACAGATGCAAAAAAGATCCTGAGAAGATCCTGAGATCTTCTGAAACAAATTGCCGTCTCATTTCAGTGGAACCTGGATTTTAATTCTCCTGGTTTAGAGGGTGGCTAGTGGGAATGGGTCACACGGGAGGTTCCTGCAGAGCTGGAATTGGTGTCTGGTCACTGAAAGGGTGAGGGCAGGGCTGAGCTCGGAAAGGTCACACCACACGTGCTTCCCTCGCCGTGCTCTGCCAAGTGCCATGGTTGGAACAGGGCAGAGCATCACCTGGAACACACACAGAGCCCCTGTCACCATGTCAGCAGGGACCATCAGAACCGTGTCAGGGGCTGGGCTGGAGCCCCTGGAGCCAGCACTTAACAGGGCACAGCACTTTCTGCTAAGTGTTCAATGCAGTAGCACAGCTATTGCCTAACGTGTATTCCTTCTGGATTGAACAGTTGTCCCTCTGGCTCTTCAAGGACGTGTAGGTCAGAGCTGCTTTACATCCAAGTATATTCTTCTATCCTTTGTCATATAGGAACTGAAGACCTATAAGGGCTTCCTTGTTTCAGTGTCTCTTTTGAAAAGAGTATCTGAAATAGGGAGCCAATACAAATTTGGGGTTCTTTTTTTAACCTCATTATTTGTCTAAGCATTGATAGGACTGATTCATTCAGCTGCCAGGATGAAATCCTCCAGGCTGGCTTTTTACACAAAAGGATTTTGTTTTCAGCATTTAAAGTGTGAAAATGTTTCTATTTATAGAAATAAGTCACCTTTGACCAGAAATGGGAAAACTTCAATATAGAAGATAACAAAACAACAACAAAATCTGTGTGACTGTCACTGCCATGACTTTGACAGTAAAAGTTGTGACTTTTAGGGTTTTTCCATGAGCTGTTGGAGAAAACTCTGTGATTGAATGAGGCCAGAGAAAAAACTTCTGAGTTAGTAAAAAATCAGAATGTCTTTCCTGTGGAAAACACTGGTATTATGAAAAATGTTTTTAAACCATGTGTTGAAAGTAAAAGAGATTGTATTTTGAGTAAGTTTACAGTATTGGTGGTGTAGCAAAATGTTAATCTGAGATCTCAGTTCTAGGACAGGTCCATTTCCATTCCAGTTCAAACAGCCTTTCCAGAGGGCACACAGCAGTGCTAGGAGTGGTAAATAGGTGCCCAGATTTCTGTGCCCAAAGAGAGTGTCTCCCCAGAGCATTATGAGGCTGGATACCTCCCTCAGGTCATTTGACAAATGCATTTCTTCCCTGCCATTTTGTGTCTCCAGCAGAGATAACATTCAACATTCCTTTGCTGTGCCTTGATGCTGAGGATCCTCTCCTTGGGAGGCAGGAGAAGATTAAGCCACGGCTAAAAATCCTTTCTGTACCTGAGAAAATGAATGTCTTCAACTGAGGAATGAGATTGGGTATGGATCCCAACTGGGTTGTTTTTTCCATGGGAAGGACTCTGGATAAGGGTAAGCCTGGGATGAAAAGTTGTGTCTTAGTCCTGGTAACTCATTGCTGCTGGTGGAAAAAAGGAATAGGAAAGATATCAGCCTCTGTGAGGGAAGGGGCTTGGAGAAGGGGATAGGAATTATGCTGAAGCCCCTGTTCATGCAGGGACCACCACCCCGGGTACCTTCAGCTTCTCACTCTTGGAATGAAAGCAAGCAAAACTTCTCTAGGCTTGGCAGAAGTGAAGGAGAAAGAAAAGACAAATGCCCAATTAATCACTGCCATTGGCATATGCTCTGTTAGTGGGGGAGGAGAAGTAAAGAGTCAAGCTTGTACAGATTTACATTTTTGCTAGCGAGTGACCTGCGCATGTGTCCTAGATAAGCATTGTTGGGTCTTCTTTATCCCTCAAAAACTGTAACAGAGAGGTCTGCATTCTAATTCTGGATTAATTCTAAGCCATGCCTTGATGTTAACTGACTGCATTCATATCCTAAAGCTTAGATTATACTGCAGAAGTTCAGTATTTGAAAAACTGTTCCTTGTCCATGATGACTGACTCTACCTGAGCAGCACTTGATCAAGGAACTTCTTGAGTTTTTCCAAGCCCTATAGTTTCTACAGTTGTTTCATTCACACTCAGCTGGCCTGATCCATGCTAACACTTTGTTTTCCTTTGCAATTAAAATATTTCAGCTGCCATGTGAAATATGTGAGACTTTTTAGACTTGTCAGAAGCTCAGCAGGATGGCATTGAGTGTTTGCACAGCAGCTTATAAAAGTCCCAAGAATAATTCCTGGATCAACTTTCTGGCTATTTTTAAACCAGTGAAAAATATGAACTGCTGAATAAATCCATTTTTCTCCTTGGCATATGTTTATTTTCCCACTTTTTATTTCACTGTTGGTTATTTGACAGCTGAAAACACATTTTCAAACATGCCTCTCTTCCATCCCAAAATGAACATATGACTGTGGATTACCCATCAGACTTTGACAGTCTTTTGGTCCAACAGTACATCTGGAAAGGGATTTCTATGTTATTTCTTTTCTTTTTTAAGCTAGAATATACAAGTTCACTGGCCATGTGTTTAGCGTTCATTGAATTTTTTCCTTCTTCCAATTTTTGTTGTTTTGTTTATAGTTTTTTTAATAATCATGCTGTACTCACCTTGTTTTTTGCTCTTCAGTGATCATAGCATCAGTAGCCATAAGTGTATCAGTAGCCATTAGTGGACAGAAGGAGGACTGGGATCCCTGATGTAACTGTGAGGCAAGGGGAATGTGAAGCTCACTCCCATCCCACTGAATCTGGAGCCTGGAGAAGCTTTTCAGTGCCGTTCTGCTCCTTTTGCTATTACAGATAGTAGTCTGTAACTGAATTTAGCCTGCTCAGTGTTCAGAGACTTCCAAGGAGCTGGTCAGGCTGTTGTACAGCATATATGAACAGTCTGTTGTGTGTGAAAGACCTTTGACACTTTCTGTGTTTCCAGAAATACAGCTGCAGTGAAGGAAAGATGATCTTGGTGAAGGCTTAGGTAAAAGTTGACTGTTTAAATCAATTAAAAGGTGGTTGGTTTAGATTACATATAATATAAGAAAAAAGTCTTTTGCAATGAGGGCTGGTAAAGCACTGGAACAGGTTACCCCAGAGAGGTGATGAATCACCAGGAAACATTCAGGGGGCTCTGGTCTAGTTGAAGATGTCCCTGCTAATTGCACCTCTAAAGGTCCCTTCAAACCTGAACTATTCTATGATTCTACACTTTTTAGTGTGCAGCATCTCTTGATTGACCACTGGGTCTGTTTTCATGCCTGGATGTTTACAGTCCATCTCTGCTTTCACTCTGTCTGGTGAATATAACACTCAAGTGTTGCAAGGAGGAGGACTGTGGCATGTGAAGGCACCTCATGCTGAGGAGGGTGCCCGGAGGAGCTGGGTCATGAGAAAGCCATGCCCTGGGCATGGCAGCTCTGCAAGATCTGTGGTAAAGTCATCATCACCAGTGGTAACTGGAGAAATACTAGCAGACTTCTTCTAACAACTGATTAATCCAGGATTCAGCACTAATTCCAGCTGTTGACAATTATCCTCTCCCTGTGGCTTTGCTGAGGTGTGGTGTTTGTCACAATAGATCTAACCTGTTAAACAGATGCTGCTTTTTGGTTCACCAGGGATGCCTTTGGTGACAGATAAAATGATTCCAGTGTACAGAGGACAAGGTCCTTCAATTTGTTAAATTTGCCAACTGCATTGGGAGCCTGAGGGATGAAAGGTGTCATAGAAATGTAAAGTGCTATTACTCATCCAAAATCACTCTACTCTGTTTTCCTAAAAAAAACCCCAAACAACCACGGATATTTCTTTCCTGCATTTTGTTCAGTGTTTGGTTGGTTCCTTTAAATCTTCACACAGAACTGCTGCCACTTAGTGCCTGGATCTTGACTGTGTCTCAGGCATTTTATCTGACCTTTTGTTAGGCATTTATTTCCCTTACCTGTTTCTCCAGTTACTTGAGCAATCTGTTTTCTGTGACTAATTTTAAGACACTGATTTTCAGTGCTTTTATTTAAACACAGTTGGTTTAAGCATGCAAGTGAAGTTCAAAAAGCTCAGTGAGTGCAAACACTTTGGTTGTACTCACTTGATAGGTTTGCTGTATTTTCCCATGTCCTAGCATTAAATACAAACAGCTGAACTAGAAAGGCCTAATGAAGAACTAATCTTGATGTGAGAGCAGCAAAGAGAGATGTGTGGGACAGGAATTCAGTAATCCTCTGGCTGGAGGTTTAGTTGTACCTAAACACTGTCATTCATGGAGCCAACTTAAATTGTCAATCAAGAACCTGTCAGTCTAAACAAGTCTGAAGTTTGCTTTAGTTGGCATTTAACTTTGCCCTTGGTGTCCAGTTCTTAGCTTTAATCAGAATATCTCACAGAAGATAGGGTTCAGTTTGATCCAGCTATGTGAAGTATTGTCTGTAGTTGGCTTGTCCTCAGAGAAGTTTCAGCTCCAGCTTGCAGACATGGGAGTGAACAAAATGAGCAAAGAAAGCAGTTCCTCAGAAAGGACATCTGAGCAGTTTTTCAGGTCTCAGGTTTCAGAGAGTGGCATTTCCAGTATTTTACTTACTTCTGTAAGGAAAGGAAAAAAATGGAACCCTCCTGTGCTTGTTAGAGGGCATGATAATATATATATATAGGGATAGATAATATAGATAGTAGGGTTAGATAATTTCTCATGTGATCTCTGTTGCCTTACAGAAAATTTAAACCACACTGGAGATAAGAAACAATATTAGCCAACAAATTATAAATCATCAGGTTCTAAAATTATCACTATTGTATATAGTAGCTCCAATATTGTGTATAGATTTTCCTCTGGCAATATTTATGGGAAAAGTTGTAACCAAAAAATGTAACTGTAACAATGTTGAATGCACGTGGCATTTGGTGGATTTGAACTTGGAGCATATAAAGTCATGGAAAGAACTGAAGTTCACTCCCAAACAGATCTACAGCCAGCAGATCACAGGGATCAGGTCTCAACAGGCGCACCTAAAAGGTAAAGCATCAAGATGCCAACATACAGCTGACTGAAAGACAGCAGCTAACAACTGAGCATCTTCAGAGCAGGGAAGGAGAACCTCTCAGGTCAAATGATTGAATGGAAATAAGGTGGTTCAGTAGGGAATGAAACCCAAGGATGAAGTAATAATGACCAACAAACAATACTGGTGTCTAAATGATGCATGACAATGAAACCATAGTTTGACTTTTATAATGCAATGCATAACACTATATTCTGTTTTCACCAAATAGGTTTGGGTTTTTTTCTCTTCTGGCTGACTGTTCATTATATTCTAACATATTCATCATGTCTTTGGGCTATTAAATGCCAAAGTAAACTTTGTTTTGAAATCTAGGCCTCCAGTCTAGGAATTTCAGCAGTATTCTCCAGCATTTGCAGATTATCCATGTGGTACATGTTCACCATTGTTTTAAGTTTTATATCTGTAGTTCAGTTTCTACGATCTTTAAAATCATCAGTTAAAAAGGTTAATCTGTGAGCAGAAATAGTTTTAAGATTCTCCTTGAGGAGCTGTGACCATTGTAATGCCCTAAATGGAGGGGGCATGTAAGTTTCTTGAACTTTGCTTAAATTGTAGTTTCTACCTCCTTTCTCTACTACTTTGAACCTTTTCTTCTTCAGACAAACTCATTCTCACACATCCTTTCCATTCCATTTTTAAAAGGGGAACAACACTGAAACCAAGTATGTGGAAAATATTAATACATTAAAAATAAAAATGGTATAGAGATAGAAATCTAACTACTTTTTTGATGTCTTTCTGGCCAGAGTGCAAGAGACGGGTTCTCAAAGAGCATGCCTGACAGATTCCTGCTCTTTCCATCATGTTCCAGTGCCTCTGAAATACTCAGCTTTGCCACCATGACACCAACAAGTTGCTGTGAGGTAAGAAATTCCTGTGACCCATTCACTGCGGCTCACTAAACTTTCTGTGTCTATTTGAGCACTTCTGTGACAGGAAATGCTTGAGAGTTAAGGCATAATTCTGTGAATTAAGTTTTGGTAACTTCAGGCTGTGTTGCTGGGAAGTGGTTCTGTTTTATACCTTGTCTCTTGACACCCCTGCAAGAAACCCAGCTATGGCTTAGGCATGTTGCTGCTCCCTTGTGCAGCAGGACAGAGCCACCCTAACCTAGCCAAGGGGGCTCATGGGCCATGGGGATGGAGCTCAGGGAAAGCTGTGCAAAGGGAAAGCTGGAGCCAGGTTTGGCCAGCCAGTAGAGGCTGGGGGAAGGAGGGTGGTGAGGGGTGCCCAGCTGCTGTTTCCAGCCACCTAAAGGGGAGTTCCAGGGAAGGCAGAGCCAGGCTCCTTCCAGCATAACCATTAGAGGCCAGGGGCATGAGTTGCACAAGAGAGATCACAGGCAGTGCCCTCCATCCCAGGCTGCCCACTCGGGACTGCAGGGCAGCAGGCACAGCCTCAGGTACTGACTCTCAAAGGGTGCCCAGCCTCGGTGGTGGCACCGCAGGGGCTCCAGTGCTGCCAGGATGGTCTGGGCAGAGACAGCCAGCTGGGCTGCCCTGGAAACAAGCTCCTCTGGATGTCCATCCTTTTTAGAAATATATGTGTATGTACACACACATATATATACACATATATCCATAGATACACACACATATACATGGATGTGTGTGTGTATGTGTGTGTGTGTATATATATATATATATACATACATATATATATATATACATATATATATACACACACACACACACACACACACACACATATATATATATATATATATATATATATATATATATATATATATATATATATATATAATTTTTTATTTGGGTGTGGATAGGGTTTGTTTATTTGCTTGTTCCAAGTCATCTGTTTGCACTTGGCACAGCGGTGGTGTGGCCAGTGAGGGTGACTGACGGGTCGTGTGGCTTGCTGGGGGCTACGCTGCGCTTCGATCGCTGCCGGAGCTGGCAGCCTGGCAGCCCAGGAGGGGCTTGCGAGCGGCTTTTTAAAGCCTGGGATTTCCAGCGCTCCTCAGGATGAGTCGCCGCTCGGCAGCCCTGCACAGAGCAGATGTGCGGAGGGGAGGGAAATGCTGTCGGCTGAACCCAAAAAGTACGTGCCAGGAGGAAGGCTTCAGGAAGTGGGAGCTGGGCAGGGAGGAGGGAAGGGAGCCTTTCTCTTCTGCTTCGTTTTCTAAGGAATAATTTAAATGCATTGCTTTTCCTCTAGAAGGAAAATCTCACTGAAGTTGTTTTAATGTGAATTTTGATATTTATTTTCTGTGTCTCTGTGTGTATCTATTTTCTTTGTGCTGTTTTGTTTAGATTTTTAGGACTGATTTGTAGTCTTGGCTGATGGGAGAAGTGGTTGTGCAAGGGGTTGGTGTAGCAGGAGGCTGCTTACGATGATATTTGTTGCATCATCAAGAGCTGACTGATTAAACCTTATTGGATCTGATCCATAATAGCAGGAACGTTTTTATGGGAAAGGAAATATAAATGAAGTCCTAAAGCAGATTTCAGTGCTGTTATCCTTTTGTGGAGCCTATTAATAGAATGTAAAGTGACCTAAATGAAGTGCTGTAGAAAGGCTTGTCAATAGTTTGTACATTAAGCTAGGATTATTTGAGCACATTCATAATGAAAAGAGGATTTTCTTGTGCATTAAAAATTAGTTATGATGATTTGAGGCAGAAGTCTGAGATAAGTCAGCAAGCTAAATATAAAGAATTTGTGTACCTCTGTCCTCATACAGCCCTATCCCTGTATACCCTGACCTTATACCATTACAATATTTTGTAGAGATTTTAGTACAGAAGATTTACTGCTAAATCTTTGCTAACTTGTGTGGACTTAGTTTTATTAGCCAGCCCAGCCCAGGCATTCAGAGAAGTCTACCAAGAATATTTGTTTCTAGTCTGAAGAGTGGAAGATAAAAGGTTATAGGAATGCTGTGGGAGAAACTCCAGCCTGGGAGGGTGGATTTTGTTTCATTGCAACAGGTCCTGGAATAAGTGAGACAAAAAGTTGGGGCAAACTTTTTATAGAGTCATTTAAAGTAATAAATAAATGGCACACGAAAAGGAATTTGAGCCTAAAATTATTTATCAATTAATTTACCAATTTTGAGTGCAAAAATTAATTACCAAATTATTTACTAATATTGTGTTCTGGCACTGCTAAAGGTCTTAATTTTCAGTTTGTCTTTTTAATCCCATCTTTACTGCAGTGACCCTTTTTTGCTGTTAAATTTTCTCTAAAGTTTCTGAGGAAATCCAAGTTTTGCTCCCTCTCATTATATACTCCCCAAATTTTCAACTAGTTCACATTATGTATTGCTTTCTCTTGCCACAAACTTAGCTGTGCAAAGTCATGTGTATATGCCACTGAGTAAGTTGATCAAGGGATCTAAAGTTGAAATTTGGTTGACTTTGTTTGGCTGCCTTGAGAGGCTGTAAATTATCCCCCGCTAGGATGTCCTGTATTTCCAATGCCCTCAGGTGCCAGCCTGGAGAGAGAGGGTGGCTGCTGAAGATGATCTGCTTAGTCCAGCAGGCCCTGGCTAAGCAATTGGGAAGCAGAATTCAGTGCACAAGCAGGACCCAGAGTAGAGACATGTGTCTGCATATTGTTGCAAGTGGTTAAGCGAGGCTGGTCACACTCCTAAACCCCCAGGGCATGACAAAGCGGTGTTGCTGCATGAGACGATTCAGCCTTTGGTATCAATGTGCCAGAGAGATTTTCAAAGTTATGCAAAATTAATAGAAGCACGGAGTTGCAAGACATTGCAGCTGCAGTACAAGTCAAATTCTCTCGGTTCTGAAAAGCAGGAAATCTTAGCGTATAGGTGCAAGGCAATTTAAGTAGCTACTAATAATGCAGCTGAGAGGAAGCACCAGGCTGGCTTGCATAAATTGGTTGCAGGCTGCTAGACACTCTTTATGAATTTTGTGATGAGGACAGCCACCCTAAGAAAGATTTAAATAAAAAGAGATTGCTCAGACTTCACATGCAGCTTTGGTAGGCACTGGGACTTGAAGCGTGCTTAGCAGGTAAATAAGTCAGCAGTCAGAAATGCCTGGTGCAGATGGCAGTCAGTACCTGAACATGTGATGGGGCACATGCAGAATGCAGGGCATGGTTCAAGGATGCAGCCTGGGGCTGCTGTGCAGCTGGATCACCCCGTGTGCCTGGGCCAGCCTGTTACAGCGAGAGCTGAGCTGGGAGTTACCAGCTGATCCTGCTGACAACAGCCCAGGCAATGGTATCAGCAGATTTGTTTGACAGCATTTGCAAAGTTCAAACATACCCTAAGCAGAAAGCCCAAGAAATAGAGAGATGGATGGTTCTGATTTTTGCTGATCCTTCTGGACTGACTGCCATCAGCACAGCTGTGCTGCCAGTGAAATGACCGAGTAGGTGAAACCAAGCCCTCGCTTGATATAAAGGGCAACATTTAAACAGCTCCAGTTAATCTAAACCTCCTAAAGCAACAGGAAAGAGCTCACTTTGTACTTTGCAAAGTCAGGAAGGCCTAAAAAAAACCTTGATCTCAAGTGACAAGGAAATTTGTTTGGGTTTGAATTAAAAAAAGGACGAAGTATTTCCATCAAACTTTCTGCAACCAATTACGTAGTGCTCAATAAATTACTTGCCTTTTGCTGAGAAAGAAAAATATGCATAGTTTCTTATACCTGATATCTTTTGCTACAATTCCTGTACTGAAACTCATGCAAGTACTCAAATGATGTAATTGACTTTACTATGATAGGGAAAGGGTCAGCATGGCTTAGGGACATGCAGTGTTGTTGTCATCATGATGTCATAAGAGGTCCTGCCCTCCATGGTGCTGCAGAGACCATTGCATCCCAGTTGAGTGGTAGCAAATGAAGGTGACTTCAGGAGCACCAGGGAGACTTTTAGTGGATCAATGCTGTTGCTTTGGAAAACTCCAGTGGCACTGCTGTAGGTAAATGCCAGTCAGTTACTCCTCAAGCAGCTGGTGAGGGAAGGCAGCCTGGCTCAAATGCTGGAGGGCTGCAAGATCTGCAGTGTTTGCCATTCCTCCTCCACAGCAAAAGAGGTAGCAGTCTGATGATGTCCTGGCTAATGCTTCAAAAAACTTAAATAACCCATTTGTATCAAAATTATTTTGTATTTAGAGTCAGTGACTGTTAAATTGCTTTGCACTGTTATTAGCTCATTGTTTGATACCACAAAACTAATAGCAACAAACTTTTGCTGAAGTTCAACGCAATTTTGCAACTAATACTAACTATTTGTGTCCAATGGGCTTTTACTCCTGGAGAAAACTCAAATATCTCTCTCACCCCCACAGCTGTTGTGGGCAAATTGTTCCTTTAGCCATTTTTCCATTGAGAGATGCTCTTTGATACAATGTTTTTCCAGAGTTGGGTGGGCAGAGGTACTGTGAACTCAAATCTAGCATGGACATGACTTGAGGAAGACACAGTGCTTTGTTAGACTTCTGTTTGTTTTTTGAGATTCTCTGATGCAAATTACTTTGCTGGCATTTTTATAAGCTTTTTAACATAGAGGTTTTTTATATGTTTTTTAACATAAATGCTCTTTTCTGTAAACAACACTTTTCCTCTTAAATCAGAAAAGGGAGCTGCCTTGTGCTGAGATTTTCTGTTCTGGTACTGCATCCTGATTCCAAGCTGATGTTGCAGAGGCAGTGTAGGAGATGCTTCAAATCTACCTCATATCCAGAGATTATCATGAGGGTGAGAGGAAGATGATGTTTCCTAACCTATATGTGCTAAAGTTTTTGTTAGTTTTTGTAGAGTCTTGAAAAGTGGGCCATAGAATTAAAACAAGGGGCTACTTTAAAATAACTGCATCATCCCTATTTTCAGTGGGTTACACAGTGCAGTGAAGAGGGAAAGGATGAAGCTTCCTTCACTGTTGTATCAAAATTGTTTTGATGCTTCTCCAAACTAAAGGCAGTTGTTTTTGAGTAAGATATTGTTTCTTCTCCCAGGATAAGCACTGCTATGAGATAATATTCTAAGAGATATAGACATTACTTATACTATACACACCTATCTCCACCAAATGTGTCAATTTATGCTTTGTTTGTTTAGTGCTTTAGAAATCTAAAAGTCTTTTGATTGCTGTAATTTATCTCTAATTATGCTCATATTTCTGTTTTGTATTAGTTTCCAAGTGTCGCTTCAATCTTTGAAAGTCTTCAGTGCTGCAGTAGATTTCTGATTGTAAATGGAGCAGCCAGTTTCACTTGTTCATTTAGAGACATTGGTCTCTCTTCCTTTAGCAATGCTAAATCCAGAAGAATAGTGTAAGCTCTTCAACCTCTGTAGGACTTGAAAAGCAATGACCTCCTTCCTGGATGAGGGTTTGTTTTATTCTTGTTTTAGAGAGTTAAGAGTGGTTGTGCTGCTGCCAGAAGGTTTCATTTGGCAATAAATACTTGCCTTTTGATGCTGAGATAGGTCTCCTTGAATATATTTCACCCAGTAGCTTCTCTCTCTTCCCAGTCATCTTGATTATCTACATTACCTGTGGTGGCTAGGTGCTTTATGCTGAACGTCTAGTGGGAATTTGTCAGACTAAAATGCATTAGGCCATAGGATTTAAGATTGTATCAGTGATCTAGTTAGATTCTCTAGCATTCAGCATGAAAGGTGGATTTTCGTGATGCTTAGGCACCTAACAGTGCAGATAACACCAGGGAGTATTTTCAGCACCACAGGAAAACAGTAGGTGTTTCGCCAGTAGTGCAATCAATAGGTGTGAAGTGCCTAAGACCTCTGGAAATCATTCTTTTAATGTGGGATTTAAAGCCACAGTAGCAAAAAGAGTTGCAAATGAAGTGGAGCACTTAACTGCAGTCTCCCCATGCAAGAAATACTGTCTCTGCAGAGATTATCAATTGAAAGTATCTAAAGTCTCTGGGTATAATACAGCATTTAGGTTCACTAGGCTCTTAACGTCCCTGGTTTCCTATGAAAGTAACAGAAGGTAGGTAGGAAGATTTTCAGTTTACTGAGACAGAACACATGTCCTCAAGTAATTGAAATCATATTTCATTTCACTTATGGCTTTAAGCCTTATTTATTAACTGTGAGTTCTGAAGGTTTTATATCTGGCGTTATGGAATATTTTATGCTGGAAGGGTGGTTGTCAAGTCCTACCACCTGCTCCAAGCACAGCTCACTTCAGTATTTTGACATTCTTTATGTTCATTCCCTGTGCACCTCTGGGAAGTGTCTGGCTCTGCCTTCTGCCTACCCCACCTTCCATGCATAGAGGAATATTAAACAGACACAAGCAGATATAATATGGAGTAAACCTCAGCTTGGAGTGATCAGACAATTCTTTGATCTAAACAGAAACTGAATGCTACGGTGTTTATACTAATATCACACATGTGCTTGTAGTTAGCAGATTGAGAGTGTTCACTTGCTCTATTCCCCATGTTCTTCAGCTTAAAAGCATCTTTTGCCAGACTGTCAGGTGTGAGACACAGGAGATAGTGGGGCTCTGATCTGACTACTTTTAGCAGTTTTCATGTTCCCAAATGTACATGACAGAACGACCAAATGGCATCAAGAAGTTGGGTTGCCCTCCACCCTCACCCATGACCAAAATGTCTTTTTGAAATATGAAAATTACCCTGGCTGGTGAAGAATATCTCTGGTTTCAGACCTTCAGCTAAGAATATTTCCTGCAGAAGAAAAAGTGGGATTTTTACGAATAGTAAAAAGTAGGGAGGGAAATTCTACAGTTCTTTAGGCACAGCTAGTAAAAATTGTAAAAAAGCTTCATTGTAATGTAGCTAAAGAAGTGTAATTCTACTATTGTTATTATAGTACTGTATTTCCTTCATCATTCACCACAGTTCTTCATAGGTGACAGAAGAAGTCTAGAGCAGAGAATCCAGCAGGAGCCAAATGACCACATTGGTGAAAATGATTAGCTGTTTGTATTTTTAAAAGTAGCATTAGAAACACCACATAGCATTAGTAAAAGTTGTTAACATCTTGCCTTGGCTGACTTACTGGGACGTGCTTTCATTTTGTAATCAGCCTTTGAAAAGTCAATGTCAGCTGATGGGATTTTTTTTCCATGTTCCTTAAAAATAAGCACAATATTTCATGGCATCTATTTAAACTGCAGGGCACTTTTCTGAGAGCAGTTTGCATGCACAAATCTTCCAGTAGCAGTTGAGTGGGTCTTCCCAAGAAGCTGAACAGTGGAATGAAAAGATTGCTAACATCTAGACAAGGTGCATAAGGCCAGAGGTGCTGGTCAAGGATGTGCTTTCAGCTGTCAATAGTAAGGAAGAAATTTTTTAAAAAATTAAAATATTAAAGTTCAGCTGTTCAGAAGCCACAGTATATGTTGAAACCTCAGAGCAGAGCTCAGAAACCACTGTCAGAGATCAGAATTTCAGTGTGTTGCCAACAGCTGTGGACAGGCGGACATTTTTCTGTTAAATCCAGTAACGTAAGCCTCACTTGGGAGCTGAGCTTGTGCTGCTGAGGCTGATGGAGTGGGAGAGGGATTGTTCCAGGTGGACCATGGGTGCTGTGGCATTGCCTTGTCAGCAGTGACAGCTTATCAAATGGCTTTTGACACATGGTGGGCAGGCTGCAGGAGCAGCATCTTGGTGTGAGGCATCTGTGGCTGATGAAATGGGAGCAGCCATCATCTGGTAGCCTGGGATGAGTGAAACAGAGCAGGATGAGCTACAGGAGCTCAAAGGAGGCAGAAGAGGGAGAGCAGATCAGGTGAAGAGCCCAAGTTATCCCCAAGGGTTACAGAGCAAAGTGAGTTCAAAACACTCACCACTGGGTGGCAAACACAGAACAATGACATTTCTTTTTTTAGGTGAACGTTGTGTGATTATTAAAGAACTCCAGTTAGCAGCAGGATACTCAGAAGGAGAAAAAAAATATGAAAATATGGTCCATAATAAGACTAAAACAAATATTTGCTGCAGCTTCTCCCTGATGATGACTGCTAAATTTCTTACATTGAAGGACTTAACCAGCATATCATGTTCTTACCACCCATGTTTTTAACTAACATGCCCCAAAGCTATAAAATATATATATATATATATAGTGAGATTTCTGCCTACTGTTTTGTTGTTGCACTGTGCTAGCAGTCATCTGTTCCCTGGTGGCCAAACAAATATGCACTGAACTGTGACAGTCCAGCTAATTTTGATGCAGTGTCAGCATTGATTAGATTTGTTCAGTGTGCTGCCTGCCCGAGCGTGTACAGCTTGGGTTGTGATTTGAGGTGCGTTTGGACAGAGCATCAGATAGTTTTGATGTCATTTATGGCCAAGGGGACAATATGGTGAGTGTCTCAGGGGTCACATTAAGGAACTGTCTGCGCTGGTATGCAAGCCTGTGAGAGGTGACATGGGAAAGATGGACTGAGCCCCCAACTCAATTGACTGTGAGCAGCTTCTGGTAGTGGATTTCTATTTGTTTGTTTTTCAAAAATTCATAAGCCATGGTAGAATTTGTCTCTTTTATGTTTAAGACTAGAACTGGATGCATTGAAATAGAACATAAAATTTCTGTAGAGGAAAACTTTGTGAAGGCCTTGTTAATGTTACCTGTCTGGATTATACAAGTGCACTAATACTGGCACAGAATTGTTCTCAGGAAACATGCCTTTGGTACCTTGGCTTAAAATTTTCTTGAAATTAAAGTCCATTGCCTCAAGGTTTGATTCTAGTGGCATGGGTTCAGGAAAGGAAACCAAGTGCTAGTTATTTGCCAGGTCTTTCCCACAAAGTAAGACTGGGCTGTGCAGGCATGCTCCATTAAAAAAAAAATTGTTGAACATTGGGTAATCCCTCATGTTTGCCAGTCCCTGCCCAAGCCATGCAGAGAGCACACAAACTAGAACACAAGTTTGTTTTCCAGCTGGGCTGATATTTGGGGTTGGATTTTTTTTTTCTTTTGTGCTTTGACAAACAAATGTCCTTTATCACTGATTTTGGCAGTGTAGCTGAAGAGGTACATAGAAAGCAATGTCTTTGTGCTTTCCAGAAAAGGCTTTACATTTTAAAGTTCTTTTAGTCAGTCTCCAGAGAGATGAAAATATGCCCTTTGAGATCTTTGTAACCAGCAGACAGATATTAAAACTGAAATTACTTTTAGTCTCATTATTTGCAACTGATTGCTATGTTATCATTTTAATATAATATCATTAATTTAGAAAACATCTGAATTATTACTGTTTGTTGCTTTTACTGACTCATTAGGCTGGATATGTAAAAATCTGAGTATGCCTGCTTTAAGTATCTACCTGATTTATTCTTTTATTGAGAACTTGATGAGGTTTTGATGGTTTTCTCTTTGGAGTTTTTTGAGGGGGTCAATGTTTATTTCTGCTATCCCCAGCCATGCCTCATTAGATTGCTTGCAAGAAGTTTAAGTACAGATATTAGGGGCCTGAAAGAAAGCATCTCATCAAAGCTTAGGCTGTGCTAAACATGAGATCTTAAGGATACAAATGAGTCCTGAAATCCAGTGCTTTGTTTCAACTGGCCAGAAGCCCAGAAGCAAATTGCTGGAATGGACTCAACTAGATACGTACTTTGTTGTAGGAAAAAAATTCTCAAGGTTTTCCCAAAAATTTACAATGACAGTGTGCGGGAACACTTGCCTGGTCTGGGGCAGATGCCTGACTTGCTCCTTGCCCTGTTATACACAGGCAGTTCCTGTTCTTCTTTGTGACTTTTGGATGGACTGCATGGAAGTCACACGCATTCAAGTCCATTTGCTAAACCAGTTTTCATTTTGATTAAATACACGCTGTAAATGTGTGTTTGAGTGCTCCTGGCTTTGGCATGTGAACTGACTGGAACAAGTGTGGAAGAGGACTGTCACCCAGAGGCTGATAAGGAAAGCAACTTCTCCACATGTGGATGATCACGGTTTGACTTGACTTTCTGAGGGCCAAATTAATCTGACCTTACTGTGTGGTATTGGAACACAGTACTGTCATCCAGAACAAGCAGAGTTGTTGCCTTGATTTTGCTTGTGGCTTTTTTAAAAGCCTAAAGATATTAACAATATTTTCCAAAAATCTTTGTTTTAAATATGTCATCTTTTGTAAAATATCTGAGGATCACTAGTTCTGCTGTAGTCGCAGCACAGCAATGACCTTCTGTTTGCTGCTTCAAGAGTTCCTACGTATGAGATATTTCATTAAGCCCCAAATTTTGTTGTAATTTAAAACCAGATGGTGCTTCATACTGAAATTACCTGGATTATATGGACTATCAGTGAAATTATAAGGAACTTGGCAAGTACTATCTGCTAGCTAGCACGCTCAGATTTCTCCAATCTCAGCTAACATACCTAACATTGTTTAGTATTTTTCTTTAAAATTTTCAGGTGTAATGGTATAGACAAGATTTTGAACAGCAAATCAAACTCCTATGTTGAGAATCCACAGAGCAGTTCAACACAGGGAGGCTGCTATGTTGTTAATTTATTCCCTTGTTAGTGCACAGTAATCCCCCATGTAAGCAAGCCCTTCCTTAAGCTCATTTCAGTGTAAATCATTTCCACAAGATGAGCTTGCACCCATGAGCAAAACCAGAGGGTGAATAAAGCTTTGGATAATCTCACATCCACCTAATGCCAATCATAAAACCATTTCAGTCCATTTTCTACCCCTACCCATTGAGGGGGACCTGCCCTTGCCCTCCTTTTTTAACTACAATTTTTTTTTCTTCTGTGTATAATTAATTTTGTCTTCTTTATTCATCTTAGCATCTGAAAAGCAGAAACAGATGATGGCTGTAATTATTAAGCCATCATTTTATCACTAACAATCAAATTACAAAAGTTTTCCTAGAATGACTTTCCTCATCTGTTTCATGTTTTCCATCTTTATTTTGGAAGAAATATGGGAGAAAATTTATTTTTCTATCTGATGCCTGCTTCCTTTGCCAGATAGTTGAGGGACAACTGTTAATTGTTTACTGACCATTTGCCTGAAGATCTGTTAGCTACACTGCCAGAAAAGCCCTCCAAGCTGCCATGTGGGTGACAGTATTTTGATGTTGTAGTCACTTCATATATAAGGGTAAGGCCACATCATAATTTATGTGAGTTTTCAGGTCCTCCAACAGCTCATAGAGTCAAAATGCAAATGATTGTAGCATTAATTCAGAAGGAGTCACACAGAGCAAGCACAGGGTTGGCAAGTATGCCAGAAGCTGGTGCAATTACTGGCATCTTCATGGGCTGCTTATTTACATTTGGATTTTTGACCTAAACAATCAGGTCATTCTTGATAGTGCCTTTGAAATGCCCACTCAGGAAATTATGTGTCTTCAGCAGAGTGCTCAGGATTCTGTCCCAGGATGAAAATATGGAGGGAGGCAAAGCAAGTCTGGGGGAAAAATGGACCAGTGAACTCATTTCAAGTAAGCCCTTAAAAACTTGGACCCATTAAATATTCAATATTTTTTTGAGTAAAATGTAATGCCTTCCTTCATAATCATAATGTTAAATCACATCCTTCAAGAGAAGGAGCAAGACTGAGGCTTATACAGAGCAGGCTTTTCACTCTACATTGCATGTCTGTGATGATACTGGGCACCCATAAATACAATTGAGATAGGTGTGTTGAATCCAGGTCAGCTGTACATCACCAGCAGTGTGAAACAGCTGAAGGGGATCTTCTCACAACATATCTCTTCATTTTTTAAAGTTTTTTTCAGTTGCATACTCAAGAGGTCTAAATTTGGAGTTAATAAAACAGAAGTGAACAAGCTGAAGTATAAAGTCAAAGTATTGCACAGTGTATCTCAGTGAAATAAGATGGATACAAAATCTGTGCTTTATCAAGCCTAAAAGGCAGGACCTTCCCCACAGTACAAACTAATCTTTTGCTGATTCATGGCAGCTGTCTTTGACCATTTGATACATAATTTTGGTGCTCAGAGAGGCTAATATGGACAAAACACAGTAAGACTAATCAGTGTCTGTAGTGAATGCAACCTGCTGTATGTAGCTGCCGTCCTGCTTACCAAGTTATCTGGAAAGATTTGTAATAGTTATTCGAGTTTTCTTGGGTTAAAACACTCATAGCAGCCTGGAATATTCTCCTATAATTTAATTTTATTCTTACTAGTTGTGGAAAACTAAAAGTACAAAAAAGAAATGCATAGAGTAGTAACAGCTTTTGAGAAGATCTGTAAAAACCAGCTTCTCCTTAAAGCTCATCACTAAGCTTGTAATTTTTTTTTTTTTTATATTCCTAGCTCATCTTTATATGGTAAAATATTTACATTGGCAAGTATTTATCTTGTGAACTAAAACTGCTAAAAGGCCAGTTTCTCAGAGTTAACTCTGTAGGAAAAGAGAAAAAGCCTAAATTTAATTAATATCCTAAAACCTTGATCATAGTGCTACTTGCCTTCAGCTGAATGTTATGCTGCATGAAAGATGGGTCTATATTAGAAAAGCAGCATTTGTTAACCATAGTAGATTTTAAATTCTCAACCTTAAGAGTATTTGAATCTTTACATTTAAATTTTTCTGTTGTGAAAATATGCCAAATGGGTGAAATACATTATGTGAGGAAAATGAGGTATATGTTCTCTTTGATTAGCCTGCATCTATTTGTACTGGTTTAGCCTGTATTATTTAGAAATTTTCCACCAGTTTAATGAAATTATTTTTCATCCAAGTTGAGATTTTCTGTTGAAATATATCTATACACACACACACACACATAGATATGCAAATTTTTCCTCTCAGATTCAAAGGACAGTGTTATAAATGGCTCTCGGTCTTTGTCAGCTTGCCCCATTTCATTCAGCTTGGATGCCTGCCACATCCTGCTCTCTCAGGGTAACACCAGCAGAGGGAATGAGTAGCTGACTTTCCATTCAGATCTGAAAGTTATCTGACTCCTATTAACATTGGAGCAGAAGTGGCCATGGTATTTCATGGACTCCCCCGGAGGCAAGATCCAAAGTCTGTAATCTAAGCATCTCTCACTTAAACTTCTCACTGAGATGGAAGGCTCTGTGTAATCCCTGCTATTTATTGCTTTTCAGATTCCACTCTGTAAGCATCAATAGTTTATATTTCATCCAGTATTGCCAGCAAACTGTAAGCTGAGTTAACAAATGTGTCATGTAAGATATTTTTCAGCTTTTGACACAGCTCACCACCCACAAATGAGTAAACGAGGCCAAAATGTTCAAGTCAGCTTTGCTTCAGCACAGAGATAAGGTGAGACACCTCTGGGTGTGAAATTCGTAGTCCATTTCTCAAATGAATTTCTGCAACAGTGAATTCCCATATGTTGAAGTAAAACATAAATCATATGACAGGCAAGTACTACTTGCCCTGAATTACATTTATGTAATAGCCCTCTTTATAATAAACCTCTAGGTAGAAACAAATCCTTGCATGCCTAACACATAAGCTGGAAAGGAAGAAAAAACTGAAGCCTTTTCCTTTCTCCCTGGTTTTGCTTCTTTGGTGTGCATTGCCAGAAATGTGGCAGGGTTACAATTCAGTGCACACACCCTGCTAAGATTAATAGGTTTGAGAGAGAAGGATAGGCATTACCATGCTCAACTTGCATGCCCAGGCAGCCTTGCTCTGAGAGCACAGTGCTGGCTCTGCCTGGTGCCACCCAACAGCCATGACTGCTTTCTTTGCTGGGCCACCTCACCATGCTCTTCTTGCTCTTACGTGACCTCTCACACCTTTCTCAAGGGTATATCCTACACATGGTGGCATTTTTTATTGCTGCCTAAGCACTGGAAATAACAGTCACGGCCCCCTGGTGCAATGAGCACCAGCTGATGCTCCCTTCCATTTCTTCATACTTTTTCAGTGATGTGATCTCTCTATGAAGTACCATATAGGCAGTGGCCATCCTGTCAAGGGTAGAGGCTGTCAGATGACTGAGAAGGCTTGAAAGCACCTTCCTGCTTTGAAGCTATAGCTTTTGTACTTTTTACCACATCACTTCAGTCCAGGGAGCTTTGCTGTCAGTATTTCTGCCCCGCTGCTGTGTGGGTGCTCAGTGTGTGCAATGCACTTCACCATGCCCTCCCTATTGCCAAATGCAGCCTGCCCAGGGCATGCCCCAGCAGGGTGGCAGAATTGGGGGCATAATGCTCTCAGCTAGGACTGTAGGGAGGGAACTGTACTGTGTGCACTTCACAGATGAGTGAGGAATATAAGGCAGAAAGGAGAAGCAGCAGTACAGGAGATTAGGAGGTAGCTATGGGAAAGAAAGGGTGTACTCATCATTTTAAAAATGGCTGCCTAAATACTACAAGAGGTTATCATCACATAGTTATCATATTAACCTGTTCTGTCACCCTGCTCCTCTCTCACTGGCCACACGCTCCACACATTGCTGAGCTGTGCAGTGGAGAAGGGGTAAAGTGAAGCAGGTGCCCAGCTGTGGCAAGGTGTCACACCTTTGACTCAGCTCTCCAGGTCTGACTGTGAGTGTGAGGTTTAGCTGCTTGTAACTTGGAAAATAAGAATCTCCACGAGGCAAATTGGACTCTTCTCATTGCTAATGCTAATGTGAGCTGAGTGAATTAGCTGTAGGCTGCCTTGCTGCTGAATGTAGCCAGTGATAAATCTGAATTTGATTAAAAAATTACAGAAGGAGACTATTCATATGCTGAAGATACAGGGCAGTGAAAGAGGTGTCAAGACTATTTAATGTATGTTTTCTTACACAGGCAGAGCTAGTGCTGCTATTATACCTCTCATCTCCTCTCTTTTGCATGGAGAATTCCCAGGTTTTGTAGCACCGAGGTAGTGAACCTGGGGAGACCAGGGGAGTTAATGTTTGTAAGCGTGGAATTTGATATCATTGTTCCTGAAAAAAACCAAACTGTGATGAGTTATTTTTTGCTGTCAGTCTGTGTTGTCAGCCAGCTCTGTGCCCCTGAGTGCAGCAGTTTCCCAGAACAAGTTTTACGCTCATACTTCTTTGCCTTTCTCACATCATCATCATCATAACTTCCTTAGTTGTCTTTTCCAGTCTGCTTTCTCTGTTGCTCTTTTCTTAAGATAAATGTCTACTGTCAAAATTATGAAAGTTACCTGAGGGAAACTTGATTACAGGGGATGTGAAAAGAACTCAGAAGTGTGTATTTCATTTGAATGAGCTGTGGAAGTGAATGCCAACAGCCTGAGCATGTGTTCCATGGACTAAGAGTCCCAGATGGGCTAACCTTTCCTTTTCCTCTCTTTTCCATTCAGGGTTTGAACATGAGTACCCAGCCACACACTGTGTCCAAGGCAGAGATCCCTGGCCATGTTCTTTACACTGTAGGAACGTGTGTGCTCATTATTGGCTCCATTGGCATCATTGGAAACCTCCTAGTCCTCTATGCATTTTACAGGTACAAAAATTCCTTTTGTGGTTGATCTCAGTGGCCTTGAGTTTCACCTGTGCCCATGTGCAGGCTTCTGCATTGCTTTCCACTTGGATTAAATCTAATGGCAGCAAGTGTGGGGGGAAAGAGAGGAGAAGGCAACCCTACACAGATGAAAACACATCCATGTGCATCATTGACAACCTCAGTGTAAATTCCTGATGATTTAAAGAATCAAATAAAATGAGAAAATAATACCTTGTTCTAGAAACAATTTCCAATTGAAAGTTTAAAGAATGGTTTAATACTTCTAATGATAGAAACCACAGTCTCACAGCTGTAGACTTCTTCACTTACCCTGTAGCATTTGCACAAATACTTGACAAACAGTGACACTCTTCCCAGGAGCCCAGAGGTCCTGAAAGGACCAAGAAGGCAATCTGCTACATGAAATGAGCTCATGCCACCAGTGTGTTTCCTGCTTCAGGCAGATCATGGGATTTCTGTCAGTTTGTGTGCTCTCTTGGCAGAGTAATAGTCAGCCAAAGCTACTGCAGCTAGAGTATGCAAAAATCTCTCATGGAAAAAAGAAACATCTGCCCTCTGTTCCACAGTGTGATGATGAATTTCAAAATCCTCTTCATTCACTACTTGCTGTCATTAGGCATGGTGATGCAGCAGGGCCTTACAATGCTAGAGACACCAGTGGGGTTATGAGCCAGGCATTGGTTTCCTATTCTTAAATGTTTGAAACAAATAAATTAGTTATTTTAATAACTAATTTTAAAACCTGAATTAGTTATTTTTAATATTTCTAATGTGATTTAGAGAAAATTAATTCCCCACAACTGTAGATACCTTCATGACTTTTTAAAATGCAGCACAAGCTCTGTATTTTTCTTGAAATATGTGTGGTTTATCTGGTGTAATAAAAGCATTAAATTGTCAAAGTAGGAATATCTGCATGGGCAGATTAGCACCTGGGAACGTATGAACTCTGCACTCTCTCTTACCTTGTTTTTGCAGACAGTTATGAGACCCAAGAATTTATTGGAACTGCAGCAGCACTGAGATGACTTTCTTACTTTCTTCTTCAGTATTTATCAGCATGAGGAAAGAAATTCATGTTAGCTGCAAATATTGATACCGCAAAGCTCATCAGAAAGGTCTCAGCTGTTCTCCTTGGATAAGCTTTGCTTGCAGACCTCTGCTTTCACACTCCTTGTTGTGGTGTTTAATGTTGCCTGTTCATCTGCAACTGATAGGTTTCATTCTCTCTTATGAGATGTATATAAGCAAAAGCACTTTCTCCAAATCTCTGTGTGCGCTCTGCTCATGCTGTAGCATTTTGCAAAAGGTCATTTAGCTAGTGGTGTGTCAACTTCAGGCTAACTGTGCCAACACACCGCCTCAGGTCAGCAGTTTTTAAAGTATCACCAGAAGCAGATCCTTTGGCTCTGTAACTTTCTTCAGATCTTCCTCATGTGCAGTGCAAGGCACAATCAATATCACAGCACTCCTACGGAACTGCTCTTCTGAACAAATCCATATTTATCAAGACAGCTGAAACTCTCCTTAGCTTGAAGAGGAAACAGTCTATTTTATGGCTTCTGGTCTTTTCAATCATTTTGAAATGACTACAGCTGTAGCTGCAGTAATTGACTGATGATTAGCGATTGATTCACTGCGAGTAACCATCGATTCCCACCTGGACAGTATTTGTTTGTGCTAGTAAGCAAAGTTATAAAGTTAACTTTCCACTTTGTCTTTTTAAAACCATGTATTTCTCATGTTTTTAAGCAACAAGAAGCTGAGGACTCCCCAAAACTACTTTATAATGAATTTAGCTGTGAGCGACTTCCTGATGTCGGCTTCTCAGGCACCCATGTGCTTTGTCAACAGCTTGCACAGAGAATGGATACTTGGAGACATAGGTACTTTTCACCACTAATTCACATCTTGCCAGCTTTATGCTGCCTGCACCCTGTTTCAGCCACAACAGCCTTGGCTTGTGCCATGGCTAGAGCAGCACAAATCTCTTGAGTCACAGCCCAAGCATTATCAGTCAGTGTGATGTCATATGTTTTGTATTACAGCTGTGATTCTTTTATCTTACATATTTTGGAAAGGAAGGAGTCAAGATCCACATGTAATCATGTTACCCTTTAGCTTGTAAAAGTGGTGTTATGTCTGAAAATAAGTAGAAAAGTTTTAGTAAGTCGCAAATATTTTTTTCTGTTAGTTAATACTTTTATTTAGAAATGTATGTTGATATACATTGGCATGCTTCTAGGAATCTCATATTTAATTAAGAGATTTAAAAAACAATAATCATTTGAGGACTCAGTAAATTCAAGCCTCTTTCTTTCCAACTGCAAGAAAGAAAAGGTGATCTATGCTGAAATGTGGGTATAGCAAGAACCTCAGAAGGCTCAAAGCTGACTGGTGCTCCTCATCGTATTATGGATGAAAACTTGCAGCCACTGGTGGCTGTGCAATGGTGGAGCAAGCCCAGAGACCATGTACTGTTCAGCAGCACAGCAGGGACTCTGCCTTAGTTTGAAGATACTTTTAGTCTTGCTCATACTCTTAGATAAAATCAGTGCAAATTACCACACTCCCTGTCACAAATGAAGAATTTGATCTGGGTTGAGTAGGATTTGGTCCTTGGTTGGAAGTTACTTGTAGAGACTTTATCTGCTTTAAGGTTGGATCTGGTGTTTTTGCTGCCTGTCACTCCTGGTGGGCTCTTGTCTATAACCACATGGGGTAATGCAAGATTTCAAAACATGGATGATCTTTTCACGCAGGTTGCTCCATTAAATTCAGTGTAACTTTTTCCATCTGGTAGTGCAGTGCCTGAATGCAGAGGGGGTTAAGATGTCTGTTTCATGTAAAAAAGGTCAGTTCTTTTAAAAAGTACTGCCATGAAATATAGGAGTTGGAGCTATGTTTTACAGTTGGTTTCTTAGTCAAATTTAAACCATTTCTGCATTTTTAAGCCACATAAACCAAAGTCATTTCTTGAACCACCCATCCATCATTAACAGACAGATGTTTGCTGCAGCATGTTAAGATCAATATATTGGGCAACAGTCCAGGAAAATATAACTTTAATTAGATTGGATTTTCTTTGAGGCAGTTTTCCATCGACAGAACATTCCCAGTTGCAGCCTGCAGTGAAGCAGGACTCATTTAAATACATATATTTGTATTTTATTTATGTTTATGCTTTTCTAATAAACACTTTATAACTATGAATATGTGAAGCTAAGAAAATGCCTCTGTTGACAGAGAAAACCTGAGCAGGGAAAAAACCAGGGAGATTTATTATGATGACCTCTGAGAGAAAGCATGCCTCTTTTCAAGAAAGCCCCTGACATTGCCATTTCCTTCTTCAGGCTGTAACTTGTACGCTTTCTGCGGGGCTCTCTTTGGGATAACCTCGATGATGACTCTGTTGGCTATCTCTGTTGACCGCTACCTGGTGATCACAAAGCCGCTGCAGTCCATCCAGTGGACTTCCAAGAGACGCACCATGCAGATGATCGCCGTGGTGTGGCTCTACTCGCTGGGATGGAGCGTGGCTCCGCTCCTCGGCTGGAGTATGTTGTCTGCTCTCTCTCTCTCCTAGCATTCCCCGTGTGCTCTTTTTAGCCTTGCTTGGGGTGTAAAAAAAAAAGAATTTACTTATCAGTCCTTGTGAGGATGCCCTGCCACCACCCGATGGTTTGTTGTTGTAGCACACATCTGCACCTACTGCACTGCACAAACCCTCTGGCCCCCTACACCCAGGGTGTGTTTAAAGCAGAACAACCTACAGAGGGAGTATTAGGTGTGTACCTGAGAGTTCTGTAGTCAGGACCTCCTCTCCACGTGGGCACTCGCTTCTCAGACCACACATATGATGTGTAGTTTGGCTGGCACAGCTCTTGAGGACCATGGATACAGGACAGGGTTTATTTTAATCACTTAATGGCTGGATCAGCACCTGAGCTAACCTTGGGTGCATGTGTGAATAATGTGTTCCATGTATTCCATAGGTTCCTATGTGCCTGAGGGCTTGATGATATCCTGTACATGGGACTATGTAACCTACTCCCCTGCAAACAGAAGCTACACCATGATTTTATGCTGCTGTGTGTTTTTTATCCCCCTGGTAATAATATTCTACTGCTATTTATCGATGTTCTTGGCCATAAGGCGTACTGGCAGGTAAGCAATCGAGCTGAAAGAAGCACATATCCCTTTTTGTGTAACAGAAGATTTTCTCAGTTTCTTTAGCTGCAGAAAAATCTGAATCAAAAATTAGTCTGAATTTAAATGGACAGCTGTAACAGGAGAACTACATTTTGCCAATTTAAAACTGGAATGGATGTATGAATTTCAGAGTAGAAGAAATCTCTGGTGGTTCTAATCTTATTCCACTGCAGCAATTAATAGTATGTCAGATACTTGGATTGAGTTATTTGAATTTCAGATTTGCACTACAAGAAACAATGTCCTTGTGTATTCCAGCACTTTTCAGCCTCAAGGGATAATAAAAAACATGTAGCAATGGGGGAATCATCTGCCTTTGAGCAGCTCTGTAAACAAAACAGTCCTCGTATTTTTTGACAGTTTTATTTAAGGCGAGCATCCCAAAAACCATCGTGCTTCACTCAAGCATCACAACTACATGCACAGTATTTGGCTATGCTTGCTCATACGTTTTTCCCCAAGAAATTTTTGGCCTGTATTGGAAATGAAAAATCAGCAGGGTGTTAGATCTGTAAACTAACATCATTCTATCAGTTAGTTTTCTGCTAATGAGCACATGGCTTATCTTCGGTCCAATCCAACACCAGCTGGCGCTGTAAGTCCTTCCTGCTGCTCAGCTATGTCATCAGTTCTGATGGCTTTTCTCCACTCCTGTGTGCAGGCACTTGTTGAAGTCATTTGGCTTCATAAGGCTAAATTTCACTTCTATAAGTGCATTTATATGTGCCTAAAATGACGTTTTTTCCGAACTCTATTTTTTTGGCCTTTGTCTTGGTTTTTATTGCGCTTTGTGTATGTATACTTGATAGCAAGCGAAGAAATGCATCCTTAAAATAATGGTGTCTTGTATACCCATGGAGCACAGTGGACATAAGCTCTTTCTGTGCCTTTTGCAAGGCCAGGCTGGATGGAGCTTTGAGTGCCCTGGTCTAGCTGAAGGTGTCCCTGGTCATGGCAGGCATGTTGGAGCTAGATGATCTTTAGGCTCCCTTCCAACCCAGGCCATTCTCTGTTTCTGTGGTTCTGTTCTATATTTACAGTGTGCCAGCAGGGACTTTGTTACCCTCCTGGCTGGTAATTAATGTCTTCAGCCTGAAATATATCTCCATTTAACAACACTAATATGTAAAATTTGTTATTTCTATGCTAAAGTATATAAAATGCCTAGCTATATCAAACTTTTTAAAATAAAATGTGGGGTGTTTGGGGTGAGAAGAGAATTTGATTTTTCATGACAAAAATATTAGGGCTGCCTGTTGTACCTTCCACTGAAAATACTCTATAATAAATAAATCTGCAGGTAAGTAAAAATGTCCTTGCAAGTGTTTGGGACAGGTTTCCCAAAGCTATCAGGGTATTCCAGCATGTGTTACCTCATGAATGGAATTCCTGCAAGCTGCTACTCCCTTGAAAAGGAAAAGACGTTAGACTTGATTTTGCCATCCAGCTGTGCCTTTTCTTGCTCCACCTCTAAAAGCAATGGAGGGCAAGAGATGCCAATTTCTGTATCTTTGCAACCTGAAACCCTCCTTGTGTTAGGGATAAAGACACAGCAGTCCTGTCCAGTAGTCCCAGGGGTTCTGGCTCAGCCTCACAGGCAAACACAACACTTGCAACCACATTAATTACTTTCTAGGGTTTTTAAATATCAGAGGAGAAATGAACAGTTAGAGTGGTGAAATAAGAAATTTACTTCATTTTGCATATTGCTGAGAATATATTAGAGGTTTTGCCTTTTTCATTGTCCTACTGAAATATCTGTATTTTCCCCCCCTCACAGAGATGTTCAAAAGCTGGGGTCTTGTAGCCGGAAATCCTACCTCTCTCAGTCCATGAAGAATGAGTGGAAGCTGGCAAAAATTGCTTTTGTGGTCATCATTGTGTTTGTCTTGTCCTGGTCTCCATATGCTTGTGTCACCTTGATTGCCTGGGCAGGGTAAGTGGAAGAGGAATCCAAACAGCAGGGGTTAAGCAAATAAGATTAGTACTATCATCCACATGAGGCAAATCTCCTTTTTGAATGGGTCTTAAATAATTACTACATTCACAAGGATACTACTGTATCCTTGTGAATGAAGCCAGAAAAGGGATTATTTGTCTATGCATTTTGAAACTATTATGACTTTTAGTCTTAATATTTGGTACACGATGTTTTCTCTCCCACATGATGCTTTCTTTGTGTAAATTGGAGGAGTTACCTCCTTTATCTCCTAATACCCCCTTTCTTCCATACACTGCTGTCTCCTCCACCCATTTTTCACAGCACTGGTGTGTTGTCAATGCATGTTCTACTCTTCAAGGCCAGGTTGGAAGGGGCCTTGAGCAAGCTCATCTAGTGAAAGATGTCCTAGCCCATGGTAGAGAGGTTGGACTAGATGATCTTTAAGGTGTTTTCCAACCCAAACCATTCTGTGATACCATGATATTGACTGTGCTTATGCTGCACTGACATTGGTCACACCTGACTGACTGTGGGAGCTTAAGTCTAAAGGGAAATATTGGTTTCAAACCACTTCCAGTCCTCTCTTCCTTCTGATGTGTTTGGAACTGAGTCACTGACACACATTATTGTGCAGCACACATGCAGCTGCTGAAAGATTTTTTAGGTTTGATTTCTCTTTGATTTCTATCATCATTGTTGATTTTTATCATCATTTCCCAGATGGCCACAAAGGGGGTTCTTTTGTTGGAGTTTTGGTGTTTTGTTTTTTGTTGTTGTTTTTTTTTTGTCTATTGCAGAAACAGGTAAGGTGATTCTTTGTGTTTCTAGTAATCCTAAAATTACTTGCTGCATGTCTTTGGTCTTCTTTAAATGAATGGAACCAAGTACATGCTGTCAGATTCAAACCTTTCCTCTGAGCAAAGCAATCACTGGAATGAATCAACTTTACAGGTGTATTTCCTATAAAAAGATAATAGCACAAAACCAATTTAAAAGAGTAATATGTTTTAGTAATGTAGTATCCGTGTAATCCATGGCATAGCTGTGTGTAATGTTTTTGCTTTGTTTTAGTCGAGGCAGCAGCCTAACACCATATTCCAAATCTGTGCCAGCAGTTATTGCCAAAGCTTCTGCAATCTACAACCCCATCATATATGCAATAATTCACCCAAGATACAGGTACAGTAAATATATAGGTATGTGTATAACTGTACATGCAAATGTGGATCTTTTACACGGAACAAACTACCCTCATTCCTTCAGCCTCACCCTGTGCACTGCATGTTCCATGTTCCTGTGCTGACCAGGCCATGATGGGCTCCCAGTGGTCAGACCCAGCTGGTACATGGCAGCTCCAGATATGGCCTGGGGAGTGGCCAAAAGAGAACAGTCCCTCCCTTCACCTTTCCACTCCCTCAGAGCCCTGCTCTGCCCTGTGGAGCTGCACAACACCCTGACTGACAGGAGGAGATGATGATGCCCAGGTCACCTTTCATCATACCACAGACAGCCACTACAGAGCACTCTCTAGAGAAAAAATCCCAACCAGCAATGCTCAAAAAATCACATCCTTACCAATTTAAGCAGCTCTTTATGCATATGTTCAAGGTTTGGTTTTCTGAAGCATTTTTTCACAAAAAATTTGGGGACACTGGCAGCAAAAAATACTTTATTATACCAAGGGGTTATACTTGTTAAAGAACTGCTATCCAGCACACCTGTAGAATTTTTTGCAAGTCTCTCAAAGTGTAGCTACCACAAAATGATGCTGTGTCGGAAGTTCTGAGAAAACACAGGGATGCCATGGTGGTAAATGTGATAAATGTATAAATACCACTAGATGGCAGGGTTAGTCATTGGTATGAGGCTTGTTTCACCCAAGAAGTGGAAAAGCTGGTAAATTCCTTTGCCTGCAAGGCAACTGGGACTTGGGAGCTGAAAATTGAGTTCATTGTTTAGGATGTCTGATGCATGACAGTGTGGTTGTAAAAAAAGTGAAGGTTTCTCAGAAGGCTGGTCAAAACACACCCAAAAAGGGCAAAAACTTTTCACCCTATGGTTCTATAGAATCATAGAGTGGTTTTGGTTGGAAGGGACCTTAAGTATCATCAAGGTCTCACCACCTGCCATGGGCAGGGACACCTTCCACAAGACCAGGTTGTGCAAAACCCATCCAACCTGGCCTTGAACACTTCCAGGGATGGGACATCCACAGCTTCTTTGGGCAGCCTGTTCTTGAGCCTCACCAGCATCACAGTAAATTTCTTCTTAATATCCAATCTACACCTTCCGTCTTTCAGTTTAAAACTATTCCCCCTTGTCCTATCCCTACATGCCCTTGTGAGAAATACTTCTCCAGCTTTCCTGTAGCCCTCATTCAGGTACTGGAAAGTGCTGTAGGCCTGTCCAGAGCCTTCTCTTCTCCTGGCTGAACAGCCCAACTCCCTCAGCCTATCTGCAGGGGAGAGGTGCTCCAGCCTTTTGGTGATCTTCACGGCCTCCTCACTTGCTGCTCCAGGTCCATGTCCTTCCTGTGCTGAGACACCAGAGCTGAAGCAGCCCTGCAGGTGGGGTCTCCCCAGAGCAGAGCAGGGTGGCAGAATCCACTCCCTCCCCTGCTGGCCACACTGCTTTGGATGCAGGACATGATCCAGGACACCTTTGGCTTTCTGGGCTGTGAGTTCCCATTGCTGGGTCATGTCCAGCCTCTCACCCACCAGTACCCCCAAGTCCTTCTGGGCAGGGCTGCTCCCAATCCATTCTCTACCCAGCCTGTGTTTGTGCTTGGGATTGCCCTGACCCACACCCAGCACCTTGCATTTGGCCTTGTTTAACTTCCTGAGGTTCCTTTGGGCTCCCCTCTCCAGCCTGTCCAGGTCCCTCTGGATGCCATCCCTCCCCTGCAGGGTGGCAGCCACACCACACAGCTTGCCAAACCTGCTGAGGGTGCTCCTGATCCCACTGTCCCTGTCACTGACAGTGATGTTAAACAGGACTGGTCCCAACACCCACCCCTGAGGTCACCGCTGTCACTGAGCTTCACCTGGACACTGAGCCACTGACCACAACTCTTTGAGTGTGACCACCCAGACAACTCCTTATCCACCGAGTGGTTCATCTGTCAAATCCCCATTTCTCCATTTTGGAGACATATTTTGTTTGAAAATGTTTGCTATCACACCACCTTTATGCGTCCTTCAAAAACCATCTGAGTTTTTTCAAGTCTTCAGAGCATTTTAGTGTAGAGTAGGAGAATGCCTAGTTTCTGATTGGTTGCAGAAGTTCAATGAGAAGCTTTGCATGGCTGTCTGATGTGTTTAGTACCCATTATTTGTTTCTGAACCAAAGTTATTGTGTTCAGTTTATTATTTTCGCAAGGAACAGGTTGCCCAGAGAAGCTGTGGATGTGTCCCTGGAAGTGTTCAAGGCCAGGTTGGATAGGGCTTTGAGCAATCTGATCTAGTGGAAGGTGTCCCTCCCCACAGCATCAGGCTTGGAACTAGATGGTCTATGAGGTTCCTTCAAGATCCCCTCCAACCCACACCATCCTGTGGCTCTGTGACAGTGAACTGCTTCATTCAGTCATTTTCCTATCAGCATTTGCTTCTTAAGACTGTTAAGAAAAAGACTTAGAGACTTACACAACAAGCTTTCAGACATTTTCTTTATATGTATCTTGTTTTATTTTTTCCCCCTGCTTTCTAATCTGTATTTCTAGACATATCAATAAGAGAAATTTTTATGGATTTGTGAAGACGTTTCATGCACTTGGAAGCAATCCAGTCAGGAAAAGAAGTAATGTTGGGTCCCTTGTGAAGAATCAAGAATGCAGTTTCAAAACTGAAAAAACCCTATAGTACGCTAATAAGTCAGTTGGTAAAAATATGTTGGCAGGACCAATTTTGCTTAAACAGTGAATAATGAACATATATGTTAAGGTTATTGTTTCTGGATAATTTCCAAATCTTCTAATTATTCACATTATGCCTTGAAAGTAATTTATTCAAGCACAGATAAATGGGCCAGTCTGTTCAGGCCAAAGGGTTAAGGTTTGAGCTGGGGATAATTTGTTATTTTATATTGAAACTACTGAACCAAATTACATCTAAGTTATTTTCCAAACCTTTCTAGAAAGATGCATCCAGAAATCAGGATCAAAAGTGTTCAAATCCAGCTCAATCCACTAGCAAAACAAGATGCTTTTTTTGCACAGAGAATTCCTGACACTGCACATCTTAAAATCCCAACAAAACCAAGCCTTTTTGTGGGGTTTCCTTACCTTAAACAGCGGAGAAAAAAAAGTACATTATAGTGAATGCAACTGAAAATGTAACAGTGACCTTTGTGCTAGCACTTGGCTTCTAAGAAGTGTTTTGAAAGTTTTTTATATTCCTCCTCATCTACCCACCCCCCCTGCCCACTCATTCCCTACCAGCAGAAAGGAGAATAACACCTCTCCTTAACAGGACTCACAGGAACAAACAAATGCCAGTGAGGAATGTACTCAAAGTTTTAATTTGTGAAATGCTCTTTTGTGGGGAAGAAAGCTTTCACATCTTTAACAGCTTGTGTGTTGTCTCTACATTCCACAATAACTCTAACACATTGCTCTGTTAGAGTTATTGCAGAAACTCCCTTAGATTTTGGAAGTTTTAGGTTTTGGAATCATTCTTTCATAGCAAACAGGAAATTCTGCAACTCCATGTTTCCAACTGGCTCCCAAGCAAAGCAGAATTATTCTTACATCATAAATAATGAATAATCACAAATAACTTTGAGTTACAGTAGTTTTTTAAAAGTTGCTTGCAATTATTAAACTACTCTTATATAAGAGTCACTTTAGGTGACTCTTATTTCAGATTGTAGGAATATCATTAAATAAGTACCTGTTTATGCCTGTTATTTCACACATACAATATTAAAACTCCCTTCAAAATCTGTACTTTCATCCCAACCAGCAAAATGTCCCTCAATACTCCTCCCAAATATTAGTAAAATAGACATTCTGGTCCCTCAAGACATTCAGAAATGTTCATATGTTTTCCTTGAAAATTCATCATCAGACATCTATTTCCTGAATCTCCATCATTAGGAGACCTCGGCACTGAATCCCATTTAATAAATGGGATGATGTGTTTTACACAAACTTCAGTTTGTCAGAGGGAAGGAGTTCAGCTTAGTTGGGGAAAAAAGCTGGCAGCTGCTTTTCAGCACCGGACTAAGGTCTTCAGCCCAAAAGGAAATTTATGAGGGCTTGACATTTTCTCGTGTCCTGTAAACCCTTTCTCAGGGCTTTTTGTTTTGTGCACAGCATTAACCATCTTTTTTTACCCAGCACCATGTAAGCAGCCTTCTGCCCCAAGCAGTTCAGTGGGCCCTGCCTGGTCACCAACAGCCATCTGGGCAGGATCAGGAATTATGGTGCAGGCAGCTTTTTTCAGTCCTCATCTCTAGAGTAGACACAGAGCTGCTGTTCACTTGCCTTTGAAACTACAGAGAAAAGAGATGCAGAACTATTCAGAGCATGGTGATGATGCCAAATATTGAGGTTTGGTGGTGGTGGGTTTCTTTTTTTGATCACAAGCGAGTGACCTCATTTCATGATGCCAGAATCGTGTCTCTTAAATTTTAACATGAGGGATCTTTTGTGAGAATAGAAATGATGATTTAAAATGTCCTGGTTATTCAACAAACCAGTAACTACAGAAGCAAAAGATTTTACAATATACATCTGCTTGACTTGCATCTCAGTGTAAAGTCAGTGTACTGACATCCCCCAGCGATCCGTGGCCCCCTGCATCAGTTCCTTGCCATATGCCTTGTTTGCTGCCTCACTTCTTGACTTGTTTTTTTTTTTTTTTTTTTTTTTTTTTTTGTCCCTATGAGCTTCATCTGCTGGGCTGAAATAATGGATTGGGAAGTGCTGGGGAGGTGCTACACCTAATGAAGCATTCTGACTAGCATTGCCCTGTGAGGAGAAAGGCCAGCTGGCATTGCCCAGGGGAAGCTCTTGGACACTTCTGCTCCATGCAGGGCCATGGTTGGGGTCAGGAGAAATAGACTCACACAATCATGACTGAGATTATTATTTAATGAATAAGGCAGATTTGGGGTCTAGACCATCCTTCTCCTCAATGCTTGTACAGTGTTAATTTTCAATAGGAGTTGACAGTAGCTGTCGTGATACAAATAATTAACAACGTCTGATTCTTCTGGCCCTCTTCTTCTTCCCTTGTTTCCACTCATTCTGTGCCTTTGCACAGTGAAGACCTTTGTACTAACTAGCCTGAAATTTTCTGGGTTAACATTTTAAGTAAACCATATGCAATCATGCTCTTCAAGATATTTTCAATTCTTATCACTTACCTATGCACCTCTTCTGTGTGTGTTTTGACACAAGGCCCAGAAGGACCTGTTATTTTCTTTTCAGCCTGTTGAGTTGTTTGCCCCAGCTACCATGCTGTTTGCATGTAATCTTTAAGACCCCCTTAATCAAAACAGAAGCTGTGTTGAGGGTGATGGAAAGAGACAGCATTTTCACCACATGAATTTCAAAGCCATGTCTTCAGTGTGACAGTTTTGGCTTTTTTTTTTTCTTCTCACATTTTCCCTCAGAAAAACCATCCACAAAGCTGTTCCCTGCTTGAGGTTCCTGATACGAATATCGAAGAATGACCTCCTAAGGGGGTCCATAAATGAGTCATCCTTCAGGACCTCCCTCTGCAGCCACCACTCTCTTGCTGGCAGGACCAAGAGCACTTGTGTTTCCTCTGTTTCTACTGGAGAAGCTGTAAGTCTTTTCTTGTTTCCATGAAAGAAAGTGAGTATAACATTTCCCAGACTCTAAATAAGCAACACTATAAATACATATTCAAAATTAGAGAACAGAAAAGGGAAGGAGGAGAGTGTAGCTAAATTTTTTGGTCATGTAAGGTAATTTCTGCAAAGCTGGAAGTTCATGATGATTTACAATCAGAAAAAGCATTCAGGCCAGCATATCTGTGTGGTTCTGATGCCTGCTGGGACCAAGGATGTTCAGATTTAGTCTTTAATGTGAACTTAAAAGAGCCATTGTCAGATACTCCATGTGTCACCAGCTACCGGCTGTGTTAGGTATCTCGATGGCCTGGAGGACAAGAAAACAAGCTTCAGTTCAAAGTCCTATTACTTATCCAAAAGCTCTCTTCTTATTTTAAAAGAAGTCCATTTTTCTGTAGGATGGGAAATTTTTGACTTTTTTACCTGAATTTTAACCATGAGGAGTGAAAGGCTCCTGCCCCTAGAGCATGGTGGAGTGTTTTGTAGGAACATACCCCAAGCATCAGTAAGACTGGTGACTGAGTGACACAGAAACAAAAGAATCCCTTGAGACTCTTCACAGCCTTTCTCAGTCACAAGAAGCTGGCCTCGCCTGCAGAGGTGCTGGGAAGGTACCAGTGGGGATGGCAGCCACAGCAAAGTCTGGGCTGGGGCTGGCCCTCCTGGGGACCTGCACTACTCCCACTCAGTTTGGGCATCAGAAACCTTCCAGAGCGACAGCTGCCACCAGTAACCTCTCACAAAATTATAAATCCTAGCTATACCTTTTATATCTTTATGTAAAAAACTAATTTTTCTCCAATTACTCCTTTGTTTGATGCCAAATGAAGTAATTTCAGCTGCATCATCCTGATCCAAGAAGCTTTCTGCTCTTCACTGCTGGTCACTAGTTGGTTTTGGTTTGTTCATGTTAGCAGGTTATTGCATGCATTTCAATGTGGCTGCTGCTTAAAAAGACAGGATAATGAGGGTAAGAGGCTTCAGCTTTTGGCACAGCTTTGGCTTAGGAGTCTCATTTAAAACCCCCACTGTTAGCAGTGCACAGCACTGTGCTGTGCTGAGTTGATGCAGCCAAAGGCAATTGTCCTTTGGGGCAACTGACAGCTCAGTGCAGCTGTAGAGGTTTTAGCTGAAACAGCAGCTGCTGAAATAAAAGCTAAGCTTGATGACTTTGGCATGATAGCAGGACTGACGAAAATTTTGGAAGGCTCCAATAAAATATTGATGGGCAAGAAATGACACCAGAAACACTGTAAAAGATGCAGCTGTTGCCACCAACATTTTTTTCTGTGTGTTGTGTACATGTTAGTGAAGGGAACAAACATATTTGTGATTCATGTCAAGGAATGTTTCATGCAAGGAGTTTTATTCAACAGGTGAGGGGATATAAACAGATGGCCACACATATATGTATGAGCAAGGTGATGCAGAGGAATTATGCACTGTCTTCCCATTTGTGTGGAGCCCTGTCTGTCTGCCTGACTGGCCTCTGTCTATCCATATCTAAAAGCTGGTGTTGGAGTGGAATAACCTCATCATTGATACTCAATCAAAAAGTCACCAAAAAGTAAGGGGTGACAGATGGCCTCACCCCAAGCCTGTAAATGGAACAGCACTTTTGCAGTGTCCCATTTGTGCTTCATTACTGGCATGGCCCTAGAAAACGAGAGCAAAGCCCACCCACTGTCTCCCATGCGCTTATGAGGGTTTGTAGAATCAGCAGGCTCATGCAGATTGAGAAGCCCTCGGTGTTCTGGATATTCTGCTGGGATGTATGCAAACATGGTTTTGGATGTGTCCATGTCCTGGGTTTCATATCAGTTGGTGGACACACAGAATGCCACAAGACATATTAAACAGATTGATTGTACTGGCTCCTCTCTTTAGAATTCAGATGCTCTGCAGGTATAAGTGTAGCATAAGCAATGAGATAAAAAAGGGTGGAAAACATCATGGTGAAAAGAGTTTAACTAAATTTTCATGATTTTCAAGTTGGTTTTATTTTTGGTCAGCCAGCAAAATAATCCTGGGTAAGTGACAAGACTGAAAATAAAGCCTCCCCCCAGGGGAGTTTTGAGTGTGAAACTTATGTTAGAATGGCTTTAGTTTTCTCTGAATGTGCATGGGTTTTGATAGAGTTTGAGAACTTACAAGAATTTGAGAAAGAATGTAACTGTCTGAAATCCTTCATCAATTTGTGATCAGACCTGGAGCAACGTAGAGCTCGACCCTGTGGAGCCAGCTCAAGAGAAGCTGAAGCCGCGCCGAAGTCAATCTTTCTCCACCAGTCTGAGACAAGAGAAGAGAGACCTGCTCCCAAAGACCTGCAGCTGTGATGCAGCCACTGCCCAAAAGGTACAGAAAAAAGTCTCGGCTGAGGACTCTCCATTTTAGTGCTGCTCTTGCAGCAATACATCATCTCTGGAATGATAATTCAGCCTTTATGCCCATCTATATCATCTGTGGGCTTTATTTATACTGATTCCAACATCCTCTTTCTCCTTGCTGTTATTTCTTTTCTTCCTTTCTTTTTTTTTTTTTTTTGGTGTGTCTCTGTGTGACAGATGAGAGTGCCAGTAATGCCTAATTAATTTTTTTCACTGATATTTCCCTTGTGTCCATATGTGGCAGTCTCCTTTTAGAGAATGGTCAAGTCTGCAAAACAGAGTTTGACATGATAGAAGCCACCCTTTTCCTTCTTTTCAGTGTACATTAGAATGTTTTCTTTTTGTTGTGGGGGAAGATGAGAAAGAAACTGCCATTTCTCCCTAAGGATGGGAGAGTCTGGCAGCTGCCACCCTTCCCTCACTGAAAGAGGAGATGGTGAGTACTCAGTGCATCCTCTGTGGATGCATCAGCCTCGTTGGCCAAACCACTGAGGTTTGGTGTCCTGTTGATGGGAGCAGTAGGTCACCCATGAGTCACCTTCTGCCAGATTGTAACACCAGTTTCCAAAAGAGTTCTTGTATGCGTGGCACAGTTCAGGCATACACCAGTGCTGCCTTTCCAGGGAAAAACTGAGGTGGCTTACAATTCCCTGTCTGTGGCCGGATTGAGTAGCACCCCTTTTTTGATGAAGGCACCCTTTCATGGGGTTACTCTAGTGCATGTGGACAAACACCCACACCTTGGGCAGCTACAGCATCTGCTTCTGCCACCTGTGCTCCCTTCCAGATCTTGATGATAATTGTCTAGAGACAGCATAGTTGAAAGTAGGAACTGCTCTGAAAATTTCCAGCCAACCAGTGACCCAGTTCCTGCATGCCTCTGTCCTGTCTTCTTTCATGTGTGTCATTAAGATCAAGTCCTGAGAAACCTTGTTCTTTTCCTGTAACTGCTGTGAACAGTATTGGTGGCAAAACAGCAGCTTCAAATGTGGTGTCAGGCAACATTGACTCAAATCTACTACTTCGTTCTGCTGCCTTCTGTCAGCAGCCAAGTGTGTCCAAGGTTGTAGGCAAGTGGCAAAGCATATTGTCTCCAGGTTCTAGAGAATCACTGGCTTTCAGTCTCACAAGGAAGGAAAGGGGAAATAAATCTCAGGTGGTCTGCATAAACAGTTCAGTAATAAAAGAAATATATCTGTATCTGGAATTTAGCAAATGTGTAGCCCACAAGAAGGCTCATGTGCTATACTTTGCCTTTGAAAGACATCTCTTCATTACTTTCATAAATAACCCTTTAGACTTTCAGTGGCATTTACTGAGCTATGAGGAGTTTATTTACATTGAATGTTCAAAGCCTCATTTGCTTTTCCTACTGTTTTCAGCAGAGGCTCCTGTGTCTTGTGAAGATCCTTTGTGTGTTCATTGCAGCTCAATGCAATGCGTCCCTATTTGTACTATCACAGTAAATATTTATTTGTCAAGCTCAGAGTGTTTCACAATGAGACCATCCATTTATCTTCAAAAAAAAAAAAAAAAAAGAAAACCCCAACAAACCCTAAAGAAGCACTGATGCATTTTTTCTATATTTATTTTAATGTTTTAATGGCATTACTGGATTGTCTTTGATTGAATTTCAATTAGAGTACTTCCAAAACCACTCAGTTGTGGACAAGCCAGTCAGTGTCCCAGGCTTGGTGCATTTCAAAGCATAAAAATGCATGTGACTGTGTTCTGTGCTGCCACAAAGATATGATCCAGCCCCATGACTTACTTCAGTTATGATAGTAACAGACTGGATGTAGGCTGACACCTGGAAATTTAACATGGAAGTGAAGAGCCTTTATGGGAAGAATTAAAATGTGAGTTCAGATACTTGATTTCAAAGAAGAGTGGTCCAATGTCTTCTCTGCATCCAGATTTTGTTTCAAGGGAATTACCCAATGTGAAAACTATTAAAAAAACTTGTAAGTGGGTGTTGTGCCCACCAAGCCACATCCAAAAGAAACCTATCCTTCTGTTGCAGTGTAAAGTACACTTGAAACAGGAAGGAGTGATTTTGGAGTTGGATATTTTTCATTCTGTTATTATCTTTCCTATGGAAGAATGGACTTTTCTTCTCTGTCACACTGATTTAAACCACTTTTTTAGCACAATGTGCTTCCCTCCACTTGGTAGGTAGAGCAGCTGGAGAAATCATTATCAATATGGATTTGTGAATGATTCCTGCTTGTGGAGTAGAATGACACAAAACTATGGGAATTCACAGAGTAATGAAGTAAAACGTGCACTTTACTTTAAATGTTGGTCTTCCCTAGAAAGGAGGGACTCCTAGGTTCTCTCTCCATCTGACACAGTGGTTTTATCACCTTGATTGTAATTTTTTTAAAGAAGCCAAAACTGATTACTTATGCCTTCCCTTGCCTGTGTATTTGAATATTAACTGATGCTTTCAAAGCTTACTTAGTTGACTCTGAATTGCATACTGTGCACAAGACTTATGGAAAGAACACAGAGGCCTTGCCATCAGAACCAAGTTAGAAATCAGAATTCTCTCAAAACAAGCAGACAAGAAATTGTTTGCAAAGTGAGTATTTATAGCTTCTTTCTTGGAGGAAGCACTTTCCAATGTGTGAGTGCAAGGCCATCAACTTCCCTGAAGTAGTATCAGGAGCCATTTGGAGAGACAGAGATTGTTACAAGGTTGAAAAACCTTTGGGAAAATAAAGAATGAGGTGTACTTGGCTCTTATCTGAGATCTCTTCCATGAGAAGAAAGAGAAGTATAATAATCTAGTACCTTGGCACCCTGAGATGTGTTAATAATGAAGTAATACCACTATTTAATGATGAAATACGTCAGATACAAGTATGAGCTTTTGTTTTCTTCTTTTTTCTTCTTTTCAGTCTCTGCTGATATTTGAGTATATCTTCTTCCATTTAACATTTTGCTTTCCAAGCAGTACATGTTAACACATCATGATTTTCCCTCAAGTTAATGATTCAAGTGTTTGGAAAATTGGCCTGGTGGTTCAGATATTGACTAGTGGCAATGAATATTCCGAATACTGTTCTCCACAGCCCCATCTTGTCTGAAAATGCTAAATCTTATGTCTCCACTCCAGGTTTCGCTCTCCTCCAGCTGTTTGGAGAAGGTGCTTGGGCAGCCTGTCCTACCCAGTCCTTCTACACCATTCATGACCAGCTCCCTGAGAGCAACTTCTCTGCCTGTCAGATTGAATAGCAGCAGTGCCACCAGTGGAGACTCAAGTACTTCCCATGTGGCAACTCAAGGAAGTCAAGTGAATGGAGTTGTGGATTCTCTCGTTAGCAATGCAGTCCCTCGCATCATCATCATTCCTACCTCAGAGACCAATCTGTTTCAGGAAGAACTGGAAGAGGAAGAGACTGAATTATTCCAATTTCATGACAAAAAGGGCAATCTGCTGGACTTGGAAGGGCTTAGCTCATCCATGGAGTTCCTTGAAGCTGTTGAGAAATTTCTATCATAACTTTGTCAAAAGAAAACTTTCCGGTAATTATTTTCTTGGCATCTTCTCCACTTAATTATACCAAATAACTGAAGCCTTGTAGGTTAGATCATCAGATTTTTTTTTTGTATGTTTATATAGTAGTCACTAGGCAGCCTCCAGATTTATCTTTGTCCAAACCAGCTCAGGCATGGAAGCAGGCTTTTTTTTTCAGATTGTGCTGCAGGAAATGAGCAGCAGAAGATCTGGCAGCATGATCGAGTGGCATTGGTCAAGGAGGCCGCCTGATCTGTTGCCACTGATGGGGGTGCCAGCAGAAGGGAAAACCACTGACTGAGAGCAGGGTCAGCTGCTGAATGCTCCTGCTATCTGCACAGGGAACAGCGTTCCTGTTTTGGCAGCTCTGCTTTGGACCGCAATGGGAAGCACCGCAAGACTGCAGCTTCCAGCAGCCCCAGCAGTAAGGCAGATGGCTACATGACCTCAGCTAGAGTTTAATCAAATAATTCTCAGCATTGTTTTTGCTGTGTTTTATTTTTTAAATAGGCAGCGTGCTAAACATAAGGAAAGAAACTGGTGATTTTTCACTGGGAAGTGACTGATTCCCAGCTTCCAATCCTCTGAAGTTGAGTGGTAGAAATCTGGATTTTACCTCAGCATTAGCATGGTCACCTAAATGTCAAAATGCAAGGTGCTATATGCTAAAACATGCAGTACTGTAGAAGCATTCAGAGTACTTTCAGGTTTACAGTCCTGATTAAATATGTATCCTAATGAGTCTGTGATTGAAAGGGTGAATGCTCGCAGCTGGCTTGACAAGTCATTGACAAAAATAAAGCCTTGGCTGCTGTATATCACTTGTCTGTTCAGAGGAGGTTCTTCTCATCTCCTCTGAAACAAACCAGCAGATGTCTTTTACAGGTCACTTACCAGAGGCCTTCAGAGTGGGTAAAACTGAAGTGGGTAAAAAAATCATCTTGGAGAGAGAACCACATGGTACTGTGGTGTTTGCTACAGGATCTGCACTAATTGTGCTCATTTTATCTGTGCTTCACATTATGGCTCAGGCTCACAGGATTCTCCTGGCATTTTATTCCCAACTGCACTCTTCCTTTTTTTAATCATTTCCCCAGTTCTCCATGCCTTCCCTTTCAGTTTCTGATTTTCAAACATAGACAACAAGCTGAACTACATTGTTCTTCACACAATATCAATATATATTAGTAGAAATCAGGTGCTCCTCTGGATATAATAGTGCAAATATTTGGTCCAGGGAGACGTTTGGTCCTAGCATTCAGACGTTCAACAAGAGAGTGAAAGTTTATGTTCATAGTCTCGGTTTATTTCCTTGGCTGTATCCTAGATTGTGCAGAGACCAGTGAGAGAATTTCCAGGTTTTGTGTATTGCACTGCCTGATCTCGGGAAGTAATTTCTCTTTGCCCATTTTCCTGATGCAAAAACCAGATGGGAAGCATAGAAGTGCTTTTAATTGCTTTTTTTCATTACAAAAAAAGGCAACACAAATCTTGCTTTCAACAAGCTAGACAGGACCACCACTAAAGAACAAATTAAAACCCAGAGCAGCGCAAGAGAGCAAAGAACGCCTCAAAACTTGCACACCTGAGGCTGTGCAAGGTACCAGACCTTCGAGAGGACTGAGACACTTGCTTTTGATATAGAATATACAACTTTTAGAAAAAGAAAAAAAAGCACTGGTGTGTTAGAGAGGTGATTGCTGTGACAGGCTGCCTAATGCAGTGCTGACGTTCTTAATGCTGCCATTCTTTGAGGTGCTCTGCTGGCTAGAGACCCTCATACTTCCTTACTGTGGAAAGCAGGGAGGAAATCAGGGGAGCCCCATCATGCAAACGATGGCCTGTGTGTAACCTTGGTGTGTGGTGCTGGGGACCAAGGCTCAGCTGAGGCAGCACCAGGCTGTGGTTCCTGCAGCCAGGCTGCCAAAGCCTGTGCCCAGTGAGTGCTGAGTTTTCTGACGGGGACAGGAATCATGCTAAGGTCATCTGCAATGAGCTCAGCAATTCCAAGGGCAATTCCTCCATTTGAGGACTGGCACAGTAAGCAGACAGTGCAGGACAGCTGCCGGGGACTGGGAGAGGGATGTGCTCACTTGCAGTTCCATAGCATCAGGTTTTCATCCACTGCATAGTTTTGGCCACAATGAGTAATCAAATGTTAGTTATGTATTGTGTTAATGGGAAATGGGGCAGGCTTAGTCCTAGGCTAAACATACTGTCCTGCCATCTTGGATTCTTGTCTTTTTTTTTTTTTGCTGAACCTGCCCTTTCTGATTTATTTTTTTTTTCCTACATCAACTGTGCAGTCCGTGACCTTACTTCTTGCATTTAATATCCTCAGCTACTGTATCTCTTTTCTTCTTGAGCCAGTTGTTAGGAAGCAAGTGTTCTTTCAAGGCTTCCAAGCCTTAGGTCTGACCTGTACTGTTGTAATTACTCCAAATAACAGCAGAAAATGCATTTGGTGTTCTGTGTTATAAAAACATACTGGGAAGGATGTAGGCAGTGTATTGCCATAGATTTTGGCAGGATGAAGAATGGAAGACCTAAAGTCATAGCCTACAAATTCCTCCATATCTGAAGTTTTGCGTTCTTCCTGTTAGCCTACAAGAAGGCTCTCCAGTGATCTCTTGTATGTGTTTGGTACTATTACTGTGCTGGTACTGTGAGCGTGTCTCAGAAAATTAGCAGGCTTGAGGTATGTGCAAACAACATTTCACTTTTATGCTGTTAGTGTTATACACTGTTAGTACCATTGCTTTGGAAGCTGCTATCAAGATTACTGCTTGTCTAAACTGATGCAGGCTAAAATACTAAGTGGTATAATGGTAGAGAGATAAAACCTAAAGTTGTATGAAATGTCAGATAGACTTACTGCAGTCACTGTGAGACTTGTGCAGAAACATCAGTCACAGAGTAAATTAGTCTCAAATTGAATACCACAATGCAGGAGAATTTTGCAAGGTTCTCTGTTGCCACATTAGAATAGATGGCACATGAAAATGTACACTAATTAATGTTGCTTCCCATTTCACAAAGGAATGTATTGGTTAACTTAAATGGAATAAAAAATTCTTAGGAGTTAAACTGAATTATCCATTGTTTGTTTTTCTTATTTAAGCACTATCTTTGGAGCCAGAAAGAGGAATAAAAAAGTTGAGTCAAAGCTTTTGAAACCTGTGCTCTGATCCAGTTAATAGTAAGATTATATATATATATATATATATATAAATTACATTATTTTCAAGTCATTTAGACTGCTCAGGAGCAAGCACTCAGCTGCTTGAGTGCATAACATCTAAATTTAGAGTTCACTGGCTGGGTAAAACCTGAAGTTGCACAGCTACTTTTGAAATACAATGACTTCAGCTGGGATGGCAGATATCAGGTGAACAAAACTGAAAAAAAATTAGCCACAGTCAATACATCAAAACTGTGATAGCAGACTTTGATCTTTGACCTAAATCTGAATGAAAGTTAATGAATAATTGTTTCTGCTAAAACTCTGTATAGCACAATTATAGGGTGTGTTCCAATTTTCATGAATAACAGAAAATCCAGACCACAAGAGTAAACACTTTCTTTGTTTCATGGGCAATGGTATTTTTTATTAGTTAAATCAATGGTTAGATAAAGTTTCCAAATAAGAAAATTTACTTACTTGAATCTTAATGAATCTTGCAGCTTTGAGCTGGTGTGAAACAAGACCTAATACCACATTCTTCCATTGAAGCTCACTCATTTCCCAGACATCCACCCATTTCCCTCCTTTCAGAAGACACACCTGAACAAGAAACTTTTGGCACCAACACCTAACCTTACTTGGTTTTAATCACATTTTTGGGTGTATTTCAAACCGTTCTGGGTTTGATCCTCTTTTTTCACTGAGACCTCATTTCCTCTGCTCTTCTGTGTTCAAATCAGGCTGTAATTTTCCTCTCTAGTTTAAAATAAAAAAAACACAGTAGAAAGTTGCAGTGCCCTAAGGATGCCATTTTCGCCCTTGTGGCAGCAGCAGCAGCAGGAGCAATCATAACACCAGGCCAAGACCAGAACCCTCACAGGACGACAAGAGCACCCCAAAAAGGTAGGGATGACACGTGCAGGCTGCAGTGACAAGCAGGGGCTGGGGGCTGAGGGTTACACACCGGGGGTTTGGGGTTACAGGACACAACAGCCGGTCTGGGTACAGACAGGGCAGATAGATAGGTCCCCCTTAGGGACCAGGTTAGGGACCAGGGTCATGGCCCAGGCTCCAGAGTCAGGGAAAATCTGGGGGCCAAGGATAAGGGGTAAAGGGTAAGGGTTGCGATGTCAAGTGTCAAATGTCAGGGATCAGAGGGCAAAGGTTGGGGGTCAGGGTTTGTGATGTGCAAAAATGGGAAAATACTGCACTGTAAATACCTTCTTTTTAAATTTACTTACTTTCCCCCCAGCCCTTGGTTTTTTTTGGTGGTTTGGTGTTTTTTTGTTGTTGTTACATCTGCTCTTTACTGCTTCTCTGTGCAGGTTATCCCTGATATTTTTTGTCTGGTTCTTTCACAAATACACGAAAGCAAAGCAAGTTAGCGAGGAGATGAAAACTTGGCTACATATTATGCAGGAGACTCCTTTCTCACATAGGAGTAATCAAAACTGCCCACAGTGCTTGGGTTCAGTGAGTGCAGGGACCAGGCGACTGCAGGATGAAGCCTGGCAAGGTGGCAGCAGCCAAGATGCATCTCCTGGTTCACCTCAACATAAGCTGATGATCAATTCTTGCTCTACACTTGATCCAGAGCCTCAGTCTATAATCAGTGTTCTGTCTGCACCTTGAATGGACAAGTATTTAGGTGAAAAGTTTGGTGCTGGAATGCCTTTGTTGTACCTGTCACTTTTACCCATGTATTAACATGCACTACGGCTTACTAAGAGTTCAATTGTCTGTCCATGTATTTTACTTGCTTTGTGGTGTGCCTGCATTGCGCTCTGGTTGTACTTGTTAGTGCTACAGGTTGTAGCAGGACATGAAAAGCTAACTGCAAAATGTCAAAGTCAGGTGTAAATCCACTGTCACTGATTCTCCCGTCTGCCAGCACAAGGAGATGACTGCGTGCCAGCAGTCCTGGTGCCAATATTTCATGGTAAAATCCCCTGAGAGAAAATTTCTGTAGGGATGATTGTGTTATAGAATATATTGACTTTTTTTACTCTGAAGCATTTTCCCTCTGTATTCCTAGTTATGTATCATGTAGGCATTTTTATTTAAAAGGTCAGGTGCATTCTTCACGCTAAAGCAAAGCTCCAGAAGACCCTTGTCATCTTCAGACCTTGCTCTGGACTGAATCAGCCAAAGACTGATTAGGCAATAGGAGGTGAGGAGATGGGCTGCTGCTGTTAAGGCGCATGGTCCTTGGGGTGCTGCATCCCAGCTCTTTCCCTCCATGTTGAGGAGCAGGTCTGTTCTCCTGGAACAGCCAGATATGTGCTAGTGGGTGCCACATGAAATTGGTATTTTCCAGACATTTATAGGGAGCTCAGTGTGAGTAGATTTTCATGGGGACAGCAGAAGGTGTCTCCCTAGAATTTCTCCTTGCCAAATTTCTGGTTCCTTTCCACTGCAAGCAGGTGGCAAATCTCTTCAAAGGAACAGATGGATGTATTTAACATTAACAACTAATTTTCCACCGGCGTGTTCTTGGAAATAAATGATCCCTATTTCCTGAGATGGAGAAAAAAAATCCAGCCCAGAGCAGACTACAAGTGTGGAAAATGTGAAACTGAACACATTGGAGTTTGGTAAATGCAAAGCAAATGAAAACAGCAGCTTAGAGTGGAAACTGTTGATCCACCAGAAGCAACAGAACGGCCAATTCCAACTTCATAAAAGATATAAAAAAGCTGTATCCAGACAATGAATACAACCAGGTCTTTTTGCCTAACCCCATCTATGGACAATCAAACAGAAGTGAGCTCAGAATCATCAGCAACTTTTTCATGCTTGGGTCACTGTGACTGTCTGGGCACCAGCATGTGGAGAAAATGGGATGAAAAGTTTCTCTTACAGGACCAAACTTCATTCACCTTGTTAAATGCAGCAGAAAAAGACCACGGGGGATGTGACTAGTCGTTTTACACATCTGGGATGAAAAATAGGATATTCAAGTGAAGGGTCAGTGACAGACATCAGAGGCCAGTCTCAGACACTGGTTGCCCCAGCAGAATAATAATAAATTCCTTAAAAGTGCAAATACCTACAGAAACAAATCCTGCTATTAAAAAATTTTCTTGAGATGGTTTTCTTGAAACAGGCTGACATTGTTTTGAGTCTCAGTGCTTGTGTGACTGTCAGGAGAGTGCACAAAGCAGGAGTCCTGCTGAAGAAACGCAGTAAATTTCCTGACAATGCACAGCCATTGAACAAGGAACTGCTTCTGATTTGCTGAGGGGGAAAATTGCCAAGAGACCAGTAGGATCTCTGTTATCCTTTTTGTAAACTTTAGTGGAAAAATTGCATGTCCCCTAAGGTATTTTGTAATGTGGAAATAACTTGAACTTCAGCTGCCTGGCCGGGCTGAGCCTGCGTTGTGCTATATTTTCTTCCTCGCTGTCATGCTACCTAAAAGCCACACACTTTTCTGGGGCTGGGAATTGAGGTGGTGTGGCCTTTTCCTCCTGGCACCCAATTGTCTTTCTATCACAGTATAGTTTAAAACATTATTTTGCTGCATCAGAGCCCAGCAGCAAGTGTTGAACTCCCTGACAAGCCCCTGGGGCTCTCTTCTATTTGTCTTGTCGCCCCCAGACTTCAGTCTGCCAGATGTGCTAGTTAGAGGCCAAGAGAAATGGGCAAGTTAAAAAAAGACTTCTATGCTTTTTTAGGGTTTTACTCTCTTGCCTATTTTGTGAGTGACTGAAGCTCTCCTCCTCCTTCTCCTTCTCCTTCTCCTTCTCCTTCTCCTTCTCCTTCTCCTTCTCCTTCTCCTTCTCCTTCTCCTTCTCCTTCTCCTTCTCTCTTCTTCTCCCCCCTTCCCTTCCCTCTCCTTTTCCTCTCCTTCTCCTTTCCCTTTCCTTTCTCTCCTTTGTTTTTTTTTTTATCACATGGATGCTTTGGCATGCATCCCTACTAGCAAAGGATGCTTACTCAGAAAGCATTTGGTTTTGTGCTGGTCTGATTTATTTTTTCTCTGTGATGATTTTTCCTGGAGCAGCTTCTGAGCAGTGCTGAGGGTGCCTGCCAGATGGTCCTTCACAATTGGGCTGTTCTGCCATACTCTGGTGTGCTGATGCATCAAGACATATGCTTTTGGGTGAAGCTCTTCCTCTCCAGCAAGAATTAAAAACTGAAATTTCCAGAGGAGCAACTCCCATGGCACGTTTCTATTTTGACTGATGTGCTGTTTCCAAACTTGTGTAAGAGTAGGTTTTAATCATCCTGCAAAGTCTGATGGTTTGAGTCTCTCTTCTTCACATGCCTCTGTTTCAGAAGAGGCTGTTGTACATCACTGCTGTTAAAATAATGAAAACTCCTATAACACAGGCTACAGAAAAATCAGCAGTTTCAATAACCCAAGCTTAAAAAGGGGAGAAAATCAGTCTGTAGGTGGAAATCACTGGAGATATCTAGGTAAAAGGCAGGTGGTAAGGAAGTCACTTCCATTTGTGCTCCTTAAATCTGGGCCTGGACTCCAGTGGACACAGTAAGGGTCAGGAAAAGTGATCTCAAACACTCAAACAAGACAGACTCTTAACATTATCAAGAAACTGGGTGAAAACCAGAGGATTACCACGGTGAATTTTCATGAGTCTTGACCTTTTTTCAAACTTGTTTCTCCAGCCTGAATAGATAGAAACAAGACTTTTTTTTTTTCCCAGAAAAACAGAAGCCCCCCCCACCCCCAACCATACATACTCAGACCAAGGGTCCAGTTGATTCAATATCTTGTCTCCAACAGTGACCAGCAATAAGTAACCACAAAGAGAAGCAAAAAAGGTATCAATGCTCTGCTCTCCCAGAACTTCTGGTGATTCCATGCCAGAAATGGTATTTAATAACATTTCACTGACCTCTTTGCTTGCATGGATTTATGAAATCACTCCTGGGACTCATGTGAAAGCCTAATTATGAAATCATCCCACAGGCTCTGTAGTTCAGTTGTGATTTATACAAAACAGAGCCTCCATTTGTTTGCAATTTCAATCAGTGCCCTTCAGTTCTTGAGGGGTGGGGGAGAATGGGTGATCATTGCTTCGTAGGCGCCTTCCTTGGAGCACCCCTGAGTCTGCACCGCCTCCACTTATCATCTTCTCTCACAGGCGAGTGTCCCACTCTGTCCACCTGAATCCAGGAGCTCCATCCCCTTGGCACAGAAACACAGGGAAACCACTGCACTCCTTGGGTGAAGTGCAAAGCTGCTTTGGCTGCTCATCCCAGGAGGACATCCTGTGTCATTTGCCTTTGTGCTTGCCCTTGCCCCAGACACCCACTCTGGACCGCTGCCTCCTCCTCTCCCACCCCAGAGTATCCCTGCTCTTATGACAGCATTCCTTTGAAGCTGTGCAAAAGTCTGAAAGACTTGGAGTAGAAATGTGACGTGTTTGCAGTTACAGAATGTTCACAAAATATTTACAGACTTTATTTCAGCAGCTGGCAAGCACTGTGAGGAACAACTTATCAACAGGCTATCTCTCACATCTTCTGAGAGGCAGGAAAATGTTAATTATCCTCATTTAACATAGGCAGAGGCTGGGATAAAGTGTGAGCAATCAGTAGCAGTGTTGCCTCCTCTCTCCATCCCAACCCCAGACACTTAACGCTTCCTGAATGCAGGATGTAGTCAAAATCACTGAAATATCTGGGTTTCAACTCTATGTATTACATCAGAAATACAAAGCAATCCCCTAGAGCCAAGCAATGCAACAACTGAAATTTTGGATCCCAATGGGGGTCAAAATTTTGCCACTTAATATTTCTGTCTGTATAATATGTTGAATTTCAACAACAGATTCAAGTGCAAAAGCTGCAATTGTTACCAAAACATATGCCTGGCACCTTCTCTGGGAATCATGAATAAATAGCAGGCACTGAATTAATATTATCCTCACACCTTAATCTGGCATGCCTTATGGAAGTAACCAGAAAATAATATAAACATTGTATTTCTAAGGGCAAGGTTTCCAAGTCTTCTCTCTCAAAGAATATAACTTTTTTAATAAGCAGTTTGGAAGAAGTGTTACCCAGGTTTCTATTCCAGCCTACTGGATGTTTCCTTTTATGTTTAGTAACTGAAATGTCTCATCTCAGTATTGACAAGCACTGGAAATGACAGTGAAACTCCCAGCATCTTGTGAGTGTGCTACATGGAAAAAAAAAAAACATATTATAAACATACTCTTAGAAAATCAGTATTGTTCTTATATTGCCTTTGAAGGGAAAGCCCATGGGGGCTCAGAGGGCTCTCCCAAACACAAGTGAGTCAGGTCTTTCCTCACACACACTGGAAGGAGAGACAGGCAGGGGGAAGCTGCTCTATTTTTAGCTGCCTGAGACATGCAGACCTTATGGTGATGAGGAGCTGATAATTACATAAGAAGTCATACCAAGCTTTGCTATTTAGGTCTATCTGGCCTCTTCCTTATCTCAAGTGCCGTACTAGCAGTTCCCGCTCCGAGTATCCGTAACCAAAATATAATGTGTTTTCCTGGAATCCATGCCATGAAGTAATGGGCTATTTTACAGCAGCTCTTTTCCACAGCCTGTCCTTTCTGGCTAATGATTACAGCTAGGCACTGCTGCCGTGGCTATATTGGTATCAGCATCTGCTCTAGCCCCACCAGAAAGCTGTGAGGTGACTAAAAAAGGGTCATTTACCTTTACTGGGGAGGAGGACCTGTGTTTGAACAGGCTTCCAAACTTTGTGGTCATTCCCTCCATCCTGCTGCCGCCACCCTGTTGAGGAAAAGTGTTTTGCATAGAAAATGTGCCTTAAAAAACCCTTGCAGTCACTAACTTCAGCTCCTGTAGCTGGATGCATCCTGGGTGCTTTCACACTGCTGTGGCCCAAAATGCACCCAGCCATGTATCAGGTCTGCAAAAGCAGCCAGGGAGGACCTAGAATTTCACACTTCTTTTCCACATCAAGGGTCTTTCAGGTATTTCTTCAATTCCTCGTGATTAATTTAGGGATTTTCAAGTCATGCCTGAATACCTATCATCCCCCTCTACATGATGTTCATCTCAGGTGTCTTCACGCCTGCTTCATGGGGTTTTTTGCCAGTAAAAATGTTTTTTACCCAGTTCCACCAGCAGCCAAAGAGGCAGGCAGTGGAAGCAAGGAGGCTGGTTTATAGGTAATGGGCAAGGGAAGCTGTAAAGCCCTTTAGTGGCAATGTATCAGGAAAAGCCGCGTATGTTACTGAAATTTGAAGCAGTGATAGTTTTTACAAATATAACCTTTTATTCTCCTGCTGCTCCAAAGCTCTGAGAGGAAACAAGCCCATTAAAAAGGAGGCCGTGGCCTGCAGCTCCTGGAATGTCCTGTGCCACATGCCACAGGGGTGTTCTTGGATTTCAGGTGTGCAGAGGCTATATCCAGCTCCCGGGCACCAGGGTGAATGGAAACACTTCTCCTCACATTATTAACACAGAGCTACATTCCAGCTGTCTAAATGCAATCAATTGGTTGAGAGTTTGGGGAGAAAGCAGAAATGCTGGCAGCAAAGGTTTCTGTCATATTACACATGAGCAGTGCTAGAATTAAAAAAAAAAAAGGGGGGGGGGGATGAAAGGTCTCTCTATTTTTATATAGCAGAGTGAAAGTATTGGGTATCTGTGGCAATATTTAGTCCGAAGGAAAGTGTAATTGAATCCAAGTGACATAATGAGAAAGTGTCTGGCAAAGTCTGGTCCAGGGGAAAAGTAGCAGGGATCATTGCCATCTAAAATTTAATTTTCTAGATGAATACGCAAGGGAACTGAAAGCTCTGGTATAGTTGAAAGCTATTGTATAGTAGAAGCACACTCTTTTGTGGGCAAAGACAGAGGTGTTGGCATTTTAAAGCAGGAAATGTATGGACCAAGAAGTGAGAGAGAACATTTTAGTGTTGTGGCTGAAAGTTGGAAGATTTGCTCAGAACAGAGCAGCGAGCAGGAACGCAGCAGGGAAGAAGCAAGTGCAGGTTGACGGGAGGCAGGATGAAAACTCCCTAAAACTGACACAGCAGGGTAACTTGGAAAATAATACGCAGTTTCTTTCAGTCTTTCAGACACTCTTCTAGCTTTGCTACCGTGGCAGGTGTCTCAAGTTAACATCAGGCACCACCTGAGTGCTTTTAACTTCCCTTATAAATTGGGCCTGTGCGAGGACTCCTGTAAAGACACACCTCTATGTCTGGGAATGCTTTTTTCTCTCTATGTTCCTAAGAGAAATAAACAATGGAATGCTTCAGTGTGAACAAAATAAGATTGGTCAAGTAAGAAATCCTTCAAATACACTGCAAAGAAGAATTCAAAAGAAGAGGTAAATTTGAGGGGGCAGATGATGTGATTGCAGCCATCATCTCTGCAGCAGTCTAAGGATGTGTCTGCTAATGTGGCCTTTAAATGTTCCATGTTTATATCTATATGTCTGATAGATGCAAGGGGGAAGAATCTGTTGGAGGGATTGATTTCTCCCTGGTGCTCTGTCTGGCTGAGCAGCTTGCTGTAAGTCATTTTACTGTGAGCTGGTGGTTGTTACAACCCCACTGGCCCTGGTAGCCCAGGCAGAAAATGTAACTATTAATAATAGTTACTTGTTTTTCCACTAATTGCTTTCACTGTCTTTTGTGGGAAAGAATGCAACTTGCCATTGGTTGTGTTTAGAGATACATGGGAGTTTATTAATAGAAGAGTTATGTGCTAATTGAAGAGCAATTGGGCTTCTAAAACCAGGCATTTTTGAAGTGGTGCTTGTCTCTCTATTTGTAGTTTCACATGCTCTGACCTGCAGGACAAATGCAAAGTGAGCACAACCAAGGAGAAGTGAAAATCAAATTGCTGGTTTGGCACTGGCCTCTTTCAAAATGTCTCATTGAAAAAAAAAAAATTAAAAAAAAAAAAATATATATACATATGAAAGCACATTGCCCAAAGAGAAACAATGCTTCCTTGGGGATTGCCAGAACCCCTTTTATTTTCCATTTTTAACTGGTAAACATTGCTCCAAGACCAGACTTTCCCCCCCAAGTCCCATCTGTTACCTAAAGCTGAGTGATGGAAGGACTGGAGGTCAAAGTTTGAGTTCAGCTTCCTGTGAGAAAGCAGAGCTGAGATTCCTTAAACATGTTAAAGTTTTGCTTTAAATGGATTGCCTGTCTCTCAGTTGTTATGAAATACTTCTAAAGGAAATATTTACATCTTTAAATGCATTCTTTCTTGTTTTCCATGCTTCCTCACTGAAGGTAACAGTTAAGTGCATCTATGGCTTGGCAGTTCTTCTTTTTTCATTTTTCTGTTTGCTGTTTTTCAGTGTTTTCCTAAACATAGCCAAATTTTGAAAAGCTGCAGCATAACAAAGCAAACTGATGGAAAAGGATCTTTGAGTGTAGCAGAGTGAAGGGGGTGAGCAGAAGGAAAGAGTACAACAGGAAATCCAGGCTTCTCTACTTTGATGGAAAAAACTCCCAAAGTTGAAAAATCAGTTCAGAACAGTTTTCTGCATTTAGGTGTTTTGTGAAAAAAAAGGAATAAAAGAAAAAAAATTAATTTTGTGGCCCATCTGTGTCCAGCTCTGGTCCTGGTCCATGAAATCTTAGCCCACCTCAGAGTTTGACCAAGACCAAATTGAGAGAGAGCCTTAAAATGCTGATAACCTTGCATGGTTTGAGCAGCTGAAGTGAGCTGCTTGGTTACATTTTTGCAATATTTTATATAAAGCATTGAATACTCAATGGCTATTTGCCTAATGGAAAAGAAAATAGAGAACACATGGACCAGATTAATAGGGAAAAAATGGACTTTTTTCTCTTTTTTTTCCTACTGGCTTGCTTTCACCTACTTTGATTGAATTAGTAATGATTTATGTTGTCATGCAATATACATAGCTAGTAGAAGGATGCTTTAAGTACGGCTAAAGTGAAAGAACAATGGGCATTTCAAGTGTGCAGCAGTTTTGGGCAGGGAGGTGAGCTAAGGAAAGACAGTAGAGGGAAACAGTCACTATAATTGCGCCTAAAATTCACTTTTCTCTGCAATAAGCAGTAAAGTATCCCCTTCTTCTGCTATCTGGGAGGAGAGATCCTGGAGTCTCTCCCTTTAGGAGAGGGGCTTCAGGGCATCTGGCCGCCAAAGGGGAGCTGCACATTGCAAGGAAAGGAACTCTGGAGGGAGGCATTTCTTCATTTAAGCGGCAAAAGTAGAAAAGCTACACTGAACCTTTCAGCTTTTGTTTGCTCAGCTATGGAAAGACAGAGCTTGACTCATGTGTTGTTAATTGCCATTGACAGATAAACCAGAAAGAACCAACCTAGCTGAGTTATTTGCATTCTTTTTTCCAGTTCACTTGAACTGGAAAACAGTGAGATGCAATAAATAGAAAGCCATGAGGTTATCATTCACAGAGCCACTTTTCCTAGTAGAACTGTGCTTTAAATCAGCAGGACTGTCACCCTCTGACATGGCCAGGCTGTAAATACTCAGTCATCGCTTCATTTGGGGTGCAGGGGAGTGGTGAGAAAGGAATGACCAAAAGCTTTCCCAGAAATATGCTGCCCTGAGGATTCATTTGTTGAATAGAGGCTGTGCCGATGCATTACTCTGCCAGCCTTGTACCTCTATTGAATTGTCTCTGCTGATTTATTCTCACTATCTGCATTCCCATGTGTGAATGCTGTACCTTTCTCTGTTTGGTTTCAGTATCTGTAGACTGAGGCTGAATTTTACAGGATTCTGTGTGCAACAGGGCATGGTAAATGCAACTTTGCCCTCTTCCCTTTTCAGTTAGTCTCAGTGTTCAGTGTTCTTCTCTTTTGCTTTAAAAATGTGTTGGGGTTTTTTTTATTATTTTTTGCTTAAAGAAAATAATAAGAAGGTTTTAAAACTTTATCCACTGTCTGTAACTCTGCAGGAATTAGTCTGGATACTGGCCTTTTGCAATACATGTGACTGGTCCTGATTGTTTGGGTTGGTATCTGAGGATTAAGAGATTTGGGAAAACTCATTCACTCTTTCATTCTTTCATGATCCTCTCAGATGCTTTGGCTGATTTTCTGCCTGCCCAAAATGGGGAAATGGAAACCAAGATGTGGCTCTTTACACCACGCTACTCACAGCCAGGAAAACCTTCCACTTGTCACTTGGCAGGAAACAACAGGATTCCTGTATGATGGACTTGCTCCCACTCCATATTCTTCCTAGATGTGATTTTGGACTTCATATTGCATACATTGATGCTGAGCCCTTTATATCAGATGAAAAGTCTGACACCAGTTTTTTCTCCCACTGTGCCATTGTACAGATGCTAAATAGGAATAGCTGTGTCAGGAAACAGAGTTGTCTATCTGCTGCTAAAAGCGGTCACTGTTAAATTCATTAGAGCTGTTTTTTCAAACTGGTAAAAAGAGAAGTTTCTGTTCTTAGGATCATTATACACCCACAGCCAGAAGCCCATTTCTTCTACTGAAGATCAGTATAAACCACTTCTTGCACCTCCAGGGGTTTTCATTAGCAGAGCCGGTGGGAGGAGAGGCCCTCGGGTATCCCTCAGAGGAGCCTTCTCTCCTGGGATATGGGAAAACACTAGGTGTCATCAGTGAGGTTTCCTTTCCGGCAGTAACACATGCATTCGAGAACCTACATCCAAGGCTGCCGATAGACCGGCTTCCCAGCATCCACCTTCCCAGGATCCTGAAGCATTCTTATGGGAAAGCCAGGAAGAGTCTCTGAAATCCCTGTCTCAGACAAGTCTAGGCAAGGCTTCAGGTTGTCCAGTAAAAATCATGTCAGGATTAGGCTTGGTTTTTAAGGCTTTTTTTTAAAGCCCACTTTTATGAAGAATGAAAACATTATTAAAATACCAAATGAAATAGAATTTATTTTTGGTCTTTCAGTTATCAGATCTTACTGAGGACTTTTTTTTTTTCTCTTCAGTGCTGCTTTTTCTCTTCCTCTTTGCATAAATATCTCCCCACAGTGTCCCTAAAATTAAATGGGAATCACTTTCTTGTTCAGAGAGGCCATTTTCTGCTGTTGAGATATGAGCAGCAGTGTACCAGGTGCAGAGGACTCAAGAGAAACTTTCCTCAAAGAGGACAGAGAAGTCACTAAAAATTATTTAAAATTGAACAAACAAGTCCCCCAAACATAAAAATTACAAGAACAGAGAAAAATGTAAGAGGCTGAAACTGTTCCAACAACTTTTAAAGAGGTTAAAACTCCTCAGGCAGGAAAAAAAATCTGCTTTTGCCTCTGCTATGACTTCACTGTCTTCTACTGAGTCCTCCAAGCCTTGGAGAATAAAAGGGTCTTGTTTTGACCAAAATGAGGTGGAATCATTGTCTAGAATAATAATAAAAATAAAAAGGCAGCCGTCTCCTTTTCTCTCTCTCCCGGTCATCTTCAGTGCCAAGGTTACAAGGATGGAGGTGGCAGCCAGAAAGAGGCAAAGTCCAAAAACAAAGAAGCCATTTTATCTACTTTCCATTTCTTTTCCTAGATATATGTGAATTATTAATGCTAAAGAGAAGAGTTTTTTCCCAATGCATTTTAGGTAGCTAGAGTTTTTATATTCTTTTTTGACATCTACTCTTGGAGCTGGTAGGAATGAGGGAGTTTCATCTGTTTGTGTTTAGGGAATAAACTTGCCACAGATGCTCCAAATCTTCCATTCAGTTCTTGCAGGTGACAGCTGTAATGGCACTGGAGACTTGCAAATCCTGGCACCCACACAGTCTAGCCACAATTTTGGCTCATAAACCTCTACAACATCACATTTCCCAAATGAGTGTGCATTCTGGGCCAAAGGAAAACCCTTTTGCCTCCCTTGCCAGTTTTGGCAATACCTCAAACCCCTGCTATAAAAGAAGTGTGGCTCAAGTGGTAGCAGCTATAAAACCAAGATCTATATTTAAGATAAAATCTAATTTAGCATCTATGAAATTAAAGCAGACTCTCTTCACAGAGTCTAAAAAGTAGACGTAGGGCCAAGTCCAGATCCCCTTTGCTGACTGGTGCGAGTCCTGGATTAGACAGAAAGTATACACTTATCCTTTGAAAAATTAAAAAAAAAAAAAAAAGAAATTCAGGAAATTGTGGTGCTTAAGGAATTAACTGTAAGCAGAGAAGATGGCAACATCTGTGGGAGAGAGCACTACCATAAATAGCAAAGTGTGGCTTGAAGAGCTGGAAATTATGAAACAGCTTTCTATCACCATTAAGTGGAGAAAAAGTTTTTGAGTCAGCCCCATCAGGAGAAGAACTGTCACATAAAAAAGCACTAGCTGATCCTTAGTCATGCTCTGCAATTACCATCCAGTTTCTGTGGCTACTGCCTAACCAAAATGATTTCTAAACAGCAGTTTTTTCATTAAATCATAGAATCATCAAGGCTGGAAGGGACCTTTAGATCATCAAGCCCAACCATCCACCCAGCGCTGCCACTGTAACCCCATCCCCAGTAAACCCTCACCCAGCACCAGATGCTTCTCAAACAGCTCTGGGGATGGTGACTCTACCACCTCCCTGGGCAAGGCAGCCTATTCCAATGCCTGACCACCCTAACAGTGAGAGAGTTTTTTCTAATATCTCCCAATACGAGGAAGAAGTAGACTTTTCTCCAGAGTCTGCTTCACCTTCCCAGCCAAAATGGCTGTAGTGGTAATTCTCAGCCACACACGCTGCTGAGGGCTGGCTGTGCCTCACAAAGCCAGAGGGAAGGTGGGCAATGTGGTCCTCAAAATGACTGCAAATAAATACTGAGTAAACCTAGGAAGGAGGTCAGTGCTTCTGGAGAAGGCATAGGGAAAAAATCGCACTTCACTCTTCATGTTTTGTCCTCTGTCAGAGCTGGTAATTTTTCCAGTTCTTTGTCTGTATCTCTGCCTCTGATCCAGCTCCCAAAATAATCCTTAAATAACAATGGGCCTTGCACATCTCTCTTAAACCAGAAGATGCACAAAAACTATAGGATGCATTAGCTCAGCCTTTTCTTGACTGCATTTTTCTCCTTTAAATTCAATTGAAGTAGTACTTATTCTTACTTTTTTATTTCCATTCTTCTGAACTCTCTATGTCACGGATGACAGGGCTGCCTCTCACTTAGCTGCCTCAGCTGGAGAATAACAGACAGCATGGAGTGAATCCAACAAATTCATCTACAAGCCCCATGATGTCTTCTCCACACCCACATCTGGCACACAGGTAAGAAGCTTCATTTCTCTGATCCTTATCTGCTTCCCCATTTTCAGTCTGTTTCTCTTTCCCTCCATATGTTGTTTCCATCCTTGTAAAATTGTTTGCTTTAGCATCTAAAAACAAAAGAAAAAGGCCCAAAAGCCCTATGGCATGGTCCTTCTTCTTTCTTGTTATTTTTCTAGTAAGCAATCCCTGTTTTTAAAGTGGGAAGTGTTTGTTTTCAGTCCTTTGCCATTGTTTCTCTGCTTCTGTTGAGATATTCTGGAGCTGTTCCTTTTGGAGTGCCTTTACTCATCTGCAGAGTGAAGAAAGCAGTTAGCCCCATTTGAAGGTGGTCAAGATCCATTTTTGAGGAACAGCTATGGGAAAAGGGAGGATTTTTTTCAGTCCTTTTTATCACCAGATGAGCTTTTTTTCACCTCTGTGGCTGGTGGCAAGACCTTGGGAAGAGAACATGGTTCTCTGGAGGAGGGTTCATAACTTAATGTCAGCAGAATAACTCCACCCTGTCCTCTTTACGTCTTACAGAGAATATCTTTCTTGCTTCCACTCTAAGCCTCGGGGAATTTGTGGATGCACACATGCATGGCCAAAACATAGTTTTGAGTGAAAGTGAAAGATGAGGACAAGCAAATAAATAGACACTCAGAGACTGTGAGATGTTTTTTAAAGCATGAAGGGTCTAGAGCTATCTTTCCATTAAATCCCCTTCGTCACTGGGGGAGCTATTCTTAGAACAAGAGTACACAAAGTTTTCTGTGTCCATTACATAAAGGCTGCGAGTAAATCTTGCTCAGTTCCTTGTTGGCCTGTGCCATTTCTCAGTAGAGTGGTTTGATTATTGCCACGTTGGTTGTTGACTGGGTCTCTGACAGTCTACAGAAGGAGTAAAATGCTGCCCTTCTGATGTGGGATCTTTTGGCACTTGCTGTGGAGTTCTGTCCAAATGAACGTGCAGGCAGCAAATGGACACTCTCACCCCCTGCCTACGTGGGAGCTTAGATCAAGGAGCAGAACTCCCCCCAGTTTGTATATAAATAGAATTGTATGTAAAATCCCAACACCATTAGCTTACACAAATTGTGTATGCCAATCATCCTAAAAATTCTTTCCAAGCAAGCAAGTCCTCTATAAATCTAAGAGATAATCAAATACATCTCTTGCAGTCACTTTACACCTTTGGTGATCTCATCAAAACATTCCAGTGCTCTGCCAAAATCCATGACTCTGTCTGTAAATTTTAGCTGTTCCAGGAAGTTTGTGCACCTGATGCAATGCTACTTTTATTAAACCATCTTCTTGCTTCAGCTCCTTCTTTTAATTCAGCTAGGGTCAAGAGAGGTGTGTAGCCGTTGGATTTAAGCCGAGTGTGAAGAATGATTGCTACTGGAATGATACATCCAATATCTTGTCCTTGGCTAGAGAAATGGATACTTCCAAAGGCTTGGGGAAGGGCAAAAGGCCATAAGCTAGTAAATTATTCCTGCTATTTAAAAAGATTCAAGGGTTAAAGATTATGTTCAATATCACACATTTTTAAGACAAAGTGATAATATAAAGTTATTCATACATTTCCTTTGTATTTGATTTCTTCTGCAGCAAGGTGGCTTGTGTTGCACAGCCTTGTTTGCTACTTTCCTATTCTGCTCATATCACTCAGTCCTTTGTGAAAAGATGGTGTAAACACCATCCAAAAGCACCAGTGAAGTTGCCTTGTCCCAGCTGCTCTGGAGTTTGTTCCAAGATTTCAGTCTTGCAAGGCTGCCAACATCCACCCTTAATTTATTCCACCCTCTCTCTGGGATAGGAAAACCCCCCTAAGGTTATTTATCATCAAAAATAAGAAAACAGATTTTTGGCATTAGCACAGCCAATGGGACATCTAATAATTTCTGTTTCAAAATTTACTCTGAGTAACTCTGCAAGAAGCCCTCCTACAATCCCATGCATACCTTAACACTTTTACAGACATTAATTTCTTTGGAGGATTTTACCAACTTTTTTTTTTTTTTTTTTTAATCCATCCCACTTCCTTGCAGTTTGTTTTATAGCTTACCAGGCATCCTAGATCTGGTGCTTTCCTGAACTTTAGGGAGATTAAATCTATTTCATTTCCGCAGTCTGGCAAAGGAACTCTTGTATCCAGGAGAGCTGTGGAGTGAGTCTGACAGCACCATTTTTTTTTGCTAATATGCTTCATTTTGTCCTGGTTTTCATTGACATCTGTATCTACCTCCGTTATACAAAAAGCTTATTTACAGTCCTGCATATTTCAGGGCTTGAAATAACTATATACGGCACGCTATTTCCCCCACACATTTTCTCTTAAGGCAGACCTTACTAACAGGATCTCAAGTGAGTGACTACAATCCCTGGCTGCTAGAGATGTCCCCAGTTTTGGCAGTCACAGTTTGGTGTGCCCACCTTGCTTCAGCCCCACTAGCTGGCGCTTGTGATGAGAGCTAACCCTGGCAACACTGGGACCTGCCCCACCCCCATGCGTTGTGCTCCTATCCAGGGATCAGTGCATTCCTGACTTCCTAAGAAATCACCGGGAAGGTCAGACAGAACACTGTGCAGATGAACTGCTCAGATTCTTGCAGAAAAATGAGTGAAACAGGGCGGAGGAAGTTATGCAAAACTCTGGCCAGACAGACCCCAAAAAGAAAAATCATAAGCCCACGCCCTCTGTCTGGTGATCCTGATGACTGAGCAACAGTGGAAACACGTTTATTTGCCAAAAGGATCTTCCCTAGTGCTTAAAAGGAGCTGTGTACACTCATCCCTGTCTTTGTGGTCCTCTTAAGCACTTGTATCTCCAGTGCAAGGAATAAAAAGCTGGTCAAAATTCGTCACTGGAATGAAATGTGAGTTTCCTGCAGTCACTCATCCTCTCCCTCTTCCTTTCTCTACAAATAGATAAGGAGGTGGTTCTCTCCAAGAGGGTTTGTTTGCTTTGTGAGGCATTTCAATAGAGTGCCCGAGGCTGTAAGGTTAATGCTGCAGGACAGGGTGCATTGTTTCTCAAGTTCTGATTTGTGCAAGAAGGAAAAAAGTAATTTCTCATGCTGTTTTCCCCTCTTGTAAACAGAGATGGTTAGAAGTGATTCTTTGCAAAGATTTTGGTGAGACATGGAAAATGTACTCTGTTCTCTCTATTTGCAATCAGCCCTTCTCATATTTTTCCCTTCTAACCAGCTATTTTGAAATAAGTCTGATTAGCCTACTCCTAGCACATATTTTGGATTATGGCATTGTAAAATGTTTTATGGTGTGTATGTACTGCATACACGATGTATTATTTTCTTGAATCTATCATCAATTATTTTTTTCCTTTGGCACTTCCTGTCAGATAAACAGAGATAACTGAATTTGGATGTGAATTTTATGGGTGGAGAGGGAAGGAAAAGAGGAGGTGGAGGGGGAAGGAGCAGCAAATTGTTTTGCAAAGAATCTCTGGGCTGGAGCCATGCTTTTGTTTGAAAACATAGATATAAACCCAGTGACTGCTAATGTTAAGAATAGCATAATGGCAATAATCTATGAGAAGGCCTGAGTTATAGGTCATGTATCTATTAATGAAAAGCACCTATGGCTCCCAAGTGTCACTTGCCACATGTTGGATTCATGTCTCAGTCCCAAAGGTTTGTGGGATGAGGGAAACCAGCCCATACACACTAATCTGGTAATTCTGATATGTGCCTCTGTCTCCACAGAAAATTGTCATGATCCCCTGACTAGTCCAGTGGGAAACAAACTGAGGTTAGGTGAGCATTGCTGCCCCGTTAGCAGAGGCCTGGGAGCAGTTTGGGGTGGGGGAAGGAACAGGGTCCATGCTTAGGATGTGGTTGTGCCCCATGGAGGGAGCTTTTTGAGAGTTTCTTCTGCTGGGCTAGTTGTGGTGGAAACCTTGCTTACAAAAGAGAGGTGGAAATATTTTTATAGCTGCTTGTACTTGCATTTCCCTGGACTATTCAGATACTGCAAGGATGGATGCAGTAACACTTGCAAATTACTCAGCTATCACGGTGTTGCAAGCTATATGAGGTAATAGAGAAATATTTCATTCATTTCCAGGGACTGGCTCACTGGCTCTTTTCCAGCAGCACTGTAAACTTGTAAAAGTGATGGATCAGTTTCCCAAGAGTCTTTATTACCAAGACTTCTGACTTCTCAGCAACTGGAACAGCCTTGTAAACTATTCAGAACATGCAAGATGCTTAAAATAAGCTTGCAATTAGTGTTCCCCAGGGTCTTGTGCTGGACTTCTTTTCCCAAAGACTCTTTTCTGTCATATTTAGCACACAGAATTTGATGAGGCTCTCTTGGGGCTTATCTCTGTCAACAGGATAAGGGCACTTCTAAATAAAATTAAATGCTACTGCTCCCTTCCTCAAAGGCAAAACCCACTGCAATGACTAAGTTATGTCTCCAACCAGTTAAAAAAATTCCAAACATTGGGATGACTTGGATCTGCTTCCTAAGGGGCTTAGCACAAATATGTGTATAACTGAATTTCAAACATAGTTCTGCATGTGAATTAAACTCCACAAAATGCCATTACTTTGACTTTTGCCATATAAGATATGAACTGGTGTGTGCCTCGTGTCTCTCTCAGCTGTCCTGCTTTGATATCCTTGTCCCTCTGTGTCATTAAGGCAACCACTTTGTGAGTGAAGCCATCTTCTGTTTGCTGGCACCTGGAGCACAGACCAGGTACATCATCATTACACACAGGATACTGGATTCATTTTTCATTTTCTTAAAGACTGTCTTTAGAGAGATTCTGTTTTTGAAAGTTTAAACAATCTTTAGACATCTAAGGATAATATATATGATATATATATATTGCATAGAATATGGTATAAATACATATATAAGATAGATGACACAAGGCTGCTAACACTTTTTTCCCCCACTATAAAGGGGAAAAAAAAAATTGTCCATGTACACTTCTGAGTGATGAAAGCCATGAGCTGTGCCCTTCCCCTTCGGTTTCAGGCAAGTAAAAAAAACAGGAGCAGAAGAACCACTTTGTTCCCCAGCCCTGCCCCTGGGTGTATAAATAGCAGGCCAGGCGGTCCTGTGCCTGAGTGGCTGCTGGAGTTCCACTCATTCCAGGGATCTTTGGGCACCCTCTTATCAAAACAGAAAGGCTGACTTCACTCCCGCTCTCCCCTGATTGATTTCATGTTGGGAACAGGTAACACGACAGCTTCCATTGTCCTTGAATTAGCCACCTACTTCCAGAGGTCAAACAAACAGGCTGAAGGTCCCTAAACTCACTTCAGCTAATTGCTGCCAAAATTCCTTCTTGGCAAAATAAGCAGGGGCTGGAGCAGTCCCGGGTGACAAATGCTCTCCAGAGAGAGGGACACAAACCATCCCGAGCAGGCTAACGAGGGGTATCGAGCTACAGGGCTGGGGAGGAGGCGAAATGCGAGACCAAGTCCAGTGCCAATTTTAAACTTAGGACCCAGAGCCACTAAAAGTTTCTACTTGATTTTAATAGGCTTTGAAGTTTTGGTCAAGCTGAGGTGGAGCTGAGCAGTGGCAATAGGACATGGCTGTCAGATTGAATCCTAGAGCTCTGGAGGCTCAGTTTTATGCCAGGCACCAGCATGGTCCTTTACTTGCTGAAAGCTTTCTGGCATCAACATTTCCTACCAGCTTTCTGCTTTTGTATTTTTAGAAACAATATGAGTTTAGACGCAATAGGTGGTGGCTGGAACTTTTCACTCTTCTCCCTCTCATTTTCACTGTTTTCTCCTTCAAGCTGTTTTCAAGCTGTTTCTTTAACTAGGCTCTAATACACTTTTCTGTCACTTAGCATAGATACAGCAGGTACTGCTGTGCAACCTGCGTCATGCATTTCAACAGATATACCATGCCTAAAATGATTGATGTCACTGTCCTGCCACTCCCATGTATTCTTTAGAATGAAAGCTTCAAGAGCGAGAGGATTGTTTCACTGTGCTTTGGAGGGTTGTTTTCGTGCAGAGAGAGGGAAAGTGCAGACGTGTGCCCAGCTAATAGGTTGCAGGCACTTCATGTTCCTCCAAAGTACTGTCAGCTCCTGTTTAACCCTAGATTGATTGATGTGACTTTATGTCCCACCTGCAGCTGCACAGATGCTGTGGACAGGCAGCTCCTAGAGCAAATTGCATCGGGTCCTGCTTCACTTGTGGTTGTTTATATATAGCCTGACCTCTACAGGAAATGGCTGGTACGTTTTTTCCATATGTGGGTATAGTAAATAAGCTCAGAGACCAACTGAGATATCCATACCTTTGATTTATCCAGGTTAGGTGACCACCTTGATCATAGGAAGCATGGATGAGAAATATTTCAACAGCAGCTTTTTCTTTATTTTCTGCTTTCCTTAAATTGTCTAAGAGAGTATTTTACCCTTGCTTTAACAGCCTGAAACTCTAAAATACTGTTTTCTTTCTTTTGTTTTCTATTCTGTTTTGAAACAAACAGCAACCTGATTTAGTTGAAGATGTCCCTGTTCATTGCAGGGGGGTTGGACTAGATGACCTTTCAAGATCCCTTCCAACCAAAACTAGTCTGTGACTCTATGACACTGCTAAGTGCTCTGCTTCTGCTGCCTTGCAAACACCAGCACAATGATTTAATACTGGCTCCTTCTGTTTCCATCTCTGCTCAGACCTCTTAGCAGTCTTTGACTCCTGTGGCTCTGGTCTGAACATCTCTCCAGACAGAGCTCACAGCACTTCTGCACTTTCCTCCCAGCACGGCTTCTTGCTCTTGCCAAGGGCAGCCTGTGTCAGACTAACCTCACAGCTGTCCTGTCACTGAGGTTATAAACAAAGTCGATGTGTCAGATTTCATTCATCTGGGCTTCAGGACAGCATCTGATGTTCTGCTTCAATCCTTACACTGCCAAAGCCATCACTGTTACGCCAGGTGAGCGGGAAGACTGCAACAGGAAGTATGATGCAGAAAGGTAGTTAATGACATTTGTTCACATATTTGTATATAATTATATAATTATATGGTTATAAAATTAAAAGGCCTTGAAAGCTTTCCTGCTTAATGTTCTCACAGCAAACTGGGTATAAAGACTGCAAGTTTGCTAATGACATTTGTGGATGACAAAAGTTGGGAGGCCCCATCAAGAGGAAGGAACATCTGAAAAATGTTATGGGAAGAACAATGTAATGGAGTTGAATTCAGAAGCATAGATAAGAAAAGCACACATATGGATATAATTTATCAGTAAACTGAAAATGAAGAAAAATAGGAATAAAATTAATTAACTGGGCAATTCTCCAGTACCTTTGGAGCACTGTTAGAGTTGTCTTTGGAGAGGGAAATGTCATTCTGAGACATGTCAATCAAGATGTTTCCAGTGGAAACACTAAATCCATGGCAGAAGATTATATCAGTAAGGTGTCCTTAGCACACTACATATGATTTTGATGTCTCATGCCCATGGAAAATACAAATCCAAACAGGTGTAAGGAAAGGCTACTGAGATCACCAGGAGTGCCACGATCTCTCCTTACAAATGGAGGCCGAGGCAACCTCGGCTTGTTCAGCCCAGGAAAAATGAAGGTTGACAGGGGATATGGTTTCCCTCTAAAAATACCCAGGAGTCAAACAGCAGTGAGGGAGAACTATTTAAACCCATATGTGACTAAACTTAGTCTGGAAATAAGATGCAGGTTGCTGGCCATTAAAACAAACAGAGGCAAGAACAGCCTTCCGATGGGAACAGCTGGGACCAGAAAAGCAGAAGCACTTCTAAGATGTAAATTCAGTTGGGAAGAAATGCTGTAGCATTGCAGGAGGAAAAAACTTGGGCTTGATGGCTCCTGGATCCACCCAGAGAGGGCACAACTATTTCTGACAGTGAGAGGTGCTTCTATGTACCTGTGGTCCCTTCTGTCCCTCTTGCTCATCTTGATTTATGCACAAAATTTTGACCAAAAATATCAGCACAATGCAGGTTTCAGTCTTCTGGGGGTGACACCTGGATCTATGTGGCAGCCAACCTTGCAAAGTCACGAGGAACTGGTGTTTTCACAAATAAATCATCGCAAAACAATTCACACATGACACTGGTGTGTACAAATTTGGTTCAAATTCTTAAGATGTATAAATACAAGCTTCTCTGGTGGCTGTTTCTTTTTTTTTTCCTGCTGTTCTCCTCTGTCAGTAAAGTTTACCTGTATTGTATTTACTGTGGGAATAGCTATTAGTTGATATAATATTTTATGTGGGCAGCAGTTAAAATAAGATCTCCTGAACATTTTCTCTGATCTAACTGCTCTCATGCCTGTTTTGTATTTCTCTGGGGAAAAAAAAACCCAAATAACTCTAGAGGTGGTTACAAAGGCCTAGAGAGGTTTCTCTGTATGCACAAGTTTTTGTAGGGCTTTACCTAAGTAGTTATAAAATGCAGGGCAACTAATTCAATTCAACAGGGAAAGATAAGTTGATTTTTTTCCCCCCCTTACTTTACTTCCAAACACTTGTAAATGCATTGTTAGACCTGTTGATACAGTGGGATGTCACTGCTTTGGACTCTGTTAATTTTTGTACCAGTTCAGTTGTGTGAGCTGGCTGAAGGGCTTTGACTTGAGGATGATGTGTGGTTGTGGTGGGGGAGCCCCAAACGGCATCTGCTGGGTGCCCAGGCTGGGCAGCAGAACAGACCCTATAAAGTCTGTGCTTTCGCGAGTGAGTGGTGCTGCTAGGAATAAAGCAGGGCAGCTGCCTGCTCCCCTGCTGTGCCCCCTCTCCAAACCCCTGTGCTCAGCTGCTCCTGACCTGCCAGGCTCTTCGTGCTGCAGCTTGCACCCGCTGCCTCCCTCGCCAAGGCAATCTATCACGCACAAGTCTACAGGCAAAGCTGCACCTCCTCCCCCGTGGCATTAATTAATATAAATAACTGCAAGGATCACTCTGAAAGTTTGGCTGTTTACCTGCCAAACCCTGCTTAATTGGTATTTGTGGTGGATCTCAAACATAGCTCAAAGACAGCACTCAGCAAGCCCTTCCTGCACAGCTGATGGACTGTAATTAAACCACACCAAGCCACAGGTTTCTGCATTAACCATTCCGTGACATTAAGGAAAAGGAAATCAGGGCAGGCAGCTTGCTTCAAGGGGTAAGAACAGGGATAATTGAAGGCATTAGTCCCACAACTCTGTAAAAAATGGTAAATATGAGGTCTGATTGTTTTTCCCCCTCCTTTTTTCTTCCCATGTATTGTTCTATTTGAAGAAGTAGAAAGGGCTATGTCAGCCTGGGGTAGTGTAATCCAGTAGTTAGTTGTTAGTATTCATGAAGGAATTTGGAAGAACTGGTTTCAATTCTTTGACAGTTGATTCCTTGCATGAATAAATGTTTATTGCCTCTGGTCACCATCTGTAAAATGAGGCTAATGCCTCACAGCAGGGCTGTGAGGATGAAGCTGTTCAGGCTGTGACGTTCTGAGAGGCTTCAGATCGATTTCAGACCCTAAAATGGGCCACGTTTAATGTGATAAGAAGATAACCTTAAGCTTCTGAAAAGGTTAATTGTGTTTCCTGGAATGAAGAGGTTTACTTGCTGTTTCATTGGTTTGGACACACAAAGTAGAAATGTTTAACCTGTGGCATGGGCTGTGGCATCCACACAGGTGGTCCTTCTTTTACCTGAGGAGGAGGGAACAAAACAGATATTCCTAGCTTAGAACTAGGACTGACCAGGCTCCAATCTGTCTGCTCAGTCACTACAAAGGAGCCCAGTAATAACATGCATTTGCTCTGTTTACGCAATTTACCAAGATTCTAGAGACACTGTAAATAAGAAAGTATTTTATTAGTAAATATTACTTTCTCTTTACAAAGAAAAGCATCAATAAAGAAAAACTAAAGAAGGCTTGATTAGCTAAAATAGAAAAACAAATCAGGGTATAAAAATACTAATAAATCCATTTATAACATGAAGAGCTTTAATGGCTAGAGTGGGAACACCGACACTGTTAACTTTTCAATCTGATGAAAACCGCAGGTTTAAAAGCTGTCGTGATCATCCAGATGGGGAGCAAACTGCTGTCAGAGAGGACGCAGCTACAGCAGAAGTATCACAAGAAAATATGCTCAGTGAGAAGATGGGCTGGTGACAAGTGGTGAAGATGGTCAGCACAGCTGCGGGGAGAACGGGGCTCTAAGAGGTGAGAAAAAAAGGTGACAAGTAAGAGAAAACTTGACCATGAGGGTTTTTTTTTTGGCTGACAAAACCGTTCCAAGGTGAATTGGGTGGGTGTAGCTGCCCGGCTGGCTGGATGCTGAACCTCCTGCCAGCCACTCTGCCCAACCACATGCGAAGAAGTCTTTGGGCCAACTGGACTTATTGTGGTAGACAGGATGTATGAGAGAGGATGTAATTCAGCACAGGCTATCTTTCCAAAACAGGGACAGGAAAAAGAAAAACAGAACAAAACAAACAAAACCACAAAATACCAAACAAACAGAAAAATAAAAGTTCGTCTCTTCTAGGTGGTTTGGGCTCCACTGTGGCCAAAGTGTAACAGCTTGCCCTGTCAAAAGCTGACTGCAGCCCCTGCTTCTCAGAAACACATAGAAATTATCTAATGTATTGTATTTTTTGGCCACAAAGCTATCTTGGAACTGGAAATAAGCCGTTATGCTCTAGATGATATTCACATTAACCTCTTTAGAGAGAGGATTACTTTGTGCTGAACAGCAGTTACACGCTGAATGTAAATATTTACACTAGCTTTACCTTTGGAAGAAAAGCAAAAGTGAAAGTAGCAGTGCAGTAAAAGCACAGCTTGTAGTTCAATGCTTTAGCACAAAGAAAGGTAATGTTACATTAAGTGCTGTTTAATTAAAAATAATTCGACTGTGCATTGTTACTCTGTTCATAATTTATGGGCTACTTGTCCCATTTACAAATAGCTTTTTCTGCTTCAACACCGCAGGTGATATTCTCTGTCAGTTTTGCAGTGCCCATTACCTAAGGCATTTCATTAGCATTTAAAGGAGACTTAAGTGCCTGAGTAATTCTGACACAGGTTGTATCTGCCTGGCTAGCTGACTACTGCATTTAATTAATTTCCAGACTCTTTCCTTCCTTGTTCTGAGGGGAAAATGCAAGCTCTGTCTGAAATCCGGTAGCGGTAGGAAGAACAGGCAGGCCACAGTTCTAGCTGCTGCTGAGGTTTCTTGCTCAACTTACTATCTCTAATTTTGCTATTCATCTTAATGAAAAGCTTTCTCTCAAAGAGGGGAATATTTGAAAAGCGACCAAGAATGGAGCGATCTCAAACTAATGAGTTGCCTCTATATCTGTGCCCTGTCTCTGGAGGCAAAGGAAAACAGATTCATTTGTTACAAACTGATCACGCCACAGAGAAGTGATGACGGACCTAAAGATGAGACTGCCAGCGTTAAGCTGGGAGTGGCACTGGCCCTGCTGCCATGGGTGGGTATGGAGCAGATTGCATGCAGGCTTGCCGGGGCTGAAACTTGCTGCAACACCAAGCAGCAAAAGTCTTTCTGTACGTCCTTCTTTGGTCATGATGAATTAATGTAATACTGTCTTGAGATGATGCGTGTGCAAGCTACTTCTCCAACAGGAAAAGTTGAAGGCTTTGGGAGAAGTGGAAAAGGATGTTTTTCACTAACGTGGCAAAGTGCAAAATCAAGCAAGACCACAGGCTGTGTGCCATGGTGAGCTGAGAGCAGATTGCTACCCAAGCAGTCAGCACAGGGACATGTTGACACTGGAGATATGATGTGAGTCACACCGGGGCGTGGGGTCCAGGAGCTTTTTCTACTCTAATAAATAAAACAGCTTGAGAGTGACCTACAGCCCTTGTGACACAATGAAAAATCCCTGTGTTGGGTAATTTTTTTTACCTCCATGAATTAAAATCATGTGAGAGTCTGTTTGTGTAACAGGGATTTTTAGTTTTGCCCGATTGGAGAGACTTAATAGGAAAAGAGCAGACTAAGGAAGGAAGATTTCTGAAACAGTGGTTTGGCTACAATAGTGGGGGGTTTAGATGCTTTTCTTTTGAGATGCTGTTTGAGGTGTGTTTGTCCTAGTTAAAGACACACAGCTTAGTGGGACACTGTAGGGCTGAGAGGATGGGACAGGCCTTGGTTTCATGCACACCCAGGCACCTAGGGCACAGGTCTTCTAACCCAGCATCAGGTCCAGCCTGAGTGCCCCTCTTTGGGGTAGCCTGTGAGGGCAATGGGGACAGCAGGGCCAAAAGGAGGCTCAGGGCTGTGCAAGTGACAGTAAAAGCAAGGGACAGTGCTCTGGCATCAGAGGGGTGAGGCAGGGCTGTCCATTAGGAGGACTGTGTGTTGTGTTGGATGGTAATAAATCAGAATTTAAAGCTTCCCTCTGCACTCCTTCTCCACAGTAAATCCATGCTTGAGGAGAGTATTGAAATAATTTGAATTGTACTGATAATGGTACTGTTAACTAGATGCACATTTCTTTCACAGCCATTTTTACTTGTAATGACTTCTTGTCGCATGAGAAGTTTGGCAGGAACCTCAAGCCTCACCAAGGTGAGGTGCAGCTGAATGTGACTCTGAAGCACCACTGCTGTTTCATCTTTGCCCTATTCCTACCTTTCCCAAGGCAGCGGCGGTCGCTGATGCAGGCAGGCCCAGCAGTGCTGTCCCAGCCAGCCTGCCCCGCTCCACGGATTTTCAGCTGCATTCCCAGCTGGACAGTCCTCGTGTTAAAGAATTAGTCCTATAACGATAGGATCAAGCATCACCTTAGAACTTGGTTCATTTAATGGACCCACTCCTACAGCGAGGCTGTGCCAGAGACCTTAATTTCTGGCGGATCCCTTCCAATTTCGGAGCTGATCTTATGCATGGCTACTCTGTACCTGTTTGTTCTTGTGCCAGCCTTCTGTCAGCTCCAAGAGCTCTTCTGCCTCGCCGCCGTTCCCCCACTTTGATGTCCTCAGGAGGCGAGAACATCCCTGTCATTCCTCACATTAAATCAGCCAAACTCTCTCCCTTCGTAGGCTCTCCTGCTCAGCTTCAGGCTGTCCCCGCGGCTTCCCCCCATCCCTGCCCGGCACCGCAGCCCCTTCCCTCAGGACGGGCACACGGGGAGCGGCCTCTTCCCGCTCGTCCTTGCGCCTCACAGGTGCGCCCGCAGCTGCGTGTGCGTAAATCAAAGCGGGGCGAAAGTGAGCGCTCCCCTGTTAAAAACCAACCAAAACAAATCAAACAGCACAGCAAACCTGGGCACCACGCGAGCTTTCCGGCCGCAGCCCCGTCCCGGGGCGGCAGGGCAGGGCTGGGCCGGGCCGGGCCAGGGGAGGAGCGGCGGGAGACGGAAGTGAAAACAAGAGCGGGGGGACGGAGCTGCCGCCTCGCAGACGCGCTGCGGTGTCCTCGCCTCTCCGCGCTGTGCCGCACCGCCGGGTGAGTGCCGGGGCGGCAGAAAGCGAACAGAAAATACCCGGGGGGGGGGGAATTAGGCAAAAAGTCAGTGGGCTGGGCGCGGTTTGTAAAGCTCCTCGGTGCTTATTTTCCTTTCATTTAACTTCTCTAAGCAGGGCGCGCAGCTTGCCGTGGTGGCGGAGCGCCCGGCCGGGGTGCCGGGGGGCGCGGCCCGGCCCCGGGGCAGCGCCTCGGGGAGCCCGGGCTGCGGGACACCTGCCGGGCTCCTCGCCCTCCGCCGAGCGCTGCCGTGCCCGGAGCGCTGCTCGGGCACCGGGCTGCGGTGTGCCCCGCTCCCCGGGCTTTGGGGCGCCCGCGGGGCTGCATGCAGGGTGCCCTTGGAGCGGCAGTGGGAGTGCCTGGAGCCGAGACCGAGCGCTCCTGGGTGGAGTTCTGGTCCGCAGCCTGCGCTGGCCGTGGGGCTCCTCGTCTTGGGAAGGTGGGCAGAGCGGGCTGCTGGGGTGTGCGGGGGCCGGTGCTGGCGCTGCCCGCGCCGCTTCCTCCGGCCCGGCCGCCCCGGGGCAGGAGGGCCCCGCTGGGAGCGGCGGGGTTGGCGGCTCCGTGCCCTGGCCGGCGTTCCGGCCGAGGATTTGAAATTGCCCCTTCCAGACGCAGGTCCGCCGAGCGTTTGATCGTCTAAAGGACGGTTGCAGGATTTCACCCTTAGCCGGTTTGTTTGCACAATGCGCCGCACGTGAAGCGAAGTTGGTGGTTCGCGGTGTTTCCCTTTAGCTGTTGCCCTGGCACATTTTAAGAAATTTGTTGAATAAAACTTGGAGCGGGTCTTCTTTGTTTGCCATTCCTTCCTGGCGTATCTGTCAAGCTAGAGGTGCAGATATACCAGAATTAAGGGGCTGAGAAAGGAAAGATGAGTGATGCTGAGTGTGATGCACGGTATTGCAGAGCGCAGTTTTTTCCCTCCAGTGTCTAGTTGCTACAAATGAAAAAGAATAGTATCAATTCCTAACACAATTCATTATTTTTCCTTAGTCTATAGCTATAACTAGCTGGTGCTTAGTTAAAAAAAAAAAAAAAAAAAAGAAAAAAGCTACACAGGTGCTTTAGTTTCAATTGCCAGGTAAAGCCTGCTCAGCTGTGTGAAACATCTGTACTGTATGCTGGTTTCTGGTCAGTCGATGTGGCTTGCTATCTGCCTCATAATTTACAGTGACCTGTCACTGCAGTGGTTTTCATTTAGCGGGAGTGAACCGAGTGCGTATTTTTATGCAGAAAGAAATCTGTGACTAATTCAGATCCTCTTTTTAAAGGAATTCTGTGCACAGGGCAATTAAACAGCTTAGTTCTCACTTTAGTGGTGAGCAAGCCTCCTAAGAATCCTAGCTGGAACTTGGCGGGGACTTTTCTTCCTCTTTAGCCTCGGGAGAGCTCAATCTTGTGTGCTTCCCCTTCTGTTCCCTGTTGCTTGTCGAGGTTTTTAAGGGTGGGTTGAGTCAGCGCCTGGGGTCAGAGCTGCCCCTTTGCTGGATGACTGCAGGGCGTGGTGGGTTGGGAATGGCCCAGTTACCCAGGCACCTCTGGTACAAGCTCCAAATTCTGCTTCCTAATATATATATATATATATATATATATATATATATATATATATATATATCGTGCTGTCTAATGCCAGTAGCCCTGTTCTGATTACCTGAGTGGCCGTCGGTGTGAATAAAGTTCACTGATTGATTTAGAAAAAAGTCTGAAGTGGATCTCTGCTGCTTTGGCAGGTGAACCCAAAAACGTGTGTTGTGGATGACTCTCTTGGGAAGTGACATCCTCTCGTCGATGGGGGCTGTGCGACAGCCCTGCTCTCATGCTCTTTGTGGGTGGGCTGCATTTGGAAAAATCCACCGCCTTTGAGAAACTAACGCGGCCCCCTGCAGTGTGCGGACAGCCAAAACCGGGTCTTTCAGAGTTTGGTGGGGTTTGCAGCCGCTTGCTGCTGCTTGGCTGAAGGTCCACCTTAAATGTCCCTATATGAGTATGGAATCTGGCTGTGCCCCGGTGTAGTCTTACACCAGCCTGCCCTGGTGTGCTCCTGCCGGGCTTCAACCGTACAAAAATAGACGGCATCCACTACCTAAGATGTCATTGTAACACTACTTAGCTGAGGTGGAGCTGAAGCCCTTATCTTTGACGCTGAACAGCGCTTGAATATCTCAGTTGCCTTTTAAAGGTAATTTGTTAGCCACACTTGTGGAGAGGGAGATGCTTGGGTTTTGCTTTCTCAGCATTGAATCGTGACTGTGGATATTTTGCTTTAGTTCACAGCTTTCATTTTGGGGGTTGGTTTTAATACCTGTCTCGTCTGTAATGTTGTTTTGCCACTATGAAGCTATGCTATAAAATAAGAAAGTCTCAGGGACTTTATTTTCCTCTGACTAACTGCAAAGTTGTGATGCTTTTGGCGTTGTTGTGTTTAGAAATAAGCTTTGAGCTGATGACAGGGCAGCATATGATACTAATTTTGTTAGAAATGAATGTGCTAGTAGTGCTAATGTCTTCCATTCTTCGGCTTAAGGGATGCTATCAATTCATGCTTGTCTCAATATTGACTTTTTTTAAGCTGAGCTTTAATGCTGCATGATTTTACCACCCCTGCCCCATGCAGTGTTTTGTTGGTAAAAAGGAGTTGTCAAACATTTTGGCAGCGGCAGTTCTCCAAATTCTGTTTCTTCCTAAACTTTGGAGGGAAACAGCATATGGGAAATAAAAGCACAAGTCATGACAGACCTGATGTGGGGTTTTTGGCTGTTTTGGGGGGAGGGGAATACAGCCAAAGAAAGAAGCTTTTCAAAATTGCAGACAGTGCCTTTTGTTTTTATCATCTTTAAATTAAATCTCTAATCCTCTTCTGCAGGCATCAGTTCTTTGGATTTGGTCCGTGAATACTAAACATCATGAGCAACTACAGCGTGTCTTTGGTCGGGCCGGCTCCCTGGGGTTTCAGGCTTCAAGGGGGCAAGGATTTCAATGTGCCTCTGTCTATCTCTCGAGTAAGTGCATTTGCTTCTTTTCCTGCATGTGGGTATCTGTTGTGCTGTGGCCAACCCACAACCTTCAGACAAAGCCATTAATTATAGACACTGGGGCTCGACTTGCCCTGTGGCATGGAGGACTGTTGGGGGTCAGGGAGGGAGGGATAGAGAGGACAAGATAAATCTTGATTGTATAAAGGCTCCAAGAAAGTTAGTTTAGGAAGGACTTGTTCATTTGAAATGCTTGTTTTATCTGCATTTGTTTATTCAAATAACAAAAGAAATTACCCTCAAATTCCCTTCCCTGTTCCCAAATAGAAAATAGAGATGCAGAGGTTGAAGGCTGACAGGAAACAAGCAATTTACTTTGCTGGGCTGAGCCCGTGCATTTCAAATGGGAAGCAGTGGGGGAAAATCGCTCCTGTTACACTTGTTTATTCCGCAGCTCTTAGCTGCTCCATGATCTTGTGGCGTCTGTTATTACAAATCCTCCCAATTGTAATAAAAATGTACTTAAATGACAGTAGTTGTAAATAGCAGTTCATCAATATGTGCCTGAGTGAACGTGCCAGTTTCTCATGAGTGTTTTATAGAGTATGTGCTCTGAACTGGTATTCAAAGGATTTGAGGAACTAAGTCAAAACAAATATGATCTTTGTACCCAGCACTGTCTAACTAGTTTCCTACTTTAAAACTGTGTTTTCAGGAAGGCTTGTCTTTCAGTGTGGGCTAAGTTTCAAAGCCTTTTGCAGATGGCTGAAGCACTTTGCACATAAAATATAGGGACAAACTTTGCAGTATTGAATTTCCAGGATCACTGGAAATCTCTGGGTGAAGGGACGGGCTTTTGATGACTCTGTACCCTGACACCTTTAAATCTGACTAGCCAGGTGGAATCATTTATATACAAATGGCCCCTCCTCTGTCAACAGCTCTCCTCTCCCTTCTGCATTTTCATGGAGTTTAGTGACAAAGATGAATTATTTTTTACACCTGTTGGGATGGCAGAATTGATACTGCCCTGGGAGATGGAGCAGGTTTCTATTTGGGTTTATGCATCATGGTGATATTTTTAGCTAATCTTAACTAGTGTTTCAAACACTTCCAGTTCGTTTAGTCTTGGCTTATCTTATCCATTGGAGGATTATGCTGGTGAAATTAAAGTACAGTTTGGCTCTGAAAAATTCCTTTTATATGGCTAAAATAGACTGCAGAGCTATAGAAATGCCTGTGTACCAATTCAGACAGTTAATATCTGAGACATTAAGGGGTTACAAAAAGCAGTGTATTCCTGGATTGCAGGGACTTTAAAGCTGAACTGTAATTCAGTTTCTTGTTCAGTAGCTGGTTACTTGTACACTAATGAGAAATTTGAAGTGGGGATATGGATGGAACTCTACTGATTTGATGGTACAAGGGCTTTCATGACAAGGATTTACAAAGGCACAGGAGCTTGCCTGCACAGGGTCCTTGTGCTTGATACTGAGAGCAGTTAAGCACTTTAGGCAGTCAGCCATGCGAAACAACCAGCTTTGGGAAAGGGTAATACCTGTTTTTGTACAGGCCTCTGTTATCCTGGAGATCTAGAGTGCAGTCCTGCTGTAAGGAGGTTTCCCATCTAAAAGAGGAAACATATGTTGGAATTAGCCTAGACTGCAACTTTATTGCAGGAATCAAATTCGCTGTCGCACGAAGTAGTCTGGAGGAATTGGCCATAAGAGCTACCTATAAAAGCCTCAGTTATGGAATTCCCTAATGACAAATGTCAGTGCCCACAAGAGCAGAACATAATGAAAGATGGAGTCTGGTGTGGTTTTGGAGCTTTAATTTGTGTATGGCAGGGGAAGCACAATCTCCACCTCAGCACTACTCCTGCACTGTGTCTTCCTACTTGCAGTTAAAAGTATTCAAATATTAGACTGCCTGGTGCTTTTTTTTTTTTTTTTATTCCCCCCCCCCCCCCCGCTCCTTTGGATCAAAAAAAAGCTTAGTTCTGGTATGCCAATCCAGCTTTGGCCCGATAGTTTTTACTGGAAGAATTCAACACCCATGTTCCTGGTATGCTAGAACACTGTGTACAATTCACCCCCCACAAGCTGTTCTTTTCCTGATGTAGCATAAATTCCTTCCTGTATCTGAAGGCTGCTAATTAAATTATTTTAGCAAAACAGTAATGAGACAGCATAATTATGTTCCTTGGCAAGAAGGACTCTTTGGTTTTGTTTGGTTTTTAATTTGTCCTCTAGATGCTAAAGATGGGTGCTGTGCTGCTGAGGGCTAATTTCCTGCTTTAGTTTAAACTCCTTGAAATTAGGTTTAAATAAAGTGTAGTTTATGAAACACAGAGAATACACTGGTTTCTAAAGATGTTTATCTGAAAAGTTAATCTCCTCACTCATGATTTGAACAAATTAAGGTCTCACAGTTCCTTGAAGAAAGTTTTTAGTAAGTCACTTGGCTTTGAGCAGGATACAGTTTAAATGGGCGTATTCCTTGTTGCTTCTGAAGGCAACAAGGTGTTTTGTGTCCTTTAGTTGAAATTCTGAGATGGTCATTCTGAAATTTTTATGGTCAGCTAAGGTTAACATTAGTTCAGGGGTAGTGTTTGATTTTTCATAAATTAGTATATTGCAGACTAGTCAGAACTTCATAACCAATAGCAACAGTTATTGCAGGGTAATGCCAGCCACTTTATATAGCTGAGTGCTGTAATATGGCTATGTTTAATTATACAGCTGTACACATTTCATGGGAAGCAATAAACGTGATGCTGGGGTTGCTGTGATGTGATGGTTATTACATATGGCAGTGTAAGCATATATCGTGTATGCACATAGTTATTTGTGAGTACATGACATATATACATGCCCGTATAACACAAATGCATGTGGCACTTGTTTCGTGAACTTCTTTCTGGCTGGACTTCAACAGGATGGCTTTTCCTAGCCCTCCTCCCTGCCTGGTGAATGCGCTTGTCTGAGCCTTGCAGAGTGCCATTGCACAGGTCAAGAATTTAACACCGGGAAGCTGATGTGGGGCAGGCGCGGTGGTGGGAGTGTGATGGGCGGTATGGTTCCCATGAAGCAAGGGCCCGTGGGAAGGAGGTTGCTCTGAAAGTAATAAGGGATAAAGGGTGGGCTGAGGTTTATTAACAGCCAAGTGTTGAAGTGGCTCATGCTGCCACTTGTAAGTGTACTGTAGGGCTTCCAGGTAGTGAATTCTGAGGTGGCATTTGTGTAATTAGAGATTGCAAACTGTGAGCAGCTAGCCTGCAGTGATGAATACAGAAATTACTAGAGCCCAGGTGTGCAAGTTAGATTATTCTGAGTTGCTGTTCTTACTGTTTCCTCATGGTGGTTTACATTAATTGAAGAAGCAACTGTTGTCCTTATTCCTTCAAGACCTATATTATGGTGCAAAAATTTGAAAAAGGGAAAGCTAGAGGAGATGAGAAGATCTGTTTGGGCAGGAGTTTATTCTTGTTCAGTAGAAGGAACAAATGCAGTTTTGGAAATAAAGTACTCCAATATATTGCTAGGTAGGATTCATGAAGTGGCTCTTAGGCATGCTAAATTCTATATTTACAGAATTTGGGGTTAATCATATCTACAACATCTATGTTATTTAAGTGCAACACAGTAGCTTTTAAAACTATGTATGCTTCTTTCAACTTTGAATTAATATTATAGTTGCTTTACTTTTTGGTGTGCTGATTAGTTCCCCATGCTGCTTTAACAAAGCCAGAATAATCTCAGTAATCATGACTAACATTAGAACTGTCAAAACTGCTGTCCTCTGCAGATTGAAGTAAATGGTGTTTGGTATTGATGCTGTATTGATTATTTTGGAATGACCTGTGAGAGGTTTGTGCTTGACATGTTAGTAGCTTATCAAAATTTTTGTAGTGTAGTCTCTTAAAGGTACTTCTCTCTGATTTATGGCAATATTTATGACTAGAAACAAGGAAATACTCAAGCAAAGCTATGGTTCGAAGATCAATATAGTCTGTAGGCAATATATACCCACCCATCTAATGCAAATGCATCAGATGTTTTCCTATATTTAAGTGACTTTCTTGTTGAATCCTGGTCACAGGTTTAGCTATTGTCTTTCAGAAGATGTTTTGCCGTTTGTTTTTCTCTTGCTGTAGGAATTAAATGGAATACAGTCATGTTGAAATGACTGGCAGCCCTGTTTTTCTACTGCAGCTTCTTTCAGTGTGTTTCCCACAGCTTTTTTTCTGCTTCACTGATCACTTTTCTTCCTCAAAATACCCAAAACAAACAAACACTACTCCTGCCTCAGAAATAACCACTTGGTTTTGCAGTCTTCTCAGTTTTCATTATTTCAGCTATTTCAAGGATGTTTTTGTGTTGAAGTTGCAAGCTTATAGTTGACGGAAGACTCATGATAATAAGTCTGTTGGAAAGAAGTACACACAAGGAGCAGGTGGGAGAGCAGCCCACCTTGGGATGAAGTAGGGAATGTGCAAGGACAGCACAAGCAGCATGTACAGCAGCTGTACAGCTGCTTAGTATTCGTCCCACATGAGCATCCTGACATTCTTTATGCTGGTATTGGGAAGTCATTAATATGTGTGAAAGTAGTGAGAAGACAATTAAGGAAAATGATGTTGTGAGTGGACCCTGGAGCATGTCAACTTTGACTGATTGGAGTCTGGCTGAGCCTCTTGCCATTGTGTTTGTGTGAATTATTTTATTAGGCTGTGTGTGTCATTTCCAGTAAAATTAAGTTTTGTGTAAGTATGAAATAAGTTATTTTAATAGAGGGCTGGGGAAATAGTCTTTCAAGCAGGTTTGTGAATAGGAGAGAAACATTAGAACTGCTGGCCTGGCCAGTGATAATTGTGTCAGTAACTTTACGCTTCATCCTGGAAGCTGCTGAGAGCTCCTAACTAAACCCTAGCTGGCAGCTGCTGGCATTGGTGTGCTGGGTTGATTTGTTACTGAGTTGTGATGGTTTGCGCAAAATGCAGCTGAAGATGCATTCCACTGCTGCAGCTGAGGTGGACTGGGAACTGGCTGAATGGCAGAGCTCAGGGTTGTGATCAACGGCACAGAGTCTAATTAGAGGCCTGCAGCCAGCAGTGTTCCTCAAGAGTCAATCCTGGGTCCAGTCCTGGTAAACTTATTCATGAGTGACCTGGGTGAAGGGATAGAGTGTCCCCTCAGCAAGTTTGCTGATGGTAGAAAACGGGGAAGAGCGGCTGACATACCGGTAGGCTGTGCTGCCATTCAGCAAAATCTGGTCAGGTGGGAGCATTAGGCAGAGAGGAATATAATGAAGTTCAACAGAACACTAATGCAGGGTCCTGCGCCCGAGGAAGAACAACCCTGTGCACCAGCACAGGCTGGGGACTGATCTGCTGGAGAGCAGCTCTGCCAAGAAGGACCTGGAGGTCCTGGAGGACAGCAAACTTTATGAGCCAGCAGCGTGTCTTGGTGGCCAGGAAGACTGGCGGTATCCTGGGGTGTGTTAGGAAGAGCAATGTGATTGTGCTCCTGTGTGATACCTGCCTGGTGAGGCTGCATTTGGAGTGCTGTGCCCAGTTCTGGGCTTCTCATTACAAGAAAGATGAATAAATGTTGGGAGGGATCCAACAAAGGGCTGTGAAGATGAGTATGGGACTGCAGCATCACTTTTTGAGGAAAGTCCAAGGGAGTTGAACCTGGAGATGACATAGCCTGTGCTCAGGACAAGGAACAACAGACACAAACTGAAACATAGGAAGCTCCATCTCAACATGAGGAAAAACTTGTTTATTTCAAGGGTGGCAGAGCACTGGAACAGGCTGATGAGACAGGCTGTGGAGTCTCTTCCTCTGGAAATAACAAAATCTACCTGGACACAATCCTGTGCTAGCTGTCACAAGTTAGCCTGCTTTAGCAGCAGGGTTGAACCAGATACTCTTCAGACATCCCTTCTAATCCCATTCTTTCTGTAATTCTGTAACTTCCTGGCACAGGTCAGAGATGCTGTCAGACATCACAGCCTGTACCTGCTGATGCTGCTTCTGGGGCAGCAAATACTGTATTTTACAGGAGCTATCAGTGCTTATGAAATGAATGGGGTTTGCCAAGATATCAAGCAAGAAGTGTTGTTCTGTTCGGTTTAATGTTGTTTACAAGATGTGGTTTACTGAAAAATATACTGACAATGACAAATGAGCTACCAGTGCCAAAGTCTACATCCTCTGTGCACCGAGTCCTGAAGGAGCAGAGGTTTTCCTTTGGATAATTACAAAGTTCCAGCTGCACAAGTGGTTTAGTATGAGCAAGTGTTCTGAAAGTCCTAAGAGTGCTGGCTAGTGCTTCAGAGTTAGTGTAGTTGCAAGCAACTGTCTTTAGAGAGCTCCTCGGTTTAACCTAAAGATGGAAAGAGAGGTCTGTTGGTACGGATGTAATTTCCCAGCTGCCTCTTGTCTCACTATGGTTTAACATCTTTGTGCTGAAAATTGGGAAAAGGGCTGTTTCCTCTGACCATTTGTTTTCCTTCCCTTGACTATTCTGCTGTGTGGTTTAAAGAATGACAGATCAGCACTGGTGTGTGGGCTTGGGAAGAAGGGAGGGTGTGGGGGAGAAGAGGCATAAGAAAAGTGTCTGCATCTTGTTCTGTTTGTGACCTTATTGGTTAGACAGCCTTTTCAGACTGAGTAGGAAGAACATTTTTGTAAAAACCAGTTCCTCTGCTGATGTCATTCCACCAAAAGTGAGTCTGGATGTACTGGGAAAAAAAGAAACCAAAGAGTTTGTAGCCGAGGGATGTCTGATGTTATGTGTGAGCACATTCTTTTTACATTAAAAAATGCTGGTGGTTCTTTTTCCCTTATAAATGACAGTTTAGTTACAGTATGAGGAATATAAGCTAAATATTTCATGATGGAAAAACTAAAGTATTTGTTTGCAGTGTCTACTTCTCAAAGACAGATGTAATGAAAATATAAACTCTGATTAGATGGTCAGAGCAGATGTGAAAGTGGCAGTCCTTCTAGAGGCCAAAAGACGGGAGCATTTATTGAATAGTAACTGCAAAATATTAGGCATGTTTTCTTTGCAAGTATCTCGCCCTGGAGGCCAAAAGACAGGAGCATTTATTGAATAGTAACTGCAAAATATTAGGCATGTTTTCTTTGCAAGTATCTCACCCTGGAGGACTGACAGCTTCTGTCGAATTCCCCACCATTTGGAGATGCTATTTTTAGTGTAACTGTTTTTCTCATTATTCATTGGCCAATGGCTATCAAAAGGCATTGTGAGAAGAGACATGGTGTTGAAAGGTTTGTTTGTTTGGCTTTGGTATGGAGCCAGGAGATAACATTGTTGGCTTTTTTTCTTTTTAATTATTATTTGTTTTGACTTTTTAAGAATAGATTTCATATGTTACCAATATAAGGAAAAGTGTGAGAGAAAACTGTTTCTCATATGCCTAAGGCAGTGGAAATATGGGAAAGGTGATATTCTTCCTGCCAGTGGTCATAAAAAATGAAAATTGAGGCTGAGGTTAGTCTGAACAAATATGAGGAATAGAATCATTGAATCTTTTAGGTTGGAAAAGTCCTATAAGATTGTTGAGTCCAACCACTAACTCAGCAGTGCCAAGTCCATCACTAAACCATGTCCTGAAGTGCCACATCTACACATCTTTTAAATGTCTCCAGGGATGGTGACTCAACAACTTTCTTAACCACTTTCTTGGGCAGCCTGTTCCAATGCTTAATAACCCCTTTGGTGAAGAATTTTCTATATATCTGATGTAAATCTCCCTTGGCACAACTTGAGGCCGTTTCCTCTTGTCCTTCTTGTTTGTTGGGAGAAGCTGACTCACCTTACTACAGCCTCCTTTCAGGTAGCTGTAGAGAGCAATAAGGTCCCCCTGAGCTTCCTTTCCTCCAGGTTAAACACCTCTGGCTCCCCCCACTGCTCCCCATGACACTTGTGTTTCAGACCCTTCATCAGCTCCCTTGCCCTTTTCTGGACACTCTCCTGCACCTCAGTGTCTTTCTTGTTATGAGGGCCCAAAACTGGACACAGGATTCAAGGTGTGGCCCCAGCAGTTAAGAGTACAGGGGTACAATCCCTTCCTTGGTCCTGCTGGCCACGCTGGTTTTGACACAAGCCAGGATGCCATTAGCCTTCTTGGCACACACTGGCTGATGTTCAGCTGCTCTCAACCAGCATCCCCAGGTCCTCTTCCACTGGGCCATTTTCCAGCCACTCTGCCTCAAGCCTGTCGCACTTCACGGGTTGTTGTGATCCAAGCACGGGAACTTCTCCTTGTCAAACCTCATTCAGTTGGCCTCAGCCCATTGTTCTGTCGAGTTAGTTTGCTTCTACAGGTGGCTGTTACAAGAATAGAGACAGGAGGTATGGAGGCCAATGCTAAGGCCAGTGTTCCTGAAGACTTGAATGACTCAAGTCTTCAGGGCAGTGACAGCAGTGAAAATATGACAGAAGTACCTCTGCAGGTTCCCTTGCTATGTGAGGTCCTCAAGATGAATTTGCAGAAGAGAGGTACTGTCTTTTCTTAGAAGAGCAGATATGGGTTCCCTCCCTTTTCCCATTTATTTGCTTCTTTAATTGCTCAGCTTTCAACACTGTCAGTTACTCGGGTGGTGTCCCACACACAGTAGCTTTTCATCTTTTGTTGCTTCAAGACACTGGTGCAGTTTTGTGTAGCTGCTTGGTTATGCTATCCCGAGTAGAGAGGTAGTATGGGGACAAAATGACATGCAGTAAGTCAATGATCTTATCATGGTACACACCCTTTAAGCATATTAATAAAGTGATGCACCAAAAACTGTACTTTACACCAAAACTACTGAGTAAGTAGCCACAGAGCACAGAGACTTGTAGAACAGAAAGTTTCAAGTGGAATAGTCCATAATATTTTACCACTATGGATTAGCGTTACAGTTTTTTCTCATTTTGAGTTACTTTTTTATTTGAAACTTCAGCTTAAACAGTTAAGCTTAGTAGATGTAAATACAAGAGATAGTTGAAAGTATTTGAACGAATGAACTCTTGCAACTGCTGTCAGCTGTGCCTGTAGCAAAGCCCTAAAGTAAAATGTAATGCCTTGTGTGAAGTCCCATAGGCTAAAAAGTAGATCTTGCCAGGTCTCTAGTACTCCTGTTGGAAAGGTCAAATGGTTTGCATGTTAACTGGATATGAAAGAAGTTTGACTTATCCTGGGCTATATTAAGGAATGATCTAACTCAGTATCTAGTTTTTTCCCTGACAAGTAGTAAAACAATGTGAAGTACTTGCCCTGGGAAGGCAACAGAAAATTTTATTTGTGCTAATTATTTCATAGTTCTTTTGAATACCTGACTAGTGATTTAGATGCTAAGCCTGGATTAATGTAGAGTGCATCAGTTTCAGGAGGGTAAGATTCCCTCCTAATTTAACCTTTGTATTTATGAATGTAATTGGATTATGTTTAGTTATTCTTGCACCCAAAATTTATTCAGGCTGTGGAGAAAATGATCCAAGTGTCTCTAAGTATGATGCTGTATTGATAGCAATATCATTTGAGATTTGTTTAAAAGAAGTTCTGTAGAGCCAAGGCAAAATGCTGTAAATATAAAAAATGCACACACAGAGCTGTATCTTTGTTATTAAAAAGATTGTATCACTTTGGTGGAAACTCTAGCTATAGAACATTTTGTTCAGAAACCTTGAAAAACAAAAGGGGCTTTCCTGTGTAAAAGCTCCCTCTGCCAAGCAGAGCAGCTCAATCTCAAAGGTCACAGTGCATCTCCTATTAAAGATTTTTCTATTTAATATGCATCTTATACATGAAAAGCCAGGTGTAGTTTTGAGTCCAGTGTTTTCTACCTCTTCTCTTTGTGGTTCTAGACTTTGCATTACATTGTGGAAGATATGGGTTAAAAGGTTCATGGGATTGTTTTTCTACAATTTGCACGTGTATCTGAACAATACCTTCTGTGCTGTTCTAATTTTCTTTACCTAATGCCTTTAAAAGGAGGGACAAAAGCAAACAAAAAGTCAGTGGAGATTCACAAACCAACAGAGCTTGTGGAGGTTGGATTTGGCTTGCTTTTATTAGACCAATAGGGAAATGGAAGCCTTGTAAAGCTTTAAACATCAAAGACCTCTTGATAAATTCATAGAATCACAGAATGGGTCAGACTGGAAAGGACTACAGTGTCCAACCTCCCTGCTCAGGCAGTGTCATCCCAGAGCACATGGCACAGGCTTGTGTCTAGACGGTTTTTGGATATCTCCAGTGAGGGACATGCTGCAACCTCTCTGGGCAACCTGTTCCAGTGCTTGGTTACACCCACACTAGAGAAGTTCTTCCTCGCATTCATGTGGAACTTCCTATGCAACAGTTTCTGACATTGGTGAGGTCCTCTCTTGGTCATCTCTGCTTGAGGCTGAACAGGCCCAACTCCCTCAGCCTTTCCTGTTTTGAGAGATGCTTCAGTCCCTTGATCATCTTTGTCACCCTCCACTGGACCTTCTCCAGGAGCTCCATGTCCCTCTTGTCCTGAGGAGCCCAGAACTGGACACAGCACTCCAGATGTGCCTCATCAGGACTGAGTAGAGGGGCAGGATCACTCCCCTCGACCTGCTGTCCATGCTTGTCCTAATGCAGCTCAGGATCCACTTCACCCTCTTGGTTCCCAGGGCACACTACTGGCTCATGGACAGCTTGGTGTCCACCATGACCCCCAGGTCCTTCTCCACAGAACTGCTCTCCAGCAGATCAGCCCCCAGTCTGTGCTGCTGCATGGGGTTGTTCTTCCCTGCAGTAGCCTTTGTTGAATTTCAGACTGTTCTTCTGTTGGCTTTCTACAGCTGCTCATCAAATCACAGTGTTTTGAATCTAGACCAAATGAGAGTGTTCTTTGGTAGTATGCTAGCAATTGTTTAGAAATGAAAAGGCAACCCCCAAAATATATGTTCAGGGTATATTCAACCTTGGGGGATGGTGCACTAGTTCTTTGTGGCACACTGATTGTTGGAGTCATGACTTGATCAAGTGTAATGTAAATAGTCATCAGGGGCCACAAACAGCCTTGCAAAGGAAGCAGTAATGGTTGGAGAGCTTTGCATCCTGCCTGGCTGTCTGAGTTCCTGTCTTCTTTAAATCTTTTTTTAATGCTGAGAGGTGTGAGGAAGGCCTTCCTCCCCAAATATTGGCACTCTCAAAAGTGGGAATAAGCTTGTGTAGTACCAAATAGTCCTCTTGGATGTGAATTGGCCCCCCCCCCCCCCCCCCCCCCCCCCCCGTCAGTGCTACTCACTGGCTGAAGAAGGTTGGCGGACGAAAACGTGTGCTTGCATTTTTGTGACGGAGCTTAAAGCCAACCCCACAGATGAAGTTCTTCCTCTGTGAGTGCCTTAAGCAGGGATAGTGGGTGGGACTGGTGCAGCAGAGGTTCTCTCAGTCCAACAGGCTTGGCCGCGGGAACTGGGTCTGCTGGCAGAGTGGTGGCAGATACCTGGGGACAGTACAGCTAGGAGTGCCGAAGCCAGACTTGCTAGGACATGTCTGTCAGCATACTAAGCTGTGAAAACTGCCACTGAATGCTTATTAAATAACAACCTCTGTCAGCTATGAATACATTCTCTTCTCTCCACTTTCCAGCTGTCATATTTTGACAGCTGGCTAGAATCAAAAGTCACTGTAGCTGGGGCTTGCATAAATCTCCTTTGAGAGCATAATTTGCAAATTAAATTAGTTTGGCATTATGCAAATCAATAGTAATCCTGTAAATGCTAAGAACCCAGGCCTTGACACTGGAAAAACACTCAAGGAAAAGTGCAATTGTGGGCATATAAATTGTTACCTTAAGATGACTCTTGCATAAGGCTCAGCCTGTGTCGATGCACATCACGGCTCAGCCTGTGTCGATGCACATCACGGCTCAGCACCTTGCAGTTTTGGTTCTTCAGACTTGTTACCAGGAAGAAAGAAGCACAGACTTGCTTGGAGGAGGCAGTTGGCCTTTCCCAGACAACTTTTTACTTTGTCTCAAAGATGCATGAGCCAGTGATTGTTAGCCTAAGAGAACTGACTAGCAGAGATGTTTGTATGGCATCCAGAGAACTCGCATAGAAACAGGCCTTTACCAGACAGCCAAATTCCATCAGTAAATCAAGTGCTTTAGTAGTGCTAACTCTTGTCCTGGAAATGTAGAGATGCTCCCCTTTTCTCTTTGCAGTATGCAATTATTGCATAAGTTATAATTTTAAAGCTAGAGATTACTACCCTGAGAGCATGTCCTTTTTTGGGTAGTTTTGTAAAACTTCTGAACTGCTGGTTAAATAATTGAGCTTATGAACGAAATACAGATGAGTAGGTTTTTTTGACTAAAAGAACAAATTTTGTGTAAATGTCTAGAAATGCAATTCACTTTCAATGTGAAAACCTAAAGATGGTTTCTATGAGGTGTGTGCTTAAAGCTTGGAGGCTTGAATTCTTGCACTATCTCTCTGGATAAAAGTATTACCATCCCTTTTATGTCAGAGGGAATGTGATACTGGCCAGTGGAGTAGCTCTTCTGTGGGAGTATTTTCCTCTGTTGACACATCTCCACTTCAGCTTTAAAATGTACAAACTGCTGATCACTGAAACTTAAAATTACATTCATTAATTAGTTTTGATACCTGAACTGATGAAAACTGCTCCTGTTTTAGTTGACAGCCCAGATCAGTTCATTCCTCTGTTCTGGATGGTGTGGGATGAAATAAATGGAAATTGCTCACAGGAAACTCTGATTACAGCAGTGCAAGGAAGGATTTTGGGCAAAGCAGTTGGTGTTGATGCTTTAGTTCGTAACCTCCTACCACTGTGGAAGGCCAAACTGCTGGGGTGTTCTCCCACTGCCTCCTCCTTGCAATTGTAAGGCACGCTTTTGGCATTGGGATGGAGGCAGATGGGTGAAGTACAGGATTTTGGATGCCTTAGTCATTGACGTCAACTGGTTCCTGTCCCCATCAACAGGATGGAGTGCCTCCAGTGCTTCTGCTAACTCTGAATGCCTGCTCTGTCACTCATTCACTCTGTACTTTTTTTCCCTTCTTAATTGCATGTCCTAATTTTCCCATTCCTGCTTTCTACATTCCATTTCAGAATTCCATTTCTTTAGCAAGGAACATATTTCCAGGGCACAAGATGAGGTTTTCCTGTCCCACTTTGCCCTGATAATGATTACCTAATCAGCCTCTTATTCCTTATTCCTTATTCCTCATTCCTCTCATACAGAGAGAAATTTCTGTATGACTTGGAAGGGGGCTGGATATGGGAGATAAGGCCTCACAAGGGGGAATTCCTCATGAAGAAGAATACTACCCAGAGTGAGGGGATAAAGATGAGCACAGTGGAATGTGTAACTGCTGTGCTTCTGGGAAAGTATACACTTGAGAGGGGTGGCATGCAAATAGTTTAGACTTAAGTGCAATGACATTTAAGTAATGTTAGTGTCAATTCTAGGAAACATTGTGCATAACAATGGGCATTATGAATTAGGAAATAACCTCACTTCAGTATTTAAGATAGCTAACTGCTCAAACTGAATCAGAGTTGGTTTTCTGGTGCCATTTTTTTCAGTTTCTGCTGAATAGGTTTGAGTCCTTTAGTTGGTTGCCTGTTTTATCGGACAGAGGAAGGTAGTATTGCAAGAACACGATTTGTACTGCTTTTAAGTTTTGCCTTTCCTTTTCTTAGCTTTCTTTTGCCTTACCACCGAAATAATTCTACCAGGAGTTTTTGCTCTTAGTTATCATTAAAGAGAAATGCTGTTCAGAATCCATTATTACCTGTGATGCTAGTAGGGCTTAGGATTCATAAAGCAAATCAAGGGATAGGAATAAAGGGAGCAAGAACTAGGAACCAAAAAAATCACAAGCTAAAAACTTAGAAAACTAGTGAATATATAGTATGTTTGTCAGAGATCTCCAAGTGACAAATGATAAGAGCTTTGGACTCAGTAAAGCAGGTGATGTAAGCAGCTATAGGGATAGCTTGTCTCTGTTTTGAATTGCATTAGTACTGAATTGCAAGTCTGTAATTCTCCTTCTCCTTCCCATTTTTCCGTACTGTGCCATCCTCTGGCAAGGACTGGCACAGTACGGAAAAATGGGAAGGAGAAGGATGGTTATAAAGCCAGTATGTCCTCGGTTTACTGTGCCCAGCACTGGGTTTCTGTTACCAGAAAAGCAGGGCTGTACAGCTTTTGCTTTATCGGTGCAGTTACAGGAAATGCTTCAGCATCAAGAAACAAGCTGCTCTTTTATGAGCAACTGGGTGCCCCTGGATTCCTGAATAAATACTGTCAGCAGCATGTGCATGCTTTGGGTTTCCAAACCAAAATGCACTGCAGGCTTCCAGGGGAAATTCTGTAGCTGGTGTTACATTTGAGGTGGAGAAGTGGGTCTAGAGATGTATTCTGGCTTTTAGTTTCCTGACAGATTCTTGACCTTCCTGGGCATGACTCAACTATGTGTTCCAGTTTCTTGCTGCCCAGCGTGTGGGGCTGTCTTTTGGAGCCTGCCACAAGATCCCTTCGGTGTTCCCAACATCATGGCAATGCTAATGGCTTCCTTCCCTCAGCTGCCTCAGGCCATTCTGATTCAGGAGATCGGAGGGAGTTTAGGTGTCATTTGCCCATGAGGCTGTTACAATGTGATAGACAATAGATGTGTTACAATATGATGGCATAAAGAAGGTAGCAACTTCATTGGCTTGATCTCTGTTCATTAATAAATGGAGTCTACAAGCAAAGTATTGGTTAAAAAGCACACAGAAGATACCAGTTTGGCCATTCCCCCATCCCTTTTATTCACACTGGGAGGAAGAGTAAAGGTTGTTGCAAGGCTTGAATAAAACGGAGCCAAAATCTGTGTCATCAGAGGGGCCTCACTGTGGCGCACCAGATCTGAGTTAATTTTGCTAGTCCTCCCATGAAGAGGAGGATGTGCTTTGTGATATGCACCAGTAACCTCATCTGGATGTTAATCAGGCCCACACATAGCTGTCTTCAACTTCTTGCTGTCTTCCTGCATGTTGAAGAGATAATCCTAAAGCAGCCTTTCCAAAATCACTGCAGTCAAGATTATGAAGGAAATCAGTTACTTTTGCTGCTGCTGTTCTTGAGTGTCAAAGGAACTGTGAATTTTTGGGAGGGGAACATTGCAGGGGGTTGCTTTTAAGCTCCCAGTCCTTTGTATCAATGTGCTAGTATCAAAATCTGAATTCAGTGTAAAACATCAAGATAATCCTTTGGTCTTGCATTGCAGATTTAAGAAAAGTAAGCTGGAAAACCCAGCAAAACCTCAGAGTGTATCTTGGCAGTAAAACTGTGAGATTAAAAAGCACTACTTATTTCTAGGGCCTGACTCATGGTTTTTGAATGTGTGAGGGTGGCAGCGCTGGCTGGTCAAGTAGCATTATAAATATTTCAGGACTTTTGGGCACAGAGATGTGCCAAATATTTTTCTCATGTTTGGTTTTTTTTTTCTAATGTCCGAAACAAATTTTTGCAGATCTCTTATAATCTGCGTTGTGTGTGTAGTTAAACAGACAACGTGTCAAATCTCCAAACTTCTTAAAATGGTGCATCAAATTCAAGTATTTAAATCAATTACATAGTGACCAAAGTGTTGTTGACTGTCAATAAGCTGTTTTATTGGGACATGGTGTATGCAGTTTCGTGGATATGTGGTACAGGAAAGTGAATTACGGAGCAGCTGGCTTGCTGCAGATCTTCAGAACTAAACAGTACATGGCCTGTGTGGTAGAATTTTACTCTGTTAGGAAAGTAAATCGGTTAAATTGTCTGATTATTAATGGTGGCTCCAGCTTCTGGTGTCAGCATATGCAAAGCGAAAGCCGTGGTAATGGTAGTGTGTGGAATAATTGAATAAGTCTTCCTGCCTTCCAGGAAGCCCATGGTGCCCTGAAACTCGTTTAGCCAAGTCCTAAATGAATTATCCTCTGACAGATTGTGCTCTGGGGGAAGTATATTTCTATTAGTTTTCACAAGGCATTGCAAGTTGCAGCAGGCATGGAATGTTAAAAGACGGAGAAGGCTTTCAATGGATGTGTGTGGGAATTTCTTGCTCAGGACTTCCTTAAACACTGAGATGGGGGGTGTTGCAGGCAGAGAGGCAACACGTCCCCCACTATGCCACAGAGCCACTTCTGGCAGTGTGGGGAGGAGTGGGCAGAGCAAGCACCAGCCTTGTGAATTTCTTGACTTGACAGAAGCACTGAACAAGGTCTCTCCAAGCTTTAAGATGAGAACTGAGCTGGTAATTGCTTTTCTCCAAGTATTGAATGTGCAAATGTGAACAAGCTGTTTGGTGCAGTACTGAAATAATGAGGTAGAGAGCTGTGTGTGGAGGGTCTCTTCTGCTTGCGGTATTCCAGATGAAGAAGATGGATGAATACATCTTCTGATGGGTGAAGTACAGGATTTTGGATGTTGTATTATTTCTGTAATTTGTCTGTCAGAAGCGGGTTGAGTCCAAACTTCCATGCTATGTGGATAGGCCCTTTAATGAAGAAAGTTTTGAGCTTCCTTTGTCTTTCAAGGATTCAGAGTCACAGAATGGGTCAGGTTGGAAGGGACCACGGTGGGTCATCTGGTCCAGCCTCCCTGCTCAAGCAGTTCTGGAGCACATGGCACAGGATTGCATCCTGTTCTTGAATATCTTCAGTGAGAGAGACTCCACACCCTCTCTGGGCAATCTCCAGTGTTCAATCCCCTGAACAGTTAAGAAGTTCTTACTATTCAGGAGTTGGAACCTCCTGTGCATCAGTGTCTGCCTGTCACTTCTTGTCCTATCAGTTGGCACCACTAGGAAGAGCCTGGCTCCATCCTCTTAGCACTCCCCTTTTAGATACTTAGATAACATTGATGAGGTCCCCTCTCCTGGGGCAGCTTCACTGTTTTTTTTTTTTTCTGGTTTGGGGGAGACCAGACTTTAGCTGGTGAAAATTCTGTATTACTCCACAAAGATTATTTGCTTCTTGTGTTTGCTGCTCTTCTATGAAATATGTTTCGTGTGGGGGAAGCCCTTGTTAATAGGGGAAGGAGCATTGCAGGCAAGATTGTGAGGAAATGTTGGAATAAGTAGACAGTGTGTAATAGTAACCTGAATTTTTCTTGAGTATATGTAGGAAATATACTGCTTGAATTATAAATTTGTGATACTATTCAAAAGCACTACAACATAAAGATGCTGGAAGTAGGTATGGGAAAGGTCTAGATGATGTTGCATACATATCTGGGCTGGGCCCAGTCATTGTAAACTGTGGGGATTGTAATGTATGTAAACTCTCATGACTTCTCCTCTTGCAGAGAAGAAAGAATGTTGCTTACAATATGTGCCTTATGCCTCCATATGCTATTGTTTAAAATGAGTAACTGAGAGCAGAACGTAACAAATGTGTAAGCAAAGTATTCTACACAGTTATTACAGGACATAATTTCAGTGTATTTACTTTGAAGCTGGATTTCAGTGCAAGATGGGGCTTTGTATTGTAAGTTAGATTATCTCTTGGATTTTTAACTAACACATTGTGGGAAAAAAAATAATTAATACAATCCCCTTAAGAGAAACTCCAGCCTTAATATCTTTTCCTTTCTTTATTTCGTTCACTCTTGATATAGAGGAATATGACAGCTGGCATGATGCCTCCTTTTTGAATTGTGCCATTTAGCATTTCTGGCAGCTGGATATGTGTGGAAAGCTGTATAGCGACAAATCTGGTTTTCATACCTTTTGTAGTCTGTTTTTCATCAGATAGAAAAATGTTAATACCCCCTGAACTTTCCTCCTTTGGCTCACCCATACAGTAATTTACTTGAGCATTTCCTGTATGCTGTCTCTGGGTATGGAGCTTGTGCTTTCCATCTCTGCTTCATTACAGATCTCCACCAGCGTGGTGCCTCATTCCCAGGCTTTTTGGGGTACTTTTTAGGACAGTCCAGACTTGCATACTGCAGCAAATTTGCAATGTGCAAACTTGTGGAAGGGAATTTATCCTAGTCTGAAGTGAAACTTGAAAAAAAGAGACTCATAAAATGGGTTGGGTTGGAAGAGATCTTAAAAATCATTTAGTTCCAATGGCTCTGCTGTGGGCAGTGACACCTTTTGCTAGACCAGACTGCTCAGAGCTCCATTCAACCTGGCCTTGAACATTTCCAAGGATGGAGCACCCCCAGCTTCTCTGAGTAACTTGTTCCAGTATCTCGCCACAGTCACAGTGAAGAATTTCTTCCTAGTATCTAATCTAAATATACCCTCTTCAATTTTAAATGCTTCACTTTGTGCATTTGTTGTAATACTGTTGATATTTCCTATATCCCTTAGCAGAGTTTCATAACTCCTACAAAGAGTTACTGCTTAGAAAAGAAAAGCTTAGACAACCCTGTTTCTTCCATGTGTTAAAATGTATATTAGTGCTACATAAATGATGAATAAAACCTTGGTTTTCAAGAGATTTTTTTCCTTGCTTCTATTAGTGCGCTTTGGCTTTGGTAACTTAGAAACAAATGAAGAATACAGCATAGAGCTGATTTGGCTGTTGAGTGAATATTTTACGTTTCTGCAGGGTGCATGAGAAATTTTGTGTTGTTGTGAGCAAATTCCTTTCAAATCTGCCACTGTGCTTTAGTATATAAGCAGATGCTAAAATTTGGACACTCAAACATGCGGGTATCAAGATTCACATCATTGGTCTGGAGTGGTCACCTCCTGCCAGCACTCTCCATAATGATCTTACCTTCTACAGCTTTTCCTCTCCACTGTTTTTTTTTTTTTTCTTTTTTTCCTTTATAGCGAAGCTGAAATAAGAAGGTGATATTTTCCTTGCAAGTATGCCTTGCTCTTCCACTTCACTGCTGGTCTTCAGTGCTGATGAAACTGTAATTTGTTTCTCTTTTCCAGTTCTTCTAAGACTTGCAAGTCTCCTGAGAACCCAAATATTTTTGCATTGGGGGAAAAAAAAATCTTAGATTATTTGAGCCAGGCTACCAAAAAAAAAAAAAATTTAAAATGCAGGAATCAAAACACAAATAGTCACGCCTTTTAAGGGAGGATGAGATGATATCTCTCAAAAAGCTCTTTCTCATCAGTAGTTACAGAAAAATTTACTTTGGTGCTCCCTAGAAAATATTTGAAGTTATTAATGAACTTTGAAACTTGATTTAATGTTATTTTCTTTAGTCAAGAATGTCTCGAAGCTCTTGAAAGGCCAATTTATAAATTGTTGCAAGGAATAAACAGACTCATGTTGACATAAGTAGGCTTTCATGTTTATTAGTTTTTAGTGTAGACAGAAAATGTGCATGTGTATGTCTCTCTGCCTGGTTTGTTTTAGTGCTGCAGAACGGTGAGGAGGGATATGTTGCAACACTAAGTTTTTTGTTCAAAGTACAATCTGATCTGCTGCCAGCAGGCACTGGAGAGCTGTCATGCCAGGCCCACCTTTTTATTGATGCATACCAGCCCTGACACAGAGATGGTAACAAATACCTGCAGGGGTCATGGCTTGAAACGTTTTTCAGCGCAGCCCTATTACCAAAATCTTCACGATCAGTAAGTATTTATGCATTAGAGCTGAGCAGGGGTAGGTTCAGTGTCTGCAAGCACCCACCACAACTTTCGATCCAGGACTAGAAACTGGCTCCCATGAAAAGCAGGATCTGCACTGGTGCCTCCTGGGGAAGGTGTGGTTCGGGCTGTGTCCTGTGTTCGGGCTGTGAAGGTGTGTAGGGCAGCTTCATACACGCAATAGTTTGCTATGGCCTGACCATGCTGCTACTTGGCAGCGCTGAAAAAAAAAACAACAAAAAAAGCACCAAACAAAAAACCAAAACAAAACAAAAACCCAACAACGCAAAAAAAGGGTGATTGCTAAATTGTGCGTGAATTTCAAGTGAAAACCAACCTGATCTGTGTGTCTTCAAGCCCCTTCCCTCGCTGGGGTCTCAAACAAGAAGGGATGAATTTCACTGTCAAGACAGACGAGTGGCAAAGGTCTCAAATTCTTTCCCCTTGTTTGTAGCATTTCACATACCTGCTGAAGCACGGCGTTTGTCCCCTGCCCTGTGAAGGAGCAGAGGTCTGAAATGTCTCAGTGCTTTGTTCCGTTTTTGCCTTGCCCTTTAGCGGGAAGTATGCGTGCAGGTAATGCCCCAGCTATGGCACAGCGTGTCCCCTGTCCCGCCTGACCTGTGTCCCAGCGCGTCACACCACGTGTGTGCTGCTGGGGCCGCGTCCCAGCCCGGCGGGCAGGCACCGCTCGCCCTGCCTGCCTCTGCTGACCTCTTGGCACCTGCTCCGATTGCTGGCCGAGCCCGGCCCTGGGGAACCACCCAGGCCCTTCGCTTTTTGCTAAGTAGACTTCAGGTGGATACTTCTGAATGTTTTTATTATATCTGCATTAAAACGAGGCCTTTGTTCGCTCTTAAACAGAGAAGATTGGAGCTGTAAAGCAGATGAGGAGACCAGAGATCATAGTTAAACTCAGTTGCAAACTCAGCTTGTTTATCTCTGTTCAGTGCGAGACCCTTTTCCAAGAACCTATGGCATTTTTTCCCTGCCTTTGGGATACTGCTGCATGTCTGGATTTGGCAGAAGCATTAACAGTCTCCTGTAATTCTTAAAACCCTAAAGCTGTGGCTCTGCTGTGCTTCACCAGAGAACTGGACATGAAACCAAAGGTTCATTATAAAGTGTAGCAGTAACACAATCTATAGTAGAATATTAAAGTGACGTGCTGGCTGGATGTGCTGTGGTTTTAAATAACTTGCCTTCATGTCCCCTGAGTACTAGATGAAAGTTTAGACCCTTGCTGGGCAGCCCACACCATGCTTGGAGTACACTGTTCAACACGTAGGCTCTGGGGCACCAGTGTCTGTTTTGGAGACCTTTCTCTATCATTTGCTCTTCTATTTATTTTTTGATTGGACTTGGGGAGATGGGGTTTTGGTTTGGTTTGGTTTTTTTTTTTTTTGGGGGGGGGTGCATGTGTTTTGGATTGGGTTTTTTGTGGCCTTTTTATTTTTAAACCAAGTTAAACTCACAGCTTGAAGACAAAGCTCTCACTTTGTAAGCCATATCTGTCTGGAGATAAATGGCTATGAGCCATTTAATTCCTGTTCCTTACCACCCTTATGCCTCTAGTACGACTAAATTCAGATAAAGTGATTTTATTTTTACTTCCAGATGGTATATATGGGGGAAACAGCATTTGACCAAGATAAGATTTTTGGGAAACTGAGCTAAAATGTGTTAATTAGACTCTATTTAAAATTTGAAAATACTATTTATTAATATTTAATTATGCAGAACTAAACCATCTGTCATTCCATCAGTGAATCCAAAAGATCATATTTTTTTTGAAAAATAAATCACAATGTTTTTCATTAAGGGACAGGGTTGGTGAGCCCTGAGACTAGTACTAGTTTCTTCATTCGGTGTATCCAGAAACTTAGAGGAACTTGCCTGGAATTGCCTTTGCAGTGATGTGTATTTATGTGGTTTACGTCTCCGCTAAAAATTGTTTTCCATCTTGGGGTGTTTCTTCTGGCATTACAAGTTTGGCCTTTATGATTTGCGAGCTCCTCAGCTCTGTTTCCAGCAACCTTGAGTAGCAAGATGCATCCTGAAGCACTGACATACATCTTTATTGCTTCAATCCTGCTATTCCCCTGACCCTATGTACCACCCCCAGCCACTGCTCATCCATTCACATGGTGTGCTAAGAGAGCACAGAAATAGACTTTGTTTTCGTTTTTGGTGGGTAATATCATCAGCTTTTCAGTTAGGGATATGTGCTCCTTAAAAGTTGTTTTTCAGGAGAGCTACCTGTAACTGCAGGGCATTGTGTTATTGAAGTGTCATGTTTAATGATATAAATTGGAAGTTAGAGCGCATTCTTCTTTTGTGTTGAGGAGGTTTGTGTAATCCTGCCCCAGGCACATGAGAGTTTGCTCGCCTGTGCTGAGAAATTAACCATCACTTGTTGCTGACCTGGGTTAGCTTCAGTGATGTAAATCTAAATCTATGCATGTCTGACTAGTAATACTTCACAAATTATTTACTTCTGATGCTCTGATGCCGTTGTTTTCTGTGTCTCTTGTGCACCTCTTTGTGTGCAGGGCTCTGTGTTGCTGTCTCTCCTCGGGGCTGTAATGAGCACACTTTGATGTGTTTGAATGTGACAGATGATTTTGTTCTTCATCAGATTGTGCTTGATCACTGTTGTTCCAGCCTTCCTGTTCTGCTGCTAAGTTGCTACATCAGCTTTGTACTCCTTAGGATGATGAAAACCAGCCTGCTTGTGTCTTCTCTGCAAAAGGGGGAGGAATGACAGCTATTTTATGTTCAGTGAGTGCTATGGTTAGTGTTTAGGAAGTGCATGTGATGGTAACAGACAAGCAGGGAGGTCTGGTGTAACCTCAGGCAGGTTAATCACTCCACACATTGACATTTGAATACAAACTTTAAGCTGCACCAGGATTTTTATATGTCTGGTTGGTATTTCTTTTATTTTTTTGTTTGTATTAGTAGTTTGCACTAGCCTGGAAGAAGAAAGAAGGAAAGATAATGTGGTTTAAGTTTTGCTTATGCAGAAAAGTGGTAGTGTGTTTTTTTTTTTTTTTTTCCCTCTTCCTCAGTTTAGTAGGAATGCAGAATAATTGTGCCTCTGGCCTGGTACACATCTTGTGATGCTGTAATTTTTATTTGAGTTTTGTATGCTTTCAATTCTCAAAGGCTTGAGTTTCCTCCTTCCAGTTAAGTGCAGTAGGTTGAAGGAATGAACTGATTTGCTTGGGCATCTGAAGGGCTTGGAATTTAATTTCTTCATCAGTTGATTTAGTCTCATCATGTTCTTCAATATGAGTCTTCGCTACAAAATACAGTGCTGCCAGTGCTGGTCCTTCCATTGGCACATTTAATTTGTTTAGGTAATGAGAGAAGCACTTCAGAAATCATGAAACATTTGGTGAAATTCATGTTAGTAAGAAGCTCCCATAAATAGGACACAGGTCCTCTGGGTGCTCTGGGGTGGCATATTATCCGGAGACCCTGAGAGTGGCTGGGCTCTTGGCTTCTGGGGATGAAGGAGGGCCTGTCCCCTTGGGATGGATGCTGTCCTGGGGGTGCCAACCACATCTGGGAGCTAGCAGGATGAACACCTGGGACAGAGACCTTGGAGTCACCAGGTGACTGGTCCTAGTGGGAGATGGGAATTGTTTCTATGGTTCTGACTCAAGGTGCAGTTGGCTGGTAACTCTCAGGTTAACAATTCTCCTTTAGGAGCTGCGCAGGTGACTCCTTGTGTTAGCAGTGATAGTGGAACACACAGACAAGAGGGGGTGGGACTGACCCTGTTACTGCTGCTGCAGTCAATTAGTATCCCAGTAGGAGTGCCCAAGTGCCCATATCCGTATCCATCATCCTGTGTTCATGCATTCATTTGGAAACACTTTCAAGACTCTGATTTTCCCTCTTCCCCTACCCACGAGTCCTGGTTTGGATGCTGCTGTTTCCCAGGCTTTGGGAACGTGTGTGACAATGTGCTGCACTCAGTGTGTGGCCCTGGAGGGAGAGCATGTTGACTTCTTTATTGGTGGGAACACTGAGCCTTTTGTATTGAGCTCCTTAGGAGTGCACTTGTTAAAGCAGTCCCTGTCCCATAGTTATGGTGTGAGGTGGAATGGTTTTCGGGAGGTCTTGCACTGGGGGAGGGTTAAAGTATAAGGTGAATGGGTTAGTATCAGATTTGTAAGGGGATGTTGTTACTTGCTAGTATCTGGCCCAAACTTTGCATCAGCTGGAGTTCTCTGCAGCAATCTGCAGTTTGGCACCATGGCCTCATTGAGGGTGCCCAAGCTCACACCCTCTGTATTTCTGTAGTGACTTGCTCCCTCAGATCGTTTCCTTGGAACAGATGGCGAGTTGCATGAATTTTTCTTGTGATAAGGGAATGAATACTGTGTTTCAGCTACAAATGCTCTGTCAGTTCATGCTTTTGAATAATACACATATTGCAACTTCAGTGTCTCCATTTGGCCTGTCACGTCACAGATGTCCCTATGCGAATGGAGAAGAGAACATAGAAAGCCACACTAACCTGCTATTCCTCTACCTTATTTAAGTGGGCATATTTCTGAGAAGATATTTTACTTCCAAGGTCTCCAGCTTTATTCATGTTTCTGCTTATGTCATGCTTATTGTTCCCTCATGCTAGTGTGGTTTGGCTTTTGTTCTTCATCTCTATAATCAAAAAGCACTGCAAAACTTCACCTGAGACAGGCTGTATTGTATCAAAGGTGAAGTATTGGCCCTGTTGAACTTCTAAATAGTAACTTCATTAGTGTGTTATTAATTTTTGGGTCAAGAATACTATGGTGTGCAAAAAATTATTATAACCTTCTCCAGTTAGTGCTCAAGAGGTTAAGGACAATCTTACTGGAAAGCTGGAGGGAAGAGAAAAAAGGCGTCTCCCACTATGTTGCAAACCTTTCTTGTAGAGGATTTTTTTTCTCAGTGTAACCAACTGCAAGACTCCTGCTGAAAATAATACAAATTTAGCTTTGCATGTTATTGTTCCAAGTCAGCATGAATTGCTTTATGTGAGTGAAACAAAACTTTAAAGTGAGAATTTAATCATATTAAAATAATTTCAGTATCAAATTCAAGTAGGGATAGGTCTTACATTTTTTTGCTGCCATGTCAGTGCTAATTATTCAAAATTCTGATCACAGTGTGCTCTTGTTTTTATTTAAGGTATGAAGATCCTTTATTCTCAGCATGCCTAAACATATTTTCATGGCTATAATTGTGCTAAGTTGCTGCTTAAGTGTAGCAGCTTAGAAGACAGGGAAAACAGCCCTGTGCTCCCTGGAAAATCAAACCTTTTTTTGGATTAGTGGTACGGGCTGTAACTGAACACTAGTGAGAAGCATGAAATGCTTCCAGACCATTCAGTGTCTAGAAGAGCCACTCAGGGATGTGTGCCGTAAATCCAGGACCTGCCTCTGGTAGGTTACATAATTTTAGGATATCTGATGCCTTCTAATAGGTGGCCGGAGAGGAATGTCTGAAGCTGTTAATTTCAAGAAAGACGTGATGGATGGCTGTTTGAAGAGCTCAGATCGTTCAGTGGCATTTTCATTGTTCCCTTGAACATTTCCTTTTAGAAAAGGGTTGAATCAAAAGTGATGTATTTATGAGGAGAAGGCTTTCCCCTGGAATTGGTTTGTTAAATAGGGAGGAAATATGCAAACAGTGCATTTTCAGATCAGGCTTATGGGAATCCTTGATGTCACCAGCTCATATGACATGAGAACATTGCTCACCAAAGGTCACTGGCTGCTCTCACTTTCTGCTTCCCCGTGTGTTGTTTTTACTGCCTTCCACCTGCCGAAGCAGGACTAGAGGTGCTGTTGCTGTTTGGTGTTTGATAAAGAGTGCTTTGAATCATGGTTGTGGGTGGGAAGCCATTGGACCCTTCTGGTTCTGGTAGCCAGCCTGAGTCTGTGATGGCCTCAGCATACCCCTTCTTATCCTGCCTGATGATGTTTGGGGAGAGAGAGAATAGGCAGGACTGTGATATTTCTGCCTTTTTTAAAATAGTCCCATAAACTAAAAGTGGAGCCTCAGTGATTTTGCAAACTCTGCATTCCCTGTCTCACTGAAATATATTGGGGTTGGTTTTGCTTGGTTGGGTTCTTTTCCCCCCAGCAGATGAAAGTTGCAAAACAGCTCCTAAAGACAAAAAAAATCAAACATAATGCACTGCTGCTCAAGGTTTATGTCCCACTGAAGTGAGTTATATGGTGGTGTGTGTTGAATTGTGTATTTGAATGAGCTGATGGATGCATCCTGCAGTGGGGAAGGAGCAGGATATTCTCACCTGCTGTTTTTAGTTGGTAGGTGAAGAAATAGTCACTGCTTTAGAGAGGCATAATTTTTCTTGGATTTGGACTGATGTGGAGAATCTCTTTTGAGGATAAGCTTTCAGCAGTAAATGTGCAATATTTATATCTGAATATCTTTGTGTTTTGAAATTGTCTTTCTTCTGCCAAAGAATAAGTTGTCACACTACCAGCTTTCACTAGAGCCTTACTCATGAGTGGCCTGCACAATCTTGAGGTATACAAAGTTGAGTAACATTCAGGGTGGTAGGGCAAGACAAAAAAAAACTTAATCATTGTGGCTGCAACCAAAATACTGGTCAAAAAGAGCACTATTTATAAGGACCAGAAACTTTTCTCTTCATTTGGTGTAGTTGATGCTGCATTCAAGAAAACAAGATGGGGAAAAAAAACAAGTACCTATTATGTTTTTATAAAACTCTTCCAAAGTCTTATTTCCAGCAATTCTTTAAGTAATGTTTACTTTAAGAAATTACTTGAAATCTAGCAGGAGTCTTCCTACAGTAAAAGTTGTTATTGCTGTTGAATAGTTAGTGAAAAAGCCCCTGAAGTTACATGCCTGAAAAGTTTAATGGACTTAATTTGTCCACTGTATGATCATGTTTTTCAAAAGCCTTCTCCTTGTGAGTTGATCCGCTTTTTAATCTTTAGGTTTGAAGGCATTTAAGAGGCTGCATCTCAGAGGTTGAGAAGAGTTTAAATCACATGGAAACCTGTGGCTCCTGTATGAAGGATCAATATTTTGTATAGTTGTAAGCAATAAGAGTAACATAAAACATCCTCCCCAAACAAACAAAAGAACCCACACAAAAAAAAAAAATCCACAAAAGAACCAACAAATCAAAAAATACACCCAAACCTACCAAACAAAAATAGCAGGGGAAAAAAAAACTGCAGGCTTTCCATACCATCTGTCTTGGATCAAGTTGGATGAATGAATGCATACTGTGTTTTTGTGTTTTGTTGTTTTACTTGGAATTGTTTCCTAGCTTTGCCTGTAACCACAAGTGTATATAGGATTTTTTTTCCAGAATGCTAGAGCAGTCTTGGTTTTAGTCCCAAAATTTAAGACTCTAAATTATTTAAATCTTTGTTTCCTTAGATGTGACAATATTGATTGTAAACTCTGCTTCTGATAGGGAGGGTTTCTTTTTCTCTATTTCTCTAACTTGGAAATGTCTTCTGATTTTAGTTCAGTAGTGTAGGACTATGTACATACAAATGAGGGGGAGAGAAAAAAAGAAAGTGAAAATAAAAAAAAGGAAATACACCAGAGAGCTGTCATGGCTAACAGGCTTAAGCTTACAGGATTCCTCTGCAAGCCCAGACTTTGAATGGCCGGACACATTCCACTGCACAGTGTCAAGCTGAGAGCAAGTGGTAGACTGTTGCAGGAAGTACATTTGAAGGGTTGAGTTTTCTTCATTGTTTTTTCAGAGCTATTTGATAACCAGCTTTATTCATTGTTTAGCCATGTGTGTAACTTTCTCATCTCCAGATGTCCAAGGAAAAAAACATGTTGCAGCATAACTCAGACTTTAGGTTACTATAATTAGTTAGAGTGCAACTCTCAGCAGCACAGCTCAGAAGATGGCTAAAATATAGCAGCAAGAAATTTTGTCCAAGTTCTCAGCTGCAACAAGTACACGAGCATTTTCATCTCTGGAGCTTCAGTAAGGAGGTTTTGCATGGGTTTATGTTTAGTCTTGCATGTCTGTGATGCATTTGGCAATTGAATGGTAAGGAAAATTTACTTAACATGAGTGTCTCAGTTTTGCAGTCAGAAAATTTGTCCTGAATAGCTCTCTGTTTGCTCTGGACAACTGCTTTTTGTTGTACGCTGCCTCAGAAACGTTGGTAATTTTCAAGTGGTCTTCTCACACAGGTCTCTAGCAGAGAGGACAAATGCATTTTTATTTATATAGAGGTGTGTGTAAGAATACATATTTATACACAAATATTTTCTTAAAGAATATATATGTATACCACTGTATACCACTGTCTATAGTAACATATTCAGTGTTTTACATCCATAAAAAAATGTATACCCACACCTGGAACTGTATAAAAAATCACATTAAATTGATGTTTAAAGTCAAGCAAACTAAAGCAGTGTATTGCATGTGTATATATGTATATACATATAAAATGGAAAATTGAAATTGTTATATGTTCTCATGAGCCTTATTAACTGATGATAAAGATTTCTGTGTCTAAAAACAGCTAAAAACAGCTATATGAATTTATTAAATAATATGCAACTGCTTTAAAATGTGTTTCTTGTTTTTTTGGGCTTTTTATTGGACTCTTTTTCTGCAATATTTCATACTTGGGGTTTTAGCCAGTATGTGACTGGCTTAAAACAAGTGACTGCTGTAATATTCCCTTGATGTATAAAAGGCAAGATACCCATGAAGACTTACTAATGTCTCCTATTTTTATTTTATTTCATTGTGCTAGAAGTTTGCATTTGACTAATCCTAAGGAGTTTTCTCTCCATTGCATGAATGCACATACATATAGAACTGTGCTTTTGTGTGCTTATGCTGTCAGCATATTAGCCATGACTGGTTTATTTGTTACTCCATGCAGTTCAGAGCATGCTTATTTATCTAAAATGAGTTGTCACCTTTCACATGTTTAAGATTGCCTTTTTCTTCCATGTTGCCAAAGGGAGGTGCCATAAGCCTTAGTGCCTTTGTACTTAAGATATGATGCCCCTTTTGATGTAGCATGGGGTTTCTGCACTCTGATGCATTTTTTTGTGTGTTTCCTCCTTGGTGCTGAGCTCCATGCTCAACAGAGAGCTGGCACAAGTGCAGCTCAGTGTCCAGCCTCTTCTGCTAGTTCTGTGGGTGTGATAGCTCTTTTTGCTGGGCTTGGGTTTCACCCTGAGATGGGCTTGTACAGTTTTTGCAGAGTGACACTTTGGGATTGCATTCAGGTGAATTGTCCTCTCTGGACAGATGATTTGTGCCAATAACCAATTCTAGGAGTGTCTGAACTTGTCTCTGTTTTCTCCTTACTTTATATGGTGCAGCTTGATGTCATCTCAGTTCTTGGAAGCAAGCAGGTTGTTTTCTGCTTGTTTATGCATGCCTGGATTCTGGATAGGTGGAAAGTGAAGCAATGGCTGGTGTATAATGAGGGATTCAATTTGTAGTAGCATTTTCTTGCCACTGGCTCCCCACTTGATTCTCTGCTTTGCTTTCATGTGTAGAATTGCATCATTAGTTGTGTTTCCTTCTCATTGCTGCCATGTACAAGGCTCTTTGTCCTGGGAGAGGTACTGAAAAGAAAAAATAAATGTATCTTTAAATTACACAGTATAATATATTGTGCTATTTGTATTTCTAATTTGGATGTTCTGGCAAGCATGGGGTGATTGCATCACATTTAATGCGGAAAAGGTATATCCCATTAAGAGGAGCTAAATCATAGACCATAAAAGCCTTATGAAAACAAGATGACACATATTTGGCTACTAAGATTAATAAGGAGATGGATGTTCAGTTAGTTCAACTAATTTTATCAACTGTAAAAGAATAAACATAGCACTGTCTGGGAAGGGAGAACATATACACTATTTTATGCTCTGCAGACATTGTAATATGTAGGGCCTTTACAGGATGGGAATCAATTTCTTTGGAAGTAGCTCAGCTCAGTCCCTTTTGTCACTTCATGCTTAAGCTCCTGTAGAGAAAACTAACTCTGCTTTGCTTTGTGTTTGTTTGGGAGGCCCAGCAATAAAACTTAGTAAGCTTCCAAACTGTTTGCTCCAAATGAGAGAGGCTTGAAGTTTCTGTTCTGGGACAATTCGAGTGATTCCTGAGGGCTTTCCTGTTCAGCAGTCCTTACAAATTATGTGCTTTAGTTGTGGACTTAATTTGTGTTGGCTGTCCAAAAAAAACCCCAGACTCCCCAAAACTAACCACTACTGGAGGAGAGACATGCAGCTCCCAAAAGCTAAAGCAGCCATACAAATTGTGCTGTGTTTCTAGCTACATTTTCTTTCCATTTTCTCTTTCTGTCTCTCTGAGAAATTAAGTAGGCAGTATTTTTTACCCACTGGCATATAGTTTCCCAGGGAGGAACCTGGATCAGTTCTGTAAACTCTCTGAACAGAAGAATAATCATCAGGGAGAAGAGAGCCAGTTAAAATAAATCGGGCTCTTAAGGCATGCTGGCAGCATGAGAGCGCAACTGAGCTCCTTGAGAGAATGCTTAGTGAAAGCTAAGCATTCTCTCAAAGACGGTAGGGTCTTAAATATCTTCAGACATTCTGGCACATGACGGTAAATGGTTTTCCATCACTCAAGTGTTTCAAAAGTATTTTAAAAGTTTTTTTTGGAATTACCCCTGTGCTTCCTGCAAATATGATTCTAGTCACAATGTCTGAATTATTTTGCCTTAGTCCTGTTGACAACTTGTTTTTTGGCATTGTGACATTATTTCTTCTCCAAATCAGAACATCAGTTATATCTTGTTAGTCAAGAAGTTCTTGCCCATCATATCTTGGTGGCAATCTTTTCGTGTTTGTTCTGAATGCTAGTGGCTTGGAAAAGCAAGACCAGATGCTTAGTCTTGTTACATACCAACAGAGCTACACTTGAACAGAATAGTTTCTTTATCCCTCTTTGATGTGAGTGTGATTTTTCACTCATTTTAATAATGCTTTGAATTCCAGTTGGTGTTTCCCAGCACACAATTAACAGACATTTTAACTTGTGTGTTAGTACCTGGATAAAATATTTAAGCTACATGTTAAAGACATGAGTTGTCCCAGAATTGATTACTGTATGTAATTAGCTACTTCCTTTTCACACCAGCAAGGTCAAAAGCATGGATTGTACTTTCTAATAACTGCTACTGGACTTGCAGTAATCACGAGATAGTGGCATTCTGTCAAAACTTAAAGCTGAAGGCACCTTTTCTGAAATTGTTTCTGCTTCCTTACATCCTGCAGCAGTTGGATTGTCATAAGGGAGAGAGGAAAGGTAGCAAAGGTTCTTGCTCGCGAAAGAGAGAGCTGTGAGGAATCCATGATCAGTCAAGCCATGACAAGTGAGAGGTGGCACCAGTTAATAATCCTTCTGGCATTGGCATGTGGAAACTGTTCCTGCTTATTGGAACCTGTTCTGGGGCAAGAGAGGGAAGCTGAGAGCTGCTACTGGCATTCAAGTTCATTTGTTTGGTGTTAAGTGATTTAAAAATAAAAGAGCACATATTCAAAAGGCTTGTACATGGTGCAGTTACTCTGCTTTGTAAACCTGATGTATATTTTTGGATCCTTTTCTGCATCAACCCAATCATGTGTAAGAGTGATCTCAGGGTGCCTCTCCTGTTTTAAGTAGTCAGCGTCCTCTCACGCTCCTTTGTAGATGCATAGCTCCACATTTAGTGCATACATGGATAAATAGCATGAGTGATTTTTGCATGCAACACGTCATTTAAAGTGCCAAAAAGCAAATTAGTTTGGTTTTATTTGGTGGGGTTTTTTTGTTTATTTGTTTTTGTGGAAGACAGTAGATAAAGGTTGTAATACAGTAAGAGAAAAATTTTAAGGAAAAAAGAGAGGGTTGAAACCATTTATCTTTTTCCTAGAATATGAACCCACAGGCATGCTCAGCCATGTTTGCTTAGGGGGAAAATTCAAACTGTGTTAGTTTTTCTTTGGCATAATTTCTGAATGTGGGACTGTAGGCATACACAGCTCAATCATGTTAAAATATAGGTTGTTGTCGGGGTTACTGCTGTCAGAACTGAAAATGAAATGTGAGAGATGGTTTTTGTGGTTCTTTTCTGGCAAAATGGATGGATGCCTGTGGGCTCTCCCCATTTTCCCGTGGGCTGTAAAGAGTGAAGGGGCTGGCTTGGGTCTGCTTCAACCGAGTCACTGCTGCATCACAGCAGTGGAGCTGTGTATGGAGGAAAGGGATGAAGCAGACCTGAGGAATGTGGGAGGACAGGCCAGGAGGCAAGGGCAGCCCTCTCACCAGGACTGGGATGCAGCCTGCTCTTGGGGTCCACAGCCTGGCCAAGAGGAATGGTTTATGCTTTGTCTCACACTTTTTTCCTCATACATTATTTTTAATGGTTATTTTATGGTTGTGCTGTGCATGCCTTAAGTTACAGCTTTATGAATCAGTCTGAAAACACCTTTAAAGTTATAGGGAGAAAAAGGAGGGAACTGAAAATGTAGCAAATGGGAGTGCAGCCCCATGGAGCGAGTTGAGGGCAGGGTGTCATAGTGGTGATACATAGCAAAGTACTCTGGTAATCAGACAGGTTTTCTGACCTAAGCTAACTTTGGTCCTTGCTTTGTTTGGGGAAAAGCTTTAGCTTAGAGGACTGCCTCATAACCCCTTTTTATAGCTGCTTGTGTCAGCGCTTTCCACAGCAAACCCTGCATTAGAGTTCTTATAACTCAGCTGTATAAATTTGATCTGGACTTTAAAACTGGCATGTGTGTTCTTGATTTGGAAGCGAGTATCAAAGCTGGCTGGCTAATCTGTTGGCTATGTGAATAATATTGCTGTAGTAAAGGCTTGAGGAACACGATACAGCTCTCAGTTTCCATTGAGTGCAAAGGAAGCTTATTTGTCACAAAGAGCAGGTGTTCTCATGCTTTCTTTTTTTTTTTTTTTTTTTTTTCCCCTCATACAGAAGTTTTAAGCTGGACCTCAAGTGTCTCAGACATGTCAGGAGTCTGGAGTGTAGGTTTTTGCTTCCTTCCCATCAGGGAAGCAGGTGAGGAAGGGCTTTGGTGAGCCATCCCGTTAGGTATATCGTGCTGGAGCACTGTGTTACCCTCTTTGTGCTTGTGGTGGTCAGTGTTGGCCCTGAGTGTTCCATGCTCAGGCTCTGTGGGTTGTGAGGTCCTGGGGGAGCAGGAGTCAAGTCAGATGTGCAGTTTTTGTGATGGAGCTGGTGCTGCTGCAGAGCATTAGTGTGTCCTCCCCTTGTATTTTAGAGTGAGCCTCTGTTCCTCTCTTTCATTAATTCATCAAAGGGGTGCTTCTGGCTTACTTTTAGCTCTATGTATAAACATACATAGAGCTAAAAGTAAGCTAGAAGCAGATTGCTGTTAAAATACTGATTATCAGTGCAAGGTGATACTTTGGTCAGGTGAAACAAAGCTAGGGATAAACCAAGTGTAACAAGTAATGAGTGTAAATATTAGCATGAAATGTATTGTAGCAAGGATGAAAAGGCAGGATATTGTTTGATAAAAGAGTTTGCCCCTTTGCTTATGTTGTGATTCTGCAAAGTTATTCTGTAGTGTTCTTTCTCTAAATGAGTACGTTGTGTTTTGGCTTTTTACTTATTTAAAATACTTTATAATAGGGAAAAATGTAGCCTGAAAGAGAAGCTGGAGCGGTAATGACACAAAGATCATTGGTTGCTTTCTGCTTTTATTATCCATGACTTTAAACTGAATTGCTACAGCCAACTATGGCTGAAATGCTCGAGAGGTAGAAATCTAGCTGGAGGGATATCAGCTAGCCCAAGGAGTTTTAAATCAAGATCAATGAGTTACATTCTCAGAGAAAGTTGCAGATGACATTGAAGGATGTTTGTGCAATGGGAGAACATTATTTACTGTCAGAGTACAAAACAGTTTCTTTGGGAAAGTCATTGTGATGTACCATCATACAATGTGGTTGCAGCTAGCATAGATTCAAGGCAAGCAGTTTGGACAACACAGAAGGCAGCCTCCATCTCTAGTCAATAGACCTTTGTCCTATGACTGACTGCAATTTAAGTAATTAATTTATTACTGCATAAAACAAAATACTGACAGCTCAAATAACAATTGCTTGTCAAGTTTTCTTCTTAGTCATGTGAGAGAAATAGGTGGCTATGTGTTAAATAGAAATTAATTAGGTTGCAAATTACATTGATTCAGAGATAGAAGCATGTATGTGTGCACACATTCGATTGCCCTGGAAAGACTCATTCAAAATATCTAATTGAAACTTAAGAGTAAAGGTAAAAAAGCTGTTGGTTATTGCAAAACAAAATAGTGGTCTGGCTAAAATTTAGCTCAATAAAACAGTTGTGTTCCTGGGTATTCTGGGCTGTTTGCATTTCAAAACCTGATTTGTAGTACTACGCTGAGATTACTTTTTATACCTTCATTTTGGAGTCAGTCCTGGACCAAGAACTGCTTAACTTTTGTTCTGTCTCCATTTGGAACATGGTTTTGGACGATATTTGCAGTTTTGGAATTCTGATGTTGAGAACCATATGAACAAAAATCTTACTTTTTTCAGGTTTTTTTTTGCCAAACAAAACTGAAATCTAACGTGAGATGGGTGATTTCACTTGTGTTTGTTAAAAAGCATCCCGTGCATCTCTGCATGGCACAGGCTGATTTTTGGCTTTCATCCATGTAGTTGATTGCTGCGGAGGAGCAGAGGTTTCCTGCTGGGGGCTGAGGGAGTGAGTGGCCTCAGCAGGTGCCTGGTCATGAAATGTCTCTCCTGCATGCTTCCCCTTCAGTCTCCAAATGAGTTTTCCAGAGTAGAGAGTCGTGGAATTAAGTAGTAGGAAACATTCCTGGTTTGGCAATTTTGTAGCTTTCAAGTCTGTCGTGTAACATCAAGGGAAAAAAGTCTACTTTTTTTGTAGCTCTAATTCATGATTGACTTTAAAAACCTGCCTCATACTAAAAGTACAGAATTAGAACCGATCCATCAAGGATTTGAAGAATATTTGTGATGCTTAGAGGTTAGTTGGATTATTGGATAGCCAGTTTTGTAATTTTATTGCTATACTCTTCTCCATACTTTACTGATATACTCTTTTCCTGTTGCATTTTTTCCATATGGTGATACAGGCACATTTAATAAAGGTATGTTCCGGATCATTTTTTTTTCCAGATAACTCTGTACTTTATGGGTCACTGATGCAGGATAATGTTCCTAAGATTAAATTTTGCGCTGTAAGAAAAAAATCACTTGTACAGGCCCAGAAAAAAGTGGTACAAAAGTAGCAGTGAGATAAATCTGTAGGTGATAATATATAATCTTCAAATGTTATTTATATGTCTTCTATATCTGCTGAATATTTTTTAAATCTGGGTGGAAAAAAAATAAATGGAGTTTGTTTCCATTGTGACAAGAAATACGGGCCAAAAGGGAAAACCCAGACTGGATTCTGGGCATAGTCCAGAATGGAGTTGGCTAATTGGAATATCTATGCTGTTTTAGGTCGAAGGTATACACAGTTCGGCATATGTAATCTTCATTATGTATTCAAATTTATTGTTTGTGGTGGTAATGTATGGTTCAGCCTCTAAGAAGTGTCAAAACGGAACCTCCCGGGGTTTGCAGTCTAAAAAATCCTTAATTATTTCAAATGTTCTAATTCCTCCTGCTGTGTTCAGTGCAGATGTTTATTTTTATCGACTTTTGATAATACTCCTCTTACATTGGTGGTAAAACTGCCCTTGTAGCTTCAGTTCCACTTCAATATAGGTGCTTCAGAAGCCAGGGTCACTGAGAGATATGTGATGGTCAAGCATGTGAGCCAGCCCACTTGGCAGATTTTGTTTGATCATCAGCAAAACAGTGTGGTGCTTTATTGTTCAACGCTTACTTTTATAGGCAATTCTAACCCCTCCAGTCTAGACAGCCATTGGTCTAATCTTTACACCCCTTAGACTTTGAACCAGTGAAATACTTTAGGAGAGATGGTATTGGTTGAAACCTCTGTCAGTCAGCTCAGAGGCCGGTTTAGCGAACAGGGCTGGGTTTCTTATTTATAACCAGATTAATGCTCAGTAGAAATCAGCTTGTACTGAAACATCTGACCAGTACTTTCAGGGAATACTCACGCTGAGATTTCCAAGGAGTATCAACCTCACCTCTCCTGCTTAGTGACTCAGATCTCTTATTCAGAATCAGTAGGTGTTACTTAGAAGTCTTATCCACTCTGTCTTGATAAGGTGATAACTACTCTGGCATCCCTTTGTGTGTGCAGTTCTTCACACTCTTGTCCAGTAATTTGCTTAGCTAGATCCCTGACAGCTTCACCTCTAAGGCATACCAGTTCTCTGTCTGTACAGCAGCACCCATGGACATAGCTAGGGACTCATCACACTTCTCAGGACCTATTTTTAGGAAATTTCATCCTGGAATTTTACTGAAATGATTTTATAGCAGTCTCCCACATGCACTTGCAAAGAGTTTCATCCCCTTAGGCAAAAGTTTAAGTATGACCTCTTGAAAGTTGGGTAGTTGGTTGTGGGTTGTTGTGTGTTGGCCACTAGAATTAAACAGAAATGTTTGGCTTTTTCTTTTTTTTTTATTTAAGAAATTTGTTTTCATTTACATGCCTGGGGATTGTAAGGCCACCCACACTTCCATGAAAATAGTTATCCTGAAGCTGGCTTTTGAAGTCTTAGTCCTGAGCAGTATGTAGGTTGCTTTTTTCTTTTTTCATCACAAATTGCAACATGTCAGCATCATGTGCATTTGCACACGTTCTGAGAAAGCTAAATTTTATTCACAAATCACAGCGATCCATTTGACCTTTAGCTTTTAGCACCCTTACGTTCCTTTCCCTTTTCCAGACCTTGCTGGCAAATGTCAGCGTGCTATAACATATCGGTTTATGGCAGGATCTGTTTATGGCAGGTCCCACCCCTCACCCAAAGGTTTGAGGAGCTTTCCTATAAATAGCTATGTTGGTCATAGCTTTCTATATGCTTGTGAGCTTCCTTGGTTGGTGTTTTATAGTAATCAGGCCTCTTAACTCACAATTTGGGTATGCACACCCAGTTTTGGAGGACTTTCGGCTCTTTTGTGGAAGCCTTTTGTAAAAGGATTCACAATAAAATTTGAAATTCTTATGACTTTGGCAAGTCAAATTGTTTTTCTGAAATCAGGGTGTCTCCTTTTTCCTTTGCCTCTCACTTTTTTTCCTTGCTCTGCTATCTTTTCCTTGTTAGCACCCTCTGGTTTCAACTCTGGCTAAAATAGCTGTGTTGATTCGTAATGCTGAGGGCTTGGCTGCTATTTTGAATCTCAGGATCTGACAAGTCTTCGTTGATCGCAGGCCTCTTCTTTCACCAGGTTAACATCAAATGGGAGAATTTTTCTCCTTTTGTTGAAAATTTTCTCTGTTGTTTTTTCCTGCTCAAGATTGCTACTGCAATCAGCAAGTATGGAATTGATGCTGGCAGTGATGCACTGAATGTGAAATTTCTTGGGCTTAGTCTATGTGTTGTCAAGTGGTAATATTCTTTTGAGTTTTGCATTTGCATATATCTTGCAACATTACACAATATTTTTTCTCAGTTAAAGTATTTTTCTTCAGATACCATCCAATACATGTCATGGCTGTCATGTATTTCTAGTTACTTGGATTTTAGGAAAGCCTTAACCATATCGGTAGGCTGATGGGACACCTTCCACAGGTTTACCCTACACAAACACAGAGACCGAGTTCCTCATATTTCAAACATTTTTATCTCTTTACCCACAGACAGTTTTCAAGAGGTAACCTCACTTCTCCTGTTGAAGTAAATGATGTGTAAACTGGTGGCTCTACTTTGTAAAGTAACAAGGAACCAAAACTTCTTGGTCCTTACTGTATGAACTAAAACAGGACAGTTAAAAAACAAAGAAGATGAAAACTCTCCTTTGGCATACCTTTGAAAAGTCATAGAATCATAGAATTATCGAGGTTGGAAAAGACCTCTAAGGGTTACCAACTGTCAAGGTAGCAGCACCACCATGCTAACCACTAGACCATGTCCTCAAGTGCCTTTTCCATGCATATTTTGAACACTTCTAGGGGTGGTGATTCTGCTGTTTTCCTGGGAAAGCCTATTCCAGTGCTTGACAGTGCTTTCCATGAAAAAATTTTTCCTAGTATCCAAACTAAGCCTCCTATAGTATGACTTGTTACCTGGGAGAAGAGACTGACCCTCACGTCACTAGACCCTCTTTTCAGGCAGTTGTAGAGAGGGATGAGATCTCCCCTGAGCCTCCTTTTCTCCTGGCTGAATACCACCAGCTCTCAAGTCATGTGCTAAAGTACCATTTTGGCTCAAGGTGAATTCTACTTTTGGAAATGAAGATAAAGTAATTGTGCTGTTTGCAGCACTTCCCTAAAAGCAGTGATTTCTTCAAGGAACAGACTCATACTTGCAGGCAGAAGACAGAGTTGGGAAATTTTGCATGCACAGCACCAGCAGCTACAACATCTCTGTTGTAAGAAGGCTGCTTTTTCCAACATCTCTGCTGTTGGAAACATAGAGGGAATTTACACCATCCAGGATGTTTTTTCAGCCTGCTGTAAAATGATTAGAAGACTGAGGACCAGGAATATAAATCACTGCATAGATGTTATTATGTGCTGCTTTAATTTCTGTTTCTGTCCTTGGGAATTAAGGTAATTGAAATTCAGTTGCATCAGATGAAAATACTGATTTATTGCTCAGTTGAGGCCAATAGTGTGAACTTTATAGAGGTTTCTGTTGCAATATTGTTTCATTCAAGTGGACCAAAGGCAGTTGAACTGAACTTTGGCAGTGACCTTGATCAAGAGTTAGACTTCTCAAGAGGCTTTTCTTATCATGATCTGAATATACTGCAGGTCACTGGGGCCTGTAAACCTACTGAGAGAAAGGCAAAACCATGTCCTGCAAGCAGCTTGTCTGTGATGTTGAACTTTTGACTTTCTAGTAGCTGTAGCTGGGGAAAAGTCAGCTTCACTATTAACAGTCTTCCCTGCACATGACCACTCATTCACAAATAAATGAAGAGATTTTTAGGTGGAAAATTTAGAGTGGAAAAAGCTGGTTGACAGCCTTTCTTTCTCCTCTTGTGAGAAAAATTTCATGTATGAAGAGAAAGGTGGCTGAAACTTGGAGTGCAGGACATTGTGAGTGTTTGTCCCTGCTTGTGTCTTTTTGTGAATGTCCGTAGCTTCCAGCCAGTAAAGTAGAAGTGGAGCTTGTTTTCGAAAAGCAGGCTATACTGTGCAGTTCTTTCCTGTCATTGAAGTGAAATAAGAATGAATACCTGTAGGTATTGCAGCAATTTTCACAGGACTCACAAATGAGAAAAGATATCTTGATATCTTGTTTTTTTCTCTTTGTATGAAACAGCACTGTGAATAAAATACTGTGATTTTTGTGTTCAATGTAAGCATAAACTGTCCAAGTTTCTCATTTACCATTCTTGCGATGTTTCAGCTTAATGACGGTGGCAAGGCAGCCCAAGCACACGTGGGGATCGGTGATGTGGTTCTCACCATTGATGGGATAAGCACGGATGGGATGACTCATCTAGAAGCACAAAACAAGATCAAGGCATGTACAGGCAATTTGAACATGACTCTGCAAAGGTAAGATAACTTCTTTTTTTAAAGAGAATTGATTATCATTCTAACAGCGGTTTGGAGGATAAAAAAGTTTAAGTGGTTTGGCAAAGTCTGTGGAGTTAAATGTCAGTGATTGAAAGATATGCTGCCATAACCTGTAATCTGTCTTGATCCTACAGCATTTTAGAAAACTTATTAGATGTTAATTATGTGGCTTGACAAAGACTTTTTCCAGCTTTATGTTACCTATTCTATTTCCTCTTCCTTTTGAGTTTCAGTTTTGTTTAACTAATATGCTTACAAGCAGGTCTTTTTAATGCTTTTTCCCTTCCCCCAAGTGACTAGGAATTTTTTTTTTGGTCAAGTCCTACAGCACCATTCTTACTGGCTAACAGAATGATGGATTAAATAGTTAACCCTTGAGTTAAATGGATCAAAATACTTCTGCTCAGAGTCTGGGAGATGTTTCCACCGTGGTGATACCACTCTGTCACTAAGTAGCAGCCTCTCTTCGCTAGTAGAAGTGCCTGCTGTAGAAGTTACAGCTTGGCCCAGTCTCATTACTGAATCATAGAGTTTACTGAATCCCAGCATATCTCTGGTATAGTGTGGGGCTCTGTTTTGGGAGTTTTTGCAGGAGGGGAGCAGGGTGCTCACATATGGGGTATTGAACCTGAAGTAGAATGAGCAGCAGCACAAGCAATAAATTTCTCCAGTTCTCAAAAGCCTCCTAGGGCTAAATATTTTTTGTTAGAAGACTGCTATTTTGATTCAATGATGTGAGTGAACATATTGGAGGAGATTGGCCTCTGAATCCATTACATAGGGTAAAGCATCTCTTCTTGTTTTCAAAGAAAACAGCACCAGTTGTAGGCCATGATTGCTGTTCAGGCCTGCCTTCAGCAGTGCAAAGTTCCTTGATGAGCGTTGGTTGAGGTCCATACCATATCTCTTCACCAGTTACTGACTGCTTTTTGTGGCAAATTATCTTCCCCTAATGAAAGGACCATGTCTTTCAGTGAGTTAATCAGTATTAGAATAAAAAGAGGTGACGTGGTTGCAGATCTGACAAACATCCATCTCCAGGGTGGCAGTGCTTGTTCCCAGCCCTAAGTGCCATGTATTTGAATGGTTGTGTGAGTGCTTTCTTCTGTAAGAGGCTGCAGTTCAGCACAGCTTGTTGTTTCTTGTTTTTCCCATTGTCCTGTGCTTTGGTGCTTAGCTGCCCTGACTAAGGGATTCCCTTTGCTCAGTCTGAGGAAGGGAGTACCTTGTGGTGTGGTTCATGCCTAGGGCATCTCCCTGAGTGAAACTTGTAAAGGTGGCATTAAAACTTTCTTGATGAAAGACAGGTATTATACCAGCTCATTAGGAGTGCATGTTGTATCTAGTGTGTCATTGGCTTTTCTGACTCCCAGGGAGACGGGCAGGTCGCTTAGAAATGCACTTTCCAGGACCCACTGAGTCACTGCAGCAGGCGGGTGTGTTGGCCCACTTTCTCCTGTCACCATAATTGAATGGGCAGGGTTAATATTGGATTTAGGAAAGTCATGGCAGGCGTGTCCCAGTCAGGTAATAACTTGTCTGAGGCTGCTTCTGGTTAGGTGCAGAGATGAGTGGTTTGAAAATCAAACTAATCATGAGTTAGCCTGATCCCCTGCTGTTCTCAGCCTTCCCACCTAGTGTAGCATCTGACTCACCACTGTTGGCTACTTGACAGCTGAAGGCTAAGTCAGTATCAGGCTAACAGTGATCAAAGGAATGGCCTTGCTCCTGGCACCTGGGGGTGTGACAGATGTGTCTTGTGGCTCTGCTGCTTTGCAGTCTCATGGTCTAAGCTGTTTTGAATTCTGCCTGTATCCCAAGAAACCAAAGGTGTAGGCAGTGTTCTTCTGGTTCCTCTGCCTGTGAAAATTTCCTTGCTCTGCTGTTCAACAGATCTGCTTTGGTTGTTTATTTGTTCTTTATAGCCTGGAAGAAGATGCTTCTTGGAGTCAGACTGACTCATACTGACTGGAGATGATGGCTGCCCATGGAAAGGGAGCTTGAGAGTATAAACAAGGTGGCAAGATAAGATATTTTAATATTGAGTGCTCTCTATAGTTATATTCTTCTGTTCCTGCCTCTTCTCCCAAAATGAAACAGGAAGAAATAAAAATATTGTAATGCAAGATTAAGGAGATACTGTCAATGTGAAGCAAAGCTGGCCTTCAAAATATGGACTGGTGCCATAGAATAGGAAAATCTAAGACATATTTTATTTTGCTATTACTGCTTTTTATTTATCTTTTGTTTTTACTTCTGAGATTTTATCTACTTTCACACAGTCTGCTGATAGTTTGAACTACAATGCAAGGATGTTGAGGTTAGTTTTGAAAGAGTCTATCAATTCTGAGATACTGCCCTGGTTTGCTGCTGCTTTAAAAGAACACAATGGTTAGATGGTTAGTGGTGTTACTCTGGGCATGTACTTCAGCATCCCAGTTTGCACAGTGGTCAGGGCGTGGTGACACTTCACCTTTTAAAAGCTACAAAGGAAACTTGTGTAGTCTATGGCAAAAGCAAGAGAGGAAATTCTTTATTATCAGATTCCTTATTATAAATATTTTAACTTTTAGTTAACCTGTTTAGGTTTTCACTTGGCTTCCTCTCTTCTTCATGTGCAAAGTAGAAAAAATAAAATTAAGAGAAACTAAACAAGGGGCAAGAAGTAGCTTGTCTGGGAGGTTGGAAGGGATAGTTAAAGTACTGCATTCAAAACCTTTACTTACAGATTTAAAGCAGTATATTTATGTAGACAAATATGCAAGTACCCCTTGTGGAAAACCAATTTAGATGTTTTGTAACTTGTAATTTAATGTTGGCAAAATATTTGAAGGGCAAATAAAAGCTTCCCTTTGTTCCGTATAAGGCAGTATCGTAGCTAGGTTTTTTAAACATGGAATTGTTATGTGCCCTGGAAAGGAACTGGAGGGGCAGCTGACACAATTGCAAGTTCACTTTGTTTAGAAGTTGCTTTAAATACCAATGGACAAAATTGTGCTTTACCAGCCCCGTGTGCAGTAGTAGGTGCTTAACATTTGCATGTGTTGGCAAGTATTTTCAGGTGTATGCCTTTAAAATCAATATGTTCTCATATTGAAGAGAACATATAAAGTTCTCATCAATATGAGAACATATTGATTAAAATAAACAAGTCTCATTGTTTAGTACAGAAGCTCTATTTTTTTTTTTTCAGTTCTGAAATGAAATTTGAATGTAGCCATGTTATTTGCTCATTTTTTTCATATTATATTGTAGGTACAAAGTTTGTGGTAATTGGGTTTGGGTTAGGGTTCGGGTTCGACTGGAGCAGAACCTCATCCCCAATGGGTACAGCTGTGAGCAGCAGGTGAGCAGCATTGACAGCAATGAGCCATGGAGTGCCCAGGGGCACTGACCCATCACCAAAGGGAACAGAGGGCACACAGGTGCAATGCATGGACGTGAGGGGTATAAAAGGTTGTGCTAAAGACCAAGAAGGTCAGGTGCTTGTGGCCTTCTGCACTGGTCTGGTGTTACTCTGTATGGGTTGAAGTCTTTTGATACTGTATGGTGATACTATGTATCATGGCTATCTTAACTGTGTTATTATATGACGCAAAAATATGGAGTGTGGTTTTTTCCTCTTCTTTTTATTTTGTAACTTGTGATTTTAGCTTCTTGATAGATCTTCTCCCCCTCCAATTTTTGTTTCTATTCATCCCTCTCTTTCTGAGATCTTGCTCTTTTGCACCTCAATATTTCATTTTCATCTAAAGCCATTCCATTTTCCCATGAGGACAGATGAAAACCAGATGCTTGCTTTTTGGATATATTTTCAAGTTCAGTAACTTAGCATGGGCTTCTATAAATAAACCTCTAAGTTGCTGAACAGCTAAAAGCCGCCACCTATTTTTAAAATATTATTTTTGGGGACTGTTTCTCCAGAGATTTGCCGTAATGATTCTTTGGGAATGAGAAGGATAAAGAGTTGTGGATTTCTACAGATGAATGAGATTGTGATACCTGTGAAACTTCGGGGAAAAGTGTCAGCAATGCAGGGATAAAAGTAAAAGAGAAGAGATGGAAAGTCTTGGGCGTTGTTTTTCCTATAATGATAAAGAACATATTTATTTCTCTATTTAGCAAAACAGATCTGCATGGGTATAGTTTGCTTTGTAAAGGAATTTTTTTCACTCTGTCTATGAATTTACTAATGTAGGACCAAAGGCATTGAGATTGCTTGGCTTGGGAAACAAAAGGAGAGTTCTCCAGGTTGTTTACTCCTCTGTTGCTATATTGCAGTGCTTCTTTGTTTGGGTGAGAAATTTTTTCAGGGTGTAGTAAGCTGGCAGTGAGCAGATACTGCGGTTGTGATTCCAGCTCTTCAGTGGAGGAACACAGCTGCTACAAAGCAATGGATGAATTTCAGTGATGGCCATGGGCTTGTTGGGTTTTTTTCCTTAAACCTTTTAAAGCATGGGGTTGCCCAAGTGTCATAGGTGAAGCTGGGACCTCTTGGATATTCTTGATGTTCTTCAGCACTCAGAGACAAAATTTAGATGAGCTGTAGGGCTGAGTTCTGCAGTTGGTAAACTCAAAAGCCATGGCATTTGTTTTAGCTGCCTGCCTGAGTATGAATCTTTATCGTACTGTCCTCTCTTATCTTTTTGGTTTTTCTTTTAGGAAGCATGAAGTCTAGGCTTTTAGCTTAAGGGCAGCTGAAATTCTCATGATTTGAAATGAGATAAACAAGAAAAAACGTTATGGACCGTTTGAATTCTATTTTCTAAGATCTTTTTTCAAGTTAACTAATTTGGAAAGGGTTTTCAGCAGTAAGACTAGCTTAGTATGCTTTTTTTCTTACTTTTTTTTTTTTTAATTTTCAGGCTTCACTTTAGATGATGGTTAAAACGCATGTTTCAGTTCAATGAGTCATAGGTTCCTTGGGTGGGTATTTTGTTTCCCTAAACCATATATGGATGAGCCTGAAGAAAACTATGATAAGAATGCATTCTGAAGTCTTACATTTTTCTCCCAACTTTAGTCGTCATCATTTCCTTTACATAGGTATTTTGACTTCAGCTTGGTTCTTCAGTGATTTGTTTTTTTAGAAAAACAGAAGCTTTGTTGTCCTATGTCAGTTCAACAGAGACAATAAATAATTGGTTGAAAGACACCACAGCTTCCAAGTAATTTTTTCAAAATCTGAAAACTTTTTCTTTTTTCTGTAGTTCTTTTTGTAATACTAATTCTTACGTAACTTGTTTCAGGAATGTCAGAACTAAGTATGATTAAGGAAATAATGTCTTTTTAATTGAGAGAGTTGAGACACAGAAAATTTACAGAACTCAGTTGAGGCAGTATGGCTTGGCATATGCAAACAAACTGTATATTGGTAGCTCAAATGCTGCTCAAAACCTTTGGCAACTTATTCCCCATGGCTAGTTTGTTACTTTCAGTCATTAATACTAGTTTTCAGTGATTATGCCTGAAAATTACTAGGTGAAAAACAGTGCCTCCCAAACAGACATTCCCTTCTCTTCTTTAGCCATGTCACTAGGCTTTGAGGTGGCAGCTGTTCCAGGTAGTACGCTTAGTGGAACCTGGTAAGGCTTCAAACAATCCTGGAGAACTTTCTGTTACTGACGGTGGCCTTTTTGTGCTGTACATTGCAATGCAGTCAGCTGAGTTGTCTTAAGTCCTCCTGGTTTATCTTGCTCTGAAATTAAGTGATACTGGGTTAAAACATTGTCCAGAGAACTCAAAGGTGATAAATGATGCCTTTTTTTTTTTTTTTTTTAAATCTGAAAGTTGTTGTATAAATTTATGCACTTGTTGGAAGCAAGGCAGGAACCTTTTGCTCCTAATTTAGGAGCTGAGCAAGTTTAGCTAGCTAAGCCATGCCTTTGGAAAGCCTGCCCACACTCTAAATAAATGGAAGGGTACAACTCTTGCTTCCAGCTGAAGTTCAGAGTCGTCTTGTACGTAGCACTTTGCTGCTGGTCAGGTAGCAATTAGATGAACCACAGAACATGCTGCAGCTAAGTGAATCAAACAAACTAGAGGTTTGCTTGGGAGTTCAAAGGAGAGTTGCTGGGATCAAAGTGGAAGGTTGCAGGGTAAAAAACAAGAGTTCAGTGACTTGTACAGAGTGATACCTACCCATCTGCCAGGAAAATGGGTGGGACTGAGGGTGAGTTAAGCAACAGTTATAGCAGCCTTTCTCACATTGTATACCTCAAGAGTTTTGTTGGGAATCTTTAGAGCTGCAAAAGATTTCTAAAGACTCTGCAGTTTCTTGAGGTTGCTGCTGTAAGTAGCATAGGAACATAAATACAGTAGTAGATATGAATGCTGGACAATGGCAAGTGCCAAAGGCACATTGCTATTTACTGAACATCAAAATATTTCCCTCCAATGTAAGTTTAAAAATGTTTTTTCACTTTTAATTTCAGGTATGTTCCTCTCTGGCCCCCATATAGTTAATACCACCTCAGGAAGCTGAAAATCAAACAAAGGGAGGTTAAAGAAGAAACGTTAACATGTTGGTGTTTTGGTTTTTTTTGGTTTTCTTTTTATTTTTGTTTGTTTGCCACCAGGGAAAAGCAAAATATCACCTCTGAGTTGCAGCACTTGCAGCCATTTTACCATTATGTTTTTGAGGTTTTGTCTACATAACTATGTCATGGAGGGTTAAACCTAGGGCAGTCAGATTAGAGGGATATTTAAAAATGTCACCTTCTTTTGTGTGAAAATCAGGAGGCCATCATCAAGAAACTGTCTCTCACAACCTGAGAGCACATAAGTTCAATTTGGGATAAATTTTCAAATTCCTACCCTCATAGTCCAAGTCCTTGATGGAATAAAGATTGCTAAGTTAGCTCAGATGTTATAATCAGCAGAAGTTGATAAAAAGCTGGGGAGGAGATAAATTGGGGCATCACTGGTTGAACAGTAATGAGTGATTGTGGTGAGGATTTGCGCCTGAGAGTCCCTTGTGAAAATGAAGGGAGGAAAGTTTTGGATCCTAGAAGTTCTCATCTGTTTGCAGTGGATCAAGTGGTAACTGAAGTGCCTTAATTGGTCATCTTGCTTTTTTGCCTTAACCAGTAAGAAACATCTGTGCCATTGCTTTCTACAAACTGTTGCATAGGACAGATGTCTGACAAATTTCTTAAAAATACTACTTGTTTTCAGACAAGGCAGTAAAGTTGGGGTTGGTTTGTGGTTTCTTTTTTTCTTGTGTTTGGGGTTTTTTGTGTTTGTTTATTTGAGTAATTTTGCTGACCCTCTAGATGTTTGTTTCAAAGCCTGAAACCATGCATATCTTTCAGATATGTTGGGGTTAGCCTAAAAACAAATGCTTATCACATGTTGTTATTATATAGACTGCATTCTTTCATTCCTATATTTAAAGTCTACATGAAAATACTTGCCTTCCATTATAGTTCTGCTATAGGGATGAAACCACTCTGATGTATAATAGTGCTTTTAGAAAAGAAAGATAAAATTGCTCAAAGCAAAAAATGCAGTGCAAAAAATGTCACTTTACACAAGCAGATCATTAGAAAGGTAATAGCTTTGGCTTGATGTTTAGGTGTACACTAGTTTAGAAGCCTATTTTCACTCTATTATAAAGCTAAAATAAAACAAATCTGTACTCTGGTTAGATCTGACACAGTTGATTTCTGACTGTGAAGACAGGAATAGTGAAGGTTTATTCACATATTTTTTTCCTGAAATGGCATAATTCAGTAGGAAGTATCTGGAAATTAGATAATCTCACTTGATTTTGGCATGTGCTAGATGGACAGTGTGCCTCAGTATGCAAGGTGAGGACAGGCTTGCAATGCTTTGCCTAATGGATGAAAGACATGATAAATGACTGCTTGCGATTTAGAATAACTTGCTGAAATACCAATAGCTTTCTTCTGTCTTACAGAATTAAAACAACAACTCAAAACTGAGTTGAGGAGTATCTCTGTGGACAGCAGAGAATTGCTTAATGAACTCCACATTGTTCAGTTCATATGCTCTTTGCTGTAAGCAAGAAGTAACATTTGCAAGCTGAAATTTAATACAGAAAAAATCTATGCTGAGTGAGGTTGTGACTAGTGTTATTATGAGTATGACTGTTACTTAACAGCATTTTCCAGCTTGCAAACCCCTTTAAGTTAGTTTTGCTTTAAGTTGCTTTATATTCTGCATGTTGCAAAGCCTTCTCATTGATGTTGAAGGGTTGAAACAGAATGTGCGATAGGTGTTCAAACATCCCCGCATTAAAGAGATCTTTAGTAACATAGATGCTTCTAAGGAGTAGATAGAATGTATTTCCCAAACATTAAATATATGTATTTTAGGAAGGTAGGAGCGCAACTAAGCTACCCTTCATTATGGAAATCTAAAAAAAAAACCCTCTTGAAAACCACAGGAGTTAATTTTGCTGAATATCAATATCCCTGTGATGTACAATAAAGCTTCTGCTTAAGAGGTACAAGTGCCAGCTTCCTACATGACAGGAAAGGAGTCTCCACTGACATGAAAGGAGTCTCCACTGACAGTGCAATATTAAGTCGACCTTTCTGTGGCAATTATATGCCAGGTGTTTTGGACTATGCCACTGTTGTCAAGAGCTGTTGAGACTGTGTAAGAACAATCCAGGCACTTTTTACTTTTCATTATCTCATCACACAGGAGATGCTGAAAGACATGCTGATTTCTGGGGGTTGGAAAAAAGGAGCTTTGGTTTGGGGTTCAGTTTGGGTTTGTTTTAGAAAAGGGCAGAAATGGAGCTGTGGAATAGTTCTGATTTTGAAGACTGATAGGAAAGCAATGTTGTTTGCTCTTAGTGTGATTTCCTGGCAAAGTCCTGCTTTTTAGTTTTTCTGAGGAAAAGTTCATAGCTGTGTTTCAGGAAGCTCTTTTGGTTACTGCTTTCCTCCCATTTATAAATAATTCCCAGAGGGGAGTGTAGGTTTGTTTTTTTTCTTTAATGAGTTACAGAAAACCATCAGAAAAGTGATATTCTTCGGTTTTTGTTACAGTTTGTTTCATTTGAAGTGATTTTAATGAAGTACTGTTCTCCAGGAGGCCTTTGATGCAATTCTGGCTTTCATTTCCTTATTTTCTAATGGACTTCCGTGGTATTCATGGTGACAATCACCAATATCCCATAAGCACTGCAGCGTAATGTAGAAAAGCATATTTTTGTTTCTCTAGTACCTGCTGTAAGCAGCAGCTGATTACAGCTATTTTAAAATGCTGTATTACTTGCTAAATGTCCTCCATTACTGATCTTACTATATCAGGTGGGTGTTTATTTGTTAGAACTGATGTAGTGGTTAAGCATAAGTTTTAAATTTTTAGTTCCATTTCTGTTTTTGCAGCAGACTTGGCTGGCCTTTAATGTTTGATTTCCTAAAACTAGGCATTTCCTCTTAAGCAGATAACCTTAATTTGCCTTGCACATAGTCTGATCTGATCTTACTTGATAGCCATCGAGGCTCTGAGGGCTTCAGTAGAAGATACTAAGAAAAATAAGGTATCAGGATGATAAATCAGGGATGACTATTACCAGTCGTTTTTGCTTAGTTCCTTGTGAAATAAAGTTTGTATTGTTGTGGGAACACAAACTCCCTTCAAATAGTCTCTTCTTGTTAAGAGCCCCATAGGCAAACACTGCTTGTTGCAGATATTTTTTAGATTTTGTTAATGATGTAGATCTGCTGCTACATCTGATCCTTTCAACTGTTGAATAGTGTTTTGGTTTTGGAGCCCACGGAGGTGAAGTTCCCAAAATGAAGTTTCCTACAATGAAATAAAACTTAAGGAAAGGTGTGCACCTGAGTGTTCCAATGAAACACTGTAGAGTTCCACAGCCCAGTAAAATAGACCTGAGTTTTTCATCTTCTAATGCTGCTGTTAGTTCAGTATTAGAAGTGAAATTCAGCTTTGCCTGGTGATTGACTAACAAAGAGCTGTGTATAAATTGGTGTGTTTTTTTTTTTTTTTTAATATCCCCACTGCATCACATTTTCCGGCAGGGTGTGTTTTGGCCTGACACTGAATAATAGGATGTGTTTCAGTGGATGTGTTCTGGACTGAACACTCAGCCTGAAAAATAACAAGAGAGTTAAAACCAGTAGGGATTGCTTTGTCTGTGTGTTGTATCAGTGAACCTGTTAGTCTGGTCTCCAGACCCACTGTGGCTGCTTTCTGATGATTCAGCGTGAGGGGGGAGTGAAAACTAGACTGTGCCTTGTAACACCTGCATGGTGAGAACCTGGGTGCTTACACAAGACATGTGGGTTTGATTATCATAAACACTTGTAACTAATAATTAAACTGGGGTCTTATAGGCGTTGTTTCATGTATCTATCAACATAATTCTTGTCTCAGGCTAACAGCATTGAAGTGTTTTTGCTGTATGTAAATGAAAAATATTTTCTCACACTGATTAATTTTTTTCCCAATTACACTTTCCTCCAGCTTTGATACACAGTATATCCCCACTTTTACCTAATCCACAGTGAGTTGTTCAGGCAGAAAATCAGACAGTTTTCTTTACTTATTTCTGTGCACCCTCTCTGCTTTTGGGGGCATCTGCACCAGATCTGAACCTTTGTCATCTGTCATCTTTGTGTTTGAGACTTGAGACAGAAAGTCTTCAGGATTCATCTGACACTTCAGTTTAGTCACAGCTGAATCCTTATTCCCACCAGGATACAAAAAAAAAAAAAAAAAAAAAGCCCTTTGTCTTTTCAGTTGCTCATGTGCACATTCTTTCATTCATGGAGATGCAGCAATTTCTGGCCCTGAAAGGTCTTTGGCTCCCTGCTGGGGCAGAGGCCCGGAGGACATGCTTTCCTCCTGACCTCATGGTGCTTCTGGTGGAATCCTGTGTTGCAGCTTCTGCCCAAAAAGTGCTCAGAAAGGAAAGTTTGTCTTCCTTCCTGTGATGAGTAAGGAGGTTTGAGAGACCCTATCTCAACTTCATAAAAATTGTGAACTGTCCTTTCAACCTGATGCATTTGTTTGGTGTTTGTGCCACAATCCTCCTCTGTCTTGCACATGACCCGACACCACTGGCTGCTGCTGGAGATGTCAGATCCTTGCTCTTCACAGCCCCAAGGAAACTAATCAATACAAGGGAAGCGTTCCTGCCAGTTTCAGGGAGCTCTGAGAAGTGGGAATTGGGATGTTAAGAGAAGCAGGGAAGCAATTGTCAGTAAGAATATAATGTTTCAAATAATTAGGAATCTTTCAAGTAAGGACAGTGTTAGCAGTAGTGGCACATCTGCAGCACAGAGATGTTAGGGTTGGATCATGGTGCTGAGTGAGATCTCTTCTGCCAGGATAAAAGATGACAAAAACTTGCCTCTGCTTCTAGTCCATGGGAATTTACCAACAAAAAAAGTAGCAATGAATGTATAGAGATTATATGAGAAAAAATAAGCTATTGAAATATCTCAAGAACATTTTAGGTAGTAATTCCACGTAAAAATCTGGGCAGTTTTCTTCACTTGTGTAAATTCTCAAAATGGAACTCATAGATACTGTGAGGGACTTGTGACTGCTTGAACCAGAACTGAACCTGGATTGTTTGTTTTTACTTGGTGACATCTACTTATCTTATAAATTGAATAAATTATTCCTATTCTTGCATATTTTCTCAGTTTAGGCTTAATTACACTTGATGCTAACAGTGTCTGATCCCTACTTTGTAAAACACTGGTGCGTGTTAAGCATTAGCTTTTTTCCAGCATTCCTGTGGCTGTTTTAGCTGAGCAGAGTTTGTCTGTTAACATGAAATCTGCAAATCATTTCAATCTCTCTTATATTTAAATTTACAACAGATTTATATGCTTTCATATTTTGGAATCTTTGATATTCTTTTTAATGCCTTAAACTTCTAAGTTTATGATGTCTGCTGAGTATTTTCTCCCACGGTTTTGGCAAGCCTCAATTTCCTCACATTGCCAACTCTTGCCAAGATACAATTTGAATATAACTTGGAAAACCCCAACAAAACAAACAACAAAACCCCGGGAAAATTTGATGTGATATTTATGTGGGTGTGGCTGAGGACAAAATCTTCGAAAATAAAATAAATGTGCAGTGTGAGAGGTTATAAGCCATTGTCTGAGAGGCACTAACTTTATAGAGAATCTCTGTCAGCAGTTAAGACGTGTTTGAAGCTGATGCTTGATGTTGATTTCTGTTTGGAATACACTCTTCACCGAGCAGTTAAATGGTTTTCTGAGTGGCAGTTATTTTGGGGGATTGCTTCTTTGGCCTAGTCTGTTGTTCCTGATTAACCTGTGACTGATTGCTGCTCTGTAAGAGAGACCATCTTGGCAAAAGGAATTGGATTATACAAGTAATGTGAGTTTCATTATAGGGGGGAAGGACTTTTAACACTCAGTGTCTTTTGGAGGGAAAATGACCAAACCTAGGGTAGTCGGTCTTATTGACTGTATAGTATCCCTTTTAGCTCCTGAGCTTCTATGCAAAAACTGGAATGCAGTATGCATTCCTAAAATGTACTACAGAGTGTAGGAAGCCAAAGTTTTAATGAGGACAGTGACTTCAGAGGTAACTAATGCTGCTTGATGGCTAACAGATTGTTTTTCCTTTACATACAAAGCCCCTCCACATGAGCAGACTGTAAGTCTCAGTGACACAGGAGTCACTAAAATGCACGTACAGGGCTAAATATAATGTATAACAGGTTTTGCAAGTACAAAAATGTGTAATATTTTCCATTCAAGGCCTCTCAAGTACTGAAATTTTTAAGTGTGCCTGCTGTCAATACTGATGTTGGAGACGATTGACTGAAAGAGTTGCCAGTTATCTTCTTTCCAAGTCTTGGCAGGAAGGTGATGACTGGACAAGTCAGTCATTTTCCACAAAATCTTCTTAACTCCTAAGTGACTGCTCCATTAACTTGATGATTAAGTGAATGCTGGATTAATATTTCTGTGTTTCATCTCTTGGAACTGCCTATAAAGGAGCAATGTTGAATAACTTAATTACATAGAGAGTATGGTTGTGGGATTTTTGTATATTTTGCACTTGGTTAAAGGGAGCTGTCCTGGAGAAGAAAGCTCCTAGTGTAATTTGAGCAAGTTGGAGCAAGGGCAGATTGAAGTTTCCCTTGTGGCAGGGCTGCTAGACTCAGGTGGCACAGTATTGTGAACAGGGGCTTACATGGAACTTGGGACAAAATCAAGTTTCAGTACAGCTCAGATAAACAACACTGTCATTGAAAAAGAACAACCACAAAGAAAAAAGAAAAATCAATGTGAAATCTCAGTCACCATGTAGAGGGTATTTTGGCAGGAAGTGGAATTGGGAGAAGAGAATTGGATGTCTCATATAAGTGGCACTTTCGAGCCACTTTCATGAAAAGCTGTTAGGTTGGGTTTCATTTAGGATCCAGATAATTTCAGAATATCTTATGTCAATTAATGAAATCTGTGAGTAATTTTATTTCTTTTAGTCAGAAAGAAGTGATCCTTTCTTACATTAGTCACTAAGATTAGCCATTTTTGCAATACATGATGTAGTTGTTGCTTACAAATCCTATGGTATGCAACACATAGAGGTGAGTGGAGGTAGCATGCCAGTGCTGAAATTAGTAATAATCAATTCAGTGTTATTGTGGATAATTTTAAAGCTGGTGAGTGGTGTGGGGGGGAAGGTCACAGAATTCATGAACTGGTTCAATGGTTTAATATGGTAGATTTATCTTGATAGGAAGGATGAATTCATAACTTAAATGTCTGTTTCTTTTTTATACTAGAAAGGACAAATGTATTTTGGGATAAAATATGGTTATAAAGTTTTGAATTCCTCTTGATGTGGAAGAAAAAAAGGCTCTTTATTTAATGGGAAAGACTTAATCTGCTATAAAAGATAATGGAGCTTGAGGCATTTATCAGCCTTCCTGGAGAAACATAATACCTTGCAGGGCTGGACCTGAACTGCTTCTGCTATCAACAAGTAATTAGCAGACAGAGCACATTGTTGATCAAGATCTGACTAAAGGACACTGTGAAACTATTCCTTCTGGTTGCTTTTTCTTTCTTTGCAGAAGAGAGATGAAAAAGGTTGTAAATTGTTTGCAGGTTTTTCTGAGGATATACTCTTAAAGTTTTATTTTAAAATTACACCTTTCATTTTGATCAGTATGGTTTTCCTGGCTGAGGTGGGTTTCTTTTTTGCCTTCCATACTTTAGCATTAGAGAATGACCCTTTGTTAATAATAGCTGCACACTGTGGGTGAGGCCAAAAGGAAGTATGAGGGCGAGCTGGAGTATTGCAAACTTCAGATATTTACTCTTGACTACCCTTTTCATTGTATAATTCTCCCCAATGATTTTATTCATGAAAAATGTGAAGAATTAATCTGATTCTTCTCACGATGCACCATGTTCCTGCTGTTTGGTTTTGTATTTTTTTAAACTCCATGGAAAACTTGTCTCATGATTAGTCACTGAATTAAATTACCTCTTGACATTTTCAGCTTTTTTTTTTTCCTGCCTGCCTATCAGTCTGAGTGGAGTTTGCTTATTTGTGATTCTTTTGTTTGTTTGCTTTAAGTTGCTCTTCCTAAAGAGGATTTGTCAGATTTAGCTGCTACATGTGTAGGTAAGCAGAAAAGGAAATAGGAGATACAGAGCATGTCCTTAATGGTCTAATGCTATTCCCTGCCTTAGATCACTGTAGATTGCTGATGGTCAGGCATGGAGGCAAAAGGGAAAACTGGTAAAAATGGGCAGGACCCAGGTGATCAGATATCTGTTATGGTAGATATGAAAGTCTTTCAATGGGGGCTTAGAGAGCTCTTGTAGTCAGTCATTTCAAACTCTGTGCTTCTTGGACTGGTTGAACCTGTAGGAAAGTCTTGGGTAGGTGAGGACCACCTGAGGTGAGAGGTCTCCAAAAATCAGGCTTTGTGGATGTGGCTGCTGGAGTGAAGATGATTATGGGATATCACCTATGGAGAACAGAGTGGCTGGCACTATTTCATTGGTTTCCAAACTGTGGTAGCCCAAGCTTTGTGTAAACACAGGACTATTTTTCAGGACTGTGTAGAAATGTTTCCTTGATTTTGCAAAAGACTGCAGAAATCTTAAGTCTTTCACAAGTCAGTGATTTATTTTCCTCGTCGTTTGTGGATGTTTCCTCTTGAAGATAGCAGTTGGGCCAAGAAAAATTGTATTGGTCTGCTTAATATAAGTGTGTTATTAAGAGATGTCTCTGAAGAGTTGAGCTTTTCAGCTTTGTCTGAAGAGATCACTCAAGAAGTGCACGCCTAAAAATTTATGCCTTTCCATGCCAAAAGATTCTTGTAGGAAGCATCTGAGACCCATGACTTTATTTGCCATGAAAAAATGCCTTCAGGTAGTAGAATGTAAAGTTGCACTTCTCCCCATGGCTTGCCAAGACGATATCTTTTAGTAAAGGAGCATCCATATAAAAATAATTTGGATGATCAAATCAGCCTCCAACTGTTTGTAACTAATATTTTCTGCAGTCAATGAGCCACTGCTTTCAAAGCTCTTATATTTCAGGTAAATAATTAAAATGCTCTCCCCATAACTGCTCTTTTTTTTGTTAACATTGAAACAGTGCATAGGTTCTTCCATGTGACTGGTGGGCATTTACCATTCACGCTCTCAAATAAAACCCTATTTCTGGTTTAACCCATGCAACCCATACAATACCTTTCTGAAAGTTCAGGGGCTTGTTAGTTAGCATGTAAATTGGGATGCCATTGACCTTGCATATTTATTTTAAGCTGTGTCTCTAGTTATTTAGTGAAAGACTTAAAGAAACAATCTGAAGTTGGCCACAGTTTATCTTCACTTCTTAAAATAACACAGATACTTCAGTGGCATGATCTTTGGTGACATTTTAATTCTATTGGCACACTTTGAAATAGCCAGCTGGGACATCACAGGCAGACATCAGTTTTGAAGCCTTTCAGATACCATCTAAATGCCAAGCTTTTGAGTAGTAAAATAATGCATTTATATATAGATTAAACACACAGTAATCAGAAGTGCCTTGCAACATGTCTCAGTAATGGTGAACAGCTGCATCAGAGCAATGCAGCTGTTAAAACTCCTTCATGCCCCAGATTACATGTATTTGGTCTAAATTACTCATGGGTATATCTGTATGCTTTTGCGGGGGGGATATAGAGAGTCATTTGGGATGCATTCGTTTGCTGAAATCAGTCTCTGATTATATTTTATTAAGAGAGTGCATGATATAAGGAGGTTCACAGACATGTTTGAAAATAATCTAATACCATTCTTGCAGAGCAAACAAATGCCACTGTAAGAGAGTTGCATGGTGCTTGTGTGTCTAATGTGCTGCAGTTCTGCTGCCTCCCTTCAGGCCTTAGCTGGATCTGCAAAACATGCAGTGCTGCTACAGAAGTACCTTATAATGGAGTCTCTGGGCTTGGAAAGGATCTTAAAGATCTGGTTCCAAGCCCCCTCACCTGGGCATGAACACCTCTCACCCAGACCAGGTTACCTGGAGCCCTCTTCAACGTGGATTTGAAGACTTCTGGGGTGGGGCATCCACAACTTCTCTGGGCAGCCTATTCCAGTGCCTCACCACCCTCACAGTAAAGAATTTTCCTCATATCCACTCTAAAACTAGTCTCTTTTGGTTTAAGGCTGTTACCTTTGTAAACAGTTCCTCACCATTTTTCTAGTAGGCTTCCTTCAGATATTGAAAGGCTGCAGTAAGGTCACTCTGGAGCCTTCTTTTATCTAGGCTGAATAACCCAACTTTCTCAGCCTTTCCTCATAGGAGAGATGCTCCATCCCTCTGATTTATGTTGGTGACCCTCCTCTGGACCCGATCCCTGTCCATGTCCTTCCTGTGCTGGGACCCCAGAGCTGATGCAGCCCTGCAGGTGGGGTCTCACCAGAGCAGAGGGGCAGAAACCCCTTCCTCTCCCTTCTGCCCATGCTGCCTTGGATGCAGCCCAGGACGTGTTTGGCTCTCTGGGCTGCAGGCGTGTGTTGCCAGCTCATGTCCAGCCTAACATGGTAGCAAACCAGTTACAAAATGGATACAAGAATGCCAGCAGTGCTCTAGCCTCTGCTTTCATCACAGTGTGCAGCTATAAAAACAATTTGTAGTAACAGCTAATGTTATTCTGTGCCTGTTGCTGAGACATGTTTTGTGCCTGTGAATGTTTGAGGACTGGAACATGAAGTTGAAGAAATTCTTTCACTGTGATGGAAACCAGTCTTGTCATTGTTGTTGTCATCATGCTGCCTTGTGTCTTGTTTTTCCCTTGGGGTTTTTATTAGAGGAAGTTTTCAGCAGCCTCTGATTCAGCTGCAGAAAGTTATGTCCTAAAAGGGAGACTAAGAACAAAGCTGTCAAAGTCTCAAGCTAGGAAATACAGGGGAAGCCTGTATTGGTGTGGGGAGCTTTGCTTTGGGAGTCTCATGTGCTTTGTGTGCGCTGTAATTTCCTAAGGAATGCAACAACACAGATCTGGTTTTGACTGTTCTACTAATTTACAAAGACCCTGATTAAAAGCTTCCTGAGAATTGCATAACTGTACTGTCTGTAGTGCTTTGGGACACTGGTCTTTTATTTTTGTTTCTTCTCTATTCTCTATACTAGTTATGTAAGGATAAGTGGTTTTAGAAAGATGTCAGAAACTCAGTAAAACAATGACCCTCTGCAAGCATTAGACAGAGCTTTCTTGCTGCTGCTTTGAGGGTCTAGTGCTAGGGTTAAGTCAAATGTCCATTGAATTCAACAGTTTGGTGAGACTGCCAGAAAGATACTGAGCTTGAAGAAATTTGACCCAGGTCCAAATTTATTCTGATCAAAAAGTTTTTAAAGTCCTGTTGGTTTACTTGCCAGAACCTGAAGTAGCCCTGGGATCTGGCAGTTGCTCGGCAGTAATGCGTCAGCAGTGGTGCTGCCTGCGCTCCTGGCCAAGTCCAGATAAATGGAAAAGCTTGCATTTTGGAAAGTTTAAAGATTTCTTGAAATATTACTCTCCTTACCTTTGAATTTGACTAGCATATGATTATATTTGAGAGATACACTTTTGTTCCCTTTTTCAGAAAGTGGGGCGGGGGGGTGTATTTGGTGTTAATTTGTGTGGGATATGTGGGACTGTGCGACATGCTTGATGGCTTTTATTTAAAATCTTCTGAAAATTGACAGGAACAACGTTAAGAATGGGAAAATTATTTTCACTGGCTTTTCTGCTCTGGGTTCTTAGTGGGTCAAAGTCTCATAAAGTATGGGTAGCTTACCTGACCTAAGAATGCCCAAGTTCTTTTTATCTCAGTCAGCTGTGTAATCTGTATCCTTTTTTCCTTCATAAACACTCATCTCATTATTTGGGTGCCATGAATAATGTTACTTGTCTCTATTTACACTTCTGTTTTCCCACTGCAGTCTATGCCCCACACCTGTTGCTTTCCTTTGAAAAACACATCTCTCCAACATGCATGGTTTATGATGCTAACTTGCAGGCATTCTTTAATTATAAAAGGATATGTGGTGATCTGTCAAGGGACAGTTGTCTCTAAATGGATTAAAAGAAGCTTACATGGTTTATATATGGGCTATGCCCTTCATATGCTGAAAATAGTTCAAGTTAGCTTGAACTGGCCACGTAGTGTATTTAGTACCTATGCAGGTAACTGATTATTTTCCTAAGCTCAGATAGTTAATTGTGCACCTCTGTGTCTGTGGGATGTAAAGAACAGGGAAAAAACCCTCAAAGAAGTAAGTGGACTGACAAGTGTTGTTAGATAAACTGTTCCCAAGCTTCAGCCCACAGGAATGAATGAGACACTGATTAAATAAAACCTGTCCTCTGCCATGCAAGTTCTCAGCTGTTGAGAATCAAAATTTTAGTGTCCTGACTCATCAGTTCTTGCCACCTTCCTCTAGTAAACAGTAAAATGAGAATAAATTAATGATTGCCTGTTTGGAAAAGAAATGTCTTCCTGAAAGATAGCGATAGCGTCATGAAAGCATAACAATATAAGAAAGATGGGGTGTTTGGCAATGCTGGGAAAAGCAGGCAGGTTTTCAGGTATGAAGTATTTTCTAGAGGTCTGGAAAACTACTAAATACAAATTGAGTAACACCACTGTGAGTTAAACTAGATATGTATGTGTTGTACCACCTCATGTCAAAGTAAGCAGTAGCTGCAGAGTTGAGTGTCCAAGTACGAGCTGAATTTCACAGCTGCACTGTTTTAGGGGCTTTTTTTCCACACAACTTCTAAAAATAATTACTGCCTTTGATAAATTCCAGGATATTGTCAGTAGAAAGTCATGTCTGTGGCACAAAACCTTATGAGGTAATAAAAACACATACTGTGCCTGTCAAATATTACTCACTTTGGCTATGAGGCAACATGAAAGTAATGTTTGCAGCATTGTGACAGATCTCAACAGGCTTTGTGACCATCAGATGTTTTCCATCAGTGATTAGCTGCCCACAAAAGCAACTTAATTCATATGCTGTAAGTGTGCTGTGACTGCTACCCCCTAAGTATTTTGAGCTGAGAAGGATGAAAGGTATTTCTTTTCAAAAACTAGATGGTGGGAAAGGAAAACTTCATAGTTAGCGAGATCAGTTGGAGTCAGATGGGCTTATTAATTTTTCTCTTCTTGCATGGTTGTTGCAAACAGCAGAAGAATAACAGGACTTTGTTTTATGCACCTTCACTAAATAATTGGTTCTTTGGCCAATTTATTGACTGCCAGAATGAACTGTTAAAGGTCTCTGCTGCTTCCCAGTCTTTCTTGCTTTGCTTTTGCAGAATACAAAATAATTTCCAGTTGCAGCTCATAGTGTGACAGTTCATCTTTGATTTCTCTTTTCCTTGAAGGTGTGGTGAGACCTGTTGGCCAGGTTAACTTGAGGTCTTGATACACAGTTGAAAGGAAATAAAAATACAAGAAAACTGCCAAACTGAAGTGTTAGATATCTAGAACTATAGCAGACAGCTATGTTGAGACATAAATGGCTTTTCTCAGCATGTTAGATCTGTAATACATGCTGAGAAGATCTGTAATACAGGCTGAGGTCATGCTGCTAAGCCAATGACCTTAAATAAATAACCATATAAACAATACATGGAAATGATAAAGTGCAAGAAAAGTGAGGGTCTGTAGTGGAAAAGTTAACAGCTTCTGGCAAGTGTGTGCTCATTAAATTGATACAGTAATAATTCTGGCATGTGGTTTTTAGTGCTTCAGCCCTGCTGTCCACAGCCAGTGCTACCTGTGGTGGTTTTCCCTTTGGGGACGGCCTGTGGGAGCCCCCCAAACATCTATTGCAATGAGAACTGATTCAGGTACATGCTGATATTACGTTAGGGAGTTGGTTGGAGACAACAATGATGGAACTCTCTGAGGATCTTGTGACAAACAACTGAGTTTATTGTTCAGTGCTCCCTTTTAAAATTCAAAAATATTCAAAATTCAGAATATTCAGGTTCAGAATTCCTGCACTTGGACAACTGATTGGTTGGGGTCTCTGCACCATCCAGCTTGCTGGCCACTGCTGTGTCTGCATTTAGGATTGAATGGGATTGGCTGGGAATCCTCTGTTTGGGTTCAGATGTATCTTAGCATTGCTCACCTAGAGACTTGTTTATTTATTTTCTGTAACAAACCGGGCTCAGCTGAATTGGATTTCTGTTTAAGACCAGATTTATGTGTCCAGCTACAGACCAGCTGGCTGCAGAGTCCCTGGGGTGAAAAGGCCCCTGGCAGCTGTTGTGGCACTTTGCCAGTCAGGTCCTGTGCTCGTGCACCTTGAGGACAAGTATTCATCCCTTGCTGCTGGGGTGACGTGGGAGGGAAGAGAGAGGTGGCTGAGAGGGAAAGAAAATGGTCTGGTTTGCTGGTGGGTTCCATTGAGAAGTCAGACAAAAGCTTAATGATATTCCTGACCTTAATGGGAAATAACTGAACCCATAACATGTCCTATTAAAACCAACACAAGTCTATCCTTTTAAATAGATTTATCATCGTGTTTCTTTATTGGTGACTACTGCCATGTCCCTGGCTTTTCTGGATCAGTCACAGACTCAGTAGTTTTCCTGACAGCCATGCAGTTGTGGTAGACTCTCCACATGTCTGCATATTGTAGTTAGGATGATGCACAGCTTGAAACTCCACAGATGAAAATTCAGAAGCTGAATTATTAGGTTGCTCATATTGTTCCTTGTATCACCTGAAGTCAGGAAGAAGCAGGAGATAGTAAGGCAGCTGGGATTTTGCCAGGTTTTGGAACAATACTTCTGGAGTCTGGGTGGGTGGCACCGCTTCCCATGCTGCTGACCTAGTGAAGGACAGGGCTCTTGTTTGCTGTTGCTGCCTGACACCTCAGAAACAGTTTTCATCCCATTTGGTTAACTAGACTTCTACCGTCCTTCTCAAACTTCCTGAAAGTAACAAATGGGGGAGCTGCTCTGTAGAGGAGAGGTGTGCTTAGTTCCCAGAAGAAGTAAAATATAAACTAACGGCTCTCTAAATTGCCAGATTCTTCATTTGAGAAAAAATGCTCATCCCACACACACGCTCAAAGGGAAAAAAAAAACCCAACCAAATAAGGACATGTTGGAGATTGGGGAGCTGTTTGTGGTGAATTTCCAGTTAAAATAGATATTACTACACTTTTGAGTTTATTTGGGCTATGTTTTAAACAAAGGAGGTAATTTAAACATTAGTCACCATATTGAGGAAAGCGATGGAAAAAATAATTTAGTGCTTAGTTTCAAATTTTTTAAATTATTACTTAGATTTGATGACAGACTCAAGTCAATGTGAAGCTGTGCCCCCTTTTTTTTTTTTAAGGGTTTTGGAGGACTGACTAGATCTGTGAGCTATTTAGACCTATGCTTTTCTTTAAGATTTCTGTTTTTAAAAGGTAGCTTGCTATGTTAAAATTACTATCTAATAAGCACTGATAAAGAAAACCAAATGTGTAAATTACAGTTTATTAGAAAACCAGATATAATTGTTTTATATTGTCACTTGCACTTAGCTGTTATGGCAATACTATTACTTAGTAAGACAGCTTTAGGAAGGCTTAAAGAAAAGAGAAATATAGTTATAGCAAGGCATAACTGATAAAAATTATCTTGATTATTTAGGCATGCTGAGTTACCACTTGTGTCTAGGCTGCTTTATGACTTTTCTAAGACAACTGGAAGCAATGTACTATACAGGATTGTAGGGCATTGCCCATACTTGGTACTGGGGATGCTTTACCTGTTCAGGCTTTAATCAGGGGAGTCATGGGCAGCTGTGTACAGATGTGGCCTCCTAGTCAGGGCTAACTATAACATGGGAACTCCGGATTGCTAAACTTTCTGCCTTCCTGGAAGCGAAAAACATGTTTTTAAAAGCCTCTGACAGAAGGTAAGTGAGATAAATTCTGTGGTATTTTTTCCTTAGCTTTTTGTTTGGTTTTTGGTTTTGCTGTAATAGAATAAAATATTATCTGCGTGCACTTAAATTCTCTTTACAAATGTATTGGTAGGGTTGCCACAGACCACAGGAATGAGACTATGAGGAGCAGTTGTCTTTGGGAGGTCTTAAAAACAACTAAGCCTTTGTGGGTAGGAATACCAAAGCAGAGGGCAGCTTTTTTCTTTCCTAAAATATCAGCACTGTTTATTTTAACACATAATAATGAAATCACAAACCTTATTTAAATTTACTAGGAGAGATCTAAATTTTATTTGGCCAACTATCAAGCAGCCAGAAAAGCAAGAACATAATTTTTCTTTCTTTTACTTGACCTAGTGCTTCATTGTACCCTGGTGTGCTAGGGGAGGCACATTATGAGGATGTGAAGGTATTCTATAGTGTAAACCAAATGTAATAGGCTGACACACACATTCTATTAATTTATCACATTTTAAACTTACTAAAAGTGTAGCATCTGTTGAGAGTGTTGGGAGTGACTCACAAACTAGCTCTGTTCTAGTGCCCAACTACCCTCTGGGTGCAGCACTGACATTTCCGTTGTTTGATTGTAATTAACACTATTTGTCATAATTTGGTGTGTTCAACTAAATGTAAGCTAGCATAATAAACTAGAACAAAGGGAATGACTGATGAAATAAAATGTTGACAGCCATCTCTTAGCAACCACAATGACCAGAGTACAGATTTGAAAACATTGCTGTTTATTAAGGCAAAAAGGAAAGAATTTTTTTTTTTTCGCAGCGACTGCAACAGATTCAAATTTTCATTGAATTTTCATCATTTCTACTTAATGATGATTTTGCTGCCTCTGCTTTTTCATGTGTTGGGCTGTGAACAAGTTTGCCATCTCAAGGCCACAGATGCTTGCCCTGGCAAGATTGCTGAAGCGCTGATGTACGAAGTGATGTTGCCTGGGGCAGTGTGTGCTTCTATAAAACTGTGGGAAGCACAGTTGTATGTTTTTGTATTAATGTATGCAAGGATACCATTTCTGAAGGTGTGTAAACTGCAACAAGAAGCAAGCGTAACAATTTTCCTGTTCTTCTATTGTTGTAAGCCAGAGCAAAAATGGTAAGAAATGAATTGTGTCTGTGACGGAGAAGGGGCTTGTGTTTAAGGAAGGAAAGAAATATATTTGGATTGTTCCTTTTTCTGTGCTTTAAATTATGTCTACATTTGTTTTTATTCAGATAACCCCTAGTGAAAGTCATGGTTTGTTATATGTGTTAAGCGCTTTCTGCTTGTCATCTTTGTTCCATGAGTTGGCTAATTTACAAAAGCAAATTTATTTAGCTTTCTCCCCTGTCAGTTGAAGTAAAATGAAGCTAACCAACAGAACTGCAGACTACAATGGCAAGATCCTTCTGAAAACCTGAATTTTTCATGAAGATCTGACCAGTGGCTTTGCAGGGATGTAGCATCTGCTGCCAAAACTTGTTTCCTGATGATTCACCAGCTAGGAAAAATAAGTTAGTTTTGGAAATTGGAAGGGCAGGATGCGAGACAGGAAGGGAATCCTTCCTCTTTTCCATCCTTCTGTTAGAAAGGTTCAGTTCAGAACAACAAATAAAGTTCAGAGGAAGTTTTCCGTCATTGTCTTGATTTGGTGGACTTGGCAGTGTTAGGTTTATGGTTTGGTTTGAACTTCAAGACCTTTTTCAACCTGGATGATTCTGTTACTCAGTGAAGGTGTTGCACCTTCTTGTTGTATTTCTCACAAGAGTTTGAACAATTCTTCTGGTTACAGAAATAGAAAAACAGCAGACACAGCAGCTGTATTAGTACCAGAGTTTTGTGTTCCCCTTGTTTATAGAAGGGCTCATAAAAGCACAGTTACCTTCTTGTGACTTCCCCATTGAGTTTTTCATCTGCATTTTAAGTTATGGGTACGTTCCAGTCCCTTGACTAAGGGGATTTAAATGGGTGGGGGATGATGGGTCTTTAAATGGAGTTCAGAAGAGATGGCTCTGACATACATGTTTTTTTGGATCCTAAGTTCCATGAAGATTTAGAGGTTTAGTGGCTGAAGGTTTGCTTCCATAATGTTGGTTATTGAGATAACAGTGTTGCCATTGATGAGCAGTCCTTGGAGGTAGTGTATCAAATTGTCCTCACTGCAGAAGCATGAAAAACTGTAGTTTTAGCTTTAATAATGTGGTTTTCCACTTACTGGTAACTATAGAAGGATTCTGTCAAAATGCTTGTGTCTTTTTTTTTTTTTTTTTGACTGGGTGAAATACTTGGAAAATGAATGCATAACAGGAGAATTTAAAGAATGAATAATTTTTGCTGGGCCTACTCCTTACAGTGAAGAGTAGACTAATTCATTTTCCTAATAAGGCTGCTCTGGAAGTTGGAATGTTTTGAATTACATTAAATGTCATGAAAGTATTCATCAGAGAGGATTGTCTTGTGGTATGTTTAGACAGCAAATTTGATCATGTTTGGTCAAAATGAGCTGTTTACACAAGCTAAATATAGCTAGGTTTTTTTTCCTCCATTAAAAAAGAAATGACTGATGTAGAAGCTGTGCAAAAAAATTGTGCACTTTTACTTTCAGAATAGTTTGTCAGTAAGCAATGACTGCGGCTGCTGTTTTTGTTGTTTATAATAATTCTTATGAAGTTTGATACAGTAATCATTTGCCAAGGTCTTTTGTGTGAGTTGTTTATAATAAGCCTAAATACTGAGCTCTTATGTCTTTGCTTTGTTTGTATGTTATTGAAAGTATTGCATAAACCAATATGCTGAACTGCTAGTTTTAAATCGTTCAGAAAATATCCTGCCTCAAGCCATCCTGCTTTTTCTAGTAAGTAGTAACAGGGCAAGTGTGTCATCTCATTCTGAAAACTTTTATCATCAGTTATTCATACATTCAATGGGACCAAACCTGCATGAAATCCTAATATGTTTAATTGCAAGGTGGCAAGTGAAGTGCTAACAGCTAAGGAATATGCATGATTCTGCAGTTTAATTACTTTTTGGCTGTGCAGTTCAGTGGTATCTATCAAAATATTGTGGGAAATAGCCCTGAAGGAAGAATTTTCTTAAATGTGTGTGTTGGATGTGTTTTGATTTCAACTTGAAGTGTGCATTTCCTTTTGTACTGTCTTGTCTAACCACCATGCATTTTTCACATTATGATCTTGGTGGCTCAGTTTGCTGGGTGAGCATTTTCCTTTTACAATATGGGATAAATCACAGATTTTTTAGTCTGATTATGGTCTGAAGTCAACAAGGCCAAGTTAAACTGTTTTAAGTATGTCTGGGGCACACAAATTTATGTCCTTGGTTCAAGCGTGTTTGTGGGGAAAATGTTATGTTGTCTGTCTGTTTGAAAGGAACATCGTGACCATTTTGGTTATCAAGCCTTTTTTTTCCCACCCTATTTTTTCTTTTTGTGTGATATTTTTGAAGATGAATTTTGAAAAGTATATCTTCTGGTTGTCTGGTAATAGTGGCATGAAATCGTTTTTGCTCAGCACTGTGTTGATGAGTATAGAGGCAATGTAATCCATTGCAAACTCAAATTTAATTGTTTTGTAAAAAACAAAGAAAAATAAATACGTTCCTTTTATGTGACTTGAAAGTCCAGCATTAGCAAAGGGAAGATTTTTTTCTCAAGTGTAAAATATGGTAGCTGGCTTGAATAGTTCGTGTCTTCCTAAGTCTTCCTGTTGGTCCAGCTTAATAGATACACATTTCAAGTTACTGTATTAAAAATGAACAAGGGTACCTAAGGTAGAGAAGGTCTTAAAAAAGAAAGAAAAGTTTCCATATATATTGGCATTATTTTCTCCCTTCTTGTTGGTTTTGTTGCTGCAAATTGACAACTCTGCAATTAGGAGTGATTAATGATGCACCCCAGCGCTGTGGAGGGCCAGAGGTCAGGCTTTTCATAGGCTGCACACTCTGTGGGAAAGGGGAGAAGGGACCTGTTCCCCAGAGCAGACAAAACTCTCTCTCTCTGTTAAGAATTGCAGTTGATGCGGACATAATGTGTGTCAGCAGCCATGCACCAGTGGGTAAGGCCAAGTGCAGAACATCATCTTCTCATGCTGTGGATTTTTTCCTTTATTTTTTCCTTCTTTTACATTTTTTTTCTCCCTCCTGTCATCATGGCGTCTGGATTATATATATTTCCCTTCTTTGTAAGGTAGATACTGAATCTGCATCAGGATTCCTCTTGCTGGGATCTGATGATCCCTGAGGGCCAAATGACTTTGAGGGAAGGAATAAACATTGTGAACAAAATAGTTAAGGGGAAAAAACAAAAAAAAATGAGGACAGAATGGAAAATTTAAAAAAAAAAAGTATTGTTAAAGAGAGCAAGTGTGCCTAATTCAATTGTAGCTGTCCATGTTTTTCTGGTAAAAACTGAAAAGCTGGTTTATACAGTAGAAGTTATTTTAAAATTGTAGCCTCTGTTAGCTGATTTCCAGTTAAATGAAACTTGTTGCCTCCCTAGCAAATTGTCTTTTGGAAATGAGAACCCAGCTGCAGTTTTTCAAAATCTTATTCAGAAGGTGTGTTGGAAATATGGCACAAATGTGTCAAAAGCCAATTTTCTACAAGAACTGCATGAAAACACTCAAGTGTACCAGCAGCAATGTTTGCAAACAAAATGTTACTGTATCAGATTTTTTGCTGGGTTTTTAATTTTTTTTTTAATTTTAGTGTATGTGTGTGTATTTTTTGCATATAAGTAAGTATATGCAAATCTGAAAAAACCCCGATTGAATGAGATGCTTTTTACCTGTAACACATTGCCATTTCAATTTAGATAATTTCATTATTCAACATTTCAAAATCTGTCAATTCTTTATCTGCTTAATCCTTTTCATTGCCATACTTCCTTTCCTTTCCTTCCCACCACCCCACAGTAGTTTCAATGTGTCCATTGTTTGGGAGAACTTTTTTTTGCTATCTACTATAGAATTGCAGTGACATTAACCTTATTTTTGAAAACCAAAGACTATGTAAAAAGTTTCTGTATTATTTAACTTGCCAAGTTCTTTGGGAGGATTTGTGTTATTCTAAAAGGAAGTGTTCTGCTTTAGGCCTGGATGTGGGCTATGCACTGTTTAAAATATAAACAGTGATAAATTGATAAATTGACAAGAGTTGTGGAATTATGTGACAGTTTCTTGTGAAAGAATGAGGAACAGAAAGCAGATTGGAGTTGAAGTCCCTGAAGTGATGATAAAGAATTATGAATTTATAAATCTAATAGTACTTAATGCTAGATACTAGACTTCCTAACATTGTACCTGAAATTAATTCAGTTCAATTTTGCCTTTTCGTTGTATTAACAACAGTGTTGTAGATTTAACTTGAATACTTCTTGTTTCCTATAGAGGAGACAAAATTAAATATTTTATGGGTGGATGTGGTGAGTGGAACAGTGAAATGCTTAAACATTAAAGAATTTGTTTTTTACAATTATGTTTGTTTCTCTTTTCCAGAGTGTCTTCTATACAAAAACCTGATCATTTTCATGTGACAAAGGTATGTTCATCATCAGAACCAAGAAATGTAGCATGTGGCACTAACTGTTACCCATCTGTCAAACCCTGTTGAGGATAAGCACTGGCATTGAGACTTCCAGTATAACATGCTTGTTTTCCACGTGTTACATTGAGAGTATTGCAGCATTTGGATCTTTGATTACTTTTTTTCCCCTCCTAAAAAAGAATAGAGACACCTGGAAATGATTATCAAAAAGAAAAAAAAAGGTGAAAAAAATGTTATTCTCCAACTCTTGGAACCTTTTTAAAGATACTGCCGATGTTTTCCCTCTGTACCTAAGAGAGAAACAAGCAGGTAGAATTTTTTCGGCAGTGATTTTTAAAATTTTTTGTGGGGATTTGTTTATTTTAATGGACACTGAAATCCTTCCTGTTATTTGAGAGAAGCTTATCCAAATACTACAACTTCAGAGAACAAGTCCCCTCACTTTCCTTAAAGCCCTGGAGAATTACTTTTTCTTGAGTTTTTCTAATTTTTTATTCTACACAACAGTTTCAAAACCCACTTTCTGATAAAAATGCTGTTTGCAAACTTGAAAATACTTATAAATAGCCTGCACTTGAAAAGCCTCTCCAGTGGACGTAATTAATGTGCAGTATATTGCTGTTCTGCTGACCGTGACCTTTAAAGGCCACAGTTTGGGGACAACAATGTCAAAACGTAGTTCCCAGCACAAAAACCCACGCAAACAAGAAAATCAGATTTCCTGAGTGTTTTATCTGGCATGGGTATGTGGAGACATTGGGGAGTATCGATGTGCTCTCGTTCTGCTCTTAAAGGTCTTAGCAGCAGATCAGTGTGTGAACACTTGCACATTCCATTTGTGTATGGGGAACGTGCATATCTCAAATTGGGTTTGAGACATGGAATGTGGATTTTTCTACAAAGCTCTAGTTTTTTCCATATGACTTACCCGCTGGGTTTTGCAACAGAGTGGTTTTTCTGTTTTGTGTGAGTTTGATTTGTGGAGTGTCTGTTTTGGATATGCCAAGAGGAGATAGCGTTGTGGAATTCCATATTGATTGTGCATGTTGGGATCATTCCCTCTCCTAAGATGCACGGCTCAGGTTGTTTTCCCATACATTTCATGGCTGCACTCCTGGTAAAGCTCGCTTCTGTGCTTCACGCCAGTTGGGTCATCCGCCCCGAGAACAGCTAAAATCCCTGCTGAGGAACGTGCATGCGTTTGGCGTGGTTTTGTGTGTTTCTGTTTTGTTTTTCATCCCACATAGGCAGAACCTGCCGAAGTAGTTAAGCCTGTGCCCATTGCCTCTGCTGTTGCACCCAAAGTCACTGCCACAGCCAGCGTGGCTTTCAATAAGACACCGAGGCCGTTTGGAGCCGTAACCTCCTCCAAGGTCACCTCCATCCCATCACCGTCCTCCGCCTTCACGCCGGCGCAGGCATCGGCCGCGTCCCCGTGTGCCGTGCCTGGAGTGCATGCTAACGCCAAGCCTAACGCTGAGCCGTGGCCGCCTGTGCCGGGCGCTCCTAAACCTGCAGTTCCTGTCCCACGGCAGCACGGTGCCGCCCCGAGCGCCTCGGCCGCCGACGGCGCCCAGGACGCAGCCGAGGGGCCGCGACGAGGAGGCAGAGAGAACCAGGGGGAGAGTAAACAGCAAAATGGGTAGGTGGGATTTTGTTTTTGCTGTGAGGGTCTTTCCTCACAGGAAAAAAGCCGGGCTTGTTTGAAGGCCAAGGAAAACAGCTTGGAGGAGTTGTTTACTCCTCAGAAATCGATCTCTCAGAAATTATTTTAAAAGTGATGCTTCAAAGAGCCCCAGCTAGACTTTTGGTGATGGTTTTTCTCAGGAGTGACATGTCAGTTTATAGAGTGTCATAGCTAAATTGAATAAGGACCATGGAATGCTTTACATGATGTGTTCTATCACCACGTTCTGGACCTTACAACAAGCCTGGTATTAATTTCAATGTCCAATCTCACTGTGTATTTTGACACCCAATACAGTGACTGAAAGCAGCAGGCACTCAAAAATGCAGAGCAGTCTGTCAAGAAGGGTCAGTGGGTGCTGTGATGGTCAGGAATGAGATGCTCTGGAAGAACAGCCGTGACCCTGGCAGAACCAGTGGTAAAAGGTCCCAGAAGGCAGGCCAAGGAACAGATATCTCAGTAATTCTCAGGACAACACAGGAGAAGCTTTAAGATCTTTTCTAGGAAGCTGATGGGGTTAAGTGGGCTTTTTGCAGTGCTATACTATAAATACCTCAACTTTAAATTTAACCTTCACCCCAAACAAGCAATGCAGATTTAAAATGTGAGTAATTTCCTTATTCAAACAATTGTTTATGTTGAAGTGGGCATCAGAGACTGAACATTTAAGGGACTGCAGGACACATAAAAGGCTTTATCTAGTGTAGCATCTAGACTAGTAAACAATAGATTAGGAAACTAAATGGAGCCCAGCAGCAGTCCTGGGAACTCAGACCTGCAGCAAGATTTTGCCTGGGGATGCCTTGGGCTTTCCCAGAAATTCCTGGGCAGAGTTTGGGAGCTGTAGCACCTCAGGGACTGGTTCCCAGTGCCTGCTGCACTCGGGGGAGAGGAGGAAGCTGGGCGTGAGCGGTCCCATGCCAGTTGGCCTCTGTGACCAGTGGTTGAATTAAGTAATAAAAAGGGCAGGAGGGGAACTGTAGGTTTCTCTTCAGTTTTAAAAATGTGAAACCTGGGCTTAAAAGCTAAAAGCTGTGTTTACTATTTCCCATTCCACAAAAGAACGGGATTGGAAGAATAGGCCTTGTGCCTCTCTTCTCTGATATTCTCTCAGTATAGAAGGTATGTGAAGAACCTTACAGAAAGGTAAACATCCATGCCAACTGAAATACTGACTAAATTGCAGTTTCAGTTGAGTTTCTTATGGAGTAAAAAAAAAACAAACCTACTTCTTTAGGTACTTATTCCCTTTATGTTGTGGTATGAATATTTTCCATGTGTGGACTCATAATGCAGCCCGTATGCATTTTATATTGCACTGTGGCCATGGTAACTTCCAGCCCTTTCTTAAACAGATGATGGCAGGAATCCACTCTGCAAAAATTGAGTTGAAATTAAGAGATCCCAAGGACTTGCTCAGTGCTGGTGCAATTTTTGAATACACTTGGCAAACCCTCTCTTATCTTTCCAGGAATACTGTTTTAGCAAATAACTGTGTAAGGAGTATTCAAAAGCAGCAATTAGTACTGAAAAAGAGGAACAATAGCAACAAAATTAAGTCTCCTGGAAGGAAGCGCTGCAGGCACAGAGTAAGCACTTTACAATCAAGATAGGATGACTGGGTGAGCACTGCTATGTGCCCTACCTTACTTAGAGGATGAATAATACCATCAAAGAGGATGAATAATCACAGCTGAGAGGTGAAGAAATCCCTGTCTCACTGTCAGCCTTGCAGATCTAGTTTAGAAAAGTTTGAAAACATTTCAGAGTTGTAAAAACCCAGTTTATATTGCAGTCCTTTTTACAATATTGTGTTTGGGCTGGCTAAGTGTCCTGCAATCCTAAAGCACAAAATAAAAACAAGCAGACAGCCCCACTATTGTGGTTATATTGGTCTGCTGCTACAATATTTAATTTTACCTAGAAAAGTTATGTTTCTGCACTGATGCTTGAATATCTCCCAATTGAAAATGGTATCAATGACATCCATAAAATATCACAAACATTGAAATTTGGAATAATTGATCAGTCTGAAATTAATTCCATTTTGTTTCTGTGGCTTGTATAATTAATTTTCTCAAAACATGCAAAAAACCAACTTGTATCTTGCTCATAGACGGCACTGCTTAGCAAATGCAGTTCTTTAGACATGCACCTTGTTAAACTCACAATTTCCTCCCTTCCTCCTGGCTTCCCTTGGAAAACATTCAGGATATAAACTATTTGACTTCAGGATGGGAGAGGAAGTTTAATTTCCCTTGTTTAGTTCTGCCTTAGAAAGCAAGCAATTTGCCTTCACTAGCCTATGTGCAGTTGCACTTTTATCAAGACCTTTTTGCCTGCTCTTGCATGAACATGTGCCTGCTGCTTAAAACAGGTAAGATGTCCACAGTCTTCACTCAGTTGAAGTTCAGCTGGGTTAAAATTTTCTCTTGTAGGTTCTCTTGATGTTTGTAAGTTTGACTTATGATATAGGGCTTTATCAGAGCTTGGATTTGGAACTCCTGTACTATTTTAAGAAGCAAAGAATTAATTAACACATCAAATACCTTTTTTTTTCCCTTGCAGATAGCAGCAGCGACAAAGTTAGTATCAACAGCACTGGACTTGAATTATGGTTATTTTTCCTATTGGAATAACCAGCATGTATTCTGATTTTGCAAAATTTCAGCTCTTACAGAGCTACATATTTAAATTTTGCAAAACAGCTTCAGCTTTTCTTAGTGTAATACATTATTTTATCTGCATTGGACATGATGTGATTTTGCTTTTCACTGTGCTACATTTTGCAGCTCATTTTTATTCTACAAAACATTTGTGTGGTGTTTGTGTGTACTGATAAATTCTTGGTGCAACTGTGGTTCATCGGTGTTGGTAATACAACTAGTAAATGGTGAAATACAGTATAAAGATAAAATTGCATTGAGAACTTTGGAATGAAGGGCTGGATTCTGAATTGATACAGGAAAAGAAAACTAATGTCCATATACTCTGATTTGCGCATATTAGGATGATAAATGATTGAGGTTTTATTGGCTTCTCTCTTCTCCCCTTACTTCAAGGCTGAGTTAAAAGAGAGAGCTTGTCTCATTGAGTTTCCCTTTGTCTCTGGCACCACCTTGTTGCCTCAGTGAGTCATTACTAGTAGATTCTTAAGCCTTAAAAAGGAGACCAGTAGGACAAGAGAAGTCAGCGGGATTTCTTTCTCTATACCACTTCGGTATATAACAAATGTGAAAGACTGCTTATTTCACTGGGGTGCTTGCTAGAATGCAGTAAACTGTGCATAAATCATTACATTTTCATGTATTTCCACACCTTTAATTACTGCTTTAACTTTCACATTTCATTTTTGCTATTAACTGTTGAAGATGCTTTATTCCATTTTTCTCTGTTCTCCATCCTGAAGTTGCCACTGCCTTTGTTTCTATACCTCTTTCTCTGTTATCAACTTTGATATGTGATACATGTTCTTCACTAATATTGTGTCAATAAATTAAATATTTTGATATAATTTTGTACCATACCTTTCACATTCTTTCAAGTATTAAATATTTTTAAGCTTAAGTTTTTACTAATGCATTCCATTTAATGGGCCTGATTCTTACTTGTTAACAGTTAACATCATTCCTCACTCATTTTCCACCTTTCTTCCCCAGAAATACTTTGAACCATTAAAGTACAGTGAGGAGATAGTGTCAAAAATAAAAGTGACTTCTAAAGTTTTGTTGGGTTTTGATTTTTAATACTTATTAGTAATTTTATGTCCTGGGAGCTAGTTCTTCACACTTTTCCTCCTGTAAATTGTGCAAAAATAAATGTACACTTAGTGGGTCTTACAGATTAGTGCTTTGGAATAACAAATGTTGAATTTAGTAGTAGTTTTTTATATAGTTTGAGTCTTCTGTTCCCTTTTCCCAGATTTCCCAAATTGACACATTCTTTACGTCATTTACTGGAATCAAAGCTTTTAGATCCTGTACTCTTGAAGTTGTGCTAGTGCAAGGATTGATAATAGTCTGTAGGTTACTGTAGGGAAAGTTTCCAGGTGGAACAACCACCCCACTGCTTTTCTTTCAAAGAGGGTACCTGTTCATTATGCCTCAGAACATGGCCATCTATGCTTTCAGATGGCCTGGTTCTGATCTAGGCTTCGCCAAGTGCAAACCACTTGGTGTGTACTGGGTGGTCTTAGCATGTGCACACATCTGTGCTGTGTCCCTCTGGAGCTAAAGGGAGGATTTGTCAAGGGGCACCTGATCTGACCTAGGTAGACTACCCTACTTTAGCAAAACAAATTTCCCTCTCATCCCTATAGGGAAATCACCTTGAGTTTAATTAAAGTATGTGGGTTCTGTGCAGTGGTTTTAGTGGTAGAAGGAGAATATGGCTGCTACTTGGATTTTAGTGCCCTTTCTTGCAAAACTAATTCAGTAGAATAATTAGCTACATTTCTGTTTCATTTCAGCTTTCTGACTTCTTCTTTTCTTTTTTTCCTTTTCCTGTTTATGCTGGGAAAACTTTCTCTTGCTGTCTTACTCTGTCGCCTCCAAGGAAAAACCCACCCAAACGGTAAAAGTCTAAACATGTAAATGTCTTGGTAATACTGTCTTTTACTGTTTCAAATGTTCCATCAGTGAAACAAGGAGAAATATTTCAGTTGGGTTAGAGTAATTATAAAAGGTGCCTTTGGTTCAGAAAACTGCATCTGTGCTTAGCTGGGCCTCAACTGCTGCCTTTCTGCAGTGCAGAAGCTGCCTTTAAATGCTGTGAAAAGTCACAGGCTGCACCCATGCCTTTGTGGCCAGAGCAAGGTGCCGTGTGAAGCCTTGCACTCACTGCCGTGTCTGTCCCTGCCGCAGCCCCCCGCGGAAGCACATCGTGGACACCTACACGGAGTTCTACCACACGCCCACCCACAGCGATGCCAGCAAGAAGCGGCTGATCGAGGACACCGAGGACTGGCACCCCCGCACCGGCACCACCCAGTCCCGCTCCTTCCGCATCCTCGCCCAGATCACGGGCACGGATCACAGTGAGTACCTCAGTGCAGGTGGAGTAATGGGCAATTCCCCTGCACAGACTGGGTTTTTAAAGATGGGGGTAAGGGAGGATAAAGGGAAATATTACTGTAAAACCCTGCTGTTACTAAGTTGTTCAGGATATATACATTGCTGGACATTATTCCTGATTGAGCTGAATTAAAATGTTCTCTATAAATCCTAAAATTTCCATTTCTACTCCCAAAGATATTGAGAGATACATAATTATTGTTTCTTTTGCCCGCGTATCACCAAAATGGCGACATTCTGATCAAATGTAATGCTTCAGAAAAATTAGGTGGTTTCTGGCATGTGGAACGTTTTTGTCAATCATACAAAAGTATGTGATGTGCAATGATGTAACCAATCAGCAACATTAATCCGTAGCTCCTCAGTTTGTTCCCAGGTTGTGTTTCCACGCTCTACTTATGCTATGGTGTGATTACATATAGTGGTGGAGGTCATTCCCAGTCATATAATTTTATGCTAAAACTTTGATTTCATGTTATGCTGTCAGCCATAAGTCACTGGCTGAGATTTGTGATTTTGTGTGAAGGCCACCACAAGTGCTGTCAGGGGCTTTGAGCTCTTATTCTTCAGCTTTTCTCAGCTAGAGCTGCAGTAATGAAGGCATTGAGGAAATTGGACCTCGTCTCCAGGGGGAGATTTGATTAAATCAGCTATTTCTGGAAGCCAGTGATAACATTTCCCAAAATGAGGATTATTGTCCATGTGTGATAAATATTCTGACTTTGGACTTGATTGTTTTGTGGTTCTGTGTTCAGTTCCCTTCATCAGTCCTTGTAAGGGCAGAGTATGGGACCTGAACATCAAATAACATGTTATTCAGTAAAGATGAATTTGTCATGTTGATAAATGCTGTAAGAAAATTACTGCAACTAGATTTGCCAGCCTTAAAATCAGGACTGGGAATTTTGCATTATCTCTTTAGCAGACCTCTAGAACCTTGGTGGGAAATAGCCTGGCTGCAAACAGATGCTTGGATTATCACCTGATATAAACCCACTGGATGTTCATCCGAAAGAAATACCTCTTAACTTCCATTCATCTTCACCTTCTCAAATCACCTTTCTCAATGTCAGCATGGAGAATGGGCCAGGGGGAAGGGCAGAGACTAGCAGAGCCACTTTTCAGCAGTCCTCCTTGCAAAGGGGCTTTTGAAGTTCATGGACATAGCTCATGTCTATTGGGGTGGATTTAGAATCAAAGAATCCTAACGAGCCTTGTTGTAATTTGCTGCAGTAGTGAATGCATTGGCACAGCAGAGAATGTCAGTATTGGGGTAAAGTGTCTTTAGTACTCTAGAAAAATAAAAATTTTCTGTTTTCCTTCAGTGAAAGAACCAGAAAATGAAGCTGGGAAGAAGACTAAGTGAGTTGATGTTTTTCATTTTTATTACTTTAATACATTGCATGTTTTAATTCTTAACTTGTAGTGTTTGGTGCACTTGTGTGACATCTGGGTGTTTTTGAAATGTTCCTTCCCTTTTTGCCTTTCACTTCAGCATGTCAAAATCAAGATCTTTTTTCTCCATAGACAAACCTTTTTAAGAGCTTTTGGTGCAGTCCAGTAGTAATGTCTGTGCAGGAGTTTGTGTAGAGATTTTCTGTAAACTTGAGCTGGTTTGTTTGCCTGTACAAGGTCAGCTTGTGTTTTCCTTTCGCAAGTCTTATCAGGCATTTTTGATTTGTGAGTGTGGATCTGATTGCAAGACGTAGCTGGGAGGTATTGCTGTTCTGGCTGCAAGTGAGGGTCAGCTGTCTCCTTGCTTTGGGATAAGCAGTGTTCGAAAGGAGCACCAACCTTTGGCTAAATTTAATGGCTCTTGAAGTCAGTGAGACTTTCTTTACTGACTTTGACTAACACTGGATCCAGCTTTTTGACAGAGAGGAAGACAATGCGATAGAAATAGTGCATGGAGTTTGCATGCTCACTTGTGAAACTGCTTCTAAGACAATCTTTCTTTCTTTCTTATTTTTCTTCTATCACTTCTTTCCACAGGGAAAAGGTTCCCATCCACGTCCTTAGCCCCAAATATACAAAATTACGTGACTGGCACCATGAAGTCTCAGCACGTGTTCTTAATGTCCAGTGATTTTATCCAAGTTGCAAAAGCAAAATACAAACACTTCCTTCCTTTCTTCTTTTCCATCTGCTTTGCAAAAAAAAAAAAAAAAAAAAGAAAAAAAAAGAAAAAAGAAAACGTGTTTCAGTAGCCTTTCTGCGAGAGAAATTCTAGCCTTTTCTATACTTTTCTAACACTTTCCTACTGATATGTAAAAAATGAGATGGAATGTTTTTGTGCTAGTCATTAGTTGACAAAAAATACATATTTAAAACTTAACAACTTGGGTGGCTGAATCTCCCCAATGTGGGGGAGGAGATGGCTGTTTCAGTTCTTTTCTGACTGAAGGAAGTCATCTGCATTGCTAAGTTTGAGTTACTGTAGGCTGTTAGAAAGCAGAAAACTTTGAACAAATGAATAAGAAATTGTGTTACCTTGATTCTGGGCCGGGGGAAGAAGATGAAGAGGGGATTGTATGCACTTATTTCAAATTATCGTACTTACCAGGAAAACTATCTTGGATTTCATTAGATTTTCAGCAGGTCAGTTTTGGAGTGGTTGTAAATGTTTTACAAAGTACAGCAAGAAAACAGACTGCTTTTAAGCAAAGAAAAGAAAAATTTAAACAATTATTTTCCAATGTTTTGAATTGAAGTGAAAGCTCAATATAAAGATTCTGCTGCTTAGATTAGTAATATGTTCATGTTTTGGAAAACTTAAAAAACAATAATTGAGCAGAATGTTGCTGTGTAAGAGCTTCAACATATCTTCTAGCAGGGACAAGATTAGACAGTAGTATTTATTTATTTACAGAGTGAAGCTTATAGGCTTTCTTGTGTTTATGAAAGCTTCACAGCCCTGTGGTTCTCATGTAAAATAATGTATTATAGTAGCTACACATCCATTAATTTATGCATTTTGAAGCTTGGAGAGTATTTTAATAAAAGTTGCTTTTATCTTAGCTCTGTCTCTTTTTCTTTTGAGTCTCTCGGACTCCTTGAATATTCTTCTCTTGCATGGGGCTGACATTTCATGGCACCTTCACAGCATATCGGAAGAGAAACAATTCAATCCGAGCTGCATAGTAGAAACAGTCTGAATTGTTTAAAACTATCCCGGTATTTTACTTCCTGATCATCTTAAAAATGGAGTATGTGTTTGTGTTGTTGAAATTGACACGAGATTTGCAGGAATCAATAAAGTGATTGACCCTTATGGGAGTAAGAACTATACAAAGTAAAGCTCACTTTCAGCTTTTGCAGTGCTTGTTGAACCAGATAACATTTGAGACCTCAAACAAAGGTGATTGTGAAGCACACATAAAAGCCCAGTTTCTCACAACTGCTCAATGAGAACCATTGCATTTGGTTTGGGTTTCTGCAGCTGACCTACATGCTCCTCTAATGGAATTAGTCCTGTGAACAGATGCTTCTGGAGAAGACTTGGCGGGGTTGTTTTTCTTGCCTTGCACAATGTCAGAATTTGAGAGAACCTTTGGAACCATTTTAAGTTTGATTTTCTTTTTCAGATGGTTTATGCTGCTATGCAGTACAACAGTAGCTTATGGTATTTGTCATTTTATCTTTAGGAAAAGACAAACAGAAAATGGAGACGTCAGGTAATGGATAAGTTATCTAACACTAACAGTCACCAATGTGGATGCCTAACACTGCACAGATTTGCCCTGGTAATGACTGCCCAAGAGATATCACCTCTTGCACAATTTTTGGGTCACTCCCTAGGGACAGTAGGGGAAAACATTCACTTCAATAATTTCACAGATGAGTGTTTGGATGAGAAGTGCCGATCAGTTTAATTTCCATGCCACTCCATCACTTAACTTGGCAGCGAGTACTGTGGTACTAAACTCAAGTGTGTTACTGACTGAGTGCACATGCACCACAATATAGTAATTTGATTATTGGGTACTGCATAATAAAGTGAGAATGTGAAGTAGTGTATTTAAATTGTTCTGCTGCATTTATATAAAATCTTTATGAACAGAACAAAATTTCAGCATTTCAGATACCATCAATGCAATGAAAACTGAGAAATGTTAGAAAGGTTATCACTTAGATTCTCTCTAAAGGTTTCTTTTTAAGGGCAGAATGGTTTGACCTTCAGGTATTTTTATGTTCTGGAGATGTCCCTAGCTAATGAGAATATTTTCATGTTGTTATTAAATGTTACCATTATGTTTATCTATCTTATTAGCTCTTATCCTTTTGAAGGGTGAGTTGCTGTGGTGAGAAAAAGAAGAATAAACACTCTCTAAATAATCAAAATAATAGAAGCCTCTGTTTTGAGGAAAATTAAACATAGTGATAGAGTCTGTCTTTCAAGCATGTGAAAGTATTTAGAGAGAGACAGCCAAATTATTAGTTTTCTATAAATTCATTGTAAAAACACCACTAGTTCCAGAAGTGGTTTATGCATATGTGAAATTAATTTCATTTATTGCTTGAAAGATGTAATCTCTTCGCTCAATATCCCCATTGCACAGATCTTACTGGCATTAAATTTTGGACTTTTTGTTACTGTTCCCAAAAATGAACCCCTTTTTCATTTTTATCTGACAAACATGCCCTATCTCATGGTTGATTGCCAGCATACATCCGATCTTCAAAAACATATTAGATGGGGGTTTTTTATGTGAACGAATAAGCTTAAATTTTAGAGATCTACTAGAAAAATCAATGTGACAATGAAACAGAAACTTCTCTTTCATGAGCAATCTTCAGTAAAATATCCCAGTTTAATAATATTCAGCTTTCAGGCAGGCATTGTCCATGACAGATGTTCTGTGTGGTTTTTACTATTGTTTATTTCTAAACTGTAACCCACTAGGGATTTTTGTTTGGATAAAATAGATTTTTCTCTTCAGCAGCTGGAAAGACAGGATATAGAAATAGAAAGCCCCCACTGAAATGTGTAGATTGCAGCTTTTAAACCAGTTACTTAAAACTTAGAAAGGCAATGTCTTGCCTTTGTATAAAGTTTATGTTAATTAGATTATTTCTATTTCTGCAGTACCCTATTTTCAAGGTGTTTGTTTTAAATGTTCACTTTTCAGCCATCTCCTTTTGAGCAATCAGCTCTGGATTTGGTTTTATTCTTAAACTGTAGAGTGAATTCATTGTCCTGAGTGAAGATTTTCCAGATTTGTGGTTTAGTTGATCCACAGTGACTGGAAAATATTTGTCCTACTCTTGGTCAGTCTTAAAACAATCTGTCATAAAATCATGTGTTTACTTTTCTCTCCCCCATGTCATAAATATATGTAAAGTCTACCTGCAGATCTACCTGATGGAGCAGGAACCCAGGATACCTGTATTAATTTGTATAAAAAATCCATAGCTGCCCCAACTTTGGAGATACCACCTGCACCAGAATTTCCATCCACACCTTTACCACCTTTGAGGTCTGCTCCCTGGTCATTCTTAAATCTGTTCAATAATTTTCAGCACTTAAGGTTCCCTACTTTAATGAGATAATTAATTCTGCATACTAACAGAAGAAAAAACCCTGCAGAATGCCTGCCCCTGTGGCTAATTTAGTCTGCTCAAAACTTATTGTTGTGATTGCTCTCTACCTTGTAGTTTACTTTTTTTGTGTATTAGAGTCTGGCAGGTGCTTCTCTTAAAGTAGAGCACTTTAAGACAACGTTTTCTAGATTTTTTTTCATATTACAAATGAATCACAGAAAGGATATGAAAAAATATTGAGAAATGTATAGTGTAATGTTCACAAAACTAACTCCACCAAAAAGCTGTAGCAAAAAGCATATAAAGCTTTGGCGTGAATCCTACTAGCACTTGTGTCACTTTCAGTATTTTCTAAAGTTGTTTTTTATCACATAATATAATCCCAAATGAATGTATTCCATCTTTGTAATGCCCAATACTACTTGGCTTTCTGAGTTTTAAAGCAGCAGGACACTCTCAGCCTTCACTGGAAGTGTGATACTTCTTAAGGGTGTTTTGCATCATTTTAACCTCTCAATTGTATTTTATTATAAATTTCATGGTCTTTTTAGAGTTTTTTTGGGGTTTCAGTTCTTTTTTCTTCTCAGTTTACTAACACTTTCATGCCCAGTGTTTCCTCTTCTGCATACTATCTTTCTGTGGATTAAAAATCTCCTTCTCTGTCTGTCTTCACTTGGGTTTTTTTACTGTGAATGGAGTGAAAACAATGCTAGACCAGAACCTGCAGCTGCTCTTTTGCCGGTAGCAGATTCCTGCCCTGGCAGTGTTCCCTTTCCCAGACTTTCTGAACATATTGCTGCTCCAGCTCCTGCGAGGTAAATTGATTCAGTTAACAATCTATCCTCTTCTTGCCTGGGTTTGTCTGTCTTGGAGGAGAGAGAGTTGTTTGTCATTCACTTAAAATAAACTTCATTAAGCTGCTGTGACTAGGGATTTTCCTGGAAATGGTAGGAGGGGGAAGGACAAAAATTAGATAAAAATGAGGAAATTCATGAACAGTCTTGTGGATACTAATTAAAACAAGCTACAATATTTAGTGTGTGTGTGTTGTCAGTGGGTGTCCCATATAACTTGGAGTAACTTTTTAGTTGTCTCAACTAGTTTTTAGTTTTTAGTAGTCTCAACTAGTCAAAAGTGAATATGAATTTAGAAATATAAAAGTAATTTTCTAAAATGTGGGTTATTTAATTTGTAACAAGAGTGTTGTGCTGTGATGCAATCAGAGAAAACGAGGAGATTATCTGGTAATTTCCTGTCACTGGCCCTGGCATTTACCATGGCAAATTGCTGGTGCTTTGGAGGTCATCAGTGAGTACTAGACAGCAACAGTAATTTTAGACAGAAGAGAGCATCGACAATACTTTGGAGGGTGATTGATTGTTACTGTTACTGAAGGTCAATAGCGATTTCTCATGGTTTATTTTACATTGTGCAGAAGTTTTTGAGTTCCAAGTAGCATGCACAAGCACCAAGTCATAACATGAAACAAAGCTGTTCCTGTAAAAATGAGAATTAAATGAACAGTGCCTGGTCCTGCCAGACCTTAGAACATTCATGCTTGAATAAAGCATACAAGAATACACTGTTGCCTACACCTGTGTGGGCTTTCTACTGTTGGAAAACTAATACTAAGACTTGGAATTGACCTTTTAAACCTTTAAAGCAGTGTTCTCAAATAGCTGAGAGAAGAGGAAATCTGACATCAAAATAGAAGTCTATTGTGGTGTCTTTTGAGGACATTTTTGTTGTCTGGGGGAAGCAGGTACGTTCATGAGCTAACATGAGCTTAGGCAGGATGGGATGGAGGCTGACGGGCTGGTGGGTCCTTTCATAGTGACATTTGGCTTGAGCCAATACACTAAAGAATATTTGGTTGTAATGTTTTCAGCAGCAAATTCTCATAGATCAACAAAGATGAAAAATACACACAGACAGGTGTATGACAATACTCCTGGTGATTTTATTTTTTTAGCAGAAAACGTGGGATGAAAAAGGCAGTGAAAAAAGTACTACTTCAGTAATTGATTTTCATGTCTACAAATGAAACTTCAGTATGATTACACCTACTTGCCCCATCCATGGATCTGTGCAAGGCCAGGTTGGATGGAGCTCTGAGCAAAGTCTAGTGAAGGCTGTCCCTGCCCAGAGCAGGAAGGTTGGAAGTAGCTGACCTTTAAGGTCCCTTCCAATCCAGGCCATTTTATGATTCTGCTGACCTGTAGATGCCTTGCAGATACCACTGCAGCTACTGTGTTCTGAGTAACAAGGAGTCTTGTCTAAATCCTAGCTCTGCATCTGAATCTGGGCAAAAGAAGTTTAAATCTAGTATTACTCAAGACCTATGTCTCTAAATGTTGTTATATAGCAAAATTAACCTAGCAAGAGGGCAGCTTTAAAATGCAAAATCTGAAAAGCAGCTATGTTTTGACCATTGGTTCAGGATGAGAGCCAAAGTATTTTTACAAATACAAGAGTAGATGGTAAGAATTTTGTGCTCAAGAAGGCCAGAAATTGGAGCAGTTTCTGCAGAGCTGGAGAGGGAGGGTTTAGCATTGGGTGTGGGAAGGAGAACAAATTGTTTGATGCAGCTGTGTAGTCTGGATTCTCCACTGAACTGAGAGGTCATCAGTGTAGCAGTTACAGTTGATGTTGATATTTTGTTACTGAGAAGATGCTGCTGCTTTTATAGTGCTCTTTTGAGTGGCAAGTACAGCAAATCTGGTCTTCAAATCCCTTTTTTAGTAAAATGGCAGCTATTGGAAAGCTGCATAGAGCAATTCATGAGTGCCATGTCAGGCTTTTAGTAAAGCAAAACCAGGCCATCCAAGGGTGAGTAGACTTGCTTTTTCTTCTGAAGCCTTGAATTTGTTGTCAAGGACTGGCCTAGGTCCTTTTCCGAATGGGCTCCATCTTTTCTTGGCTGAAGCTCTGTAAATTGTATCAGCTGCTACTTAACCACCAAGAAGGAGAAAGCTTGCTGTGAAATGTGTGGAGGATCTGGATTTGATTTCTAGATTAAAGTTAAGTCTAACTTATAAGTTAGACTTCATAATGCTTTTTTATTGTAGTTTTAGTTCTTTATTGAGTCTTAAATAGTCTGTATAACCAACTACTGTAAGTTATAGTGTATTATTACCCTATTTCATATATGCAATGTCCTCCTGTAAGTTAAACTGTAAAATATTGACAGCCTTTCCAGAAAGTTGCAAAAAGTCATCATAAGAAGTAATCCTGGATAGCGTTAGACCATGTGAACCACAGAATCTGGCGCTTCCAGAGAAAGTGTATAACTAATATAAAACAGATGTGATGCCAGCAGGTCTTTAGATTTTATTTTATAGACATGCCTTTTACAGTCATGCAGACCTACTTTTATATTTTCTTTTATTGGAATTGTTCCTGATATAAATACAAAGACTTAGTACTAAGTAATAATAGGTATTAGTCCTGATTTTTGTTGTGTACTTTCTCATAAGTGGACAGCCAGGAGCATTCTCTGCAGAAATTGTAGTGTAGGAGAAGAGGAGGTCTCAGGCTGACTGTACTAAAACTGTCAGAGTTTTTATGGTTGTATCGGTGTGATGACAAGCAAGAGGAAGTAAAATATATGGGAGAAATATTGCTCTCTTGTGGTGAATGCTACTTTTCCTTCTGCTTTCTATTATTATATTGAACTTTTGTTTGAGAACCTTTTGGAAGTCTTTGGCAAGTGTACACCTCATCTTCCCTTCAATCGTTCAGGTTTTAAATGCCAGCAGCCGAGTAGCCTCAGTGTCTGAAGTGTCATCTCCTGACACTAGGTAGTTTCTTTTATACTGATTGTGCTCTTCTTCTAGGTTATTATCTTTTAAGTAACTAGCCAAATAGTTTGGGTTTATGGTTAAACAAGCACTCAAGCTTTAGCTGTAAAAATGCCTCCAAAAATTGTTTTCAGCATGGTGTGATTCCCAGGGCATGAGTATTTGGTTCCTACAGAAGGAGGCAAAAAAGGCCTCATCTGCTACTCACTTATTCTTCTTACAAAAGATGCAAGAATACCAGCTAGAAAGAGTTGGCCATTGCTATTTTGTACTTTTAATCAAATGAGAAATTTCTTCTCTGTATATTGTCTCATTATAATTACTCATGAAATTAACATCAACTAGGAAGATAACCGTGCCTGCTCCAGATGCAGCAAGCTCTTTGCCGGCAGATGAAACACCTCCTGTCCCCAAGATGTGTGCTGTGGCCACACAGACCACCGAGTTCCCCCTGCCTGCTGACCCAGCTGGGGGGCTGCCTTCTCCAGCCCTACATGTGGGAACAGCCCTCGGGCTGCCTGCTGCCCTTGCCAGGTACATCCGAGCCAGCTGTGTTAGAAAGGTGCAGTCAGAAACTGTAATTTTGCACACATTGAATCACAGAGTGGGTTGGTTTGGAAGGGATCTTAAGGATCATTTAATTCAAATGCTCCTGCCATGGGCAGGGACACCTCCTACTAGTCTAGATTGCTCAGGGGCCCATCCGACCTGGAGGTGAACATTTCCAGGTTTGGGGCGTCCATAGTTTCTCTGGGCAACGTTTTCCAGTGCCTCACCATCCTCATAGTAAAGAATTCCTTCCTAATACCTAATCTAAGTCTCTCCTCTTTAGGTTTAAAGCCTTACAGTTTCACCTGATTTTTTTTTGATGATGATGCTGTCCAGATGGAGCAGCTTAAAGATTTCCTGACCCTCATAGTGCTGTGGCAATTTATATAGTAATTAGAAATTCAAGTAGGTTTTAGGCAAAAAGTTCTAAAAATAATTAAAAAATTAAACCAGCCTTTAGATGGAGGAGGAAAAGCAGTCATGGGTAGGGGATTCAGTTGGGTTTTGTTGGTAGAAGTTGGTGACATGAGGAGAATATACTCTTGCTACAAAATGTGTGTTTTTAAATTGTCTAGTAGCCCAAAGTTTTTAAAGGAGACGACTACAAGCTTTAACTTGTGTAGTGATGGGACATCCAGAATATAAGTCTTTACCAATAGGGAGAGAAAGTGAGAAAGAATAATTAACACTACCTGAAAAAAACATACCCCTTTTGTTTGTTTGTTTATGGGTAAGGATAGCTTTAGGGAAAAAAATTTGAATGAACTCCTGAGCTTTATTTAGTATTGCGAGAGGTGTAATAAGTGTTTGATTAATGACTTCTCTTCTCTTGCTGCTTTTGGGCAGGCATGAAGCATCTCTGCCTACTTGTGAAACAAATTCTTTCAATAAAATCTCAAGCTTTCAGTCTAAATCATCTCTAAGTCATACAAGGTAAATATTTTAAGGTATATCTACAGCAGGCTGCTAGATGTAAGCAAGGTATTCAGGCACTGGTTTTGCATTTAAATCTGGAAAATGGTATATAGTTCTGTAGGTATTTAAAGCGTTCTGTCCACCTGTGTAGTTATTTTAAAAAATACACAGCAATTTAGTGGATAATCTTGAAATTTTAAAATAAGAGCCCAAGTTAGATGTTAGAAATTGTTGGAGTTATTTTGGAGCCAGTGTGGGTTTTTCACTTTTTTTTTTTTTCCCCTGTTCGAATCCATTTCCACCTGTAAAATAAGTAGAGAGAATGAAAAGGGGCTTACTTCCTGAATTTGGAAGGGGTGGACCTGCAGAGTTATATCACTGAATATTCCAGTTTTCTGTGTTTACTGTTTATTATGAAAAAGAGGACAAGGTAAATGATCTTCATGGCTAATTCTGTCCATACCACGGAGACTTAAATGGATCCGTGTGGAGAGTTCTGGGCCCTGGTTCAGTGGGAATGACCAAGGCATGCAAGGCAGAGTCTGTGATGAGGAATTCAAAGGCGAACAGATGCTAAATGCTCACTTGATGAGGGAATAGTTTTATTTGTGTGTGAAATCCAAATTGCTGTTCTCTATATTAGTGTTCAAGTTGCTCACACATTGCCTGATGTCTCTGTGAGCTGGAAACTTCCATAACTCTCCAGTGGTTAATGTGGTCTGGTGTTGTACTGTATCTCTGTCAATCTTTCCTACTTTCTCTGTTTTCTCCTGCATTGGCTCAAAGCTTCTGCGCTGCAAAAGTAATGCTGGAAGAGCCTTCGGGAAATCTGCCGATCCTTGGACCCTCTCCTCCTCCAGCTCTTTCTCCTTTCGAGCAGAGATCAAAAATTAAGAGCATGGCTGCTGCTGCAGTGTCTGCTGCTATTGCTGCCCGGGCCAGGTAGACATCAACTTCAAAAAGAAAGGTTTATAGGTTGTTTTAAGGAGGTTGCAGTTCGCACAAGAATAATTGGTCCCTGGCAGGGTTGTGAAATCAGTTGGCTCTGTCACAATACTGGGCAAGTTGTAAGAATATGTCCACAGCTCCCATGCCCTATTCATAGTTTAGCTGTTCTGAACCTTGGTGAGTAATTCTACCATTCTGTTCCTCATGATACCTGTTTTACAGTTCAGTTAGTAAATTAACTGTAAATAACATTTGTGTTACGTGAGTGACAAAGAATAATCTGTAACTTTGAGGAACTTTCTGATGCTTGAAAACAATAGCTTGCTGAGTTCCATCTAAATCTTTACTGTATTGCTTTTTATAAAGGCTTGCTTAGAGCAAACATTTTGACAAGTTTTTCAATCATCCATTTATATCAGTAAAATACTTTTTAATAGGCAACAATACCCATATTTTGGTATTTCTAAATTACATACATGTTCTAAGGTGCTAATAAATTATGTACATTAAAAAGCATACACAAAATCAGAAAACTAAAGAAGATGAAAATTTTTTCTCATTGCTTTTTATTTTACTTTATTAATGGTAAAAATATATGAAGAACATGCCTCTCACACCTTAGTGGATTGTCTTGTGCCTCACCTGAATTGTGCAGCCTCTACTTTGTAGGCTGCCAGTTCAGACATAATTCCTGCATCAGTTTTCCTGGGTTCACTTTCTCCAAATAGACTTTACATAAGGGCTTTTGGGTTGTCCGTGGTCCCAGACATCCTGAACTTCGTGTGGTCACCTCATTTGTGGGGTCTTTTTACACACTTGCTAGACTGTACGAGCCTAGTGCCTACCGCTCGCTGCTGGATGCCCTGCTCATCACGCCTGTCGCAAAGCCTCCTCTGCCGGCCAGTTTGCCCTCCAGGAAGTCCACAAGTGCTCTGGAGTTGCCAAAGAGCAAGAGGTATCGTCCAGTTGTGGTGTGTGGTTGACACTTAGGACTCACAGGGAACTGGCTACTCCTGCAAAGCACATTTCTGTTGTCTGCATGCTTGTGCCTGTCCTGGTCTTTGCCATGAGGTCACCAGCTCCAAACCCTGCTGGTTTCATCTCTTTGCACACCTGGACTAATGTGTGCACCCTGGACCTGCTGATGGTGTTTGTGCAAGTCCACCATACTAAAGCAGAGGTTTCCTTTCCTCACTGGCTTCAATTGCCTTCTAATATGCATGGTGGTGCTTGTGTTGTGTCATGAGCCTCTGAGGGAGGCAGTGTCACTCTACAGAGACAGCCAGAGAAGAAACAAGAGATCCTGGCTTGAAACTTCTTTGTGGGTGAATTATTTGCCACAGTTCCTTGAGCAACTAAGCGTCACGTTAGGTTATTTTTCTAAAGCTCACTTTGAATGTATAAAATCAAATAACTAGCATGCAGGCCAGCAAATGACTGTTTTAAAAATTGTTTGCTGTCTAGGCCCTTTGTTCCAGTGCTGATTCTGTTCAGTGCACAGGACTGTTTGTTCTCCTTTCCTGACCACAGCGATGTTAACGCTTACTTCAGCGGAAAGCTGCTTTTATGACTTCAACTGCACAGGCAGGAGTCTGCTTGATTATTTTACAGGGCAGAGTGTATTAAATTGTGCTAAGGAAGAAATAATCTGTGAGTTTTCTTTACATTAATGAAAACTTTCTCCTTCCTGCATCTGTAACTGGCTTTCTGTTTGTCCTCTGTTTGCTCAGCGTATGGGGGAAACTCTCCTGGCATTGAAGATTTATTTTTGGAGATGCATTCGGTGTTTGGGTTCCCAGAGTGTCTCCATTCAATTGCTGTCCCTTACAAGCAAATGGGGCTGTGTGTTGGAAAAGACAGGAAACAATAGAGAACTGTTTTTATTCTTCCACAACTGAAGTCCAGTTTTGGAGGGGCTTTATCTGTGTTTCTCTTCCAGCTGATAGAGCTGGAGAGAGATGTGCCAGGGAGTCAGAAGGTACACTGGGAGTACAAAGGCCATATAAGCCTGCCCAAAAGACCATGTCAGTATTGGATATATAGCAAGAATGAGGTTGAATGGCTTGAAACAAACATGCATGGATTTTTAGGGAGTTTTAAAGGTAACCTTTATACTTGTGAAAAGTGAGTTTTCTCTTAGGCCGTTGCAATTGCCAGGTTATCCTCGTTATTCAGGCTACTGCTACAAGGCTGTGGCATAAGGTGATAAAGGAAGCAGATGATTTTCAGGCTGTTAGGGACATCCCAAACAGGATATGACCTAAAATCTGGGACACATGATGTCGGAGTACTGTTGGTTTGAGAACACTTTGCATAAAACTGCATTTTAAAAAGGATTTTTGCAGGAATAGCCAGTGTTGTCCTGAAGACAGCATACAACAAATGAGGGTAATGGTTCCTGGTTTCCTTGTTAACATCCTTAGTCCTGGGCTGCTGCATTGGTAATGTTTCCAAAGAAGGAAGGGTAACCAGTAGGTGGAGCTGAAGAATGAAGCATTGTGCTGTGTTGTCCTGTTGAATAAAGGACCACAGTCTTTGCTGTATGGCTTGAGAAACATGTAGGAAAAGAAGATAAATGTAGTGTCAGCAACTACATATTGCTACTGAATTTCAGCAAAGATTAAGCAAAACTAGTAAATTATGTCAGGAAAAAAATAATAGATTTGAGAAAAATGTACCCATTGAGTGTGAAACTAGATATTAAAATGTCTTTGCATTAAAATCCATCTAGTGACGTACTGTGATATGCAAATGAATGTAATGCAGAAAAGTTGTTTTAAATGGCAGCTGACTTCATTCCACAATAAAATAGTTGATAAGAAAGGAGAGCTGAAATCTTATGTTCCATAACTAAAGAGAAAAGTGTATGCAAAAACAGAATGCAGTAGACTAACTAGTTCAAATAGAACTACGTCTGTTTGGCTCAAACAAGAAAGCCAAGTAATAAACTGCTTTGGAGTCTTCTGGCTCTTTTATACCTTTCATAACTTTAATGAAAAGTTAATGAATCTATTTTACCAAGGTAGGTTAGGCTTCTTTGCATTACCTCTGGGGACAAACTCAGGAAGGTTATAGCTATAACAAAAGCAGGGTGTTGATTCTCTTCTGCAGTAAGGTTCCTCCAGATATATTTCTCTTTTATCCCTCTCACTTCACTGCCTCTGCTCCAAAAAGCTGGCTGTCTTAAACTGTTCTGTACTGGGTTGCTGCCAGAGTGCTTGACCTTTTTCTAACTTAGTAACTGGCCTGAAGTGGTGATGAGCATCCACACATTTTCTTCCCCACCAGACTCCTCTGTAATGGGCTTTTTTTGGGGTGTATAACAGATATGCAGTCTTGCACTAAGCTAAGTGTTTCATTCTAATGGCAACAGGGATGGCCTTGAGTTTATGGGGCTTGCGTGTTTTCTAACAAGCGGCACATATGCAGCACAGGAAATGATGTATTTAATGTCTTGCATGACCAAGAATTGGAGCTCTGCCTTAAAATTAAATCTCAAGGCAGAAACACTGGGAAATTTTGGGAAACGCTAGCAAGAATGGGTGTTGACAGCCCTTTTGTTTTTGGCATGGTTTTTGGTTTATCTTCCTCTTACTTTGCTACATTCAATTCCTTTAAAAAATGGTAGTCTTATCTTGTGAGATGAGCATTGGTGTTAACTCTCAGAGAATACATACTCTGAAAGGTGCTCTGAGTTATTTTTGTATACAGAGCACTGCTTACAGAGGAGTTACATACTCCCTCCCTGTAATATGATACAGAAATACCCAGATGATTCTCTCTGCTCTTTCTTTCTATTACTTTATTTTGCTTTTCTTTCTAGCAAGATACTGGAGCACTGTTGGGTTAAGACAAAATGTAAACACTGGGCTTGTAGTAGGGATAAGGTCAGCACTCAGTGCTTCTTGGCTTCTGTTTCTCTATTGTTACACCAGAAAACCCTTGCAAAAAGCCATCTGTATTTCCCTTGTTCATGTAGTTTTGTTGTCATTCTCATACCTACCTTTTTCTCGTTTCCTACATATATATTTTCAGCTATTGTGTATTTTGATACTGGACAAAATATAGCACATGATTTGTATGACAAACGAGATTTGAGATCCAAATCACAGAATTCCTGCCTATCTGGAGAAAGCATTTACAAACTGTCCCTTAGATACTACATGATCTGTCCTGTCAGAAGATTACCTCACACCACAGGGGACTTGTGCCTTATTTCCACAGTTGTTCTGGACCACAAAGCAAGTTAGTTTAACAATATACTTAAACCATCATTTATAGCCACAGAGCTATTGGTAAAATACTGATGTACCAGACTGAGCTCAGGACTCAACTGATAATTTTTACATATGGATAGCCAATATCTTGGGCTTGAATGAGGAGAAAGTCCAGCCAAATCTCGTGAATCTGCTTGAGAAGGTCCAAACGACTTGGCCCTTGTTATCCCATTAGTGCTCTTAGAAGTTACATGACAGCAAACTCAATTCCTTTTCAGTTACTTAGGAGGTCCTTCTTTGGCTGATAACAACATCCCAGTTATTAGCTTCTTTAAAGTTTGTGTGAAGAAATTCTGGACAGCATTGTGTAGGGGTTGCCATAGAAGGATGGAGGGAGGTTTAAGCATCTATAGCTCCAGACCATGTGTTTTTCTTCTCTGTTTTTTTTTTTGTTTGTTTGTTTTCTTGGGGTTCTGTTGGTTGGTTGGCTTTTTTGGGTGTTTTTGGTTTATTGGGGTTTTGTTTGGTTAGTTTTTTGTGGGGTTTTTTTGTTTGGTTTTTTGGTTTTTTTTTTTTGCGGGTTTGGGGTTTTTGAGGGAGAAAGAAGCGTCAAAACCTCTAAATACATTCAGAAGGATTTTCCAGGGCAAATTTCTTAAAATGGCTCTGAAATGTATTCAGCCTGGTCTCTGGAAAACTGGTGCTTATATCAAGTGTGACTTGGACCCCCTTCCTCCCTCACAGGAGGAGAAATTACTACTTGCTTTTTCTAGTTTTTTTTTTTTCCCCATTTCCATGGTGCTTTTGTTGACCAGGAGACAGGGTAAGTCTGAGGAGCCTTTTGTGGGCTCTGAATAAAGTTTGCACTGGCACTGGAGCCTTGTGTGTCCCCCTCAAGCCTCCTGACTGGCTCCCCAGAAATTTGTTTGTTTTCCATACACACACTTTGATAAAATAAGGCTGCGCTATGTGGTAGGAGCTGTTCTCCATGGAATTTCGGGTGTGTCTGTTAAGTATAAGCTAGCATATGTAAAGAATAGAGAGGTGTCTTTGGCTTGCTTCTTTGCCAGATATTTTTCTTGGGCTGTTTTTGCAATCTGTTTCCCTTGCAACACACTTCCAGAATTATTTTGATTAATCTTCCCATAGCTTATTAATCTAACTTCTCATGGGTTTTCAGGGCACAAGACTGAGTCTGACAGACTCATGTTTCACCATTCCTTCGTTCTTGCAATCTTAAAACTCCTTGCCCAAAGGTTGACAGCAGAACATTCGCAGCTTGCAGGAAAAGTTGGCTTGCAGGGATGAGCCTCATGTTTGCATTAATTTTAATGTTGGAAAACTTTGATTTTTGCTGTAAGTATTCATCAGGTGGAGAAGGATGAGTTTAAGAGTTATAGAACAGAGTTAAAATGTTAATGCTAGAGGCAGAAGGTAGGTGTGTCATTAATAATATTACAAGTGTTCTGACATGGAAATGTTCTTGACCTGAAGCTGACTTGTGAGTGTCAGCTGGGAAGTCTGAGAAAGTACTCACACAGAGCTTGGTAAATACATAAGATTTATCATTCCTCCCTCAGCTTCCCAGTGGTGACACTGAAAAGCAGGTGGGAGCTCTCTTCCATAATATATTTATTTTCTTAAATTTCAGTATATTTGTTTTTTGTGTCTTCAAATCCTGTATTTTCTAGATGGTGAAACTTGGTTCATCATTGTACACCCTTGTGAGTTGCAAAATATTAGTGGGCCTAATTGTGGGCATTGTAGAGCCACTTGTAGAAGATAAGTGTGCTTCTGGAAAGATCCATCACTGTATTTGCAAAGCTGGATAACAATAACTAGAGTTTGAGTGTTTTTCAGTGTAGAAAAACAAGTAAAGTGTTGAGGGATTAACTTTGCAACATGAATTAGAAATTCACTATTTAAAAGGTTGAACCTCTTATGAGGGAGACACTGCTGAGGGTGCAGTGCATCTTTGAAAGTGAGACAAAGATGGATCTGTCTTTCTGCAGAGAACACTGCATGTGCACTTGCAGCCAACTGATTGGAGGCTATAATTCCAGAAAAATGGTGCATTATTTCATGCAGCCTCTCATAGGTGGGCACTATTGCACAGTAGAGACTTGCCAAGCTGCAGTAGCAGCCTGCCTGTTAAATTAACAGTCTGAGCTAGTGGCTTGGGTTTATCCAGTTTTTGCTTTGAAGAATCAGACATGCAATGCAAAGGGTGTCCAAGACCTATCAGAAGTTTTGCCCTGAGACCAGTAACATCCTTTCTGTCCGAGTGACGGCTTCAGGCTTTTCCTTTAGGAAGCTTCTTGCTTGAGGCTCCTGGCACGTAAACTTCCAGAGGTGGTAAAAAAAAAATTAGAGGTAGTTTATACCTGGGTTTATAATTGTCTCTTAGTTTGGGCTCATTAGGGTTTCACCTTATTTCTAAATGAAAGCCTGAGTGTCTCCAACATTCTGATGCTTCAGGAACTGCCATGCCATGTCATTCACAAGCCTTAGAATTTGACCACAAAAATGGCAACAGTAGAATTTTCAATCAGCATTGCAATGAGCCTTGTGGGCTTCCCTCAGAGTCTGCTTCCTTGCCGTCTTCTCCCTGGAGAAGACGGCATTTTTGCCTGTCTGAAATCCGTTTTTGCTTGTCGAGTAACCTCTGCTTGTAAAAGATAGCTGCTGAGTTAGCAGGATTTTCTTATTTCTGACTGATGATTTGTGTTATTTATGACTAATATATTCCAGACAAAGGCAGTGAAGAGGTGCTAGATTTGAAAAGTTATTTGACAAGCAGTAATGACCCTCTTGGATGGAGAAGGAGGAAACTTTCTTTTTTTAGCACCAACAGTGCTAACAAGGAATTCTTAAAGTTGCAGTGGGGCTCTGGCCTGAAATGGGTTTGATGGGTTACATGTCAAATATATTCAACAGTAGAGAAGGACATTTCTGTAACAATGAAATTGCAGACATGCACTTTTTTCATTGTGTAAGCCAATCCTAAAGTACCTTGTCATTTTCAGCCACTGCTGCTACTTCACATCAGAGGGTACTTACCTATCCTTTTTCTTTCAGTCTGCATTAGCA